>NC_061461.1:0-2779783 GCF_022581195.2 Helicoverpa zea | reverse complement strand
TATCTCTCCAAAATCTGTCCTTTATTAATTAACTAATTCACCCGGATTTCACGGCTATGGAATAAGCCGTTGTCAGCTTGGCAAGCCACTGGGTTACCGCAAAAGCCTCGGACCCATTAAATATTTCAGGGGCTTAAATAAAAATCATTTGTTTGAATTGCTTGGACCTTTTTAGAGGTACCTAAGATTTTTTTAATTTAATCATAAGTAGTAAAAAGTTGCAGTATCAAATACCCAAGAATCAAAGGTAACCATGGTTTGTGTGAGGTAAAGGAAACCCTTTTTTGGTTTATTGCAATCACCTATAAAACCTGCCAGTCCGTCTTCAAATCGAGCTCTATTTAGCCAGGCGGTTCTGAAATCACTGTTTTCAAAAAGTACATTGACTGCCAGTACTAATACTGACTATTTATCTCTTTATTGCTTTCCATATTTTATGAGGACAACAGGTTGGCAGATAATATAAAATAACAACATGAAAAAAAGAAATTGCTTAAGCTAGAATCAAGTCTAAAATACAAAAACTCTGTCAGCTTTACGTAAAACAAAAGATAAACCTCTTTTTGTTAAAAAGTTTAATCCTTCTTACCTAACCTTTTTATGACCCCCTGTCTACCCAAATTAATAACGATTAGGTACAAGATAAGCGCACGTACTCTGATCTCATTGTGAAATTGGTTCCAATGTTTACAAATGATAACCGTATCTTTTATTTGTGTTGCAATTAATACCAGTATTTGTATAGACAACGTATTATCAAGTTCTGAAGATTATTTTTGTTAATGGTGGAGTTTAGCTAGAAATATTTAAGTGAATCCTGTTATGTTTTTGTATCGTTAAGTGAACCTAATCAATCCTAACACGTGACTATAATAATAAGAATTTCACATAAGTGTTTATGTACCTACTAGCTTCCGCCCGCGGCTTCGCCCATGTAGAAGTTCGGTTATATCGCGTTTCCAAGAGAATTCTTCAAAAGTCCGGGATAAAAACTATCCTATTTTCTTTTTCTAGGTCAACTCTACCTCTTCGCATTTATAATATTAGTATGGGATTATTTTTCTTATAAGTCGAAGTGGATGTAAAATAAGCGTTTCGGCGCTCTCACGCCATGCTACAAAATCTGCTAGTGTAATAAAAAAAATGTTGAAAAGTATAACTGAAAATCATTGAAAGTTGCCTCTCCTACCTTTGTACCCGAACATTTATAAACGATTCTCCTCTGCAATAAAACTTATTACCGGAGATAAGACGCATCACTACAAAAGTCAATGCCATATTATCAATACGGTCTAAAGGTAAACATTGTTTATTAATAAATTACGTACACATATCGTTAAGGACTTTAAACTTAATCTTAGTTTAATCCTCAGAATAAAATTAATACGAAAATGTTTGAAGTAGACTTCAGAGTCAAATCTAGATGGGCGTTCATTCAAACTCGTAACGTTTGCTGATTGAAACTTCGGAAGAATAGCCAACAATTCGAGTAGAGCCCGAAAAAACTGTTATTCTATAGTATCTTGTTGTTGTTTTTAAGAGCGAAGCATATATTTTGGTCTCATTGAACGTACATACAAGCCACCGAGTTTAATTAGGTACAATCAGTTCAATGTAAGATGATGCAACTGACCCCATAAGTTCAAGTTCACTGACAACATAAACAAACATCCGTTTTTCTTAAAACTGTTTAGGTGCTTTGAAAATTTTACGTGAAAATTCATTTCAGTAGTACCTAAGTAGTAACACGTGAAGAAACACACTTTACCTCGAATGTATACTTAGGCAAAGGTAGCATTAACTATTCAGCGTAGCTACGTCACTAATTAGAACAAAAGAGTTTATTTGCAAATACAACCTGCACTAACTTTTAACAAATTAAAACATTTAAATAAATTCCCCGCAAACGGACTTCTGCGGTAGACAAAATGTAATTCAGTTTGCAAAACGGTCCCCGATGCAAACTTGTATTGTTAAAGTTGATGTCAATGCAAGGTGCTCCAAGCCGCAGCAACAGTGTTTATTGCGCTTAAATATTAAATGGCAGCGGCCATGTTTGCTTTGCTGTTTGAAATTAGAACGCTTTTTTTTCAATATTCTGCGCTGCGTTCGGTTGTACCAGAATTTAATTTATGAGAAGAAAATGGAATTGACACGTGAATAAAATAGAACATTTCTTTGAAAATAATATTTTAAGAACGTGGTTTTATTTGACGAAAAATACTTTGTATTTTTTTATTATTTTTCTTTGATTTGACTCTTCTGGGAAAGACTGAATTAATTTATGACACCTTATTTAACACAGTGTACAACTTTAACTAAGTGTAAGAGGTACTTATTTAGAGTCTTTAAGAAATGTGTGCAAAAAGTCTATCGGTTTTCATATAGCAACATAGGTTGGTATAAGACTTAGGGTCAGAGAGAGATAGGTCAAATGTCTTGTTGATAATACCTAACGCACGTGTTTGAGTTTGATGGACGACTAAATTACGGGTATTGTAAATGTGGAGATTTTACGTAGAAATAAAGAGCTTCCACCCTTTAACTGGTGGCCCATTTTTTTTTACATAAGTACTTTATTTAATACTAGCTCCTGCCATCCCGTGGGAACTATTGTTCATAAATTATAGCCTATATCACCTACTCGGTAAAAGAGTAGCTTTCCAACAGTAAAAAAAATTTTCAAATTGGTTCAGTAGTTATTAGTGAGCCATTAGGGTAAAAACTAACAAACAAACAAATGTTTCCTCTTTATTATATTTGTATAGATATTTTTTTATGAATGTGTCTGTAAATAAATAAATGGGAAAAACTCAAATATTTTTAGATAGGTAGGTACCTATACTAAAGTATTTTAGAATACTCACACTCAATGTAACTCCATGTACAGAAAAGCATCTTCTTTGAAAGCCAATAACTTTCGCGGCACTAAACCCACGCAAAATCGACTTATAACACATTATCACTTTTACTATTCAAAATAGCAATTAAAATAAAACAAAAAATACACTATTATTATTTTACTATTATTTCAAATGACTTAAATGTAATTTAATAATACATATTGTTGTAACAGATAGTGCGTGTACCGGGTGATCAAGCTAGATACACAATAAATTGTTACGAGTACATGACGTTAGTGATAATGAGTTTGATTATTTAATACAGGGTAACTGGGATTTGTTTGTTAGTTAGATATTGTTTTGCGCATTATTTTTAATGCAAAATTGTAAAAAAAATTAGATAATTATGTATGAGTATCTATATAATGAACTACGTTGAAATACGTAGTTATGTAATTTCTTAATTATGGTACTTATATAGATAGATAGATTTTCAGAATACTAGAAATCACAAACACAAAAAAAATTACAATGGACGGTCTGTTGTAGAAAGCAATTTCTTTCAGACAACCTTTGATGGAGTTTACCTGTTCAAGATACATATATTGATGACGGGCAAATTAGGGTGTACAAACATCTAGATTATATACCTATAGCTAATGTGTAAACATAAATACCAAAGATATAAGAATAAATAAATGGAAAATAAACTAAAATATACAAGAAAAACAGTAGTAATCCTAATCAATGAGCTAGTCATTTTTCACCATTCTTTTTAAAACTTTAAAAGTGACTTCTTCTTTCTTTCTCCTGCCCTGTTCCCAAATATTACTTGGGGTCGGCGCAATATGTCATTTTCTGCCATTTTCCCCTGTCACTCGTCATACTGACACTCACTCCCTTCCTATTCATATCATCTTTCAGGCAATCCATCCATCTTTTCTTAGGTCTTCCTCTTCCTCTCCATCCATCTACATTCATACTTAGCACACACTTTGTTGCATGCGTATCATCCCTCCTCATTACATGTCCATACCACGACAATCTTCTACTTCTCATCTTTTCTGTAACTGGCGCTACTTTCAGACTTCCTCTAATGTAATCATTCCTCACTTTATCCATTCTTGTAACACCACACATCCATCTCAGCATTCTCATTTCTGTTACATGCACTCAAACTTTAAAAGTGACTATGCGCGTCTTATTGTAACTGGCAGTGCATTCTAGACGAATGGATTAATCAGTGAACAATTTGTCATAAAATGACGTATAATGCAATGGCACCTTAAGTTTTATGTTTTATGATGACCTGAGTGCCCCTGAATGAGCATCACAATCAAACTCAAAACGACTCTTGAAAGAAGAACGGTAAAAGGTTCTGTAGGTATAGCAAGGAGGAACAGTCGTGGTGGCCTAGTGGGTAAAGGACCAATCTCTCAAGTATGAGGGCGCGGGTTCGATCCCAGGTCAGGCAAGTACCAATGCAACTTTTCTAAGTCTGTATGTACTTTCTAAGTATATCTTAGACACCATTGGCTGTGTTTCGGATGGCACGTTAAACTGTAGGTCCCGGCTGTCATTGATCATCCTTGGCAGTCGTTACGGGTAGTCAGAAGCCAGTAAGTCTGACACCAGTCTAACAAAGGGGTATCGGGTTGCCCGGGTAACTGGGTTGAGGAGGTCAGATAGGCAGTCGCTTCTTGTAAAGCACTGGTACTCAGCTGAATCCGGTTAGACTGGAAGCCGACCCCAACATGATTGGGAAAAAGGCTCGGAGGATGAGGTATAGCAAGGAGAGTAGGAATATGATCGTTCCGGCAAAGTCGTATTGGAAGCCACTTGAGCTTAATACGGCATTCTAATATTATATTCGTTAGTTAACTATAGTCCAACAAAAGCTATGTTAAAATAAGCAGTAGATAGCTGAGATCTATTAAATAAAATCCTTGTCAAAAGTCATTGGTTCCGAAAAGGTATACTAAAAGTGTCACGCTTTCCTACAGGGCGATGGCAACTAAGCCCATATTATAAAAAAATATCTACCTAGACCAATTTTTTGACTCGAAAGATTTTTATTTATGTAGTTTCATCGCTCATCCTGTATATAACAATTACTAAAGCCCTTCATTAATGCATAGATAAGATCAAGTGGGCTACATCTATCTACAATAAAACAGTAAATGATACCTTCCTACACAAAAAATGCATAAACGTTCATACATAAAATTGCATAAAATTTTACATAAGTAATTACCATATGAACCCCTTTTTTTGGTGGTAAATTATCAAATGACCCCTCCGGCTGTGGGTGCAGCGTGAGAGTGTCACTGACACTGTGTCAGATTCCTAATGACTAGCCCACCATATTCCTTCTGCAGCCTTTTATGCACCAGGGCCACGGTAACTCTTCCGGATAACCCCGTAACCCCGGCAGGATTCGGCCCTAAAAGTTCCTGAACCCTGAACCCTTTGTTAGAACTAAAATAACAAGTTATCTAATGGGGAACTAAATATGATAATCATTATTTACATCAACACAACTTCCTGATAGAGACTGGAATATCAAGTTTCTGCATATACTTACAAGTCTGTATGTATGTTTGTATATAAATTGTAAATTGCACGCATCTAGTAAATAGGAGGAATTGCGTCAATTGACAGTGCATTACGAATAGTGCACGATGCATAAACGCAGTCTTATTTGTTGATCAAAGATTAAGTGTTAGCGCAGATGTGCATAGTTTAAATTGTTTGATAGAATTATGCCTAAATCTTTTCGTCTTTGCTGGTTGTTATGATCACTGCAGAGTTAAAAATATTTTCTTTTTTGCCCAGTATTGTATAAAGTTTCACCAATTTTTTTGTTAACCTAAGAGGTTTCATATTATATTTCTGAATACGTTAATTAACTTTTGGCATCACTGATTCAGAATAAAACTCACTTTTCTGAGACTATTAGCTGCCGTGCTGCGTGTCGATTCGACAATTAAAACTTATTCAATACATACCTAGAAATTAGAAAGTCTGTTTTCGAACATTTACCGTTGTAAATTAAGCCATCATACCAGAAACTAAGTCACTATCAGTATAAAATTGTCAGCGTTAAATACTAGCTTGAAAAACAATTCTACTTATTACTGGTATTTACCAGTAGCATAATTTGAGATAACTTTTGATAGTAACCAAGTACTCATATACTTATTACGTTAGAGTGAAATAAACAAGAAATATTATCTACCAGTTAGGTAGCTACTCAAATATTATGACCCGTATATCGTACATGACAATGAAGACGTACATAGATATAATTAACTGAAACAAATAAATAACAAAAATAATTCATTTATTAGGTGGGATAATTGACCTTTGATGAACTACTTATAGATAATTTAGATATTTACGTCATGCTCAATTTGGCAGAAGATAATTATAAAAAATTGGTGGAACAGATAGGTTCTGAACTATGAAATATTTTAACAGTCGATGGATCCCACGGGAATTATACATCTACAGTCGAAAATGTAGGTATAGAACAGTCGAAAATATGAAATACATTATTTAACATTTAAGTAGGTAAAAAAGTTGTCCAATGTCCTTACTGCATTGAATTACTCTTTGCTCTTATCTCTATGCACATGCGTGTTCAATGTCCACTTGGCTACGTAAATAATTAGCTTCGTTACATTTGAAGTGACACTAAAATTATGTCAGTATTATTTACCTTCCATTGCAGCGGTAAGGGACTTTTATAATCATTTAAAATAGAGCAATATAATTTAGAAGCTTCTCTACTCTACGTTCCAGTTGCAAAGTAAACAGTTGTATATTGTCAATGAACTTGACTTTCGTAACCTGAATATTAGATTTTCAATATCAAAATACATAGTCGTTATGCTTACCTTAGTTAGACCATTTTCATGATTTCGCCAGCGTCTCAAAGAAACTGCTTTCTTCTCTCAGCCGACTACTTTCTACTCTGGAGCCTGTTCTTACAAATAAAAATTACACACAAGAAAGGAGATTCACTATAGCAACTGTCGAAGCATTACTATTGTTATCTATATCGGCCATAGATCGAGCATTCCTGCATGTTGAGATGCCAGCCGCATAACTGTTAGTTAATTAAAGCTGAGAAATGGTCAATGGACGTAACTACTGGTTTTGGATCTGGTACTTTATGCTAGATATAAAATATTTGATAGACTTAACGATCTACATACCTATTTATTTCCGAATGGTTTGTGAAACAGGGGCCCGATTCTCCTAAATTAATAATGTCAAAATCGAATAGAAATCGAATCGCAATATGATCGCAATAGCAGTTTTAACCAAATCGGGCATTCTGCTACTAATAAAAGACCAATCGTATTTGATTGACATTTGATTGGTGTGCGATTGGTCTGCTATTTTGGTGATTTTGGTCTATACGGTAGTTTGCTCTACAATCATATTGCAATCGTAAATAATTTGCAGACAAAATGATTCATTATTGAATGACAGAAAAGGATAAAAACGTTTATTTCAAAGAAAAAATTGCGGAATGCCACATACGCTTCAATCGTAATCGAGTCGGGATTGGATCTCAGTCGAATCGAGTCGAACGTGAATCGTATGCCGCTTAAGTAAAATTAGGAGAATCGGGGCCCAGGCCATTTTTTTGCAAGACAGAAGACCTTTCTAGGGTAGAAGCATACCTACCTACAACTCGTTAAAAATATTAACTTTTGATCGATTCGATCTGTTGTCTCACATTTGAAATTTTTAGTGTGTCGTAAGTGCATTCTCAAACAATTATCACAATGTAGATACACCTAACCAAACTAAATTGTTCTAGGCTTCAGGTTGCAGGTTTCAGGTGCCATCAAATTGCCACTAAGGTCAAAACCCATTGCTTAACGCATCCAATAAATTTTAGAATAGCTATGTTCCTTCCTCCAGTTCCTCCAAAGATCGGCTAAGGTAGGTTCAACGTTTGACTGCAACAGTCGCAAGTTAATTTACCTGCCAGTCCATTGCAGTTTGCAGCCGAAATTGATTTGTAACACCGCCCTATTGGTGTAGATTACTGAAGCTAGATCGTTTTGCATCTGACGTCTTGTGGGAACTAACATTCTGGGCTGTGTTTGACTTTATCGGTAGTAATATTGGGTCCGGAGGAATGCTGGATTAAGCAAGCAGAAGCAGGGCCCTTGAAGACTCAAAAAGAAGTTATCTTCAAACTACAACGAAACAACAAACTAAACAACAACAACACACAACGAAACTAAAAAGTTAATTCGATATAATAAAGCCCTAAGAACTAGGTCCGGGACCCGTAGCCATTGCTTCTCTTGCAGTATATACTCTTGCAATTCTCAGCTATCGTGTACCTATACCTTTTCCATTCCACAAGATATCCATCATCCTCCGAGCCTTTCTCCCAATCATGTTGGGGTCGGCTTCCAGTCTAACCGGATTCAGCTGAGTACCAGTGCTTTACAAGAAGCGACTGCCTATCTGACCTCCTCAACCCAGTTACCCGGGCAACCCAATACCCCTTGGTTAGACTGGCGTCAGACTTACTGGCTTCTGACTACCCGTATCGACTGCCAAGGATGTTCAATGACAGCCGGGACCTACAGTTTAACGTGCCATCCGAAACACAGCCAATGGTGTCTAAGATATACTTAGAAAGTACATACAAACTTAGAAAAGTTGCATTGGTACTTGCCTGACCTGGGATCGAACCCACGCCCTCATACTTGAGAGATTGGTCCTTTACCCACTAGGCCACCACAATCCACAAGATATCTACTCACTTAATCCACACAGCTTTAATTCTGAGCTTAGCAAGTGAAGAACCTACTAAGAACCTACAACTTTTTAGTTTTATTTTAAAGTCAATTTTACTTCAATCCATCATGGCTAAAATACGTCGTATTTAGTTAATGGATTAGGTCTGTCTCTATCTGGGGACCAAAGAGACCTGTTACCTAATTTATTCATAATACTTGAGTTTCTATAATACCTAGCTTTGGCAAGCTGACAAACTAAGTAATTCGCATAATATCTTACGTTCTAGATGGAGAGATTTCGAAGATTAGGCAGACAATATTGATAGGAATAGAACTTCATCAAGATTTAAATTAAAGTTTCACTGCAATTGTTTTACAAGAAATATTTATAGGGCAATACCTATGTAGTTTGGGCTATGTAATGTTTTTACCTATAGGTACAGATTCTGAATTTCCGTTGAAATTAGCCGGAGACTTCTAGAGAAACTTTCCATCAAAGAGATAGAATTGGTCTAATAAAGACTTTTCTCAAGAACTTTCACCACTTTGACACAAAAGCATAATGCAGCAGAAAAAGAAAACTCAACCCATTTGTCAAACCTGTCACTAACACAGTGCAAATTTAAAACAAGTCTGAAACCACAAAAATCATGTAGAAAGCAGAAAAATCGTTTGGAGAAAATGTGGTGAAGCCAAATGATTGGTAAGAGTCGCCGGGCCAAGAAAGGTGAAGCATGCGTATGTCCCACAGGGAAGACATGCACGGCATGCAAAAACAAGAAAGGTGTACGCGTGAAGTAATTTTTCCACTTAGTATCATCATCAACAGCCTTTTTATCGTTCCACTGCTGGACACAGTCCTCCTCTCGGTCAGTGGGTCGACTTAGGGTGTCTTATACAGAGTAGGGTCGCTCAATGTGGTTTAGTGATTTCAGACTTTATAGTCCAGGTTTCCTCGAAATGTTTTGAGTACGTACATAGAAACTTGAGAGGTGCTCTTCTAGCATACTCGCGAGAGCTATAACTCCTATTATATCAATTCAAAAAGTAATGAATAGCTAGATAACCGTGAGGTAAACTTTCTCCAAAAGTGCAATAGCTAATCACCTACCTTCCTATATATTATTCAGTTTAAAACTTTGGTCGACACGTTTTCTGTGGCTTTTAGCCGAAATTTGGGTTTCAGCCAAGGATGTTACTATTTACAAATCCTTTAATTTGTCCACAGTCCCAGCTTAAGTGACAGCGACTTGCCCGTACCAATAAGGATCACAACATACAAATACTCAATCCCTACTACTGTCCAGTTTTTACAAAAACAAAAAGTCCGGAGCAACTCCGAAAAACCAGAACCTACAGAATCTACAAAGCGAGGCACAACACTCTGCCAGTGGTATAGAAGACGTAGGGCTCTAAGGGAACTTGATAAACTCACGAGGCTTGAACGAAAGAGGCTCGAATCTTTGCAGCTAGAGAAAGCTCGCCGTATAAGGGAAGCAGAGTTCTTGGAACTACTCGAGCAAAGAGAAAAGGAAATACGTTACGCCGAACAACAGCTCCAATTAACACCTAAGATTGATTACTCCGAAAATAAGCTGAAGAAACAGAAAAAATTGCCTAAAACCGCCAATCTGGACAGCGTAGGAGTTTCTGGTTACCCAAACAAGCGTTTTAAGAGACGTCAGAAAATTAAGTACACAGAAGCAAAGCCAGTTTTGACTTCCAGAAAGGTAGCCACAAAGCCACTAAAAGAGTAAGTTTCGATAAATTCAATTACTATGTCCCGGCTTCCATTTGACTAGCTCTACGAATTATTCAACTTTTAGGGACTATAATCCTCTGTGACTAAGATTTCGCTAGTTTGCGGTATGGAGTGAAAATCTGTAAAATTTGTGTATTTTTAAATTTTTCCTGTTTACAATTACTGCTATTAGTAGGTATGTCACAAGATTCGAGCAGCGAGCAAAGCGGGCGTCGGCCATTCGATGGATTTCTGATCACCGGAGCGACGCTGGCCGACGAGCTTGACCTTCAGTTCTATAGGTGCTTAGGGCTTCATATTTTAATATAGAGAAAGGCAGCCCCGGATCTTCAATTTTTCTTAGGCGGGGCAAAAACTGAAAAATGCCGCCCCGTCTACCTACCTACTTATGTTTATTTCACCAACTGACTTTAAAAAAAGTGTCCAAATCATTGTAGGCTCAAACTGTTGGCCAGGTTTAAGTTATGAAAGTCGAGACAGATTAATGTACACAAAAAGTTAATAAGTTTTAAAAAGCGCTTTTTTGGAAGCGCAAACTTTTTTGTTTTTGAGGACTCCATAAATATTTTTTTTGCTACATTTGACTTATAAAAGGTTAGACAGCGTGGATTTGACTTATGAAGTTAACAACGCAATGATTGTATAATACTGCGCGAGCGAAGCGAGCGCGAAATTTTTTGAGCCTGCGACACAAAAGTACCTGATTAAGTACCTACTGCTAAGCAACTAGTAGTAACTTTTTTAAGTTATTTGTTTGTTGTTGTGTAAGACTCACAAATTAAACTGGGAATTATGTACAAATAAAAAGAAACCGTGATTAGAGCGAGTGCCATTTGTGTTTGTTGATTCGATGCGTCAATAAAAATAATAAACCATCAGAAAAACAGGACATACACTGTCATTTAGCCGCGAGCGTAGCGAGCGAGAATTTTTTCACTTAGTTGCAGGATGTTAAAAGTGAAAAATAATCAACATGATCAACTAAACAAAGCGATGGCGACTTTTTTAGAAACTTCGCTTGTCAGTATCATGATACAATGGAACTTCCCTATCAAACGGGTGTAATTTCATCGAAATTTCAAAAAAGAATTGCCTGGTGGTGGGGCGTCCCGCGGCGCCCCTGAATTTGCCGCCCGAGGCATGGGCCCCGGCTTGCCCCCCCTAGATCCGGGGCTGGAGAAAGGGCAACATTTTAGTTGGGTTATTTTTAATCCGGGTAATGGGAATGAACGGTGAAAGTATCTCGTGTCTCAGTACGACCAGATTGAGCATTGCTACAGCAAAAATATCTGAAAGGCAACATCACATGTGATGAAAAAACATCTGAATTGAGAACCTCCTCCTTTTTAGGAAATCGGTTGAAAAGGCAAGGCACTTATCTGCCTTTTGAGCTAGTTATGAAATAATCTACAACCGTAGCAAGGATGTCACGCAATTTTCGCTTCTAGTTACTTAATTTTAAGATTCCTTTTTCATTGTTATAGCCCCAAGGATTCTTTCAATGAAAGATTCGGGAACTTCTGCTACCGCGTATGCTGTCAGTGCTACTGCTGCGTCTCATTCATTATCATAATTGGCATTCTTTTTATGTTCCTTTTCTAAACACTGACTAATAAAATAGCAGGGAACGTCAATGTTTCAATAAAAATATTTCAACATACTGAGAAGTTGTTTCTTTGAGAAAACGATGCGATGATTTACTCCATATCGAATTGCGCCTAATACTTTTTGGGGCAGAATTGGCCGGTGCTCTTGTCAAAAATGGACTTGAAATGAAAAAGACAAGTTATATTGTACTCCAATATTCTATATTTATAAACGTACTCATAACTAAAACAGTTACATTAATATAATTAAATTATCAATTTAAATGTTGTCATGACAAATAAAATAAATATTTTTTGACAATGTTTTTTCAATCATGTCTGTTAACAATAAAAAATTGAATTTAAGATGAACGGCATATGGTGCAAAATTGTATGGCAAAGTAAAATTACGATTACTATACAATAGTTTCATAATTCGGAGATCTCAGTTATATAATATCTAAATAGAAATAATCTCATACATTTGCAACGATACCCAATTCTTGGACATTCTGGTTGTGGCCGAAATTTTAAGACACAACAGCTAAGGCACTTAATAAAAAAAAATGAAATATTTCAATTAAATTCGAGGAATTTGAGACATTTACATAAAAAAAATATTCACTTCACGTTTCGAAAATCGAAAAAATATTTATACAACCAACAATGTTTTTTTTGGTATTCTATAAAGGCAGCACTTTCTTTCGATTGATATAAACTAAAGTTCAGTCTCTCTTATTTCAAACACTTTTTCTTTGAAATTTTCCTTTTGCACCATCGGCTTCTTTGTACCAGAAGTAGATTCTTCTAAACAAACATCCGCAATACGCTTTCTTTTCGGACTTTTATCGATATTCACACTAATACTCGTCAACGGCGACCGCAAACTCGATTCTTTATCGACTACCAAATTACTAATCGATAACGTCAAATCTGAAGGGACGTTGCCGTCTAAGCAGTAGAGAAGCGAATCGCTGATTTTATCATCGGTATCATTCGATTTATTTAGAATCGATAAATCGATCGGCGTTGCTGTTAACACGGACCTGCTTCGAAGGTATTCTCGGAAAGGTTCTGATAACGATTTTGTTTTCTGTTCGATTTCTTCATCGTTTGTTATCGTGAACTTTGGTAAGCCATCATCAGATCCACATAGTGTTGTGTTTAAATCGTCTAATTTCGGTCGTTCATGGCTTATGACGAATCGAGTACTTTCCGGTCGTAGAGGACTGTCACCGATCGAATTTATCGATCGCGCATCGAATGGATTTGTTTTCGGTAGTGACGTACTTCCCGAACGACTTGATCTGGAATCGAGATTAATAACATATACAGCCAGGAATAGAATCGATTTATGAACGTACATTTAAATGACACTAATATCTTGTTTTACTAAATTACCTCGTTAAAAATCTTCTTTGTTGCCAAAATGGAGTTTCAAGATAATTTTGATGACCAGTAGGAGTATTTTTGGAATCATACATACATATAATTTCTATGTAAAAAAATTGTTAGTAATAATAAATTCTTCGAAACTGTTAGTAACAAACTTATCAGTATGTTACCTTTCACATGAAAATGTGGATCTAGTGATGTCATTTTCGTCGTCCGAAGATACGAAATCACTGTCGTTTTTCGGCGACATAGATTGGTATAGACCAACAGACTTGATCGTCTCGTCTTTGGCAACATTTGTCTCTGGTACGTCGCGTTGTTCCGAAGTAATTATTAGCGGTTTTCGGGAACGGGGTGTCATTATTGATTCCTGTAATTGAAGATATTTTTGGATTAGGTGAGGAAACTACTGAAATATAATCAAATATTTACTCAATGTACCACTTCTTTGGCTAATATGAAGAATTTCTGGGATTGACTGGTGACTACCCTTAGAGTAAAAATCATATCGATAACCAGTTCAATGCTACACAATATTATCACTAGTGATTATATCTCATACTCTCTATAAAATGGTATTTACTGTAACACTTACCGATAGATACATGAATTTTTATCACATAAATATTATACACAATAGCACACATAAAGCATTAACATATAACACAAGAAAACATGACACATGCATCTCATGCAAAACAGAACCAACCTGCATTGCTTTCGACAACTTTTGCGTCGACTTCGTAATAGGCGACATAGACGCCCTTCGAAAATTTATCGTATAAGGTGTAGCACATTCTTCATCGAACAAAACTGCATCAGATATACCCGGAGTACTGGTTAAATAATGTTTTACATCATCCTGTATCTTCTTAGGCGTATCTTCTATAGGACTTTTGTCACCACTGAGTTCTTGGAACGAAATCTCATTTTCCGAAGCCGTGTCTTGATCTTCGAAACACGATACACAAGTTGGTGTTCCCCTAATAGCCCCATTGCGTTTTTGGTACTTCTTATTCAAAGTTTGCGTGGTGACAATTTTGGAGCGAAACAGTCTGTTGGACCGTTTTTTCTTTGGAGTCTCATCATTGACATCTAAAGCGCTCAAGTTGGGTTCTGATACGAACTTTGGACTCAATTTTCTTGATCTGTTCAAAGCACCTTCGGATAGCGTGCTTTCATTGCTAGCATCCGAATCATAATCATCGTCTAAAGACTCTGTACTTGCTATTTTATGCGCCAAATTTTTGAGAACTATATTTTTGTGGGACACATCAACTTTGTTATCGTCGGAAAATTTTAGCTTTCCTTTGCCGGTTTTCTGTAAGCGTTAAGCATGACGAGAAAGTTAGGTAGAGGATAGCGTAGAAAGATAGATTGGACAACACAACACAATGCATGAACAATTGTTAGTTACAAGTGCATTAACATGCTTGTTGGGGTGAAAACACATTTGATATAACAGCCTAACTTCGAAATACTCAAACTCGAAATTTTTTGTCGCAGCAGTTTACGTAAGTGTGAAGAAGTAATTTTTGAGCCGTCTTTGAGTGGCGTTTCAGAATTCGGCTGTTAGAGACTTTATTTTATCCAGATCTTAAAGCAAAAACAAATGGCGTTATTTATCTTGTGCCTCGGTGTCACTTAAAATTATGGATGACTTTATTATGATATTTCCTCAATCTAATTTACTAAATTTTTGCCAAAATTAGCTAATAAGACATATTTCCCTATATTCAAATGTGTTCACTTTTTACATGGCATGGATTAATTAATCTAAAATGACGGTCAACAGTTGCTGTAATGGTCAAATTCTCTTTAGTTTGATGCAAAGAGATATTAAAGAAACTTAGTTAAAAGAACAGTCTTTAAGCACGGAATATTTCTGCAACAATCGTTAGAACTTTCATTCATATAGTTTTTTCTTGCATTCTAATTTCACACTCTATACGTATTATATTACAAACATTCGGTTACAAGAACAGTTATTATGTATTTGCAAAAAAACAGTCGTTTTAAGAACCTCCTCGTTTTGGAAGTTGGTTAAAAATAAAAATACCCAGTATGTAGGTAAATTGAACTTACCTCATCTATAACATTAATATTAGATCCTGAACCTTTCTTTGGCGTTTTATTGAGTAATCCCTTATTAAAAATGTGTCGTTTGATGGAATCGCCAAAACTTCTAGAGCCGGCCACTTTACCTGTCCTTTGGATTTGTATTGGCGTACCTGTAATATAGAGAAAGAGCATTTGTAAAATTTAAAAATTTACTGGTACTATTTCATACAGACCGACAAAGAAAGATTACTGACTGGCGCAGGGGCTGGGTCCAGGAGATGGGGCTAAGTAGAAAAACGAAATTCCTCATATATTTGTGTTGTCCACTTGATACTACATAACTTGGTACACAAATCCACGGACTGACCGCACCAAGTGTTGCTAAACCTTTGATCGTTTGACATTAGTGGCTATCTTTTAGCCACAAGCTCCAATAGTACTATTTAACTACTCATCATATTTTCTTTTTCCTAATCCACGAATGTGCGAACTCACGTCAAATAACTTTGCCCGTTTTCCTATCCAATACTGATTACTAGTGACTGAGCAAAAGTTAAAATGTGGAAACAATACACGTGTAAGGCATCAAAGATATCTGATTTCAAAGTCGCTAAGTTATTTAGCATGAACTTTATCACGTGTTACAGCGCTCACCATATCCATTGTGCCTGTTAAAGTGCTTGATGAGCCTCCGCTTGTGCTGCGAGTCGGGCAGCGCGTGTATGTGCGCGTAGAGCTGCGCGAGCGCGGCGTCGGTGGGGTTGTGCGCGTTCTCCGCGCGCGTGCGGCGCCGGTCCACGAACGTGTATACTGTGTTCGCTGCTGTTCTAAGGGGGAGAAAAATATACATTGTATGTATGTAGCGTAGTGGTTAAGGGCGCTTTAGGAAAGTGCGGCACCGGTACGGCTCAACACCAGGACTGATGCCGCACCGTGCGTTTTGTATGAAAAAAGAGGATCGTCCGTACGCTGTACGTCTAACGCACCGCTTCGACACCGCAGCAGGCCGCCAAGAAACGTATAAGTTGTATACGCCCTAAAGCTCTGTCCTAGAACGTGTGAGAGGTGTGTACAAAGTAGTGGGATGATAAAAAAGCTTCCAGTAATTCAAATTATTTCATTTATGATGGTAGTTATAAAAATGTTGTAGATGCTTTAAAATACATAGAATTCTATTTAAGTTTATGTAGTAATCCTTAGTATGATTTACTATCTACCAACTAAATCACATCTTCATAATATACCTCCATATCTGCCTAGAATACTTACAGAACATGTTTGCGGCAAATCAGAATTCGACAGAAAATTCGAAACTCATGGACAATGGATAAAGGGTGGGTGATTTAAGAACTAACTTTTGTAACTTTTGCCATTCAAAAGTTCTATTTTGTAGTCAATTTTGAACAAATGGTATTGCGTTTTTGAATTCACAGATCATATAAAGTACGTCATAAAACACATCTAATAAATCAAAATACTCACTTATCAGTAATACTCTCATCCAAATCGACAAGCGGCGACATAGCCTTCCGTTTCTCTCTCACAGTAAAGTACGCGGCGGCGTCGGTAGCCAGTTGTGTGGGCGCATCGAACAGACGCGAGGATTGACGGATCATGAAGCTGATGACGGGAGACAAGGCTATGGCGTCCGCGTGGAAGGTTTCTGGTGATAACTGGAAGGATTTGGAAAATGTTAAGTAAAACTTAAATGTATGTAAAAGGTTTTAGGTGATAGATTATGGAATTGTAAGGACTATTTTATAATTGTTTGTCTACTCTGTCTAAAGGAGGAACTGCAACTGGCTTGAAAAAAATTATAATTAAAAAATATATATAATTAGTTAATGGAAATACACAGATTTCAATAGAACTAGAAATCATTACAGGTCACACATAAGTAGATTAGATGGTTTCAAATTCAGAGCTTTAGGTGTTATAAAGAGTTGAGAATTTTATTTTTGGATGCTCTGCCATGTGTAGCACGCACGATTACGTGGAGATAATGTAAGGACGTTTACACAGAAAGCTGCAGTGGGAACCGCCGCCACAGTTCCCATCAAATGTACGAGTTTAGTTGACAAAACTTGCCACTGCGAATTAAACTAAATAAAAGTAAGGACTAGAACAATGCCTCTCTAGGAGTATTTCTATTTTACTCACTTTCCTTGGACAAAGTAGATGTGGTGTGAACATAGTAGCCAGCGTATCAGGCGACATTCTATTCGAAGCTTCATTGTCAGCCGTCAGCCGTAACAAACGAAGAAGCCTCTGGAGAAAACTCCTGTGTGATGGTGTTAGTAGAAGTAGGAGCAGTTGTAACGCTGTCAGGAGTTTGACCTCTGATGAATCTATATTTGGTGGGTATTGTGCTGAAAATACAAAAGAGGCACAAGGTAAGTAAATACAGATTATCATTATAATCCATTCAAGTTTTTGAATTATTTAGTAAGCACATTCTATAACTTTGATGATTTTTGTGTTCTGGGGTCACTTGTTTAGGATTAGGGCAGTTTGCTAAATCCAATACTTACTGGGACTTCGAGATTAATTTTGGTAAATGCATGCTTGGTTTTGAGTCTTAAATATCACCAGCTTGTCTTAGTGATAATAGTATTTTTAAGGGCACCCTTGAACTTGAAGAAATCTGGACTTATTATAGCACTAGCTTGCACCAGTGGTTTCACCTGTCCCTTGGAAACTGTTTCAAATGCCTGATAAAAGTTGCCACTAAGCTTCCTTGATAAATGTTATATAGTTTATTAGTTTGGCGCCTTCAAGGAAACAAATTTTAATACTCTTCAGCTTTATAGCATTAGATTATATTACTGACTGAATTCTTACCAGCTAAAGTACAATAAGTCTGATAATACTGATCCATCAGCAGTGGTTGTGGTAACTCAGCAAGGAAGCCCTTCAGCACCGATGCACAGTCGTGAACCGAGAACCTCCCCTCGTCAAGACCTAGGTTTGATCCAGTGAGCAGCAAGTTCTTAAGCTCTTGTTGTCGGCTTAGAGAGCCAGTGCGGCGAAATATCCCTTCTTGTGTTACATCTGGAAAAGGTTGGAATAGTTTTTTATTTATAAGTGGCTTTTTATGAACTTCCCTTGGTGAGTGGAGTGTCTCACTGGAATGTAAAGGCTGTTGTAGGCTAGATTGATTGGGTGGACATTTTCTTGTTGGTAAATAATGAGAATCTATAGGTAGTTACTGTGAGAGTCTATAAAAATAATATAATGGACATGATGATGATGAGTTTGCGATATTTTTAAATGATTATGATGAAATCTAACACTTATAGGTTCATATACTTACAAATTAAATTGTACTTACTGTCAGGTTTAGATAGAAAATCTATCAGCTCATTCACCCTCAATATTCCTTCCTCTGTGATAGAGTTCACTTCAACACTATTCTTTGTAATGTTAGCATTATTTTGACTAGAATTCGAACTGGAACTCTTCGCTTTCTTATGGAAGTTCCAACGGAACTGCTTTGGTTTATCAGTTGAACAATCAACACTGAAATTAAATTAAATTTCGTAAACAATAGGACACTTCCCCAATAAGGTTATAACGGACTTTTCAACACATATACTTACTCGTCTGAATTAATATCTACAACAAACGATAGATGCATACGCACTAAAGTAAAAAACTGTTCCAAATTCTCCTTTCGTAATCTTTCGATGAATGTTAAGTCCGAAGAAGTCATATTTATAAATCTAACACAAAGATAAAAAGAAATAGAGAAACTATATTAGGCCCTTATTTAAACACATGTTTACTGAAACTTGTAACATAAAACTGTTGTAATATACTATTTGCCACTAGCATAATCATTCTATTAAGATTTTTATTGAAATCTAAAGAAATAATCACAAGTTTTGTACATTGTTTTTAAACGTCATTTTATCACAACGGAAAATTTGTTTCGTTCGGAAACTAAAATCTGAATCTTTGCTGTTATATATATACTTACAAGAACGTCTTGTAAAAAAAATATCAGTTTTTCAGAACATATTGAAAAGAAATAGATGTTCTCTTACTCTCACTTAAAAATGTATGGTAGCTATGCTTATTTTATAAATTTTCAAAAGTAGTTCCCAAGAAATATAGTGAGATTTCAATTTTCATGTATTAAAACAACAGTACTATGAATAACGTATTCCGAACGCACATTCAAAACTTTTTTGACAGGCAACTCGGGCAAGGAAAAAGCTAATGTACAGCCTACTATAAAAACGTACTTACTTAAAATAATGTGGCAACGTGATAACTCCATACGGAGTTTCAATGTCTCATTTTCGATCATAATTTACTTAACTTCATACTTAGGCAGACAATTACAAATTAATCTTGATAGACAATTATAATTCTTACCCAAAATGAGAAAAACCAAGTGATTGCAATGCCACAAAAGGATTCAAGAAAATGTGTACTATCTGCATCCTTATCTTTGTATTAAAGCTTTCAGTTACTACTACTTAGAAATAAGCAGTAATTACGTTATATTTCCTTACTAACAGTTACAACCCTTTTAAGTTTATGGATACAAAGAAAAGGAATAAAAACACAAATGAATGTCACAGATAGAGTTTATAACATAATTACAGTCTTAAGCATAGAGATATAAGTGGGAAACATTTAAAACATATCATCATGTCCCATTTCAGCTAGTAAATTGAGGCCCCTCTCTTTCAGAGCCTTTGATAGTAACTTCTGTTGTTCTATCTTGGCATCTTGTTCTCGTCTTTGAGCATCAAGAATATCATCCACGGAGACTTCTGTCAGCGGTAGATTATCCTCCTTGTCTTTATCCTAGAAATTAAAAAAAATATTATAAAAAAAAAATTGTTTGTTTATGGAGAACAAGGAACAGTTAGATTTTTTTATTGAATTTAATGAGTAGGACATAAATCGTGGGTTAAGAACTAGAGTAGCGTAAGGGCAAAAATACAAAAAAAATTTTTTTTCACCATTTGTTTATTTAATCCCCATATTTTTATGTGCCAAAAAACTGGAACAATGTAGTGAGTTGATTGCTTAGTACAACAATAACGTATAACAAAAGATATTTGTTTATTGCCAAAACGAAGTGTTTCTACTTACAATAATCTTGACATTATTTTCTCAAAAAAATTACGAGCACAACGATCGTAACTCGATTTACAGAGTGAATAAGACACCAAAATATGCCTTCAAAGTAATCGCTTAAATAACGTATCTTGCCATACGTTATTAACGCAGAAAGTTTGATTATGTAGGCTTAGTTTGTTTCGTGCCAAATAAACGTAAAGTACCGTTACTGCTTATGGGTCCTTGTTTCGTAAGCTTCCGTAATTTTTTTTCCTGCCAAAAAAACGTAAGGGTGGGATACGCTACTATGGCACTAATTTATGTTACAGCCAAAATGACGTATGTCAACCAGTTTTTGAAAAATAAATTTTATTAAAATGAAACCGTATTTTGATTGACCAAAAAGTTACATTATTCTGTAGCCGATAAATATAGTTTTATTATTAGTAAAAATCAGATATCTAACTACTATAGATATGCCACAAAAAGGGCTATAAGATAACAGTAGGTAAATTTGAGTTGTTTTCGGGCTCTACTGAGAAGTTGTCATTTTGGCCTTACGCTACTCTAGTTCTTAACCCACGAAATATGGTAACCAATCAGCACATGCTACAAAAATGCAAGAAGAACATAGAAAAACTGAATTTTTATTTTGGGTTTCCATATCTATGCATGAAACATGTTAAAGATTAATTACACAATATTATTTTAATTTTTACTAAAAACACAAAATATAAGTGGTAATATGTAAGTGGAAATTCTATGCATTATTTACATAGGGTTTCCACAATGCTTAAAATAATATCGCTGGAGATACTGACTGATCATTTATTGAAAACCTAATGAAAAAAACAACCTACAGTTAAATTCATCACAACACATTCAGTCTTGTCGAAACGACTTAATGTGATCGAAATATTTGAAAAACCAGGGTCTCAACTTACAATTTCACCAAGGAGTACGACATTTTCCCCTCTAACGATGAATATACCTCTTGGAATATCGCCGTACTCTCTTCCAACGTGAATCCTTTCTATCGTCTTGTGCAGAACTAAATTTGCAAACTGATCGACGCAGCGAAGGTACCCGATCAATGTCCTCCCATCTCGCAGCAGCACCATAAGTTTCTCTTTGCAAAACAAGAATTGTTTTCATTAGAGATGGGTAACTCAGGAGTGATAGATAAAAAAGATATGTATCTTTCCGTTCTTATCACTCACTCTTTGTATCAGTTCAAATCCGAATGTATCAGTGTATCTTTAACAACTCATTCAATCCGTCGTCCGTTTGTATCTGTGTTGCACTCGGACACAGAGCGTTGAGCGGCTGGCGTCACGGTTTCTCATCGGAAAGACCAGACATCTCTTTCGCACTTCCCTACTTAGAATGTTCTGTCTCACTTTCTCGATACCGAGAATAAGTGTTTGACCATTATTTTTATTTATTTATTCGATTTACACGGCTTTAACAGCCAATTACATAAATCGTAAACTTAAATTTAAAATGAAAAATAGAAACTTACAAATAAAAAAAAATAAACTTAAAAATATTATAAACTGATATACGAATCTATCTATCCTAAACGAATCTATCACTCTTAGTTCGTACTGATTTAGTGATACATTGGATTGAATTGAACGAAGCGAGTCACTCTGAGCAACAGTACAATATCACTCACGGATTAGAAAGGATATAGAGATACAAAAGAGTGATACATATCCCAGTGATCAAAAGATACATATCAATCTTTTCTTTTCAATGATACGTTTTTCCCATGTCTAGTTTTCATAAAAATAAACAGGTATACAACACGAAGACGACAACAGATTTCTAAGACACATACTGTCTAATTCGTCCAGTAAATGGGCGGTTCCAGCCAAAGGGTTCATGTTGCTGGACATTGTTGTTAAGAAATTGAAAAATATAGCCTTCCCAATTAATCAAATCAGAATTTTTGTTTCACAAACCAACAAAATATTCAATAACTTTTCTTCATGCTCACGGGAAGGCGTTTCGATGACATTGACATTAATTTGTCATTTTTTTTGTCTGTGGCTGAAGGGGGGTCCAAGACTTGGAAAAAAGCATTGAGCTTAGAATTAGAAAAAAGTCATTGAAAAAAGTGGAAGATAAAAAATAGAAGAAGCACTGGGAACTGAGCCGAGACTCCACCAAAATGTGGAGTGGAGTGGTGATATTTGTTTGTAAACCACTATATAATCGAATTTTTCAACTCAAGATACCATTTAAGTTAGTTGTTTAAAATGTTCTCTGTTTCGCTTTAATAGATGGAATCTGAAATAGATAGAGTGAGGAATGAGTATATAAGAGGAAGTTTGAAAGTGGCGACGGTATCAGAAAAACTGCGTGGAAACCGGCTGTCGTGGTATGGGCATGTGATGCGGAGGAATGAGAGTCATGTTGTGAGGAAGGTGATGAGTACGAACGTGGACGGATATAGTGGAAGAGGAAGACCAAAAAAACGATGGATGGATTGTGTGAAAGTAGATATGGTAAGAAAGAATGTTACTTGTGAGATGACGGCAGATAGAAGAGTATGGAAGAAGAAAACATGCTGCGCCGACCCCAAATGAAATTGGGATAAGGGCAGGAGGATGATGATGAGATGGAATCTGAAATCTATAGCCCATTTTATAAAATCAAGAGACCCTAGAAGCTAGTGGGCTTTTTTTAAAAGCTTATACAGTACAGTACATATAAAAAATAACAAGATGCCCCTGTGAATAAAAGTCTGGCCCCCCTTATAATATTAAAACATGTTAATATAAAAAACATTTCGATTTTAAAATAAAATTACCTGTGACTGGTATGTATAGTCTATGGAACTTGTAACATCGTTTAATTTTGCAGTTTGCTCGATTTTGCTGTCGCTGTCATTGAAGAAATAGGAAGGAAAGCATTTTGTGCGTTCAGATTTTACACAAACTTCTCAATAAATAGTACACTTATTAATTAGCTTCGAGCATCAAACTAACAACGAAGTATCGCTAGTGCTATGTTTTTGAATGTTATTCATATTCAAAAGGTGTTTTTGCATTTAGAAAAATCTAAAGTGGAAAATGGAACAAGACGACGAAATCAAATCCGGTTGTTTGTTATTTCCGCCTGCCGGAGGGAATATGTTTAGCAAATTTCCCAAAAAGGTACGCAAAAGTTGAACATCTTAAGTTATAGATTAAGTAAGAAATTAATAGTGCGTGTGATTCATGCACCATCACGTAATCTGCGTGGTTATAGCATTATTGTAATCAAGTTGTGACTCAATGTCCAATGGAAAGGTAGTTGCCGTGTTGTTGATACGGCCAGTTTAGTAACATTTTCTACACGAAAAATAAACCATTATCGCATGTGAACCACGTTTAGGTGCCCACAAGGTAAAGACTATTTTTATAGGTCTACTTTGTTTTCCATTTTAAACTAATATATTAACTACTTAATTTGTTTTTTATGTCAGGAAATGCTTTAATTGATGTCATTACTGCAACTTAATCACCTGCCATGTTTATCTATAAAATGATCTGTTTTTTAATTAAGGCAGTTACCTGTAGGTATATATATAGGTATAGCTTCTAGGTTTTTAGTCACCTGTTATTGATTTGACCTGTAATTTCTAGTTATAAATACAGTTACAGGAAAATCGTATTATGAAACTTGTGCAGTTTAGATTTATATTAATAGTACTGTAATAAATCTGACTAATTAAATTTTGTTTCATTCACAGAAAAATTGGCAACAAAAACATTGTATCCTGTTTACTGCCAGCAAACGGGGAATAGAGCGTCTTGAAATATTTGATAACAAAGATGAAGTCACATCTGGTGCTATACCCAAAATTATAACTCTTGAAAATTGTATAAAAATTACACATTCTAGTCCAAACACTATTACAATACTTACTAAGTCACACACACAACAGCTCAGCACACAGTCAGAGGCTGAGACTTTGGAATGGGTGACAGCCTTGCAGTCAGTTGCCTTCAAAGACAAGGACTCCAATCCCTTCAGCTGTGACGAAGACAATGATCTGTATTGCTCATCTGGTGAGGGTGTATTCTCAGTCAAAATGTGCCCCTCTGAAGCATCAACAAGATGCGGTTTTGAACCCATCAGGTACATCCTTTTGCTCACATCCACTGCCATAGAATTAAGATCACAAACTGATGATAAGTTATATGCCACGTGGCCCTACAGGTTCATAAGGCGTTATGGGTACAGACAGGGTAAATTTACATTTGAAGCAGGCAGAAAGTGTGATACTGGTGAAGGAATCTTCCATTTAGAACATCCTAACCAATCTGAAATCTTCAAGTGTTTATCATTGAAAATGAAAACAATGAAGCAAATGATTGGCAATGACAACCTAAATAGTCCTGAACACAGTGAATTTAACATCCAGTCAAGTGCCAATTTGTTTCCTGGCTCTAGAAGCCCTCTAGTTGCTGCAAGGCCTGATGATTTGAATTTGAGTTCATTGTCATTTAAGACAGCTTCAGTATCAGTATCAAGTCAACAGAGTTCATGCTCAGAAAGAGATACTGCACCTTTACTTATGCCAAAACCTGCACTGAAACCTAAACCACTGAAGCCTCCACGTAAAATCATCAACTTACCTAAAAGTAAAGACATTCCAATTTCATCCGAGGAGACTTCAGACTTTGCCAGGTTTAAGAAACCTGATAACTATGAACCAATTGACCATAGTCAAAAAAAAGAACATAGCCCTCCAAGCTCAACAGTGCCATATGATAAAGTTGAAGTAAGATCTGAAGCATGGAGGATATTTGGAGTTGAGGAGCCTGAGCATACTGAGTTCACACCCAACTTGGGTGACAATCCTAACTGTATCAAACTGATTTCTCGATCTCAGGATAATTTGAACACTACTGGCCCAGAAGCTTCACGAATAATTCTGCTGCCAAGTCCAGTAGTTGATCCAGAAGATGAAAATTATGATAGATTGGCATATTTTGGTTCGACAAGTAAGCTGAATAAGTCATCACGGTACAAAAAAATTGAGGCGCGACCTACAACCCTGGCACTTGGGGAGCAGAAGAATAAAGATACATGGAATGATTATGATGAGGTTGAGAATGTGATGCAGACAGCTAGATTGGCAGATGACTCTCACTTGGGATATGGCATGATAAGGAAACCCAACACTCCTGGTCCACAAGTGCCCACTGCTGCTCAAGTTCAGGCTCTACAAAACCAGGTTGGGTTGGAAGATGTCTCCCATAATATGTGCAATGGAACAGATTATGCTATTGTTAGCCGTCCAAAAAGAGTATAAACATGTTATATCCTGAAAAGAATTCGAATTATAATTTTTAAGACTGAAATTTTGTCAGTGATTGTTTACTCAATTACTTGTATATTAGGTTAGAGTTATACCATTTTTGGAAAATTGATCATGAGAATCATTAGAATAATCAACTGAAGTCAGGGAATTTAAATTGATGCTATTCTACTTAGTATAAGACACCTTCAAAATGTAAATTATTGGCCATACAAACAAAAATCATTCATAAAAGTTACATATTAGAACATATAAGAGAATTAAAGTACAGTATTATAAAAAAGATGACTTATTTTTTATAAAAATGTATTTAAATTTTTGATATGGAATAATCTATTCTAGTATATCAACTTGTAAGACAATTCCAAATGAGAATTACTGCATTCCTAACTACATTCTTTTTTATATTTTTAGGATAACTTTGTACATTAATTATTTTGTATAATGTAATTATCGCACAAATAATATCTAGGCTAAAAGTAATTATAAGAGATTATGAAATGTATTACATTATGTGATTATATTGTGCCTTATTTTATAGAGTATTTTCAGAAATGATTACCAACTGGTGCCAATTAAAAGATATTTTTATCTAGCTTTTGCCTGCTGACATGGTTTAAAAGTATTAAGTGTGTAACTTGTAATATTAGAAGTGGAGCAGCATTCATATAGTATGGTAGGTATGGTTAGAAATGTCCAAGACTTTCTTTCTCATCCTTGTAATTTGATCTGGTTTGAAGATAGCCCAATGTGCTGATACTCTTATAAACTTTGATTATTCCAGATAATTTTGGCTCCGTTTTTAGAGAAAGACTCAAGCGTCTGAATCCTTTTAGCCAGTGAAATGATATGAATGTAGCACTACTATGAATAAGGAACTGTTTTGATTTTATATTTTTAGGTTGGCCATATTTTTTGATTTGTAATCTCTTGTAATATGGATTGAGAATAAATCATATAATCTTTTAATTTTATTATGTTTTATTTCCTATTTGTCTTACAATTTATGTGGAATAGCTTTCTCAGCTTTTAATGATAAAAATTACATTAATTTTGTAGAATACTGTCAAATATGCATTGAATGGTTTTACAGTTGAATTCTTCAACTACATCTATTTTGCTACAATGAAACATTATAATACACATTTCTTAATGGGCTATGTCTATTATAATTTCCATTCAATAAATCCGCGCTATTTTCGAGTAGTTCAGTATTCTTACACTACATTAAATATTCAAATTGAAAACATTGCTATTTGTGCAATTGGCACAGGGAACAGTAAATTAATTACTTGTTAATCTACATTGTTTTCTACAAAATATTCTATAAGTAATTAAGTAAACTAAAAATAAATAACTAGCACAAACTTAAACAAGTATATTTCCATCACTTTTCATCTTTTAACAGTAATTTTTCTTCATCCTTCCCCAAACTTTTGGCCACTTCCATAGCAATAAATTCCAGGTCTGATGACATTATCTTCTGTACCGTTTCTCCTTTTTCAGCCATGATATCTTCAATGTTTTTCTTGCCATTCATATCAGTGAACCAGTTCAGATTATCAGCAATCAAATGTTTGTTTTCGCAGCCTTCGCAAATCACAATAACAACTCCTTTGTAATAAGCTAATTTTGAAATAAACTTTGAGTTTCTTGTGTTGCATTTCTTGCATGTGAACATTAGCTGGAAACTTCCCTCTGTTTTTTTCGGTTTCTGGTTCAGTTGCACTTCATTGATTTTTGGTGAACTTGTACTGAAATTCCTCGGCGATTGTACCTTAGGTGTTGATGAAGACAGAGGCACCATTAATCTTCGGCCAAAATATGAGTTTCCATTGCTCGGGAAGAATACAACGTTATTCAACAAACGTGGTGTGTGGTATTTCACCACGAAGTCTATTAATGTTTTATGAGACATCTTACACTTCTGCAAAGCTTTAAAAGGCAGCGACCACATTCACATTGATTTTTTGGAGAGTTGTTCGGGTGTGAGTTATAATTGCACAACTTTTCATCAGACACTGCGTTGAAATGGAATTATGGAGTGAATAATAAAAACATAACCTACAATAACTTGAGTACAATCGAGTACAATACAAAGGATTGACATATGCCGCTGTCAGCTGATGCAATATAGCAAAAAAATAGAAAAGGAAAAAAAAGCGCTGTATGACGTTACAATGAGTATGAGTGAAATAGAAAAGCAAATAATGCTTAACATTGGGTAAATAGCTGTAACGAGTTTTATTTCTTACTGGCAATAATACTTTGTTTTTTTTTTTATTGGCATTAATTTTGACACACAAGACAGCATGATTAAAATACGTGCGCCTGCAATACGTCGAACATAATTTAAAAACAATCAAAATAACCTCAAATTAGCAAAACAATAAAGTTTTTCGTAATTTTATCGGGAAAACGGACAAAAATTTTAGTTAATACTTAATGCCATTTAGCACTGCTATTAGCACATATTTTTAAATTAATATGATTTATTTCAAGCCTTGAATAAATATTTTGTTTTATATTCTAGAATTTTTGTCCTGCAGAATGAGTTCAGTGTGGTATAGGCCTGAACTAGCAGATGTAATTATTCACCATGGCGATATATTTACTGAAACACACAGTATTATCACCGGTAAGTAGACACAGACTTCAAATTTTTACCTACAACTTTATTGTCCTCCAACTTGCAATTTTTTTGAGAATGATTTAATACAAACTATACTGTGAAGTAGTAGCCTCTACAAGTGCTAAGATCTAGTTACAATACCTATGTCCACTGTACATGTATCAAATCCTTATGTAATATGCCTCTGAACCTATCAAACAGATAGGCCAATTTAATATGTCTGACCCTGTCCCATGACTTTATAGGAAGATCTGAAATAGGACACTATTATCTTTACTACCAGTGTTTTATTAATATACTAGTTTGTATTTCGCAGTCAAATATTCGACGGCTCCTAAGTATACTGAGTCAACTAACAAATTTTGCGAATTGCACTTTTTTGTGTATTAACACAAATAACAATAACAATATTGTAAATACACAAAAAAGTGCAATTCGCAAAATTTGTTAGTTGACTCAGTATACTTAGGAGCCGTCGATAATCCCATGATTAGAAAACAAAAATAAACACTGGCCAAATTCAAACTTGTTCAGGCTATGCATTACCTTAAATATTTCTCTTATAATTTCAGATATTGTATCAGGTCACCTAGACATAGCGGATCTAGTACAAAACATGGCCGGAGTCCTCACAAACAATGAACCGGAAAACCGAGAGAAAGGCATGCGTTTCTATACAAAAATACTAAAAGAACTACCGAGAGATTATTTGAACGATATGCAAGTGAAATTCATATCCAAGTTCTATATTGATCGATTGAAAGACCATCATCGGGTTGTGCCTCCTGTGCTTGAAGGGTACTCGGTATTGATTGACATGATGGAGTACAATATACAGAATTGTACGGACTTTTTGACAGTCTTGTTCAGAGAGGTAACATGCCAATCACAGACAAGACAAGACAGATACAATATTTATGTTATTTTCCAGAAGCTATGTAACAAGGATATAGATTGTAAGTATTTGGTATATTTTTAATGTATTGTAATACTGGGAATATTCTTTGGGAGACAATAAAAAAATAACAGTCATTAAAAATCGAATAAGACTAAATATTACTTCTAAATTTTTAAGACAATAGTGAATGAGAGACAAATTTTTAATCATTTACAAGGACAAAGATCTAAATCTCTGTCAATATGTTTGTGACAAATCTCTTATCATAAGTGGCTTATCTCAATAGATGACTAGATGTTTACCAAATCAAATACACTTGTGAACAAAGAATCTGGGTAGTGTAAACATCTTAAATTACTATGAAATAATATGAATATCATTTACACAAGGTCACAACTCTGAAAAAGGCCATTTTTTGCTGACCAAAAAGAAACAGATTCTCAATTCAGATATTGTTTTTTTTTTCTTTATCATTACTTAATTATTTATCGCTTTTGCATTCCAAAATTACTGCACTGTTGTAAATGATATTTGGAACACAAATAGTCTAGACTAGAGCCTAAGATATAGAAAATACAACAACAATTTACAAGTATTTTGCCCTGTTATAACTATTCATTATAATAATTTGATAGTTCATTATTAGTATTACGACTGATATGAGGCCAGTTTCCGTCAGCTGATAAAGTTTACGTGACTGATACTGTTTCGATATTATCAAAATATTTGTAAACAAATTAATATGTCTGATAACATTATAGACTAGCTTCTGTCACCCGCAATCCGTGGGAACTTCTGCACGAACCCGGATAAAAAGTAGCCTATAGCCTTCCTCGATATATGGGCTATCGAACCCTGAAAGAATGTTTTAAATCGTACTTCCTGAGATTAGCGCGTGCCGACAAACAAACTCTTCAGCTTTACTACAGATTAATTCGAAATTGTATTTGTTGGGTGAGCTTTGAAGCATATTGTGCCGAATCAAATGAGATAACATAATTATGAGTATAAGGAGATGGAGGCAGGCTAGGTAATCTAATGATAAAAAATCCTTAAACAAATTTTATTTTACAACAAATTTTTTATCTAACTACACCATAATTGTATTACTTAGTATAACGAATCTTGAGCTCTGAACTACATCTGCGCAGAAGTGATTTATTAGCAAAGAACCAATCCCGAGTGACGGCTATGACGCGATGCACTGCGGGCTAATCACCGCTTTAGCCCGCCCCCACGCCTCACTTCTTACCACAAAAGGGACCCAATAAATTAGGGTAGGGTGGTGTAAGATTGCGCAGTTTTCAATCAATAGGCCATAAAATAAAAAATCTTTATACTGTCTGAGATCAATCAATTATTTATTTAACTTAAACTAATATAGCAACAAATTATTATGATAATAGGAACAAAAACTTATAATCTTCTAAATAATTAATGAAAAATCTAAAAACGGAAATTGCGCAATTTTGTACACCCTATGGTGTAAAATTGCGCATTGGGATCGATAAGATTGCGCGACTATATTATTTGCACACATCACAAATAAAAGCGCCGGAGCCATTGTAATCAGAACACTTTTCATGCCACCACTCCTTACATGTATTGCATGCAATCCAGTCTTCTACAATTGGCTCCTTATACACTTCGTTGCATCCACCACATCTCCAAATCTTCCTATTATTATTAGTTTTTGGTTTAGTTACATTCTTCACCTTTTTCGGCCTTGGTTCAGATTTAGTCTTATTTTTCTGCTCATTTTCATCCTCTAGTTGTCTTTTGTATGGTGAACTGCTAATCACTTCTGATTTTTTGTGTTTCCGATTAGAACTCCTTTTTTGCATCGATTTTGGCAACGGAATCAGATCAGCCAACGGTGCTGAACTTATTTGAAGACAAGATCTCGCTTCTAAAACTGCTGATGGCTTCTTAAATACAGGTGCAGGTGCTGTAATCGTTTTCGGAGGAAGTAAATTTACTGGTTGAGAGTTAGAAGGCCCGGGCTCTGGTGGATCAATTTCAACAGGTTCACCATGCACGTTTACTGTTTGTACTGATGAAATGATTGCTGTAGGCTCACACTTTTCTTCTGGATCTTCTCGTTCAGTAACATCGCTAGCCAGGAAATCAGCGTCTGTGAAAATGTCGGGATTCCACGGCACAATACCAGTGCATTTGAAGAGCTCTACTCCACGGCCCGTTGTTGCAGCTTGATGAAAAGCTGGTGTAAAAATGGATGCCATCTGATATACTGTTATAGCTCTACCTGGGTGATTACGTAGCCATTTTTCACATTCGCTGGAATAAAACTTCTTCAAAACTCCATGGAAACCTCTATCAAGAGGCTGCATCTTGTGGCTGCTGTGTGGAGGTAATGTCAACGCAATTATGTTGTTTTCACGGTAAAATTCCACAGCTTTTATTGTACAATGTGACACATGATTGTCTAAAATAAGTAAAACTGGCTGTTCTTTAGTCGGTTTTGCGTGGTCTTTAAAGTGAGTCAGCCAATCAAGATAAAGATCTGAGTTTATAAAACTAGAATCCGAGATCATGCCAACAGATCCAGGCGGTGCAGCATCTAACAGCTCTGCTTTCATCCTCTTCCTTCCAAAAATAAACACAGGCGGAATGAAATGACCAGTTGCAGACACTGCATTGACGACAGTCACGTTGGTGCCTCGCTCTCCACTGGAGATTTTGTTCACAGAGCGTTTACCCTTTCTAGACAATACTTTTGGCGCTTTATTAGGTACGGTCGATATACCTGTCTCATCCATATTGTAGATAGACTGTGGTGCAAAATTATATTTGTCCATTAGAGCAGATAAATTTATGTAAAATCGTTCCACCTGCGGTCTGTTGAATCCCATTGCTCTTGCATTGCTTGTGGATGTTGGCTGTCTGAGGGAAATATCCGGGTGCCGTCTCAGAAACGCACGTAACCACTCTTTTCCTGCAGTTCTAGTTTCTTTGTTGAATCTATGAGGAATTTTATTTTTCTCTGCATACTCGAACGCTGTGTATTCAGATGCTTGCAAAACTCTTCTTCTACCTCTTTCGAAAATGTTGTATCATATCGACCTAATTTTTTTGCACAATGTGGTTATTGCAAACGGAATCGTAAAGTAGATTCTGCCATCCCTAAAGACGCAGCCACAGATCTTTTGCTTTCGCCATTATCAATTCGCCTACGAGCCTCCTTGATAGTCTCATCAGAACAAACATGGCGAGCTGTTTTTCTTTCCCTTCTCAACATTCTGAAAGTTAAAAGAGTTATGCATAGAGACAAAAAAACAAATGAGCAAACAATTAATTGATCGAAATTAAAAAAAAAAGCTTGGCTTAACAATACAAAAATCATAATTAATTAAAAAAAAATCAGACGTGTAAAATTGCGCGCGCAATCTTATACGCGCCCAAAGTGCGCAATTTTACACATTGTGATACCATTCTAAACATCGCGATATTACTGCCATCTCTTTAAAAATGTCCAAACTACTTCGTGCTTTGTCGAAACATGAGCGATAGTGCCGCAAGAAAATAACAGCAAATTACTAAAATTACATGGATTTTTGGTACAGTAATGCATTCATTTCATCATAAAATTAGATCAAACTTGAATGAAAACTTTGTACTTACGTATCTCTTTTGTTTTCCACTCATATACGATTTTTTTTCGGGAGCACATGTCACTCGCGGCCGGCAACAAAACACAACTGAAGTTAGCTACGAAGCTCACGTCGTTGTCCTGCTATGACGTATGCGCAATTATATCGCCCGCGCAATCTTGCACCACCCTACCCTACTCCTGCGCAGGTGAAGCTCAGAGCTCAAGATTCGTGCCGATAACTATAATTGTGTTAAAAAAACTTTTTCTTTACTTTCAGACATGAAAAGTCTAGGTTCAGATTTCGTATACGGCGTCATATCAGCAATGGACGGTGAACGAGACCCGCGCAATCTATTGTTCCTCTTTGCATTCCTACAAAACTTTCTCAAGACCGTTCCTTTAGGACACTTGGCCGAAGAAATGTTTGACGTTATTTCCTGTTACTATCCTATTGACTTTCACCCATCTCAAGATGACCCAGCTTCAGTGACGAGAGATGACCTAGCTAATGCTTTGGCACCATGCCTTTGTGCCATACCAGAGTTTGGGGATTCGTGTATCATACTTTTGATTGAGAAGCTGGATTCAGAATTGAGGCTCGCCAAAATTGATTCTTTGAAGTTGTTGGTAAGTTTCTTTAATTTTTACTCTTAACAATCTCTAAAAATTTTACATAATGCCCCGAATTTTACATAATGGCCCCGAAAAAAATGCTACATAATTTGTAAGACACTTTCAATTAAATTATGAATAATAATTTTCCAGGTTGAAAGCTGCAACACATTCACGCCACAGTCTTACAGTCCGTTCCTCAGAGCTCTGTGGTCCTCAATCAGCCGAGAAATGTCTCACAAAACTGATGACGAACTAAAACTAATAGCCCACGACGCTTTATCCGCACTAATTGGAAAAATGGCCACCACAGCCAACACAGACATGGCCTTCGAGAACTTTCTTAAGGGCATTCTAATTTCTGCACAAACTACTATAGCTGAAGCAACTACGGTCGCACAGTTCGTTAAAGGCGCGAAAGTGCTTTTAACCGCTGCAAATGCTTCCGACCAATCATGTGCGACGATTACAAGGGCCATGGTACCCGCGACTGTGGCGTACTATGAACTGAAAACCGCGCCAAAATTGCAGATAGCCAGTTTGGACTTCATAGGAGATTTGTATGAGTGTGCCGTAAACAGGGGCTTGTTAAATGAAGTAAGGGCACAAGTTGATAATGTACCACATATTTGTCTGAACGCGGTCAGCCAGACATCGAAGGAATATCAGATGGCTGGCTTCAAAACTTTGATCAGAGTCCAAGATTGCTTGGGCGAAGAACTGGTAGTGCCATTTGTAGAAGTCCTAATTTACAACGTTCAACATGCACAGGATAACGACCTACTTAGTATAAGCGTTGAAACCATACACGTTATAGCAAGAAAATTCCCAGAATTGATCATGAATTTGGTTGTGAAAGGCAAATGTAGCATAGACACAGCAACGCAAGACAAAATTGTGTTCCAAAAACGTTTGAACTTGCTGACGAATCTGGCAAGCTTAGATGACTTTACCAAAGTAATTATTGAAGAGATGTTGAAAATAATAACGTCGAATGATCCAGAAGCGTTGCACGTTGTTGAGGCTTTAAGCGGTTCTATATCAATGGCTAGTGTGTTTACTACAGAAAAGGTGACTCAGATTGAAAGTGATCATGGTCTTATAGACCCTGTGTTATCTTGGTTGTATAAAGAAATATCTTCGAGTAGTCCAGACGCTTTGGCACATGGCTACACTCTCATATCGAATACAATAGGCAGCTTACCTGCTGAAAAACAGGAGAACATACTACTAAAACATACACCAAAGGCTTTAGAAGAGTGTTCTAAAGACGATATATACTTCCTTATAATAGAATGTTTGTATGCTCCGTTACGGCAAACGGTATACAATTCTAAGTTTGAAGAGATTATGACGGTAGCGTTAGGTGTGGCATTGAAAAGTGACAAAGATGTGGTGAGAACGAAAGCTTGTGTACTTATAGCACATTTATTAAATAAGGCTGAACATGGACAGAAGTTTGAGCTTCTATATGAGTTGTTGAAGACTAAATTGTCAACGTGTAATAGGGAAGATGATAAATTGTGTCCGAGGTTGATAACGTTGTATGGTTGGATTACGAAGTCTCTGCTTATGAGGGGCAGTGAAATGTTCCTGTTTTGGTTGCAGAAGGTGAGCTTGTGCTTATTTATTTGATGTGACTTTTCTTTTGTTAATCAAATACCAATCTTAAGTTCCTGGAATAAAGTTTAAGATTCATTTTATAAAATTTTACCTCAGCCGTGTTATTATTGAATCTTGGACTACTTTTTTTTTAATATTCTTTTCAATGACATTTTACTGGCATTCTGATTTTCAAATCAATCATTGTACTTTTAGTTATCTAAGTATATTTTGTTCAGTAATTTAAGTATCATTTTATTTTACAGATTGTAGGCATCCTCTCAACATCCCAATATTCGGGAATGGGTGCTGAATCAATAAAACTAATAATGACTGAACATCCCGACTATTTGAATGCCAAACAACACTGCAGAATAAGTCTTCTATACAAACAGAGAATGTTTGAAACGTTCTCCGGTTTGGCTGAAAAGCTCAAGACTTCAATAGGCCCAGCTACAAGAGAGAATTACTTGCTCAGTTGGGCCTATGTGCTGGATAAAGCACCGAAAGTTGTACTTAAAAATGAGGCCTCTAAGGTTGGTTTTTGTTTGGTTTGAGACTTTCTTCCATCACTTCACTCTTCTGTCCGTCTTCTGTTCTAGCTTCCTCCCGCGGCTTTGCCCGCGTAGAGTTCGGTTATATCGCGTTTCCAAGAGAATTCTTCAAAAGTCCGGGATAAAAACTATCCTATGTTCTTTCTCAAGGTCAACTCTATCTTTATACCAAATTTTATTAAAATCAGTTCAGTGGTTTAGACGTGAAAGCGTAACAGACAGACAGACAGATAGAGTTACTTTCGCATTTATAATATCAGTAGGGATCATGTGAAATAGTTCTCTATATGAAGATGATAGTGAAACCGCTTGCGTAAGCTCCTTGAACATCTGAATAATATGTTTTTTTTTTCATATTTTCCAGGTAGCACCAATAGTGATAGATGCCCTAGAATACGAAAATAAGGACATGTTACTAGTATCGCTGGAAGTGTTGGGTCATTTCGTGCAAGCCAGTCCGGGGACTGTGTCTGGCAGCCTACAGACTATACTGCCTAGGCTAGTTACTTTGACACGGTATATGAAGTCTATGGTAAGTTTATTAAATACTTTTTTTTTATTTGAGATTATATTTTTTATCAGTACTGAATTAATACATAATGCCATATAAAAAATGCTCTTAATTTTATTCCAGGATGTTAGAATAAAAAGCCTAGAGTGCCTTTACGACATAGCAAATACTTTCCGTACATCGGCCTTACTACCCTACAAGCAAGATGTTCTAATCGATTTAGCGCCATCTCTCGACGACAAGAAGAGGCTAGTTCGAAGTGTAGCCGTCCGCGCGCGTTCTCGTTGGTTCCTCGTCGGCGCCCCTGGTGAAGACAAAGTGAACTAAATGCATGGAATTTTGAATGCGGAACGCACATTTTTATTTTTTTGACAAAATGTAATGGAAAACGCACTGCACTATTATGTTTAAATTAAGAATTATTGTTGAATGTTTTTGTTGGATTCAAATCTTTTGTTTTTATTTAAGAACACTGGCAGTTAATGTTTTGAAAGGAGGTTGAATTTACTAAAGAGATTGTTGAGTATTTTTTAACGAATAATCGAATAATTATTCGAGATCTGAAATCAAAATGTTGGAACAGCATATGTATAAGAAAAACAAAGCTTTATTGCTATCCTTGTTGACGATGAAACTGTTTTGCTAAATTATGTAGATACTTTAATAAATTGTATATTTTATATTACTCACCAATTTGTTTTAATTGTATCATTTTAATTTGGTCTTCATCTGAAAGTAAATATGCATAATCAAAAATAATGGAAGGTTTACCCAATGCATATTAAAGAGTTGCCACTCGTTTAGAAGGGGTGCATCGGAAATGTACTGTCTACACTTTTTTCGCGAAGGTTTTATTTTATTTCAATCGTCTGTGTTTTGAGACGTCCAATTAAATAATGGAAATTAGGGAAGCTAGTACTGTAATTGGAGACGAATCGTTAATTATAAGCATTCCAAATCACCATGTTTGTTGACACTTTTTATTATGCTCCAAATAAATTAAAAAGATCAAGGCGAAGCTTAAAAGCACCTACCATTTGTATGTCTATGCCTAGTTTATGCCAAATGCATAGATGTCTATGGCCAAATGTTTAAAAACCAGTGACACTTCCCAAAAAAGTATTTATGCAAATATCTAAAGAAATGTTTATTTATAAATTCTTAAATAAAACCTTCATTAAAAATGTAGAAACACATCGGAAGATACCCCACAGTCTAGGATTAGTGGAACAAATCTGAGCTACTAACAATTTGATCTGAATTTGCATAATCTCTTATCACATTGCGAGCATTTGCACCACTTTAAATGGTAATGAAGGGTTGGTCCCTTACTGGGAGTTTTTGGACGGTACTGGTAATACGGGTGAATTATTTAGTTTTTGAAATTGATGTTTTTGTGGTGGTTTAGCGGTTTTTACATTCGAGTGATTATTTCATTAAAGGATAGGTTAAATTACACCTACTTCTCGTTACTCGTAGGTACAAAGTACCTAGTAGCAAAGAAATTAGGTTAAAAATGTAGATAAGCTAATAGATAGTTCAAAAATATGAAATTGTGTGCAACTTACCTACCTACATATTAAAGTAAGCCTAGTTATAATACTACCTGTATAAGGGTGCGTCCACATCTGGCGAATGCGCCGCGAATGCGCAGCACGCGAGCCGATCGCGAGCTGTCCGCGAGCTGCGCGCGTGCATTTTTGTTCGTGCGCCGCTTCTGCTTGGCCCGCGCGCAGCTCGCGCGCGACCTAAGCGCCGCACGCGAGCGGCGCGCAGGCGGCGCGCGACGTCTGCCATCTTCGATAGTACTGAGCCAATATACGGAACTGTAAGGGCGAGAACTGATTGCGCGCAGATCGCGCGCCGCTCGCGCGCTCTATACGAGCCTTGCGTGAGTTGCGCTAAAGAGGCGCACCGAACTATTGCAGTGACTGCACGCGCGCAGCTCGCGGACAGCTCGCGATCGGCTCGCGTGCTGCGCATTCGCGGCGCATTCGCCAGATGTGGACGCACCCTAATAGGTAGGTACCACCTAGTACCATCAAGTCGCCTACATCAGCTACATAGGGGTTTAACGTACTTAATCCGTTTTGATTCTTGAGGACTGGCAAAACACCGCAGCTATACCTTTATTCCTATAGATGTTTTCATAGACCGTTTTAAGAGCAGACGCGTGCAGATAATTAGTGTAAGACGTTCTATAATTGTGTATGGTAAATTAAAATTTGTGTATGCAGCTAAAATCTTTAAATTCAACAAAATTCCGCTGCGCGAACGCACACCAAACAAACATCAACATCACAAACCAAGCCACGCTTGATTAGGCTGGAACAACCGCACAACTAAAGAGCCTTACAACGCCACTCAAATACGAGCCAGACAAATCCTATTATCCAACGATACCAACCTTAGCCAGTCTAATTTCTTCCAGAACACTTCGCTAAGCTTGTTACACACGATTTGTATTCAAACCGGCAGGCGTTAGTCCGAAGATGAGTCCCTGGGCAGATAATACAACGGAATGTACGAGTGTCGGACCAAGGGACCTTTAGAGGGATTAAGTGAACAAATCCGCGCGTTGATGATTCAATTTAAATTTGCATAGTCCGTCCGACGTTAAGGGACATAAAGATTGATGTTTGTTTAGATAAAAATGGGACGTTTGTGTTTTGTTTGGTGTGAATTTGATCTTTGCAGGTTGGTATTTTCTGAATGTTCGTTCCTGATTATACCTAAGTTAGCACGTATTTCCGCTAGCATAATGCTGACTGGTTGATAAGGCATCTACTGATAGTATGGCTGAACAAGGTACGTAATTATTATAGGATGTTCCTACTCGAAGGTGTAAGTACCTATCTACTTAGATTGAGTATTGCATTTTGCAATTAAGTTACTTACCAGGTATCTAATGTCGATCTTGTTTGCGGTAATTGGATGAAGAGATGATAAATGTAGGAACATAACGTAATATTTTAGTAGGTACTTACCTACTCATCCAACGCAATTTCTAAGTAAATCCAGTCAAAACTTCGAGATGTACGTAACTTATTAGTCAAGCAAAATCTGCAAGAAAATCTTATCAAAACTTAACAGATTGGGTACCAAACTCACGTAACAACTTATACAAAAACTTACGAGAAAAATCATAATAAAACATTTGGAAAGTTACGCGCCTTAACCCAAGATACTAGGCTGTCATAACGTTGGTACAAGTTAATCATAATTAATAGTCGACATGACACGGCTGTTCGCGTTCTCATTAGTGGCTCTTAATTACCGGAGTGCGGCACTAATATATAAATGATGGCACTTTGATGTCCCAGAACTGCGAAGCTTATGTTTAGTGTATGACGTCATAGCATAATTAGTTGGTTTTGGGACACTGTGTTAGTTGCTGTTCAGCTTGTATACTGCGGTAATTAACACTTGCTTACTATGTTTGGTTTAGTTTAGAATTTTAATGTGTGTTTATGTAGATATGGTAACACCTGTTTTGACTAATGTGACGGGTCGTAGGGTACCTAAAACGGTCTTGGTGACGAAATAAAATGTTTAGAAAAACATTATTTGTATGCGAAAAATTCTCTATTCTTAGGTATTGAAAATATGTAGAGCTTAGCTAGAGGTATGATATTTATCTCACATCTAAAACTTCACCAAGCTACAAACCTCCTTAAATTACCATCTGACATTTATGCTACCCTAGTACATTTCGTCTTAACCTTCCAAAACTCGCGTAATATCTTAATCCTGGCACTCCATAGTTAAAAGCAAGTTAGTATAAACTAAAACTAGTATATTTCGCTAAGCTAACCCACTAATCCAGGGACATAGTTTTGTCGGTCCAGTGAGCATTTTGCGGTTAAATCTGCGTCTACTCTAGTGTTACTTGCTCACTTAGTTTAATTTTTGCTGAGTCATCGGGTTAGGGGAGTTCGTAGGTACCTATACGTTAGGGATTGTGAAGGTAGTTCTCAGAGATATGGGAAAATACAAGTCATCATTTCGTCTTGTTTATTTTGGAAAGTTTAGTAGAATTTGTTGAATAAAGCCATTCGTGTTTGACGGAGATAGATGCATTTTTTGTTTGGTATTGAATTAGCTGAAGGGGGATTGGGTGTGAAGGAAATAGTTAGGTACACTGTGTTGTTATGTTTTCTAACCGACGTCCCAAAATTGAGGAAGTTCTCGATTCGGATGTTTATGAATGTGATTTTTTGTGTTGACTCGTTATTGACTAAATTATAGGTATAACGAATTTTTCCTCACAGTTTTATATGGTCATTTAAGGTAACATAAAAATGTAGACAGGAACCTAAAAAAATTGAGAGCATAAAACAAAACGCTTTGCCCAACATTATTTCTATAACATTTTTAATATACCTAGTGTAGTAAACGTGCTTTTAACGCAAGAGATCAAAAGCTTTGTTGTAAAAAATATGAAAAAATATTACAATAATAGAGTTCCGTTCTGCAAGAGCAACATAATAAGCCATAGTTATAAGCTGATGCAAAGCTAAGTAAGATTTTAATCCTAGATGCCTAGAGAATGTGGTGTCTCGTTTAGTTGCGATTATTTATCACTCTCATAGGTAAAATAAGTATTTATTTGTGTCTATATATATGTACAGCATCTCATAGTCAAAAATACCTCATCCGAGCCTTTTTCCCAACTATGTTGGGGTCGGCTTCCAGTCTAACCGGATGTAGCTGGGCAACCCAATACCCCTTGGTTAGACTGGTGTCAGACTTACTGGCTTCTGACTACCCGTAATGGCTGCCAAGGATGTTCAATGACAGCCGGGACCTACAGTTTAACGTGCTATCCGAAACATAGTCGAAAATACCTCTTGGACGAAATGATAAAAATAAAGCTTTGGTTAACAAGTAGTTATCAATGGGTATACACAACCAAATAAAGACAGCAACTAGTAGGTACATACACTATAAACTAACATTTTACAAAACCATTGCATTTTAAAGGGTGAGTACACCCATCCCTATCGTACCTACACCGTTCTAACTACTACCGTCCGGCACTAAATATGGCCGGCCACGGCTGCCCTGCAATAAAGAAAATCCCCTTTTCATTGTTCTTTATGCGTCTGCTAGCACGCAATATCGTTAATGTTCGTACCAGACTCAGGCTTGTCTCCGCTTCTCAGTTAATTAAAACTTACTTGTGTTCGCTTGTTTATATTCATAATTATGTAAGTAGGGTGCCGATTGGGTTGAGTTTAAGAGTGTGCGGATTGGGTGGTGAAAATATAGGTATGTGATGTTAAGTAAAAAATAATCGAGGATTGATTCGGAAAGCAGGTAAGAAAGAAAAAAAAAATAACATGTAGTTCAATTATTTTTAAGTATGATGAGAAAAACACGCCTGCACTATTGCAAACAGTCAACGAGTTTTACGAGAACCGTGAATCTATAGATATTTTTTATCAAGTATTTATTTAAATTCATATTCTTTATATTTTCAAATACCTATTCTCATAAAACGAAAATATAAAAGGACATGCAAAAACATTTCAAAGTATATATAACTAGGTAAAACAAAATAAGAAATTATAATAGGTACATACCAACCCACCAACCAACCATCAACCAACCCTATAGTATCAGAATGAAATGGCGGAGGCATTGCGTGCAGCGTTTAGTTCGCACGGCTATTGTCTGCGCCCAATAGGCAGCTACAACCTCCGCATTGTGTGATTTCTAATATTCTATTCTGAGTTACACGAGCTTATTATATGCAGTGACATATGGAGATCTAGTTATATGGAATTATATCCTGATGATGGTAGCAGTATTAAGCATTTAAGCCGCCGTTCGAAGTATGTTGTAGGCGTGAGTGCTGCGTCAAGAATTATTTGTATCAAATTTTCACGGGGACTATCTCGTACCCAGATGAAAGCATTCTATTCGGAGTATCAGCTTACTGCATACCAATTATTGTCAAAATTGTACACATATGCACATTCAAAAACTTTCGCCTTTAGTGTGGCGGTTTGAAGTCTGTTTCAATATCTAGTGGGTTTGTTTGCCAATCGAAATAGTTCACACTTCCAATAAACTTATTGGCTTAGAGGCTTGGTGGTGCCGCATGCATTCTATATTTAAATGAAACCATATCACCTCAATCCAAACCGATAGCAATTGTCCAAAGCCATAGTTCAATATTCGAATAACCGTATTGTTATGTGCCAGTACCACGAAAATTGAGCTACTAAAATATAGGTACTATGGACTGTTTTAGCTTTAGCCTGCATTCCATATTTAAATTCAAACCAACCACGAATCGAAATCGAAATCCAACGCTTATACTCGAATTGGCCATAGTCCACACTTACCGTACAATATTCGCATAACCGGGACGTATCGGTACGCACCGGTTTAATCCGGTCCGGGTGTAATCTGCGTATCTCTTAGCGGCGTACGGCACGGTACGGCTAGTGCCCGGATTAAGTCCGGTTCGTTTGGCTCGTGTAAGTACGATGTGTGGCGATGGGATTTGCTGGCGTTTAGACGTTAGTTGCTGTGTATGTGTGTGTGTAGGTATGGTTGTTAGTGTGATAGGAAAATTGGTGGTGGAAAGAAAGTGGATTGGTTTACACAAAATGTTACGAATTTATGTGATTTTTGTTTATTTTTATTTTGTTTTTTTTTTTTTTTTTTTTTTTTAATATATATACCTATGTGTATTTACATTAAAATTTTCCACAATTCTCACAAACTATGTCGTCTAAAAACATTAACAGGACCAAAACAAAAAAACAAGGCCTGTTCCCGTATTCATTGTGAAAGAAATACTTTATAACTTTAGAACGCTAAGTACGAAACAACTTAAACTCACGAAATGCTTTCTTCTTCCATACAATACACATAAAGGAAACGCGAGAATACAATGAATTTGAAACGGCTACGGCGTAGCCTTGCTACGAACTGGCTACGACGGCTACGAAAATCTCGTAGCACTGCTTATGGTCTACAGATTTTTGTCTCTCAGTATTCAAATGCGTTTTTTTATCTATAGGATCCTGCTTTTCTAGTATTTTCAATTATCGACAAGGCTATGGATACGGAATCTTTTGAAACAACAAAGTACGATAAGAACAGGAAACCATAGATTTTCATTACTTAATTGGAAGACAGAGTTATGTTTTATATAAATAGTAGGAGGATCCTATTCAGGGAATGAACTCGTAGAAATATTGTTGAAGTAAATTAATTTATAGGAAGACGTCTTATAAATATCCTTTCTTTTATAGGTTCAATCAGTCGGTGAAAGTATGTTTCAAGGGTTGATATCATTTACCTATCTACCTATAATTTTATGATGAAATCATGATTATTATATAACTTCAAACTTCAATAGTCGCTTTATTGTTTCCAGGTTCACGGTAAGTCTTTGCACATATCAGCAAAGCATACTACATATATCACCTATAAAAAAATCTATTTACACTCAATACCCTTCTTTTTGTTTTTCAAAAACAAAACACAACCCAATAAAAGTACATTGTACAAAATAAAGGCCACATCCCATGTACGCAAACACAACAGCACATTACGTTTCCCAGCCAGCATTTTACAACGCAGGCATCGCGCTGCCAAGAATTGCAATTATGTGTGACATGCGACTGTACGCTGCGTATATTAGATGGCGGGTTAATGTTATCGTTTTATTTGTAAATGGAATGCGGATTAGGTTTTTTTTTTCGTTTGTCTTTTGACACAGTTTCATGTGTTGTTTGTGGTGTTTGCAAAAAGGTTGTAATGTTTTGGAAAACAAAGCTTACAAAAATGTAGGTTTAAAAACTAGGTGAACTGGGTTATAAATAAAGACTAATGTTTTGTTAAATAACGTAAGTCTTTCTAGTTCAATTATAAGACGTCAACTTACAGATGTGGTTGCCTTCTGCCCGGAGACGAAACTAAACGCAAAATATTAAATTAACCTTATCATATATTAAAAATGAATTGCTTTTCGTTAGTCTCACTAAAACTCGAGAATGGCTTGACTGATTTCGTTTTTTGTTTTAGTTTTAAAATGTTTGTAGATGTCCAGAGAAGGTTATAACGATAGGAAAACCGGGTCAGTTAGTAAATTCAGCACTAAAAGCACCAAATAAGTAACAAAACCGTCCAAAACTCAAGTGTAACATGACACATCACGCATAGAGATGCTCCGAATCGCCGTCATTTCACGACAAAAGGATCCGTACTACCTTTCTTGAGGAATGCATTAACAAAATGGCTGATGGCTGATGACAAACGTTACTAACGAGGTTCGCAGTTTCAGACTAAAATTACTGAGCATTACTGAGCATTACTGGGCATTACTGCGTATCACCCATTCATTACTGCGTTCTTGTTTTATCACAGATGTGTGGAATTCTTGCTTGTTTTAATGTGTGTGTAAAGTCGCTTTCAAGGTTCAGAGTTCAGTTTGAAGATGTCGTTAGACGTTTTTGGCATTTGGATGTTTGTAAGTTCTGTTGTATCATTATGGTGGCACGCATCTTTGAAATGGAAATGATGAGAAGCCCTCAGAGCAAATAGTAAATAGGTAAATGTTACTAACTTATAAAAAAAGAAAATTATTCCTTTCCTCAACTTTACTCATTGTATTTTTAACATAAAATTTTAAGATTAAATATGAATGGTTAATGAGATTAAATTAAAACAAGTTATGCATACTCTGAATAATATACTTAGTTTTATTTTGTTGTGAATGAACAGAAAACTTCATTTATTGCATAAACAATGGACTGAGCCTGCGCCGTGCACGTCATAATTTCTCGTGATTGGTTACTATTGGAACTCAGATTCAATTCGCTTATTTTTTATGACCGAGTTTTTTTTACCGAAAGATACAGTTTTAGGTTACATAGTAATGTCTATATTAATAAAAAAATATGAGGTGCTTAATTATGTAAGCTGTGATTATCATTATTAACTATCACAGATAGGTAACGTTAAACCAGTTAATAAGTACCTAAATGGATGATTATCAGTGTGGGAGATTCTAAGACTATAATTTTCCCCATTATTTTAGAAGAATCAATTAAGAGAGGTCAATTATCTGTACTAAAAAATAATAGTTAAAAAAACTAAAAAACACGCTTGTCATCAGAACTCTGAGCGTGTACAATATTTCGCATCCTAATCGAAGACCGGGAAGTGTGTCAAATTAAGATTCCAAGCTTTTCTTACATACATAGTTACAAGTTGAAACTAATATAAGCGTGTTAAAAATAAACGTTTCCAAACCAAATTAACATTCACTCATAAACAACAATCTCAATGCAAAACAGAAGTGCCAAACAGCAAAACGGTGTTACACCTACCAACACACATACCTACCTACATAGGTTGGTATATGTATATAACAAAACGTTGCACTCGAGCGAAGCCTACTTACTTGGAAAGCATTTCCACGTTTCCCAAGTACCTAAGAAAAGCTGACGTTTTAAAACGGGATTGTTTAACATAGTAAGGCTGGAACTCGCTTATTTGTCGGTAGCACTAATAAAGACTGCACACATGGGTGTGTGTGAGCGCTAAAATGAAGCTTTTTGATTTCATGTGGGGGGTGTTTGTATGTATTGTTTGTGATTAGTTTTTAGTTTTTTTTTTTTTTTTAGGTAAAAACACGTTATAGTGTGTTTTAATGAAAAATATATAGTAGGTGACGTACAAATGTGATAGAGAGAGAGAGAGAGAAAGTGAGTAGGTAAATAAACGAGTATTAAATTGACTTGAACTACTTTATCAATATTTACACTAAAACTATGACGAGTAACAGGTGAGTCATAAACTTTTTTCATTGATGTTGAAATTTTATTCAATGCAGAAAGTCTATTCATAATACATAAAAAATGTCAAGTTTAAATAGTTTTTCAGAAAACTATCAAAATCTTACACAGTACTATAAAATGAAACAAGAACTATTACTAGTGAACTCGTTCAACCAAACTTGTTAATTGAACTTCTCAAGTTTTATGATTTCGATCACTACGATTTTAATTGAAAGTCATTGAGCAATTAACCATTGAGAACTTTAATTAAATTATTAATGGTGACTAAGCAAATGTTCGAGTGCAAAGTGGTATGATGCCAATTAGGCGCAGACGAGGTTCTATGTAAAACCTTATTGATACTCTTTGGTATTAACCTTGGTGTAACTTTTTGAAAGACAAGACCTTTATTGATATTGAACCTGTTTTGTTTACAGTTAGATTTAGTTAGTTAGTTAGTTAGATAATATTGAATCTTGTTAAACAATAAACTTTATAATAATTGTGTTGTTTATTAATTTTCGTTTTACTTGCTGTTGAATTACTTTTAGGTCATGAAGATTGCAACTTAAAATCAGATAAACGATTTTTTTAGAATTGCTATCCTATTCAATTCTACAACTTTCCATAATCTTTCTTCCCTTATAATTTATTTAACAGTAGGTACCGGGTGATTATAACCTAATAAAGAACATCGAGCCCTGAACGCCGGTAGCTTGAAGCATATTTTCTACGTCAGAGGTTCACTATTTAGTATTTATAAATGTTTATCACTACATATGTACACATGTATGTTAACTGCCTCGTTGGTCTAGCTGTCGCAAGTGCGGCTGCTGAGCACGCGGTTCTCGGGTTCGATTCCCGAGTCGGGCCGAAATCGCTTTGTGGGTTTTAGAAGACTTTCACAAAGCAGCCCGGAGCCTGGAAGTTGGTGATTGATACTCCCGTGCATCGGAGAGCACGTAAATGTCGGTCCTGCGCCTGATCTCTCTCCGGTCGTGTCGGATTACCGTCCCATCGGGCTATGAGAGTTAAGGAATAGTGAGTGTACCTGTGTCTGCGCAAATGCTCGTGCACTATAATATGTCCTGCGTAGTTGGCTAATCTCCTTACGTGAGAACAGCCGTCATAGCCGATAATCGGCTAGGAGGACATCACATATGTAGTATAAAACGAAGTCGCTTTCTCTGTGCCAATTTCCCTATGTATGCTACGCAACGGATTCTGATGTGTGAGTGAGTGAAGATTAAAGTATATACAGGGTTACTGGTAAGTAGACCGCATCCTTTCAGGAGGTGATAGTATAGGTCAATACGGACAAATTTGACCCTGGGATACACTGGGCAAAAGTTAACCCATTTCAAGATAATCGAATTTCAAGATCAGTCGTCTAGGTACATGTATAAATTTTCATTATTAGTCAAAAGTCTCGTTTTTGTGGATTTTTGTGTGTTTTTGGATAGAAGATGAATCACTTCATAATAACAAACCATAAAACTGTACAAATCACAGAGGAAATTATAGCGAACAGCAATTACTTTTTTAGTAGTTATTTTCTCAAAAATGTTACTCTTCATTTTTTTGTGCAGAATACTTAAAAAACATCTACATCTATCTGGCTATCCAAAAAGGCACAAAACACACAAAAATCCGCAGAAACGAGACTTTTAACTAATAATAAAAACGTATTCGTGTACCTAGACGACTTGTAAAGAAAAGATCTTGAAATTCGATTATCTCGAAACGGGTCAACTTTTGCCCAGTGTATCCCAGGGTCAAATTTGTCCGTATTGACCTATACTATCACCTCCTGAAAGGATGCGGTCTACTTACCAGTAACCCTGTATATACCTAACTAGCGACCCGTCGATATCATATCAGCATTACACTAATGACAAGCCCCGGCTTTGCCCCGGGGCAAAAAGCCGGGGCGGGTCATTAGTTGATGCAAAAAAAAACTTTTGTAATAATAAATAAGTAAATTAATCCAGAAAATAATACATACTTACAAAACTATACTAACAACAAAATAACTATATGTATATACATACAAAACTATCTTCTATCCATCTTGCAGCATTTTACCGCTCCCAACACATGGCACCAACAGTGAGACGAGCATCGTAACTCATAGTCGTGGTATCTTCAGCAATATCTCGAGATAAATCACCCGTGTACACCTCCATTGTGGCCATTGTTGCTCAGTTGATTTTCGACCACGGATTTATTAGAGGTATTAGAGGGGAATTATATTTAATGGGAATTTCTGTGGCAGATGTTGTGTGGGTATTTATTTTGGTTTTTATTGATTTGGTAAGGAAATAGAGAGTAACTTCGTTTAGTTTTAGGTATTTAAAAATTAGAGTGGTGTTCATTCGTCGCATATACCTATTATACTTTTTATATGTTCAGGAGCGTCAATAGGATCCTAAGTATTGATTGATTAATCATCTTATGAAATAGACGTAAAATATAGATGCATTTTATTAACCTTTATATTTATATGTCGGGTGTGTCGTTCACAATCACATTAAATTCTATCGCATATACTTTATGATATTCTATGGCGAATTGTAAAAAAAATAACCTAATCCATCCAGTGGTTTAGCCACAGGAGTCATTTTTCGTTTTTATAATTTACAACATCATGTGTAAAGCAGAGATAAAGTTAGGAGTATCGAATGTTTTGATCAGTTGACAGCTGTCAGTTTTCAAGGGAGAATTACAGTTGTTTGTAATGACTGACTTTTAAATGGTGTTCTAATTTTCGCACATTTTTATTCTATTTACTTTGTTTGAAAAATTCATTTTTTTTATTTTTACGTATTTTTCTTTTTTCTTTGTGTTAATGGACTTATATTATCCAGTATATTAACGCATTTCATTTAATGTGATTATGAACGACACACCCGATATGTTCTTCTCTTTTAATTTCACAATTATTACCAGTACCATATCAGTGTGTACTAATCTCAAGAACCAAACAGTGTACCAATAATTACTGTTCCGTTGTTCCCGACTATAATACAAGCAACATCAATTCGCTCCGAGCTACTTAGCATATTACAAATCTAATTTCCACGACAATACATGAACATAAATATATCCAAATCTCGACAAAACTATGTATAGGTAGCTGAAGAAAGTGTCACCTACACATGGAAAAAAGTAGATTATATTTTGTTATATATAAGCTTTTCATTTAAATCTAACTAATCGTTTCAGCAGTTTTACCAAAATACCTAGGTACATACACTCTTACAAATTTTCACATTTACTGTCTGTTCGTCTGCTTACAAGCAAAGAGACAGAAAGACATTACTTGTATGTGACTAATCTCAAAATTCTATCTCTAGTAAGCAAATGAAGAGATAGATAGCATATTTGGAGTTGACATAAGTAGTAACAGTGTCATACAATAGCCCCCGATTTCAGGTATTGTAAAATAATTAAGATATCACACATAGGCAGTTGGGTGTCGCCATAAATCGACCAATTCGGACCACAGATAGGGGGAAACCTTAAACCTTAATTTGGGGGTGTCCCACAAACCGGATAAATCTGGATCGTTTCCGAAAGCTATGAATACATTATCATAATGATGACTCACATTCTATTGGGTTTTTGCACACCTTAGAATATTTTTCCATAGGAAAACGCCATGGATTCGATAAGCATATATTATGTAAAGGCATAGCAGAGTAAGTGTATTGACGAATTCGTTTTATTCTTTTCCTCATGGCGATATCTCAAGTATCTTTTAACCGCAATTGTATATTCTCTATTCTATTCTATTCTTTATTGCACACTTAACAATACATAATAAAAAAAAAAAAAGACAGTTTATGTACAATGGCGAGCTTAACCCAGAATTGGGTTCTCTTACAGCCAACCTTAAAGCCATGGAGAGATTTGATAGTGGTAGGGTAGATTAAAAAGTGCACAACAAACATTGAAAACTAAACAAAAATATCAAATAACAATATACTAAACATATATATGTAGTAAAACTACACAATACATAAACATAATACATATAATATATATATATATACATACGAATATAAATATCATTCATGTCGATAAATAGTATTCCTTTACTCGTCGCTTGAATGCACCCAACGATGGGCTTTCGCGTATCGAATGTGGAAGGGAATTCCACAGTCTCACAGCACGAACAGTGAACGATCCATCATAGCGGCTCGTAGTGTGGGAAGGGACACGAAGAAGGAGAGATGAGGAAGTGCGACAAGGTTTGCCTCTCGGAACAAGAAACTCAAAACGTTCCCGAAGATATCTTGGTGAGCGAGGATTGTAGAGAAGAGAGAAAAGAAAAGAAAGAATGTGAGCATCTCGACGCCGCCGAATAGGCAACCACTTCAACCGACTTCGAAATTCCGACACGTGGTCGTACTTCCTGAGCCCGAAAATGAAGCGGATGCACAGATTCTGCAGACGTTCGAGCTTATCTAGAAGTTCCTCAGTCGCATCAAGGAAACAGACATCAGCATAATCTAAAAGTGGGAGAAGAAGCGACTGAGCGAGAGTAATTTTTGTTGAAAAAGGCAGGAACTTTTGGAGCCGTTTGAGAGACTGAAACGTGCAAAATACTCTCCTGCTTACTTCCGCAATGTGTTTACCCCAAGACAAGTGACTGTCCATTAGCACACCCAGGTTTTTGACGTGCGAAGAGTAAGTTATAGTAACATTATCGTACAAGAGCGGCGGAGGAGATTGTAACCTATTTAGAAAATATCTGCCACCAACAATGATAGCTTGAGATTTAGAAGGGTTGACTAAAAGTCCAAAGCTCTTAGCCCACTGACTTATGTTGTCAAGATCATTATTGATGGCATCAATCGTCCTAGGAAGCTCCTCAAGGTTACAATGTTGATAAAGCTGCAAATCGTCTGCATAGAGATGGTAATGTGAAGTAAGTGACTTTGTGATGGCGTTAATAAAAACGGAGAAAAGTAGAGGAGAGAGAACGCCGCCTTGAGGAACACCCGCAGCAAGATCACACCACTCAGAGGAACCCTCGTCAGAGCGAACCGACTGCGAGCGACCTCGAAGATAGGAACTAAACCACGCAATTACAGACGGAGATATATTAAGAGAGAGCGTATTCTCATTTGGTTTACCAAAATCCTATGACTTTTATCTTCTATTGCTTGTGCTGAAAAAAAATATCCGACTTTCGAGAAGGGTTATGATTTTATCCCAGTACTTGATGCGGTTCTTACGGAGCTAATCGCTATCTAAGCCACACGGGTGAATCGGTCATAAGGTAAGCAACGCTTGAAGCGGACGGTCCCTGGATGGGTCAGTTGCCATCAAGAAACCCAACTTACCAAGTTTTATCGTTGGTTGTCGCTCCATGTAAAACACTGATACTCAGCTGCATCTGGTTAGACTGGAGGTCCATCCCAACATATTTGCGGAACGATGACGCAAATGATGCTTGATGTAGTTGCTATATTAATTAAAATATCTCATGAATATAAAAGCAACGCTCTGTCGTTTTCTGAAATGTTTTCATATATTTCAGACTAGCTTCTGCCCGCGACTTCGTACGCGGATCCTGTCCCTTATGCCAGCGACTACGGGGTCAGCAAAATCAAAGATCTGAATCGTCTGATATTGAATTTTAAGGGCCCGTTGACTTGAAAACAACGGAATACGCATAGCCATTAGAAATGTTCCATATATTTAATTTTTGTACTTTAACGGCAAAAGCACAGCAGACTAAACAAAACGCTGAGAACTGAACCGCAATAGACGTGACCATAGGGATAAAAGTAGTGATTCTTATTAGTCCGCATTTAAGTTGTGTGTGGCAAAAATATTACACGTATTATTACGTAAAAAAACATTAAATGTTACTGAGATGACAAAGTCGTGATGACTTAGTGGAAGTCGTGGTGGTTTAGTGGGTAGAGAACCAATCTCTCAAGTATGAGCGTGCGTCTTTGATTCCAGGTCTGGCAAGTACCTGCCAATGCAACTTTTCTAAGTTCGTATGTTCTTTTTACGTATATTTTGGATACCAATGACCGTTATTTGGAGGGGGTGTTAAACTGTAGGTTCCGGCTGTCATTGAACATTCTTGGCAGTCGTTATGAGTAGTCAGAAGCCAGTAAGTCTGACCAGTTTTACTGAGGGGTGTTGGGTTGAGCGGTTAACCGGGTTGTGGAGGTCAAATAGGCAGTCGCTCCTTTTAAAACAGTCGTACTCAGTTGCATCGTGACTGGAAGTCGACCCTAACATAATTGGGACAAAGGCTCTTGAGATATATAATAACGACAATAATAATGAGATATAAGCATCGCAGGACATCTGAGGCTGATGACGGGGAGTAGCGACCCCGCGGGGCATATATACTGAGTTCTCCAGGGAGAGTATACTGTCCCCCATCTCCGGCCGGTCGGAGTGAACCATGACGGGGGTAGGTCTCACGCCTCTGGCTTGGCTTGACCATCCAGAGTGGAGTCGCTTGAGCAGGGTTAGTAGCCCTGCTCGGAGGATAGGTGCCTCGTGGTAAGTGACCCACAGGGAGCGCGTAATCTGCGTTTAAAATCCGCCGAGGTATCCTCACACTTCAGCCGCTCATTCCCTGTTGCCCTTTTGTTGCTATTCAGTTACAGATTCCCGGGGGCCCAGTAAGTGATCTGGCGAGTCTCCACCTGCCATTTTTACATGTATCTAATACATTGTCATCGGCAGGTGCCATAGTTCCCGTAGTTTCCCCATTCCTAGTCCATTAGCATCCCATCACAATAGCCCAAGTAGTATTCATCCACAGTTAGCAATGGTACAGCACAGATTATCTTTTTTTTAACGACGTTCACCGGGGATTGTCCTTGGGTTCATTTCTATAGTGTATAAAGGGATAATTGTCGGTTTTGTGTCACCATTTCATTAAAGTTGTCTCAAAAGGGCTTCAGCGTGTTGGCTTTGGCCTCACGTTTGCCTCCCAAAAATTCGGAAATCTGTAGTCCCGAGGTCTGGAAGAGACATACAAAATAATAATGAGATATATATAACGCAAAAAATTCGGCTCGTGACGCCACGTCTAGATATGTAAAGTTTGTACTAAGCAGTGACTTAACACAAAATTCAAGCGTGTTATATCTTCGTTATTATTTGTTTGTGAGAAGGAGAAAAGAAAAAATACGTGTCCATTATTTTAGGGTTATCTAAAAGACGGACTAATTACTTTTTTTGATTCACCATACCTATTTCATAACATTCATTTCTATACATTTCAAGTGTAGTATTGGTCTTGAAGTTCCACATCAGGTGTTCCAGATCTTCGATGTTTATACGTCAAAATAGAGAGTGCTTATCAGATTGAACCACTTTTGCTAAAACGTCATATCTTTATAAGCTATAGTCTAGCTGGGCTCCTGGGTTTCCACATCAGGTGGTGTACATCTTCAATTTTTATAAGTCAACAGAGAGTGCTTATCAGATTGAACAACTTTTGCTAAAACGTCATACCTCTATATGCTATAGTCTAGCTGGGCCCCTGGAGTTCCACATCAGGTGTTTTAGATCTTCAATTTGTATAAGTCAATAGAAAGTGCTTATCAAATTGAACAACTTTTGCTAAAACGGCATACCTGTATATGGTACAGAGAAGCTGGGCTCTTGGGGTTCCACATCAGGTGTTCCAGATCTTCAAATTTATTATCTCAGCTGAAAATGCTCATCACATGAAACAATTTTTGCCATGACACCATTTTTGTATCTCTTATAGTTTTGTTGGTCTGTTGGTGTTCTGCATCAGGTCTTCAAGTTTCGAAGATAAATTATAGCCTATATGTTGACCAGGCTTAATACTGACACAACAAAGAAAAAATCATTGAAATCCGTTCAGTACTTCGGAAGATTAGCGTGTACAAACAAACAGACATACAGACATACAGACATACAGACATACAGACAGAATTTTTTTTTTGGATTTGTGCTCCATTACTGTTTCTAAACCCCACCCAATTATTATTTTTTTAATATATTCAATGTACAGACACAGTTTTTTTACAGATTTATTATATGTATAGATATTTGCTTGTATACTTCCATAAGTTCCATTTACAATATTTTCGTACCGCAGAGAGTACGCTGAACTGATATACATTTTTATTTGGAATATCTATTCTGGGACTATTTGTGACATATTTTCTATTGAAATATGTCATTGAAGTAAAAGTTGAAGTGCGTTAGAAATATGGGACGTATACTCTTTTATAAATTCCTATCTAAATGTCCTCTAGTTCCTTAGATTAGCAAACAAACTCTTCAGATTATGTAATTGCAGGTAATTATAGTAGTAGAAATAGATAGAAGATTAAAACCTAGGTACAAACTCAGACATAACGAAGCATGAAGCCAGCTAATTCATATTTAATCACGTTTCTAAGCTAAAAGACTAACAAACCATTAAAGAAAATTGTCTCCACCAAGATATATGGAGAATCTAATTACGAATACCTCCATCCTTATCTAACGCACCCAAATCGCACCACATGAAAGAGATAACAAGCTTTTTAATTATTACACCTTTGTATGCAAGACCGAAGACCACACCACAGTTTAAATATAGTCTCTTGTAAACGGTTGTGAAGCTACGTACTACCTCTATAATTATGTAGCTCTCTTCGTGCCGGGGATCGATGACTTTGAAATAAAATCCCGTTTTAAACACTTATTACAACTTTTATTTCAACAACTTTGGCTCGTTCGTTACACTCAGTACCGCGTGGTTGCCTCTAACACCGTTCATTCAGTCCCTCTCTCTCACTCCTTCGCTCACTCGCTCACGCCTCCCTCATATTCTGTCACGTTCCATTCCACTCGACATTCATTCCCACATTCGGCCGTCCTGCACTCATGTCTGTCCTCAGACATACACCAAATCTTATGTACTAACTAGACTAAAACATCATAATAACCACTACATAATTGAGTTAAATAAAATAAACTGGAACCATACTCTACAACAACCTAATACACATAACTACTTCCTACAAGACAATCTTGTTTCTGAATTTAAAACATACAACTCTACATTGGCAAAAACATTTAAATGTTACTTCGAACTTAATACAATTTATAGGTTTAGAAAACAAAATGTTTAGTTTTACATAGAAAAATAACATAGTAAATACTCTGGTACAGATAGCCCTACGCCATGGCACTGTGATAATGAACGAAAGTTAACCCCTCCTGAAATAAGAACTGCAATAATAACCTGCGGAGTAAGGTGACTGCTACTCCTCCAGCATCTCGGCGTCACCGTGTTGAGGCCATCTCTTCATTTGGTCAGCTGAACTGGATGAACGCTGGGGACCCTCTACAGAACTATCAAGTTTCTCTACGTCATAGCGATCCTTACGCTTGCATTTCACCACTCTATAAGGGCCTAGGTATTTAGGTTTCAGCTTCGACCCTGGACCGAACTGTGTTCTTTTAATCGCCACTAAATCACCTTCCTTATACTTTGAACTTTCCTTTCTCTTTCTATCATATTGTTTTTTATTTTCCTCTTGTATCTTTAGAATCTGTTCTTTGGCTTGCTGCCTTATCTTCTCTCTATTTTCATCATATTGTAGTGTATTTTCTTCCTGTAATAGTTGTAGAATTTCCAAATCTTCCTTACCCTTCATTTTTACTCCCATCAGTAGTTCAAATGGTGTTGTGTTTATGCTTCTCTGGAAAGTAGAGTTGAGTGCCCTCTGCACTTTGCTTACATGCTTGTACCATACTGCAGGATTCTCCAAACATAGTTTTGTTAAAACTGGAATAAGTATTCGATGTACTCTCTCCACTTGGCCATTACCACGTGGCACACCAGTAGTAATCTTTACATGAGATATCTTTTCTTCTTCACAATAACTCTTAAACTCATTACTTGTAAATGCCGTTCCCCGGTCTGTTATGAACCGCCGGGGGTTCCCAAATATTTGCTGATGAATCTGAATTTTCCTTAATGTCTCTGATGATGAAGTAGTCTTCGTGGGAAACAGCCATACGAACTTCGTAAACCCATCTATCACCGTGAGTATGTAGTTGTATTGCTTTCTTGTCTCTGTAAGTGGACCAATATGGTCTAAATGCAGGGTATCAAATGGAACACCTTCTTTCTCTATCGGATTCAAGAATCCTTCCTGTTTTCCTTCCTTCCTTGTTGCTAGTAGGCAAGGAATGCAACTCAATAAAAAATCCTGCATCTTCTTGTCCACATCTCTAATGTAATATTCCTTATTCAGTAACTCTTTCATCTTAGACTTTCCAAAGTGACCTTTGCTGTGTACTCTGTTAATAATTTCTTTCTCCAAACTTCTTGGCACTACAAACAGCTTCTGCTCAGTCTTATACAACACACCATTTTCTAACCAATAATCGTCGTATGGACTTCCTCCTCTCAAAATTTCCTTTATGGCTTTTATGCCATCATCTTGATCTTGTGCTTGGCGTAAACTCTCCTGCAGAGTAGTAACCACTGCCACTGTTGGTATGCGGCTCAAAGCATCTGCATGCTGCATCCTGGAGCCCGCTCTGTGCTCCACTTCGAAATCATATTCACTGAGCATGAGGACCCACCTGGCTACCTTGGCTGACAAGTCTTTCTTCTTAAGTGTTAATTCAAAAGCCTTACAGTCTGTGACTATTTTAAATGGAATACCATAAAGGTAGTGCCTGAACTTCCTGATACCTTCTATGATGGCTAGTGCTTCCAATTCGTAGCTTGAGTACCGGCTCTGAATGTCAGTTGTCTTCTTACTCATGTAATGTACTGGGTGTAAGCCTGACCCTGGATGGTGTTGCATGAGTATTGCAGCCAATGCTACACCTGAGGCATCGGTGTGCAATTCAGTCTTCAACTTCGGATTGAAAATCTTCAGAACAGGTCCGCTAGCTAATTTATTCTTCAGTGTCTCAAAAGCTTTTCTTTCCTTATCCTCAAATATGAACTCTGTATTCTTCTTTAATAAATCAGTCAATGGCTTCGCCACAGAAGCATAATTCTCAATGTACTTCCTGAAATAGCTTGTCAATCCAACAAAACTGTGCAAGTGCTTGAGGGTTCTTGGCTCAGGGTACCTTATGACTGCATCCACCTTATCTGTACTCGGCCGTACTTCTCCATCCTTCACCCTGTGGCCCAAGTACTCAACTTCACGCTGCAGTAGGTTCGCCTTTTTCCAATTAATCTCCAAGCCATAATGTGCTGCGACTTCTAGCACTTGCTTCAACCTCGATACAGCCTGAACTTCATCCAAGGCTGGAATTATAATGTCATCGATAAATATGATTAACACTCCTTGGGAAATCAAATTTCTAAAGATTATACTCACAAATCTCATAAAAGTTTTGGGACAGGTGGACAAACCAAACGGGGCACGGAGAAATTCAAACTGCCCGTGGTGAGTGACAAATGATGTGTACTTAATAGACTCCTCGCTGACCTTCAAATGAAAGAACCCACTTTTCAAATCAAGTACACTGAATACCTTAGCTTCCTGCAATTTGTCAATCAGATCATGGATTACGGGAAGTGGAAATTCATCCTTAACTATTTTCTTGTTGACCTGCCTATAGTCCACACAGACCCTAGTCGAACCATCTTTCTTCTTTACTAGCACTAAAGGACTGGAGTAATCTGAGAAACTCACCCTCACAATGCCTTTATCAAGCCATTCCTCGATTTGATCTTCCACTACCTGTTGCTCCATAAGTGACAGTCGTCTGGGTCGCTGTCGCACTGGGATGTCATCCTTCAATACAATTTGAAGTTGGATCGGGGCCTCTTCCTTATACAATGGCTTATACTCCTCAACACATTGCATAACCTCACTCCTTACTGCTGGATCTTGAATGTGATCAACATTGACTGCTACACATCCTGGAAAACAATCAATTTGACCAACCCATTCACAACAACCAATGGGGAAAAACCTAATACCCCCTTCATTCATTACCACAGTAACACGACCCAGGAACTCTTGACCTATTATTACGTCGTAGGGCATCACCTCTGGTGGAACTAAATGAAAAACTACACCATTAAAACACTGATTATCAATCTCAAGTCCAACAGAGACGCTGCCCCTTGATTGTATTTCACTACGGCCTAATCCAGACATCGTTAACGTTTCACTCGCCACTTCGGCGTTCAACATAGGTAAATACAACAAAGATAATAGGTTCACATCACTACCTGAATCTACGAGAGCATTTAAAACTGTATTATTAATTTTAATGTCTTTTACCGGCTTCCGAACACATTTGTTTACATGCGTGATGTTAACGTTTCGATCTTCGTAACTCGTAGCTGTCACATTTACAGTGTTGACATCTGTCAATGTCAGTGACGTTTCATTGTCTATGACCGCGCGGACAGCCTCGTTTCCGCTTACTTCGTTCACCGTTCCGAACATAGCCGCGGGTCGCTTGGGTCCCAACTTTCCGGCCTCCCCGGAACCGGAAGCCCCGCCTCCTCGGCCGCCGTGAGCGCCGCTGCCGCCTGCGCCCGCCATCTTGGCGCCTGAATGACCCGATGCCGATGCTGTAGCCGTAGATCTCATCGGATTTACGGGACACTGGTTACGAATGTGACCGAACTGATTACACCCAAAACACTTCAATCCGTTTTTACACACACCCGCTTCATGTCCCATGTCACCACAGCTATAGCACCGCCTCGCCGATCCCGATGCTGCCGAGGACGCCTCCGCCGACCTCGCATGACCTTTTAACCTCTCGGTTCTCTTTTCTCGCTCCCTGGTTTTGGACTTCATTTTCTCATAGAAAGCCAGCTTTTCCTTCAATGCTGGAAACGTGGTCACGCCGTACAGAATCACCTTATTGCTCTCGTAATCGTCGATGCCATCCACGATGTACTGTATCGCGATGTAGTCGGGAAATTTCGCACGCCGCGCTAGCTCTTTCATATGCAACATGTACTGATAATACGTCTCGCCTTTTAATTTCTTGCGTGCCGCCATTAGCTCGTGCATTTCCTTGACGTTCGCGGTGTCTGGAAATTCCTTCACAAGCGCAGCCTTGAGATCGCCGTAGGTTTTGAATGCCTTCTCGGATTTTAACCATAGCTCAGCCGTCCCGGTGAGTGACCGGCGAGCTACGATCAAAGTTTGTTGCGGCGTCCACTGAAATATCTCAGCGTTATCCTCGATGTCTTGAGCCCACTTACTCGACGAGTAAGATTTGTCGTCTCCGCTGAACTTCTCGATGAGCCCCTCTGTGAGCCCGAACGCCACCGGCGCCGCTGCAGTCGTAATCGTCGTTGATTTCGATTCCATCGTGCTCCGTAACTTCGTAATTCAAATTTAATGGCCGCCGCGTCGCGCCGGCCGGTGCGTCGTAGAAAACTTCGTGGAAATTCGTCGTTGATCGATCCCGGACGAGCCCCCAAAATCTGTAGCTCTCTTCGTGCCGGGGATCGATGACTTTGAAATAAAATCCCGTTTTAAACACTTATTACAACTTTTATTTCAACAACTTTGGCTCGTTCGTTACACTTACACTCAGTACCGCGTGGTTGCCTCTAACACCGTTCATTCAGTCCCTCTCTCTCACTCCTTCGCTCACTCGCTCACGCCTCCCTCATATTCTGTCACGTTCCATTCCACTCGACATTCATTCCCACAATTATGTTAATATATATGTCGCAGGGATATGATAAAAACGGGGATTTGATCCCTAGATTTGATTTGATCACTAGATTTGTTTAGGGAAAAGATAAAATCGTGTTGTTATTTTAACATCCTCCGTGATTTAATCAAATCCCTTAGGGAATTGATCAAATCCCCGTTTCTATCATATCCCTGCGACATATATACTAATGTTCCCAGCAATGTCACTCTTGTATGCTTGATGCTCGATACTCGGTACTGACAGCACCGAGAGAAGAACATGAAAGCTCATCAATTTTACGAAAATTTTGGTTTGTTCCCACTTAAAAAATTACAACTACAGATAACCACAGACCCGACGAGATATCACCCAGGCCGTCGACTGTACTTCTTTTGTCTAGTATAATATAACAAAATGTCCCATAAGTTCTACCGCAAATGTTCAGTGGAACTAATGAGAATACTCGTCAAAATCATTATTCCCTCTAGTTCTACTATTTTGTTACACCTCATATAGTAAAACTAGTGGGAACCAACCGTCCATAAGAGAGTACATAAGGGGAGTACATAAGAATGCACATAACAGAGTATATAAGAGAGTATATAAGAGAGTACATAAGAGAGTACATAAGAGAGTTCATAAGAGAGTACTTAAGAGAGTACATAATAGAGTACATAAGAGAGTACATAAGGGGAGTACTTAAGGAGAGTACATAACAGAGTACATAATAGAGTACATAAGAGAGTACATAAGGGGAGTACATAAGGGGAGTACATAAGAGGAGTACTTTAGAGAGTATGTAAGAGAGTGCATAAGAGAGTACATAAGGGATTACATAAGGGGAGTACATAAGAGGAGTACATAAGAGAGTACATAGGAGAGTACATAAGAGAGTACATAATAGAGTACATAAGAGAGTACATAAGGCGAGTACATAAGAGGAGTACTTAAGGAGAGTACATAACAGAGTACATAATAGAGTACATAAGAGAGTACATAAGGGGAGTACATAAGAGGAGTACTTTAGAGAGTATATAAGAGAGTGCATAAGAGAGTACATCAGGGATTACATAAGGGGAGTACATAAGAGGAGTACATAAGAGAGTACATAGGAGAGTACATAAGAGAGTACATAAGAGAGTACTTAAGAGAGTTCATAAGAAAGTACATAACAGGAGTACATAAGAGATTAGGTAGCTTCACAACTCTTTACAACAATATATCTACACTGTGACTGCAACTAGAAGAAAGATCTTAAAAATGCAATTAATATGCAGTGCAGTGTTTCAGGACAATATCATTTGTAATTAGTTAAGATTTAAAATGTCATAAGGCACGTTGAAAAGACTGAGCTAAGGAAATCTCGTTACAGACGAGTTTCTCGGAATATAGCTGAATCTTTTGTACACTTGCGAGCAGAAAATTCGAGTTGTTATAAAGAAGATGGATCACAATCCATACAAAATTGCCCCACGTCCTATAACAATGTGACGTAGGTATCTCAAAAAAAAGATAAAAATATTAAAAAAAATATGGCATACTCTCTAATTTATTTTTTTTACACCTTCATATGAAAAAAATGCTTTAAAAATTGTTCAGGCGCTGTTATGAAAACATCGTTCATAGGACTATTTATGGACTATTTTACTAAATTATTTTTTTTGTTTGATAGGGTATACCTCACAGGTGGTCCCATAATCGTCAGGTCAGGATCTGATGATGGGAACCCTGAGAAATCCAGGGCAACTTTTGAAAGTTGTAGCCATGCGCAGGATAAAAACTTGACTATAAGGTGTATGTCTTATAACACTATGCAACAGTGAAGATTTGGAGCTGACCTGATGATGGAGACGAAAGAAGGTCGAGGGAACTCGACAACCGAATATGTAAACTACTTCGTGTTAGGGCTTATATTGTTTGTATTGAATAGAACTTTGCAACAGTGAAGGTTTGGAGCTGACCCGATGATGGAGACCAGAGAAGGTCGAGGGAACTCGACAATAAAATATGTGAACTACCTCAGAAGTCGGTGTCTAATGGACGTACCTAAGTTTATTTTCCCACCGACTTCTAGGCCAATGCTCCTAAGAATAGTTTTTTTTTTACTTTTCAGTGATTTTGGGAGTCGGTTTTATTTTATTGTAAAAAGTTTTTTTTTGGATTTTCAGTGACAAGCACAATTGTCACTATCCGCATAAGTGGAAAGTTCTCATCAATACGAATAATATAAGCGCAAACACGAGGTAGTTCACATATTCAGCTGTCAAGTTCCCTCGCCCTTATCTGGTCTCCATCATCAAATCAGCTTCAAACCTTCACTGTTGCAAAGGTCTATTCAATACAAACAATATAAGCACAAACAGGAGGTAGTTTACATATTCGGTTGTCGAGTTCCCTCGACCTTCTTTCGTCTCCATCATCAGGTCAGCTCCAAATCTATACTGTTGCATAGTGTTATAAGACATACACCTTATAGTCAAGTTTTTATCCTGCGCATGGCTACAACTTTCAAAAGTTGCCCTGGATTTCTCAGGGTTTCCATCATCAGATCCTGACCTGACGATTATGGGACCACCTGTGAGGTATACCCTATCAAACAAAAAAATAATTTAGTAAAATAGTCCATAAATAGTCCTATGAACGATGTTTTCATAACGGCGCCTGAACAATTTTTAAAGCATTTTTTTCATATGAAGGTGTAAAAAAAATAAATTAGAGAGTATGCCATATTTTTTTAAAGATTTTTATCTTTTTTTTGAGATACGTCACATTGTTATAGGACGTGGGGCAATTTTGATCCATCTTCTTTCATTTACCTTTTTGTTTAGTTTACCTATTAAAATAAATAAAAGAGGGATGTATTTACACTAAAACTTAAAACAATAAAATTCTCGTTTGGGTTTGTTGAGAAATTTTTGGATCACTATGACTCATACTTACATTTATTGGTGGACAAGTAATGAATGTATTTTTGAAAAATGTATTTTTAAAGAATATTTCTTTAAAAATACATTATTGTCTACTAAACTAACGCCTGCAGTTTTGAAACTTAAAGGTTTTTGTCATTTACCCGGATTTTTTGCTCGCCAGTGTATCTAAATCTTTTGTATTTAAACTGCAGTTCGCTAAGTAGATTTTCTCAAGACATTATTTTCTAACATCTGCTTAGTAGAACAACTGAAATAAACTAAGTATATTTTAGCGATAAGACCTTTGTTTGTTGGGTTTTGATAAGACTAACTTATTCCATTGAACTACTTTCGAAAAGTAATTACCTGGAACTGCATAAGAAATATCTCTAGAAATCTTTATTTAAGCTTATCTATGTTTTCATATGATTTCTCGGTAAAATGATTGAACATATAAAGACGAGTTTTTCAATGCTATATAGAAACTGTGACAGCGTCCGCACACTGTAGACTCAACTGTCGGCCGATAGTTTGCCCGATGATTAGTCGACAAATGATGTCAATCATGAATCCATTCAAACTTTTTAAACGGTCTGATACAAATTAGATACCTGATCGTTGTAATGTGCGCACAATCATTAATTTTCATAACAATTTGTGAGCCCAATCACACTGTTCGTTGGCCTACAAGTGTGCACTGCAGAGTGCTCCACACTCTTTAATACTTATGTGACAGCTGATATCTTTTATGCAAAAACCATTGCCACAATTTAAGCTAAACATGTCATACGTACAGATAAATCAAGGTAATAAACATTACCAAATACTTTTATTCCCCTATATAGACACAACACTAAAATCCCAACAAAGTAGCATTCGACAGAATCGGTCCCAATAAATTAGTCGATCTTTTCTCCAACTGAACAAGTACCTAAAGTACTAAGTAAGAAAGTAAACAGTGCTCAAGGGGATAACGATTCTTCTCAACCGGAGCATCCGATTACAATTTTCTAGATTAGTGCAACATAAACTGAGATAAAACTCCGAACCAATTACGTTTAGTAATTTCATTGCTTGCGTTCTTAAATAACTTGTGCTGCGTTTAGTGGGGTTGTTTTTTGGGCGAGTAATGCATTTACTGGACTGTCTTATTAGTCTAGAATTAAAAGGTATTTTCGTGATAGTGATATGACTGTAATTACTATTGTTAAATTGTTATAGTATTTGGACGTTTATTGGGAAATAAAAGTGTCATTATTTAGTCAAAGGCTTAAAAGGGCTAGAAAAGTCTCGTTGAAGTATTTAAATGTCAATTTCGAATGGGTAATGTTTTATCGAATGTTCTTATTAATGTCTCTGTAGGTTGATGTTTCTGTTAGAATAAGAGCTGATTTTTCAATCACCAGATAACTTTTATCTGAAGAATAAGTCTGAAGTTTTGATAGCTTTTGTGTAGAAAATATGACAAACCGTCATGTCTTTTCCTCAGATAGAGGTCAAATGATGATTGAACAATCAGCCCTTAATAAATCTTCGACATCTTGAGTATCTTCTTGACTCTTTAAAACCTTCCCAATATAAATAAGGGGTTTTAATATCCTATTTCCGATTAAAGTAGGTATTTTGTTGCTTAAAAATATTAATTTAATCATGAAATAATTGGTCAAACAGCTTCAAATCATCCCTCAAACAACATCACACCATATACCAGAACTCAGACAATCCACTAAACTACAAACTAACCCAATCACAAAGCGAGTGTCAAACAGATATATCAATGCATGGCAATTGAACCATACATTCCAGTAACTATACTGTCCACTCGCTTAAATCTAAACGGGTCATGAATTTTATAGGCTATTTGGTGGGCTCAGCACGCCTCGTTCAATGTAACTAGCTTGAAACACATTTATTTAATTGCTCTCATTTTGAACCAATGTCGTTTGAATTGCATAGAATTAAAGGATGAAACTATTTTGATAAACTCTATTATTGATTGGCTAGTAATTAAATACGTTTGTGTTTATTTTGTGGAACCAATTGCCTTTGTGTTGGACGTTTCATATTTGTTGTGTGATGGGTTGTGTATTGAATTGCAATAAAGGTTTGATTAGATAGGCATGGTATATACAATTTTGGACAGTTCGTGTCTTTATTTGGCGTTTTTTATTATAACCTTCTATTAGAGAAGAACTGTAGGGACTACTTCGAGCACTTGGATAAAAAACCCATATCGATCTCGATAATCTTACACTCAAAGAAAAACAAGTCGCTGGAAACAACCACACAAACAAATCAATTCTTCAGATGTAGGTATAAAATTAGTTCCAAAACTTAAGTTCAAGTCACAATACAGAGTAAAAGTTCTTCAATATTACAATCAAGCTTAAAATTCTATCAGAATGACAGAAACAAATCCACAAAAAGTACATCTAAACTAAACTACATTAAATCGCTCACTAAGTAAATCCTCCCGAAACCTGCAGTGCGCTAAAAGTTTATTCGAAAAACATTTAATCTGTGTCATTGTGAGAATTTACACTGAAAACTAAACATGTAAAGTGGAATTTATGCTGAAAACAAAGGCTATTTAGTTGGCGTCAGGTAATGTCCGTGTATCCTGCAGTTTTCATAGTTCGTGGGATGAGAATGAATGTGACAAGGTTCAGAATGTATAATAATGCTGTATATGTAGGGAGAGATTTTGAAATGGAAGTAGCGTGTTGTTGTAAAATTTACAACAAATACAATTTCCAATAAAATAATAATAATTTAAAATATTCGTCAATTATTAAATAATTGACGAATATTTTTTAGACAAGGCGCTACTTACGAATGACTGGAAAATACAAATGCATATCGCCATATGGCATAAATATGAATTCCTTTGTCTGCAAACATGTGTACATATAGATACTTATGGCTTTTACACAAAAATTACTGAATTTATTTAATGAAAATTGGTACACAGATACATAACAATTGAAAGCCTGACAAATGGCTTGGGCTAGTTTTCATCCGGGTGCGGGACGTTGCACGACAAACAGCTCTATAGAAAATGACAGGCTTGAAACACTATCAAGATATAATTCATACTCAAACGCCAGAACAATGTTAAGCGTTGAAATGTGATACATCGCTACGTTTTAAAGCTGTCTGGCTATTTACAAATGCGGGTGAAATAAATATGCATACGGATTTGTGTGCCACTCGTATGCCAACCATGTTTGGTTTTTCCTTTCAGTTTTTTTTATAGCTTATATTTTTTTTGGTGGGTAATCATCAAATGACTACTCTCGCTGGGTGCAGCGTGCGGGAGTGTCAGATTCTCACTGACTGAAACTCACTTTGTTCCTTCTGGAGTCTGGAGTCTTTCATGTATGAACCAGGACTGCGGTAATTCTTTTAAGATCATAATCAAAAGCTGCCTAGACTAGTAAACTAACATACTTTAATAGGAACTAGCTGTTCTCCGCGGTTCCGCCCGTTTCCTGAGGAAACTACTTTCTGTTCGCCGTGGCCGTGTAGCTTCCTAACAATGAAAAAAAAAATTGTAATAAAAAAAGTTTCGGAGCTGTTATACATACAAACAAAAACTCTTTAGTAGTATATTTTGGAAAATAATGTAGTTACCAGATTTAATAAGCTGCAGTTTCCAAACCACGATTTGTCTGACAGGACACTATATGAAGGCTTCTTCGTTTATTACCCTAATAGTCCTCTGTAACAGTGCAGTAGTTACAGAGCGTTTATTTAAGCCGCACTGGTCTGCGATGCTGCATACAGAGGGATTGTGTGACCCTCTGTGCTTGTTTGTGAATTATATAGCGTTTAATGTAAAACGACTGTCTTTGAGATGAGGATATACATAGTTGTATTTGAATACCAGTTTATTCAGAGTTAGGTACATATGTTTAAATGAAGTATGTTTTGTTTTAAATGTCTCTAAATAAGATACATATTTCATAGTGTTACTATACAGTTTTCGTCAGCGGTGTCACCTGCGTCCAATGAGAATTAGTCCGCGAACTCGGCATCCTCAATAAATTGACTATTTAAACCTGAAATAGTTTTTCCATCCATCCAGCAGTTCCTGAGATTAGATCCAACAAACAATCAAACTTAGAACCATTATGTAGGCACGATATTTGCATTATTTTTAAAACACTTTCCACGCCTTCAAATTATATGCATCATACAAACTTGTCAAATATTCTTCCTCTCAACTAAACTTCAAAGACACAAATTGAAAAATAAGTAACGCTTGAATGTTAAATCGATTGCCTTTTAAATAAGGAGGGTAAATTATACACACATATAGTTAAATATAATAATAATAAGCCCCCCAGTATTTCTGGTACCACCTGATGTGCCTTTCATCCAAGCAAAATATTATGCGTTTGCCTCTGACAGACAATTAGTTGCTGTATTTGTGTATAGGGTGTTTTGTTGAAGAATTTTAAATTAAATTGGCTGTATTGAGATGGGAAGAGTTTGAGCATTTTCTTTCTTGGAAAAATAAGATCAAATTATAAAACGTGCGAGTTTTAAATATTTTACATTTTTGTTAACTTTCAGTTTGAAATTTGTATAAAAACGTTACTTCCAATATTTATTTTAAAATAATAATATTTTTCACTCTACTTATCTCTCTTCGACTTAGCTACAGCTGCAAAAAAACATTTAAATACTAAAACCATATTAATATTGATATTTCTATTTCAATGTAATTTATTTAAATTATCCCATATCCATTATATAACACCCTGTATGCCATGTTTATGTCGTATACAGGGGGATGAAAACAGCGGGGTTACATCTTTATCTTCAGCCAAATAATCCGGGTCTTTCCTTACAGACGATTATTCGTGGAAAACAGTTAATCGTTATTGTTTTGTATGTAAAACAGTGACAGTAAGTTGTTTGTTAACTTAGTTTATAATGACAATGTAATATTGCTTCTTCATTGGTATTATGACTAAGGAAGGCATTATTGTGTGCGCTTTACCTAAATATTTGAATGAGCCTGTGTTATCCTACTTTTGAAAAAAGGCATCTTTTACTTACTTTATTATCATCATCAGCCCATCGCAGTCCACTACTGGACATAGGCCTCTCCAACTGCACTACTTACATGCCTACGTGTATACTTTTTCTTTCGTGTCGATGACATGTCTTATAGTGAGACTACACTTTGTTAGCCCAATATGCCGCCACAGCGAGAGCATAATAATCTCGTTGTGGCGGCATATTACTTACTCAAATCATGGTTATTATTCTTACCCTTATTGACACTTGATTGTCTCCAAACCACCAAAGATTCTACCAAAATTGGTCATGCACATTTGTCCCCAAAGAAAAAATGTGTCATCTTCGCTCGCATTTTGTAACTATTTGCAATTAGACCAGGAAGATACATTTGCGTGCACACCAATAAAATCTCGCCTCAATATATTCAAAACTAGCTTCTGCCAGCGGTTTCACCCGCATCCCGTGGGAACTTCTGCACAAACCCGAATAAAAAGTATAAGCCTATAGCCTTCCTCGATAAATGGGCTATCTAACACTGAAAGAATTTTTCAAATCGGACCAGTAGTTCCTGAGATTAGCGCGTTCAAGCAAACAAACTCTTCAGCTTTATAATATTAGTATATGTAAATTAAATCATGGTTATTATTCTAACCCTTATTGACACTTGATTGACGCCAAACCACTAAAGATTCAACCAAAATTGGACGTGCACATTCGTTCAGAAAGAAAAAATGTGTCATCTTTGCTCGCAATTTGCAATTAGAGCAAAAGAACCATTTGCGTGCACACCAATAAAATCTCGCCTCAATACATTCAAAATTCAACATAGGGAAGATAACTAAATTGGCGGTACATACCTCTGCTTAAGGCGGCTTAACCGAATCCGTAACAGGGGGACGCCGTCTCCATATCTGCCAGATAAAGGTGTAGGGGAGTAAACCGTCTCTGTTTTCTCTTAAATTGTGGAACGTACAATCTGTAATTTGGTCGGATGGAAAATTTTAATCTGTTTGTTGGTAAGTTTGGTAGATAAAACTAGAGTTTTAAAGTAGTTTTGTGTTGATGGAGTCGTGTTTGATTTGTTAATAAATAGTATTGTAGTGACTGTAGGTATTGTAAAATGAATTCGAGTATCGTATACTGTTTGTTGGCGTTAAACTCCACCATTACATAAAGCTGGTCCTGTAATTTAAAAATAACGTTTTAAATTCAATTTAGAGTTTAACATTATAATCTGCCTCCTTAACGGATTGTTATTTTTAGATACTACTTAGTTATGAGGAAGTTTAACTCAATAAGTACCCACGTCCAGTCAGGTTATTCATTAGTAATTATATAAATAACCATTCTTAGAGATAAAAATATATTAGGTGGTATATTGGTAGATCCCAGAATGATGTGTTTTTCTCCTAATTTGCGACATAATACATTTTCTGTGTAAACAAAAATGGAATGATATAATTGTGCGAATCGTTTCCGGGAAGGAAGGGCCAGTGAGGAAAATGTTCAGATAATGTCAAGTAATATACCAAAGAGGATTCATTCTATTAGCGTACCAATGTGAGTAGGTATTAATTATTATGAAGTTACCCCAGGGGAATATGGCTCGTAAACGACTAATGACAATGAACTAATTGCATAGCAGATAATTTAAAAAGTGCTTCCTCAGAAATGAAATAAAATATTGTAAAATGAAATTACAAAAAAAAAAACCATTATTAGGCTACATAATTGTTTTTTTTCTTATTATTATGATTTCATACGATCAGTGAAATGTTACGAAGAAAATTCTTCATGGAAGTGTCTTTTCAATTATTTCATTGGCCTGGAAAATTATTTAAATAAAGATGTTCTATTTATTTAAATAATAAAATATTTTACGTAAAAACAGACAAGATAAATACATTTAATAATACAAGAAGCATTATGCTAATACAGTTATTCCCGATATAATAAACTTGCTCTTATCTGCAACATAAAATTTTACCCGTCAAATACTCATTTGAATTTTACGATTTCAAATTATGAAAATAGAACACATAAAATCGTTCGAGAATATTCCCAATACGACAATAGGGAATTACGCGAGCTTCTCGCAAATAAAATAAAAAAGTTTATGGTTCGATACGTCAATATCCTTTCTATATATTTGTAGTAGATTTTTTTCAATACAGTTTCGGGGTGCGTCGTGAAAGCCCTACTTACAAAGGCATGAGAAGTTGAGCCTACCGTTTCGGGGTGTTCGAAATTCGAAATTGTTATCATACGCTTCGCCCTACCTCCCCGGTAAAGCCATGTATTTGTGGATTTGATATTTTTTACTTTGTTTTATTTTGACACCGTAAAGTGCGTGTTATGAGTCGTATTGTTTATGAACGGAATGCTTTTCTTTTTTATTGTGATTTCTTCTATGGTTTCAAAAGGTGTTTGTTAATTATTTTTCGCTAAAAGTCTGCCTTGATTACTGTTTCTTCCAAAATTAATTCCGTATATAAATGCTCAGTGAATTCAATGAAAATATTATTAACACAGGACTGAAATAAAAGTAAAGAAATTAATAACGGAAATATTCGCCTCTGCCTAGCAAAATTGGAAGAAGGAACACATAAATAACATTTGTATGTAACTCAAGAATAGAACCAACATTAAATAATAAAAAAAAAAAAACACAATGAAACCAATACCTTTAACTCCAAACGTAACTAAACCGTCCACAATCCACGTTTGAAATGTCATCCAGCCAGTAACATTCCCATAAAAGTTTCACGTACGGCCAAATTACCTGCATGGTCCTTTGAACTCCTTTGTCCAACCCTTGCCATCCGAACAATTGCACACAATGTCAGCCATCGTTAAATACAGCGAGTTTCATAAACGTAGCTCTACTATATTATGTTACCTTTGTACTATAAGGGGTCGTTGCCCTCGGAACATCAAAGGGAGTTTAGCCACGTAATATATTGTATGTATGTCCGACCGCATGTACAGTTTTTTTGACGCACAATTAGGCCTCCTCTGCTTTTGACGTGGCCCTTACTATAGGTGGGAAGACAATCTGAAAAAAGGAATTTGTTATGTAGTTTAATTTTGAGAAACATAGGACAGAAAATATAGCTTATATTATTTTGTAAATTACATAATTTAACGTCTATGAAGTGGTCAATAAAGTAATTAGTGAAAAATATAAGTCATGCAAAATGTATGGGTAACACTTTTCTCGCTATTTTCCAATAGCTATATCTCAGATAAATTGTAGTACAAAGCATTGTAATACTTGGGTATATGTTGCTGAATGAGTAGTAAACTATCGAGAGACATTTAAAAATTAACCAATAGTAGTGGTAACTTAGTTTGATGTTCAAGGGAGGCTCCTTGCAAGGGCGCCCAACTTTACGGATTATACGAGTATGTGTGTAGATGTAACCTTATTGCCTCGCTATACGAGAGGCTTTATTAAAAACAAACTGTGGGATAACAGCGTAGTAACATTTTATAGGCAAACATATGAATCTTTTAGTCAAAGTACTCAAAAAAATTAAAAAAATCGCCGCAGACATTTCAATGGTTTTTTTTTTTTTTCTCACAACATATTTAAAAAAATCGATAAAAACTTTAATACTGAACTTAGTTTTCTTTTTCGAGAAGTAGAAAATTTTGTGCTTCATTTTGAACGTAATAGCTCATTACATTTGCCTTGTTGTAGTTTTCTGAGACAACACTTTGACTGAAAGAGTTCATTAGATGTAGGTACAATATGATGACATTTTCTTATATGTGTAGTTCTTAGAAGTCTCTTCACTGAACCTACACGACTTCTAATTATATTTCAAGAAAAGATTCCCCTTTTATGTCGTCTTCAGTTTCAGCAAACATGACAAAAGCGTAGGTTTATCTAATGCCTGTATTTTCAGAGCCAGAGACAAAATCTTCCTATTATTTCAACTAGGTTTTTTGTTTTTTTCAAATGTTGTTTTTATAGAGCTGGCTTTATTCTTCGTACATTTTTATTTGAGTAAAAAGGCCCTTTGTCTGATATTATTGTTGTAGGCTTTAGTAAAATATAAGACGCTGGTATTTACTTTGGATGTGATGATTTAAGATATGTCAACTTGTCCTGTTGTATGACTAAAGCCTGTGTCTACAATAGATTGGTTATAGCCTAATGGCTACTGTCTTGCCGTGGTCATAAAACGTAGGTAAGTTTGTTTTTAAAATATTGCACTATTGCTATATTGGCGTGAATCCACGGCAGATACAGGTATATTTCGCTAAGTTGAAGGGGTGAAAATTCTACCAGTAAAATAGAAGCCATAAAAAAGTCTAATGTCTTAATCTATTATCATTTTATTCTCCCAACAGTATTTCCAGCAATTTATATAAAATTTCGTCTCCATTTTCGATAGGTAAAAATCTTGAATAATAGTAGGAAAAAAGGTAATTGTTCTTCCAAGGGTACGTTCTATCGGGTTAGCATAATGTCGGGGAGATGTCTTGAACAGACGACCATTGTAAAATGGGAGAATGAGGTAGGATGCGGGGACGACAGGCTTTAACTATACAGAATATACCTACAGCAAATACTGTAGTATATGGATATACTGTATTGGGTATATGATGCCTTATCTATACTGTTGTATGAAGGTTCTAGACATTTTAAAATAAATATCGAAGGACCCTTTTTGATCTTGGTGGTCTTAATGGTTTCTCTAGAGTGACTTCTTTTGAGGTATATCTATTAGAACTTCATTTATATAACAATAATAAACTTTTTTTTTTTACTGTATACAAATTTTGTACCTACGAGCTTAATAAATTAATGTTTTTAAACTTCATTATTTTTGTTGTACTTAGGGTCTTTTGTTATTCAACGCCCTCTAAACTCAACAATGCAGCTAATTTAAAAATAAACGAATTAAAGGGCAATTTTAATACACGATTAGATTGCAAAATTCAGTAGGTCGTTAACCTCTCCGGCGATGTTGCCAGATGAAATATTAATATACGACCGCTTTGAAGTTACCTCCAGTAATAGACTTTTGTATAAAGTATGTTTTCTAAATTCAAATCTCGTATGGTCTGAGTTTCAGGGCGCATTTGTTTTCTTAAAAGAAAATTTTATAATATAAAATGTTTTGGGACTACAATTTTGGTACGAGTAAAATATGTTAGTGCAAAAAGGTATTCTAAAATAGGTGTCACTTTTTTGTAAATGTGGGACGCTATAAAAATAAGATGTTTGTGGTATTGTACATAATTTTTATCATTTTCGTACTTATAAAGTTTAAATCAAATAGTTGTTCTATTAACAAAGTAAATTGTTTTTTTGTTGCTAAGGGGAGCCTAAAATTTTAAGTAGCCAAACAATCTACATTGCTTAAAAGAGAAAAAAAAACTTCTTTTTAATATCCCCCATCACAAAGGGAGATAAGAGGGCCAGTACTTGAGTATTTTCATTAAAATCGTGTCCCCGTCATATATTTTATAGAAACAACAAATAAGAGGCTTTAGCGAATATTTCGTATTCTTTGCTCTGTAATGAATAATGTGACAATGCAATACTGATTTAATGGGACTCGCGGATTTGGTAGATTTTTCTGTTTGCATAAGGATCAGGATTTTTCATGTTAAATTTTTTCTCGTACAGGAACATAAATATGTATACTTAGATCATACTGTAAAGTGAGGCAGATTTGCTTTGAAAAATGTTTAAAATAATTATTTTTAATTAATATACAAAAGAACTACAACCTCTCGAACCTAGGTTCCTAGGTAATTTATTGGCTGTGATTATGTAAAAAATAGGAAAGTATTTAATTGTACACGTGTTTAATAACATTTAATTCCTTAAAACATCAACGAAATGCACCACTTCTACGAAGAAAATAATGGTAACTTTAAAGAAAAATTAAAAGGAACAAAAACATGGTAACACTACTAACTTACACCCATAAAAAGTGCGCCCAGTCGTTCCTAATACATTCTTTTTAAACGTTTAAAAGGAAAATTAACCACTAAAAGCGCGCCGCGGGTCTAAAGGGCGTTATTAAAAATTCTCTTTTCAAAACTCGCACTTTCTCCTTTGTACTCGTAATGTTGAAATGTAACCTAACAATTAAATAAAGAAATACGACGAGAATTGCAGACATTTGCGTTGTTGTAAAATCTTATGGATGTCGCTTACGACCTTTTTAGTATGAAAAGTGGATTCTTCTTTGTGTTTGAGATGTCTTTCACGTTCTTCGTAAGTCAAAATGACAGTCAGATAAGAATTAAGTTATGGTCTGAACATTTTTTGATGCTGTTGACAGTCTTGTCAGTCAATAAAAAAATTCTATTTTTACCATGAAAATTGATAGCAGTCAACTGCACAAAGGTTCTCCACAAAAGTCCAAATTCAGTCCCTATACAATAAAAATCATTGACTTCAATAAAAGAGACACTTTTCTTAATCTATAAAATTGAAAAATAATAATCGAGTTACCAAAATGATGGAACGAATTTTAATTTTTGTTGTAGCTGATACAATATTTAAGTTAGGCCGATAATTAATTTAGGCTAACACGAAAACTAAAAAAAATGGCTGTTACGTCCTTTCAGAGACGTTGTTTTTTTTTTTTGCTTTTCTTTTGTATTTTTTTCATTACATACAACTTTAAGGTTTACGTCCAAATTCAGTTATAATTTTTGCAAGCCCACAAAGGCGAGAGGCGTTGCCTCGAAATTTAAATGAAGTTAAAAACTTTTTGATTATTTCGTGATTTTATTCTTCGGGGCCAAGAAGCTTAACTTGTACTGGATCAGTACTCAATAAAAGCATGAATTGTTTTAACATTTTATAACTTATTAATTATAAAACAATCGTTAAATCAATTATGTCTCGCGTATACCTATTTGCGGTCTGGCATACAACAGCTTAAAACATTTCACATAAGCAAAGTTGTAATAAATAATCTTACTTCGAATAAATAACTCAAGTAAGAAAATAAACTTAACCCAATTACTTGAAGTAAAGTGATTAATTAGGCACAAAAGACACATGAGTCTTTTCAAATCTTCTTAAATCAATTAAGGCGTGTTTCGTGCCGTTACGTTAAGTGAATTCAGTAAAAGAAAACTCAATAAGTGCCTACTATAAAAAAGTTAAGTAAACAGGTTGTTTATTTGTTACTAAGTGTTAATTCGATGCATGTGAGTATAAAGATTTTATGATACGCGATGTTATTATCATTATCACTAGTCCATATTTTCTTTGTGCAGTGATAAAGTAAGTCCTCTCACATTAAAAAAGTGTTTAACGAATCCAACTTCAGCCCATCGTACTATACTTTGTTTTGTTATGATTGTAAGACCGTAGTTAATATAAATATTTGTAAGTAATACCAAAACTGCACCATATAAAAGGCGAATGCATGGCACATGTTTCTCCCTATTTCGTATACCTTTTCAACAATATTCTGTTCCCCTAAGTTACGTAGAAAGCACACACAAGTGTGCGCCCCATGGGACATATATGTACATACGTACTGTTATACCCTATTTTAATACTGCAACCCCATGTAGAGGGTGCTATGTCAGCAAATTATAATAATATAAATATACGTCGGATTCGCCCGCGCGGGCAGTCCGTTGTCATTCTCGACACATATCGGTACTATTTCCAATTACCAATTCGTTACTATTCCTATTTCTAGTTCTACTATTTCTAAGTGTCCAAATATCCTTAAATACTGTCAATTGTGGTGAAAAACCAATATAATCATTTTTGTGTGTAAAATTAGTTTTTTTTAAAAACCGTGTTCGAGGATCCCGTATAACATTTGGTGGCAGCGGTGGGATACCGAAAGTTCAATATATACACAGATATATCCCGAATACGTCTCCAAAGGACAAACCTTACAAATTAAAGTGCCAGTGCTACGTTTTCTTCAATAATCAAAAGCAATAATAAACAACGTTCACCCAAATATGCCTTCAACATCCTAGTGCGCGTGTGTATTGTGTGCTAGTGAATCCTGTGGAATATAAAATAAGTGCTGTGTGGAGTTGTTCCTGAGCCTTGATTATAATCAGGCCTCATCATCATGCTGTGGCAGATCTTCATTGTCGTGACAATACTACAGTGAGTGACGATATACTATATACACTTGTCTCGCATAGAACTCAGAGTCTTCCAATTCCCTAATTGACATCTTGATAATTAATAAATTCTTAACTTACTATCTGTTTTACATAATATTAAGTCGCTACACAAAATTGTAATCCTTGCAACAGCGAGTGATTGTTATTGTAATGCATACCAGACATCACTGATAAGCTCTGAATCTCGAGCCGGCGAACACGGTGTGGAAACAGCTCCTTGTACTATTATACTTGTACTTGTATTTTATAATCTTTTGTGTACTTTCTAGGCTTAACTTTAATATTTTAGCGTTATATTTCTATATTCAATTATTTCAAAATGTCTAAAGACGATTTAAAAGAAGAGGTTCCCAGTGGCTCTAGAGGTGCACAACTCCGTTCTGAAAAGGTTGAAGAAAAGGTCGAACTAAATGTCTTACTAAAGTTTATCAAACCATTCGATGGGTCCCGAGACAAATTAAACCCTTTTATATCCAATTGCCAAAGTGCTTATAATATAGCCAATAAAACTCAAAAACCAATTCTATTCAGATACATATTAAGTCAACTCATAGATAGGGCGGAGACAATATGTAGTATTAAAGAATTTGAATCTTTTGAACAGCTTGTAGAGTTCTTAAAACAACAGTTCGGAGAACGAAAACACTATGCACACTTACTCTCCGAACTCCAAGATTGTAAACAAGGTCAAAATGAAACGGTTAATCAGTTCGCCCTTAAAATTGAAACCTGCTTAGCAAAATTACTTACCGAAATACAAGTATCTATACCTACTAAGAAAAAGTCGGAAATAGCTGGACGCGTAGCAGCCATGGAAGATCTAGCTCTCCATACATTTATTATCGGCCTTCACCCACGACTATCACAAATAGTTAGATGTCGTGATCCCGACTCGCTCAATGCTGCAGTAAACTTCGCAGTCGCGGAAGAAAAGATACTGTCGAATGCGTTTATGAAAAAGCCAACATATTTTCCTAATACAGACAAATATAAATTTGTTCCAAAACGAGAACAACCCCAATACTATCGTCCTCAGATGCCAAATCAATACCGCGTATCGGATACTTCAAAGAAAGTTCACACAAGTGACCTCGTGTGTCGTTACTGCAAAAACGTAGGTCATACTTTAGAAAATTGTCGCAAACGACAATATAATAACAATAGATTTGCTAATAATTTCCAACCGTCAACATCCGGTCGCCAGACAAATTTCAATAATGAAGGACAGCCCCGATCCGTGCATTTAGTCCAAGATAACGACGGCGGTTATGATACGGTAGACTCGACCGATTTAAACGAATAAGATTTCCCGAGAGGTATCGTTCGGGAAATTACCCTCACCGAATCAAAATCGATGCCATACCTTCTGGCTCATCTACTAAATCGAATCCTCTGAATCCTCTGAATCCTCTGAATCCTCTGAATCCTCTGAATCCTCTGAATCCTCTGAATCCTCTGAATCCTCTGAATCCTCTGAATCCTCTGAATCCTCTGAATCCTCTGAATCCTCTGAATCCTCTGAATCCTCTGAATCCTCTGAATCCATTGAATCTTATAAAAACAAATTCACTGTCTCCTCTGAGTCCTTCGAATCAAACAAAATCAATTATTAAAAATAAAACTCAACCCACTGAATCCAATATATTAAAAATAAAAACTTACGCTGAATCCGTCAAAACCACTCAAAATAAATCGTTATTAGGTTCAAAGAAAATTACTAATTCTTCAGTATCAAAAGTCCTAAGCCATTCAAATTCTACTAGTTCACGACCCACGATTGGGCAAACCACCTCTCCTACATCGCAGCACCTGGAAAATAAAAAAAATATTAAAATATATGAAGTAAATAATAATACTGAGAAAAGATACCTACCTCACGTCACTGTCCAAACTCCATTCGCAGATCATCCACTATCATTTCTAGTCGACTCCGGTTCATGTGTAAGTCTCCTAAAACTCGATTCTATGTCCAGAATCCCAAAACTAAGTAATGAGGTTATCACACTTAAAGGTATTGACCCCAACGACGCGGTAACGCCTACTATGGGAAGCCTTCAAATGCAACTATTTCCAAATTCTCCAAAACCTTGCACGCACGAATTTCATGTAGTAAAGAACATAAGTCTTAGCCATGATGGTATAATAGGAAATGACCTAATGCAAAAATTTAAATGCCAAATCGATTATTACAAGAACATACTACGTTTCGATGAAAACTCCATCACACTGCATTTCTCTGAACCTATATATAAAATACCACCTCGTACAGAAGCAGTCATTGAATGTACAGTTAGCAACCCTCTTATTAAAGAAGGCGTTATATTAGACCAACACATATCTGATTCACTACTCATTGCAAATTGTATAGTCAAAGTAAAACCAAATAGACGAATCAATATCACAGTTGTTAATACATCCGAAGAAACAGTTGTACTCCATCCCAATCTAAATATTACCTTGCAAGCTCTAGACGAACAATCTATACCAGTTCTCACATCAGCAATTCCCTCTAACACTTATACTAGAACTAAAGAAGTCCTAAATCAATTAAGGACCTCCCATCTTAATGACGAAGAAAGGGATGCTCTACTACAAGTATGCTCACAATACTCTGACATTTTCCATCTCCCAAACGAACAATTAACATATACTACATCCACTGAACATAAAATTAGAACAAACTCCGATATACCTATCCAAACTAAATCATATCGTTTTCCCGAATGTCATAAAAAGGAAGTAGAAAACCAAATAAATAAAATGCTAGATCAAAAAATAATTATACCGTCAAACTCACCCTGGTCTTCGCCTATTTGGGTAGTCCCCAAAAAACTAGATGCTTCGGGGCAACGCAAATGGAGAGTCGTTATCGATTACAGAAAATTAAATGACATAACAATAGGGGAAACTTACCCCATTCCACAAATAACTGAAATACTAGATCAATTAGGCAAGAGTCAGTACTTTACAACATTAGACCTGGCTTCAGGATTTCATCAAATTCCTATTGCTGCTGAAGACGCACCCAAAACCGCATTTTCCGTACCCCAAGGACATTTTGAATTTACGAGAATGCCATTTGGCCTTAAAAATGCTCCTTCGACATTCCAAAAACTTATGAACACTTGCCTGTCTGGACTTCAAGGCTCTCGCTGCTTCGTGTATCTCGACGATATTGTCGTTTATTCCCCTGATTTAGCTAGTCACATTCAGAACTTATCCGCTGTATTCGAAAAACTTAGAACTTATAATCTTAAGCTTCAACCAGACAAATGCGAATTCTTATGCAAGGAGGTTGCATACCTAGGTCACTTAATAAATAACGATGGAGTGCAACCGAACCCCGAAAAAATAAAAGCTATCACTGAATTCCCAATACCGAAGTCCCCCAAAGACATAAAATCATTTCTGGGTCTTGTATCTTATTATAGACGATTTATTCCAGATTTTTCCAAACTCGCGAAACCCTTAACATCCCTTCTAAAAAAGGACGCATCTTTCAAATGGCATAACGAACAACAACTCGCTTTTGAAACATTACAAAACAAATTAACCACTTCACCGATATTAGCATATCCCGATTTTTCACAGCCCTTTCTATTAACATGTGACGCCTCTAACTTCGCCATATCCGCAATCCTTTCTCAGGGTCAGATCGGTAAGGATCGGCCTATTGCTTTTGCTTCCCGCACTCTTAACAAAGCTGAATGCAATTATAGCGTCACAGAAAAAGAATGTCTCGCTATTATTTTCGGCACGAAAGCCTTTCGACCATATCTCTATGGCCGTAAATTCACTATCGTAACAGACCACAAACCACTTCAATGGCTTTTTAACTGTAAAGACCCGGGATCTAGACTAGTTCGTTGGCGCCTAAAACTAGAGGAATTCGATTATAATATAATCCATAAGAAAGGAAAAATTAATACCAATGCTGACGCTCTGTCCCGATTCCCAATTAATCCAATAGATGTACCATCTCCCGACTCTTTACCTACAAGCCCTAATGATTTAATCGATAACCCTTTGGAAGACCCCCTCTTAGATCTACCCTCTTATATACCGTTCACATTCGATGATAATGAATTATTAAACAACGACACTAATCGTAAACAGGATACTATTCCCGAGTCTGATACTGCTCATGACGCTATCCCTACTCATACCGAAGACAGTTTACCAGAACTTATAGACCTAGGACCACTTGACCTTAGCCCACAGAGTATTGATATAAACCCCAATTTTGATAACATCGAAATACCTTCGCCAACAGAATCTAACACTAAATCAGAAGCAAACGACGAAGACTATTCCAAATTTTTGAAATCAATATCGCGTAAAGAATTTAAAACAAATACCATTATAACTGAACATAACGAAAACTTACTCAAATGCCCTTATAAAACTATATTAATACCCACTTCAATCGACTTAGACGAATCAAACCCGTACATCTCTGAAATACTCTCTAGTGATAAAGACAAAGACGAAATTCTTAACGCTGAAAAAGAGCTCCATTCCTTCCTGAAAATAAACTTAGAAAATAAAGATATTTACCTAATTTTTACTAAAGTTCACCATTTCGACGAATCATCTTATCCTGATATATACAACACCCTGAAACGAGCGAGAAATGACATCATACTAGACTCATCGATCACAGATATAGCTACCTCTGACTTCAAAAACCCTTTCGACCGACATTCCTACACTAAAATCTACAATATTTTGACTTACCTGTTTCACGACACTCCAATCCGCATACACGTTTACGTAAATAAAATAATTTATCCTACATTGAGTGAAATACCCAAAATACTAAGGGAAAACCACGATATTCCAATCGCCGGGCACTTAGGCTCATCACGAATGTATTCTAGGATTAAAGAACAATTTTATTGGAAGGGAATGAGAAGTGACATAGAAAACTATATCAAGAAATGCAAATCCTGTCAAGAAAATAAAGCCCTTAGGAAACTTAATCGCGCCCCTATGGAAATAACCACTACTTCCACTGCACCATTTCAAAGAATAGCATTAGACATAGTAGGACCCCTACCTGAATCTGGTACAGCAAAGCTGAAATATATACTCACCATACAGGATGATTTATCAAAATATTCTGTCGCTTATCCGCTACGCAGCACAACAGCTGAAGAATCAGCTGATTGTTTAATCCATTTCGTCTCTCTCTTCGGTATTCCTAAATCAATACTTACCGATCAAGGTACTAATTTTACCTCTGACCTTTTTAAAACCACTTGCCAATTCTTAAAGATAAAACTACTCTGGGCATCACCCTATCATCCACAAACGCAAGGAGCTCTCGAACGCAGCCACTCTACACTTAAAGAGTACTTAAAATCATTCATTAATAATAATCAAGACAATTGGCCTACCTACGTATATACCGCTATGCTTACCTACAATACGACAATTCATTCCACCACGAAATTTACACCTTACGAACTAGTCTTTGGCCATAAACCATTCATTCCAAACTCGATATACGAAACCACACCTAATACAACATATTCGGATTACATAAGAATGTTACAACACAAATTCAAATTTACTAGAGAAAAGGCAGTAGAAAATATTCTAAAATCTAAGGAACATTCAAAAGCTTACTACGACAATCACACTAAACCGCCGCCCAATTACAAGGTTGGCGACCTAGTTTATCTTAAGAATCATTTACGACTAAGGAAAGCCTTATCTCCCATTTGGAAAGGACCATATAAAATCATATCGGTCCATAATAATAACACTGTCACTCTTCTTATAAATCGACGTCATGTGACACACCATTTCGATGAAATAAAACCTGCTGAAGTTTCATCCGATGAGCAACACTAATTCATATTTCATTCTATCTTTCAGCATTCCAATCGATGCACGATCGGACTTTGTCAAGCCTTATCCTTCAAACGCTGGTATCTACTTCGATAGCCTGGGAAAACTTAAAATAATTAAGAGTAATTTAAACGTAATTAGTTATGTAGATATATCTTTCATAAAACCTCATCTTACTAATTTGAATGAAATCATAGGTACATTAAGGTTTAACTGTCAAAAATTTAACTTAACTTCTTGTGAAAACACGCTATCTCCTTTAACAGCTCGTTTTACAGACGTTCAACGAGAATATGATTCTATTTATCATCTTATTTCAAAGCGATACAAACGTAATGCATGGTTTGGCGGTATAGGTACAGTATTTAAGCACGTTTTCGGCACGCTTGATGAAGACGACGCTCTTAAATACGATTCTGCTATAGAATCTATACAAAATAATCAAAAGAAAATGGCAACATTAATAAAAGAAAATATCTTAGTTACTACTTCTACCTTAGAGTCCTATAAAAATATTATAAACAAATTAAAAACCAATCAAGAAATCATTAATGAATCATTAATATCATTCCTTAAACAAATAACAAATATCACAGAAATTACAAACAATTTAATCATAGAAACAAAAGTCCATTCCATACTTACCAACCTTGAAAGCTCTTTGCTTACATTATCGTTTCAACTCGAAGACTTGATAAACGCAATTATACTCAGTAGTCAAAACATCCTACATCCTAACATTGTAACGCCTGCCCAACTATACCGTGAACTCGCCGATAACGATAGGCACCTACCACGGGACACTGGGATTCCTATATCATTAAGCCTAGATAATATTCATTTAATTTTAAGTATATCTAATGTTGCATGTTATTATTTTAAGAATAAACTTGTATTTGTTTTGCAAGTGCCCCTCGTTACCAATGAGGAATTCAATTTATATCATACTTTGGCTCTGCCTACTCCTCATAGAGTGGATAACCCAAATAGTTATAGTTTAATCTCTCCTACTAGTTCGTATATTGCTATTTCTAATAGTAAACAATTATATTGTAATTTAGATAGTTTACGTAAGTGTAAGACCATATACTCTGAGTTCTTTTTATGCGAAGTACCGGTAATCTCGACGACAAGTGATAACCCGATATGCGAAAGTGAACTATTAACGAAAACTGTTAATGCTATTCCTAAACGGTGTGTTACCAAAACCATATTCGGCGAGCTAGACATTTGGCAACCACTAATAAACAATCGGTGGATTTTCGTGCAGTCTCGTCCGAATAAAGTGTCTATCGAGTGTGGTGTTTCAGAAATGCGTGAGATTATAGTGTCCGGTACGGGTATTTTAGATACCCCAAAACAGTGCACAATCTATACAAAAAGTGTAAGACTGATAACTTCAGATGACTCTTATAATATAAGTATACCTAGCCCTATACTAGATTTTAATATTATCAATGACTCATGTTGTCAAATCAATTATAACTCGATTAATAATAATACGTCCCCTATTCTTTTCCAAAATATCGATTTAGACGATTTAACATCTAATGTAAACAAACATAAAGAAATATTCACGGAATTAGATAAGATCATAGATGACAAACCATTTATTATTAAATACGGGACGCATTATTCAATACTTACCTTTATAATTTTGTTAATTGTAATTTCTTTTATAATATACATCTTAATTAAAATTATATTAAAATATAAGAATGCACTTGTTATCAATAGAAACAATGTAAACATTGATAACGATACTCACGTCGAGAACGACAACGCTTCGCTGCATTCTATCGCTTCTATCCCATTACCGCGACTCAGGGAAGTAGTATAACCTTTCCGAATTTCGGTAATTAACCCCAAATTTCGGTCTTATGCGGGGGGTTGTTATACCCTATTTTAATACTGCAACCCCATGTAGAGGGTGCTATGTCAGCAAATTATAATAATATAAATATACGTCGGATTCGCCCGCGCGGGCAGTCCGTTGTCATTCTCGACACATATCGGTACTATTTCCAATTACCAATTCGTTACTATTCCTATTTCTAGTTCTACTATTTCTAAGTGTCCAAATATCCTTAAATACTGTCAATTGTGGTGAAAAACCAATATAATCATTTTTGTGTGTAAAATTAGTTTTTTTTAAAAACCGTGTTCGAGGATCCCGTATAACAGTACGAACATAGTTATTTTATATACCATAGGAAGTTGTTCATATAAGTACGAACTTATAGATTTAAATTGAAACCTATTGAATGTGCTCTATGGTAGGTACGAATACCAAAATTATACTGTAGTTAGACTTTTTTTGCCAAGGTAATAGTCGATTTTGAAATGGCAATTTGGCCACCAAAAAAAAAACTTGTTAAAATGGCATAAACATAATAAAAAATTGCATAAAATACTACATGGTTATTGAAAAAATCCACAGCGCCCTTTACATATTCGTAATGTTACACATAAATAGATATTATAAACCTCCTCGCGATTATAATCAATACAAAACTCATCATCTCCCTTTCCATTACCAAAGACATAAAGGCCCCATACATTCTCATAACATATTATTACGAGTGCACCATACCCCAACTAAAGGGAAAACCTATAGAACAAAAAATTGCCCCATGCATTTCCGTCCATAAAAAAAAACTACATAGTACCCAAAGAGATGACATGTAGTTCTAAAAAAAAAGGTCAATTTTTTCAGCTAGTCGTATTGTAGGCTTTCCCCTAAAAGCGCACTGTATTGAATGTTCTGCACTCAATAGATAAGTATTTCATATCCTGGTTGAATGAGGACGGTATGCATCAGTAAAACTGAAAGTTAGGGAATGTATTCCGGAATGTAAAGCGGTTGTACGTGGTCTATGGCGAGTTAGGGTTTTGTTACACCGAAGCGTAATGACGAGCTTTTTTGGTTTTAAATTGTAAAAAAATGGGCAAGTATATTTTTTGTATTTGAAATACATTGATTTAGAAATTAAATAACAGGCGGTTGAATGGTCTCATATTTTATTTTGAGACAAGTTATTTCAAGGGTTCTGTATTTTCTGATAATTTCTACCATCGTTGCCTGGTAATGTCAAACTTTTTAGTTTTGTCCGTTTCAAGAATTATCCCTTTTGAAGTTACTCTTGGAAACTTCGATATAAATAGACTGGTTACGCGGGAAACGCAATATGGTTCGTAAAGATGCGAAACATTTGAAAAACTGGTGATTGCAAATGCGACGGGAAAATCGGCATACTGCGGGCGACACAAAACAAGAAAGTATGCCTAAAGGAAAGGAGCACAGTACCTGTTGTCTTCTACGGCGATTCCTTGTACGAGGAGCACTGCCACAAATAAAGTTCAACACAAATCACACCAGTTTTCCACTCAATATCGATTTTTGTATCGGAGAGAGACGTGAGCTCTCGCGCGCGTTGTCAGCCATTGATTTGTTTGTTATGTTGCACACACGACTCAAGGGCGCTAGTGTCGCCTCTCGCTCCAACGAATGCGTTGAGGTATGTGCGGGAAAAGGAAGGGAATAGGATTGCAAACACCAGTGAAATTACCAATATAACAAATTATGAGTATGAAAATTACCGCGCAACCATTCCCCCCGGGCTTGAAGGGATGCCTTCAAGAGTTGAAGCAATTTACGAAACTAAATTATTTATACGATAGTTGTACTACGTAAGTATACGAAACGAAATAACAAAATGAAAACTAAGTACCTATTTTGCCTAATTTACCTAACTACTAATAAAGTTTTGAATAACGAGCTTGAAATTTATTGATTGGGCAACGGGCATAGACGCACGACGGGACGCAAGTAGGATCCAGTCGCTGTCTTTACCCGAGCGACACGAGTCACTCCGGTGGAGTCAGGGAAAACCTCCTCAACGACACCCAAAGGCCAGTGTAGTGGAGGGGAATTATCAGTTTTAAGAACGACGACCGTGCCGACAACGACTGGATCCACCGGCGTGTTCCATTTACGACGCGATTGCAATGTGTGAAGGTATCCATTTCTCCAGCGCTTCCAAAACGATTGTACTAATTTGTCTAACAACTGGTGTCTAGTCACGATAGATTTTGTCTCTACTTCTTGCGCCGGTAAGTATTTTAAAGGCGTAAGTTTCAAAAAGTGTGCTGGAGTTAAAGCAAGTGGTTCCGAAGGATCACTAGAGAGTGTCCTGCACAAAGGTCTCGTATTCATTACAGACTCGACTTGGGTAAGCACGGTACTTAATTCTTCAAACGAAAGAACAGTATCTCCTACAGTACGATATAAATGCGACTTTAAACTTTTGATATTAGCCTCCCAGTTGCCTCCGAAATGACTGGCAGTGGGGACATTGAGCGACCAATCTATACGATTTTCAGCTAACATATGACCAAATTCAGTATTATGATGTTCCGAGCAAAGAAATCTATGAAGTTCCGACAGTTTGCGTTTAGCGCCTATGTAGTTAGTCCCGTTGTCTGAATAAATTCTACTAACCGGGCCACGCCTGGAAAGAAACCGTTTAAAAGCGTCCATAAAACTAGCTGTGCTGAGATCACCAGCCAGTTCTATGTGCACCGCGCGTGTAGTCATGCAGACGAACAGACACACGTAAGCCTTGGTGGAACGAACACCTCGACCACGAGACATGGTAACTTTAAACGGACCAGCATAATCCGTGCCCGTGTGGACGAACGGTTTAGCAGATTGAACAACACGGCAAGAACGATGATCTGCCATCTCAGGAAAGTTTGGCTTTGGTCTGAGCCGAAAGCAAGGAAGACACTTGTGTACTCTACTTCTAATTAAGTTTCTAGCAGAAAGTATCCAATACCTTTGACGTAAGAGTGACATCAGCAAATCAGGACCTGCGTGGCAATTAACCTTATGATGGTATTCGACAAGCAAATTTAAAATTGGATCCTTACTTGGAAGCAAGATGGGATACTTCCTATCATAATTCAAATCAGAGTTACTTAGACGGCCTCCGACTCTAATGAGTCCGTCTTTGAGGAACGGTTTCAAGTGTCGAATAAAAGGACTACAATCCTTGCCTTCCCCGAGTCTGACGATCTCAGCGGAGAAATAATGAGTTTGAAGTTGGCGAAGAACGAGTAATTCAGCGAAGTCGTAATCCGACGCTGACATGCGATATCTAAGAGGTAACAGTTTAGTAAAACGACAAATGTAAATTACCACACGAAGTAATTTACTCCAAGACGAAATACGATCGGCCAAAGAAAGAATGAGAGATCTTTCATTTGGTGTAGCTAGCAACGAATGTTTCTTCTCTTCAGGTGCTTCGGACACGGAAGAGGGATTGAAGGGAACGACAGGCCACTGTGAGACATCCAAGTGAGCCCAACGAGGACCAGTAAACCAAAGCGGATGATCAATAATTTGAGAAGGTGTGAGTCCGCGTGAGAGACAATCAGCGGGATTGTCTGTACCGGACACGTGATACAAATTTTGTGGAGATAAGTCATTATGTATTTTAGACACTCTGTTAGCCACAAAGGTGTTCCACCGATGGGGCGACGAATGTACCCAACAGAGTGCGACCGTAGAGTCCGAAAATGCGAATATATTACGAATAACAACGCGGTTTTGACAAGCGACAACGACATTTTTTATGAGTTGAGCTAGCACAAGTATAGCACATAGCTCAAGACGAGCGAGAGAAACTACCTTCTTAGGAGAGACTTTCGATTTAGCAGTTAACAAGTTGACAGTATTACCATCGCTGTTTTGAACATGGAAGTAAATAACTCCACCATATGCCTTTTCACTAGCGTCCGCGAAAGCTAAGATAGTGACGACACTATCGGCGACAATACCTAGGTGACGTGGGATTTTTATACGACTGAGCACTGGTAGCTCTTCTTTAAAGCGAGTCCACAGCCTGACGATATCTTCAGGTGGAGTATCATCCCAATCACAATCGCACAGCCAGAGCTGTTTGATGAGAAGTTTAGCATACAGGACGACAGGCGCGACGAATCCCATGACATCCCATATTTTAGCGACACACGACAGTATTGTGCGCTTGGTACAATGGTTAGCTGGAGTATTCACCTTCATGCTGAAATGGTCTGAAGTAGGTGACCAACACAAGCCGAGTACTTTATGTTGGTCAGACTCATCAAATTCTTTGACAGCCGGCAAGCGATGAGAAGGAGGAATCGAGTCTAGTACAACTTGAGAATTACTGGTCCATTTGACTAACTCAAATTGACCAGCTTTCATGAGACCTATCATTTCTGAGGCGGTGGAAATGCCTTGGTCTTCCGAGGAAACGGAATAGACAAAATCGTCCATATACAGACCTGTAGCTACAATTTCCTTAGCTTGAGGGTAAGAATCACCCTCATCCTCCGCCAACTGCTTTATAGTGCGCAGAGCATGAAAAGGACTAGACTTAAGTCCAAAAACGACACGATTGAACTCATAAACCTTTAAAGGTTCTTGCGGCGAAAAACGATACAAAATGCGTTGGAAACGACGATCCGATTCTCGGATTCCGATACTGAGAAACATTTGACGAATATCTGCGGAAAGAGCGATCAAAAACAAACGAAAATTAACGATAATGTTAAACAAGTTCCCTTGTAGGTTTTGACCACCATACAAGAGATCATTAAGCGAAACGCGGGTAGAAGTCTTGCAACTACCATCGAGAACGACACGAAGCTTGGTAGTGATCTTGTCATCGCGGATCACACCATGATGCGGAATGAAGTACGAAGCTTCCGAAGAGACAGAATCTGTAGGTGAAATGTAACCCTTTTCTAAATATTCGAAGATGACACTGTCATAGGCGACCTTCAATTGTGGAGAAGCCTGCATTTTTCTTTCCAAGCAGTAAAACCGACGTTCACTTACTTGACGCGAGTTCCCAAGGGATTCGACTTCACCCTTGAAAGGTAAAGCAACTACGTAACGTCCGTCACTATCCCGAGTGGTAGTGCGGGTATAAAACTCCTCACACAATGTGTCGTCCGGGCTTAGTATGGAGGGAACATCCACCTCCTCTATTTCCCAGAATTTACGGACAGCGGAGTCCAACGGGTCCGTGGTACAACAATACGATACAGTCGACTTACTATCAACGCGTACTGGAGCGTCACCTACAATTACATAGCCAAGGACAGTTTCTAAAGCGAGAGGCGAAGCATGCGGGGGCTGTCCTTGAACTTTGTTCGACAAGAGCAAATGCGGGAAAATCGAAGCACCGATTAAAACCTGAATCGGGCCTGATGAAAAATATGTATCGTCAGCCAACGGTAAGTTTTTGAAATTATATAAAAGAGAAGCATCAACCGTGGCTGTCGGCAAACGTTCGGTAATTTTATCTACTACCAACGACTCTAAACAATAATTTATGTTACGATTGAAACGAGAATAAAATTTAATATTTACGGAACCCTGAATCATTTTACTCGAACCCCCTATTCCCTTTACGGTAGAACAAGAAGGCCGATTATTTATGTTCAAACCTAAGCGTCGACAACAATCACTAGTTATAAAGTTACTTTGAGAACCACTGTCTAACAATGCACGAACACTATGTTCATTTCCATGCGAATCTACGATAATAATACGAGCAGTAGCAATGAGCACCGTAGTAGGGCCCCGATGTTTACTCTCGGTATGATTTTCGGATAACGAACACAGCGCGATGTCCGCGCGCGGGGGCGCGGGCGCGGGGGTAGTGGTCGCTACACTCGATGGCAGCGGCGCTGCTGTAAAAATGGCGGGCGCAGCGGCTGGCTGCCCGGCCGCGGCAACGGCGGCCGGTGGCAGCCCGCGAGCCGCGTTTGAATGGGGCGAGTTACTTGCCGCGTGTTTACTATCAAAGCACAATAAAGTGTGATGTTTGGAATTACATTTTTTGCAAGTAGATGTCGACCCACATGCGGAAACACGATGACCACTACTTAAACAATTTATACATAAGTTATTAGATTTTACGAATTTAAAACGTTGATCTGGTTTGTAACTATTAAAAACCCTACATTTATAAATGTAATCATGCTGCTCGCCGCATAGACTACACGCGGATGACTCAGCCGAACTAGACGTATAGGCATGTGTAGTAGTAGGTTTACGATCTGCAGGTTTTTTATTGTTGGTGACCCGAGCAACCGATGATGACGTACGTTCCAATACTTTTATGTGGTCACGAACAAAACTATCCAATTCGGAAAAAGACGGAAATTCAGAACTATTAGGTTTTAATTTACGAGTGCACTCAAAAGTACGACCCGTGTCTAAATCGAGTTTTTTAAGAGCGACATAAAACAAAATAAAATCAGCGAGGTCATCAATTTGTAGGTTTTTCAACGCAGCTACAGACGAAGCGAATTTATCTAAAAATAATTCTAAATTATTAGGGGTTCCTGAAGGAATAAGTTTAAATTCAAATAACTGATCTAAGTATGAAGTTGCTTGTTGACGCTTGTCCTCATACCTTTTGCAAAGTGAATCGAAAATAATAGAGTAATTATCCGCGGAGGGGGTAATACCCGCGCATATTGAACGAGCCTTGCCTGTCAACTTTCCTAATAAATAATATAACTTCTCACAATCAGTCAGAGAAATATTATTATGTACGGCATTACGATAACTAGCTATGAATAAAGGCCAATTTTTAATATCTCCGTTAAATTCGGGTATTTCGATGGGAGGCAAGCGGGGTGACCTTTTGACCTCGGAATGCGACTGAACTTGCAGTGATTTCCCTGCTCGCTTTATACGGCCTAAAAGGTCTTCGAAAGAAGAAAGTGCTTGATAATTGACAACATAATCAGGATTTAGTTTAAGCTCGAGGGCGGCAATGTCGTCCAACACACTTTCGAAATCTGTACGCAAAGAATCTACTGTTTCAAGGTCACACAGGAAGGATTCCCTAGTGGAATCTTGCGAATCAATGTTTTTAATTTTATCGGCGATAGTTTGCATGCGAGCGAATATTCTATCACGTTTAGCTATCAGCAGCTTCAACGATTTATCTACCAGTGCCATTTTAGCGGCCTACGAATTACGAAAACTAAATGAAATACGTATTGAAAGCGACTAGAACGTGGATATCTATCAACTAAGTAGGTACCTAGGCACCGGAGTACGTGTGTACGTGTACTATATTTGCGGGTTTAGCGAAATTCAACGAAATAAGTAGGTACGTGAAATACCTATCTTACTTTTCGACGCGTAAGGTAGGTACCTACGAAACAATGCGGGTTTGACGAAAACGACCTAATGAATGGCTAACACTGATTCTAAATACTAATCCGGCTATGCAGGACCAAATGGTTACGCGGGAAACGCAATATGGTTCGTAAAGATGCGAAACATTTGAAAAACTGGTGATTGCAAATGCGACGGGAAAATCGGCATACTGCGGGCGACACAAAACAAGAAAGTATGCCTAAAGGAAAGGAGCACAGTACCTGTTGTCTTCTACGGCGATTCCTTGTACGAGGAGCACTGCCACAAATAAAGTTCAACACAAATCACACCAGTTTTTCAAATGTTTCGCATCTTTACGAACCATATTGCGTTTCCCGCGTAACCATAGACGTTAATTATATCCTTGAACAATAATATTAGGTTGATAAATAAAGCTTCATTAACAGCCGGTAATTTCTTTCCCTAATGATGTCTTCCTTCCTAACTTCCTTGTTTTTTTTTATATATTTATTTTAGCCTGGTGTTTTTATAGCTTCCTTTCATTGGAGTAGGTTTCATCTCTTCGTGTAATAATTAAAATAAATGCTATAACAAAAATGTTTATTCCTCATCACAGCCTAAAACGCACACGCCCCGGACAAAGCCTCCCCCAAGCTGGGAGGTTTTGCCCATACTCACTGCGCTGGGTATCTGCGTTGATGAGTGAAAATGTTTGTCAAATAGTTTAAAAAAATTAGATATGCAATTTAGAAATCTTAGGCCTACGGGATTCAAATTGACTTATTTTTTTATACTTAAACATGAGTTTAGGTATAAAAAATTATACCTAATCACGCATGAATCACGCATTATACCCAATCGCGTATGAACGCAAGTATTAACAAAACAATTGTCAGATTCGGTGTAAACGTAGCCCGTCTGTTCCGGGGTCAGCGGCGGTCGTTATTTATATTTGCCCGACCGTACCGCGGGTTATTTTATGTAGTCGACTATTTTATATCGACGATGGAGGATTTAATATTAAACTGCTTTTCAACCGCTTTTCCGCGGCCAGACTTTATCCGCGCATACTAAAAATACTTTTACATTGAGCGTATTGCTCCTTGCTTTTTATTAGGTTCGTATTCTTAAATAGTTACTGTTGAGGAATTTTCAAGCAGTCAGTTATACTGTTTTCTATTAACTTACTATTTCACCCTTACCTAAATTACCTCTGGGGCGTTATGAAACTTGAAAATTTTATTAAAAATAGTTAGAGCAATTTTTTTTTTTTTCAATTAAAACAGATTTCACGTTTTTGGTCTTATTTGTATTCATATAGCCATAACTATTTCTAAAACAGAAATAGATTAGATTATCTTCAGTCACATCTGTTTCTGATTCCTAAGTAATCCCATTATCAACAAGAAAATCAGCAACAAAAAAAGATATGCAATGACACAAGAAAGCCCACAATTCTTTTGCTGAGCAATGTTTTGGCTGTCAAACGTCCAAAAAGTTTCGCAGCTGGCTGGTAAGTTCGCTAAATCTTTCTCACAGATTACTTTCATACGACTTGCGGCAATTGCTGGCCATTCTTGGCTGTTTAGACTTTTATTTCCAAACTTTTTTCTTCTCTAGTTAAGTTTTTAAATTCATGTTCGTTTTGACAGTTCTTTATTTAAATTGGTGGAGAAGTGTGGGCTTTGATGGATGTATTTTTTAGATCTGGAATTGTAATTCCATTTTCGAATGTCAGATGTCAACATTTTTATAGCAATAGGCATGATGACAGTAATTAAAAATCATTAAAATATTATACTTATTAAATTAAAGTTGAAGCTCGGAATATAAAACGCGCATTGTTTTCTTTTTAAATAATGTGATTAATCTTTATTTTTATAAAATAAACTACGAAATAAGGCAATCCGCCATGATATCTTGAACACCAATCAGAGCGCGTAACGTCACCTTTTGGTCGACGCATTAAAAACTCGCACAAACGTCACATTTCGTATTGTAAACTTCCTCTGCGAATCTCTGTGTTTTCATTAATTAATTGTTTATAACGAATACTATTTAAATGTAAATGTTATTAAAATCGAATATAAAAAAAAACACGAATCATGAAGCCAAGGATTGATCAGGCAAACAACGCTAATTTGCCTAGAATCGATATATGCTAGGAGAGTTTTTGGCATCAAATAAAGATATCTTTAGGATGCAAAAAAGATGTATTATGTCTATGTGTAAACTAAAAGTAACAGACAGTTGTGCACCTTTTTAGGGTTCCGTACCCAAAAGGTAAAACGGGACCCTATTGTTTTCGCTCCTCTGTCCGTCCGTCCATCCGTCCGTCCATCCGTCCGTCCGTCCGTCCGTCCATGTTGGATTTTTCACAGATGATATATTTCTGTTGCCGTTATAACAACAAATACTGAAAATTTGAATAAAATAAATAATTTGGGTGGCTCCCATACAACAAACGTGATTTTTTTTTATGGTATGGAACCCTTCGTGGGTAAGTCCGAGTCGCACTTGGCCGGTTTTTTACCATTTAGACCTCGTACAAAACCTATATTATACTAGAATCTAGAAAACTATGTAAAAACTTACATCAAAGTGATCTTCACAAAAATAATGGTGTGGGTAAAAAATACTGGGCAATATTGGTTTTGAATCTCGCCTTGCAAGTTTAAGCCACTTTTTTCGTATTTTTTAATGTGAGAAACCAGAGAAACGTACACAAATAACTTAAAATGAGTTGTTATGGATGTGTTCTTACACTGGGGGACCCCACACCACTTATACACTTTCGAATTCATATTTAATAATACAAAAAAAACTTAATTATTGAACGAGCGTTGTTTACTTGCATCTTGTCAACCCAAGGCGTGACGTCACAAGTGACGGCATGACACTGACAAGCGTTTTCGCGCCGGATTCAAAGTGGACAGAGAAAAATGCAATTATTTGACAAAAAAACTTCGCATTTTTTACACGCTTTTTATTAGCTTCACCTGTATGTTTGTATGTTTGTAGGTTTGTAACCGACTTCTTTGGGCGCGATTTTGACCCACTTTAAACGGCCAGATTTCGTTCAAACTTTGTAGATTTATTGAGGACCGATGACAATACACTAATTTGATAAAATTATTCCGTTTTTAACCGACTTCCCAAAAAGGAGGAGGTTACACATACACATCGATTACTCCGAGGTTTATAGACCGATCTACGTGATTCTTTTTTTGTTCGACTCGGAATAGCTGCCAGTTGGTCCCATAGTCATCAGGTCAGGATCTGATGATGGAAACCCTGAGAAATCGAGGGCAACCTTCGAAAGTTGTAGGCATACATATGGTAAAAACTTGACACTCAGGTGTACGCCTAAAAGCACTATTCAACTGTGAAGATTTGGAGCTGACCTGATGATGGAGACCAGAGAGGGTCCAGGGAACTCGACAACTGAATATGTAAACTACCTCGTGTTTGGGCTTAAATTATTTGTATTGACAAGACCTTTGCAACAGTGAAGGTTTGGAGCTAACCTGATGATGGAGACCAGAGAAAGTCGAGGGAACTCGACAACTGAGTAAATAAACAAATAAACTGAATATGTAAAATACCTCGTTTGGACTTATATTCTTTGTATTGATGAGAACTTCCCACTTGTATGGATAGTGACAACTATTCGTAATATCACCCGTGTCGTCACGTTACGCACCAAATCCTCAACCATCAAGAGACCAACATCCAAAATATGTATTTTACCCGTAGTTGAATAAGTTTTATGTTTTACGCATGTTATTTTAGAAGAAATTTACACTTTACATATGTTTAAAATCAAGTAAGTATACAACAAATATTTACTACTTTACTTTTAGATCAAATGTACAAAATCACAATATTGTTAAATTGTCTTTCCATATCTATGTTAATTATTTTAAGATAATATTGTTATTCATATTTAAACTTTGTTAGTATAAGGTCAAATTGTTATATTTATTATGTATATATTCATTGTATATGAGTCATAATGTGTAAATTTTGTTCGAATTTAATGTATACAGTACAAGTGCAAATTATGTAGTTCAAATGTTTTTAAGTATAGTTCATCCTTAGTTCATTTTCGCCCACCAAGGACGTTCCTTCACCCCACCGAGGGGGTCCCCACGTTGTCGTCGTGGTGGGGCTTGCGTGCCTCAATGATCCTGAAGCTCTGCCGGTAGAGATACTCATGCCGGAAAGGTTCAGGGGAGAGGCCAGACAAAGAGGGACCCAGGGAGGGGCCGCTCCTGACCAGTCGACGCTTGTGGACATGGCAAGGATGCGGCCATACCCGCGGAGGTGCAGGCGCACTAAAGCGGTGCTAGTTTGCTCTTCGTACAACGAAGAGCAAACCTTTTGGCGGGTTTGCTGAGCCGGGTTGGCTGGACAGCAGACGGAGGCATGTCTAATGCCGCCACCGAGGGCTTGGCTTAATCGCCCGGCCCAGAGGAAGGACACCTCTTAGATAAAAAACCACCCAATCCCAAGTTTCGGGAGCGCGGCGAGGGGATGAATGGCCGTGGGGGACACGGTCGTTAGCGCTCCCCCCTGTTGGGGCCAGCCGCCCCCAACAGTATGTAGGCTTGCCCCGGTATGAGGCCACTGCCGGGGTCGACGTTTAGTTGCTCTCATAATCGTGGGAACCGTATGGAAACCTTAATCGAAAAAAATAAAAATAAAGACGATGAAAGGGAGTGGGACGAGGACTCGGACTCCGAGTCCGCGTCCAGCGATGGAGCAGCGGGAGACCTTAGGGTCCCCCAAAGTAAGAAGGACCACCGAGTCGATGCCTTCCTAAAGAGGAAGAAGGACGACTTGGGGTCTTCCTCCTGCGGCCGCGGGGCCCCGGCCAAAAAGGCCGACCGGAGGCCGGAGAAGGGGAGGGTCGCTGAGGCGCCCAAAGACAAGGGAGGAGCAGCTCAACAGAGCTCCTCCGAGGAGGACTCGGCGGCCGTCGGCTCTGACCAGGAGCGGAGGGCCAATTTCGCCAAGACGGTGGCGGCCGCGTTCAAGGGCGTGTCCCAAAAGCGTCTCGGGACCAGCAAGCGGAAGGCGATTGATTCGGCCTCGGCCACAATAATTGCGGCAGCCGAAGCAAGCTTCGGCCAGGCTCCAAAGAGCGATCTGGCCAAGCTGCAAGAGGAAGTGGCTCGCCTCACGGCCGCCCTGAACTCGCTCCTGGAGGAGAACAGGAGTCTACGGGCGGACCTGAGGAAGATAAGAGAGCAGGAGGCCGAACGCAGCGGGACCACTTCGCAGCGGCCGCAGCCCTCCCCGGTGGAGAGCCAGGTACTGGCCCTGGTCCGGCAGGAGATGGCGGCCTTCCAGGCCCGCTTCTCCGTCCTGGAGGGCAGGGTCCTACGGCCTCCCCTCGCGGCGCCGAAGCCCCCAGCGGCCCAAAGGGCCTCTTATGCGGCTGCGGCTGCAGCGGCACCCCCGCCCAGAAGGGGACCGCCGAACAAGCCACCTGTGGCGGCGCCGAGCGGGCCGCCCAGGAAGGCGGCTGCACAGCCAAAGCCCAAGGCCGCAACAACGGTCCAGGCGCAGAGGACCCCGGTGCCAACACCAGCACCGGTTCCGTCGTCGGCACCAGTGGCGAAACGCCCTCCGAAGCCGAATCCATCTGCGGCCCCTACCTCCCCTGCCACTCAGTCCGAGTGGCAGGTGGTGGGGGAAAACAAAAAGAGACGGAGGGCGGCCAAAGCGGCCAAAAAGAAGGCCCAAAAACAGCGGCGCAGACAGCGAGCCGCCGCGGCGCAGCTCCGCGCCCCTAAGACCGCGGCTGTAGTAGTCACACTACAGCCGGACGCGGTCAAAAGGGGCGTGTCGTACCGTGACGTGCTCGCCCAAGCAAAGGAGGCGGTGAACCTGCAGGAGCTAGGTATCACCTCCGGCCTCCGGCTCAGGGTGACCGCAACGGGCGCCCGAATGCTGGAGGTCCCAGGAGCGGCCAGTGGGCCCGCCGCAGACGCTCTAGCCGAGAGGCTCAGGGCGTCCATAAGTGCGGACGATGCCCGAGTCTCCAGGCCCCACAAGTGCGCGGATCTGCGTATCATGGGCCTGGACGACTCAGTTACTGCGGAGGAGGTGGTGGCCGCCGTCGCTAGGACGGGTGGGTGCTCTGCCGACGAAGTGAAGGCGGGCACCATACGTCCCGACTTCAGGGGCACGTGCACCATCACGGTGAGCTGCCCCGTGACGGCGGCCAAGAGCATCGTCGACGGCCGAAGATTGCTGGTTGGCTGGGTGTCGGCGCAGGTCAAGCTGCTTGACCCCCGACCGCTGAGGTGCTTCCGATGCCACGTCGGGCATCATGTGGGTGTCCGTTGCACCTCGGAGGTCGACCGCAGCGCCCTCTGCTTCCGCTGCGGTCAGCCCGGTCACAAGGCCGTGGCTTGTAGTGCCGCGCCGCACTGCACTGCATGCGCGGCTGCTGGCAAGCCGGCCGAACACCGGGCGGGAAGCAAGTCCTGTGCCCCACCCGCCAAGACCAAGAGTAGGGGCAAGGGCCGGCCGTCCGTCGCCGCCACCACCACCACCTCCGCAGTGGCCACCACCGCAGCTCCTGGGGCCGCCGCCGCCTCCAACGCTACCGCCGCTGCCAACGTCGCCACTGCTGCTGTCGCAGCGCCCGTCTCGGCGTCTCAAGAGGAGGAAGACGTGATGGAGTGCTAGTCTGGCTCCATTACGCTTCCTCCAGGCGAACATCAACCACTGCGCCCGTGCCCAGGATCTGTTGCTCCAAAGCATGGCGCAGTGGTCGATCAACATCGCCGTGGTCGCTGAGCCGTACTTTGTCCTTCCCAGGGATGACTGGGTTAAGGACCTTAGCGGCTCAGTGACCATCATATCGTCGGCCGCCGCTGGTACTCCTTCCCTCGAAGGGGTGAAGAGTGGAAGGGGTTGCGTCGCAGCACGGTTCGGGGAGATAGTCGTCGTGGGGGTGTACTTCTCCCCGAGCCGAACTCTCGCTGAGTTCCACAACTCCCTCCTGGAGTTGTCCGTCGTCGTCGGAAGTTATTCCCTCCCCGTGATAGTGTTAGGGGACTTCAACGCCAAGAACTTGGCCTGGGGTTCCCGACGCACAGATGCACGGGGTAGGATGGTGGAGGACTGGGCGCTGGAAGCAGGCCTGGTCGTCCTCAATCGGGGTTCTGTCCCCACGTGTGTACGGATGCGGGGCGAGTCAGTGGTGGACATCTCGTTCGCCAGCCCCGCTCTACTGCCGCGTGTCTTTGACTGGCGCGTGGAGGAGAGGGTGGAGACCTACTCCGATCACCGGTACATCCGGTTTGACGTCTCCGCCCAGAACCCTAGCGCGCCGGTCCTGCAGACCCCGAGTGGTCCACGTTGGGCGCTGAGGCACCTGGACCGGGAGCTTCTCCTGGAAGCCTCAGTCGTGCAGGCCTGGGTGTCATCACCGGACAGGCCCGCCGACATCAACGACGAGGCGGAGTGGTTCCGGGAGACCATGTCCGAGATTTGTGACGTGGCCATGCCCCGAGCCCCGCCAGGACGCGCCCGACGCCAGGTGTACTGGTGGTCTCGCGAGATCGCCGCCCTTCGAGAGGCGTGCGTCGCTGCGAGGCACCTGTACACCAGACACCGCAGGCTGCGCATCCGCCCTCCGGATGCAGAAGCCAGGGAAGCAGAGCTGTACGAGGGATACAGAGCTGCGAAGACCGCCCTCCAATTGGCCATCATCCAGGCCAAGGAGGTGGCCAATGCGGAGCTGCTGGGGTCTCTGGACAGGGACCCGTGGGGGCGCCCGTACAAAATGGTGCGGGGCAAGCTCCGCCCATGGGCCCCCCCGCTGACCCAGAGTCTTCGGCCTCAGCTGGTGGAGGAGGTGGTGAGCGCTCTGTTCCCTTCGCGCGGGGAACACTCTCCCCCGCCCATGTCTCTGCAACCCGCGGTGTCAACGACGGACCACACTTCCGACGACGACGATGTCCCCGAGGTGACTGGGGTGGACCTGAGAGTGGCGGTGGCTAGGCTGAAAGCCAAAAACACCGCCCCAGGGCCTGACGGCCTGCCTGGCAAGGCCTGGGTCCTGGCCCTTGAGGCTCTCGGGCCTCGACTTAGAGGGCTTCTCAGCGCATGCTTGGAGAGGGGCCAGTTCCCACTTCGTTGGAAGACAGGGAAACTGGTCCTCATACGGAAGCCGGGGCGCCCTGCGGACTCTCCGTCCGCATACCGGCCTATCGTGTTGCTCGACGAGGTGGGCAAGCTCTTTGAGCGAGTTGTCGCACACCGCCTCGTCGCGCACCTTGGGGGGATAGGGCCGGACATTGCGGACCACCAGTTTGGTTTCCGCAAGGGGCGCTCAACGGTGGACGCCATCATGCGCGTGAGAGCTCTCACGACGGGGGATGCTGTGTCCCGGGGGGGGGTCGTCTTGGCAGTGTCTCTTGACATCGCCAACGCCTTCAACACCCTTCCCTGGAGTTGCATTAGGGAGGCACTCCGGTATCACCGGGTGCCGACCTACCTTCGTCGCGTGGTCGAGGCCTATCTGTCGGATAGGTCCATCATCTACCCTGGTCACAACGGGGAATGGAACCGGCGAGAAATGTCGTGCGGTGTTCCGCAGGGGTCGGTACTGGGGCCGCTCTTGTGGAACATCGGCTACGACTGGGTGCTGCGCGCCGACCTCCCTAGCGGCGTCAGCGTGGTCTGCTACGCTGACGACACGCTGGTTCTGGCACAAGGGAGGTCGCACCAGGAGGCGGCCGACATAATGACGCGCGGGGTTGCGACAGTCATCGAGAGGATCCAGCTGCTGGGCCTGGAGGTGGCCTTGCACAAATCCGAGGCCATGTGCTTTCATGGGCTTCGGAACGCGCCACCTTCAGGCTCCCAGGTCACGGTGGGGGGGGTTACCATCGGCGTCGAGAGGGCGATGAAGTACCTAGGACTCGTCCTCGACGGCCGGTGGAACTTCGTCGAACATTTCCGAAGTTTGGGCCCCAAACTGGAGAAGACAGGTGCTGCCTTCAAGCGGCTCCTGCCCAACCTGGGAGGCCCAAACGCCCCCTGCCGTAAACTCTACGCGGGAGTCTTGCGGTCCATGGCCCTTTACGGGGCCCCGGTATGGGCACGTTCGGTACGGCCGCGGGCTGTACACTACCTGAACGTGCCCCAAAGGGTGATAGCCATTAGGCTAATCCGGGGGTACCGCACGATTTCCCGCGAAGCAGCTGGCCTACTTGCTGGACTGCCACCGTGGGATCTGGAGGCGAGGGTCTTCTTGCGCCTGTACGACTGGCGCGAGGAGGCTCAGCGCCGGGGAGAAACCCCGTTGCCGCGGCAAGTTGTCGCGCAGCGGGCGGAGCTCCGGCGCGATCTCATGGTGGCCTGGAGGGAGCGACTGTCGCAACCCAGTGCAGGGCACGCCACCATCGTGGCGGTAAGTCCCCTCTTTGAGGAGTGGCTCGGGAGGAGTCACGGCGCCCTCACGTACCGCATGACGCAGGTCCTCACCGGACACGGTTGTTTCGGGAGGTACCTGCACCGCATCGGTCGTGAGGAGGCGCCCGGGTGTCACCATTGTGCGGACAGCCCCGAGGACACGGTGGACCACACAGTCCAGGTGTGCCCCGCATGGGAAGGGCACCGCCGGGTCCTCGTCGAGGCTTTGGGCGGCGGCGACCTCTCGCGTCCGGCCCTGGTTCAGGCCATGGTCCGGGGCGAGAGGGAATAGGATGCCGTCGCCTCCTTCTGCGAAGCGGTCATGCTCGAGAAGGAGGAGGCGGAACGCCAGAGAGTTCGCACCTCTCATCCCGGCCGCCGCGCTGGACCAGGTAGACACCATGGGCGCCGGGTGTCGCGAGATGACTCCCGGCCACCGTAGGCGTGGGTCTGTGGGCGGTGAGTTCGGGTGGCTCATCGTCCCTCTGTCTTTCTAGACGACGGACCCGTGTCGACGGCGCGCGTTGTTCCACGCGCTCCTCAAAGAGATGTCAGCAACCCCAGCGGGGCCCAGCAGGGCCAAGGCCTGCCGGGGCTGCGGGTTGTTCGAAAGAGATACCGCGGCCCTGGTACATAAAAGGCCTATGACGGAACACGACGATTTTAGTCAGTAAGAGTCTGACACTCCCTCACCGCTGCTAACCCACAGCGGGAGGGGGGTCATTTGATGATTTTACGTCGCTAAAAAAAAAAAAAAAAAAAAAAAAAAAAAAAAAAAAAAAAAAAAAAAAGGACGTTCCTTCAGTAACGTCCTTGGTGGGCGATAGATGGCGTTGTCGCGTTTAAATGCGCGCTATGGTTTCGTTACAAGCGATACTCTAAGACAAAATGTTTTTTTTGTCTCCCCCCCCCCGACCCTTGCTTAGCCAGCCCGCATAGCTGAGCGTTAAAGTTAAAACGCCCCTTAAACCATGATCCAGCCTGTTCCTTTGCTGTTAGTCAGCGACGCCCTAAGCCGAGGCTCGTACGTACCCCACAGGGGTGCCCTTAGCGCAGTCGCTTAGTTTGTAAGCTTTTTTGCCCCTGGCTGGAGGCCTTAAACTCTAGGCATCCACAGGGATTTGACCGGTTAAGCAGTCAACAGCCTCCTAGGCTGAACTGCGAGATGCCATTCACAAAAAAAAAAAAATGTAAGACTTTAATATACCAGCTTAGAACAGTGCACAGAGGAAGTTTTATTTATCATCACCCCATCTTGTGTACTAGTAAGTCAGCAGATCACCTAGTAGCTTAGCTAGGAAACAACAGTCGATAAGGCAGGACTCGTTGTTAATTTTTATTTCCAATAATTATCTTTAGCCGTTTTCTCTAATATTGTCAAATTTTTGCATACTAAAGAGAATTTTAATTCTACAAAACAAATAATAGTTTAAAAAAAAACTAAATCTACTTTAAAAAAAAAACAAAATAATAAATAATAGTTTAAAAAAAACTAAAAAACACGCTTTTTATAGAAAACCGAACTAAAAAATAGCAAATAAATTTAATGAATTTAAATTAAGAAAATAGTGTTCAAAATTTCAATGAATATAAATTAATAATAGTGTGAATACAAAAAAAAATATTTAAAAAAGCGTGGGGTGCTTTTTAAGGTCATATCGAAATGAAAATCACTCTACTCATATCTGTCAATAAAATATTTATAACTATTGACACCATGCACCCCACGCTTTTTTAAATATTTTTTTTGTATTCACACTATTATTAATTTATATTCATTGAAATTTTGAACACTATTTTCTTAATTTAAATTCATTAAATTTATTTGCTATTTTTTAGTTCGGTTTTCTATAAAAAGCGTGTTTTTTAGTTTTTTTTAAACTATTATTTATTTTAAATTAATGATTTTCCGTATAAAATAGACGTATACCTACATCATACAAAGGAATTTAAAAATTTGTCATCATGCCTATTATTGTTGCCATTATTTAATTCAATTTAGCTTTTTTAGAAAATAGTGTGACAGTAAGTCTAGACTGTGACACAATTTCAGTTTCCATTAAGTATTTTATAATACCGAGAATTACTCAACCTTATCTTCGTGTCGAGGACAGTTGAAGTAGTTTAGACACTACTTTCGAAATGCTCAATAAACCCTCACTTAACTCACTTCTCAGTATTCGTTAAAGCGACACTAAAAACAAACAACTCCTTCGAATGTTCAATAACATTTTAACGTTAACACAACATATACTTACAGTTTAATACTAACATATAAACTCGAGTAATGGTCGGAATTTTTAATATCAGTAGACCAGTGACGGGCACAATATGACAATGCCCCGACATGTTAGGAATCCCCATTGTTGACGTTTGCAGACTAACAAATACCATATATATTTTAAATATATATGCAACCTTACTACTCCGAAAATAAGGTTGAAAGTCCCTTGCTATAATTGGATGTAAGTTTTTGATTCAGCGTTTTGCAAAGTACGGGTTGGCGAGCTAGTATTGTTCGCTTACAATCGCTCGCTTTTTAGGTATTGGTATTGATGCTCTCCAATTACGGGTAGATTAACAATGGGAATAGTTTCCCCCTTTACATGATGTTATGGGATTGGGGGATCATATTGTGCGTACAGTCTGTTACGAGGATGCTATTTTGAAAAAGGAATACGTCGTCATTTGTTTGGTTACGGTTTGGTTGACAGACTTACAGTGATTTGAATCATTTTTGGGCCATTCATGTGGCTTGTCATCGTTGGTCAAAATTTTACATTTAAAATCAAATACTTATTTATCTGTCAAACCGATGACGATTCTCTGTTTAAACAGTTAACTGCGTGGATTTATTTAGCTTTTTGCACTAAGTACCTATTAAAAAGCTATTTTACGACTATTGAAAAAAATTACACTATTAGTTGCCTAGTTTTATGCTATGTACCTTACCTTTTTTAATTAACAAAGTTAGAACTTATCCTAGTCTTCGTTAAACCGAATTCAGTCTACCCTTAAAGACGTAAATTAACATAGGTATATGTTTCACCCTTCGAAGATATACCTACGCAAACTATTAATCCAGATTATATGGGTATGTATATCAAGTTTCACTCATTAAAAACGCTTTAACGAAGATAAAGAGAAAACAATATGACTTGATATTAAACTAAACTTTAGATGGGTGAAACACAAATGATCGTGTGTTTTAATATTCATATACAATTTTAGCATTAAGAGGTTATTTTTCATTTATATACTTTCCAATATATTCATAATATTTTTAGTCTTAAAAACAAAAGAACGTAAGAAGGTTTATTATTGAAATATATTAAAGATGTTTTGTATTCGCAAGTGCGTTGTCCATCCATAGAAAAATAGAACCTTCTTTCAAAAAGGATGCTATTTAAAACCCCCTTATTAAACCTATAACTATAATCATAAGCAATGGCTAACATAACCGACACAAAGGGCCGACTTATCATAAGTTACGACTTATCATTCTATCAATCTGAGGAATAAATATAGCAATTTGACACTCTCTATACCAAATCTGTCAAAACGTCAAACATATTCTTCAGATACCAGTCACCTGGCGATTGAAAAATCGACCCCTAAAAAAATGCAACCTAACTCCATTATCAAAAAAAAAAAATTCATTCCTCATAAAATAAAAGACTGTCACTGCAGTGCACATAAAAAGGAACAATAAGAGTGAAATGTTCCCGAGTGTTTAATTCAGTTAAACTCGACCGTCAAGTTTGAAACTCAATAGTGAAGTTTATTTGACGCAGTGTACGTAGTGGGACCTACGAGTGATATAATAGGTCTTGAACGTGGTAATTGCATTATTGAATGGAGTACTAATAGTTTTATACTTACGTTAAAAATACATTTTTATTTATTTTTTATTAACAAAGGCAGGAGGTTAATACTACCATATAATATAATATAGCAATTGCTGATGACATTGATGATTCTGATATAAACATGTATTCCAGAAATCGCGAGAATCAGGACCTATTTGAAAGGATTCGATATCTGACTGCAATCACAGTCATTGAAGGATGCATTGCTGACTGTAAGCCACGCCTTATGTTTATTGTGATAGTTCCATGAGCGAATGCGTAACATGTTAGTTACATGTATAAATACTCTTCTTACTGGAGATGAGAGATCATAAAAGGCATAGGCTTTATAAAATGTGTATACGAAATCAAACAATGTTGTCAAGTATTCAAGAAAGCCATTTTGTGAATGTTCACAGATCCATCTTAAATCTTTTGATATTCAAAAGTTCAAGTATTCCGTCGAAATCGATTGTATTTTTCTACTACAACAAAACCTAACTTCATGACCCAAACAAAAAACCACTCTCCAAGAAAGTTCCTTAGGGTTTTCACCGAAAATAACGAGCATTTGAATAATTAAAGTTCACAGCACTACAAGGGCGCCAGTCGAACTCAATAGCAGTTCTCACTTAACAAATAGAGTCTAAGATGGCTGCCGAGGCTAATTATTGCTTTGAAGAAGCAGATGGATTTTGCGGCGCCAAAAACTCATTTCACCGTCTGTTTTACATTTTCTAATACTGAGTTTCATGTTGAAGGAAATAAAAGAAGGTTGACTTCTCTTTATCATAGGCTAGTAAGCGTGGAATGACTAGCGGTGTCTACCGCTTCACGAGGTACCTACTTCACGCACTCAGAATAAAAGTAGCCTATTTATTTATTTATTTGTATCAGGCGTGTAATAAAGCCCATAAAAAACAATACATACATATTATAACAATAGATCATACACTAATAATATGTTATTCTGACTTATATACTGCTAACTATGATTTACTTGCTGTCGTCACAAATGGGTATTTGACCTAGCCTAGCCAACAAGTTATAGGTCTGCATTGAAATGTTTCTTCCCTTAAACTCTCAAGTCTTCATAACTACTTCAACAATAATAATAATGAACTTGCTCTGCAGTACAAACTTGTAGATCATGAGGTACCGTACTACAAGTATGCGCCCGACCCAGTTCTCGAAAACGACCATATCACGTTGTACTGGGATCGATCTATCATCACTGACAGGACTATTGCAGCCAATAAGCCTGATATAGTGGTGATAGATCGATTAGCGCGCCGCGCGATGATAGTCGATGTCGCCGTTCCGCATGACGAGAACCTCGTGAAAGCTGAGAAAGAGAAACAAATAAAGTATCTTGACTTAGCGCACGAGGTTGTCGCCATGTGGAATGTCGACACGGCTGTCATTGTGCCGATTGTCGTTACGGCCAATGGTGTAATAGCCAAGAGCCTCGACCAACACCTCAGGAGGCTCTCGTTAGGCGGCTGGATCAAGGGACTGATTCAGAAGGCAGTACTCCTTAATACGGCGCGTATTGTGAGGAGGTTTCTGTCTCTGGGACCCTGTGCCCGATATCGGTGGCAATCTATTTTTTATATTTTTAAATGTTTTTTATTTTTATATTTAATATTTAAAAATGTAAAATATATGTTTAAAAATAAATAAATGAGTAAATAATAATAATTACGGCTTTATCCCAAGAACTTTCAAAAATTTACCCGACTAGACCTTTTTGAATTTGTTTATTTAGTGTCAGTAAGGCGAGCACAATCTGGCTAGTAATTAATGAGACGAAGGATAATTAAATCGGATTTGCGAGAACGAAAACACTGCGGTTGTTTTTTAGAAAAAAAGGCTAAGATAAGTTTCTTTGTAGTTTTTACTTTTTTTTTAATTAAACTTTTTGGTGTAATTAAGTATTATTTGTTGAAAGTTTTATTGCTTTATAATTTAATTCTCGCTGAATTTGTTTTCTTGGAACTTGAATTCGAACCTTATTTTGGGTATAGACAATCAACTGTTTTTTAAACGTATTTTGTTTTTAATATAAGGGTTAGCATTTAAATTAAATTAATGTATTTGCTGGTTAAATTCTGTAATTACTAATCACACAAACGCTACAAAACGTAAGACGAAACTAACAAATAAACAGCATTACAAACAAAAACATTCAAATAAATCTTTTCCTTTTCAAAACATAGAATATCGTCCATCTTATCACTCTACCTCCAGTCACAGGCCGAGCATAAAATAAGAAAAAAAAATCTGACATAAAAAATCCGTCAGTCGTAGGAATATTTTACACAAATTAAAACCGCTTTTAAGTTAGTGCCGCAATACAAAGAACGTGAAATACTGACCTATTTTGCTGACAGTACAACGCTTCCAGTAAAGTAAATTACTTTTCCTAGCGGTGGATAAGATATATATTTTTTGTTCCCCATTTAATGCTCTGAGAATGACATTCAATATTTTTAAAACCATTGTTCGGGAACTATGAGGGATTTTATTCTGGCGAGTGAATTAGGACTGAAATTTTTGAGATAATTGCTCCTCTGAATGAGTATTTCATGAATGTTGTAGTCTTTACTTATAATTACGATATCTGAATACGTTATCAACATCTGAATACCATTAGTGATCATACATAGGTCTGATACTACGGCGTAGCAACTGTTGGCTACGTCACTGTTCGTAGCCGTACATGTTCGATGAATTTCATTGAAAAACTTAATGTTTGTTCTAATGAAAATATAACATCGGTTTTTTAAATACGTTGGTCCATTGAGAATAGGGAAGAGTCCTCACAGCGAGTACCTACGCCTGATAAGATTCGTTTAGGATAAAAATCCTTTTAGGCAATTCCATTCTATTTAAGAAAATGTTCACACATTGTCAAAACCCGCATCTTCTAAACAGCTTTGACTGTCTGCCTTTTTATCCCACGCGTTACATCAGAAACCTTTTCCTAGTTACACGATTTAGTCGCTTTTTCACACGACAGTACCGTCCGGCTTTGGCCAATTGAAAAAACGGACAAGTCCGGTATAATGCCGGACAGACGGACAGACTGTACGATGTTAATCGGATCTAGTTAGGATAGTCTGCGTAAACTGAGCGGTTGAAGGATACTTGATTGTATCGTTGATTAGATCGAAATTCAATTTGCGTGCAGACTTTTTGCTGGCGTATTTTTTGTATCAATGTGGATAGTTGGTGGGATAGTGTTTGAACCGAATTATTATGGGTAATTTGGTTAGGTTCTTCTATGTAGGTATTTCATTTTTATAGACTGTTCTGAGAGGCTAATTTGAATAACAAGAATAAATTTTTGAGCATCCTCCGAGTCTTTTTTTATGTTGGGGTGTGCGCTTTCCAAATTGCTGATATTTCAGATAATATGAAAATGTACAAATACATATTAAAAAATAATCATTCTTTGTTTTTTTTATCCTGACATTACTGATTAACTATGGCCAAAGGAAATGTTTAAAACCAGATTTACAGGCATTGATTATAAAAATAAACCTTAATTATACCTTAACAAAATCTAAGCACGAAAGAATAGAACAACCAAACCATTCAATTCACTAAAAGCACAGAAAACAAAATATAAAATGCATTAGACAATAAACAAAGCGATTAGTGCTGTCCATTAGTCGATTCTGTTTACATTTCGAATAATAATCGCCGCAGCTGGGGAATCGAGACTGGCTAATGTGTTACATGACCGACATAATAACGTTTGGTAATTGTCACAGTACTGATGGGATGTATGGTACAAGGCATAGAAGGTATACATGTTCCTATAAAATGAAATCACAACGGATCGTGTTTTGAATTTGCGTTCTTACAGGACTCGGGTATGTAAGTATTTATCGTTGTAACTTGTCAAGTGTTGACTCAAGTTTTGACCAATTATACCTACTTACATAGAAAGAAAGAAAGAAAAATCATTTATTGACACAACATTCGACACATACACATGGTATAAAAAGTACAGAAACAACAATAGGTTGCGCCAAATAGATTCATGGCTACATAATTATGTACCCAAGTTTTTAACCAGTGAACATTTACGTTTATTAATCTTTAATTAAATATGAATATAAATATAATTTAGCTATTACTTTGGTAACAAAACGAACAATATTTTTTTCAAATTTCAGAAACTCTTTACGGTTCAATAACCTTTTATAACACGCGAGCTTAATAGAACAATTGACTTCTGAACTCACGAGTTAAATTTCCACATGTTCTCGAAATAGCAACTAAATCTAATAACGGGACATTCAAAATTGCATTGTTAGAACATAAAACAGTTATTAAAGTCCAGTTAGTACTCCGTGTTTTGTGAAACCATTCACTACAGGTATTGTTTCATAAATTCAAACGCAAAACGTAGGTCTATTTGACCAAGTTTTGAAATTGGAATCATTGTTCTATTAATTGAGAACTTTTTTGTTCTAAACTGCATAGTGGCATCAGAGTTGCTATATTTGAATGAAATTGACGTGAAATGAAAGTAGACTATTCGTACATTTTTGATAACAATTTTGTGGTTATTTGACTTCTGTTTGATGGTAGTAATCTTGATATATCTATCTAATTTTATACTGGCGCACAAGTTATTTCAAAAAAACAATTGAGTAGCTTTTCAAATTCAATGAATATGAATGTCATATACTGGAACATAACGTATGTGTGTGAGTAACATATACTTTTTTCCAGAACAAAGTAAATATAATCAAATCATTAATCGATCCTCAACCCGATACCGATTAAATCGATTAGGGGTTACCCGCTAACTTATCCGAGACGTATCGGATGGGAAGACGCAGCATGTACGCAAGCCATACGTCAGGTTTGACGTTTATCCAATATAGTACGTGCTTCGCCGGGTTGATCTAATCGGCTTCTGTCTGTTATGGCCTTTATTTATTCGTCAGCGGTATGAGTACGTAATCACAATTCGTTTACGTCAATACGGCATGAAGTAAATCGTATAAATCCATCTATATGTCGATGGTAACTGAAATGTACGATAAGGATAAATCGTTTGCATTTTTATTTGGATTTTTTGATATCTTGTCGGTATTTGAAAGATTTGATTGAGTTATGGTTGTTTTGTGGTTTGATATGGAATATGTTTAAAAAATGTTTTAACCGTTTGACATTTCGTTTTTACCTCACTATTAGATAGATGGATAGATTTTGGTAGATATACTTACATATGTTAAGATCAAACCATCGTTTATAATTAAACTATATGTACTTTCAGATTACTTTATCTAACATCTTTTTGAAAAAAAAAAACAACAAAACATTACTAAATCTTCACAGCTACCACCTACCAGGAGCGCATAACAACCAAAGATGTTTATCACCATTCAGCGTCAATACAGCGCTTCATAAATCCATAGAAACGCCTAGAACACTGGCCTTAGATATTTGTAAAGCGTTACCGGCCGATTTCATAGCTGTCACTGACACGGGACTGTTTTATGGTATTCTCAAAAGAGAGTAAGTCACTAAATCAAAAACAGATTTTTCGGATGGCCTTTCTGGGTACCAAGTGCCGTAGTGCGGTTTATAGAGGTGTTAAGTGCATCCTGAGTGGTTTAAACCATAAAGTATGGTATTTTATGTGATATATTTTGGTATTATGCAGCGATTAGGAATTTTCCTCCATTTTTATGTGCATCGTAAGGGTAAAAATAAATAAAGATAAAAAATATCTGGACAACTATTCCAAGTTAGATCTTAGCTCCATCTTTTTACACGCTTTTTATTAGCTTCACCTGTATGTTTGTATGTTTGTAACCGACTTCTTTGGGCGCGATTTTGACCCACTTTAAACGGCCAGATTTCGTTCAAACTTTGTAGATTTATTGAGGACCGATGACAATACACTAATTTGATAAAATTATTCCATTTTTAACCGACTTCCCAAAAAGGAGGAGGTTACACATACACATCGATTACTCAGAGGTTTATAGACCGATTTACGTGATTCTTTTTTTGTTCGACTCGGAATAGCTGCCAGTTGGTCCCATAGTCATCAGGTCAGGATCTGATGATGGAAACCCTGAGAAATCGAGGGCAACCTTCAAAAGTTGTAGGCATACATAGGGTAAAAACTTGACACTCAGGTGTACGCCTAAAAGCACTATTCAACTGTGAAGATTTGGAGCTGACCTGATGATGGAGACCAGGGAGGGTCGAGGGAACTCGACAACTGAATATGTAAACTACCTCGTGTTTGGGCTTAAATTATTTGTATTGACAAGACCTTTGCAATAATGAAGGTTTGGAGCTGACCTGATGATGGAGACCAGAGAAAATCGAGGAAACTCGACAACTGAATATGTAAACTACCTCGTGTTTGGGCTTAAATTATTCGTATTGACAAGACCTATGCAACAGTGAAGGTTTGGAGCTGACCTGATGATGGAGACCAGAGAAAGTCGAGGGAACGCGACAACTGAATATGTAAAATACCTCGTTTGGACTTATATTCTTTGTATTGATGAGAACTTCCCACTTGTATGGATAGTGACAACTATTCGTATCACTGAAAAGCTTTAAATAAATAACCTTTTTACAAAAAAATTAAACCGACTTCCCAAAACACTAAAAAGCAAAAAAAATACTAATTTTAGGTGCATCGGCCTAGAAGTCGGTGGCAAAATTAACTTAGTAACATCCATTAGACACCGACTTCTAGGCTTTTCAATTTGCAAAATATGATTTTTGTTAATTTATATAATTTTCATCTATAGTCGATAAGGTAAGAAAATTAATTAAAATTTTCTAGAATTTTTCTCTACAGTCGATAAGGCAGGACTCGATGTTAATTTATGTTTCCAATCATTATCTTTAGCCGTTTCCTCTAATATTGACAAATTTTTGTATACTAAAGAGAATTTTAATTCTACAAAACAAATAATAGTTTTAAAACAAACTAAAAAGTAGAAAATAAATAATAGTTTAAAAAAACTAAAAAACACGCTTTTTATAGAAAAACGAACTAAAAAATAGAGAATAAATTTTAATGAATTTAAATTAAGAAAACAGTGTTAAAAATTTCAATGAATATAAATTAATAATAGTGTGAATACAAAAAAAAATATTTAAAAAAAGCGTGGGGTGCTTTTTAAGATATTATCGAAATGAAAATCACTGTACTCATATCTGTCAATAAAAAAACTATTGACACCATGCACCCCACGCATTTTTTTAAATATTTTTTTTTGTATTCACACTATTATTAATTTATATTCATTGAAATTTTTAACACTGTTTTCTTAATTTAAATTCATTAAAATTTATTCTCTATTTTTTAGTTCGTTTTTCTATAAAAAGCGTGTTTTTTAGTTTTTTTAAACTATTATTTATTTGTAATATTTTTAAATATATATCGTATTTACAATATTCTTGTATGATATGTATGTAAAAATGTTATACGTATTACTAGCCTGCTGATGGTATGTTTTAGTTACTATTTCTCTAAAAATCAATTCAAATTTTTGCGCTTGAATAACCATAATTAGACTGCTAAAAAATTAGGTTCAACTGTTTGAATACTAACAGTTCAGATTAGATAAGCACTAATTGAATTTCAGTTAGTCTTGTAATTTATAGCTTTTATCCGAGGATTGTTAGCAATTCAAATATTCTTTCTCAATTAAAATATTTGAAATAGGTACTAACTAATTTACTATTATTTAAAAGTTAAATTGTTATTTGTAGTATCGTGTAATTTAACGTTGCATATGTTTTTTCTCTTATATTTTTATTAATCACATTTATATTTTTTTATTGCCGTAGTCAAGAAACAAATGACTATTATAAGGTTTCACAATTTATTAAATGACATCAAACCTTTTCTTAAAGATTTAGAACGCATGATGTAGGAACGGATTTTTTTTCACAATCGGCATTTTCATCCGAACTTTTTTCACGTTTATTCTTACTTTTTTCGCCATGAAAATTCCCCCTCTTCTGAATATTTGATCAGAAAACCTTTTTGTAAGACGTGTCTAGTAAAACGTCTTACTTTACTGTACTTCTGTAGGGGATCAACAGAACGCCCGGATTATTTGGCTGCTTTTAATATTTACATATTTTATGATAAAAACCTCGTGGGTGTGTTATGAGATTTAAAATATTTTTGACCGAAAATATTGTTGTTTACTTTCCTGTGAGCTTATCATCATCCTCCGAGCCTTTTCCCAATCATGTTGGGGTCGGCTTCCAGTCTAACCGGATTCAGCTGAGTACCAGTGCTTTACAAGAAGCGACTGTCTATCTGACCTCCTCAACCCAGTTACCCGGGCAACCCGATACCCCTTGGTTAGACTGGTGTCAGACTTACTGGCTTCTGACTACCCGTAACGACTGCCAAGGATGTTCAATGACAGCCGGGACCTACAGTTTAACGTGCCATCCGAAACACAGTCAATGGTGTCTAAGATATACTTAGAAAGTACATACAAACTTAGAAAAGTTGCATTGGTACTTGCCTGACCTGGGATCGAACCCGCGCCTTCATACTTGAGAGGTTGGTCCTTTACCCACTAGGCCACCACAACTAGCACCCTGTGAGCTTACAAGCTGGTTTTTATTTAAGGTGGTATTATGGTGCTGTTTAGGTAAATAGTGAAACACATTGCAAACTTTTTAGTCAGCCGATAGTTTGAAAGGCGATTAATAAGTACAGATTTTTATTTTTAAACAGTATAGCTATGCCCAAATTTTTTATTATTTGAACGTTTTGTGACACCCGTAGTCATATAACTAGGTCTAGTGAACAAACTGTTAAAGCACATGAACATTGTTAAAGAGCAAATACAACATGGATTAGCTATTGCGCCTTCACGGTGAATTATCCTAAACAAGGCGAGTAATCACTGGCCATAGAACTGTGCTATTCATGTAAGTAATTAGAGAGCACACCACACTTGCAACAATCCAATCTTGCCGCTATCTTACAGTTTCATAGATTATGAAGAAAACAGATACGACAATGAATAATGGCTTTATGAGGTATATAAGAGTAGGGCTGCGGGATTGTTCGAAAGAGTTACCGCGGCCCTGAAGGTACATGACGGTTTTTAGTCAGTAAAAGTCACTGACACTCCCTTACCGCTGCTAACCCACAGCGGGATCATTTGATGATTTTTGCCATCGATAAAAAAAGGTATTTACGTAAGTATACCTAATTTTTATGGAATGTCGTCTAAATACGTACTTTGAAAACCGATGCGAGATTTATTCAGAAACTACCTCGCATTTTTTAAAATGATGATCTTAGTCATTTCCTCTCTGAATACACTACTGATTTGCTATTCAGTCAGAAAAATGATTTCACTTATTTTTCACTGAAAAGTAGTTTCCAGCTGAAAGGACGGCCATTTTGGCTACTTTTTGTATTCACGTTTACATTTTCAGCACTAATTACGCGACATTCATCATTCACCGTTCATTCCATCTTTGCATTCATAAGAAGTTTACAAAATGAAAATTTGAACGCTCGTTCTAAAGACGACCCATTCACTATCTTCTATTCATGAACTAGATATACGGTATTCATGATGTAACATTCATCTTGGAACCGTTCATTCGTGGCACGGAGTAAGGAAAGATGAACGCAGATACCATAACGCAGGTAGGCCAGGCGCCTTCTTCTAGGTCAAATTCGTACGGTGGGTGGGCATGACCACAATGAAGTGACGAGTTAACTAAAGAGGCGTTTGGGTTCTTTTAGACTGGTATTATAAAAAATGATCGAGTCCAAAGAAGGCGCATAAGGGCGAAAACAGTAACGTTCCTTGTCCCCCGCTCACCCGCATTCGGAGCGCTACTTTCTTAGGCGATTTTCCGTTATGGCACCTCCGCTAATCATTTTGTTCTCCATGATTCGTGGCCTCTGTGCATACACTACTCTGTATATTTCATGGCGATTATGAGCGCATTGATGTTGCATGGATAATTTACTTGTGTGGGTATGTGTGTGTGAGTGTGTCTGTGTGTGGGATGACTTTGTAGAGATGAATACGGCGTTTAATAGCTTCAATAGAGCAATAGATTTTGATGTTTATTCAACAGGTTCAGATACTAATGTTAATTTAATGAAATTGAACTATTGTCGTTTGTTCTATATTGGCAAATGGATAGGAACTAGCTTATTATTTTGCGCATATCTGTGTGCCTACCTTTGTGATGGTAGCGATTATTAAATAGATTTAGGTATAGGTAATAATTTATTTATTATGACTTTGTCACTAATAGATACGCTAGTTACTTTTTGGGCATACATACTTAACTCGAACACATGGAAGAAAGTCACAGTTCTCGACCATCTTTGGGTTTGCACTATCTCAATACCAAACTTATAAACTACTACTAAATTAGCTCAGCATTTTATCATGAGACAGTGTGGATTAAGATATATATTTTTTTAAAAACCTCACACTTCATTGCCATACCCACTGCCCCCTCTGTAAGCACACACTGCTCTATGCATCATCGATCGCACTCACATTGATGTTTCATGGACAATTTACTCGTATGTCCAGCAATCGTGTTTGTAGGAACATTGTCCTCTGTTGCTGCCGGTCCTACATGGTGCCTTTGATAGACATGTAAAGGATAGTAGGTGCGGACATGTAAAGGGGACGATCGTTCATGGAAAGTTGGTGAGAGGATGAATGTTAGAGGCATTTTGGATAGGAATTTTGGTGTTATGATTTGTATTTGGGTGTGGTAAAATCTTGTGTTTTATGTATTTTGAGTTGTTGTCTGAAAATGTTCTTAGTTCAGCTGCTTGCCTCGTCAACACGAGGTTATCAAATTATAGTCACGAAATGCACTAGGTACTTGATGTAGGTGTCCATGTGGAAGGTACTGGCTAAGTCGTAAAAAGTGCAATTTAGCTGAACTAGAAATTCCTACATACAAACTATTGACTGTTAAGCTGAGGAATATATACCGTTATGTGTTCCTAATGTTTTTGTAGATTAGCTTAGCTTTAACAGGAATCATGCAAGCCAACGGCGTTGCTTGCATGATTTTTTATTTTTGCATGACTTTGCATTTTCCTGAAAACCATCACACCTCAAACACACCAAACCCCTTCAGAACTTTCCAGAAGATATTCCCAAACTCCAGTATGTCGTTCACCAACAAAATAAGCGCATCCAAGTTCCTGAGAAGTTGCATGTTTGACCGCGAATGTACGATGCAACTTGTGTTCTTAGTCTTAGTACACTTTATGACTGCGTTGTGGCATTAAGTTGCGAACAAACTTCAATAAATTAGACCAAGTTCGATGCTCCATGCATCGGTCTGGTCCTTTGGAGATAAATCGGTGTTGGCTTCTTGCGGCTTTTAGGAGTTGAGGCGACGTGAAATTCTGTTATCATTATTGGATTAAGTATAAGAAGAAAGTTAGCTTCTCGCGTATCACTATGTCGATTTTATTTAACACACGAATTTAATTTAAAGACGATTTTATGTAATCTTTGGATTACTAGTTTTTAGGGATGATTTGTGTGATACGGAGGCAAGGAGAGAAATGACTACGATACGGGATGCGTGCAATATGTAGCAATGAACTGACATTTGTTAATTCTATTTATTAATAAAATTAAGCATATTTAAAGTTTAAATCAATAACTAACTTTCCAAGTAAATTACTTTGGTTTACCATTGAATTTTGTATGTTATTAAATAAGAGCAAGCTTTCAAAGTGAATTCGCCTTTAGTGCATGTAATATGAAAGATATTGTTTTAATATTTCGTGGTTTCGAGGTATACATACAATATAATAAAAGAAGGCTCGGTAAACTTCTCCAATATACATCGGCGTATGTACCTAACCTAAATTTTACCAAAAAATAAAGTGCTTGAAGAAAGCAAACAATTTGTGGAGAATACAAGTGAAATGTTTGATGTTCTTATGCGAAAAGAAGAACCCTTATAAAATATAATGTACTAGTCGAGTGCTATATTAAAGTGTGTTTCTTGTGAAGTTGTTCTACATTATCTTGGTACGTTTTGTTAGTTTATAGATGTAGCTTTAATGTAAAGCTTGTCTTGACATTTATTCTGTGATGTCGCTTTTTCGGTATAATAATAGAACACTCAAAAGAGAATAAAAACTCTTTATTTGAGATAGAAAGATGTGTGATATTTTTTCTCAATAGACAGCACGTCAAAATTTCTAGAGTAAAATGAGTAACAAAGCGTTGAATAGTTTCTGTAAACATCCATGATATTTTTTATAACTTTGTAATCATTATCACACTGCTCTTATCACAAGTATTAAGGATTAAAAAAACAGTGTATACTGGACAAGATTAAAGGAGTGTAACAGGGTCATCATTTATATATATATACACGTATGGTAATGCAAGCATAGAATTTTGGTTGAAACCATATCGCACACTCAACTTCGAAGCCAGAACAATGCACTATCGACAGTAACAAATTAAACAAAAGGCTATTTATTATTAACAAAGTAACTCTGTCATGTGATGGTCTGATGGTCTGACGGGCTGGCGGCGCTCCAAGCAGACTCGCTTCTTCTGCCAATTGTGGGCAAATGTGTCTGCTGACTTAGGAAGGTCTCACACTGCCACGAGTAACGTGTAGTAGGGCCTTATCGTAAATGACCTGGTGACCTTTAAGACGGTACCATTACCTACAATTGCTTACACATGTCTCGTCGACACAGTCGTGCCCAAAAGGTCCACTGCTAGACAAAGGCCTCCCCAAAGCTGGGGGGATTTGCGGATACCTATTTACCGCGCTGGGCATGCGTATTGGCTAGTGCAGTGCAGTTAGGAAACGCTGCTGCCATTCTCCGAGCAAGGCTTTTATCCTACTTGGCGCTGTGTGGTGCTTATACCACCATTAGTTGATCGCCAAATAATCGTCCATTTTCCATCAGGGTGTACCACGAACAGGTGAGCTTGGCAATTTTGGCAGGACAATGTTGGTTTGTCCCTTTACATCACATCATATTCTCTTGGCACGTGGAATAGAACGATTGAAAACGCTAGCCTGCTTCCATTGCAAATATTCATTGTAAGTTTCTGAACTATAAAACGTGCGTTCTATCTGATACTTATCGCGTAAACGCGCGTTTATCCACAGTTTTCACCGTACCGTAACGCGCGTGTGTGATCCGCCTGATAGTTTGCGAACCTTAGCGTTGCAATATCGAAGTGCATTACTTGTTTGGATACGCAAGCTTAGGAATTGAGCAATATTGTTCCGAGTTTAGGATTGTCGGACTGTTGGGTCCGGGTTATAACTGTGGGTACAGTAAATAATAGAGTATAACTTTGTATGAGTATTTAATGAAGTGGCTGTTAATTTACTTACGTGAGTACTGGATAGAGAATATTCGTGACTTGATCTAGCATACAAATAAATCCTGAGGTACACGACCACTAGAGTATTTGGATTTAGAATTTTCATTGAGATATACTTTTAAAATCTATTTTTCAGGTGCAGGGACTTTTGGTACAAAAGCGCGACAGACAGAGAAATAGGTTTACTTTCAGATTTATTATATTACTAGTGGATTATGCATGCATAAGCATGCAGTATAAAACTATTACTACTATTTCTAATAAGCATCTATATCATACAATTAACTCAAACCACACTACCCAGATACCTACCAAAAAGGTTGCAACCACGGAGTAAAGAAAAATAAGCGGAGATACCATAATGCAGGCGCCTTCTTCTAGATCAAATTCGTACTGTGGGTATGACCAAAACGATTAGTTAAAAGTGACGAAGCGTTCGGGTTCTTTGAGACATCTGACAACGATTTTTGGTATTATAAAAAATGGACCAAAGAAGGCGTATAAGGGCGAAAACAATAACGTTCCTCGTCCCCCGCTCACCCGGATTTTTAAGGTGAATTTCCGTTATGGTACCTCCGCTAGTCATTTTGTTCTCCACGTTTCCATCCTACCGGCTCTGGCAGCCGATATCAAGCAGCCCCGGGGCATCTAATTTGCGAGCTCCACGGTCGCACTCAGCGCCCTGAGGCAGATTCACCGTGTTTGTGTAATTGTAACTAGATACCGGTTTAATGTAATGACGGACGGAGCGTGTTATTGGCCCTAGCTGTTATTTAGGTGTTCCTTTTTTAATGATTGACCATAAATTAAGTATGTAGATTTTTTGGGGCTTGACACATTTTAACTGTGGATAGGTAGGAGGACTCGTGGCCTAGATTGTTTGAAAGATTTACATAATCACCCAGAAGCACTCATATTTCTAGTTTATAGATGAAAAAAGGTACATAAAAATAATTGAAGTTTTTACATCGGTTTACATGTTAATTTTTGCTTCGATTTATAAGTTAATATGTTAATTTTTGCTTTTGCTAAAAACGTCTAACTAATACAAGACAAAAAAAAGCCCACCGAATCAGCAAGCTGAAGTGGCAGTGGGCTGGCCATATTAGCCGAAGAACCGATAACCGTTGGGGTAAACGAGTTCTAGAGTGGAGACCACGCCTCGGCAAACGTAGTGTAGGACGTCCTCAGGCACGGTGGAGTGATGACTTGCGCAAGACGGCTGGCAGGAGCTGGATGCGAGCAGCCGAAAATCGATCTAAGTGGCGTGCACTTGGAGAGGCCTATGTCCAGCAGTGGACTGCTATAGGCTGATGATGATGAATACAAGACAATACTGTTAATCCAATCTCTAGGGTAATTGTGGATTCTGGCTTTGTTTAACCGAATTCTCTTACTAATTCTTAATCAGCAACTACGCGTTTACACTTTCATTTGATCAAGTGCATAAAACAGTTCTTATTACGCGATTGGTTTTCCCCATATTGCATTATGGCATATACTACAGTAACAAATGGTGTGTATCGGTTATTACACCTAAAAGATTTACTTTATATTCCCAGACCAATAAAGAACAATACAGGGTGTGTATTACTTAGTTCTGCCAGACACATAAAATACTATACGGGGTGTGTTTTTGTTGCCAACCTGACGTGAAATGCTTTCTGTTTTGCGAGCATTTACCGAACACAGTGTACGAGTATTATGACCAGTTGGAAATAATTGTTAAGCCTGTCTACCAGGTGAAGGGAATTAATTTCTAAAAAGGTTTTAAGCTACTATATACTTACTTTCGTTTATTGAAGGAATTCCTCAGATCACGGGTGTTTCAGCGTGTTATCCTTAACTAAGCGTAGTTCCCAAACAGACAGGACATAATTGTTCTTGCACATGGTATGCACCTGTAAGCTTATTGGCCATCTTGGACTGTTAAATTCGCCCAACCTGTGTATTTGCTTAGGTTTTTTTTACCTTTATCCGTTCTTAGCGTTGGTCACTCAAAAATTGATCAGTTACGAATAATAAACAGCCTGTATGTGGTTGTATTGAATCTGGGCGATCGCCAAATTGGGATTTTTGTTGGCTAGACCTCCAGACACTTGTATGGAGTGTTACGATATATAATATTATTATTGCATTTACATTTGTTTGTGTTTTCGGTATTGATTGACCAAATGTTATTGGCGACCTTTAATGTTTATGTGAATTTATGATGAAGTTCACTATGAACTTATTGTTTGATTATAATTTTTGGTCAGCGTAAGAGAGCGGTATTTTTTGTGATACTTTCGCTTATGCTCTTTTTTGAATATCGCACTATGTTTTTAGCTTTGGTGTTAGTAATATTTTACATGCATTTTATTTAAACAAGAAAATAAACGAAACCTAACTATGGCATCTTACTTAAAGCATCCTATCAATATTATCATACCAAAATCTACCACAAAACATAGACAACATACGCCCATACTACCCACTACTGTTACCTACTTCACTACATCATTACCACCACCGTCCATACGTGGCGCGTATAATTTCACAAGAGATTAGATTTACGCGGTGTTGCCAGACACATAAAACATATTCGACATGTTTTGGCTGCCCGCGGGTATTCGCCAGACAGTTTGGTGAATTAGCAAATATCGTACGCTACCTGTGTTACACTTATGTTTCCTATATTCTATCTAGTTCTATCTAGTTAACTAGAGATATAATTTTGTTATAAGCACCATACGAGTAATGTGAAATTCCTATCTTTAGTAAGCAACAACAGATAAAATATTAGGAACGGCCGTTATTGAAAACAGTTTAAGCTACTTTATGATATACCTGTCCTATAAGCTGGTTATCTGTACAAAATAAAGGAGAAGACTTACCTAGTTTGTTTGAACGCGTTAATCTCAGTAAGTACTGAATCGATGTGAAAAATTACGTAAACTTTATTATCGCTCATTTATCGAGGAAGGCTTCTTTTTATCTAGATGGGCATCATTGAGCACATTTATTGAGGAAAGTGTATGCAACTGCTACTGATATTGCAAAACCCATTTCTTGCCCCACACATATTTCTAGCAAACAAATAAAATTGGGCACAACATGGGAGCAATCTAGAAAAAATGTACCAATATGACAAAAGGTTGCAGAGAAGCAAATAGCTCTATACAGGAGCAGAACCTTTCAATCAGATTGAGGTGCGTCTATAAGGAAGACGTTGTTTTTCTATGAGCTAATAAAATGGCACAAGTAAAATATCAGATATGAGAAGATCTGTCTTATCAAGTCGTATGGGGTTTTATGGCGAAGTAAACAAAGTGAAAAGAAAATTCGTTTGTTTTGAATTTTTTGGTTTATTTTATGTAATTAATTTTGGATGATCTCGTAGTTCAAATTGAAAAAAAAAAAAATATTTTAGTACTTGATGGCGAGGCTCGGGTATCGAGCAAAGCTAAAGAGGACTTTTTAACTGGATGCGCAAATTTTCATATAAATCATACTTAACTCCAAAATGAGGGAACACATCGTACTTTATAGAACATAACCCGAATCTTTAATTTGCATATCAAAATCAAAGATTACACGATAATATACCTTCATCAGTTATCAAGAAAAATGATTTTCCTGTGGCAATATTCGTTATGAGCGTAGCCTTACTGGTGTCATTACGATCTTTTTAGGGACCTTTCCCTCGGATAGACGGTAAATTGGGTGTGTTACGATCTAATATATGTGTTACGTATTTATACGATGGTAAGTATATTATGTGATTTTATATAGAAGCTCATTTATTGGTCCGCCGACAAGGAAAAATGTTTGATGGTTTCCGAGCTATTCGGTTTTGTGGTTGTCCTGTTATTTGTCGTAGATAGTGATACGTAAAGTAAAAATTATCCGTAGATGAGTTAATATCTTTGCAATATGAGTTCCTCCATGTTTAAGTATTGAAGTTGGTGGGTCCCGAATGTCATTTGACATACCTACACTTAGGTATGTTTACCAGAGTATCTGACATCCAGTCCTAGATTTATCGGATTGCGCGTATAACTGGGTGGAGAAGATCAGATAGGCAGTCGCTTCATATAAAACATGTATGTACTCTAAACATATGTATGTACTGTTACAATCAGGTAGCTCATTCACGTTCCATAGTTGTGACCGCCAGTTCTGCAGAAATAATCAAGGCACAAAAATGACACCCATTTTGACGTGAATTCTGTATCCAGATAGCATTAAGTTTATTCAAGGAAAACAAATGTCAGTGGCGAGGCGTAAGTTTTAATTGCCTCGGAGGACACAGACGGGCCTTAATTAAAATATTACTTGGGAGACAAAGAGGAATGCCGAAAAGATTAGCGGTTTGTTCAAGAGCAATCGAGGTGTAGACTGTGAATTTGAGACTGTATTAAAAAACCGTCTCTTATTCTTTATTATCGGAAGGCATAGAAATATTTTTCGAAGTTAAATAACTTCATTATTTTATGAAGTTGCAAATCCGAAAACAATCATACTAATGTTATTGTGGAAGTTTGTAAGTTCAGATGTTTGTTTCTTAATTACGCTCACACTGAACGAAATGAGCTGTAGGTAATTAGGGACAAATATAGATTCTGATTCACTTAAGATATTTATTTTTATTCCGGCGTAGATAGGCGTAGTTCCCCCCCTAGTAGAAGACACAACTAAAATATTTTAGGTTTATATTTCATCATAAATCCTAGAACACCATACAAGAGTACAAATCTTCGTATAGCCTAACGAGAGAAATGAGCAAATACTTTATTAATCCGGCAGAACAAACGGTACAAATACAATAACAGCACCGCGAGTACAAATGCTAGAACAAATTCAGTAATATTATAACAAGTTATACTTTTAAGTACAACTTGTTATAATATTACACTTTAATTACTTAATTACTTAAGTTTCATGCAGGAAAAGGCACTGTAAGTTACGAGAACGCTAAAAGTAGTCGTAATTTTAAGCGCAGTTGCAAACCGCGGTTATTGTCACTAAACCGAACAACTTCCGAAATGTGACGAAATTACACGAGCTCAAACATGCACGATTTTAAAGTTATTTAAGTTATGAACGTACAATAATTATGTAGGTACATGCATCTTATTACTAAATTCTATATTCTAAGCACATATCTAAGTTTCTAAAAAATCCTTTTCCCAACTATATTGGGGTTGGTTTCCAGTCTAACCATGTCTCAAGTAGCTGAGTAACAATGTTTTACACGGAGCGACTGCCTACTTTAACTACTTAACTCATATTCCTGGGCAAGTAAGACTGGTTATCAAACTTTCTGGCTTCTACCAACTACTATCAATTCCAGTACAAAATAGTATTCACAAGATTTTCTTCCATTGTTACTGGTACCCTGGTATTGAATTACCGCGCAGAATTCTCGGCCGCCATAAATTCACACTTGGCCCTAGTAATTCACGTCAACCTTACTGATTTACAAAACGCTGTTTTAGTTTTTTGTTGCGCTGTGAATAGCTTTTCTTTTTGTTTTACTTTTTTTGTGGAAGTACCTAAAATGTATACTCTACCTACCTCTCTAAAACGAAAGCACAATTTTCACTTTCCTGACTATTGCTTATTCATTTTGTTTACTCATAATATTGCTAGCTGTACCCTGTGGTACCACGCTCGTCCCGCGATACTAGGTAGGGACTACTCACATGAACTTTAGAGTTTTACTATGAAAGTGACAGATAGACTCACAGGCAGCTACTTCGCATTATGTTTTCAAGTAATGATTACTGTAGTTAGTTTCATCAAAATCTTTAGGTTGAAAAAGTAACAAACACCCCAACTCACACGTTAATATAATATGCGCGTATTTACGATTACTGTGATTTGAGGACCGTTTGTTTGTAATATTTAAAAAAATCCTATATTTTCTTTTAACAAAAACCACAATACGAAGCCATTCGTTATTTTTCTACCAACAAAGAAATAATATAAAAACGAAGTATAGAGCGCCCATATGTGTCGCAATCCAAGAGCATTTTATATTATACCAATAGATAGCCCGCAGACGGTCGGCGATCGAGTGCGAATAGAAATTGTAGATTTTCGCTATATGAGCGCCAATCGACAGCATTCAATGTTGTTCTGTATTAGATATATAGGGTTTGTGGTCTGTTATTTGTTGGAAAATGTTTTGTGAAGAAATATAAGTATTTACCAACCTACTGGCAGATTTTGGTAGGAAATCCGTTTATGAGGAAGAGAATAAAGGATAAGAGAGATGATAGAAAAAGAAGAACTACTTACTTGTAGTTTTACAATTCGTCGGATGGTAAAAATAGAATACGTTGGCTATTTAGATTACATTAAAACATGCATAAAAGGTAGGATAGGGGGTAGGTTCTCTATGCCCACTAGTACTTTGATGAGCATACTAACCTCCTTGATATAAATCTGCTTTTTGCGATTGAAAACTCAGAGCGAAAAACTCTTAAAAGCATAAACAAGCATTTTCAAATTTTAGAAAAAATATGTTTGTCTGGTTTCCTAGTTACTGAAATGACAACCGGCAACCTGGTTGTTGTTTCAGAAAATATTTTTGGTAATATTTAAAAATTATGATAGTTTAAGATAAATTTTCCAGTATTATATCAAACTCAAAATGAATTGGATTCCTAAGGCTAAGCTATGGGCAGTAAAAGCTGTGAAACTAGGCCGAATGAATATCAATGGATCTAGTGGACTCAGAGGGGCAAATAGACCCACTGAACCTACTGAATTCTGTAAAAAAGAATGCAGCGGCAACAGTAGAGTCAATTTCAGAGAATACAAGGAGTCGACCGGGCCTGTCACAGCATACATAACAGAAATATACCAATGGGTCGTGAAGGCAGTGCAAGTCAGGAAGATGATGAGCACTGACTCATGTGGGTCTACAGTACGCGATACAGTCAAAGTTAAAGAAAGCCGCTCGACTGTTAACTGTGTGCATAGCGGTAAGATTTGCACGTCAAACTGAAGAAATCATCCATATTACGGCCTGGCTTGGTTGTGACCTTACTGATATTGCTACTGAGCTGATTTCATTGAAAGTTCTTTCCATTTTTTCCAGATATGCCTCCACCGGCCCTGATTAACCAAGCTTACGTGCCTGCGAATCTGTTCAGCAAAGGAGGTATGGATTATAAAATTATCAAGCAATTGAAATCATTTCTCGATGTCCAGATGAATTACCATAAAACTATGGCAAAAACAAACAAAGCTGCGATGAAGAAAATCAAGAAATTGGTAAGGAAATGGCAGGAAAATTCGTGATTAAATTGTGGCGTTGAGTTTTTTAAACCGTGTTTTATTATGACTACACCCTTATCAGTATTTGGTAAAAGTTGAGAGGCAAGTTCATTTATATTTATTGTATAGTTTCTAGATTACTAAACAACAGTGTTTTACCTATAATATCTTCTTACATGGTGCCATTTTTCCGCGAGCCATAGATTTAGATGTTCAGTTTCAGAATAATAACTTATTTGTTAAAACCTTTGTAGTCTCAAACTTCTACTATGAGTAGTGCATTGTCTATTAAATCAAATGATTTTGACATTTTGGCAAACGTCAAAATATAAACATGTAGCTTTAAGTGTATTTTTTATTTTCTTCTATATTTTATTTTGATTTTGTAGTAGGTTAATATGTTAATCATGAAATCTTTAGTTGCAAAGAATAAAGGGATATTAAAGTGTAGTTTCAATAGACTCGTATTTGCTATTGCAAGGCGATACTCAGGTGAGCTATGGATATTTTGCTGGTCCACCTTATATAACTAGATTCCACCAGTGGCTTTGCTCTCATCTCGTGCGAACTACTCCGATGTAAGTAGCCCCGTATTCCACTATAAATGGGACTTCTAATACTGAAATATTTATTCAAATTAGTCCAGTATTTTTTGAGATTAGTGCGATCAAATAAAATAACTCTTCAGCATTATAAAACTGGTACAGATAAAGTAATAATGACTATAGTATTTATATAGTAGTAAAATATAGTGCATGATTTTTTATAGGCAAAAGCGATGGCAAAGCTGGTGCAATCAACCAAGCTGGAGGTGCTTTCAAGCAAATGGGAGCAGCTAAAGAGAACCAATTCTTCTACAAAAAGGAGAGAGAACTTATTGAAAACCTTCGACAAAATATGAAGGAACAATTGGAGTTCCATGAGGAGGAGATCTTGAAGCATCAGCAGGCTATTGAAAGGATAAAGAGAAAGCAAAGAGATATGTAGTGCGAATGTTAATGTACCTATGTGATATTTTTGGAAAATAAATTGACCCTTAATTATGATGCTATTGCTTATTTTATTGTAGTCTGTAGATTAGAATACCTTGTGTCATCATCATCATCTCAGCCATAGGACGTCCACTGCTGAACATAGGCTTCCCCCTTAGATCTCCACAGATACCTGTTGGAGGCGACCTGCATCCAGCGTCTTCCGGTGACCTTTATAAGGTCGTCTGTCCACATTGTTGGTGGACGCTGCGCTTGCTAGTCTGTGGTCTGCACTCCAGCACTTTTCGACCCCATCGGCCAGCTGGTCTGCGAGCAATATGGCCTAATATCTTGTGTGATGAAATCAAATGTTGCAACTTCAATATTGCTATCTTAGCCCTTTCTTAACTATGTAGAGGTCGGCTTCCAGTCTAACCAGATACCAGCCCTATTTTGGAGTGGCAGTGGTTACATGATGCAGCTGAGTACCAGTGTTTAACAATACCTATATTATTTATTTACAATTCGAAGAATCTGTACTCTCCTATCTTTAGGCATTTTGTGAAGTTGGTAGTGAGGAAAGCGTGAGGGTAAATTTGTGTAATTATGTTTAACTACTAACAATAATTTTAAGTTGTGTTTTTTACTAACAAAATGGACTGTGTATTGTCTGATAAATAAAGATTATATATATATAATATATATAAAAGATGGGAAGCATTCCCAACAAACAAAAAATCCTCTCATAGTGGCTAAAAATGCCAAAAATAAATTTCTTATAAGAGCCGTATTAACGCTAATAAGGGTGCGTTTGGGCACAAATTACAAGAACAATAACCTCAAACCCCCCTTATATTTGCTTTATTGTCAGCTTATTTTTCTTATATATACTTTATTATAGCAAGCGATAAGGGAGTCAAACTAATAAAAGCTAAAGGATTTGCTCTTAAAAAGCCAACCAACCTTATACATGTTTTATAATGGCGAGCAACAAGGGGGTAAAACTTATAGCAGCAAGACAAATTCTATTTTAAAGCTATTTGCCTTAAAATCAGTGTTTGGATTCTGCAACAAGTGTTTTGTTGAGTGATTTTTCACAGTTTGGCAGCGTCAACGAATATTTTAAAGAAAACAAGAACCATGATTAATTTCATTTATTTTTCTTAGTGTACCTGAATCCGAGAGTATATTGTGCTTGTTTATTGAGAAAACTTTGTGGGAATTCAAACGTATGATAAAATGTGGTACAAAAAGTGTAATTATATCAACGCGCCCTTGAATTTGAGTAGTTTTGACGTAAAAATGGGAATAATTATTACGGCATGTTTTTTATAACGCTTTTACAAGGGTAATATCATTCTCACAACGTCTATTAGAAGTCTATAAGGTTATAAGCTCTGTAATGGCAACATTTATTCCATCTGCTATCGCCATTTTATCTACCGTTAGGGTTCCTTTCATCATTCCGTAGCTGTATTAATATTAGCTATATTACATTTTAGGTATTATCACAAATTGTTCACAATGGTCGTATTTACGGAGATTTCACTGTTCAAAACAAGAGATGGCCATGGAATTTGACACATTTTATCGTACGAAGAAAATGTTTTCATTGCAAATATCAGACTTTGTCAAACATACCTTCACACTAAACTTTGTGATTGGTCGTGAAAAAATAGAAGTTTTGCTACTATTCACCTTCTTGTTTTGTCAAAATTGTAAAGAGTATTTGATTTATGATCTTTATTGAAGATGAATGTGAAAATTGTAATCCATAATTTTATTACACATTTCTCAGTAGTAATAAAAAATTTCAATACCAAGCAATGGAAAATAATTATTACTAGGTAAATGTAAATAAATAGATATTTTAATAAATAGATTGTAATATTTTTATAGTTCGGCCATTCAGAGAATGCGTTCCTGACACGTCGCGATTGAACTGACGACGTAACTTTGCAATGGCGTTGCAGTTACGATAAAAATATTTTTGCTGGTTGTTTACCGTTTTAACAATTGAGGAGCATTAAAACAACATTATTATATCAATAATCAATGAATGTTATAATTTTGTGCCAAACTGAGTGTCAAATAACTTGGTAAACAATATTTTTCTAAATCTATACTGCGCTATTACAAGGTTATGTCAGCGGTTTATATTTTGTAGTGCTGTGCTAAAAATAACAGGCAAGTATCGTAATCTGTTCTTATACAGTTATAATATAAAATAATACGTTTTGATTTTCTTTTTAAGAATTGGAAAATAATGGACTATAAGACTTAATTATAACGTTTATGAAATATAAAAATAAAACTATGACCAAACCGCATTTTTATACTTAGATTAAAAATGGTAACCCCAAATGGCGTTATGGGCCGCCATTTTGTGACGCTAAAACAGTCGTCCGTTGTCGTTTCGTGCGCATAGACCACGTTTTTCAAGTGTTTTCGATCTGTTTTTATTTGATTACCCGGCTTTTGTTAGACCGAGATATCAGGATTGATTCTGTTATTGATAATAATATAATTATACATGTAGGCGAAGATGATGATGAAGACACCACCTCCTCAAGCAAATCGGAGTCTGATTAATATTCTGTTCGCACATTCAATTCAATGTACTTGTAACAAAGAATAAATAAAACAATTTTATTATATGAATATTACCTTTTTTTGGTTTCCACTTAAATAACTAAAATATAAAACAAATGATTCCGCCAATTTAAAACGAAAATAATCTTAAAATAATGCGGCGGTTCATTTTGAAGGAACGGTAACGAACTCAGTGTTATGTTGTGCCCATCACTAGTCGTGACTAACTGATAGGTGTCAGGAACGCATTCTCTGAACGGCCGAAGTATAATAGATCACTCAAAGCCATTGTGAAATATTATTTTTTACTGCCCAGTTTTTGACATCACCACCGATATCCATCGTATTCAACTCAAATTTAGTTGAAAATGTATGTCTTCTTCACTACCACTACCGTTATATTCTTCTTGATTGGTTTCCTGTACTTCATTGTCATCTTCCATATAATCATTGACGGAACCCTCAAGTCATTTGTTGGCATCGGGTTGTCATTTTGTAGTATTATTCTCGAAGCAGTAGAAGTGGTATAAGAATATTTTAATATGACCATCTAGAGAATAAGACCTTTTTAATGACTATGTAAGAGATTATGGATTGCGTTCATTCTTGTAAAGACCATATATAATGCAGAATATTGTTTGTTGGGTAGACATCTTATGAAATTCTCCTATGAGTTTAAAAGTATCATAGTTAGCTTATGCATTACTATTATAAGAACAGTTAGCCAAATGAAAAGCTTTTATAAGGTTTTGAATATTATAAGGCTTAAAAGCATTGTAAATGCGCTTATGAGAATAACACATTTTCAATCCTTATTATAATCATGTAATTTGGACTTGTTATGGTTAACCCAACCAAATTATAAGAGTAAAGGTAATATTAGCCAAATCTTCTTATATTGTGCCATAATAAGGAACATTGACATAATGAAAGCGATTTTAAAGCAACTATAAGAAATTAGACCTTAAACATATAATTTTATAAGAGTAGTTTGTTTGTTGGGTTACCATAGATAAGCGATACATATTCGAACATTTAAAAATAAAATTACATGTAAAGAAATCTCTTCCAGCATACGGTTGTATGTGAAAGGAAAATGAGAATATTGCAAGTGGCAATATTTATAATTACTATTTGAAAATGCAATAGATTTTCGTTTGTACATGTTAACATGATTTTAATGCTTGCTAATTATTACCAAATCAATTATTCTATTCAGTAAACATCAAATCTATTAGAGCAAATCAAATATTAAATTTACTGTTTTAATTGCCGTATTATTGTTTCTGTTTTTGGATAAAGTTGGTATATTCGTCTCTTTGAAGTTTAAAGGACGATGGGCGTTTTGGTACCCTGTCCAACAGTGTTGAATCTAGTACCATTGCGTAGGTCTTGGCAAGGCAAAAAATGTTTACTATGACGACTAGTCCGAAATCCTTGTCCATTTCCCGTGACATCGACTAATAGAATGTGTAATGTTCATAAATCATCAACGTAGATGAAGTTCTTAAATCCAACTGTTTTGAATAAAAACTGGTAAAGTAAGAAAAAAACAGGAATTTGGCCTTTTTAGAATGTTTGCCTGCCGATTGATTTAAAAAAAGACTGTGCAAACCTTTGCAGTTCACGCAGAACCAGCTTATGTATGTTGATGAAAGTCTTTCAGTATTTACAATCAATTGAGGTTAAAAAGTCAGGAGACGATGTTTACATAGTCCATATTACGACTCAATCTTGCTCCTCAAGAGGTGCTGAGATAATGGTGAATTTCTTCTTAAAAAAAGATGAATAGAAATGTTTTGAACTTTTGTCAAATCAGATGACGATTGTGTTTCCGTAGTATGACTCCATAGACTATTACAACCTTTAGATTATAATAGAGTGCATCAATCAATGTAAGATGTCTGTTAACTGAGTTTAAAATTATTACACTGACGACATAAATGCCTCTTAATGAATTTGCATATATGGATGACATATTTGTTTCTATGTCGATTCAATTTTTATCGTTCTTGGATCGGACAGCTAATTGAGGCAAGCTCCATAGTTTTTATTATTTTTCACGTAAATACCTTTCTAATGATATATAATACGTTGCTGTTGGAGCGGGTACCAAATCCCATACAAAGTGCCCATTGTCCTTTCTCCATAATATGCAAAATTATTTGATAACTCTGGTATTCTTGAACAAATACACCTATTTTCATGAAATTTGTGCGACGCATTATATAATGCGACACTGTAGCCTTATAATTTACGTTTTGCGTCTTCAACAGAGCTTAGAATTGTTAGATATGCTTCGAATCTAAAGAGGTTTTAATGGAACCTTTTTGCCAAATGTGGGATTTATACAAGAATAATGTAGGAGCTTTTTTTGAGCTTGGTGGTATTTCAGGACCCATGACCATAACCCTAGCCGGCATGCCCCTACCAGTTTGCTCCGACTTCCGGTACCTTGGTTCACTCGTCCAAAGTGACGGTGAGGTGAACAGGGACGTTACGCATCGGATCAATACTGAATGGATGAAGTGGCGACAGGTAACTGGCGCTATCTGTCACCCGTGGATGCCCCTCAAACTGAAGGGCAAAATATACAAATCCGTCATTAGACCTGTCGTCCTGTATGGATCGGAGTGTTGGGCATTGAAAAAGAGGGATGAGAAGAGAGTGCATGTAGCAGAAATGAGAATGCTGAGATGGATGTGTGGTGTTACAAGAATGGATAAAGTGAGGAATGATTACATTAGAGGAAGTCTGAAAGTAGCGCCAGTTACAGAAAAGATGAGAAGTAGAAGATTGTCGTGGTATGGGCATGTAATGAGGAGGGATGATACGCATGCAACAAAGTGTGTGCTAGGTATGAATGTAGATGGATGGAGACGAAGAGGAAGACCTAAGAAAAGATGGATGGATTGCCTGAAAGATGATATGAATAGGAAGGGAGTGAGTGTCAGTATGACGAGTGACAGGGGAAAATGGAAGAAAATGACATATTGCGCCGACCCCAAGTAAAATTTGGGAACAGGGCAGGAGAAAGAAGAAGAATGTAGGAGCTTTTAAATAATTTTGATTTCTTTTTTGTGCCTTATTGTCGAAGAAAATATGGTAATATCTTAATATTTAATGTGTCGGAGGCGTCCTCAGGATGGCACTATCGTCCGACATCAGTTAGGGTAATCAAGCAAAGAGATAACTCAAAGAAACTCAAAACTCAAACAAACTAAAAACTCAAACGTTTATTCAAATTAGTCAGAACAAAAGACAGCCCCCAAAACGCCCGCCCTTCACCACTTCCTATGTGTTTTGGCTGGGGAGAAGAAGTGGCGGAACAAACTCCCCAGCAACACATGTCTGTCTGTTAGGTTAGAAGAACCTTTACACTTTAATTTCAAAAGACACTTTACACACTTTACAATATGGATCTACAACGGTACTACAACGCTAGGCAATAACACTAGGTACACTAGACGTGACGTAGGGCAGTTTCGAGATGTGCGCAGCACGACGACTCGACGAAGCCTCGACCAAGACTCGATCAAGACTGAGCACCGCGGACGCCACGCTGACCGCCACGACTCTGCCAAGCGCGCCAAAATGTTGTTTCACCGGTAACGCCACCAGAGGGCGCGCTTGCGTGACGTTTAGTGTCCGTACTAATGACAGTCTCCGACACGGCCATCTTGACAACTCACACGTCCTCGTGTGAGGTAGGTATCTGGAACAAGAATTCACGGAAAGTAAGACGTCCTTTGTTCGGCCTTCCTGACCAAACGTTAGGAAATGAAATCGTAAAATGAAAACAACAAAATTTATTCTCATTCACATTTACATTGTCATAACACAAGAATCTCAGCATTTAAATTACAAAATCAACATTCGAACCAACTTAAAAATCGTTTGGTCAAATTTAGTATGCAGTACTCTGTTCGTAACTCCACCTCGTCTAACAACTCATTGCCTCAATCCGGCAAAACCAGCGGGACCTCCATCCGGTACCCGAATTCAACACACACAACATATCACATTGCCTCTGTCCGGCAACTATGGGACCTGCTCAATAATTCAAAGTTACAACATTTTCTAATTGGTTATCGTGAAGTTTGTCTGGTCAATTTAAACATTTTCAATGAAATAGAATGCTTTCACCTTGTGTGATGACATGCGATGTCCTGGCCTGTCGCAACTCATACAGCCTCCACGAAAAATCCGGGGGAGGATGACGCTCCAAACAGCAACTGCAGTGCACCTCGCCCGCCGCTTGACTAGTAGACCTCGTCCTGTTCTCCAGGCTCGGTTCACCTTAGATGTTATCTGTTAAGTCAGAAATGGAAAGTGCTTAGGCAACCGATCAAATATTGACAACAATATATGGGTCAGCAACAGACTACCACAATGGTAAGACCCAAACACATGTTATGGGTTTTAAGAATACCAATCACAATTTAAATGAAGAAACTAGTTACATTAAATGCTAAGCACGAAATCAAAGAAAGATCGAATTGCTAGTCAGACTCAACTCGTAAATTACTAAATCATTACAGCTACGGTTGTCATTCACATCAACGCCTTCTACTCGATAGGCTTCACATAACTGTCGTGTCCCTTAGCAGAGCTCACAGCCCATCCTGGCCTCCTAGGGACCACAACCACAACCACAGTGACATGACACCAACTGTACCACAGATGTATACGGGTCTCTTCCTGGTCACCCCGATGCCGTCACACAGGCCAACGAGTCTCTTCCAGGTCACCCCGATACCCATCATAGGTACAGCTTAACACAATGAAATTACCGAGTAGGTGAACGTAACACCTTACCAAAATCTATAGTCTGATGCACAATTCAATCAAATGACGCAAAAACTGAAATATTCTAACTTTAGGATATTGATGAGATCAGGTAACTAATAATTTTCAACTCTGGGATCAAACCTAGGTTCACGGTTTCTGATTCTAATTATCTACGATTCCACCAATTAATGAGCACTACCACTAAACAACGAGACTGAAACTGCCTCAAGTTTAAAAATGTCGTAAGACAAATAACCTCAACATAAAGCAAAAATGGATCGGTCTCACCGGGTTTCCACTCAACACCTCAACGCGCATGACGATGCGCACATCGCTATGGCGCGCAGTACAGTGGCTTTCGCGAACGTGAAGCCACGTAGATGCACGAGCACCAACACTCCGAACTCACGATAACACACGACACGTTGACACGTTGGGCTCCTGGCAGGCAGCTGGGATGCTCCGCAGTAATTTTGTCACCATATTGCACAATAACGACCGTCATTGTTGAAACATGAAAAAAAGACAAATTCGGTTAATTTTCTAGCATACCCTCAATAACTAGCTTGACATGTAACAATGGAAAACGATACCATTACCATAACCGTGGTTACCATACTTCTACCTTCGCTGAAATTCTTAATAAATCTTCTACTACAACCTCCATTTGAAATTATCAACGTTCCATTTTTTTTTAACCAAATGATTCAAAGTCCGCTTACGTCGTTAAATACACACTAACAAAATTCACATAGCAAACCTTACTAACAAAAGTCAAAACTAAGCTCAATTCAACAATTTCCGTCAAGACAACCTCTATCCGGAGTCTGATAGTCACCATTTCAAGACAACCTCTATCCGGCGTCTGACATCTACGACTCAAGACATCCTCTATCCGGAGTCTGACATCTGTGACTCAAGACATCCTCTATCCGGAGTCTGATAGTCACCATTCCAAGACAACCTCTATCCGGCGTCTGACATCTACGACTCAAGACATCCTCTACCCGGAGTCTGATAGTCGACTTGCCCTTCAAGACAACCTCTATCCGGCGTCTGACAGGCACACCCAAATAACCATTCCACCGAATAACCACCTAGGATTCTTCCTAGTGCTTACCGAGATCGATTCAATGTGATAGCAGTATCGTATCTGGCAATTTTCACCACTACAATCTTTGAACACGTGAGACTGTGGGCATTCGGATTACATCCCACTTCTGATGTCGGAGGCATCATCAGGATGGCACTATCGTCCGACATCAGTTAGGGTAATCAAGCAAAGAGATAACTCAAAGAAACTCAAAACTCAAACAAACTAAAAACTCAAACGTTTATTCAAATTAGTCAGAACAAAAGACAGCCCCCAAAACGCCCGCCCTTCACCACTTCCTATGTGTTTTGGCTGGGGAGAAGAAGTGGCGGAACAAACTCCCCAGCAACACATGTCTGTCTGTTAGGTTAGAAGAACCTTTACACACTTTACAATATGGATCTACAACGGTACTACAACGCTAGGCAATAACACTAGGTACACTAGACGTGACGTAGGGCAGTTTCGAGATGTGCGCAGCACGACGACTCGACGAAGCCTCGACCAAGACTCGATCAAGACTGAGCACCGCGGACGCCACGCTGACCGCCACGACTCTGCCAAGCGCGCCAAAATGTTGTTTCACCGGTAACGCCACCAGAGGGCGCGCTTGCGTGACGTTTAGTGTCCGTACTAATGACAGTCTCCGACAAATGCATAATTATTCATTAACTTTGTTCTCCCCTTTTAAATTTTCTGATTCATTATTTCAGAATTTTACCGCGATATCATCGTCTACTGCAGTAATAAGTATTCTTACGGTATTCTCATTACATTATTAGCTCTATACATTTCAGTCACATCCTCTTCTGATATATGAGGGAAAAATGCCGAATTAATTAATTTAATTCACTTTTTATCTTCTAAACATTGCTAAGTCTATGGCAAAAACTAAATTTATGAGGACACACCACCGAAGACAAGTCAACGGTTGACAACTGAATGTAATTAATTAAGACGCAGGCCCGGCCGCGCCATGCTTTGTTTTGATAAAATAAAGGATCTGGCTCTCGTTTCAGTTTCCCTCTCGAGTTTATTTAATTTCGTTTTTTGCTGAGGAAATTGTACATTTTGTAAAAACTCTGTCGAAATGATCGAGTTTGCATGATGACTTTCAGACGAATACAATATTATCACAACAAGTATAGTAATCTTTAAGATTCAAATAAGTTATACTTTAGGTAAATTGAATCTTAAAGTCTATATGTTTCAATTAGGAATCCGCATTGACTAATAATTCATACTAGCTATATCTGGGGGCACGGTAGTGACCCGCCAACACGAGCCAAGCAAAGCGCAAAGGCACTACCTCATTCTTCTTGAAAATGACGAAATGCTTCGTCGTATTTTTGATACGTACTCTCCTAATTTGGGAACCATATACACCAGACATCTAATACACGAGAAATCTTAATACATTTAGGATATATCCAGAATATTGGGTTTCTAAGCAAAGATCAAGAGACAATATGCATATAGGTCAGGTCGTTTCTAGGCTAAGTATTAGACAATGATGCCCCGACGTCCGATATGCATCGCAATGCAAGCAACTTAGGTCAACTGGGAGACGGAATCGATAGCTTGGATTAGTAATGCGGGCTAGATCTAGTTGTGACCCTAAACGGTTCTGTGTGTTGAAGAAAATCAAAGATCGAAGTGGTTAGTCTATACCTAGCTAATCAATAATAGCATGCCACAACTTTTAGAAATTTGTACACGTATTGCAGTACTATTAATACCTCATTTTAATTTGATGGTCATCTTCACTGGTAAGTTTGCCCTCGTAAAAATTCTCGGCATGCAGCTTGGCATCTGAATTTGTGTCTAGACAGACGATATCTGCTTTTAGTACATCGATACATGGAAATTGGTGCATGCATAAAACTGCCACAACTAATGATATTCTTTTTCCTAGCCTGCATCTTTGCTGAATCAAGGCCACCCCATTTCGTCTCCACACCTCGCGATTCCTCTAGTGTTCCAGTTGCAGTAGTAACGTCCAAATGGAAAAATAATTAACTTTAAGTAACTTCTGCAAATACTACATTTATTTCTATCTGTTAACTTGTTCACCAACTAAGCCGCAACAAAGAAAAATGGCTCCCACAAACTGCAACAAACAATTTCTTCGCACGCATACAAACTAGTTAAAAAAATATCATTACACGCATACAGCGGGTGTTATTACACATACCGATACGACGTGGAATTTCCCCCGGAAAACCTACTTTATATTAAGTCGTAAATTTGAACGAACGGTCGGCGTACGAGCCAATTTCCAACACTTATTTGTCGCGCCGAGGGTACTGTGTAGCTGATGCGGGAATATAACCAATAGGGATTTAGGAGAAATAACTGGGAATTTTGTTAGTGCTGTCAATGTTATAGAGAAAGATTTTGACAGTAAAAGATAGAAGAAAGTGTTCGCACAAAATATAATTTAAGATTGATTAATATAGGCTAATTAGCTACACCCGGAGACTTAACACGATACACATAAACTGTACTCCGCGATTCCACACGCATTCTTAAGTAGCTACTTACTTCCCTCAACCGTATGAATAGTAACCAGTTGTCATATCTCAAGCTACATAATACTGTAAAGTTTCATTAAAACTATTCATCAGCTTTTGTCTCAGAAGGGAAACATCCATTCATAGAAAGATTCAAGTATCACATTTATTTTAATCCAGAAAGATATTCTGCAACAAGCAAGTACAATTATATTTTACACCTCAAACGCCACAAGTCGTGATTCCCATGAAACTCCTCGGCGTTGCCTGATTAATGGCTGCTTACCCGGACCAATCAAGTAGTTCCCCTGAGGCAAACAATTAAACCAGCGTTCCGATTGATAGATGGCGAACTATGGGTAATTACTCGTCCTTCTAAATAAAAAGGCTTTTAAGATTTTATCTCAAGGGGAAACAGTCATCAAGTTTTTAAATGTTGGAGGAAAAAAAAAAATTATCACTTTAGTTTGATATTTCTTTTTTGTATTTTTCCAACTTTTTGGAATTGATTAATTTTTACCATATTAGTGTATCTCCTGCAACATTTGAATACCCCTCTTAACCTTTGCAATGAGTATACGTGACGACGCCTTTATGACACTCCACAATTTATTGGAAAACGTGGTTTTCAAAACATAGCCCTTTTCCAATTAGCTGTCACTGTGTCTTTTTCTGCGCTAAATATATGTACTCCGTGACACAATGTGACGCTGTGTCTCATGTGTGCTAGGTTGAAATGCAGGTGACTGTGAACAGAGCTTTGAAGTTTCTCTGTAGGTGATAAATAGTTCGCTTGAATGCTCTCAAAGGCCCGTCATGTTTAAAAAAGTCAATAATAACGCTCTTTTGGACTACACAGGGATAGTGTTCAATCGTTTTACTTGCAGTTTCTGCTTCGGTGAAATTGTTTGATCACAGAGAGTTATTTTTAGAATTTACATGGTACAGCTCAGCTTGTGTATGTATTTGTTACAAGATACCTGACCCTAGTGGTTTTAAAGTTATTGTGCTGTAGCAAAAGTGATTTTGAATTCAAGTGTTACGAAATATTGACTTAATTTATTTTTTTAATAGACTTAGGTTTAGTGTTTCGAATTTGATTTTGTATTTTTACCATACTTACATTCCAAATCCCACTGGATTCGTATTCCAAATTTAACCCTACGACCTTTGACCTTACAAAATGGCACCTCAGTCACGTCGCTCATAATTTCCGACAAAAAAAGCATTCTAGTATGTGGCCATAAAACCCCCGAGGCCACGAAAATGGCGAACCCAACTCGCTCGTAGCAACGCGACATGGTTTTTCACTTTGCAACTCGTAAATGCGTCTTTTGTTAACAAGCCTAATGTAGCAGTTAGCTTCTCAAATTGTTATCATACGTTTGTACTGGTGCGGGTATAATGAATGTTTTTGACAAAAGTTTTTGGATACGAACCTAGTGTGAAAGGGTTTTTGTGTTTGATTTGTTTGTTGTAGCTGATATTTTTTTGTCATGCGTGTGAATAAATTGTCATCAATGGTAAAGTAGGCAGCATTTCTATTAACCCGTTGTATGCCGGAGCCTAGATATACGCGAGTCACAATTGATTTTCTATTGTTTTATAATTAGCGAGATACAAGTATTTAACCGAATAATGTATTTTGACTAGGTATAAAGTCTTACAACCCAAGTGTAACGAAATAAAGTACTATAAAAAGAAGGTATATTTTTTATAATGCTCTGTTTGTGAAGGCTGTTACGAAAGCACTAAGCTGAGTTGACGGATTGTTGTAATTATTTTTTAAGACAGCAAAAGATATAAATAGGTACTAAAAATAACTTAGAAATGACTGCTTTAAACTTCCACAAAGAAAACTTTCATTACCACATCAATCAATCACAATAAAAACCTGTACTTATCTAAGTATATTGAAGTAAACAAGTAATTACTTCAATCAATCATATGACGTACATAGGGGAAGAAACCACCTTAAGTGGTAACAAACGCCACCCATGGGAGTTAACGTCAGTAACCTCCATGGAGAATAAAATGACTAGCGGAGATGTCACAACGAAACATTTCCTAAGAAAGTCATCATCTCCCGAGCTTTTTCCCGACTGTATTGGGGGTCGGCTTCCAGTCTACCCGGATTCAGCTGTAGGTCCCGGCTGTCATTGAACATTTTTGGCAGTCGTTACGGATAGTCAGAAGCCAGTAAGTCTGACACCAGTCTAACCAAGGGGTATTGGGTTGCCCGGGTAACTGGGTTGAGGGGGAACTCCCAGTTAGACTGGAAGCGGACCCCAACATAGTTGAGAAAAATGCTCGGAGGAGGATGAATAAGGCGCTTGACCTGCCTGCATTATGGCATCTCCGCTCTTTCTTTCCTTACTCCATGGTAACGTCACTCTATTTATGCACATTAAAACACCATTAATCTAATGCATTAACCATGTTTTTATTTACCAACATAATTTTATGTTTGCGGTGAAATAAAAGTGCTGTTGCATTTTAGGGTTGCGGTGTTAATGAAATGGGTTTCGCATTTGGGGGTTGTAATTTCTGGTTTGGGAAGTTAATTTTGACTTAAGTTTGTTACATGCTAATTATTAGAAGTATTATTAGGTACCTTGGTTTGGTTGACAATATTATTTTACTCAAAAATGGCTAAGCTGGAATACTGAGCTATTGCGAAATTAAAAAAAAAAACGCTTAATAAATTCTAAACACAATGAGCATAAACACAACTAGTTTGCTCATTTAATCCACTTTTTTCGCGTGAAACATAAAGCCAAGAGATTTAAAAAAATGTGCCACTGTTACAAATACCTATAGACAACTGAGATAGCACGCTTGGCATTAGCCATAAAATCTTACATCCTAAAATATATAAATCTAAAAATCTCATTAGATATGGTAACAAATAACTCAATCTATATGGAAATGCGAACACTAATAGTGATCAAAAGATTGAAAGAGGCGAACTTCTAAAAGCAGTTGGTACGTTATTTATTGCTCCCGTAACGAGTTGCCAAGGAGTTGTGCTACGATCATTAATAAGTTTCCGCACTTTCTTTCGAAAAGGTTCTAACTAACATCGAACGCTGTGGAACTTTAGAACCTTTTCTCTCTGAGCACTTCATCGTTCGGAACTTGGATGTTCAGTTTGAAAAGGTCCTATTTGTTACAGATTTTGGTGTTGGTTAGGACGTTTTCGTATTAAGTTGGTAGTTTGGCTGCATTGCTCTGATCTAATCAGATTCGAAGACTGATGGCTAACATTAATACAAGGCAGGAACTGATTGGATCGATTGATTGACTATTTTGGGGTATTTTAAGTTATATACTCCGTATTTCAGCTGCATAGTGTGGTAAATAAATTTTCGGATTTAAACCTGGTAATCAAACCCAAATAATGAGAGGATTAAAGCTATTAATTGAAAAATTCTTGTACCAAATAACACAACTTTATCAAAAATTCTGGTAATGAAATGAGAGCAAATGAGCAAATATTTTGAAATTTAAATTCTCAAATTCTTTATTAAAAATATTATTTCATGAAGTTCGTAGTACATGTTAATTAATATTTAACAATTTTTGATCATACATTTTTCAGAGCTACGAAAATGTGCATAGTTTATAAAATAAATAACAGTATTTCAGGTACAAACCATCAGTACAAACATAACTACTAATGAGGTTTTTTGTGTATATGAGTTTTCATGTACATTTTTGTTTCAAAGTCAATCTTATTAAAATTCAGGAATGAATTAATGAATTTGAATCTTTTTAACCAACAAAATCTTCTTTATCTAACCTGAAAGATTAAAAATATGCAACATAACCCTTTAATATTATTTTCCAAAACGAAAATTCTGATTTCCGCAGCATACTCGAAAGCTAGATTGGCCTCAGGGTATTGTGAAATTAAGCCCGTTCTTTGTTTAAATTCACCTGTCGAATGTTCTCGAAACCAGCCTTCGGAATTTGATTTAGCCAGATTACAGGGAATTTTAACTGCACTGGCAATTTTTTTGTTTTCTTCTTTTGTGATTTTGAAAAAGGAATTCCAAGTTTGATTTGGGGGAGTTTTGGAGCTAATTGAACTGTGTTCTTGCTTAAATTGAATGAATTATGGCCGCCAGGATAAAATGAACGAATGAACGATAGAACGGTATTTTCGAACTTTACCGATAAATCGAACATCCATAGTTGTAGAAAGTGTATAGTTGTTATACAGCGAAATGTTTGTCTGTGGCGTTCATTAGGTAAATGTTTCGTAGCTAGTTCGTCATAGGCGAGTCTTATAATGAACCTAGCTATTTTGCCGGGGTTTCACCCGCGTCCCGGGGGAATTTCTTCCCGTGCCCACATAATATATAGCCTATGTTCACCGGGGTTAATGTAGCTTCCCAGCAGTGAAATAATTTTTTAAATCGGTCATGTAGTTTCGGAGCCTATTTATACATGTAAAATAATCAATCAAATCTTTCCTTTTTATAATATTAGTGTAGATTTAAAGACATATAGATGAAAGAATGTGTGCATATATCAACGTATATACATACTTAGAACAATATAAATAAACCAAAGATATAACTCACACAAAAAGCGACAATTCAAAACTCGAACGTACCCAAACCTCGTTTGTACTCCGTCAGTTTTAACACGACAACGTCACAGCGTAGTGGCGCAGTAAGTGCGGGTATGTGTAGCCTGTATTGTCACGTAATACATGGACATGCCAGCTTAGTTCTTCACGTGATAGCAGCTTTGTTGCTGTATGGTGATAGCCTCGAATTTGCGAAGTGCTTCTAGATGTAATATATCTTTGTTCAGTTGTTTTTATGGGGATTTAATGCAGTTTTGTTTATTGTATTGATTGGGTATTGGAATAACTGCTGGATAAACTTATTATTCTTCTTTATTGTTGTAAAGTCCATAGCAATTTTTTTGAAACAAAATACTTCGCCATGTCTTGGTCATTATTGTTTAGTTCACTGTGCAGGTAGTGGAATCCATATAATACATCTTCCTTTGAATGATTGAATGATCAGGAGTGGAAGATATTACATCAAAGAGTCTTCTTCTTCACGTAGGAATACAAAAGGTAATAAGGATTACTAACTTCGTAAAGTATGAGTCAAACAAGATCTGTCCTTGTAGGTAAGTATAGTTGTTAGTAGCCATTAACCAGACTTTTTACTGGACACACCATCAAAAGTAAAAAGGGAGACAACACAAAATGCTGCTCCGTCTCTCTCCAAGCTGCCCAATTTCGTGAAAGCATTTCTCCTCCACATCTTAGCTACAAACAAGTGTATTCCATAATCCGTCTAGCGTTTGTTCTGGCATGTATTATCAGAACAAGGTAGTGACGTCACGTAATACATTGGACATGTCAGTTATCAAACAGCAGTGTTGTGAGGTACTGTCACTAGTGGGAACGAGTTTGTATGCATATTATGTGTTATTATATGTTCTCCGCGGTTCCGCTCGCATCCCAAGGAAATTACCTTGTTCAGGTGAATAAAAAGTAGCCTATGTCCTTTCTCAGGTTCTAAAATAATGTGTTCCAATTTCTTGTTTGATTTCGCATCGATGGATATTACCTACTTTCAAATGTAAATTGCAGTTCTAGCTTAGTTGAAGCTGATTTTAGTTTCCTCTTTAATTTAAAACGTAAATTCGAATATAGATTTATAAATAGAATTAGAGTGTTTTGAAATTACTTTTAAAAACGGCCCTATACGTTTTTACCATAAATTATTGTGATAGGATCAGAATAAAGAAATCAATACATGGTCTTTTGACGCTGAACAATAGACTGTTAACTAAACCCCACCATTTAACATTTAATTGAATTAACTAATAAACACAAATAAAGCTCCAATAACCATTTAGGGTCACGGGACCTCCTATAATAACTATTTACCTGTGTCTGAAACCGCTATAAATACTGTAAGCCCCTTTAATCTAGTCGACGTTTTTCTTATAATTAATTTCCTGATTCCACATGGGTGGCCCTTGATAATCTCTGTGTACCGGTTTGGTGGGTGGTACAAAGTACAAGAGACGACCGATTTACCTAACGTGTTTTTTTTCTAATGGTGAATTTGATAATGACCTCAACAATATCATCTGCGTAGACTTTAAACAAATTTATTGGGGTCGGTTTCCGGTTCAAATGGAGTATCAATGTTTTATATCGAGCGAATACCTATCTGCTCTATTTATTCCAGCCAGGTACCCAGAATACCCCGATCCCACTTGGTCAGACTAGGTGTCAGAATTTCTGACTACTGATTTCCCGTAAAAGGTGCCTGCCAAAGATGTTCGGTTCAATTAGGACACAGTAATTTAACGTATTAATAAACTTTCCTAACTCAGAAGCAATATTATAACAACAAGGGACACTATTTTAATTCCAAAAGAAACATAATTAACATTTTTTTTCTTTCTGGTCTATTTAAGTTTTTAACTTATGCCACACCTTAAAAGGATATGCATAATTAACCATGTGTGACACGATTAGGGCTATCCGGGCAACTGGAGCGTTAGGCTTTACCGTAGTATATCTTTGCCTCGTTCTACCGTGAAGAAAAACCCCTGAAGGCTATTTTAATGGACGAACTTCTTTTGCGTTTAACCGAGCGTTCGAAAGATGAAAGAAATGGGAAGACCGGATTAAAAAAAACTTACTTATTTTTTTGTTGGCAGTCCAGTCAAGGAGGTTTTATAAGAGATTGGACATTTTGTAAGTATGTTTTCGATAAGTCGAACATGCTTGTTTGCTACACAGAATGACAAGATATGGTGTTCTAATTATACAATTATTTTAAAACTCAAACACACAAAATGTTCGATTTACCTTTCTCTGTGTATTTTCAATGCGAACGTTCAAATACGAAAATAAGCTTAAAATAACAGTTCCAAGCCACTCAATTTTACAATTAATTCCGAAGTGATAACTATCAGTACAATTGATTTATTGATTCACGCTAGTTCTGCCTGTTTACACGTTATTAATGGATTCGCTCTAATTAGTAGGTATCCATTTGATTTGGAACACTAATGACTCGAATTCAATTTCCATCATTTGTTACATTTCAAATGCTAATTTGAGCTGTTAATTGAACGTTGATGTAATGTAGAGACAAAAAATATACAATATATTTTTTACATCACTACGTGCTTTGCAAAATATATAGAATAGGAGAGGAAAAATGATAGGACACCTTATACGTCACGACGATTTTATCAAAAACATCGTGGAAGGGAAGGTCGAAGGAAAGAAAGGAAGGGGTCGTCCAAGATATAGCTACATCAAGCAAATTAAAGAAAAGGTGAAGGTTGTGATGTAGGAAGTTCAGGAGTTGGCGCTAGATAGGTGTAAATGGAAGGAGCTGCACCGACAAGAGCTGGGCTCTTAAATTAATGATGATGATGTGCTTTATTAACAACTGGCTGTTTTCTGTGGTTTTACCCACGTCTCGGGAGTCCTTCTTTCCGTACCTGGACAAAATGTAGCCTATGTTACTCGGGAATGGATGGATAGAAGGATGGTGGAAGGAGTCATTTAAGATTCTCCACAAAAAATATAGGAGGATGATAGAGATATTCATAACCGATATTCTTGTATTAATTTCTTCAATGTAAAATAACTCACGAAATCAAAAAAGATAACTTTAAACGCTCGACAGCGTCCTATTCACGCTGGCGTATTTTACAGCGTATCGTAAAAGACATTTTACACAATTAATCGTTCGTCGTTCGCTTTCATACGTAAAATAAATCGTAACTGAATGGTATTTGGTGCTTAGATTAAAACCGTAAAATGGGATCGTAAACGGAACGTTTCTGTTTTGTATATTTGTGTTTCTGAAACGTAGATATAGTAGTTATTCTTGCGATGACACTCGCATTTAATGAAATAGCTTATTATTAGTTAAGCTCTGAAAATGTAAAATCACGTTATAACCTCCTGTTTTAATGAACGGCGGAGCTGCAGCACAGCTCTTGTTATGTAGCCGCATGCTCGCTGTCATCCTGCCGTTGGCCTTTTATAAATAATATTCATATTATATTATTACATATTCATACATTGAAAGACAGTCTTTCGTTTTACCTACAACACCCATAAAAGTATTTTTTGGGGCATGTCATGAAAGATTGCTCAGTAATATCTCAACTTATGTTTGCAAATGCATGACAAAGAGTTTGAGGTCCTAATTTTATTTCATATACAAACTTAACAAGCGGGAACACAATGTAATCTCTGCTTTAATATTCCATCTCATTTACAACAGTTCTCTGCACGACATTACAGGATATCCAGACGTGTAAAACAAATGAATTCGAAATAACATTTACGTGATATCACGCAAATGTTATATACGCCATTTTGTTGCCTGATTTTCGTGTGAAAGCAGATCCTTGTTTCATGTATTTTATTACAAAGAGTAGTATAATAAAAAATGTATTTTTCTGCATGAAATTTTTTGTTTGAATTAGTGGTATGCTGTTATATTTTTTGAAAAGAAATCATTCATCATCTGCCTTGTCTTGTCAGATTATGTCGACGCTGGTTTCCAGTTTAACCACCTGTAACTGAGTACCAGTATTACGCAGGGTGCGACTGACATCCTTGACTACACAAGCAACCCGATTTTTGTAATGAGATAAAGAAATATCAAATATGATAGTGTGAATTCCAGGACAAAGAAAAGTGGAAGATGAAAATACGGAAAATGGACGCCATCTAGAGACGCTAGAAAGAAGAAGAAAACACGAGAGTATACCTATAGAAAATAAGTTAAATCCATAGAAAAAATATTATGTCGACATCGAATGTGCATTATTATTGGTCTACAAAACGACACCCTTGAGGAAGCATGGGGTAGACACCATGCTAAGTGTTCACTGGGGACTAATAGAGAAAATATTGGAGATATTGAAACCATGGAAGTGTAATATAAAAAATAATATTATGAGGTTACATAAGGTCAGATGAAAATTTACCAAATAAATAACTGAAAAAACGTTCGACTTAAGTTTAAGTGTAGCTAGTGGTAAATTAGATTATCCCTTTAAACGTTGGTGTAAAATATTGTCCGTTAACTAAAATCTTAAAACTTATTTTCCTTATCAAATTCTTAATCTGTAGAAGAGAATATTACCTCTTGCAAAATTGTTAATGTTCCATTATAAAATCCGAAGATAATATGTTAAGAACTAAGTTTTTTCTTTTTTACTTAAAAGTGAAATTTCCAGGATAGAAGGAATTGTTTAAATAATATTCCGATATAAAAATCCCCTCAGTTGTAAAACTTGTTGTCTTGGCTTAACTTTACTTCCTACATAGCCTTTGCAATTTTTTAATAAAAAAGGTATATTAAAACCTCTTTTTTGGAGCACCATACAAACAGACAAATTCCTTTGTAAAGAGGATAAAGTTGTAGCTTAGAGCCGGGAAACACGCCAATCATACGGCTGCTTGTTTATTAAGAGGCCTCCACTGTTTAATCAACGCGAAAAATGCTTAATTAAATTCTAGGCGGGGAGCCCGCAAGGTGTACAGCAGTGTAGGGTTGCTAGGATTTCGGGGAAATAAGGAAAGATATTGTAATTTTCTTAGAAAAGTTTTTTTAGATACATCTATACATATATAGCGTATCGTGGAAATATTTCATAGTACGCTGATCTATTTTTTCGTAAATATAGGTATATAAAAAAACATTAAGTGCCCAACATTTAAATAGAGTGATAAATTATTAGTAATTAAAAAATACATATAAACATAAACATAACTTAATTCGTATATGTGATAATACACTTATATATGCTTAGGCCCCAACTGATTTCCAATTTTGTTCCACATTCAACATCAAAACATGGTCACCCATCTCAAACTTTAACTTTTCTTAATTTAACCGAAACTGAGGTACGGACCGTTAAATCTTGCATGTAATACTCTACGCAAATTGCTTCGAAAAATTCCCTCTCACAGTTAAGACTTACACGTTGATTAACTAGTTCATTTTTTGTAAAAATTAGTTAACTTGAAATATTGCAACAGAATTAGTTTGAGAAAACGTCTTAAGTTAAGAACATTTTAACGCTCTATTTTTCAACTTTTTAGGTTAAGTTCTAGAATTTTCCAGACGTTTTTTTCTTTATATAATATAATTTGAAAAAAGTTGTGCCTGGGGGTGACTAACTACAACTTTTTGGACTGGTTTTGCTGAAAATTATCAAGAAAATTATAAGTATAAAATAGTTTTTTTTTTGTGTTTAAAGTAGGTAATATTAGGTGGAGCTGATTTTATATTTGCTCTTTTTATATAATAATATTTACACAAAAAATAACGTTATGTGGATGCAATTTAAAAATCGAGTTTTTTTCCACCCCAGTGGTTTAAATATTAAAGCAATCCCGCTGTGTACATTGTACATGTCAATCTGTCAATCAAAGTATTTTCGTTGATAAAATATGTATTTGTATCAAAAATATTGGAAAAAACTTTATACGCCTGAACTTTTGTATCGCGTTCGAAACAATGAAATAATGGTTTCGACTAAAAAACAATATTGATGTCAACATCGTTTTGGCTGTCAAAAAACATGTTGTTACATGTTCTGTAAAATTAAATTATTTCAATAGAAAGCCAAAGCACAAAAGCTAATTTATTATTTCCAATTTACGTAACATAATTTTGTTGGTAAAATAAGTTTAAATAGTTTTTTTCCAGACGTAGTGGATGTCAGGGTTAGTCTGGTTCTTCGAAGCTCGTCACAGGTGTGATAAAACGAAATTACTATTCAGAAGGAATTGTAGTATTGAAATAATATAATCCAAGCAACTACTTGCATGGGTTACCTATGGGTATAAAAATGCGACAGTGTCAATACCTTCATTTCATAATGTTTATACAAGCTATAAAGTAAAAATACACACTAACTAAAATAAAATGCAACATCACGGTTTCATAATTGTTCTGCCCCAATATTTGACGTATCATCATATCAATATTGAAAAATAATCCTTCAACAAAAACTAGTTAAACTCAACATAGTAAATATTTGTATATAATATTTTCATTAAAGAATTTTTCTACCAAAAATATGCGCAAATAATCGTACATTTCATAGCCTAAATATTTACCATCGATATTAAAACTTATTGATTTTAGCGATCATTATATTGAAATTCAAATATTATGTCATAAGCTATGCAGTGAAATTCAATCAGAGTTGAATGCCGAATGTCTGAATGCCGAAATTATTTTACATTTAATTAAGACTTGTTTCTGACAAATTAAACCGTCTTGCGTCACTTCGTCATTTGCGATTCAAAGCTCGAGTTGGAAGTTTCAAGTAGGCCAGAGGTACCTATTTTTTGTTAAGAAGGAAAACCCGGCTTTGTTTGTCACCCCTCGCTAATTTTAGATACGGAAATATGTAAAGTTTTGCTTATGTTTTAAGAGGGGATTCGGGGAACTTCTTAACTTTTTGGATATTTTAAAATGGGGGAGGGAAATGGTCTCTAGACATTGAACTTCAAAGTGCTACGTTGAATTTACAGCAGTATGATATCGTCATAGAAGTCAAAACAAAATTCTATGAAAATGTTTCCAGAGCCAAGAATATGCAATAGTCTAAAAGAGCTAAACTACATACACAATGACACTCAAGAGGTTAAATACGCAATTCTCCAGAGATTGCCACATTTACTTCCTAACCCAGTCTTACTGTACATAACTTCAACAGCAATATAATTATGTAGTAAGTTCGCCTTAGTTTTGCTTGAAACTGAACACCCTTATTCTATTCAACACTGTCTCAAGTAAGCAGTTTCTCAAAATGTTTTTAGTAGCCAGTCTTTCAATTCACAAATAGGTATAGCTCGTCTATATCAAAATGACAAACTGATCTAGCACTTTTACTTTGCATGGCGCACTTAAAATTGGGTGGTGGGGCGCGTTATTTCAGCTTAGATGAGCTATACCTTCCTATACCGCCTTACATACTGTATCAAAAAGACATCTGCTAACAAAAGAGTAGCTCAAATATTGCTTGAACATTGAAACTTTGGAATATAAAACGGTATGAGATCCTATCTCAGCATACCGCTGTTCCAGAATACCGCTGTAAGATGTACATTGGCAATGTGTGTCGTGATCTTGTCACGAGTTGGTCCTTAGAGACCAGATGTTCATGGTATTTGGAGGAAGCTCAAAGGTTCGGCTTCTAGTGTTTGTTGCTCTAGTTACATTAGTACAGCTAAGGTAAGAATTAGTATGTCTGACTAAAGCTAATCCCGCAGTTTCACCACCATCCCGAGAGAGTCATTTCTGGCAAATGGGTGAAAATAAGCGTATGCTCTTTCTCAGTCTAGTAATAGATGAACATAAATCTACAATTCGATTTTTCATAATCAATTTTAGATCACAACACAACACAAAAATATCTACCGATGTTCTAAAGATGGAGACGAAAATAACAAGTCATTTATTTACTCTCTTCCGAACAACACTACAGAATCCCTCAACAATTTAACAAAACCTTCGTTCATTTATTACTCAACTATTAATTATGAAAACAATTATTACTTACAAACCACGAACTTAATTACATCATGAGTCGTCCGTTCGGAGCGAACTCCACCAGCTTTGTGAAAAGCTTCAATGAAAAGAAATTGTTTTATGAAAATATTTCGAAGCAAAACTTTGGTAATTACTGGGAACATTGCAGGAACTATTTAATGGGTCGATGTTAATTTTATATTGTCCTACTAAGCTGGTTGTTTTTCTTGAGGTTTGTAGAACAAAATGTAGCTATATTTCCTGTTAACATTTTCTTTAACACTGGTTTTTGGGTTTTCAAATTGTTATAATTGACATTATACACCGTGACTTTTTAGTCGTCTTACAACGGCAGCCCACTTCATGTATCCAATGACTAGTAAACGTTCATATAAAAAAATAAAAAATATGAGATTTGAAAAAATTAAAAATAAAAATTAATTCATTATTATGATGCATGACGTAGATTATAAGAACACCCTGTTGTGAGCGCTGCCCGAATCTTGTATCAATGGAGTGCGGCGCGTTGGGAAGGTACCTACTTTCTACCGTTTGATATTTTTTTCAGTATTTTTCTTTGCACCTATTATCTTAATTAAGTAAGGCTATAAAATTAATAATCGTATCTAGTGGTATTTTATGTCGGATAGATTGAGTGGACCACCTTTGTAAGACGACTAAAAAGTCACAGTGTATAAAAAAGTTTTGTATGTTGCTTACTTACGTACTATGCTTGTCAAGCACTCACTTATAAAAAGTATGCCAAAGGTATTACTGGTCAACATATAAATATTTGATAACATGTATACCACCAACACGGTGCATTGTTATAACCGCCAACACGCGGTCTTAATTAAAAAGTATTACCAAAATAGCTTCAAAAATATGAAGCTGTAAATCTCCTACGAAAACCATAAAAATCATATAAAATGCGTTAGGGGATGATCGACCTCATAAACTTATGACACGGGGGAAGGTATTCCGTAGTAATGAAAAATCATGTTACAATTGGGAAGGATAGTTGTAAACACATTAAATTGTTTTTCACATTTATTTTTGTGGTACAAGTTATGAAATAGTAGAGATAAAACAAAAAAAAAATCAATCATGGGAGTTGGGTAATAGCGGTACAGGTAGGTAATACACAAGTAGGATAATTATGTAGCTAGGTCATGGATATTTCTTTCCTATGTTTTTCATGTAGGTTTACCGTCACCGATACAGCGGGAGAAAATTTATATTACAGCTTACTTTCTAGGCTATCTAAAGCTAAGTAAATTCTCTAAACCTGCCTGTTTGTGGGAAATTAAAAAGTTACTGTACGAATTTTCATGCGGTTTCCCCAAAACTGATTAATGTGGTTCAAGTGCGAGGTCACGAATAAAAATAAATAATTATACTAATAAATAATTATACTAATTTGGTATATATAAATATTACCAAAATCGCCAATCGCTGATACCTTATGCTTCACCATCGTTTGATAGCGGGACACTCGCTACGAGAATATATGGCGTCGTAAACTACCGCCGCTAAGCTTCATTGTTTGTGTATTATTGCTTTCGGATAAAACAAACGGCGTCACATATTTATATGGCACAAGAAAATATTATACGGATTAAATGGTGTCAAATTGATCAACATTACAACGGTACTAAAAGTTGTGCGTACTTCCTGGTCAGTCTGTGGGTCAGAAAAAAAACAGTGCTTTAGTTAGAGATAGACATATCGCTTCAAGATATTTCGCTATAGGGTTAAGACCCTACTTATTTACGAGAATTCCTTAAATATTATTACCTAGAGCTTATATAGATTTGATTATCTCAACAACATTGTGTTACTTCTTTTAATTCTTTCGCTAACCGTGCCGTACACTAATTTAGTCAGATTTAATTTTACTTTAACCGAAACAGCTTACTCAACACATTACCTACCACACAAAAACTCATCAATTCAATACACTCAATAAAATATCGATTCCTAACTTCAGTCCATACAAACTGAAACTCTGGCGAAAGTGTGTTCGACAGGCGAATCTCACCATTAACGTCACTACAGAAGTTGTAAGTTATTTGTGTGCCCTTCCACGTTATCGCATCGGAAACTTTTGTTTTACGAACAATTAAGTGTAACGTTAACCGCCCCTAAAGTTTGTGTTTGGAGTTCTCGGCCGGTGACACAATGAGTTCGAATTAGGAATTACAATTTTTTTGTGGTATTTCCGTGTTTCGAAAAGCACGAGTAACTGTGGGTCCCGGCTGTCATTTGACACTTTCGCAGGCGAAAACGCGTATTTACAGTGTGTACATAACCAAAACGCATCCATAGGAAACTGCTCGCTGATACTTTGTAATGCTGTTTTTAAATTTGTGATTTCAAAGTATACACGAATTTTGTGTACTGCTCGCGTATAATTCGTAGCTTAGACGTGCACATGCATCTTTCCAATTTATACACGGCCAAAAACTATACAAAATTAATATTAGGCATTAAATAAAAATGGCTTTTGAATCTGAGTTTGTTTATTAAAAATCAACTTGTTTAAAAAATATACAAAAAAATTTGAATTTACGAGCATTATTCATATTTATATTAACATTAAATGCTAGGTTGTGTTTTCTTTTTTTCCCTCTCGATGTACTTGAGGGGCGACCCGCTTGTAGAGTTTGTTCCTGGTTCCCGTTTTTTTTATGGTTCGTCTGGATATACTTGTCGGTTGTACATGTATTTTACGGGTCATGCTTTTTTTGAAATTATTGAATAAAACATACCCGTAGAATACATGTAAATAATATAATAATGCTCGTTAATTCATTAGAATAGATATACAGATACGATTATCAGTATAATAGAAAGAGAGGTCAACAAATCAAAATGGCGAGCATGCAACTGCTCGCGGATAGATTGGAATCGTAGTTTTTCGCGCCTATTCCAATGTATACACGATTAGTTTGCATGCGGACTAGAACTGTATATTATGGAACAAAGCAAGTTACTTTGGCCACTACAAAATATATGTGAGTATTTGCGTACCTACTGCTGCTGTATACATCGGAAGACTTGGTATAAAAAGTGGATTCCATTCTATTCGCGACTAGTTTCACACGCTTGCGTACTAGCCATGTACATACTGTCAATACGCGGCAAAAACCAGTCTTAGCAAGGGGTGCTGGGTTGAAGAAATCAAATAGGCTCATTGTAGTTGGGAAAAAGGCTAGGCAGATGATGTATTTGTGAGTTGTAATTTGACTGAAATAAATCTGTCGATTTTTAAATAAAGGTAGCGTTATTTATTTTATTCGTGTGTGTTATATTTTTTTTACTCCTAGGAGTAATCGAATATAAATGTGATATGAGAATAACAAGCACGCAAAACATAAAAATAACCATGTACCTGAATAAAAATAAAGTTACAATAATATTGGAGCCGTGGGAAATTATAAAAAGTTGTTACGAGATATGATAACGAGCTTCTCTGAAGTTTGAAATCACAATAAAATTGCAGATTTTAATTTATGTCTATTGGAAAACATTTCTAGTGGATTAATTGTATGACAGTGTTGTTATTTTAGGTTTCATTTTAATTTGTGTCATATTTTTTTCTGTTGTTGTTACAGCCTTTTTATCGTCCCACTGCTGGGCACAGGCCTCCTCTCACAAGGAGACGGATTGAGCATTAATCACCACGCTTGCTCAATGCGGGTTGGTGATTTCAGACTATAGTCCAGGTTTCCTGAAGATGTTTTCCTTCACCTTTTTTATCAGCCGTTGGTGTCCAAGATATACTTAGAAAGTACATACAAACTTAGAAAAGTTGCAATGGTACTTGCCTGACCTGGAATCGAACCCACACCCACATACTCGAGAGGTTGGTTCTTTACCCACTAGGCCACCACGACTTTCTGTAAAATTAAAAAAAATATATGTAATCTACCTGTGTCAATTTAGTTGAGATTTTAATGTTTTAAGTCAAAATATTGGACAGGTTATTTTAAAATCTAAATTTTTGAGCGATTAAATTTTTTTAAAAATAAGTCTATCAAGTAAACCGCCCACTGTGTCACCGTCTTAATCGACAACACGAAAATTTAGGATGGCGCTGGTTACATGATACTTTACATTGATAACATTGTTCAACACTCAGAGATTTTATGAGCCCTTTATTATGTGGTGTTACCCTATAACGACCCTACGTACTCGTACGAGGGGTAAAGATAACTAAACGCTTTAATTTTATGATTTTCTTTCGATGAAGTATGATTTATGTCATAGGTGATGCTATTATAAAAAATAGACACTGATTGAATAGTAGCAAATAGCGCAGAGACTATTTACCCGAATGTAGGGGAGATAGTAAAGCTTGATGTAACTGAGAATCTATCAATATTAGTGTTGATGATTTTCCTTCCATAACAAGTAACTCACTTGCTGGGCAACTTAGAATACATGGCATTTGCGCACGTGATCACCATTTACTCATATCGCCACGGTTTATGGCATATTGCTGCCTACGTTTTTTACGTTTATCATAACATTAAATAAAATGATTATTCAGGCTACTACTCAACAAATAGTTTATGCAATACCAGACCCTCAGCATTGCATCCAGAAATACATTCAGTATTGTTATAACTCACGTTTGCTAACTTCGGTCATAAACCTTGGCGAGTGACGCTACTGTTGGCCCTACTGGGAGTTACTTGACTCATGTGCTTAAGCAACGGTCTGACATAGTTTGCACACCATAGTTTAAGAAAATACGCCGTTTACCAAGTTTGAATGGCCCTCAAACTGGGGTTTGGACCCCGGAATGGCTACATTGTGTCAAGGTTATTTTCTGTTAATTTGTGACAGGCAACTACAACAACTTGGTAACTATTCTGGTAAAAAGTACTGAGAAAATATAGACTACTTTAGTGATTTTGTTCTTTAATTAGCTTTTGCACGACCGAAGTTTGGTATACCTACGTGGTCTTTAAGTAGTATTAGATGCCATCCAAATCATTTCACCTGTGTTAACGTGATTTGATAACTTAATAAAATAAATAATGAAACTTCATTTTTCTTTATCTATTCATTTACATTTTAAATATTCATATAAAAGAGTCACTTTATAATTACTACTGTTCTAGACCGCAATACTTTGTTTTTCTCGGTCGTAGAAAAGACTAGCTTCATCAAGGCAGAAATAGTCCGCCATTATACTTTCAACTAGAACTTGTTATGCAAACTGTTATGATGGCTGTTGCCTACATTTTCTGAAAGTTAATTAAATTTTTTCGACTCCACCTAACTGTTGTACGGCCGTATCGACAAGCTGGCGTTTGTTTTTATTCTAGAACTAACGTAACACCATTGATTGTTTCGAGAAATGGATATTAGATACGAAAATTGCTTTGCATTTTCTAGTCAATTTCCTCACTTGTTTGCTAAAAAAGAAAGACAATAAAAATATTGGTATTAACAAAGACGTCACCAAAAATTGTATCTATATCCGAACCAAACTAAATCAATTTAAATTTAAAGAAAATACCAGGTATTATTTTTCTTTATACAAGCTGTTGATTTGTATCCGTGCTATATTAAGGGACGTAATTATACTAATGATTCTCGAACCAAATCAACAAAAAAAATGGTACGTAATTTTTTTTTTTCGGAATTCCTTCAATTTCATACAGCCGTATTTAAACTTGGCGCGTGTGTTACTGACCTTAAAACCGTGCTGCGCCCTCAAACAAACGCAAACACAAAGCATACGCAACGATCATTCATAATTTTCATTCATAAAATTGGATTACTTCTGAAATGCTACGACATTACCATGACAAAAAAAACCAGTGCATATTAGCTATTTCCCGTCTACTGTAATTCCAATCGATTATTTACGTATTTTATGACCTCCTACTGAACTATGGCACAAATGCAATTCAACACCTTGTAGAATATAGGTACCGCAAACTAACAAAATCATGTGAAATCGACCGAAAATTCAACAATTACCTTTGTGAAGCCAGAATTACTTTAATCAAGTTATTTTCTCTTTCAAAGTTTACGTCTACTATTTTTCTAGCTTTATTATAGTAATGGGAGTGAGGATTCCGTTTTCTGAATCATAAACAGCACATAGTCTGTGATCACCTTATTTCAATTCTGACTACGTACTAGACCAATTTGTTGTATTTCAACTCGATTTCAATTCGAAAGAATGGGTTAATCCATTTTTCGGGGCTCAAAGGAACCTTAAATTCGATTATTTGTTTCAAATTATCGAAAGCAATTTCATGTCCCTTTAAAACGTAACAATAATATCGGTTTTGTGTTCTTTGTATTCCCAAATCGTGCCCATTAGATTACAATACAAAAGTTCTAAGCGTAATATTGCCATCTAATGGACATAAATTATAACTATTTTTAGAAAACCTACCATCGCTTTATAGAATATAGTATCTTACTGTCAAGCGGATTCATAGAAGAGAGAAAAAATAATTTGCAACAATTTTCTTTGATACCCAATAGGGCGCATATTCATAGCCGATCAAAGTTATGTACTTCGCAGAAGTAAAACTTGAACCCATGATCGATATTTTCAATGCAATTAAAACCCCGATCCCATACACTTGACTTGTAGCATTCCCTGCTTGTATTTCCTCGAACATAGTGACACTAGAGCGCCTGAATAATACCCTCTCGATAAAGCCATCGATGTAGGTATCCTTAATTAATTGAACTTATCTAGACCCTTCGTTGGGAAATCAAGCTTTTTATTTTATCTTCCTCATCTCTTGCCAAGCAAAAAACAACCTTAAGTATGTTTTCTAAAGTTGTTATTCCTTTGGCAGTGACCTGCTTTTAATTTGCAATTTTCTGCCTTACTATTACGTAGGGATTCAGGTTTAGCTACGGATAGAATCTTTAATTTCCTCAGGGCGTCACGAATAGATGATATTCTGTGTGGATTCTCTAAAGGCGTAAGATTGAACATTACGTATAGTTTTTATTGCTTTGATTGCGTCGCGAAGATCTTCTCTTATATATTTGGTGCTGAAATGTCCCATTATTGTATACGTGATGCGAATCGCTTGATGGCACCGATTTAGCTAAGCGTGCGTAGATATTGTACGTGAATTATTTTGTCTGCTATATGTGGGGCTGTTGGAGAAAGTATTTCTAAATCCAATACACTTTCATTTACAGATTTGCAAAAAAACAATAAGTATTGTACTCGTACTTAAGTAAAATTAAGAAACCTCTGTTTAAACTTAAGTACAATTAAGTTATGTTCCTAGAACTCAGAGTACAAGATAATGATTTTTGGCTTTTATCTTTAACCTAAAGGCTTTTTCATTGGAGCTTTTTTCAGCTATCGCCCTAATCCCTGTTTACTTAGGGTCGGCGGAGCATATTGTCATCTTTTATATGATTCTATCAGCTGTCATCTCGTGCATAGATACATACATATTTGTCTCAATAATATAAATCAGACTAGTAACTCCACAAAGGGTGTTTACTTCGTTAATACCCCGCGGAGCTGGTCATAAAGTTCAGGTAGCGTGTGCTATAAATCGTGGCACCATAGGTGAGCCGACGCCCCCTATCGACTGCTACAATTTATTGCAGTTAGACATTGTCCTACTTAGGTATTATTCTAGTCTGTGGCTTTATGAGATCATTTGTCATAGTTTAAAATATGTCTGGGATTGTGGTTGGCCATATTATTTAGAGGAAGCCAGAGGATTTTCTTAAAGAGTCTGGCTTATATCTATTTATAGTACACCCTGAAATGTTCAGGCATAATGCACTCGTACATTACTAACAACTATCTTTAATTGGAAAAATCTAATTACCTTTTGCCCGAAGAATTTCTCGAAACCCCAGACCAATTCCCAGCCCACGTTCTATGACTTTGGAATAAATTATTAAGATACAAATAATTAGTGGCAAAAAAGAACAGTGACAGCAACGGGAACATGTAAACACACGTTCCTACCTAAAACAAAAAAAGTTTACAAACAATTCTAAACTAAAAAAATAAAAAACTGTCCCCAAATAGACACGTAACCCCTGTATCGTGTCAAAACAAATTGCACGCAAATAACTAACATTGTAATACACAAACGCTTGTTTACATAAACTTTTACACAATTTACAGGGGGAACTACTGACTATAAATTTTCATAAAAACCGTACCGTTTCCCTGGGTTTTCAAACAAATGTTTACACACCATTGATCACGCACCCCTTCAAAAGTCGATGTGGGAAAATTTTACCCTATAAAGTCATTTTTTAGGGAAACAAAACAAATTGTAAATATTTTTGTTACTTTGGTGTAGGTGAATTGTTTTTTGGATCCTTTTCTTTACATTGCGACTAATGTAATAAAGAGAAACATTTTTTTGTTTCTTTGCACTTTGTAATTCTTTCAATGTTACACTCTACCCTAGTAATATAGGCTGTATTTTACGTGGTACCGGCTGTAGTCCCATGAGACGCGGGTAAAACCATGGGAAAACAGCTAATATACACTAATTATAAAGAAAAGAACATTGTAACTTAGTTCCCCTTGCAAATAGATGCGTCATTAACATTTCTTCTCAACAGTTTACAAGAACCAATAAATAATTCCATTCGCAATTCAAACCAGGTAACCAATCCCAAAGAGCCAACATTCGAAACGAACCAATCAAAACGTTCCGCGCGCTAATCCTTCTCAATTCAAATCATAAATTTTGCCAAAGCGAAAAAATATTTTAGCGGCCATTTTCACTGTCAGCTTCACGTCTGTTCGAAGAAAGATGGTGATGTATATCTTTCCAATAATCAGAGGGTAGCGTTCTCGACGGAAATTGGATCAGAGGGGCAAATTAAGTTTAACTCTGGCGCGAGAAATGTCGATTTTTAAGAATATACGTCGACTGATATTTTACACTGGTGACGCTTTTTTTTAGTGTTCCGTAACGTATAGGTGAACGGAGATGAGATGGTTTATGCGAAGAATGAAAAATGTATAAGCCTTTTATGGCTCATCCCGTGTTTGGAGATTTTAGTAGGGGTTAGAAAATGTTCAGAAAGCAGTTTACGTATTTTTGCACAATATACAATGGCGTTAAAAATCGACATAAAATCTTTTTCTGATTCAGGAAATAGGTCGCTCAAAAAATAATGCAGGATATGCGTAGGGACATATACGTTTCCTTAAACTTTGCCCTTGAATACACACATAGACAGATTTACACGGTCATGATTGATAACGAAGAAAACTTATACGTGTACGAAATGCTACATTTCCGCTAAATTACGACTAAACTAACTACTAAACGTCAAATATAACGCACTCATAATATTACGAATGTCACCCTCTATCTGCATTGTACGTGTCCTGCCCAACAGGTGACAGCTGACACTTCAGATAGGGACATTATTACGAGTACTGGGGACGTGTCAGATCATGTTCTGATAACACTATGACGTTTGTTTGTTTACCTTTTTCACTGGAAATTGACGTAATCTCGACCTTTCCGTCTGTTTGTCCGGAGAAGTCAATTGTTAAGCCTTGTACAGTCTAGACGTTGTTTGCGTAGGCACCTACGTAGGAATACTACTACTACTACTGCTCTACGTTTAAAATCTACAGTCTCTTGATACAATTTGAAGACGTGTGCCGACTCCTACCTTTGCGGAGTATTCAATACCGGTTTCAGCTAACGATTGCACCCGCTTCTTGGAGGAACTACTTCTTACATCAGGATAATAAGTAGCTTATACATTGTTTGGATGTAAAGCTGTATTGCTACCAAGGTTCACAATAATAAAGACATTAATTTTAACGTGAAAGAGTTACAGACAACCATACATCCAGACGTTCACGTATTGGTATTTACACTGCCTAGTATAGCACTAAGTACCTACTAATGCATTCCATGAACAGTAACAAATAGATTTGTAGTTAACTTCCAGGACGTCAGATTGTAATGCACAGTTTAGGTAATTAAAACATGACTGTTTTAATAAATAATGTAATCATTGACTAAATAAACGTTAATATATGTAATTAACAGCCAAATGGATTACCAATAATGTATATGTTATGGACCAAGTGATAAATTGAGCAGTATACATAATGCCCGGTCATTATGAAAAATGCCCAATATGAGAGCGCAATTTGATAATAATTATTCAAATAATCAAATTGACCGGGCACTATACATATTGCCCGTGACCTTTTGGGCAAAGTAATACAAGCAAAGTAATAACATATTTATATTCATTTTTTTATTGTTATTGCCATTTAATTTAAAATAAACTAAATATTAAACCACTTAAATAATCAGCCTCATGATTTGGATTAATTATGAAGGACTTCTGCCTTAAAAATCCACTAGTTTTTGCATTTAAAAGTTAAGGAAAGTCATATTTAAAGGGTGCTTATTAAACAGGCTCCTTTTTAATATAATTATTCGCCCCGAATAATGTATGTTGCCTTCTAAATTACTAAGTCAGCCACAATTAACGAGCATCTAAATAATACTATCTCAGCCACTCGTTATCTTCTAAGTAAACCGCTCTAAATACAACTCCGCATGATGGTTATTTTTTAGCATCTAAATTTGTAGCATGCATTCTAACAGTAAACTTCTAAAATACTATTAAATGACATCATAAAATTTATTTATTTAGCTTCTAATTTTTTAACTCAGTACGTTTAAAATGTAAGCAAGCAACATGCAGCAAGCATGGCTTCTGTCACGGCTCCGGTGTGCGGGGCTCCGGCGGTCCCATGCGAGCTTATCGTCGCAGATGGTTTTCACGCTCACCGCCGCAGCTTCGGCTTGCTGGCCGGCTCAGCCGGCCAGCCTCAGCCGCGTCGGCGAGCGTTAAAACTACCTGCGCCTCAGCTCGCAGGCCGCCTCGCCCCTCCACACTTACGCGGTTTTGAATTGTACTCTAGGGGTAGGACAGACAAGACTACGTGGAGTCGGTTTTGCAGCGATACGTTTTCGTCACATCATCCTCCGAGCCTTTTTCCCAAACTATGTTGGGGTCGGCTTCCAGTCTAACCGGATGTAGCTGAGTACCAGTGCTTTACAAGGAGCGACTGCCCTATCTGACCTCCTCAACCCAGTTACCCGGGCAACTGTTACGTGGGATACGTTTTCGTCACTAACTTCAATTTTTTGCTTTATTATCAAATTGCCCAACTGTCATGTAGCAATATAATAATGCCCGTGCAATGTGATAAATAATGAAGTTAAGATAGTTATTAATCACTTGGCCCGATAAAGCTAGACATTATTCATAATGCTCGGGCATTATTAATAATGCCCGAATTAATCACATGGTCCATAACATATATATAGCGAAAAACATCCTATAACAGGTCATCTGGAATTTTTCCATTCGATGTAAATAATACTTACACGGCGAAGTTGATTGAAGTGGTTCGATCTTTTGATTGTAATTTAAAAGTACAGAATTTTCCATGTATCGATTGGTTTTGATCATGTTTGGCCAACAGTGTTTATGTAAACATTTGATTATATGCTAGGTATGCATAATAGGTTTAAAGAAACATCTTAATAAATGTAGGTTTCCTTGTGATTTAGCACCTTATTTTTTTGTGACGAAGACACAAAAGGATATACATTTTTTACTATTTCCTAACACAAGTGACAGCTTGGCCACTAACAAATGTGACGGTTATTTAATTAGGTATAAGACTGAAAATAACATTGGAAGAATTTTTAGAATTGGCCTTGTAGTTCCTAAGATTAGCGTGTTGAAACAAACAAACTTTTCAGCTTTACTATATTAATTACTATAGTTAGCGACGTTTCTTAATCAAATGAAGCTTTGCAAACCTTGTTTATTTCTACCACATAAAATAATATTAAAAGAAATATTATTTCACGCCGCAGAAGATACTAAGACCACAAAATACAAGACATAAAACTCAATAAATCTCTAGAAAACTTCAACACTAGTATCTAAGAAGAAACTCAGTCTTTACGACGCAGTTCATCATAAGAATTAACTTAGTTACGACTATTTTTACGACGTTACCTACAATGGAGTAGTTTATCAACGCTTAGGGAGTTACTATAATATTCCTTTCGTATTCCACATCTATTATTGTTCTCAGACAAAATATTCGAGAGAGAATTTTACGATAGTCGTAAAGAAAAGCTATTACCACGAGTAGTATGTAGTTGTGGGCAGAAGTTCCAGTGTGGCTTGTCTACGAATATTAGTTCAAAATCTATGTTGATTACTGCAAGAAAGTAGTTTGGGAATTTAACTGTATGCTCGTTATTATATTTATAACGGGTATGACTTAATGTTTGATAAATAAAAGAAAACTATGGCATCTGTTCTATATACCTACATTATTTAATTGGTTGACAATATTTTTTTTATAAACCTCCTTAGTTTTTCCTCTTTTGTGCCCTTTTTTCTTAAGTTTTGTATTTTTCTTAACTAAATAAACTCTTTTGATTATAAACAGAGCAGAATAATTAGGTATATTAATTATCAGTAAGGCACAATTATGTACTTTTTGTATTCTTTACTTAGAAATATTTTTGCTTCATAAAATTTTGAACTAATTCTAGATCTTCTGTACCAACCTGTTTGATGTCAGTAGAGTAATCGAGTTCATACTGTAACTACCATTAGGCTCTTGTTTTAGGAGTATTTCCGAACTGCCACTTCTAAATATAGAGGGCTGTTAGTCCCTCATAATAAGATTAATAGAAAATGGCCTCTGTAATGGCACATCTATACTATGTGTACTATATTATGTGTATATATTTTGTTCTGTGAGATGTTGATGAGTAGATATTGGCTGTATTACTTGTCATTCCAGTTACATTCCAGTTACAGTACTATTTCTAGACATGTCGAAGGCATTTGATTATGTTAACCATTCAGTCCTATTAAACAAATGTCAACGCTATGGTATAAGAGGACCTGCCCTGGACTGGATACAAAGTTACCTCTCAGACAGAACCCAATGTGTTGAAATAAACCACCTCAACACTAATCTAGTATCCGTACCTTGTAAATCCACTTACCGGCATAACAGATCAGGAGTTCCACAAGGTAGTGTTATGGGACCGCTTTTATTCTTATTATACATAAATGACCTTCCCAATATAACACCCCACCAATGTATCTTATTTGCAGATGACATATGTATTATTATCCCTAACACTGACCGAGCTAACAACCACCACCAAGAAGAGGTTAATAAAACCCTAGGACATGTAATACAATGGCTAACACACAACGACTTACAGGCTAACTTAACTGAAACTAAATATATACAATTTTCTAACTATCAAACCGTGACCAAAAAAATTACCGTGCAATATAATAATACAGTAATCAGTCCAACTACTGACATTAAATTCTTAGGTATAACTGTAGACAATTACTGCAATTGGAAATCACATATTAATTACGTATGTTCAAAAATAAACAAATTCGTTTACGCACTAAGACAGCTTATATAACAAAACTGCTACACAATCCACAGCTATTGCTGCTTACCATGGTTATATAGGATCAGTTCTGCGATATGGTTTATTATTATGGGGCAATTCAACTTTAATAAACGAAGTTTTCTTGGCACAGAAACGTTGCTTAAGAGCAATATGTAATGCTGGTCCCCTTGATTCGTGTAAACCCCTATTTCAGGAAACTAAAATACTTACAATTTTTTCCCTATATATTATCGAGATTGGTCTTTTCGTTAGAAAGCACCCACAATTATTTCAAAAAGTCTCAGAAAACAGTATATTTAGCAAAAGAGATCCTAGTAAGATTCTTGTACCTAAATGCAGAACTACTCTGTACCACAGAAATTGTATGTTCATGTGTGTAAAAATATATAATAAAATACCCCGAACTATTAGAGAACTTCCATTAAGATTATTTAAAGTAAAAATGAAGCAATGGTTGGCACAAAAATGTTATTATACTATTAAGGATTTTTTAGAAAATAAGTAATTAGTTTGTAATTTATATAATTTTGTAATAAATAATAATGTACCTGCCCGAATGGGCCTTAATTATTGTATGCCCAAACGGGCTGATTGTTGTACTGTATGTATATCATTATATCTAACACCTGTAACCAACACAATCAACACAATAAAGATTACTTTACTTTTTACTTTTTACTTTTTTTTACATTACGATTTATCTTATTCTTATAGATTATCGAAGTTATAAGAAGAGATTTAACTATTTTAAAAAGCAGAGCACTGATACATTAATAATTTGCAGCCAATGCGACCGACGCTGGTTAATACGGATGCAAGAGCATACTTACATATTATAGGGACGTGCCTTTTGACATGACACCATTTGGACATTACATGTGAGGTAAGTATGGTTAGGAACTGGCATAAGATAATTTGACTACGTAATTCCGGATTACAATTGCAACCTTTGGTTATGCTATGTTGAAAATGAGAAAACTGAAGAGTTCGTTTGTTTCGACACACAACTGAGGAACTTGAGAAATTCTTTCAGTGTTATATAGCTCATTTATCGGGGAAGTCAATAAGCTACTTGTTATCTGTGGGGTAAGCATTTCACCCAGAACTTTGGATGAAAAAGCGAAGAATCGCCAGAAGTTTATAAAAACACACATAAAAAATAATACATACCCCAAAAAACAGACACACAAACATTACGATAACATTTCCGATGCATCAATACATGACGAGCGAAGTGAAGGGGGAACAAAACACTTCTCTAGATTATACTGTTATTTATCACTTGTTGAGCTGTGATCGATATGCTTTGAATAAGTTCATTGGCGCTGTGTGTCTGTTTGTGTGATAATGCTATTGTGGGGATGGTTTGTATGTAGATACTTGGGGATGTTTGATGGGTGTTTTTATATGATGACGAGCAATTGAATGGTTTTATGTCCATGGATAACCATTACAGTGACATCTTCAAAGGTTGAAGTTAAGAGTAGTTCACTCCAGAAAAGTAAAGTATGCCTCGTGGTACCACCAACTTGTCCCATCAGTATAACAAGAAGACACATTTTGTATTCGTGTCTTGTGAAATATGGATACTTTACTTTCCTTTTCTTCTATTGTTGAAAAGGATTTGATTGGAATGTAATACAAAAGAGTTATCGAGGAAAACTTTCAAATAAAATCTCACTTTTCTTTCAGTTCAAAACAAACTTTATACACCATAAGGTATACGCAGGTAACACAACCAGTAACTAACAACATCAGAACAAAGAGAACAGCTGTATAAAATACAGCATGAGTTATTACAACCCATTCCCGCCATAACACTATACGGCTAGGCAAACCGAACACAAAACATTTCAGCATAGGTACGAGTATACACGGGAATAAAATGCCTTTTCCTTAAATAGTAAAGAATAACGTTCGAACATAAGGGCGGTCAACAGTCACCTTCCAAGCCTGAGGAAGTAATTTGCTGTACCTTCAACCAAGTTACATTGACCACCAATAGACCTCCTCTCTTAGAATCATCAACCTTATTTCGTAGATCATAGAGGGTAATTTTAGGAGGGTTTTCTTGATGAAGTGCTAGTGATAAGTTTGTAAGTATCCAGTCCAAACGTTATGGAGTGTTACCGAGTGGTATAAAACATAACTGAAAGTGGATTTTCGTTATTACACACACGTATTTGGTTGGAAACGTGCCAGGCGATTTTGAGTTTTATGACCGCGTAACCTTTATGTGATAGCTATAAATATCCTTTGGAGATAACTGTGGTTTATTAAAACTTATGGTCCTGAACATTTTTGTTTATAGTTCTTGAGATGGAAGTAAATAACAGCCAGTGAATAATACAGCGAGGAAATAAATTGCAAAGCAATTTTGTTGGTCTATCATACTTTTACTTATCGGAATGTTGGAGAAACTTTCAAAAAGGATAGATATGATTTAGAAATCGGTCTGTGGCGTAAAAAGCAATATAACGACAACTTGAATGGACATTAAAAAGGCAACAGTTCAACACGAACAATACAATTAGAACAATAACTGCTTCAAGAACTAATTTTCCAAACTAATAATTTAACTTTCCAACTACAACTTGCTACAAAGAGGAAATCGTTAGAAAATTGTTAAGACGTCCATAGTGGCCCACTTTCAAGAGTCTTTCTATACACCTGGGCACACCGGTGTTAACCGGTTCGAGGCGGTCCGAGGTGGTTCGAAGCGGTCTAATCCGGTAAACAAGCTAACACCTAACTGGATCGATCTCGTTTGAACTGGATTACCACGAAGGCCTCGCTGTTGCTACGACAAATTGACTTACATAGCACCTACAATCACGATAAAATGAATGGAGTTGTGAAAGTTCAGAAGTCTATGGTTGAAAAAAAAAACAACGAATGCTCAGTTGTTCCATAGGAATCCAAAATTATACTTGTCCTTTGGCCTTTAGGCACAGTGTGGTTTATAAATGTTATTGGAATTTGAGTGATACCTACATTTGAGAACCAATGCCTACTGAATATGAATAGCACTTGTATGAGAATAGACACTTCCCAGGGTCCATTAAAATAACCTCCACGTGTATTGAACTATATTTATTCAACAGGGTCAACCCTATATCCAGCCTGCCGAATGATGAATATTATTATATCGTCCGTATTTAAGAACCCGTAGGCAAGTGGTAATTGTACTGTCTGCTTAGACGACAGACCCGTGTCGACGGCGCGCGTTGTTCCACGCGCTCCTCAAAGAGATGTCAGCAACCCCAGCGGGGCCCAGCAGGGCCAAGGCCTGCCGGGGCTGCGGGTTGTTCGAAAGAGATACCGCGGCCCTGGTACATAAAAGGCCTATGACGGAACACGACGTTTTTTAGTCGGTAAGAGTCTGACACTCCCTCACCGCTGCTAACCCACAGCGGGAGGGGTCATTTGATGATTTTTGACGTCGTTAAAAAAAAGTGGTAATTGTACTAAGCCATAAATAGTAAAAAAAAAAAAATCATTTAATTAATTTCCAATTTTAGCATTATTGTTTGCCTAGAATAACATAAAGGCAAAATTAATTTTTATATTTTGCATTAACAGCAGAGCCGCATCCGATTAGACTAGAAGTCGGCCCCAACATAGTTGCGAAAAGTTTAGAGTTTAGGCAGATGATGCGGTGAGAAGAATACCTATATTTTTATCATTTCATGCCGCCTCTACCACAGTCTACAAAACATTTCAATAGTCCGCTACATGTTCGTGTATGTACCAGTGTCCATACAATTTGTAGCGTGGTACAGGTAATATTATCGCCCCTCCTATATCTACAGTCGCACGTGTTTGCAATAGCTAAGAACTTACATTATTTTAACCTATTTCAAGAAATAAGGAGCACTCTTATTGTAAGTCAGAATTCTCTGACGTACTCTAAAAAAATCAACAGCTGGTTAGACTGGTGCAAAAAAACGGAAAACGGCTTCATTCTGCAACTAAAAAAGAAATGCAATACTAGACTGTGGCAATACCAAGAAAAAGCCTCGAACAGAAAAACACTTAAATATTCAAACGCGAAGCAGATATGACTCGCGTAACATCAAACTTGTTGACTACTCAATGAGGTGGAAGAGAGATGCTTGCTGCAAAGCGTACCTACCAGCAATTTACATCACTGTGTTCTATGCTGCGAATTCGCATTCATTTTTTCGCAGTTATGAACAACTTTATAGCAAAGCAAATGGTAAAGGATGTGTGCATTGTGTGACAGTCCATATGGTTTGAAAGAATGTTAGTTTTAAGATGTGGGCAGATAGAAGAATATGACCCCAAATGAAATTGGGATAAGGACAGGAGGATGATGAAGATGAGAACAAATTATTTTGTTGTTTGTTAATACAATTATTTGTCCTATGAAAACTTTACATTGTTTCAAATGGTTTAAATGTAACAATATCTCCAAGAAGCCGTCTAAGGCTCAAGTTTTCAATATTCGAGATCTAATCAAAGTTAGCCTTAATGAAACCATCTTCAATAGCCTTAAAGTCTATCAAGTTTCTAGTAACAAAGGGTATCGTAACTTTATTTGGACAACGAAGCCTATTTGTATAATTTATTAATTTAATTGTTTAGGAATATCTTGCAGTATTTCAGATTATTTATTCATAGGTTTGATAAAAAATTTAGAACTTCTAACTTTGGAATTAATCTTTCGGTTTGCTTCCCACTTCAATGTTTGACTTATTTTAAACCTCTTTTCCAAGCTCCAAAAATACCTTCAACCTCCACGGAAACTTTGCACAATACACCTCCCATTTATAACCCACCACTGCACCCGCGGCGCCCAGACATCTAAATCACAGCCAGTCATAAAATATGCACTTTAACCAAACAGCCCTTTATGAACTTCCCACATTCACCTGAATACACTCTCTGAATAGATTCTAGAACCTTTTGTATGACCTTGGCCACATCAAACTGTGCTGCAGGCAATCTGTGTGATGGAATTTTTAATAACAACCGCCCGTTTCGCGTTATGACCGTTTTCGTGTATGGCCATTGTACACATTGCCCGGGTAATGTGGTCTTTTAATTGGCTGTGAATGTTTAATTTTATTGCAGTTTTAAATTTTTGTTTTGTTGTTGTTTGTTGTTAATTAGTTCTTTTGTGCTGGAAATTATATTTTTAATTAACTTTTTATTGCAAATAATTAAGTGTATGCATATGTAGTTTATTTTAATATAATTTGTAGTGGTTAACATGATATATTTAGCTACTGAAATATTTTGAGCATATAGCTTATCAAATCTGTCCAAAGGCTACACTTAATTGAAGAAAAGTATACGTAGAGTCGATGTTATACATACAGTGCTTACTGTTTAAATACTCTAATGGCTTAAACAAAATGTGCAATTAATACTAAAAACCAGTTTACCTATAAATTAAAATTGTAAATAATAAATGCTCCGAAAGCTTTAAAATTAACCGTTCCATTAATTGACTGATCGGGATTATTTTCCATTAAAACAAATACACTCGCAATGACTCATTTAAAAAGTCATTATCGTTTATACATTTAAAAATCGAACGTGAATCTGGCTGGCTATAATAATTAAGTAGAATAGGTTTGATTATAGGTCGGTAGGCAATTACTCGTAAATGATAAATTTATGTTTCGACGTTCCTTTTTAAATAGGAATAGTAGACAAGTTGTGGACCAGAATAATTAGTTACAGAATTGGGTATTTGTAAGTTCCTGAAATAGGTTAGGCATTCAAAATATGATACGGTGAACAGAAAAATACGGTAATAGGACACTTGATATATGTTATGTATGGCATGTAAAGTTCACGTCTAAAAAACACTATAACGATTGGCTCACCAGAGAGTGGAAAAATAGACCCCTTGGTTGAGATCGGAAAAGTATCTGATAAAATAAAATAAATAAAACAAAATCGAAAATGATGTATCAAAATACTTTTCATCATTTCCATACTAATTCAATGATACCATTACCAAAATCGTCAAACAATTCACCTCAAGGTTTTTTATGTGTACTGCATACTCAGGATAATGCTATATGGACTTCAAAAACAAAACAAAAGATAAGCACCTCTTATTCCTTTGTTGTAGTAATGGCGAATCTGTTGTTACTTTTTAACGTCGCGTATCTGACTGAGCTGCGGTGGAGTATCTACCTATTTTATTCTCCTTACAGAAAAATATTCCAGAAATTAGTAAAGACACACAGTGATTTTTGTTCCAATGTGTAATTATTTGAAATCGTTGAACTACAATAAAAATGTCTGCGTGGCTTATGCTTAAATAGTCTCTAGATAAGTACGTACACATCGACATGTACTATTATTTTCAAGTTAAACAGTTTGTCCATTTCCTTCAATGTAAGATAGCCCATTTATCGAAGGAGTCTGTAGATTTATTCCGGCCCGGTTGCGTGAAGTAGCACAGGATATGGTGAAGCCGGTAGTTTCATTTTACAATTCTAGGAAAGCCTAATTTCAATGAACTTACGTTCAACACTAAAAGTTCTTCTTAACCAAAAATGTACCCAGTACGCCCCTTACCCACCAGCGTCGTATTACCTCGTAATACCAAAACATTTTTGTTTGATGTTTGTTATACTTAATGTTGATTCCTCTTCCCCGTCTGTCCGTTTATTTGATATATAGAGGTTTTATTAATATTTTCCTTTCATTCCCTTTGTGTGCAAACACGAATGCCGTAAAGGTGTATTAGAAGATTGGCGGTAGAAATTCATGGTCAATTTATAAGGGGAAATCATGATGCCTTAAAAGGTATCGTTGTAGACAATTAAAGGAAAATTATATGTCTTCAGATAATCACGGACGTCAAGAACTGACCATTATGCTTGGTGAAGATGTCCTGAAGCAGGTCGATAAATTTCGATATTTGGGGAGCACTATAACAGCAAAGTGCGACCTTGACGCCGAAATCAATAGCAGAATTGGTGCTGCAGCCGCTGCTTTCGGCAAATTCGACAAGAAGGTCTTCAGCTCCCATGACCTAAAGATATCCACAAAGGTTTCTGTGTATATGGCAGTTGTGTTGCCTTGTATACTCTACTCAGCGGAAACATGGACACCGTACCGACGCCACATCAAGCAACTAGACCGCTTCCACCTCAAATGTCTGCGCAAAATATTAAATATCCGTTGGTTTGATCGTGTGCGTAACACAGAAGTGTTGAGGAAAGCCAATGTAGGTGGCATTGAAGCATACCTCATGAGGAGACAGCTTCGTTGGTGCGGGCATGTACTGCGCATGCCGGATACTAGAGTGGCCAAGCGCATCCTCTACTCCGAGTTGCAGGAGGGCAAGCGGAAACGTGGCGGACAGCTGCTGCGATACAAGGATGTGCTGAAGCGTCACATGAAAAGCTGTTCCATTGACCCGTCTCAGTGGGAGAATCTGGCATCCAACCGCAGAGACTGGAGAAGCCGCGTTAAAGCCAAAGTCTTTGACTTTGAAGCACGCTGACTTTCTGAGTTGGATGCCAAACGAGATGAGTTGAAAGCTCGACCACCTGTAGCTATCAACTACAACTTTGTGGCTGGTACCCTGACATGTCCGCAGTGTGCGCGGACTTTCACGCACAAAATTGGATACTCCAGCCATATGAGAGCACACGCACGCCATTAGGGTCGAAGTGGTCGCCGTTGCCGAAATCGGCGTGGAAGATTATTTATTATTATTAAAGGAAAATTACCTGTTTGTTTGTGACGAAGATGAAATTGTTTGATATTGGTTGAAGGTTGTATCATTTTAAGAAATTGTAATAGAATTTTCTGTTCTTTAGAAGATTATTGTTGAAAGGTATTTTGACCCACTACTGAGTTCGTAACTAAGTTACATAACAAGGAGCGATCAATCACAATCAAAATTAAATAAATCTTCTATATTTCTCTACATCAGTTTAAAACTAAAACGCCATAAACAAACAAAGTCACACAGCAAACATTTACTACAATCCAACATCAACACCACACATTTTAATTCATCTAAAAACTTGCGCATTTTACAACAAAAACAAAAAAAAAAATACGCATTATATCCTGCTCGGCAATATTTACAAACATTGTATCAGATACATTGACATTTGTATACATTTGTATTGATTGGCCAGATCATCTGTGCAAATACATTGGACCATGGTACGTGTTTTCAACGTAGTACATTGAAAATGGAAAACCGCAGTTGTAGAATAAAATATACCTTTTGTTCGAAGCTAGGAGTTGGAATATGTCGGAGCATTTTTTTTTTTAGTAGGTACGAGATTTTTGAAGCGATAGAGTTTTGATACGGATATCGGTTATCGGTATTTACTACCTTTATGTATTATTGCGAAAATAAAACAATACTGAATCTGTACTCTGTCCTTATGAGAATTGTGAACATAATTATTATGTATCTTTTGTTTTGATCTTCAAAAAGTTTAAAAGAATGTTGTTAAAGTTTCTCGTTTGTTAAGTAAACAAACAAGCCCTTCAGCTTTATAATATCAGTATAAGATAATAAAAAAAATACAATGACTTTTTCTGTACGTAAAACAAGTCTGGTATTCGGTATTTTCTCAGATCAATCCCTTTATAAGGAGCTCAACAACTTTAGTTTTTTGCCTCAAAACCACGACCCACGTGAAGAGTCTTGAACATGACCTGGACTGGAAGAGTTCCCCTTTGTAATCCAAGTTAAAACAACGCCTTTGATATAGGAAACTTGTGGGGTAATCTCAGTTTATATTGCCTCCCTAGTATTGTGATGTTTTGAGACTTAAAATATGTTTTGGTGTGAGGGCTGGTTCAAGATTCTTATTAGGCTTTTGATCACCTTTTCCACTTATTCGTACGATATACTGTTCAGGTTATTTGTGGTTTTGGAGAGTATTAACCTAAATAAATACCTATAAATACAAGATTCAGCCATTTTACCGTTTAATAAATTGCATAATTTCAGTTACAGTCATATTTTTGATAGACCTAATATGAGTGAAAGTTAAGAAAATGCAGTAGGTAGGTATATTATAAAGTTTTTCAAAAGTATTTTTTTATAAACACAACGCTCTTAGTATTTTTTGAGGATTACCACATTACGAGGTTAATTTTAATAAAGTTTCACCACCAGTAGTCCTAAGACCTTACCACTACTTAATACTAAGTAAGCTTATACCAACCTTCTCAACTTACACTGATTAGCAGCAAGAAGCCTTCTTAAGTTTCCTCGAAAGAAGGAAGAAAAAAAAAAAAAAAAACAAATAAATCGCAATGAAACCGAACCCAAGTGGCTCGTGCAAAAAATAAGTTCCCCCAAAGAGATCAGGTTACAAGCCGGTGTTCTTCGAATCTGAAGATTGAGGAAGTCGGCAGTCTGTCGGCTTCTATTTTTAAGGGCTATGAAATGCTTCGGAACCGGTAAATTTTTATGTGTTTAAGTATAAGTATTTTTTTGCTGTGGTGAGGTTTGGCACTACTGCTCGAATCGTTAGGTAGAATACCTAGAGATAATTTTAATGCTTAGACGTTTTTAATTACGAATACTTATTAACTTAGCAAAAATATAGTAAATATTCTAAATATTTACAGGTTTATTAGGATACTAGCTGTTGCCCGCAACTTCGTCTGCGTGGGCAATATAGAATCGTCAAAATACTACTTATCCCGTAGGTGCATTCTTTCACGTGACAGTATAATTAGGATTACCACTTAGCAGTCGCATAAATTCAATTCAAAATTGATCAAGGTTGTGTTGTGGATGTGACCATTTATCTAAACAAAAGAAGTAAAGTTTGTGACGTTGTGGATATCTCTGGATCTAACAGCCAATTTGGAAAATTATTACGTATGGTGCGTAAGTAATTCTCACAGGAAACAGCTAAAATCAAGGTATATATGCTTTGAGTCTGACAAAGCTGTCATTTGTACATTTTCTGCAGCTGCTGTGACTAATCAGAAGCCAGAAAGTCTGTCAGTCTTACCATGGATAATGTCTTGTAATGTGACTGGATTGAAGAGATCAGATAGGTAGTCGCTCCAAGCAAAATATTGGTACTCGAACAGATTCGGTGACTGGAAGCCAACACCAACATAGTTGGGGAATAGCTGGATGGATGATGAAATGAGTCATCATCATCAGCAGGCGCATAGGGTAGGATAGTTTCACTACAGGGGAGAAACGCTTGTATTTTCTGTGCACTCACTCACATGTTAAGGCTCCCGCCTTAAGTGAGTGAGTGCACAGAAAATCCCCACTCCACCGAAATGTTTGCATTAGTTCACGAATAGGCAAAATGTACGTATCTGTGAGAGTCCAGTTCATGTGTACGTACTTGAAACCTGCAGTTTTGCCAAGATTTTCAAAATGTACGCTAGCAATTTGTCATTTCTTGGTGGAGCCAGCAAATCAAAAGAAACATAAGTGTTGTATACTGTGCGTCACTACCGCACACCGGGAAAATTTCGCCTTTATGCATAGCACAAACGTTCGTTCTCTTGCGGAGAACCTTTTACCATATTTTGTGTCACAGGTACATAGGACGACAGTAAGTATCCACCGAAACACTTTCAAAGATTTGATGAACGAACAAATCAGACCTGACTTGGTCACCCGGGGCCAATCAGAGCTCTATGAAGCGATCATACGCTTTGGCTCCTACTGTTATTGTGGTTTCTGAAAATTTATTCACCTCATTCAACGATGAATGTAATTCTAATGGTACTATTAAGAACACTTGCTTAGCGCAAAAGCTGACGTTGGCAGGCCGACTCTTTTGACTTCTCCAATAGGATACCATTGGTTTTTGTGCAGTGCACACCTGCAATGCATGCTGGATTAGGATAGGATATAGGTGGATAGGATTTGCAACAGAGAACAATTATGTAATTGAATGATATCAAACGTAGTTTTATATAAAAGGTGTTTTTTTAGACTTGGCTTGGGTCTTACTGAGACTGTTCGTAATCGTGAACAGTGTATTAATTGCGATCGGAAGTTGAAAGTAAGCATGTCTCTGGTATGCGACGCGTACTTTGTACGTCTTCAGACGCGATAAGGCAGCTCCCATTTCTTATCTGCACCTTGTATCTGGGCTGGTTTTTAAAACTACAGAAGCCTACATTACCTCACGCTTAGCAGCGCTTGCGAGAGATAGATCCTGCTTTCTTCTAGAATTAAGTTTACATATTTTGCATCAGAAAAAATAATACTTCTCACTCAAAGTAATTTGTTTAAGGCCACCACATTAGTGGAAGATAAGCTAAACTATGTTTATGAAAAAATCCTGATATGAACTCCATCTGTAACTTTAAATTATAATTAATTGTTCCACTAAAGTCATCATTTTTGACATAATGTTCAAAAAATAATTTAGATGGCACCGTTTTAAATTTGGCTGAAAACTATTAATTTTCCTTTCATCAAGGTAATAATTATAGTTGGATTTTGATGTGGCACGGCAAACTGACAAACACTATTGAAATGTCTATCGATAAATTACACCACGTGTTAAAATATGGTGAATTACGGAAAATACACAACTCCATCTATTGAAATAATAATCTATAAATAATGTAATGGTAATTCATTGTTATTTACCACCTCGCTCCTTGATGTATTTTATTTACCACAGATGGAGCTACTTTAACCTGTACTGTTTTGTCAAACAGATTGCGTGTCGTAATATTTTACATCTTGAATTCACTAAATTAATCATATCTTTTGATAGAGTGAACCGATTTTGATGAAACAGAGCCTAAGTAATACCCCAAGTTACGTAGAATTTTTGTATATAAGCATTGTCTGCATTAAATTCGTAGATTTCACGTGATGCGCGAACAAACAATCACTTTCTACAGATTTATTATATGTATAGAGGTGGTCTCAAGCTGAATCAAGGCTGAATGGCAAAGTGATGTAACCTCTTATGCTTAATTCAACATATTTTTATACATTTCTTACAGTATCCAAAATGCAATAGGTTCATCGCACTACCCAGTTACACTTACATATTTCTAGAATGAGACATTAAAAAATGATTGTCCGTCCCTTCGTCACATGGTTCTAATTGGCTTCAACTAGCAAAAAGTTGCAATAATTCGCCTCGCATATCTGGCCTAATGGTTGCAATGAACCATTTAGTTAACCGGCCAGTTAACTTATGTGTTGATGCTTAATCGCGGATGTAATTTCAAATGACGCCGACATAAGTGAAGCATTCCGGAATATTCTTGAGGAGTGTTATTCTGGTGGTAGTAGATAATATGGAACTCGAGATATATCGATTGCTTCTAAAAGAGTGGTCGATATTACCTTTGCTTTTATATCTGCTTTAATTAATTTGGACATTTTATTTACATATCGGGCGTGTCGTTCATAATCACATTAAATTAAATGCGTTAATATACTGGTTAATATATGTCGATTAACACAAAGATAAAAGAAAAATACGTAAAAATAAAAAAAATGTTTTTTTCAAACAAAGTAAATGGAATAAAAATGTGCAAAAATTAGAACACCATATAAAAGTCAGTCATTACAAACGACTGAAATTCTCCCTTGAAAACTGACAGCTGTCAACTGATCAAAACATAAGATACTCCTAACTTTATCTCTGCTTGTGTAAATTATAAAAACGAAAAATGACTCCTTTGGTTAAACCACTGAATGGATTAGGTATTTTTTTTTACAATTCGCCATAGAATATCATGAAGTATATGCGATATGATTTAATGTGATTGTGAACGACACACCCGATATGTTTACAGGAAAATAACTTATTTACAATAAAAATTAAAACTATACTCGAAATAAAACTAAAACGAAAAAATAATAATCTACGATTACAATTATTAATGTGTTATGAACTATTCTAATAATATAATAATAATTCACAATAAATAATGCTATAAAATAAATATTGATTGTGCAATGCATTTGGCGGTTTAAATCACGTTAACTAATTAATGAATATACATTATAAACCGCATTAGTGTTAAAAATTTAGTTAACGTATGAATTATGATTGAAAGGTTTTATGTTATATTCTATTTTAATTATTATTTACTAGTTTTGATTACATTTAAAACCTAATTTATAAATTATTTGCGAATATGTTTAATTTTGGTTATTTACTGAACGTACGGAATAGAAAATAGAAATATTGAATAATTGACTGCATTATAAATAAAGAAACATATCACGGCTCCACGTAAAACACGAATATTCTACCAGTGTACCTGTAATATGATCCAAACGCATTCTGACTACCTATCGTATGCACAAAAACAATAGAACCCTCACAAAATTATCGCACGCCACAACAATACACCCCCAGTTCATTGCCCTCCGCATTTGTCGGGCATATTTTCTTCATCAAAGTACTTTATACATCGAGCTTGCGGTGACCGCGGCCCTTCACACGGCATGCTTCCCATGTTTCTCTAATCTTCAAATATTTATCATGTAAGTAAGGGAAATAAGTTATTTAGTTGGTTACGGTGCAAATTCCTGACAAAGGGTATTATTAAATTATAGCGTTTTTAGTTTACCTTAGAGATGTCGTGTGAGTAAGTAGATAGGATAGGTACATAAATATTGAGCTGCATATTATATGACGGATCATTCTTTGTCATAAATTGGTGAAGAATTTGGCAAACCTCGCATGGTTCTCTTCTCATACAAAACGTGTATTGACCACGTATTTCGCTTGCTTACTTGGGTACAGCAGGTTGGTTATTTTCCTTCAAAATATATTTCTGCGATTCGGAGAATATATCTACATATTTGAAAATCTTATTAATTTCGAACAGGAAAGGAGAATCGTTTAATACAGCTGCAGTTCTTATTTTCTTGTATTTCATTCGACATCGATTCGTTCATATAATAAAAGTACGAAAAAAGTTCCGAGAATTTCTGCTTCTATTAAACTATAAATTCCTAGTACTTTCAGGTACAGTTACGTCTCTACAATAATTATTAAACTGTTACCAGCTGTACTAGGAATTACGGAGAAGTAGGGATTTTCAAACAATTTTCTATTGAAGATTTACGTCTGATATTAAACTATATTTGCTGCGACGAGAATATCACAGTTGATAGTTTCTCATGCAAAATACTGTACATAAGTCATTTGAGTTTATTTTTACCTAGTGTGACTTACTTATTTTAATTAACTTTTCTAATAATATTCTCGTATACGTCGCCACAATGCACACTAGACTATATCAAAACAAACTTACACCAAAGAATTCTGCCAAAACAAATGACGAACGAACCCGCAGTTCCGTCAAAACTACGACCCACCGAGATCACAAAGCAACCCCGATGCAAGGATTTTTTTACCTGCATCCTCTTTTCCTGGAACTCCGCAAACGAAAATCCCCGAATACCTGGCATTCAAATAAAATGGACCAGTATTCCTCATACGGCAGTCAATAAATCTCTGAGATCCGAAATGTTTGGTGTACCCATAAAATAGTGTTATGGTCCTTTCAAATGCCTTTGGTCCTTCGAGTCATCCTCAGTCTAATATAAATTCCGAACGTTTGAAGTATGCGTTATTGAAAAATAATTCGGGGTAGTTTGGAAGATTTATCGATTATAATAAATATGTGGTTTTGGGGAATGTTATGTGTCTAATTTGTGATTTTGAATTGATAAATGTTGCAATTCAGAGGTATATTAGGATAGGTAATATTTTCTAAAAAGTTCGGAAGTTTTGGTCACCGAAAGCTTGGCAGCTTTAGAAATCTTGAGTAAGCCTTAATGTCAATTCTTTTTTGAGTTACTACTAACGTATTTGCTTTGATATAGTACTTTTTAGTGATGATGTATTAAAACGCACAAAATTAAAGCGAGCCGGCAACCTTCAAGGCAATTGACGTGTATTATTTTCCAAAGAGTATGAAATCAAAGAAGCATTATAGTGTTGTGCTTATTAGCACAAAATAAGCACAACACAACACCTCCAATTACCTCAAAACTTACGACACCCACCCTCTAAAATCCAAAATTTACAGCCATGATTCCACATCCACATGAATATCTAACGAGGGATAAATAAACAAATTCACGAATCGCCCTTTTGAAACTCTAAACGTTGTTCAGCGTGCAATCTCAGTAAATAATTGCACTTCCCCTCCATAAAGTGACTGGAGGGGAGTTTGTTCACGTAAAATGATAGGGACACGTCTTAACTAGTGAAGTGGCCAGAACTAGATACCTGAATTTGATACCCCGTTTTTTAGTACAGAGTATCTTGGGAGTTAGGAGTTGCAGGGGTCTTGTTGTAGGCGATAATTGGGTCGTAAATATTGCAGAATACTGTTTAGTGTTTCTATAATCAATGAAGTGGACATGAATAAAGTCCATTGACGTAATATTGTCGTGACAATAAAAATCCAAGTGTGAAAAAACAAAGATAGTAATACAAATAAGAAGCATTGATTTAAATTATTTTACTGTTAATATTGAAATTGATGTTAAATAAAAAAAAAATACATTGATTAGATCAATTAAATCCATAAAAGGCGTGAAAAATGTTTTGTTACTACAATTCTATACACATGGACAACAATGATTTTTTATTAACATTCCAATTCCAAATAATCATTTATTAATTGGAATAAAATTTAAAAAATTGTTGCTATTTAATTTCCCATCTGTTAATACAGTAAATAAGCATCTATGGAAATACTTTTTCATATAAAAGCCTGCGATTTTTTTGAAATTCGTTAGTGTGTCTTTGTAGTTGGTTTCATTTGCAAGATGAGGGCTAATATCGTGGCTTTCTTGATTTTGGCGGTAAGTAACATCCTTGCGATCCTTGGAGTAACAACTTCTAGGTTTCGCGAAACACTTGAGTCTGTGTTTCCCGAAAGCTAGAATTTAGGACTCCTCAAGTCAAGACTGAATAGGTTACACCTTAGCAAGTGTGCTTCGACTACGTCGTCGATTACCTAACATCGGGAAAAACACAAAAATATCTGGTAAAAAAACAGTGGTTAATAAAGTGACAATAAAAAAGTCATGATTAAATTATTCGTGAATATTTTATTAAGTTTAGTGTTATTCTTAAAAGTACTGATTACGTTAAAGAAATTGAATAGAACATTAAAAGAGCTTTTGCAGTAAGCTCACCACTGGCTTTCAGAAACCGATGTTAGAGTGGCTCGTCCCATTTAATTACAAGTTTAAGGGAAGTAAACAAACTTGCTTAGATATAAAAAATCATGTATTATTTTTCTTTCAGATATGTTGCGTTACCCAAGCAGCTCCAGGTTTGTAAGACTTAGGCCCTCCGCACATGGAGCTACTGAAAAGGAACTAATCACAAACTCACATTACTAACGAGTTTTTTGAGCGTCACCGCCCATACATTGTCATACAGGTTCGCACACGACGCGACTAGTCACTAACCAGTTAGTAACGCGTTGGCAACTGATCGCACGCGACGCGTCGTGCCGGTCGCCGAGCTACTAGGTTACCCGAGTTTACTGTGTTTTGATGTGAAAAATGAATGATCAAGCCTTAAAGCTCTTGTGCTGCAACTGACAATCTGCAGTTCACATTATTTTGGATATATGGGTTAATCCAAATTTGCGTCGATTCCTTTGGCGTCTGTTATGATGATAATATAATATAATGACATCGTCATCTTCGCTCGATCCACTCGACATTTTTATTGCTTCCAATATTTCCCCTTGCTAGGTTTTTCGCACGTGTTTATTTGGTAGTAGAAATAACAGGAGTGACTGAAACCTTGCAATGTGAGTAGCGTAGTCGTGTGCGAAATACAGTTTATAACTAGTTTGTAATTCTAATTACCGATTAATTCCGTCATATTTGAGTAGCTCCATGTGCGGAGGGCCTTATTGTAATGTTTCGATTGTTGAACTTTTTAACTAACCTTAAAAAAAACAGAAAGTTTTTCAGTTTATGGGCCAAAATACATATAATAAAGAGTAAACCAAAACACTGTTATCGCATTGTTGCTACAGATATTTTGGTTTTAAAGTTCCACATAATAATTTATCGAAACTGAGTCCCTTTTCAAATAGGTATTTGTTTACAGCGGAGATTTGTTGTAAGAGTAAGATATAATTTTTGTGTAGCCCGACCTTTAAAAAATCCTTTTTAAAGTGGTTTCAACAGAACTATATGCAGTTTGAGATGGCTATGTTTTACTTAATATAGTTAGTAAACAAGATCTCCACTGTTTGATAAAATAGGATCATTTAATCAGATTTCATAACTAACCTATGATTTTTATTACCATATATTTCTTGACTTAAAGGAATACTGCTTTTTTAGGATGTGTAAAACCACCACCCACAACGTCATCAACTACTACAACCACTACGAGTACTACAAGCACTACAAGTACAACTACACCTAGACCTTGTTCAAACACAACATCAAGCTCCTCTACGACACCTAGCACAACTTCAACTACTACAACTAGTACCAGTACTACAACTACTCCAAAAACTACAACTTCAACTACACCTAAACCTTGTGACAACACCACTTCAAGTAGTTCTACGACTAGCACAACTTCAACTAGTTCTAGCACCAGTAGTACTAGTACTACAACTACTCCAAAAACGACCACTTCAACTACAACTACTCCAACACCTGATACTAACACAACTTCAACTACAACAACCAGTTCGAGTACCAGTACTACAACTACTCCAAAAACGACGACTTCAACAACAACTACTACTCCTTGTGCAAATACAACTTCAAGTTCAAGCACAACTTCAACTACGTCAACTAGTTCAAGCACCAGTAGTACTAGTACTACAACTACTCCAAAACCTGATACTAACACAACTTCCACTACGACAACTAGTACCAGTACTACAACAACCCCAAAAACTACTACTTCAACGACAACTACTCCAATACCTGATACTAACACAACTTCCACTACGACAACTAGTTCAACCACCAGTACCAGTACCACAACTACTCCAAAAACTACTACTACTCCTGCTCCTTGTGCAAATACAACTTCAAGTTCAAGCACAACTTCAACTACGTCAACTAGTTCAAGCACCAGTAGTACTAGTACTACAACTACTCCAAAACCTGATACTAACACAACTTCCACAACGACAACTAGTACCAGTACTACAACAACTCCAAAAACTACTACTTCAACAACGACACCTAAACCTTGTGCCAACACAACATCAAGCTCCTCTACGACTTCTAGCACAACTAGTTCAAGCACCAGTACTAGTACTACAACAACTCCAAAAACTACTACTACACCTAAGCCTTGTGCTAACACAACATCTAGCTCCTCTACGACATCTAGCACAACTAGTTCAAGTACCAGCACTAGTACTACAACTACTCCAAAAACGACTACTACAACAACTACACCCAAGCCTTGTGCTAACACAACATCTAGCTCCTCTTCGACATCTAGCACAACTAGTTCAAGCACCAGCACTAGTACTACAACTACTCCAAAAACGACTACTACAACAACTACACCCAAGCCTTGTGCTAACACAACATCTAGCTCCTCTACGACATCTAGCACAACTAGTTCAAGCACCAGTACTAGTACTACAACTACTCCAAAAACGACTACTACAACAACTACACCCAAGCCTTGTGCTAACACAACATCTAGCACCTCTTCGACATCTAGCACAACTAGTTCAAGCACCAGCACTAGTACTACAACTACTCCAAAAACGACTACTACAACAACTACACCTAAGCCTTGTGCTAACACAACATCTAGCTCCTCTTCGACATCTAGCACAACTTCCACTACGACATCTACTTCAAGCACCAGTACTACAACTACTCCAAAAACTACAACTACTACTCCTTGTGCTAACACAACTAGTACGACTACAACTACGACTCCACAACATTGTACAACTCCCACTACAACGACAACTACAACTACTACGACTACTGCCCCACCAACTACAAAACGTTGTCTTCGTGTGTGGAACTATGATCTTAGTTTCTAGTAAAGATCGGTGGTTTAAGAACTTTTATAGTAATTTAGATGGTATAGTTTTGTTAAACTTATGTATCTTTTTCCTTTGGTTTTGGGGGTATATTAATAAATGCTTTTTCTTCTGAAGTAGTAAGATTTGTTATTTTTTCTATTTTTTGGCGACTAGTCTTTGGTTTCATATTATCATCATCATAGTGTATTAATATTTATGAAATATGTTTTAGTAAAGGGTACAAGGAAATAAAATGTATATTTTATTATTGAAATAAATTATTATTTTATTATTTTTTAATACTTCTGCTGATATTTAAAATATGATCTAGTTTCATTTATTTATTTTACCTTGCCGCTTATAACACATAAGAAAAATCCAATAAATAAAAAAACCTATCAGTATCAACCTCTATAGCTTTTAAAAAAAATAAATTACTGCTTCTAGAGTTTCCTGCTTTTCTTTCTAAGAAGATCAGCCAAATATGTATAGCTAAGTATAGTGCACAAGCATATGCGCAGACACAGGCGCACTCCCTATTCCTTCGTTCTCATATCCCGATAAGACAGCAATCCGACACGACCGGATAGAGACCAGGGGCAGGACCAACAGTTACGTGCTCTCCGATGCAAGGGTACATCAATCATCAACTTCAAGAATTGGACAGAATATGGTAAAGATAAGTATGGTAAATTAATATTAGTAGGAGTGTAAATGGAGGATAATTAGCAAACAGTAATTATAAATGCATGGTATACTTCATACTCCTTACATGGTTAGAGATATTCTTGTTAGACCCATGTTTACCAACCATATTAACGTCCGTTTTTCTTAAAACAACTCTATATTTTGATAACTGAACGTTTTCATAGAATACAAAAATAGTCGTTTTAAGAATGCCGAGTTCAATTACCGTTTGCAGGTTCTTTATTATATAGTAGATCAGTATTTTGAACTTGGAGATTAAGTAGTCTAATCATTGAAAGGTGAAGAATCATACAAAAACAGAAAGTACTACTCCTAACACCTACTCGTCCTAACTCTCAACCAACCTGTAAGTTTATGGAGGAATAAGCGTCCATCTATAAGGTTCTCTTGGATGTTAAATTAACAATTATAGAAGACAGAGAGTCAATGTCATGTAAGTATTGTATTACGGAGCATAAAATAGGATTCATACAAGAAAAGTCCTACCACCAACTTTTGCAAAACACACTGTCAATTTTAGTTGAGTCGCACATTTGCCATTACATCACTAGATGGTAAGCGACGTTGCAGTTGAAGATGGAGCAATCTTAAGAGAACTTAAGGACTCTCAGGTTGCCCACGTGATTCACCCAGAACACAGTATCAGAGAAATTTACTCAAGCTTGTTGGAAAATGGCTAATAGATGATTTATTTCCATTATCGATGCACAGCAGTCATGGTTGCGATAATGAATGTAATGAAGAGGTAAACAGTCTGAACAGCTTAATGAATTTCTATATTATATACCAACATAATATAAAATAGAGACAGAAAAATATTCCAAAGGTGCAGTTTATCACAATTGTTTACAACTAGGTAATGTTGATTACAATGTTACAGTAAATTATGCACCTGTGTCAACAGAAGCGTTGCAGAGCCTTGAAAAGACACGTAGTTGCATAGATATTATAAGTATGAGAAAGTAATCCAAACTCGTTGAATTATCATCCTATTTTACGATTGACAAATATGATTCTAATGAATAAACTTATAAACTATCAAAATAATAAAGTAATCTCTAAAGTAAGCTATATTAAAATAAATAATGTAACAACGACTCTCTTACTTTAATGGTCGGTTTCAGATCATCTTATGCCGTGGTTATTTACTGATTTTGAATGAAAGATATTTCAATAAACCATTGATAAAGGGACACCTTTATCAGTGGTTTATTTGTCATGGTGGCCTAGTGGGCAAATAACCAACCTCTCGAGTATGAGGGCGCGGGTTCGAATCCAGGTCAGGCAAGTACCAATGCAACTTTTCTAAGTTTGTATATACTTTCTAAGTATATCTTAGACACCAATGGCTGATAAAAAGGCGAAGGAAAACATCTTGAGGAAACCTGGACTACATAGTCTGAAATCACCAACCCTGGAGGCCTGTGCCCAGCAGTGGGACGATAAAAAGGCTGTAACTGTAAAGGTGTCCTAAGACCAGCCATGATTGACATGGTATATATCGCCAATCGTATAACATTAATTCATTTTCCTTTTCATTCCAAGGTCGGGTAAAGCCATTAAAATAGTTCCGGAGTCCTTGAAGAGATCTGTTTCTATTCTATTACATTTGGGGTCAAATTGATGTCCAATAAACGGTGCTTACTAATCTTAGTAAGATTTTGAAAAATACCTGCAATGGCAAATAAACATACTTTGAAAAAGCATGATGACATAGACTATATTTTTTGTACGAGAAAAGTGCCTAGCAATGACAAAATAAAAAGTTCGCCGGTATTTTAAAAGGTGAGATCAACATTTATGAAGAAAAACCAGCATTTTTTTCCTATAAAACAATACTATGATGCATTGCCTAGGCCATTGGCTGCACGTTCTACACTAAGTAAATATTTTGCCATCTGCTCTGTCTACGTTTCATATTATACATTTCAAAGAAAGTCTTATTTTCACGATGGTACCTTTTCAATAACTGTTTTTATTTATTTTGTTATATAGAATATATTATATTGTTGTGACGTTCAAAGATTTACGATATAAAAGCATGGTTTTCTATATGCTAATAGTAATGTTTCGTGGCTGGCCGAAGTGGCATAATGAGGGCTAATATTTTAGCACTCACTCTTATAGCGGTAAGGAAACAATGATTTTTATTAGTATGCAAAGATATATAAATAAGTGTTTCAGTATCAATAATAGGCTTGCCTCAATGTGACTTAAATACAATAAGAGGTGACCTTACCACATAATTTTTTTTTTTAAGTCAAATACACCCAAAATATTATTTTATTTCGGTTTATTGTTTTTTTTATATTTTCATATGTTATTGGTTATTTCCAGATATGTTACGTTTCGCAAGCGAGTCCAATTATAGGTACGTATTTTGGAAACAAATAATACAATAAATCTTACCAATGAGATTTGGTCTCATGCAGTCTCAAGGTCTCAGAAATCTATGTAATTTCATTTCTCTATTTTTGTGTCCACGAAAATAACGATATCAACAAGTTTTAGCAAGAAATTGAAGGTCAACAGGAATTTTTTAATCCTAACTAATATTATAAATGAGAAAGTAACTCTGTCTGTCTGTCTTTCTGTCTGTCTGTCTTTTCTTCACGCCTAAACTACTGAATCGATTTGTATGAAATTTGGTACAGATATAGTTTGAAACTTGAGAAAGGACATAGGATAGTTTTTATTACAAAAAAATATAAAAATAAAATTTATTCCGGACATATAGCGCCACCTATTGGTCAAACCAAAAATCTACCGGAAGTTACTATTCCACGCGAAAGAAGTCGCGGGCAAAAGCTAGTAGAAAATATAATAATAAACAATTTGTAAAGGGTCATCTCAATAATAATAACTAACAACAGCATTTTTGTCTCCACAGGATACTTGGATGCTTTGGCGCAAAAATTAAGTAAATATATACCTTTTTACTAAAAAATGTATCTGACATCAAAAAGTGGTGAAAGCAAAAACTAAATACCTGTAGGTGCATCGCTCTCCTTTAAGTGAAGTCGATATCTACTGGTTGCACCCATGTTTCTGAAGAATTTAAGTTCGAGTTGATAAATCTTTCAATATAAGATAGCTTACTTTTCGTATAAATAACCTTTTTATCTATAGGTGTAACCGCTAGAGGAACTTAGTACCATTAAATACCACACCAAAAAGGATTGAAAATACCTACAAAGATCAAAATATCTTTAATATTTTATATTTTAAATTTATATTAACATTTAACATTTTTTTTTTTGTTTTAGCCGTTTCAGTTCTAAGCCCGTTAGCATCTTTGGTACCCACACCTTCTACAACGACAACGAAAAAACCTGCGACTACACCCTGTGCTCACGCTACTACAAAATCAACCGCAAAAACTACTACACAGAAACTTACAACAACTACAAATGCTACTACCACTACTACAAAAACGACACCACGAGTTACAAATGCTACTACAACGATTAAACCGAATACCACTACAGCGAAACCTTGTGAAACGACACCAGTTAAAAATGTCACTACACCGGGGCCAAACACTACGACTATTGGACCAGTTACGACACCCAGCGGGCCTGATGTAACCACGTCAGATGAAATAGATACCACTTCAGAAGGACCTGATACTACCACACCAAGTTTACCAGATGTGACGACAACAAGTTTACCAGATGTAACGACGACAATTGAAACTGATACCACAACACCAAATGGAATAGATACCACAACACCAAGTGATACAGATACAACAACACCAAATGGAATAGATACTACAACACCGAGTGATACAGATACCACAACACCAAGTGACACAGATACAACAACACCGAGTGACACAGATACCACAACACCGAGTGATACAGATACCACAACACCAAGTGGCACAGATACTACAACACCGAGGGATACAGATACCACAACACCAAATGAAATAGATACTACAACACCAAGTGGAATAGATACTACAACACCAAGTGGAATAGATACTACAACACCGAGTGATACAGATACAACAACACCAAGCGGCACAGAAACCACAACTTATGCACCTTGTGATACCGATACTACAACACTGAGTGATACAGATACCACAACACCGAGTGATACAGATACCACAACACCAAGCGGCACAGAAACCACAACTTATGCACCTTGTGATACCGATACTACAACACCGAGTGATACAGATACTACAACACCGAGTGACACAGGTACCACAACACCAAGCGACACAGATACAACAACACCGAGTGATACAGATACCACAACACCAAGCGACACAGATACTACAACACCGAGTGATACAGATACCACAACACCAAGCGACACAGATACAACAACACCGAGTGACACAGATACCACAACACCGAGTGATACAGATACCACAACACCAAGCGACACAGATACAACAACACCAAATGGAATAGATACCACAACACCAAGTGACACAGATACAACAACACCGAGTGATACAGATACCACAACACCAAGTGGCACAGATACTACAACACCGAGTGATACAGATACTACAACACCGAGGGATACAGATACCACAACACCAAATGAAATAGATACTACAACACCAAGTGGAATAGATACTACAACACCGAGTGATACAGATACAACAACACCAAGCGGCACAGAAACCACAACTTATGCACCTTGTGATACCGATACTACAACACCGAGTGATACAGATACCACTTATCCACTTTGTGATACCGATACTACAACACCAAGTGACACAGATACAACAACACCGAGTGATACAGATACCACAACACCAAGTGGCACAGATACTACAACACCGAGTGATACAGATACCACAACACCAAGCGACACAGATACTACAACACCGAGTGATACAGATACCACAACACCAAGCGACACAGATACAACAACACCGAGTGACACAGATACCACAACACCGAGTGATACAGATACCACAACACCAAGCGACTCAGATACAACAACACCGAGTGACACAGATACCACAACACCGAGTGATACAGATACCACAACACCAAATGGAATAGATACCACAACACCAAGTGACACAGATACAACAACACCAAGTGATACAGATACCACAACACCAAGTGACACAGATACCACAACACCAAGTGACACAGATACAACAACACCGAGTGATACAGATACCACAACACCAAGTGGCACAGATACTACAACACCGAGTGATACAGATACTACAACACCGAGGGATACAGATACCACAACACCAAATGAAATAGATACTACAACACCAAGTGGAATAGATACTACAACACCGAGTGATACAGATACAACAACACCAAGCGGCACAGAAACCACAACTTATGCACCTTGTGATACCGATACTACAACACCGAGTGATACAGATACCACAACACCGAGTGATACAGATACCACAACACCAAGTGACACAGATACAACAACACCGAGTGATACAGATACCACAACACCAAGTGGCACAGATACTACAACACCGAGTGATACAGATACCACAACACCAAGCGACACAGATACTACAACACCGGGTGACACAGATACCACAACACCGAGTGATACAGATACCACAACACCAAGCGACACAGATACAACAACACCGAGTGACACAGATACCACAACACCGAGTGATACAGATACCACAACACCAAATGGAATAGATACCACAACACCAAGTGACACAGATACAACAACACCAAATGGAATAGATACCACAACACCAAGTGACACAGATACAACAACACCGAGTGATACAGATACCACAACACCAAGTGGCACAGATACTACAACACCGAGTGATACAGATACTACAACACCGAGGGATGCAGATACCACAACACCAAATGAAATAGATACTACAACACCAAGTGGAATAGATACTACAACACCGAGTGATACAAATACAACAACACCAAGCGGCACAGAAACCACAACTTATGCACCTTGTGATACCGATACTACAACACCGAGTGATACAGATACCACTTATCCACCTTGTGATACCGATACTACAACACCGAGTGATACAGATACCACAACACCGAGTGATACAGATACCACAACACCAAATGTAATAGATACCACAACACCAAGTGACACAGATACAACAACACCGAGTGATACAGATACCACAACACCAAGTGGCACAGATACTACAACACCGAGTGATACAGATACCACAACACCAAGCGGCACAGAAACCACAACTTATACACCTTGTGATACCGATACTACAACACCGAGTGATACAGATACCACAACACCAAGTGACACAGATACAACAACACCGAGTGACACAGATACCACAACACCAAATGGAATAGATACCACAACACCAAGTGACACAGATATAACAACACCAAATGGAATAGATACCACAACACCAAGTGACACAGATACAACAACACCGAGTGATACAGATACCACAACACCAAGTGGCACAGATACTACAACACCGAGTGATACAGATTCTACAACATCGAGGGATACAGATACCACAACACCAAATGGAATAGATACTACAACACCGAGTGATACAGATACCACAACACCAAATGGAATAGATACCACATCACCAAGTGACACAGATACAACAACACCAAATGGAATAGATACCACAACACCAAGTGACACAGATACAACAACACCGAGTGATACAGATACCACAACACCAAGTGGCACAGATACTACAACACCGAGTGATACAGATACTACAACATCGAGGGATACAGATACCACAACACCAAATGAAATAGATACTACAACACCAAGTGGAATAGATACTACAACACCGAGTGATACAGATACAACAACACCAAGCGGCACAGAAACCACAACTTATGCACCTTGTGATACCGATACTACAACACCGAGTGATACAGATACCACTTATCCACCTTGTGATACCGATACCACAACACCGAGTGATACAGATACCACAACACCGAGTGATACAGATACCACAACACCAAATGTAATAGATACCACAACACCAAGTGACACAGATACAACAACACCGAGTGATATAGATACCACAACACCAAGTGGCACAGATACTACAACACCGAGTGATACAGATACCACAACACCAAGCGGCACAGAAACCACAACTTATGCACCTTGTGATACCGATACTACAACACCGAGTGATACAGATACCACAACACCAAATGGAATAGATACTACAACACCGAGTGATACAGATACCACAACACCAAGCGACACAGATACAACAACACCGAGTGATACAGATACCACAACACCAAGCGACACAGATACAACAACACCGAGTGACACAGATACCACAACACCAAGCGACACAGATTCAACAACACCGAGTGACACAGATACCACAACACCGAGTGATACAGATACCACAACACCAAATGGAATAGATACCACAACACCAAGTGACACAGATACAACAACACCAAGTGATACAGATACCACAACACCAAGTGACACAGATACAACAACACCGAGTGACACAGATACCACAACACCGAGTGATACAGATACCACAACACCAAGCGACACAGATACAACAACACCGAGTGACACAGATACCACAACACCGAGTGATACAGATACCACAACACCGAGTGATACAGATACCACAACACCAAGCGACACAGATACAACAACACCGAATGACACAGATACCACAACACCGAGTGATACAGATACCACAACACCAAATGGAATAGATACCACAACACCAAGTGACACAGATACAACAACACCAAGTGATACAGATACCACAACACCAAGTGACACAGATACAACAACACCGAGTGACACAGATACCACAACACCGAGTGATACAGATACCACAACACCAAATGGAATAGATACCACAACACCAAGTGACACAGATACAACAACACCAAGTGACACAGATACAACAACACCGAGTGACACAGATACCACAACACCGAGTGATACAGATACCACAACACCAAATGGAATAGATACCACAACACCGAGTGACACAGATACCACAACACCAAGCGGCACAGAAACCACAACTTATGCACCTTGTGATACCGATACTACAACACCGAGTGATACAGATACCACAACACCAAATGAAATAGATACCACAACACCAAGTGACACAGATACAACAACACCAAGTGATACAGATACCACAACACCAAGTGACACAGATACAACAACATCGAGTGACACAGATACCACAACACCAAGCGGCACAGAAACCACAACTTATGCACCTTGTGATACCGATACCACAACACCGAGTGATACAGATACCACAACACCAAGCGACACAGATACAACAACACCGAGTGACATAGATACCACAACACCGAGTGATACAGATACCACAACACCGAGTGATACAGATACCACAACACCAAGCGACACAGATACAACAACACCGAGTGACACAGATACCACAACACCGAGTGATACAGATACCACAACACCAAGCGACTCAGATACAACAACACCGAGTGACACAGATACCACAACACCGAGTGATACAGATACCACAACACCAAATGGAATAGATACCACAACACCAAGTGACACAGATACAACAACACCAAGTGATACAGATACCACAACACCAAGTGACATAGATACAACAACACCGAGTGACACAGATACCACAACACCGAGTGATACAGATACCACAACACCAAATGGAATAGATACCACAACACCAAGTGACACAGATACAACAACACCAAGTGATACAGATACAACAACACCGAGTGACACAGATACCACAACACCAAGCGGCACAGAAACCACAACTTATGCACCTTGTGATACCGATACTACAACACCGAGTGATACAGATACCACAACACCAAGTGACACAGATACAACAACACCGAGTGACACAGATACCACAACACCAAGCGGCACAGAAACCACAACTTATGCACCTTGTGATACCGATACTACAACACCGAGTGATACAGATACCACAACACCAAATGAAATAGATACTACAACACCGAGTGATACAGGTACCACAACACCAAGTAATACAGATACCACAACACCAAGTGACACAGATACCACAACACCGAGTTATACAGATACCACAACACTGAGTGATACAGATACCACAACACCAAGCGGCACAGAAACCACAACTTATGCACCTTGTGATACCGATACTACAACACCGAATGATACAGATACCACAACACCGAGTGATACAGATACCATAACACCAAATGTAATAGATACTACAACACCGAGTGACACAGATACCACAACACCAAGCGGCACAGAAACCACAACTTATGCACCTTGTGATACCGATACTACAACACCGAGTGATACAGATACCACTTATCCACCTTGTGATACCGATACTACAACACCGAGTGATACAGATACCACAACACCGAGTGATACAGATACCACAACACCAAATGTAATAGATACCACAACACCAAGTGACACAGATACAACTACACCGAGTGATACAGATACCACAACACCAAGCGGCACAGAAACCACAACTTGTGCACCTTGTGATACCGATACTACAACACCGAGTGATACAGATACCACAACACCAAATGAAATAGATACTACAACACCGAGTGATACAGGTACCACAACACCAAGTAATACAGATACCACAACACCGAGTGATACAGATACCACAACACCGAGTGATACAGATACCACAACACCAAATGAAATAGATACTACAACACCGAGTGATACAGATACCACAACACCAAATGGAATAGATACCACAACACCGAGTGACACAGATACCACAACACCAAGCGGCACAGAAACCACAACTTATGCACCTTGTGATACCGATACTACAACACCGAGTGATACAGATACCACAACACCAAATGAAATAGATACCACAACACCAAGTGACACAGATACAACAACACCGAATGACACAGATACCACAACACCGAGTGATACAGATACCACAACACCAAATGGAATAGATACCACAACACCAAGTGACACAGATACAACAACACCAAGTGATACAGATACCACAACACCAAGCGGCACAGAAACCACAACTTATGCACCTTGTGATACCGATACTACAACACCGAGTGATACAGATACCACAACACCAAATGAAATAGATACTACAACACCGAGTGATACAGGTACCACAACACCAAGTAATACAGATACCACAACACCAAGTGACACAGATACCACAACACCGAGTGATACAGATACCATAACACTGAGTGATACAGATACCACAACACCAAGCGGCACAGAAACCACAACTTATGCACCTTGTGATACCGATACTACAACACCGAATGATACAGATACCACAACACCGAGTGATACAGATACCATAACACCAAATGTAATAGATACTACAACACCGAGTGACACAGATACCACAACACCAAGCGGCACAGAAACCACAACTTATGCACCTTGTGATACCGATACTACAACACCGAGTGATACAGATACCACTTATCCACCTTGTGATACCGATACTACAACACCGAGTGATACAGATACCACAACACCGAGTGATACAGATACCACAACACCAAATGTAATAGATACCACAACACCAAGTGACACAGATACAACTACACCGAGTGATACAGATACCACAACACCAAGCGGCACAGAAACCACAACTTGTGCACCTTGTGATACCGATACTACAACACCGAGTGATACAGATACCACAACACCAAATGAAATAGATACTACAACACCGAGTGATACAGGTACCACAACACCAAGTAATACAGATACCACAACACCGAGTGATACAGATACCACAACACCGAGTGATACAGATACCACAACACCAAATGAAATAGATACTACAACACCGAGTGATACAGGTACCACAACACCAAGTAATACAGATACCACAACACCGAGTGATACAGATACCACAACACCAAGCGGCACAGAAGCCACAACTTATGCACCTTGTGATACCGATACTACAACACCGAGTGATACAGATACTACAACACCGAGTGATACAGGTACCACAACACCAAATGAAATAGATACCACAACACCAAGTGGAATAGATACTACAACACCAAGTGGAATAGATACTACAACACCGAGTGATACAGATACCACAACACCAAGCGGCACAGAAGCCACAACTTATGCACCTTGTGATACCGATACTACAACACCGAGTGATACAGATACTACAACACCGAGTGATACAGGTACCACAACACCAAATGAAATAGATACTACAACACCGAGTGATACAGGTACCACAACACCAAATGAAATAGATACCACAACACCAAGTGGAATAGATACTACAACACCAAGTGATACAGATACTACAACACCGAGTGATACAGATACTACAACACCGAGTGATACAGATACCACAACACCGAGTGATACAGATACCACAACACCGATTGATACAGATACTACAACACCGAGTGATACAGATACCACAACACCAAATGGAATAGATACTACAACACCGAGTGATACAGATACCACAACTCCGAGTTATACAGATACCACAACTTATGCACCTTGTGGGCATGAAGAGACGACTCCAAGTGGTACAGACACTACAACACCGAGTTATACAGATACCACATCTTATGCACCTTGTGGGCATGAAGAGACGACTCCAAGTGGTACAGATATTACAACTACAGGTGGGACAGATGTGACAACGCCGAGTGGTACCGATACAACTTCTGCACCTTGTGGGCATGACGAGACGACTTTAAAGGATGGGGATAGTACGACACCAAGCGGGCCGGATCTTACAACAAAGAATGAACCTGATACAACACCAGAGCCATCAACTGGTATTCCTGTTCCCGCAACGTCATCATCTTGCCACCACAATACAACGTCGAATCCCGTCACTACAACTACCATGCCTTCATCTGATCCTTGCGGACCCAGGTCTACTACGAAAGCTCCTGTAACGCATAGATCTGGAAACCCATGCAAGTAATATCAATAATACTACTTTATTATGTTAAGCTGACAGTGTAGGCACTAATTCTAAGCATTATATTGACATGCCGCATAACTAGGGCTACCATCTCGAATTTCGCCAAACCCGGACAAACATTTTAAAAACCCGGACATTTGGCGTAAATCGCATTGTTTCCCTGAACAAGTACGATTTTTATAATACCTAATTTGTAATCCATTTACTATTAACATATACTTAAATTCAATGAGGTGTTTCCTTACATGAAAAGTGTCCGGGTTTTCCCCGGGCGGCCCCCGGACGGCCTCCAAACGAGGACAAATCCGGGGAAAGCCCGGTGCATAACACAACTTTATATTCTTGTAATTATTTTGTTTGGTAGTTTGTAACTAAACAGTTCAGACTGTGCATTTCTCTGCTTTTGGAAACAATATAAACATGTTATGGCATAGTTTCAAACCTCTTAAATTCCCTTAATTACAAAAAAAAAACATTTATAAAAATGTAATCCACATAAAACTCAATTGCGCATTGAAAATATATTTTTTCTGTGAATTAATATAAAGGTTTACGATACTTTTGAATTTAATAATAAGCCTTATTTCAGATGTAGCGATGGACCTACAACTGAGGTTCCAACTGATGTGACGGATAATTGGGTGGATGAAACAGTCCATCTCTTGAATACAGGAGTAGTGGCCGTCGAAGATTTACTAGAAGAAATTCTAGCGTCAGGATCGAAAGATCTTCTGCATAAAATCAGAAAGAGAAGAAAGAGAAAGACTAGGTTACACAAAACAACAACTGTTATACCTATAATATTGTAGATAAAGTATTATTAGAACTTGAAAATGCAGACTTATGTATTGCTTTACTAAACGCTTGTGTCAATAAAATGACATGTACATTAATTTTCTATAACAATGCATGTGTACCTTTACTATACCATCTTACATATTTTTAGGTATTGCATTGTACATAATATACTTTGTTATGAATGATAAATAAATATGCGTTCTAAATAAGTCGTTTCTTTATGTTTCCTTTTTTATAGATACAAGAGGCCATTGTAATTAAGATTTCCATTTAACTGCGTTTAGCAAGGGAAATATCAGTCGCAGTCACTCTATCTAAAATACTGCTAGATATTGAAACTCGAAATCGACTCTAAGGTAATAGAAAAGAGTCCACTGAATATATTAAAAAATGATAAATAATTATGTTAATAAGTCATCATATTGCACAGACAGACCAAAAAAGGACCTTCGAAGCGTAACCAAGATATGGACCTATCGAAGTCTAAATCTGGGCTATATAGCATCCCAAACAAGCGTCCGTACAGCTGCTTACTATACCATACGTAGTTAGTATCACAGATTTAGGCTTTTTCCAGTAGCCAGTGGGATGGGTCCTTTGTCCACTACTGATGCGTACCCACGCTGCTTTTAACGAAATATTATCTGAGATTATGCAACTCACGGTTGTAGAACGTCTTAGAATTTAAAAAGCGTCGTCCTAAACATATCCATGAGATGTACATTATCATGACATATGCATCAGTTCTGCAGTCAGCAGTACCTATCCGAACTAGAGAGTTAAATCCAGTGTTTTCAATTTTGTATGAGTTCGCTTGAGTATGCAAAAAATAAAACGGGAATTTAAAACCCTTAAGCCACATTGCTGCCTTACCCCTCCGCTATATCCATATATTTGTAAGTATCATAGGAGAGTGCCCTTCGGTTTATAGAATCTGAAAGTTATACTCTCTCACTCTTGCACATTTGTCCACATCCAATAACATGAGAATGGAGCTACTTAGATAGTTAGTTCTCTTCTGTAGCTTCATTAGTTGCAATTTAGTAATGACTAACAGTATCATATTGTCCATGTAATCAAATGGATTCTGAGTTTGACACCCTGTCTGCAAGGTATAGCCCTGCCTCGAGTAACAAGCTCACAGGGTTTAAGGCTAAACAAAAGTTTAAAATAAAAAGTCAAAATCAAATCGTTTTTTTTGCAGGGAATATGGGCACAAAACAGGATGTTAAAATTTTTAATAGATTACAATTAGTGATTAAAAAATAAATCCACTGAAAAGATCTTGATAATATTGGATAGTTCACCGTTCAAAAACATGATATTTTTACAACACTACCACTTCCTGAGATTAAATTTTTAACTGAGTTCGATCAAAAAGCCTTACTCTTCAGTTTTATATAAGTATAGAGGGACTTAAAGCCATCAAACATAGTGCTACAATATTAGTGGTTTCTTAACGAATGTTAATACCACGACTGAAAATAATTTCTTAGTACAAAAACCTTACAATTTAAATATACTGTATACCTATTTTTCAGTCTCAAATGACGTAAATCCAATATAAATAGACTGCAACAACAAGCAAGTAAATAACATAAATGACAAACTTAAATATAATTTCTTTGTCTTGTGACAAATAGTCTTTAATTGTTCTGAAGTTCATTTTAATGTCACATAAGGAATTGTAGTTATTTACAAAAGAGGTATTAACAATAGCTTAGGTAGTGTTAAGAAGGGGCAAAAGCAATGAATTGGATATAAAAGGGCAGCCCGTAAAAGTAGCAGTAGTAGAAAAAGTTCGTTCCCTCTCGAAGATCTACCGAAGTAAGACAGCAAAAATGTCGGGCAAGCTATTTATTCTGGGTATCCTAGTACTTGCGGTAAGTGATATAATTTGAGATACAAATACTTTTATTTTTAATCTAACTTCCATAATATCTTCTTTTCTCTTTATCCATATCTTAATCTGCTTTTCGCAAACTACTTGGTGCATCCAGATAAAAGTACCTTACACCTAACAGCCTTTAATAATCCTCTAATAATATCAGTATCAAACAGCCCATTTACTGCAAGAGGCTGTTTGAATTCGGCTTAAAAAATAACGTGTGAAAGACATAACAGATTTGACAAAAAGCTAGGCATATTATGATGAAATAACAAAAACTTGATCACATTATTTGTTTATTTCAGGCATGTTGCTTTTTACAAGCATCTGCTCATCCAGCCTTACCAGATGTGACGACAGTAACTGGTGCGGTTCAAACAGCGACTGCACAAGTAGCAAACGCAGCTTCCAATGCGCCGAAGCCTGCTGATGTAGCAGGCGCAGTACAATCAGCCGTACCAGATACGACGACAGCAACTGGTGCGGTTCAAACAGCGACTGCACAAGTAGCAAACGTAGCTTCCAATGCGCCGAAGCCTGCTGATGTAGCAGGCGCAGTACAATCAGCCGTACCAGATGCGACGACAGCAACTGGTGCGGTTCAAACAGTGACTGCACAAGTAGCAAACGTAGCTTCCAATGCGCCGAAGCCTGCTGATGTAGCAGGCGCAGTATAATCAGCCGTACCAAAAGTCGATGCAAAATAGACCGTTAAAGACATCACATCAGCCGTATCAAGAAGATAAATTGAATAGTACTTATATTCTTACTTCTATTGGATCAAACCTTTCCTTTTTAAATTCGATTGATTAACTCCTAATTATGAAATTCTGAATATATTATTTGGAAATTAAATGATTTACTAATAAAACATTTGTAATGCTCTATATTGTTATAATCAATTTGTGTCAATAATAATTAATTAAATGTTATGTAATTATAAACATTTTTTATTTATTTCCCAGTGTTGAATGATGATGCGGTTCCATCAGGATTGTTTTGGAGTTTAAACTAATTAATAAATTGTATTTTTTTAAACAATTGAGCTGATGCGTGGGAGTTGTTTAGTTTTAGCCCGGTCAAAATAGACATTTGAAATAACAAAAATTCTCACAAAGCTGATTTTTGGTGGAGAGCTAGATTTGATCATTATAAATAAAATACTAAAAGTCCCCATCGATCCCATGTGTGCGTAAAAAGTTATTCGAGGTCAAATGTCAAAATTTTTGGTTTTTTGTGTTTTTTTCGAAAACGGTAAGTTTTATCAAAAAAAGACACCAGACCAAAGTTGTAGATCTTTAAATTTTCTACAAGAATGGCATTAACAGTTTTCTCATAAATCTTACCATTCCTGAGATATCGCGATTCAAAGAGTCACACTACACATGATATGCACATACAAGCCACGTATGTACGACGGCTGCCTTTAAGTTTTGTCGTTTGAAATAAGTATAGACAATCTAATAGGTTAACACCATTTATTGTTTTTCAGAGAATTCTCCGCAATATTTAATGCACTTTTGCATGCATTAAACCCAGTTCTTGAAATATTTATTCCATTCTGAAGTGAGGGTAGTCAAATTGGCCGATTTGTATGAGTCAACAGCTTTTTCAGGTGTGCTGAAACGTTTACCACGAAGACTTTACTTAATTTTGGGGAATGTAAAACAATCGTAATGCCCACGGATCCATGTCACGGTATGTTACATGTTGGTCTGCGACAATTAACTGCCGCATAGCCTCGATATTATCTTGGGTCATATGGGGTTTTGAATTACCTTCACGTGGCTTGTCGCTAAGGCTAGATTGCCCACTTTTAAATCCTAAATATCAGCGTACTGCAGTCCTAAGGCATGGTTCTGCATTACTAAACACAGAACAAAATTTTTTCAACCGCTGAAGTCGCGCACAATCCGCTTTTAAAGTGTAGAAAATTATCGCATGCTAATTTTCCTTCGACATTTCCATTTTTATCCAGAAGACTGGGGTTGGAAATTGATACATAATATCTGGACCCTATTAAAACTTTACTCCCACCTGCTCCAGAAAAACTACTGACATTATTTTTTGCAATTGCAAAAATGATTGTAGTATCAAATCATCCTCTGAGCCCTTTTCCCAACTATTTTGAGGTCGGCTTCCAGTTTAACCGGATGTAGCTAAGTACCAGTCCTTTACAAGAAGCGACTGCCCTATCTGACCCCCTTAACCCAGTTACCCGGGCAACCCAATACCACTTGGTTAGACTGGTGTCAGACTTACTGGCTTCTGACTACCCATAACGACTGCCAAGAATGTTCAATGACAGCCAGAACCTACAGTTTAACGTGCCATCAGAAACACAGTCATTGGTGTCCAAGATATGCTTAGAAAGTACATACAAACTTAGAAAAGTTGCATTGGTACTTGTCTGACCTGGAATCGAACCCACTCATACTTAAGAGGTTGGTTCTTTACCCACTAGGCCACCACGAGTTTTTGTATGAATCTGATAAATCTAAAACAATCACAATAATAGTTAACCCAATATAGTTAATATTAATAATGACATCATATTAGAACTTGACGGCAATTATTCCCTTAAACTATCCTAAAATTGTCATGACAGTTAGTGGAGTAGGTCTACAGGGGAAACCACGATAAAAAAAACGCGCCGAGTATACTACCTCACAGGTGGCGTGGAAATGTGTGCATGTCATGTATGGAATATACTTTGAAGCGCGATATCTCAGGAATGGTAACATTTAGGAGAAAACTGTTAATGCCATTTTTGTATAAAATTTTATAATCTACAATTTTGGTCTGATGTATTTTTTTGATAAAACTTACCGTTTTCGAAAAAACATAAAAAACCAAAAATTTTGACATTTGACCTCGAATAACTTTTGACGCACACATGGGATCGATGGGGACTTTTAGTATTTTATTTATAATGATCAAATCTAGCTCTCCACCAAAAATCAGCTCTGTGGGAATTTTTGATATTTGACTATTACTTTTATGTCTATTTTGACCGGGCTATTTAATGTATTCTAGAGACAAAGTTAGGCTAAAATAAAAATGTAAGTTGATTCATTCTTTCGTTTAAGTAAACCGTTAAAGTTAAGTATTCGAAAAATATAAATAGTAGGTAATAAAAAATGAGTTTAGTAACACATAAAACAAGAACTTGATCTTACCACACTACAACCTTCTCTGTAGATGTCTTCAGACAAACATGAGGAGAAAGCTTCAATTCCATCAGGTAAATAAATTAATTTAAGATCGTCGCCTAAACAGACACCGTCTAGTTTATTTAGCTTTGTCGACCCCTCCCAATTACAAAGGATCAACGACAAAGGAATAATACTATTAATTAAACGGGTATGAGTTGTACCTATTTAACAGTTGATTTCGTTTGAAATTCTAATTTTATTTGGTGTTTCATTCGCAATGCACTTAATCTCGATATACGATACGAGATCGTTTTAAATATAATTGAAAAGGATTAATTAAATATACATCCAGTGACTTTTTAAACGACCAGCATTGTTAGCGATTGGTCATAATCTTTTATTTCCTCTATACGTCCTAATCATTCTTTAAACAATTTCAGTTCTTACCAAACAACACTAAACAAAAATTAAAGAAAAAAAATAACCAAGATCTTTAAAAATTTTCTTTCCCCTTTCGCCCAGAACCGTGCTTGAGAGCGGACGTGTGTCAATATTAACCTAAAATTATTTTTTAAGTAGCTATCTCCGTGCAAAGTAATATCGCACTTAGGCTATTGATGAAAGTGTTGAACATCGTAACTACGAAACGACGCTAATTGATCGTGCAGTGTGAGCATCCCGCGCTCCCCCCGTACCGCCTTCGCCCCCGCGAGAACAGTACGTACTTCATAATTGCCATCTCGCTTACTCGTGGAGTGTGCGTCTTTGTGCTGTTCATTCAATACTACATCGACATTTGTTACCTGCGCGTGCGGCGACCGCTTATTGGAATCAGCTGTTTACTACATTACGGGCAATACATCACACAAACCTTGCCATGTCTCTACAGCATACACCTCCCAACACGACTTCTAAGAAAGAAACTGTCGTAAGAAACGTCCTTTCTTCGGCGATAATCCAATCAGGGTCAACGCCAAACCTTAGTGCAATTGAGCATGAGAACGTTACCACTAGGTTCAAACGCAAATGGGAAGATGAGCCTACCTGTATGGAGGAGATCCGTCAATTGATTGCTAAGGCTACTGCACAGTCTGAGTCGAAGTATGCGGTGTTGCAGGCATCGTTATCCGCAATTAGTACCCAAAATGACGACATAAAAACCAGCATTGCCTTTATATCTAAGCAGTACGATGATTTGATCTTAAAAATAGGTCAATTAGAATCGGAACGTCGGTCTGACCGTTGCCTTATTCAACGTCTGGAAGAATCTGTAGAAAATCTAGAAAGACAGCTACACTCCACCAGAATTGAAATAAAAAATGTGCCCAAAAGATCTGGCGAAAGCAAAACCGATCTCTGTGAGCTTGTGAAGTCAACAGCTACTGCCATTAACACGCCGATCCAAACCCATGATATTAAAGATGTGTTCCGCATCTACAAAAAAGATGACCCGTCATCGTCACAAATAATCGTGGAGTTCTCAAGCGCTGTCACCAAGGAAACTATAATAAAAGGAGCACGGCAATTCAATAGCAGAAATAAAACGTGTAAACTGAACACAACTCATCTAAAGCTTGAAGGCCCTGTAAAACCTATCTATGTCTCTGAAAAGTTAACCCCAAAGGCTCAACGTTTATTTTATCTCGCACGTACATTTGCCAAAGACAATGCCTATAAGTACTGCTGGACGTCATACGGAAGGATTTTTCTCCGACAAGATGAGGGTAAGAAGCAAATTCTAATACGAAAAGATGAGGACATAGACATTCTCCGGCCAAATAAGTGACTAGGAATCAGTTATTGTACTTCTTTTGTTATTATTACTTTGTCATATAATTATTGTAATTTGTTGCTACCCCATGTTATACTTTTACACTATACACTAAATCTCAAACACTTCAATTACTCTCACACCCACAACAAACACAAAACTAATATGTTACATCTATATTCACATCGTAATGCACAGGGATGCTTGTTGTTATATACTGTTTATATAACTAGAAATATAACTATTTCACTATGTATTCACTCCATATTATTAACCTTTTACACAAATCACTATAACTCAGTTATTCATATCACTCGTGTAGTCACAACAAATACAAAGTTGATATTTTTACATCTATACAGCGTATATACAATGTTAAATAAAAGGGAGTTTAATATTCGTGGTTATCGCATAGCAGGTACCAACATATGGTTAGTTCACAATTTGATATTTAGAACTACGTTTTATTTCTTTCTACAATGACTCATTCGATCATAAACACGTCTACAGAAGTGGACAAAATAACTATTGCTTCGGCTTATAATTGCGATACTTTGACGTGTAATACTCTCATTGGTAATAACAACAAGTCATTAAATATTTTTTCCCTTAACATTCGTAGTATATACAAAAACTTAGACAATCTATTAGTTTTATTACACAGTCTAGCATTTGAAAATGACGTCATTATTTTAACGGAGTGTTGGCTTCACGCTAATAAAAATGTCCCATCTATTGATAACTATTATAACACATATATTTCTAAAAAATATTTGAATAAAAGCGATGGTATCGTTATATACGTTAGGAAATCGATTAAGTGTTCTGTGGTGGAGCCGGATTACTCTGGAGCCAATTTTTTATTGTTGCACATTGAACCCGATATACTTATATTGGCTGTATACAGGTCGCCGTCCATACAATGCCTGGATAGTTTTCTTGACTCGCTGGATAATATTCTACGCCCAATGAATTCTAATAAAAACGTATTTCTAATCGGAGATATTAATATTGATATTAAAATTAATAACACAGACAGATGCAGCTCGTCGTATTTGAACCTATTGGCAGAATTTGGGATATTACCTGCTCATACTTATCCCACCAGAATGCTTAACTGCCTCGACCACTGCATGATGAAAACTATGTATCCTGCAACTGTATGTGTTATTGACTCCTGCATAACAGACCATTTACCTGTTATTATCTCATTGGGCATGTCCCAGCGTAGAATTGTAAACAAGAACTGTAGTGTAATTAAATTAGACATAAAAGCGTGCGTTAGTCAAATAGAAGCACTTGATTTCTCCTTCATTAACACTATTTCTGATGCAAACAATGCCGCTACTGTTTTTGTTGATAAACTCTCTAACATTGTGAATATGAATACTAAAGTCTATCGAACAACTTGCAAAAAAAGAATCCTTAAACCATGGATTACTGGTGGCCTTCTGCGCTGTATTAGGCATAGGGACCGACTGCATAAACGACATAAGACGTGCCCTTCTAACCACATCTTAGAAATAACGTTTAAACGTTACCGGAATTATTGCAATTCTCTGTTGAGGAAATTAAAATCTAACTACGAAAAGTCTTTACTACAAAACGCCAAAACTCCTAAAGATTCGTGGAAAGCAATAAAGGCTATAATTAACTACACTGGTGATAAATCGACCTCGGATGGCTTATTAAATTCTAATTTAAACAATATTGACACCATTAATAAATATTTTTCGCAAATTGGCAAGCAACTTGCCGATGCCATTACTGTTACGCGTAAACCTAATTACAATTTTAAAGTCCCTCGCAACCATAATTCTATAGTTCTTTTACCGCCGGATGAATCTGAAATTGAAGCTTTAATATCAAACCTTAAAAACAATTGTGCTACTGGCTGGGACTCTATTCCAGTTCAGTTACTCAAACTGTGCAAAAATACTATAGTCCCTCCTCTGACTTGTCTGTTTGAACTGTGTTATGCTCAAGGTATCTTTCCAGATGTGTTTAAGAGGGCACTCATTACTCCTGTGCACAAGGGCGGGAATCGAGACGATGTGTCGAATTATAGGCCTATCTCTGTATTGTCCTCACTCTCAAAACTATTAGAAAAAACTCTTAACAGCAGACTCATTAATTTTCTTGAAAGTAAAAGTATTTTGGCAAACAATCAATTTGGTTTTAGGACATCAAAAAGCACCGATGATGCAGTTAGTCTACTTACCGATTTCGTAACTACTAAAGTTGACGAAAATCAAAAGTGTATAGGTATTTTCCTGGATTTAGCCAAAGCTTTTGACACTGTCTCGATTCCAGCACTTGTGAACAAGCTGGATGTCATTGGCGTGAGGGGAACGGCCCTAAAAATTTTTGGAGACTTTTTATATAACCGTAGACAACAGGTAAAGATTGGAAGTTATGTTAGCTCTGAAGAAAATGTTGTTTTTGGCGTTCCTCAGGGCAGTATTCTAGGACCGAGTCTCTTCCTGGTGTACATCAATGACTTATGTCTCCAACCACTCTGTAACGGGAAAATATTTACGTATGCTGATGATACTGCCATAGTATTCCATGGTGGGACTTGGGAAGAGGTAACTCGTATTGCCGAGAATGGCCTCCATCGTCTTGGCCAGTGGCTGGAAACCAATCTCCTTACCCTCAATGTATCTAAAACCTCATTCATTCAATTTTCATTTTCCAAAAACAACCTTAATAACATTACTATCAGAGCTCATTCCTGCAATTATCCTAATGGCACAGGCTGTTCTTGTCTTTCTATTAATAAAGTTACACATGTCAAATATTTAGGTGTTATATTAGATGAGAGGCTAAGTTGGGAACCTCATATAAATGTTGTGACGTGTCGTACTAGGAAGTTAATTTGGGTTTTCAAAAAACTCAGACACGCCGCGGACTTCTCGCTTCTCCGTAATATATATTATGCCTTAGCTCAATCCATTCTTGGATACTGCATAGGAGTTTGGGGTGGTGCCTGCAAAACCCGCATGATGCAATTAGAGAGGGCTCAAAGGTCATTACTAAAAGTGATGACCTTTAAGCCCTTCAGATATCCGTCTAAACAGTTGTACGAAAATTGCGAGCTGCTTACAATTAGACAATTATACATTTTCCAAATTATAACTAAAAAACACAAGCAAACTCCCTGTCCTGTAAATGAGTATAAGAGGAAACGAGTTATTAAAAACGTTTGCTTACCGGACAGATGTCGGACGGCTACGGCTAGACGACAACAATCTTATAGGTCATCCTACTTATACAATAAAATAAATAAATTAATAAACATTCATCCACTTACCGTTCGAGAAACAAAAATCAAAGTTAAAAACTGGCTACTTCAATTGAACTACGACCAAACTGAAAGGCTATTGCTCGCAAATTAACATTCCCTATTATCATATTCAGACATAACACACGCACTTACACACACACACACACACACGCACACACACACACACACACACACTCACTCACTCACTCACAAAGACTTCTATAAACACTCATAAGTAACCTTCCATTATTAGATTTATGTTAAGCTACTTTAATTTTCTAATTTCCTTTTTTATTCACAATTTGTATAACAGAAACTGGAAGAGGGCACTGACTTCTGTAACACAAGTTTTTACTTAGCTCAGAAGTCAGGGTTTTCAATAGGATTTTTGTAAAAAGTTTGTGTGAATAAATTATTTATTATTTATTATTTATTATTTAAATATTCTTTTAACACCCAGCACAGAAAAGAACATAAACAAAACAAAATATACAACCCAGCCTAAGATTTTAATGAAGAAATCTCGCCAAAGTTTCAATACACAATTCTGGCAGCCGAACAAAATATCGGAAACCAGTAAGGGTACATCGTAAAGAGCATCCGATGTTCCTGACTCCAAAACGGTTCACTTTGCCAAGTAAACAAGTGAACTTGACTGAAAAACTTTCCTTGAGGTGACGACTTTGTAACTTTGGACCTGCGTTTGTTGGTTTATGAGCCCATCTTGATTTTCTGGTAGACATCTGACTTTATGACTTTTTGGAAAATTAACCGTTTTGGGAGTTTAGTGAAATTCAGGTGGTAAATAAAATCCGATTTCCTGAGCCTCTTTCCGAACTATGTTGGGGTCATCTGGTAGATAAAATATACTGAAAAATTTCGGAGCACAATATCTCAGTTGGGTCAGATTTTGTGACTACTGTATTGACAACATCTAAATCCAATCTTCCTTTTTCGATTGAATAATTCTCAAATCAGGTAAACAAAAACAGATGACGCTATTCAATATAGGTAAATATTTTCAATGCAACGTCCCATACAATGCAAGATAACATAATACTCGTTTAAAGACACCTCCACACCTTCACACTCACACGCACACAGCTACATACACGCACACACACAGACATAGATCCAGAACGATTTCTCCTCATACCTTGACAACTGTAGGTGGCGCGTAAACTACAGATATTTCGCGTCATTACCCACGGTGATGCGAGTTTTTTTTTTCTACCCATTTCCTCATCCCTCCTTTCTGAGGAAATGCTATTTGTGTTTGGAAAAAAGTGAACGTTTATAGATATCTTCTCCCCAATGAGATAAGTCTGTGAGCTGAAAGTCGTAAGCACGGTTTATTGATATTTGTGATTACATAATTTTATGTACAAAACTAACCAAGCGAGTGAGGTAAACTATTTGTTTATCAGGTACCAGTTTCTATTAGCTCGGTATTGGTGCAAATATAGGCAGAGCTGGGTACTGTAGATTTATTTTATATCTGTTCATGTAGACTATTGTTGTAGTGTATTTTGTTTCGTGATAGGCAGAGCAAATTACTCAACTTATTCTCATTAAATTCACTTGCAAAGCGATGATTTTCATCAAGAAAGCCAGCACCGATACGTGTCAATGATGATCCATCTTCACAAAAGAAATCCAAAGCAAAATGAACCCTATTACCAGGCCATAAGAAACGATACTCCCCACCTTCCCTTCCATTTGAGAGCACATACGTTGACACGCAGGCGTATCGAATAAGCTGACGTCACATCCGCATCGCATATAATCCGACGCAGGATTGACTGTTGGCCTCCCGGGTTTGTTTCCAATCCAAAACTTGGAGATGATAATACCATACTTTTGTTTGAATGTATTTATATAGAGTTGTTTATCGCCCATGATATGCTTAGGGTAAAGTCAATGGCATGTGAATATTGTTAAAATTATAAAGGTGATCTGAGACTGTCATTGTGTGTAAGCTGGTGTGGACCTAATTGATTCGATCCGTGTCTACTCAAAATTATTATTTCAGCAAAAAATGTAATACCTATTATTTTAGATCGATTTTATCTTTGATAATGGATATAGCATCCTTGATTATGCAGATGTCAGCTATCCGGATCTCACAGAGCCACAATTAGATAAACTTGAGCGACTTCAAAATATTTGTATTAGATTCATATTTGGCCTGCGCAAATATGATCATATTTCTGAATTTCGTTCAAAGCTCAAGTGGCTTCCTATACGTCTTCGCCGGAATACTCATATCCTGTCTTTACTATACAACATTTTGTTTAATCCCACTAATCCCCCTTATCTTAAAGAACGTTTCAAGTTCCTTCATGACACACATACAAAATATCTAAGGTCATCAGAAAATTTGAGGCTCGAGATGGCGATGCATTCCACTAACTTCTTCGACAAATCTTTTACTGTTCTGGCTGTTCGGCTATGGAATGCATTGCCCGTTACGATAAGACGGGCTCAATCATTAGCCGTTTTCAAGAGTATGTTAAAAGAACACTACCTTTCCTCCTAACGATAAGATACTATATATAGATATATATATCCTTATTTCCAAAAATCTATATTTAGCATTGACATTATATATAAGTATATATGTATTTATTGTTATTATTATATATATTTAGTTTATAGTTTATGTATGTATGACAACAATATTATTATAGGTACATAAGTTGCAGGAGCAAGTACATACTTTGCCTTGCTGCCTACCATATATAATCTTTTCCTTCTCGTCTCAATCCATCCTAAGGTTGTCTGGAAGAGATCGCTCTTAGCGATAAGACCGCCCATTATGTCACCTACTTTAACTACCTAGTTTAAGATCAAAAATGTATCATTGGTGTACCTAATAAAGAATATCTATCTATCTATCTATCTATCTATAGAATAAGATTTTTTTTAGATGTTTATGATCATTCTTAGTAAACCTTATAACCTTTATTAAGTAGGAACATTGTTGACGTTGTTATTTATTGAACATTGTTTTTCTGAGTCACTTTTTACAAGTTGTTATTTAACTTGCATCTTTACAATTAAAATTGAATTGATTATTGATATCTTATCTAGGTCTCACACTTAATTACTTAGGAGGAAAATAATTTAACATAAATGTATAATGTGTGTGTGTGTATGTGTAATTAAAATAATAAAACGTTAATCTCCTATAAAAATATTACTTGATACGGCTTTTCGAGCCAAGTAAACTGGGTAAAATATAAACTTAACATCTGAATGTAAAATATAGACTTGCTCTTTACAGTCAATTTTAATGGCAGTTGTAAATATTAATTTGTTGGCAAAACTTCAATAATTCTGTTAACGTTCGCTTTTGACGCGAAAGTACTTGCTTTTCCAACGAGAAAACAATTTTAACTTCATTTAATTTTACTTGATTGGATTAACTTTAGAATTTATAAAATGGACTTTTACTTGTGAACTAGGTTTTGTAAGTCAGCTAATGGCTGAAAAAAACTTTTGAAGTCTTGTTCTAAGGCCTGATCTAGATCATACTTAAGCTGACTCGAGACTTGATCCAGATTAGCAAAGGAATTAGATACCCTAATTTTTATCATTATAAATTAGTAACTTCTTTTTCCAAAATTTTCTTTTCGGTCAGTAGGTAACTAAAGTATGTATGTACGACAAAGCTAAATTTATACCATTTCAAAAACCACACGTTGCCCACGTGTGACCTGATAAAAAAATACACCTTACTGGATTGATGATTAGTAGTCCCTTATACTAAATGAAACATACAGCAATCCATTAAACCAAAATACCGTAAAGACACCCAAAGAAGTTTTTAAAAAAGATATTTTACCAAAAATCTCCAAGTAATACTCAACAGGTCACATCTTTGTCTCAGTTTGTCGAGCATTCAAATAAATTACTTCACGCAATGGCAATTTCAGAATTTGCTAGCGCCCCGTGAACATCCCAGATTCGTCTATTGATTTAAGTACTAAAGAGTTTTACGTGAATAGACCTGTATGTACTGCGAAGGTATACTGGCTTTGAAGCTGCAAAAAAATGGGAAAATGAGGCGTTTGTTAACGTTTTTCTTATCTTATCATGAGCTCGTATATTTATGTAGTTAGTTTAACAATAGTGTTCCGTCTGCACCTGTGCAAGCAAAATTGCTTGCGCTGCGGTGTGTACCGCTCTTTATATCCTAAAGAAGAGAAGTTTTGAAGTCACTTTCTAGTTCCTCCGTGTTCCATAAGGCACCATATTAGTGGGCTTTCATTTCAAATTCTTTGATTGGAAGTCGATACCAATGTACGTACATAGTAAGGAAAAGACTAGGCAAATGGATGATCCTGTAAAAATCGCCATTCAATTTATATTTTGACTGTGCGCAAATGGTTACTTCGCTGTGTATTTAGACAAAATGACAATTTTCACTAACTTATGTAAAGACAGGACATGGCTCCATGAACGTGGTTTACGAGTGGTTGATTCAACCGACACTGCACCGCAACACAAACAAACTGGTCCTTTTGGGAGGAAAGTTAAAAGCGACACAAATATTGATTCAGACTAACTTTGGGAGTTATTCCAGCGTTATAAACTTGTAAATAGTCTTTACTCTTTGTGAAGAAAGCATTTTTAGTGACAGATATTCATTTGGATATTTTTGTTTATATATGTACTTTACATAAAGCTCTGACTTCCTTATGATATAAAATTCTCTAGAAACGAAACAAAACGTCAGTGCCGCAAGGAAAGTTCTAAACAAACACATTTTCTTGATGGCTCCGTAGAAAATACAGAACAATACCTACCTACCTCTGTACACATCTAATCAGATTCAACTGGATTGCCAACTTTATTTTTCCAGACTTGTAGTACAAATTCAACTGAGAAAATTTTCTTTTCACGTAATTTGCACGGGCTTCGGGGATAACTAGAAAAGTTCTCTACAAGAAAAAAATATATAAAAAGACGTTTCAAGTGAGACGGATAAGGGCAAGTTATTAACACCGGAATAATGGCGAAGGTCAGTGTAACCAGCCCTTACAGTAATTGTAGAGGTTGTTCAAAAGATTGAGAATTTAAAAAAAGGACCAAAGTGTGTTTTTGGGCTTTAGGGACGGACGGGGATTATAAAAAGGTCGGTGACAAGAGTGTTTGGTCGGATGATTTTATTAAAGACTCTGTTCTAGAAAATGTTGTCATGAAAACGAATAACATGATCAAAAATATGTATATAGCTTCCTCCAGCGTTGTCACCCGTTGGTACTACCACGTACCACAATAGAGGTAAAAAGGAGCCCACTGACCTTCTCGACAAATGGGCCATCCAACACTGAAATGTACGAAGTGGTGTTAAGTGAAGGTAGTTTTATCATTTTTCAATCCAAATAATAACAATATTCCGTCATATTTTTACCTACACACAACATAACTTCTGCCTTTCTCAAAGTGCGACAAAGCATAACAACCAACCAATAGTCTTGATACAAAGTCGATATCGTTAGCAACACAATCACGGATCACCAGACAGGCCGTAGCCCTGAATCTTGTAACCAGTCAATATTTTACGTGGGTGCAACGGAGCGTTGTGGTTTGTTCCGCTTCGAACTTTGAACAAACTCCAAGTTCGTAACTTTAGTTATAGGTCGCAGGTAATTGATTGTCTTTGCCTTTTTGTTGGGCCTTTTTTGGTCTTTGAAGTGTTGCTTCGAAAAGTTGTTTTTTTGTGGTTAAGCAAATGGATTAAGAGTTTAGGAAACTTTTTAGAGTATGCATTAAAGAATATAAAAACTACAACTGTATTTTTGCAAGTCTTGCACTATGGGGTAAATAAAGTTTAATAAATAAATCCACAACAGATTTTTGAAACCATTAAAAACTTAAATATCAAAGACCAAAGAAATTAAATAGTGGCAGAAATAAACTTTTTCTCTTACATCTTTGCTTGAAGATCACTTATCTTGAAGCTCAAAGCATAAAATGTCATGAAAAAGAAAATATAGAAACTGTAAGCGAGTACAAAGATGAACGCAACATCCCAACGGATGAATAGACTCGACAAGTTTCATATTATTTTCTGTCGCAATATATAAGGGCCGTATATCTTCTCCTCGGGTCAAGCACCTGAACGGTATTAAGAAATATTATTATGATACTATAATATTATGTAATACTTACCTATTTAATACTGGTCTCGTAATCATCTTTTGCCGAGCCTTTTTTTCCGGTCTAACCGGATGGAACTGAGTACCAGTGTTTTACAGTTAGCGCCTGCCTATCTGACCTCCACAACCCAGTAATCCGGACATCCCAATACACCTTGGTAAGGCTGGTTGTCAGACTTACTGGCTTCTGACTACCCGTAAAGACTGCCAAAGATATTAAAATTACAGCCTCCCAAAACAGGAAAGAACACGTCATGATAAGATGGTCACCCATCCACAGACAGACCGCACGAAGTTAACGTACGTTGCTTAACTTTTTAAAATCGATCGCTTTGAATAAGCCACGAATTCTTCTTATAATTAGTATGGGAATATTTTTTTAAAAGACCATTTTACTTAACAGTCGTGTCAAATGGAAATGAGTTTGATGTCGCATTGGAAAAACCCAGTGTTATTGATTTTGTAGGGAATTTCTGAAAACTGAACAGTCACGCGAGGTATCACTTTGACTATAAATTACACAAAAATTGTACAGTACAAGTTCCGTGATAGAGCTGATAAATTCCTTTGTATGAAACAAAGAGCTGTTTTTCATAGAATTAGTTATTTATATTAAAAATTGTATTTTATATCTATAGAAAGATAATTTTAAAAACTTGTGCATATTTTCAGGGAAATGTTTCTTATAGAATTTGAGATTTTTATGGAGTTTACCTTATATAATAATATTCATCTTCAATGGTAATGAAAGCTAGGTGCCATAAATATTACAATTAAATTACAATATTTAGATCCTTCATTTAGCCACTTCCCAAAATATAACAGGAGCGACACTCGTATTAAAAGATAAACATTTCGTATTTTCAATCCCGACCCTGGAAGGGTTGCGATTGATAGATACGTGCGTGGGCTCGGCCGACAGTATGATGTGTTTATCTGATACATTGCTATGAGGGCCTCTCTGTTTCAAGACTTTACTTCATTTTACGTAAGGAGGCCTAAAATGGCGCTTTGTATTAGCGTTGATGTTATCTGTATGGGTAAACATAGATATCTGTTTTAAATGTTATAAAACTGTAATTAATGTCGATAGTGGTTTAATTATTTTTATATAAGAGTAAAATTGCGACCTGAGAGGCGATTTAACAATGCAATACAAAGCTACAATAATATGGCAACAGGACAGGAGGAAAGAAACGGACAGAACTTGTTTATTCAATACACTTTGGAGGATTTACGGCTATATAAAAAGTTAACAATAAAAAGAAGTCATGAAAAATAGCGAGCCAATTAGAAGTCCTCGCTTATAACAACAGCCTCAAAATAGTGTAAAATCGACGTAGATGTACTTATAGAATTTTAAAAACATGTCGGAATATTGAAAATTATTTACTTTGCACCTCCATAATAAATCACTCACACACATCCAAGTTACCACGTCTATCAACTCTACAAGCAGCATATTAGCGCTCCGCAATAAATTCCAGCGTAATTCGAAAATGGTTCAATTGAAGCAATTGATCAGTCTCTCGATACAATCGCGGATTCTCATGACACAATCGAGAAGTTTTAGTGAGTCAGATCTTAAGGATTGAGGACTATGAAACTGACGTAAGCAATTGATGGCTGGATATTACTCTTAGAAGGGTAATTTAATAGGGATTTTTGTTTTCAAAGGATTTTACAACGACTTGATGTATTGTGAGTGGCTTTGCATTGATTTTGAAATATTGGGGTTTATTAATCACGTTAGTAAAATGTGGGTTTGGCTTTAAATATTTAGATACCTCATTTTAAGCAGAATTAATTTAAAATCGGTGTAGGTAATTCTATAGGTACTTTATTAGAAGTAAAGTTAGTGTTGTAGGGGTTATCTTAGGATTTTCTTAACTATTTTGAAAATTATTTTATGAATATAAATCCACTTTATTTGTCACTGAGATAACCTATATTCTATCCTGATACAGAATGAAATTAAACGAAAATTTATGTGATTTCAAGTCAAGCACACTCTAAACTCTTTGAAAACAAAAAACTTCTCAATACTATACTTTATTAATAAACATACCCAGCTTAGGTATTTTCATACAGTTCTCACGCTAGTACCGACATTGTCTTGTTTCTAAGTAGCTGGCATTGTGCGCTGTGTATCATAGTTAGCCGAAATCTGGCACGGTTCCACATGCCTCTGCCTGCGTCGCGTTTATTTCGCCTACTTCTTGCAATTTACAGGTACCACAGTTTTGGGTTAGAAAGTGGAGTACTAAAATATACATTATTTTTTGAGCTTAGCGTTAGTAAATCAATATTAACTTAGTATTTACGTGAATAAAAATCGTATATGTACTTTTAAACGGTTTTTAAGTTATCTGTTAAACGTTTTTTTTTATATATTTAAACCTCGATAGCTGTACTACATTATTGAAAAACTTTCGCGTTTGCAGTTTTCGCAGGAATAATTGGTTAATTTTAAATAGTTATGCTTACAGAATAGAGAAAATTCAAAATATATATCAGACAAATAAAGCAATTAAACTTCAAAAACAAAACAGCAAAACTATCGACTTTCGAATCGCTCAAAACTGCAACAGCAACGAACCAAAAAGAGCAATATCTGTGCTACAAAATAACTTGATCAGGGAGTTTCCCGTTGTGTAGCAACAATAGTGGGTAATTGTAAAATAGCTGGTAGCCGTGTATCGGTTTAATTCGCCAAGTCGGCCAATTTCCGCGGCTCGTCGGCTCTCTTCCGTTGCGCTCAGATATGCAGCAGACAAGTTAGGAGAGAATAGCGGGAGTTATAAGCGGAGCGGATTTGAAAATAAGAACGAAAGAAAGTATGTCCTAGAGCATATTGGCGGCTCGCAATCTTTAGTTTTGAATAACGACAAATGAGTACCTTGATAGGACGGAAATAAAGTTGATGGGTATTTTAATATTAGTTAATTATATTCTTGTTTTTTTCTCCCTGTTGTTCTTTTTGAGATTTTTCGCGGGACTTAAGAGAAAGTAGCAGGACTGTCATTTGATTTGACACTGCTTTTAATCATAGGTTTTATCACAGTTACGCTCTATTATATAGAATCGCAAACCTAGACAAAATAAGATCTCACAGAACATGTTAAGTCCAAATTGGTACCTACACCATTATATTTACTACTAAATACAAAAGCGGAATGCAAAAAATTAAAGGTATGTAGGAACTTAAAATTTTCAATAAAACATGAAAACACAAACCCAAATCGCTATCAGTTGATCCCTTACAACGACAAGCGGCTGACGGGCTTGCAAGAAATTGAAGTTCCCGCCCAACCGTTTCGGAGTCCGACGGACACGCTGCTAACTACGTGTAACTTTCTACCAATTCCTTATGTCGGCTCGGACCGCGAGCGTAACGAAAATGTTGCTACCGAGTTGCTACAGAGGTTTTAATTTTCTGTTGTTGAGTAAATAGAGATAGTAAATATCATGAATTATAGCATCATAAATGGTTTTCTTTTATGCAAAACAAGGTTTACGTAATGAAATTGACCTCAAATGGATACTATGAGAACTATCTATACATATAATAAAATGATAGGAAAGTCAAAACTGTACATTGAATATTTTTTAAAAAGAATACTTGGGGGGTGATCTATTATCGATTCTGAACCCAAACATATAGTTTTTAGAATTTTTGTCTGTTTGTCTGTTTGTCTGTTTGTCTGTATGTTTGGTCTCACTGAACTCGAAAAGTACTGCATAGATTTAAATCAAATTTTGCATGAATATTACCTGGGAGCCTGTTCAACATATAGGATATATATTATCACGCTATCACCTACGGGGGATGAGCAATGAACGATAATTTCTGTTAACGTTTCTGCAACAGCGGGTGCAATAATGACACATATTTGAATGTTGAACTTTGTAAGTTTATCGGCCTATTATCTATCTTTACATAGAAAATAACGCTTTTATAAGTAACTTGAGCAAAAAACTGAATTTAAAGAAATGATATCCTAAAATTATAGATGAAGAAAATCATGCAGAAACAGATGTGCCATAAAACTGGTAGTAGGTAAAATATCAATGAAAACAGACTTCACTTTGTCATGGTATGTTCTTACTTTCAAGAAAAAAATATATGACAACTTGTGTATTTTGCTACTATAAAAACACTACAAGAAATATCAGCGCATCATCAGGGACATTTTTATAATTCTTTCACCATTCGAAAGCTACATTATCTGCGAGTAACATAGGGTATATTTTATCCCGGTGCGGGCAGTAGTTCCCATGGGAAGCGGTACCCACGTCCCGAAGAAATTATGAACTTCCCCACATTCTTAAAAAGTCTACATATGTTGTTCTGACATAATATAAGCTATACCTCTCATAAACATGAATATCCATTCATTTCATCCAATAACAAACATGCATCACACTGAAAGTGCATTGCGAGTCTAAGATTTTATTATTATAAAAAAAACATTGTAATTAATATTCAAACATCCTTAAAAATAAGTTCCTGGTTTTAATATATTACATTATTTTGAATTCACTTACATATAAATAGAAGGTCCTTATTAATATACTTTTTGAGTAATAAAGAATGTAGGCAAAATACGACCGAAAACATTGTGTCACTTCTAAAATTAACATCAATGGGAATAACTACCTGTCACAATACGTCAACAAGATGTCAACAGAAGACAAGAGTTCGTTCGTTCTGAAAACGTACAAATTACGCGTCGCAGGCCACAGACATACTTGCTTTCAACTCCTGATCACAAATCATCGAGCTAAGAATTATATCACAAATACACCGTTTACAATTACGAACAGTCACAGTCAGACCCACGGACTGAGTCTAAAAAAACATCTTTTATATAGCTACGTTTATATCATTTATATTATTCAGTTACTAAGACAGAATTACTATCAAACGTGTTTTTGCTAAATGTTCTATTAGTTTTTGCAAACATACATTCCCAACTCTGATCTCATGGAGGTGGCGCCCGGATCTCACCACTGTGCGGACTGTGCGACCTATCGCACCCGGCCCCGGTTAAAACCATGATCTGGAGCGAGAAGAAATGGGATGACAAAGAATAAGGCGGCGGAGCGACTAAAAATTCCCAACTCTCATTCCAGCCACTGCGGTAAGACACCACGAAAGCCGGATGTCGAGAGACGACTCCCGGCCACCGTAGGCGTGAGCGATTAGTTTTGAGTGGGTCATCGACCTTCCGGCTTCTGGGAGACCCGTTATTTCACGCGCCCCTCGAGGAGATTCAGCAAACCCCTGTGAGGCCCACTAGGGCCAAAGCCTGACACTCCCTCACACTGCTCAAACTGATGGCTGAGAATTACGTAACTTTCCAGGATGCCATGCAACGTGTTTCAAATGCAAAATGCCTTTGGGAGCTTGGTAATCCTTTTCTCCACCTTAACTTGAGTTTTGTGGTACATGAACAAATTAGAATAGTAATGAATTAGGTCATCATCATCACGTATTTACCAACTCTTAATGTTCATCATGCACACCCGCTTCTCTAACTTTATTGAAGGATCACTAAAATTGTTTCAGTTAGTTTAACTACGCTACTATAGCCCGTTGTCAAACCTTTTAATATCAATTCTGTAGAAGTGTGAATATCGAATGTGTAGTATATCGAATTTCCGTTTGTGCATTGCACAAAAACCATCGTTATGATTTTCGAGAAGTCAAAAGAGTCGGCTGGCTAAGAATTATATTCATCGTTGGTTAATTGAATACATTTTCAGAAACCACAATAGCAGTAGGAATCAAAGCGAATGATCGCTTCATAGAGCTCTGATTTTCTCGAGGCGATCAAGTCAGTTCATATTCATATTCATATTTATTTGCATACCATAAAGTTATAAAGATGTTACAAGGGGCTTAAAGCTAGGTACATATTATGGACCCTGTTAGGGTACAGCAAAAGAAGGCTAGAAAGTCTAATTACAGTAGTAGATGCAATAGTAGATTAGGAAAACACAAGTTATTCATTCGACTATCTTTTTATCGTCAAGGTATTCTTTGACGCTATAGTAGCATTTGCTTAGGAGAAGTTTTTTCAATTTGTTTGCAAATATATGTGTCTTTTTTTTTCTTCTGGTTCTGGTCTGTTCGCTCATCAGATCTTTGAAAGCAGTTCGATGATAATATACTGTTGTCCTGTTTACCTACGTGTGACACATAATATGGTATTTAAACGTCCTCCGCAAGAGAGCGAACGTTTGTGCTATTTATAAAGACGAAATTTTACCGTTGTGCAGTAGTGACGCACAGTATACACAGCACTTATGTTTCTTCTGATCTGCTGGCTCCACCAAGAAATGACAAATTGCGAGCGTACATTTTGAAAATCTTGGAAGAACTGCAGGCTTCAAGTGCCAACACACGAATTGGACTTACTCTCTCGGACGTATACTTTACCTGATCGTGAACTAATGCAAACATTTCGGTGGAATTCCAACATAACATAGTGAGTGAGTGCACAGAAAATCCCCAAAATACAAGTAGTGAAACTATGCGCTTGCCTGATGACTCAGTCATCAACCACCCAGCTATTCCTCAATTGTGTGGGTGTTGGCTTCCAGTCAAACCGAATCTTTTTGAGTACCAATGTTTACTTGGAGTGCCTATCTGATCTCTTCAACCCAGTGAACTAGACACCGCGTTATCCGTGGTAAGTAAAACTGTTTGACAGACTTTCTGGCTCCTGATTTGTCGCAGCTGCTGCAGAAAATGTACAAATGACAACTTTGTCAGACCTTTGTTTTATGTGAGAATTACGTAATAATTTTCCAAATCGGTTGACTAGATCCAGAGATTTCCTCAACGTCACAAACTTTACTTCTTTTGTTTAGATAAATAGTCACACACCGTCGACACCACCTTGATTGATCAACCCGTGCTGCTGCTAAGTGGTAATCCTAATTATATTGTTATGTAAAAGAATACACCTACGCTACGGCATAAGTAGTATTTTGACAATTCCAAATTGCCCACGCAGACGAAGTCGCGGGCAACAGCTAGTAGGGAAATAAAAAATATAGGAGGCTTTATAAATCACGTCTGTTTCACGCTAATCTGAGAAGGTAAGTACTGGACTGAAATATCGTGAGCAAGCTCATTTATCGATGAATGCTGTAGGCTTTTTAACCAGAGTTATTCTTACGAAATGCAGGTAAATCTGGCAGAAGCCAGTTTGAAAAAAAAAATAGAAAAAAAGTCGTTAGTACATCAAAATCATCACTCACTACTTCAGATACTTGACATTCACAATTAAAAAGGCTCATTCTATCCAAAATAAAAATCTTCACAAAGGTACACTCACGGTACAAATTTTCCAAGATGCAGTCGAAGTATGAAGGGCGAAAGAAATGAGGGTCATTCCCAAAGGCCCCTGTTTATTCATGCTACGACAAGTCTTTCAACATGCGGTGACTGATGGAATATACAACCTTTACACTGCAAGGTGCTTGAGAATTATATGTGTACTTTCTTTTTTCTTTATTTAAAAATGTGGTCCTTTTTGAGAGAGTTGTGCTTGACGGGTGCGTGTGTTATAAATTATGTGACATGAGTAAATAGATGGTTGGATTGCATTTTTTCTGTTCTTAAGTGCGTATTTATTTTTGGGCTTTGTTTGTGACATCTTTATGTTCATCCAACTTACTTTTGGTATCTAATGAGTTGATATGTATTTTATCCATATTAATTTATGTTGAGTGACTTTTTATTAAACGGTTTTATTTAGCTCACCCTGTTTGTTTTTTGTTTTTTTTATTTATTATTCTTGGGTCAAATTTAGTAATTCAAATTTAAGTACCTTCCTGTTGTCAGATTGATCTGAAATTTGGTACACACCTTCAATTCCGATGACAATACAATATAGTAATATCAATAACATTGTAAATCCAAGATGGCCGCCGATATAAAATGGCGGATTACATATTTTTTCCACAACCCCCTCAATATGGGTATCAAAATGAAAGGGCTACACAAGTAGAATACTGTCAGCAACCCCAGCGGGGCCCAGGCCTGCGGGATTGTTCGAAAGAGTTACCGTGGTCCTGGTACATAAAAGGCCTACGACGAAACACAACGGTTTTTAGTCAGTAAGAGACTGGCACTCCCTCACCGCTGCTGACCCATATATAGAATGAGGAATATTCGGTAGGCATTTTCGTTAAATACTAAAAACTAGAAAATAAAAAATCGGTAAAAAAAACTTTTAAGTTAAACGGTTTTACTTTATGTGCACTGAAAACTAGAAAATAAAAAAAACTGTTAAGTCCTTACCTATAAACCTACGTAGGTGGTCCCGGTCATATTAGACTAAAATAAAAACGTGGGGCCCTCTGAAATCCTACCTATGGCAAAGCATATCTTTATACTTTGGTAGATCATGAGCTTGGCGTGCGCTGGTGAAGCCGCTACTGCTGATTATTGATTGTCAAAATCTCCAGTTACGATTATAGTAAGTCGATGCAATCCACACCTATTATACCTCTAGAAGAAAGTACTACAGCAATAGTTAGGTAATGGGCCCCACGTTTTTATTTTAGTCTAATATGACCGAGACCACCTACGTAGGTTTATAGGTAAGGACTTATCAGTTTTTTTTATTTTCTAGTTTTCAGTGCACGTAAAGTAAAACCGTTTAACTTAAAAGTTTTTTTTACCGATTTTTTAGCTCCAAAAGCTACAAGCTAATTGAGAAGAATCCAATACTAAGGCTCAATTCAAGATTTGGTGTTTATGTAAGTATTTGAATTCCCTGATTAGATTTATCAATTATACAATCTTGGATTAAATAAACATACAAGAGGCAAAGGTACCTTAGCTGTTACTTGCTTATCTTGTTTGTTATTTAACAAACCTAACCTAATTACGTTAAATATCAAGACCTGAATTGTGGTAACCTATCTTATTACATTATGTACTAACCACGAGCAGAGGTGTAACAGAAACCTTGTGAAAATTGTTGTTACCATCAATTAACCAACTGTTACGAGATTTACCTAATCTAGATAAGTAAAAATTGAATACAAGCTAAGATTATGTTTACTGTAAATAATATTGTTTAATTACTTATCTTTTTTGTTATGTGCAGACAATAATATCAATGGGTAAAGAAATACATTATGTAAAAAATAATAATTGTCTAACAAATATTGGAAATTTTCCACAGAAAACTGAAACCAAGTTTGTAAAATTCATCAAGGAAAATCTTTATCATTTTCATATTTACATACATACATCCCAACAAAAAACTGTTGGTACATTTTAATACTTTTTTTTAAGGCTCGCCATTTCAACTTCTCAACCGCAATTTCTAACATTAAATACATCTGATTTTACAGAAACACATAGCTCGATGATAAATGCTTAGCAACACGAAACCTTTTAAAAGTTGCGGTGAAAAATCACCGGTCTCGCGGCGTCGGGTGTCGTGGCTAATTTGTGGACATCGATCACATTGGGGGTGCACAGATGTAGGGGCTATGGAACTGAATGGGTGGTAGAAAATGTTGTGGTTGGTGTGAGATTATTGGAGCTGTTTTACTAGGATTTTTTATTGCAATGAAAGCATATTTTTAACTGTTTACTTAAGGTATGCGTGATTGAATAAATTATATGTTTAGCCGAACTGCGTAACCCCTCTACGCCAGAAGGAGGGTTACTTGTTGGTAGATGATAAGTTTCGTCTTCGTAAAAGAATCAGAAATAAATTATGAAATATTTATTAGGTAGTATAAAGCAAGTGTAATGTAGTGCAAGTGAGTGCAGAAAAATTGTTTGATTACAACTTCCGCATCACCATGAAGACATAATTTGTCTAAATGATACAATTAAACATGCATCAATGATCAAAAAAGTAGTTAACTGTGGTGCTGTATTTATTTACTTTATGATGATAAACTTAATACAGCTTTAGACATTTCTAGTAAGTTTAACTTCTTGGTGCGGTATTCGTACTTTGGCTCGGCGTTTGCCAATTTCAATTCAAATTGCGTGGAGTGGATTTCAGTCTCCTCTTTCAGGTTTCCATAGTAATTAACACTCCGCGAGTATTTCAGTAAATCCTTATACATTGGCATTATTAATAGGTTTATTATGTTAACTAGCTGTTGCCCGCAACTTCGTCTGCGTGGGCAATATAGAATCGTCAAAATACTACTTATCCCGTAGGTGCATTCTTTCACGTGACAGTATAATTAGGATTAGCACTTAGCAGTCGCATAGATTTGTCTAAACAAAAGAAGTAAAGTTTGTGACGTTGTTCAGCCATTTTGGAAAATTATTACGTATGGTGCGTAAGTAATTTTCGCAGGAAACAGCTATAATCTATGTCTACATGTTTTGAGTCTGACAAAGCTGTCATTTGTACATTTTCTGCTGCTGCTGCGACTAATCAGAAGCCAGAAAGTCTGTCAGTCTTACCATGGATATCGTCTTGTGTAGTTGACTGGATTGTAGATAGGTAGTCGCTCCAAGCAAAATATTGGTACTCAAACAGATTCGGTGACTGGAAGCCAACACCAACATAGTTGGGGAATAGCTGGATGGATGATAAAATGAGTCATCATCATCAGCAGGCGCATAGGGTAGGATAGTTTCACTTACTCACTATGGTAAGGCTGACCCCACATTAGGCGTGCGCGATCCTCGGGCGTGTGAGTAGCGCGGGCGGCGCGAGCGCGCTGCGTGAACGTCGCGTTTTGCTGCCCTGCGGCACGTGTGGAGAGTGCAAGCGACGCGCTCGCGGCGAGCACGCGGCGCTCGAGTTGCGTTCTTACCCCTTCGCCCGCTATCCCCGCCGCCCGCTAAACGCCTTAGCAGTTAAACGTCAAGGAGAGCGGCGCGTACGCGCCGCGAGCGCGCTCCAAATGCCGCAGGGCAGCAAAACGCGACGCTCACGCAACGCGCTCGCGACGCACGCGCGGCGCCCGCGCTACTCATACGCCCGAGGATTGCGCACGCCTAATGTGGGGGAGGCTTAAGCCGGGACTCCACCGAAATGTTTGCATTAGTTCACGAATAGGCAAAATGTACGTATCTGTGAGAGTCCACTTCATGTGTTCTTACTTGAAACCTGCAGTTTTGCCAAGATTTTCAGAATGTACGCTCGCAATTTGTCATTTCTTGGTGGAGCCAGCAAATCAAAAGAAACATAAGTGTTGTATACTGTGCGTCACTACCGCACACCGGAAAAATTTCGCTCTTGCGGAGGACGTTTATATGTATACCATATTTTGTGTCACACGTAAACTGGACGACAGTAAGTATCCACCGAAACACTTTCAAAGATCTGATGAACGAACAAATCAGACCTGACTTGGTCACCTGGGGCCAATCAGAGCTCTATGAAGCGATCATACGCTTTGGCTCCTACTGTTATTGTGGTTTCTGAAAATTTATTCACCTCATTCAACGATGAATGTAATTCTGATGGTACTATTAAGAACACTTGCTTAGCGCAGAAGCTGACGTTGGCAGGTCAACTCTTTTGACTTCTCGAATAGGATACCATTGGTTTTTGTGCAATGCACACCTGCAATGCATTCTGGATTAGGATAGGATATAGGTGGATAGGATTTGCAACAGAGAACAATTCTGTCTTTGTGATTAAATGACATCAAACGTAGTTTTATATAAAAGGTGTTTTTTAGGGTTTTTAGACTTGGCTCGGGTCTTACTGAGACTGTTCGTAATCGTGAACAGTGTATTTGCGATCAGAAGTTGAAAGTAAGCATGTCTCTGGTATGCGGCGCGTAATTTGTACGTTTTCAGACGCATAAAGCATTTTACGTGTGTATGGTATTAAATAGAGAGAGCTCCCATTTCTTATCTGCACTTTGTATCTGGGCTTGTTTTTAAAGCTACAGAATCCTACATTACCTACCTCATTCATTTATGGTCGCTTAGCAGCGCTTGCGAGAGATAGATCCTCATTTCTTCTAGGATTAGATTGTTTTGCATCAGAAAAAATAATTAAGGTCTACTTAATACTACTCACTCAAAGTAATTTGTTTTAAGGCCACCACATTAGTGGAAGATAAGCTAAACTATGTTTATGAAAAAATCCTGATATGAACACCATCTGTAACTTTAAATGATAATTAATTGTTCCACTAAAGTCATCATTTTTGACATAATATTCAAAAAATAATTTAGATGGCACCGTTTTAAATTTGGCTGAGAACTATTAATTTTCTTTTCATCAAGGTAATAATTATAGTTGGATTTTGATGTGGCACGGCAAACTGACAAACACTATTGAAATGTCTATCGAAAAATTACACTACGTGTTAAAATATGGTGAATTACGGAAAATACACAACTCCATCTGTTGAAATAATAATCCTCTATAAAGAATGTATGGTAAGGCGATTATCACACTGCCCCGCATGATGCAGCGTAGTGCGTGGATGCGTTTTTTTTCGTTGTATGGAAATATCTCCGTTTGTATGGAAAACACGCATAGTCCAACACACTGAAAATGCATCCACGCGCGTTCATGCGGATCACGCACATACATGCGGAGAAACACGCACCCCCGCGCGTAGGTGCGGGGCGAGACGCAAGGTATGGCACACTGAATCCCGCAATGCCGCGCGTGATTTTGAATGGGCGTGACGTGTATATTTGAAAATGGAACTCGCTGTGCGTGAATTTACAAAACGCACCTACGCGCGTGAGTGCGTGAAAAACCCGCACGATGATGCAGATCTGCACTCCCGCAGGAACGCGCGTAGGTGCGTCGACACGCGAGATGCAGCGTGATGCGGGGCAGTGTGAAGATCACCTAATATTGTCATTTACCACCTCGTTCCTTTGACAAATTGGATGTATTTTATTTACCACAGATGGAGCTACTTTAACCTTGGCTAAACAAAATTTTCATTTTTTTTTCTTCCGAAGTTACTTACAAAGGTGTGATTTTCTGTGTAAAGATTAATAATAGGCCGATCAACTAATATAAGTACAACATTCAAATGTACAGTTTTGACAAATAGATTGCGTGTCGTAATATTTTACATCTTGAATTCACAAAATTAATCATATCTTTTGATAGAGTGAATCGATTTCGATGAAACAAAAACTAAGTAATACCTCAAGTTACGTAGAATTTTTGTATATAAGCATTGTCTGCATTTAATTCGTAGATTTTACGTGAATCGCGAACAAACAAACAGATAAACAGACAAACAGACAAACAGACAAACAGACAAAAATGACAAAAATGATGGAAATGGGTTCTGTTAGTTATCCTTTAACATGCTGGCTATTTTTTTGTCAATTTCTTCAATGTACAAAAATTACTTTTCTACAGATTTATTATATGTATAGATTCATTATTTTGGGAATTAAATGATTTCAATCTTTTGTCGACTAACTTTTGCGTTTTTGTTTACAATACTTTTACAATTTATATTAATTGTAATTTTCATTTTCAAACGCGTTAAATGCCTGTGAATTATTAATTAAATATCTTTTTCATGACATTGATTTCAAAACTACTAAAATCGTTTTAAAAAAGTCCTGATTATTATGAAACCTAAATAAAAAAACGAACGATTTACTCCCCGCTCCGGAACTTGTTTGAACAAATTATAGGGATTCTTTTTTTCACCATGCAACCCCAAAAGATTCACTCCCTCCGGATTTGTCCAACTGAACGATCCGGCAAGCTGACAAATCCGATTTCTTTGCAGTCTTCTAATAGAGTAGGAATATTACTGATTATTTCATAGGTAAATAATATATAACCATGTATCTTTCAGGTACTCCTAGCTATATGCTTTGACTTAGCTAGAGCTTTTAGAATGAGTTACCGAGCCTTTGTACACAAAGAACTACTGTATGTGTCTTAGGTAGTATTACGCTTGATATTCCCTTGCTTTCTCCATATATAATTTCTCATGAATCACTTTACCTTTTGTTGAAAATTACGTGACAATTTTTTCATTAGTTTTTAGTTTATTGCAAGGATAATTATAGATGTCGTAGGGCTTTGTGTTATATTATGTAATTAGTGATTTCAACATTTTAGAAGTTGTGACACAGCAAAATCCCTGAAGGTCATGTACCTACCCTCAAACTTTGTATGTCCTTGACTTCCCAAAATTTTCCCTGAAACAAAACGAACTAACTCAGAATGACAGCCGAAACTTTTATTAGGGGGAACCGCAAAATAAACCTTAGTTACAAAATTAACATAAAAGGCCAACACAATTAAAGTTAATCCCGTGGGTAACATAAAAAGGCCACACTGATGTTCCGTGGGTTTAAAAACAAGTGAACTCTGATTTTAAATAGGTGATTGACAATAGAATCAACGTTCGTTTAACTTAACGATCTGAGTTTTTTAAGGAATGTTTTCAAAAGCCATAGTCTGTAGGCGCGTGAAAAATGACGAAAGGATATCAAAATTTTGCTATATTTTGCACTGTTACCGGTATGGTTGGGAACTAATCTCCGTACCGTGATAAAATAATGCCTAGGTTGCTCGGGAAAAGTGTAGTTTAACAATAATGAAATAATTTTTCAAACCAGTTCAATAGTTTTAGTGCCTTTGGGGTACAAACGAACAAACGAACAAAAAAAATAATTACTTTTTGATACAGATTAACGCAACCTAATCTTGTACCAATAGTGGCAATTATTTTGTATTTCACTGTTTAACATGACAGACTTACAATGAGGTCAGGAGTAAACAGGTGAAAAGGTGCTCAAAACTTAATAAATATGTTATAACTTTCCAAGAGTTTCCAAGCACTTAGCGGCTTTCAGATTTTGAATTAAATTTTTAAAGCCGAATAAACTAAGTCTGGATTTCGCTTCGGAGCTTTAAGATTACATATTAAAAATGTGAAAGAGGATTATTTTTGTGCTTTAGATTATTTTAGTAATTTCAAATTACTTCTTAAATCCAGTCAGAATAAATCTCCTTAATCATAATTTGCAAGAAAAGTAACCAAATAAAAAAAATACATCAAACCTTTTTACACCAAAAAAAGAGTCACTCAAACTTTTTTAACCCGGACGCTGCGTAAACACAAATACAATAACGGCCTAAACTAGGCCAAAACCGAACTGTGGAACAAAAACTAAGTAAATAAAGCTTCAACCCAAGAAGCAAACAGCCTTTGAAAAAGACAATCCAAGTTTGACGGCGGAAAGTTTTTTAATATTCGCCACGCTCAATGTGATCCCGACCCAAAATTCCCCACTCGCAAAGGGGACTCCTCAAATGTAATTTTGCATGAAAGAAATGACAAAGTTCCTACAAACTTAGTGGACATCTTTCAATCTCTCAGTTACGATTAAAATGGGGTGGCTTTGATGAGTCTTTATTTGTTTTTAATAGATTTATTTTTAACGGCTCACTTAAAGTTTTGAGGGTAAACTTGATACGGTTTGATAATTTCAGGAGATAAGTAAATATTTGTGCTAAAATTGGTCGGGCCAGACCAGAATTGGAGTAGCTAATTCAAAGAACAAAGATATACATACTAAGTATATTTTAATTGTCTAAACATTAAAACTTCTCAAAGTTTTTGGTATTCCTTTATGTTCAATTAATTACCTTTAACCAAAAATTTGTAGACAAATGTCGACTTCAAATCCAAAATCGCTTAATTCCGCATACGTCTCATTACTCTGTCCCCGAATCTACGCTTAATCCCCCAATCAACAAGAAACTACGGCTTAAAATCCCCCTAAACACGGCTCAAGAATGATTCCGAAGAAAAAAAGTCATAATTCCACTCATTACGAGGAGGGATCGGCTATTGTGAATGGGGGGGCATAATCCGGGAACACAATGCTTGTAAATGAAGGCAGCTCTTCCGTGCCGAATTAGGGCCGTATGCTTTTTCCCATCTGCAAAATTCACGTGTCGTGAAATTTTCAGCCAGTAAAAAGGTTTTTATTTTTCTTGTTGTACAAAAAAGGTTGCTTTAATTATTATTTTATTGGGTGCTTGTTTGTTCTGAAATTAGAATATGAGACTTGATGTTAAGGTTAATTCAGAGGGTTTGTGGTTGGAATTAAACAATGATATTTTGAGAATGTTCTTTGTCGAGTCTTTAAAAAATCATGATGCAATTTTTGTGCAAACAAAACACAAAACGCCAGGTAAAGACTTACGAATCCTAGAAGCCCCACAACAGAACAACACAATTTTAAAATTCCACAGAAGCCGTGCATATTTTTGATTAAAAAATACAATATTAATAGACTTGTTGTATTCAGATTCTCATGCTGCAGACTGTCGGCTATGCATGCAAATTGAGAGTCACACGGGAACACGGCTAACGGCATGCAATGAATGTAAATGTGACGGCGTCTCTGAGGGAACAGCTCTTATGAAGCCCAAAATTATTATTTGCATGATTAATGTTTTGAAACCAATGATTTGAATGATGCCGAGGGATGTTTGAAGAGTGAATGGGCGAGGTTTATTGAAAAGTGAGGCTGAATTTATGTTACAATTTGCCTGTTTGGATTTTGATGAACATTGCCGCGGTTTCACCCGTTTCCCGTGGATATTACCGATCCCGGATAAATTATAGCCTATGTCGCACTTAATCGTAAGCAAATTATATGCTTCAAAATACTGTCTGTAATTTTTCTAATCTGCTCAGTAGTTTCGGATCTTTTAAGGTGCAAACAAACAAAGGTATCCTCTTCATAATTAGTTTAGAGAAATATAAATCTGCTACCGCAATGTTGGTTCTTGGGTAAGAAGACAAACCAATATGCTTTTTACTGGAAAATAATGAAAGCTATTTCGTGTAGTAAATAACAAACGATATTTTCTCGATAAATTAAATCTGATATTTTCAGAGGAAAATTCGTGTGGAGATTCGAATAATAAGTATATTTAACATTCTCCGAAAGCCCGTCGCTTTTGCCGACATTCGCGGAAAATTGTTAAAATATTCGTAGGAATAATCGTATCTGTTGTGATACAAACGTGATTTCGAATATTGGCGATATCAAAGTTAATTTACTGTATATAAAACTTATTTAAGTGAATTACTATAGAATTCCTTTAATAAAGGGAATTACGATCGCGATTATGAGTTTTTATTTATTTGTTACACCTTAGCGATCTTGATTCGTACTTATCATGCTATGATGCTAAGTCAGTAAGTTCCAGATAAAATCTACAATTCTACTGTTACTGTCTTCCCAGCCTATATACCCCGCCTTCAAAATTAGAGCTGTCTTTAAAGAACTTTCCAGAAAACTTCGCGAGAAAATTCGGCCGCCATTATACGAGTTCACCAATATTGTGAGACACTATTGGGCGTTGTAACTGTTGCTAGTACCAAATTACCGAAGTTAATTCCAGTTGTACCACTTCAAATACGAACTTTGGCCTTCTAATCTTAGGGAAACATCTAGGGCTTTGTGTGAAACCTATAAATTGTAGAATTTATTTGATCACTGTTCTTGTCTACTTTGTTTAGCGTACTTACAAGTTTTCGCATTTTTTTGCTGAAATTATGTTCAAATATTGTGGGATTTCTTGTTGATTTCCTGAACAAACAGGCTCGTAAATTGTGTAATACTGAAACACCAGCTTGATTGTAGTTTTTCTTTTGTTAACTGACATTGTTGTTTCATAGCAGCTAGTTAGCAGTGTTTTGCGGAAGATGACGCCCTGGATACGAACATCGCTTACGGATATCATTTTATTTATTAAAATAATAATTTATATTCGATTCCCTTGTACATCAGGTTAGGTGCTACATAAGGTTGTACCTAATTAATAAAAAATATTATACTCAAAGAGCTTCGAAATGGCCAGTCTTTTAAACAATAAACTCAAAAGCAGCACATCTGGAAGCCTTATCAAAATAATCCGGCTAGAAACTCGCAAATTCTATAAAGGGGGAATCTTTCTTTCGCTGTAAAACCAAACTGCGGTGACCAACATCAATAAACCTTTCAAGTAAATGTTTACGCGTGGCCGCTTCCGCGAACTTTCTCTTCTTTAAATAAAATGGGCCCCGCGAAACATGAGGGTAGCTTGCCGGGTCCCAGGAATTGGTAACCGAAATTAATTTGCGCGCACTCCTTTAATTCAACCGCTAAAATGTGTGCTTAGGTGAAAAAGGATTTTTGGATCTTGTTGATTGTTTTAAAGTATAGGATTCGGAAGTTTTATGTATGTTAGGATTTAAATGATTAATAAGGTTTTCAATATTTTTCATTTACTTTATGTAGGTATTACTTTTCTATGCGTTAAATGAGACAGATTTTCATAAACATGTACGAGTGGGTGCGCTAGTCGAGTCCAGATATCTGTTTTCAAACCAATAAACAGCTCAAAAACATAAAATAAAATAGTAAAATAAAATTTACAAAAATGCAAGCAATCCTTTCCTGCGGCTCAACAGAGAGCTCAAAAGCCTAGCTGTATAAAGAGCAACCAAACTTTGTCTGTCGTCGCTTTGTTGAGCCCACAATAAAAAGTACCCCCTGGCCATGCTTCCCCAGACTTTTACGATGAAAAATGACGGATGTCTACTTGGCATTGATTGTAGGATGAAAACATTTGTTCATTAAATGCCTGACTTGCTCCATTGACGTCGATATTTATGTAAGGCCCTTTGATGTTTACTTGGGACATCGCTAAGACGGTTGGCGAGTCAAAAAGGTTCGTATTTGATCGCTTATAAAATTTACTGCCGGTACTTAGGATTGGCAAGTGACCGTTATGAAAAATCATTTTGGGGTCACGCTTGGGTAGCGTTTTCAATAGTAAGGTTGAATTTATGGGTGTTGAGATTTCTTTTTCTGATAATGAATGGGATATTATAAATTGCATATCAAATAAATAATCGCCTATCAATTAATACTCATCATTTATATTATTTTTTACATCAAATAACTTACTTCACTACAAATAATGAATTAAGCGCCTTTAGCCAAAGTATGTCCTATTAGGGAGTGCAAAATGGTCCACAGTACCTACATTATATGATTTTCAAAGAAGTAGAAAATGTGTGACACCATGTTATTACCGTTCTTTTTATTTTCATTCTTAGCATGACCGTGCTACTGACGTTTTAAAATACTTTTAAAATGAAATGTCATTGTTTCTGTCGAGATGTTAATAATGTGAATGTCCTACAGGTCCTGTCATTCTAGTCTTTCACTACTATCACTACTAGGTATATAAACCTTGAAGCATCTTAGAAAATTCAATCCACAACACGAGGTTATACAAAGAGCGGATATCCTAACAGATTACTGTGATAATGCATGCTTTCACTGGTAGTTACATTATCTTCATAGTTGATGAAGCATGCACTGCTTGCCTCGTTAGCTCTGTGCTGTAGTGGTTCTAGTACTACGAGAATTGAATTAGTTTATCATGTTTTAGTTTGTGGCTAACAATTTCTCCATTAATTGCATTATTTGCGGCATTTAGTAGTTAAGATCTACCACATATAAACAGTAAGACTATATTCTCAGAGGTTCGAAAACTACATTATTTTTAGCAGGTACTGATCATTTATATAGTTCCAGAGACTAAAAGAAAAAACAAATTTCTGAGTTATAATTTACGGCATAATGTACGTGCAAGACGAAGTTTTTTAGAAAAAGATTTAACCTCTCAAGGGTATTGCATTTTAGTAGAGCTACCTAAGAAAGGTACCTTACCATATAATACCAGTAATCACGGGAATCAGCTAGTTGCAATTATTTTAAGACATTCATTAGAATACACACCAAAACCGAGTTCTCTCACAACATATAGCCAGACGTTGCCTAGTCTTTAATAAAACTTATTGTGGACACGGATCGGTTGACTCCTATACCTTTACCGTAAATTCACAGTCCACGAGTTTCTATTACCTACGGACCCAAAATTAGTAGAATTTAATGCCAACAAAAGAGTCTGAGGTTTCGTTGTGAAAGTTTAGCCATTTGTTAGACATGCCTTATTTTATAGATTTGGAACTCACAAAGGAACGGTTCCAAGTTATGTATGGGAGTTAAAAGCACTTGGAATTTATTCCTAGGTTTGAATTTGTAGAAGCTGAGGGGAATTAGATGGAACTCATTTTGAAAATTAGTTTTAGAATAATAGCCGTTTTAGAATTTGTGCTTGTGTTTTATTTTTTTTGTATTTTTCGGAACACTGTCTCTTTAACTTATCCCATGGAAAAAATATAATACCTACAACCTTTTTTTTACCTTTTTTAGTATAATTCAACCTAAAAGCAAGAAGTAAATACTTAACCATATACACGTGTATGTTATAGTAGTAAATTTTCAGAATAACATATTACTACTATGCAGCACCACCACTGCTATAAATATTTGACTAAAACACATGAAAAAGAGAAATAACCTCATTTTATCTCTCTAATTCGACTATTCAAAACATGAATAGTCTCACAGCTCCTGATCACGCGAAACAATCGTCAGACACTTTATTATCGTGCTCAATTATTCACTCATTATTCAACAGGTTTCAATAGAAACTAAATACTTAGTTAATTATGAAAAGGCTTCATTATAAAAGATGGGGCTTAATTAAGGCCCACAAATGGCCATTATTGTACCCCAAATTGTATTAATAATGTGTCTATGCCACAGTATTTCTAGATTGCTTTTCAAATCCCTTAAAATTGAGAACTGAGCTGAATTTATGGCTTAATTGGTTTCAGGACCAAATTAGCTGTCTTTTGAGCGCAGACATTGATTTATAAGTCCTCTCAATGAGATTTTATAAAAACCAATAGGGCTTACCTACCAATTATTTTGGCTTGAAACCTAATTTTTAAAAAATTGTGACGTAGGCACATAAAATAAATCATTGTGTTCTTATTTCTTCAGACTTGAAAACCTCACACAAAATATAAAAAAGTAAGTAGGTTTAGAGTCAGAATAACTTTTGTGAGAAAGGAAAAGCTAAATCGCAGTTAATTTGGAAGAACAAAAGAGTAAAACGTATACCTAGTACCCAATTAGACAGAGAAAACGGGAGAAAGAAAGTACCATCGTCGAACGAAGTCAAAGTCGCCTACATCATCCAGTTACATCATAAAATTATACATACTGAGTAGCACAAAGTTTCTTACTCTTTGCTTGTCTTGTAATTACGTAGTTTTCTCTCTCCATAGACGCGGCACGTACGCATTTTCTAGCCGAGATGACGACAGAAGCCTGTGTAAAATTTGCGATGCTAAAATGTTACTCATAATGGATTTATGATAATGTATGTATTTGTTTTCCAAGTTATTTTGTGTTTGAAGGAGGATGTGACGTTATTTTCTTTTATTATGATTTACTGCATCATATTTACTCGTCATAGCTCCTTTATATTTAGATGATTGTTGGCTTTGCTTGTTCCTGTGAGTTGTTAGTGCGCTGTTGTGGCTGAACTGCCCTGTAGGCGTAGCATTTACTTGCAATAACATGTGCTTTTAGAATTAAAAATAGAAAAAATAATTTGTTCTCATAACATATATGTACCGAGATATTTAATATATGAGGGTCATGCAGTTATAGTTTTCGTAGTCTGCCGGGGCTGTGGCATTGTTCAAAAGAGTTACCGTGGCTCTGGTACATAAAAGGCCTACGAATTTGTTGGTTTTATTTGAAAGATTTTATTTTAAAAAGTACATGTGGTATTTACTATCCACTATTTAAATTGGTAATACATACATAGATTCAAGACCAAGTTCCCATCAATTGGAAGAAAATATTGGCAGTAAACAGTTTGATTTGATAAATTGCGATAGTTGAATAACTTAACCGGTTAAACTGAAAAGTCAAAGGTTATATAGTTCACTTGGCAGTCGTTCCATGAAAATATTCAACCGCATCTAGTTAGGTTAGACAACCTATATCTGTTTATCAAAATGTCGAAACGGATGATAAATATCAGAAGTTCATGGATGGATGATGATATATTGTATGTAGACTGGTTTGTTGGCATGCCAATTCCATTGAAATGGTTTCTATATAATCTAATGTTTTGTTGGAATTGTATTAGAATTTGAGCACTTTCCATGGATATGTACCTTAATCTTAAATAACCCCAGTATTCATTAAAAAATTGTTTTAAAAAAGTAAAGTGTTCATTAAGGAAAATTGACAAAAATGCTGTTGGCCACCATATCATATGCTTGGATTATTCTTTGTCCATACAAATTACATACCTACCCAATTATTCTCATTTGAACTTGACAAAAGTGAATAATATATTTCCATCAATCAGATCAATACCACGCAAAGTTACAAAGATCAACAAATTAATATTCAGCCAATGAATTTATTCAGTGAGTCCCCGGTTGATTCGGAATCCAATTTTAGGTTATTTAAATAGTCCTCCCTGAGGAGTGGGTACAAAATTAGAAGAGACGTTTGCACGTTTTCCTGGAGCGTGCTTAAATACGTAGGCAAATGTAATTACTTTTAGATGTTAGGGCTATCAAGGTCGTCTATTCTGTAGCTGCTCTTTGTACCTACATAAATACGCCCTTTATTTTTTAAAAATATTTTTTTAGGTTTACTTTTTATGAATCGTTAAGAATTCCAACGTATGTAGAGGCCCACAATTAAATTATTTCTCACATGATTATTTTAGAGTAATGTACTACAATTGTTTTGACTCAAGTAAAGAATCTATAATAAATACATCTCAATATATGCATTGCCGGAGATCGTTTGCACAGTTGGCATAGTACACAAATATATTACGAACACGTCACCGAATAAAAAAAAAGTTTTGAAGTATTCGTAACTAATTATCATTTTATCTCAAATTTAAATTCCCTGAGTCAACCCTTAGCAATAGCAAAGTGAAGATGTCGCCCTTCCCTATGAGTTTCCCATGATTTAATCAGTCAAATTCTAAGATTTGTTCCGCGCTGCGCATATTGTGACTGACGTGTCTGCGTATTAACATATTCTTTGTCAGATTGAAGTTTAAGTTGCTCCTGTAAGTAGGTTTAAATATTGAGGAATTACGGCGAAATAAAGGACTTAATTCTACCTTTGATGATGTAAAAAATCCAAAAATGTCGCTACTCAATTTTTAGAGGGAAATTAAAAATCAGTGACTATGATAATTAATTAATTACAGTTTAAAAGAAATATAATATTAGTATGATGCAATACTATGTATATGTAATGTCGGTTTCGCAAATTTTCAAAGGTCAAAATAACATAGCACCTAAAACTGAAAACCTAAGCTCACAATCTCAGAAATATTATTTACGACTTCAATATTTATTAAACCAAAATTGCGCAAATAATAGAAAATGTTTTCGTTTATTTATGCCGCTAAGAATTACTATATACTACAGACCAAACAGTCGGCCGACAGTTAAAAATGTTGATTCCAATCAAAGTTTCCGTAGATCTGATACCGGCTAAATACCTGACCTTTGTAATATGCATACTACCATTCATCTTCATACCGATTTATGAGCCTGATCAAACTCTCGGCAGACTAAAAGTTGCAGTGTGCGGGTACTAGTCTGCAAATAAGATTAGAATTAAGACGTGCAAATAAAAAGCGTTGGATTTAACATAAATTATGGTTTTAACTCTGCAGGTATAAGGAGTTTACTCTTGTATTATAAACATGTAAACAGAACGCTGGGGTTTGGAGATAAAAATATAATACATGGATCGTTATTGTGAAATATGGTTATTCATACTGATTTATTACTATAAGTATTTTTACCTAAAACCGATGCTGAAGGTGCTTAGGCTTAGTTTAGACTTCAATACGCTACTCAAAGGTAGGTACCTAACTGTTTTATCTTTTACTATAAAAACTTTGCAATAAAGCATGTTGTATTGTCAGTATTGTAGAAAAAAAATATTTAGGGAATGATGAAAGTTAATTTCTCTACTGCCTTAACAATTTATAGACATTGTAAAAAAATAGTCGACAGATGGTTTCATCGGGCCGGTAAACCAGTATGATGAAGAATAATACGCGCTGCTCACATTATATGCATGCGGTATACGGCTGGTTTCAGACTGACTAAAAAGATTTATTGGATTGGTCACGATTACCTTCATAATGAACTGTCAACCAACCATGGAACCAACTGGCCGACGTTTAAGTAAATAAACTACGTGCGGAGACTCTTGAACCAAACAACCATTCACATCACATAATAACGAAAAGTACTAATAAGAATGTATTTTACACTGACATAATTCGAACTGCTTTCTTAACAATCAAATAACAAACGACTTCTTCCTACTTTGAAAGAGATTAAAAATCCAATATTCATTCGAGAACCAACTCGAAGGTTCTAGAACGTTGTTGGAAACCGCGAGAACTTCTCTCAAGTCACTAAGTTGGTAACCTGTGACTAATGCACTTAGGTGATTGCACTATCTAGTGTAAAATTCATTGGTACATCACCCTAACAAATGTCTCCTAATTCTACAAGGTAGGTTTGGGGTGCATTCCTAATGTGGTAGGTTGTTTTTGTGTTGTTACGGAGTTACGAAGGCAGGTTTCTGTAAAATCAATGCTATACAAACTCATAGTACCTATGATTTTGTATAATTGTATATGATATTTGGAATGGGTTTATGTATATTGTATAGGTACTGAATTTTACAATACCTCTCTTAAATACTTAATTAGGAAGACATATTTTTACTATAACTGAATCCTTAGTAGATAAATCACTTTAATATACAGTTTGTTTACATTTGAAAATTATATTTTCTAAGTAAAATATACTTTTTTGTTTTCGTAATTCCTACTTACCGTTATATAGCACGTTCACGTTCAAGATAACGCGAGTCACGTGTTCATGGCAACCATAAACGGAGGTAAGAAGCTACTAAAATAATTATAAATATTTTATTATTTCATTCGTGAGGGCTCCAAGGTAGCGTCTTAAGATACATTAAATTATCACTGAAAGCCGTAAATTTCATTAGAACCTATAGTCAGTTTCTGACAGCCTAGCTGATAAAATTTTCTGATGTAATCCACAGTCATCTACAACAAAGAAAAACACCGAAAAATAATCTGCAACTATATTCACCATCACATTTCCTCATAACTCGTTTAATAAAAACAACGAAACTTTATAGTACGCAAACAACGGTCCCGTATTCCGAACTTTAAAAATCTTATTCGAAATATACGTTCATGTTATGCGGTGCAATAAACATAGTTTAAACTGAAACTTCTCGGGCCAGTGGTACCGTTGTTTCGTGAGCATTAACAACAATTTTCGTGAGCGCTAACATAGCCCCATAACCGTAAAGATCCTCGGAACATGGGTGTTCTAGACTGCAGACTTTGAGGGCAGAGATGGTTGTTTTTTTTTTTTTTTAATTTGTGTTTCAGTGGCTGTGATTCTTCATTAGGTTGATTTAATATGGGTTAAGGATAATTAGAAAGAAAGGAATTAAAGGACGGTTGAAATAGTGTACGAAATTGTGGAAAACTGCCCGTTTTTGGATTTTTGTCCGTTTGACTCAAAGAATATAAAGAGCTTTATCTAGAGTAGGTACATGTTTATTTTCTTAATCAATTATCTCTTTTGCTATTTTCAGTGTCTCAAAATACACAAACCTTTTTTCGAAGTCATAGTGACATTTCAAAGAATCCCCTTTGAAGTAACGAACATAATGCTTCCTTCTTTTGAAAACTAAAACAGGAGTAAGCAGATTGTCAAAGGAAATAGTCCCGGAGACATAATAAGCGAAATACAATGTAAACTTACACACTACTTTGTAGTTCGTCAAAGTAAATTGAACGTTATTTAGAGTTGTTATTAAGTCTGTTTTGCTGTGTTTCAGATTTAAGGAAGTAATTGTGTATTGAATTAGGTGGAGGGTGAAAGGCTATAAAAGTCTTGTGAAGCACTGTTTGTAAAAGTAATCGCTTAAGTAGTTTAACTGTTTGCCAATAACTTTCATGGCTGTATCGGATATTGGAATCAGGATTTTCAATTTAATTCAGTCAAAAATTTATGAGCAAACTGATAAACTTTCAATATTATAATGTCATCTTAAAAATCATAATTTACCCACAAAAAAGATTTCACCAATATTAAGTTCCCCAGAATTTTATCTTCGATCGCATAATCACTTCCATTGTTTGAATTAAGTACCTTTTCCATTTCGTCGGTCCTAACTATCAATTCATATCGAGTACTCGTAAAAGCAATTTTCAAATGTCGATAATCCAACTTATCGCACATTTGCTTGGAAAGCCGAAGACAGAGCGGATTTATGGCTTTAAAACCTTTCTCGAAAATAAAAATTCGATTTGTGAAAATGTCATCGGAAATAAAAATATCTGGGAACTGTTGAGCTTAGCGATATAGCTGACTTGTTTCACACTTGAGTTATTTAGTACTATTGCTTTGTTGTACATTTGCTGGAAAACTAAACGAGTGTGTTCGGTTCTGTAGAATAATGGTTCTGATTATTGTCTTCTGTTTTATTTGTTGCAAGATACTTAATTACGGTATTTATATTCTCTAATCCAGCACTCTTTATCGTATAAAAAATCTTTTAAAGTATGTACTTAAGTAGGAAGCTGAAAATAATTTTATTTTTGATCAAGCTGAACTTTTCACCACATTAATTTAAGTAACCAACTCATGAACCCCCAAAAAGTATTCCTTACAAAAACAGCCTTACACATTCAGAGCCTCTACTACTTCCATTAATTCGTAAACCATGAAACCATAAAAATTACCAGCAACTCCCCGTTTCTGGTCACGTTGGCTATTCTGAATGGGTCCAATTAGAGTGGTCCCCAGAAAGGGTAGCTCGCATTTGTTCCATTTCGGCGGGCAATTAACGACCCACGGGGTGATACATTATGCACTGAGAAAGATGGCATCCTACGCTCCGTGAACACAGAATTTGGGTTACGTTTATGTAGCCTTTGAAAACCTTTTTTTTTGGGAGCGAGTAATTTTGTGCAAATGAAAGAAATTTGGCTGATGTTCTCTATGTTCTATCTCGTGTCGGTTGGCTGGTTTGGGTATTAGCTTGAATGTTTTGTGGTTTTTATTATGTTTGCCCTTCGATATATTTTGTAGGTACTTCGTTTTTTTCTCTAGCTACATTACTGAATGATCTAGTCGGTCTAGCTACCGGAATACAAAGAAAGGCGTCCAAAATCCAAAATTTAAAATAAGTAGATGGAAAACAAGATCATTGTTCTCATACTTACAAAACAGAATTTATCAATTCTATGAAAATTTAAACCCGCAATAATTCCGTAGTATTTTCATACATAGGTACATACCTCAATGTACGCAAGTAAAACCAAATGAAGTAATACCTAACTTCCATCAACGAGTTTCATGTAACTGGGTCAGCGCAAAAAATACATCTAAAACTCGACACGTCAAAATTAGAAAAGTTACACAAATTATACCACATTCAACGTCCTTGAATTCGTTCAATAAGTTTTTTTGCAAAAAGAACTTTCTCGGAAACGTGTCGAAATTGGTAAAATTTCGAGTTGACTGGGAGTTAGAAGCACTACTATCATTTGAATCGCTATAGTCTAAAGACATAATATTATGGACCAGAATTGGGCTATGAGTCTATGAGACATTTTGGTACAAAAGAAAGGACGATGGGCGTTTTGGTACCCTGTCCAACAGTGTTGAATCTAGTACCATTGCGTAGGTCTTGGCAAGGCAAAAAATGTTTACTATGACGACTAGTCCGAAATCCTTGTCCATTTCCCGTGACATCGACTAATAGAATGTGTAATGTTCATAAATCATCAACGTAGATGAAGTTCTTAAATCCAACTGTGTTGAATAAAAACTGGTAAAGTAAGAAAAAAACAGGAATTTGGCCTTTTTAGAATGTTTGCCTGCCGATTGATTTAAAAAAAGACTGTGCAAACCTTTGCAGTTCACGCAGAACCAGCTTATGTATTTGATGAAAGTCTTTCAGTATTTACAATCAATTGAGGTTAAAAAGTCAGGAGACGATGTTTACATAGTCACATATTACATATTACGACTCAATCTTGCTCCTCAAGAGGTGCTGAGATAATGGTGAATTTCTTCTTAAAAAAAGATGAATAGAAATGTTTTGAACTTTTGTCAAATCAGATGACGATTGTGTTTCCGTAGTATGACTCCATAGACTATTACAACCTTTAGATTATAATAGAGTGTATCAATCAATGTAAGATGTCTGTTAACTGAGTTTAAAATTATTACACTGACGACGTAAATGCCTCTTAATGAATTTGCATATATGGATGACATATTTGTTTCTATGTCGATTCAATTTTTATCGTTCTTGGATCGGACAGCTAATTGAGGCAAGCTCCATAGTTTTTATTATTCTTCACGTAAATACCTTTCTAATGATATATAATACGTTGCTGTTGGAGCGGGTACCAAATCCCATACAAAGTGCCCATTGTCCTTTGACCATAGGCACAATTTTATTTTATTTTTTTAACAAAAGAAATAGGTTTCTTTCAAGTATGTCAATAATTCTTGCCGTCATGATTGTTTCACAAAAACTGTGCAAGAACATTCCTTAAAAAACGATTACGTTAAGTACTCCATTTTTATCACTTCATGGGCCTGAAATTTAGTCGATTGCTCTCGTCTTTGGCAAGAGAATATTACCCTCACATCATTCATCTTAGATTGTTTGGGAGCCGTTGAGAAAATTCGTTTGAGTGTATTGCTTTGGAAAATATTTGTTTTGTGTGAGAAACATGCGGTATTGTTGTGTATCGACGCCTTCAAGGTCGTGTATATTGGTTTTACCCAGCATTTATTTCGATATGCTGGTATGCGTTTATTTTGCACGCAGTTTGAGGGAACATGAGAGGAGGTTTTGGCTAAGCAGGAGCAGATCATAAGGCTAAGCAACGCTTAGCATGGTCCGTCCGAGGAGAGTCCATTTTGTCATATGGAATTCCTCTGTATTTGGAAAAGCCAATAGAATTACAGTCAAAATATGTATTAACACAACAAAAATATGATAAGTATTATTTCTTTTAAAATAATAAGAAGCCCACAACTAAAAATTCTTACTAGAAATCCTCAGCTTTGATCTGCGAAAGTTCAAAAAGCCTTTGGAACAAGTCAAATACTAATGACTCGACTTTAGAGAAAACTTAACGAGTGTAACGTCAAATCGCAGATTTAAAAAGCCGCAAAAAAGAAAAAAGTTTTTGGGAATGGCAGACAGATGTAATGACTCCTTGAAACTCCTCATCGTCGGGATAAAGTAGGCTGAAGTACAGTCTATAGGGACTTTAGAATCCAGCCCTTCTCTTAATCGTGCATAAGAGGGCTTTAGACATAAGTGTCATGAAAGCTCTTAAACTCAAACGTGGAAAAGTTACCATACACCTAATGAACAAAATACATTAAAAATATGCTTTTGAATATTGGAAAAAATTATAAAGTAAGTCATTGTTTGTTATAAATCAAAGCTGCCAAATAACAGTCATTTGTGTTTTAAAACAGTGATTTATGAGTTTCACTTTCAATGAATACTTGAATTGTGTTTTGTTTGATTAATTAATGTTTGGTGTTTTATATAGTGTGGCTTTGAAATTGACATCGTGCAGAGTTATTAACAAATTAACATTCTTCATTTACGTAATATATTCGTTGATGTTAGGTACTTTAAGACTTTCTTGTCTTGTAATGAAAGGCCGAGCGTAATCTTATCTTATCTATCTGAAAATATACTTATAGAAAATATGGGTACATTTCTAAATAAAGAAAGTAAATAATTAAGTTTCGGAATACGATGTCCCCAATTCTTGTCTTTATTGGATTTGCTAAGATCGTCTGAGATATGACTTTCTGTTAGGTTTTCATAATTCTATCTGCTGACTTTTTAGGACTTATTGTGTTATTATTTGATATTAAGTCTTTTTTTATACTAGTTTTGAGATAAAAATTACACTTATTCAAATACGTAGGTACTTTCTTGTTGTAAATACCATTCTTATACCTGAACTCGTATTCCTTTATTATAAAACGATTAAAAAGCACGGTTATTCCTTTCCTATTCCTTGGTGTAACTTTAATGCGTGTTAATGAATAAGAGGATTGGTGTTCCAAAATTTAGCTATTTTGGAAGCTAGCTTCGTAAAGTAGCTATATTTTTGGAATTGTTAGTAGCAAAAAGCTTGAAATCTCGGCTCGCTAGCAGTTGATGACGAAACACTAACAAAGCCTATCACAAGTTTATTGTTAGACAGGTCCCAGGGGTTCCATTGTACAGGGCTGGATTGTACAATTAATTTTATAGGACTTTCTGTTGAATATTCTAGACTAGATGGTACACGCGACACAATTATAGGAGGAATCAATTTAGAGAGGATAATGATGGCCACGACCACTCTTAAGTAATAAGAAACGAGAAGAAAGAAAAAGAGTAATTCTAAATGGAATGCTACCAAAATGTGCACTTTGTTAAATAACACATTAGCACTTGTACCAATTTTATGTACGCTCTGATTCAACATGCAAAACATATTGGTGAAATATATTTTCTCTAATTACGTACAGTTACACATTTTTTTAACCATCAATAAAACAAAAAAAAAGCTCTGTTGATCACATTGCGAATCGAATAACCAAACAAAAATTATGCAGAACAAAATGAAAATAAATTGCAGAATTTGTTCGAATAATATTTACATTATGCAAATTCGTTATATCGAGGAAACTGGGATCAGCGTTTAACAATATGCAAACAATTAGCACCTGGTTTTGACAATTGCCGATGTTAAAAAAATCTGTGAATAAATATTCGTTTTTGAAAAGGTAATTACTGGTTTTCAGCCCCTGGAGCTACGGTCAGTTTGTATTTGTGAAGTACAAGTACCTAATTATGGGGTTTTGAGCTACATAGGTGTAATTAGTCTGGATAAAGTTATACTGATAAAAAGTCGCTATAAAGTATTGACAGTTATCTGTACCCGAGTTGTTTATCCACTTATCGTGACTGGTAAAATAAAATAATAAAAAAATATTAAATTCACATTTAAATGTCTCATTCTGAATTCGTCCCTGTATTCACGTCAAGGGATCTTTAAGCACTATCTCAAGAACAGTCCCAATTTATATTAAAGGAACCAACGGGGAGCTCTTGTTGATTTGATTACGAGCGATTAATTTAAGGGAGTCCATTGGACCTCAAGTATCATAAGCAATAAAACAAAGCTCCGACTTAATTAATTCTTCTTTCATTTTCCTTTCCATTTTGATTACTCCGTTTGTTTTTGATAGTCAACGCTGAGCTGTTAATATTACATTTTTGGATTAAAAACGGGAAGAGCACCCATTTTGTTATATTTGACGGATGGAAATTGAACGGGTTGTTTTTAATTTTCGGCGTCTTTTCACGTATTTCGCGCTAACAATGCGCCCAATTTTCCTCTCTTTGCATAAAAATACAAGAAAGCGTACTTTTGTTGTTTCATATGTTTGCAGACGTAGGAAAGAAAATATTCTAAAAGTGGCTATTATCGAAGTCATCTTGAAAGAACATTTCAGGAAGATATATCGCGTGTCTCCGTGACGTATAGCCTTAGAACTACAGATAAAGAGGTCAAGGCCGCTAAGCTTTTTCAGGAGTGGTCTTGTCCCACTAATGCGACTTACATGTCGACCCGTCTCACTTCCGTGAAGCCTTTTAGCGTTAGCTACACCGAGGCGAATATTCGAGAAATACGTGAAAATTCATGGTGGTAATAAAAAAACTGCAAAAGTACACATGTTGGTATTTTTGTTACAATATTTCCAGTATTCAAAAGTTTTATTACTTAATCAATTTACAACTTACACACAAGTATTTCTACGTACAAAACTCAATTTCTAAATTCAAGAGCGACATCAAAAACTTCGCTCAACTCATTTACGAAGTGCAAACACAATCCGCTTGATCGTGCAATGTGACGTCACGAGCACGCTGCTATGAATAAATCCGAATCCCCCAGAGCCTACAATTTGCACTAATATAATGAACCGTCGTGTCCCACTTTAAATCCCCTTTTTAAAGTGAGATGGGAACTCGTCATACAAATCTGTCGACAGCGTGAAATCATTGTCGGAACTTGTGTAGTGTAGTTGGGTATGCAGAAGGTTTATGATGTTAATATTTCATGAGTAACAATGTAAAAATGTGATTAATAAAATAGTGTAATCAAATAAAGGTTCGGAAGCCTAAATGAATAAACAAATATATGAAAATGCTCTCGAGTTCTCGGAACGTAATTAATAGAGATAAAGCAGTGGATAAATTGTCTTCCCCTAAATATTTCAGGCTACGTTTTAGAGATGTGTGGGAATCCTTTTAAGGTCAAAGGTGGGAAATCGTCATCAAATCAAACCACCCATGTTCTTTCCTAAGATTTTTTGTTTCAGGGCCGTCATAAGTCTTTCGCATCACACAAACAAGATGTGCTAAGAAGATCTCAAAACCTAGTCCTTCTGCCATTTTTCCACTACGGTGCAGACTCAACTTCATTAGTTAATTGGCTAACAATCATGACTGGCACATGCCTATTAAGTTAATTGAAAGTCAGTTACAAGAGAGTAAAATAGTGCAAAAGTACCCATGAAGAACGTTAATTTTTTACACGACTGTCGCTGAGTAAGGTCCGTTTATAATTGGCTAGTTGATAGAATATTTTGTTTATATAAAAATTGAAAATATTTTCAATTTAAAGTAGGTATTCTTACGCAAGCAAAAATAAGATTTTTATATGATCACAATATGTTGGAATAATATCAATATTATTTGTTTTGTAAGTAAGCCCTAAATCAAATGAAATACAACGCAATGTTTAGTTTCCAATATACGAAAATACATGCGTAGCAATAGATAAAATTTATAACTCTTAATAAAATAACGAATAACAAAAACACAACGAATATTCCAGAAATAGATCCCAATTGAAAATTGATACCATATTCTAATTTTATCAAATTTATTTCTATCGTAAAGAAATATCGGTATTTCTTCATTGTTACGCCGAAAGTTATTTCAATGATAAAATCAACGTTATAGTATAATTGAATAATTTGCTCTTTGGTATTCAGAATTGACAAGTCTCAATATCAAATTGTCCTAGATCTTATTAATTTAAGCCCCTTTTGAAATTCTTTAGGCACTCAAATTGAAGACTGATTTTGAAGGGTGAATTGCTAAGTCTGAATTTATTTGGTTCGATTAATTTTAACCCTTCTTTACTAATATTATATATATTAAAATTGGGTAGGTTTGACCTTCTCGACTTTATGCCGGTTTTAATAGGTATCCCGTTCCGCAGCCCGCGGAAAAAAAGATACCTATGTCCCCCCTAGTCTTTTTATTTAGATTTTATATAAGTATTTTGTATGTATACCCTGAACCTCCTGAACGTGCCCTAAAGTAGCAAAACATCAACTCGTGCAGTTCCTCTGTCGACCACATCCTTCGTCTATCATTATTATTTACGGTATTTGTGGTCGTTGCCGATGAGCCGGCAGAGTGTGTGAGCTCAGCTCTACTCTGCAAAGCTTCACCAGCCCCCTCCCCGCCCCGATGGTCGGCTGTAGTATTTTCGGGTCCCCCGACTCTCGCCCGCCTGTTCAGCGAAGAGCCGCTGACGGTCCGTATGCTGTCACGTCCAGCGCCAGCTCCAGACGTGCCCCGACGATCACCCTCGGGCAGCGGCCCTATGTGTTCTACATTATTAACTCTCTCCATATTACTGGGTTACCTGACCTTGTTAGCCACGTAAGTTTCTATTGTACGTGTGTCCGCCCCCCACGTGGCTCGGTGTTCAGCTCGGACGTAAGGCAGGATTTTGGGGATTATATTTAATATTATATATTGAATTATTATTATTATTATCTTGTATGTCTCTGACCGACCACGGGACTACAGAGTCCCAGATTTTTGGAAGGCGAACGTGGGGCCGAAGCCAACACGCTGAAGCCCTTTTGAGACAACTTTAATGAAATGGCGACACAAAACCGACGATTATCCCCGTATACACTATAGAAATGTACCCAAGGACAATCCCCGGTTCTGTGCTAAACTATTGCTAACTATGGATGAAAACTACTTGGGCTATTGTGATGGGATGCTAATGGACTAGGAATGGGGAAACTACGGGAACTATGGCACCTGCCGATGACAATGTATTAAATACATGTTAAAATGGCAGGTGGAGACTCGCCAACTCACTTACTGGGCCCCCGGGAATCAGTCACTGAAAAGCAACAAGAGGGCAACAGGGACATGAGCGGCTGAGAAGGGTGAGGATACCTCGGCGGACTTTAAACGCAGATCACGCGCTCCCTGTGGGTCCAGCATCACCGGCCCACTCGCCACTTACCACGAGGCACCTACCCTCCGAGCAGGACTAACCTTGCTCTAGCGACTCCACTCTGACCGGCCGATGAAGGCAAGCCAAGAGGCGGGAGACCTATCCCCCGTCATGCTTCACTCCGGCAGGCCGGAGATGGGGGACAGTATACTCTCCCTGGAGCACTCGGATATATAGCCCCGCGGGGTCGCTACTCCCCGTCATCCGCCTCAGATGCCCTGCGGGGCTTATTATTATTATTATTATTTTTAGCCCATACTGTCCCACTGCTGGGCAAAGGCCTCCCCATCTTGCTTCCACACTTCTCGATCTTTCGACCGAGCCCACCAGTCTCGACAATAGGCGTCAAGGTCGTCACGCCATCTCTTCTCTTCGATATATTGAATATTATATTAAATATTATAAATAATATTATATTATTTACTAATATTATAAGTGCGAAAGTAAATCTGTCAATACTGCTTAACCGATTTAAATCAATGGTAAACAGGCTATGGCTAGAAAGACCCTGAAAAAGTATATAGTCTCCTTTTTATCCGATTGCGGGAAGTAGCTTTCTCAGGATGCAGATGAAGAGCTCATTCCAATTAATTTCCACATCGCTATGTTACACGGAAAAAATCTTTACAGTAAAAAATCTACAAAGATTTTTATGGTGTTTATCAAGAAATAAAATTCTTACTTCGTCTTGTTTATTCGAACGAAAAAAAACATTTTAACAAGGCATTCGAATTATTATGGTAAATGAAAATTGACAATGCTTTTCCTGTGTTTTGTTTACACAGTACGAGAAAAAAATACTCCAGTTTATTTATTGAAAGTTCTTATTTATCATGCGTATTGCACCTATTGAATAAATTGTTATTTATGGTTTTTCTCGCAATAACTAGGTAAAATACCAATGAATAGTGTTACCTCTATGACTTGTTAACAGCTTGCCTTGCCTTGTTAACATTTAGATATTTTGGAATTTATTTTGGCGCCTAAATGAAAATAGTGTCACGTCATTTTATTTTCATTGGAAAATCATTATTGCCAGTTATTTTCATAGAGGTTGTACAGTCTCGGTATGTTTATTAAAAAAATTATGTTGTACATTCATTAAAAATAGAAAACTTACATTATCACATTATGCAACTTCTTTTTAATATACTGCGCTCTATATAACCAAGATGACAGTACACTACATTAAATACTTTTCATGCTTTTATGTACTACTTAACACAGATGACTTTGTGCTAACCCATCAGACTAACGACTATTCAAGTATTTCAAACGCCTATAAAAACTCGCATATTTTTAACATAATTTTAACGTTGAAACTTCTTATCAACCTCATACTTTATACACAGTCGGTTTCACTTGGAAGCAGGTAAAGATTTGTTCGTTATATATTCATTATCGGTAGGGGGGTGTCTCCCTTCTCCTCGAAATTCATACAAGCCTATTTATCACTTACGGATAAATGAGCATTTGGGCGTTGTGTAGTTCGTTGCTTCCCCTCCCTTGTAGGTTGGGAGCTGGGATTTGAATTTAGGTTTTAAATGAGCTTAGAATTTTTATATTTTTTAATGTAATTTTTTATCAAAAATTAACCAATAAATTATTGGAAATATATTTTCACAAGAGCTCGCAGTGTTCTTATAATATGAGCGATAAGAGCCTTCTCAAGGAGCGTAAGTAAAAAAAACCTTTATCAAATAAATGTGAAGTAGAAAGTTGATAATAACATTAATTTCCTTTTTTATAAAGAAAAATATGTTATTGTTACGTACATGTTTTCCACGTGTTATTTATACTAACAATTGCTACCAGAGACATACTACATAATAGGATTATTTCGTCAGTCTCGTTTTAGTCATATTGTCACTGTTGAAAATAAGCGCTAAGCTTTTTACTATTGTGTAGGGTATTATGACACATGAATAGGAAAGTTGTAGAAATAAATATAAATTTAATCCACACTACTTTATGGTAAAGAATGGAGAAATATACACAATAGGTACAGCTTAACTGTCTTTTGTCATAGGTCTGAAATACCTATTCCATTTGATATACTTTTTATTGAAAAAGAACTGATATATGTTTTGATATAGCCTTTTCTAGTAGGTTCCAAAACTACTGCACTCATTTGAAAAAAACATTTCATTGCTTTAAAGCTAGACTATCCCCGAGTAGCATAGGCCCCGAAAAGCGGGTGAAACCGCGGAAAAAATACTAGTATTAAATAATCCTCATTTCAAGCAAAGTGTTTTAACATTCTACAAACAAACTATCCCAAAAATTATTTGACTATCCCATTTAAATTCAACTATCCACATTCCACAATTATCGTTCCACGCTCCCGGTCTACCCTTCCCAGTACAACATCTATCACCGTGCTGTGTGCTCTGCATGCCATCAGTCAACGCAGAAACTAGATAACCCGGATATATTGAGATGTATACTAGCTACGTGTGACGAAGCTTAGAGCGTGGTGTATCAAACTTGGTCGCGTTATATGATGTGTAGGTATAGTTTGTTGTTTCGTTACTGGATTAATTTGGTTATTAAATTATGTGGTAGGGTAGAATATTTTTGTTTTTAGTTGGTTCAAAAAAGGCAAAAAACTTGTGCTTTAAGATGGCTACCCAAAGTGCGTAAAAAGTCAATTTAAGACAAGACTGTGGAAAATGTAGGTATACATATAGACACTTTTCTTAGAGTTATTTTCAAATCAGTTATCTTAAAAACAAAAACTCGAAATATTACTTCCATTAAAATATCTTTCATGTGCAGACAATAAAACCTATAAATCACCAACAAATGTATGGAACATAAAGCTTAGAATTATTATACAGAATAATATCATCTGAATACTGAAAACATAATAAGGGCGACCGTAATAAACGAAGTGAGTACTGAATAATTGCTGAATAATTTCTACATTAATATTTTATGATAATTTGTATAGTTTCAGTGAGTTTCCTTTGAAATACATAATTTATATCGACTTTTATTGGGTCATGGTAGAAATAATACTGGTAGTAGTTAGTAGTAGTAGTTAGTAGCAGTAGCTAGTAACATAACAACATGGAGGATTTATGAAGGCTAATCTATGACAGTGAATGTCGATCCTGTTGTACCTATGTTCTTAATGGCTAAGGTATGATCTCGTAGCCTTCATCAGAAATAAAACGTCAATTCGTATCACAATAACTTCTTGTATTTACTTATATACCACACTTTGTAATAGCAATCGTAAGACAACTCTCCGTTCCGCTTTTGTTGAATTTTGGTGTAATGGGTTGATAGGCAAAAAGAGTGGCTGGAGGTTTTGGAGATCAGATCGAAGTAGAGTTTATGTAAAATGCTGAAAGATAGGTCTATTATAGGTAAATATGAGACTTCGAAGCCTTTGTAAGCATACCTAACTTAACTTTAACGTGTGTATTTTTTTCTCTCATAATGAATGAGCTTATCACGTGCGTTTCAGTCTGGACTAGACATAGACGCTATTAATAATAATATAATGTAAGGTTAGCCTACAACTGTTTATTTCAATATAATTTATATAATTTTTTTTTACTTAAATTATGTATGTACCTAGAACAAGTAAAAAAAAATTATACCTATATTAATACAAGCTTACAATGATGTTCAACTATGTACTTTTCGTTTATACTTTTTTTATGTTTAATGATCGCAAAGTCAATACTGAAACCTAAATAACATTAATTTCTCGTTTTTTCAGAGACTGAAAGGCTTCTAATTCCGAAACTAAAATAAAGATAAAATACTCCTTATAAATACTCATAGAACTAAACTATATGTAAATATTTGAATATCATACAATTTCAGAAAGTTCAATGACCTCTCCCCACGTTTCTACCTCTCCTTGATAATTTGTCATGCTTTTGTTTGAAAATGCTGAAAAGGTTGTTTTTAATAGACTTCATTGTTTATAAACAACGCTTTTTCACATTTTTATCTATCTTTCTTGGTTTATTGATTATCTCTTTTGTGATTAGTTAGTGATATTAGCATCATCGCAATAGCAATATAATCACAAAAAAAAAAAAAAACTCTACGAAAACATTAAATATGACTATCAACTTCCTTTAGGCTCCGTTAGATAAAACATATGGAAACAATACACTATACCTAAGAAAAATAAGCATGTGACACGAGCTTTTAAAAGATGCGTTATAGGTATTATTTCAATACGCTTCAAAAGTTTTAACCCTCACCACTTAACATTTAAATAAATAAATCCCTCTAATCGCTGCATAGCGAGGTGTTTTTCCCTATCACTACTAGTGTTGCCCAAATGCAAGAACAAGACGAGACTTAGCCAGTCTTGGTCTTGGTCTTGCGCCAATACACCTGTACTGGGATTCTATAAAACTCGATCAACAACTCGCATTTCACTTCGATTCGTAATGTCATTTCATACTTTAGGGGAGGTAGGGGAGGGATGGGCACTTTTTCACAATTTATTGCATAAAAAATCAGATTTTACAGATCATTATCAACTTTTATTGCCATTTCTTATATTCGGCTAGATATAATGAAAGAGCTTTCCTAAAAATTACAATCAGTTTCAACATTACGAGATATTTAAACGGTTTTATTTAGCTCACCCCGTTTGTTTTATTATTTATTCTTGGATCAAATTTAGTAATTCAAATTTCACCCTCTTCCTGTCAACCGATTGGTCTGAAATTTTGTATACACTTTTAATTAAATCCAATATGGCCGCCGGCACAAAATGGCACAGCCCCCTCAATATGGGTATCAAATGAAAGGGCTACACAAGTAGAATACTGTCAGCAACCCCAGCGGGGCGCAACAGGGCCAAGGCCTGCCTGCACGTCGATTCTATAAAATTCGAACAACAACTCGCATTTCACTTCGCTATTCACTCTCACTTCGCATTCGATTCAGAACGACCTTGATTTTGCATTCTGTAAACATCACCTAATCACTTGCGAAGTGAAGTGAGCTCGACATCGACCAATGCTGTGCTAGTGACTTCCCCACTCGACAAAATGTCAACCGAGATTAATCAGTTTTTAATTTTATCAGTTTTGACACAGAATTTTAGCTAAATATGATGTTTTAGTTATAATTTGTTATTGTAAGGAATTTGAGGCAGCTTTTAAGTATAAAATAAACAGAAATCTCTAAATTCGTGCTGTGAATATAATCTATGCTTACCCTACGAAAAAAAATACTGACAGCGCCAATACCATTATTAATCTGTGGACAATATTTTCTTCTCTTCTGTCATAGAGGAAAGTAATATATCGGGTATCTTCTGTCTTCATATTGTGTTTAAGCTTGTTTGTTTTCGCCGGTTTTCGCCGTAATTGTGATAAAATCATGAAGTAATTTTATATTTCTTGTTATAAAGTTAAAAATAATATTAATTAAAGAAGTGTTTATTTTATTAATCCAACAATAATTTCAGTCCAAATGACAGGTCGTCTCACCCTTCGTCGGCTCAGGTTGAAACTCTGGTTGAGTTTATGGAGCAAAACCCTGGCCTGGCGAAGGGTTTCGTGAGAATCTATATATGCTCACATAGTCATCATCGCGAGTTAATAAAGGTAAACTACGAATTCTAGCAGATTGTTGACGCTTTTCTAAATTATCTAAAGCATGAGCTTCTTCTAATAAAGATTTAAGCAAAAACATTCTAGCCATCGTTAAATGTAGGCACTTAATCACTTTAAAACACTTAGAACTTTATTTAAACACTATTTTAAATATAATAGTCTCTAGATCAAGTTGGCAACGGTACCTGAAACAAGATTCTATAAAGGATTTTTCGCGCAGATTTATAACCTCACAAATTTTCACTGACGAAGAAAAGCCTCCCTACCATAGAGAGCATTGGACACTTTTGACTTAGTTTATGAAAAAAAAATCGGTAAAAAAACTTTTAAGTTAAACGGTTTTATCTTATGTGCACTGAAAACTAGAAAATAAAAAATAGTTACTTACCTGTCAACCTACGTAGGTGGTCCCGGTCATATTAGACTAAAATAAAAACGTGGGGCCCATTAACTATTGCTGTAGTACTCTCTTCTAAAGGTATAATAGGTGTGGATTGCATCGACTTACTATAATTGTAACTGGAGATTTTGACAATCAATAATTAATAATAGAAAATACACATACCTTTCATTAGTTTTCTCTTTATAACGATCCGAAACCGCAACAAAATATTTAAGTACTTTTACGAGTGTTTGTTCTTGACAACTCACAGAAATGACAGATAGTCTATGGATGAACACCGTTACCAGTCGGTAACGTAAACTACCCAATTAAAAAAAAACAAAACTATGATCAGAAATCAGAATAAAAGGACCCCCCTTTTATTCTGATTTGATCATGTCTCCCAACTGCCCATCTCTCCCCTACCTCCCCTATAGATAGACAGATTTTGACAAATCTGTCAAAATCTCGACTTTGATTTAGTTCAACTTGTCAACACGCTCGATAGTGAAGCGCTAGTGTAGTTTGACAATGTCAATCACGAAACTTTAAGGTAGAATTCCGTGGGTCGCGATTGTCGCAGCCGCGCGCGACAAAAGTCAACCTATGAAAATGTATGGCACCGCTGCCGAGGGCTGCGACAGTCGCGCGCGGACGACGAATTTCGTGAGCCGCTCGCGGCCGTACGCTTCTCAACATGGTCTAGCGCTTAATAACATCTATAGAATTTTAGTAAAACCAGAATTAAATTTTTGACAATGCCGCGAGCAGCTTACGAAATTCGTCGGCCGCGCGCGACTGTCACGGGCCTCGACAACGGTGCCATACATTTTCAAAGGTTGACTATTGTCGCGTCCACGGAATTCTACCTTTAGATCGAAGTCGAAGTGAGAGTGATGTCGAAGTGAGTTGTGATATTTTATAGAATCGACATGCTGGTCTTGGTCTTGGTCTTGGTCTTGCGCTCCCAGTCTTGGTCTTGGTCTTGGTCTTGCAGCAAGAGTCTTGCAAGTCTTGCAAATACCTATTAGTCTATTACTATTTATTAAAGTTTACTTTAAATCTTAGAAAAACGTATTAGAATTGGAACATTGTGAGCTTGAATGAACATAGCCATAGTAAAGATCAAGCAGATTATTAAATAACTGAAGATTTGATAAGAAATTCGAAAAATCAACTGACCTACATGTCGTTTTCCATGGAAGTAACTGTTTCTTAATAAACATTTATGATTTATAAGCTTACATTTGCTAAAACATGTAAAAAAAACAAATTAAGTAATTACAATAACTTGACTGTATTTTAAAGAACAATACTTATCTGTCTAGAAGGAGATTGAACCCTCGACTTATAAGAAATTTAATAAAAGAGTTTTACGATTTATCATTTATTTTTTACATAAGTGAATGTTTTGGAGTACATCTATACTAATATTATAAAGCTGAAGAGTTCGTTTGTATGTTTGATGACAGAAGTTTTAAAATAATTAAATAAGTCCTGAACGTCACATACCTCCAAAGTTACTATTCCTCGTGGACGAAGTCGCGGGCACAGCTAGGAAATACTTACTCTCATCATCTCTCTCAGAGATATTCGGGCTGGTAAGTAATACAAAACTCTTATCGCAGGCTTTTTATTTTATTTTATTAGTTTTGTAGAATTAATTCCAATTAAGAAAAAAAAGAAAACACTTAATTCCAATTCTTCCTTCATACTTTTACGGGCTTAGGACCGTCAGAAACATTTTTCGTAATAAAACCGAAACAAAGTGATGTAAGTTGACAATGACGTATTATCAGGCCTCTGTCACTCTCTGTACTTGCGCGCGATAAATGCCTACCGCTCGCTGGGTTACCGGCAGCCCCACGCGGCTCAGGGCGCACAACAGTCACACGCGCCGCGCGCAACACAATATTTTTATTTCGTGCGGGTTGATCACTCCTCGGTTGCGTAACATTATTAGATTGTTAGGCGCAGCGTACAATCTTCTTGCTACCCTTAAATTGTCACCAGCTATTGCGTACACGCGTACCATTTGTAGGTACTCGATATTCGAGTAGCGACGGTTCCTATCACTCATCATGCACTTGAGACGTTTTAAAACCTATTTTTAAGTAAAAGGCGGCATTTATCAAAGTCCACGTGGACTCTTTGAAAAGTGCCGTCGTCGTCTTTGGCGGTGCCGTCGTGCCGCTCGTGCAATGAATCTCATTGGATGACAGTCCACGTGGACTGTGCTAGATTGGCTTACGATATTTTGTCTCGTAAAAAATGGAGATGGAACGATCACTCGACTCGAGCGCCGGGAAGGTACCTACTTTCTACCGTTTGATACGTAAACATTATTAACAGAATGTTTCTTATTTCTAATGTATTAATTATTTTTCTTTGCACCTATTATCTTAATTAATGCTGTAAAAATAATAATCGTGCCTAGTGTAGGGCTGCCATCTCGAATTTCGCCAAACCCGGACAATCATTTAAAAAACCCGGACATTTGGCGTAAATCGCATTTTTTCCCCGAACGAGTACGATTTTTTTTAAACAAAATAATATCTAATTTGTAATCCATTTACTATTAACATATACTTAAATTTAATGAGGTGCTTCCTTACATGAAAAGTGTCCGGGTTTTCCCCGGACACTTCTTGAAACCCCGCCCGGACGGCCGGGCCCCCGGACGCCCTCCAAACGAGGACAAATCCGGGGAAACCCGGACGGATGGCAGCCCTAGCCTAGTGGTATTTTATGTCGGATACATTGAGTGGACCACCTTTGTAAGACGACTAAAAAGTCGCGGTGTATTTAAAAGTGGCTACAATATTTATTAAACGGGTGATATTTGAACACTTTTTTGCTATTTTTTCTTGTAAAAACTTAAGAAATATAATGACTAAATGTACAATAATAGTACCTAAGTAATTAGTTTAAAACATATAAGTAATTAATATTATAATATATACTTACTAGAATGAATTAATATGACATCTACTACCTATCCTTACCATTTTATCCTAATCATAATACTACTTGCTTGATCAGTATAATGTATTCATTTTCATTCTAAGCACTCTGAAACTTATTTATTCTTTGGAACACCTGTATGTACTCTACTAGGAAATTATTTTGCATGAGTATACCTACGCCCTATGGCGGCAATCAAATAGTGTCAAATGTTATGATTTCGGCGTGGCGGCAACGATTGTTGTAGATTTCAAAAGAAGCCGCCGGCGCGTGTATCATAACCATGTACTTCCGAAAAGCGGCAAATTTCTTTGAGAAGTAAGTACAAAACCTTTGATGCCGCATTATGAAAGTGCCGATGGTTAAAACATAACTAGGCATGCACTCAGTTTGATTTTAATAGATATTTTTTTATTCGCTATGTTTATGGTATTAGTCGTAATGCGCATAGATCCAGTTTTTCATATTCTTTGATACAGTTTTTAGCGTCTCATAGAATTCCTAAGCGTACCTACCTATACACCGAACTGTTATACCTAACTACTCAGTGAAATAGCGCTAAGTCCTAGCTGCAAGACGCAAGAGTCTTGCAGGCTAAGTCTTGTTCTTGCTCAAGTCTTGCACGGTCAGTCTTGGTCTTGGTCTTGCTAAAAATACGCGGTCTTGTTCTTGGTCTTGGTCTTGCAAAAACGCAAGAACAAGACCAAGACTGCAAGACCAAGACTGAATTTGGGCAACACTAATCACTACGCACCCTAAACTCCACAGTCACCCACTTCTACGTACGATTACCCATCCTTCGGGGTAATTTACTAGCACTTCTGTACCCTTGCGATTAAACGCGTATCGTGACGTCATTTGTCATCATTAAAATTTATTATTCCTCCGCTAGGCGGCGCTGTTATTAATTACGTATAAATTATGATTTAAAGTACTTTGGGTGTGGTGATTGTTTTCTGCAAGTGTGTGGTTTATTTAATCGTTTATATTTTAATGTTCACTATTTGAAGAAACATATCTTTTTTCGGTAGGTGTCAAGAATGAGACAGATATGTCGAAGATAGAAGTGGAGAAGATTTATCAAAAATGCTATCAACATTCGGCAACAATGTGTTACAATTTACAAAGTAGGAAAAGAAAATCCTTCCTGGTATCAAGTCTCGACAAAAATATAAATTTATAGAAAAAATGTCTGCATAGTTTTCAGTAAAAGTAGGTATATCGTTATCACACAAAATGTCTTTGACCAAATAGTTGAAGTAAAGAGGAGAAAAGATGCTTCTTTGTAAGAAAAACTCACTCCATTCTTATGTATCCTTAACAAACTTAAAATATTTGTGAGAATATTTAATAAGCTTTGCAACTTTACTTAAAGCCTCTGTGAATACCTGAGAAAGGACACACGAATCCCCATTGATTTCGCACTCGCTTCAACCTATTTTTTATTCCTTCTGACAACCGCCACAAAATTCGACTCCATCATTAACAGCCATTCAAGCGAGATTAAACCCTACATGCGAGTTGTTACGGTCTATTTTGCACAGACATGTGGGGCAAATCTCAGGTGTTTACGGTGAAAAGAAATGATAATGAACTCCTTTCAGTGTCCTGTATAGATGTCATCTCTTTGCAAGTTGAATATGTATGAATTCAAACTGTTTTGGTGTTCCGTGGCATTTCTATGTCTTAAGCTTGTTCGTGCAAAAGTGTAAGGAATCTTTGCACATCTCTTTAGTAAGGTGGAATGGGTATAAATTAAAAAAGAGTCACTAAGAATAGTTTTTATACGACAGACTTCTTTCCTTCGCTCTGCCAGCAGATAAAGAACAACTCCGCGCACCTGGATAGGAAATACAGCTTTAGTCAATGAATCTATCTAACATTCAATTGTTGGAATCATCTTTTGATGAGTTCAATTCAATCGGACCCGTGGATCCAAAGATTGGCGAGTTCAAACAAAAAAAAAACTTTTCAGCTTTCAGAGTCTTTTCGTGCACTATACTGGTTATGACCGTTTTGCTACATCATCACAAAGATTTCAATGATCCTTTTGTATGGCAGCATACATTTCACGAAAGCTGATACAATAGTGTGCAGACAATGGCTAAATAGCCTCAGTTAAAATTAGTGCCCTATTGAAGTCATGACATTCAGGATATTCAGATCACTGTGAACTGATGTAGGGGTTTATGAATGGGATGTTAATATGTCGTTTTAGCTGCCCTTGATATGCATATGCAATGGTAGGAGGAACATTCTGTCTGGTGTCAAAATCGTAACTTGCGAAACCATCTTATTTTACCGTGAAGATATTTCGTTACCATAAAAAAAAGATCTCGACGAATTGAGAAACTCCTCCTTTTTGGGAAGTCGGTTAAAAATTGTTAATTTATTATAATCAATCTCGCAGGATTGTTGAATACTGCTTACAAATTAAATCATAACTTTTCGGTAGTTCGTAATCCGTGGAACGTCTCGAATATCAGGAGCCCTAGTTGCCTGGAAAGGCATGATTAATACAGTCCTCCAATCACTGTCTCTGGTTGGACCTACAATTCTACGTCAGAGCCCATTAGGCTGAATTAGAAAACACGAGTGGGAATTCTTCGTATCAAGAACCAGCATTTATGTAACTTACCTCCCCACTCAGAGACATTTAATGGTTACTTAAGCCATTCCTTAGTGAAGGATTTGTATGACATTCCGTCACTAAGTGATTACAAGTAAGTGATTAAATGTTAGTTAAGACATGCTTAAGCAACGTTTATAAGTAAGAATTTTCTTAAACACCCCTTAAGAATTGCTTATTATTTAATTCAGTTTATAAGTAAGGCTGTAAATGTCTCTGAGTGGGGACGTTAGTATCTATAAATCACAAATTAAATTATATTAATAGACACATCCCTATCAAACCGTACTATCAACATAATTAAATCACGTACGTAATATTACAGCATTGACGACATACATAATATGGACCTTGCTTGTTCAGATTTTAATTGAACGATAACGCAATCAGTATTAATATCGCTACACGACATTATGATCAATCAACTGCAGACAGTCCACGTCATTGTTTTGTCAATGATCAATTACAGTTAATGGAACTGAATGGGTTTACTCGTGAAATGGATGTAGAATGTTATAATGGGCATTGTAAATAAATGTTGGTGTTTAAAAATAAAATGGTGGGTATTTTTTTTTGGTTTTATTCGAGTGTTTACTTGTCTTTCTTTGAAGTTGGGCAACGTTGTTCGTGTCCCGAAGAGACCATATACATAGATTGCATCAAATTGTTATACAGATATCGTAAAGAGCTCTTAAAAGTGCAGTAGTTCCACGTACGTGGGTGAAACCGCAGAGAACAACTGGCACTTACCTGGAACAATATGAGGTGATCTTTAACATCCTTATATTATAACAATACTTTTTACTACTATTACTCTTCCCGGTAGTAATTTCTCCCGGCATTATAAATAGAACTACAAAAACACATTGTTTATAGTCTATCTATTCAAGTTTATGAAACAAAAGTCGTTTGATTGACCAGCTTGACCACGGTCTTGTGGCTTGCTAATAAAGCTCTCTGTTAGTTCACCACAGGACGCGGCTCCAACTGAACCGCGGTTCTTTAGCGTTGTTTGGTATTCGACCCAATTTAAAATAAGAGTCCGGTTGCTGAGAGCTTAGGACCAGTCTAGATCAACTTAGTGAATAAAATTATTACATCTAAGCAAATTAATTTTAACTATTATAAAATTTATAGGTAGATTTGAACAATTTCTTTCATTGTTGAAACGCTACACTATAACTAGATAAACTAGGTAAATATAAGCTACATTTTAATAGAGAAATCAACTATTTTTTGATAAAACATGTATTTTTTTTCTCAGCCAATCAATGACTGCTGTTGAATAAAGTTAAGTTTTACGATTTTATGCAAAGACTATATCAAAGTCATCTCAAGTAATCTAAAAAGTTTCTTACTCATAGTAAGAATAGTTTTATTACTGCGCAAATCTCTATGGACTTTAAAACCTATCTAGTTTTTACATCTGCATTAGCACCACAGTCTTTCCCCTAATTTACAAATCGCAAAACAAGACCCCAACAGTCCTATTTACCTCAAACAAGAAATGCTCAAAAATCCGTCAAAGGCACATTACCATACAAAGGGAAAGTTTTGTTCTGTGATATCATAAATCTTGTCGGCTCGACAGTCCAGGTGCTGTCTCACTGAATACAAATGATAATGAACTGGGTTCAGTCCCTGGACAGAGGACTGTGTGTTTTCGTGAGTAGGCGTTAGGCTTGGGATCTCAGGTTGAAGAATGAGTGATGGACTGACGGGATTAGAATTTGATGTCGAATTAGCAGTAAGAGTACCTATGCTAGAAAATCTTAGAACTTGGTTAGTGAATACATAAGTCGTTGATTCATGATTTCCACACTGTTAATTTAGGTGAATAGATACTAGAAACACTAAATGCCCTATTGATACCTACTCTATCTTCATTCTTATAAATCGGGGGTCAATAACGAATCTCATTGACTATGTTCAAGAATCAGATGTCTCTTAAAAACATGAGTACCTACAGCATGAACATCCTATAACTCACAAAGCAACAGAGTTAAGTTATTGAGGTGTAAGCTACACCACCATAACTTAAAAACAAGCGTATTCTATATCATTTTGCGAACATTAATTTAATGTCACATGAACTACAAACACGAAAACAATAGTCAATAAACAACTGTATGACAGACAAACGTGCAGGTAAGTCCGGAAGGGGGAGGCGAAGTTATCTTTGCAACCAACTTGAATTTAAGCACTCTTATGTTCTTACTCATAGAGGTGAGAATCCAGTTTCGTGTAAGTAAAATAGTACGTGGTATATTTAAAGATACGTAAGCCGCTTTTGATTTGTGGGCAAGAATGACACAGCGTTGTTTATGATTTCCTTAGGAATAAAGAATGTTTTCCACTGTGAAATATAAAGAGTTTAAATGTTTGTTTTTTTTACTCTTTTGTGGCTGAAACCCACCTGCTTCTGTTGCAATATTTATACGGCTTGTTGCAAGCGTGTGTGGGATTTTATGTCTACTTATACGAAATCGCAACTTCAGAGGCGAAATAGTAAGTTGGAGAAAATTTTGATGGGTTCTTTAGAATTTATGTAGCAATGGAATCAGAGTGCTTGGACCTTTATAATATTCGATGATACTTAGCTCTCTACTCAATTATATGGGGAAAAAGCCATGACATATTATGGCTATGTAAGCAAACCTAAGTGTGCTAGTTATTGGTCAGAGACAAAAAAACTGTTTAATCTGAGTTGTTAATTATGCAACCTACACCATTGTACCAGATTTACCATTCTACTAACGTCTATAAACATCAAAACATTCTATAGTTCTTGTCTAAATGTTCGCTAAACTTTTGTCCTACATTTCGTACATAGCTGGAGCGTCTTACATTCAGCAAAGATTTCTCATCGCGACAATCTCGACGTTACAACACAAATTAATATTTGCTCATGCAAATGTTCATTAGTACACTCCAAATACTATGTAGTTGGCTAAATATTTGATGTTATGTTATGGAGTGATAGTGTTTTAGAATATGCTATGGGTATATTCTTGTTTATGTTAACCTACTTTTCAGCAAGTAAATTGAATGCCTTGAATAATATAAATTGTCTTTACGAATATGCGCAAATGCCATTGGCTTAATTTTTGAGTTTTATTTCTTCACATTAGGTTTATTAACATTATGACTAAGAAAGTTCCCACATTACACTAGTTAGTTTTCATTTAACCACGTTTTAGATTCTCTTCATATCCCTACTAAACATGAATTCGTACTGTATTCGAATCTGCACGTGTATCTCAAAGTTAGAACAGATACAAAACAAACTTTCATATTCCGAACTCCATCCCATCCTTCAAACTTGAATTCAATCACACGTTATTCGAAATTCAAAACAAAACAAAATGGAACATCATAAATAATGAATACGTCACAAAAGAAGAAACAAGTGAATGAGGGTTTTCTAAAATGGCGTCCACGAGGTGGCAGCACCGAGTCGTCAGGTCCAGGTAACTGTCAAAGTGCTTATCTTTACTATGAATAGTGAACGATTTTAGTGTTTTTTTTTTATTTTATAATTAAAGCACTGCATTATTGTTTTACTATTGAGGTTGAGTAAATAAAAAAAACTAAATCATATTGTGTTAACAAATTTTTCAACAAGCTTTTCCTTAGTACCAGTGACTTTTGCACCCTCTCTCTTAGCTCAATTTTTAGTTCGGAAACCTTATTCTGACCGTAGTCCATAATAAAATCAATAACACTTCCAATATAACAGAATTTCAATAAACAATAAGTTCGGACCCTACAATTCCATACTATTTGACAGCTGTTTGGACCTGACGCATACGAAGCGCCGCCTGGCGGCAGAAAAAGTATCGAAAACCCTCACTTAACCAAACTGGGTCAGTTTGGCAACAAAACGGATCGAATCGTGACAACGATCAAACAATCAGTCGGTCGGAATGGACCGGACTAATTAGTGGGTATTGTACGAGTTACCTCGACGACCGTTGAATTTTATGTGTTTGGAAATAAATTATAATTAAATCAATTATCAATGATATTGTTATTGGATGAGCGCTCATTGACGGAGACATACGCACACCGCTCAATGTAGGCCACGTTGAGCGGTAGACGGAAATGGCTGATATGATGATAAAATCAGAAATTTATCTGCTATGAAAGGACTACAATTCAAATAATTCAACCTAGCTATGCCAACCAAGTATCTCTGCAAATTATTCCGTACACACAAGTTTCAGTACCTACCTTCAAATAATCTAGCTAGAACATTCCTCAAAATATCTTGGCAACAATGTGACCGCACTATCTACGCTACTACTTCCACCTGCCATCTCATATCAGCTCCGTATGTTTGATAAGGGGCTTTCCCAAAATTAATCAGTCTCACGTTTGGGTACATAAATGTAACCGAATTATATGGGGCCCTTTGTATACGTCATCAGCATTCAATGGCTGTCGGATACACTGGCTTTTGTTTTTAAGGTATGGGGACGTTCTAGGAAGGGGTAAGCTGAAATGTAGGTGAAAGAACGTAGTACGTGAATTTTGCCAAATGATTGTTTCATAATACAATTATACACTGGCTCACTCTTCAATAACCTGAATTGAGTGTGACAAACGCCTATCTTACAAATTAATACCGCAAGATAAATATGTGACAAAAGTATTACATATTAGAATGTAAAGTAGTAGGTTAACTTCATTCTATTTGGACTTTTGACATAAGCTCTTTCTCAATTTTTTTCTCGTTGTGAGGAGCACTTGAGTGTACTTTCATTACATTATAGTTCGGCCATTCAGAGAATGCGTTCCTGACACGTCGCGATTGAACTGACGACGTAACTACATTCATTGATTATTGATATAATAATGTTGTTTTAATGCTCCTCAATTGTTAAAACGGTAAACAACCAGCAAAAATATTTTTATCGTAACTGCAACGCCATTGCAAAGTTACGTCGTCAGTTCAATCGCGACGTGTCAGGAACGCATTCTCTGAATGGCCGAACTATAGTGGCAGGAGTTCCAGCTATATGTTTGATTGACCTGTTAGTGTATCTATCTTCTAATAAAAATATGGCTACCAATAAACAAATTCTTGTGCTGTATCAAATATGCAGCCATCTTGGACTTAATTAAGATTCTATGCGTCTCACAAGCAACTGTTTCGGAGCACTTAGTCTTAGTTTAGAATGCTTCAAACCGCATGATCTTGTGAATTCCCATGAAATTCCTCATTCAAGCGAATTACGTTTAGTTGTGAGCGCATTTACTGTTAATAGTGCTTAGCGTATGGCTAAGAAGTCACGGAGCGATTTTGAACCGTGCCCGCCGCACAGTGGATCCAAATTGAAAATTAGTGGACATAGGCAACAAAGTTCCAATATCGATTCGATATTTTTTTATGTGATTCTACATGATATTCCAGACAACTTTTACTCTTGTGAAATTTCTTCTAAAGTCGATCGTTTGTCTGAAAAAAAATAAATTAGATTTTTTTGTATGGAGCGAATCACGTTTATTTTTTTTTCTTCAATTGTACGAATATGTTAGGTCTGTGGCGTGAGTATATGATACCTAGGGTCATTCTCTATCCAAGAAAAAATATATCAGCGCCGGCCATCTGCAGCCGCGCGAGTAATGATTCGGTAAAAAAATAATATTTTCTATGACATTTTTTGCCTTTTAAGATCAATTCAAAGTATATTTTTTGTCTCACTTGGCTGTTTTCACCTTATTTTTGGTTAAATATATAGTTTTAATGGCACATAGGTACTCATAACTAGTAATTCTAGCAGAGGTTTTGTTATTATTGCATGTTATCGGTGGCACCTGCATTGTGATTGATGACTCATTTTTGTTGTGCGCTTAGACGAGCGCTAACTAATTAGTCATCGAAAAATGCTCGTCTCTGATTGGCTGTAATTTTTTTTACTACCTGCTAGTCATGTTAATATGTTCACTACTTGAGTAATTAACACTGACTATAAATACAAAGACATTTATTATGTCCCTCTAGTTTCGCTCTTGTCGCTTATTTGTGAACACGGTGAAATACTTTTATTTTAATATTTACGTTAGAACTATGGCTGGATTTTGTACCAACCTAGATCTTTTTGTGAAATTAAGAAGTGGTGGTGATCTGAAAAATTATATGTTTCTATATGAAAGTATAATTTCTGTTTTGAATCCACAGTTTCTGAAGAAGACAAAAACCTAATCAAGGAGTTCTGTCGGCTTTTTTGTGTAAGTCTAAATAAAAAGTGGACAGAGTCAAGTAGAAGTCAAAAAACTTTTATGAATCGTATAAATAATCGCAATTGGTTGGAAAAAAATATCAACTGGCCTGTTTTTGACAGTGTTGACCTGAGAAGTGAGTTGGGCTTTTCGGACGCAGACTTATCTGAGCCAGTGGATGTGAATTCCCATGTTCCTAATCTTGCAGTATGTACTACGGAAGCGGTAACATCTACACTCTACAGAAAACCGTTCGAAGACTTATGTAATAAGCAAAAAAAAGACGTTCTACTTCCATAGTAGAAGAAAATTCAGAGGAAGAGTTGTAGGACTGGTACTTAACAAAATTGAAAGACAACGGCAAAACGAATCTGGCAAAAGTAGTTGAATACCTTTCCAGTAATCCGGAAACGCTATCCCAAGTACACGAGCGACTATTCAAAAAGCAGAACCTAAGTACCGTCTCTGAAGATAAGTGCTTAGCTCTTTATACCTCACTTGCGCTCTCGAGATGGAAGTACTTACTTAAGACTTCAGAAACGTCAGAGAGAGACAAACTCGGAAAACGGACAGAACAGCAACAAACGAAGACATCCTCCCATGGACTTCTAATAAGCTCTGATCCCCACATATCCTACATAAGGCCTAAAATAACGAAACAGGTTCATGGTGAGTTGTTGCCTGAAGCAATTCAGTTGTTACAGACTACCGAGCCTCCCTGTGATAGCAAGATTATGGAGGAAGAAGAATGCCTCATAGCAGAGTCCGAAAATTTGCTGGACCCACTTCTGGAATAAGAAATAAAGTGATCCGGCTCTGGACTGTTCCCACAAAAGCCCATCAGGGCTGGTATGACAAACAGCCCCTTTCAGGGCTTTAATAATTTCACAATGTTCTTTCGATCATACGTACGATAACTTATACTATACCTTACATACGCTTGATTGTGTAAATAATGATTATCAACGTCTTGCCCATAAAAAATCAAACTATTTCACCTATATTTGACAAATAATATTTATTTTACAGGTAGCAGGTAGTAAAAAAAATTACAGCCAATCAGAGACGAGCATTTTTCGATGACTAATTAGTTGTGCGCTTAGACGAGCGCAAAACAAAAATGAGTCATCAATCACAATGCAGGTGCCACCGATAACATGCAATAATAACAAAACCTCTGCTAGAATTACTAGTTGTGAGTACCTATATATTTAACCAAAAATAAGGTGAAAACAGCCAAGTGAGACAGAAAATATACTTTGAATTGATCTTAAAAGGCAAAAAATGTCATAGAAAATATTATTTTTTTACCGAATGATTACTCGCGCGGCTGCAGATGGCCGGCGCTGATATATTTTTTCTTGGATAGAGAATGACCCTAGGTATCATATACTCACGCCACAGACCTAACATATTCGTACAATTGAAGAAAAAAAAATAAACGTGATTTGCTCCATACAAAAAAATCTAATTTATTTTTTTTCAGACAAACGATCAACTTTAGAAGAAATTTCACAAGAGTAAAAGTTGTCTGGAATATCATGAAGAATCACATAAAAAAATATGGAATCGATACTGGAACCTTGTTGCCTATGTCCACTATTTTTCAATTTGGATCCACTGTGCGCCGCGGTGGCGGAACTGCGTTTTTATTTCCAAACTCACGAGACCGATTATTTGCGCGGTTACACAGCCGTAGCGGTTGAGATTATCGCCCGCAAACGTGGCGGGCAATGATCGCAAGACGCAAGACGGGCAGCCTCTGCGCTACTGCGATCGCCGGCCAATCGACCGCGGAGCGCGCGGGCGCAACCCGCCGAGGCTGCGGGTGACCGCGGCCCGCGCGATTCTACTAGTTGCCCGCCGGTGCAGCGGGACCCGCAAACAAACGCGCAGACTGCGGGCGTAAAACGCGTCGTGAAATGTGCTTTAATTTTTTACATGTATATCTGCATTCTACAGAAGCTACGGGCCCGCAGCCGCGGCGGTCGCGGGTGAAAATCGCTTCGTGAGTTCTTAGCCTATGTCTCATTGCCTCTTAGAAGATATATTGTACTCGGCTTAGTATTGTATGGAGATAATAGTTTAAGTTATCGGCGTATCAGCAGTAATTAAGTCTTTGTCTAGGTAGCGTCACGGTAAAGGACTGATGAAATGATCAATGTGAGAGCATGTTTTCTATGGTTCTTGAGTATCACTTACATTAAATGTACCTCTATAAAATTATTGTGAAAATACCAATTCTTACAATGTAAAAAAAATCACGTTTAGTTCACGGGCTATTGTTCTCAAAAGTAAGTATAATATTATAAAAGCTTAAAGAATTTCCCCATCATTATTATGAAACTTACAGTTCTTAATTACTTAATCCGTAAGAGCTTCAATTTCAATTTCAGCTCTACCCACCAGCAAATAATCATAGTTACACAAACAACATTATTCTAGTTTACTCATATCACTCACCCCGGGATTGCTCCCTTCCGTCATATTATTGCTTTAGATGGGGACCTCGCCCCACCTCACCCCACCTCAAATTGCCCGAAGATAACACTAGACGTATTTGTAAGAGGATTTGCATTTCTTATCAGTGACATATCTTGTGATGTGCAGGGGTCTTAGACTTAACAGACGGCTAACTTTTAGTCGGCCGTTAGTCTGACCGGGCTCCTAATCAGCATGGATATCTATTGTAGTGGGATCATTACAACGATCAGGTAACGGCCGACTACAACCTTTATTGTGATTTATATCTTCAAACTGCTGATCTACTGTCGGTCGATAGTTGACCGACACTTTAATATGCAGTCTACTGGAGCTTTAAGATGGTGGTATTAACTGCTTTGATTTTAATGCAAGGGTGTGTGCTGCCTGAGGCTTATTTTGCACTACGATAAATTACAAACAACAATCATCATGTACCTGATAGTTTAATATGGAGTCAAACATTTTACAAAATTTAACGCAAAATAATTGTATATCTCGAACTATGGTACCTAAACATTTTTCACAAACGCAACAGATACTGGTCACAAAAAAAGTAATTTTAAACGTTGCAACTTCAATTCTCGCGTTCCGAATTCGAATAAAAACAGCTGACCGTTTATTGGGTCCACGTTTTCTGTTTTGAAAATAGAACAGGGGTTCCGAATTTTTTCTGTCGAGCTTTTTGTCGTTATTTTTGGACTAAACTACTTGTAATTTATAATCGTGGTAAGGAACTGTTTAGAAATGGCACGTTCTTTTGTTCTATTTTTAAAAAGAAGATGCATAATGCACGTGTTTTTGTTTTATCATTTGATCATTAGAGTTAAACTGCAGAAAAAACATACTCAATGATTTTTGTGAGTTATAGCTGTGAGTGAGCTGAAACTTTCCACTAATCTATTGCCGGAGAAAATAAAACTTAAAAAAGTTTTAAGATTTTTAAACTTTCGCGATATCTATCTACGTTTAATTACAAATAATCGGACTTAAACGCGATACTGTGTAAAAAGGTACGATACCTTTTTATATTTGATAAAGTGTAAAAAACATTACATCAAATCTTGAATCGAAGAAAATATACATTGATAAGTTCGATTTGAATCTTCCATTCTTAAAATACTCCTATTAATTTGTATTGCAGCGATGCTCCATCCTGTTTATAAAAGCATCCTTTAGATAAAGGCGAAAAGATAACGATCAATTCATCGGAATATTTCCATTCTTAATTAATTCCAATAATAGTAGTTATTGAACTAACATTGAGACATCCTTTTGTAGTGTGTCCATGATTTTGTTTTAAAAGTCAAAGTCAAATCATTTATTTCATTTAGGCCTTCACAAGCACTTATGAACGTCAAAAAATATAAATAAATAAAGTTGATTCTAGTTGCCCATTCCAAAAGTAGCTTCCTATGGAGAAGAACGGGCAAGAAACTCCATCATCATCATCATCATCTCAGCCATAGGACGTCCACTGCTGAACATAGGCCTCCCCCTTAGATCTCCACAGATACCTGTTGGAGGCGACCAGTTGAGAAACTCCATGGTTACTCTTTTTAAAAATAATAGGTATTACAGTTTGTATGTATTGATACATACTATAATAACATGCGAAGACCATGTAGAATCACAATAGACAAAGAATATGAGAATAAATAATAATAAAAAAAAGATTAAAATGCTACATAGTGTTCACATTTACAAATCAGTTTATATTTTTGTACAAAGTTACAAACAAACAATCAAAAGAATAACACAATCTTACTACCGTGCTCTCGCTGTGGCGGCATATTGGGCTGACATAGTGTAGTCTCAATATATGACATGTCATCGACACGAAAGAAGAAGAAGAACTAGCGGGTGTAATTTTAAAGTCGCAATAATTTGATACTGTCAGTGCGTCCTATGGAGCAGGACCAGCATGTTTCCGAGCATTTTTATCTTGAATATAATCTTCTAATTTATAATATGCGTTTTTACGAAGTGTGGCTTTTATATCAGTTTTAAACCGCATGTCATTTAGTTCCACAATGTTGTCTGGTATTTTATTATAACATTTGACACAATATCCCATGAAAGATGTATGTACTTTAGATAGTCTAAACTGCGGGATAGCTGTTTTATTTTTATTTCGAGTGTTATAATTATGTCTATCACATATTTTATCAAACAAATGTAGGTTTTTCCTAACATACATGATATTTTCATATGTAAATTGGCAAGGCACGGTCATAATATTAATGTTTTTAAACAGTTCCCTAAAAGATTCACGACCACGTAAGTTGTACATAGCTCTGACAGCTCGCTTTTGCAAGATAAATATGCATTCAATGTCAGCAGCTCGTCCCCACAGCAGAATGCCGTACGACATGATGCTGTAGAAGTAACTAAAATATACCAGTCTAGCTTTTTCTACGTCCGCTAGCTGCCTCATCTTTCTAATAGCATAGTAGGCGGCCGAGCTAAGACGACCCGCAAGAGATGTTATGTCGGGTCCCCATTGTAGTTTTTTGTCAAGAGTGATTCCCAGGAAAACTGTTTGATTTATAAATTCTAGTTTTTGACTGTTGAGTATTATGTCACATTTACTACTTTTTACATTTGGCAATGAAAATCGAATGCATTTCGTTTTTTTTTTTCATTAAGAGCCAAGTTATTTGCGTTGAACCAATTGTGGACCTGGATAATGGAATTGTTTACGTCGTCTAGGTTTCGTCTACGCCGATCAATGTTAAAAATAAGAGAGGTATCATCGGCAAACAACACCATCCTAGGTTGATTATCAAATAGATAGGGCAAATCATTAATATAAACTAAAAAGAGGAACGGACCTAATATGGAACCTTGTGGTACGCCCATTGCCATCATTGCCAGCCCAGTATAGCCCAGTGAATTTACGCCGTTTACTTGAACTTTAAGTTGCCGATCGTTTAGATACGATTTTAATAACTGGAGGGATGTATCTTTGATTCCGTAATGCTCTAGCTTCCGCAAAAGCGTTTCGTGATTTACACATAAAGCAAATGCTTTGACTGATCGCAAAAAATTCCAATGGAGTCTTCAGCTTCCTCCCAAGCCTTAAAGATGTGCTTGATCAAAGTTACACCAGCATCGGTTGTACAGCGACCTTTGGTGAAACCGTATTGTTCGTTATGAAAATGAAGTTTTTACTGAAATGGCGCAACATTTGTGCAAGCATCAACTTTTCGAATACCTTGCTGAGAACCGGTAAAACAGAAATAGTTGTTTGATTCTTTGCTATTTCCCGATTTAAATAAAAGTAATGCTTTACTGTGTTTCATTAGATCAGGAAACACGCCTTGGTCTACGCTAACATTAAAGATGTAAGCTAAATAGGGTGCAATAGTTTCAATAATTGACCTACACACCTTGACAGACATACCCCAAAGATCTTCTGTTGATTTTATTTTAAGATCTTTAAAGGCCTTAACAACAGCCTCGGGGCTGGTATGTTGAAATTTAAATACTGAACAGCATGGCAACAATTTCTGCGAAGTTTCGTCATGTATCTCGTGAATGCGAGTTCTCGTTGTGGGCTCTGGCCATGAATAACGTTCGATGTTCAAACGGTCGCAGGAAGTAGCATCCGGCCGTGTATCTTTGCTTATCTTTTTGCATTCAACACCGGCGAACTTTTGATCGTTGAGAAATTTTTAAATTCGTGAGCGATTCTGTGGTTTTGTTTTTTGAATATGGAATAGGATGTTTTATGATAGTTGGTGATATGGGTCATAATATCGAGTAGGTATAGAATATTGTGCTTATAATAAGCTTAATATAAAGGATTAACCAATTTAAAAGTTTCTTTCAAGATTTCAGGTTCAAAGGGTTTTGTGTGCTAAGGCATGCATAACATTACCACGTAAAAAAACCACATTGTCATGGATCTATACTATTGTGCTTTGAGAAAAAATAAAAACTCCTAAATAATTATGATTTTCTCTTATCTTATGTTACCTTCCTAATCCTCCAAAATCCTACTATCAATCTCATCAATAGATCACGTCATCACCCAAAACCTTTCTTCTAATCCTTTGCAAACAAAAGCCGAACCCTTTGCAAAGCTAATTTATTCACAATTGCTAACGACACGACATTCGATACAAGAGACCTTTGTAAAACTCCTGACATTGGCGCTAACGTAGGAAATTAAAAATTCTATCTACGTAACGAACTCTTCTTGAAAATACTATTATACAGAACAAAACTTGAAATGTACAACTACAAAGGAATATCAACCTTGCATCTAGGACATAGGGTTGAATTTCCTCTGGGTTGGGTATTAAAATTGTTTGAATGCGTCCGCTAGTAAAAAGTTGGACAGAGCTATTAATGCTGCCTACTCACCTAGATTAAGACTATTTCCTTTAAGGGAATGGTGCTTTTTCATAGTGTTTTGATGTTCATAATAATGGAAATCCTACTTAAATAATTTAGGTCATTTATATATTTTTTTGTGTTTCGGGCATATATAAGCTATGATAGTGATAGAGAAAACTTAAAGTCGGTAGGTTAATTGTGTGTATGTACTATGTATCGAGAAGTCGATTGTGTCTTTAAAATGCATCAAAGAAAGTCTCTCTTATGTTCTCCTCTTATGTACTCCTCTTATGAAATCTCTTATGTTCTCTCTTATGTACTCTCTTATGTACTCTCTTATATACTCCTCTTATGTAATCCCCTTATGTATTCTCTTATATACTCTATTATGTACTCTTTTATGTACTCTCTTATGTACTCCTTTTATGTAATCCCCTTATGTACTCTCTTATGTAATCCCCTTATGTACTCTCTTATGTAATCCCCTTATGTACTCTCTTATGTACTCTCTTATGTAATCCCCTTATGTACTCTCTTATGTACTCCTCTTATGTACTCTCTTATGTACTCCTCTTATGTACTCTCTTATGTACTCCTCTAATGTTCTCTCTTATGTACTCTTTTATGTACTCTCTAATGTACTCTTTAATGTACTCTCTTATGTACTCCTCTTATGTTCTTTATTATGTACTCCTCTTATGTACTCTCTTATGTAATCCCCTTATGTACTCCTCTTATGTACTCTCTTATGTAATCCCCTTATGTATTCTCTTATGTACTCCTCTTATGCACTCTCTTATGTACTCTCTTATGTAATCTCCTTATGTACACTCTTATGTAATCCCCTTATGTACTCTTTTACGTACTCTCTTATGTACTCCTCTTATGTAATCCCTTTATGTATTCTCTTATGTAATCCCCTTATGTACTCTCTTATGTAATCCTAGTATGTACTCCTCTTATGTACTCCTCTTATGTAATCCCCTTATGTACTATCTTATGTAATCTCCTTATGTATTCTTTTATGTACTCCTCTTATGTACTCTCTTATGTACTCCTCTTATGTAATCCCCTTATGTACTCTCTTATGTACTCTCTTATGTACTATCTTATGTAATCTCCTTATGTATTCTTTTATGTACTCCTCTTATGTACTCTCTTATGTACTCCTCTTATGTAATCCCCTTATGTACTCTCTTACGTACTCTCTTATGTACTCCTCTTATGTACTCTCTTATGTACTCCTCTAATGTTCTCTCTTATGTACTCCTTTATGTACTCCTCTAATGTACTCTTTTATGTACTCTCTTATGTACTCCTCCTATGTACTCTCTTATGTACTCTCTTATGTACTCTCATATGAACACCTTTTATAAACTCTCTTATGTACTCCTCTTATGTTCCTTTCGAATAATTTAATTTAATTTTTTTAAGTTTGTATATAAGTTTTAACAAACCTAAAGTCTGCCCAAGGAAAAGAAATAGAAATCATTTATTTGCCTAAAATGTATGTTAGAAATATAATGGTACATTTTGTCGTGTTCCAATACATTTCGCCTTACGGCATGCAAATTATTGCCTTTGATGATAGTTTACAACATTAACTATTTACGGCCTAGTGTCATAAAAAATGCAAATTAGTAATAAGTCTTACATTAAAATTTCAAAAAATAATATCTATTATTATAAAGCTGAAGTTTGTTTCTTTGTTTGTTTGAACGCGCTAATCTCAGGAATTACTGGTCCGATTTGAACAATTCTTTCGGTGTTAAGCCTATTTATCGAGGAAGGCTATAGGCTACTTTTTATCCGGGTTCGTGCAGAGGTTCCCACGGGATGCGGGTGAAATCGCTGGCAGAAGCTAGTCTACTATAAACTCCTAACACAACCTTTTAATGTTACTTATCCCATATCTCCATTACTCAAATACAACCTAAGATCTCCTAACAAATACTCCATTTTCAAGTTTCAAACGCAGTGCATCAATCAATACCTTAGAATCAGTCTCCGGTTCGTCGCACTGTCTCAGTTATGAGTCGCACTCGAATCAATTGCTTCAATCTATCACTTATCTAGGATTCATACTCTATTACCTTCGAGATATGAACTTAGAGTATCAATCTACGTGGATTGGTGTACTTTTGTGGCTTAAAATTGTTCTATTTTGATGTATAGGTAAGATAGGGTTAGGCTCTGTGACTATGAGCCTTGGTTGTATAATTATGACCTTTCAGGAGTCTTAAATAATGATGATGATGATGTCCTCCCAGCCGATTATCGGCTACGGCGGCTGTTCTCATGTAAGGAGATTAGCCAACTGCGCAGGACATATTATAGTGCACAAGCATTTGCGCAGACACAGGTGCACTCCCTATTCCTTCACTCTCATAGCCCGATGGGACGGGAATCCGACACGACCGGAAAGAGATCAGGCGCAGGACCGACATTTACGTGCTCTCCGATGCACGGGTGAATCAATCACCAACTTCCAGGCTTCGGGCTGCTTTGTGAAAGTCTTCTAAAACCCACAAAGCGATTTCGGCCCGACTCGGGAATCGAACCCGAGACCTCGTGCTCAGCAGCCACACTTGCGACAACTAGACCAACGAGGCAGTAAATAATAAATAATAATAACCATATAACCATATAAATAATAGCCATGTAATAGCCACAGTTACTTATGTGCCTATGATATTATAGATCAGTATTGATAAAGGCTTAACCAAGCGTAGCTAGCAGGTAAAGGGATAAACAGTCATAGCTTATCTTAAATGTTTCCTTATAGAACTAAGTCATTGTTGTGGTTCGTACCGTGAAAACCACTAACAGTACCCGAATAAAATATCATATACCTGGGGATAGTGTAGCTCCCAACAGTGAAATAGATTTTCATAACGATAAAGTTATTTCACAGCTTTTAGGGTACAAACAAACAGACAATAAATATTCTTGCTTCATATTTGTATAGAATTTTAATACTTCCCTACTTAATTTTGATACTAGTGCGTATCTTCCATCAAACCTAATTTTAAAGTGTTCGTTATTTATATTTTCATTATTTTATCTTACAGAAGTTCAGTTTATTATTATCGTAGTCCTAATTACCCGTTGAAGAGCTCTCAGTTTTGCCAGGGAAAGTAATAAGGCGACCCAATTTTATGGCTACGGCCGTTGCGAAAAATATGCCAACAACTTTCAGCTAATTAGGTATTTGGGCTGCCAATATGTGATTTTAATAAATCGAAGTTACTTTTCGATGTTTATATTTAAAAAAATATTTAGGTAAATGTGTTTTTGCTAAAAAATCGGGTGGTCGTTTTAAAATTATATCTACCTTCATAAACTCATTTGAATGTTCCTCAAAGGGAATTTTTAGTTAAAGGTGAAAGATTTATGGTTTTTTTTTCGAAGGTTGCTAACTTATACATGTTTTTGGTAAAGATTTATTTGCAGCTACATCTATACTTAGTCCAACCAACGTTGTTAAAGATATTTTGAAAATTAGATGGGATCAATTTTCATATTACAAGGAAAAATATAATCTCTTAATTTTATTTAACCCTGTAAATATACTTTTCATGCTGACTGTACTTCTCTTGTAGATCACAAACTTCGTTCTACCCTCATTAAACCTTTCCCGCACACAATTTCTATACGTATGCAAAAAGTTTTCATAATAAAAAAAAACGCCAGCAATTTTTCCTTCTAGGAAAAAAAGTCTGGTAAAAATGTAACAAAAATACGTTACGTTTTATTCCACAGAGTAAAAAGCCTATTAAAAGTTGGAAGGTTAATGTTGTGTTAGAATGGGGCAATTATCCTTCACAAATGAAGATACTTTTTTTAAAGAGCCAGTTTCGTTTTATAAGAACGAGTGTAATTCAGACTGTGTCACTCAGGTGAAGTTCGTTTGTAAAAATGTACAAAGTTTCCTGGACAACTTACGTACATTATTGTTCAGATTGTGTTTTGTTTTTATTTGGGCTCGGTTCTTTTTGTCGCTTATCGTCTGTAACACGGCTGTGCTTACCTTTATTACCCTCGGCTCCACCAGGTCACAAGGGACCAACTTCCTGCACCCGGATAGAACAGTCTTTCTCAGGCCTAAGCTATGAGATTAACTTTTTGTGTAAATCCCATAGATGTATTCAGATAATGCCATAGATAGAGAAGTTTAAAAACTACATTCTGTACATACTCACACACACACAGCCATGTTATGAACCAATTTTAAATACAAGTTCGATTTTAGGTCCGCCGCGCTGGGCCAGGTAGACACCACGGGCGCCGGGTGTCGCGAGATGACTCCCGGCCACCGTAGGCGTGGGTCTGTGGGCGGTGAGTTCGGGTGGCTCATCGTCCCTCTGTCTGCTTAGACGACAGACCCGTGTCGACGGCGCGCGTTGTTCCACGCGCTCCTCAAAGAGATGTCAGCAACCCCAGCGGGGCCCAGCAGGGCTAAGGCCTGCCGGAGCTGCGGGTTGTTCGAAAGAGATACCGCGGCTCTGGTACATAAAAGGCCTATGACGGAACACGACGGTTTTTAGTCAGTAAGAGTCTGATACTCATTGGTCAGAGTCTGACACTGACTGGTCATTTGATTTTTGACGTCGTTAAAAAAAAAGAAGTTCGATTTTACGTAGGTATGCAGGTACTGAATAAGATAAAAAACACTGAGAATAATGAGTGAGTTAAGTGCAATTTGATGTGTATGTATAAGAAAAATGGTCAGAAATTGGTCATTATATAAAATAACAATTTATCATTTTCAATGGTAATAATAGAGAGTAACAAGCTAGAAGCGTACTTACCTGAGTTCTGACCTATATTCTGAACGACATTTTTATTTTCTTATTTCTTTCTATCTTTGCTTTAAAGTGCATTTATGCCCTGATTCTTTTGCAGAGAATATTCAAGAATATTGCAAATTCTAGTTGACTAAATATTATTTTATTTAGGTCAACTAAGAGTCAGGTATCTATTGAGTCGTATCTTTTGAATCAGAATCTTAGTAGGTAGCTGTTTGAGATGTACTAACGTTCACAATTTATTTGTTTGTTTTAGTTAAAAAGGTAGGTCACTACACTGTTTATTTTATTGAATTACAAGACTTAAAGTTATAGCTCGTCTAAGCAGTAATGACGCGTCCTACCGAATTAACGGTACCCGGTGCATATAACGGTACCTCTTTCCTTACAAGATATGAATTTTATGTTAATCTCTGTATCTGGCTTTGGCTTTGAATATTCAAAAAAACTACCCTACATCATCATCCTACATATTTACATCATATAAAAGATATAAATATATACCTACATCATGCATTGATTGTCATCATTAATTTAAGAGCCCAGCTCTTGTCGGTGCAGCTCCTTCCATTTACACCTATCTAGCGCCAACTCCTGAACTTCAGCATTGATTGTAGTGGACAGAAAATATTTGTGTATTACTAACATACTAGCTTTTGCCCGCAACTTCGTTCGCGTGGAATAGTGACTACCAGCAGATTTTTGATTTGACCAATAGATGGCGCTATATGTCCGGAATAATTTTATTTTTATTTTTTTTTTGTAATAAAAACTATCCTATGTCCTTTCTCAAGTTTCAAACTATGTCTGTACCAAATTTCACACAAATCGGTTCAGTAGTTTAGGCGTGAAGAAAAGACAGACAGAGTTACTTTCGCATTTATAATATTAGTTTGGATTAATGGAATCTGTATCATATTTTCAGGGTAATTTGGCTATGTAAACTCCACTTTTAAATATTGTTGCGGATACATCTTTTAGAACTGTCAGACAAAAATACTTCCATAAAATCTCCCCAGATCAAAGGCGAGTGGAACTACAAAACATCGCTGTCTATTTCGTGGAAAAAACACAACAACGAAATTTATTTTACGAGAGCTCGCTACAGAAAAATGCAGTCTTTGAGCTTCAGTCCATAAGTCAAGAGATTGACCTATTTAAACCCACCATCTTTTCTCCCGTCAAAAGCAACAATAAAAATAAAACAACCATATTTTATTCAAGATGTTTTATTACTGAAATCAGAATAATTTACATTGTAAAAAATACACATATTCCGAGTATTACGCTAGGGTTAACACTTTCAGCTTTTTGGCTCTATTTTACAGTTAAACTATAGCTTTATTTATTAACTAGGTGTTTTGACAAAATTTTTTTTCTTTGCCTAATTATAAGATCAACTCACACATTTTTATTTTTTGTCTAAGTTTGAGCAGAAATAAAAATCTTCACAAAGTTATGAAATCGGATTTAGAACTAAAAATCTTTTACCGATGTATGAATTGATCTTCAAAAAACATCTGTAAGTTCAAAATGAAGTATAACATAGTTCTTTGGCATTTAAAGCAAATTGCTAAAGAGTTTCAATTATGTGAACCTCCGCTATTTTGGTTTAACAGAAATGCTTTTTATAGTCGCATTTTTATGAAGAAAAAGTGCAGTTAATCCCAAATTATGAACATTTACACTTTTTCTCTCTATTTGTTTTTATGAATGGCACTATACAACATCTACTAAGCACTGTATTTTCAATGTTTTTAATGAAAAACAATTACAAATTAAATTCATAGTCTCACAGAAGGCTTTGTGAATATCTATTTAATACTTATCTAAGTACAGACTTAATTAATACTTAGTGGGTTAATAAAAATAAACAGACCTTGTTAGTGCGAATTTGCAAGTTAAATATTATGGCTGCGTAAATGACCACACCAAATTAGATAGATAGTATTTAGTAGCTATTTTTATGTCATACAAAATGTATTTGGTTTTTAGTCGTATTTAAACGAAGTCAATCACTTACGGAAACTGAACTGTTAAAAAAATGGAAAGAATTCAATTAACTGCATATTTTGATGTTTTGTTTTTTTAAATATATTTTAACCTTGTTAACTCGCACTCTACCCATAGACTTATTTCAAAAAGTCCATATGGGTTGTTCAATAATCTGTTTAATTTTATTTGTTCATTAAAAGTTTTTACATTATTCATTTGTATGAAAAATAAAAGCTGCATCTTTGGATCCATTTAACACTAAAATAATTTCTACACTTTTATTGGATTACTGTCACAAAGTTTAAACACTTAAGTAAACGATATGTATTTTTTTCTATTATAAACTCCCAAAGTATTGTCAGGGATCTATGAGTAGTTATAGTGAAGAGGTTACGGAAAATTGATTATTGATAAATACAAATTATAATACTATTACTTTCTTTATTTTATTTTTAATAGCATAAGACACGACATCATTTTGTACTAGAGCAAAAATCTGTAATAATTCATATTATAGTTTTTAAAAATAATTCTGTAAGATTCTAAGAGATTGGAAAGCTTTATTCTAACATATCTAATTTGGAAGAATATTTTGTTTCCAATTTTTTTTTTATATAATTTGCTGAAGCTTTTTCCAAACAAATTCAGTAATGAAGTAACGCCGTGTGACTTTCTTATCCTAAATCTTAGTCACTCTTAACGATAATTGACCAACAAACAAAATCGGAAAAAAGCATAATTAGGTACAGCGTTAATGAATCGAACACTATCTATTATTTTCCAACACTGACAGTCATCTCTTACTATTTTTATTTTATACAACATTTTTATTATATTTTTACACCCCACGCACTTTACATCCGAAAGAAAATTGAAATGCGAAATTAATGATTGGAATTCGAAACAAAATTATACTTGGACGGACAGACACAGATGCTAAATAATAAACAGTCGTCATAAATAGATTAAAGGAAAGTTATAATATGTATTAGAATCTGGCCACTAATAGAGTTGTGCCTTGTTTACTCACTTCATAGTTTGCAGCCAATATTTGAACTAACATTCAAACAACAGTACATTGTGCAAAGATGGCCAACTGACATCATCCTTCAGATAATATAGGTACATTTCTCTGATGTGAGTATTCAACTTTCGAAATTCAAACACTGCCTTCAAACCCTGGCACAAAAGAAAATAATTCAAAATTCGAAAACAGAATCATGTAAATTCAGAATTACGTGAGATTATTTCGCCAGTCTTCGTGCGTCTGCTGCGCTGTGCAGTTGGTCGCGCACCACCGTGACAGCGCCGTGGGCGGACACGGCGCGCCTCCCGGCCGCTGTCGTCTTATGATTCGGCGCGTACGCATTGCTGAACCCACGCAGCCGCCGTCGCTGCGGCATGGGCTCCATTCACTCCATTCTGATACCCGGCAGTCTAACAGTCCTGGAGAATAAATTTCAAATTAGCGACACTTACCTTTGCAAGTCAATTTTGCAACAGCCAAAATAAACACAGTTCCAAGTTTACCTCTTTCATGAACTATCTAGAAACATAGCTTTAAAATGGAAATTATATTTTGGGCTGAATAACCTATAAATAAATTCAACAAAATTAAATTATGATAATCCAGAAAAAATAATTCGCGAGCAAGCTAAGCAAAAATAAATAAAGTTACACGTACATCTCTAAATCCATTAGCGCAATAAGAATATTTTACGAAGACAAGTAATTCGAGCTTCTTTGCGGATTACAAATGGTTATAAGGGAAAGCGACCTCTGCCATATTTCAGAAGTTAAATGATCTGAATGTGCGTCGAAACAGTCAAGGTTGTGTGGAGATATATGATATTAAGTCAACGAGAGAGGATTAGGAAGGCAGTGACCTGAGGTTAAGTAAGGTCGACTCGAGATGCGTATGTTTAATACCGACCAGCCTACTTTCATTTTCTTTTATGTTTCTGAAGATTATGCGCGGACATGGATGTTACTTAGTGCCAACATTTTTTCTTGCTAAATACTAGGTGTCGAATAAGATTTATATAGTCAAAAGTAAATTCGGCGAATCCTGTGAATTTTAAATGAAGCGAAAGAAATGAAGTAACCTTTACTTCAAAGGAAGGTTTTTGATTTCATTTCTTGGAAATGTTAAGTTACTTCGGAGAAAATCTGTTTAAATCTGGCTAGCTACATTACCTTTGCGTCCGAAAACAGAAAACTTTACAAAGAATAAAATACTAAAAGCTAAGGAATTGTAGCATGAATTCTTGTTATATTGTAACCGTCATTTCACTTTTTGGAATTTAGAGGACGCCTAAGCTTACCTCGCCATTACTTATTATAAATGTTAAAAATAATATCTAGACAAAGTCCAATTATACATGAGGTTCAAGCAAATCAACTCATGTTCTCTACATAGGATAAAAGCCGTGCCAACCTCAATCGAAACAAGCTAAAGGCAGAAGGGTGATGATCTCTTGAAGTTTATATCCACAAAAAAACACAGTAAACCAGTAAAAAGAATACTCTTTCAAAACATCTACAAAATGGCCAGTTACCCACGAACGGATATAAAAAAACACAAACATTCAAATTAAGAACCTCCTTTTTCGAAGCTCACAAGTACCAAAAACAACTCACTAGCTCTTTTCCGCTTCCTCCGCTCAGCGGGATCAGTATTATCAGCGCGCAGCTTACGCCTCCTCCTCGCCCGGTACCTCCTCGCGAGGCTCCGAAGAGCTGACCTCTCACTGGCTGCCGGCGCCGACGTCGGGAGCTCGTTAGCCGAGCGAGGCTCTTCGGTCGTACTCGATGTCGCGTTCGTTCTGAAGAAGATTGCTGTTAGATTCTTCATGAAAAATTGATAGTTGAGTTAATGGTTGTTTTCTTTGTGAAATGATTGTGTTTTATTGTTTGAGTTTGACTGTAATTTTTGCAGCGTTTTAGCAGATTTTCTGCTTGATTTTTCATGCGGCGATGCGCGGATCTTACGAGTGTACTAGTTCAAACGATACTACAAATTTTGCTTTTCTGCTTTTCATGAAAATAAATAATTACTTTCGTAGGGTAGAGTATATAATTTTAAAAGCAATGCTGCAAATTCCTAAATTACCTAGTAAAAATATCAAAATATTATTAAAAATCTGATTGACTGCAAAAGGCTGTGCATTTGAACATAAATATTCAAGTATGTAGGTACTTTTACATTGCAATCCATTATAGATGCAAACAGAACAAATTGTACAACGACAGTCGTTGGGAATTCGCTCGATTATTTTAGATGTGGTTAACAAAATAACTAGTGCAGACTTTGACTGTAGACTAACTAGATCATTGAGTTAGTGCACAAGTGTACTGAATTATATTGTACTGTGTACGACTAATGGATGTCGTGATTCGAAGTTTTGTACCAATTCATTTATACCATCCGTGCTTGTACACAATATCATGTTGGTCTTTACTTCCATTAAATATTTTGAGTTGTATGTGTATGCATAACGTATTATAGTAACGTCGAAGTGGCAATAAATCATGTGTGGACCGAGCTAGACAGCTAATAAATTATCTAGAAAAATCCTTAGTTGACAATTGATGTGATGGATAAAAAAAACATATAAGAGAAGGACTTAAGAATTTTCACGTCAGTTCATAGATAAGTGTGTTGCTAGACCGTACTTTAATGGCATTAAAGCGTACTTAAGTTCCAAAATCAGGGATAGATTTAGGTACTTAGTGCAAAATAGAAACCAAAGTTTTTTTGTGTGACGCGGTTTTTTTAAACATTCAATTCTTTTTATCTATTAGACAGTCCAGCAATAACCACTTCATCAAATATTTTTTTTAAGGTAGTGAGAAAAACAGATGTAAACTTTACTATATATACTCATACTTACAAAGAATAATACGAATAAGCCCCATCAGACGTGGTCATGGATCCCTCCGAGTATATCCTGGGCGCCTGTTCTTGTCGCTCCACTTCTTCAGCAATCGACAGAGCCCTGTTACCGTCCAGCACATCTATGTTGTTATGGTTCATCTTGTCCAGTTGTAAGACATCGTATCTCCTGTCGTCGGTGTTGCGGTGAAATACTTCGGAGAGCTCGTATTCGCGTAACTGGAATGAAGACTGGTTTTAGTGTGTGTGGGTAAAAGTAGTGGTGAGGTGAATAGGGGCTGGGCTGCGGGATTTTTCGAAAGAGTTACCGCGGCCCTAGTACATAAAAGGCTTTTTAAGTAAGTGTCTGACACTCCTTCACACTGCACCTATAACGGGAGAAGTCATTTGATGATTTCCCACCAAAAGAATAGCTGCATATGGCAGCGAACAATTTGGGCGAGTTTGTGCTATGCAAACAAGTGACTATCGTTTCGACGCCTCCTACGCATAAGGTTGTAAGGCTAAAAAATCGTTTTTACAGGAGAGCGTTTTTTGTATACAGTGATGATAAAATTTATTCTGAAAGATTTCCAACAGAGATTTTTGCATTATGCTGTCAATTAACAATCAAATAATTTATTCCCAGGTGCTGGATATTATAAGGAATTGTATTTACCGAAAAAAAATCGTTTTACTTACTTACGACCTTATACTTGATTGAAAAGGTCGTATCTTCTTGTTACGACTGTATGCGTTCATAAACTTGATTTAAACAACACGAATAACGACGTAAGTTTTGAATTACGACTATATGCGACGTGCAAACTGTCGAAATCCATATAAATAACAAGTTTAAAGCTAGAGAAATGAAGTCAAATGGTAAGAAAGAAGCATTAGAAAGTGGAGGAAAAATAGTTACAGCGTGTTTCTAATATTCCACATGAACAGTCACTTTATAAAACTTGTGCCATTTACCCAAGAACAGTAGTGGGAATAGCTGAAATAGGTTATTTACTTAACTCTTAACACGAAATTAAAATATTTTTGAAATCGGTGCCAGGGGTCTCGAGGTTAACCGGTTCAAATGTTCTGATTAGGTAATCACTCTTCAGTCTTAGCCATTTTCCCAATAGTGGGAGTGGTTAAATAGGATCTTTACTTCACTTTAACACGAAATCCAAATATGTTTAAAATCGCTCCCAGGGGTCCTGACAAATTAATCTGACAAGACTTTTCTGACAAATAAGTCTTGTTCATATTCATTATCATTCATCTCGGGATCTGGCTGTCAGGATCCAGTACTGTAAAAAATTGGAATGAGTAATTTTTTTACTGTGATTTTAAAATAAATTCTAAAAGCATTAGTTTCTAATAAAAACTGACCCTGATTTCCTGAAAAAAAGTCAATTATCGCAATATATTCGAATTCTCGGTTAAAATCTACAAGATCCCTGCGCTATGAGATATCTACTGGAAAAATCTTATCAAGAACTCTCTCTCGAATACGAGCTAGATAGTAGACACCTTTGAGGAATTCCCTCGTTTCTCTGTCGTATTCATCTTCAGGTCAGATCTTAACCTCCACTGTTTTGTAGTATCTGAGACATATACCCGAATGAGAAGTTTTCCTCTATATGTGTCTATAATTTTCGAGAGTTGCCCCGATTTTTTTAGGGTTTCTAGTTCTAGACCGGATGACAAAGGAACCACTTAGGAAGAAAACCCTTTCAAACAATAAAATATTTGTTTAAATCGGTTGGTAAACGACGGATTCAGTTTGGGAAGTCGGTTAAAAAAAGTTGTCGTATACTATAACTCGTATTTATCAATTAATATAATTCAATTAAGGTAATAAAAGTGGAATAGTTAAGACTTCGTTTGTAAGCATATTTTTCAGAATATTGATTAAGAGTGATACCAGTTCTCAGGACTACTGGGGTAGGTTTCGATTTTGGGACCTAATATAAGCCTATGGAACATAATACACTATGCAGTTACTGTGGGCAACACTTGAGCCCGACTACTATACAAAGAATAACATTGTCCTTTACACATGTTACAAATACATAGATAGAGGCTTAGAAAATTAACATAATTCAAACATAACATCACGACTTTTATTCCCCAAAGGGTATGACATAGGATAGAGAGGTAAGAGACAGAAGAATATTACAGTCCACTCAGTTATTAATCCCATTGTTATGCCTGTTGTGCAACATTAGGCACTATTCCAGACTCCGTGGTATGAGAATTTCGAAATTGAAAAACCCAATAATATAATGCCCGATACGGGAATCAAACCCAATACCTTATGGCGGGCAGTCATACTCGCGGCCCCTAGACATACGAAGCAGTTCGAATGTTAATTTTAATGATTTTTCAACTATAATTGAAAAGCAGAGAATCGTATCTTATTTTTTTAACGGAGCATACAGCCGTATGTCTATGATACGTCTTTATACGTTTATTCATTGTTAAATTTAAACCTCGCATATAGTCTTAAGAATAAGTTACGACTCCTAGAATTAAATTATTGAGTAGTATAAAGTCGTAACTGACCACAGTACACGTATGATTACAGCGCATAAAATCGTAACATAAACGTTTCGACGTTTTGCGTGGGTGGGCCAGAATACGACAATTGACATACGACGTGGGTACTGCGCTCTGATTGGCCGTTCTCGCTACAATCGATCGGAGCATACAGTCGGAACTATCCGCGCGACTTTATGCGCGGGAGAATTTAAGTGTTAAGACCATTATCCATTAAAAAACTCACTATTTATAGAAGATATTAAAATTTGGATTTTAGTAATACGTAATAATATTTAAGATGATTGTAAAGGACGTGGCACATTACAGCAGCACCGCAACAGCACGGCTCCACACCAGCATTTAAGTTGTCATTCAATTAAGAGCATTAAATCGTGTATATTATAATATATTTCGTAATGTCAATATGAAAAAGCCAACGGCGAGCAGTCAGCGTGCTTGCCGCTTCCACACAACTCGACTCGCCGCCCGCGTGCTGCAAGCGAGCGGTCCTCATGCGTACAGCGCGCCGACGGCGTGCTAATTGCGCGCCGACTCCGAGCCGGCAGCGAAACAACGTCATTACGTCGTGTTCAATCATAACATCAATCATAATCGTCTTAAAATAATATTGAGTTTGCGGTGACAGCAAGCTTACACCTCGCGGCCGGCGCGCGGCCGGCGCGACGACGGCGAACGGACGGCGCGCCGACGGCGAGCGGACAGCGCGTGGTTGGCGCGCTGGCAGCTAGCCGTAGTCTTAATTCGAGGCGACGCCGTGCTGCAGCCGTGCTGTTGCGGTGCTGCTATAATGTGCCACAAGCTTTATGGTGCAAAAAAACGATTTTTGTAAAAAAATGTGTTCCGACCTTCTGCGTGGGAGGCGTCGGTTTATATTTCAAAGTCTCCATTTTGAATTGTTTAGTAGAATTAAAAATATAGTAGATTATAAAATGCTCAAAGTGAATAGTGCGGTAAGGTCAGGTATAAATATTTTCCACAAATAATTATTTGAAAGATAAAATAATTTCTCTTTGAATTTATTATTGGAACAAACTTTGTTGTGTTAAACTAATTATATGAGTGAGGCGTAAATAAATACGGGCCAAAATAACCTTTGAACAAATTGAATTTTATAAAAACATCTAAACTAACTAAACAAAACTTTGTGGAAAGTCTGAAAAGCTCATTACTTGGAATTTATATGAAATCAAAAAGTTTATTTTTGTTCAATTCAATAATTTTCTTTCGTGCTATAAAAGTAATTTCAAATATTGCTAATAAGTTTTTGCGGTGCACCGGCATTGAAATATGAAATTAAAAATCCTACAACATCAAAGACACAAAAACATCAAAGAATCCTACGGGTTTTCTTGCGCTTTTTCGTTTTCTTCTTTTTAGGTTTAAACTAATACTCATTACATTAGATAAATTTCAAATTTTGAGTAAGGACTTTGCCAACTGGTCGTCCTGATGTTCTCTATTCCTTATATTGAATCTCATATTAACTCATTTAATATTCTTTTAATTAAACCTACGTCATTCGTTGCGGTCTAACCAAATCCAGGTTGACATGTTACTAAACTTACCAGTAGCTTACAGACTTTAAACCCAGATTCCTTGTTAACCCACTTTTTTCTAATAATACAATTAAATACTAATTATTATAACCATACCTTTATAAACTGAAACGTAGCAATCGGCGGCAGTCTCCTGAGATGCGGATAGAAGAAGGAGCCAGCTGGGTGCGACGGGTATTTCGAAGTGATGCGGTAAGCCACGCCCTGTGGAGCGGTCGGCCAGTTTGGAGCGGTGAATGTGAAGCCGTTGTCTGTCCCCGCGTCTAGTGGGTCCACCTGAGAATGAAGAGGCTATAGTAATGTGCGAAATATAAATTATAGAATATTTGGGAGTGTTCTTTAATTATGTAAAGTTTTTTGGTTTGCCAAGGCGCAGTAATTTCATATGTTTTAAAGTAAATGATGTTAGGTAAGTGAGAACAGTGTAACTATGTATTCTTATTGTATGGAATGCTCAATAAGTGAATATTTACTGAACATTCAGACTCCCATTTAGAATTTTAATTTATTGTATCCCATCATTTTTGATATTCAGGATATCCCATTCAAACAATATTTTCTATCCATTTCATAAAAGTGACATCCCCAAAATAACCATTGTCATACATACCTCAATAGTGATGCTGTCAAGCCAGTTCCCATCCACGCAGAGATCGAAGCTGTCCACTCCAATGAACCAATCAGGAGACGGGATCATCCTCGCCATTACTGACACCTGCGACAAAATATTGCGCCTCAAATTACAATGACAACAAAAAGCAATAATTGCTTCCTATGTAGGTCATGTTGCCTCTCTTTTTGAAGACAAGGGATGAAAAACGATGGGGAATTGAGAGTGTCATAAATTGTTTGATTGATGATTTTAAATCCGATCATGTAACGACAATGTTATATTTGTATTGAAATCGTTGGTATTTTTTTTTTGTAAATAAATGGACAAACGCTTGTAAACAATGCAATCGATTGTGCAATCTTTTAAAGTGTGTATGGATAGTGCAGTAAACTTCACTTTAAACTCGTGGAGGTTGTGAGTATCATGCTATGGAATCCAATAAGGGTATTTTTTTTATTAGTCGATTGGAAAGACATGAAGACATTCTATAAGTACGTAATCGGTTTACCCTTAAATTGGCAAATGAATTTACTACAAAAATGTAATTATTTTTTGTTATTTCCTGGTTTATTACGATGACAGATGACTGAAAAAAATTGTAAAAAAAATCTACCTATTACAGTTTTCGCGAAAATCTATGTACTCCGGGGAGTACATTGCCAACTGTAGTAGTTTTTCTGTTCGTACTACGTGGAGTACGTTGCCAAAATATGAATAAAACACATTTTAGTTAAGTCTTCATTTTATTAATCATAATTCTTATCAAACTACATAATATGCATTTATTGCGTGTGAGATTAGCGGAAGCAATTTCTTTTGTTACTTTCTCCTACCATAAAACACAAGAGCACATTGCATTTCAAGCAAAAAACTTTAGTTCTTCTATCTTTGCAAAACCTACAGCATGATTGCTTATCTGCTATTTCTGGAAAATGTCCGACAGCATTTTCTGACACTGTCCACCGGCCGTTCAGCTGTAGGTTTCTGAATTATTTTCTCCTTCACCTACCCAAATTCCACCATGTACTGGACCCCTTTCAAGAGCCGACGTCTTGAAAGGGGATTATTTATAATGTTCCTATGCAATTTAAAGCCAAATAACCACAAGTCACATCCAAAAAAACACAAAAAACTTACCCGTGACCCGGATACACCAGACCGCTTCGAAGACATTTTGAATTTGACAGCTATTTTTCAATGGAACCACATTCAAATATTTTTTCTACCAAAATATACAATAATGGCAAGCCAAAAAGAATAAAAAATTGTATTTTTTTAAAGATTGGTACTACATTCGATTTAAAAAAAGTTAATGTCTTTTGTGGAGTACACTGCCAATTTAAGGGTTAAGTTTATTAATAAAACCATCAGCGCAGCACCTCAGGGTGCTTTGAACCCATCGTGAATGATTATACTACACCTATCCTATAATTCTTACAGAGGTAAAAAAAAAATTTGCCTATTTAAGTTTACATTATAAAATGTTATAGAAACAATGCTAAAATGCCGCGACAGAATCACTCTAGTTCTTTTTTAACGAACAAAGAACTCTCGTATCGTAAGTCTTAACATTACACTGCAAAGAAGAAAAACAACTTACAACTCTAAAACATTTTCGAAAAATAACAAAATAAACGACAAAAGAAATAACGAGAAGTAAATTGTAGAATGCTGCCATTACAGCCAAGTTGTTAGTAAAAGGGTAACAGACTAACAGACCAATTAGTTCTAACGCAGCGAGTCGTGCACTGTCAACAAGCTAAGATCTCCCGCACACTGACAACTTTTAGTCGGCCGACAGTTTGCTGGGGCTCAGAAATCAGTATGGAAATGAATGGTACTACGCACATAAAATCATCTCACGAGCCTTTTCCCATCTATGTTGGAGTCGACAGACCAGTGTTTTACAAGGAGCGACTATCTAGCCTATCTGACTTCCTCAACCCAATACCCCTTGGTAAGACTTGTTGTCAGACTTACTACACGCACATAACAACGTTACAAACAGAATAGTAAGTAGTTTTACCTTTATTTGAACACTTAGACGTGTATAATACCATATAAATAATGTAGTTTTTAAATAGTGTTTAGTTCTTATCTGTCCTATTAGGATAAGTCCTGAAATAAATAAAAGAAAGCGATCAGGTATTTGGCCGGTTTCAAACCGCCTTAAAACTTTGATTTGAATCAAAATTTTCTTTAAAAACAAATTGGCAACCACCGGGTCAACTGTCGGCCGACTATTTAGTCTGCAGTGTACTACGCTAACAGTTCTGAAGCCCATGCTTCGTTTGTTAAGAAATTCTTACTTAACTTGAGAACTGTAATAAAATGAACGAAGAATTTAATGTGAGCAAAATTTTGGTAAGTATTGTAAATCGAAGTTGAGAAGTCAGTGTATCGAAAGATGTTTAATTTTGTTGTTTGAGGGTTTAAGGTAATTTGAGATTTATAATTATAAGCGATAAAATAGTAACCGAAATACGGTAATTTAAAACCACAATTAAAACGCGTATTACTCTGCCTTAAAGGCAGTAGCCGTAATGTGTAGAAGCTTTCTGATATAGGTACCTACTTGTAACAGTTTATTTATTTCCACCTCAAAGAGCCAATATTAGAAAGTTTGAATGTAAACAGAACCAACTAATATTTGTATTATAACGATACCAAAAATAAAAATTAATGATCTCATTAAAAAACGAAACATATATTAAACAGAAACACGAACAATTCCTAAAATAGTCCCCATTAATAAATCTATGTGACATTAATGAAAAGCTTCTATATTTGATGGACTCGATTTTATTCAAAAAATTCTCATTACCGATACTAATGAATATAGACGGAAAGTTGGGAAAAAATTGGGTCACCGGGCTTCAGGTGTTCCTGTGAATATCTAAAAATAAAGTCATAAAAATATCTACGTCGATAATGAAGCAGTCACATCGTTTTATTTTAGAGCATCGTGCTTTTAATTAATGAGCCCTCTTAGTGTGGCTTTGAGTGTAGAGACTTGTTTATACAGCGTTAGTAACTAGCTTTTAGATTTAAGTGTACACATTATTTTGTGAAAATTTTGAGTATCGTGATACTCCAGAAAAAATAAAGAAGACAATACAGATACTTAACTGAATCTATGTGATTAGACTGAATCAGGTAACAGGATCACACATTTAGAAAGTCAATCAAACAAACCAAATTATTTTTTATTATTTAAGTTTTTATACACACTTTTCTTATAAAAAGGTAGGTAGTCAGTCTATTTAGATACAACTATAACCTTAGTCAACCATTGCCCTATTTTGTAGGCCGAAAACAAAATCTATACTTACTTACAATTTTATTTAGCTTTAAATCGCTAACTAACCATTGCAGAACAAAAGTGCAATTACACGAACAAAACTTTAATAACTGTTACCTCCGCTGCTTATAAGTTCACTCAGTAATAGTAGCACTGTTAAACTTTCCTATACCTACTACTACTTACTGCTTGCCTGGTACTCGCACACTCTGAACAGAGCTTTAGTGACATAATTATCTTATGTACTGAGACATTTCATTTCCTGAACTAAATTGTATCATTTCGTATTACATTTTGGTTGAGGCGAATTTATTTATTATTCATGAGACAGTGAGCTTCAAGGTCAAATTGCGTCTTTGTTTTAGATAATGTTAAGTTACTGCTTACCTATGTTCTATAACTGTAAAGAATATCGGTATCAAGACTATCTTTAATATAATTATGCGACATAACACTACTGTACTGTACATTCACATTGGAATTAATTGCTATAAAACCTTTCGTATTGAAAGTTTTAATGAATCAATTGTTCTTAATCCATACGATGTAATAAAGCTTAAACAGCTGACCAATCACATAACCCCTCATTAAATAACACACAACAATTACCCCGAACAAATTAATTCGATAATCGATTCCATACCGATTAACGAGTAAAGAATCGAAATTAGGCTTAACTGGCAGAACAACAAACTCGATTCTCGATGCGATAAAACTCCCCTTTATGACTGGATCGAGTCGGTTCTTTTATTTGTTCGTATCGTAATTGGTGTTTGCTGTGGAAGCATTAATTAGTGATGAAATACGATATTTTTGGGCATCGTTTGTTGGGAGGGCTATGAGTGCAATTCTGTAGCGCAAACAGCTTCGCTCGTAAAATTATTGTGGGGCAAAAAACTCGTAGGGAGTCATGACACTCTTTGTGTCATGATATGATATATCGGGTATTATGTATTGTCGTTTTCTCGCACGTGTACATTGTGTTTTATTAGTTTCAATGTCTCTGTTCTATTGTTAGCTGGTAAGCATTATGGTGTTTCATTTAGGTCATAACTTGAAGCGGCTTGCAGATGGTACGACTTCTGAATTATACTTGTAAGGGGCCTTGTTCTTTAATCTCACATGTGAAAAGCTTTAAAAACAATATTATTACTTACCAAGAGAAATCGTGGCTGTCACGAGTCATACTTAGCGCGCTTGCATGAATTATAAAGTAATTAAGTACCTGTCCAAAATCGGATGAATCTTTATTTATCGGCGAATAAGAATATTCATGACAGCGATTGTAATGCGCTGATATTCGAAAAATAAATTGAATTTTCCTTGTCAACCGAAATTCATTCTCGGATCTTGTCACATAAATAAATCGCAGTTCAAAAGTCCCGTGTCGGGGCGAATAAAACGACCGTGTAACGGCACCCTTATCGCAAAATTGCGCTGTCCATTGCCGATTTTAATTGCAAAATTATTGAGGCCTCATCTTTATTGCATTCGATTACTACTGCAGTCGGACTACGAAAATAATGGCGCTAATAAAATCAGACAATTTGCTGTGATTCGCTTATACATATTTGTGTGTCAAATTGTTTCGATAAACCTGGTACTTAATTGGTTTGCGGCATAAATATGAAATTTAAAACGTTGTAAACTGTAATGACGCTGTTATTGTTGTATATGTTCGAGAAATATTCATTTTAATAGCAATATTGTAGGTAGAGAACAGGCCGAATATGGCACAAGATTTTATCGACAGTTTTCGGAATAAAGTTCCATTATTTGAACAACGGTTGGAATGTTTCAGGTACATGAAAATATGTTAAACAGGAACATTCAAAATGACATTCAGTTCTGAATGGTAATACTAAAAAGAAAATGATGTATGGATTTGGTTAGGATGAATTTATCCGTGGGGAAATGTGCCGTATCGAGACGAATTGGAATAGTAAATAGCTATTAGTTTACAGGTTTGCTTTTCTTGTGATATATCGGTTCTGTTGGTATTGCAATAGGGTTTAAATAGTGACACGCTCTAAGGTTCAGGTTTTGGAAAAACAAAGGTTGTTTCTGTCTTCTAGCTTGTTCAAAAATCAGACAAGCACCGACTTACGCGTCTATAATTATGCTTTTTACTATTTCTAATAGTACTTAAGCATAGACCAATTACTAACCACGTTGAAGCTCAATATAGCTTATCGATCATCGAGTCATTGATGATTCCATCAATTACATGGCTTGATAAAAATAAAGCTACCAATCCACTTACCCTAGAATGATTGCCATCAACAAAGAACTCGGCCTCAGTCCTCCCCGCGCCTTGTCCAACCGCGGGGCCGCCGAACACATCGAGCGTGCCCGGGCCCGAGCCCAGCGCGTCTGATCGGCCCGACTCGGCGAACTGTCGGACTGGGGCCGAGACCCGACGTCCGAGTCGGAAGAGCACGTATGATCGGTCGTGTGATACACCTGAGGACAAAAAAGGGGATGAGTTAATTATCATGATATTTTTTAGCTATCTTATAAGTTAGTAGTATAGTAGATAAGTACATGAATATTCATCATCATCATCATCATCATCAGCCTATCGCAGTCCACTGCTGGACATAGGCCTCTCCAAGTGCACGCCACTGAGATCGATTTTAGGCTTCTCGCATCCAGCTAATTGTGTCTGGGTAAATGGTTTTGTGAGAGACTATTTCTATGAAATTTTACTTATGGAAAAAGTCGGAAAGTTTGTGTGAGGCTGAAAATAAAATGAGCTAAGAACCAGCTGTACCTATTTACTAGCTATGTTTTGAAAACAAGGTTTAGAATTTCAGCTCTTATTTTTAGTCTTACTTTAGTAACAACTAATGAATAATGAATGAAACTATAAAAGGTGTAACGCAAAGGTGACATTTTCAAATTTTAGCTTCAGTAAACTTGACCTTTACTTAAGTACTGAATATATAATTTGTGTCGACAGTTTGTTTTGTACATATATTAATAGTTAGAAGTTAATAAGAAGTCAACAAACCTCCTACGCCCATGTAATTGTACGTGTGAAAACTTTTTCTTAGAAAACCCACCCTTATCAATGGAAACAAATTAAAAAGGAAAACCACTTTTCCTTTATGGAGTCATATATACCTAGTAACAAGAAAGTAAGTACCTATAGTTTAACTGACCGTAATTACTAAACAGAAAATAAACTGAACCTCCATAAAATAATGATTAAAAACTCAATTTCGATACCAAATTAAAAAAAAAAATCAACCTTCAACCAAAAGAAAAAAAAAACAACCACGTTTATAAAAACATCAAACTTGAAAATTAAAAATTAAAATGTATTTACGAAATTTTCGCGATTGCCTTGTTTTTAACGGAACGGTATATTTAATGAAGTTTTATTAAATCTTGGATAAACTGCGAAGGGCTACAAAAAAGGGTAACAAATTGCTTTGCAAAACAGCTCCTTGTAAAAATATTATACTGAAGTTAGCGGGTCTTCGTTAAGAAATCGCTTCAAGATTGTAAAGGGTTCCGTATCTCGAAATGATTAAAAGGAAGCCGTGTAGTTTACTTTGTTGTTAAATTAAAGGGGAAATTAATTCCTATTAATTTAATTATCAGAGTTATTCCAGCTATGAGATTTATTAAAATGTGTACAACTTTCAAAGTGAAAACGATATTTTTATAGTTTACAAAAGTACGAATCCAATAATCATAAAAGTGCAGAACAGTCCAAGTTAAGTTACAAAATAAGAACCAAAGTATAAAGTTCTTCATTGGAGTAATGTAAAAAATTCTTAGATTGCGTTATGTAAAAAAATCAAGAGTTGAACATTGACATTTATGTAATTAGTAGTAAAACTCAATTCTAAAAAAAACGGCCTTGAGCTTTTCCACATTAATAACACAGAGACGCGAAAAACCAATTTATTTTAATTTACGTAGATATTCAATTAGTAATATAAGGTACCTGAGTCAAGAATGCGATAAATTGAATTAAGTTTACCTACTGTGTTGTTCTTTGATAGAGATAATGAAATTATAATTATGAATTAGAGCAGTAAGTTGAGAGTTTAATTAATAGAATAGTTGCCTAGTCAGCGTAGTTATGCGTAGGCAGGTAAAATTAATTTTGGCACTAAATTATCGTAGTATAAAAGCCACAGGAATACAATATATTGTTGGTAATAAATAATAACTTATATGGAAATGAGAACAGTGCGTATGGATACCTACGATATGCGAATAATATTTTTTGAATATGATAAATTAAATATTGTTTTTGAGCATTCTAATCCTGACCCATTTTTTTAAAGAAATTGTTACTAAGGTGTTAGGACCGAGAGGACCCCAATTTACCGATAGAGATATTTAAGGTAGGCCTTTGCCCTGCATTGGGATGGTACAGGCTAATCAAGAAACCATACCTACTCAACAATTGACCATTGATCACACCAAACAATTTGATACTAAAAGCAAACAGACAAACTCTTACAAAAGCTCAAAACAAACAAAAGAAAATGTCTCTCGGTCTTCACTCTATTTGGCTTCAAGAAAAACTCTGATAAAATCTTAACCACCTACGATGCCATTTTCCTGTTTTCGACGAAACGCTTCAATAAATTACCTACATACGAACAGTGATTAAGGGAACTGTTTATAACCCTAAAAGTAAGACAATAACACCCCATAAATATACTGAAACAAGTATTGAATCACCTTTCTAAAAGAATTATGAAGACAATTGTTTTAAATCCCAAGTACCTTTGCACATATCTTACGCAAAACATAAAAATAAAATTGCAACACAAAATGACTCAATGTGTGAAAAAAAACAATGAGACGACAATACAATAACCTTGCTCTGATTTTAAAGGTGGAATCACTAAAAAAATATATTTATTTCACTCTCCTTCGAAATTCAAAAGAAAATTTTTTGTAAATTTTTTGAAAATTCACCTGAAAATACATTACGTACAGTTACCGGCACGGATGTCGGGCTCTCGGCGGAAGAGTGGGGATCGCTTTGCGCACCCGTACGCATAAGGCAATAAGGCAGTAAATCGCTTGTGCGCAGGTGAAGGTCAGGGCCCGACATCCGTGCCGGTAACTGTACCAGCCTAGGTAATGATTAAAAAAGACGGGAAGACTTCGACACATTCATTTAGACATAAATTGTATATGCTGATAATTCTAAAATATGCCATTTAAGTTAAACTTAACATTTACTAGAACGAAGATAAAAAAATACAGGAATTAATTTTAAGCAGTGCACAAAAAAAAACTGGTGGTCCAGAATCATTAACAGAACGCATCATCAGTAAAAAAAATTGTTTCATTCTTTTGTTCGCCCTAAAATCAGCAAAATATGGATACCAACTATTCTTACGCGCTTGGAGCGGCGCTCGCGACAGTAACCGGTTTCGCGTTGCCGCCGTGCCTACTATGACGACTGTGACCGTATAATCGGTTACAAAATAAACATCTTTCGATATCAATAACTTTTATTTTTTGTACTAAAATACGAAAAAATTAAAATATACGTATCTATAAAACTTATTTAACTATAAGTTGACAAAGTTTGCGCACTGGATAACATTAATTCCTGTATCTTGGAAATAGAGATTACTTACACCTCGACGTTTTTTACGACAAGTGTAATATACTTCTGGGAATATTGGCGGCAGCAATTTTACGAGAAGTAAATACTATTTTTCGGAGTAGGATTATGATGATAGAGAAAAAAAAACATACCGGCCGAATTGAGAACCTCCTCCTTTTTGGGAAGTCGGTTAAAAAATATAATAATACAAGCTGTTCCTGAGGTTTTAACCACGTCCCGCTAGAACAACTTCCTACAAGGTCCTATCTTAGGCTCTAGACTATTTGTAGTTTTGGCGTGAAAGCGGGACAGACAGGATGTTCATACAACGAAAACATTTTAACTATTTACCATAAGTCTATTTTTACATAGGTAACCTTAACGTATATTAAATATTTATTTTTAAGTATATTCTGTCACAAATAATAAAAATGTAGCGTAACGATTTCACTTTTATTATCTTATCGTTCATCAGCCATCATAATTTGGGGTTCCTTCGACTTTATTAATTTGCCGAAAGGCTCCGATTGTTTGTATGTCGCCATTACGATATGACAAGTTATACTATTCAATGGAATTTGAGAGAAAGATAAAAAGGACTTTTAAAGGAATTTATAATCATCGCATCATACAACCAGTATTTTCTAAGTAGAATATTCTCCTAATACTTTTACACAGAAATTGGTGCGAACGTTTATCCTTCGAGAAAGTTCTCTTATTGAAAGGCAAACCTAATAGGTTCCTCTCGGGAATTATAACGATAGCATTAACTTTTCGTGAAAAGGTGTGAGAGAAAAGTTAGCAGAAATATTTACAGTTCGTTATTATATCGATTTCCCTATAAATAGACTGATATTCTGTCTCAGTTATCATAGCGCTTTAGAAATAATATTTTGACTTTTCTATTTTGTACCTTTTGATTAGGTTAATGATCTGTCTCTGTGGCAGTTCAATGAACTTTACATATGCGTACATTTAATATTACCTACCAAGCTGAAGACTGACTTCAGTGAACTACTGATCCGATTTAAAATTTTGTTTTTATTGCCTGTGTTTTAACTCGATGCGAAGAGAGACACATTCATAACTACATGCAGTAATAGTAATAATGTACATATTTAAATTAAATCATAATTAGCTCTACAAAAGGACTAAAATTAAATGTCATGGGCTACATTAACACATACGACACACCCTTTGACATCCATACCGCTGTCACTTTGATGACTGGCAAATATTATGACCACTAACTGAACCTTTATTTATTTCCTGCCGATATGAACGAGGAAAATCTATTGTCATCATCACAATATTATTAAGGTATGTGTGAAAGACTGCGTTATTGATTCGACTATCATAAGGGTGCTATATTGGTTTACTACGTTAGCCTATCAGGTCAAGACTAAGCCCTATGCGAACACGCAGGAATCACAAACTATGGCTATTTTTGAATGCAAACGATATGTTGGACTCATGGATCCTCTATGTTCAATTGCGTGTTGAGCTTAGATAAGAAGTCATTACTAAAGATGAGCCCACAAGCTGAGCAGTGGAAACATAATAGATGGTTTAGATAGGATCTACGATTTTTGCAACATTTATTACAACCGTAATAGGTAGTCTTTAATTTACTTATTTTTATAAACATCGGATAGAATGGTGGTCTAAACGCGTACCAATCATCAATAAAAAATTATCATAGCACAGACTCATTACACCACTCGTAGAAAAGTCTTAAACACCGGCATAAAAACAAAACAAAATCACACTACAAGAAATACGGAACCACATCGTAAAGCTCCCGAGTGATTCATATGAAGATACCGTAGAGTACTTGCCAGCTGGCAAACGCACAGCGTTTGATAAACACTGCAATACATGATTATGTAGTCTCACATAGTGACAGGTGTATTTAGGTGCTATTGAGCGCTTAGTCATCACGGTATTCCGGATTTACGGATTTTATAGTGTAATTTTTTATTTCATTGTGATGTTAAAAAATATGATTCTACAAGGTAGCTTTTTTATTGTTGTCATATAAAACTATTTTATGAAATATAGCTAGATATTTACATGCATTCCATCTATTAAGTCCAGTCTCAATGATAGCACTTGATAAACACTGCAATACATGATAATGTATCTCGTTGTATATTCTGACATAGTGACAGGTGTATTTAGAGGCAATTGAGCGCTGAGTCACCACGGTATTCCGGATTTACGGATTTTATAGTGATGTGATGTGGAATTGTAGTTTTAATTATTGTGATAAAAAAATATTTTTTGTGATCATAAAATAAAAAATATTTTATGATTTACAACTAGCTTTAATGTTGATTTTTGTCTATGTGATATAAAAGTGTTTTATGATTTAGAACTAGGAGTTTGAAACTATCTTTCTCGAAAATTTTTGTATACATAAAAATCTTATACTTTTGCTCACGCATATTTCAACATTCTTCAGTACAGATAAACGGCTTAAATAAATGACATAATTCATAAAACTACCCATATGCAAGGTGTCTACAATTTCTCCATCAAAAAGTTCACTAAAGGCTAGTGTTTTCAAACATTAGGCTGTTTGCAGACAAACATCACATACAAGCTAACGACCGCCATTAATGCCAGAGCCACCTTGGACTAATGGTTTTGTTTTGCTTCACCCTACAATCTTCTACTAATAGAATATATTCTTTTATTCTAGAAAAATACTGGCTATTTAATGTTATCGTTAATTTAGGTTTTATATGAAGGTATTAAAAGTTACTGTTGTTTTTGTGAGTTCTAGATTTACAGTTTTGTTAATTAGGTAGACGAAGATTAAGATCTTTCGAGGCTTTCTAAGAAAAGATGAAATAAATGTGTATCGAAATATAATACGAATTTTCTAACGACTATTAGAATTCATTATTATTTTTTCTAATTTTTTTAACTACATAGTGTACCTAATTAGGTAATGTATAGGTAAGTAACGCATGCATCTTTTATTTGATTTTTTAACGTTTTGAGCTATTTCTTTTATGTAAAAATGAGTGCCGATTTATTTCAGTGAGTCTTGGACACACAATCCATGAAATGCCACTTTCAATGCAACTTACTCACACAAATACCTTCAAACAAATGGATAAATAAACACCACACATCAGATAATGCCTGGGCATTAATTCAGTTATATTCAGGTAGATTCGGCCTCTATATTAATACTGCACAGGTGCATAATCGCCCAATAACATACGACCACAGATGCACCTGCCTTGATCATGATTAGTTCTGTCTATTTGTTTCAATGATCTGTGGTTATAGATGGTGGAATGTTTAGAGGGCACATTTGACTAACAAGGAAATAACAACAGATTTTAGTTTGGTTTATTTTATCTATTTTGTTTAGATACATTATTATGGTCATGACCTTAAGATGCTTATCTACAGTAATATAATAAAGATGTAATTTCTTGTTTGCTTTTTTGTACCTTGAAGGCTCCGAAACTACTGAAATGATTTTAAATTCATTCAGTGTTGAGCTATACTCTTTGCAAGTAACATGGCTGTATTTTATCTGGGTATGGGCAGTACGATACCTGCGATATGCTGGTGAAACCGCGGGAAAACGGCTAATTAGATTATATCAAGTAGTTTGTAGTTAGGTCTATCATTCTATCATTAGAAGCTTTTCAGCTAACTGCTGCAAAGGCAAAAGACAGAATAGCTAACTACTTAAATTGTGTATGAATAAAAGTTTAGTACCTAATTGTACAAAGAATTTCTTTGATTCCAACTAATAAAAGAAGTCTAGGACCCATTAATTAAATATTCATTGAAAGTCTTGGATCAGCCTATAAAAGTCTTAATTACTCGATCAAAGCCGAAGAGTAATTTACTTTAAAGATTTTGGTTATTACAAAGTAGATATTTCCCAAACCAATTACATTAACAGGGTCACTAAGCTCCAATTATTTTTCTTCTGTATTTGTTTACACGTGTTTAGTATTATATGTTAGTAGCTTCCGCCCGCGGCTTCGCCTGCGTAGAGTTCGGTTATATCGCGTTTCCAAGAGAATTCTTCAAAAGTCCGGGATAAAAACTATCCTATGTTCTTTCTCAAGGTCAACTCTATCTCTGTACCAAATTTTATTAAAATTAGTTAAGCGGTTTAGACGTGGAAGCGTAACAGACAGACAGACAGACAGAGTTACTTTCGCATTTATAATATTAGTAGGGATTTTCCATTTAGGTAGTCCGTGTATAAATATTATACTTCTTTCACTCCACGCATGAAGCTCAATAAATTTCAAACGTAAGAGGAAAAAGTCTACTAATGTTACCATTTAATATGCCACAAGCATATTGCCATGAACCAAGATGAATAAAAAATCCGAACTCCTAAAACCCCACCTTTGGTGGGTAAATATGGTCTGTCTTCGAAATTGGCGGGGCCCTTAAGGTCAAAGCCTGCCGGGGCTGTAGGGTTGGTCGAAAGAGTAAGGGCTCCAGAAGAATCATAAATGAGTTTTCGTCAGTAAAAATTGATAGGTACTACTACACATAATAGCATGATGGGATCATTCAATTATTTCACAACTGATCAAAAAAGTGTGATTTTATATCGGAAATTGAAGGAATCTCATTTGAAGATGTTTTCCTTATACGACAAATTTTTGCCAATACCTATCCATTTCTCAAGCCCACACAGTTGAAGTTCCATGTAGGTGTGAATTCATTGACATTACAGGTTTCCCTGAATCAACAGCTGCACGATTTTCCCAACTTAGTCGAAACCAACATAATATATATAGAGCGAAAAATAAGCCACGTTAACCTAAATAAACATCATTCAGATAATGAGAAGAGGTTGACGTCAGCGCGGTCAAAATGTCGAATGTGTGGGTGGTGGGCGGCAAAAAGACGAATGTGCCTACTTGAGGTTTTAGTATTATTGTCTCTTCGTTTTGTGGTTATCGTGACGAGTTCTGTTTTGTTTTGATTAGCTGGAATTGGGTTTTGGATTGGTCATATAATTGGATGGTATATTGGACTGGTGCTTCTTATATTACGAGTTTCTTACGTAATAAAAGTGAAGTGATACAAGACCATTGATGGTTGACGTTCGATACTGATACAATTCACGCTTCAGTTTTACACTGACTCTAAAGTCTAAAGCATAGAATCGTACTGAATGGCCAAATCACGGTATGAGGGTCCGTTCAGATAGACCGGGTCGGAGAGCATCGGCGCGCATTTTTCTTTACACACAGACCGGAGCCGATCGGCTGCGCGAGCATTAAAGAGCATGCAAACGGAGCCAAACGTCAAGCAAAAATACACGATCGGAGCCGGTCGGCTCCTTTTATTATTTCACACCGAGCGCATTCGAGCAGTCTCAATGACAAAAGCAGTGCGCATGCAAAAATAAACCTTACTTCAAATACTAAGTACTCAATTTTCAACGTATTAAGAATTTGATCTGCTCTCCGACCCGGTCTATCTGAACGGACCCTGAGAGTTTTCAGGATCTATTGTCATTCTACGGACAAAATGTAGGTACGGTAATTAATTAACGTAAATGTAGGTACCATTACCACAACAAAATTAACTAAGACAACCCAAACATAAAGATGAACAAACGCTTTGCTGTGGCTCAAAACCCGGTAACCCGATACAAACGTAAAGGAACACAAAACGTATTGCAGCTTACTGCAACTATTACAGAAATAGGAAACCTAGTCGTTAAGCCTGCCTGTCAATTTGTCTTGGAAATCCACTTCAATTATCCGCGGACAGTCACCTGAGACTGTGCCAAAGTGAGTAATGGCGCCAGAATGTGTCATATGTGATGTAATTTTAGCGATACTACGAAACTACGAAATTACTAGTAGTTTGGGGTGTGGGAATAAATATTTTAGCACAGTCAAGGTGGTGCCAAAAATGTTATAAGAAGTAGTGAGTTGGCTGAACTTTCACTTTTTTGTCGTGTTCAATGTTTTGGTGACAGTGTTTAGTTTGTTCTTGCAACAGGTTACCAGGTTGTTAAATTGAGCATTGATATTTCAATGCTAAGGCTATCTGCCCACGTTAAGTTTTGGTAGGACAGATAATAGGGTCGATTTTTTGTAGGACGTTCTTACTGTGTATTCCATGTTCTGCTACGAAAGATCGGCCAATCGGCTCCAATTATTTGACGTGGGCGGGCAGCCTAAATTAGCATATAATACTATGTACGTGTAAGTTAAGAGTGAAATTATGTACTTCGTACAACAATGCCAAAGTAGCACAAATTCACATTTTCTTCGAAAACATTGAATTATGGGAACAATTCCAAATTACGGTTTTCCATTACGGTACGTCAGTCTTCAAACCTTTGATCTATGGGATTCATCAACGTATCCAGTGTCGCAAAGGGTTTGGTGCCACTGTAAACTAAGCGGATATAGACGAGTTTATAACAGCTGTTTACAGAATGCTTTTATCACTGATGGTTAGCATCAGATACAAAACAATAGATAAAAATGTGACTTCTGTCAAACTTTCTAATCGGCCTATATCTGTAAATTATCTGTAAATTTATTAGCCGAATAAAAGTTGACAGTCTGCAGGGGTCCAACGGGGAAGCTTTTATTTCTTATTTATAGAAATTAGTCCCAACTTAATCCCAGAGCCCTTCCAGATCTCTTCACGTATGTTAAGAACCGTTTTTAGTTGCGTACCATAACTAAGCTAGAACTATCACCGCTCAGCTGTCACTGGCACCATACAAAACACTTGACACCTCTCAAATAACAAAGACACCTCCATAGCTCTCAGCGTACGAACAAATAATGCGTGAGCTATTTCTGTTCAATAACGCACAGCAATGTGGAATAATGAGGATTCTAGTTCATTAACCGAAATTAGATCGTAACCTAGTAATAATATAGTTTGTTTTAGCTTTTATGATAGCTGTATTTTTTTTAATCGCCATGATTACCGTTTGTAAGTTGGTAGGAATATATGAATTTTGATGTCTGACATTTGACGATACCAAAGTGCATTGTTTTAGTACTAGTTGTTTGCCGCGGTTTCATCCACGAGCCGGGACATCCTCTTTCCGTACCTGGACCAAATATAGTAGCTTATAATAGTCACATTGTAGCTTTCCGACAGTGAAATGATTTTTCAGGTTCAGTAGTTTTGAAGCCTTTTATTAACCAACAAAAAACTGTCCTTATTAAGTAGGTACATTAGATGTTTAAATTCTTTGGCAAAACATAATTATATTCAAAAATCTAGCAAAACTTCTGTAAAAACTTTATGGTTGTCACGAAGCCATTTTCCATGAAAACGGAAAAACCTTTTTCATTAAAGAATTATGAGACTTTCCTATCGATATCTCATCCCCCTTAACAGGAGGACATTAAATTGTGCGTAAAAGAAATAAATCAAATATGAACGATTTATTTCTCCTTCACGTAATGATTTTGGTCATCCCTTGTGCATATTACTTTGAAAATGTTAACGCATTTTATCTTAAGCTCTTGTTATTTAATGGAGAAGATAAGATCACGAATTAGAAAAACAATGTTGAATAGTTGAAGCAAGGGGCCTCGAAATAAGGATAATGATTTGCAAATATCGCGAAAGTACAATTAAGTCGCAATAAACAAGTTGACATTTATGTCCATGACGCGATATTGCGAATAACTAAATTAAAAGCCCATAAAGTCATAAACATATTAATTTAAAAACAACCTAAAGCGCGAACATCTCAAAGCAATAAACGTCCAAAAGATTACCTAAATTAGTATCATATTTTATTTCTGTGTAATCTCACCAAAAACCTTACAAAAAGGTAATAACTTCATACAAATTAAGCGATAAAAACGAGCATTATAATAATTTTTAAAAACTGTCACAAACGGCGATTTAATGTTATCATTTATTATTAAAGAGCACCCTTTATCCCGAATAAAAATCTTATTTGGTATATTAACACAAAAACCTCATATGTGGGTCGTGGTAATTATTTTATTAGGCTGGAAGCCGGTCGCGGCTTTCAAAGCTTAGGGCCAACCGGGCTTATTTAATAAAATAATGCTTGAGCCCAAAGGAAGGGAATTACAAAAAGAATAGATAAGTGAGGGTATATGAGCATGAATTATTTAGAGCGTGTAAATGAAATACGTTTTGTATGTAGAAAGGAGATGAGTAATGGGCAGGGAATATGGTTTTGAACAATACTAGTGACCCGTCCCGGCTTTGAGTCGATGTAGTGAAGTGTGTAGGTATAGAAGTGTCATAATATGAACCTTGAACCTTTCTTTGAAAGACGACATAATATTCCGTTCAGATGAACTTAGCATGTATACTTGTACAGACAAAAAATTTACTCATTTTCTACAATTTCAACCTCAGTGCTGCACTGTGACGCACACTGTATGATTCTTCTGGTCAGCAACAACAAATTAAGTGTTTATTCTAAGCAGTCTATATCAAAAATCTACCATAACCTAACTCTTTTTATAGAAACCTTGCATTAAAATGCTGTAAGTATTCCTACCAAACTTTACAAGGAATGCCGTAGTAATTAGACGATCTCATCAGGAACATCAAAGCCATTTTATGAGCCCCTGCAAAATGGCCGACTTATCTTTTATGTTGTGAGTAACGCGACTTCGAACAAGTATTCCGCTAATTTGATTTTAATTAAATTTTAGTTTAATGAATTAGTTAATGCGCTAAAAGTTTGAAGGAACGCTTCGGTTATTGGAAATGCGTTAAATACTTTGCAAGATTTTTATACGTAAAAGGAAAATTGTTTTATTAAATTAACTGATTTAAATAAGAAAACTGGATTTTCCTTGTGGTAGTCGCGTCTTGCTATAAATAACACATTATCGATAAGTGACTTTATTTTTAACAGCTCACGATAAAACAGCTGAGCCTATTAAGACGAATGTCGTCCCCATGCGTTGTCAAAATCGAGCCCAGTCAAACAAAAGTACCATAATACCATATGAAACTGAGACACGTAGCCAATAGCTTAGCCACAATACTCTTGCCGACGAAATTAACTTCACCGCAGTAAATGGTGATAAAAGCAATAGAATTTAAACCTCAATTGTTATTGGTACACTCAAGACATTACAGCTACGTTTACTTTCCCTATATGATACCAAAACAATTAGGTTTTACAGCTGTAGGTTTCATTTTCTAAATAGACTTACAAGATAGTCTGATGTTGAAGGAAAATTAAATTTTAATGGCATTAACATCAATTATTTTAAATTCATGGCCAGCCGTAAAGGCTAAAGACAACTAATATAATAAAGCTGAAGAGTTTTTTTTCTTTGACCCACCATTGATGTACCTACAGGAACTACTAATCCAATTTGTAAAAATCTTTCAGTGTTAGATAGTCCATATTTATTGAGGAAAGGCTTTTAGGTATAAGGGCTAGTACAAAACAAAAAGGGTCGAATTTTGCATAAAAACTAAAGTATCTATCGATAGTTCACATAATAGGAAATACTCTCAAACCCAATTCCATGACGCCTTCCAAGCTTCTTCACTTTATTTAACCCGTATTGCATAATCCTCTTCTCACCAAAATTAAGCAAACATCTCTAAGCTCCACATAGTAAAATAAACTGTTAAACATTGTCTTCCGCATCCCTCAATAACCCGACGAAATATAATAGTGTTGTCGATACCACATTTCCTGCATTTATTGATAGATTTTTTGGCGGTGCGCCAAACTGGGCTAGCTTCGCGTCAAAATAAATGAGCCCTTTGTAGATACAAAGGGCTCATTTATTTTGACGTTTATAATACACTCCATGACATTAAAAATGACCGATATTAATAGTGACGTGTCTTTGTGACAATTAAATATTTGAATATATTCCTGTCAGTTTTCTGTGGCATGACTATTTATTACAGTGTTGTATTTAGTAAATAGGTTGGTTTTATTAGGATTTTGTATGTCGTTGTGGCGTGATAAATGGTTTACACGTGAGTTTATTAAATATGTATGCTTGTTTTATTTTACTTGTAGTGTTTTTATTTCATGTTTTAGGCCGCGCGTTCATTTGTTTGTGTCATTTGTTTTTGTGTGCTATGTGTTTTGTACTAATCTGTGTTTGATCTGTGTATATTGTGGTAAAAATTTTTAATACGTGTAAAAGGCAATATAGCCCTAACTTGTTTGTTTTAAACCGTGATCTAAAATATTTTTTTTTGTGACATATTTTTCAGCACTCTGTGAAAAATATTATAAAATCTGAACTGAACCAATGATATTATTGCTCCTAGCTTCCATGCTTTAGTTCTTACAAACAAAACAAAAGGAGGAAAACCACCCATACTACATTTGCACACAATATCAAAACTTTTGCATTAACAGTCTGCACTGCACATTATCAAGTGCATGAATCATGATGCTATCACCCGCGGTCAGCTGTTCGCAGAACCGTAATGACGTAACTACATTACGAATAATAAACGGAACTGAAGGAACCGTGGAAGTACTTGTGTTGTTTTGTTAAAAAGGCGTTTTAGAAAATTGAAAGATGCCTAATTTCAATAAAAGTGTTTTTTTATTAAACCAGCTTTTATCCGCGGTATCACCTGCGTCCCAAGGGAACTACTTCTCGTACCTGGATAGGGAAAAAAGTCTATCCTATCTCCGTCTCCAGGTAGCTATCGCAGCCACATCGGTTCAGCCGTTTGAAATAGTGTAGCTATTTAACTAGCACAACTTCCTAAAATCCATAAAGCGATTTCAGCCCAACCCAGGCATCGAACTCGAGTCCTCTCACAGCAGTCATGCTATACGACTACTAAACCAACGAGGCAGTTATAAACATAACAGGTAACTTAAACCTATGAATAAAGAGCAGTTGAAAATTTACGAAATTACCTAAACAATGTTTATAACATGTTCCCCGGATTTTTGGAACGTAAGTACATCAAAAGTTTGGCCATTACCGCAACTAGTTGAGTCGGGTAAAAATTTAAATTTATGAATGCATAATTTATTCATTGCCGGTTATTTCGTACTAACTCGCAGAATGCTTTGAATTGATTCGTCTGGAAACTTACAACGCTGTCTGAAGAGAACAATTTTGTTGATTCATCAATTTATTTGCACGTGATTGGTGAAAAAAGCACTTTCTTTGATGAAATAAAATGAATGTAGCAGCTATATGCTAGCTATATTAAACGTTTATGTGTATTCCAGTCAAATATACTTAATTATAATTATGTTGATAAAATTATATTTCCAAATGGGAAAGTACAGCTATTCATTTATCAAACATTTTGCTTTTAAACATCAAACGACAGTTTGGTATGGCAAAATATATTATGGAGGTTCGTTTTGATTTACAGTTACGATGAAAGGATTTAAATTGGCAGATATCTTAATGAGCATATTAAAATTAATTAGTACATAAATAAAAGACTTACCATAAACTTTGGACCACTGAGCCGGCGGTCGCCAATCCGGGTAATGTTTCGGGAATTTCTCCCTTGTCCAATACGTATGCAGCACCATTTTGTACACAGTCATTTTATCCGGGTTGCACACATCAGTGTCACCGACTGCCGCTGCGGCGAGCGCCGGCAGCAACAACACTAGTAACAACCGCGCCATATCGATATCGGCTATCGATACTTTCACAACACTAAGGCATAGTGGTCGATGTCACAACATTTCGCGTTTGTACCTGGAAAGAAAAAAAAACATTAATATTGGAATAATAAAAAAACTAGCAACGATTAATATTCACGGCTGACTTAGACTAATATGAAGATATCAGAAATAGATACGCATTAAACCTTATTAATGGCACATTTCTCGCTACAACATTATATAAAAAGCGCTGTCTATTTTAATCATGTCTCCCCATCTTCCTACCTCACCTATGGTTCACAAATGAATGAAACGTATAGTAAAATAGTTGCCGTCTGGGTGAACGACCTGTCTATTTCAGTCCCTTTGAGGTGAAATATCGGCTGGATCTCTACGGAACTTTTGACGCGTGTCCGAGTGGGCACTTGACTTAAAGGTGTCTTATTTTTCTTTGGGAGAATAGAAGGTATTTTGAAGAGTGACATTCTGGGTGAGTATCGTGTTAGATAACAGCTAAGGTAGGTTGAACAAGAACTATATTAATTTTATTGTTCATAAAAGTTCCGAAGGGGCCTGAGTGTGTCTTAAGGGTTTTATTATAAGGAGCTGTCAAAAAACTTTCACTGAATGTAACTACAAAACCCCAGAGTATCTACTATAAATTCATAAATATACAATGGGTGACACAGTTGTCGGCAAACCAATGTATACTTAAGACTTATTTGAAAAATAAACCCACTTACTTCTATATCCGCCCACACATTAACCTAACTCTCAATAAATATTTCAACACTCGTATTTTCAGCTCTCTCGTTAAAACCACAAACTGGGAGCTTTATGAAAAACCTTATTTGTTTAAAACACAACAAAATGGAACACGGCTGTTCGAACCGGTTCGGAAAGAAAAAAAATACATGGATTTTGCTTTACTATGTAACCATGGTAGCGGGTGCTCTAGTAAATTTTATTGTATGCGGTTATTTTAATAGCTTGCTTTTATTTTTATGTGGTATGTGGACTGGTAGCCAATATAACTGATGGGTATACGTCACGACATAATTTCCTTTGATATCGGTTTACCAAACATATGTGTTACTACATACTTATGTACCTGTACGAAACTTTATTCATACCCATGTTTACGAAACTTGAATGTACAGTCAACCTCAAGTCAGTGGTAACAGTTTTATAGGAAAATCGTACTTATTACTATTGAGCTAAGGTGCATGACAGTTACCACTGATGTGCGGTCTACCGTACCTCTACCATTTAGACAGCTTCTATTTTGTTACTGTCTGATGAATACGCGGGGCAGCAAGAGTGGAACGACTGGAGTATTTTTGTGTTGTCGCTCTAATGAAATCGAGGCTTATATTACCACCATTATAACAAGCTCCAACAAAAGGACAACAACAACCCTCAAATGACATTCCCAGAATATTCCAAATTGGGTAAAAATGTCGACCTCTCAGTTATCATATTGAGCGATCATAAATATTCGCTGGCCCGCGGGACCGTGTCTGTGAAGGGTGTCAGCCTCTTTTTGCCAATATTTTGCCAATATTTCAAAAAGAGAATGTACGCTGACGTCAACGTCGCGTCAGCATACGGCCCTTTATTTCGAACAGCTATTCGTTATGCGTTCCACGTTTAAAATAAGAGCGGTTACGTTGGCGCTGTGGGCTCCGGGTTAACTGTAGGTGCTTTGTAGGGTTAAAAGCGTCATGTACTTAAAATGGTTTTTGACTTGAATATGCCCGAATGATCTTAAAGTAAATAAGTTTTCCATTATATAATTAATAGGTTTAAATATTAATCACTTTGAGCGTTAATATTTTATGAGAACATTAAAATGCTACTACTATTTGTCCCATCGCATGAAAAATAAGATACTTTTTCTAAGAAAAAAAAAAGGCGAAACTAAAAAATAAGCTCAAACTTCAAATTATAACGGATCACTTTATAATTAACTTTTTAAGTGATGGATTTCACTAAAAAATAATCCTGCGCTTATTTTTTTTATTTTATTTTCAAGTAATTTTATTAAACAGCATTAATTAAACTTTATTCACGATCAAAACAAAAACAATGATCAACAAACAAGCGTTAAAAGTAACTTCAGTGCAAAATAAAAGGTAACAAAATTTAATCCTAATCCGCTCAATAGAACATAAAATTCAATGGAGTTTATATATAGGTACATAGAAGTTTTTATTGGATGTCGGGTACAAACTATTCAGTAGAAACGAGGGAAATACTATTAGCTGTCGATTATGTTCAGGTTAACGCTGCTAGGAATGTATTTGTACGGTTATATTACTTTTTGCGTAGAAAAAGTTTCACGTTCGTGACAAAAAGTTGTAGTAAACCCTCGAATAAAAGTCGGTCCCTAATGTAAGAGTGTGTTGTTAAGTGGTAAAAGCAAAATAAACAGGAAAAAGAGATTTTTCCTGTAAAAAATTTTGTTGTATGGCTAATGCGTATCGCAAGTTCTATTAATAATTGGTTAGTCATAACCAAAATAGCCAGTACTACCACTATAGAAAGTTTATCGATTTACATAACTGAAAAATAACCCAATCCCACACAGAAACTACACAAACATTCAGTTCATTAAACCTTTTCAATTAAATCTCGGACCGAGCTTATCGATATCGATAAAGCGTAATCACGTCACTACATTTTAAAGGCACCTTTTTCCACAGCCGTTAACACTTTCAAAAGGCATTAACTCGCGTGATCCGAATGTATTAGGGGCTCGTAAACTATGGGTATTATATTTAATTTAATGAAACCGTTTACTTACTAAACTCGGGTTTATTTATGAATATAATGATCGTAGTTTCGTGTTTATTTATAAGTATTTTAAAGGGGATCGTTAAATATGGAACACTCTCAGACTTAGTTGGGTAAGTTGGAAGTATCAAGGATGTTTACTTTCAGGGACGCCTAAAAGCTTTTTAGTTTGTTATTCGTAAATATACCCTTTTGTGTAAGTAATTGTTAGTTTAATATTTAATGGCGGACTTTTTAGTATTTTTTGTGATACAAAAAAACACTTTTCTTTGCAACTTTTTTTGACTCCCTCGACAAAAAGTGTGATCGTATACAAGTGTATTTTTTAAATTGAATTCTCGCTGACATATAAAAATATTGATAGGCTCGGTTCGCAAGGGACCTAACACTGACATTCGCAGACTGATATTTTTTTTATAAAGTGAAATATTGCGACGTTATTATTATATTCAGCCTTAGGGAACCCGTTACATACGTGACGGCCATATTGTGTTGTGAATTACAATATATTTTTAGTTATTTAGGCTTGAATTTGAAGACGATATTCAGTTTCCAGTTGGATAGATTGAAGCTAGGCTCAAAATATCAAATATTCATGTTATAATATTAATGTACATACTTACATACATAAGTGTTGATGTAGATTTCAACTAAATCAGATCAGTCATTTAAGCGTGAAAGCATTACAAACAAACTTACATTCTCATTTATAATAATTTAATTACGTGATTTTCGTATAAATTAGGAACAGACACAAACTTCATTATAGTTGATGACTTAAAAGGTTTTCGATGTATTTCAATTTGACAGGCTTTATTTTGGATTGTCCTATTGCTAAAATAATTGATTGTTAACCTAGTTTAGTCTGTGTTAGTGTCTCTAAATGGGAACTCAATACTAATTAGCATTTCAGTCTGTTCATTGACTTTAGGCGAAATACGTAGTAGAAGTTCATTATGTTTATATCGGGTGTACTATGCCAAATCGAATGACAAATAATCGAATGCCAATTGATCGACCACTATAAATAGAAATTCTAAATACTCGAACATTCATAATATCGAATGGTTTTTAAATCGAACATTCAATACATCGCGCAGTCAATACATCGAGTGTTCAAAATATCGAATGTTCGTTTGATCGAGCGTTAAATGCATCACATAGTCATTCTATCGAAAAATCTATATTTTTTATGAATACAAGAAAAACTCAAAATTTATGAATAATTTATAAATTTTAATGTAGTTTTTATTATTTAACATTTTTTCAATCGCGTTATCATCCCTTTTGCCTCTTTTTTGTAAAGTAGGTCTTCCCAATCCCGCGTTTGCCTTTTCAATCCACACAAAATTTTAAAATTTACCTTTAAAAGATAAGAATTAAAGATTAAAATGTGATTTATTAGTAAATTTTGAGTTTTTCTTGTATTCATAAAAAATATAGATTTTTCGATAGGATGAATACTTATGCGATGCATTTAACGCTCGATCAAACGAACATTCGATATTTTGAACACTCGATGTATTGACTGCGCGATGTATTTAATGTTCGATTTAAAAACCATTCGATATTATGAATGTTCGAGTATTTAGAATTTCGATTTATAGTGGTCTATCAATTGGCATTCGATTATTTGTCATTCGATTTGGCATAGTACACCCGTTTATATCTACGTTGTATGTTTTGGCAGAAATCTTTATTACATTTGGTATTGATTGCGATTTCATATCAAAGATTATTATCTTATTCAATGTGCAATATAAGAACTGAGGTTATTATTTTCCAAAGTTTAAAAAATGTGATTGTGAGAAGTACTGTCTTTAAGTAATTGGATTAGCTTGCCCGTAGCTCTGAAAAGAAAAAAAATCAATTAAAGAGCTAAGAAACTGAATAATATTTAAATGGTATCATAAGTCTAGATTTAAAGTCAATTAGTTTCGATCTCATTTTTAACAGTACTTGAATCTTGAACTTGTACTTGACTCTACTGTCTATAACTGAGACCCAATAACATAACAGTATTATTTTATCCTCCCATAAAGTCTCTCATAGTAAATTTAACTTAAGTTGATACTCCACCTCACAGTATTTGTTTGTGGCCAAATCCTTTGATCACTTCGCGATACAGATTGTGAACTTTAATATCCTATTTTAAATACTTAATTATACTTCTATATTGTTGGAGACACTATTATCATAATTTTGGGGAAAACTTTCCAAGAAGCATTAACTTGAAGATCGTTTAAGACGATTGTGGGTAGACTTCGCACTGTTCCTCGTGTCGGGAGAAAATGCTTTTAAAATATATTTTCTTTTATATTTTTCGGTGGCGTTTTAAACGACACTGTATTCAAGCTTGTTTCCTAAATCACTCAACAATCTCTTTGGGAGGTTCATTATGTCTGTTCCGTGTTATATTTCTGAAAGCCTTTTCATATTTTTTCAAGAGCGTTGAACATTTATTTCTTACGCTGGTACACTAAATACTGTTCCTATTTCTGTTTAGCACAATATCATTAAAAGTTTCATCAATTTATCAAAACTTATAAAGACCAATGATATTCCCAAAATACAAACGGTAATTACAAGTTCAAAGCCGTCTCAAGTTGCGGAAGAAATTATCCTTAATTACGGTGAAAATTTTGACAATAACCGGAGCTAATCCCGGGATATCGTGGCACAACATTATCCAATAACACAATTTTAGTAATTTCTCAGTTTATTATTAATCTCATTTTCAGGGAACGTCCCCTTAACTTGTAGAAGTTGTAACAACTCGCCCGAACTCGCCCCTCTGTTGTTTTTCAGAGCGCAGTGCCCTCGGGGGTTGTAATTCGATTAAGTTATTGTTTTATGTCCTATCGTCTGGATATTGTACGGTTCCGCGTGATAGCTGGTGAGGTATGATTATTTCATTCAGGGTGCAAACAGGCTAAGATATCTTATGTTGCAATAAATCTCAGATTACTTCAAGTCTTCAGCTGTTGCTTAGTAAGTTTCCAGTCATGCTGCGTAGTTTTAAACAGATGTCTTCTTTAGAGTTGCCTATGCCTATTCTGAAAGCAAAGTTAATTACACCTACATTCCCTAACAGTAGACGTACTAAATCATCTTATGACAGCCCTAAGACCGTCGCCAAATACCGTATAATACTTCCTCGCGAAAGCACTCCGACTGCAAATATTAGTGCAAAGTTCAACATAAATTCAGAATATTAAAACTAAGGAACTTTGTACTAACAAGTCAACATTGGCACTTGAAGGGGTGAAGGGGGAAGCTCATCGAGATATATACAACACAGGCCAGCCAAACTTACACTGCAAAATTACGTAGCCACCCAACTCTTAACGAAGTTTTAATAATTCAGAGTCTTCCAAAACAGTTGGCTTGTTAACTTGCTCGAGTCAAGTCGTGGTCTCTTTAAAATGTTAATTGTGAGTCGATAAGAATTTCCTTTGTAGGCTTTTGGTTGTTTATTTATATTGGAAAGTGGAAGAGAAAGTCTGAATAGCTAGGTTTAGTTCCGTCTGCTTTTTTTATGTCGGTAAGTAAACACTTTTTTGCCTTCGATTGACGCGTTTCGAGAAGAGTTTCTCATGGTCACGCTTATACCTAAAGGCAACTGAATCAGGTTTTCTCCTACATTTATTGAAAACTTAAGTTAGCCAAGTCTATGAAATATTCAACGATACTGAAAGCGTTTTCACACCAGCCGATGTTCCTCTCGGATTTACTACGCGCGATGAAAACACCTCGTGTGAGATCGCTGTTAAACTGACATCCGACCTTCAAAAATCAATAACACAGATACAATCATTTATCAACACACCCTATCTAAATGATTAATCAGAATCCTCGTACATTGCCTGTCAATGATGAAGGCCACGTCATATACATTTGAGAAAGGTAATTTGATTTCCCTAAGGATGTCAGGTAGACTGTGTTACCAATGAATAATTTACTTAAACCCGTAATTTAGTTTATCAATATTATTTGGTATAACAGTTGACGGACTGGATGTTAATAATAATTAAATGAAAGACTTATTCGAGTCGCTTCTGTTTGTTTGTTCAGAATTGATGGTTTAACTGTAAGAGCGTCAATATTCATTAAAGCGTCAAAATTCCTAAAGATAACGATATTTGAGATAGTTAATTATCTTTATAATTATCACCTATACGATGTCATTGTTTACAAATATTGAGTGTAATTTAAGTAATTCTAGTAATACCTATAATATATCATAAATTCCAGAATTAAAAAATATAACAGTTTTACTTTCTAACATCAAAACCATTTTGTGGATTTCGATAAAAAATTGCAGTAATACGCCTAGGCCTACCACCAATATAATAAACATACTACCTACTTTTAGTTTGGCTATGGGAAACGTGTGAGGGCAAAATCATACATGTTCGATATATTGACATTTTAAAACAATAAAATTCGCCCTCACATTTAAAATTAGAATTCAGCAAACGCATCGGCTGTCCAATTAAATAAATTCATAGTTCATAATCATAACAGACATTGCTTAACAAATTGACAGCCGAAACTGACCCGTGTCGGCTTGTGACCCCGTTACACAATAATGAGCTTTATGGTAACCACTACACTGAAAGTACATTATTGTAGCTATGTTGGTCTAACGATGTTAATGTCAATAGGGGTTGTTTTTGAATAGCAGGTATGAATATGGTTGGCAGGTATGATGTGGGTATAATGTATCTGAAATTGATGTCATAATAATCTTCTTAAAATAACTTCATCAATAAAACTGAAGTTCTTTAAAAAATAACTACTTTAATTAATGAAAAAATAAAGAGTAGATCTAGAGTAGATAAATTAAGGTTAATAATCAAAAAAAATATAGATTATTTATTACTATAAGATCAGAATGGCAGGATATGTAATAAAAGAATATTGAAACAAGCTTTCCGTTCCTACTGTGTCCGTTATTCCCAATATACACATAAGCAGATAATTTTCATTTTATTCCGACACAAGGATGTAATATCAAAGAGGTGCCACAGATCGATTTATGCCGCTCCAAAAACGAACGAATCAAATATGTAGTGATCATTGACAACCATGAACGAATATATTTCAAGTTAGAAAGGGGATTGGTAAAATATGGGATAGGTTTATCATAATAAATATATTTTGTTTGCGAAATAATAGAGGCGTTAGTTTGAATAATGTAGGGTTTGTTTCATGTTGTGAAAAAGATGTTCTAAGAGGGTGTAATACGTTCTCTGCATGAGTATAAGACCAAATTTCACATTAGCGGTTTTTCCGCACAGCATCGCTCTGTTCGTATGGGCGTTTCCACGTATATAAACGGCAGCAAACAGTGATGGCTATAATTACCGATGCCAAAAAACTACTGTTAAAACCGCGAACCGTCTTTTTGCCTATCAAACGCATACGCTAGCTGGAATATCTTCATGACGATTTACGTTTACTAACATTTTTGTAATGGTATTTCATTACTTACGAAGTCGTGAATTGTACGAATTTAAACATTCGTTATAAATTCTGAATGAAATACGACAATTTACTTTGCTACTACTTCTAAGCGAAAATACCGAAAACCTCACAGAATTCCAGTTATTTCGAACATTTAGTCTCCTCGTAAAGGTAGGAACTTCAAGGCTTCCAGGAAAATCTGTGGTGCGGTCTAATGATTTGTTATACAAAACTTTGTCGCAAAGCCGACTTACATTTTCTCAGAAACGTATCAAGTTAAATCACTTATACCTATATACATATCGTGTTCTCAATCATAGGAAACTCATTTCATATTTTCCTTCATACAAAATAGGTACTTCATATTAAATCAATCTGTGTGGAATAAGATATTTATTTGAATAAATTTTTCTAAGTATTAGAAATTCATTGATTGTTATAGAATGTAAAAATAGAAGAAATAAATATACGCTTTGTAGATTGGGTTCCGAACCTAATTTGCTTTTGTTGCAGTAATTAGTCTCGCGTGCGAATTACCTGTGTATAATTAGGCGGTTAATTTGTTAAAAGCTTTTTTTAACTTGTGCTAGTAGAGAGTTTTCTAGTAAACAATGCCCTATTTGGCCCTAATGCCATCCTAGTAGGTTGTTTTGTCCGGACATGCTAACTATCGTGAATCCACTAGAAGTCAACTTCGGTGGTAAGTAATTTTACGACGACTTGACATAGTATGCAATTCCTTCACATAGTTTACTATTCGTAATCCTTTAACATCATTATTGTAAAGTATTTTTATTATTAGTCCTCTATTAAAAACACATTTTCTCCAAACTTGGAACATTTTACCAATGTCTTATCCATACTAGCAGAAAAAAGCTACATAAACAAAACCAGACATAGACAAGCTCACATATAACTAGAGTTCTATTTACAAACGTAACTCACGGGCACACCCACGCTTCAGAGCTATTCATTCACTGGAAAGTGGTCTCATGAATAAATTATTACACCAGTTGAACTGTTCGCTACAAAACGTTGGCAGTACCGTATTGATGCGTGGAAATCGGTGAGATTCTTCTTTTGAATGACAAGATTTTTTTTCGCTGATATTTTCTTTTTTTTTGGGTGATCGTGATTTTATGTTGCGTTTTGTTAGCTGCCAGGACTTTTTGGGTATATAGAGGTAAGGTTGTATTACTAAGATTTTTTTTAGAAAAATGTTGTCATAGAATTTGTTTGTTTTTTAACTACGGGTGACAATTAATTTTAAATCCTGGAAAACAACTGTCGGATTAGGATTCAAAAGCGAATAATATGCATTATTCAGTGTTTAAGCCAGTGTCACAAATAAAAAGGTTGTAAATGGACAAATGCAAAGCGCCATAAAATATTCATCGAGTTTTTTAAGCGGAACAACAATAAACATTTTTTAAATATTCCAAAATTTGCAAGCGACCTTGTTGAACAGTTTTAACCCAGTGACACAGAAACTCCGGTGTATTTCAGATGAGAATCTCCCGGCAAAATATAATTATTACGTGCCACGTAACCGCTGGATTACGGTTCCATATTTATTTTTAAACTCCACGCGTGCTTTAGAAGGCGAATAACGTTATTTTTTTCGCACGTGCTCGCTAATCAGTGTTAGCTGGGTAGTGGTTTTGGTATGTTTGTGTTTTGTTTTAGGTATATAAACAACACGGTTTAATGGATTCAGGTACAAAGGCATGACCTATAATTTAATCTAGTAGAATTATCAAAGCTGAACATGTAGACGGAAATGTAAGAATTTAAGTTTTAAACTTTATTTTTCATTGTGGGCTCACCAATACAGTCTGAACTATTTTAGTTTTATTTTACTTAAATTAGAAGATAATAATTATTTAAATATGCACATCTTCGGTACAATTTATAAAATAATAAAAACAAACACAAGCGAGAAATCCTTAAAATCGATGCCAATCGAATCGATATCGAATGAAAAATAATACAATCAAACAAAAAAACCTTATATTCAGAAACCAAACATTAAACTGGAGTCCAATCTATCTACCTGAAAAAAAATATCTTAGAGATTTAAAAGCGTCGGTGGTGGCCGGTTGTCAACGTTCGATGACCTGGTTTCCAGTCTATTTCAGTGTGGACACGAATATCGAGCGCAGATCATTTGGCTGTAAGCGTATTTTCCTATGCCTCAAAAAGATGGGTGACACACGCGATGCTTAGACATTTTTTTAGACTGTGGAGAATGTGTTCTATTTTTGAAATCGTGTGTCATTGATTTGAGGTGAGAAATATTGTGAAATTGTATTTCGTAGGTATTGTTTTATTTTTATTTTTGGGCGTTATTATCACGCCCAAAAATCCTAAAATGATTGATGACAATTAATTTGCATATTACCAAAAAACCTGTTACTAATTTAAAACTTGGTCGGAATGCCTAGCCTTACTATAGATTTGTTAATATTTAATTCCTTATGACCGTAGAGGTGCTAAAAATAACCCGAAAACTTCAAATCAAACTCATTAACCAAATGTCAACATGGACCCAAAACTAGAAAAAAAAATCCTAAATATGTCATACTGATCAAAAACAAAACACTATCTATTAGTATAGCCTAAATACATTATAAACATAACCAACCAGTATTTATTCCTTCTGATGCACTTCCTACTAGAAAAGAGTACTCTAGTTGTAAATAAAAGCAACAAGTTAACTTTAACGATTGCTGTATAAAACGTAATGGTTCCGTAGACTGAAACACTAGACTGTAAGTGCGTCAGCCGAGCGATAGTCGGGAACGCCAATGTAGGTCGTGAAATACTAAGCTTTAATGAGTTTGTAAATAAAAGCAGTCTTGCAAATTGTAACTTATATTGTTGTAGTCCGATAGGAAGATGTTTCTTTTTATTTTTAGCTACGTATAGTTTTTTTTGACGAGCTGTAAGTTCAAACAATTTTTAAAGGATAAATTCAGTAAGTATAAGCCTATTACCAGTAATTTCTAGCTACCGTAGACAGTTTGTATTATCAACATCTGGATTTGCGATAGCTGGGTAAAAAAACTCAACGTAAATTTTACAACCGCGCATATTCAATTTGATAAAGCAGTTTTACCCCAACTGCTAAGCATTTACGGTAGGCTCAGCTTTAAAGATTTACCGATGTATAAACCAGACTGCCTCTCACCTAAAAATTATGCACGCTCAAGATGAAACGAACCCTTCAGCTGCAAATACATAATTAATGTACGCTACAGTAAGCAAAGAAAAAGGTTCGAGCGCAGACGCGTGAAAAACGCGCTCTGCCTTCATAGTATAACACGTCAAAATGATCAAGATTCTACCACTAAGAGTACGAGCATACTGCAAACTTTTAGTCGGCCGATAGTTGGTATGAGCGCATAAATCAGCATGAATGACTTTTTAGAACATTGTGAAATCAATCAAAGTTTTTAGTTAGTCTGATACCGGACAAATACCTGATCGTTGTAACGTGTGTACTTCCATTCATCTTCATACTGATTTATTAGCCCAAAACAACTATCGGCCGACTAAAAGTTTGTAGTGTACTCGTACTCTAAAAAGAGATGGTGCTATAAGTTCTATATAGCATGATCCCACTTTTACGTGAATAGCGTGCTCTGTTAAGCGTCAACGATTTACATTTCAGGGGCCTTTAAGTACTGAGTTATGACTCAAAAAATATGGACTGCGAATAAAATAGGTTAACAACTGTACCGCAGTTTTGGCATGACATTTTTTCCGCTGAGTGTACCTGACCTATCTGAGTACTCGTAATTGGATTTTTATATTTATTGTACATATATTTTTTGTGCGGGAATATATTTTGATCACATCAACGAGCAAGTTTGGGATTCATATTATTTTATTTATTGGTAATATTTTGAGTGGAGATTGTTATTGGGTAACCAGTTTGTTGGACGCCCTTACAGAACCTAGTTATAGGCAAGTGGAATGCTTCAAGGAAATCATGGCGATGTTTAGAGTTAGAGCTCATCAGTGTAATTATCTCAGTCATAGGATGTCTATTGCTGAACATAGAAAGGTCTTTCCATTCGAACTGGTTGGAAGTAGCCATGATGAAACACATTTGTTAGAATTATCATTACTTCATAGAAGCCTCCTCTCGAACAGAATAGAGACACCATTACCAAACTTGCTCCATGTAGGTATTAAATATTTTCGTTTTTTCCATGCTCAAACTTTTTCACGATGTGTATTTTTGTATCTATATCTTCTACGTATAGTCCATAACAAATTTGGCTGTCTGCACTCGTGTTTGGACATGGGCAAGCAGATAAATCAAATACTTGGAAAAACCCGTAGGGGCGAAAAATTACTGGCAGTAAGTTAAATATTTGCTGTCAAAAGACCAATGGGTAGGGCGAGGGTTCATTTGGCGTTTTGTGTACATTGTGTTTGCCTTGGACTAGATCAAATAAAATACATTCCTTTTCTTTTATTTTTGTAATTGGTTTATACACAAATATTTTTTTGAGTATGGGGGAAGGAAAGCTGAAAAGTATTTTCATAAATTCAAAATTTTAAAGGTAATATTATAAGACATCACCACTATTCAACTAAACAACCATAGACTAGAGTTCATCTAGAATACCTACGAACTTTTTAATTTCTAGTGCTATTATTATTTTCCTTAACCAATTTTTCATTCCAAGCTATCAACTTTCCGCCAAAACACAATTCACCCAAACTACATATTGGTACATCAACAAAAGATTATCTTTTCAAATTGGCCGAAGGTTTTCGCGTACATATTCAATATTCTGGTCATCCAATCCATTACGTCACAGATAAGATCGCATCTCCGATCGCCAGATACTGTGGAGGTAGCAAAAGGGTTCCCTTATTTATGTGAAAATAAAATCGTTCAACCATCGTGGAATTCATGGAACGTGAATTTTAGGACATTCTGGGATTAAGAGGCATAATGTTCGACTGTTAAATGTCGCATGAAGGGACTTAGAGGCCTCTAAATTTAGGTCCAAATGTATTGGAGCGTTATTGTGGTGAATATCGTCGGATTTATGTAGCGTGTTTGTATTTATTATTGTGTGTCATATTACATTTTGAAATAGAGAACATAATGTATGACGTTTAAAATATCAACCTGCGTTGACAACTGGAGGCAATTTATTGATCTATAATAGACCAGATTGCAAAAACTTTAGACATTTTCAAAACACGTTTACGGTTGAAACTATATATTACTGTAATGTAATCTTCTTTGGTAAATTGTGCGTTAAGAACTTTCCTTATACGACGATATATGGGAACAAATTAAAAGACGAGGGTTTCCTGAGAAATTCAGATTTTCTACCGGGAAATACAAATCACGTTTGCTCGGGAACTCGATTAAAATGAGGATCCGAAAGCTGTAGTGCAAAGTGATTAAACAGCGCTTCAAAGCGGAGTTTAAGCTGTAGTTTTGTTTGTTCATCTAGATGGTTTTAAGGTGTAATTATTGCACTTTAGAAACAATTCTTACTTGAAATTTTTCTAACCAAAACTTTTGAAACATTTGTACTTTGTTAAGAAACTTTTATTTACATGTAAAGCCTGTCTCAGTTTAACATAGAATAACCTTTTCAATTTCGACGCCAAAACTACACACCTACTATCGGAATCCACTTATAACTTCAAACATCTTCACAAAAAAACTTAAGGGAATATACCTACATAAAAGCGCGTCGAGCGCTGAAACCTAAAATTGATATTTTCCTCGTGCGCTTCACATTCACCGGTACGTTTTACAGCTAAAGTCACTTTCAATTTTCAACGTAAAGCGCTTTATAGCTTGCTGGAAGCGTGACGGGCATAAAACCTCTGGAGAGAAAGCCTCAACTTGTCTCTATCTAGTATCTATGTAGAAGCCGCGAGAGATTTACCGATTTCCTACTACTAATCATACGCGATTCTCAACTTTGCTCCCGCGATAATAAGGCATAAAGTACCTTGAAGGTGCGAATATAAAATTCTTAATCTTTCCAAGTTATTTCAATTTTTTACTTGGACAGATGTTACCTAGATGTAAACGTGGCGTAAAAGTTTTCGTTTTATTTTTTATGACTTTAGCAAATTAGATTGCGTAGGTAACGCCTTTGCGTCGTTCAGTTGATTTGAATTTTACTGACGTCACGAGGGTGTTCCATTTTTAAAAGGTTACTCTGAGAATAATTGCAAAAAGTTCGCGAAGTTAGATGAAACTTTAATCGTTGAACGTGAAGGTGGAGTGAATAAAATTCTAACAAATTAAAAAAGCGATAACTGCTAAAGTTTGAATAATAAAAGATATTATTATAACAACTTCCTAACAGGAACAAAATGTGGGTGTTTTCAGTAACTGAATATTTACCTAGGTGTAGTCATGTATTCAGTATACCAAAGTTTATTTTATGCAACAAACCTTTTATTTTGTCATACAATATGATTACACACGTTGAAGGTAAAAACTCTATGGACTGCTTTTCAATTAATTATATCAACCTAATCACATCTCATCTGCTTTAATCTATTCATAAACATCGCAATACACTCAACAGCAATTAAAACCTAAATATTTTGCCAAACGCCCCAATAAATCGCGCCCATTGATACGTCACCACATTAAACCTAGGGTTGCCAACAATAAAATTCCACTCGACTAGCGCCAACGGCACTCCTCTCATAAAGAAAATTACGTAGATAATAATTCAGAGGCTGGCAACCCTAAATCACGGCGTATGCCAGAGGCAAATGGAAAGTGGCTGAATTTAAACATTTTGTTGGCAATTGAAAAAAATCCGCCATCATAAATCCGTGGACAAAATGGCGGAAATGAAAAGTGTTTTTGTATTGTCATTTTTGAATCGACCCTTTTTTTCGTCGCATGTCAATATGCCGGGATTTCCTGTGAGAAAGTTTTGCCAATTTGTTCAGGAGATTAGAATGTTAAAACAAGCAGTTTTTTTTTTATATACCTTATATTTACATCCCTCCGACTGCCATTTGAACTTGCCTGTTATTTGAACATTTTTGGAAGTTGATACGGATAGTCAAAAGCCAGTAAATCAGACAACCAACAACCAGTCAGTCCTAACGATATTAGGTGACCCGCGTTACTGTGTTGAGGAACTCAGACAGTCAGTCGCTCCATGTAAAACGCTGGTACCTATCTACATACATAGGAAATATATCATAGTTGGAAAAAAAACTAAAAAACTACCAGTAAGTAAATGCTAGGTACTGTGTCGAATCTCATGAACGTGATGCAGTAGGTTTCGACGTGAGTGAGTTCATGTTAATTTTGAATATATTAATTATGAAAAAACTCATAACAATTTGTGTTCCCAGAAATTATAACACAATCCAACATGACATTTGCATGAGTTAATCAAAACAATGTTAATAGTTAAGTAGAAATAAAATTATAACAGCATTTTCAATTATAATAATTACCATTTGAAATCCCAACATGATTCCTAGAACGTAGGCTAGGTAAATAATTAGATGGTTTTAATTAATTTAGTTACACAATAATTAACTAAATTATATTAATTATTATTTGCATAACCATTATAGAGTAACGCATATTTTCGAGAATCAAAAAGGTTGGTTTACTAGTTAGTCACCAATTTTCATGCCTAAGTTCGTACGACTACATTCTACGTTTTAAGGTTCAAACACAAAACGTTTCTGTCCCTTAGGAATTATATACTTCCTGCACATATTTAGAAAGTAACCTTTAGCTTCCCTCAATAAATGGGCTATCTTACACTGAAAGAATTTCCACTGTCCGGTAGTCCCTTAGATTATCACGTTCAAACACACAAACACTTCAGCTTTATAGGTTTAGAAGTAGTATTGCAGTAAATCAAAGATACCTAGGCAAATAAGTAATTGCCATAATATTTGCTAAACCAATAAAAAAATATTATCTACGTATTTTAAAACTACAACCGAATGAAATTTACATAATCCATAATATCATAGTTTTTGCTCAAACGCAACCCATAATTATGACCAAAAAATACTCATTTATATTTTATACAAAATTTACTACAAACCCAATTCAATTGAACCTGAATATGATTAAAATACACAATGCTATGATAATTTTAAAACAACGGCTGGATCGTATCAGTGTCGTTGACATTCACGTATGTACATGCATAATACATGATCGAGTTATCATGACATACGATGTGAACGACTTGAATAACTCAAAAAATTGAATATTATATGAAAGTCTTTTTTAATAATTGATTGTATTTGGATCGTGTGGCGAATCTGTCTCAATTTTTCTAAGAGGTGCGTTCAAATAAAATGAGCGACTGTTTTCTATCTCCATCTATCATTATTAAACCAATGTGAAGGAGATCGGCATGAAAACTACAAAGGTTTAAAATTGGCTGATTCTCGAGGTATTTACCACATCCCGAGTTAATTACTTATTAAACGAAGATACGAATTAGGTAAGTATAAATTAGTAAAATGTGGAAACTGACTCATAAATCTAGGGAAAGTAAATCAAATCAATGGAGCTTTCAAAAACGACTTTGAACCTGTAATTACCCTTTACGGCTCTTTGTGAATATGTATGTTAAATCACATAAAACGCCGTTCTCCGTTTTTTTTGAGTTTATCGCAAACAGACAATCTCATCTTCAGACTTTCGTGATTAGAACTTATTCTATTAGCTAATCAATAAATTCCACCAATACGATTACTCGATACATCGCATGGCAGTATTATCGATATCTAGCCAGCGACCTAATTACCCGATGAATTGTAGCTAACCTATGGGGATTATGCATGGCGGAATGATGCAATTTTGTCATCTGCGTCCGATCATCAGGCACATAGGTATCATTCGCTTGAATTGAAGACTAGTATTTGCTCGCAATTTTGTCTGTGTGAATCAAAGGCGTTACTATCGTTAGTAATGTTATAAATGCGAAAGTGAGTTACTTTTTTACGCTTTTAGGATAAATCGACTGAACTGGTGGAACAAAATCGAAGCAGACAACCACCAGAGAACATTGTAATAGTTTCTGCCCTTTTAATGTGTGTATCTTTTAGTGGTATAAAATAAAGTGACAGGAAAATGAAGAATACACTAGACCAGTATTATCTTTCGATTTAGACAGAAACTTGTTTCATGAATTGAAAGTTTAGTTACTTCATCCAATTCTAGCGAATCCTATACTTATTTAACTTGTACAGTAGTACACTTATCTCGGTACATACACGAAGGCTGGCAGCCAAATAACTTAATGTCATTTACGACGTAGATAACCGCAAGAAGAAAGCTTATAGCGCTGCGAACAATTTAATGCAATAAAGGAGAATTGTAGCAATTACGCGAATTGTCCGGAAGAGCGCAATTTGCCGGTAATGCTGATACTTGCCGGTTAAAGTACATTCTTTTATCATTCATTTTTTAAATTTCGTTTTGTTCGCTGATTACTGGGAATCGTCTTAAATGTTTGTGTTTGTTATGCTTGTTTTTATTTCAGACCCGCTTCCTGAAGGAACTATTTCTTGGAACTGTATACAAAGCCTTTGTCCCTTCTCAGGCTCTAGACTATCTTTTTACAAAACTTTTATGAAAATCGGTTCAGTAGTTTTGTTGTGACGGCGTGACAGACAGAATTACTTTATATATTTGCAACGATAAAGTCTGTGAGTGCCATTTAATGTGATTTTCACATTAGTTAAGTAAATTTTGGTTTGGACATGTTGTTGCAACTAATTTGTGTTATTAATTATGCAAATAGCCTAAACACATTATTTGATTTCTGTTATCGGTTAAATACTGGTTAGTTTAGTTAGTTAGTTAGTTAGTTTCAAATTATGATTTTAAATATAGAGTTATTTACATTATATTGCTGTTTCATTATGGTTAATTAATATCAAAGTAAAAAAAATCCACAATCATAAGACTTAAACGGAAAACTTTAAATCTCTCGACGACCATCCGTTTAGTGCAATTGTCACCTTATCACACTGCCAAATATGCTTATCCGGTTCAATTCTCAGGATACATATAACATTTATGTGATGAGAGTATTTGTTAGCTGTGCCAATAATTATACGCATATAATTTGTAAGAAATGGAATATGTCAGTTGTCACTCATAAAATGACCTAATACTCCCAATAAATAGACCATGTGTGAAATGAGTCCTGATATATTGATTTATTCATCCTATTGGGAAAAGAACCGACCTCTCGAGCATGAGGGTGTGGGTTCGATTCCAAGTTAAGGCAAGTACCAACGCAACTTTTCTAAGTTTGTATGTACTTCCTAAGTATATCTTAGCCACCAATGATGATCTCTGCCTAGAAAACAAAACCTACCTACAAATAGCTACAGATAATAAACAGAAGTGAAAGTAGGCATAATAACAAAACTGCTACTGAAATACGAGCGGTCTACCAAATGGGAGCGTTTTAAACAATATTCTGTGTAGACCGCAACACCACACCGAGAGTGTGAACTTCGTTTGTTTACTTCCGCACTAAACTAGATGGAAAATATACGTATTTGTTTTAGGAAATATTAAGAAAAATAATAGGCAAGGAAATAAGGTAACAAAATTGGTGAAAACCGTTTCATAATTACGGAATTTTTTTATGGAGATTTTCCTCTCAATTCTTTCCTAAATAAAACAGTCAGCGATTTACAGTAAAGATAATTTATGAATGATATCATCGATACTTATAATCTTATCTCTAAACTGATAACATTCAACTCAGAAATAATACCACCATTTATTACAACAATCACGAAGGTCTCTCTCCTTACGAGATCCACAAAAACGGACACACACACACAATTTGCTATATCCCGAGAAATACTATTCACATTCACATAACGAGCTTATATAAACGAAATAAAGCGTAGCAATGTGAGATATGACACAATACGAAAAGGGTAGAGGCCTTTTTTTTTTTTTTTTTTTATCGACGTAAAATCATCAAATGACCCCTCCCGCTGTGGGTTAGCAGCGGTGAGGGAGTGTCAGACTCTTACTGACTAAAATCGTCGTGTTCCGTCATAGGCCTTTTATGTACCAGGGCCGCGGTATCTCTTTCGAACAACCCGCAGCCCCGGCAGGCCTTGGCCCTGCTGGGCCCCGCTGGGGTTGCTGACGTCTCTTTGAGGAGCGCGTGGAACAACGCGCGCCGTCGACACGGGTCTGTCGTCTAGGAAGACAGAGGGACGATGAGCCACCCGAACTCACCGCCCACAGACCCACGCCTACGGTGGCCGGGAGTCATCTCGCGACACCCGGCGCCCATGGTGTCTACCTGGTCCAGCGCGGCGGCCGGGATGAGAGGTGCGAACTCTCTGGCGTTCCGCCTCCTCCTTCTCGAGCATGACCGCTTCGCAGAAGGAGGCGACGGCATCCCATTCCCTCTCGCCCCGGACCATGGCCTGAACCAGGGCCGGACGCGAGAGGTCGCCGCCGCCCAAAGCCTCGACGAGGACCCGGCGGTGCCCTTCCCATGCGGGGCACACCTGGACTGTGTGGTCCACCGTGTCCTCGGGGCTGTCCGCACAATGGTGACACCCGGGCGCCTCCTCACGACCGATGCGGTGCAGGCACCTCCCGAAACAACCGTGTCCGGTGAGGACCTGCGTCATGCGGTACGTGAGGGCGCCGTGACTCCTCCCGAGCCACTCCTCAAAGAGGGGACTTACCGCCACGATGGTGGCGTGCCCTGCACTGGGTTGCGATAGTCGCTCCCTCCAGGCCACCATGAGATCGCGCCGGAGCTCCGCCCGCTGCGCGACAACTTGCCGCGGCAACGGGGTTTCTCCCCGGCGCTGAGCCTCCTCGCGCCAGTCGTACAGGCGCAAGAAGACCCTCGCCTCCAGATCCCACGGTGGCAGTCCAGCGAGTAGGCCAGCTGCTTCGCGGGAGATCGTGCGGTACCCCCGGATTAGCCTAATGGCTATCACCCTTTGGGGCACGTTCAGGTAGTGCACAGCCCGCGGCCGTGCCGAACGTGCCCATACCGGGGCCCCGTAAAGGGCCATGGACCGCATGACCCCCGCGTAGAGTTTACGGCAGGGGGCGAAGGGTAGAGGCCTATAATAATAATAGATTTCGGCGTAGCGCGTTACGGCGTAGCGTCGTAGTAGAATAAACAAGTGCTACGAGAATTTGTAGGCTTAGAGCCTTTGTAGGTGCGCCCCGGTAAAACTGTATTTCGTCTGTTCCCTTTGACAATGTAATTTATATGGAAGAAAGTAAGTTATATTGTTAAAGTGCTTTGAAGATTTTTGGCTTTAACTCAGTTCTGAGAGAGGAAAGTTAGAAATGTTGAGTATCATTTGGGAAATGGCTGTGTTTTAATGTTTATGACGAAAATTGTTTGTCATTGGGTGATGGTTTTATCTTTTGAGTTGCTTTACAATTATGAAGATGCATACGATAATTAAGAAACATCTGCTCTTTAAAATGAACTATAACGAACTCATAGTCAAAGGTCAACGTAAGATAATTCATTTTAAGTAATATTCATGCAAATATAGCCTTAATAAATATTTGAAATAATATACGAACAGAAATGAATGACAAAATAAACTACAGATATGTATATAAATGGAAATGGAATGGAGGATATATTCTGATACACTACATTCACTAAAATGCAAATTCTGAAATAGGTGAGTACACTCCATCCCTGTTACAATATGACTTGTATCATTTATATTGCTATAATTTAATATTTGGGACCAGTTCATTTATACGGCTTACACAGATCCAAACAAAAGAGCTTTCATAATAAGAACGTACCACACGAAACAGACTTCCTATACTAAATAATATTTTCCTTATATTTTTTAATGGTGTTGAATGTTAAGATTATAAAGCAAAAAGATAAGGAAAAACCACCTCAAATCAACACGTAATTTGAAATTTATCTCTAGCTAAAATCATGAACATTATGGATCCAATAAAATAAACAAACAATAGAACTTCATCACACCATATAAAACCAAATGAATTTCATATCGTAAAAGGAGAGAGATCATGAAATACTACAGCGTTATCATACAACAGGTAGATATTAAAGCATGAATAAAAATACACCGACTGAAAACTGTAAAACGTATTTACATCACAGAAAACAACAATACAAAGCAAATGAATCAAAACGAAAGGAACCGAATAATCGTCTTCGACGTACACGCGACGATAGACAGTTTTCAGTGGAGTAATCTACCTGAAATTGGCACTGAAAACGTTGCACTCACCGTCTCTGCAACGTTTACATTATACACTCAAATCCTTCGCACACAAAGTTTGATTACATACACAGTCTATGCTTGAGAAGAACACACGATGCGTCAAAATGTAGTTTTGATCAAATTTTCATTTATATGTCGGTGAAAACACGCCTGTATCGTGTCGGGGGGAGGCCGGTTGCCGATCGACACGTGCTCGCGGCGCGAGGTCGCGGGCCAAACTAGCAGCTCGGACGGAGTGTTCCAAGCCCGAATCGAGCTGGAACGGGATAGACCCGGGAGTACGAAAGAGATAGTGAGACATGCAGAGGTGCGCAGGAAAGAATTACATGTTTATTTGGGCTGCTGGTAATGGGATAACAGAAGCGTGCGTGCTTTTCTAGTTTCAAGTGAAAAAGTCTCTTAGTAGTCGCGTTACCTGTCCTTTGATAACACTAGTTTACAGTACATTTGTTGCCGGGATTTTTTAAGCTGTTGTTGACTACTCATATTTAACCATATTTGAAACTATTAGTAGTTTTTTTTTATCAGCTCTAGTTTTTGAGATACAGCTAAGTGCGGTTTAAAGAGAAAAAACGTGTATTTACCTTAAAGAATATTTGTTTAAAAATTATATTAATTGTTAAGTTCCAAAAAACTTGACTTTAAAGCTCTTCTCTTATGTGTAGACTTTGGGAAATGGCGTATCAGAGACCAGCAATAGTCAGACATCATTTAAATCCCAGAAACCCTGATAACGTTCTTCCATGACACGTTAATCTTGATGCATAGGTACGTTCTCCCTGCTCTTCGCTCATATCTCCTAAATTTTCCGGAAATCTGTCCAGATGACTGAAGAGGAAGTGAGTTTATGCTCAAATTGCATCCCATATCTCTTAATTGTAAGAGCAGGTCTTCGACAAGTTCAACATAATTTTCATTATAATTTTTCAAAATACAATATAATTTTTATTCTCTGAAAGTTCAGGTGAATGCTGCACTGGACGCTGAACACATGTACTACTTCGGTTTTGCCATTTAGCTCGATTTTTGGTGTTTAAGCTGTTTATGTTCACGCTACAAAAGTAAGAGTCGTCGAGATGATTTTTCGATTATTTCCAAATAGTTCGTGTTTTAAGTTTAAAAGTACTTCTTTTACCACTTTTCCATAATCTTAAGTATTCAACGCACGATTTACAAACACGATCAGGAGCCCAAGATTTGTCATTTTTATCCAACAACATTCCAAAATATAAAAAATAAGTATTTTTAAGCGTCTCTGATGACATTTCTACTCTTCTCAAACACATATTTTCCACATAAGTAACAAACATGGTTTGGATTGTTCAAACAACGCCTCCTTGAACTACTCATGTTGTAAAAACTTCACATATTTGTATAATTACACTAAAATACGTACTTTAGCGACTGAAAAAGGTTCAGAAAAGAGAAAGTCAATAACAAGTAAAGTCGAGCTACAAAAAAATTTTTGCGGGTGTAATTAATAAAAACTAAACATAAGTGAATGTTACCAACCATTAAATCCACGGCAACAGGCAAAAAGTTTGATTTTGTAAACTAGTGTAATATGTCAACGTGTTAGTGTACCTTTTGAGAATTTATTTTTAGAGTAATTATAATTACAAACATGATAATAATATGAAAAGGTCGATTATACCTATCATGATGAACTTAAGATATGATTTAAGATTACTTCAAACATTTTTCCTTATATAAGTATATATATAGATAAAGGTGCTCAGGAACAGGTCATAATAAAGTTATACAAAATTAAAAATTTATATGAGATCTATATAGTATTTAACGCTGGCTTTCTAAAATATATTTTGAAAATATTCCCTGTATCCTAATAAATTCTAAAACCCAAAAACAGACCCACAATCCATTCAAATACAGTCGCGATAGAATTTATTCCAACAAAAAGCTGGCAATGTTGCCGAATTTAATACAGACCAGAACTAAGTCAACAGATTCAATAAAAGAAATTCGATTTTAATACAAAAGGCGTCTGCGATGGTCCTAAGATCCAAAGACGAATAAAATGCCTAGTAAATTAACTTCGATCTAAATGTAGACAAAAGGTAAGTAAATAAGCTAGGAAAGATGGTCTAATTTTTATTACTTTCGATTATATTGATAGGCATAATTATGTCATATGATATGCCACTTCGTTGTTTAGTGGCTTGCCCGTGATAAGTTTGCTTTTTAGTGTCAATTAAAAAAGATTTGCATTCGAAAAAACCTACTTTTTAATAAAAAGTGTAGTTATGATAAGTACATGGTTAAAAGACTATGAAATAATAATATCATGGATGTAATTCTGCAAAGATAATTTTGCCTACCAAAAATGGTGCTAATTGTTTTATTTTTATTTCTGAGCTCATTTATAACAATACAATTTTAATGTAGTTCATCAAAAGCTTTCAGACACATTGTTTATTTATTTATTGTTCTCAAAGTTCTTAAGTTAAAGTCGGTGTCATGATTAAATTAAAATATATTTTAATAATTAAAATTTCTTAATCGCTCCTTCAAATCAAGAACTGTTCTCGGCTTACAAGTTTTAAAACATTAATTATAGAAGATTTAGATCTTTATAACCTCTGTGGTTTAATACTAATTTATTTTCAAGACTTTGCCGTTACTTAGAACGTCTGTCACAAAATTTTACTGCGCTGCTTTAAAATGCTGATTCTTATTAAAATATGTTGTATCAGCAATTTAAGTTCAGACTTTTTATGAACGTTCTAGAATTATTTCGACCTTTTTCTAGGATAATGTATGCAGTCTAGAAATTATTCTGAAATTCTAATTTAGTGATTTGATTGTATTTTGTATTTGTTTGTTGATTTTGTTTGTTTGGTCAATAAACTGTATGCTATTTGCATAGAATTTATTCGATTTATGTAAGTGAGTTTCTTTGCTAAATGGGAATTTTTCATGATCGATTGTGGTCAAAGCTACGGTTACAGAGCTAAACATAAAGAAAATAATTACATATTGAATAAATAGATCGATCTGTTAAGATACTGTGATACCTACTTTATATGGTTGTATAATGCGACTGTTTAGTTTAGTTATATTGGATTTTTCAGAAACTGCTGAGCCTTTTTATTTACAAGACACACCAACAACTTATTTACAATTGCTTACGCATATTTGTATAAGTTTACAATTGTTAGTCCTGTGTAAATAAGTCAGTTACAGGTGTGCACAACGCTCACAGAGAATACAACCTTTGTGATTATACGGCATGGTGAGATCATCACATTCAATTGGTACTTTCCCTATGTCTTGAAGATTTCTGCCTAGCCCTTAACAGAATTTAGGCGTGATACTACATAGGTATGTCCTAAAGGCACAAGATCAAATTGGCTTAAATTAATCCGTCTCTTTTGATTGAGGCAATCAATTCGTAAGAAAAGATTAATTCATCAATGCCTATAAGTAGATCATTCGATACGGGCCGTCAATTTCGACTTTTCCTTATCTAAAACTAAAAGGCCTTTTATACGCCTGTCCGTCTTTGTTAGTAGTACCTAATTATTTTTACTTTTGTCTAACGTAGCGAGTTCCTTCTGTTTGACTCGCATTTTAGGTAGCTATTTCATTTAGCTTGATAAAATCTATCCATTTTATTTACCATATTACAGTCAATGGGTGAGGCAGCGGAAGTGATGAGCTTCTACTGCGTCACCCCTTGACCGGTCAGCGTTCACGCTTGTCACCAACTCACGTGGTGATCTAGCCGTCACCGTGAAAAGATGACCGTTTTTTTTTGGAATTGTGTTAGGTATCGGTCTAACTTTAGATAACCATCTGTCGTGGAAACCACATATAAATAAAATTAAATCAAAATTAACTGCTCTCACAGGTACGTTAAAAAATATTACCAAGTGTCTCCCACGTCAAATACGCTACCTGATATATAATTCGTTAATTAAACCACATTTGGACTATTTAATAGAACTATGGGGTCCTGCTGCCCCAACAAACTTGGCCTTAATACAAACAGCACAGAACAAACTTATAAAAGTACTATTTAATTACGACTTTCTAACACCTACCGATAAATTATATAAAAATACTAAAATAATGAATATTTCACAAAGTTATCATTACTACACTTGCATATTAATACGAAAAATATTAAATAAGACTATACACACACAAATACACTTCAATAGAAAATTTCAATCACAAAAAATTAAACTAAGAAATGCTAATGACATAAAACTAGTAAAACCTCGTACCAACTATGGTAAAAAAAATATCATGTACGACGGTGCAAAAATATACAATAAATTGCCTAAAAATATAAAAGATGCAAAAACCATGCAAACATTTAAAAAATTACTAAAGAGTTATGTCACAAATACAAATAAACTAACTTAGATAAACTACGCTCACTAACATAACACGTACCACATCTAGTCTACGCTGATCCGTGTATTTGTTTCTGTACAAATCGTGCATGTTTTAAAGTATTCACATCTACCGTCTTTCCACTAATAAAAAATGTCTTTGCCATTCATGTGTACTTACCCACTTGGTTAGTTTTTAGGGTTCCGTACCTCGAAAGGAAAAAACGGAACCCTTATAGGATCACTTTGTTGTCCGTCTGTCTGTCTGTCTGTCTGTCTGTCTGTCTGTCTGTCTGTCTGTCTGTCAAGACCCTTTATCTTAAGAACGCGTGAACGTATCAAGCTGAAATTCACATGAAATACTCGGGTCTATTGTCCCTTTAAGCTGTGAAAATATCAAACTTCTAAGCCAAGCCAATCAAAAGATACAACCGATTATGTCGATATTTTCAACAAATTTTCGACACTCGCAAAGGAATCAAAACCTACAGGGTACTTCCCGTAAACTCAGAATCTTGAAATTTGGCATGAAGCATTGTCATATAATGCAAATATAGGAAAAATTGCGAAAATCACATTTTTTTTGTTATATAATATAATAAAAATATTTTAATAAAATGAAACTTACTACCTTATTTCTCACGAACGAATAAAGGTACCAAATTGAAATTTATACCAAATACCTAGGTCTATTGTCCCTTTAAGCAATGAAAAAATCTAACTTCTAAGTTAACGCGATCAAAAGATACAGCAGTTTTACCGACACCTTAGACGAATTTCCGTCACACGCTAGGGAATCAAAACCTACAGGGTACTTCCCGTGAACTCAGAATCTTGAAATTCGGCACGAAGCAACGTTATATAGTACAGATAAAGGAAAAATTACGAAAATGATAAATTTGAAGTTACATAAAATATTAAAATAATATTATTTTTGCTTACATAACATAAAATATTTTTTTAATAATTATAAACTTACTACTTACCCTTTTTCACATGAACGCGATATTAAAGTTTTGATAAAAAGTGAAATTCATATCAAACACTTCTTAAATATAATGGCCTCTAAACTGTGAAAAATTTTAAATCATTCAAAGGTCATTGGGCACCTTATATAGTATGGAAACCATACCCACGGCGGATACGAACGAAATATAGCACAGTATAATGATAAAGGCTCTGATTTACTATGGCATTAGTCGCATCAATGTGAACCATGGGAATCTAGAGAAAATCAGGTGTAAACATCAAATATTTTCCTCATTTCAATGGGGAATTTAAACGACCACGTTTGACGGATTTGAGAAATCATTTCTTTGTAGTGAAAGAGTATAATCGCCGTTTATTTCCATTGTCATCAGGTCAGGATCTGATGATGGAAATCCTGAGAAATCGAGGGCAACTATCAGAAATTGTAGGCATGCATAGGATTTAAACTTGATTCTCAGATGTATGTCTGGTGATACTATCAAACAGTGAAGGTTTAGAGCTTACCTGATGATGGAGACGTGAGAAAGTCGAGAGAACTCCTTAACGGTATGTTTTTAGTTACGTCGTGTTTATATTATTCGTATCGACGAGAACTTTTCACAAAAGTTAAAAATAAAAACTTTCTACAAAAAAAAAAAACAACTTCTAAAAACAACAAGAACACTGTTTATATGCATCGGTCTAGATCTCGGTGGTTAAATAAATATAGATGCATCCTCTAGACACCGACTTCTAGACCGATGCACCTAACATCTTTTTAATTTCTTTCTTGCTTTTGTTTTCTTGTTGCTTTTTTATATGTTTGAAGTTGGATTTGTTTGTAAAATGCTACAAAATAAAGCCGACTTTATAAAACAAAGAAAGGGACAGAATACTTTTGTCAAGGCTCTAGAAACGTAAAGCCAGCAGCTCCGAATCCTACTCTCTAGAGGTCGTTGTTACAATTCGACAGCTACAAGTTGTCAGGCGGTTTCGAAAAAAACCTGAAACTGGGGCTCGTTAGGTGATTAATCCCTCAAAAATAAAAGATCCCATTCCTGCAATGGCTGCTTTAACCCAAGTTAGTAGTGAATTCTCGTCACCTAAAATAAAATAAGCTCCAACACAAGGTTACGTTATAAATTGTAAAGGAGTTCCCATAACTATATCTGATCTTTGCTATCGATCCCACAATGGCAGTAAAACCTATCTATGTGGAAAGTCTTCGCCAATACGAATAAAATAAACCCAAACACGTGGTAGTTGCAACATACCGTTCAGGAGTTCCCTCGACTCTCTGTAGTCTCCATAATCAAATCAGCTCCAAACCTTCACTGTTTACCAGTACCCTCAAAAATACGCTCACATGTCTGGTTATGACTCGATGCGTGCCTACAATATTCAAGAGTTGCCCTCGATTTCTCAAGGTTTCCAGATCCTCATCAGATCCTGGTCATCCGAATTGGCATCTTCCTTCTTTATGAAAATTCTTTAACAATAAAAACTAGCATTGCAACCGGTACAATCCTCTGAAACTGCTTGTCTTTTATATTTTTCAAACGATCCTGGACATTGGTCTCCATGGAATTTTAATAAAATATTATATTCAAAGAAACGTCATACCATTCTCCACGATTTAAAACTACTTTGATTCATGTCCGCCACTTTTTACAAAGCGGGTCAGATATGCCCAATGACCTTTAAGACATAATTAGTTATTTTCAATCAAATTTCTGAATGATGACTATAAAATGTTGTATATAAATAACTTTAATAAAAAAACTTTTACAAGGTACTGGCCTACTATTTTAGTTATATTATAAAATAAAAAATATTAACTATTTTGACTCTCACGAAATTACCATAACTAAGATTGTTCTAAACTTAACGGTTGGCGCGAAACTCACTTTTTATCTATACAGGATTTGTACGGAACCCTCGCTGCGCGAGTCCGACTCGCACTTGGCCGGTTTTTTTTGCATAATATGTACGCCGCTCGGCAAATTGCTATGTTATTATTTAATATTTAATTCTCATGTAAGTGAATGTGATTCTTTATGAGAATAAAGTGTCTTAAACCCGAGGTATATTAAGAGGTCATAAGTCCACATAAAGTAATTACAGTTTAAATAGCGCTGGGGGACTTGCAGAGCTAAGACCTTAAATTCGAATAGACTTTGACTATTAAATATCTGCACAAGAATAATATTGTTTTCTCCTACCCTACTCTACTTAACAAACAAAATCTCCAAAGCAAACACTTAAAAAAACCCTTTGATTTCCTCACAAAGTGACCAAGAAGCGACTTCTAAATAAATATTGATAAGGAAACTGCAAGGTTCGGACACCGGTCGTTAGACGCTCCCCGCGGCATAAATATCTCATGATCTGCGATAGAACGGTCAGTTATCTCGCTTAACTGTCGGAATATCTTAAGGAGGGTTTAGATCGATAGAGGTTAACTGCATGTTGGATTCGTGGAAAAAGAATTGGTGTAAGCGACGTGTTTTAGTGTAAGACTGCAAACTGAATTATCGGCCGAGTAAACGTTTGTAGTCTGTCAAGATTGTGGAAAATAGAATTGTGTTGTGTTGTCAGTAACATTACTAAAACCGATTCGAAAATTAAAATAATAATACATGTTGCACAGGTATAATAAAATTTTATTACAACCTACACAATAAAGTTACATGTTAAACAGTTTAGGTCCCATTTAATTGCACCTATAAAAACAAAATTTCACAACATACACGACCATAACTATTATCTTGCAAATTAAACTGAAACATCAAAACTAACGCACCCCATTTACCGCCTAACAGCAAAATCTTCAATTCTCATTCAGTTCAAGATTTTCTACTAAAAATTCTTTTCTAAATGAAGTAATTAATGCACATCACGTAGCATACTTATATCAAGTCACAAGAACATTCCAGAAGCAATTTTGTTTAATTTATCACCCACCCATTGTGACCAAAGGAACGTTCTCCAAGGTTCTAAGGTACCTCTAATTTGATTGCACGTAAATTCTTAAACGCTCGTACTAATATTCAGGTGTTATGGAAGGTAGATCATAAATCTGTGAAATATGATAGTAGGGACGTCTGTGAAAGCAATTACTTACTACTTAATGAGGCTAATTTGTGTTCGCTGACATAATTAGTTGGAAATTTTGTGTGAAATGAAAAGGTTTGATATTTTTAGATGCTTCATTAACTACTTATGACCTGTTGAGGTATTTTCTATCTTAGTAATGTTTCGGAAAAAGAATGGAAATACTTTTCGGTACTCTTTCTTTAACTATGTTGAAAATATTTATTGTGGTCCCCGTTTATAGTTTCACTCTTTTTATACGTAAATTTTTATCATTATTTAACACATCATAAAGAATGACCTGTACTATCAATATTTTTAATTAAAAAATACCGAAAACCAGACTCGGTAATATTTTCAGCCGTAAACTAAACGCAATCCACAACAAACCCAAACCATAGAACGCGTCACCACGGACTAAATAATACGAGTTTCACAAATTCATACATATTAATACAAAAAGCGGTACGTGCTCCGGCTTTTATTACTTGCGTCAAAATTCTATGACCAAAACGAAAATGAAATGGTTCATGTGATATTCGGCCTTTTCGATGTTAATTTATGCCCTTTTTCAGTCCCTAAAGTAATTACAATGTTCGTAATACTTGGTTTTCATCCGTTTTTATGAGCTTGCGTTGTAATTGTGCGCTGAGTTGCGAGTTAGGTCATTTCGGTTCAAATGCGCGAAATTTTTACAAGCTTGTTTGTACTTTGTATGGTACGAATTATTGTATTTGTTGTGTGGTGAATTGGGGTTTGTTAACGAACTTTTTGGATATGATCATTTGGTTTGAGGTATAACTGCTGGCTTATTCGCTAACTTTCGAATTCTCAGATGTCAACTGGCCTCAGTTGTCATCGGAACTTTGATGTCAACCGATAAGTTCAAAACATTGGTATTCTGTATCGCATGAAGTGGATATCGGTGGATATCGTTACACGGTTGCTGACGCCAAAACTACGATGACAATTTGACAGCTCTATTTTTTTATCCATTATCCATTATGTCCACTGGGCTTACGGAATCGCAATATAACGTTTATCGATACAGAAACAGCTGTCAAAATGAGTCATGGTGGATATCAGCCTGATGACGTCATCTCATTTGGTAACTGGCGTTAGCGAATAAGAAAATAGCTGTTTGACAATTTACTAATGTACACTTTACCAATTGATGATATCTGCGAGCTGTCAGTGGAATTAGCGAATAAGGCTACTGGTAATGAAAACCTTTATCGTACCTTTGTGGTAGGTACTGCTTTTGCTGCAGTAAGGACTTTATTATATACATAATGCGATTTCATTAAATGTATGATTAATTTTAAAAAATCCAATAACACTTAATCAAAAACACAAAAATCTCCAATTAAAAAAATCCACTTCAAAAACCGATTTTTACCAAAAAACCGCTATTGACCAGCGACACGCATCATCTCTCTAAAAACCGAAAACCGTCAATATATGGGGCGGCTCTCGATCATTTTACACAATAGATAAATCATAATTGTGTCAGACATGACACGTGTCGGATGTATGGACCGAAACCCGTAATCTAAGTCCACGCAATCGTTCGGAATATGGCTTCTGAGGAAAGATTAATTTCCTCAGGAAAAAGAAAATCATTTATACGGTAGAACTTATGGAAAAAATGCTACGAGTTACTTGCTCGTAATTCTTTCTACACGTGTTGTCTTCTTATTCAATCCAGATATTAAGATATCAAGTGAATTTTCAGATGACCATTTATTTTATTTTTTATTTTATTTACGTATAACCTAGTATCAGCGGCTCTCTTTTTTGTGGAATTTGAGAGGGAAAATGTGTCTCCTGACGTTAGCTATAGGCACTCTTTCCAAGGGTCTATTTATGCTCTATAAGAAACACCTAGCATTGTTCGTGTAGTTTTTGCATGAAAGAGTAAAAAAGTATTAATCTACACCAACGATTAAACTACTGTATCTACCTCAGCAACATTTTATTAAACTCCAGATTCCCTCACAAAAGGCTACGTTAATGACTTTATTCAATAAATCAATTTATGAGCACAATAACTGAGCATTCCGTAGGACAAAGGCTGTGCAGGTCACTATAATGGCGGGCAGACAACCATTGTGAGCTTGCATTACATTTTTACACGTAAACGACAATGGGCCTGGTCGAACTATATTCATATAGGCCAGGGATGGTCCACTCTGCCACGAATAATTTGGACACGTCCGGACGATCTCTGGTAAGTGACAAATGATTTCGATGTGACAAATTGTTGCAGTTTTTTTTGAGTGCAAATTATCAAATGACTTACCAAGTGAATAGAGTGGGGTTGTGTACGACTTTCACGACTACATCATATGCTTAACCTTATCCCAGTCAGATTGGAGTCAACTTCCAGTCTAACCGGGTGCTGCTGAGTATTAGTATTTCCGAAACCGTTGCCTGAACCATCCGAAGTCGTCTTCGAAAATAAAAATCTTTACTGACTTCCCAAAAAGGAGATGGTTATCAATATGTCGGGATCTTTCTTTGAACTCTTTATGTTAATCCTCTTATTTCATCTTTATTACAGTTACAATTACTGAAATTGTACAGAAACATATATATTTTTTTGTGGTAATCGAGGTTTTTTATTAATTCACCAACAAATGTTAGCCATCCCTGTTTTATTCGAATTCAATGCTTTTAAAGGCTTATTGTGAATGTTCATTTGTGTTCATTGCGCAAAGCATTATTTTGAGTAGCTCACGTTTAATGATTACATTGTACATTGATAATGACTGGAATGGACATTGGACGTTTGTGAGTTCAGGGGACATGTTGTGTTGTGATACTAAGCATAGGTATTGCAGTTCGATTAAATTTCTGCATACAATTAGTTCAAATCAACTACAATTTAGACATGGTAATTTCATGAAAACCTGAACCTAAAGTTTTAAGCTGTCATATTATCATCTGCCTAAATTTTGAGGCCGGCTTCCAGTCGAACCAGATGCATCTGAGTACCTATCAATTTTAGATGGAGCGACTGCCTATCTAACTGTCTATATCCCTTCTGGATATAGTGATGACTGTCTATATCCAGAAGAAGAAGGGATATAGACAGTTAGAAGTCCAAATAAGATATCAGTCACACAATTTGTCACATTTCAATATTTAGTAGAAAAACAGTACATCTTTTCATTTAGGTATTAACAGTTTTAAGCCCCAAACTTAGCCTTTATTGTGACTATCTCCAGTACTTTGTCAACCACCTCCCAATCGTATAAAGCGTTATATGACATCTTACACAGCACTATTAATTTAACATTTATCATAAACAACAGTACAATCCAATACATTATATAGTTAATTGCAATTCGTTGTGCACCGGACTGCAATCAACACACCATGACCTTAATTATCCCATGCGTGCTTTGTCATTGTAGATAGCTTTCACTACACACACATGCGCGTGTGTACGGACACGGAATATTATGAGCACTCACACACGTATGTTATGATGTTGCTTATTAAGGCAGTATAGTATTGAATTGACTAAAGCTATGATTTATAGTATCACTCATACATTCATATAGCGTTATTTAGTCCCAAACAAAGCATAGCTTTTGTTATGTATTAGGTAACTATTAGACAAACTATAAAATGGAACCTATCTAACAGTAAAATAAGTTTTTTCACATCGGCCAGTACCTATACCCTTCGATAAGCGCGTTCAAGCAAACAAACCTTTTCTTTATAGATTTGAGAATGGGTTCCGACCCCAACATCTTTGGGAAAAGCCTAGGCGGATGATTAACTATTAAGTAATCTATTAAAAATAGGTAGGCTATTTATACATTCTGACCACCCACATCGTTGTAGTAAAGTCATACCTTTTTACACCGTCAAAGGAACACGTTACACGCCTTCGACATTTGCAATAAATAAGCTCGTTATATCACGCGTCTCTGTTCATTACTTGAATATTTACTCCGTCTAGACCGCGGCATCTGAAACAATGCATGCGGTTATTGGACAGTCTTATCAGACTACGGTGTATATTAGTTGACTGTGTGGAGGAAAGTTCTCGAAAGTTGTGAATCCCATTTATATATATATAAGGTTAGATTGTGATATTACTACAGTATGGAGGCGTTCGTGGCTAAGTAAGACACACGAACACGGGTCAATTCATCAAAGTTTAAACATAGCACGCCACGGTCAGTCCGTGGATGACCATCTAAGTTCAAACATGTTTATCCGATTTTCGCAAGGCATGTTAAACCTTACGGGCAGTGAGAAACCAAAAACTCTGACAACCAAGACTATTTGTGTGCACCTACTGCGTGTAGTAAAAGATCGTTCCAAGTATAAGAATGGTACTCAGCTGGCTGCCATACTCAACGTAGTTGGGAAAAGACGAAGCTGATGATTGTGATGAGATATTGAAGAAGGCTTAAATAAAATGAGCTAAATAAGCTAATATAGATGTTCAAAGCAAGTGCTAGTAGATAAAATATTGATGTAACTAATCATTAAAAAATTACAACTTTACTCAAAAAATACTTACATTCAAAACAAAATGACGTTCAAAAGGGACGTCTTATCCAAACAAACAGAACGCCAATGAAAAACCGCTGCACGGATATACGGCGACAAGTTGTTGCAGTTTGTACGCGACTGTACCCGCCTCCTTGGGGAAATCTGCCGCTGAATACGTACAGTCGCGTCCACTGACGCCCTACAAATATGGGAATTAGTATGATAGCTTTTATGCTTAGTCGTTCCAAGGAAATGTAGCTATTCGAAATTAGATGGTATAATTTGTTATACATAGGGACACAAACATTAATAGACAGGGACAAAATAATGGACCGTTTTAAATATCATTCCTAAATTACGAGACTAAAATAATGCAGCTCGAAATAGGTTTTATTCGCTCAGCATAATATCGGGTTATGGTTACTTTTAAAATTGTACTTTTCAAAAATGTAAATCGCACTAACAACTTCAGTTTGCTTTTTGGAAAACAATCTAAACTGGATTAAGTGTATGTTTTATTAAAGTGCGCTTTACACTGAATAAAGCCCATTCTGTGTGTTAGCGGATTAAAAAAAGTGAAAGTTGATTTTCTTTTTGAATTGTATATGAAACTTAATTGTAAGCCTGAAAAATCCCTCAGTTAACAATGTTGTTATACTGCTGAAAAATATGAATGGCAACAGTTAATCATCATAATTCTGATTAAATTAACGCACTTATGTAGTTTCGTGTTTCACGTTAAATTAGACAGTAGTTATTTATCAATAGCACAGATACGAAACTATGTTTCAAAAATAACCAACGCAACGCCAGCTCTCAAACACGGTAACTGAAAAATATTTTACTCTAATTGGGCATTGCCTCAAAGACAACGTTCCTAACTAACCAGAAAAATCTTACTAGGATTTCTTTGTAAGACGCCTACACTAAAAGCCACCTGAAACTCCCCTTCTCCCATTTCTCCCCATTGTCTCATTCCCCCACCTTCTAAACAATAATGAACACCTTATTTAGAGTCTTTGATCGTATTACTTGCAACCGTCCGAAATGAAACAATTTATATAATTTGCTAATTAATGACAAAATGGCGACGAACAGTTGTTCAGAAAGTGTCACTAGATGGCGCTGTTTTAAGAAATTGTGTTAAGGTTCTACAGGTTGATTGGAAGAAGTAAAATGAAGAATTAATTTTAAAGAATCTTGAGTCTTGTCCTCCTAATCTAGGACAATCGGGTAATTAATCTTGATTAAATGAATTTGAGTAAGTTTAAGATTTATTATTATTATATCAGTTTACGTACATAACATGATATCGTAGTTTTGTTATGAAATATTCACATTTTAAATATTCTTTCTATGCAGGTAAAACTGACTGAATGTTTTAAAAATAGAACGCCTGTAACTTGGTCACGCTTTGTTGACAGCATAAAACCTCCGTGGGTGTTTCGCGGTATTTTGCACATATGCGTGATATTGTTGAAGTCAGTACTTAGAAATAAGAAGTAATTAAGCGTGGGATGAAATAAAATATAAATATCTGCCATGATAATTGGTACAATTTTATTTATAGTTTTCACGAATGTACATATTTTAACTATTCACTATACTTTATTTGTTTCAGACTAACTGTTTTTTCACGTAAAGGAGAAATTTAATATAGGTACCACATTTTAAGTGTACTTGAATAACAGTAGCTCATCATTGCCTATCTATAATAATCTTTATTGAATTAACATTTCGAGAACAAACGCGGCGAGTAAATAAGGAAGTCCCGGGGTCCCGTACATTCAATTACTGTTGCTAGGCAACCGTATGGTTCCTTTCCTACACTATTAATTTACATTATAATAGTAGGGAAATATAATTATTGTAATTATGTTGCGTTGAAAGGGATAGTGTTTTGTTTCGCTGTCTTATCTGTGATGTCTTTAGATAAGTTTTTGTAAGCTGGTCGGGTTTTGTTTTGTTTTTATATTTTTCTTTACTTATAACGTAAAACGCATTTAGTGGAAAAGGAGAAAAGATCATTCAATATATGCCTATATTTAGTCCCAAGATCGGGTGCCTCTCATTTCAATACAACTTTCACAACATAGTTAATCCACTTTTCTAAACAAAAACATTCAACTTAGCAGCTTTATTATTCTAGACATTTGTACGCGTTCAGCTAAAACGGTGATTCACAGCTTGAAGCGCCGAAATAGCTTAAGGTCGGTTTCACCATTTAATTATGTATAACAATAACCAAACCACAATCAGTCATCACATTGCCGATTTCATCGAATTCACGGGTATTAATGGTCTAGTTATAGTTTTAGTTAAATGGTGCAACCCACCCTTAGCTATAAAGTAGACCACCCAACATCAATAAGGTAGGTAATAAAGTTAGCTACTTATTTAAATTAAAGCAATGTTTATTCAACACATGAATTGGTTCATTATTCTTATAGGGGCATTGTTTGACTGAACAATTGATACATATTTTCACGTTTTCCTTTGTCTTGGACCATTTGGTCGAATTATTGATTAAATCAATCATAATTATTATCCTGGTATTTGCAAAATACTATACCTACCTAATTCAAGTAGCCATATTAAAATTTGTGTTTGAGGTTCTCTACTGGAACCGTACAAAGGGGAAAACGGGTCAAATTTCCTGGGACTTCAAAGGTGTTTTTTTATCGTTTTGTAGGTGGTTTTACAAAAGTCTTCCGACTCACACTTGGCGTATTTATGTAGTTTACGTACACTCTTCAAACTATTCTTTCGTTTACTTACCTATAGGTACATGAAAAAGAAGTACCCCTTTTATCGTAACAAAAGGACCAACAATTTTAATTCACAGAATGTTGTTCTTGTTAACGAAAACTTTTGTCTTTTTATTCGCAAAGTCGTTGTCTAGCTCTAGTACAAACGTCTTAATCATGAGAGCAATAAACTCCGGAGTTCTCTCCATTTTATTCCTCGGTGACGTCTTTTTTTTTTGTATTTTTTGTAAGCCAGAAATTCAAGAAAAGAACCAGTCTTACCTATTACCTAGGAGTATCGGGTAGCTCAGGTTGAAGAAGCCGGATAGGCAGTCGCTCCATGTAAAACACTGGTACCCGCATGCTCCAGTTTGAAGCCGGGCTTACAACATAGCTTGGAAAAAGGCTAGGCAGATGGGATTGCTTCAACAGGTTTAAATAAAATAGAAAGGACCACTAAACCTATCTATTCATTTGTTAGTAAGTACCTATAAGTATTTTATCTTAGGTATAATTGGGTGTATCTATATAATGTGGTCATATTACTAGTAGATCTGTTCATCTTTAGAACCAATTATTGTTATATTTAAGTTTCGTCTGAACGTAATCTGAACCCTGCCAGAAGACATAAAATGGTTTCATCTACAGTTCCCTCGAGAGAAACTTCATTTGATGAAAGTCAACGAGTAATTGATATAAGTTTACAAAGCCTCAAGTTATAAAGTCAATATTCTGTCGAAGTCTTGTCAATAATTGTGTTATAGTCTAAATATAATAATACAGTTAACCCTTCCCTACCCACGCATGAATAATAAACAGTGAGTTAGACTGATGTAGGCGAAAGAATTATATTATCAATATCTTCAGTTATTGGGTCAAGTCAAATAATGCTATTCTTGTCAAAGCTTGTTAATATAAAGTTTAAGACAATTTGTAAGAAGGAAAATATTGATATCGTGAACAAATTAATTAAAGATAGGCACCAGTACAAGAAACCAAATAAGAATCACCATGATACTCTTCATCTTAACGATTGAAAAATAAACATAGCTAAGCGAATTTAAATGTTAGAAAAATGAACAAATATTTAATAAATAACATTTAATAATTACATTATCTTTTACTTTAGGATCTATTTCTATATATTACTCAATAGGAACATAGAGCTAGCAGAATGCCTTTTCTCTCTTTTGACTTGAGCAGCAAGTGCGATATCCTTCCAATTGATGCAGTCGCTTAATAGTTGATTAAATACATGTAGGTACGTATACCTTAGCCTATTTCTTCAACACCCTTCTTTCTCCTAATTAAATATTCACTGGCGTCTACACTAGCTGGCAGATTGCAGGCCATATTGCTCTGTATCACATTCGCAATCTGGTTGGCGTCATCCACTGCGCTCGGCTGCAGGTTATCAAATTACCTGCCGACATACCGTGCTCGTATGGCCTCAATATTTCTGCTGTGTAGTGTACTGGTGTGACTTTTACTATGGGTACCTAGTATTGGAGTTAGTCTACCAACTAGGATCGTAAAGCTGAAGATTTGTTTCATTAAACGCACTGTCTTAAAGGACTGATCCAAAAAAATATTTCAATGTTAGGTAGCTCATTTATCGAGGGTAGCCTTTGGCTGTTTTTTTTTTTTAACTAGATACGTGAAAAAGTGCCCACAGCACACAGGTGACGGAACATGGTGATACGGAAAACGCTGGCAGAAACTAGGAAATTATTCCTTGAAAACACGGTATGGACACTGGCCCGTGATCAAAACATGTTATTCCAGTTAAATCCTCGAGTTTTGCTAGAAGTATATATTTTGTTACGGTTTCGGTTTACTGGTTAACGGATGTTGAAATGTGAGCTTCCAACAATTTCCCAGTAAGCATGCCAACATCCAACACCTATATTTTATTATTCACTTTGCTGGTACTACAAACAAAATATGAACCAAAATAATGTACGACTAAAGAACTTATTATCCTTGTACAATCCTTGTACGCTTCTGGGTTCTTTTTCAGACACTCGGATAAAAATAAATAATAAATTGTTTATTTATTTACCTACTAACTATTTTCTGCTATGCCGCAGTTGCTGTTTGGTGAACCAGAAAATAAATGCATTAGTAATCTATACCTCATTGCATCGTCTAATTACTTTATTAACGTCCTTAATTTTGAGTTCCATGTAGTATCTACCTACACAAAATCTTCACGCCTTTATTCACTCGTTTTCTATTTGAAATTGAAACAAAATAGGTACCTAGATGGATAATACAATATTTTTTATCGAAATCATAAAATTAGTAAAGACTATCTAGAACCTCCTGCCTTTATCTCAATTTTATGAACCATCCTCCAAAGGGACAATTCGCTAATCTCACAGATAATTTGCTAGAACATCCCTTACGGCACAAAGAGGGGACATTTTCTAAAATAACCCACTGGAAAGATAGCTAACTAGACTATTCGTCGGAGCTGTCTCGTGCAGATGGCATGCAAATGTCGGCAATCTCATAACGGTGACGACCATAGCGGGATTGCAGTCGGGATGACACCTCGCTTTTTCTTTTGTTTTATAGAAGGTGCTAGAATATTGTCGATGCATTTTCAGTCGTGGATTGGTCTTGAGTTTTGTAATAAAGTTTCTATCGGCGCATTGACGGATATTTATAGCTTATTTGCATTTATAAATGGGTGAAAATAAAACTAAGTGCTATCAACCCACAGTTCATAATTAATTTATTTTATTATGTATTTAAATTGGTGTTCAAAATAAATATTAATATATCAATATGCCAAGATAATCCATTCTTACATCGTAAGTACCATCGTCCATCGTTGCTAAAACCATAATACCTACTTAAGAAGGTTTTATTTAAGGTAATTATAACTTCAGGTACGGGAATTTATCTACATAATTGTTGAACTAAACCAACAAATTCTTTATCATTAATTTCCCACTAAAAACTTGATAAGACCAAAACAATAATCAATCTTACATATTAATTAAACCATATAAATAGCAATCTAGTGCTCAAAATCTTAGTTTAAAACAAAACTAGAAGCACTTGACTCCGTCTGGGTCACAGACTATAATTGCCATGTTTCGTCTAGACTTAATTTAGTTTAGCAACACGTCTTGAAAACTAATAAAGTCATCCATCGTTCGTGTACTAACCGCCAATGTTATAATATTATAGTAATCTTGTAATACCAGCTGGTTCCCGCAGTTTCACCCGCCTCCTTGTGAAAATTATATGCTACAAACTTATTGGATGATTTCGTGCCAAACATAATCGTTCTAGAAAAAAAAAAATAGCTTTAGCGATCACTCAGTAAATAGACTAATTGATGCGCTAGTAGTGTAAAACTTGATTGGGTCAAATACACCGATTTCATTTCCAACTTTTCACTTTTAAAAGAAGGATACCCTTCTTCACTATGTTGCTTGCAATTTGACATCTAACTATGTACATGTATGACATCCATATATCAGCCCAACCGTTCTCCCATATAAGATTAACATGAAGACATATATTACTACGGATACATACATAGTACTTATTGCTACGACATAGTACCTAAGTCTGTAGACATCTTCATTACATACCAGTTTATTATTCCGAGAATGGTTGACGTAACTTTTATTAAATGTCTAAGTATATTTGGAGACCCGAATTATGTTATATCTACGTTGGCTGAAGTACGACAGCCAATATCTTAAATAAGAGATTCATTAGCTTTCCAACTTATGTAATCAAACGATACTGAGCCTACATGAGTCTTGAATAAAGTTGTGTTGTGTTAGGAAAAGCTTAGTTATTTTTAACGTAATACAGAAATAATAAGTATGTATTATACTAAAACGAAATTGTGTTATGAAAAATATAAAAAAACGATGTTGTGAAAGAGCTACATCATTTAAAAACCTATAAAAGAGAGAATTATGCCATTGCTTCCTGCCATTTTTAAAGAAAACTGCAATAGGCTTTTATTTCATATAATATTAAATAAATAATATTAATTATAATATTAATATAATATTAAATTTTAAATTCATATAATATTATGCTCCAATCATTCATACTGATGAATATGAAGAGGACAACCAAGATTAACATGAACAAAACACATTAAGACTCACACAGCAACGAACAAAACAGACTTCTGCTAAAACAAGCAATAGACCAAACTTCCCACTGATGAAAAAACTCAAAAAAGCATCAACTAATCAATCGAAGTGAAATTTAGAAGCCCCACAGTTCTACAACGGCAATCGGTCTTGGTATGTGAAAAATGTGAGCAATCTACGCGATGTACGTTTAGCTACCAGGGTTTAGCACCCTGCATGGACGGATTCCGACTTCACGCCAGTCATCGTGTAACGGCCCTTCAATTTCACTTTCTACCCTTAAGTACTAAGGGTCTCTCGAAGATGAGATCTCGTTAAAATAGTGCAGTAAATAAATGTTTTGGAGGTATTAATTTCTCATTCTGGTTTAAAAGTTCTCATTCCAATTTCAAATTCATATTTAGAATAATGGCAGCTAAAAAAAGTATGATTCAAAAAGTTTAAACGTTACAATAATTAATTGCGATGAAACCACTGTGGCGACCAGACTGATTATATATAATACTAGCTGTTGCCCGCGACTTCGTCTGCGTGGGCAATTTGGAATTGTCAAAATACTACTTATGCCGTAGCGTAGGTGTATTCTTTTACATAACAATATAATTAGGATTACCACTTAGCAGCAGCACGGGTTGATCAATCAAGGTGGTGTCGACGGTGTGTGACTATTTATCTAAACAAAAGAAGTAAAGTTTGTGACGTTGAGGAAATCTCTGGATCTAGTCAACCGATTTGGAAAATTATTACGTAATTCTCACATAAAACAAAGGTCTGACAAAGTTGTCATTTGTACATTTTCTGCAGCAGCTGCGACAAATCAGGAGCCAGAAAGTCTGTCAAACAGTTTTACTTACCACGGATAACGCGGTGTCTAGTTCACTGGGTTGAAGAGATCAGATAGGCACTCCAAGTAAACATTGGTACTCAAAAAGATTCGGTTTGACTGGAAGCCAACACCCACACAATTGAGGAATAGCTGGGTGGTTGATGACTGAGTCATCAGGCAAGCGCATAGTTTCACTACTTGTATTTTGGGGATTTTCTGTGCACTCACTCACTATGTTATGTTGGAATTCCACCGAAATGTTTGCATTAGTTCACGATCAGGTAAAGTATACGTCCGAGAGAGTAAGTCCAATTCGTGTGTTGGCACTTGAAGCCTGCAGTTCTTCCAAGATTTTCAAAATGTACGCTCGCAATTTGTCATTTCTTGGTGGAGCCAGCAGATCAGAAGAAACATAAGTGCTGTGTATACTGTGCGTCACTACTGCACAACGGTAAAATTTCGTCTTTATAAATAGCACAAACGTTCGCTCTCTTGCGGAGGACGTTTAAATACCATATTATGTGTCACACGTAGGTAAACAGGACAACAGTATATTATCATCGAACCGCTTTCAAAGATCTGATGAGCGAACAGACCAGAACCAGAAGAAAAAAAAAGACACATATATTTGCAAACAAATTGAAAAAACTTCTCCTAAGCAAATGCTACTATAGCGTCAAAGAATACCTTGACGATAAAAAGATAGTCGAATGAATAACTTGTGTTTTCCTAATCTACTATTGCATCTACTACTGTAATTAGACTTTCTAGCCTTCTTTTGCTGTACCCTAACAGGGTCCATAATATGTACCTAGCTTTAAGCCCCTTGTAACATCTTTATAACTTTATGGTATGCAAATAAATATGAATATGAATATGAATATGAACTGACTTGATCGCCTCGAGAAAATCAGAGCTCTATGAAGCGATCATTCGCTTTGATTCCTACTGCTATTGTGGTTTCTGAAAATGTATTCAATTAACCAACGATGAATATAATTCTTAGCCAGCCGACTCTTTTGACTTCTCGAAAATCATAACGATGGTTTTTGTGCAATGCACAAACGGAAATTCGATATACTACACATTCGATATTCACACTTCTACAGAATTGATATTAAAAGGTTTGACAACGGGCTATAGTAGCGTAGTTAAACTAACTGAAACAATTTTAGTGATCCTTCAATAAAGTTAGAGAAGCGGGTGTGCATGATGAACATTAAGAGTTGGTAAATACGTGATGATGATGACCTAATTCATTACTATTCTAATTTGTTCATGTACCACAAAACTCAAGTTAAGGTGGAGAAAAGGATTACCAAGCTCCCAAAGGCCTGGGCATTTGAAACACGTTGCATGGCATCCTGGAAAGTTACGTAATTCTCAGCCATCAGTTTGAGCAGTGTGAGGGAGTGTCAGGCTTTGGCCCTAGTGGGCCTCACAGGGGTTTGCTGAATCTCCTCGAGGGGCGCGTGAAATAACGGGTCTCCCAGAAGCCGGAAGGTCGATGACCCACTCAAAACTAATCGCTCACGCCTACGGTGGCCGGGAGTCGTCTCTCGACATCCGGCTTTCGTGGTGTCTTACCGCAGTGGCTGGAATGAGAGTTGGGAATTTTCAGTCGCTCCGCCGCCTCATTCTTTGTCATCCCATTTCTTCTCGCTCCAGATCATGGTTTAAACCGGGGCCGGGTGCGATAGGTCGCACAGTCCGCACAGTGGTGAGATCCGGGCGCCACCTCCATGAGATCAGAGTTGGGAATGTATGTTTGCAAAAACTAATAGAACATTTAGCAAAAACACGTTTGATAGTAATTCTGTCTTAGTAACTGAATAATATAAATGATATAAACGTAGCTATATAAAAGATGTTTTTTTAGACTCAGTCCGTGGGTCTGACTGTGACTGTTCGTAATTGTAAACGGTGTATTTGTGATATAATTCTTAGCTCGATGATTTGTGATCAGGAGTTGAAAGCAAGTATGTCTCTGGCCTGCGACGCGTAATTTGTACGTTTTCAGAACGAACGAACTCTTGTCTTCTGTTGACATCTTGTTGACGTATTGTGACAGGTAGTTATTCCCATTGATGTTAATTTTAGAAGTGACACAATGTTTTCGGTCGTATTTTGCCTACATTCTTTATTACTCAAAAAGTATATTAATAAGGACCTTCTATTTATATGTAAGTGAATTCAAAATAATGTAATATATTAAAACCAGGAACTTATTTTTAAGGATGTTTGAATATTAATTACAATGTTTTTTTTATAATAATAAAATCTTAGACTCGCAATGCACTTTCAGTGTGATGCATGTTTGTTATTGGATGAAATGAATGGATATTCATGTTTATGAGAGGTATAGCTTATATTATGTCAGAACAACATATGTAGACTTTTTAAGAATGTGGGGAAGTTCATAATTTCTTCGGGACGTGGGTACCGCTTCCCATGGGAACTACTGCCCGCACCGGGATAAAATATACCCTATGTTACTCGCAGATAATGTAGCTTTCTAATGGTGAAAGAATTATAAAAATGTCCCTGATGATGCGCTGATATTTCTTGTAGTGTTTTTATAGTAGCAAAATACACAAGTTGTCATATATTTTTTTCTTGAAATTAAGAACATACCATGACAAAGTGAAGTCTGTTTTCATTGATATTTTACCTACTACCAGTTTTATGGCACATCTGTTTCTGCGTGATTTTCTTCATCTATAATTTTAGGATATCATTTCTTTAAATTCAGTTTTTTGCTCAAGTTACTTATAAAAGCGTTATTTTCTATGTAAAGATAGATAATAGGCCGATAAACTTACAAAGTTCAACATTCAAATATGTGTCATTATTGCACCCGCTGTTGCAGAAACGTTAACAGAAATTATCGTTCATTGCTCATCCCCCGTAGGTGATAGCGTGATAATATATATCCTATATGTTGAACAGGCTCCCAGGTAATATTCATGCAAAATTTGATTTAAATCTATGCAGTACTTTTCGAGTTCAGTGAGACCAAACATACAGACAAACAGACAAACAGACAAACAGACAAAAATTCTAAAAACTATATATTTGGGTTCAGAATCGATAATAGATCACCCCCCAAGTATTCTTTTTAAAAAATATTCAATGTACAGTTTTGACTTTCCTATCATTTTATTATATGTATAGATTATTTTTAACGTGTTAATCAGACGATGAAAAATTAAGTTTGTCCCCGTATTTAGAAAGAAGTCCTGATAAGGCTTATGTAAAATGTTTTTCACAAGCTTTCCCTCACCACTATTTTATGAAAATATCAAACAAAAGAACAGCTATCATATCATCTAGAACCATTAGTACTACCCCACCGGTCGACGGCAGACGCCGGAGAATTCGTATCCAACCAATTTGGTGCGCGCCGCAAATCGCACATCCATCGCCCCACTAAAATGCAACCGTTTGCTTGAAAACTATTACGCAGTCTTGTATCGTTTGGGAATCGATTAGATAAATATTGACCAGGAAAGTCTTTGAGAAAAGCTTCCAAATGGTAGTTTAGGAATCACGTTCATTGTCAATGTATTCACACACTCAAAGTTGGCGTAAGTTTTAGTTTTTCTAAATGGTGGAGAACTTTACTTTTAATATGTTTCCCAAACGAAGAAATTGTACCAGAAAGAAATGCCTTTTTTCCAAGCAGCCATTAGTTATATTAAGCAAAAACTATATCTCATCCACATTCCACTAAATTTAAAACACGTAGGTATTTTAAAACTTCAAAAAACAGACTAGATAACGTTTTACTGCAGCTCGAACCCGATCAGTATTCGCCCCTGCAATTGCTTGGAAAATTATATTAGGATCAAACTCAATTTCGTGTGGCCCGCAAATCACGCACTCACCGCTCCCATCGAAATGCACTGTCTGGCAGTTTTAACCCTTTTGCTGTACAAAGTACACATGGCGACGCATTGATTCTCTGAGGGGTCGACATACTATATCATGGTGTTTTCAATCCGGAATCCTGTTAGAAGGTACGGAGGGCTCGCAGTATATAGGAGATTCAATTAAGTTGGATGGGTATAAAATGCATTAAGAGCGAAAAAAAAATGCTTAGGTATATTTTGTTTTTCTGCGTAAAGAAATAATTGCTTACAAATTCTTTTTCTGAAGTGACACTTGACACTAAACTGACATGTGACTTAAAAAGAACATTAGAAAACTAAAAATAATTATTTGTTTCGTAAACAAATGCAGACAAAAAATAATGATGATGTTTCTAGTTCGGAAAATTTAAATTCTGATCAGAATTCGCCCCCACAAAATGCCCCCACAAATTCGTTCCAAATTTAATTTGGAATGCGCTGGAAATTCCGCAGTCACCACCCTCCTACTACATTATGTGACACTTTTGATCCTTTTACATATCGCGTTGGATCATAGATTTAGATTGAAGCGCTATTTGCTAGAATTTATTGATTCGAATTTAAGCCTGTGTATTTTTCTTTTGAATTTAGAAGAGAGCTATCGGGATTAGTAGTGGGGAATGGAGTTTGCTTATTTGTTTTAAACTTTTTTTTTAATTCGTTTTATTTATAGCCAGTACCATGTAACTGAAGTGTGTTAACGACAGCACTTTAAATTCAATTGAGCGACCGGGCTTAATGTTAACAAAGATTAGATTGTTCCAAATTGAAAAAAAAAACGTAATTTTTTTCAGCCGATAAAAAATTCAACTTTTACAATAGTTTTTATGGAATAGGAATATAAATTGGCGCATTTGGAAAAATAACTCCAAAAACATAAAACGCACGCTGTAGCTCTAAAAAAGGGACATCAATAAATAACCCTTTAATTGCTAAAGTTTACAGCTTTACAAATTGAGCGGCCATTTTGTTAAAAAACGCAATAAAAACTTGAATAAAAAAGTAATATTGCATAAAGTTGTGAATATTTTCAGTCACGAAATATTCCTGATGTTTATCTGTAAGTATTTACACAGACAGACGGACAAGATGTCATAAATATTTCACAAAGCGATTTCTGCCGTGATACGAGGCAGTATTGGAGGGTTACGGGGAACCAGCACGAAGTTTACGCGAATAAAGTTTTTGTTAAACGTTCCCTTGCGGCTGAAATTGATATCATAATGCGAGGAAATTAATAGCAGGAAAAATTATAGTCGGGTTTATGTTCTTTTGTTTATGGCTGAAACTATTAATAAATTAAGGAATTGAAAACTGTCCGTGACCGCCATGGTTGGCATTCGTTGGGGGAGGCCTAAGTTGAACGCAAGGCAGCTCATTCATGTTATCACTATAATTAAATTATTAACTTATTATAATTTTTTTACATTGTTTGACATTACTTCTGACATTAATTTGATTTTTAATTTTGCTTAGCATTGTTTCTTTATGGCTTGCTAGTACTGCAGTACTTCTTACATATTCTACTTTTCTTGAATAGCTGCAAGCACGTCATGCTCCCTTAGACGGTATGGCCAGCGGTAGCGTTGGGGGTCGGGTTGTCCCCTTCCCTCAAAAATGTGCGAAGGGGGCGATGGCTGATCCTCGCGTTATACTCGTGAACGGGTGCTGCTGGCGGTACCAGGTCGTGTTGGTGGCTATTGACACTATTCATAATAGTATGATTTTCTATTAGCTTTTTTTGGAGAAAATAATAATACTGTAGTCCTGGCAGGTACACCTTGTTTGTGTTGCTACAACATAATCATCTGCGCATGTGGGTGGGCACGCCGATTTTATGCTTATATTAAAAATACATTTCTATTTTATTATCAGGAGGCTTTAGATACACTTAACAGACTATAAGTAATGCTTGAGTACCTACTTAGTCTTTATGGGTGTAAATCTGTGTGCTAGCCTACTTGTGTTAAGTTTGTATTTTTTTTTTTCTTTCCTAATTTTATATAATGGTTATCATGTGATAATGATATTTTTATTTGACTTGTTTTGTATACATTCTGGTTCTTCAAACCTTACAGACAGACATGTGTTGCTGGGGAGTTTGTTGCGCCACTTCTTCTTCCCAGCAAAAACACATAGGAAGTGGTGAAGGGCGGGCGTTTTGGGGACTGTCTTTTGTTTTTGACGTTCGAAAAGTGCTGATTTATCAGCCTAATTTGAATAAACGATTTTGAGTTTGAGTTTGAATAGACACCAATTGGCTGACATGATTATACTTGAATACATAAATAAAGATGATCTAGTTCTTTCTTTGCCCTCTACTCTAAGTAATAAGTATACTAAATGGCCTGTATCTGAGATGTCAATGTACTCAATTTACTGGATAATGGCTTCATTAAAGTTCAAAATATATCTGCTAAATCTTAAGCACCGAACGAACATAATCCCCTTTAATTAATAAATGGCTTACGAAAAACACTTTCATAATTCCCAGAATTAAATTCAGATTCAACTAATAAGTCAAGTCTGGTCCCGGATTAAAGCTATTAAAACAAATAATGGAATATACTAATTTCTGCTGAGCTTGTCCTAAAAAGAACTTGGACGACATTATGCAAAACGAACGGATTTAAGAATCAGCTGGCGCGGACAGTGTTTATGCTAAATGGGCAAATTAATCTTGACTGCGGCCGGATTTGTCGCATAGTAAATCTTGGACACCCTAACGACGTCCATGTGTTGGTTTCCAGTCGTAGTTTTATGCACTGTAATCAGAAATCACTCAAGACAAACGGTTTGTTAATTGCGTTGCGTTTATGCTAATGTTTTGTGGTGTTGTTGAGAGTCTTTTTAGCGAATGTTACATGTGAAAAGAAAATGATAAATGATGATTTCTGATATAGTAAAAAGGGACGAAATTTAGAAAAAAAAAACTGCAGAGATGGCAATTCAAATGGATTCACCATTTTGGTGAAAAATAAATCGAAACAGTCATGGAACATTTTCATTCAACCTTCCGATCATTGAACGTTATACTATGATAATACTACATAGAATCAACAATGTGTTTTATTTCCATTTTCCCAAAACCAAGCAACAACCAATAAATTCCGTTTCCAACAGTTTCAGGGAGAAAATTAAAACGGTAATAAACTCGAAACCCTATATTGAAACTCACATTTTATTTCGGAATTTCGCCAATGCGGATTAAAAATCAACAGTCGCCGAATAGTGGGGCCATGCAATTAATCTTACCGGAGTTGTCCGAACGCTGTCCGTTGTCCGGGACTGTCCTGCGAAGGTCGTAAATCTTGGACACCCGCGTCCTGTCCGGTATCTCGCTGCGCATACAAATATTCCAGTTGGCGTATAATAGGAAATTCTTTGGGAAATGATTTTAATTAACTTGTCTTTGTTGAAATGCATGTCGTTTTAACGTGTTAGCTCGCCTCGTATGCTGAGTCTCACCACTGAGATTGTGTCAAATGACCGGTCTTATTTCATGTAACCATAGTATAATTATGTTTCTACGTTGTTTTTACGTTCTTGTGTTTGAATACCTTTTTTTGATATGCAAGGTACTGCAAATGAAGCATAGTAATAATAGTAGTCGGTAAAAAAATAGGTATTACCTACAAAAAAAATTGTAGATATACGCCATTGAGGTAACAGCCGCCCAAAAATCTGTTAATAGTTCATGTTTGAACCATCGCTTCTGATTGTAAAGGCTCTTTCATTAGCTGGGTACTCACTTAGCAGTGTAGCACGTAACGTATCAGATACGGTATCAACTTGCAAGTGGGTACGGCTCGTCCACGGACCTTCACGTATCTAGCTACGAGCTACCGGATCCGCAGTGCTCGCAACGACTTCACGCCGACAACATGTATCAAATGGTGGCTAGTGCTGCTTTCATATTCATGTAATATATTTTAGATAAATATAAAAACCCTAACAGTCCTAATCTAAATCGTCCTAACAGTTTAGTAATGGATATGAAGTCTCAAGCGATAAGTGGACATTTCAATAGTGTTTAACAGAAGAGGTCAAACTCGCGCGTACGTACTCACTACATAAGCGGTCGTGACGCCGTCCACGAGCACACTGCGAGCCGCCTTTGTGTTCGCAGCGAAACCGCCACTCGGCGGGTCACTGCGAGCTTACAGCGCTCCACGCGCGAGCGGCTTGCAGCGGGCTCGTGCCTACGTTCTCACTTGATACCGTATCAGATACGTTACGTGCTACACTGCTAAGTGAGTACCCAGCTATTGAAAACTACAATAGTTATAATCATACACAATTTAAAATTCAAAATGATTCGACATTCAAACAATTGCACACTCATTTCTTCTTAATGGTCGAACAAAAAAAAACTGACAGTCGCAATTAGTTTAGCAGTTGCAGACACAAAGAGTTTCACTCCAATCCTTTAGCGACAATACTATACCAGATGTGACCCCTTTACAAGTATGGCACCAATGCGATTTTTGCAACGATATCGCTAGGGTCATTAAAAAAAGTAATGCAGAAGGTCTGCTTGGAAATAAAGTTTAATACTACGTACTTCCACTTACGTACGAGTAATTCGACGTATGTTCGCGATATACTACACTCCTAAACATATTTTCTATAGCATATACCCAAGTAATATATACTTGTCGCTAGTATAAAATATAAGTATAATTTAAAATTTCACTCGTAGTTTATGTGATTCAGCGGTCTGGCAAGACATGTTTATAAGTATTCATGTGAAATATTCTTTTTTGGAATTAAGTACATATATGTATACGTTATGTATATGATAATTCTTCTGCTCTTTACCGTAATATAAAAGTGTAATGGAGGTAAATAATGACCGTTATATTTTATGATTAAGTATTTTAACATCTCACCATTAGCTTTTTAGAATAGCGCCGGCTTAATAAATATTTTATTATCTTTTATTGCTTTTTCTTTATCTTTCGTTTTTAGCTTTGAGGAAAATTTGCCTTTATTTTGTGTCCACTTACAGTTGGCTTTACAAAAGATTGTCATATCAAAGAAAGTACATACCTACCCATAGATTAAAATAATTAAATTAAATTGGTCTTTGATACACGCCACGTAATTGAAATATTGACTGTGAGGTTTGATAGACAGACATTGATATCTACTCAATTAAATTAGATAAACAACATTAATCCAAAAGTAAGAAGTAAATAACTTTGACATACTTACTTTGAAATATTTTCACATACCTAACTATTGATCTGACTGTCTTCAAAACCTTCACACTACGTTTTACACAAACTCGCATCTCGTCTTACAAATACAATGCAATACAAACTGTGTGAGATAACCACCCCCTCATTATTGTCTCCAAAAGGTTACCGAGGTCAATGCCCCCTGAACATATAAACTTGAAGATTTCGTAATTCCACATTCCCTTTGCTTTTAGCTGAATGAAAGCCGTGCGGAATCGCGATGAGGACATGAAAATGTTATTAAGGCTGTCCTAAAGATATGTTGCGGTATCTAGTGGTATTAGACATTTAGGTATTGAAAGAAATAACTCTGAAATAAGTTTTTTATCAGTGGTAATGGATAATTGCGGAGTGTTCCTGTTTTTTTTATTTATTTGGTAAAATATAACGTAAATACCAGCTTCCCGCAATAAGGACAGTAAGTATAAGTAAAGTGTTAAAACGCAAAATGCTTACCCATTAATATAATCTAAACCCCATTTATAAATCTAAGTTAAGCTATTCACACGTCATCATAACTCGCTGCCATTATTCCTAGTGTCACCATTTTGTGTGCATTATACAGCATACAGTTTGTATGTACTCACAAAAAGTCGTATTAAAATTTGTAAAACAAGCGCCATTAAACTGTTTTCACTGATTCTTCTTAAAATTCCAAATAAAAAAGCAAGCTACTAAAATCACCAAGAAGTTGCAACTGCAGAGAAAATTTTCAGTTCCAAGTGAAAATATTTAACTAACATTAACACTTTCTGTTGAAAGCAACCGGGCGAACTAAGCCGGCACCTTCGTATATTGCCACAACAAAATCGTTATACCGAAGCAAACCTGGGTAAACGCAATAAATTGAAATAAACCTTCACGGTGCATTCCGACCGCCACGACGCGTCGCGACGAATAAATAAGAAGGTTGCAACAAAATTGAATTAAATTCTAAGGAGGTTGAATGGTTTTGTTAGGTTTTGGTTGTTGTTATTATTTTTTAGTTCTGTGGAGTTACTTATATCTAGGAATTTACGATGAAATGTATCTGTTTACGGTTAGTCGCACAATTTGACCAATGATCAGCCAATACGCGTTATAGTTAAAATGTGAAATTAGGTCCCCCGATAAAATGAAACTGTTCTATGAAAAAAAATCAAGAAAAAAGTTTTACATGCAGTTGCTGTTTTTTTTAAATTTAATTTATTGCCAACAACATTCTTTTTTCATTTCTTTTCAAAATAAGTTTCTTAGTTTCAACAAATTAAAAATAAATAAATACCAAATGAATAACAGTGCCCAATAAATATCGACGAAAAATAACAAAATATCAGTAGATACTTCAATTAACAAAAAGCCAATTTCAAATTGAAACTGAAAATATGAATTTACAAGAAAATAATTTAAAACCGCTGACATTACAGTTAATTAAACGAGTAAGTAGACCGTTGACCGCGTCCACTGAGTACTTATCGGTGCAAATATATCGATATTATTATCAATGAATTCAATAATGTTTGCCCGTATTTAATAGTTTAGCTGTAAATTAAATGAAAAGATATGTCATTTTCATACGGTATTTTTGGGTGCAAAATGCGGTTTTACTTACTGTATTTATAATAAATGAGGTATTTAATATAATAGTTAATTGGGTAACCGTTGCACTAAATGAACCTTGATGCCTTATCTTAAATTGTTTATGTTACAGCCAAAGTAATAAGTCTGAATATTATATATATTATCTAGCTATTATTTACAATATCTACTCAATTTGGATATAGTGATAATTGACACAGAATTAATCATATTAACTAGCAATTTTATATAATATCTTAATTTACTTGGATAATGTAATAAAACAAGTAGGTAAAGATTATTATTTCATGTTAACTAACTAAAGTGTCTGGTAGCTGACCTTAATATAATTCGAAAAAGGCTAGTTAGCACAGTGCAGGGCACGCCACAATAGTGGCGAAAAGTCCTCCCTTTGAGGTGTGGCTCAGGCCACTATTCGGACGGCCCGGAGGATACGGTGAACCACACAGTCTAGGTGTGCCCTGCCTGGGAAGGGCACTGCCGCATGCCGTGTCCTCGTCGAGGCAATACGCAGCGGCGACATCTCGTGCCCGACCCTGGTTTAAGCCATGGTCCGGGGTGAGAGGCAATGGGATGCATCTAGCGTCTGCATGAGACGCATGCAGACGCTAGAGGAATTCACTCCTCTCATCCCAGCTGCTGTCATGGACGTTGAAGACCTTAGCGGTTCTTAGGCGTGGGTCTGTGGGCGGTGAGTTTCGGGTGGCTCATCGTCGTTCCGTCTCTTAGAAGACATGGGCTCGTCTAGGCAGCGCGCGTTGTTCCACGCGCTCCTCGAAGAGATTCTGCAAACCCCAGTGGGTTTAAGTCACTAACAGTCCGACACTCCTTCACGCTGCTAAACCACAGCGGGAGGAATCATTTGATGATTAATCATAAAAAAGGTCGACAATAACTTCAACCGTTTTTAAGAATTAGTCAGTAGTAAGTTGGTTATACCATATTTATTACTTTGGCCAACTTTGACCTGCTATTATGAATAATATCCAGATAAAGTGATTAATTTATCATATTATCTAGTCAATTTGGGTATTATATATAATGACCAGTGATTATGTATAATATTTATTTAATCACTATGGCTGTAACATTTACACAAAACAAGCACGTCATTCTAAAATTTGGAAAGTGGGGAGAAATTGACCTCTCAAAAACTATTATTCAGTGTCCAGCTCTATCATAGTATCAACAGAAAATAATCAACAAATACCAAAAAAATATTCCACTAAATAATAATTTAAAAATAACTCAAAAACATCGCACATTCAGAACATTGTTTGCTTCAAACAATAATTAATACACGAACGTGTCCCGCACAATAAGTCCCCGGTAATCCAATTCCTTGCACCACGTTGAATAAATAGCCCCATCTGAGCGATACGGACAGATGAATACCGTTCTAGCAACGTCTGTAGAAACTCACCGAAATGGAGCAAAAGATACGATCTTTATTAAGAAAGAAGTTATTTCTAGTGATGGAAATAAGTTCAAAATAAAATTGTGATTAGTTTGCTTTTTTTATTTGCGGTTTATTTGGATCGTGAGATGAGTACGTATGTACACTGCCAATTGTGAAAAGGATCCAATGAAAAATTTACACTTCTAATAAAAGAAGACAAAGCAACACTTTTAAGTAACTAAGATTTTTTTAATTATTCTTAGGTGTTGTATCTTCATGATCTATGTGTTCTAAGTTTTTTTATCTCATATTTACTTTAGCTAACAATACCTAGAGACTGACAGTGAATTTCGCGTAAACTGCAGACCGAAACTCACCTGTTACAAGCAACCAATCACCCGTAACTCTCAACTGCATACAACCTACACTCGCCATTCCTCCGCGTCACTTCCAATAGTTCCCTGAAATAGAAAACTGCACTTCCCTCAACGACTAATCCATTTTAAGACAACATCAACATGAGGTATTCCATTTTCCCCCGGCCTCCTCGCCACGAGTAGTCTGCAAACATTCCAAGCGTTCCATTAACTAATTGTTAATTATCTCCCCTACCTCCCCTTGCGAACGATGACGTTTTGATGGAGACGACCATTTTTCGCTTTTTGTTTTTTTCGAAGTTTTAGATGATGGTGCTTTTTTAAAATTGCTATAATTAAATACAAAAACACGATCCGCTATGCGGTGTGATAATTTTTCGCAATTTAACATGTTTTCAATTTAAATTATAAATAAATTCGTATGCACATCAGAATTATCTTGTAAGAGGTACTTGCATTTTATCCGATGACTTAGACCGATATAGACGCATAAAATAAAAAGATGAACAGCAAACGTACTTATTTTTAGAGCACTAAGTAACAGAATTTCATAGTTCTGATAAAAATGAACTTAATCAAACAAACAACGTTAACTCAAAATCAATATTTTAGCCAAACCTTTCAGCATCCTATCAGGAACAAAAAAAAAGATAAAAGCCGTACACCTCTCAATAATCCCATAACAGACCCCATAGGGCGAAATGCAAGGGAAATGGGCCTCGTGCGTGCTATTTGATTGCACGTTATTTCCAGACATTAGCTTTTCATTTCGTTGTAATGCTGCTCAGCTCTAAGAGCCTATGGAAATGACCTATGATAATGGAGGCCCTTGTTTTTGTTTGCTACTTAAAATTAAGTGTCCATTACTGGTGATAAGGGGAATTTTGTAGAGGTCGTTGTTGAAAAGAAATTTGCTATGGAACTGAGCTCAATATAGTTGCTTAAAGTTTCAGCAGTTACTACATACATATCTGTCTACTGCGTAACTTCTTTCATATTAAGTACCTACATACCTTTTTCCAAAATTAGCCACCATCTTTAGTTTGTATAAGATTGGGTTTATCTAAAGCTACCTCATAAATTCCTCTATCTATATATAAAATTCTAGTTTTTGACTTTATTGCAAACAGATAGAGAGAGGTGAAGCACTTTATTAAATAACAGACAGAGTTTGTTAAACATTGTGACGTTATTAACGCTTCTACACAACTTATATTTATATGAAAAAGTTCGCGATGTTCTTTCCATTATTCACAAAAGCTTGAAGAACAACAAGTGCACACCAATATAAATCCAGATAAAATCTCAGATTCAAATCCTGACTCCCAGATAGTGATCTCCAATTTAACTTTGACGATTTTCCACTTGTGCTCAATACACAAGTACCTACGTATTCCAGTTAACTTTTCCAATATATTCGTGTGCTCAAACGAGCGAGAACAATTCCCGTATAAGGCACCAAGGTAACAAAGTGTTAAGTGAGAAAATAAAGAAACGAAAACTTTACTAGAACTTTCCAAATTTGATTTTTGTGCAAGTGGAAAATTTTCGCTGCAAAATATACTCGTACGGTTTTCCTTTTGGGATTTCAAGTTAAGCTTTTATTAAAAGTTTTTAGAAGTCGATTATTTTGTTGCTTAAAGCTTCGAAGTCTTTAAAGAGCTCTTGGGACATTCACCTATGGCCAACAATATATCTTGTCTTCTCAATAAGTAATAACATAAATAATATTTTCCTGATGAATATTGATTTATCGTTCTGTATTTTCCTGTATCGGATATATTATTCATTTCTTATGGTAATGGAAAGTCGTAACAATTGGAAATACTTTTACTAACTGCGTCATGTAAAATGATCAGTATGTTATTAAACATAGTAGTCGCGAAGCAAAAATAAACACTTTAGTCCATGATCACTCTAATGCGTCTCTACAAAATATACAAAAGAAAATACACCCGTTCGTTCTACCACTCAAATCGATAACCCAATACGTACAATCCAAACAAATCGATATAAAATAATTATTTATTCTAACATCGAATTTGGGATTCGATTCTCGTTCGACTCGGTTTAGAGCGCACGGCAAATACTTGAGAGGCCCGGATGTAAGGGTACGTTGCATCTACCGTACCCCGGGGACTGGGGAAGTTTTTACAAAATGTTCTGCCGAAATCTCTATGTTGGAAATTATTTTGGGTAGCACTTTTAGAAGAATATTTTTTGGATATTATTATGTATCTGCAGGAGAGAACTTGTATTTCAGGTATATGGTTATTATTTTAATGAAAGTTTTTTATGCAAGCAGAATTTCAAAATTGAATCTAACAAGCACAGCACAGCACCATGTTCTATTACATCCTATATTACCGCCAAGTTTCATCAAAATCGTAATTTCTGCCTGAAGATGAACAAACATCCATACAAACTTGCACACTTATAATATTACTAAGATTCCTTACCAACCTAGAACACTGCAAACAAAAGTAATGGCCAGCATTTACGGACATTATCAGTCCGCGCACTAAAAGATAGAACTCTTAACATTCGGTAATGCGGTCCCCGGAGCACTATTCTGTAACGTTGACTCATACCATGGAAAACATAGCTAGCGGAGATGCCAAAACGGACTGCAGGATTATTCGGTAGAGTTACCGCATCCCTGGTACATAAAGGGCCTACAAAGAAACATGATGGGTTCTAGTCAGCAGGAGACCGACACTCCCTCACGCTGCTAGCCGCTATACCGACCATATTCATTGGACCGAGCTTATTTTTGTGCTACCAAAAATCGTCGTCAGATGTCTTAAAGATACAATCTTAACTGATCATTTCAGTCATGCCCCTGAATTTGACCTAGAAGAACTCGCCTGACCTACCTGCATTGTGACATCTCCGATTATCTTTACTTACTCTGTGACTCATACAAACGAAGAGAGCACTAACAGTAAAGCTGAATGTCAGACATTAACGTTTGCAACATTGCTGCAAGCGATGCAATACTCACTTCGGAATAGGACACCTGAATTAATTAACTTTGGTGAACTATTTTGCTTTGCAGGTTTGGGGTATTCTTTATGTTGATTAAATTTAGAATAATGTAAAATTCTAATTTCCTTTTTGATTTCCAGTGTACAGAAGAACTATTTTGCTGTTACAGAGTCTACAATAACATGAGTATGGTTCAACAACTGAATAATAATGTTCTTTTTCCTCATAGCTATCAATCCCACTCTCTACTTCTCTTGAGCTTAAAATATGAACTTGTAGCACTCAAAATTATTTTTCACATAATTTAAATCTAAAATTAACATTATAATTTTTTATTTATTTAATTCTCCGTATTTTCTATACGTATGTGCCTGTTCTAACAATTCGCTTAAACCAGCCCTGAGGCGAGGACGTTTCAGTAACATTGTCCAAAAGGGCACCCTTACAGGTAAATACAAATAAAAGGGGAGCATTTAAATTACCTACTGCTTAAGTGATTGTTTTATATCGCTTACAGATTTGAAGTAATTCTAGGAATAAAGATTTGCAAAAATTTTTATTTAATTTTAAATAGACAATTTATTTTATATCAATGGAATAGAAAACATTGGGGTTCTATTTTTGGATTTTTATCAATAAAATAAAAAAATATACACAGAATTAAAAGTTTTATTTTTACACTTTGAGTTATGCTAACTTTATGTTATTCACAATTTCATTACCATTTTTTTTCTGGAAACTTTACTTATTTGTGATCGCCAAATATTCCTCGCAGTACACATATAACGCGAACACACGCAAAATGCAATGTCAACATTCGGTGTCAAACAAGTGCTGTTTTACGAACGAACAGAAAAAAAATATAGCACACTTTTTTAGAATGGCAGATCTATTTTTTTACCGTTTGCAACGTGAGGTATTTTACAAATGGACCAATTTAACACTGGCAGAGTAACAATGTGTTTTCAAAAGCAGCTTGTGAAATGAACGGAAATTATTAGAATTTCGGCTGTTATTATCAAGTTCAAACATAGACACATAGGCAAATACATGCAAAGCTTTTATTCATTTGTAATAAGTTTATGAGGCAGTTAATTATACCTAATTATTGCCTATATATTCGGTAACCAGTTCCCAATAAAACAACCTACTTGCCTAAATACATTGAGTCCTAACCTAGCCGAGTCTGAGATAATACAAAATTTCATGCTTTATGTCAGCATAAACTGTAAATTCCTTACCTAATAACTAGTCAGTGAAAATCAAAGCATGCCTGGGCATATAATAACATTTGGGTTTAGAAACTCCAGGTTATTGACCCTGCAACCCTCGTTAACCTTCCTCCATTATATCAGTATCGCCATTTTACGAGTAGCAATAGAATAAGCGACACTCAATAGACACTCAATTGGTCAGTGCCACAAAACCACTGCACGTCTCATGATGCTACCGGGTGCAGCTGCGTCTGTCCCGAGGTAGGGAGCTCATACAATATTTACGATTGTTTTGCAATGTGCAATGTTGTAATGGATAGGAGGTAGCGATTTTAAAGTACTAGTTCTGTACTTTTATGATCGAAATGGTTTATATATTATTTTAGGTGGGAAATCAACAGATCACTCCAGTCTTACCCAGTTTGACATTAGGCAGTGTCAGATTTTACTAAAGCCCTAAATAATGTAATAAATAAGGGCGTGGATATATAGTAGCACAATCAGATTTTACAAAACTGATATCTGACCTGTTAAATTTATATACAAACGCGATATGGTAAGCCCATGAAATTAAAAACTCATGAAAATGCCTTGCAAAAAGACCTCGCAAATACCGTAATCCTGAAACAACTGACTAATTAGTTTTTCTACAATAACCGCTGATCGCTCTTACTTTGCACAACAGAGGTGAGGTCGTGGAGCCGTAACGTTCTTTGACCCTTTGGCAACTTATTTAAAGTAGATAACATATACTTGGAGACATATTTGATTGCTCGTAAAAGTAAACACACTAAAATTTATTGAAAGCTCACGTTTAAGCACGCGATATCGAAATAATATTTATGAAAATATCATGTCAATAATAATTTAGAAACAATGAATTAAATTTGGAGTCCTTTTGTTATTTTTTACCAATATTTTAAAGATAAATTCTGCTAATAGACATAATAATATCAATGGCAAAAAATGGCGGACATTGCCATTCGTCAAATGCCTAACTATTATAGCATTGATTTCAGCTATCACGTGCTCGAACAATTTCTCTGTAATTCTTCCGCTAATCTATAAACATCGTATAATCACGCCACGAACTAGAAACAAGATGGCAGGAAATAAGAGCCACAGCTCGCCATAAATACAGCCAGGTGGGTTATATACACCAGCGGAGATGTCATAACACAAAATTACCAAAGAGTAAAATGCGGTTGTTCGGGGGACGAAGAACGTTACTAGCTCTGCCCTTACATAATTATCTTCTTAAGAACCCATTGTTTTCAAAATAAAATCACCAATCAATCAAGACCAATTTTTGATAGATTGTTTTTAATTAGGCAAGGTAACTAAAAGCCTCGTTAGTTCTAGCAACTGATCACGCCAACTGTATACTTTACATTGACCTACAAGACAATGCTTGACCTACCTTCCTTATGGCATCTCCGCTATCTTACCTCCGTGGTACAGTTCCTTCAGTGGACCGTTAATAATGTCGTTAATGGCAGATGTGGTGCAGTCATTTGTTGCGCATGAGGTACATTATGATGTGTGTCATGTTATGCAGTGTACAATGTAAGCGGTTTATTGGAGAGTTAGAAGCTTGGAGATTATAATGTCCGTAGTGTAAACTGGTCCTAGCTGCACATAGACAGAAGATTAAAATTTTGCGATGGCTGCCATTTGTTCTGGCAAGTTTAAGACATGACAAAGTTCTTCTCTTCTTAAATGATAATGATACATAAAACACTTATATTCAACTTCATTGTAAAACTCAATTTTTGGTTCTATTGTTGTGTTGGTTAATAATAATTTACGTGTCGCTTGCACTTTTCTAAAATGCTAAATACACCCTATATTCATATAGTCAGCTATTTCTTCAATAATCTTTTTTTTCTGCAGTAGACATATACCTACATATTTCTGTATAAGTACATAAGCTGACCAACAACAAACCCCCCGACGAACAAATAGTACCTTGAGTGGCATACTTTACCAGCTCCTCAAAGCGAGTTGCCAAGTTTTTGGTGCAAAAAGCGGGTAGTTCACAATATCGTATGCGGGCTCGCTGGCATGTTTACACGCTGAATGGGACTCAGCTTGAAACGGAGCCGCACTATGCTATGCATAAGATTTTAGAGGTGGGGGTACTGTGATAGGCGGCAGCGGGTTTTGTTTTGAATGGGGTCTCGATTCATTTGTTTTCTGTTCCGAACTTGGAAATTTCTTTCAAAATACATAAATGCTTGCCATCAGGCAATCCTTCTGCTCGTGTGTCACATAAAACAAAAGACTATTAGCAGGCCATGCTCAACAATCTGACAGTAAAAAACCCGTAGGTAATTAGAATAAACTGGAGGTCAGTATAAGTTCTTATTCATCGATACACACCAATACGCATCTAAAGCGTAACAACTATACTGAAACTACTTTTCGTTAAATATCTTTCAATTAATCCCGCTCTCGCTCCCGCTACCTCTCACCACTAACCTCTCTCCCCTCTACTCATTGTACCACAGCGCCTCCTTTCAGCTTGGCTCAGTAAAAGCGTCGCTCGGAGCGTTCGACACCAACATTTAAGTCTGAGAGCGAACGACAAAGCGGTATTGTAATCGCCTCAACTGAACCCAAAGATATCTGAACAATGAAAAACTATGCCGGCTATTAGTCCCTGAAGTTTTTTTTGTCTTGCAGCGATATCTGAAGTTTTTTGATTTGATTTTTGATTCGGAAAGCGTGCTTTGAAATGCAATTTTATGAAAATGTTTTGAGAATAACTATTCATAAGTTCAATTGGTTGGTACATCCACTTCTTATATGTTGAACTAGCTTCCGCCAGCGCCTTCGCCCGCGTGGTGTGTTGATAAAAAGTAGCCTATATGTTAATCCAGGGTATCACCTATCTACATACAAAAAAATTTCAATCAAATCGGTCCAGCCGTTTTTGCGTGATTGAATAACAAACATACATCCATACATTCTCACAAACTTTCACATTTATAATATAAGTAGGAAGTAGGATTTAATTACATTTATAGGTGTAGGTCTTTTGCTGTTGCTTTAATTTTTTTTTATCAAAACTTTGTCTTGCAATGTCTGAAAAAGAATACAATCTTCAGCTTAAAGAATCCTACACGGTAAAAAACAATAATTTCTAAACCCCTAAACCTAACAAGAGTATCCCAGGACGTTTGCCAAAATAACCAAACGACTAAATTGTACCCAAGGTGGGCAGATTTATAACGAGCCGGCGAGGGACCACAGAACTACGCCTTAATCTAAGCAAGAAGGTACAAGCGATAAATTCTTTACGTACACTGTGATACTGGTGTATTTTTAGCGTGACATAGGTCGGTGTATTGGGAACTACGGAACGGCAAATTGATGTAAAGGCCAGATTGGTTCACTTTTGTGATTTTGATAATATCGAGCTGAGATAGGTATTTTTTTAAAGTACATTTTAACAGAAAGTCATTTGTAAATAGAGAAGGAACTTACATAAAATTTATCTTGTAATACCAAACTTTATTGCAAAAAATATAATTTTGTTGAACGAAATTGAAATCATTTCAATGGGTTAAGTATAATTTAACAAAATGTATTTTTTTTTTTTTTTAATATAAAAAAATAATGTCGGGACAATAATAATAATGTCGGGACACCTTTTTCACACACGGTCGGTTAGCCCCATGGTAAGTTATTTATTAACTTGTGTTATGGGTGCTAACACAACTGATAAACTACATATAGCTACATATATTTTACTCTACTGTTTACCTGCCCACGGAACGATTTTTAAAAAACGCCTTATTTAAATTGAACAGTAAAGTAATTTCTATAAATAATCATTATTTCAATCTGATTCGTATATTTTGCATTCTAAATCTCCAACTACAAAGAAACTCGCGCCCTCTCCTAACTTACACCAAGCGTTTATCTTAGGGGACTTTATATACTGCAGTTAACCGCTTAATTAAACTTAGAAATGTAAAGTAAAACATTGTAAGCACGAGTTAAGTACTCTTACTATGATATTTGCTTAGCTTTTGTGGTAAACTCCGTTTGGTCTTTTAAGGGAAAGCAAATAGTGTTTATTTAACTCTTAGTTTGCTGCGTTGTAAATCCCCATTTGTATTTTAAAGAAGGCAAGTTACCAGAGAGTAAAACTGATGTGATAGTTTTTTAACTACTAACCTACTAATATTGTAAATGTGGAAGTTTGTGAGAATGTAAGGATGTATGTTTGTAATTCATTCACGCAAAAACGGCTGGACCGATTTGGTTGGGTATGTAGATAGATAGGTGATACCCTAGAAAAACATATGGCTTCTTTATAAACACACTATTGCAATATTTTTTTAATTGAAATGCTCATTCTATAAACAGACTTTTAAGTAATTTTTGTACTTTTCCAATTGATTGTTCTGGTTCCTCAAACAAAATTGACATCAAAAAGAACGAAATCCAAAGAACCGCAAAAGATAGTGGTACACTGCGTAATCCCCGATCCTAACTAACGTCGGATTACCGACACCCGCCACGATACGGGGATAAACTGGTGCCCGATTCTCCTAAGTTAATAATGTCAAAATCGAATAGTAATCGAATCGCAATACGATCGTAATAGCAGTTTTAACCATATCGGGCATTCTGCTACTAATAAAAGACCAATCGTATTCGATTGACATTTGATTGGTATGCGATTGGTATGCTATTTTGGTAATTTTGGTCTATACGGTAGTTTGCCGTGCAATCATTTTGCAATCGTAAAACATTTGCAGACAAAATGATTCATTATTGAATGACAGAAAAGAATAAAAACGTTTATTTCAAAGAAAAAATAGCGGAATGCCACATACGCTTCAATAGTCATCGAGTCGGGATTGGATCTCAGTCGAATCGAGTCGAACGTCAATCGAAGGTCGCTTAAGTAAAATTAGGAGAATCGGGCCCCTGACCGACAGGATGCGCGTAAATATCGCCTACTTACGCTTAATGCTTGCTAGTTAATTTGTTGCTAAGAAAAAGAGATGAATATGTAGTTATTTTGCTTCTAGAGTAGGCTTATAAGCAAAATAATTCTAGAGTAGACTGTCACCTGTACTAGATCATCTGCCTAGCCTTATCCCAATTATGTTAGGATCGGCTATAAACCTAACCAGCTAAGTAGGTATCAGTTGTTTTACATGGAATAACTGACACGTTACACGGCCTGGATTGAAGAGGTCAGATAGGCAGTGTAAATTAGAGACTACTAGACAGAGAAACGCCGTTTAACACCTGTACTCAGAGACGGTGACGAGTTTAAGTGCCCATCAATATTAGGAATAATATAACGGCTATTGTTAAAGGCAAATATCAAGAATGATAGAGACAACAGCTAGGTATTTGCGATTTCAGAATAAGAAATTCAAATATAAACTCTGCCTGCGTAAAAAGCTTCATGTAAACCGAATATCTAAAGAATTTATCACGAGCGACGCCAGAAGCAAGCAATCTTGATACCTCACTAGAGGTTGTAGCTACAATCCTTTTACGTAAAACCGTCTACAATCTGACTTACTCGCAATATTTTCACGAATGAAGTACCATTTTAAGTTAGAAACGTCTATTGGAGCGATTTTCAGAGATTTATAAAGGTTTTTAAAGCACCTCCGCCGTATGCAAGAGGCTATGCATCTCGCAAGTTTCCTAAATAAAATGCACTAAAAGTTATTTACAGACACTTGATGTAGCGACAAGGAAAACTATTCTGGAAGCCATAGATACCTACTTTTAGTTCTTGTCTTGGGAGCTACGTGCTTTAGTTTGATTTATTTGTATCTATGACAACAGGAGATGGTCAATAAATAGCCACATTAGTGCGACTACTAATTGATATAAAAAAAAAATTATACGCCAGTTTATTTAACTGTATTCTGGTACGTGGGCCTTTCACATATTTACAGAACCTTCTGCTAAAGAATATGAAACTTTTCTATTATGAATCTTTTACAAACTAGAATTTTATCCTAAAATACCAAAGAAAAACCCATGTTACATACAAATGGTTTCTCTTTGCTCTAAAAGCTGCACAGATCACGCCGACAGCCGCCGTCCACACCGGTGATGTTTCGCAAATAAAACAGCAAGCACGCTGCGGTCACTGTGTCCGAATGAATTAGGTCAGTATTTTACACGTATACTGCTGAAAATACACATCCAAATAATGCTGGAACTAAATGGGTACCCTTGATTTCTGGGTTAAGTACACCTTATTTGAGCAAGACCACTTTTGATTCTTTAAATCGTTTTTTTATCAATAGAAATGATGAGATTGATAAATTCTTAAAATGACAATCACGAAGAAAGACCTCATAATATGTATCCGCATAACAGTGAAACAAAATTATACACAACACAACCATTACCTAAAACAAACAAAACTTTAAAAACTGCAATACCTATACCTAATAGAACATATTTGGTATAGTATTGCAGTTTTATAATTGTGAGCATTTAAACATCGGCACTAAGTCTAAATTGACGAGTGATTCTCTCAGGACCATAACCCTACATAATTATGCTAACTACTTAGGTACTAAACAAATGTAACCACCGCAATAAACACCCTCAAGAGCGCTCTAAACAAAAGCTAACCAACATTTTACAAAACAAAATAAAACCGCACAACATTTTATCCATCAAGGAATCTCGTTCAACTAAACCCAGTGCTGTGTTCCAGTTAACCCTAGTCACGCTGACGGGTTACAGTCAACGCGGTGACGGCTCAGCAATAAAACAATGTGCTGTGCGGTCAGCGGCTGTGACGTGTAGGGGACCAGCCGTGAATGGGGACGAAATACGAACAACCATGATTTAGCTCTTACACAAATGCGGACAAGCGAACGTATGGACCTAGTGGACGAGTGAGGGGTTAAAATAAACACGACTGTGAGGGGTAGCAATCGATCGATAATACTTGCTTTAAAGAACTTGGCTTGAACTTGAACTTGGATACTTTAGGCTACAATGTTTCACTGATGAGAAGTCATCACGAGAAGACCTCATTTCATGCTCGATATAAACGCGAAATTAACAGGCCTACTATCCTAATATGACGTTTGAGCTTAAAGCGACGGTAAGCCCAATGCTATCCTGCCTTGTCACAGTAAATTCTATCGGCTTGACCCATCTCAGCAAAACGACCAAATTAATGTAACTAGCTCGATGCTGCAAAAACCCAAACACAGAGGAGAGAACCAATAAACATCATGCAAAAAGCCACTTATTTGTATTTCCATTTTCTTTGTTGAGGAAAATAATTTCGGCGGCCAAGTGTTGTGTGAGTTTTTGCTAATCATCTGAGGTCGAAAGAATGACGGGCGTTTCGGCTTTGGAATTATTCTAGTGGCCATGACTAGCCGATATCGTGGAATCTTTCTCACAATAGAAATTGGTGAAGACTTGTAATAATTTATAACGCTTAAAAGGATATTACCGTAATCTACTGCGGGATCTTGTGGAGGTGAAATGAGCTTTGTACTAGATATGGAGAAATCAATTGTCTGGGTTTTTCGAGGAGTTTGTGCAATTTATTTTGTCATTAGTATCTGAATAAAGAAAGAATGATAATGGACCAAATATAATATTTTAGCCGTTCTTAAAATATACATTGACTATGCGATAGACGTAGATGGAAGACAGTTATCATGGTGGTCTTCAAATATATAAATAGATCCAAACTTGACATGTACCTAATTTGGCTTAGCAAGTTTAGGGAACCTGCTGTCACACAACTGTCACATTATATCAGTAAGATCGAGACAGAATTATAGCCTTAGCCTAAGCACGTGCTAAGTTAGTTACAGCTCTGAATATAGACCTACTATTAAATACATACTTTCAATGAGTACATGATAAGATCAATCATTCTAATATCACTTTAGTGGTTTTGACTGCAACGTTAGTCTAGTGATTGTGATTGCTGAGCTGAATGCCTCGAATAAGATTCCCGGGCCATCAAAAGTAACGAAATGTCTGTAAATGAACTATTCTATTTTGGGGATCAACGTTAAACATAGACATACCTTCGTATACATTAATAAGTTTGTAACAACTATCCCCTGCAACTTTCTGCACGGTGAGGTCAGGCCCGCCTCTCAGTTTCACAAACCCAACCCTTCTACCCTAAGGGCAGTATCTCAAAACTATAACATATTCAAAGTGCCATAAACAAACCGCCTTCGGACCAAAACTCGTAAATCACCAAATTCGCCTTTATGACGATTAATTAATCAACCAGACAATTAATTAACATCGGCAGAGAAATCGCATATTGCGCATAATTGAGGCATTTCGGGTCGCGGTGACAGACCTCTATTGTGCAATAATTACTGCCCAACGGATTAGATTCACGAATCCCATACAGATTTGATACAATTATCTAGTCAAGCCGCGTGCTGGTGACGGCACCGTAATTGGAAATCCTGGGGATTGACTACTTTTTCATAATAGATAATGTTTGTGGACCTCAAATTGGGCTGGTAATTTATGTTTTGGAGTTGCAAAAAAACTGTTTTGATGAACAATCAATATGGATCTCTATAAATAAGTCAACAAAATGCAAAAGTGATGATAAAGAAAGAAACAAAAAAATCTCCGCTACATTTCGGATTGTCAATTTCAGTCTAGCTTCATTTGGGACTTCTTTAGAGACCTTATATTAGTGGTAATATAGCCACACACTCTGGCAACTCCACTAGGAACAAAACACGCCTACAACACTCCAGCTGTCAAGTTCAACTTGTAGTGACATCTAAAGCGTTTTTGTTCGATGCCTTGCGAATGACAAAAGTAACAAATCTATTATTATTGTCTTATCTTCGTGAAGTGGGTCGACTAAACTTGGCACCCTCTTTATCTAGTTATCCCATAAATCATTTTATCCTGTCGCTTTTTATTATGGTATTTGGAGGATGATGGTATGGTGTAAGTTGCTGGCTGGTTAGACATCTCACGGACGGAAAGGCATTCAGTACAAAGCTAGCTTGAATCCAGCTCTTACCGTGCCCAAAACGTTTCATAGGAATATCTTTTAACACCTAAGTAATATGGTAGAACCAAGTCAAATGTGCTGCACAAAAAGACTGCAGATCTCACCCTCATCCCAGGCTTCATAGCATTGGTTAGCATAGTTAAGCAAAACTAGCTTTAATATTTTAAAAAGACCCTTTATTAAAACACAATAATGTGACCTACGATCTGAACATGATTATCCAACACCCATGAATTACACAATAGTTACCCGCTGTTATCTCATGCCTTGGGTCTGGCTACAAAAGGGCCTTTTGTTTCTCTTATCTCAATGCGGTTTGATTAAGCCATTGTGTATCGCGAAGCCATTTGTTAGTTCATTAAGAGAAAGTACAGAAAACTTTTTACAACTTGAAATTGAAGGATATTGCTGGCATAATGTCGGCAGGCGTAATTTGCGAAGGCGTTTTCCCTATTTGTCCGACTTTGTTTTGGAATTTTCGGAAGATTAGATAATTAAAGGAAACGTCGAAGTAAAGATTTGTTCGTTGCTTAGCAAAATAAATTGGGTATTCGCTTAAAAAAACAAAGGATATTGAAAGGCCTTTTTGGCGAACATTTTAAACGGCCTGGTATTTACTAACGAAATACGCATGGCTTTATTGTGTTCAGTATCAACCGAGGTAACTTACCTTATTGATATGTGAAAAATAAATAACTAGTTGAACATTTAATTGAAAACCACTTATCAGAGCACGACGAGTGAATATTTTAAATGCCGATCATTATTGAAGCTACCAAACATAATAAACCTCAAAAACGTAATATTTCCACAAAACGGGACCATCAAACATGCAAAGGGTCAAACCACTAAAATATTTATGAACTAATATTATTCAACAGACCACAGACCTACATACGCGTACAAAGGCCAATCAATCCTTCAACCGGGATATTCGGCAGTCAATTGGCGACCAAGAGCGTGAGCTAATAAATTTGGCGAAACATTTTATTGAAACACATCCGGGTCTCTTGGGCAGTATTAATACCCGGGCAACGTATAATTTATGCATCGCCATGATCCGGGACGTTGTTCAGGCATCACGGGCTCCTACTTTGGTACTTGTAATTTAATGTATACTTTGTGTATGGTTCTTGGAAATGTGACGGACTGAATTTTTTGGAGCGTCATATTTTACGACGAATGCGATTTATTTCAATTGTGTCATTGTTGAATCAAAGGTGTACCTCTATAATGTTTTTATGAAACCAAAGTTTGCTATTATCTATAAAGTGTACAAAATCATAAAGGACATTGTTCCGGCTCCATACATGTTCTGCCTAAGAACCGTTTGAATGGAAAGTGACTTCTATAAACTCTTAAAATTATATGGAATCCTATGAAATAAGTTTTCACGAACGGACACTTCAGGAAACTAAAATAATTACGAAAAAAGTTAATATTTTGAGGTTATAAATAAAAAATAACCAAGCTTGCGTGAAATATCAGAGTAGTGTTATCAAACTACACTATACAAAATATCAACAATACTATGTACAGCTCTATATGTTCTCTTCTAGATCTAGGAAAAGACTACTCTACTAGATACTAGGAAAAGAGATAGTAAATAGTCAAGTTTAAGATAATTCTTTGACAATGATCATTTTATAAAGTTGCATTTTCTGTCTGTCCCTTTGAATGCTTTAGGGTGCGTCCACATCTGGCGAATGCGCCGCGAATGCGCAGCACGCGAGCCGATCGCGAGCTGTCCGCGAGCTGCGCGCGTGCATTTTTGTTCGTGCGCCGCTTCTGCGCCGCCCGCGCGCAGCTCGCGCGCGACCTAAGCGCCGCACGCGAGCGGCGCGCAGGCGGCGCGCGACGTCTGCCATCTTCGATAGTACTGAGCCAATATACGGAACTGTAAGGGCGAGAACTGATTGCGCGCAGATCGCGCGCCGCTCGCGCGCTCTATACGAGCCTTGCGTGAGTTGCGCTAAAGAGGCGCACCGAACTATTGCAGTGACTGCACGCGCGCAGCTCGCGGGCAGCTCGCGATCGGCTCGCGTGCTGCGCATTCGCGGCGCATTCGCCAGATGTGGACGCACCCTAAGATCTTTAAAACTACGCGATGGATTTGGGTGCGATTTTTTTTTATTTTTTTTTAATAGATAGAGTAGGTCAAGAGGAAGGTTAACACCAAGGTTTTATATTGCCACCGTGCGAAGACGGGGCGTGTGACTAGTTTTCATAAATGCTTAGAATTTTTATGAAAAACAACTACCTAAACGCTTTTGCTTTCAACGTTACGTTTCTTAATATATAGTGAATCCACTTTGGATTTGTGATAAAACGTATCCAAAATGGAAGAGTTCCATTCACCACAATTCATAAAATATCGATATTATTACGATAGAGAATTATTTATTTAAATGATTGATACTACTTTTATATTAGACAGTTACCTAGCTATCTACATGCCATAAGGCGGGAATCGAACCCGCGGTCTATTACCAAGAAGGTACAGACCATACTAAAAATGTCATTACCACACAAAATAATTTAACAGTTAAAGTAAGGTTTACCAATAACAATGAAAGAGGTTTTCGAGGATGTGCAATAAAAACAATATTTATATTCAATTAAAGGTTTTTAATCATCAATATTTCTCAATAATATATTATCTAAGAACTGAGCAGGGGGTTCAATTGAGTTTTGGTATCTCGCCCAGCTTAAATACCAGATAATAGTCATTATGTGGGCACAACAGCCCACTGTTCTACGCCCAAAGATATAATTGCAACAGTATGCCTGATGGTAGGAGCTTCTTACAAAGTACACAATTGCGTCCAACAGTGCATTGCATCTTATTATGCTCGACTGCTTGAGACCAACACGTCGTACATATAAGGTCATGAGCTTCAACCTGTAATAATAAATACAAAAAACATTAGTAAATATCAAGTAACTTGCAATTGCGGCAATTGATTTGAAAACCGAGAAATTGTGTGCTTATGAAAACATAAGTAGGTAGTAACATTCTTATCAAAATTAGAAAAACACTTTCGTAGACCACTTACCATACGGGGAACGGTCCATTGTTGTATGCAACGAAGTATATCTTCGTTTTCTAATACCAAAGAACCTCCAGCAGATCCACAATTTATACAATATACTATATTCTGCATCCATTGTTGTTGTTGTGTAATTATAATATAACTAAATTCGATCACAGACAGAGCAATATCCGAAAATGCTAGTAAAATCCAGTTCTTCACACAAAGCCGAGTCTACCAAGTACGCAATCTAATCGGAGTCCGTAATCAAGCCAAAGTTGTTAGAATAAAACCATGAAACGCATAGAAAATCACAAAAGAAACGATAGTCGCAAAGCTATCAAACTGACTTCTAGCAAACTGACTGAAGTACACCAGTGTTGCCAATTACGAAAACTATAATCCTACTCGAGTGCCAAGCTAGAAATTCGCGATTTCGCTCAAAACCATCTTAAAACATTATACAAATACTAGTTTTTTTCTAGCTAGTCAGTTTAGGTATTTAAATGAATAAAGTGTTAGCAACTAATTTTAATAACCGACTTCGGAAAGGAGGTTCTCAATTCGATCCGTATTTACCGAAATCCCGAAAACTTCCGAAACTGGCAGCACTGGCCGACGGAAACATTTTATAAGGCATCAATAATTGTGACCCTACTTTTTATTTGGAATTTTTTTATTTGAAGTGTCCGTGGAATACTAAAATATGTTTCAAACAATATAAAAATAAATAAAAATTATAGTATAATTTATATTCACATCGGTTCTTAGGCCAAAATTGAACAATGTCCTTTATTACTTAGTACACGAGTCATGAATTTCATACTACATTTCGATTACTTACAAGAACACAAAATATTCACCGACAAATATGCCACAAGCGTAATCAAAACAAAAATGACACAACAACAACATTTACTCAAAGAAACAAAAGAACTAAAACAAAAGAAGAACAGAACAAAATTAGCGCCTTAAGCCCTTCGTCAACTAAGGCGTCATCAAAAACAAAATTCATACAAAACGGGCGACAAGTGTTATTACAATCCCAGACTGTCATAATATTAATTTGTATGTAAAACATGGATATTACGGCGCCATACGGTGAACTCGTTTCGTTGCTGATGCGACGTAATGGCCTGAAAATGAGACTGCGATCGTCGAATTATGTGCGGAGTCTGTGTGTGTAGACTTATGTAAGTGTGAGTCAGTTTTGGCGATGACATTGAGTCTACTGCCTACTGTTTATAGCGAGTCTATAAATAATTATTGAGTCTGGTGAATCTACAGCGCCTTTCTCGTTTTACTGCAATTTTGTCCATGTTAAGTAGATCAGTTTGATTGCATCTCCCAGATGACACCAGTTCAGGAATTAAACAAAAGAATTCTTCCATTGATAAATTAAATTATAAAACCTGACACAACATCTCTATATACCACAGACTCTCCATTCATTATCATCATTATTATCAGCCTTTTTACCGTCCCACAGCTGGGCACAGGTCTCACACAGAGAAGGATTGAGCGTTAATCTCCACGCTTACTCAATGTGCGATGGTATTTAATTATATCCTCTCTGTCACAAAAAAATAATTCAATCAGAAACACACAACACGTAATAATCCAAACAAGTACCAAACATTCAAAACTACGTCCCTTAAGTTAGAAAATATCCCTTTAGCTCACCGCAGCTCATTAACGGATAGCCAATAGATAGTTACGGCCAGTTGAAAATGAGCATCTACTTAAAAGTTTAGGAAACCCAGAACTGTTCGGTACAGAGGATCTAAGTTTGAAACTCACTGAACTTTGGACAAGCTCAACATGTTTTAGAAATTATATTAGCGAAGAGTTTTCTTGATGTAGTGATGAATTTTGTGGGGCTGACTTTTCATTTGGATGTTTTTAACAACTTGGTTGGTTTAGCTATAAGGTTTGTTTTATGTTTGACTAGCTGTTGCCCGCAACTTCGTCTGCGTGGGCAATATAGAATCGTCAAAATACTACTTATCCCGTAGGTGCATTCTTTCACGTGACAGTATAATTAGGATTAGCACTTAGCAGTCGCATAGATTCATTGATCCAGGTTGTGTTGTGGATGTGACCATTTATCTAAACAAAAGAAGTAAAGTTTGTGACGTTGTTCAGCCAATTTGGAAAATTATTACGTATGGTGCGTAAGTAATTTTCACAGGAAACAGCTATAATCTATGTCTACATGCTTTGAGTCTGACAAAGCTGTCATTTGTATATTTTCTGCAGCTGCTGCGACTAATCAGAAGCCAGAAAGTCTGTCAGACTTACCATGGATATCGTCTTGTGTAGTTGACTGGATTGAAGATAGGTAGATAGGTAGTCGCTCCAAGCAAAATATTGGTACTCAAACAGATTCGGTGACTGGAAGCCAACACCAACATAGTTGGGGAATAGCTGGATGGATGATAAAATGAGTCATCATCATCAGCAGGCGCATAGGGTAGGATAGTTTCACTTACTCACTATGGTAAGGCTGACCCCACATAAGGCGTGCGCGATCCTCGGGCGTGTGAGTAGCGCGGGCGTCGCGCGATAAACTCGCCGCGAGTGCGTCGCTTGCACTCTTCACACATGCCGCAGGGCAGCAAAACGCGACGCTCACGCAACGCGCTCGCGACGCACGCGCGGCGCCCGCGCTACTCACACGCCCGAGGATCGCGCACGCCTAATGTGGGGGAGGCCTAAGCCGGGACTCCACCGAAATGTTTGCATTAGTTCACGAATAGGCAAAATGTACGTATCTGTGAGAGTCCACTTCATGTGTTCGTACTTGAAACCTGTAGTTTTGCCAAGATTTTCAGAATGTACGCTCGCAATTTGTCATTTCTTGGTGGAGCCAGCAAATCAAAAGAAACATAAGTGTTGTATACTGTGCGTCACTACCGCACACCGGGAAAATTTCGCTCTTGCGAAGGACGTTTATATTCCATATTTTGTGTCACACGTAAACAGGACGACAGTAAGTATCCACCGAAACACTTTCAAAGATCTGATGAACGAACAAATCAGACCTGACTTGGTCACCTGGGGCCAATCAGAGCTCTATGAAGCGATAATACGCTTTGGCTCCTACTGTTATTGTGGTTTCTGAAAATGTATTCACCTCATTCAACGATGAATGTAATTCTGATGGTACTATTAAGAACACTTGCTTAGCGCAGAAGCTGACGTTGGCAGGTCAACTCTTTTGACTTCTCGAATAGGATACCATTGGTTTTTGTGCAATGCACACCTGCAATGCATTCTGGATTAGGATAGGATATAGGTGGATAGGATTTGCAACAGAGAACAATTCTGTCTTTGTGATTAAATGACATCAAACGTAGTTTTATATAAAAGATGTTTTTTAGGGTTTTTAGACTTGGCTCGGGTCTTACTGAGACTGTTCGTAATCGTGAACAGTGTATTTGCGATCAGAAGTTGAAAGTAAGCATGTCTCTGGTATGCGGCGCGTAATTTGTACGTTTTCAGACGCATAAAGCATTTTACGTGTGTATAGTATTAAATAGAGAAAGCTCCCATTTCTTATCTGCACTTTGTATCTGGGCTTGTTTTTAAAGCTACAGAATCCTACATTACCTACCTCACGCTTAGCAGCGCTTGCGAGAGATAGATCCTCATTTCTTCTAGGATTAAGTTTACATATTTTGCATCAGAAAAGATAATTAAGGTCTACTTAATACTACTCACTCAAAGTAATTTGTTTTAAGGCCACCACATCAGTGGAAGATAAGCTAAACTATGTTTATGAAAAAATCCTGATATGAACTCCATCTGTAACTTTAAATGATAATTAATTGTTCCACTAAAGTCATCATTTTTGACATAATGTTCAAAAAATAATTTAGATGGCACCGTTTTAAATTTGGCTGAGAACTATTAATTTTCTTTTCATCAAGGTAATAATTATAGTTGGATTTTGATGTGGCACGGCAAACTGACAAACACTATTGAAATGTCTATCGAAAAATTACACTACGTGTTAAAATATGGTGAATTACGGAAAATACACAACTCCATCTGTTGAAATAATAATCCTCTATAAAGAATGTATGGTAATATTGTCATTTACCACCTCGCTCCTTTGACAAATTCGATGTATTTTATTTACCACAGATGGAGCTACCTCTCGAGTATGAGGGCGCGGGTTCGAATCCAGGTCAGGCAAGTACCAATGCAACTTTTCTAAGTTTGTATGTACTTTCTAAGTATATCTTAGACACCAATGGCTGATAAAAAGGTGAAGGAAAACATCTTGAGGAAACCTGGACTATATAGTCTGAAATCACCAACCCGCATTGAGCAAGCGTGGTGATTAATGCTCAATCCTTCTCCGTGAGAGAGGAGGCCTGTGCCCAGCAGTGGGACGATAAAAAGAAGGCTGTAACTGGAGCTACTTTAACTTTGGCTAAACAAAATTTTCATATTTTTTTTTCTTCCGAAGTTACTTATAAAGGTGTGATTTTCTGTGTAAAGATGAATAATAGGCCGATCAACTAATATAAGTACGACATTCAAATGTACAGTTTTGACAAATAGATTGCGTGTCGTAATATTTTACATCTTGAATTCACAAAATTAATCATATCTTTTGATAGAGTGAATCGATTTCGATGAAACAAAAACTAAGTAATACCCCAAATTACGTAGAATTTTTGTAGATAAGCATTGTCTGCATTTAATTCGTAGATTTTACGTGAATCGCGAACAAACAAACAGATAAACAGACAAACAGACAAAAATGACAAAAATGATGGAAATGGGTTCTGTTAGTTATCCTTTAAAATGCTGGCTATTTTTTTTGTCAATTTCTTCAATGTACAAAAATTACTTTTCTACAGATTTATTATATGTATAGATTTATAGTAGATATATTTAAAAATCGGGATACGGGCTAAAATTAAGTTATTCTTATTCTAAAACCAAGCTACTGATACAAAATTTTAGGCAAATAATTTCTAACTCTACGAAACTGACAACAATTTTCTTTAAAATAGTAACTGAATTATGTATCCACTCACTTCTTCAGATAAATAAATACCTAGAAAAGCACATAGGGATTCCAAAGTAAAAATAAACTGCCGCCAACATGGCCATTTCACGATGGCCTTCCCCGATAAGCAGCGAGGATTCAAGTGACAAGCAAATGCTGTGCCAATTAAACTAATTGCACATCCAATCGATAAGGATCTTCGCTGCTCCACCGTCCACTAATTGAGGCATGTCCGGTCATTTTGTTCGCTAGCTAAACTTCCCGAGGTCGGCTTGTTAAGGGCCAACAAATTCGGAAATCGCGTCCAAATGTTAACGAGAACCAATTTGTGGGTGGTATCGACCCCGGCCGCACTCCTGGGATTTGAGAACATAGTATTTTATTAGCAGGTTGATTAGTTGTTTGTCTTGTTCCAGCCTGTTAGGGACCCCTGTCTGTTTTTCAAGTACTTCGTTAGTTATGACGGTTTATATTCGGGGGTTTTGTGGTTTTCATCAACTTTATTTTGTTTGGGCGACTAGGGTAGTTTCTACCCGTGTACCTAACATATTTATTTTTATATTTGCACTCTGAAATGGTTAAATACCAATGATTTCACACGAATTGCGAAGTGTTAAAAGCGTCAGTCCAAATTCTACGTGACTGAGTGGACTGGCCGCATAAACATCATAGACACGCTAATCTCCTTGACCAAAACACCAGGGGCGCATAACAGCTACGTCAGTTTAATTTTCCAGTAATCAAATGTGAGCTGATGCGATTTTGAGGTTATGTCTCGCCCGCGGCCATGACGCTCCGACGGCCGCCATATTGAATTACCGCGTAAACGTCATCATGACGCGCGTTGGAGCGAACTTTGTGAAATTGCAGGTAAAATATCGTTGGCAAGCGAGATATACCGGGGAGAAATGTTTGGGTAGAACTACCGGATTAGACAGATCATCCCTGCGGGGAATGGGCGTAATTAATCCCGTGTCGGGACGGGTGAAAATAATACTTGAGTCAGCAACAAGTTCTTATTTCTGACCAATGTAATACGAGGAGTTAGTACAATGGCAAACTAAAATAAAATACATATTTATACTTTATCACATTTCCCGTTGCGTTATCATGTCTTAAGCAAAATTGTAGGCATTATCTTTAGATACATACCGTTTCTCCGCAACCCATAACCCTTAGATATTATTTTAATGTAGGAAGCGCACGTAAAGTATCAACATTCTGCCAAGATTGCCAAACCACTCTGCCAAAAGCAGTAATTATGAACATATCTAAGAGTACAGGACTACCGCAGCATTTGTTTACTTGGCAAAGGACTTTATTTAAAACGCATTAAAAATTAAGAGTTGCTTCAAATGCAGCCAAAGTTTCAATTAAGTACTTAATAAATAATTTTAATTGCTTGTATTCGTGTCCAAAGCTATTCCATATTTGGTAAAATAAAAGCTCACAAACTTATAAACCAACTTTTATTTTTACTCAATTTTATCAGTAAATACACCAGTCTGTTGTACCATGCAGCAAAGGCTTCAGATCTGGTGTGTATAATATGTCTTTTCCGGCTTTTCCCAAAGGTGTCTTTTTTTTCATTCAGACTATTTCAGACAATTAGCGAAGCGGTAAAAATACAGTGAAACTTGAACTACTGAAATCAGTTATCAAAAAGCTAAATCTCCCAAACAAACTACCTTAGTTTTTCCCACAAACAGCTCCTATATTTCAAACTCCATATTAAACTCCATTGATGAAAAATAGGGCGAGCAAATCAAATATATTTTCCTAAGACACCGTTATCAGTAACGTCACGTTCACCTGGCGATGTTAATAAAGGGGACAGTTTTGAATATCCGGCCCGCATCTGCCTACGACACGGCGAACGCCAATATTTTCATACGATATCTGGCCTTTATTTTATGAACTGCAGTGTAATGGCTGCGAAATGTTTGGGTGTTGTGAGATAATGGGTCTTATTATTGTTTTGTGTGGTAACGGGAGGAATAAATTGATTGTGCGATATATAATTTTGTTTGATTGACGGAAAGGTGATAGCACAGCTTTTCGAAAATTTACAGACTATAAGGTTTTTCAAACAACATGCTCCCATAAAACGATTTTATAGCGGTAGTCTATGCACAAACTCACACTACACAGCTTTTGTTTACCCAATTAATCTTCACTCGCTCCCAAAAACCGATCGATATCAAAGTTTTTACGCGCAACAAAAACTGGCCGAAAACAGATAAAAAATATCAATAGCCAGAACACGCGGTCCATCAATACGGCTGCAGTAAAAAGTAAAAACGCAGTAAAAAAGCCGTCGGTTTTTGATCCTAAAACTAAACAATAGCAATAAAGTACAAAATTTTGGCATAAAAATACGTTGGGTGCAGTTCGTGGGGTCGTGTCGCCACGTCAGCGGGTTCCGTCAACGGTAATCCAATATGGCGGCTTGGGCATCGGCTGTGGTACAAGCTCAGCATAAAGCCAAAATTGTGATGTACATGCAGATTTTTCTGTTGTGGACAGAGATAAATTTGAAATAAAATGTGCGATTTAGTTTGAAAAGATTCATGCAAACAAATAAAATTGTTATTGAATAGTTACTGAAACTGGATCTTACTTACTTTCCGACTTTACTTTGTTAACTGTTTTCTAAATTTTTAAGTTAGTTAAGTTATATCACAAACAAAAAACAATTTAAAACACCCAATAATTATGGTATCTATAAGAACTTGAAGAACTATAAGAATTGATTCTTTCATATAAGAGCTATAATGCCAGATATATCTACACAAAATATCATTCTTGCGTCGAAATCAGAACTACTCACTCATAACATCATCCAATTACCGTATTTCTCATCGCTCAGACCGAGTCGGCAGATAGAACGATAAAATACTTTACTTTTGCCAACTTTCCTTTTACTATTTTCGCTGAAATTTTATTAAAACGTGATTTTTGACAACACTGCAGCAAATCTGAGATTGCTTTCAAGATTTATGGGGGAAACTTGCAAATGCAAATGAAATGACTTCTCTTTGGTCGACATTCTTATATTTCTAATGTCCGCAGGCAAGGGTGTATTTGTACTGAAGTAATTTTGGCTGAATTGCATTGCTCTTTTCCTGCGGTATTCCTATTTTGCGTAAGTAGCAAAAAATCGTTTACAAACATGACTATCTGTTCATGTTCCAATTTCATGTAATTAGTAAAAAGACTTTGTGTATATTATGACTACATGTTAGCAAAATAGCTGAATTATAGGTTGTCTAAAACTTTTCTTGAGATTAGTAAAATGTTCGAGTTCATTGACGTCTAGCCTAAATTGAAGAAATCCTCTCCTTAATTATCTCTATTCAAAACTAACTTCACAACTCAGCATTCCTGTTCACAAAACTTCACAAAACGCTTAAACCAATTAACACACATAATAACAATTTTCAGTAATTCTTCTGACTCTACAGAGGCTCAACTCTGAAATAATGGCTTCAAAACTTTTACGATTTAACTTCAGGAATGAGGATAAAACAGATGAAGCCAGGCCGAATTTAGAGTTTGCTTTAAGCGCTTGACTTTCTATGCCTACGGAACAGCGAACCTGGCGTTAAGCGAATTAGCTTCTACCCACTAAAGTCTTTTTGTTAGACCAGGCAACTTTAGAAATATAGGATACACTAAAGTTGAAATATTTTGGACGCGCAATCCGGAACATGTGCAGAATTCTGAACTGTATAGCAAGTTCGTATTTTAAGCTAAAGTTTCCTTCTAGTGGAGTAGTGAACTCGGATAGCCAGCGAAGTGTGCATGCCTTAAAAATATCTAACATCCTATAGACCGTAACTTCCTGCGGGGCTTGAGCTCGCGAAACTTGGAGGCGACACATTATGATTTTGTTAAAGTTTTTATTTGATCACACACACATCGTTTTCGGAATATTATGAGAGGCAAGTAGTGTAGGTTCACAGAATGTCACACAAAAAAGATAGACAATTGATAAAAAAGATAGCTAATCTTCATAACACAATATACCAATATTGTTACGCGTTAAAATAAGAATTTTGTAATCGATTCCTCCTGCCAATATTTATACAATTTATTGCGAAATGTCCACTTTGTTCAAAGAAACTGCTCGTGCATTAATTAAACGACGTAACACGAGTCTACCGTTATCGCGTTTCCATTTATTTTTACCTTACTGCAGTTCGATTAAATGTAGGTACATTTTTTTTAAGCAAACAAGAGCAATCACTATTTAAAAGGACAATTTCTCCTTGTATTTTGTGACCATACGCCAATAATTCATCATCCTCCGAGCCTTTTTCCCAATCATGTTGGGGTCGGCTTCCAGTCTAACCGGATTCAGCTGAGTACCAGTGCTTTACAAGAAGCGACTGCCTATCTGACCTCCTCAACACAGTTACCCGGGCAACCCGATACCCCTTGGTTAGACTGGTGTCAGACTTACTGGCTACTGACTACCCGTAACGACTACCAAGGATGTTCAATGACAGCCGGGACCTACAGTTTAACGTGCCATCCGAAACACAGTCAATGGTGTCTAAGATATACTTAGAAAGTACATACAAACTTAGAAAAGTTGCATTGGTACTTGCCTGACCTGGGATCGAACCCGCGTCCTCATACTTGAGAGGTTGGCCCTTTACCCACTAGGCCACCACGACATCACCAGGCATACGCCAATAATTATGTTCCAAAAATATGATTATGAAGGTGGTTAATAAAATAACCTTTATTAGGTAGATTAGTTAACAAGATGCATTTTTATGAAAAAAAATATCGTCACAAAAAAATGCCACATCCGCCCCACATCGATGTGTCACAAAATGCTTGAATAAGTTAAGCTATGCATTTTGCTAACATAAAGTGCTAAACCGTTGCCAAGGGAACTGTGGTTTCCTACAAAATATCCTGTTTTCACGCCTTATTTGCATAAACTACGTATGCTAAGAGTTTTCAGACAAAAGAAAGTACCTTTATCCTTAAAGATAAGCGACGCGTCGCTGATTTTAGCGTTGCAGACGATGGGTGAAATTTGCCGTACCTAGGTAAAGGAATATAGGGAGATGGTAGTGGGGAGTGCATGATAGTGAAATGATATCGGTTGTATTATTTTTACGAGTAAAGTTATTGAAAGCTGTTTTGTTTTGTGTACTATTTTTAGTTCTAGAATTATTTTTTTGTGAACGGATCGTGGAGCCTAGGTCCTACAACACAGGGAATCCTAGTGTAGGATCTAGAACGTAATAAATATTGTAATAATACTAGCAATAAACGATTTTTTCATTTTCATTTCCATTTTGGAGAGTAATATATGTTTTGATCTAAATGCGCTCATCAACACGCATGCCCAGCGCGATCAGTGTGGGAAAATCTCCTTTGCTTGGGGAAGTCTTTGAGAAAATTTGGTAGATTATGGCAAACTTTTTCTAAAATGAGTCCCAAGTGTATTCGAAACTGCATAGTAAAAAATATTTTAGTACCTAATCATGATTCAAATTCAATTACCAGCTAATAAGTTACCACCAAATGCTACCACCCACATACCTAACTAAATAAAATCGTTTAGTCGCAGAACTTTGCAGCCAGTATGCTGCATCATAGAATATTAAATCAAGTTAAAAGCTGTGAACATTTTTCATCTCCATATATAAACCGCAACATGAATAATACGCTCATTTACTTTGAGTTAGTGTCATTGTTCATATAAAGTGATAAAAGTTTATTAATTAACGCGAGGTTCAAACTTGCTTTGCATAAATTACTTCAGTAAATAAAGTTGCCTGAATTAATAATTTGGAGTTGAATTATTGTTTCATCATTACTTAAATATATCATGAGGTAATCCTGACTTTAAAATTCACAAGTCGCCAAGCCGCGTGGTACGTGGTGGTGAATGAATGTTACTTATCTGTGTGAGAAGATACCTTTCAAGTATTCTCCACCACTCATGCAAATTCCGTCATAACAAACAAAACTTTTTTCTATTCCGAGACTTGTTTTTCGAAGTGGAACTTAATTCAATTTGGTCCCACCTTGGTCAGAAGAACCCCCATCACAGAGGTCATTCACATGGGGTTTAATCTAAGGACTTTGAAAGTCCTAACTAAATTTTAAACTCTCCACAGAATATTCGATTTACGTCGCCGGACCACCGTTAACTTAGCACTTAACTCCAACTTAGCCTCACTTAACCGTATCTAAATCTTAAGTTATCTTGAATTACGGTCCACCCTATGCAACTTCAAGTTAAAGTCCTAACTTTATGAAAGTTTACTTCCATAAAACTGTGAAAAAGATATATTGGTTATTAAAGGGTTATTCTGCTGAAGTTAGCGAACAAACTTTGTGTTTCAAAGTTAATTATTTCATAGTTCAGTGGATTTTAAGGATTTTCTCAGTTTAGAGATTTACTGGAGATGTTTTTGCTGGAAACTTATTACTTCGCAGATTTAGAGTTTCTTCGTGTAATTAAGAGATTTAAGTTTTGACTTCTGAAGGCAATCATGTAAAAGGCTTACGTTTTCAAGTGGTTAGTTAACTACAGATACACAGAATTAAGCACTGACGTCGCGTCGTATATTGAAAACTAAAATGTATTTTTCTCTGCCTTAAGAACGATCCTCAGTTCCTCATTAGACGTTTTTGCTTATAACGTTTAAGTGATTATAAATATAAAACATGCATAGCATGAAACCTAAAACTCTTAAGCTATAGGTACAAGTTTTACCTTTACTCACACATCTCATCTATTCCAATATTTCATAACAAACTATACTTCGGCCGTTCAGAGAATGCGTTCCTGACACCTATCAGTTAGTCACGACTAGTGATGGGCACAACATAACACTGAGTTCGTTACCGTTCCTTCAAAATGAACCGCCGCATTATTTTAAGATTATTTTCGTTTTAAATTGGCGGAATCATTTGTTTTATATTTTAGTTATTTAAGTGGAAACCAAAAAAAGGTAATATTCATATAATAAAATTGTTTTATTTATTCTTTGTTACAAGTACATTGAATTGAATGTGCGAACAGAATATTAATCAGACTCCGATTTGCTTGAGGAGGTGGTGTCTTCATCATCATCTTCGCCTACATGTATAATTATATTATTATCAATAACAGAATCAATCCTGATATCTCGGTCTAACAAAAGCCGGGTAATCAAATAAAAACAGATCGAAAACACTTGAAAAACGTGGTCTATGCGCACGAAACGACAACGGACGACTGTTTTAGCGTCACAAAATGGCGGCCCATAACGCCATTTGGGGTTACCATTTTTAATCTAAGTATAAAAATGCGGTTTGGTCATAGTTTTATTTTTATATTTCATAAAAGTAAAAAGAAAATCAAAAGGTATTATTTTATATTATAACTGTATAAGAACAGATTACGATACTTGCCTGTTATTTTTAGCACAGCACTACAAAATATAAACCGCTGACATAACCTTGTAATAGCGCAGTATAGATTTAGAAAAATATTGTTTACCAAGTTATTTGACACTCAGTTTGGCACAAAATTATAACATTCATTGATTATTGATATAATAATGTTGTTTTAATGCTCCTCAATTGTTAAAACGGTAAACAACCAGCAAAAATATTTTTATCGTAACTGCAACGCCATTGCAAAGTTACGTCGTCAGTTCAATCGCGACGTGTCAGGAACGCATTCTCTGAATGGCCGAACTATAACAAAACACAAGAGAGCTATAACTTAGTCTCCCTAAACGATGCACATAAAAATGTTGGAGAAACTCCACAACTGTTATAACACTCATGTTTTACATTCTCAACAAGTGTTGGTCGAAGCATCTGCTCAGTACAAAGTTGGGGAATCGTAAATCTTGGTGGGAACGCCCCAGGGACAACAGTTTTGACCTTACACAATATCGTGGAGTATTAGTTACCGTGTTCGTTTTTGGGTTTTTTTTTTTTGAAGTTTTACCTTGAAAATTGGAGAACTCTTTTCTATGTATGAAATGTGGGTTTACATGATCTATGAAAGAGTTAGCGCATCATAATGTTAATATGTAATATTACCAGAAAAACTTGGCGCAATGTCAAATAAGCACAATTTGTACCTACCTAAACGACTTCATTCAGGATACATAAAGAAATGCATTGTGCCTCCCGGCACATGTAGAAATCCAATCCAAAAGAAATAACTCTGTATCATCCCTTTTCTAGTTTTCTAGGAATGCATTCCTTATATTCTTACAATGAAAAATGAGCACCTAACATATTTTCAGAAAGTCCGAATGGTTAAGCATCAATAATCACACAAGTTCTCAATTCACATAACACGAAATCTGGAATATTTATTCTCGCTCACGGTTCCATAATTTTCTTAAAACTCCCTCAGACGAGCAATGTGTACTGTGCGTAACAAATGCGTCAATCAAGTAGTATATGCGTCTGTAAATGAACGACAAACATCGACTCTCTGAAACCGTGGGCAAACAAAGCTCAAACATAAATGTTTGCGCTACGATCAACGAATGAAAGCCGTGTTGAGATGTGGTGGGTTAAGGCGTTTCATACGTTCTGTTAGTCGCTGCGATTCACAAGATAAAAGAAAAGCCACTTTTAAATCAATCGTTCCAATAGACTATTCAAATTGTCGTGATAACTTGGGGAAGGAAAACTTAATCTAATAAAAGGTAATTTGTACGGTAAGTTTTACTTTTCAACTGTCAATATAAGACAACGGCTATATTGTTGTTTTCAAAATTCTAACTAGTTTTTAAAAAGCACGCAATCGGATCGTCTAATGTAGACGTAACTTGAAATTAGTTTGAAAGTCACACTGGGTCGTATTGACAAAAGTGTCGCCTTTTGCCACTATTCCAAGAAACAAAGGCTCGTGTGGTGTGATCATTTCACATAGTAAATTCAAACAATTGGTAGGGAAAGACTTGCTATTTGTTATATGATAAGTAGTTCAGAAATTATATATTTTTACATAAGTTATCATTATAGAAATATCAGAAACGTAAATTCACAAGAAAAACACATATTTTATTTGGTTTTCACCTCAAACAAAAACAATAAATTACAATCAAACAACTATAGAAATAATCTGTAATCAAATTAACGGCTCATAAATACTGAACAACACATTGAAATTGAAATTTGATTGGTAATGGGCTGCTTAATTAACGACTTTCAGATACACTGTATTAATGTGTGCTGTACCTAATTACTATTAATATTGATATAGGTAATTTGCTTTGTGAACTAACTTTCTGATTGAAGAGAAGATAAATAAATAAAATGTATTAGTCCAGTAGTACAATTGGGATAAGGGCAGGAGGATGATCATGACATAGACTCAACTTTATGTTAAGATCACTAGGTTATAGATGAGAATTAATAAAATGAAAAATGTATTTTTTAGATTTTAACTTAATCTAAATCACATAGGTACAATTGGAAAAAAAAACTTAAATATCTACACATTACAATACCAGTGCATTCGACATCGATAGCAAAATAGACAAACATTCAGTGTAAGCGAGCGAGCTATTTTTCCAAATCGATGCAGTCGCGACAAAGCAATTAGAATGCATTCGACGACCGAGCATCGAGACTATTCGATTATTAATCGATTAGCTCGACGCGCCATGCAATAAATAATCTGTTTGTGAAAACTTATCAGAATTTTTGCCAGACGATTAAAAGAACAGTTCTTTTATTAGTTTTTAGAAGTGTTTTCAGAGCTAGACGCTGAATGAAATTATGATAATGTATTGTTGAAAGTTGAATGAACTTTTAGGTTTATGATCGAGTCGTGAACGAATTACGTACCTATATTGATTGTTCGTGTTGAAGCGATTACTTTGAATCTTCTTCATAATTTACTTGAAAAGTTATTGACACGAATAGGTAGGTATTGGTGAACTTTATTTTGGTCTCTATTACATCACATCCAGGACTCACAGAGCCCAACTTTACCCAAGCGCTATATTCCTACATACATAATTCCATCTCACTTTACTACCAGTCCTGTGTTAATGTCCTTCCCACATATCCCGAGGCACTCGTCATGAAAACAACCTAAATAATTAAACTGTCCCGCGGCTGAATTACGAGATTAATTATTATACAAAAAATGCTGAAGTGAGTGTCAGACTTGCGTATGAGGTTCCGTATAGTGTGTACCACAATATTCCTCTGACGAAAGGACTAACTTAAAACGGTTGTCCTCTTACTCAAAGGACAATGGGCAGATTGGTATACCCCACCAATAGCAATGTCATATATATCATTGGATAGGCCTTTTTATGTAGAACAACATTTACTATGACAGCTTTGCTGAAATGTTTGTCCGTTCTGAGATATAGATCAAAAACTGTGCAAAAGTTAGAACTAAGTAATCTATTGATAACTCAAGTTTTTAAAGGAAAATCTAAGTACTACCAAGTGTAAGTCTTGTAAGTGCTACCTGCTGTGCCCGTTAGGGTCCATAATTGTTACTATTATGTAGCATTTCAACCTTTTATTGTATCAACTGGATTTTGGGCGTAATGAGAAACCGCACCAATAGCAAAGTCATATATATCGTTGGATAGGTCTTTTTAATTGGAACAATATTTACAATGACAGCTTTGTTCTATTGTTTGTCCGTTATAAAAGGTTGAAATGCTACATACCTAATAGTAACAATTATGGACCCTAACGGGCACAGCAGGTAGCACTTACAAGACTTACACTTGGTAGTACTTAGATTTTCCTTTAAAAACTTGAGTTATCAATAGATTATTTAGTTCTAACTTTTGCACAGTTTTTGATCTATATCTCAGAACGGACAAACATTTCAACAAAGCTGTCATAGTAAATATTGTTCTACATAAAAAGACCTATCCAATGGTATATATGACATTCCTATTGGTGGGGTATACCAGGTCCCATATATTTGTGCCCATTGTCCTTTATTGAGCGTTTAATTTAAAAACTGCAAATAAGCATTCAATTACAAAAAAAAAGTATATAAGTGTTTATGTTATGTCATCACTATACATACCTATTTCTCTATAAGTTTTATGTCATGAAAAAATGTCTAAGCAGATAAACTGACTATGATATGATTCTATAAGGTTTGGGTTTTGCTTTTCACGTTATGGAACTCTAAAAACACTGGCCAAAGGTAAAAATGTTTGCAACAACCATAATGTGGACAGTTAGCCGGAATATGAGGTTTTATTTGTCATGCGGCGAGTGTGGGACGGTTTTATATTTATAAAAAAGTTTGCATTACGTACCAAATTACACCTGGATTGCGGTTTGCGTTATTCGGTTTTTGGTTACACATACCGGTAGTTAAATTACCTACAATTGAGTGGATTGTTTTACAAAATATTTCAAGAGTAAATTGAAATAATTTGCGCGGAATAAACGTTTTAAATGTAAAGTGTGTTAATGACGCGGTAAATATATTAAAAACCACCAATTTGAATATATAGGGATTTCATAAAATAATTTTAATTATTGTATTTAGCTTAGAGCTTTTGACGCAATTTTCCGCGTAAGTATAGCCTAAACAATATCCAAATCAACAAACATTGAAACATTTATAGTTTTCGAATCACCGCCAACGAAGAGAAGACATTATACTCAATTAATATAAGGTCTCACCATATCACTTCTATCAATCTTATAACTCAATCTAGAACTTGAAATACACGAATAAACAGTCTTTTGTTTATTTAGTTATTCAAATCCCCTAACATTTACTAGGAAATCTAATTGCCCTATATACAAGAACATCTGAATTCGTATTTACGTCTGCACGTCTATCAGCTCTCAAATTAAACTATTACCTTCAGAAACGTTGGTAAACGAACCGGCTTAAACATACGGAATTCTAGTAATGTTTGTACATTACATGGTATGAGTGGAGCAGAAGTATAAGTCTAGTATTTTTCAGGCTTTTGACTACTTGATGACATATTAGGGTGCGTCTTCCCCACGCACGAAACGAATTGACAGATGTATGCTGCGCCGTGCCTTCACCACCTTCGCAAATACAAAGAAAATCGCACTCATTTAAGACGCACCCTTACTCACTTATCATAATTAGCCTTTTATTGTTGCATTGCAGGGCAAATGTGTATTTTCATGCAGAGAAAGAAAATAATTAGCTGCACCGTTAATCAACACACTTGCTCAATGCAGAATGGAAATTTCAAAATTATGAACTATTTTTCTTCAGGACGTTTTCTTTCACCGCGATTCCAACAACAATTTACACAGTTACAAATCATAAAAAGACTTACCCGATGACGAAGATTTTTTATCGATATCAACACTGAAGGAGTTACAGGACATATTTTATCCGGTCACTTCAAGCAGTTCAAACCGTTAATTTCATAAACATTAGTCTAAATCAATAAGTATATACTTTATTTAATTATAGACCCTTCAAAATATCGTTAATTTATTATGTTTTATATTGTCCTTGACTGTACATTTGGAGTATAATTCCCTATTTTATAAGGGATATATTTATATTTATATTTTATTTATATTTATATTTTTCTAAGGGATGGAACTTCTTAGAGATATCGGTGTGTCTCTTGGAGATATCGGTGTCAAATACCAAGTCTTGTGTAAATAGGGCCTTGTCTAGATTGTAAATAGGCCCTTTTGTAGATTGAGTTAGAATACTGTTTTATTCATATAAGTTGAGTAGCTAAAACTACCTTGGAAAACGACGAACTATCTTGGAAAACCACTTGAGTGATGATAAACGAAAAAAAAACTTTTACGAGCGTTTTAAACCTCAAAGTTTATGCAATAGGTGTAATGAATACCTCAATGTGTTATATGCAAAAATAATAATAGCTGGCTACCTAATTCCTACATATAGCATATCGTCTTTCATAACACTAAATACATTACTGAAGAACAACCTATTCCCAAGAAGTAAATGTACCTAACGTCCTCGCAGTCAATGACGGCTACACAAAGTTGACCTCACAAGACATACTAGAGGTTACAACATAATCTCCCTTTCTCCCCTTTATCCCGTGCCGAGGGAAAACATTCCTCCGACAAAACATGTCATAATTTGCAAACTCTCCTCGCATTTCTCCCGAATTCCTGTTTACGTCCTTGTAGTGGTACAAGATCCAAAATGGCGTATGTACGAATTCAACACATTTTAAATACTGATTTGGATTGTAAAAGTTCCTAAAAATGAATTATAAAGGTATCTACTGTACACAATTTTCTCATATTTTATTATAAAGGACAATGGGCACTTTGTATGGGATTTGGTACCCTCTCCAACAGTAACGTATGATATATAGCAAGCCTGCCACGTTAGACGTAAATGCAGCCAGTGCCACGGCCTCACGGTGTGCAGCACGAGCGCAACTCGACCGTTTAGACAAAGCAGCGGTGTACCGCTCGCTCGCCCGCTTACCATCTAAGCGCTCCGTGGGACCGGACGGCATACCACCATTCATTCTGAGGGACTGTCGCGACGTATTCTGTGAACCACTGTTACACATTTTTAATATTTGTATCTCGTCTTCGACCTTTCCAGAGAGGTGGAAACTTACGCGCGTCGTGCCAGTCCCAAAAGGAAGTGGCGGAACAGAGGCGAGCGATTATAGACCTGTTGCTGTCCTGTCTTCTCCTGCCAAAGTATTTGAAGCAGCTGTGCATAGTTCCCTCTATGACCAGGTTAAGGCTCACTTGTCTAGCGCTCAGCATGGCTTTTGTCCGGGACGTGGAACCACAGGAAACTTGCTTCATCTTATGTCAACATTAGTACCAGCGGTGGATGCTGGGTTGCAAGTAGACGTCGCGTATCTTGACTTCAGGAAGGCGTTCGACACAGTCGATAATGATGTCTTGCTCTCGAAGTTAGCTGGCAAGGGTTGCACGCCACATACGTTGAGGTTCTTTGCCAGTTACTTGCGGGACAGGCGTCAGTTTGTCGACTGTGGAGGATGCCTTTCTGAGCCATATTATACGCGATCAGGCGTTAGTCAGGGCAGCAACTTGGGTCCCTTTCTTTTCATATTAATGATTGACGATTTACCAGCAGTAGTCCAAGAATCATCTTGTTTGCTTTTTGCCGATGATCTAAAATTATTCCGTGTGATGAAAGACACTACTGACCATAATGTTCTCCAGGAAGATTTAGACAAAGTTGTTAAATGGAGCCATGACAACAGACTTTATTTCAATGTCTCCAAATGTTCAGTAATGTCTTTCACTCGTGCGCGCAGTCCACACCACCACTGTTATAAGCTAGAGGGTGAAACTTTGGAGAGAGTGACGGAGGTTAGAGACCTTGGTGTCTATTTTGCGGCCGATTTAAAATTCAGAAGTCATATTATTAAAGTCAGTAAGAAAGCATTTAGAAATTTGGGATTTATCTTGAGACAAGCTAATGACTTTAATAATATGGGGGCTCTCAAGGCTTTGTATGACGCCTTGGTTAGATCTCACCTCGAGTACTGTGCAGTGATATGGGGACCAAGTGAAGCCAAATACAAATTCATGGTTGAGAGGATACAAAATAAATTCACTCGATTTTTGTATTTAAAAATATACAAGGTATACCCCGGCTATCCTCTACTATACCCAACATTATTTGTGTTGGGTATGGTGGGATACTTCAAACTGGAGACTAGGCGGGAAGTGGCACTGGCTGTTTATTTATTTAAAGTATTGCGGGGTAAATTATTTAACTCCACAATTCTTATGGAGCTACGCATGTGCGTGCCGGATGGGTATGTGAGTAGGCGGCGGCGGCCGCAGCTGCTGGCGATGCCGAGCGCGCGCACCAACCTGCTGCAGCGAGCGCCACTGACGCGCGCCTTGCGCACGCTCAACACAGTGGCGAGTACGGTCGATTTGTTTACTTGTTCGCTGAATGAGTTCACAAGAGCCACCTATATTATAAGTAGTATGTAAGTTCAAACTTTGGTAGTGTTATTTGAATTTGTGATATTGTGTTTAGTTTTCGAATATAATGTAACTAGTTTATCGTATTAGGTTAAGTACCTGTAAAGATAAAATTAGCTGTTTGATAAATAAATAAATAAATAAATAAATAAATAAAAATATCATTAGAAAGGTATTTACGTGAAGAATAATAAAAACTATGGGGCTTGCCTCAATTAGCTGTCCGATCCGAGTAACGATAAAAATTGAATCGACATAGAAACAAGTATGTCATCCATATATGCAAATTCATTAAGAGGCATATGTCGTCAGTGTAATAATTTTAAACTCAGTTAATAGACATCTTGCATTGTTTGAGATACACTCTATTATAATCTAAAAGTTGTAATAGTCTATGGAGTCATACTACAGAAACACAATCGTCATCTGATTTGACAAAAGTTCAAAATATTTCTATTCATCTTTTTTTAAGAAGAAATTCATCATTATCTCAGCACCTCTTGAGGAGCAAGATTAAGTCGTAATATGTGCTATGTTAACATTGTCTCCTGACTTTTTAACCTTAATTGCTTGTAAATACTGAAAGACTTTCATCAAATACATAAGCTAGTTCTGCGTGAACTGCAAAGGATTGCACAGACTTTTTTTAAAGCAGTCGGCAGGAAAACATTTTAAAAAGGTCAAATACCTGTTTTTTGTTACTTTATCAGTTTTTATTCAATACAGTTGGATTTAAGAACTACATCTACGTTGACGATTTATGAACATTACACATTCTAAGTCGATGTCACGCGAAATGGACAAGGATTTGGGACTAGTCGTAATAGTAAAATTTTTTTGCCTTGCCAAGACCTACGCAATGGTACTAGAATCAACACTGTTGGACAGGGTACCAAAACGCCCATCGTCCTTTCTGTATAATGTCAATGGAATATCTATCAATTTACCCTCAAAACCACTAATTAAGGTACTCAGAAATCGGCCATTAGGACTGTGCCGTAACTTAATTCAATATTTCGTAAAAGTTGTTAGGGTTTTTTTAGTCAGCGTTTTTTACTTACGTCTTTATTTCACCAGGTGTACTAAGACCGCCTGTTAGTTTGTCAGTGCGTCTAAACGACATGTTTTTTCCTCGGGTCGGCTGGCGAGTATCCAAAATGGTGGATAACCAATGTCCGACATGAGTCCTACAATATCAATTACGTTGGAAAAAACTTTAACAAGAAAATGTATGACGCCACTTTGCATGTAATGAGAATGTTAGCCGTCTGATGAAAAATTGGTTCGTGTTTATTAGTGCATGGATCTATTTTAATCATTTTGTTTTCAATCAGTAACGAGTACTGACGCTATAAGAATTTCTCATGATGTATCTGCCTTTAAGAACGCTATAAGCCTGAATGTAATGTTTTACTTTGTGATTTTAATTTTCAAAGGCTTAAATATTTGTTAAAGTCTACAGCTCAGTAATCTTGGCGTTGATTTACAGCGTATGTAATAGATGCAGGTAACAATTCCTGTATTATAATCCTTGCAGGTTTCAATTCCTTGTCATTTATTGCAACAAAAACTTGGCGCATATTGATACTAAAAATCTATTCGACAAGAATATTATCCAAAATTGTTGCTATACCAAAAATATAGCGGCCAACCCAAAACAATCCTAACAACACGTTATCATTGTAAAGGGCTGAGGGTTAACGATACAACTTATAGGACGACAGCCCAACTTTACCAAACTACGGTTAACTATCTTGTAATGTGGCCGAGGACACTTGAGTAGGTCTCGACTTGCCTAAGAGAAACAACCTACAGGAGATGCTATTGTCATGTCTACGTTATAAGGTACATAATATGCGTGTTATATTTGTATGTCAACAAGCTTCTTGTGTGCGTGCGTAACAATTCAATTTAAAATGCTTGAGTCTCAAAATAAAGTCAAATAATTTGTCTCACTTAGGCCTTTAAAAGCACTAATCCCTGTAAAAAATACGATTAAGTAATAATGAATTTAGTTGAAAAAAATAAAAACAAAACATTTAAAAAAACTGTCACCCACAAGTGTTTTATAAATATTTTGTCGTACAGGTTTGTGCTGACGGCGTTTCCAGTTGGTTGATTGCTCTAAGCGACTTGCCGTCAGTTTTCAACACTGGGCGAATTGATTAGCCGATCGATTAATCCCAGTTCAGTATTTGATTTCGGTTTACAAGCTTCTTGTCAACTAATGAATATTTATGGCTTATTGCTTATCTTTGTTCTTATTAGTTTATTGTATTTTGTTTATCTTTCACGGACTTTCTAAATTGCGATCGTCGTAAAAAAATCTTTTAAACTAATCATATCGGCAGTTTCTTTTTTTCGGTGCAATTATTGATATTTGTCTTACACTCTGTACACTCTGCAGTTTTTTTATCTCTAAAAGATCAATTGAGCTTTTAAAACAGTACCTATTTGCTGCGTACCAGCACACAATAATAGCTGTATATATATGTATAAATAGTTTTAAACATACTGTATCTTCATTTGTTCTCAAGTCTACAACCCATTAACCACCATAACCCTAAAACTTAACAAACATATTTCAAGCATCAAGACGAAAGGGTGCAAGTGGCTACTTTAAAAAGAAAATGATTTTGATCCTTGTAGCGCGACTACGGTCACGTTCCTCCTGTGTAAATGTTTGGCGTCCATTATAGCTTAATCCTTGGTGACGCAATTTGATAGATTAGCGGCGGCCATCTTTATTTCGTCATTCGTCCTTTGAAAATGTAAGGTTAGATAATTAGAAGGTAAAGAGTTGGATGTTAGAAATAGGAGATTAATTGTGAACAATTGCGATATGAAATTAAAATAAAAGCTTTGTGTGTTAGGTCTATGTATATACCTAATTATTTATTATGGAGAAATGTTAAAGATATAATATCACCAAATAGTTGAACGAAGCATGACTAGTTAAGTTGCCAAAAGACATTGGCAATGTTTGGCGACAGACGCGAGTTCAAGTTCAAACTTATGACAATTATATTTATCGAAAAAAACTTCAACAATAGACAACTACAATGGATCAAAGTCCGCCCCATAAATGTTGTAAATCAAACAATATAAAAATACAAGTACATACATCTATCTATATCTTTATTGTATTTACTTATCGGTCAGTTCGGCAGCCACAACATCCTGACAACCCTTCGTAGGACCCCAAAGGCTCCCTTTCAAAACACCGGTAGCACAAGGCATTATTCCATTTTCGAGGAACCCCACAGTTTGACGGGAAAATCAGCCCAACGATTTTCTAGCACCTCAATTTTCTTATGAATAGAGTGCTGTAGAGTTTTCGGGTATTATTTAGCTAAAGGAGATTTTTTATTTGGCTGTTGTATCTTCTTTTATTGTTATTTTTTATCTTTGAAATCGAGTATATTTTTTCTTGCTTAATATTTCACCCGTTCTGATTACGAATTGTAAACGCGAAAGTAGCTCTGTCTTTCTTTCGCTCTTTCACGCCATAACTACTGAACCAATTTTTATAAATTTGGTGCCCAGAAACGATTGGAACGACGGACCTAAAATAATGGCATACTCCTCCTCAGGACTATAACGATGAAACATACAATAACATCCATTTAACAACATACTCCTCCCAATCCAATACACTCCTGTCACCAAAATAACAGAAACTCGTTACCATAGCAACCAAACCTATCTACGCCATGTAAATAACTTGCAAAGTTCGTGACTCAATGCGAAATATCTTCGCAAACGAATTCGCGTGCTCAGCCGCAGTTTGTTCAGTCGATTCGCGTAAATTCATTACTTTATTAGGGCTCTGTAAATGGTAGATGTTCAGATAGATAGCGTTTGTATTGTAAATAACGGGTATGGGTATGGAAAATTCTGCAATTGGTATTTGTGTTTTGTGCTGTGGTTGGATGTCGTGTTGGGTTTGGGTGACGACAAAATAGATATTTTTTATTATTTATATTTCAGTCAAAAATAATTTAGTAAATCTAAGTTACATTTAATATGATTCATGTTACAATAATAATACCAAGAACATATACTTAAACTACAACGTGTTATGTAAGCTAGTGCTAATATATCCCCAGCTAAACTATTAGGGACCGGAATTTCCCTGATATTACCCTCATAAATAGGGTTTCCACAAACCACTAAGATATTTCAGCTAAAATATTAGGAACCTTAAATTCCTTCACTTCAATCCTCCGACCGCTGTCACAATAGAATTTTAATTGCAAAAATTAATTGACCGGCTGTCATTAAACAATAGTATTTGTAAACATGAGTAAATTGGCAATTAAGTGGCCTTTGTGAATTGTTTGTGTTTCCTACCCCTGCTTACCTACCCCTGCCTGGGAGCATTCATTTGCACCCTTCATGAAGAATTTCGGTTGAAATTATTCATTGGCATACCAGCTAGGCTATGATATTGTTTGAGGTTTAGCTTGACACAAATGAAGCGATAATTGCGTAGTTGGAATTCGTCTTTTGTTTACCGGTTATCAAAATTATCGTGGATTTTAGCCAACTAAAATATTGTTATCAGCAATATAAAATAATTTTGAAGTGGTGGACTAAAAAATATAATAATGTAGCAGACTGCAGAACGGTCTAGTTTATCCTATCAAATAATGCCCAAAGTCATCATCTGCCTAAGCTTTTCCTAACTATACCTGTATCCAGTCCAATTGGATACTGCTGAGTACCAATGTCTTACATAGAGCTACAGATTATCTGACCTCCTCAACCTAGTTACTCCGCCTACTCGATATCCCTCGATGACTTTGATAAGACTGACTAATGACCATGTACAAAATACAGTCTCAAACAAAATTCTTAAATCCTTATCATACTGTATTACTTGTCTCAGCTTGTCTGTGGTTTGTTTGCGACGTCTTGTCCCATAAATTGTCCCTTATTATTCTGGTTACCATGGCTACCTTCAAAATCAATATTTAGTATCTACTGGCTAATTGCGAACTTACCAAGGTCATTAACTTACTACCGGACTCCAGGGATGGCATCGTAATTATTTGGTAATTTACTTTCCGGTAATTGATTGGGAAATGTGTTGGATGGATAAAAGAACGAATTTTAGTACAAAAGTAATTTATGAATTCAACTTGTCAGTTCAGTAAGTGCTATTGGCAATTTCTTTAGCGACAGTAGCTTTGTAAGTTTTAATGACTATCTGATCGTTACGTAACACAATTACGGTTTTATAATAGTATATATATATACCTTTGTTAAGTTTCGTAGGCTAGGTTCACCCGCTAGGAGACAGATATATTGAGCTAGCTGTGCAGGTGGCCAGGGTAGGAACTAATATTTTGACAGTCATTTAGGTCACATCTATCTATGTACAACATACTTACTATTGCATGCATGCATATAGTATGCAATTTAAAGTCTAGTGAAAATTCCTCCGAATGATGGCTTGTTTTAAAACCATAATTTCTTGGATAATGTCTTAAAATGGCAACATCAAGGGAGCGCTGATGTGAACAGAATGCTCGGTGGATCTATACTGCTTAAGTTCAAAAAAACTGAGGGCGTTTTTAAGCAATATAACATAATGCATATTGTACTCTATAACCCTATCTAATTAATACAATTATCACTCGCTTTGTTTCATTAATAGTGTGTGTAGAATGTTTAGCGCCACAATAAATATTGTGAGGTAATCACCTAGTTTTGTAACACTAATTGTTGTACACAATGCGAGCAGGAATTTCGGATTTTAATTGTTATGTTTTATATATGTTTGTTGTTAGTATTTATGGTTGAAAAATTAGTTAAATAAAGGAGGTGAATTTTCTTTCTACGAATTAGTATGCAGCTAATTTAGTGGCAGGTCGATAGAGGTTCTTTCCGTTTCTGGTACATAAGATGTAGGTATTCCTTGGAAAAGTGTGGGTACATAGTTTGAAGTCATAAAAGCTTTATCATCATATACATTTATGTTCTTTAGTCACACGATTTCCACTGCTGCACATAGCATCCTCCATTCATTTTCACAACTTGTTAAATCCTGTCTGAAAAAAACTATATCCGTATACACTTGTCTAAAAGAAATACAGATTATGACGTTGAAATAAGATCCATTCTGCAGCCACACTTTTTTAGACAAATGTTTGACACATGTTTAAGTTGTTGTAGTAAGACCGTTTACGTTTAATTAAATTTAATTTTTCAATCGACTTCCCAAAAGGAGGAGGTGCTCAATACGGATGTTCGTTTTTTTTTCTTATATACTTTCAAATCACATCGTAGGTTTCACGTCTGCAGAGAGGCATTTAGCTCAATTTCCGGCTCAAGGTAAAATTAATGAAGACAGGATATTGCCTCAAACGTGTATCGCTACCTTGATTAAACATGAACCAATATTGCGTAAGTAACTTATAGCTATCCATTTATTGTATGGAAAAAATATCGTGATATTCATCCTGTATTTAATCAAAATCTGAGTTAGGTACCTATCTTTTCCTAAATAATAAATGTCCTTTCTGGAGTTCATGTATAATATCTATGTTCCAAGCATTTGAATCGGTTCAGTAAGCTCGGAGTGAAAGCACGACAGACAGAGAGTTACATTCGCATTTATATTAGTATGAGTTATTTCATTATATTCATGAAAAAAAAGGAATAATCGCAAATTATGCTGCAAATACAACTTCGTCAACCTACCAAATATTGGCATTCAAAACCTTCATTCACACACTGCAACAACATAAAACCTTCATGCTATACAATATACTTTTACTTTGTAATTCCCGAACTTGGTGAACTTTACGGCTTCATATATAACTGGCCCCCACTCCAACAGAGTTAGAGTATCACACACTGCAAACTTTTAGTCGGCCAACTGTTTGTTTGTGCTCATAAATCAGTATGAAGATGAATGGTAGTAGGTACGCACATTACAAAGAACACTTGCCTATTTAGCCGGTATTAGACCAACTGAAAACTACGATTGGAATCAAGATTTTCTACACTAATAATTTTTGTTTGTTTGTAATGGTTAAACTCAAACACAACTGAACCGATTTAACAAATTCTTTCATCATTAGGAATTTACTGACCATCGGGTCAACCGTCTGTCGCCTGTCTGCAGTGCACTGACTCTTAATGTTCGCAATATGTTTTTATACCCTTCGAACGGACTTGTTTTGGTGTTCCCACCCCACTCGACAATTGTCAGTGACTTGAATCACATAATCCGATGTCGAACAAAGTTTTTCTTTGCACAGTATCTGACTTCGCCAAGTTGGGTTGATAACAATGAAATACACGCGTGGATCTGTCTTTGACTATGTACCGAAATCGATGTTGATGTTTGCTTGCCGAGAGAATATGAGAAAGATTTTGAGTGTTATTGAATAGGTACTGACTGCGAATATAAAAAACATGGTAACCTCATTATAATTCATACGATAAGTTTTTTTTTTAAAGGAAAACTCTCGTCGAGTTTTTTCATAACATAATTTAAGAATCTCAGATTAGTATTTTCATAAAACAAGTTTCTGATAACTAGTCACATAGCTTGAAAACTGTATTTGTTTCAGTGTCTGTATCCCAATTTAATATTTGTCGTTGGTAAAGCATACTTATCTTATTATTCCATACACCATCATCATCTGCCGAGCCTTATTCCGACTACATAAGTTCGGGTCGCCTTTCCACCTAATCGGCTACAGTTGAGTTTACAGGGAGCAACTGCGTTTCTGACCTCCTCAACTCAGTTACCCGGGCAACCTGATAATCCATGCCAATACTCCACATTTAATAGAAATAAATGATCAAGCGTTTCATACAAGTTAAACTCGGATTCAATATCCCTCATAGTTTCCTACACAATTGACTTCCTGGCACAATTGGCAAACTGAATCTACATGACGTTAGTAATTCTACTTCAATGAACGATAGTTCATGTTAAAACAATCGTTGAGCAAATCGAATAGAACTCGATTCTATACCGAGATATCTGACGATAGACCAAGTCAAATAAATCTGGTCCAACTATGCTATGTATGTGCAGTTCATCCATTTCCTTCAGTCGAGATAAGTTTAAAATATTCACCAGAAATTGAAATGGGTAACCTGAGTTCAAATGTATTCGGGTTGTGATCATTTTAATGTAAATTTTGTGGGCAAAAGTTTTTAATACAATCGACACAATTTGGCAATAACGTCACTTGTGGAGAGAAAAAGGTTTGTAAATATAAAAGTCACTATATAATTCTACTCTTCTGATATTCAGTACATTAACTAAAAGGTCAACAAAGTTCGTTTCTCGAACAGCCATTGAAATTCATATTTTTACGACGTTCTCCTTGCTGATACAGAAATAATAAGATCCTACCTATCGCAAGCACTTCCCTTGCAACTCATAAAATAGATCCAAGAAAGTAAGGTTAAGTGTAGTATGCGCTGGCAACATCTAAAAGCAGAACGTTGCGCTAAATATTACGCCAACACTGTATTTTTGTGGCGGGCAACACTTTCATTACAGGTCAGGAAAATTAAATTTATAAGTGCTGAAGAGTTTCATTTATAGTCTGTGGAAACTCATTCAAGAATCTTGAGAGAAATGATGAATATTAAAATTAGGAGAACGGCTAATATACCTCTAGCATAGGCTAATCTACTATACTAATAAAGAACATGTGTGACAAAAAAAAACATAATTGGCTCCTGAAAATAAAAACTCTAAAAACAAAAAGATCATAACCCCGCTCATATTCCAAACAAAACAATCCATTCCTGCATAAAAAGTCAAAGGAGAACCATAGCGTCTTCAAACTTTTTTAATATCGAAAGAGTTGAAGACCAACCTCCTTGTTTATTTGAATTTTGAACGGAGGCTTTATTGTAAAGAGTACCAATGGGCACAGGCTGTTGACTATGAGCATGAATGTTCAAGTTATTTTCTAAAGGAAATTGTACTCCGTTGTTACTTGTTTTGCGGTTTAGATTTGAACTTGATTGGGAGTTTTAGAGAGATTGTTCGATGTTTGTGGCAATTTATCGATATCTTTGAATTTAGCAATGATGTAGTTGGATAGATAGAATAAATACCGTATCTTGTATGATATTTTGCGTGGATTTGTTAAAATTTAGGGTCAATGAATCTGTTATTATCTAATTAGACACATTTTACCTGCTGACTACCTATTCTTAGGTTATGAACAGTTCTATCATGCATGAACAATAACGATCTTACCGATACCACTTTCACGATCATCGGAATTAAGCGTACTCGATTAACTTTTACAGGCGAAGAATCGAGTTAATCTACACTACAAGATCATGCCATCTAGCCTGCAATATAAACTTTACAAAACTTTTCCCGGCACTTGATGTAAAACATAGTGAAGTTCTCTAAAGTTAGGAGTTAAGGAAACGATTTTTCTTTGAATATAAAATAGGTATATGCCTGTTGGTGTTTTGCCTAGTTTTTAAATTGCTCACTCAGTGGTTTTTATTTTCAACTTTTATAAGAAGGAAAATAAATAAAATGTCTGGATATATTCTTTTTATTTTCCTCGAAGACAAAATTCTTTATTTATACTCGATCATGAATAACAATTGACGCTACATCACTTTTGAAAATAGGCACAATAGTTTCATATTTGCTACAAACTCAAACCGAACTAGATCTTATATGCATGCCATAAGAGTATTTTTCCGTTGTGTGGCGTGAATTTTCGATAGTAAATAGGGTTGTCACTGGTAGTATACTGCTACAAGTTAATGGAATCCCGATAGATGCGGAGCCTCACTTCAGTCGAACCCTAGGATATCTCGAAGGGAACTCTCAATAGAGAAACTTGGAAGCGCATAATTTTCAAGTTTTTAGGGTTCCTCACACAAAGGGTAAAACTGGACCATACTAAGACTGCTGTCAGTCTGTCACCACTCTGTATCTCATGTACCTTATTAGTTAGGCAAGTTAGGGTGAAATTTTCACAAATGGAGCATTATTGTTGCTGCTATAACAACAAATGAAGAGTAGAATAAAGTAAATATTTTAGGGGGACCCCATACCACAAACGTGTTTTTTGCTTCCATAGACAATGGTACGGAACCTTCGTCCACGACTCCGACTCGTACTTGACCGGTTTTTTATTATTCCTCTAGAAGTGGGACGCACTCACTTTGTCTGGATAAAGTTGGATTTTGTATAAAGAATGTTGTAGTTTACAGTTTCTCAAGCTTTATGTTCGACATAATAAAATTTTGCACGTAAAAAACTAGTTGTCTGTCTTTCATTCGGCGTGCCACAGAAACTTCTTTATTCGTCTGGCTGCATAAAAAGTATTGCTTTTCTTGAGGTTCTAGCTATTTTCATACTAGTTTATTTTGAAGTCTTTTCAGTGTTTTGCAGTGAATCTTTATTAACCCTTTTTAAAGAATAAGAGGTACATACTTGATAAAAGTCTGACACCCAAATGGGACCACTTCAAAGCTTAGTGAAAACGCAGGCCTTTGATAGTACTTGAGAACAACCAACCATCATCACTAAACCTCATCAATCCCAATCTATTTCGAAAATTTCAACACCAAACAACAAAATTCTCGCATAAATAAATAGCCAAACATATTTCACAATGTTACACAAAAATCCAATGATATAGGTCCACTATCAATCAATCAGGTGGACACTCGGGACGGGTTAAAAGCCCCGCGATTTAAGGAGACCCCCCCCCCACCCCTCTCTTCAGAAACACCCCCGAACCACTAACACCTGCGACCCTTCAACGTCTACTTATTGAGGAATTTACAGGATCAAATTGTATTTGGAATTTTATTTTCTTTTTTTAAATGATGGCGTCTTAATGGTGCTTTTAAGAGGACGCCCATATAGACTGGGGATTTGTGTTTTATGTTTAGTCCTGACATAGATAGACGTCGTGTAGTGAAAATATCTTCTTTTAAATTGTAGCATGCCAATCAGACAGGCAGCAGAAATATAGCATTCCTCATTACAACAAAAATCCCGAACTATATTTTACTATAAATTAATTGCTCAATAGAAAGAAACAGGAAATTCCGGCACTGTATTTTCTTATAACACGAAAAAATGTTTTGGTTTTAAAAATAACCGAGATGCACAAGTCATCGGCTGGCGCGTACGGATCGTCGCCGACGTGTTTATTTCTGTCCGCAGAGAACGAGAATCCAAAATAGAAAAGTCCGTCGCATCTCTCCGGAGCAGTTACACGCACACGGAAACTGTTAACTTCAACAAATTAAACAAATATTCAATTCAATACGAGTTTAAAATTGGAAAGAAAAATATTTGTGTTTTCGCGCACGTCTGTTCGTGATGGCGGTTGTGTGTCGAGTGGCCGCCATCTTGGTTTTGTTCATAGCGTTGTTTGGCTTGGTGGTAGGATGTGACGTCGATGATGTGGCTGTGTACAAAGTGTCGTTGGAGTTCCTTTGGAGTGAGGAGAGGTTCCCCAAGGATTATCCACAGAACCGGCCTAAGGCGCAGTGGTCACAAGTTTTTGGTCAGTAAATAACATAGTTTAACAATGTTTTGGCATAATTTGTAATGTTTGATGACTGCATAAATGGTTAACTTATTGATCTATTTACTATGAGCCATAATTGCTTCAGAGCGTAAAGTTTCGCGTTCGATTCCCCAGTGAAACACAGTGCATTTTGGCTTTTTATCCAATAATACCTATTACATTTCTACGCCGTGGTCTGTCTATCTTCACGGCAAACTCTTAACCAATAATAATGAAACTATAAGTCCTATCTACATATCTTTAAGAGGTAACAATGATGAGAAAAAAAATATTTTTATGTCGGTATCGGGATGTAATGTCCAAATACATAGTTTCCCTGAAATATACTTGAGAACCCGAAATATCAAGTGTTATATGATTCGATATCTATTAAGCCCATCCAGGAATTATCTCCATAATACATAACAATAATAAGCTTAGCAGATTAATCGAGATCTTACCTACTTGACATAAGATTACATTGACGATGAAACTAATAAGGTACCTACTGTCTATTTTCTAAGAGGGATTTACTTATATTTCCTGGACATTCTATATATTACTATGCTTTCGAGCGTGTCTTAAGTAAACACTTGGTTTATCTGTTTACTTTTTTTCATCATTTCAAACATTCTGTAATTTTACCATGAAAGTGTTCCAAACCAACAAAAAGTTCGTTTTGTACTGTGACTGGGATTTTGACCACAAAATTATTGGAAGACATGAATACAGGATCATTCAAAACAATGTGTCTTGTTAAATACTCAAATTAGCTGACGATAAATGTAAGACTTCATAAATATTGTAATGAGACATTAAGTAGTATGTATTACGTGATATTAGTAAGAAACTTGTAATAGATAACCTTTAAAGAATATTCCAAAAGTTCAATTGATTTCAAAATCTAACAATTTCTGTCCCAAACTCAAGTACCCACAAAAAAAAAACAAAAGAAGCTAATCTATTTCTCCCTCTATCTTAACGCGCGACATTTCGCGGTTTCGTCTGCGATAACTCGCTATTTATTTGTCCATCTCGTCTGCACGAGTCACGATCTTATCTCAAATGTAACTTTCCTAAGGTCTAGGTGGACTCATTGTATTGTTGGCTTTCCAATTTATTTGTTCTTTCTATCTATTTTTTTCGTCTTTGCCCTTGAGGGTTTAGTTTTTTTGGTACATTAGGTACCTTGATTAATGGATTAAAGTAATTATTTTAGCGATCGTAACTTCTAGGTGGTTTTATCTGTTTGTGGTCTCTATACGTACATACGTAGGTAATTTGTACCTTTTGTACTACAACAAATATTTTAAAAACATCAAAGTTTGCTTCGATATCCATGAATAAACTTATCACATGCAGAGGAAAACAGAAAGGAAAAGTATTATAAATAATTGTATAAACAATTCGTGCAAAGGGACCAAAATAAAGAGTTAACAAAGTCAAGTTCATACCACGGATTTTGATTACATTAAGGTACACAAGAAACCCTTTTTGATGCCATACTCTTAAAACTCAAGAAAGGAAATGATTAAAACTGAAAATCTTCAAAGGGCAACATGTATTATATATTAGACATGTTATTCAAAGGACAAACCCGTGACCAGAAAACAAAGCTGTCTCCATTATATTATGAGAGTAAAAGATATTGAATTATCTGTGAGAGGGTATAAATCTTCTGGTACGTCGGTATTTGAAAGGCATTTGTCCTTTTTTCGACGCAAAAAAATCCTTTTGTCTGTTTTCAATCAAAAAGGGGAGGTGATAGGGTTGGCAGTGTATAGCAAATCTACTCAAAATAGAACTCGCATATTTTCTGTTCATCTATTCCTTGTTTAGAGGGAGTTTTTTTTTATTTTTATTGCAACACCTTTTTACGATTGCGAGTCAATAAAGACGGGAAAGTGTTTGATTAAAATTTTTGTTGAATATTGAAGATCTTTCGTTCGAGTTTTATTGGTGTCGCTGTTTGATGACCGTCGGAATCGACTCTATAAATAAATTGGTGTGTTTTGATTTCATTTCAATCTGAAAAATAAAAAGAAGATATATGTACGCTTTTCTTGTTTGCTATGACGGGTAAAATACTACATTAAGCATTAATTCAACTACGGCAAAATGATAGTCATGAATTAATGAAAGAAAGGACCATTCTATATGAGACAGAGGCCATCAGGTCAATTTTAATTTACTTGCTATGGAATTTAATCTGCAATCACAATATTAAGAGAGAAGGCATGTGATATAAAATATGCTCTGATGATATACTTAATGACCAATGTTTAACAATTTCGTAGCAGCCCTACGTCACAATATAGGACTTCCACTCAAAATCAGACAGGTTCTAAAGACACATGTTACATAAAAATAGCATTAGATACGAACTTCAGCTCAAAGTGCTCGACGTAAGCTGGGAGACACTGTGACGAAAATGTTCAAGGTGCTACCTATTTTATCTTAATTTTTGTACTGTTTTTCTTGTTTCAGAAAATTTCTGTAGGGAAAAAATTATTTAAAAAAACCTTATACTCATACATACATAATACTTATTTATGTGCTGTAGGTTTTAAGGCAGTTACCATCAAATTATTTTTACTAGCTTCCCACTTTGTCATTTCTTGCTAAAATAATGTAGATAAACTGTAAGTTCAGTACTTACAACAATAACTGGTTGCATTCCACAAACTTACTCGAGAATGCACTTACTTCAGCTAGATGAAAACTAGAATTTAATACCGAAGAGAGAATGAAGATATTAAACAAAATTTCTCCGAACTTTCAGAATGTTCCGTGCAAAATAAATTTAAATGAAACAAAACTGAATTCAGTACAATTCATAAAACTTATAACGGTGAATACTTTAGCAGAAGCTATACGGTGCGAGAGCTTAAGTTGCCAAGTTTCGCACTTAAAGATAACTTAGCCCCAGATATTTTAAGCGAGCTTTCGTTGGGTTAGTTGGTACTCGTATTAAAGGACTCTGACTTTGGAAGTTCGCGAGTGGATGTTTTGTGTTTGATTGTATAGATTATTGTTAGGTATATGAGGACATGTGTTTATATTTATGTACTAAAAATATTATCACGATAAAAAAAGACTAAAAGAGGTTTAATAGCAATCCTTATTGAATGCATTCCGTAGTTCCACTACCATGTATGAGTGCAGTTTGCGCCAATTAACTCGGCATTTCTGGAAAAGCCATTTGACTCATTGACTCATTTATATTTGTTCGCACAGATCTTGCTGTAAGGTTTACCGTGTCCGAAGGTTACTACTGACTCCACAATATTTAAAATATATAACAAAATACTATTGCATACACGTGAGGCGTCAAATGGTTAAGTTCAGAAAAGCAAAGTTAATTTTGGGTCACTGTATGTGCTGATACCTCATAACTTACATTATAAATATGTAGTTGCATTGTAGTGTACCCAGCTCCAACTATCAGACATACTGAATTTAACTCAGTACATTTCTCTGGAGCCCGCTTTTACTAATCCCTAGTACTAATTCTATTGTTTGATATTTAGTTCATCTTCTGGGAAAACGAGTATCATAGATTCCTGGCCTCCATCCAAGTGTTTCTTCCATTGAAACATATTTGCTCTGATTATTATAATTGCTTATTAGAAATTTATACTGAGAACAATGTGCTACAAGCTTCTTAGTACTTTGTACTGCTTCTTTTTCAGCATAAATTCTATCATGTTGGTTTTTAATCCACTATTATTATAAAGAGAAAAGTTTTGTATTTTTGTGTCTGTGTAGATAGAAAGCTCTTTAAGGAACAAAAAAAATCCTCTTTATTATACCTACTATAAAACATATCCATAAATTACGTTGCATTAATTGCATGATTTATTCTAAATAATAATACTAAAATAAAGTATTCACATTTATATCTGAGCTAGAGTTATTTTGGTGGAAGTCGCTTCTTTTCATACTAGAGTTGAATGAACTTCCCATGTTTTGTATCAAAACTTTTACGTTTATTTAGAAAAGTTATATTCGTCTGCGACTTTGAAGATATTGACGACAAAAAGTATTGGATTTATGAAGATGAATATATTTTTATGTTGATAACCTAAATAAATAAGTCATATACTAGACTAACATAATATTTCAATTTTCGATATTAAAATAACATTTAGAACGTAACAAAGATAAATACAGCCCATTAATTTTCAGTCTATCCTTAAAGATAATTCAGTAAAATCTCATAAATACACAGTTCAGCCTATTAATAATTTGAGAGCGCACCCAGACGATGACTATCAAGTAATAATTATAATAAAACGAACATGGCCGGGCTTAGAAAACTGCTATATTTGCATATCTCCGCTTGTTTCCAAGCAAATGGTCTATAAAATGCCTCGATAAAGGCTAAGGTAGCAAACGAGAGCTATTCTGCAAATGCAAATACCATTTCTATTGAAATATTTTAATAGCAATAATATCATCATAATTATTTTCGTGAATTCGAAATTCACACTCACTATTAAAATAAATTTTGAATAAAATAAAAAGTACATTTTGAATTATAACATCATTATAAAGTTCGCTTAGTTGTAAAAACGAATGTGTACTTTAATAATACATTTTACGATTTGTTATTTCAAATTGCTCGTTAATAATAAAATTGTAAGTAATGGCTTTTAGTATTATGAGTTTTTAACATTTGAATATGAAACTATTGAAATGGTTTCAGTGTATAGAGGTTATTTGCGAATCGTATTTGAAATACGATGCTCTGGGTTAGTTGAGCCTGGGTTAGTTGAGCCTGTATGTGAATAATTGCGTGTGGCCAGTTTAAATACCTATATCCCACCCAAAACAAAAATGTGAAAGACTGCCAAGTTCGATAATATGGGAATGCTTCGCCTATAAAAGAAGTGAGATCTGAATAAGTACCAAGTTCCATACACATACCTCAGTTAAAAATAGTTACTTTTTAATGATGTTACTTGGCAAGTTTTAATACAAAATTAAATACTTGAGTCAGTGAGTGTATAGTAAAAATAGCGATTTTCTGACGTCAATATCTCAAGACCTACAATAGGTATATTAATGAAATTTTGTATTTTAGATAAGTGAGGGGGTCTCAACAGATACTAGAAATTTGATATGCGTAAATAAAATAGATTTTGAGTTACAGGGGGGTCGAATTTGGCCCGAAATGGTTAGTGTAATATAACCCACGGCCGGTGTGTCGCCTTTTTTGCTCGAACTTGGCGGACACACTGCCGTGTGTCTAGATATTTTAACTCATTTACTGTCTAACAAAGATTATGATCCAAGTTAGTAGGTTAATAACATACCTACAGTAATAAAAAATACGCCCGGAATCTTTAAAATTCGTCACATGCGGTTTCTATTTACACACTACTTTCTTACTAAGATTGCGAGTCAAAAAACTATAACTTATAAAGAAATACTTATTTGTGAATGGGACAACTGAACCGTTTACCAATCACCTACAAACAGATTTGCCTAACAATAACAACCCTACTAAAACATATATTATTTTCATAACTCAATCCACACTTCAATAAATATTATGCGGAACTCCTTTGAGAATAAACCTGCAGATAGTGAGACGCTTCGATGGACCGTTTCCTTTAGAAGCGTTTACGTTGAATTTAACTTGATATACCGGTATATGCGACAAACGTCTACATCATTTTATAGCCCAACAAATCAATAATAGAGGAACATCAAAATGGAATCTTGGGTGAATGAAATAGAGCGGTGCTGTAACAAGGTCTAATTTGGTTAGTTAGTCTCGATTAGCTTTATAAAACAGATTTCAGAGAGATTTTAAATCCAAGTTTTGAAAGAAATGAAATAGAAGTAAAAGGTTGATAGTTAAACTATTCTATGTCTAAAATTCACCACTCACATAGTCTATGTCTGAACTATATCCATAAAAATTGCCTACTATTAACACCGATGCCAATATACTGTGTTACTGTTATAAGTTTGACCTCTATGTACCTTTATAGAATATGTTGTCTTTGGCAACGGCGAAGCTCTTAAAAGAATGATCCGATTTAGATGATTTTCTTAATATGAAAGCTGGTGTTAGATTAGTGGGTTCTTAGACATTTTTCATCAAAATTCGCCTCAACCATACATAATAATCACAACTCAGTTACATTAACCACCTATTCTGTTCCAGGACAATCCCACTCAGCCAACTACACCCTCTACCACATAGGTTCAGTAGCCAAGCCTTCAGTGAGGGCTTTTTCTCAGTTCGGCAGAATCGATGATCTGGTAAAGGAAGGTGATGATGATCAGCTAGTCTACGACCAGTTCTCGGCAGGAGCAATAGGGGCTGGGGTTGGGGAGACTGAGAACATGGTGTTTGTTGATGGAGGACATAGCTTGGTAAGGATTCGTAATAAGTATTTGTGTGTGACCTTACACCTTAGTTTCCACCAATGGTAGTCTACTTCTCGTCGCGTCGGATCTACTTTGCGTACCAAATATTTCTACTTTGCGTAAAATTGACTACCTAAAAACTAAATATTTCTTCAAATTGCGTAGCTCCTGAGTCAAGCCAAGAAACTCATTGAGTTTACAGTATTTTATACTTGAGAAATCGCTTGCCTCGGAGATTAAAAGGACACCATGCAGCCTTAATAATGAAGTAATTTATTTGCAGGTGTCTCTAATGTGCCGCATGATACCATCGCCTGATTGGTTCATTGGAGTAGACGCTGTGAACCTATGTGTAGACTCCTCCTGGGTGGATCAGATAACACTTGATGTGAGAACTTATTTTAGTTAAATTATTTTATACCCTGTCATGTAGCAAATAAATTCTCGGTTAGGTGCTTTAGCGACTAGGCAAACACTAGATGTGCAAAGAGGTATTAAAGGATTATAATTATTTTATCTACCACTTAAGCAAATATTGAAGTTTGCATATTAATTACTTAAATCAGACAATCTCCAATAACTTCCTTTTTAGTTAACTAAAACTATAAAAAAACTTTGTTTACTACGGCTTAATCTAAAAATTCCTGTGACGTATTACGAAACGTATAACACCTTAGAAGACATTCTTAAATAATTTTGGGTACTTTCAGTTGGAGCCTTTAGATGCGGGTGCAGCAAGTGGTCTGACATTCACAGCTCCTCGTTGGGAGACCACACCCCCTGATCCTGTGACCAGGCACAAACCGAGGCTGCCTGATCATCCAGCTGCTGGCTTCTACTATCCAGAGCTTAGAGAACTGCCTGCGATTGCTAAAGTGGAGTTAACAAAGGTATGTTTCGGAAATTTTGTACTTATGTAGCAATTTTGTTTATTTACTTTTAAACAATTCAAATTTAATTGGCTTGGATCTGGAACTTTTCACTAATATTATACATGTATTGCTGGGAAGTTTATTGCCCCACTTCTTCCCAGCAAAAACACATAGGAAGTGGCGAAGGGCGGGCGTTTTCGGGGTCTTTATTTTTAACGTTCGAAGAGTGCTGATTTATCAAGCTAATTTTAATCGAGTTTGCTTTCTTATTATCATTTACTTTACCTGTGTGCAAGGAGTAATTTACACTGGGCGTGGGTGATACCGCTTCCGGAAACTAGTTCGTCCTAACTAAACAGGCCCAATTAACTAGTAATAACATAATTGCCAACATTAACAATGATCATTTCACTTAACATTTCCCACTTAACAGTAAACACAAAAACGTCGAAATTTCCATATCCCCACCGTCATCTAAACTCCTCGCATCTCGAAGCGTTGTAATGTAACAATTATGTTAATATGAGTACATGATCGCGTTACACAGGCTATCGGGTTACTCTGATACGAAGCTCCAGTGTTTAATCAAATCATTCTGTTCTGCTGTACGTGATAATTTTATGCCTGGGGTGTAAGGTGTAATGTTGTTATTTTGTAGGAAAGTAGCTGTTCCTAGCAACCTGAGGGAACTAGGTACTTCTTAAATATGGATAAGAAGTACATAGCCTTTGGCTTTTCTAAAGATATAGACTATTAGTGCATCTACAAAATTTCATTTAAATCGGTTCAGTAGTCTTGGCTCGACAGACAAACAGAGTTACTTTCGCATTTATAAGATTAAAGCAACTGATGAACTGTTTTACAAGAACATTGTGTTTGATGAATTCGGTATTTCCATTAATGTAAATGTCATGTCTGCGCAACATACAGACATGAAAATCAAAACTAAATAAACACTCGAATTACTAACACAGTTTCCACAGAAAGTAACACTAAATTCTCGGAAAATTCGACCATGAACCACTTTGTACGGCGAACCGCCATTACCGTATAAAATTGCAGTAACATTGTATGAAGGGGCCATTTGTACGAACCCATAGTGCAACCCAGCAATCAACTGTGGAATAATTGCGTTTCTGAATTACATCGTAATGTAAGAGTTAGTGCGCATTCGTTTTTTACACTGTTCAAGTTTGCTGCAGAAATGCGGAAGTTCTTAGAAAAAAAAAAAAAAGTTGTGAGGGAAACTCAGAACAGGATTTCTACATATTTTTTTTTGTAATTTTATTTATTTATTATACATAGCTATCATTACAGGATCTTTATTTTGATTTTATATCCGATTCGACAGAACTGATTGAGACTTTGATTATCTCCTAACTAGTATAGGGAGCCCAAACTTGGGTCATTTTCTCATGAATACATTCATCGTATAATTCGTAATTATCATCGTCATCATCATCATCGCAGTCCACTGCTGGACATAGGCCTCGTAATTCGTAATTATGGAAGAAGAAAATATAATCCATCTATCCTATTTCAGGTGAAACAATATTCAACAAAGGAACTAAACGATTTAGCTCGCAAAGAACTCATGTCAGTTTTAAAAGCTAAAAACGAACATAAAGGACTACCACGACTAACGACAGTTGACACTGAGGATGTTGATGACGTTGAAGATGAAAAGACATATGATCATGATGAAATGACCAGGAATAACCCCATGGATCAGCTGAAAAACTTAGAAGTAGAACCGGTTGGCACACCAAGACCGAATATACCTGAGAACTATGTGGTCGTTGTGACTACACCGACGACTACAACGTAAGTGTTAAAGCCTTTATTTCTAATGCTTCGAGATACAAATCCGGTAGATTTGTAGAATATATCCCAAATATTTTGTTAAATATATAGGTACCTATACAAAATGTAGGTGCGGTCATTTGAATCGTATTTCATCTCACCTCGTCTGGTCCTTACCTAAGTTCAGGATTTGATAAAAATATATACTTCAAAATAAATAGAGGTACTTTGAAAACAGATAGACAGTTTATTTATAAGCTACGTTTTTAATAATAATAATTGCCTAATAGTTTATTAGCCCTCTTTTATGTCATGAACATCTTAAGTGCCATATCAAAATCAAGTGTCTCTAAATGGGAACACCAAATTGCTTTCTGCAGAGACAAATATTTTTTACAAAGCTTGAACACAGAAACCCACTCCAGTCATATTGAAATTGATAGAATTTCATATCGTTACTTACCTTTATTACTTTTCCATTAGTATTAGCATAAGGAATCGTTCATATTACGTCTTGCTGATAGTTGCTACACGAAAAGTATATTACTGTAACGTAAGATACTCTGTCTCTTCGTGATAGACTCATAAAATGTTGAACAGATTTTTATTCAATTTTCACCAATAGGCCGAATAATTGATGATTAAAGTCTTGCAAAGATGAGTTTTGTGGAGTGAGTCGGAGTTGTTTTGACTACACGAAAACTTTCTCGTGTCAATCATGAGATAGTTTTAGATAGTTTGAGATATAACCTATTTGTTCTTATTCGAGAGTCAGTTCCTGAGGTGATAACCATTTTATTCATAGTATTCCATATATTCCAGGACTACAGAAAAAGAATTTGAAGGCGAGCTCAAAAACATGGATGACGTTGTTTTAGCCGTCGCACACGGAAGAAAACTTGGCCTACACAAGCATCTGCCTAGGCACTTCAGGTCACGCCTGCATCATGCTGTTAACAGGATCCAACGTAAGATTTCTGCCAAACCAGTCTTACAGACTTCTTTCACGATCCATTTCCCACACAGAAAAGTTTGACCTCTATCTCATCTGAAAGCAAGCAAAGTTACAATGCGCTTGCCTAGAAGCAACCTGTTTATTCTTAAATTAGAAATAATGTGTTTAGAGTAGGACTAAACTCTCATCAAAGTTCATTTAAATCGGTTCAGTAGTTTTGACGTGATTTTATCGTTTTACGTTTCAGTTGTTGGTCGTCCTACGAAAAAATCCCTTGGAACATTCAACTTGCCTCATGCTTCTTTTTGATTTCACAGCCAATGACTGCCTCGTCTCAGAATGGAGTGCCTGGTCTCCTTGTTCAGCAACCTGCGGTTTCGGCGATAAGCTCCGGTACAGAACTGTTATACGCGAGAAGAAGCCCGGTGGTCGCGACTGTCCCACCCTGACTGATAGGAAACATTGCGGCAATGTCAACTCTTGCGCACATATCGATTATTTTGAATGGTAGATTAATTATCGAATACATTTTAATATTTGAATTTTGTTGTTTTATTTTAGAGATTTCAATAAATGCAAAAAAAAGAACGTTTATCTATCTAATGCACATCAAGGATCATATGGTAACCAATAATAGGCTTTGTATAAATAGAACCCAAACAAAAAACTGCTCTCCACAAAGTAAATTACACAATACTCCCAAAGTATCCAATATATTTGCGAACCACTCAGAATCCTTTACATTCTTTGCCCTTTTACAAAATGAGTCCCATCCAGTCCTTTGTCAACAATATCCGATACTCGTCCTCAAATTTCACAGAAAACTAGTTCAATCCCTTTGAACCTCATTTTTCATTATTAAATAATTAATTTTAATCATACAAAACCAAAAAGCTTTAGTTCAGTAGTGTCGTAAAGTGGAGAAACTTTATAGAGGTCTGGCTGTGTCAATAAAAGACGCAACGCTGTATTTCGAGATTACAATATAAAATATTTAATGGAACGCTGACCGAAGAATTATTTAGAGATAGTTCTCAGGTGACGTTTGGGCTTTCACTTTAATTAAACTTAGCGGGGACTTTGAATTAGCTTATTAAAGGCACCCTAGATAGAATAAGTTTACCAAATATTCAAGTTACGTAATTTAATCACTAGTACTACACTTGGTAACTCAATTCTTATCAATTATTATAATAAACAAACATAGATTCTTATTTATGAAACAATAGAGGTCAAAATTATTTCTAGCACATAATTCATAAAGAAATGATTACAAAAGAGGCAGGTACTTCAACCTTTCGTATACCTCGTTTCAAATGCACATGAGGTACTACAGTAGACTATGAAAATTCTGGCAAGTTGGTGAAAATATACTGGGCGGAGTGAGGGTCATGGAATGAAGTACTTCCATAGCTGTAACCGCTTCCCAAGAATTTAATTTAGTTTTAAATGTTAAAGAACTTTAGGAGTACGATCGTAAAGTTCTGGAAGAGGTGCTCGTGTCTATGAAATAGCGGCCCGGCCCCGGTTCAGTCGTAACCGCTGAAACGAGAGCTCAACTTTTTATTTTATATTTTTATGAGGGCAACCCTTTTTTGTTTTATTGTGATTAGCATAGATATATCGTCACCCAGTTACATAGGCTGTAAGAGTCTAGAAAAAAGGCTTGATGGATAGGATTACTTAACGTGTACTTAGATGTTTATTTATGAAATGCTTAGAAACTGACCAAACCGTTTCCAACCGAGAGACCTGAAATATACCTATAGGTTCATACTGAATGTAAAGGCAGGGTTTTATACACCAATGTATTTCTGATATTTGGAGGAAAAATGCCGAAGAAGATCGAAGATGACCGCAATTGAGGCAAGGCAAGTGTTTTTTGGGACTGCCTAAAGTGTAGTAGGTTCGGCTTAACTGAAATAATAAAATCTTGATTGATTGATAACCAAGACTCCTCTTAAAGCTGATTCCCTAATCCTCTCAGACCTCCGGCACGTGAGGTATGCAGTAAGCGTAGTACCAGTGTAATAATCAGAATCAATTGCAAGGGCACACGTTTCCAAAATTACGAACATCTCAGGTTATGAGCTAGAGGGCGCGCGAGGCGGCAAAGTGTTACCCCGGATCGACCTGACAGGGTCATTGGTATTCCAGTTGTGATCTCCTCAAAATCAAGGAGTATGTGATTCGATTTCTATACAGCTGATGGAAGTTTATGGAGTTGTTAAAACCTTTTCTTTGTTGTGAGAAAAGTTTTTGCCAAAGAGTTTTCTATAGTCTATATATTCCTATACAAGGTAAGCTAGAACTGGTGAATATAAATATCTTTTAGTATTTCTTATGCATGGCGTGAGTTAAAATGTTCCTTGATCTTCGAGTAAGCTTCCAGTATTCCAAATGAGAAGTTTTCCCCCATCACTTAACAGGTAAATAAATGCATTTCTCTTATGTTTCACAACTCTATGTAAATATCTTGTTCACTCAATCGGAAACATCAATTGAGTGTCTCACCGCGGGTCACATACTAAATACGAGCCCCTTCGCCCTAACACTACATTGTCTTGTCAAAACAAACCACCTATCATAACGTATATTACGGCGTATATCGTCTGTACATATGTTCAATAATATATTGGGGGCCGGTTATTTCGTACATCGTGTACAAGTAATTGAATAGCTTTCTTCTTTACTGAGCAGTTGTGTGACAAGCAACCACAAAAATAAAATGATTTTATGGTCCAAAATTCTTGATAAATAAGTTTTTCCTATAATCAGGTGTGTTCAGCGGAATCGTTAGATACTTTTATGGAAAGCATTATAAATAAATACAACAAATGCTTGGGCACTTTAAGACACATCAAAGTGTACACTCGCAAATTGCAGCTAAGTTATCTAAACAATGTGAACTGATACTAAAAATCCAGCTGAAACTAACATAAATCCGAACTTAACAAAAACAAATTTAATCCACGACATAAACAGCTTAAGACTGAAAACAAAAATAGAAGCACGTTGAAAGTTCAATTTTCCAATACATTAGGATCGTACCGTTTCGCTGTAGTGATTGATTCACGGTCCGTGCTACCAATCCCTGTGATTGATATCTGAACGGGTGTTTAGTCTACAATGTGGTATAAACTATTACGTGTAGTTTTTGTTTTGTGTTCTGTGGTAAAAGATAATTTTATATAGGTAGTTTTATTTTTAGTATGGAAGTCGATATGGCTAGAGCTAGACAGAATATTACTTGTGAGATGTCGGCACAAAGAAGAAAGAGACGTGCTGTGCAAACCCCAATATTGTCTAAATAACCACAGGGAACTGCTATAGTTCGCTATTATTATTAACAAATAATTACTTCCATACACAATTCCAAAGTCTCAAATCTTCAAGCTTCACACAAATAATCTTGCAACAAAATTGTAACTCAATTACGTTGTGTCCTTTTAATTTCTTAGAAGTTTACTTCCCGCCAACGCAGTTTAACACGCAATTCCGCAAAATATCACTATATAGCTATAACATCGTCCCCTTTCGCAAAGAACACAATAACTGATTTGAATACACACCGATTGAATACAAATCAATTCATAATGGACCCGCCGAGGGTAGACAAACAAAAATTTTATGGAAATACAAATTCCTTCGATTGTCTTTTTCTATGCGTCCAGATTTTTCAAATAGGAGTTGTGCAGAATATTAATTGTTATAATGTCTGTTGGTGAATTTTCTTTAATTATAATGACTAATACTAACTCAAAAAATAATTGAGATATTTTTTCGACTTCCTTAAGTAGTGTGAAGTAGTAATAAGATTAGCCTCTGCAAGATGCCACTAGTGTCGCGATAGCACTACTAGATCTCCTGAGAAGAGCGCAAATAAACAAACAAAATCTTCAATTACAGATGGATATAAAGGTCTTCCACACACCGAAATAAGACAAGTCAATTTTTCAACGTCACATTGCATTATTTCCATGCAAAGAAATGGCAAAAATAAAACGCTGTCAGCTGTTTGCTTCCCATGCAGTGTTACGGGGATGTTGCGTGTTTGAAACATGCCATCAGCACACCCCTAGGGCTAACATGGTCGGAACATGCCATACTATACATAGACGTTTGAGGGTTAATTTTGTGAGAGAAGAAATGATGGACATTAGTGGGTTAACATCTAGTTTCATGCCATTAGAATTTATTGGATTTCTAATGAAAGTTACAATTTAGATTTTAAGTGGTATTTCAAATTAGATGCTCAGTCCTATATCCAATTTGAAGATTTAATTTCTATCTCTGTTTTACTGAATGCTAAAACACTGAAGCACATGGTGTTTGAAATTACCTAATTTAAAATCTGATCGAACTATCTGAATGATTTAAATCTGTTAACTATTCGATTGTGTATAGGCAATAGAATTCATGGACGAATTTAGGAAGAAATTAGAACTAGTTCACCCCCAACAGTGCCACGAATGCATAAAAGACGAACAATAAATTATATGTATTAGAAGCAGCTTGAAAGATGCACCAGTTACAGAAGAGATGAGAGACAAGCAATTACTATTGTCTTCTATGAGTAACAAGGAGGGACGAAACACGTATGTATGAATCTGAATGGATGGACTGAGAGATGCCATAAATAAAAAGAGATTGAATGTTAGTATGACGAGTGACGGAGAGGAATGGAAAGGGAAAACATACTGCGCCGACTACAAATATATACAATTCGGGTAGAAAGAAGAAGAAGAATGCCCCTTTACTTATATTTTTGCTACTTCCTACCATACTTTTCATGCCATGAATTGTGTCATTAAATCCTATTTATTTTCTCAACACCAAAAATAAGGGTACAATTTGGTACCCATATCTTTTGCGTTCCACTTATCTTCACGCTCATTAGCTTTTCCTGGGTAAGCAGAAAGGTTTGCTTAATAACGTCGCGGAAATGTTAGACTGCTACATTGTATGGTATGTGTAAGAAACATTAAAAGATACGCACAATGTGGTTTGTTCCCTTAGCTTCCCTATTTGTACTGTGTTCTGACATGCAATAGTAGCAACATTCAAGAGATTGTATGGTTAGAAAAGTTTGGTTTAAAAAATAATTGGTGAATACAATGCTGACGCAAGGCAGAATAAGTACTCACCTCTTGCATAAACTATGAAGACAAAATAAATAAAAAAAAAACATATATTTGACTGATCGTCTGCCTCGATATGGAACATAATGATTGAGTTATAAGATTTAGTGAAATCACAAGATACATGAAAAGACTAATGTAGGTACGTCTTTTCTGAACTGATGTTTAACCGATTGGCGTAACTTTCGAATAGATGTCACATCAATCTCTTACTATTATGCCCGTAAATATAATGAAAACCTGATACCTACTACTACCAACCATACATACATGAATCATTACATAATGTCCAGTACATAACCATCAATAAGCAAGTGATTTGTCACTAGTATTTATTATGTAATGTCTATGGATGTCTATGGATCTTATCAAATTATTAATACAAGACTTGATTTATTTGCTTCATTTATTCCTGTATGTCAAAGTTATGACAGTCTCTTTTATTTAGTTTTATGAGTAATAAAACTCCAGCAAATAAACGTGGATTTCGCCAAGTATTGTTCTTGTTGTTAGATGAAATACGTCTGGTGAGAATTAAAAAGTAATTAGGTAAAAATAGATCTTCGGTTACCTACAAGTGAAAAACTTATTCAAAGTTCTGAATATCGTCTTTGGAATTTTAATAAAATTAGAAAAATATACTTAAATAGGGTTTAGTTAGGTTTGTAGTTATGGTCTATTTAAGTTTTTCCATGCCCACTTTTACGTACATGAACAATGAACAGAAAAAATAATGTTTTTCATAACATAAACCCTGAAAATAGCTGCTACCCGGCCCGAGCTTAATTATGTATGTATATCCTCACGTTATATAAAATATATATATATATATATTTTTTTATCATGTGTCGTATAAAATTGTTGCTCTGTTCAAATGGTGATACAGAGGTTGATGCTCTTACACTGCTATTCAAACTTAGCGCTATCGATTCAACAAAAAGCCACCGGCCATTTTTATTTATTCCAAGCTCACGTCTTGAAGACGAACCAAATCTTATTCTCCTGAAGTTTTTTTTTATCCAAGTGCTGGTTTTACTGTCGGGCACATCGTATCCGGGCCGACCTTTCTTTTTATTCCGTTCCGGTCTTGTCCCATTTCGCTTTATGTGGTATCTATTCGGAACTACAAAATTCGGAGTGTCTCCCCACTCTTAAGGTCGAGTGTTAAAAGTTTTACAGCCCATTTTAGCACTACGGATGGATGGATTGACAAATTGTGCGCGCCACTCTTTTGTCAAGCGAGAAATTGTGAACAGAATGAATTGTAGGCTAGTCGGTGATCTTTAATCTTTATAAGACGGTTTTATTTCGTTTTCCTCCAAGCTGTTTTTGGATCGTAAATAATAATTGGATTTTCGGGGAAATTTTAAATAAATACAAACGAACCTTCAAAGATTCTAAATATTGTTTATTGGAAATTCAGCGACAAAATATTTACTTACTGGATTATTTAAATAAAAAATATATTTGTAGTAGTTCATTTCTTGGAAATAATATCTACTTCACAGCATAAAAACAAACTCCATTTAGCAGCAAAATTATTCCCAAAAATTCTGGAAACATTTTCACTACAGAAACTGAAAAACTGAAGTGAATAAAAGAAAAAATACGTTCGTTGCGCCTATCAAATTCTTCAATCGTACAAATATACATATGAACATCTAACCCTACAACTCTGCGTTGGAATTATTGAATGTTTATGACGAAGAAATGTCTGCGAATGTGTCACAAAAAGCGAGGCTTGAGATTTTACGAACTTTTTATAACATGAATCCACTTGATTACCTACTCCTTTGGAAATACGCCAATCGTAATATCAGATTCCATGTGAACGACTCACTATGTGCGTGAACATCAAAGGAACTTGACATATTTGTGTGCCAACAATATCGCTAATATTTCGCGCGTAAAGGCTAAGCATGAATAAATAATGTAAATCGGATTGAGTTAGAGTGCTGTTTTTGTGATATTTTACCGTAACACAGGCGTACCTACATATGTATGTCCAACGAACATTGTGTATTAAAATAAATAAAATTACTATTATTTAATTTAAGTAATAAGTTTATGCATCTTTATCAAGGCTCCAATTACTGTTGTTTAATTCAAACAACAGCGACAACGAATCCAAAATAATAGTTCTCGACAAAATTACTTACCCTAGTTACAAAACAACTAAAGTATCTACAAATATTTTTAACGTTATCCAAAACATCTAAACTAGATCACGCCACTGGTCATAAATCAACCGGCCACGCGTTTGAGGGTTACAAAAAACATTGGCGGTGGCGAAAAATTGCGGTCAAAAATGCCCCGCACGGCACGCGTGGATTTTAGCGTGACGTAGCCTAACGCGGTGTCCTGCGTGAGCGACGAACGCGACGCGACGCGACGCTGCGAACGCGACGAACGCGATCAACTCAAAGGAATTCCCTACATGCGGCCTATGTGACAGTCTGCGGCGAGACGCGACGTAACGCGTACTTGTTTTGAGGGCGACCAGACGCGACACCGCGAACTATTCAGAAGCGTTGATTGTTGTGGGACAAAAAAAACATAAATATTAAAGAAATCGTTTATTAGTACAAACAAGTTGGAAGATTGTTGCTGTCTGTACTTTAAATATGAACTTTCAAGCAAAATTGTAACACAACTTCTCCATGATTTGAGAAGTAATGACCAAAATCACGTAGGACATCTGTCGCGTATAGCATCGCGTCGCATTACGTCGCGTCGTGTTGCGTCGCGTCGCGTCGCGTTCGTCGCTCACGCAGGACACCGCGTAAGGGTTTTTTCCCTTTGCTATTATATATCTGTATCAACTGTCTGGATAGTTTTTGTTTGTACACCGTTTTAAAAAAGGACGTGTTTTTCAAAGCAGCTCCAGTTGAAAGCAAGCTTTTTTTGGATGTTTGTGTTTTTGCCCGTAACATGTGTTGGCATCTCGTTTTTGGGGCACGTGTAACTTGTATGTTTTTCTTGTAAGAACCTATTTTACACACTTTGCATATGGAATAAACTATGTCAACGGAGTTAATTCAAGAACACTTGACATAGTAAGAGGAGACAGGCACGAGTAGAGACTCAAAATACAATTTTTAAAAATACTGTCGAAAATCAAGACTGCTAGTCTAACTAGAACCCGAGCCACATAACTTACAAATCAAAAGTACAAATCCTAATCTCGAAATGCGGAGTGGTTTAATAACTGGAACAGTTTAACAAAATAAATAATATCAAGCTGATAACATTAATCATCAAGTTCCAGCCACGGAACCACTTAAGCTAATACTTACCTAAATATCCTACATTTATCAAATGCAATCTATCACAAAGATACGAAAGCGCAACCCCAGCTATCGAATAATAAGTACCAACAAACGAATGACGACAATAACAGGTTCGATTCAATCGATTCCCACCCGGCATCGAGTCATTCAGGCAGGTGATGATTTTACTCGATAACATGTTCCAATCAGTGAAACAAGTCCCACAATTACCTTTACTCGCTTTGATAAGGCACTTAGTTCTTCATACAAGCAAATTAGATACAAAAACTTGCTTGAAATTACTACTAACTAGAATAGTTCCCAGGCTTTATATTTTTTTGCTTTTCGCTATGCGTACAAAATTATGGCGTACCTAGTTAAAATTATTAGCTGTTTCCTGCACTTTCAATCGTAACTGAAGGAACCACTTTATGCGTCAGAGAGTCTTGGAGACTTGGAGAAGTTTATTGTTTATCAAAAGGTTTCGTCGAAGGCGTGGCCAATATTTCGATCTTACTGTAAATCATACAATCACATTTTAGGACAGGTAAGCACAAATAAATTAGAAGATTGCTAAATTTAATTATTGAATTGAAGTCAATAGCAGTGAAAATTAAGTACCTAATTCAATTTGAATTTAAAACAGTTGAGTATAAACGTACCTATAATATTCACAAAAGCACGAACAGTCTACAATACGAGATTATTTCCAGCGTGTCTCCAGCCAAGTTGGCTGATAAAGAAACAATTTGTATTCAATAAGTTTCGCAAACCCATAGGGAGTAAGTGCCGCGCCGAAATATCGCTTCGCTACGAATTTTACGTACTTCTATTGACATGGAAATTATTTTACTGGAAGTGCCTGAAAAAATGTTAGAAAATGAATAAACATTATTATCCTTCTCTCCTTCCAGTTTTTTGTATACCTATCATGTCCTATCCAGAGAGCTAAGGTAACGTAACTAATGTTTTTTAAAGTGGCTTTAGATACATAACTCAGCCTGCAACCTGAAATTATCTACCTATGAATTTTGTTTATTACTACACAACAAATAATGTTTATCGCAATTTGTCGCTTTTTCCAGTAAATCGCGAAACCCTTGCACATAAGCTAGTTTTGTACGTACCACGCATATTCACGACAGCGCCGTCGGCTGGCAAACGGAATAGGTAGATACGACAGACTTAATGAAAAGGGCTCCACGTGCGTTAAAATGTAATTTGGAACGTGTTCAAATACGCATCGATGGTGCTTACTTAATAAAGGCTTAATGCGCAAATAACCTGTGGCTTCCAATTTGTTTATTAAATCGTAGACGTTTTTTAGACACAAGACGTGATGGTATGCAACACAGAGATTTGAAATGCCTACGAAAACAAAACCAACATATTTATAAGACAAAGGATAGGCTAGGTACCCCAATAATTTCCCCCGTGTATTGAAAAACTTTATATTCGTAGCCAAGCTTACCATATATCTCTATAGCATGACTCACAAATAGCGGGCGAAGAAACTAACAGAATAAAAATGAATAATGTCCTTTAGACTAATGCCTCGCGCATTAAGTATTCGGCCCGCAATCGGGAACACACGTGCAAGATGAAACTGCAGACTGCAGGCAAACTTAAACCATTTACCGGGCGCACGTATATAGGGAAAACATCGCAAGACGCCTGTTCGGAAAATATTGCGGAAGAAGTCATTAGGAAGGCACTGTGCAGAAATATTAAAGAAAATAGCAGTCATGCCGTCGGGAAATAAAAAATATGTAGTTCCTTGAATAGAAAACCATGAAATAAACTAAATGAAATTAAAAAAGACCATTGAAACATATTAAAAACAAAATACAAATAAAAAATATATTGCATATCATGAGCCTTTAATAAAGTTGAAAATACAGTTTATTTAAAAGTATGGACAAATGGACCTTATTTATCTGCAAACAAAAACATGATCGCACATAAAATTGTACACGAGCATCTGATAAATGGCTATTGTAATAGAACTTTGATCATCAATCGTAGAGTTTTAGTGTGACATTTCAAAATACAACCATTACGAGCTCCTCAACAAAACGTATGCGATCATTGATCATACGAAGTTAGGAAATAAAATGGGCGACGTACATCCCTGTTTTCAACATAAAATGGGGCATATAAACAATATTATTTAAAACATTTTTTTATACGTGTTTACTGTTATCATACGATTGTAGTGTGACTTCATAAGTCACAGATCTAAACTAAATCGATTGTAGTATTATCGATAGCACACATCTTTCAAAAACGATGGAAGTTGCGGTGGTAAATAATTTAAAGAATCCCAAACTTCACGTTGCTCTCCTTTACTGGGTATATCGTGATTCGCTTCCAACTCCAAGATTTCATTGTGATTGTTTTTTTCATGAGTTTTGCAGAGACCAGATATCTCTAACAATTCATTGGACACTGCATTGTATCTATCTTTGTGAAATGGACAAACCGAATCAACCACAATAAAGCATTGCTCTGTAGAACCAAATTTACTGTTTGGTAAAGCCCCACAATCACAGTTAGGTTTTATAACAATATGGGGTGGTTCATCCCTTGGGATGGGATGTCTTCTGTCAACACTTTCTACAATATTTTTTTTCAGAATAGGACTGACAAATTGTGCAGGATTTTCTTGTGACCAATCTATTGTCTCCAACTGCAATTCATCACAAATACACTTGGTCGCATCACAGTCACAATCATCAGGTTTGGCATGGCATGTCGTTGCAACTGCTTTACTAACAGTAGCTATTAAGTCTGCTATGTTTTTAGGTCTTTTACTACCAGTTTTATCCAAAACATCTTTAGAGTCCTTACTCATATCTTTTATGACATCTTCGTCAACTAAGATGTAAATATTGCCAGATGAAGTAATTTTTAATGATCCAAAGTTTCCTTTTCCTTCGTTGTTGTTATTAAGACTTATAATGATTTGTCCTGAATTTGATCGTCTAATCGGTATTAGCCCTTCTGAGTTTGTAGTTAAATAATGTTGCAAATTATTGATGAAAGCTTTTTTTGATTCCTTGTTTAAAACAATAGAGTATTGGCCAGAATCAGTCCTTTTCAGTACAGCAGAAGGTTCTGATAACAATTGTTTATTTTCTTGAAGCTGCACCTTTATCTTTTCATATATTTGAGAGTCACTGCTCGCTTTTCTGTCGAGCCGTTTTGATTTTCTTAAATTTTCTCTGTGGATTTCTCTACTTGAAGCAGGTAATTTATTTATTATTTGTCCAAACGCCTTTGCCGATGACGCAGAACTTTTAGAAGAGAGATCAGGTAACAAAGCTTCAAATACCGGTCCATGAACCAAAACTTTAAGGTTTCCCGATGAGGATTTTATCAGCAAAGCATTGTTTTTATCTGTTGGAGCATTACCTTCAGTGTCTAACTCTATTATATAATCTCCTGAATCTGTCCTGTGTAAATCAACAAAACATTCAGTCTTAAGACCTACTAATTCATCGAAAACTTCTTTACAATGCTTTTCGAACTCCTTATCTAAGAGAATTATGTAATTCTCTGATAGTGTCATTTTTAGTACTGCTGGTAACTCTACTGGGGATGTCGTGACCCCAGTAACAACTACTTTGAATAATTCTTCAGAGGAATGTCTTTTACACTCTTTACACGTTTTTGGAATAAGTAATATTCCCCCAGATGGAGTTTTTCTTAGCATAGCATTAACTTTTTCATCATTACTTTCTAAATTTATAAACAACGTCCCAGAAGCAGTCTTTGAAAGAAGTACTGGGTGGTCAGTTCCATCATACTCTGTATCTTTTAAAGATGAAATATCTCCGCCATAAAAAGCTATAATACCCGATTCAGTTTTCGTTACAACTGTGGGTAGTATTCTCATTATTCCATTTTTACCTCGAACTTTTACGAAGATATTTGCATTACCTTCTTTATATAGGTATGCCAGTTCCGATATGAAGTCAGATTCATCCTCACGAACTTCACTTCCAGATATATCTGATTTCCTATTGCTAGTAACTTCCTCAGTTTTAGTTATTAATTTTGATTTGATGTGTTTTTCTGTACCAGGTGAAACTTTCGACTGTTTGCAGCAAACTGGAACCGGTATAGATTTTGAACAGGAACAGATGTTTTCGTCCTCTTTATGACTTTGCGGTAAAACTGTATCAGTGGCGCGTCTTATACCTTTTTGTGGTAAATTGGTTTGTTTGCAGCAAAGCCGATCCGGTGAGCCTTTAGGACAGGTACAGGAATTGTCTGCTTTTTTATTGGGTTTAATAGGAAAATACTTATCTTTAATGGAAGGGCTTGGACCTGAAATGTCTTTTGGTTCAACAAGATCAGATGGAGAGTTAGTATCGTCCTTCAATTTGCAACAAACTGAATCTGGCATAGCTTTCGGGCACTTTCCCGTATTCTTACATTTAAGATTTTCTTTGTCTACAGTAGTTAGTGGGTTAGAACCGTCCTTTATTGGTGAATTTGTGTCACTTTTAACCTTGCTACAAACTGAAACAGGACTACCTGCCGGGCAAGGACACCGAATATCTTCCTTTCCTTCGATTTTATCCTTCATATCTTGAGACGGCATAATATTTTTTTTCAAACTCTGTGTTTCATTTCCTATTTTCTTTAAATATTCATCCGATAATTTAGACACTTTCGTTGGACTGTCTTCTCTTGTCGAACTTACTGACAATTTAATGCTTTTTGAAACACTTGAATTTGGTACTCTATTAGATAAGGTTTCTCTAAGCATGTTCATCATTGTTTTATGTATGTCTAATAGTCGTGTCCCAGACGGTGTTTGCCTGACTGTTACTCTCTGTGTATTATCAATATCATTTCCCTTCGTATCAAAATAAAGTAACAAATTACCAGAATCTGTTTTCCTCACTGATATATATAAATAAGAATCATATTTACTCTTCTGTTCTAATAGTTCAATTATATCTTCATCTAGTTCCATAGCTACCCTTCCTGATTTTGTTTTTGTCAATTTGGTAAATTGATTTTTTGCTTTGCCATTTTCATTATTTATTGCTATCTTGAACTGATCTTTAGCGACATTTTGACCAGCCCTTTTTTTGGCATTTGCTTGTGGTGATTTTCCTTGCCTTTGGCGACTGATACCAACTTGTTCATACACATCCTCTGGTCTATTTGTTGATGGTTTTCTAAAATTAGCGCATGTACCTTTATTGCATTCATCCTTTACTTCTGCTTTCAGATGTTTTGCATCTGCAATTCAACCGAAATTATGATATATTTGGAATAAGGCCTATTAAATTTAAAATCATATTTATGGTAGAATTTACGTGGGAGTACAAAACAAATGAAAGCAGTGCGTGAATTTTGCCAAATTAAGCCTACATAGAACGTAAATCAACATAATCATCATAGTGTTAATAACAACAAGAACTACCTGGGAGTAGTATCAACCACAGGTAAATTTTCAATATTTAATTATCATGAATGAATCATCTAGATGCATGTTTCTTTGAAATCTTTTTACGTTTATTAAGTCTTAAAACATCAGTATTGTTCTTAAGTTGTGATTTCATCTTTACTTTATTATCACTTTTGTCCAATTTATGTTTTAATTTTTGAGATATTGGAAAACCTTTTTTTGTATCGCTTATTCGTGAATAATTATCAGGATCAACAGGAGCTGCTTTTTTAATTTTTCTGAAAGTGCTCTTGTGATTTGCAGGGTTTCGATTTTGTGTCTTAATACAATTGCATTCATATGGCTCGAGTTCTTTTTCTTCTAACTTGACTAAGCACTTTCTTATATTATTTATTTTCCTTCCATTTAATTCTCGGTCTTTGACATTCTCCAGAGATGTTTCAACAGAAATATTGTACGTTTGTCGAATGTCTTCTAATAATTTTATCTTTAATTCTTCGGCACCCACATTGCCACATTTTTGGGGTTTGTGAATTGTTTCAGATATAACAGCATCAAAGCTTTTTTTATCACTAGCTTCTTTATCTGACATACTTTGTTGTAATTTAACAATATTACTAAGAATGGAAATAGATTTTACTTCAGGTGTGTTTTTATTAAGTAACCTAAATTCTTTCGAAGCCTCCAATGTTTCACATTTTACTTCGACCTCATTGACAGTATCTCTACTTAAATCTTCTAACTTTGTCAATGAGGATATCTCTTTGTACAACGACTTCAATGTTACCCATTCGACTTCTGACGAAGACAGATTATTTGTAGGTGGCATCTGCGGTATCACAATGTCTTTCATGAGTTGTTTAACAGTTTCGCCAACTTTTCTTCCAACGAAACTAGCTTCGAATGACTTACTTTTCTGTAGGACCTTCGCGGACGATTTATGTTTTAACTTTAAATGAGTACTCTCTATTATAGTTGCTTTTACGTCGCTAGTACCCAAAGTTTTTTCAATTTTATCGTCACAACTTGCGTGCTGAAATTTAGGACATAAAATGATTTTAATATCATTGTCGGGTTTATTAATTATTGTTTTATTTCTCTGTGGTATTTCAAACCCGACATCAAGTCCTAGTTGCACGTCTTCCACCAAACTAGTATCGTTGTCACTTCTGCTGTTTCGGCAAATATTTATAGTGTTTCCTTTTTTACGTATTTTCTTTACAAATGGATTTCTGCTTTCTCGTGATACGTAATTGGACGAACAAGCACAATATCGACATATTTTGTTTTGTGAAGTATTAGATGATAGTAAATATTTCATGGGTAAGTTCGAACAGTCGCAGTCGAAATCTGGTCTTCTTGATGAAGTCAATACACCCGATTGTTGTTCAGGTGCACTGGGAACCTAAGACGACATTACGAAATATTTAGTTTGTAATTGTTCCCTAAACATGGTGGTCCAGTTTTCTTATTCTACCGGGAAATAAAACCACCATGCACTTTTTTTAGTTTTATTACGAAAGTTACATTTCATAATCGTGATACATAACGATATTAAAGATATGATGTTTGCAACAGGCAGGATGCCAACCTAATCTTCATGTATGTCCAATCTAACACTGGAGGAATCAACGTCTAAAATAGTGAAACTCACTTTTTCTATTGGCGACACTTCACTGTATCTTCCCAGTACTTCCTCAATAAGTTGTTGTCGAGGCTCATCTAAAATAATTATATTTATTTGTCACGAGGACTGATAATATCTAGTAGCGCTAAATTGTACTCCCACGCAAATTTTTAATCTTGTATCTACTATCCACTTACCTCTATGACATGGACATGGTTTTACCGCCTTGCCTCCGCAAGTGCATGCAGCCTGAACATAAGAAATTAATCTATTTTATTTTACCTTTATCATCACATTTATGAGAGCTTTCTATAATATCTTATTTCGCCTTTATCTACATCTAATAAATTTGTTCATCATGGCTGTTTCAACCATCATATCAAATTAGTTACTCAATATACCTAAACTTGGCGGTGGTTTTATTCCCCTAATGAGAACGATATCAGTATTTTTATTGAAAACTCACCTTTTTATCCGTCGCTAGCAGGGTTGGTACGAGCGGCGGTGTGGGATGATGATGTATGGAAGCCAGTGCCTCTGTTCCGAGCATACACTGGGCTGCTCGCATGTTCTTGGAGTTCTTGGAGAAGGCGCAGGATTGTCCCGCGCAAGGCTCTCGCTTCAAGTCGGAAGCTCCTGGCAAGCCAAGCATGCCACAGTCCAAGCTACATGCTAGCGGTTCGCGGACCGGACAGATTTTTGAAGGCGATTCCTGCGGGTTTATTTCAAATTGCATTACTTATCACAACTTTTAATCTACTAGAAGAACAGATGCATTAAGAATGATTATTGACAATAATAACAAAGATTGAAACTAAGAGACGCATTTGGGTCTGTTTAGGTATTTATTAAGGTGCGCCAACCGCCATGCTTAACAAACATTAAACTTAAATTTTAATTTAGACCACGTTATGTGAAAGATAAATAAGGTATTGGACCTTATAAATCTTTCACTTCTTTCACGACTTGACCAGCCGTCGAAAAGGTGAAAAACCCGTGTTTGCCAATAAATACCTTTTCGTCCGCAGGTTGAGGTCCACACGAAACAGGATCCGTGGGTGGAGGCAGCGCTTTCTTAGTGCAGATGCAGGCTTTGGGTCCTTTCGGACAATGGCACTCACTCGGACCTCCCCAGCGGCGACACGGCTCCTGGGCAATAGTTAATTAAGCAGTAAATAAATTCTTAGGAAGAGTATTTTAAAAAACTGCAACTGCTGTCTTATGTACTCTGTCACGTACTGCCTTATGAACTTTCTTATAAACTCCCTTATTGTACTTCCTTATATAAGGCAGTACCCCTATGTACCCCTAGGTACCCCTATGTACTGCCTTATATATACTCCCTAATGTACGCCCTTATATAATTATGCTCTTATTTACATAATTATTACCTTATATATCGTGTAACTGGATTTAATGACTGTGTATATGAATTTTCAACCTAACGGTTGGATGTGCCCTAGTGTAATACCACACGTTCTATAGATATGTGTTACACATACCTTCCTAGATCCAGTACCCTTATCTTCTTTAACGGGTTTGGTAACAGCAACTTCTTTGAGACATACCATCAGCTGCTTATAAGTTTCTGGATCCATCTAAATGTCAGAAATGCATCAAAGAAACTCATTGAGCATTTTAAAGCAAATTAGAATGATTTCTCTCGAGGCAACTTTACGATTCTGAACACTTACCTCGCATCTTGTCTTAACCGCCCCACCAACTATCGTCAAATTCAAATTCTTCTTTACAGTACTCAAAATGAATTCTTGTAAAACTTTTCTAGTTTCCTCATTTAGTTTCCCATTCCTACTTCTCTTCAAACAATTGAGGACACAATCGGCTACGGCTTTACCGGGACAGGTTTTAGATTGCCTTTCCAAAACTGTGTACATATTATCGAATACATTGTCCAAGAATTTTTGTTTTACACTCATGCATACGCAATCCATACTATGGTCTAGGCTACAATGATCGCCTTCATACAAGCAGTCCCTTTCTGCTATACATCGTGGACAGTCAGTGCAGAACTTTCTAACATCTATAGTGTCAGTACATTCATGGCATTTGATGCACTTTTTCCTAAATTCTATCAATTCAGCTTCAACTTTTTTGATTTCTTCTTCTATGGATTTTTCTTTATTGGCACATTTCTCTTTGCAATTATCACATGTCTGTTTGAGTAGGTCTATGTCTTGAATTAGTGCTTCTTTCTAGAATTTTGAGTGAAAAGTTTATGATTTCATTTATATACTGTTTAGTGTAGTATTACCTACATCTACTATCTACTCTCCTTAACATCTACTATCGTAAATTTTTGTGCAATACCTCTGCTTGAAGATCTTCATTCTCAAGTTTCTTCTGTAGCAGTACTCTACAAATTTTCTGCAAATCTTCTCTTGCTTCTTTGACATACTGGACACCTTCCTGTTCTTTGTCAGCTTTATGTTTATACTCAACCGCAAGCTTCTTTTCCACTTGAGCCATTTCTGAGGCTATGGTTGCGATTCTTGCCTTAAAAATATATAATCTTTAGCTCCTGTTCAAAACTCTACTAACGATAATGTCTCGTATTTTGCCTTAAGTCTAAAATCTGCAAAGATAAGAATACTAACATCAGAGGCTTCTTTCTTCGCTTTATATGAATTCTTCGCTTTATACAAATCTTTATCGTTACTCTCTATACGATTCTTAAAATCGATAATCTCCAGATCCATAATCTTTAGATCGTTCTTCTTCTGTTTTATTTTCTCTTTTATATCTTCGTTACACTGGATTATGTTCTGCATTTGAAATTCTAGATCTTTCTTATTCTTTCGCCATTTGTTTGCACTTTGTTCTATTTCTTTCAGCTGGAAGAAATATAAAAAATCTACATATATATGTATATATCGGTATAAAGTCCGAATTTAGATTACTCCTTGTTAATAAAAGGGTACTGAAAGATCGATAACAAGATTAAATAGGCTATGGTTTCAAGTTTCATTATAGAACGCAAAATAATCTTTTATCTGTTATTCGCACATTCAACTAGACAGATGACGGGGTTCATGTGGCAAATGTTGTAGCAATTGCCCAATTCACCTTACGTGAGGGTTTTATTCAATAGTTTTACAAAATGATCTTATTATAGGGAAACTAAGTATCAAAATATTCATCCGCATCGCTGTCAGCTGGGATCGTGCCCAAAAGGCTGGCTGCATTGCCACGCTGGATGGCAATGCATATCCTTTGACCGAAGTATAGGCCAGCCCTTTGGTCACGAGTGGACTCCACTAATCGCTTACTAATTTCTCGAAAGAGTCTGTGGGCACTTGGGCCCCATGGTCCCAGAGTTTCAACCCCAAACGGCTCAAAAATGCAATTGCCGGTGAGGTTTACATATTTGTGCCGCTTGAGGTTTTCCGCGGCTGCAGCAGCTGCACCGACACAGCTCGCCGTACTGGGAAGGTGGGAAGGTGCAAGGGTGTCGACGCAGGTTGCGTCCCACACCAAAGACCTTCCCATCTTCCAAGGCATTATAGACATCCCGTCTGGTCTCTTGCCATCGTCGCGCGCCAATCCTCTGGGTTCTAAAATGGCTGGCACTCCGGCGGTGACAAGAGCACGACGGATAATGTCATTTATGCTGGCGTGTCGTGCCATGCGACCAGCACTTTTGCTACAGGAAAGACCATGGTGCCCAAGGCGGTCCACAGATTCACCGCACTGGCAGCGATGCGGAGCCGCAGTGGGGGCGCCGAGGCGTAGGCATGTAGCGAGCCGGAATGTAGTGTCACCCAGTATGGTCCCAACGCTGGGTGACGGCAGTGCGTGAAGCCATAGCCCTGACTCCCACTCTCCCACAGCCAGTAGGCGGGCACGCTCAGCAGTATTGACAGATGTTTCAATTAGTTTATTTCTCGTCAATCTGCAGAGCGGCTCGTCCCACTGTCTCTGGGAAGCCGGGTTGTCTTGACGTTGACTATCGACTCGCACTCACTCACCATTGTCAAGTTCATACTCGCGGGACGCAAATGAGGCCCTTACCTCTTTTGTTAATACGGCGTATCGGTCCTGAGACTCGGCAACTTTCTTTTTGTACGACTCTTCCATGCAAGACCACATAGCATCAGCCTGCTTCAATAGTTCTCCTCCTTGCTTCTCCCTCTCTTCTAAAATTTGGATCTGTTCCTTGAGCTCTGCCTGAGCTGTCATCAGCTCCCCAACTCTGACGTTACATTTCTTGTCGTAAGAAGCCGCCTTTCAAAACATGTAGCGTTATTATAGTTCGGCCATTCAGAGAATGCGTTCCTGACACGTCGCGATTGAACTGACGACGTAACTTTGCAATGGCGTTGCAGTTACGATAAAAATATTTTTGCTGGTTGTTTACCGTTTTAACAATTGAGGAGCATTAAAACAACATTATTATATCAATAATCAATGAATGTAGTTACGTCGTCAGTTCAATCGCGACGTGTCAGGAACGCATTCTCTGAATGGCCGAACTATAGTGCATCGTAAGTTTTGGAAGATACTAACCGACCGCTATTTTTAATTCAAAATGATGAAGAGTATTCTGTCAAAGTTCGTTAACATGATGTATAAAAGTATATACGAATCTCGAACCACGCTTCAGTCATAAAAGTCTACTCATGAGATGGCTTAGGGTGCTCGTAAAGTATGGGTTAGAAAACTGTCTCTACTTAGCACACTTCAAAATAGGTCCCTTAAACCCAAGTACCTGCTACGCAACACGTCACGAGTTAAAGGAAAATAGGTTGATCCTTTTCGTTGTTTATGGGTGAAGTACAGGATTTTGTTTGAAAACTTTTGGGCACTCAAATTACTTGGTTATTATACCTAGTATAAATAAATAACAAGAAAAATAAGTGTAGGTTCGCCTTTCCTTAAACTGTACTCTAAACAAAATCTTCGATACGAGACAATTTTTTTCTCCAAGATTCATGCAGTTTCAAACACAGGCACGGGTCGGCAACATTTCCTTTTGTATAGCAATCGAGACTAAAATGGTCCCAGTATACGAAGGGGTTTTACTTTCTAACTATTATTTGAATCACTCACCTCTTTTAAATTACATAAAACTTGACTGAGTGGCAACTTGTCACCGTCAGTGGAATTGGCACAACAACCATGACGATTGGAAGATTTTGGATCTTTTTCAACACGTATGCTAAGAAATAAAAATTGCAACTATAGTAATTGTAAAGGCGAAATCCCATCGATGTATGCACCCGTCCGTACAATACACTGTTTGGTTTATTCAGACCTTTCGAACTCAACTTAGATTTTCATGTAGTTTTTAAACATTGACAGACCGATTTCATTGCGAAACCGAAACGGGACGCTCGTTTGATACCAAAAACATACTTAAGCCAAAAAACACTGTATAGCTCAAGGTACTCATTCAGGATCTTGTACACAAAGAACCAAAATTGCTTCTAGGTATTTTCTGCACCTGATAGCGAAAAAACCTTGTTTCGTCGTAGATAAAAAACTATTACCGTGTCACTCGATTGACAGGTAGTTCCTTTCCTTTATTCGAGTCCTGGTCTTTGCTGGCTCTAAAGCAGTCGACGCGCGCCGGCCCGTACATGCCGGAGCAATCTGCTTCCCCACACAAGCGCTGCTGGACTTCTTGCTACAAGTACATTGCATAGTTTGCAGTACATTGAACTAGGTAGGTAATTCATTACGGAAAATTCTTGCACATGCACATCCCCACTGGCAGGCGTTGTGTATTATATTGCTCAGATGTTGTAAATAAAACAGATATAAAAAAAAAAACACTTTTTGGAAAATAATTGGGTAGGTAGGGAGTGTACAAAATGTATAGGTACCACTTATTAATTTTGTACACTCATTCTATTAAGGAATAAATAACATTTCAGTCATTGATAATTGCACCCATTGTCAAAAGAGCTGGTAAGACTATGAAAGCAAAATAAGACTTTCCCATAAAAGTGGGAATGGGAAATCAGATTATGATTTCCCATTAGTAGACTGATGCCAATTTCTGCCCAGCCCAAGCGCTTATTAGGTACTAACTTAGGTAGGCACAATGAAAAAAAAAACTACAAACCGTAAGGTTACATTCAGGATCATCTTGCAGAATGTTCCAGAAATCGCACATCATTTTGATGCCGACCTGGTTGTTGTCACAGCTAGCGCTTTCTTCAACAGACCCGGGTGGAGGCAGGTTGCTGCTAAGATCCTTTATCAATTTGTCCAACATTAGGTATCGTCGGTTCAAGCATTCTGGTATCTCACGCATTTTGTGGGATACCAATTAAGTACCGATGATCTAAAACAAAGGAAGAGGTGCGTCTTACTTATTAGTAACAATACAATAGGTATCCACTACTTTTGACGTTGATGACGTTAATGCAGAAGCTTGGTCAAAATATCTCCACCAATTACCAACAAACCAGTTATCATCTGCCTAGCATTTTCTCTAACTATGTTGGGATCGGCTTCCAGTCTTAACCAGATGCAGCCGAACCAAGGCTTGGCTACTATAATTATTTAAAGTACCAACTCACCATTTGAGATTCCAAAATAATTTACGAGCTGTGCGCAAATAATAGCTTCATTCAAACTTTGTCATGATCGGTGACAACAGCAAACAAATTTTTAATAATTTAATATATTTTGCTAGAATTTTGACATACTAATTCCATTGACAGTGTACTGATTATATAATGGCGAAAAGGGGGCAAGAGAAATAGAAATTGAAATGTATTTCGTGCCAGTTTGAAAAAGAAGTTTTCCCGCCAAATAAAAAAAAAACTGAAAAAGAGAAACTAGAAAATTCCACTGACAATTTATAATTTCAAGCTTATCTTGATAATTGTTTCAATAAGTTTCTTTAATTTCCAGAGAAAAAAATAATAATTTATTTTTAATTATCGTTTCACAATTTTCCTAAAATATTATTAACTATCTCTAAAAACGCTTCTCAGATGAACGTCAAATCTGTTCCAAAACTACATCACATCACCCAACATTTTACAATGTCAAGCACAGAGATTCGGTTCCAATGGTAATTTTTAGTTAGCATAATAATCTTTTTTCCAAGCTTTACTTACATTCTTATTATTAATAGTAATGTAGTAATTATTATTTTTCGGATAATAATATTCTTAACTAGTTAATTACGATATCATCTGTCGGTATGAAAATAATAAGGTTTCAGAACGCCTATTGATTTGACCATCATGTCAAAATGTCAATATTTTGTTGATAACATTATAATTTATTTTACAATCAGTTGAACAAGCTTCCTCGCCTTCTCGTGATCTCTGTGATAAAACAATACAATTCATTGCTGCGATAAGAAATCTTTTTAGTCTGTTACTGATTAATAGAGTACCAGAATAATGGCAGAACTCTGTCCGGTAAGAATTAATTTATATATTTTTTGATGATACAAAAACCTATATGGAGGTAAACTGAAACTATGAACTATATGAAAGTCAACATTAATAGATTAGTATCAAGAACAAATTATTTCAGCCTGTTCTTCTAATCCTCACTAAACATGTAGGTAACTACTTGATAATAATTAATAAAAAGTGATAAGGTGTTGAGTATTTACTGTTTTAACAAATAACTTATTAGAGTAATTTACCTAAAATTTATTATATAAGTAGCAAGCACTAAATAGATTTTTTCTGTTCCAGGAACATCCGAGAAACTTGATCCCGGAACTATGCAATCAGTTCTACCATTTGGGATGGGTAACAGGGACAGGCGGAGGCATTTCTATTAAAGAAGGGTAAGTCATGCTTTTTATACATCAAAATCTATTTACCCATTATTATTTGCTAGCTGTTCCGTGAGGTTTCATTCTTACTTCCTAGCTTCCGCCAAAAGAACTAACTATAATAATGGCGTCCACAGCCGATTTCGGCCACAGCGGCTGTTCTCATTTAAGGAGATCAGCCAGCTGCGCAGGACATATTATAGTGCACAAGCATTTGCGCTGACACAGGTGCACTCCCTATTCCTTCACTCTCATAACCCGATGGGACGGCAATCCGACACGACCGGAAAGAGATCAGGCACAGGACCGACATTTACGTGCTCTCCGATGCACGGGAACTAACTATACTTACACTTTAACTGTACTTAATAGATTTTCGACTTTTTATTTTAAGTATAAGGTTCAATTTTGATTTCGAAAAATATGATTTTTCCATATTTCAGAGATAAAATCTACATAGCACCATCAGGGGTTCAAAAGGAGCGAATGAAGTCAGACGATTTGTTCGTCCAGACTATCAATGATGAGGACTTGGAACTGCCACCACCTGAGAAGAAGTAAGTTATTATACCCATAAATAAAAAACTTATAAAAAGTAAGTTTATTTATTTAGTCTCATTTTGTAATTACCTATTAGGAAACTGTACAGTCCTACCTATTATTTTATGAAATATTGACCATAAATATGGCCAGTGTTATGTTTGTGTCAGATAGTACAACCACAAACTTTTAATGGAAAATTTTTAGATCCATTAGATAATGGTATACGCTGTTTCATAACTGCAGAATGTGCCTAGCACTACAAACTAAATTATGTACCAACTCTTGTACCACATTTTATGCAAATACGAAATTATTATTATTATTCCAGACTAAAGAAAAGCCAATGCACTCCCCTATTCATGCTCGCGTACAAGGAGCGCGGCGCGGGCGCAGTCATACACACACACTCACCCCACGCTGTCAGATGCACTCTATTGTATGACAAGGAGTTTGTTATCACGCATCAGGAAATGATCAAGGTAATGGTTTGAGTTTCACGTTATACAAACAATTGGTTGCCAATTCTAGACGCAGCTACAGTAGGAACGATGGTATAGGAAACAGTGCTTTGCCAATGCACATGAAGTTTCTGAATACACAAATTACTCTCTTAGAATGCTGTCTTTACAAGTAACAACCTATAATTGAGTGGTGTGACCATTCCACTTAATCCTATAGCCAGTCACAGTCCACTGTTCTCTCAAACTCTACCAGTGAGGCTATGAATTACTAGCTATTCCTCACAGTTCAGATAAAATATAACCTATGTTACTCAGGGATAGTGTAGCTTTCCCATAGTGTGTGAATGTTTCAAATTGATTCAGTAGTATAAGAATAAGAACCTTTACAGTAAAACCTAAAAAAGGCCTCATTATAATCCAGCCAGCCATCAATCACCAACATAATCCTTCTCAATCCCTAGGGTATAAAAGACGCCTCCCTCGGCCGTTACCTCCGCTACGATGAGAAGCTAGTGGTCCCCATAATTGAGAACACTCCCTTCGAGAAGGATCTTGCGGGGTCCCTCGGTGAAGCACTGCGTCAGTACCCTGGCACGAGCGCTGTGCTTGTGAGGAGGCACGGGGTCTATGTGTGGGGAGAAACGTGGCAACAGGCTAAGACTATGTAAGTACAATATGATTCTAATTTATATAATGTTCTCAATAAATATTGAACCTTATGCTTTAGAGATAAAGTTGAAAATCTAAAGATATTTGACTGATTGCAGTAGCTTGACGTGCTGGGGGGACACATCCCTTTATCAAAAATCTATTTCTTTGTCTAAGCATACAAATTGTCCATCTAGGTATAACATTTCTACTGGTTGAACTATCTCATCTCTCAGAAATCATGTAAAATGATGATGCTCTAACTCAAATAATTTCTGTTGCAGGACGGAATGCTACGATTACTTATTCGAAATGGCTGTGGAGATGAAAAAGTTAGGACTTGACCCAGCCTATAATCCAGAAAAAGTCAAGAATGGCGCGAAGCAATGACATCGAAATCTCATCTTTGTCACTTGAACTCCACTCATAGCACATAGGGTAGGCTTTTTTATTATGCGGCCATAAAAGCGATTGTTGAGAGTTAATTTGATATATGAACTTCCAGAATTTTATTTACCTACATAAGAAAAGTTTTATAACTAAGCATAAATAAAAACCAAAAGATTGTTAACTATTTTTATATACTTGAAATATAATTACAAACAGAAAAAAACGCTTTCATTGCTAGACTTTAAGTTTGGTATCTTCTTGTAACAACTCGGCCACAATGCTTTCGGATACAAGTCCAATGTCGAGTGCTGAGTCTCTCTCCTTCCTTCTTTTTACACGACTTCTTCTAATGCCGTGTATACTAGACGCACACCGCTGAAGAATTAAATCTTTTACTTCTTGCAACGCTGCCTTCGACAAAAAATTTGGTTCTGAGTAATCATAGCCCGAAGTCAACCCGTCCATTCTCGCCATGTTGTAAAGGGATTGTAAATCTAAAGAGTTTTTATTCTTTTTGCGGTTTATGAATTTTTTACGTTTCAAAATCCGCCTCAAGTCCTCCAGATAAGAATGATTCTCCTCTATTTTACCGTCGAGAATTTCAATTTCTTTGTCTGTTAACTTTTTGAGATCCTCGTCTAATATATCGAACTTACGTTTGATATTTGTTGATAGCGTGGGTAACGCTCCTCCTGTAAACAATATTTGCAAAATTAGTACATAATCAAAAAAATGGTTAATTCTCAAAGACGAACATTAAACTGGGAAGCCTATGTCCACTAGTGGTTTAGACTAGATAATTCCGAATGGCACTTCAAAGATATGCTGGCCTCTCAACTTCACCGTCACTGGCACCACACTTACCAAAACCCTCATTTAAATGAAAATGATTTCTTCTACATACGCTCTTAAGACAGTGCTTTATATCCATCCCACTCCATCTTATTACTGAAAGTTTATTTCTCACCTTTGTTCTTACTGTCATCAAAAACAGGTTTGATAGAGAAGAATGCCCTCATCCTCTGCATGGGCTTCAGAACTTCCTCGTACTGGTCAAATATATCGTATTCCACACAAACCACTTTCTCGTCTAATCGCCGGAGTTCCAGATTATTTTTCTTGTATTTGGAAAATTTCTCCGCAATAATCTTTACTCGTGGCACCTCCGCTATGAAGATCTCTTTCGGTATGCGCTCACGCGTGCCTGGAATACGGTCTGTAGAGGAAGTTAGGAATCAACGGTGAAATAAGGTCGCAAATTAGAAAATAACAAACTGGAAATTCACGTCTATCATTTTTTTTACGTCGTTTTTGAGATGTAGGCACAAATGTAAAATTAAGTCCCACTAAGTATACTGAAAATTGAAAACATTACCATCTTCTATTAATAGTCTATCAATATCATCAATACTGTTCACAGTCTGCCACTGAGAGCTGCTAGCCCTCTCCACATAAGCCGGAGCAGCGCCTGTCATTTGATCAGCGTAATCTAAATGGAAGTCGATCTTAGTTGAATGGTCGCAAACTAGTTTTTTCAAACCCTTCAGCTGAATGATCGATGGATCAAAACCGTATTGATCTTCTAGCATACTTTGGTACTGAAAAATATGAAAAAAAATTAGGTACCTATTTGTAAGAAAAAACACTGAAGTACAGAAAACCAAAAACAGGTTGGCATATGAAGTGGGAAAATTGCCCCTTTGAAACCTGGCCTTATTATTACCAACCTACCTGTTCATTTCGACGTTTGGGTTCCAAATGGTTATGCCTTTCACGACTGGTGGCACTTGGCATAAGCTGTTGACGACTAATGGCACTTGGAATAAGTTTCTCACGACTAATGACACTCGGCATAAGCTTTACAGGATTGGCGTCACCTAGCATAAACATTTCAGGACTGTGGGCACTTGGCATAAGCCTTTCAGGGCTGGCGGCACTTGGCATAAACCTTTCAGGGCTGGCGGCACTTGGCATAAACCTTTCGGGACTGGCGGTACTTGGCATAAACCTTTCAGGACTGCGGCCACTTGGCATAAACCTTTCAGGACTGGGGGCAATTCGTATAAGCTGTTGAGGACTGGGGGCAATTGGCATAAGCTTTTCAGGACTGGCGGCACTTGGCATAAGATTTTCGGGAGTAACGGCTCGTGGGTTATGCTGTTCAGCCGTTAAGGGACGTGGCTTATACTTTTCAGGACTGATGTTCTTGAACGATTGACCGAAATCTGATCTTTCTGGCCTCACGTAACAGCACCGATCGTGCCCATGTGCACTCTTATCTTTACTCTTCGCCTTATAAAGAGAATGTGCATCATCATTCGTTCCTTTACTCTTATTCGCACTGGTCCTACTTGAGTTTTCTCTACGTCGCGGCACTCTTCGTTGATTCTTGTTCATTTTGTTCTAATATCATTATGCATTTTACGTTAGATTTTGTTTGTTATTTCAGCATTTTTGTAAATTGACATTTTAGCATGACTTATGTTATGAGTGTGTGTCATAGGTTAAAGGAATACCAATAAGTTTTCATTATATTTTTCGGTGGTAATGGTTATTTCTTAGGGATTGTTCACACCAAACGTATTGTCCGCCGCTGACTGTGAGTATACTCACAGTCGGCCTCAGTGTGAACGTCGACTCAATCTGCAGTACGCGTACTCACCAAGCCGACAATAGGCTATAGCGTACGATGCGCTATATGTGTGAACAAAAGAATACGCTCGCGTAGGTTCACACTAGATGCGTACGCTGAGCGGCCGACTATTCTACACATAAAAGAGCTCAGTATTTGAAGTTGCTCGTAGTATTTTATAAACGATCTCTGTGATCACTCGTGGTTCCCATACGATAAAACTAGTGTATTTTTTAAAAAAAATCGGACGTTTACTGATATTTCAATTAAATGATGCGCATTCAGATAGTTGCCATTTGCGAAGCTCTAGAGGAAGACGAAAATAATAAAAAGAAGAGATTGTGGGTACATCCCTTAAATATGAAGAGATGTTTTCTTGGTCAATTTCATACTTTATATTTCGAATATAGACTTTATCCAAATAAGTTCAAAAAATATTTTCGTATGACAGTAAAAACATTCGATGAGTTACTATCTTTAATACGTATAAGTTTATATAAAAGGGACACTAATTATCGACGTGCTATTCAGCCAGAAGAAAGATTGACAATTACTTTAAGGTAAGAGGAAAACAACTTGTACTGTAATCAACACTTATTTATTATAATCAAATCAATCACGTTTAAACAATTGCGAAAAGAACAATGTCAGACGTCCATAGTAACTTAGGCTCAATAAAAATATTTCATGTACAGTGAAAATTCTTACAGTTTCTTGTGTAGTTTAACGTCAGAAGCTTTAAATGAAAAGCTAAATGAAGTAGTAAGTAATTTGGTCGCGTTCAGTCATAAAACTTTTCCGAAAAATCCTCCAACTCCCTCCAAGCCAATTTTTAATCCCCCCGCTGATCCCCCCAAAGGATTGTTCCCCCCAAAAAATCCCCCGTGGGCAGAAAATACCCCCAAATTTGGGGGGAATCCCCCCAATCTGGCATCACTGCGCGGCGGTGCGGACGCGGCGGAGCGGCGGTGCGTACGCGGCGGAGCGGCGCTATTCGGCAACTGCGTCCGCGTAGCCAATCCGCGTCCGCCGTGCATAGTCGCGTAGTAAAATAATCGGCTACTGAGAGTCAGCTACAATAGACGACGTAACAGCGTATAGTCGGTTCGGTGTGAACGACAATTTCAAAATATATGGAAAAGCAATAAACTGCGTAACGCGCGCTCACAGTCAGCGGCCGACATTACGTTTGGTCTGAACGATGCCTTAAGCTCGACAAATAATTCAGTAGTCGTGAGCACAGGAGCCGCCAGCGACCCGCAACGTTAGCGATGGACTCTAAAGTAATTGAGCGCTGCCGCTCCGATACCACAAGGCCGAACTTAATGGCAACTCGAAACGTAGAATCGCTGCACAAAAAAATCGGGCCGATTTTTGTAGGACGTTCTAACTGGGATTTTCTAACCGACATTTTTAGGACGTGTGCGTTGCACAACTGCTATCAGTGTTCTATTTTTCTCCTACAAAAGTCGGTCACCAATTGTTGAACGAGGGCTGGCAACCTTAAACTCCATGTCCCGAAGGACCTAACTACTGTTTATAACCCCATAATGTAATAAAACGATAAGTAATATCCATTATTTATTACTTACACGATTCTATAATACACATTTCATTCATCACGATTACATTACAAAATTCCAAAGCTTTATACAGACAATAATACCGATTCAAAGCGTGTAACCAGTACACATTAAGCTAACATTCCATTCTATTGCATTTATCAGGTCACCCTACAAATGTAGAGGCGAAAAAAGATTCAGGAGCAAATAATCTTGATACTTGAAGAAGATCAATTATAGTCTAAATAAGCTGTATCATCAACATTCCTCTTGTTTTTCTTCTTAGGCCAGGGCACCTTGTCGTGCACGTATTTTATATGCAGTTTCAAGTCGCACAAGTGAATGAAGCCTTTTTCGCAGAGAGTGCATTTGTGAGGTCTGATGCCGAGGTGTATCTGTAAATAGAGAATAATATAACTGAATACACAGTTACCTCTTTAGCTTTGCTAGTAGGCCAGAATGGTTTAAGGATGGATGAGAAAAAGACGATGATATTTATTAGGAAACAGTTCTTAATGGCGGTTCGCAACTAAATTCGAAGCACATGTGGTCAATGGTGGGAAAAAAATGCTGTCGACGGTCGCAACCGTCTTTTATGTCACCTCATTTTATAAGTGGACTCGGGAAAGCATAGTGTCTGTGTATTTCAGGATTTTATTCATTCGATACTCCTGACTTTATCTCTGCTTCACACATGGTTTTGTAAATTATGAAAACGAAAAATGACTCTTGTGGCTAAACCACTGAATGGATTAGGTTATTTTTTTTTACAATTCGCAATAGAATATAAAACAGTATATGTGATAGGATTTAATGTAACCGATATATGTATTTTACCTTCATGTGCTTGTTGAGCGTAGTGCGGAAGGTGAAGACTCTCTCGCACACGTGGCACTTGTGCGTGCGCGTGCGCTCGTGCACGGCGCGGTGGATGGTGAGGGCGCCGGCCAGCTGGAACGCCTTGTCGCACACAGGACACTTGTATGGACGCTCGCCCGTGTGCTTGCGCTGGTGGTACGTGAGGAAGCATTGTTTCTGGAAATAAGATAAAATAATTGTAAGAAAAACGAATTAACATCTTCTCGAGATGCCCCATTGAGACGAACGAGTCCCACGTGTCGAATACAGGTACGGTTGCCTGGCAACTGTCTCCTTTGAACATGTGCATTTGCACGATTACCCTTGCATGTCCATATATATGAAAGCAGTACAACATCCTGCATTCGAGCCTCGATTTATTGTCTCCCGGAATTAACGCTGCATATTTTTCCTAACATTTTGTTATGGATTTCCGCAGATTAACTATTAACGCATTCCGCAGAGTATACTAATTATTTAAATTGTTATATTATTTATATATATTAATAATTTATTTTTTTTACTTTATTTTCATTTTATTTTATTTTTTAATATTATTTTATACTTTAGTTAACTGTATTTTTTAGTTCTTTTTTTTTTTTCATTTTAAATTTAAGTTTACGATTTATGTAATTGGCTGCTAAAGCCGTGTAAGTCGAATAAATAAATAATATAAATCTCTTTCTAATCTAATTCCTATGTGTTTTCTTAACAAAAAAACACATAGGAAGTGGTGAAAAGCTGGCGTTTCAGGTTCTGTTTTTTTTTGTAAAGATGTTCAAAAAGTAAAAGATATATTTTATAATAGTTAGGTCAAACAAAATATCAGACCATTTCTATAATAATTAAGCTACTTAAGAGAAAAAAATTCTATTACCTTGAACATCTTCCCGCAGACTTCACAGACGAAAGGCGTCTGATCTTCTTGGTGGAACTTCTTCGCCTCGTCGCACTGCGGGTGTTCTGACGTCATGTGCGCTTTGTACTCCGCGCGATTCTCTACCCATTTGTGACACTGGAAAAAAATACATACTTACCTATACATCCTTCACAAATGTACTCAACTAGTCATCTAGTCATCTAGTCTTTGAACTTGTCTTTTCTACATCCATACTAATATAATAATATCGATTGGAAAAATATGCTCATTTGGCGTTACTCGCAAATCTATACTAATATTATAAAGCTGAAGAGTTTGTTTGTTTGTTTGTTTGAACGCGCTAATCTCAAGAACGAATGGACCGATTTGAAAAATTCTTTTAGTGTTCGATAGCCCATTTATCGAGGAAGGCTATAGGCTACTTTTTATCCGGGTTCGTGCCGTGGTCCCTACGGGATGCGGGTGAAACCGCTGACAGAAGCTAGTAAGCTAATATTTATTGGCTGTTTTTACCAGGGCACATTCCCAGGCAATGCCGTTGCAAACCCGGGCTAATAATAGTGACGGTGTGGCAGGCAGATACGCTTACTTTGAAATACCAGGATAGGTATTCAGTAAATTAGTATATAGTGGAAACTAAAAGGTATACTCACTATAGCACAAGGGCCAGGCAACTTCGTTAGATTTCTATTGATTTGCTTTCGTGAATGCACTTTCAGGTGAGTCTTCAAGTCGTCTTCGTTTGCAAAAGTTTCTCCACAGAATTTGCAGCCGTTACTGAAAAGGTAGGTTGAGATATAATAATTATGTTTTTGCTTCCAACTTGTTATTCAGGATCTGAGTTTCTAGTTGATTATAATGGTATATCAACATATGGCATGGGCACTTTAACCTCTTGTATGCCTCTAACTAAAGAACAATAGAAAATCTAATGTATGTCACGTAGATCTGCGCATCGGCGTACAAGGGGTTAAGCCTATTTAAGGCGACGAATTGGTAAACAATAACTCCATAACCGGCACGCGCATCTAAGGGGCCAAGAGGGGACGGAGCGTCTGAGCGGTGCGAGGATTACAATACGCGCGCTAGCTTATAACTAAAAGTCGTAAGCGACAAAATGGTTTTGTAATTTTATTATTTAGAAATGATAAGTTGATAAAAATTCCTTCCACAATTTTAAAGAGTATGTATATACTCAACTACTAAAAAAGTTAAGAGGCTTAAATCGGTCCCGACTGCCCATATTATGTGAATCTCTTTTTAAAAAGAGTATGTTTGATATATTTTTCTCTGTTATAAAAGTTACCTAATCATGTTTCTACAACTAACAAAATAAGGTTTATATCATGAACTTTCAGGTAACCAAGTTGTATTTTGATCCGTTTTGTATTTACTGAGAAAAATTGAGATCCTTGGCGCCAAAATTTCCAATTCGTCCTCTTAATTGACCAAAGCGGAGATGAGCAATTTTACTACTTCGTGGTGACAAGATGTTGGATTAACGAAATTCTATTTTTTTCTTCAACTCTTCTGTTCCTCTTTTGTGGACTCTATTCAATATTAATATTCCAAAAGGTTGTTTACCTGACTTTATGTTTGGTTGCAATCACTAAGTGTCGCTTCCAAGCCAGTTCCGATGCAAAGTGCACGCCACAGTCGTCACATTTGGGGCCAAGCTTCTCATTCTTTTCCTGTGAAGGTGAAAATATTTGTAGTAATCCACTACAACTAGGGCTGCCATCTCGAATTTCGCCAAACTCGGACAAACATTAAAAAAACCGGGACATTTGGCGTAAATCGCATTTTTTCCCCGAACGAGTATGATTAAAAAAAAACTAATTAGTAATCCATTTACTATAGTTCGGCCATTCAGAGAATGCGTTCCTGACACGTCGCGATTGAACTGACGACGTAACTTTGCAATGGCGTTGCAGTTACGATAAAAATATTTTTGCTGGTTGTTTACCGTTTTAACAATTGAGGAGCATTAAAACAACATTATTATATCAATAATCAATGAATGTAGTTACGTCGTCAGTTCAATCGCGACGTGTCAGGAACGCATTCTCTGAATGGCCGAACTATATTAACATATACTTAAATTCAATGAGGTCTTCTTTACATGAAAAGTGTCCGGGTTTTCCCCGGACACTTCTTGAAACCCCGCCCGGACGGCCCCCGGACGGTCTCCAAAGGAGGACAAATCCTGGGAAACCCGGACGGATGGCAGCCCTAACTACAACAATCTATCTGATAACTTATAGACATTCAAGTAGTTATAAATGTCAAAATTGATGTTTTCCCAGGTTCAAGCAATTGTTTAAATATTAGAAAATCCAATCATTTCTGTTATTGGCATCATTCTTTAGTTTGAAGAAAACATATAAGAAGGAACAGAACTTCTTTAACAAATCTAACGTTATATTTCTGCCAACTTGCCTCTGTCTATTTAGATCAATATCTTTATCATAAAAACCTTATGAACTCACCTGTCTATGCACCTTCATGTTATGCAGGTACAACCCGTGTGGTGTTCTGAACGTGCTGCCACACATCTCACAGACACTCTCGCGTACCGACTCCTTCAAGTGCTTCATACGCATGTGCATTAGTAGACTGTTTGGCATACTAAAATTATGAAAAATAAAATAATTTTTTGAAGTTTTAACTAATGTAAAGACAAATTGTAAAGCGATTATACAAAGCGGATATTTGTTTGAATATTTAATATAGATTATTAAGTCATTTAAAATCAAGTTGTACCTGAATAATTCACCACAGTGTTTACATGGATATTTCGTTCCTTTGTGTAAACTAACATGAGTTTTTGCTTGATATCTGTAAGGATAATTAATATTAGATATGCAACTGTGACCTATTATTTAGCAGTGCCTCTTAGAACACCAGCTTTACGATTAAGTAACTCTATGTATGTATATAAACAAAAGGCCTTATTAAGTAGGCATAATACTTACATGCAATAACATACATAAGAACACAATTTACAGCTAAACTTTCTCTTATGACATGAAAGCCGGTGTTTACATAGTTTCACCTGTGTCGGAAACCTCAGGTGACAGACCTCACATTCATGATCACCAAATTCCTGAAAACGATTATTGTAACAATTGATATCATATCAGAATAAAGACTCTTTCATTATACAGAAGACAGAAGAGTATGAAGAAAACTTACTGCACCAATGCCAAATAAAAATGGAGTAAGGGCAGGAATGCTCAACTTAGAAGTATATTAAAAAATTTAACACACAATATAATATCATGAAGGAATTACTTTATGTGTGATTTGAAATTTAGATAAATAAAACCAAGTTTATAACCATGTAAAGTAACTACACCCCTAATGACTAAATAAAATAATCTAATCAATGTCCCCAATAACAATTATACTTACTGTTTTATGTCTTTTCATATGATTCTCAAATGCACTTTTAGCTTCAAATCCTCTATAACACAAATCACATTTAAATGGAGACACTTTGTAGTTAGTAGACTCTCTTCTTAGTAGCACCTCTTTTCTGGCATCTTCATGTGTGAGAAACTCAACTGTGGCATAGTTATCAAAGAATGCTATATCAACTCCATCCTTTTTTTTACTAGCCTTTTCTGTTTCATCTTTTTCTGTAGACTTCGATGATCCAACCTTTTTAACACGTTTTGGAGATGTTGATGCAACCTTTTTAACTGGCTTTGCAGCTGCAACCTTTTTAATAGGCTTTGAAGCAGCAACCTTTTTTGTTGGTTTGGCAGATGCAACCTTCTTAGTGACAGATTTAGAAAGAGGTTTATCATCATCAAGATCGTTTTCACTTTTGATTTTTCTTTTTTTGCTAGTTTTTGTTTGTGTGTTTACTTTTCTTTTTCGTTTTGGAGGATTGCTAGATACAATGTTGACCGAAGTCGTTTCTTCTGAAGATAAATTATAATCATCGTCTGTATCATTGTGACCTCCATCAAAGTCTGGTATTTTATCTATTTCAGTTTTATTATCCTCTTCAATTTTAACACAAATATCTGAAGGTTTGACTTCATTTTCTTCAACTTTATTTATTTCGATTTCTATGTAATTTGCAGGATCTTCATAGGAGGTACATACACACATCTCCACACAGGAAATTTTTAAAGTAGATTCCAATTTATTTATTTTTCTATCTACATTTTTAATAGATGATTTTGTTGCCTGGAATAATTAAGATTATTCTTATTCTCATAAAATAAATAGAACCAAAAAGACAAACCTATTATAATCTTTATTGATTTCAGAAGCTTTTTATTTCAATATTTGTTATTTTATAACTTACCTGTGTTGAACCAACTTCAAATCTAGACAGTATATTGTTTGCTCTGAGACATTTCGATTTGAACTCTTGAAACTTGTGTAGAAGGCTTGCACACTCAAAACACACATATTGGTTGCCGTCAAATATCTGCAATACAATGCCGTCAATATCAATTGAATTCGGTAATAAGAGGTTCTAAATCAAGGACCTCCATTTTTTACTTTAAAATACGATTTTTATATAAAAAAAAGTCCATCTGCATCCCATACATCATTTCATCCTTATAGGTGGCACTAAACTTCGATGGTTTTGTATTAAGTTAAAGTAATCAGTATTCACAAATTATTACAATATTATACAAATAGCACAAACGTACACAATATTTACGCTCTTACCGGAATTTGAGCCAAGTGAGAGTAAACTACACCGATTGACGTACTCGTTGTAGTTTCCAAATTAAACATCTTAACATCAGTCACAAGACATACTCTGCAATATTTTTGATCATCCATTTTCAAAACAAATTCATATTATTTTATTCGTAAGACACAAATACGACCCAAGCGAGCGTCACAAAATTCTGTATTTGTGTAACTGTCAATGTCAATAAACAAATATCAGTATGTCAATGTCAATTATAGACTAAATGTCATAGACTATAGCTACGGCACCTAAAGGAAGTCTATGATTAAAATAAAAGAATTGCAAGGATCGCACTTAGCTCATCGAGCTTAGAATTATAACTTAGCTCCCACTACAACTTTTAGACCAAAATCCCAGGGCTGCCTGCCCCTCTCATTCACACTAATAAAACCTATGCCATAAGTTGAGTAGTTCGGCACGAATTTAATATTTTTATTGTAGGGAATATTGAGAAACTTGATCGTTTAGCACCTAAGAATAAAAAAGGAAACACGTTCGTAAAAGATAGCTAAATTAATTTATTGTTACTTAACACGAGGATTGTAAATAATGGTAGTGGCTGGACATCGTCCAGTCGATACGTCAGAGGTAATGGTACGAATCGTCAGCAGCACTTTTTCTGTGTGCGGCAAACATGAGACCACGGCCATGGACTTTGTTGGAGTGAGTATTGTCTTTACGGAGCGCCCGTCCACCAATAGCTGCAATAAAAAAAAATGTTTTAATAAAACTGTTTAGTTGTTACTAACTGTTTTCGTAACAACTAACTCGAAACAAGTAACTAACTTTAATAATATGATTAAAAAAATATTTATTTTGTTATACCATAATAGTAGATAATAAATAAGGGACACTGCTGAGAAGCTACACCATCCCCGGGTGACAGTACCTACATATTTTACCCAGGTATGGAAAGGAGGTACCACGGTTTTTTTTTTAATTACGCGGGGAACAACTAATATGTTTTACCTCATAGCCTTTGACCTTGTCGAGAACTCGTGGTACGTTCCACTTGACAAACACAGTATTGTCTGATACTCTGCGCAAAGCAGTGAAGCCCACCTTTAGGAATTCGCAACTGTCTGTATCACTCTGATAAAGAAAACATTTATAGTATTACTATTTTGATGCTAAGAACCACCGTTTGGAAAAAGGTTTTCAACTAACAAAAACACATCTCAATCGATTCTGCCGATAAACAACTACACTGGTAAATACAGACACATTTGTTTTATGGAGTCGTAAGATTGAATGGCCAACTTACTCCCACGCTAGGAACCCGAGTAGCAGTTGCAACACTGTCGAAACCTCTTTGGTTCTTTAGCGGCATCATCTCTACCGCCAAGTTGAGCAAATCCCTGATTTGCATTGCTATGTCCACGTTCTGTGAAATTAAATATTAATCGTAATAAAATTTACAAAATTAATGTAGGTCAGGTTATTCTTCCTCTCCGTCCTGCCCTTCTTCGCTTCCATTCCTCTCTGTCAACCGTCATACTACCATCCAGTCCTATCTCATTATTTCCTCTTTCAGGCAATCAGTACATTGCTTATATGACAATAACATAATCAGCAAATGTGCTTAGGAGGTCCCAGCCCTTTTTGTTGACATACCGTAGAACTGCAATAAACTTCTCTGTCGACACTTTTGAATTGGTTACTACTGCAGAATGATGGCAACGATGTCTCTGGCATAGGAGCTTCTTCTATTTCCGAATTGAATTTATTCTGAAAGAATATTGATGGATTAGGTAGGTACTTATCATTAAGATGAAACACAATGTAGCATAAGCATAACACGGTTTAATATGCAACCACAGGTTCTTTATTTTCTTACTATAAATCTAATATTATTCGTTTTTACATTATCCCTTTTATGTATAAATTAACTAACCGTGGTCTTGGCCTTGGTGTACATTTTCCAACCACTCATACTTATATACCTTCTAAGTAATAGCGCGTTCAAACATAACGCGCCATAATAATACCTAATACTTAGATGTTCTTAAAATTTCAAAGGTTATCTCACCCTTTGTTTCTTAATAAGGTTTTCTTTTACACAGTCTGTAGTGTAATGAATGGGTTCCTGCGGTTGCAAACTTGGCATTTCCAATAGCTTCTTCACTTCTTCTTGCAGGTCAGCCTAAAAAATTTGGAACGATGGAATATTTAAATATCACCACAGAGCCCAATTATAAGATAATAAAACAAAATAGACGAAACGTCAATTATACCAGCAATCCACTCGCCCTATGACGTTAATATTAAATATTAAAAACTTACCGCGCGTGGAAACAGTGTCGAAGAATGCAGACGCTTCTAGATTCCCTGACTCACCAACTTTACCTAGGTTTCAAATTCTGAAGACACATTTTCACAATCGTTGCTCTTAAAGTGAATGTAAACTTACTAAAGCTTTATTCTTATGATGGGGCACATTCAATCGTTTTTTGGAGACAACCTTCTGTTGTGGTATTGAATGAACCATTTTCTTTAGATCAAGCTCCATCGATGGAATTATACACAAATCTTTACTATTCTTACGAGGTTCGATGTTCCAGCTAGATTTTGTCTTTAAAATTGGACAGGTATCTGTTTCTTCGAGTTCCTGAACAGGTTTGTACACATAGTTAAAACTAACTGTCTCCAATGTAATACAATATTGAATTACTTACAATATATGAAAGGTCCGAATTTCTACCATTTAGTGTTTTCATTCATGCAATTATAAGCTAAATAAATGGACTAATTTGATCTGTTGAAACAATGGATTTCCTACAAAGCGAGCTTAGGTATGCCAAATGTTTACGTCCTTAAGGCAGAGGAAAAGAGTACCCTAACTCTTTAAACATGCGTCTTTGTTTGCGCAATAAAATTTATTTTCTTTCTTTCTTTCTTAAACAAGACAACGTTTCACCTTAAGCACCCTTTTTCATCTTTATACTTATTAATTTATGGCATATTGAACAAAGTCAGCATAGTTAATTGAATGTATATTAATATTTTAAAGCTGAAGAGTTAGCATCTTAAAGCCAAATACTAATTTTACTGTGAATGACTATTATTTATTGAGGATGGCTGCAGACTGCCTTTTGTCTTGGTGCGAAGCTATAATATTTCTGACGTTTGGGAAACAGCTAGTTCTAACATAAAACCTTAACTTGACTCACATGTCTTATGGAACCGATTTCCATTTTATATTCTTCCAAGCTCTTCCCAAGAACGCTAGTTTTTAAAGACACTGCATCTTTTTCAAAATTCCGGAATACGGTCTCGAGTTTTTTCAAAATTTGATTAAGTCCATTTCCTTGTCTTCGTAAAGTATGTAGTTCTTGAGAGTCTTTGATCGGTAATAAAGTACTTAGTTCATTATTCATTTTTTGAATCGACTCTGCGACAACAGTTGAGGATGTTCCCACAGTGACATGATACTTTGTTACCGGCGTCAATTCACTAGCATTTGAACTAATGTCACAAATTTTTCTCGATATTGTAAGAATGTATCTTAAAAGTTTGGTATATTTTTTATAGTTTCTAATGTGTGTTCGATATTTTTTTCTAAATCCTCGATTATTTACAGTGCAGACTGCAGTGTTTTCCTCTGAAGCATGAAATGAATCCTTCTCTAGGGGCTTGCATGTTGTGTTCTGGACATTTTGGATTATCTCCAAATGTTCCTCAATCAATTTTACATTAACTGCGCTTTCACAACAAACCTCGTCCTTGTTTAAATGTGTATCGATTTGTACTAATTCATTTGTTTCTAAAACAGAATTAAAATCATGAGACGGATCTAGAGCTATGGATTCATTCATTTTCTGAAAATTAGAAATATCTTTAATGATTGATTTTTGAGACATATTGTCATTATCATGATCACCATACACTGAATCCGAAATGTTTCTTTTCATATGTATAATAGACGAGGAACTTAATATTTCCCTTACAGGAGGAGCTTGTAAATGACCTCCTTGAAGCTCGTGGTTCATTTTATTGTATTCTTCTTCGCTGACAATACAGTCTTCCACGACATCTTTTCTGGCGCCACGAATTGCGTTTATGTCACCACTTAATAGAGATGCATGGGATATTTTCAGCTTTTCAGATACACTATCAAAATCGTTGTTTGCTTTTTCGTACATTTTTAATAGTTTTATTAACTCTCTGGTAAACTCTTTAGCTTCTTTGAGAGTTTTTCGGATTCTTTCGTAATCCTCGAAACTTAAACCATTTGCAGCACTGACAAGGCATGATTGTGGTAATTGTTCTAAATACTTTCTAGTGCAATATTGTTCATTATGTATGGGAAGTAAAACGTTGGTGGTGTTATCATCGGCGATATTATGATCAAAAACCTTATCTGAAGCATGAAATTCATTATCATTAGACATTGGATTGAAAATTGTACGGTTTCCAACATAAATACTTTCATCATTGTTATTACAAGAAGATCTTCTATCTAGAATATAACAAGAGGCTTGCAATTCATTTATGTCTTTTGTTTGTTTAACGTTACTTTCGTGACATTCGTTTGTTTCGGGTTTATGTGAGCATTGACGATTATTGACTTGCAAAACTAAATGTTGGTTAGAGTCGAGCGTGTTACTGCCCTTGGCATTTGTATGGAGTGCATATTGCGGAGAATCAGGAAGGCAGGATACATCGCAGTTATTCTTAGTTCTACAAATATATTCTGAATTATGTGAATCTGTTATACCACATTCAAGAAAATAATTTTCTTTTGCTAAAGAAGTATCAAATGAGTTCAACTCTGTTTGTTCTTCAGTTACATTTGAATTTGTATTGAATTGGCCAAGTTTAACATTTTTATCCATATCTGACTCCATTACATCTTTTAGGCAATGTTCTACGGTAGATTTTGGAAATTGTATTAAATACTCTGGATAATCGTGACCTGAGCTATTGCAAGAACTTTCCCAGGACTTGCTTTTATTTCTAGAATTTTGTGTAATCATGCCATAACCTTTGTGACAAGATATTTTTGAAGATGTTTCTATTGATGAATAACCAGATAGAACACTATCGGAAATCTCATTATTTTGCAAATTAATCTCATGTGAAGCCTTCGCATTATTCTTAGACATTGATTGTTCGTGACCTATACGATTATAAGGTATGGTAAGTGAACGTTGCGGTGATCTTGATTCATTTTTTCCACAATCTATACAATCACAACACTCAGACATACATTTTGACGTCGCTGCCATGTGAACTGGAACATTTAAACTAGACCTATCGTCCATCTGTGTTTTACATAGTTGACAATGATAACTTGAAAATGTTCTATTTTCAGAAATACTTGATTTTGCTCCCGTTTCTATGGATGTAAATAGTTGTGAAGATTTAATTGAATTAATAGCATGTTCTTTGTAGACACAAGAAATACATTCACACCCCTCCTCGCAGGTGCATTCTTGAATGCTGCTTTGCAAATCAGGATACGTATTGGGTACTGCTGCAAACATGGCTATGGTATCGTGACTCTTTCCTTTTCTGTTATTCTGTTGTGCCATAGGTTTCTGCACTATAGTAGCGACCCTGATATCAAAATCGTGTGTATCTTTTTCGACTGGTTTATTCATAACTTTGTTACGTTTTTGACATTTACAAGAATCGACTCCGCTTTGATCGCAAGCGTCATCGAGGCAGATTTCACATCTGCACAAAGCATGACGGTTGGTTCCAGTAGACATTTCATGCATCACACTTGAAGTTAAACGATGAACTTGGCCGCATTCGATGCAGTCGCATGGTGAACAAGTGCAAGCTATACGCTGTACGTTTTGTTCCCTGCCAACAGGTGCGACCACCAAGGTTTGACGTTGGGGAATAGTTCTAGCTTTACAAACTACACATTGACATGGTTCACAATCGCAAGATTTTGTAAAACCTCTTGCGCAATCTACACAGTTGCATGGAGAACAGTCACATATTTCTAGTTTATTCATCGCCACTGGACATAGGCTTTTGTTGCACCCGTCACATGTACATTTACTACTTCCACTCGATGACGTATTAAAGTCATTTCTTTCTAAAAAGCTTAAACAGTCAGTGCATTCACAAGGTTTACATTTACATATATCAGGTTTGACGGGTTTTCCAGCAATGCATTCGCAAACTTTGCAACTGCATGCTTTGTATGCTTCTTTGATTCTTTTAAATATATCGTATTTTGTTAATTTTTTCAATTTGTTAGACGAGTCTGATTTTGCGCATGCTACTGAGGCGTTAAATTCTGTGTATGGCACATCCATCACTTCTGCACTTAGCATTGCTTTTCCTGTATTGCATTGCGCGGCATCATTGTTCGTTTCCGTTGGTGGTGCATTGTTTGCGTTTAATGGTACACATGGACAGTTATTTAATTCTAAATTATCTTTTGATGATCTCTTGTCGTTACATGGTACATTGTCTTTGAGTATTAAATTAGAAAGTTTAGCTGTTTCTGTCTGTGTACACAACATCTGTTTACAATTGTTTTGTGATTCAGGTGGAATACTTTTTGATTCAACAATTTGTGAACTTTTAGTGGCTTCATATTCATTGTCGGCACTGCACACGCAGCTTTCTTTCGTTAAATCGACTTCGTACCGAGGTGAATCTGATATTTGCTTTGAGGATTCAGCGCATTCGCAATTATTTTCTTGTACTGTTGATACATGAGCCAATTTCGGTAGCTCGTATATAAAACCAGATGACTCTAATTCATTTTTCTTACAAACATTACAATCACAGTTTTTCTTGTGATATTTATTAGTCAGTGTTTCAATTGCATTTTTCTGTATTTCGAGTATATCTTTGAATAAGTCTTGTGCATTACTATTAGATTTATATCTACTTGAGTTATTACAACCGCACAGAGATTTATCTTTTGATGTTAAACCATCACTGCTGCTGTTCTTATATTGATTGGACAGTGATTCAATTGTTTGTTTTTGTTTATTTATTAATTTTATTACATCTTCTGAACAGAGCTTACTTTTCATGTATGTGAATTCATATCCAAATGATTCAGGTTTACTTTTGGTAGGTTCTTTGCACTCACATGTCTTTTTGTTGGTAGATAATTTAGTTTTATTATCTGAAGACTCATTACGAGAATTCTTCGGTACTTCATAGATGTATCCGTGAGATTCAGATTTATTTCGCTGATTCGCTGAATTAGTACATTCACAACTTTTTCGTGTCGTTGGTGCATCAGGATGTCTTGGCAGATCGTGTACAAATCCAGATCCTATTACTGTTTTACATTCGCAACTTACTTGTGTTCTGTCTTGGTTTCGAAATGCATTTGTTCCATTTTTATTTGGTTCATATTTCGGTACCTCATACACATACCCATGTGATTCAGATTCCCTTTTTTCTGTGGGGCTGCACTCGCAATTGCTCTTCTCTGATTTAGAATTTACATTCTTAGGTACGTCATATATGTATCCAGCTAATTCAGGTTTTTGTTTTTCTGGGGCATGACAAGTACAAAGTTTTTTATTCATATTGCAAATGGCGTTATATGCTGCGTATTGTGTTTCTAGTCTATTAATGCTGAATATTTGTGTGGTATTACACGGTTCTCGCGATGTCATATTATACTTTTGATATTCACTATATTCCGATGATCGAAATTGTATTTTTGGTGGACCTCTGCACGCGCATCTTTTCTGATCATCGCCAGATTGTTCTTTCATATATCTTGGTACCTCATAAATATATCCATGTGATTCAGATTTCAATTTAGCTGAGTCACTGCTCTCATAGCTTTTCCGTGATGTTGGCTTACGTGGATATTTTGGTACGTCGTAAACAAATCCAGGTCCTTTTAATTTGTATTCAGATTTCTTACAATTATTTTTTCGGCATTTATTCGGTAACAATCCGATCGCACGAGCTTGTGTTCCGAGTATATTTTTGAAAATTTCTTGTGCAGTTTTTGTTGGTTTATATTTCGTTACCTCATAAACATATCCATGTGATTCGGATTTTCTTTTATATGTTGGACCGCACTGGCAACTCTTTTTCTTTGATTTAGAAGTATACTTCGGTACCTCAAATATTTGTTGAGATAATTCTGATTTAGATTTTGAAGATTTGCTACAGTTACAACTTTTTTTGTTAAAATTGTGATGAATATCAGATACAATGAATTGTGTTTCTAGCCTATTTATGCTGTATATTTGTGTGGTATTTGATTGTTCTTGCGTTGTAGTATTATGTCCCGCTGATGACTCCTTGCACTGGCATGTTTTCAGTTTCACAGGTTTTGGTACATCAAAAATATATCCATGCGTTTCAGGTGTTATTTTCGCTGATTCCCTACATTTACAACCTTGCCGAGACGTGGGTGCATGTTTTGGTACATCGTATATAAATCCAGGACCTTTTAATTTATATTCTGACTCCTTACAGCCACAGCTACCGCTACCTTGTTGACATTTATTGGGCAACGATCCAGTCGCATTTGTTTGTGAGCCGGATTCATTTCTTGGTTTTTGTGATATATTTGTGACGTGTCGAACGTCATAAATATATCCACGTGAATCAGAATGACTTTTTTGACGGCACACGCAAGGGGTTTTCTCTGATTTAGAAGGATACTTCGGTACCTCATATATGTATCCAGGTGCATCTGATTTACGTTTTGGTGAGTTTAAATGACTACTTGAGTTGTGGATTTGTGTGGTATCCAATTTATTTTTTGATGACTCTCTGCACTGACATGTTTTTTGTTTATCTCCCGACGCTTGTTTCATATGTTTCTGTACTTCAAAGACATATTTATTTAATTCAGGTTTATTTTTTGCTGATATTGCTTCATGTGGACATTTTGTAACATCGTAAATGAATCCAGGTCCTTTTAATTTATATTCCGATTCTTTACAACTACAATATATTTTTTGGCATTTATTCGTTAACGGTCCAATCGCACTTGCCTGTGTGCCAATAATGTTGTCGAAAATTTCTTGCGCGACTTTGGTTGGTTTATAGTTTGGTACCTCATACCCTTGTGGTTCAGATTTGGTTTTGGCCAACTTACTACACTTACAAACTTGAAATGACGTTGGCCCATACGGTTGTTTTGGTACATCGTATATAAAGCCCGGCCCCTTTAATTTATATTGAGATTCTTTACAATTGCAGCTAGTTTTCTGACATTTATTTGTTAACGATTCAACTGCACTTGCCTGCGTATCAACTATGTTTTTTAAAATATCTTGCGCAACTGTAGTAGGTTTATATGCTGATGACTCTTTGCACTGGCATGTTTTCGGTTTCACTTGTTTTGGTATATCATACACATATCCATGTGCTTCAGATTTTATTTTCGTGGATTCACTACATTTACAACCTTGCCGAGACGTGGGTGCATGTTTTGGTACATCGTAAATAAAACCAGGCCCTTTTAATTTATATTCTGATTGTTTACAGCTACAGCTATCTTTTTGACATTTGTTGGGTAAAGGTTGTGTCTTTTTTAAGTCATCTTGTGCAGTATTGTCTGGGGTATTTTTCGGTACCTCATACACATATCCGTTTGCTTCAGATTTTTTCTGACTACATTTATAACACTGCTTAGACATTGGTGCATGTGGATCTTTTGGTACATGGTATATACATCCAGATCCTTTTGATTTATGTTCTGATTCTTTACAGGAACAACCCTTTTCAATGTTTTCAGTTTCATTTTTAGGTAACTCTGGTACATTATTGATCGCTGGTTCAGATTTCGGCGCCTCGTCATGTGATTCATACTTATCACATTCACAAATAACTTTATTTTCTACGTTTTTATGAGTGTCTGATGCAACCGTCTGTGCTTCGACTCTATTAATGTTAAAAACCTGTGTGTTATTTATTGGTTGTGCTGGTGTTCCAAAGTTGTGTATTCCAGTATCACTGCACTCACATTTCTTTTTGGGTACATCAAATATATAACCAGCAGGATTAGAAGTTTTTGCTAAATTGTTGGATGTATAGTTCGTCTTCTGTGCAGTTTGGTTTAGCGAGTTTAAATCTATAACATAACCAGGTAATTTGGATTGTTTGGCTGAACCACTACTCGTTTTTTGACATTTGTTAGTCAATATTACATCTTCCTGAATTTCAACTATATCTTTTAAAAGGTCTTGAGCATTCTTCGTTGGTTTATAAGGCGATGAAAAGTGTTTACCTTTTAGAACTTCACACGCACAGCTTTTGTCTAAAGTTTGATTATTGTTGTATTTTGGAACATCGTATATATACCCATGTGATCCAGACTTACGTTGTAAATACTCGTTACTACTTTTCATATTGTTATGTCTCACATCGACATGGTATAATTGATGCTTATTTTTACCGACACCAGAAGAATTTCCGGACGGTGGTGGTAGAGATCTATTTGAATTGGTCGATTGGTCATCGCAAGAACAGTCTTTGAAATTGTTATCTTTATTTTTTACCTTCTTAGGTTTTTCTACTTCTACTATATATCCGGGATGATCAAACGTAGGTGGTTTGGGGTTTTCTTCAGTTTGACAGTCTTTACACTGGCAAAAATATTTTTTTGCATACGGATTATTCGGATATTCTATAGTGTTCCATTTATTGTCAAGTACATGCGTAAATGCATTTTGTTCTGATACTTGTCCGGCATTTTTAGCTGGCTTGTCCTTTAGGTCTAAAACGTAACCTGCCGGTGTAGCTGTACATGGTGAACATAATTCATTACAACATGCAGCTTCATGCTTCGTGCTGCCTTTTAAATAAACATTTTTCAGTGTTTCTATTAAAGATTTCTGTGTTTCTGAAACTGTTTCATATACCTCAAGTGTATGACGCGAAGGTTGACCTCTTCTTTCAGCCTTATTGCTTTCTTTTAAATAAACATTTTTAAGCGATTCTATGATAGATCTCTGTGTTTCTGAAACTGATTCATATACCTGAAGCGTATGACGCGTAGGTTGACCTCTACTGTCATGACCAGACTTATTGCTGTCTTTTAAATAAACATTTTTAAGTGATTCTATTATAGATCTCTGTGTTTCTGAAACTGATTCATACACCTCAAGTGTATGACGCGTAGGTTCACCTCTTCTTTCAGCCTTATTGCTTTCTTTTAAATAAACATTTTTAAGCGATTCTATGACAGATCTCTGTGTTTCTGAAACTGATTCATATACCTGAAGCGTATGACGCGTAGGTTGACCTCTACTGTCATGACCAGACTTATTGCTGTCTTTTAAATAAATATTTTTAAGTGATTCTATTATGGGTTTCTGTGTTTCTGAAACTGTTTCATATACCTTAAGTGTATGACGCGTAGGTTGACCTCTACTGTCATGACCAGACTTATTGCTGTCTTTTAAGTAAATATTTTTAAGTGATTCTATTATGGGTTTCTGTGTTTCTGAAACTGTTTCATATACCTCAAGTGTATGACGCGTAGGTTGGCCTCTACTGTCATGACCAGACTTATTGCTGTCTTTTAAGTAAATATTTTTAAGTGATTCTATTATGGGTTTCTGTGTTTCTGAAACTGTTTCATATACCTCAAGTGTATGCTGCGTAGGTTGGCCTCTATGGTCATGACCAGCCTTATTGCTGTCTTTTAAATAAACATTTTTAAGTGATTCTATTAGAGATCTCTGGGTTTCTGAAACTGATTCACATGCGTTATGTGTATGTCGCGTAACCCTGTTGCTGTCTTTCAAATAAACATTTTTAAGTGATTCTATTATAGATCTCTGTGTACCTGAAACCGTTTCATATACCTCTAGCGTGTGACGCGTAGGTTCACTTTTTCTTGGTACAATTTCGTCAGGGTCCAAAATGTATGGATATGAGTTTGTATTGGATGAAACTGCTCCCTTTTTCTTATAAAGATATTTCTTTTTGAGTTCTTCTATTGAATACTTTGGAGTACCAACCAGTTTTCTGCATAGCTCTACTGTATTCGTGCCCGCATCAGTCCTTTTTATTTGGTAAGCATAATCACCTATAGCTGATGTCATGTAATCATGACGAATGTACGGAGCTATGTAGGGAGCTAAGTACGGGGCTACGTAAGGGGCTACATACGGAGCAATATAAGACGCTACAAAAGGGCTTACACGAGGAGATGTGGTCGTATCTGAATGACTGGATTTGAAGCCAACTACTCTATTGTTGTAAAAGAGGCATGTATTAGATTCTCTGCAGTCTTCGCACGAACAGGACTCGGCAGCTTCTTGTCGCTTTGCGTAACAATACGGGGATTCACATTTGGTGCAGGAACATTTTACGTCAAGAGCTTTGTATTTAGAGTAACTTCCTGACGAAGCGTTGTGAACTTTTTGGGTCATCGTTCTTTACGGAACTCCGACCTTCTTTTACTTATTGTTTGGTATTTTTACTTGACTCTGATTCATCTGATATTTTCATTGAATTCTTCGACCCCGCACTGCCGCAACACAAGTTTGCCGATTTCAAAACCTGAGGAAAATTACTTTATCAGTACCTATTATATCAGTATGGATTGAATCGGATCCAGGATTAAATTCCCGGGGATTTCCCGGAGAATAAGAGGACAACATAGTTGTCTACTTTTCTTTTAATCATCATCTAAAATACATAAATTCAATTGGGAAAATACGCATTAAAAATTATAAGCATTTATTTAGTCTCACTTTTTTAAACACGAGCTACATTCTGACAGTGATAAAAACAGCGTTACGTAAAAAATATTCTAATCAGAATAAATAAACTGGACGTGCTTTATCAGTAACACACTTAAACACCTTTTAAGTTTTGTCAAACTTGCATGACTTTTGTAAGCATGAAATGAGAGTTTTGGCATCGACACACAATCAAGGGAAACACGCGTCAGCGTGAGACAACTATGGAGAAGCGAAGTGTCAGACTTTTACTGACTAAAAACCGTCGTGTTCCGTCATAGGACTTTTATGTACCAGGGTCGCGGTAACTCTTTCGAACAATCCCGCAACCCCAGCCGTCACGCGTCTTCTCCAACACCGCATCGCATTACGTTCGAGTAGTTTTTTGGTGGGAAATCATCAAATTAGCGGTCCTCTGCGAGCGCAGCGTAAGCGAGTCTCAGATTTTTTCGAACCAAAACCCACCATGTTCCTTCTTTAGCCCTATTACTATTACCTCTTTATTTATCAGGGCCGTTGTAACTCTTTCACACAATCCTGCACCTCAACAGTCTATGGATTTAGGAACCCCCCTGGGACATTCAAGTCTCGTGTCTAGCGCAAAACAAGATTTTTATCTTGATCGACGCCCTAATAATGTACACAGATAGCTTTTAGAATTCCTTCCGGCCTTAGCCATTTTCTTTAGGTAACTCAATTTTTTAAATATGTTTAGCTTATAAATTCACACAATTCGCAAGCACTACATTTGATTTATCTTATTTGGAATCGCCAGAACTTAAAGGTAACCAGTATCTAGACACACGGCAGTGTGTCCACCAAGTCCGAGCACAAAAAAGCGACACTCCGGCCGTGTGTTATATTACACGAAACATTTCGGGCCAATTTCGACCCCCTATAACTCAAAATCTATTGTATTTACGCATATGTGGGATTGAATGTTTCTGAACGATTGAGATGTGTGTAAGATGATGGACGTTTCTAAACGAATGAGTGGGAGTACGAGGGAATGAATGAATGAGAGTGAGAGATTGGTGGGAGACCTTTTAATTTAAAGATGGAAGAGTTAACAGATTGTCGATGTACCTAACGATTTTAAGTAAAAACACGAATAAATAGTTTAGATTGAAATTCAACGGTTATTATTGAATTACGCAAGTATTCCACGAACCCTGATCCCCACACATATATTTTTTTTTCTGTACTTTTAAATGATGTTACTTGGCAAATTTTCACACACGTTCCTTGTTATAGGTAAACCTACTTAACGCAATGAGTCAAAATGACAAAAGAAAATAATTTAATAATTTTCTTTTAATAGAAAATTATATACTTGACTCAAAAAAATGTTATCAGTAAACTGCTGGAAAAACAGGTTTGCGTTCCTGTAAGTATTAGAATTTTAGGTTAATATGATATTTATTCTTTACAAGAATCTACTTTCCAAACTGCGGAAAATCAAGTGTGCATTCCTGTAACTATTTTAACTGAGGTATGTGTATGGAACTTGGTACTTATTCAGATCCCACTTCTTTTATAGGTGAAGCATTCCCATATTATCGAACTTGGCAGCCTTTCACATTTTTGTTTTGGGTGGGATGTACATACATTGTACGTAAGTACCGCCTACGTATACATGCAAAACTAGAAGTAGGTACCTACCTTCATCCATCACCTTCGATTAACCAATCTGAATTTCAAAGGTTTCATGATTTCATTATTATTTTTTTTTGTATTTTTCTTGATTTCATATAAAACAATTTAGAATGACATCTCCTCTTGACAAGTCATTTTATATTTTTGACAATAGTAATAACATTCTTCTTTTATTTTATGACTTAGCAGGTGGATTAAAACCTTCTTATGTAAAAAGAGTTTGCATTTTTTTAACCTATTGACGATGTAAGTTTTTTTAACCTATTTTCATTTTGTTTAATATAAATATTATTATAAAATCTTTCGAAATACTAATAGTACCTAGTCTATAATAAATAAATAAACTAAACTAGGTATAACTAATTACTTCTCGTCACTACTTGTACAAAAATTCAGTTATCCAATCTAGATTATACACTACGATATATTTTACGAAGTTTACTATGTAAGTTTATGTTGTGTAACCCCTGGAACTACGAAATCTATTTTAATATTTCGTTCAATGAAAAAAGAGGACAGAGACAATGAAACAAAAGTTTTAAATAATAATTTTAATCGATCAATGAATCATCTCCTCCTAAATAAAACCATTTTTAATATATAAAATAGAGACAGACAATGTATCTAATTTTGTGAGTGACTCGATTGTTAATAAAACAAAACATTGATTCGTCATCGAATGATATAATATTATTTACACAAACAACACTTGCCCACAATAAAACTAATTCACACAATTTAGAATATCCGTCGACAATTTTGATTTATTCGATACAAAATTCATGACAGAATTATTGATTTAATGTACACATAAATCATCAGATCTGATACATTTAGAACCAAATCGAGTTTCAGTTCTAAAAGAAGCCTGACAATTAAATTGTCGAGTTTTATTGCAGGCAAGTTTACATCAAAACACGATTGGCACAGAAATGGACAAAATAAAAACAAAAATACGTCGAGAATTCATGCGTATTAAAAGTTGTCTTATTCGAATGTAGGTACACTTGTTCGATATGGTTCGCTTACGTTATTCATAAAATAGGAGTATTACTTTATTATGATACAAATATATTTACAGTTCGTAAGTTGCTAACGGCTTAACTAATGAAGGCACCAGAGTGAGGTCGGTGGAGGTATTACACCTGAAAGACAAAAAAAAACAAATCAGATTAGCATATCATATACTAAGTGGCAAACCTAAAAAAAATAATTAAAGGATAAAGAGAGGTTTCCTTACATAAAATTGCACGAAATGGCGTTGTTAGACATCCGTGCTCCAAACTATCGCATTTGTACCCAACGCACAAGATGGACAATTCTGCAACAGAAAACACATTACCATTAGTTAGGATCCTTTAATTCAAATGAATATACACTTATTCAGGGGTTTTATAAACAGTCTAAGTACTTTTTTTTCTGGATGCGGGAAGTAGATAAGTAGTTTCTATAGCGGGTGAGTGAAACCTTTGGTGGAATCTTGAATCTAGTAACAAATATAATACTTACAACAATACTTTCGATTGCATTCGCTAATTGCTCCTCCATAATTTTAACATCGCCGTGATCCAGAACTTCCTGCAATAGCAGAAATTCCAAGATAAGTGAATTAGTAGGTAAAAAACACGAAGAAAAAAGGATAAAGAAATAGTTTTGAATCCGTCAAATTGGTTAAAGTATCCTACTACCTGAAAAGAACGGTGAAGGGGGAGGGGGGACATTAAATTTATTGGTCACAAAATAAATATAATTGAAGAGCGTATTGAAAGAATTGAGTAGTGCGCCTGGTTTCTAATGTTTTATAGAAACTATAACAGGTCTATCTGTAAATATTATATAAAAAAGGTAAAAACTGTGTGTAATGGTAAGGTAAATCTTTGGATCTTCTGAACTTTGAAAAATATTTAACCAATAGAAATCTACTTACGTCATTTTTGAGTGTCATACTTAGGCCATTTTTTTAACACGCTTAAATATTATTAGGTCGACCTGTATGTATGTGAACTATGTAAGAAAATCCTGGAATTTAAATTTGACCCACTTCCCGGTCTTCGATTAGAATTGCACACATTCTGAGTTCTGATGACAATTTATGATTAACTAAGAAAAATCATTACAAATCCAATATGGCGGCCTCTCCAAGATGGCGGACTTGCTGACGCGGGTCAAACCGCAAGAATCGGCAAGCTCGTAGCTCCTGACACAGCTCACCGACGCCAGCCGCGCTGCGCCCGCACTCGCTCCCAGTGAATACACACCTCCTGACACAGCTTGACGGCGTGCGCGAGGTCGGGGCGCTGCGCGGCCAGGCGCGCCGCCGCGCACGCGCAGCTCACCGACGCCAGCCGCGCCGCGCCCGCCACCACGCCCGCGTTACCCGCGCCCGCACTCGCTGCCAGCCCGCCAGCCGAGTATGACATCGACGACGCCGCGCGCTGCCACTCCTACATTATAACCCATCGAAATCACATGACATAAAATCGAGAGAAAATGTTGATGATTGATGAAAAAAAAACGTTGAATTTTTCTTCGAATTTGGAAACTTGATTAGGTATGTATATTATGCGAGAAACTTCATCAAATAAAAAACTATCTAAGTGATAAACTAAAGAAAAATAGGCTGTAGAAATCAAATGATAAACCCATGTTACCACATCATTAAAATTATATCGACCATAACCATTATTAGGTTGTCACAACTCTTGAATCGATTAGTAAAGTAAAACATTCGTTATCTAATGCAGTTATAACTTTAGTCACAATGGAATGATATTAAATAAGTATGAACGTCAAACAAACCGTAACCATCATACTGACCTCTGTATCAGTCTTAGCGTCAGCGTCCCCTATAGACCTAACGAGCTCCTTCGAGATAGCCATTAAGAGGTAATTTGTAATTTTCGCTTTGGTATCAGCAGTTACTTCTCTACTATTAATCAATTTGATGTCGTTGCACAGTCTGGTCAGGTCGTCGTCTATAGTGTTGTGAACCCTTTCAAACAAGTCTTCGATCAGTTGTGAGACCAGTTGGCTGCGCATCGATGGACAAGAGCAACGAGACTCCGACGTTATGTAGCTCATGCTGTGGTGCATCCTCCCGTAGTCTGTCTTCTTTGGTACCGCCGTGTATACGGAATAGCCTTCGTCTATATATTCAGTTCTATCCGGCTTTAGTTCTACGCGAGAGGCGTGGAATGACTGCCTCATGGTTTCACTCCTCAATTCCTCCAACTCCTCCGTTTTAATGGACAATTCGTGACTCAAAGTCTTTATCTTCTCGTCACACTTCCGTTTGCACTGAGTTAAAGCTTTCTGCGTCAAAGCTAGCTGCTTTTCCAGAGATTCGACCTGAGAACACATGTCTTCTTAGAATTTCCTCGAGGGCTTCCCATGCATATTTACACGTCACACCACGGTACGGAGCATGCACGTCGTGAGCCGAGCGATCGGAACGAACAAAGTAAGTGTCAAGCGAACATGCAGGTTGCGTTAGTTTATATAGCGCTAAACATGGAAAGCATTACAGAGTGCTACCCAAAGCAACTACGCATACCAACAACAAAGCTAAACTATCACTAAATAAATACATCAAAACAAATATCAAATCAAGAAGTTACTTTAAAAAGTTCTAGAAATAAGGTTTTAGGTGTAGTTATAAAAAGAATAATCCTTGTTTCCCTTTGATTAAATATGAATATTCCATTTCCAATTAATTTTATGTTTAATCCGGATTAATAGAAGCCAAATGGATCAAATCCTGACAAAGGAGTTCGGTAAATATTTGGCTAGAACCTATCGCACATACCTCTTCCTTCAATTCACTATTAGTGACTTCTAACTCTTGATTGTTCTTGCAGGAGCGAGTAAGTTCTTTCCTGATGGTCTCGAGGTCTCCCATGAAACACATCTCCGCCTTTTTCACGGTTTCTTTCTGCGCCTTCAACTCGGTGTCCAATTGTTTGTTTAGTTTTCGAAGTTTTTCAATTTCATCCTGGGAAACAAATAGAGTTTAGGCATTAAAACAAAAAAAAAACTGAAGGAAGTGGATTTATTTACGAAAATGTCACTATTGTAATTGAAAATTATAAAAAACTAAAGTTATTCTACCTTGAACTTAGCGTCGAGAACTTTCAACGTTTCTTCAGACTTCTTGGTTTCAGCTTCTGCCTTCTTGAGCGCAGTATGAATGTTTGTGTTCTGATCTTTAAGATTTTTGGTATCCCTCTCAGCTTTCTCCAAGGCTATGCGCATTCCAGATTCTGACTCTTGCACTTCCCTTAACTTTTGCTTCAGGGGCTCTAAGCAACGTTTGTATTGTTCACGCTCGTTTTCTAGTTTTCTGACCTGAAACAAATTATTTGGTTCTTATTTATTGATCCACAAAGGAACTTGAAGTGTTGCTTTTTTAATTGAATAACTGAAGACATCATATGTTCAATGTATATGCACATTAGTCTTGTTATTGCCCTTACCTTTCCCTTAAGCGATGATTCCGTAGCCTGTGACTCTTGGATCCTCTTCTTATATCCGCCTTCCATTTCTGCCCACATGTCATCTGCTTGGGTTAACATCTCCAGGTAGGCGGCTTCTCTTCGTTCTAGCTCGGATACCCTGTTCTTCAAGTCTTGTTCGCTGATCAGTAAGGCTCGGATCTTAGTTCCCATTGATGGATCGGCGGGTTGCTAAAGAAAAAAACAAATTGATAAATTACTGGATTTAGAAGGAATGATTATTAGCGATCAGTAGATTCCAGGTTCTTTTTTGTGGGATAACACAGTCAAACATTTCTGTAGTTTTCATTATTTCGCTGCGCAAGCGATGAGAAAGTGCAACAGAACTTAGCTGTTTTGTGATAAAAAAAGAAAATTCGATCAAGATTTCATCAAAAGAATGGTCATGGTTGGAGACTTAATGTGTTATTGCGAACATTGTTACAACGCTCTACTTCGCGCGAACATGTGTGACTCCACGTTATCAGAAATCGTTGTGAATTCTAATCAGATTATTCAAATTTCTATTACATCAGTAGAATCTGTCATGCGTGACTTCGTTATGAAAATGTTTGTTTTAGTTTGTGTTGTTTCCGTATTCCTAACGGTGTAACTCGTAAACTATAATTAAACTATTCATACATATCAGTCTATCGTAGCGAAATATACCTATCGAATATCAATATCTAAGTTTAAAATATAGTTTCTTTACCTTTCCAGATTCAGTATCTCTCCGTAGCTGTGATTCTAAGTCTGAGATCTTCTCTTCAATCTTCTCCTTCTTAACTTCTCCACCGCAGATAGTAACCGCTACCTGTCTCTTAGTAATCTCTAATTCTTCCTCCAACTCTCGCACTCGAAGTTCAAGTTTCTCTTTAATTTGCTGTGTCTGTTTCTCGACTTCTTTCTTCTCCACTAATAACCTAGGGACGATAAGGAATACAGGTTACCTATTTATAATATATAAAGTACATTTAAATTTGTCGATAGATTTTAGAATCTATTGGTTCTCATGTAACGTGAACTGTCTTGCTGTTAGCTATGTCAAGTAAGTAAAGAGCAGTGAGAAGGTTAAAGCGGTCGTTGCTCTTCCGTCTGTTTTGTTACAATAGCACTGGACTGCAACCTGCCCCTAAATTATGCACCTTATAGGAAAAAGACTGTGTAAATGATGATCATTAGATACATACTTGTTGACCTCTTTCCGCAGCTGTGTCTCAAGGGGAGTGGATCCGGTGCGGATGTCATTCCAAGCGATGACGGCGCCGCACTGCGCCGAGGCCGCGGCCGCGCCGTGCTGCTCGCACTCCTGCCGCAGCTGCGACACAACCTGCTTCGTGCTCTCGCCGAAGCCGCTCATGCGGTTCATTAATGCTCGCTGGGTGGGAGAAAGAAATTGGTTTTTGATCTTCTTATATATAGCTGTTCGTTAGCCTCACTAAAACTCTAGAGTGGCTGAACCGATTTGGGTTGTTCTGGTTTTAAAATGTTTGTAGAGATCCAGGGAATTGACATGAAGTAATATGTGAGAAAGAGATTTTATTAAAAAGGTGAAGGTCTGGGTAAAGAAACTGTTACTAGGTGCGACACGCAGGCCCTATGTTTTGACACATGATAAAAACATTACATTGATGAAATAACTACCTACATAATATATCATAACCTGTAAACATATACATCCCGTAATGTTCTATAAGTAAAGTGTAGTACCTTGCCACCAGTGGACAAGTCAGCGCCCACCGCTTGGACGACGTTCCACGCGATCAGCGCCGGCACTGCTTTCTCCAGCTTCTCCAGTCTCGTACGTAACTCATTCTGGAAATTACACATAGAAGATTAAAATTCCCTTATCATAGAGACCGTAGTGTGGGGTCCTGCTGCACGGTGAACCAACGACGTTGCCCTTCGGTGGGGGGTTCAGCAGTGGACAGCAATTGGCAAGTATAATGATGATGATGATAAACCATAGAATGCCAATATGCCAGCTGGACTAAAAATATTTTAAAAACAGTTACATTTTACTTTACTGCAAGAGTGATGACGAAATTAAAAAAAAATAACTAAGCTCTCAGGACTTTTGCTTGAGAATTTCACCAAAATATTCAAAGAAAGTTATGTACCTCTCTGGCTTTCAACGCGCACTCCCTGTTAGAGAGCTCGGCCATGAGGCGCTCGGCCTGCGACCGCGAACACTCTCGCTGCTCCGTCATGTCTCTTAACTGAGCTGAACAGAGCTCATAGTCCATCTCAAGCCTGGAAACGAAACAAATGTTAAATCAACACTCATAAGAACGTACAAAATCGCCACTATGTCAGATTCTATGTTAGAGATAGCCTATTTATCGAAAAAGTCTATAGACACGAAATTGTTCCCATGAGACCCGGGTGAAACCACTGGTGGGAGCAAGTAAAAACTTTTAATCAGGTGTACGACCTACCTGTACTGCTGAGATTGAAAAACTATGTTTCTACTGAAGAAATAATAGTCAGAATTCGTTGTTATTACCCAAATAAAAATAATTTGATCCAAGTTCTTCAAACCACAAAGAAGAAAACTACATTCAATTTGCAAGTCAAAGTAATAATAAAGCCAAGTGGTTGTTAACAATAGAGATATGCCATTAAGTTTTATGTGAACACGTTACTTACTGTTGCCAATGTAAACGGGTGTCATTTTCGATTTCTTCTAGTTCACAGCAATCCTCCTCAAGTCTCTCGTACTTATCTTGTAGTTCGGAAAGTTGCGATTCGAGTTCCTGTAACATTAAATAAGAATATTGTTTTAGATTTGTAACGATAGAATCTTCAAGATTTTGAACTTGTTATTGGTCTTACCTGTATTCTGTTTTCAAGAAGGAACTCTTTCTGCAATCTCTGTGCTAACTTAGCCTCTTTAACGTCTTGTGCCGCTTCGTAAATCGAGATCTTTCCCTCCAAAAACTTAAGCCTCCTCTCGTAATACTGCTTGTGTTTCTTCCCCAACTTCACACACCTGCACTCCAGGCCGTCTCCATCTTCCTTAGTACTTAAAGTCCTATTTCTAACTCCTTGTCTCTCTAACTTCTCTCTTATACTATTCAGTCGTTGTATTTCGGTGTTTAGTTCACCACTACATTCAAAGCTTTCGTTGACATCTGTTTGGGTACACTTTGATTCTGTCTCGACACCTTCAAATATGCCACTCTCTTGCAGAACATTGGTGGGTTTCCGCTCTTCACTGCAAAGACTCTCCAAGGACTCGCATTTGTATCCTTTCTGCTGATATGGTGTAACAGTTGCGATGGCCTTCTGAGTTTTGTCAGTTTCTTGTTTGAATCTTAGGTCACATATTTTTCTCGGTTTTGCCTGCAAACAGACAATTTAAATTAAATTACTAAAATATGGGCATGTTTTTGTTGACACTATGTGAAAGCTTTTTTATTATTATTTACATTGTCAAATTGTGACAGATGTTTCTTACTGACCTGATAGCATTCGTCTTCACTGACAGAACTGCTCAATGCTTGAAGGTTGTATAACAGCATAAGGACTTGTTCCAAACAGGCCCTGTCCTCCGCTGACGCCGCATTCAAGATCATCTGCTCCAAGTGTTCTTTGACTGGGTTACTTTTGAGGGAATCACTGGTTGTTTCGGAGTTTTTGTCTAGAATATCGGCTAACACTTGGGCCCTGGCGAAGTCTTCTTTGAAGTCATCGTGTGGCGTGCCCAAGTGCCGTCGGGGGTTGCAGGGACTGCTGGGGGCGTGGGGGGATTTGTATCCGGAATCCATTCGTTTGAGTTCGGGAGACGCGGAGTCCTTGATGCGGGAGCCTGGGGACACGCAGCCCGAGTCTGAGTCGGTCAGGTTGTCCCTGGCACCCTGGAAATAATAAAAAAACTTACATTTCGTAAACCACAAAACACAAAATACTTGAACAAAGATTAATAACACTTCGCACAATTTTTCAGCTGAATGTTTACAATCCTTGTACAAGTCACGAGAGCAACGCATTAACTGCTTGTAAGAAGGTTACACGGTATTACGTTACAAGATTTTCGTAACAATACAATCACCACATCACACACGTTTTATTAAAATCAAGATTTATTACAAAAAGAATGAGCTCCAAAAATCGGTTTGTGGACGACTATGCCCTGTTTAGGCGTCATGAGGCTTAACGATCGGCTGTGGATCGGCTTGCAGTAGGCGTTGACAAATATACCTATGTAAAACGTTTTTTTTCTCTCTGATACAGATTAAGTATGTTGTAGAATGTTGCTACTATAATAGGCAGTCGTTCGTCGTTCGTGGAAACGTAATAATAAACTGACATGGAGTTATGAGACGAGTTTCGCTTCCTCCTTCACTGGCCTTTTGTTTGTGTGTCATTCTAAATAGAATAGTTATTGTGATCTAGTCATTCATAAACGATCCCTTACACTCACTTGAATGAATTCATGCTTCAGGTGAACAAATACTGAGTTCATTCCTAGTACACACCTCTCTGAACGAAGACACACATTTCACGGTCACCAAGTTTTGAAAACTATCATTATTTCTGCCAAAGTTTTGATTAAGAGGCTCGTGTCCTGACTGACTCGTCATCATTACCTAGCCTTTTCCCAAGTATATTGGGGACAGCTTATGGTCTAACCAGGTGTAGCTAATTACCGGTCTTTTACAAGGATCGACTGGCTATCTAACCTCCTTAACCCGGTTGCCCGTGCAACCTTTGTTAATCGTCTTTGTTAAGATTGGTAAAAAGACTTTTTCCTCTAACAAACAGGGGTTTACTGTGCTCTCAGACGAAAACTCAGGAGAAAACATTCTAGAAAAACATAATAGCTATATTCGAACAAATTAGTTCCGCGGTAACCACTAACCATGCGTTTTGGAGACCACCGGTTGCACATTACGAGAGTTTGAGCCACCTACTAAATTAGCTAAAGCGTAAAATTACTGTGTAATTAGCGAGGTGGTTTTAATAGAGTTAACGAAGCTAAGCAGACATGTTTATTGTGACTTTCGTTATTGATGGGGTACTGAATTGGTGGATGGTGGGCCGTGGACCGTATCAAGTTGCAGTAACGGGGTCTATGATAGGCGATCTTGCGTTGCTGGCGGTTGCATCAAGGTGTATGTAAGGTATGCATAAGATTGTTGTTACATATTCGTGAGGTAAAAGTTGATGTGTTAGCAGTAATGCTCTTTTTTATAGCAAAAATGTGATGGAGTGTTCACAGCAGCTACTTTATGAGACAGAGAAAGAATGGATGGAGTGTTTATACTCACAATACTACTTGAATTATGTATATTAAAGGAATTTATAAACTTTTTTCTTACAAAATTTTATCAAACTGGCAAAACTTTCGGTGTAAATATTTATTTAAATGCTTCAAATTATTTAAATCTGTCTTGCTTAACTTTTAGCTACTGATACAGCGTATGAGTAAAATTCTGTATAGTAGAAACGTCGCTGATTCTTTACGCGAAGAATTTCATGAAGTCATTCAGCGATGTATTGTCAATATTGTCATGTTTACAATGAATCATCGTAAGGAATGTCACATCAACATAAATTATGTTTATGACCGCTAAGATCCCTTCACTTATGCATCTTGTACAAATACATACGTGCTCTGATAAAGAACTGTCACTATTTTCTAAAAATTGAATACTACGTGAGATTGTATAGGCCTACTTGATAACGAATTAAGGGAATGAGTAGATTAATTGATAAAGAGATAAGGAGACAGTAGGATAATACATACCTATTTGACTTATTCTTAGAAAAAAATACACTCCAGTGCAATTAAATCGGGTCACTTCCTAAAGGTTCTATTCATGTCCTCATGTGTGAAGTTTTATCCAACTCGATAAAATTGTACGGTTATATTTAACGAGCATACGGGATTGATTGTAGAAAAAGGCCATGGCTGCCAAAACATCACAATACAGGTAATGTAGATATAAGTATTGTAACCACATACCCTGTAATTTATTGCTCTCGCACAAACTACGCATTACTTTATCCAATACATATCTTAGCAAACACGTCTACATTCAAGTTATAAGTACTTAAGTGATATACACAGTGACTAACTGAATGAGGTAATCAACCATCCAGTGTCCCATAAACAGAGCCATATATCCGGCCACCATAATACAATAAGTTTCAAAACCGTTCGGTGTTTCCGTTAACACCTTAAGTTATTGAAAGAACTTCGTACAACCAGTCTAAGGTGACCTCTAGATTGTATGGCGTCTGTAGAGGCCTTAGGTCAAGGTTGTCACTGGTGATCATTGTGACGTGAGAAATGTATGCTATTGTGATGGTGTTTTATTGATAACGGTTAATTGATTTAGACTTGTAGTTAACAATTGTTTGTGATTTCCAAACAATACTAATGAAAATCCACTATTTGCAGAAAAATATAAATAAAATCTTAGTTGTATCTTACAGTTATGACGACGCTTTTGAAATGATGCAGGATGTAATAGAAACTTGACAAGTAAATAATATTGTACGAAAATTATTACATCGTAAATATGAGGTAAGCGTAAACAAAATGTATTGTAGATACCAAGCTACACAATAACGAAAAACAATTTAATAATAAAGTATTTGGATATAATTATGATGGCCCTTTGCATTTAAATTTGCAGTAAAATATATGGAAAAAACTAATCATATATTCAGAGGCGGAAAATTAACAACAAAAGCAAACAATAATACCTTAACGCCTGCGCCATTCATAACTCCAAAATCCATTGAAAACGACATAACCTTCACCTTCACATAAGGTTAAAAAACACAACACTAACAAACAATTCGTAACACACGCGAAAACTCACACGACACACGAAAAATTGCGAAAATTTTCGTAAAAAATTACACTTCACGCCACTTAAATTGACCACTCACGTTGTCACAATTTTTTTTCTTTTTTTTATATATTTTTTTCAAGTTTTTTTTTACCTTGTCAGGGTGTGCGTCTTCCAACTCCAGCAGCCTGAACTCCATGAGTTCGAGCTGGTCGCGCGCGTCTCGCAAAGCGTCTGCTAGGCGCGTGCACTCTCGCGCAGCGGCTGACGCGCGCTCCGCCGACGAACGGCATTGGCCGCATGACTGGAATGAAAGGGACCATCAGTTTTGTTGGAATATAGGATTTTATTTCTATGTATAATTATTTTAATCTGGACATAATACCTAATAATAAATTTTTAAATTAATAATAAAGTCAAATCATTTATTTTATTCAGGCCTTTATAAGCACTTATGAACGTCAAAAATATACAAAGTTGAAGTAATAATGTTTCAGACCTATAAATAAAAGCTAACTGGCATGTATTTTTTCTAAGTTTTTTTACTAGAATTTCTGTAGAGCAAATGAAAAATAACAGAATATAACGGAAAATTGCAAAGAAAAATAGAATACGCTTGGCTATCATTTTATTATCTCCATAATTTATGGACTAAGGTCAGTCCAAAGCAATTATTGCGTTAACTAATTTATGTTGTGTTGAATTCATTTTCGTTACATTATGAAAAACATAAACATTATTTAAGTAATAAAGTGTATTAAAAACCTTTTTTTACTCCACTCCCATGACAAGGTTGGTGACTCTATAAAAATAATATAGTATAATCTACCTATCCAAATTAGTATACTTTGTGCACACGAAAATCTAACGTCCACGTGCGTAACACCCACTATCGGCTCCATTTCTAGTTTAACCAAAAAAGTAAAACCTCGCATATACACATTTGGATACAGTCGAACAAATGAAATAATGTCGAAACAGTTGCCAACATATTCCATTCAAAAAAAGATTTTGTAAGTCAAGAAACGGATATTAATTACCAGCATTTAGCCTGTAGTGAAACGTATCAATTTCTAATTATTTGTTACTTACATCGTATGTAAGTACGTTCAGGTTTTCCTACAGTAATTTACTTGTTTGATCAACATAGAAATCACTGTATTTTATATTTATTGATAACCTTGTTCTATGAGACGACTATCTAACTAGTTCTACCTACGTAATGCATTTAAAGTTACTATTTACATAATAATTACTTATTTATTATGACACTGACATATCGCAGCTTTTCTTTGTTGACAAACGTCTAAATTGTTGAATTATTTATAGATTGAACTTGATCCTGTGGAAATTTATTTATACCATCAAATTACAATTGCCTATCTAATTTTTAGAACTTAATTGTCTCAATGCCGTGAAATACCGAAAATAACATGTATAATGAAGTGTTACGTCTATTAGTAGTTACAACATTTCTGTGTGCTTTATGCATAAATAAGTTGTTTACCTTGCACGTGTTATTACAATCTTAACAACATTATAAAACATGAGAACATTGCTCACAATTTTCTAAATAAAGTTTTTCATTCTACGGCTATCTCGCCATCATACGCCCATTCAAGTACCAAAGTACCTACAGCTACATACTCGTATGAACAAGACGTATGGTCACCCTACATAACATAGAAACACAATACAATGACGCAAGAACCAAGCCAATAGTTTACTAGGTGACAAAATGTTTGTACTGCAATACTATTTGACATTTTAAGCTGTTCAGATCCTTTCGTGTGCCGTCTCGTGCCCAAGGCCGATAAGCATTCTTTGAGATGCATACGTAGATTAGGTGCATTGGCTCCGGAAGGTATATAAGTACCTACGTACTTGTGGAAAGATCAGCGCAGTTTATGAGTAGACAATAAAGTACGTGGTGTACATACTTAGTTTTGTATCGAGTTCATATTCATTGAAATAAGGACTTCTGATTCTTGAAATGTTTTTATTACCTATACATATTTTCGGCTGATTTGATTGCAGATAAGTGAATTATAGTTGGCTACAGCATGCTTGCATGTTCCTAAGATGTTTGAAAAATAATAAACAACTCAAGTACAAGAAACCGTTTTTCTCAACAGTGAAGGCAATTTTCCGCTTTTCCGACTCGTTAAAAATTTACGCTTATGCATAGCACATTGATTTCTATAGTGCAACGGACCGATAAACTATCGTACAGGTATAGAAAGAACACAGGTGAAAAACCACCCCTAATTAGCTTCACCATAGCTCATTCATTAGCTTCTTTATGATTGACGCGTAACAAACACATCATCTGACACTAACCACTACTGTTCAGATATTATATTTCTATATCACGATAGTTGCGTGCTACATATCGCTGGTAATTGAAAATCTTTCTACAGAGCATTCTGTTCGGTAGGTAAGTTACGAGATCGCAAACTCACGCACGTGATTTGTTGAAGTATCAGTTTATATCTAAAGGAAATTAATTAAATAGAAGCGCATACATGTTTTAAAGAGAAACAAAAACAGATAAGCTGGTTTGTCATTTATGAAAAGCAAAAAAAAATATCTCACTAATATTAGATTTAATCCTCATGAGATTTAATCCTCACTAATATTATAAATGCGAAAGGAACTCTGAAACCGAGAGACAAAAACAACTGACGTCCTTTTAACGTACCTACATAAAAAGGCGTTTCACGTCAACTCTTAGAAGTGGGTACTTTTATTTGCACGTGGGTGTAATAGCCCAGTTACCAGTGTGATCGCCTTTTGTTCGCCACTATGGTCAAACAATTAGATTTCATCGTTATTATTTAAAGTTCATAAATCAAACTGATTTTTGTAAGTGATAAGAAGTAAAGGACAATGGGCGATTCCAGTCCAAATGTCCACCACGAACGAGACCTATATGGCTAGATAGCCCGTTGAATATGGAACATTTTTTGTTATGAAAGTAAAAAAAAATATAATGCCAGAAAAAAGTTATAGCAAAATCAAATAAAACATTTTATACATTTTTTCAATTTCTTTTTTTCAATTATTTTTCGTGATGTTCGATTTTCGTACTTTCTGTAACTTCTGAAGAAATAGAATTGTTCATTATTAGAGAGAAGATACCACCAGTTACATCGAACTTTCTTAGATCCAGGAACCGCTGAGTATATCCAAGCACTTCTGGCGCCTCAATTGGTTAGTGATTCGTACATCCATCGGACAAAAAATATGGGCTGTTTATATGCAAATGTGTCTTAGTTTTAGACTCATCTTAGTTTTAGATAAAGTGCGTAAATGGAAGTGGAATAAAATAAAAAATGATAATGATAACATACAAAAACTACCGAAAATTAAGAATACATTTTTGGCTATAACTTTTTTTTGGCATTGTTTTTTTTTTTACTTTCTTAGTAAAAGTTACTCTAAATTAAGTGGACTATTTAATTATATAGGTCTCGTTCGTGGTGGACATTTGGACCAAACTTCATACATTCTTGCCCAATCTCCTTTTGAATGTAACGTCGCTTCCGTGATCGTTAATTGAATTTCCTCTGCCATATCCTAATGTTTCAGTAGGATATATTTAAAAAATATTATGGCATTAAAAAGAGTGTAAAGTTGTAAAATGATTTTCAATAAATACTTTTCATTATTGCTTAATGCTTGAAGAGATTCAGAAGAATGCATGAGCATTTTCATGAATGTCACCTTCATTTTCCATTAAAAAATATTAAGTATACAAAAACGTTTAGCAGATATTAATTATTATGAGTTCACTCGACCTTCATCGTATGAATCAATATTTATGTTGTCTACAAGGTGTGACTGGCGATGTAGGTGATAAATTGCATCGAATTTAATAATTACATTACCTAAGAATATTATGTATTTTGTTATACTGCAATTTTCCAAAACAACATATCGTCATCATCAACCTTTTTATTTTTCCCACTGCATGACACAGACCTCTTCTCATACAAAGAAGGAATAGAGCGGAAACAAGAGATGCATTACAACATAAAATTCCCATAAATAAATACATTGAATATCCATAGTCTAAGATCCTTAGATTTCCAAGTCCGCGATCTCACATACAAATAGCGTATTTAAGTATATTTAACTTATTCACTAAACAAAACTGTCGATTGAAACGGTCCAACAATTGCGCAACTTTAAGACATATCTTTAACGATATTTGAATCTAAACTGTGTAAAACAGACCTAGATTCAATACTTCCTTGAGATTTGAAATCGTTGGCTAATCTATACTTATATTATAAAGCTGAAGAGTTGTTTGTTTGTTTGGACGGGCTAACCTCAGGAACTACTAGTCCGATTTGAAAAATTATTTCGGTATCCGATAGCCCATTTATCAAGGAAGGCTATAGGCTACTTTTTATCCGGGTGTGTGCAGAAGTTTCCACGGGATTCGGGTGAAACCGCTGGCAAAAGCTAGTGTAGCAATATTCAAGTTACTATCAAGCCGAATGTATCAGACTTACCTAATTGTATATACAAGGAAGAAACTATTTGGAAAGCATGCTGCTTTAGCCGACAAGTGTGTGCTAATTCGTGCGTAAATAATGAACTAAAATGCAATGATTAATGTCAATGAAGACTGGTAGATACGTGCATGTTAATTGGCCCATATGTGGTGTGTAAGGAATGGAATTCATAACACATTACATAACAGAGCAAGCTCATTGTGTGTTTGTGAGCAATCGGTAAAAGAAAAGGCAATAGAAACCTTCAATTGACGACTCAGATTCTTTACTTATTTATGACTAGTTGCTTGCTGTGGTTTCGCCCTCTTTCGAAGGACGAGAGAGACGTTACGCATTTGCATAAAAAAGTAGCCTAGTCTTTTGTCAGGTTCTCCACTATAGTATACCCAATTTCATTGAAATCGGTTCAGTAACTTTGTCGTGAAAGTAAGACGGTCCGATAATATTTAGGTATTTAAAATTTTTCATTATCTTCTAAGAAGGATTCGGTTGTAAATAATGCATAATGCAATATTAATTTCCAGAGACATCCACTTCCTGAATGCTGAGATTAACCTTTTTAAAATACAGTGTGATTATAAACAAATTTCTGATTACATTCTAATCTACTATTTAAAGATGCTGCACTGGTGCATTAATAAATTACTTACATAACAAACGCGAAGAAAAACAAATTGCGTTCTTTAAAAAAACACGCTGAAATAAATGGCATTGACTTAGACCTACTTTATTAGGGACACCGACTTTAAAATTTTCGATCTTAAAACGAATTAAAGTTAATAAAATAAAGCGCGGTCTTATCGCTAAGTCATTTTCTGCGTCCTTGCAGGCTGATGTTAATACATATAAGGAACTGTAGCATTAAAAAATAATACCTAAATATAAGAGCGATCTCTTCCAGACAATCTAGATGGCTGATCCTACGGGAGACGGCTATCACTAGCTGTTGATTCTACAAATCTGGCTGAAATATATGTATAATATAGTTTGTATATGTGTCTGTTTGATACTGACCCACATGTCGTTGTGCGGTTGGGGTGACAGCGAGGCAGGGGCGGACGACACCGCTGAATCCTCGTCTGACGGAGCCTCCTGCAATAAAACATTCATTATTAGATTTCCTTCTAGTATACCTGCAAATTATTCTGTAACAAATACCTTTCCTACGTGAAATAATTCGTTCAGGTTTTAGAAATACCTATAGCTACCAAACCTTCATCTATATACATCCCTCAAAGGGGTTATGAAGGTAATGGAAGGACTGATAACCATAACTGCATTGATTACGTTGCATAAAGAAATAGTACCTACCGTCACTCTGTCTAGGTAGGGCCGGTTGTCTCTTGATAGCCTTACATACAATTATGCCTTTGATCTAATACATTAGAACAGTAACATATAATACATAGGTGGGTACAACCGGGCAAATTCTCGTGATTGTAGAATGCAGAATGTGACCTTTTTCATAGCGTGCGTGATTCGTTAGAAATATGTCTGCGTGCCTTACATTAAAATTATTAAAGCCTTATATTAAAATGTTAAAATGGTTCTACAATAATATTACAAATATCTCGTTCTTACTCTGTAAAAGGTTTCTTTCCGATGTTGTATGCCTGTTTTCAGATTTTCTCGGTTCGTTTTCCCTTTTTCCTGTAACAAAAGAAAGCTAAAATTTACTGGAAAGTTAAACTATTGACACATTGTAAAAGTTTTTTTGACTAATTTTGGCAGTCTTATCTTGATTAAAAAATAGCTGTCAACATTTTCAAGTAGTGAGCTATTAAAACCCCCTTTCTTGCAACATGATTCATTCCACGCCCAAGGTGCATACAACATCATAATAACTGCCACTCGTACAACCAATTTCGTAACCAACCTTGCACCTACATCAATCTTGCACTATCTCCCATCTTTCAAGCAGGTTCCTAATTCCCCGATATCTGTCAGCAATCAGCCCGCGGTCAACAGCTGTTGTCCGTTCCATAAGTCTGACCGGGTCGTGACCAGAACAGTGTTGCCACATAACGAAAATAAAAGTACCCGATACGTATCGTGGGAGTCCAACTGTGTAATTTGAATGACATGGGCGAGTATGAATGGGTGTTAGTTTTTGACTCCAATTTGTCATTGTAACGAGACTGCTGATTGTCTTAAGGCTTTAATTGTATTACGCAAATGCTATGTTGTAATCGAGATTAGATTCTTGTCTTAGAACAACATTGTTCAGTTGCCTCAACGCATTAATGTGTTCACTAGTGAATTAAATGGACATTAGCATCGGGGAATATTAATTGAAAATTAATAAATATAAATTGCTTATAAACCAAAGTACCTATTAAAATACATAGTATAATACCTACTCATGTAGAATAAACACAAATGGCCTTACTACAAAAACTTAAACCCCTGTTTTACACTTGTCTAAAAAAATGTTGGCTGCAAAATGAACCATATGTCAACGTCATAATTTGTCATTTTTTTAGACAAGGCATAAACTGACGTTTAAAAGTTTTTGTGGTAAGACGGTAAATGTTCTTGCCTCACCGTACAAGTTTAAGAGCCTACTATAATTTTTATAGTAAGTAGCAAAGTTTCTTCGGTGCGATCTGTGATGCTTTTTCAGTTAGGCGCAGTAAACCTGTGTATAGTCAATTGCGGCGTACAACTCTATCTTCAATTCACCTTTTCTATTTCACTTTTCCAATACAGGTATTCTCGAACGCATAATCTTATGGTATAATTTCCCACAAATGGCTTTACAAGCTACTGATAAGTATGTATTATGTGAACTTTTGCACTTATCTTACATTAAGGCCAGTTGAACCGGTTGACAGCAACCCTTTATTTTAGAGAAAGCTTAACCCGATCTAAACATGGATAGACTGATATGTCTATGTGAATTTTTCTCAGAGATAATTATTTAATTGGACTTGTAAGAATTTATTTAGCATTTTCAATGTTAAATTCTACGACACTTTATTAGCTTGCTGATTTACACGACTTCAAAAGCCAATTTTATAAATCAGAGTAGTTATGTGTAAACTTAAAAATAAAGATAATATCAAAAATAAGAAACATAAACTTAAACTTTAAAACAACTAAGTAACAATTAAATACTATTGTGTTCCAACAAACTTTCAATTATTTGACACTACAATTGATGTTGTTTAGCTTTCGATAAAAAAAGTTCCTTATTCATAATGTTAACAAAACCTAATAACCATTAAAGCACATTTTCACGCAAATATACATCGTCACTTATACGGTAATGTTACGCATTATGTTATTACAGAAACCGTAAAATCAGTTACGAACAATGTCATGAGTTTAGCGCGAAATGTTAGTACGATTACCAATATTGTGCGTTACAAAATTTTCATTGATGTGCGTGAAAATGTATCTGGAAATAGTGTGTCTACTGTTTCTTTTTAACACGCTTATATTATTTACCAAGAGAGATATTAAATATAAGTTTGTTATTGATTCTCATGCCACATGAGTACCAATCGATGCAACTCCTGAAAGTATCGAGATAAGAAATTATGCTTTGAATTTCAATCTCGGACCTGAAAAAGGATTACCTATTTGATACAAAATTAGTATGATTACAACATTCAATCAGAGTAGAATATTAATTCGGATAACTATCTTCTTGTCTAGGCATAGATATTTTACTATAGGTCTAGGTACACCTATAATACTCTACATCTGATTCAAATAGGCACTAAGCTGGAACCAATTATTCGATACCGCGATAATAATAATTGTTATTACACTTCTCGATTCCCTTGCGAATCGTTACTATTCGATTAGCGAAAGTCGATAGAAAGTTGCAAAGCTCATGTGATCATCTGTAGTTATTTGCGAGATCATGCTGCCCTGATTCGATAGGGCTGTGATTTGATTGATCGATTAGACCATTGTATCGATGCATTTTGATATCGATTGTCTATTTACAGTTTGATTGAAATATTCGAATGACATTGTCTTTTTCAGAGAACAGCTTTAACATTGTACGTCAATTGTGTAACCAAAATAAATTACACAATAAATTAACACATTTGTATTTAGTACATCAAACCAATCAAACTTCAACCTGCCAACATTTCGAGCCAAATTAAGTAAGTGATCGTCTATTTGGACGTAGTTATGCAGAAACGTTCCAACCCACTGTACGCGTAAATGCTTATATCTCAAATTAAACTTGAATTTGAGATATAAGCATTTACGCGTTTCAGTTGTATTCTTTTTTATTCTAACTAGTACAGGTACTAGAGGTTTTATTGTTGAATTATATTGAGTTTAGATAACCATATGCTAAATTTTAGGCTGTTCAATCACAATAACTCGATTTCGGGTGACTTGTGGGTTGGAACGTTTCTGCATAACTACGTCCATTTCATACTCCGGAGGAATAACAAATGACGTTCGGCAAATCCAGTCCATCAGAACTCACGTACTTAATGACGACAATCATGCGGACTCGCTTTGAATCACTATTTAATTCTAAAACCATTTGGAATCTGACCAGAACTTTCACTGCATTGTTCTAAACAATTAGTATCCGTAATGAAAGCTAAGAAAGTCAAATATTGTTCAAAGATTCAATAGGGATGGCTAATGCTCGATGACGTATGTCGATATGCCGAAAAACTGGTATCGTGACCCGGTTATTTTTTCTAACTTCGATACTTATGTCTCATGAGTCATGTTTTCGCTATTGATTATGTACGTGCTTAAATTGAATGTAAATATCAAGTTTCTTAACTAAACACGAGTTTCAGTTGGATAAACAAAGCGGTTGATCGACAACTTCAAAGGTAAGACAATGAACCGCGGTGGTTCAGGAGGTCATTGATACTTTCGATAGTTTGAAATATTAAATTCAATGAAGCAGTTTCTTATTTATGTAATACCACTTTTTTATAACGATTGAGTCGATTTAATTAATTCTAGACCATCTTTATTTGCGCTTATCTATACTAATATTACAAAGCTGAAGAGTTTGTTTGTTTGTTTGAACGCGCTAATCTCAGGAACTTCTGGTCCGATTTGAAAATTTCTTTCAGTGTTAGATAGCCCATTTATCGAGGAAGGCTATAGCCTACTTTTTATCCTGGTACGGGAAGTAGTTCCCATGGGATGCGGGTGAAACCACTGGCAGAAGCTAGTCTCCTTTATATTTGAAGACCCAGGCTTTACCATTCAAAGTGTGTTAAATCAAACTTAACATTGGTAGAATCTACAGCCAACAGCTCTTTCGCAACAATATCCCTATTACTTTGTCCTAGGCATAAAATGTCCTTGCAACTTTGATAATGTTCCAGTCATAGAGTATTTGTTCAAAGCCAGTTTATTTGGCCCAGTTCCCATGCTCCGCAAGTACTTCGACAGCTTTAGACTGATTTGCCGGTGTATTGATTCTGTTAGACGCATTGTTCGCCTTTTGTTTCATAATGTTTTAGAACAATGGATTTGGACCGCGGTTCGTTTCAAGGGCTCCAGTTATTAATTCTGATACGGTATGTGAGTTAATTGCTGATGCGTGTTTAGGAACTTGTTTATCTTTAATTCCTTTTGTGGTAATGAATTTTGTAATACCGTTATTAGAATTGATTTAAATAAACTCGCAATTACAGTCCGCTAAAGGAGTGTATGGAGGTAGGTCAAAACAATTGAAACTCTTACTTTTCATCATCAATCACCTGAACACATACAATAGGATGTCGTAAAGTTTTTGGTTGATTTACACACACATAAAACAAAACTTCTGTATTTCGATCACGCACACTAACAACGTGATTTGTTTTCTCAAACGAATGATTGTAACATATGGCTTCTGCTTAGTAAGCTGAAAGGGAGGATCGTAAAGTAAGAAGGTAATTTTTATTTTTGGGAATAAGTCATATTAAAAGTAACGTGATATTAATATTCATAAAAACACACCGTGGATTTTAGGTGCATCCAAATATTGTACATCGTATAGACAGGCACCTTACTAATATGAGATGATATTAAGAGGTTAGTACAAATAAATAAAATGACAGCTAAGACTAATTTACTAACATAAATTTATGTACAGTAACAGTAGAAAAAAATAGGTAACATGCCACTTGAATGAATGACGAGGAAAGAATGACGTCGCTCCTTTCCTTCAAGTACCTACTAAATATCAAAGGTCTTATTTCGTCACAAGTGATAATAATAGCAAGAAATTACACTTCTATCCAAATTGATAAGTCACGAACCTTAACATTGATAAACTAACGCCATTTGGTTGGCCATGGAAGAATTAATATTAAGTCTCAAGACTCAATTTCCACATCTGAAACATTTTCACACGAAACTGTGTGAAGTTTGTGCGTGAATTTTATTTTTTGTTAATACGTCAATGACTAATGCTGTACACTGATTTATCGACATAGAAGCTGTTTATCGTAAACCCAGAAAATGACATTAAGTCTGCCGACCCGAATCGGTTAAGTAATTTTACAATAGAAGCACATAGATACAATATTTGGATTATGATTTGTATTCAATTGAGATATTTCCATGAACAAGAACTCTAGTCACTGAAATTCAATCAAAGCTCTCAATCAAATCATAAACGTCAAACTAAATAACATTGATACCAACAGCGCTATTTACATGATTATCGTAACTCAATCGGTGTTTATAAATTAAAATTTCACTGCCTGCCATGAAGTTGACAAAGTAAATCGACGAATTAATACTTTAGACTGCACAAAACAAGTTCTCATACCGATTATAAATCACATAACACGAAATGCTGTAAATAACGCTATGTAACACAGACAGACACGATAATTCATGTTTATCGTAACTCGGTATAAATCCAACACTATCGACGGGATCGATCTTGTAATAAATCGAAAGTTATCGATTAAGGCGCCGCACTAGTCGTGAGCAGGTCCTAGCGATTACTACTTGATAGGTTTTGAGAGAAATTTAACTAGTTTTTCATTCATGTGGTTTAATGGTAATTTGGGCTTTTTATGACGCTAATATATCCCGGCGAACTTATTTGCTTTAATTAATTTCTACTTACAAGACTGGCTAATTGCATTGAGGCTATTCAAAGAGAAGTTGTGTAGACACTTATGTAAGTTGCGACTGAAAAGCAGCACTACCAAAAAATCCTAATTTGACATCCTGAGTATTTTTCTTAACATAACGTATGCCGCCGAGGGGAGATGGCTATTGAGCGACTTGTGGTTCAGCGCAGGATTGAGGGTACCAGGCCACGAGGAAGATCGCCTATGAAGTGGACTGACCAGATAAAAGCGGCAGTAAATGGCTCATCGTCACTCTCTACGAATGCACTAGGAAGGCGGCCATCAGAGAGGAGTGGCGGCGGGTTGTAAAGCTTGCCACCAACACCTGAAGTGATGACCACGACCACTCTGTCAAGAGTGATAACGACAAAGAAGTATTTTTCATAAAAAAAAAAAAAACAATGCAATAATATAAAGACAAATTAGTGTAACCTACAGGAATTTTGCCATCCTTTCTACAATTTTAACCTTAAAAGGAAAAGCTCCAATACATGTAATGTAAACAAAATAAAAGGCAACCCATGGGAAAGTGCGACCTTAACTGTGATCCGACCCTCCCGTTGTAAGCCGTAATGACGGTCATTACCAAGGAATAACTTGTTCCTACTATGTGGTGGGATCTTCCGAGTTAGCTCTCTAGGACTTACTGAAGATATGTTGTTAAAGATTGGTAAAAGAATTAGGAATTTTGGTGTGAAGTCCTAAAAGTCAAAGGCAATGAAGACCTTGGTCTCAAGTAAGATGTTCAAATCTTCAAATTACAATTTTATCTTAAAATATATGCTTACTCATAGATTAAAACTATAGCTAGCGATTACTCAAATGACAAACCGGCCATTAATCTAAAGCTATACAATATACCAATAACTAAATAAGACAAGTGACAACTTAATTGAGAAGATAAATAAACGTCTAAAGATAAAACGTGTTCGATGCTGATAACAAGTTTCATAAAAAGCTGGGTCGTCGCCGAAACCTTTGACATTCTGTGATGCGCTTGCACCGGCCGGCCGACTTTCACCGCTGCATCCACGTTTCGTATCGATTATATTCGATTAATCGATTATGCAATCGATTGGACGCCCTTTGTTTTTCGATTTTCTTTAACGATCCATTATTTTATAGGAATTCGTGCCTAAACTATTCATGTAATATATGAATGGTAGCCAATCAGTCGTCATGATATTTTAAATTGTAGCGAGTGGTTTGACGAGGTGCTTAAATATTTTTACTGCCGTATTATAGTGACATACAAAAGCTGCATTAAGATTAAATGAGTACAGTTTTACGACATTTTGATCTCATTCTGTAACCTGTAAGAGCACATACTTTAAAAGTCATTAAATGTGTAGCAAAAATTAAATGGTTTGACCTGCATTAGGAGCAAAGATTTTATACAGCAAGTTTAATAGTTTACTTCGAAGCAACGTCAGATATCAAAACATAATATCCAATAGCACCCACATGAATCGGGCCCAAAAGTAAATTTATTAACCACGATTATAATACAGTTCTCATACAAATCACAATAAAAGTAGGTTCGTAAACTTGTGACCCGCACATGTAGACGCTTTGGGAAAGTGGACAGAAGTGGGACGATGGACCACTTCGTCCCATGTGGGTGGAACACCTGTACGATGACCATTTCATATGTTTGTGCTATCTTTATGATCATGTTGGAGATTTTCCTTGATTTTTAAGTAATGCGATACTTCTAAAGATATGGACACGCTATGTGGATATCATCAAGCTAGATGCGATTCGAAGTTTCGAGATAGTATGCACATTTTTCTTTTAAGTGGTATTAACTGGTAATGGAGATAATAGCTAAGAAGACGATTTCTTATGACCGTTTATGAGAATGTATCTAGCTCATTTTCATTAGTTGCATCACTGACAAAGCTCTTTGAATTCTAGTTTGATGATTTATTTACATTGTCAATATCAACCTATAAAAATGGCCACTTCATGTAAGACATCCCAAATATTAATTGCATCCATAAAAGTGTGTGAGGACAAAGTAGACAAAAAGATTATATTAAACCTCAGTCTTCAACCACAGCAGCCATACAAGATGACATCTCCCAAGTCTGGTTATCGAGACATGATGAATTGCGCAAATTCTGATGCACGTGGGAATGCAAGCACTTCCGTTAGTACATTTACTTTTCGTGAGCGTCAATGAACCGTGACCGAGGCTTGAATCACCATAGATGCATATAAGACTAGCTATTACTTGAAAATGAGCACGTTATTTAATTATATCTAATTATGTGTATTCGTGGATTTGTATGGAATAATGTTTTAATTTATATCACCTTGTTTTCGTAATAACTTTAATAAGCTTTGCAGACCTTACATTTTTCTTCTCCGTAAAAGTAACATCTAATTACCAACATATATTTCGAGAATGAGATTTATAAATTCCATAACTAAACAATCATTCATCAAATTCTCCATCTAAACGACGCTGAATCCCAAAGAAAGTGGAAGTATTCCCAAAAAAAGTTGTGTAACGTGATACCGACCATGAAAAAAAATCTAAAACATAGTTCACTGAATGAACCCGACTGACAAACCGGTTCTAAGGAATGAATGTAGACCACCAAAAAGGGATCGCGAGAGCATTTTAAAGTTACCTGTATCAAATGCTACCAAGATACCACTTCTGTTCACTCAAGTCTTATTTGCTAGGTGATAAGTATTATTTTTGTCTAAATGAGCTTCAAAATAATGGTTCTCTGCATAACGCCCAATATTTTATGAATGAATTTAATAATAGGTTACAAGTTCAAGTTTTTTTTTGGAAGACCATTGAGAAAATTGTTGTAGTAACGCATTTTGATTGAATATTGCACTATCAATAACATGGAATGTTTCAATTATGAGTTTAACTGCATCAAAATGATCTTTGTGTAATGGCATTATCAAATCCAATGGCATAATGTTACACAGTCTTTATATTACAAAAAGCAATAATTTTAATAACAAAGTGCGAATTTCCTTATAACATCTTCCGCAATAAAATTAAATACAATGGAAAACAACAATCTTCCTTATTGACATAGCAGTACTAGTTTCCCGTCAAAAATCTGTTGTAAGCAACTAGAAAGACGAAAGGCTCATTGATATGTCCCACTTAGGTACAGGTTTTAAGTATACCTGAGGTCTGCCCAAGAATGTATGAAAGTCAAGTAAAAGGTTAAATTGCACAATACCGAAGTGAAGCAGTAAATAACTTGACGACAAGAAGAACTTTTACATTTTTACATAATAATGACAAACGCGGATTTACAGGTGTGGACATATAAGGAATCTTGACTAAGGTTACTGAAACAAAAGGGAATATTTGGCAAAGTTATATTGTTACCGATGAACTTGCTAGTGATGATAAAAACCACAAACATGATCAATTAATGTCGATTTCAATTTCCCAAAAGATTTCTAAAAGAGAGAATCATTTTAGAGAAGCTGGTATGCCAAAACCATATGATATGTGTCGGGACATAGGGTTTAGTCTCTTAGAAATCCATCACATTTTTAATTAAACCCTAGGCTATATAACGTAGGTTCACAAATCAATCAAAAGCTCGCCTGTCTAATCCTTACACTGCATTTATCCAATTAACACCTACATTGAACAGCAGTACAAAATCTATTGCATGCGTGTTGCAACACATTAACAGCTTTCCTAGTACAAGTTGTTACGTAATCTCTGTTGGCATCGATGATATGTACTGTTGATATCGGTTATTGATTACTTCGGTTAGTAAAATGACCTGTCTCGACTGACTCTGTCTCTCCTAGTAAGATTGATGGAAGAAAATATGGAACTAAGTTATATCATACATAAAGATTTTTTATTTTCATCACCCTCGTGGTAATAAGGCACGAGAGAAAAAGGGGTATTTTAGATAAAATTCAACAGACCTTTGCAGATAAGAAACGAAAATATCTGTTAGAAGACGTGTGCATTGTGCATCTCCCACGAATCTGTTCTTGGGAGGCATAGCGTAAATACCGTGTTTGACAGGCGGATAGATATATTTCTGGAATAGTTTTAGTCTTAGAATGCAATGATCCCTTACAAAATTCTATTAATAAGGAGAATGGATGCTGTTTTTGCGGCTAAAACTTATGTAGCTGTATGTAAAATCAAAGGCGAGCGGCAGTTTGGTTTGGGGTTTAAATACTTTTAAAATGTTGTCTGGAACATTACATGATTAGTGAAAAATTTGTTGACAATATTTTTTATTTAAACCAGGCAATATTATTTGAATCAAAAATTAGTTTGACTGCTAGAAGCCGTTATTGCTATCGGAAGTATAACAAGAAGTCGATCACCGCTGACAATCACGGGCTCTCGTCAATCAGTAGTAAGTTGTAAGGCAAAGGACATAACCTAATAGTCCACATTGAAACGGGTATAACCTGCTCGGAGCCAGGTACTCCCCGGTCATTAAGGGTAAGTACTCAACAGCGGAAATGTGTGCACGCTAAAAAATGTAGTAGAAGTCGACATCCGACAGTTAATGGTTAGACAGTATGGCTGGTACTGGGGATTTCTTTGTTGCTAGAGCATTGTGGAGAAAATAAGGAAGTATACAAGTAAAATATATGAAATTAGGCCAAAAATGTTTATCAGGACTCTATGAAGAAAATAACTTATGAAATATAAAACCTTATTGTGATACTTATTACATGTTTTGAGGAAGATCCCTGCAACAATCACAAGCATTTCAGCAATTCATATTTCTTCTAAGTGTCAGTTTTTATCGCATACAAAAACCACAAACCCGCTTTTGTCTGAAGACGTAAAAATAAAGCACTCGTTTTAGTTTTCATAAAACAGTTAAAAACAGGCTTCCAGATTATTTGAAATAATGGCATTTATCCGTAATTTTTTGTGGCTTTATTCTTGGTATTGGTCGAAACTGTGGTGTCATGGAAACTTCGCCTTATGGCAGCTTTACCGTTCATCCGGACCGGTCTGGCGGTACGGTCCATGATGGATCACCGCGGTGACGTCCAACCACCGTTCGAATGTCAACGTATAAAATCTGGGTGAATCGTAATTTACCCGAATCAAAATTTTTGCATTTGCCCGAATTCTTTTCTGAACGTTACCCACTTTCTATATAATTGCCGTATTTTTAATGCACTTTTCTGATGTTACTTTTAATTTCAAGGAAATGTAGGTATCAGAAAAAGAACCTCTAGAATTTTCAGTCAGAACTTCTTGATTAACGAGTGATGTAGCAAGCTTCAGACCCTGCTCTTCTCTAAACACAAGAACTATTGTTTCTGTTTACTATGTACACAAGTTTGAGAACCAAAATGTTCCTACTACAAATTAATAAGTATCTTCAATACTATCAAATTCTCTTTGTACCGGTAGATCAAACGCCAAACTAAAAAGAGGCCAAGAGAGACAAACAAGAGAGAAACTTATCTCGAAGACACGATGATTCGCCAATATGTCTGTGCGTCTGTTCCCACGAGCGCGCACTGTTTGACAATGTGCACGCGCCCTACTGATAGATATGCATGATATTAATATTGGCTTGTTAGTTCTTTGTACGGAAAAAACGCATTTTTTTTGTTGCAAATCTGGGTCTTGTAGAATTTTACGAGAAATCATACAAAAATGTAGGTCCTAGAAGATCCTGCATCCCGAAGGAAGTACATATTTTCAGTTTTGAAAAGGCGCTAAAAAGTATCCTATGCTCGTTTCTTGATGCTAAGCCATATCTATCCATCAATTTACGTCCAAATAGATTCAGCTGTTGTTGAGTTGTATTTTATAGTTAACTCGTTCTGGCCTACTTATACAGTCCGTATTTCTTTTATCAAATAAAGATGACCCAATCCCTGGATCATCGATGTACTTGACAATAATTATCACTGGTGCATGGACCATTTATCGCCACCTATATCCGCACAGTACCCATAAACAACAAATACGCCAAGCTGCGTCAATGACATACCAATATTTTATTAAACTTTCTTCGCTCAGCAGACTGGGTCAAGTTTTATTGCGTCGCTTATGTGTGTGCACGAGGTTAATGTTCACAATGCTATAATAAATATCCTGGACCAGCGTTTTGAAAGCTCTCTAATATACAAGCTTTGTTGTCAACTAAAGGCAAACAGGTTATATTAGAGATGATCTATGAATTGGACGTGCGTAAGATTTGTCTAGCGCTCGTGGCTGCGGCATCCGGATTTGATAATGTGAATTTCTACTATAATGGTAATTTTAATGAGAGAAATATGAATATATTTTGCATATGAGAAGGAAATTGTTTGCTAAGAAAGTTGATGTACGCAAGATAAAATTCGGATCTCAATATATCAATTGGAATATAAACTTATGTACTTAATCTGCATGTTCTCAGTTACATGATTTGCCTACCTTGGGTATATTTATACCTAAGTACCACTAATGGTCGTAATTGCCAATAATCACGTATGTAAATCAATAAAAATAATTTTCAATGACATTGCGTAATCTAATTGTAGTCGATTCAGCTGATTATGTGAACAATCGACTAATTTTCGACGTACGTAGAAAGGAGGTCGGTAATTCCGATGACTAATATCGAATCAATCGATATTATTTTCTCCATTTTTATGCACGTAAAGTTATCAGTGATCTATTTGTTCTTCTTATGACATGGTTTTTTATTGATAGGTACAAAAGTTAGAACTGACTTGGTACAGCAAATATACCTTTGACATTATGAGTAATAAAAATGCTGTTTTATTTTTTACTAGGTTGTTGGTACTTCTCTGATCTGTTTCACACGATAAACTTGAGGCCGTTTTACTGTTACTAATATTATACACAAGCAAAGTGACACAAAACAATTGCCAGGCAATTATATCCTAAAGACTTAAATCACCAACAACAATCTCTTGCCTGCTAGTATTCATAAATCAATCCTCTCACTACTTCCAATTTAATCGATACCAATTTAAAGTTCAGCAATTTGGACGCACCGGAGAATCGAATAACCGGTGTCCGATATATCGGCCCATCTCACGCGCAGAACGGGACCGTTACATAAACTCCTCACGACTCGATACTGAATTGAATCGATTCAAATATTCGTTTTGTTCTATTATTTTTGAATCAAATAATAGAACGGGGTTCCATTTTACGAATTCGATTTTTAATTCAGGTACCTATTAGTGTAGTGAAGTTCCTACCTACGTAAACTGCAATGTCATCAATGTAAATGAAAAAGAATCGAAATTCAAAATCAAAGATTTGATAAGTACTGACGTAAGATCGATCACGTGAATTGCAGTGTTGCAATTAATAAATGAAATAAAAATAACTATTAATTACATTCAATAAAATGATTAAACTCTCATGAAAGAGACGTACGGTTACATTTAAAACGCGAAGTAATTGCCGAGCAATAAGACTACAACGAGTTTATAATTGCTGGCAATAAATACTAACCTACAAACAGCTGATCGGATACTCTACTTTTTTTCCTACAGGTGTGTGCAAACCGGTTACGTAACTAGCCTCGTAATTTGACAGCTGACATACATGACACTTATGTCAATGGAGAGAGCGATTATCTATGCGCATTTTGTTTTTTTTCGACACCGTTAATCAACGCGCACAACAATTTGCTACTGTCATTTCATTCGATTAACTATAACGGTGAAATGATTCGGTTTAATTTAAATGTCACATATTATTATCGTATTTATGTCAGACGTAATAATTTACCTGGTCAACTCGCAGTTTCCTGCCCAGCTCACTTGCTCCGCAGTCCATTCTTTGCGTCTGTAACAACGAGAGATGGATTTATTTAATTGCTTTAAAAAAGTTACAAGCAGTTACAAATTATCCTAAAAAAAAGACTTCAGTGTAGACTAACAAAAACTAAGACACAGTTTTAATTTTGGGTCTCTGGCTCATTAACTTTTCAGGTTTTTTGCTACCAAACTATTATTCAATACAGACAATATTTATAGTTTTATTTGATACAAAATAAGAACTTGAATATGCAATACAAAGATAACAGGAAAGCGATCGGCGTGCCTGCATCCATCCGCTCAGAGAGAAGCTTACGCGGTTTAGCATCCGTTAACACACGCCACACCATTTCAGACTTAAACAGCCAGTAATACGATTCATAATGAGCACTTTCATTATTTTGCAAACAACGTTGTATTTGTACTTAAACATTCAAATGTAACTCTTATTTCAAATGCGAAAGAGGTCGTTGCAAGTGCAAATGCAAAAGATAAGTATGGATGGAAAGCTCAGCTAATGATTAATGACAGTGGTGTCGGGATGTTGCTAATCATGGCCGAGTGAGAATCTGCAGTTGGACGCGATGCTATCTCTTTAATAATGAGTTTATAGTTCCGGTGGCATTAAAAAATAATTACGATAACCTCTGACAAGAGAATTGGACGTCCTGTGACCAGGTGATATAGTGACACAACCATGAAATAAGAAAAAGTAATCAGACAGCGAGATGACTGATGAGCTAAGTGATTCTTACTTTCAAAAGGAGCTCAAAAATTTCATCGAGGATTTTTTTTAAACACGATAAATCTGTAGATTATATACAAAGTATAGTATATACCTACAAAGCGAATTCATCTATACATAGAGTCATCTATAAATCATTAGCAATTACAAAGTTCTAATAAGATTCCTCAATCAAGTCAAATCGAGTGAACGGATTCAAAGGAATGCTTAATCAGATTCCAAGGTCTGATCGAGTCAGTACAAACAGCACCAGTTCCATGAGGATACAACAAAGGACATTCGTGACTGCATCATAAACTACTCCGTGTCTAACAGAACTAAGTATTTACTCCGGATTACAATGACCGATCCATCCGTATTCCGCGATTGGATATTGAATTCCGACACTAGCTTCATATCAATTATGTCTTCAATCTCTAATCGAAAAACAAAAGATGGATCGGTTATTGTAATCCACAATTAATCGCAAAACTAAGAATTAGTTAGCGGGATTCGAGTGATGGTGTTACCATTCTCTTTTATTGCCATAAGTCTTATATCGTTAACAGTTAACACTCTGGCCTATCATAAGTTACCGTTTCTATCATAAGGTTTAATTTTGATTTTAATCAAAATCTAATAAAATTGTTATTATGTGAATTATGTCACAGTGATTCTTCCATTTGCAGCTGATACTTGGCAAGAATTAAAGATACGGTATTCCGACTCCACAGCTTTTAACAGTTCATTATCTGCCTCTGCAAATTAAACTTCTGTTTCATTAACATTAACAGGTGCAAAATAATTGTTATTACCTATTGTTACTCAATTACCTCAGCCGACTCTCCCTGCTCGCGTGAGAAGAAAACAGTTTTGTTTTTCTTTCTTTCTTGTGTTATCTTAAAAGCGATCGTTAATCACTTTTCATCTCAGAAACTGGGTTAAATCTTGTCTTTGTTCACCTAATTTTTATCTTCCTTCTAAACCAAAGACTTTAAATTAGTACCATAAATAAAATATGTCAGTTCATTTGACCCTTGTCAAACCGACAGATCAAAAATGGCGCCAACAGATTATTGTTCCCGCTAATTGTGATTCGACACGTATTTTAACCCTGCCATTATACCTTACAAAGGAATCTATACGATACAGCCTTTTTCGAATTAGTCATCAAGGTGCAACAAACCTCTATGCTGATATGCATTTCATTATTGTTGTTTATGGAATGGGTTTTCTTCTGTTTACTACCGTTTGCTTCGATAAATTCACAAATAGCCTTAATCAGGCTTTTAAGATGATGTTGTATATTTAGTGGTATATTTCTGACGACTTAAAATAGTGTATACTCAAATCAATTTATCATTAAACATTATGGTTGTGCCATGCATCTTATTTTAAATTATATCAATACTGTTATAAATTGAGTACTGCTTATTGATTCCATTCATGATTCATGTCGTGCAATAAACCAGTGGCTTCAATGTTCAAACAGCTTGTAGCTTTATCTTCAATTGCAATCACTTTTACAAATATTCGAACGTTAAACATAACTTTATGATTGAGATATATACATCAAGTTCATTGCTCTTTTTGGTTCAAATTTGTTTCATTTGTTTTTTTTTATGTCTTACCAAGCTGACAACGCTTAGTATGTTTTTTAGTAAAGAAGTGTATCGATTTAATAACCAAATTAAATATTAGTCTCGCTTACTATATTTCGGCGTTACACAAAAGATTCAGCAAAGCTTTTTTTTCTTAGAATCTTTAGTTCAACAAAAAAGCTCAAGTTCTATTCAATATTACTTGTGTTTTGGTTTCTTTCTGGTCCATCTATTTCATGTTTTAAATACTTTGGCATGTTTCCTTGAACTATTCGGTTTTAATTATAGGACTTGAACATAAAACTTCTTCTAGACTTGAAAGACATGGCTGAATGACTTCTCGGAAGAAACCTTATGGGAGCAGTTCTTTATCTTTCAAACTTAGCGTTTTAGCGGCTTTTAGTCTAAAGGTATTGCTATTGTCACAATCGTAGACGTTTATCCAATATTCTACAGGACTCAAGGTACCTTTTGCACCTTTGTTCCAATTTAATCATAATAAATTATCACACTTTCGCATAAGGTTTAACAAGGACTAAAAATCCTCCAAGAATTTGACCTACATCAGTGAAGAAACAGTACCTCATATGAAATTCACTAGAAACCATATGCATGGTTAAACATAATGTTTCGCCAGTCGCGGAACAAACCGCGGTAGGTATCGAATTCATTTGAAGAATTACACAATAACATTAGCGTATTGTGTGTCAGTCGCAATGGCTATTGGTGCATGACAGATAAGCTTCACACCTGTGCCATAATTGGTGCCAACATTCGTGCCAAGATTTCTTTGATAATATCACCGAAAGTCCTACTATTACCAAAGTTGGCAATAGTTGGCGCCAACGCTAATGTTCATAGGAAGGTACATCACGAAGGTTTGCCAAATGGTGTTAGGGCCAACATATTAGGTGCCATAGGCTGTGCCAATACCTTCGTATGATGAAGAAAGTTCTTTTGGTAATTAGGTTATGCGCATTTTTTTATTAGCTAAGGCATTTGAAAGAGCCTCTAGTAAGTAAAGCTTTGCTATGTTCAACCGTATGAAAATCAGTTATAGAGTAAATTCTATATTTTAATGTTACTGTGCCTGTTTAACATTATTTAACTTTTAATTTTGGTAAACGTCCCTTTACAAAATCAAGTTTTAATCTACTCGAGGGTTTTTTCACCACCAACTGATTGATCGGTTAAAACCTATCAACCAAGTCGTTAACCGATACTTAGTTAATTAAAATTTGACTGTTCGAGAATATTATGATTTATGGCACGTGTACGGTGGTCGCTGTCAATATTTTCACAAGTAATAGATGTAGCCTGACATACTAGCATAATAAAAAAAATATGACATTCCACTGCAGAGAATTTATTATGTACAGAATTGTAAAGTTTAACATTTTTGACAAATTAGCACTAAAGTGTGATATAAATCGATTCCTTAAAGCAATATGACAAAACAGCCTTAGAGTACACTACGATAAAAATAAAGTTCCCGGAAAAGCTACCTAACTTTTGTTGTAGGCATATCTCTTCTAATCAGCAAATCAAACTTTCGGAAAAACTTTAGGCGAATAGCAAATTGAATAAGTTTTAGTGCAAAAAGTTTGGCATAAGTAGGTGTAGAGGTTGAAACGCGAACTGCTATTGGAAAGTATAAAGATATAACTTAACTCACGCAACTAACTAAATACTTCAAATAAAAGTGGTCGAATATTTCTTTGAAGATTTGCAAATATCTACAGCATGGTTGAAAGCTATTCTAAATAATTGGTGGTTTCGTAATAGGCATTTCTCTATTAGATATGAGCATTCTTTAATTGCTTGCTTTTTGCGAATGATTAAACGATGGAAGGTTTCGTCGCTTCTTGAGATGTTTGAGAAAAAAAATAAGAAGTTTAATCAAAAAGAACGACAAAAATTTTATCTGACATATCACTTTTCTAAAAACACTTCTTAAATCACAATATACATTATCATGCCGTCGTTTCTGAATAATTCCTATTTTGATGATTTTTATTAAGTACCTACTATTTACCTTCTCACCATACACGCGTGGTACCTCCTTAAAATGAATAAAATCCCTTGTCACTACTACACTCATACAATAAAGACAATAGTTACTACCATTGCTTCCTGTCCTCCCTATTAACATAATCATATGCAAACTGTGTATAGTTTCATAAAACACACCGCGCCCTTTTGATGCCCAAACTGGGCTTAATTCATTCAGTCCACGTCGATTTGAATTAATCTTTCCATCAGTTACAAGAACAACGTTTGTTGTACATATTGTCTGTTGGATTGCACGAAAACAAATAAAAAAAAGAATTTCCCAAAAATGCAAGTAATGTATGGAACTTGTGCAATTACTTTTTAATTACGTGGTTGCATTCATTTTAATGACGTCATGAATGTTCCCCAAATTCACAACATACGTATCAAAGTATCAAAAATACACGAGAAGAGACAAAAAAATACTTTTCTAGGTATATTACTCAAGTCAAGAACTCAATCATCGATACATCTAATCGTAAAACGAGACACGAAACATCAAAACACGTGCCCAACTTATCCGTTTCCCCAATAAGGAAATACACCACAAACATTAACATAAAATCGACATAAATAGCCCACAATGTCACTTAACTTACATAACAGTTTATTGACCCCACCTTATCACACGTTACAAGTCCCTATAAGTATGTCATTAAGCTATTTTAACATATTAACTTCCTATGTGACGCAATAATGAAAAGTATTATGTAAGGATGAAAGTGAGCCGCGCCCACTTGAGATAGTAGGCTGATGTCACAGGAAATTAAAATACGCCCTAATATGGTGATGATGGCGTTATCGTGTAATACTGCGGCAAAATAATGGATTAAAGTACAGTTTTAAAAGCTCCGTCTCTTATTACATCGTTTCAAAAAGATTATGCGGGCATTTTTTGCAAATAAGGCAAAATGCTGATGTGGTCTAGATTAATGAGTCTTTCAGTAAGTAAGTACCATTGTCTAGCAAATATTAAACTTAGAAGTATGTTAAGTATTGCTGAGTACGTTTTCATTATGATTATTTGTATATAACATTTGCCAATACAAAAAAATAATATTCCAAAATCTAAGAAACACGTTATTTATCAAGAAAAATGTCAACGAACCTAGTCTTGCAATTCATTAATTTATTTGATTATAAACTCCTGATACTGTTTAGCAAGTTAATATCTATAATATTGTTTTTTTTTTTTGTGAATGGCATCTCGCAGTTCAGCCTAGGAGGCTGTTGACTGCTTAACCGGTCAATCTATAATATTGATGTAATTTATTCTGCATATATCACCTTAAATGGTTTTGATGTAAGCGACAATCGATTAGCTTCTAACTGCCGAAAGTTTAGTGATATCGTCATTAATTAGCAATTTTTATTAATTGGCATGGGCTTTGCTGTTGAGTGTATACATATTTATATATTTTATTTTATGACAGAAGAATTTTATATTTAGATATTTGATTTGATTTCAGATCCTTAACACAATCGCTAAGTAAAGATTCGTAAGCTCTCTGCAAATTCCGTCTTGTTTACGAAAATAAATAGTTCGACTTGATAATGTCACCAAGAAGATCCAAGACAAGACTATGGAGTACCACTAGCCACTGCCAATCGTTTCTTACTTATTATAAGTGAAATCATGGTATATAATGCGTAGTTTCCTCAATCTTGTAATGATCGTACCCACGTGTAAGCTAACTTTCGATCTAAATAATTTTGTTCACGATAGCCAATTCGCGTCGGCCATAAACTGTAGGTATGCTTTCATTCAAATTTGTATTGATACTCTTCCGGCAACGTTACGTAAATAATATCATCAATATACATCAAACTTCATTTAATTAACATAAAAGTCTATCCTATAGTTATTTTATGGGTCGTTTGAATATAATTTATGATAAATGATGTTGCTCATTATCATTTGCGTAAAACTTGCTACATTCTTGATAGGAAGAAATTAAGTTATGAAGCACAAAGCAAATACATAATATCTTCTGATTCGTGATTTGGAATAACTTCTCCAATTCGAGTTAATGTATATTAGAAATGAAAGGACAAACATATTATATTTACGATGCCAATCTCAAATAATTAGGAAAAGACCACGCAGATGACGAAGCCGAAGAATTTGATAAAACTCGTGACTAAGGCAATACCTAAAGCACGTATCGAATCACATTATTTAGAAACAAATCTATACATATAATAAATCTGTAAAAAAACTGTGTCTGTACATTGAATATATTAAAAAAATAATAATTGGGTGGGGTTTAGAAACAGTAATGGAGCACAAATCCAAAAAAAAAATTCTGTCTGTTTGTCTGTATGTCTGTATGTCTGTATGTCTGTTTGTTTGTACACGCTAATCTTCCGAACTACTGAACGGATTTCAATGATTTTTTCTTTGTTGTATCAGTATTAGGCCTGGTCAACATATAGGCTATAATTTATCTTCGAAACTTGAAGACCTGATGCAGAACTCCAACAGACCAATAAAACTATAAGAGATACAAATATGGTGCCGTGGCAAAAATTGTTTCATTTGATGAGCATTTTCAGCTGAGATTATAAATTTTAAGATCTGGAACACCTGATGTGGAACCCCAAGAGCCCAGCTTCTCTGTACCATATACAGGTATGCCGTTTTAGCAAAAGTTGTTCAATTTGATAAGCACTTTCTATTGACTTATACAAATTGAAGATCTAAAACACCTGATGTGGAACTCCAGGGGCCCAGCTAGACTATAGCATATAGAGGTATGACGTTTTAGCAAAAGTTGTTCAATCTGATAAGCACTCTCTATTGACGTGTAAACATCGAAGATCTGGAACACCTGATGTGGAACTTCAAGAGCAATACTACACTTGAAATGTATAGAAATGAATGTTATGAAATAGGTATAGTGAATCAAAATAAGTAATTAGTCCGTCTTTTAGATAACCCTAAAATAATGGACACGCATTTTTCTTTTCTCTCTCTCACAAACAAATAATAACGAAGATACAACAACGCTTGAATTTCGTGTTAAGTCACTGCTTAGTACAAATTTTACATACCTAGACGTGGCGTCACGAGCCTCCACTCTCTAACTTTGTTGCGTTTTATCTTCATTATTATTTTGTATATCTCTTCCAGACCTCGGGACTACAGAGTTCCAAATTTTTGGGAGGCAAACGTGGGGTCGAAGCCAACACGCTGAAGCCCTTTTGAGACAACTTTAATGAAATGGTGACACAAAACCGACGATTATCCCTTTATACACTATAGAAATGAACCCAAGGACAATCCCCGGTGGACGTCGTTAAAAAAAAGACAATCCCCGGTTCTGTGCTAAACTATTGCTAACTATGGAGGAAAACTACTTGGGCTATTTTGATGGGATGTTAGTGGATGACAATGTATTAGGTACATGTAAAAACGGCAGGTGGAGACTCGCCACCTCACTTACTGTAACCAGTCACTGAATAGCAACAAGAGGGCAATAGGGACATGAGCGGCTGAAGGGTGAGGATACCTCGGCGGACTTTAAACGCGGATTACGCGCTCCCTGTGCTTACCATGAGGCACCTACCCTCCGAGCAGGGCCACTAATCCTGCTCTAGCGACTCCACTCTGGACGGCCAAGCCAAGCCAGAGGCGTGAGACCTACCCCCGTCATGGTTCACTCCGACCGGCCGGAGATGGGGGACAGTATACTCTCCCTGGAGAACTCAGTATATATAGCCCCGCGGGGTCGCTACTCCCCGTCATCAGCCTCAGATGTCTTGCGGTGCATATATCTCATTATTATTGTCGTTATTATCTCAAGAGCCTTTGTCCCAATTATGTTAGGGTCGACTTCCAGTCACGATGCAACTGAGTACCAGTGTTTTACAAGGAGCGACTGCCTATCTGACCTCCACAACCCGGTTACCCCTTGGTAAGACTTACTGGCTTCTGACTACCCATAACGACTGCCAAGAATGTTCAATGACAGTCGGAACCTACAGTTTAACATCCCCTCCAAATAACGGTCATTGGTATCCAAAATATACGTAGAAAGTACATACGAACTTAGAAAAGTTGCATTGGCAGGCACTTGCCAGACCTGGAATCAAAGACGCACGCTCATACTTGAGAGATTGGTTCTCTACCCACTAAACCACCACGAATTCCACTAAGTCACCACGACTTTGTCATCTATTTAATGTTTTTTTACGAAATAATACCTACGTGTAATATTTTTGCCACACACAACTTAAATGCGGTCTAATTAGAATCACTACTTTTATCCCTATGGTCACGTCTATTGCGACTATTCAGATCTTTGATTTTGCTGACCCCATAGTCGCTGGCATAAGGGACAGGATCCGCGTACGAAGTCGCGGGCAGAAGCTAGTAACAAATATGGCAAATCGACAGACGAACGTTGTAATGCAAATATGAATGTCAAAACTCTTGTTACAAACATTAATCATCCATGTAACTACAATGACAACACACTAATCATTCGAAAATCAATTGGCAATGCCTATTTGGACACAACATTATGCGTAGGTAATGCTACATTAGGTTATTAATGAATAAACAAACAAATAAATTGATTGACTCGTGAGTAATGACTGTATGATGCAAGTGAATACAACAGTAGGTAAGTATTTCATTACTTTCATTAACATGTTATTTAAGTTCTTCCAGCGACACCAAGTGACCTAAAATCTTAGTTTCAATATTATCAACTTACAACAAATAATTTGCAATTTCTATATCTGTTAAATCAGTCCACGTTCTCTCATTTCCACTTGCACCTTTTTACTCAACATCATTTCAGCTATCAATAGCCAATTTGTGTGGAATCTTTGTATCGTTTCTTTGACTGCACTGTCGGAAAAGATCTTTTCCTCTTATTGTACTGCTGATATTCAATCATTATCAAAAAACAATTTCAATAAGAGATACGTCAAGCTGGCGGAAAGTTAGCGTGGGCGTTGCGTATTGTTTCGCACGTAATAAATACCTACGTAATGCTGAGGTAATATTACAAAGTGGATTTTATCAGCAAATACATGTGTCTGCATAATTTTGAGTTAGGTGTTAAAGGTTCACGGACAATTACTGTCTAGCTCCTCAAAATAAAATATGATGAATAGATATTAACTCACTGATTTATACGAACACTTTTAACTAATAGGCATTCAAAATGTTGATGACCTTAACACGAGTGATGATCCTGACTTAATTTATGCAAAAACAAATGCTATAATTAATATACACCATGACAGATGAAGAGTATTAACATTCAAAGACCACAAATTACTAAGATGATCTGAAAAAATGGCAGACGCCGCACATGCCATAATGATATGAACTCAGAAGAGATGGACAGCTGACGGCCGATAATTATTAGCAGGTGAAAGCACCATCCGTTGATGGCAAGACCGGTAAGTCTAGCAATGTTTTTAACCCCCGACGCAAAAACGACGGGGTGTTATAAGTTTGACGTGTCTGTGTGTGTGTGTGTGTGTGTATGTGGCATCGTAGCTCCCAAACGGATGATCCGATTGTAATGCGGTTTTTTTTGTTTGAAAGGAATGTCATTCGGGAGTGTTCTTAGCTACGTTTGGTGGAAATCGGTTCAGGTCTTCAAGGTCATCAGCTCGTTTGTTAGGTGTGATAGGAATGTTACACGCTCAGTTTACTTGCAAGCATATGTGGGATCTGAAATTTGAAATACTAATGTCTTCTGGAACCACTGAGCTGGTCTGCTGTTAGGACACGAAGATAGGAGACGTAACCCTGAACTGCCTTTTAGTAAACCCATCGAGTTTGGGCTCGTTGAATTTGTCTTGACTGGTTCCCTTCATGTTTCTAATTGACGAGAAACTGATGCTGGAAATGGGATGTGGTGGATGAAACCCTGGAATGGTATATAACCCTGGATCATCAAAGGTTAATCTTTATTGTTTCTCAATCTGTGCAATTCTCCCAGAGCCAGTTTGTCATGAGGATTGTTAAACAGCTTCCTTTGGCCGAGATCGCATATAGCTACCCCATCTTAAAATAAAATAAATTAAATGAAGGAAAAATTAAGTATTAGCTCCTTCAAAAAGCATGAAATAAAATTAAATTATAAATTTAAAAAACCCCCGACCCAAAAAAAGTACGCAATTATTATGACAAAAGGTTAAAAACGCTAAACCCTATAAAAAGCAAAAAATAACTTTTAACACTACGTAAGTACCAACTAAAGCATGTCAGACTAAACTAAATTTTGACGTGTCGGGGGACCGCTTTTTACCTTCAAAAATACTTACATAAATCAAATGATAGGTACCTACCTAATTACAACATTCGTATATAAAAAACACGAATCTTAATTAGATAATTAGAGCGGTCCCCCGACACGACAAAATTTAGTTTAGTCTGACATGCTTTAGTTGGTACTTACGTAGTGTTAAAAGTTATTTTTTGCTTTTTATAGGGTTTAGCGTTTTTAACCTTTTGTCATAATAATTGCGTACTTTTTTTGGGTCGGGGGTTTTTTAAATTTATAATTTAATTTTATGTTTCAAATAATTTCAGAAAAATAACTCGACCGATAATTAGGTGCAAATGGTGTTACGCAAGTACGTAGGTACGTTCGAGTGTTGGCTAATTAAGCTAATAGATGCAGTTTTTTGATATTTTTTCGCTTTGTTAACAGTTACGTGTGCTGCATTTATATTCATGCAGTTTTTTGTTTTATGTGTTCTAATTGATAAGAGTAAAAAAGTCGTGGTGGCCTAGTGGGTAAAGGACCAACCTCTCAAGTATGAGCGCGCGGGTTCGATCCCAGGTCAGGCAAGTACCAACGCAACTTTTCTAAGTTTGTATGTACTTTCTAAGTATATCTTAGACACCATTGACTGTGTTTCGGATGTCACGTTAAACTGTAGGTCCCGGCTGTCATTGAACATCCTTGGCAGTCGTTACGGGTAGTCAGAAGCCAGTAAGTCTGACACCAGTCTAACCAAGGGGTATCGGGTTGCCCGGGTAACTGGGTTGAGGAGGTCAGATAGGCAGTCGCTTCTTATAAAGCACTGGTACTCAGCTGAAACCGGTTAGACTGGAAGCCGACCCCAACATGACCAATCATGTTGGGGTCGACCCAGTGTCCGGGCCTTTTCTGAAAAGGCCCGGAGGATGATGAATTGATAAGACTAACGGAATAATTATCGACAAACAGATATTCTCTTTCTACAATGAATACTACAGTGAATTTTAAAGTAAGGTTGAAAAAATGTAATAATTTAAACAAAAACATGTGCCAACACCTTAATAACATTAAAAACAAAGGAGCAAAAATTAACGAGGTTACTCCAAAAGATAAAAGACAATGATAATGAAATAACCAAACATAGAAATGATTGCACTGCAGTCTGTTTGCAAATGACGTCTGTGATAAAAGCAATGTGTACAGTCGACGTGACGAGACTAAACCCAAATTTGTCAAGGCAAGGTGATGAAACGAAGACAAAGAGGGTTCATTTCCAAAAATCTATGCTAAGTCTGCAATTTGTTTAACTTTAATTACGTAATAAGGTTTGACTGGTAGTTTTAAGTACTGCTACGGTCAGATAATGTGTAGTTTATTCTCAAATCCTGGATCCGCTTTCCAATTTAGGCAATGTCTAGATATTTTCAACTATAAAACCGGCCAAGTGCGAGTCGGACTCGTGCACGAAGGGTTCCGTAAATTACAGTTAAATCAACCTATCTCAAAAACTATAAGAGATACTTTGATCAAACCAAAAATCGTTGAAAGAGTTAATTAGCATGCATCACCTCTATTTTTTTTAGAATTTTATACCCCGTAGTTATAAAAATAGAGGGGGGGGGACATACTTTTTACGACTTTGAGAGCTGATATCTCAAAAACCGTTCACTTTAAGAAAAATGTTTTTTAGAAAACTTTATATCATTTTAAAAGACCTTTCCATTGATACCCCACACGGGTATGTACATCGAAAAAAAAAATTTCATCCCTCAGTTACATGTATGGGGGGCCCCACCCCCAATTCTTTTTTTTACTATTTAGTGTCATATTTTTGTAGCGGTTCATACAACACATATTCCCATCAAATTTCATCACTGTAGTACTTATAGTTTCCGAGTAAATCGGCTGTGACAGACGGACAGACGGACAGACGGACAGACCGACATGACGAAACTATAAGGGTTCCGTTTTTGCCATTTTGGCTACGGAACCCTAAAAATGGTAAACCTTAGCATGTTCTTCATAAACCACAAATATGGAGTCTAAGCAAAAACATTGTCGTCTTCTAATTTAAGCAAAATATGGTACGGGTACACAGACAAACTGCTTTTTTCGTACACACTTGTGCGTATCTAAGATCGATGAATAGAAAAACAAGGGCTTTTAAGTGCTCAATGCATTAATCCAACGGAACTAAAAATAGGAAAATCAGCAATCCATTTTCCAATCAAAAGAAAGCACGATGAAATCTATTGGATACTGATACTAAGAAACATTAAAGTGTAGTTAGAGAGTGCTGAAACACTTTCTAGGCACAAACGAGCCTTTGCTTGTTTATACATGAATACGGTGATTAGAAGGCAGATATAGAAACAAGGCATTAGTCTAAACATCGGTTTACTTCACTTCACTCATAAGTTCATTTACAAGTCACTTACAATTTTCTAATGAAGTCGTCCCTGTAATTTTCTTGTACCGTATGTTTGCTGTGTCATCCAACTTGGCAGTAACGGTGCTTTTAATTAATAAGCACCTACTTAGATGTTATTATTATGAACCATGTCGTATGTTTATCAATAGTTTTTGAAGACCGATAAGGTCAACATTTTATTTGAACTTCTATCATTTTGACATACAATATCACCAGATCTTCGAAGCCAAAAAAATACAAAACTCGATCAAAATGCGTACGTATAAAACCGTCCAACATAATATTTAAATGGGTGGTAGAAGGAAACAACCTGACATAATAATCATCAGATATAAAGTTACGGGAAACTCTCCATCGATAGCGGATCATTTGTCTCTTCCTTACTTGGATATCTGTACCTTTACGGTCATTAACGGTCGTGCATTTATCGCGAATACTATCGGAACCTACTTACATTTTATCGTTGGCTAGATCTTTACCTTATTCTATTTTATCGTTTACTTCAGAATTGTAATTATCTGTTTCATGTGTTACATTGGTTTTAAGCAGTAGTGCATCTATAATTGGAATTTGATTATCTATATAAATAAAAATGAATTGTTGTTCGTTAGTCTGATAAAAACTCGAGAACGGCTGGGCCGATTGAGCTGATTTTGGTGTTAAAATGTTTGTAGAGGTCCAGGGAAGGTTTGGACGATACGAAGTTCGCGGGATCCGCTAGTTTTTAATAAAATCTTGATCTAAAAGTTTAATTTTTACTCTAATATCTTAAGTTTAGTCATCATCCAATTCTCCTAAGTTCACAAAACGGTCACGAAGCGAATATTGTTATGCATAAAATCAGCGATCAGTGATTCCATCCACATCATGTGAACGCTTCTACGTGTTGACATCTGAATTCTGTTTCTGCTCACGTCCTGTGACTAGCGAATCGTACAGAGTTGAACGCTCCGAGTGCTCTCGCTTGCAATTTCGACAATTTTGATTCCCATGACCGGTTAGGTTTCACATAATATTATGTGATGTACTTATCGGAATGTTGTTTTTTTTTCTATTTTTATTTTTTACACGTTTGCATTGTTTATTTAGGTAGGTAGTCAAACTGACGATAACCTTACCTATATTTTTTTATAAATATAGTATGAACTAGCCGTTTTCCCGCGGTTTCACCCGCGTCCTGTGGTAACTACTGCCCGTACCGGGATAAAATATAGCCTATGTTACTCCTGGATAATGTAGCTTTCGAATGGTGAAAGAATTTTTAAAAACGGTCCAGTAGTTTTTGAGCCTATTCATTACAACCAAACAAACAAACAAAGTTTTCCTCTTTATAATATTAGTATAGATAAAATAATATTTACATTTGTTTTTCTTCAGGTTTTCCAAACCAGAATAAAGTTTACGAAACGCTACCTGTAAAAACCATAAATCGTTCTTCAAATAAACAAGAAGCACGTGTTAAAAACAAAGATGACAGCGAAGCAATTTGGAATAATTTTATTGTTACAAACACCATGAATGCTAAAGAGCCAGCCATTCATAAGAACTAGACAGTTACAAGACGGTTGTAGAATGTTTAATGTAATATTTCTTCAGTTTCTGCCATTTGAATAGACAATAAACAAGAGAAGTATTTTTAATCTTATCAGTACGGTTAACCGATGGGCATGGAATGGTAAAGTATGTGCTGTGCACACCTGATGTATAATGTATATACATAGCTATGCGTTAATGAGACTGTTAGCTTCTGCACATAGCTGCATGCCGCAAATGAACAGTAGTTTTATTTGCTACAAGTTCATTGAAATCTTCACATTCTTGTTCAATTTGTTTATGGATCTTACTGCATATTAATTAATGCTTAAGCAGATTTTAATTGGAGAACGAGAATAGAAATCACAAATCCGATCTAAAATATAACTTTTAAACATTTCAATAAAAGAGCATCTTCATTTCAATTGTGGTACATTTCTCAAGTAAGCCGTGATCACTTGAACTTGCAAACACTAATAACTTCTTCGAACGAGCGAAGCACAACAATGAGAGCAATTAAGAAGCAGGTGAGCGTGCGACCGCCGCCGGCTCGCACGACCGCCATTATAAACTGATATGGATAGCAAAAACTAGCACGCCTAATGATTCTGACAAAGCCTGCAGAACAGCCCAAAATTCGCAGTAAATTAATTCGGCTACTGAAATAAGAACTAGCCTATAACATCCAAACACTTTCCTTATAGATGATATTAATGAAACCAAAATGGATCTCAGGAATGCGTTTAAAAAAAAAAAAAAAACCAAAAAAAATGGCCCCGTTACTAAAATGTTGGCCACGTTTATATGAATGAGTCTTTTCAATGCATTATTACAATCACTACAACCATTCAAACCAAATAATAGGTTTGTAAGTACTTATTAATTTTATCAAAAACTGCATCTGAATGTAGCAGAATGGCGAAAACTTTCGAATGACGTGAGACTGACGGCTTGTGCAAAAATTATATGCCTGGTAGATTCGGTTGGTTCTGAAAGATTTAAATCCAACTCTCTCTATGTAGATGCTCTATCGATTTCGTTAGACAAGCTGCCACTTGATCTTTCACGTAAACCAAATGATAAAAAAGAAAGAAACCAAACAACAGTCAAAACACTCAATTTATTAGTTGGTACTATGATTTCTTAATTCTCCGCTTAATGATATTCGATTATCTGCCTCGTCGTTTTTATCTATTTTTCCTCCTATGGATTTAGGTTAGCCAATAACAGCGTTTTCATAAAACAAAACCATTCAAGCATTAATTAAAATAAACACTGTGTCAATTGAACTAAATAATTTTCTATATAAGCCATACACAATGCCACTAGCTGGAAAACTATAAACAACAATTGTGCGAATGATGAACGAGCATTGAATATGGTCACTTACTTTCTAGGACAGTCGTGATTGCGAGACTACATTCAAACAATTATTTGTATGAGAAAATATTTTTTGCATGTTATAACATTTTATTGTTTACTTGATAAATTACTGGGTTAATTCGAGCTGTAGGTGCACGGTATTTTTGTCATTATAGAAATTAAGATAAGGACCATATTACCTTGGATTGTTTCATTGTTTCTAATGGTATCTTCTACACGTTCATTATGTGTGGAAGGTCAGATGAAGTTGTCGTCGTAGGCTGATGTTCAATTTGCTCAATAAATATTCATGGCTTTCCAAACTTTCTTCTCAGCATCATGTGCATCATTAAGACCTTGCCTGATAACTTTTCTTGCGAGCTCTGCGTGCTCTGCTTAGCTTTTACTTTTTTTTAGTTCACTAGCATTACGATATTATGTTTCACTTACAAAATAAACTTCAATTTTGTAAAAACATCACAGAGTAAATGGGAATTATTACATCCTTAAAATTCGTGTCCTTCTAAACGTTCATTTCGTGAATATTTCTTACATAAATCAAGATCCTAAAATTCAAATGCCTGTGAATAAATTTGGCAAAAAGTAAACGACCTTAACAAGCATTGTCTTGTAAAATGGAAGTGTTAGAATAATGCTTTAGTAAATATAACTTTACATATGATGACTTTAACCTTTGTTTCGTTAATAATATTATGTCAGGAAGTAGAATTGTTGTAGATGTAGCTTGCAATATCAAGACAGAGAAAACGGTAGAGACAAACATAAAAATTACGAACAAACATGACTTTCCACAAACCATTCAATATTCACGGCTGCTACCAACTTTCGCTGATAACTTAAACCATGAAAATGCCTTCGTCTCCACAGAGGCCAGTGTGTGCACAATAGGAAAGGGTTCACACGTGGGAAGAGTAAACATTCCGAGGCTGGTAAACATGTACTTCCTAACTACTTAGTATACAAGTGTCAACATTTTAGTAATAGACGTCTTGGAACTGCCTCCATTGAGGGCAAGTGAGAGTTCGACGGCAGACACTCAAGTTTTATTCTTCTTCTGTGAATGGTTATGTATTGACTAACCAGTTACTGGCTTAGAACACGAATTCTATTGATATTCTTAGCACGTCATGTCTTAGAAGCTTACTGAGAAATAGTATTTGAATGATCTCAATCAAAAGTATTATATCCACCACCATCGTTTTATTTAGCACTATCGTGCATTGAACAACTAAAAGCCTTAAAGCATCTCCATACTACATGTAAACCTAATAGTATCACATAAACCTACTATCTATTACACTTACCACATCCTAACTTTAAAAGTCTTATTAGCCCAGTTTCAGCCTACCAATACAGCCACATGCGGTCACAAAGTACCTGCCAATATACATGATCGTACATAAACCACGTGAACAATATGCAATAATTAACCGGCATCGGCAGATAGATCGGATGTCGCGGCCACTTGCGCAAGCTCTGAGGTGAGCGGCCCCGGGTGAATGACAGCGACCACAGACCAGTGATATAATGGCCACTGTAAATGATCTCGTTGATAATATCGGAGATTTCGTGATGCTGCCCACTGGAAGTATCAATTTTGGACTTATTGCAATTGTTATAGTGATTGATAACAACAGTGTTATTGATGAAACTAAAGATTGAAAAGCCAACTACACTATAATTAATTGCAAGACCAAAATTAAAAGTAGATAAGCTATAGTAAGACTTGCAGGTAACAACAAAGAATCAGATTATTTTATAAGAGAAACCACCCAAAAACTGGTTAAGCTGTATGAAAAAAAAATAACTAACTAACAAATCCTACAGCGCATATCAAAATCACTTCCAAATGAAGACTAAAAGCCCTTCAGCGATACTAATGACGAGAAATATAACATTAATCTGGAGCAAGAAATCAAAATGCAAAACAGTCTTATAAATCAGATTCAAACTTTTATCACAAACTAATTGTCTGACAGGGGACTATATCACGTCGCTTTGGGCAAGCTCAGTATATAATAAATAATAAACACTAATTCATTGTCTAGCAACTGTGGGCAGTCGGATATGTGTGAGCCTCGAGGCGTCATTGTACAACGCAACGAACGTGATGTTACATAATCTCACTTCCTATTGAATATTATTGATCATATTGGGATGTTTTATTGGACTTTTTACTTGGATGACCATCTTCGATAATTTCTATGTCGTGTTTTGTAGAGCGTCTTTAAAATCGAAGTTCATAATTTGAGTTATATTCTTGGAGATTTATTTATCGTTTACATGTAGGTCTATCTTTTTTATCATTTTATTACATTATGTATCCAGTTAGATATGTAAATCCCTGTAGTCAAGGGAATAATGACCATCTTTAGAGACGCAATTAACAATAACCATCCTCGTATCTAAAACCTTGACGAAAAACAAGAAAATTCAAATGATTCTTTAATTAAAACAAACTTTATTATCTTTAGTACTCAAATAATTGCACAATGGTCGGCGAATAACAGCCTTGTAACACTGATTTCACATGCAGGCAGTTTCCAAATAGCTGTAAATAATTGTCTTATCAGTCAAATTGAGGGATAAGTGTATGTCGCGAACGAAATAAGAAATGTTTCGATTAAAACTGTTGGTTGCAATGACATGTTGAGCTTAATTTGTACTTTTTAATGCTTTTTGATTTGTTGTGTAAAACGTACTGATATTTACAGTAAATACCATTAACGCTGACAGCAACAAGAAAGTAAATTACATTAAAATGATTTGTAAAAGTCAATTACTTCAATTACAAAATCCACTTATCAAATATTAATAGGACTACTAAATAAGGACAACCTACTATCTGCTATTCTAAGTCAAGCAGCAAGGAATTTAAGCAGAAGAAAAGACACTTTATTGGGAATTTCTATAATCAGACTAAGAAACTAACACAACAAGATTGACCTAAAACTCTTCCTCTTATATCTGACTTCACAACATTTAACCCAACTCGTACAATCACAGATGAATTAACCCTACCATTTGTAGATGACCCTACAAATGACTTAGCTGATACAAAAGCATTTACATCATACACAACTATTACAGATGGTATCGAACTTACAAAGAAACACGCGGAAATATTTAATTCCGACGTATTGTCATTAAGCTTAGGGTTGCATAATGATGTTCGTTAAACGCTTACAATTGATGTACAGGTTCCGTTTTCACACAATATTACGTCTTTATAACATCTTGTTGAGTTGATTGAGAGGTGCTTTTTAATCAGGGATGGTCAAGACTTGAAAAATTACCGAAAAAGAGAGGTTAGGACTACTATAGTTGCGTAAACAGAATCAACCAAAATAATGTATGTAATACATTGCTGGTTTAAGATGTAGCTGTAGGTAAAGGTACAAGCTACTAATTAGTTATCTCATAATAATTAAATCCCAGAAGTCTATAAGCTTTCCCAACAATATAGAAAGCAAGATAAACTCATCAAAGAACAATCTTTCCGGATAGTTTTCAAGCGGCTATTAAAAGGGACTATTAGTTCTAAAACAATAGCCTTCGACAAAAACAATACACTATTACAAGAAAAGTCTTCCGTGATAGAAAAGCTATACATATCAAAGTATTTCCCACTGTTCTCCCATGTCTGTCCATATTAATTAAACACCAGGATTGCGCAATACACGTAAAGTAATAGAAATTCGCACGAGTTTTTATAACCACCGTGTTATTAGGTGAGAATTCAATAAAATTACACCGCATTGGGTTTTGCCTTAACATTGTCTAATTGGAATGGCTGTATCTATAGATTTTATATTTTATTTTAATAGTGACTGTTTCCCGCGGTTTCATTCGGAAAATGAGGGAACTACTTCCTACAATCCTTTGTCAAAATAAAATTGATCTCGCAAGCCAAGATGCTGTAATTTCTAGGCTGTGAAGAGCTCCATAAAAGTCTATTTTTATCTCAAGTTCAGTGAATAATAATCAAGTTATTTTTAGACGCAGTTACTCGCAGCCACAATCTGGATGGATATAAAATATGGTTAATGTGAATTTCAAACCACACATTGCACAAAATTGAGTTAAAACACGTGTTCTTGCTGCTATGAAAGTTGATCAACCCTTTACTGGTTTGGAATTCGGTACATTTATGAAGTTGTGTATAAGTAGTGTAAGGCATGCTTAATTGCTTAATGCAAAACTTAAATGCTTACATTTCAAAGTACTAAGAATCTAAGTCCTGGTAATGTATCATTTAATGACATTATACTTTCGATTATTATGATTCGATTTTGAAGATGCATATTATTACCATAAAAGAAAATAGGTCATTGAAGCTACATTTGTCTGCACTATCCAATTTTACAAGCGCAATACAGTAAGCAGGCAAGATTGCCACCAAATATACTTCAAGCTTAACTTTGGACCCCAGATACCTTTGGTATAAAATCGACGATCTCCGAGAGATATTTGTGGTTTCATTGACGTTTTAATTTCTCAGCTATATTCTAGAAATCACCGGTATTAGGTCACAAATAGCGCAATTCATAACAATCCGCCATAATTGTTAGGTAACATAACCGCAGCAATTTTCTTGTTCGTGTCCGCAACTAAGGAAACATCGATCAAGTGATATTTTATTGGCAATTCATTCATATTCAAAGATTCACTGAAGCGTGGATATTCCGTTAATCATTCACCTACATATTTGAAGCAACTGAGCGGAAAAATTAGCCTAATTAATGGATTATCAATCAAGAACTGCTAACTTACTTAAGTTTTTCTACGCGAGCTAACCAAAAAACCTGATGTGCCGCTGAATGAATTGATTTATTTTTAACGCCTCATGAAACTGATCCAAAATTAGCAAGCATCTAGTGATAATCTTATAACACAAATCAAACCATAACTATGGATTCAAAATGAACACTTACAACATTATGCTTTTGATGGAATGAAATATAAAAACATGACAACGCACAAATAGAATCGAATATCTATATACGAAAATAAATTACACAATCGCTTACATAACAACGTTAGTAAATACGATTGAACTTATCGTAACAGTTGTTTGTCTGTTGAGATTTTCACCGGCCGCTTCCGTTGGGCGCGACACTTTCGTTCGTATTGTTATTCGTCGGACGACCAGTGGCGTACTTTCTTGGAACCATACATGTAGGCGTGCCGACTCTGAATGGCTACCTGGTACTATTGGGACGTGAGATAAAATAAGCCGAGAATAAACTTTCGTAAGCAGATTCCTAAGTTATTTTTAGCCACATTAACATAGGTTCTACTATGAAAACGTTTAATGTCATTCATGAAGCATGTTTTTCAAAGTACCTCATTCGTCATTTATCACCCGTTAGACGTAGCACTGTATCCTATCAATTAGAGCTAAATATATCAAGCTTAGTCCGCAAATATGTCGCCAACGGATATGCGAAGTCGTGAGGAATACCGAAATACATAAAGTTATTTCCGACATCAGATCTTGAGCTGTGCAAACAACGTAGGTGCCTATGAGGAGACTAACTACACTAAGAACTTACCATTTAATTGACCAAAATGGTATAACACAATTCACATTCATACTCATAAAATTTAAAGTCCCATTCAGCTTAATTCCAAACGCCATCACGTCACTCAAAATGCTCACAGCTGTCGATTTATGAATGCTTCAAACGAGCCTATCAGTCGTAAATAGTCTCAAAGTGACACAAGGTAACAACTAATTGCAAACACCAGTAATTCACCTTTCAATCACGTACGAAACTTCTAACGAGGTTCTACATGATTCTGTCACGAGCTGACTCTCTTAATTGCTTCAGAATCTTATGGAGGAATTCGGTGGGCCACATAGTGAGGAGGTTAATCAAATGGTTCTGTGAATTTGTGGCAACATGTCTGTGGGTTGTGTTGCTAAGAAAGACCCATCTGAATATAGCATAGATGACTTGACTTGGTAATTTTATTTGTTCTTCTTATAAAACTTATGTCTTCTACTCTAAGCAATCCCATATTCTAAACAAGCATTACTACAAAATATAACCTATCTATTCAAACCTCATCTCGTATTATAACGACCCAATCAACTCCAATATATTCCATTTCCATAACACCTGTCTGTATAGCATGCACTTAGCACAATGCAGGCAAAAGTCGCAAGCCGAATCAATTCCCTCACAGACAAGCCTAACGTAATCTGTAACTGTACATACTTCCCTGAATCATACCAAGTCAATTTATTTGCAAGCGAATAGACTAAATGACTGAATTTGCATTGTAACTCTGTTAACGCGAGTAAACTTCCACGCTTACGTGAGAAAGATATGTTAAATAGACTCTTTTGAAATTCACACTAGTGTCATTTGACTACAATCAAATTTTAAATCAAGTTATCTACAATGCTGTTTCGCGCAATCTGGCACAATTGAGGCTAGAGCGATTGAGTCAACTTTTCTTGTAACCACCAACACTTAATGATAGTTCAAATAGCTTTTGCTAAGCTTACCAATTAAGCAATTAAAAAATGCAATGGTTGATGTAACTCATATTGGAGGCATAATGATTTCAGTCATGTCTTCAGAAATAGCGTTATTCGACACATTACTCTTTTTATTTCGTCTGCTCTGTCCTACAAACGCCTTCACACTTGCTTAAACAATATACTTTTGAACTCCATACCGTGACAGAGATCCGTTAAATTCAAATATTAAAACTGCGTTATGATTCACAGTTTCAACACTGTCTAGTTTATTTTTTAATTCAAGAATTACTACACAAAGAAGGTTTTGTTCTATATGGTCACTGGAAGTAAAATGTGGATTACACAATGTTCCTTCTGCGGGTACGTTCAGACCTTTCCCTAAAACCGCAAACTCGTCTACGATAAATGAAACATGGGCTATTAGTTCAGCTGTTCAAATAGGAATGCAAATATAATTGGCGTATTCAAAACATTGGTTTTCAATATCTGTTATGTAAGCTAAGTTTAAGATAATTACTTCCTCACCAGTTTAATTGTTTGCATCGCATGCTATTAGCAATGCTGTCGTGTCAAAAATAAGTGGATGTTTTTGATATCAGGTGTGGTTTAATATTTACATACAGGAATTAAAAACAAGCTATGTTCTTTTTGTGTTGTTAATAGAAACAATAAATTGTACAAAGGAAGGCAATTACGAAAAAATACTACCAGTTTGACAATGCCAACGCAGGAAATTCTAAAAATATTAACTAACACTACTGTCAGCCCAAAACCACTTATATCAATAACTTATAAGTCATTTGCGGTGTTTATACAACTGAATAGCTCCGAGGCATATTATGTAACATTAATAGAATGAGGTATAATGTCTTATTAAACAATTTACAATAGCTATGATACGAAATGACTGGACATTAAAGTAATAATGGATATATTGAAGCTTAAAAGATTGATAAATTATATAAAAGCGAAAGTGTATAAGGGAACGCCTGTAGACTAAATGGCCGATCAAATAATGCCTCATACAGGAAGGATAAGACCAGCAATCATGATAAAATTTTATGATCAAGTGGAAACTAGGAAGTAGACTACTTATAACATAAAAGAGTACATTATAGAAAAAAAATGTGTAATAAAGCAAATAACGACAATCAATAAAGTAAAACTAGTTCCGAGAATATAGTAGAGGCTATGCATGTGAAAAATATTAAAATAATTGCATGATTAGATATTAATTTTGAAATGAAATAATCGATAATGTGTCTAATGAATTACTCGATGCATTACAGAGGTACTGGTTAAGCAATGAACCCATTGAACAATTACTGAATATACTTGGCATCAATCGTTTGACCTTTTCACAACAAGTGTGCTTCTTCACGATATATCCTTAAAATTGTATAAATATGTAATTTCTCTTCAAGTATTAGCCTTGTAACATTAGATCGGTAACTTGGCCAACTTAGAATATTGGCAAGATGACTACTTTGCCAGGATAGCAGAAAAATACTTTTAGCAGGTGTTGCAATGTCTTCCTTTTACGTTAATTTTCCAAAGACTTTTAAAGAAACAGTTACTTTTCCTGACTTTAGTTTAGCCCATCTGCATATCATAATAGGTAAGTGCTGTTTTACACGTATTCCAAGTCTAGAAATTTATTACGTTCAAACTTAACCGTCTTCATAATACTAGAGTAGAAAATTGATATTCTATTTTAGTGTTTCCTTAATTATGTCACGACTAATTTATATCTGTTCATCATTATTGGTTTCATAACCACGCAATTTGCAGCAAGCTATTATAACAGTTACGATGTATCTTCGAAATCGGCACCTTGCACATTCGAAATGTCAATACGATCCAAATAAGCACAGAGGTAGTAAAATTCACACCGACTTCACTAAAAAGGTACTAGTATTGTGATTCTACTTTCTCATTAACACTTTGGTTACTGACACCTTTTGCTACTTACGCAAGAACACCTCGCATACTGCTCTCATTTACCTGAAACAGAATGATAACGTTACTATGTTATGTATGAACAGTACAAAGGTAGAACAATTACGCAAACTTACAGAGTAAATGTTTTCCGATGATAATAATGAAAGAAGACAGGATGTTAACAATTTTGATAACAATCTTACTTAAAAGTTGCGTATTGTCATTTGGATTTCTATGGCAAGAAGATATTCTTAAACAAATAAAGTAAAACAATTACAGTATTTATTTATTTTCTTGAAGACGATGACACGTCAAAGTGATTGTTTTCTCATATTTTTTTAGAACGTCATCGAAAATTGCTAACTTCGCTAATAAACTAGGATATAAACCTACTGAAAAGACATAAAAATCGCAACAGGTTCACGTTTGAGTTCGTCATAAAGCAATAGAAACTTACAATCAATAAAATGACGAACTCAATGAATACCAACCACTTTCGTAACTCGTGGGTGCACAGAATTGAACCTGCATCGATGACAAATCAAAACGCTGACTACATTATCATTGTGCTACAACCGCCTATAGAAGACAAACAATGCATATTCAAATACTTTAATCCAAGCCCAGGTGTAAGCGAAAGCGATTTTATTGCTCAGTTAAAATTTTTTATCTATCTCTTAATATATTTTGTGGCATGTTATGAACGAGGCAGTCATCTTATCTTAATTGATCTTGATCCTGCTACAGTCTTTATTCCTGAACCTTTATTTCTTAAGTAACTTAACAGAAGAAAACACTACACTAGATAACGCTCTTCGTTTTTAATTTGGAGAACATGGCGGCACCATTCACTAAAATCACAGATGATTCACTGGATTATTTGAACGTAGTTTTAAACGTGAATGTTAAGACTGACACTTCATTTATAAAAGGTAAAACTTGACATAAAATAAATCTACCTCAAAACGCTTAGGTTAAAAATCAAAAACGAGATTTCAACTCTCCATATAAGGAAACTGGTTCCTAACTCTAAAATAATGAACGACAACGATATAGTTTAATTTGTGCGCGCTAGAGATTTCGTAAGAGGTAAAGCCCACACCTAAAGAGGCAACCTAGTTCCATAGGTGAACGACTTAAGTAATAGTCGGGACCTAAGTGATGCTTATATGAATATGAATGCGCAAGTCACAAGCATTGAATTTAGGCGAGTCATAATATTAACGGATATCAAACAACTTGAAGAAACGATGCCAAAGATGATTGATGGTCAGACGAAATTAGTTTTTGATTACGTGAAATCTAATCTATTAATAAGACGAGGTAATGCCAACTAGAACAACTCAGATGCAATAGGTTAAATCATGAATATAATGTAGAATACTATTCACATGAGCTAAGTTACATTATTCTCATAGCATGATTTTAAATAATAAGAAGTCTTTTATTTTCAATTATATCAAGACAGGAATAGATGATTTCAACATTCGTTCAACAGCCATAATATTATTATAACAAGTACATCTCTGTCAGGCATCACATCAAGCCAACACAAAAGTGTCATTTCTCATAGCAGATGAATAGAACCTATTCAGAATTCCTCTTTATGCATCGCCGATCACGACCAGACCCTAACAATAGGCAGTAGACGCTACCGACCTCGCCAACGAGCCTTGACCGACTACAAAGTACAAACATCGGGAGATAAAAACATGAAAGCAATACAAATCGTCGCATCCTTAAAAGATATTACCGTAATTATAACCCCTATTGGAGCATCTATAGAGAATACAATAGTGTGCACGAATTTCACAATAGCATCAATTTGTAAGTACTTTGATTGCAATAGGTTTTTGTGGCCAGTTTTCCATTACTAATATTGTATGATTTACTGCGGTGCCTACTTTTATAAAGTAAATTGATTTTTCTTTCTCGAGGAAGTGTATGCTTCCCACGGTGGTCGTCATGCGAGGACAGTTGCGGTTGCTGAGCAGTGTGTAAAAATCTCAAGTGTTTGCAAAGCAAGAAGTGATCCCAGAGTAACTAGTTGCATAAAGAAAGACCAACCTCCTATTTCCTTGATTGTAAAGTAATCAGTAAAAAATAAAATGGCGCAGCATGCCACATGCCTGATGAGCTAATATTTAAAGACATGATACAACACTGTTATGTAAAATAATACTAAATCTTTAAGCACTGAGAGCCTTGAAAGTGAACTCTTTAATTAATGTTTGTTTCTCTAAAGAGAGCTACGTAACGTTCATTTATTTCCGGTATTTGTTGGCTTCAAAAATAAAATGTGAAACAAAAAAAGTGCCTGACTTTTTTAAAGATGTGCTGGGTCAAGATAATTATTATTATTACTGCACCGGATATAATAAGTCATGAGATTGTTATGACTGCTAAATAACGTCGGGACAAATAACGTCGGGACACCTTTTCACACACGGTTGGTTAGCCCCATGGTAAGTTATTAATTAACTTGTGTTATGGGTGCTAACACAACTGATAAACTACATATAGCTACACATATACATATTTATAGATACATATTGTAACACCCAGACCACGGCCAACAAGCATGCTCATCACACAAATGTCGACCGAACCGGGAATCGAACCCGGGACCTCAGATTCGGCAGTCCGGCTTGGTGACCATTGCGCCATAGAGGTCGTCAAAAATCGCTAATTGCCTACAGATGACGCAAGATTCAGCCAGTAAACTGTATTCATTATCTCATATGCATATAATTAAACAAATCAATAGAAATGTTGAACTACATAATCAAGTAGTACGAAAAGGAAATCTAACACAAATAAATAACAAACATCATCCAAATCTGTTTATAGATGATGCTATCATTTCACAACATTATCGCAATTGTATCGTCATACTAATTTCTCATCGTACACTAATCAATAGTCATTAATATTCCATGAATGACTGAAGACAGGTATGGTATTCTAATAACATAGTTTGACCATACAGAATGGAACATTATAGTTGTCTATCGCATATTTAATATTTATAACAATGCATGTGGGACAGCGGCCGCTTTCATCGACAGTGCACGACTCAGCATCATCATTCTTGGCGCAGCATTCTGGTGCGAAACTTTCCAATATTTGATATTATGGACACCATAAAAATGATTGCTCTAATAAGTGACGCGAAATATCAAAAGACATTGATAGAATATCTTCTGTCAAGTTCTGTTACCCTAGTACTCGTGACAATCAATAATTCGAATTAAAAGAAGGCAGTGTAATAGGTACGCAATTTAGTTCACGTTGCTAGATGTCTGTGACTGAATTTGTACTCAAGTAAATACTACTATTATAACTGCACTAATTATCCAGATCGCGCAAAAACAAAGCAAGATGCGTTAAATCACAAGTTAAATCCGATTAAACTTAAAAGAAAACATTAAGGCCTAAAACAGAGTGCAACCTAACATACCGCCTTGAGGGACTCCCGAGCGTATCTTTCGACGTGATCAGCCAGCACACCCACTGAGCAGCAAGCCCGATCATATCTACCAGACGGATGTAATGCCCCATGCTAATTATGCTTAACTTTAATCTTTATAGTACTCTGCCACCAATTTCTATGTTTGGTGTTGTCGGTTGCGTGACTGAGATCGAACATATCGCGTTCTTTAGACCTATTTTGTTGTAGAATCTACCTAATGAGGCTGTTAAACGTGGCCGTAATGTAGATTTAGAGATCTTTGTAAAGTGAAAATTGTGTGGGACGAAATGTCTCCATAACATTTCATTAGCAACATTTACTGTTGGGGAAACTGTAAAATAAGTTAAAACAACTTTGTAATATGACTTGTTATTATTTATGTAACCATTAAGCTTACATTTACATCACTTAGTATTATTACACTTCATAACCCTTTCGGCATTCTAACGGCTTTTATCCAACAATTTCATTTGGGGTCAAGAACAAACATTAATATTTAGTTAACAAGCAATCTTAAGTATGAAATGATGCAAAATTGAAATCGAATAATCGATTAAATAACGTCACAACAAATAAACACTCGAGTAGCTGTGTCCATTTATTGACTAAAGGTTACACGAGTACAAGATGCGCACGATTAACATTTCGAATGCGTATTGCTTAAGAAAACGTTGTAAAACTAGAAGATTATGGAGATTTAATAGATCCAAGAATAGGTACTTTATTAGTTGGAAAATATTTTTTATCTTCGATGGTAACTGGCACAAGCTTGGAATCATCAAAACATTGAATGAATGGAAATAAATTAACTAATAATCTAATTGCTTTAGCAATTTAAAATGTTGGTACTATTGACCAAGTAAATCTTGGTCAGTTTTTCGCAGTATTTAGTGTGATATATACGTCTATCATTCTGAATTCTAAGCAGAATTTTAAAGCATTTGAAGTATTTAAGTTAACTAACTTCATAAATACTGAAAATAAACCTGACCACATTGATATGCGTACATACAAATAGAACAAAGCAAAGTATATAAGTAATTGGAACACATTCGGAGCAATAATAACAAATAACAAACGAAGCTTTAGATGATTCACTCTCAACTAATACAGATGACAAAAATGGCGAAGCTTAGATACCTCACGCCTACACTGATGTTACTATGCTTTAAGTTAACTCGAGTTGTGTGTAGGTAGCAAAAAGTCGTGTTTATTTTAATCAGCAATTAATAGAAAAAGATTTACTTACATCTTATCACAACAAATCAAATGTGATAAATACTTTCTATAAAGCTACTGTGGGAGACCAAGAGACTAAAATAACTTCAGCAAGTATAAACGTGCAAAAACATGTAGTAATTTATATAAAGATAACATCAAAACATTAACAAATAGCCAACAGTCCGCCAAGCAGGTTGTATATCAAATTAACTCCATCATGCTACTGTACTTAACAAACTAATAAAATATCCTCTAAAAGGATCCTGTAAGCAGAATAGTTCCCGTAAATATGTCTTAGGTAATTGCCAACATTTAATAACATAAAGTGACTGGTGATATTTATTGTAGATGATATCAAGTTTCTTTATAAGTTCAGCGGCTTATAAGGAAGCCGGATCAGCCTCATCCTGATTGTTACTTTGCTCTGAACTTATAATCGTCAAAGATTTTTGACGCCATTTTTATTATATTGAGATCGATATTGTGGCCATTGTTTATTTTAGATTATTATTTTGAAATAGCTCGGGAGATAATGATGATTTTGACTGTGTAAAAAGTATGATGATTAACATTTGTCATCGTGACCATAGCCTCAATATCAATTGTACAAGATCGAGAGCATAAAAATAAGTATATCGCAAGGGGCATACTTAACTCAAGTACCCAGGAATGATGACTTTGGTTTTCATTGAAGAAAAAACAGCAATTAAATTAAGTGAAATGCAAAGCACGTCATCATGCGTCATTCACAGTTTTGCAAATTAAACGCAGTAATATAATGAGAATACTTAAGCAATTGTTAACCCCGTGTGTCATTGTTTGACCTCCGAGTTTGCACGACGTGTAAGCGCCATTATCTTACCAAATATTAACCGCAGGAATAATAGATATTAACAATGCCAGACTTTATTGAAAGCAAATATCATTATTTAAAGTAGGAATGTCTGGGGATTTTTGTCTTTCACATTATTCCAACACATTTGACTGTAGGTACTAAATATAGAGTAACTTAATTGTGAATTTTAAACATGGATGGATAAAGCGGTGCATAGATATGGTAGAAGAATATGCTACAACTGTTGAATCTACATAATCCAAGCTGTATTTCTGATTTCAGATTATTGAACCTCTGCAACCAGGTAAATAAATACTCTCAACATAGGAGTATTGTCAGTCAATAGGAGGCAGACAATAAATAGGCTTAGTGGCAATGCCCACACGATAGCGTGCGTCACCCCGTGAATACAGGTCAAGAACATCAGCGACCCAGCAACTACGACAATTTAGCATAAACTGTATTCTCAGAGGACAATGATGAGAAACGTAGGTAGTAAGTAAACACATCGAATCGAATATCGATCAAGAGGTATTGAAAAATTACAAATGCTATCGATAGGAGGCTCCATAGCACTCCAAAGTTTTCTTTGATACTATCGCTGTAGATCAGGTAACTTATCAAAATACACTCACTGAACTAAAAAGATCGTTGACCCTTTACCAAATGTGACTATTATCCTAAATAAGCAAGACCTTAATAAGTATATAAAAATATATTTATAGCTACACACGACACAGCCTACAACTTCACTATCGTCAAGCTCACGCTAAGAGTTGTACCACACGCCACCAACACAATAGCCAGAACAAATTACTATTTTAATTAACCTGAACCCCACCCTTGTCCTCTACTAAAATATTGTTATTATCAACCTTTGTTTAGCTCATGCATGGTACAAATGAGCTAGCAGTCCTTGGCACAGATAATTAAGTTACCAGTACATTATAATTATGTTTCATATCAGCTTGTTTGATGGAAAACGTATCATTATTGGCGCCAGGAATTTATTTTGTACTTCACAGTTTTTATCTGTGAAAGATTTAGAAGCAACTTTGTTAAGATCATATCTAAGTTTATACATAAAAGAGTTTTGAAATAAATATTTGAAATAATCATCTCAGAAATGTCAATAGGTAAAAAATGTAAAATCAATTTGGCTATTGTAAACATGTCAATTTGTTAATTGTGATGGTTAAATTGATGAAGGTTGATAATTTTATTATTGTAAATGAGATGCACACAATTCTAACCACAGAACATTTAAATGCTCAAGACATCAATTTCAAAGATGAATTTAAAATCAAGACAGCCTAAGTAGTAGAAGATAAAAATCTGTTTAAGGCGACGCTGCAGGCAATAAAACACAACTATTTAAACGTAAAGTCAAAGGTAACATAAAACACGTCATTAAAAGAGATTGCAGTAGATAAACACTTAATGCCGCCATTGTTATCACAAATAAGACGTTAGTAAACTCCATATAATTTGGGTGTCATTTCACATTGAACGTAACAGTCTTATTTAGTCATCAGTGCACGATTGTCGTTGTAACACGCAACAGAACTTGTTAGGAGGCGTAGCACTACATTACAAGACTATTATTAAACCAATGCTCGGATAATCTGTTGCAATTAGTTCTGAATCAAATATGGTTGGAGCCATACCGATTTCTTTTATGCTCTGAATGTGAATGTACAGTTTGAGGAAATTCCTGGTGTTGTTCTAATCCCACCCAAAACAAAAATGTGAAAGGCTGCCAAGTTCGTTAATATGGAAATCTTTCGCCTATAAAAGAAGTGAGATCTGAATAAGTACCAAGTTCCATACACATACCTCAGTTAAAAATAGTTACTTTTTAATGATGTTACTTGGCAAGTTTTCACACACCTTCTTATAAACCTACTAAACGCAATGAATCAAGTATTTAATTTTCTATTAAAACTTGCCAAGTAACATTATTAAAAAGTAACTATTTTTAACTTTGGTATGTGTATGGAACTTGGTACTTATTCAGATCTCACTTCTTTTATAGGCGAAAGATTTCCATATTAACGAACTTGGCAGCCTTTCACATTTTTGTTTTGGGTGGGATTTCATTTATTTTTGTAAGGTTGTTTATTTTATTTTTTTCTTATTTAGGTAACTGTGATGCATTGCATTTGAACAGCATCCTGCTTTTGGAATACAAACGTGCAAAGACATCCAAAATCATTATTGTTTGCCCACGATTAACTTAGTTTCTTAATTTATTACCCTAAAAGTAAAGCTACCAAACATGCTACTTCAATTACAAAAGAATTTTATGTAGGTGAACAAAAAAGTCCGGTTACAGTAATATTGCTCAACAATGCTAACAAGCAAGCAGTTAATTCACAAAGCACCCACCTTAAGTTATTTGCTCGGCGTTACCGCAATTCATTTTGACGAAAATTACTCTCACCTGAAACAAGCAAAGGGACATTTTGTAACAAATTATTAACATTACAACACGAACAATTAAGATAATTATGATAAATGCAACCACTTTAGGGCTATTATATCATTTTGTTACCAAACGAACACATGCTTTGGGGCCTTAAGGCCTTATTATATCATAGTATTAAACATATTGTTGTGCTCCAACCACTTATTTTTATTTGTCTGTGGTCTGTGACTGACGTTTTGTTGATTAAAGATTGTGGCCGTATGTGTATGAAAGTAAGTGTAATGATATAAAAGTAAAAGTGTTTTAAATCAAGCAAAACTTGCTATGTAAGAAAATGTGACTCATTCAAATAATACCAACGCTTTTCTTTAAAAGCTTAATTGAAAATAATAAATAACCGTGTAGGTACTAAAATTGTAATATGACATTTAATATCACTCCCATTTTCCCGCTATAACCTCAATCTGTCAAAAAAAAGAAAATGGCGCGCGTTGACAGGCGGGCGCGCAATTATGTATTATCTGTGTAATTATGTTTCAGTCGGAGTCCGTTCGTCTAATTGTGGTGCACACGTGAAACTTTCGTAACGTTCTGCTTTAATTGGCAAACTTTTTTCGGTTAGTTAGTGGCGGTTGCAGTCCGCGCTTGAATTGTTAAAGAAAACGCCGCATGTTTCTACAAATTGTGTAATTTCTTTTTATGCTTTCATGATGCATTATTTATTTATCGCAATAATATATCGTACAACATTATATGTTTGTGCGGAAAATAATAAAATTGCAAAGCATATCGTGAAAGTAACACTATAAAGTTTGTATCTATGCTAAATCAGAAAGAAGTTATAAAAATTGTTCATTGTTACCACTGTTTCAATTAAATTATATTAGGTAAAACCTTCATTCAACCGAACTATACCTGCATCATTCAAAGGGATTTCAATAATAACATGTAAAATCGCAAATCAATCACGCACATCTGTATAAAGGCGCGTACACAATGTGAGTAAAATCGCAGCGACAACGCAACCTCGCATGACTGTACAACTTGACGTTGTATAACAGTGACGGGTTGTAATAAATCAAAATCGAACTTTCACGGGTCCTCAATAATGAGTAGATAACATGAGCATGCCATAACATGTGTTAAGAATGTTAACATGACTCACTCTATGGTTGAAGTCTATTACGTTGATGGCACAAAACCATAGAGATTTAAATCGTTTTTTGTTCACACTTCCGTGTTCGAACGACAAAATTAAGATTAAATGTTTCTTAATAGATGACTTAACGTCAATTTTATAATCGGTCATAGAAAGGAGGAGTGTAGAAGGGATTTATTGTCCATTAATATTTGCGGTTTATTAAAATAGAAAAGCAATTAATCATACTAAGCCTCGATTGCGAATTGCGTAAAAAAGGACATATAATTCTTTATGGGCTTACACAATCATTGCCTCACGTAGGCACGAGTTGCGAGTTTAGATTTTTTACAATACCACAGGTTTATAACGGTTATCTATTGATTTGATAAGTTTGAAATGTAACACAGAAAAGAAAGTTCGTTCCATTCCTTTGCTGCGTGCCCTAACAAGAGTTGTATCAGACAAAAAGCCATTTGACCGAATAAGTAACGCATTGACTTGTCTTATCAGTCGGTCCTGATAGCCATCGTGGTTACTTTCACTGATGCCTTTGCCCTCGTGAAGTGGCTTTCCAAGTACCTAGTAATAAGTTTTTTAAGTTAAGTAATAAGTTTTTATTTCAATAACTTATAAATAATTACAATTTTTACGGTTGGGAATGCCCTTTTAAGAAAATATAATTTCTTGTGGCAGGGCAATTCCGCTCTTCCAAGTAATAACAAATTTATAGTTATAGATAGTACCTACTTTGAGTCATCGGACTTTGTATTCTCTTATTAATGGCCCATCCTTAAGATGTGCCATCATGTTATGTTCTTGACACACCCTTGTGTGATTCTTTGACTAAACTATTCATGGTTTCTCTTTTTAGACTTTAAGGACCACGACATAACGTAAAACATAACACACTTTTTGTGTTGTGTGTGTATCAATATGGAGATTTACCAAAATAAAGAAAGCCAAGCCTACCTTTTTGCAGAAAACAAAACGTAAATTATGAATTTATTCCAAGAACAAACCATAAAATGAGCGTAGCCGATGACATTATTATAGGCATCTACAATAGATGTTTAAAGTCAATGGCAGCAGCCTGTCGGTCTAACTAGATCGGAACCGATCGATCTCCGACATTAAGTCATTGGAAAACTATAATTTATTGTTAGAAATTCCTTTTCACTGCAAACCTGAGTTCTTACCGAGTACCAAGTGACATTACTGACTGTGATAAATTCAAAGCAAAATGTGGTCAACACAAATAGGTCTTAGACGTTCAACAATCTCTATTGATCCAAACCTTCAGGACTCCGGAAAAATACAGTCAGGTATTTTTTCAGAACTTAAAGATAAGAACACACGCATGTATGTATTATCTCCTAGTAAACCTATAAGGACACTCCCAACAAGGAAATTAAAATCCACCTTATCAATTTAACTCGTTCACAGTTTCGATGTAACATGCCTATATTTTCAGTTCCAGTACGTCTAATTATCCACTTGTACTTGCTCTTATTAATTTCCTGAACCCATGTTAGCCAACGGCCAACACCTATGTTTAAGCAAAAACCTCGTTAAAGAATTAGAAAGGAACTTATTTTTAGGTATGGGTAAGGTGCTCCAGATATGTTAGGGCAAAACGGTCAACAGGTTTCTAGCAAAGTATGAGTTTGGTAGTTACTTTTTATGGAAGTTATGGATTTTTAATCAGTTGCAATATTTAGGCGATAAGATATGAAAACTTTGCAACTATAAATACATGAAATATCTTTACCGCAACATTGTGGATACTATTCTCAATTGGTATAAAAGGTTAAACCCATAAAATTTCCAATAATAGCTCCCTTTCAAATGCCAGCTTTTATCTTAACAAGTTAACAACTTTAGTGGGAAAACTGCGTTTAGTTTAAAACCTTTTTCGTAAACTGCTAATTTCGTAGAGTTGATATAAACACACCTGTGTTTAAATGTCAACTAGTCGACACCTGTACGCACTCACAACAATTACATTTAATGAAATACCTACTACTACTTGATTATTTCGCCTAGAGCTATAGGTACCCAGGAAAGTCTAGGCGTGCTGTAGTAGTTCCAACATTGTACACCACGCCTAATGTCCGTTGATCGCTATCATTTCTTTCGCTCCACATCGAGATGCATCGATGCCGACGCCTGCATCCTAGTTTTACGCATCGAAATAAGTGTACGCTTTCTTCTGGTGAGATTGATGTTTATCTAGACTTTGATGATGATCATAAATTCGTTCATTAATAAAGATCCATTGTTTAACAAACTACATCCGAAATTACTTTAGTAAGGAGAGGAGCTCTATTGATATTGATAGATTAATATATATCTGTGTAAGTATCATCAAGACATCGTCAATACCCTTTCTATAATAAACACAAATGGTGCCATTTCTAAAATGCCTTTTAAGCATACACAATAACTAACACCTCATGCTCATATACCTAATTCTTTGTTACCCCGACTTACGCCACATACGTGGGCGACGGCAAATGTTAAAGGAAAGCTGACATAATGTATGTAAAGGTAATATTGTACAATAAAGCTGTCAGTAGAAGCCGAGACAATGGGCGCAAGTAGTGGTAGGGCCGGCAACGAAGCGCAGCCAGTAGCGGAGGCGCGCCGACAATAAGCACATAACTTTGTACACTTATTGTTGTAAACTTGATGTACTTTTTGGTCACTGTAAGCTGCTGCTTTCTAGTTTTCATAAGGAAAACAAAGGCAATGTGATTTAATACTGAGGCCCATTTTCACCGACAACGAAGTTTCCTTTGAAAATTAAAAGTGAAAATTCGTAATGAACAGCTGTTTTAAGAAAACTGAACTTTATACTATCGGTGAACTAAGGTCTTTTCTGTTGTTATATTTCAAAGTAACAATTTCTCATGTGTACTTACCTGAGATGATAAAAAAACTGTATGCAAAGTAGACCCATATTTGTACACTTAACTCGAAAGCATCAGTTCGATGGCACCATAAGAATTCTAAGAAAAACTAACTTCATGTTAATGAGAACTGTAAACACGCACTAACAGATAAATATCTTCCAGTTATATTTAACGTACTGACACCACCAGCTCCGAGACACAACTGCCGTAATGTGGAATCCGAAAGAATGATGATACATCTGCCTATAAACTTAGAATCAACAATTATCAACAACAAAGGACGGATGCTATTGTTGACTATAAACAAATAACGAAAGCAAAGGATAAATAAATAATATTATAGCATCCATCATACATGACGCAAAAGAACGGGATCTGCATCATCGAGTGACAAACATGCTACGCATTTCTATAATAGGTACGAAACGGGATAACAACCCGATGATCGTTACATAAACACTTTTCTACGTGGCAACGAAAAATCCAGGCCTAAGTACGTTATGTAAGTCTTAGTTTCCCATTTGTTAATAGGCAATAAATTATACTGCCAGTCACTTATCAACATTTCCTTAACAAAGAATCAACTTCCCAAACACAATAAAAAAGATATACCACAATGTAACACAAGTAACAGCAACATCAAAGTAACTTATTACGTGAAATCGACAACCAGCTAACTAGGTCTAAACTAACTAATTAGAAAAATTACCGCCATATTAGCTACAAATTAACTAATTACATACATCTTATCAACGCATATTCTAGCCATCAATTACGTATTACTGACAATCAGCGTAATAACATGGTTTTCAGAAAAAAATCGGCGCGTACGCATGATCGGGTAAGCTGCGTGACATGCCAGCGAAATAACTGGATTTGTAAGTAATTATGTGCGCCTTTTAAGGTATACTTGTTAGGCAAATTTGGGGCAACTTTAATGAGTAATTGACTGGTAAAGTTAGGGTTTATATTACTTGCAACATTTAGGGACCTTTACGCCCATCATATATTTGCAGGTACTTACACCTTATTGAACAGTTAGTATTTTGTAATTACACCTACTGCCCTGCCTACAATACGGCATCCTATTTTGTGGGTGTTTTTGGTTAGTGAAAAGGTTTGTTAGATCTATTGTTTCCCGTTCATCAATTTGTAAAGCCAATCAATTAGACACCTCCGCTGAGACTTAGCGTACAATCGGGTATTCTGTAATTATCGAAGCTGCAAGTTAGTGCAACGCTCTAAAGAAGTTTAAACTAAAAAAAAGTTATTCCCAAGAGATACAGATCTATGACGCAACTTACTCCTCGCCGAACAAATCCCGCTCACCATAGAAAATCCCAGAACTTACCTGTAACAAAAAACAAACAATATTTAATGAGAAACAATATGGCCGAGTTTAATTTTCCCATCAATGTTGCCAGATTAACGGTTATTATGACAAAAAAGAGTGCGGTAGACGCATCATTGTTCTCGGCGCTCTATTTACCCAATGAGACATACCGCTACTTACTGGCGATGAGAAAAAACGTTTGGATGCCTTCTATGATAGTAGGCACACCTTACATTATTTTAACAGATAAAGGAATAAGATGAAAGGAACAAATTATAAAAGAACTTGGTTAAATAGCGACACTATCTCAAAATTTTAAGCATGTGTGGATACCTCAAAATTATCAATTTTTATGACTCATCTCATGCTTCTTGTCGATAATTACTGAATAGTAAGGAATAGTTTATAACTTCGATGAAAACAGATAAGACATGCAGCATACTTGTCCATGTCCATGATAACTGATTTCTTGGTACAAATAGCACAATACAAATGCCTGTATCAATTTTTTCCTGTCACCGCTTCCAACTTTTAGCCTTACTCCTGCTTCCTCCATTTCTCTTAATTTATTCAAACAGGCAGAATGAAATAAAAGTAAAGTATTTAGGTAGGTTAATTCGCGCTATGTCACTTTTTTAAAATGCTAGAGCGAAAATAAATACATGATGAAAAATATCTACTCGTATGTGGCGTGATTTACCTAATTAAGACTAGGTTACGTTACGTCCTAAAATAAACAACAACAACCAACAAACAAACAAAAACAAATGGACAACCAGGTTTTTCAAAGATAATTTGAAACTAGTTACAGTTTCATAACGTTAACTATGAACCGATAAAGTTCCAAAAAATAACGTTATCGACGCAAAACTCTAAGAAACAATGACAAAATAATATCAATATATCTTAAGCACGTGATAAAATGTTACTAGACAATTATAGTACCACAGTAGAGAGATCTACGAAGTATAGTTATAGAGTTGCGCACGCTTCGTGTGAAATCGTATTTAATTAGAAATGGTGAACACATGCTAATTCGCTTTCTGGTTTAGCTGTAATGAGATTTCTTGTTGACTTGAGTTATATCTAGGTATTTTGGAGTTACGTATACATCGTTTGACGTAGGTAATTGATAATAATTAATGTGTTCTAAAAATGACGGATCAGGAAAAGGAAACACTTTCAAAATGCATTGAAAATGAGTAAGACTACAATAGAACAAAATATCAATAGAAAAGGCCAAAGTTTATTTTACAATACGTTGGCATTATAAATATTTCGGAATAAACAAAGCGCGATGAATGCAGAACAATATCAATAAATATGGAAAAACAATAGCATAAAAAAATAACAAGCATAAAGAACAATAGCGCTATTCTTTATTATTGTTTTTTTTTGTGCTCATACATACAACAAAACATCAGGAAAAAAATCAGATCAATTCAACCAGATATTTAAAATATTTCAAGTATTGGAATTTTTTTAAGTTCCACTTTTGCAGTTTCACTGATCAAAAATATATATTTCTTTTAAATCTATACTTATATAAAGTTAATTAATTAATCTAATTACAGGAAAAAAAGCGTATGAATAAAATGTAATTGCTATTACGACCGATAGTCAAACGTGACTTGATATCTAAGAAATATAGTTACGTACGTGTGTCTATTTGTAGGCGTAAAGACGCCATATTGGGAAGAAAAGAAGTGTCCATACATTTATATGTTTTTTATTTACCTGACACGTACGTGGTAGTTACTCTGAAGATGGCTTTTCAAATACTCGTTTTGTTTCTTACCATAGCGTAGAAAAAATATATTTTCCTGGGAAGAGAAGAGAAGAGTACCTAGGAACGATATATTAAAAAATCGGTTAAATTAACTGACGGGATTTTTATCGGCATGTAAATTGGAGTAAAGAACTGGTACTTTAGTTCGTACGAACGTATAAAAATAATACAACCTGCTTAATAAACCACAATCCTTAAGTTAATTTTAAACGCATCTTCCTGATTAAAGAATGTTTACTCATTAAAAACTGCAACAATCAAACCTACATCAAACCATATAAGAACAGAAAAATTCAATTGATAAAATTCTCATACGACAAGCAAAGTTACTTCACAGAATTTCAAACACTAACTAACACCACAAATATCTTCACACCTCATTTAATTGACCGTAAAAGCAAAAAACCGGGCTTTATATTAAGAAGTCGCACCTCTATTCAAACATTTTTCTATCTGCTAAGGGCTGGGCACGCGCTAACGGGACGACGCATTAGGCTTAGTCACACACGTTGAATCTGACACACCTCGACTTGGCAGGCATCCGCGGTTGGTTCCGCCGGATTCTTTAGAAAGTACTACACTGGTGTGGATGGGCTTGAAAGTAAAAAGTTTATATGACTATGACTATAAATAGTGAAGGTAAACTTAGGCACGCAGCGAAGAAAGGCTTTGTACCTTAGAGACCAAAAATTGAGTAATCTTTGCCAGCAACTTCAAGAGCCAGGGAAGAATCGTACAATAAGAAAAAAGGATTAAATTGGTAATCAAATACGACTTAATTAAACACCAAATTCTTTTTCAACATAACTGAATTATGAGTTATGTATTCTTGATCCTAACTTCAGGCAAAATTCCTGTAACCATGGATCCAGTCACAATCAATAACTTGTGGGCTATAAAATCAGACAATATACCAGTATATCAAGATGATCAAACAATAACAATCGCTGCAGCCACATGGGAGCGGAACGCAGATGCCATCAATTTTCTGAGTCATTAACCTTTTGTCGACATTGAAATAACGACCACATACAGAACCATCTAAGATCGTAATATTCAATTCGTGAAACATTACTGTTTATTAGAAAATAATAATTTTCTTTTTACAATTACAAAGTCAAAAGAATTAGAATTGATCAATAACAAAATATAGGTAACGTATCATTAGTAAAAATGATTTAATCGGTATATGAAGTTGACTTTGTAACAGCGACTAAAAATAGAAATAACATATAAGTGTTAAAGATCAATACACAAGTTCGAGGTCGCTGGCCCATCGCCTATTAACACTTTTGAACCAACAAATTTCCTATATATTGACTCTTTCACTACGGCTCATGGATGACGATAAGCTTGGTAAACTCAAGTATTTTTCCTCCATAACTTATTTTTAAGTTAAGCGTCACCACTTATTTTAAAGCATCCTTTTAGTATGAAAACAATATAATCAGGTCTTTACCATCTATCTGATCGAAAACCTTAATCGCTTTCTATCTATTAAATATGTAGGGCTCAACTTAACCTCTCACCTCCGTCACAATAACATCGCGATTCAAACAAAGAAATGATGGCACAACAGTAAACTTCGATAGAAAAGACATCATTAACACATTTACCTACTTTAGAGTGTTTACAATACAATTTGTCTAAGATCCTAAAAGCGCAGTCGTGGAAACAGAATGTCTGAGATATATTTATAGCAGATACTCATAGGGACAATGATTAAGTAACTAGGAATGTAGATGGCCAAATAAGACTACTTGCAGCAACTAGATTGGCACCTATTATTGAGCCAGATGCAAACGCGCCGGTCTCAACTTGTGGAGTAAGTTTTTTGTGCGTACGGTCAATCACCTCATCTGCTAATAATACTATTATAGTTCGGCCATTCAGAGAATGCGTTCCTGACACGTCGCGATTGAACTGACGACGTAACTACATTCATTGATTATTGATATAATAATGTTGTTTTAATGCTCCTCAATTGTTAAAACGGTAAACAACCAGCAAAAATATTTTTATCGTAACTGCAACGCAAGTAAATCGCTGTTAGTATCGTTCAATCGCGACGTGTCAGGAACGCATTCTCTGAATGGCCGAACTATAAAAAGCATAACAATTCTGGTACACGTATCTTATGTAATAATGCTACCGATCATTTAGGAGAAGGAAATAATGGAACTGGAGACTTGTAGTTAAGAATGACTCATGAAGATTCGGAAGGATCGTGAGAAACACTCCTCGTAGTGATAACCTTGAAATTTCAAATGAACTAAATCATATTGTAACGGTTGCCTTTGATTCTCAAAGTATTGAACAGAAGCGTGGTATCGTACATCAAGAGAACGATCATTCGATAACCATATTAGGTACGAATGTTATGGAGGGCGGACCGGGTCGAGTCTATCGTGTTTTATCAGATACAGTACCAATTCCTGGTCATTACAGAGATTTATAGGAGAAATAGTCCATTGAAGATGCTATTGTAGAGAAGATCGGCGATAAACATATAATCCATTATTGCATTGTTCTGGAGAATTATGGAAAACAATACAGAAGTCGTATAAAACATATTTATGGTATGTCTTAGTAAGTGGAAGAATAATTTGACGTAAAAGACAAAACACGTCAAAGATTATATTGATCAACAAAGCTGTGTTTTAATCGATCATCCTCTACCTGGTACTTTCCGACTTTCTCCGAGAAGTTCAGTTTGATGGTCACAAAGAACGTTATTTTAATAACAGCAGGTGCTTTGAGATTTGTATATAACGTGTTCGCAAATGGCTTAGAACGCGGTCACCGTCAATATAGGAGGAAGTTGTGTAGCAAAAAATTTTGTGTGTCACGTGTATGAGTAGTTTATACTTACGTGAAGTAATAGAAAAAATATTTTGAGCTTTTTGTAACGTTTGTCTATAATTCAAGAATGCCTTCCAACTGGACTCTGGAGATGTTAATTTGTGACTCTATGATTGAGACACATCAGTCATTTGTTTATTTATGACAGTAGAATAAATTAAAGATGGATACTATTTTCCTACTCTTTAATCGCTAAAATATGTATTCCACGAAACTTATATATTTACGTAAAGATAAATAACTCATGTAGGGTTATTTGTGTATAACAGTATCCCCGTGTGAATAAGGACTGCAGTACGTTCACTGGTGGCGTATCAATTGCAGATTACACTGCAATAGCCGCAATGACATCCGAGATTATCCATGACACAACACCTATTGCGGTAGTTTCTAAACGATTACACCTTTCTTAGCCCTTTTTTGTTCAAAATCATCAAATGACTCTTTATTGTGTTTGTATAGGGCTGTTAGGCTTTAGCTGTATAAAACCCACACTGTTCTTTTAACCCATCTCTGTTCCATTTGTGCGCCCTGTATTTGATCCTTTCAGAGATTCCACAAACCACGGTAACTCTTTCTAAGAATTCCCGACAGCCTTCGAACCAGGCGGTCTAGTAATTCTAAAGACTGAAGAAAGCAAACACTCTACAGGACAGTTGGTATGTTTGTTAGAAGCTTTAACAGACATTTCCTATCACACGTACACCTGCAAACGTCAAAACGTCGATCCACTCTCGATCACTGATCACACAAAAGCTCATACTTCTTAGTACAATGCAACGCTTAAGCATTCAAATAATATGACGTTCCACGAAGCGTAGGCTCCTTGCATACACTACAGGAAACGCATCCGTCCTATTGTTACAATCATTTACTATATAAATCGAAGTTTATTAGCAATTGTACTAAACTAACTACTTGCTCTAAGTTATGTTCGAGTAATGTCAATAACAATCTATTACACTATTGTTCCGGATAAGTCGTAATTTCAGTTATACATGTATTAATATTGTTGCAGACCATATAGAATGAAAACTATAATAAGTGGTGATTTCAGTAATGGTATTATCACAAAAGGTTAGCATAAAGTATGGAATATAGTCAATTTTCACAACAACAATACAGTTATCCGGCCAGTATCAATTAGCTTAAGTAGGCAAAGATAATTTAGCAAGAATAGGGAAAAATAACACCTCACGTGGGAAAGATCGTGCACGGTAGCAATTTTCTTGGAAATATAGAATTGGATCATGTACCTAAATATGAATACAATGAAGTTCCTTAAAGATTTGCAATCCAAGAATCGGAGGTAGAAGATAAACGGTACGTAAGTTCATTAGAACAAAACACCTTAATCACAATGGATCCTATTATACCCAACAATGGCATACGAAGACTTCATCTTGTTCTACTCACATGCGCACGAGTCTCCTAAACAAGTTTGAATAATGCCGCCTCATAATTATTACACGGAGGCAGTTTACGAAATACCCGGGCAAAGCTGACAGGTTTAAAACATAACGCTCATTGTATTCAAATGAACTTGATGATTTAGAGCACTTCGTGACTCTAACCTCATACATTTTGTAACACCATAGGCTCAAGGTCTCATAGCATGTCAAAAATTGGTAAGCAATAAATTTTGGTGGACTGAGACTTGACCATACATTATTGTAAATAATGACATGTCAAGAGTAGAAATCATTACACATGTTAATCATTAGATAGAGTTGGCTCTATTTAAAAGATAAATTAAAGATTAATGACAGACAAATACAGCAGATGCTGTTGAAACATCTTATGTAGCAGATGACGTTGTAATTAAGTAACTTGAAACACTCGAGTCGGATATAAAGGATAATCTTTATACAGACACAAAATCAGATAAGCAAAAAACAATAGACAATCTAAATAGGAATTTTATGGGAATCAGCCATGACCGTCAGTATTGCAAGAGCAATAATTATTAATGCCAATTATGTTGCGAAACTATGCGGTGAATGATTGATATCATCTGGTCATTTGTAATCGGCTCTCGTATTGTCTGCAGCCATAAGAATAGTTCTGCAGGTGTTGGCATTGCGACTATGAGGACCATGTGGGGTCGGCGTTTCATCATCAATCGTGTCATCAACGGTTGTGTATTCTTCAACCTTCATTGAAGCTATTGTGATAGGCTGCGGTGACACATTTGCATGGAATTATGCTAAGAGGTGTTTCCCCTAAAGCTTGTAGTAGGAAAATTCTGTATCGTTTCCATGAGTGATATCATAATTTAGAATTTAGTGGCATGATAATGAGCCTCGGATAGTACAGGAGACAAGTTTGAAGATATAATAACATTATTATGAAACTCTGATGGAAAAACCGTTACATTTCGTTACTCTTATCAAATTGTTACAATTTCCCATAACTATTCTAACCATAATGTTCTCGAACCATAAGAATAATGGTGGAGATTATCGTAAACATTTCCTGCCATTACTTCGTCTGGAGCTAGTAACAAAGAAAGAGTAAAATAATGTCTGTTAGAAATAGTTCACTTTCACCGAAAGCCGATATGCTTCGTTACATTTGAACCCAAGTATTTGGAGCTGGTTGCATCACTGTTAGGCCATCATTGTGAGAGAAAATACACATTAAGTCCATCATAAACCATGTGCTGGTAATTTTCAATGAGCCGTGTATTTACGAGAAGAAAGTAAGTCTTCAAAACTGTCGAATTTTTATGACAGTTTAAAAATAAATACCGAATGGTCCTTTTGGCTGAGTGGTCTTTTATTGGATGTCCATCAATGCAAGTGATCTGTATCAGTGAACACTTGACAATAATGACGACATAATGCATGTGGTCATACTAACAAGCAGATGACATCACTGACGTAATTACTGAACAATACAAATAACGCGAACACTTGTTTTGACAGCCATATTGTCTTCGTTCCGTTTCACGCACATTTTTATGAAAGTGAAAGCATCAAGTGGTTAGCAACAAACGGAATTATGCACTTAGATCGGAATGCACAGATCAGCTACTAGATCAAGGCTCCTGCAAGGTGACCTATCAAAGGATTGTATAATTTATAAAGCGGTTATCTTAATGCATTCTCTATGCAGTAGCTTTGTTGATTAAGATATTAAGTTTAATACACTTATTGGAAGGATTTAAATAGGACCGGAAATTTTATCAGTGAGGCCTAGATCTCTTACGACCAGGCTCAGATTACTATTATTTAAATTTCATGCAAAATTATAATCTTAAATATGAATACTGTGTAAATATCTAGTAGGTACTTACTTGACAATACAGATAGCTTTTATACATTCAGTGTTAAAAATACCAATATTAACGTTTTGGTCCTTCGATCTGTGCATACTTACTAACAAAAAGTCCAGATGTACCTACGTTTTTTGCTTTGAAATTGGTCACAGTTACATAAAAACTAATTTAAAAGCTCTCTGTGAACGGGGTGATTCACTTTAATGGCTCTTCGTTAGCTTTGTACGGCGGAATCTTTTAAGTGGCAAAGAATCGATTTCGCAAACTTTTACTCGAATGTTTTCCGATTAATTACATTGAAGACAGATGTATAAACGAGAAAGTTATTTTTTGGCTTCCCATAGATTCGTTTCTCGTGTGATTATCCTAGGTATATCAAAGCTCTTGCACTAGCCGATGACAATTTATAGAATTTTAAATATTTCTCATTACGGCATCAGCCTAGGGCTGTAACTCTACTGATTAATCACTCAATAAGGTTCTCTTTCATACATAAACTATTGAGCATATTATAACGTATCTAAACTCAATAACAACAGCAGATTTTAATCAAAAACATCAAACCAAACAGCGTAATTTGTGTTTCCATCGACGTTCAACTATTTATTAGATTTGAAATTAGATTCGGTTCGAGTTCATTGACCCGGAGTCAACGGTCGGTTCTGATAAGAATCTGTTTTTAATCAATGTTTGCCGCTTACGTGCGTAACTTTGTAAGTTGTTTAGCAGTTTCCACTACAACTTAATGTTTTACAACTCTAATGAGCGAAAGTGATTTCGATAGCTACAGGAACAAGTTCATAAACTTAATATCTAGGTACGTGAGTCCTATTAAACATTGTTGCTGCTAAATGAAAGTTTATGAAGATTGTATGATTATGAGAAACTCATTAATTAACACCCCCAACGATCGCAATTACAAACAATCAAATTGCTGGTACGATGGTATTTTCACACCGTATGTACTTGTAAAATATAACTTATAAATAAATAAACATCTAATACATGTAGGTGAAAAAATACGCCTATCAAAGCCAATGTTCTCGGAAATGATACACCAACAAAGCGCAATTCAACTCATTTCCTCGTGTTAAATGGAAAATGAAAAAATGAGCATAGCTACTTAAACCAAGGCCGGTTAACGTTTACCTCTTTTAAGAAAACACGTTCAAATGCCAAAACCAAGTGAATTGTTCGATAAATAATCTATCTAATGGCCTTGAAACAGATTTATGTGAATGTGTTTAGGTAAGCACATAATTAGTCTTTAGATCCGAATAAAAATAATGTGACCCTAATTCAAAGACACATCAATTATGGTAACGTAATAAACCTAACGGTTTATCAATATTAATAATCCCTTCACCACAACAGAGTATTAGAGCTTCGAAGACACTAAATGTAATAAAAAACGAGTAAATACTCTTTTTATGAACATTTCTTTTTATTGTTTGTCGGCCTTCGAGCTTCAGTGAAGCTGAAGTCTATGGTTCGTGCTCTATTTTGTTTATGTTATTTGCTTTTCAGCGGGTGTCGTGGTTTGGCTATACTTCATACAGTCGTGCTATGAATGGATTAACATTTTTCCATGCAATTGTAAGAAAGCTGGTAAAATACGTATTAATATGGTATGTCCAGTTTGAACTGTACCTAAATAAGATCTTATCATTAAAATCAAATTATTTGCTTGATTAATTCACTGCAAACACAAACATTTACCTAGTATGAATTACAGTTTAGGTGTAAAGTTGCATAAGTTGCACAGTTAATCAATGTAAACAAACATTTTATATTCTACAAGATATTCATCAGTAGATCAATCTAAATCATTACAGCGCGTAATGGCCATGGACTAGATGAAATGAGCAAAAAGTATAATTGAATAAATAAGTTTTCACTCTGAAACTATTTCACACACACTTTGCTTGCTTTTTTGTGAAGATCATTTGATGTTTTTGTTAACTTTCGCTGCTATTAAAATTTAAAACGTGTGTTATACTTGCAATTTGAAATATAATCTAATATGAAAGCTTATTAATATCGAAATCAGTAATTATGACATGTGTCGCGGTGGAATAAAAAATATCAATTATTAAACACACTAACATATCTAAGATGAAGATGCTTCGACATTCTTTAACAAATACGTGACATCTTTTTATCGATACTAAACATTTCGCTGACCGAGAAAAACATTATCGATAAGTACCTAGATAAATTGTATCGAAACTCTTAAAAACTACAGAATTGAAAAGGTAATAAATATACAAAAGTATCGATTCTTTGATTCGATGCAACTATTCAACTAATGTATGTAAATTCATCGGGTTACGACAAACGGTCACTGGTTTCCAGGTTAAGTGGCTAATGAGCTGGCATTAACTGTCTTGTTTTAATCCGGTACCGATAGGCTTGTTGCACAAGTGTTCTTCAAGAACAAGAAGTTTGATGCCCATTCAAAAGATACTTCAAAAACTTTTAGTAGGTACTCTTTGTCAAATGTTTACTTATCCTACATATCGAATATTGACTCAAGTTACCAATCATAGAAAAATGTTACAAGCGAGATGATGGTAAATAGAACAGCATATAAGGAGAAAACATGCTGCGCCGTCTGAAATGAAATTAGGATAAGGGGAGAAGGATGTTGAATTATAAAGTTACCAATCAATTTCAAGAAACGTAGCAACACAAACCACTACCGGAATGCCTGTCCAATCGAAATCATTTGAATCCATTACGATTTCACTTACGTTTACGATCATTACTAATAAAGTTAAAATTCGATAATGGTAGGAAAGTTACCACAGCCTTTCGTACACCACAAATCTAACCAACGCCGATTTGCATTCCGAATTCAATCAAAATTTACATCAGTGATAGGCGGTTCACGTTAATACTGACGCAAGTTGTAAAAGAATATGTCTACCAAATAGAATCGATAGAATCTAAAGCTTACATTCGCATAAAATTTTTGCATTCATGAAATTACATTTCAAATATGCCGATTGCAATGCTAGGCTGCTTATGTATTTAGAACTTACTCCATTTTTGTTCTTCCATAATTTTCCTCATTTACTCAGTACGCACGAAACACAAGTTTTTAAACCACTCCAACACAAATGATTCCAACTACTTTTTTATTTTTTTACATATCTCGTTAGTCCACTAGCATTTAAAGTAATCGTTTCTCCCGTACGTACATATTCATTAAGTTCTCTGATCATGTGACAAGATTTCCGTAAAGTTTTCCCTCGTTTGACACGGCTCAGTGTTCTCACCACAATGGTTGACCAGTTTAATGAGCGGGGAAGTAAGTACAGGTATTTTCCTTGAAACGATTAGGCTTTTAGTTCGACATAGTGTGTAAGTACCATCACCGGTTGTACTCTTGCCGGCTGAAGATTTCTGGTTTTGTAATAGACCACAAATGAGGAGATTCAATTACAAAACTTTTTCGATATTCACCTACATTTTTAGTTGCAATAAATCTATTTACAGATCATGTAATAAATCAATGTGTGATTTGAAATTAATGCATTTCCATCTCAAAGTTCACATTCATTAGCGAGTTAATCATTTTCATTGCACTGTACAATTTATGTATATCTTCTAGAGCATTGAACACAACATGTCACCACAATATGGTCTCCAAATAACTGACGGGGACGTTTAACATGTCAAAATACTATCACCACAAAACATCACGAGATAAGCATCTGTCGTATCAACTAAGTGCTTGTTCGGGAAGGTCATGGCCAAGAAAGTGTGTTTCCCCTACGTTAAACTTTCTTTGTCAATTAAGGTGTTTATGTATATTGTATTGTACGAGTGTTGTGTATTCTGAGCGTGAACGAGCACAGTTTTCATTTTCATCACGTTCTGTGCATCCTGTTTTAAGATCCGCTTATGTTGGAAAATTGTTAGAAAAGCTTTTTGAATGGTTCTGTGTTTTACTTTCATCACCATTCGTTAAAATTGGCTTTTGTGGTGTGAAGTTGGTTAACCATACTACAAATTAGATTTAGATATTTCACACGATCTTATCTGAAAGTTTAGTCAATTTAAACAATCTTTCAAAGCCTGCCTATTGCCCACTTATCATTAATTACTATAATACCTTTAGAAAGTAGGTATCCTGTGTTTATCGTTGCGAAAACACGATGCAGTGATCTAATCTCCTAAACGAGATACATGCCTAAGTAAATTATGAAAATAGCCATTAATTAGGAATTAGCTTTTGGCTCACCATTGCTAAATATTCAGTATTAGTCATAGAAGCATTTAATTAACTGCCACGATCAATATTATTGGGTTTTGAATACACTAATGCAATAAAATTTGATAGTTTATATGATTTTGTATTGCAAAATGTGATAAATATGTCAGGTATTGTATCACAAGTTAATGAAGTGATAATTTTAAAAACCTGAGTAACAAATCATAATATATGTCTTAACACGTCTGTTGTAAGCCTGATATGTATTTTAGCCGCTGCATTTGTGTAAGCTTTGTTTACAGAAGTCTAGACTAGACTCTAGCCTATTTCACAAACTGACTCGGTCGACCTTTGGTATTTTGTTGCGGAATATTGAATCTTCTCCTTTCGCTGTTATAATAGTATTGTGAAAGGTGTGAGAATTATAATTGGAGGAATAACATCAATATTTATAAAATAAACATAAAGCATTTGAAAAGATGTACTTAGATGAGAACAAAACATATCACAAAAATCAGAGTAGAGACATGCTACATATGTATATAACCAGCCTTTACAATACAATGATAATTTATATTGATGACTTCCATTGTACATAAGTAGGTACGGTACATAACTAATACAATTCTAAAACATAACAGCTCAGCTAGCATAGGTACTAGGCACATAATCGCTACCGGCTTTTTCATTCCCGCTTGCATTTCAGCACATGCCGAACCATGTGACCGCCTGAATACTTCACATAAAATATCATGATTAGTACCTACTATAGCCATAACAGATGTTATGCAAGTAACATTTACCTATTTGCAATATTGTGAATCATTGTTTGGTACACCTACATACAGACAAACCAATATGGGATCGAGCTCCGATGAGCTTCCAAAATTGGTTTGACCTTGGCCACCTACCAATATTCTAGAAAAACTTTTTGGATACCCTACCTTTGTGCTTTAAACAAAGTCTGAAAAAAAAAAGTTTCACGAAGCATTTTCTGTCTGATGATGAAACTGTTTGCTACATGCAACTTTCTTTTGTTTTCGAACTTTTTACAAAATAATTATGATTTATGTATTCTGACATTAACCACTTTAGGTCATAAAACATTTATGAACACCGAAGACTAAAACTTTAATACTGGCCCAAAGAAATGCTCATTAACTTTTAAATGGGAAAAAGAAAGGCCAAATATCCACCTGCTCGTCTCCAAAGTCATTGTACTCAAGCACCTGCTCTTGTATCGGAATCTATAAGTAATGCCCTTTCAGCGTCCCTTTGTTTCGTACCACAAACTGGTTCTAATTAGGTATCCAAAGAACTTCAAAACATTAATGGAATTATAACTACTCATCCGTCAAATTCCGACGTAGGTATTCAAACACAATTTAGCTCCGTTCTATTTGAAGCTAGCTTATTAGGTGTCAATTAAGATGCCAATCTATAATTGTATAATGTGACATCAGAATTCGTTAAATAAGAGCACTAAGTCAAGTCGCAAGTCATTTGTTATGCACTCGTGATTAAGTAATTGACATACTGGCAGAATTGGTCAAGTGACACACACGTCATGATTTTGGTAATATTATTTAGCATGATTGTGACAAACGATATAATATTAGTAAAAGTATTGTGCTAGAATTTTACTTGGAATTACAGAAAGGTCATTTTCCAATAGTAGGTAACCTAACTGATGCTGATGGTGATGAAATGACAATAATGACATATAGGTAACAATCAAATACTACTTACAACAGATAAAGTTCAGCCAACCGTCAAACGTACAAAACGTTAACAACAATAAATAGAAAATGAACATAGATATAATTGCGTATATCTGGCGATTTCTACAGCGGAGCGGCGAACCAAGGCGAGGCTGAAATGTACGAGCGACGTAATGACACGCAACACTACGAACTAGGCAAACTGATACGAACATATACTGAGATAGTAGAGTGCGTATGTAACGTGTTGGATATTGAAACTTGAGATGCTATGACAAAATCAGATATAAGGAATTTCGAAGATGAATGGAACTGTTCTAACGAGCAAACGTTTGGTTCAGTATCAATTAAGATGACAGACCAAAATACTAATATACAATAATCAAAATCTGAAAAATATTCATCAATTAGAATAAATTAAATAACAATACTTACACTTTTACAATCAATTTCACAGTTGAAGCATGAATAAAAGATAAAAGCTCCAAATACAAATGTTGTGATATAACTCGATATTGTACACCTGTTGCTGCAAGAACTAGATTTCTCAACAAAACTTGAATAACTGAAGTAAGCAATACCAATAATAATCAATTACTGAAGAAATCCGTAACAACACGGCGGGTGGTATTAGATATAGAAGAATGTGTAAAGCCTAAAAATGAGAGCCTGACTGCTGATTTGTGCTACTTCGAGAAGTATAAGGTAAATAATCAGAAAAAAATCCCTGTAAAGCATTAAAAATAGGTTGAAGAATACTTAAAGGTAAATTCTACGATGTCAAAGCAGATGAAATATAGAAGCAGATAACGAATTCAGACTTGAAGAGCACAATATAGCCCCATAATTTACAGAAACCTACTAAACTAAGGGTCCTCATCAAAATAATTGGACGTAGTTAACTGACATTAAATATAGTTATTTATATGACGGCAATCCATTCACCGCCATACATCTAGTCTTAACAAGTCTCACGACGTTCCCGCATAACGGTGTAACGTAAGATGCACTTGAGCTTGCAACTCATTGATTTCAATGGCCGATGGAATATAATGCACGCATTCAAAACGCTAAGTGTCTTGATAAGAATCCTTTATGGGAAAATAAACGGATACAATATGGGAAGATGCAGTCATCTTTGCTTGAATTTGAATGTTTGAAGTAACAATATCCCCATACTTCAGGATGTGACAGATGGAGAAGATAAAAATTTATTTAACAAAAAAATATTTCATAAGTAATAACAGTATAAAAAAATTATAGTCATTTGTTGCGGCCTCTACCCTTAATGAGTTCGTAATTTTATACTCAATCTAAGTAAGATTTCCGTTATAAAAGTATTTCAGCAAAGCCCCGTTATGAATAGTTTAAAATAACTGTAACATCATTACATGGAGTGCAACTCATTAACGAACCTGCAATCTTAGCATTCGAAGCATGAAACAAAGCAAAATGATGATGTGCTAAACAGTAGTAAATATTATTTGTTTCGAACTATCAATGAGATTCCATATGAAGAATTCATTGAAACAACAACAAACAAACAATTAATCTAGCTGTGTATGTTAAAAAAGAACAATAAAGTCATGTTTCTACTTCGCGTCCGTTTGGTGAACAATTGTAACTAGCGAGGTCGAGGCATGACGAGAAGCGAACGGTGAACGTTAGCGACCTCTGTTTTTGCTAGCTCCTACATACTTAGCATTGTTTATAACACAAATTACAACTGCATATGATCTAAATCATGCATTATAACCAAGTCAAACGATACTTGCAAATCATCGTGTAAAAACCAATTTAGATTCAAACAATTCGGCACTAGGATGAGAATAAAATCTTAACTTAACGTCAGCGTCTACATTGACACATCTATGAATGAATTAACTGTTTAGTTGGGCGTAATAAACATACAGAAAGCAACAGTTATTTAACTGTGAATTATTGCCCACGTTACCATTGTTCAGAAGCCACAAAATTATAGACACAGTAGTAAGGCCCCAAGCAGAACCTCTTCGGAACACAAAATATTAGCACTTGCAACGGTCATTGACATTTCAGAAACCGTACTCTTTGATGATCATGATGATACCTTTGAAGAAATCGTTAAGCTTCTAGTTAAGTTCTTCAAGTTAGCTCAGTGCTTGGTTTACCCTTCCAAAATTACTTTTACCTTTGTAATATACTTTAGAACATTGATGATGGAGAATATTCAATTATAAATCAACATACACCTTTTTTCAATTCTACAACATCAAAGGCCACGCCGAAGCGCATGCGTATACCTAAATTATTAATGATACAAAACATCAACATCAATGTGTAATCAATGAATGATAACCATAGACATCGACGTGGTGGGCCATAGAGAATTTGTAATCAACCTTCTTTATTCGGCATTGCAGTTTTATCGTAGCCTATTATGTACACAGCTGTTATCTTTGGTAATCTCTACTCTCTAGTGCATGTTATCTTGTCTTATCAGTTATTCAATGTCTTACAAAAATGTAGTCTATAGACTTTCACCTCGTGATTTTGTGGTACTACGGTATTCTCAAATTGAGCGTTTGCATGCAGAACGCGACCATACCGATTCACATGAGAAATGTTAATTGAAATAGTTTGAAGCGTCATAACGTGATGGTTATTAGAGAAGTGACTTCTAACGCACATTCTGAAATAGCCTAGAATGTTGCTTTCAAAAAAATTGTGCGTTTTGAAGGTATATTATGTTTCCAAGTCATGTCATCGACATACATTTCTCCCTCTTTGTGATATTAAAAGCATATTGCTCTCTTCTTACCCAACTGCCAAGAAAGGATTAACATGTTCCCTAAAAATATCAACTAACAAACTGAAAAGGCAAACACAAGTTGAACAATCGCAGTTAGCTACTGAGATTTTCCTGCACTCAAGCTGAAGAAAAATGTTAATAATTTTTGATAGTTCTATAAGATATGCACAAAGTTGCCGTATTCACGGATTTCCTAGCATTAGACCAACTTCAACAATTTCGATTGTAGCTCAGTTAGTACTAACTGGTGTATGGTCAAGCAACCGTGACTAGTGGTCAAAGCATTTCCTTTACTAGTTAAATATTACGTCACGCTTCCTATAATGTGGGCTAGTTATTGTAAACTGCATTTTGATCTCAATATCGATTGCAATTTAATGATTATTTAAATCTTTACTAACTTCAATTTTATAAACTGAAGAATCTTTTTCAGAAGGTCTTGATCCAATTTAAAAATTCTAACAGTGTTCCGAACCGTTGGCCAGACCAGCGAATTCTGAAGGATATAAATTTCATATTTCACGTTACAGAAAAATCGAACCTTGAATCTTTTGAGATCTAGTCGGAGCAACTTGTCCGTCCGTCTGTCATCGAATCATGTTCGTTTTGTTTGACACACCACGTCGGAGTTGCGTGCCCAACGTGATCTATCGACGAAGCTCCATAAATCATTGTGCCATTTTAGTTTTTAGTTTTGCTTGTTGCATTTTCATTATTGGACTCCGATGAGATATTGTTTGTGTTTATATAAAGCCCTTTTGTTGGAACTTCGGTTGTTGTTTTATTAGTTCATTGCTCTAGTAACACTTCTTCGCATAGAGTTAACGAATGGTTAACGTTGTTATAACCAAAGCTTGCATTTTGTTTAACCTTATAATGTTTGTAATCAGTTTGCCAATGTTGCATGTTTGACATAATATTATGAATTTATCAAAGTAGTACAAATCGAAACTTTCGAATTGTTTTTGTCGATATTTTAAACTTCGATCATAATATTTACTGAAGCCATGCTTATGATTGGTAACAAAGGCATTTTAAACGAATTTGTTTGTAAATATTCGTTCATTCATGTTTGATGAATGCAACAGGTACAATAACAAGATGTTTTGTGTATTGAATTACGAAAAAAATATACTTCTGCGGCTGCTTTTGACGGATACTCCTGTAGAATGTGGATTGGCCGGTTATTTTATAGCATGCATTTTAATATTATTTATATCTTAATATAATCATCAATCTAGTTCCTTATCATGAACGAGGTCAGATATTTGAAGGTTTTATTGCAAATCATATCTTCACTCATTATCTTCCCTCTTGTTGCCTCTGGAATCTAATTTTCATCTAACCCAGAAAGAAAAAAGCAATTTTCCACCATACATACCGATTTTCTCAAGGAACAATATTTTAAATAATAAAAACAATAAATACTCAGGTACGTTATAACGTGTGAAAACAATTATTTAAAGGCTTTCCTGAGCGAGCCCAAGTAGAAAGTTCTTACGAGGCGATGTGAATGACAGTAATTTATTATAGCGAATTCTTACTATTGACTGACCGGAATTTATAATGCGTCGGATATAAGCTCAAATTATTATTTAATAAGTATGTCAATTTGATTTTAAACAACCATATCGTGCAAAACCGTGAGAAATTGTTACAATTTAATTATTTTATAGAACTGTCTATTGCTGCTTTCGTAAGTAAAGGCTGCATAAAAAGTGCTGGATTCAGTTTTTTCACATGAATTCAGAATAAAGATTAATATTTCTTAGAAAGTTGTTAGTAATTTTGCTGGAAAATAAAAATTACAAGAGATATGAATTTGTGCTTGTAGGTTGCTTTTGTAAGCATATTATTTACTACTTTACATAGAATATTGTAAACAAATAAACTTGTGGTTGTAATGCTAAAGTTCATATAAACGTGACTCATAATTTGATAATGGGGCAATCCCATGCTGACATAGTCACAAACAAATAGGTAGAGGGATACCTAGTATTATTAAATGTAAAAAATATTAAGTAAGGCTCCTTGAAACGGAGGATATACATATTGAGAAGGTTTGTCTCTGGAGCCCTAACCAATGGTCCCTTAGACCCTGTGCGCGATATCGGTGACCATTTAAAATTTCAAAATGTAATTAAAATTGGCACTAAAAATGAAGAAATGAAAATACAACTAGTTGAGCGTTAAGTTACAGAAAAGAGGTAACTACAGTTAGAAGCAAGGGTTACAACGAAAACCCACAACACCGCACATGATCCAATTACAGACGACCAGACGTCTGACACAAGTCATAATAATTCCAATAAATACAAAAGTTTTAATGTAACGAAACATGAAAACTTGACAACGTAAATAATTACTAGTACCTAGGTATTTAGGTAATCAGCATTCACGCTAATAAGCCATCGCCTTAATTCTAGGTACAGCTGAATACCTAAATAAATGTTCATGAAAAACAAAGGTGTAAACTGAAACAATGATTGGAAAATAAATACAAAACTTCATGATAGAGACCTTATTAATTGGCTGTCTGTAACGTACTTTATATTTTCTGCAGTTTTTCAAGCTGTTTCTTATCGCAATTATTCCGATAAGAACGACAAATTACCAGTTAAGCTTAACTTCAAGCTACAATTATTTAAAAACAGTAACATGATCAACGGTTTTAATCACTAATACACAAAAGGAACCGATAAACTCGGTAATAACATAGTTTCCTGTCATGTATGCGCCAATGTTCCGTGATAACGAACAGCACAATTCCTTCGTGTTTTCAGTTATTCCAATTGATTCGTTGCTTTCGATAATTGTTGCTGTATTAACCGTCCGTTAATTAACTCTATGTGTGTCGAACGTTCTGCGCAAATTATTTTGCGTTGACATTCACCAGATATCCCAGATACTTTTACAATTCTAGTTTAATTTATTAATTTAATTCACTGACCGATATTGGAAATGCACAAAATCGATTCAATATTATTCACCATTGATGAACATTTTCTATGCTAATATCGTGATATGTAGACAATTGTAACAGAATCTCTTAAAGATGGACTTTCTCCAGTTACCTACTAACTTCATAACGAGTTAAATATAATAAAACGGCCACTTACAGCGATAGAAAGTAAATCCGAAATACGAAGTCCACAGGTTAGATCACGACTCTACGTAGCACAGTCACAGAGTTATTAATGGTAAATAATTAAAAATTGCACTAATCACAAACGTCACAGAATACACTTTTCGGACGATTGAAAGATTGAGCGCACGCAGCGTCGCCGAACGTTATAATTTAAACGGAACGCGGGACAACAAGTGACAGTTGGAACAAGATGGCCGCCACGCGTGCGCACTCCACCGCTACTCGGATCGGTCTGGCGACCCCGTCTGCACTTAACGCTCTACGATGCGCGACCACACGAATCCATGATAATGAGACGGTTTTTTATGACGATCCCGCATACTTCTAAGTGGTATATAACCCTTTGGAATAAACTAAGTCGTGTGTGGCCCACTCACAAAGCACTTTAAGTAGTGTTGAGCAAATAACACGGTTTGGGTTCTGATAAAACTTGTCGATATTTATGATCTCTTCTTGAATCGAACTTGAATGATTTCCAATTGAGAGCCCTTTGAGGATGAGCCATAATTTTGCTTTTGAAAGAACTTTCACGACTTCTCTTTAATTTTCAGCAATCGATTTCAGTAGGTCGAATGAAAGTCTGAAAAGCTACGCTCTGATAGTTAACAGTGGCTCTTAAACTCCCTTTTCAAACTCTTCGAAATGACAAGTTGTAACTTGGACAAGCTTGGTTACCCTACTGGTTCAACCCTTTATTAATTCATTCCTTGCTTTTGTTTCACGTAGTCGCAAAGAGTGGCGGGTTTGCGGGAATTCCAAACACGTAACGATTTGCAGGAGAAAATCTGTGGCAACATGATAAAGCACTTTTATCGCACTAATTTACAGAATTATAAGAATAGAATACAGGTAGATAAAATACTAACATTTAATTTATAGTTCAAGCAAAATAATTTACTTTGTTTGATTGTAAACACATGCTTTTCAGTCGCTACCAGAGGGGACCCAGAAAAACATTTATATTCTCCTGCATTACGACACTATCAAACAGTACGGTTCAAATGAGTTAGTAGTAAAAATGGCATTTATTTTAATTTCAACACTTTAATGCCTCTATTATTCTTAAAAATAATTCACCGACAGCTTATCCGAACGAACGTGCCTTACTTTTAATTACCTTTTCACTACCCAAAAACATCAAAATATACTAAGCATAAAGCACCCTGGTGCCTAAAGTGACTCCGGAAAAACCCCGTAACACAAGTTAAAACATAATTTTAAAATCATACGCTCGACATCAAAAACACCACAAATTTTGAAAACACCAAAACCGTCTCCATTTAACGGTACTTAAAAAAAAACGTTAATAATAACATAATCGTAAAACGATACGCAATATAGATAACCGAAGTAATGGTGTAACAGGCCCTCTTCGCGTTAACTTTAACTGTAACGTTTTTACGCGAAACGCACGCGACAATGCTATGATTTAACTGTAACAAAAGTACTGGTAGAATTTAAGTAGTGGGTTCCGTACGGGTTTTGGGCTACATTGTTTTGTAGTTTCTTTATGAAAATTGCGAAAAGGTGTCTGTAAAACCTATCACTTATAAAGGCTCTCAGCTGCATCAGGTTAGACTGGAAGCCTTACCAGAGTAGGGAAATGGGTAGGCAGATGAGATGAATGCAAAATACGTACATACTTATAGACAATCTAACATTCTGGCCAGACTTAGTTTTTTCAGAAGTTTCAATAAAAACATTGAAGCAGATCCATGGGGCTACGAAAAATATTACAGGATTTTAACAAAAATTGATTACAAGCACAAAAACCTATCAATAATGAATATCAATCAGTATCTAAAAGAGAACCTACAATAACCAATAACAGACTCGTATCTTTAACTTTGTATACTACTACTTCAACGGAAATAAAAAAAGCGCGTATCTAAACTACAAATCGAGGAGTTAAACTTTACGAACGCGACTCACTGCTAATACCGTTTGCGTGGTGTAGATTACTGAGAAATATAATCTGTACACAATCTGTTTTACTTATGTTTCTAGCAATTTTATTTAACAAAGTATTTAACAATAATTCAGGAATGTTTGTAAATGTTTTGTCTAACATTTTCTTGTACATAAACATTGCATAATTTTTCTCGATGCTGCATGCTAGCCCTGGCTTTCCTTCTCACGGCAAAGATTTTAATGAGTTCCTCGGTCATTAAGTGACTGACTTTTCTAGATGCGTTACATTTAGCAATAAACTTAGCCCCTACTACATTGGATTGTAAGCTACGTTTACCATTTAATGTAAATTTAAACATGCCAATTCAGAACATAATGTCGATTTGCCGATAGCATAAGTAGGAACAACAGATACTTGAGACTAAAGTTAGGAAACCGTATTATTGAAAATTCTATACCCACAAATCGTTACAACACAAAACCTACATCATCTGCATAAATAAATCCTTTCACAACCGTATCTGACAAAGATCGCAATGACAATCCGTATTTACAACCAGCCGCTGCAATAGATCGGCAGAGTCGAACAAACTTGCAAAACAATAAGCAAGACAAACAATAAATCTTAGCAATTTCAACAGTTCAATAATTCAGAATGGTGACTACGAATGCAGAAACTTGCTTAGAAAGGCTATCTAAACAGCCAATCTGCCATCTTACTTAGTTCTTCGAAAAAACACAGCTTATGTTATTGTACTCGTAAACTCTTGAAACGATAAGATTTACGTCGACACAGTAGAGAACCGTGAGAAAAGTGAGGTGATATGACCTCAACAAGTTTAAGGATAACTTGATACATCGAAAGAGGAAAATAATAAAGAGTTGTGTTTATGCTCACGACATTTTGAAAGTATATTATTCTTCGGAATTGTTGAAAATCAGGCCAGAGGCGTGCCAAAGACCAAATCGCAACTCAAAGATTTTGATGCAGCAGAAATGAAAAGGAAAGCAAGACTCGAAGCTACCAGAATATAAAAGATAGTACAGCCTTCCATTAAAACTAGAGTAGTAACTAGTATGAATATTCTTACAACTTCGTTTCTCATTCCATCTTCCATAATGAAAATAGAGATGTTTCTATACTTTACGGTACTTTAATAATACAACCTTACAGTATTAAAGAACCTTTCAAAAAGTACCTGTAAAATTCCAGCTAAACGAATTACCCTACATAACCATATACATATGGGTAATAAAGTAAAAAAATCGGAAATATCATACATTCCCGACATGAGTTACGTAGCGAGCGGGCACTCCCGAGGTAGCTCGGTTATCGTGCGCCCCGAGGCACTCTCTCACGCTCGGGGGTGCTCGAGAGGTACATTTACTTTTAGAATGTTTTAATAACAAATGGTCTAAATTATGTGGTTATTTAAAACTTCATGTATCAGTTCGAATTGTTTTAAAACCTGCGAATTCAAAGGGACTTCAACAAGGAACAAAATTAATTGCAATTTAAATAAATATATATTTTTCAATCCAAGTGTTAAAAGATTAAAGATTTCATTTCATTTAAAAAATAATTAATTTAACGTTAAGATTATTTTACCGTCCCTCACAACTTCTAATAAAAGTGTGTACTTAATAAAAACCTGTTTGAGATAATCTTATAGGACATCATTGACTAAAACATAGACTCAAGCATACGTATCTACCTTAGGACCATCTTTACTTTATGTCAGGATTCCGCATTATGCATAAACAGCCGTCCCGATTCTCAATATTACAACCCATTGGCTTCGTCTCACTAATGTCATATAATGGTTATTATTACTGCCACCTAAAGGAAAGTCTGATGTCTTAATATGAGCATTTTAGAGCTGACTTGCCCGAGGCTACTTGCATCGGCTCGATAATTCCCACGGGAATACCTTTGGTATTGGGACTATAAAAAGGCAGCTTAATTGAGGGGTAAATTAAGAAACTAGTTGCTTCCTGTATCATTTCAGCGAGAATTATAAAATAGGTCTACTTGTCAGCAAATTATAATCATCGACCAACGTCAAATACATTTAAAGAGGGCCTTATATATTATATATAAGTTTATTTTATTTTATTTTCAATTAATGTAAATATATTGTGAATATATATATATATTTAAAGAGGGCCATGTTGTCTATATTCGTCGAAAATTATACCATTTAAAAAAGGAAGTACAAATATGTACTTAGTTGGCATTATGTACCTAGTTTCTGCCGATCTACCACGCCTGCCTGAGTCTTCTCGACATTATTTAGGTCAAAGCTATTTATCATCCATTATCGATGAAACAAACACTTTAGCTTAAACCCTCTTCAAACAATTACTTAGTGGGTTTTGATATTCTTAGATTTTTTGGTGGATTATGTGCTAATATAATCCTAATTTCTAGTCCTCCCCATCATGGATATAGCATGCTAAACTATACTCCTCAAATCACATTATTTTCTCTAATAATTTAAAAGCCTTAGTTCGCGTGTACTGCCATGTACCTATGTGCCTCCATATCATATGAATATGCAGCGTCATTAAGTTTCAAGTTCAGTAGTATTCCGAGAAAAACCAGCCGGCTCGTTAGTGGGAATCGTAAAATGTTCACAAGACAAGAATAACAATTATACCGCTTATATGCACTAACTCTTTAATAGCATCTACATTTAGTCCAGTCTTTTAAGCAGCCATTAGTTAGATATATGGGATACCTTTTAAATTCATCCTTAATCAATTATGTGATCTGCTTTGTTGACAATCAAAATAAATCCCTTTGATGTTATTTCATTACGTCTAAAGATACACTGATGATAGAGATATTGCTTGATGCTTATAAGTTTTGTAGTAAGTCGTTTTGTGTCCTTTCATTGTCTTAATTGTACTCGTTTCGTTAATTAAGCGCCTAATGAAATATCAGGACCTACCTGATCATTTTGTTGAATGACTGCCGTCCGCGCTGCCTCTCGCTTCAGTTGTAGTATCACCCTCTCTTTCGATTTAATTTCCTCCAGCTGTAAACAATAAACAAAATCAATACAAACACACACAAACACACAGCCTTAAAATTACCGATTTAAAACCGATCTCTAACGTTACAAATGTGTTATTATTAAGCGCCTACCGTCGATGAAATAGCACGATGTGCACGAACTGCGTTGCTATTACATTACGTCAAGGAGTAGTTGCTTGCTATTCTAACCTAACATTTTAGTTATTAATTAGATTATGAGCGTATTTGCCTAATTAAATTAGGTCATTTAAGAAACAAGGTCGTTTGATATATAATGTTACAATATCGTTCACACATTGGTATATACATACTGTTACATATCTGTGTACATATCGTTCACACATATTGGTACATTTACTCCGAATTTCTGTAATATATAATATAAAGTAGGTACCCATATCACATAATGAATTCATAAGGGGAAAATAGGCCGAATTAATTCAGTATAATAATACCCTAGAATTGACACAAACCACACCTACAAAACTAGAACTCATCTTTCTAGTCCACATCGTAAAATATGTTTTATGTGGGGGTCTTAAAGTTCAAAATTATTTGTGGTTTTGTGACTGTAAATGTTAGTTTAAAATAATCTTAGTTCTACTGTTCTTATAAAGGGTTATTTGATCCGCAACGCATCGGTCGGGTTTCATGCACAGAGTCTATTGTTGTTTTAGCATTATTGTTATGTTAAAATTGAGGATAGGACACCAAAGTGTTATAATATTGTATATGTGTATTTCGTATTTATAATAGCTACCCCGATCTCGCCCGCATCCCCAGAACCAGGGAACAAAAATAACCTTCCGGAATAATTTGGTCCATCTAACACTGTAAACTTTCTCCAAAATGTAATTTGGTCTATCTAACACAGATTTTTTTTTTAAATCGGATTAGTTTTACACTCAATCTTGCAAAGAGAAAAAAACTTCTTTGCAGTATGAAAACCACCTTTTTTAAACCAAAATTTTAGAAAGTCCTGGTAATTCAAACATTATGCATACGACTTTGTAACTATGAAGTAAAGTTTCACTGTATAAATTGTTTACTAAGGTATAATAAATATTCAAAGTGTACGCTCCAATAAAAGTAATGACAGCTATTGCTAAGTATACCATTAAACGAATGCAATCAACAGTAATGTATTACCATACTCGATGACCAACAGGATAAAATATGTATCGATTGTGTAAATCGATATCTACGTGCAATATTCGATTAATACCTACCTAATTTGCCTATTGCCTTTGCGTACATAATTTAATTTCATCAAGGTGTATACGTTTTGAAAGGGTTCTACGATTATTGATTGAATATTACATGGGAATATAGAGGTAATGAGGAATTGAGGGTTGTAATATTCAAATTACTACTTCTACTACCTAATTACCTTGCCTCTACTGCTTACTAACACACAAAAGTCTGGTAAAACATAAAGAACATAGCACCAGCATTTTATGCCTTCCCGGTTATCTTCTTGAAATAAAAATTCCAGCCATTTTATCGCAATGTGTTTATAACTGTGCATCAGGTTATGAACTATCCTTTTTATACTTTCCCATATTTCACATACCTGTTCTTTTGCTTGCTTTAGATAGGAATGCATCAGTACTTGCATATTGGTTATGGGGTTAAGTCAATTCCATCTATAGCAATCAAATCAACTGATAGAATATTTGGATCGAACGTAAATCTAATTCATAATTCATTCTAAGTCATACAATGCAATTATTCATTTAGTAAGTAATTATAGGTAGGCATACTGACCAGTTTATGGCACTGTGCGCGTGCGTCTCTCCGCGCGGCCTGTTCGAGCGCGCTGTGCTTGGCCGCTTGCGCGCGCAGCTCGGCCGCGCGAGCGCACTCCGCCGCCTGCGCGACCTGACGATTAGAAAATACATGATTAATTAAATTGTACAAAATAAGTAAAAAAATCGGAACAATTTCCTTGAAACACAAAACAATAAAATATGCCTAAACAATCCTTCGAGGATCAATGATAAAATGAACAGAGAGAAAAAAATAGAAAGATAGACAGTGTAAAAAAATATTCCAAACATGCATCAAAGTGGTTACATCACTCAATTAGATAAGAGATCAGAATCAGCTCGTCTATTGCAGTATGACGTATGCCTTAATGAGGCGATGCAAACAACGGGACTTACCTACATACCCCTGCAAAAATATGAAAACTCTACGTCGAAGTAAAATGGGTCGTAGAACTAATAACTTCTGGTTATCAGTACGATCAACGGCTTTCTAAAGATGAAGTCACCGAACTAATTAAAATTTTACTATCTATTTTCTTACCCTAGCCTTACTTACTTCAGTACATGTCATAACTGTACACGGCTAATGAGCAGACATCGTTAGCAACCCCAGCAGTACGGAATAACTACACAATATTAAACGACAATATTTTCCAAGCCAGTAATTGACATGCTTCTATTAAACACACAATAGATGATGGCACAACCGATAATGATTTAAAACCCCACGATTATGTGGAAATGACCTTAAACTTTGCAGTTCGCGCCCAGACACCCTGCAGAACGAACCATCAAAATGTTGGTAATATTCGTGATACTTTTAACGTGCCGTCCATCTCTGTGCTTTAATGAATCTAGCATCCTTTTTCAAGAAGTGAAGGAATATCACCGAGACGCGTGGTTGAAAGCTGAATACGCTTACGAAGTGGTGAACATCATGTACAACTCCTTCCGCCAGTGGTACTTCACGGTAACATTTTGTGAGTTCACTTACTTTGAAAACAGAATCCTAAAGTACACAGAACAATATGGCTACGGATACAACGTCATGCTTCTAAGTGGCTGTCCGTACTCTAACAACAGTTTTGTGAAACCACGGCACAATAGGCACGGGGAGACAGCCTACTTGGTTACATCAAACGACCTGTCTCTCGATGTCAGTGAAACCGTTATCGCTGCCTTAAAGAGAACCGGCATTTTCAAACCAAGGAGTGCTGTCATTTTTGTCATTAAGAATGTCCTTGAATTAGATAATTACTTCTACCACGCACTAAGCAATCATTTCCAAATGCTATGGAGCAGTAGCGTTACCAATTCGGTATTGATATTGAAAACAGATCGATTGAGGATGTACTCTTACAATCCCTTCTTTCAAGAAATCAAAGACATTACAAATGTAAGGGATGTAAGTAAGTTGCTCTCTAAGCAATATAACAATCTCTACGGATATGGTCTACGATTAAGCGTCTTCAGAAAAGTCTATGTATCCGATAGAACTGGACCAGTTCGCTGTGACTCTTATCTTGCCCAAACTGTTATGAAATTCTTAAATGCATCTTGTTATCCCTTGCCTCCGAGAGATGGGAGTACTGTTGGTGATCTGTTGGAGAACGGAACTGCAACAGGGGTTACCTCTGATCTAATCGATGGCTATACTGACCTAGAATTGAATTCACGAATTCTCAAAAATACCTACTACGGATATATTGATACCACGTATCCTTTGGACCAAGATGAGTTATGTTTCCTAGTCAAGAAATCAGATACCCAATCGACATTCAAAACGACGATAAACCTGATATCTATGGAGATGCTCCTATTGTTTTTCTTTACCTTCACTGTCTTTATTACTATAACGATATTAGTAAGAAAAGCAGAAAATAATCTACTGAACCTAAATGACGAACGAAGAGCTGAAGATACATTGATAGATCTCATAAAGTGTTTCATAAGACAAACGATGGATTTCGATTTCATGGGTCCAGTATTTAGGAGCTTGGTACTGCTGATTATCATCTATTCCTTGATCATCGACTGTGCCATTGATGTAAGCAACCTCTATATTTATTTCTACTCTACTTATTATATTTGTTAATTATATGATCAATTAATCTGCTTGTTTTTTTTTCAAGGGCATCATAACTTCGGCGATAACCTATCCGCGTTACAAGCCAGACATTGAGACATTGGCTCAACTAGGAGCGTCTAATTTAACATTTGGTATTCACAATCGTGATTTAAAGATCTTCAACAGCAGCCTTTCAACAGATTACTATGAATTGATAAAAAACCGTATAGTACCATTCAGTGATAAAAAAATTAAAGAGGTGCTGGAGAAAAGAGAGTACCAGTATGCTACTTTATTGAGAAAATCTGATTCACAATACGTGAGCAGAAAAGTATCAAATATGCGAAAAGGAAAACCTCTATTTTACACCGTTCCTGATTGTCCCCTTCCCTGTTTTATCGTATATGGACTACGATATGGAAGTCCTTATCTCAACCGACTAAACTACATAATACACCATCTGTTTCAAGCAGGTATTTTACAGTATTGGAGCAAAACCGAAGAATTTAACGCCGATCGCAGTCGACTCGGAGCAATAGAGAATAAAGACAGAAAGCCTTTAAATATCAAAAATCTTCAGGAAATGTTCTACATGTTGGCTATCGGGGAACTAATCAGCACCTTAGTATTTATCTTTGAAATATTGTATCACAAGTATCATAAGAAACAATAAAGAATGGTTTGCTTGATTGATATCGCTTACCTTGAGTTTTTCTTGAAGACCCTTATTTGCTGACTTTAAAGACTGAATTTCTATCGTTAATTTCTTTATTTCTATTAATTTGTTTTCATTTGAATTTCCATCTGATGTCTTATCTTGTTTGGGGGATCTTAACTGTTTTTCTAGGAATTCTTCTTTCCTTCTGTGTTCAGTCTTTAAGTTTCTGAGTGTGCTCTCATTGCGGGCCTTAAGTGCTCGGACCTCGCTCCGCTCGATGTCGAGCGACTTCTTCAAGGTCGTGTTCTCAAGCCTTAACCTTTCGACGAGGCCTTTCATCTTGTTCAAGAATGCTTCGTCGACGGTACGCTTGTGTTCCTCAGCTGCTACGGCGGATATCTGACTGCTGGTGGTCGATGTGTCGGTGGACGCCATATTTTCGGCGTCCCCGGCTTCGTTATCACAATTCGGGACTACGTCTCGATCGTCCGCGGTCTTTGCCTCGTACTACTAGAGTACGGTTGTCTTGTTATCGTAATTCGTATCGATTCGTGCGGTTTCTCGATGTCGGGGTCGTGTTGCGAATTCTGGAATGCAAAACGTGTAAATTGAATATGCGTAGTTGGAGCGGTGCCAAGTTAAAGTTATTATTGAAAACTTTATGTTACGTTATTTTAACTAGGGGCTGTAATTAATGTTGTTTAGGTGTAGTGCGTGCGTCGTCCGGGTCTGGAGATCTGCTAATTGTCTGCGAGAATTAACGAAGACAAGTGAGCCGTAAATCGAATACATTTGCTCTTGTTTCCATAATATCATGAAATGGATTAGCTTGTGCAAGAGTGTACGCTGCGTAAAGTAGGGCAGTGCGTGAACAACTATGTGGGACGTTGGCCAGCTAGGAATTAAACAGTAGTCTTTTAATCTTCGCCATGTTCTCATTAAACGTTTGCGTGTCCGGTAATCTCAGTGTAAACAATGAAACTTTGCCTTTGTGTAGTGCACAATTAGTTAGATTGAGTTTGTTTAGGGTTTAAACAAAGTTACGAATTTGTAATTAGAGCATGCTATAATGTGCCTTGGTAAATGTAAGAGAAGACGATATTCTGCGGTTATTTTAGTTTAATTAAAGCATACACGCGAAATGGTATAGGAGGTAAAAATAATTAAATGTCATAAAGGCAGACAATATTACTGAACTTCAGGTGTCTCAATCGTCAATGAAGATTAAAACACCTACGCATTCTAAACCTAAGTCCACACTTGCCACATTTCATATTCCAAAAATAATGAAGTGGTGAATAAATTAGGCCAATTTTATTAAAGAAGTTTAACATCAAAGGAAACTTGAGTAACAGTTGGGCAGTTACTACTTAATTTAAAGCCAACCATGGTAGATATAAAAATCCCTAATTTAAAATATTAAATTATGCGAAAAGATATAATATTCTTCCCACCTATTTAACACAGACACGCGTGCTAACTGCTAAACAGAAATAGTAAGGCAATTTAAAGTAGGCCAGTCTGTCAGTCGACACTATGGCACAATTAGTTAATGGGTGAACAACACGAACCAATACAGGTACTGGGATAGTCGGAAACGTTGACACCATCATTATAAATAGGCCTACTGCCCTTGAAGAGTATCGGGGCCACGAAACGCTCCAAATAGGTGACATCAACGTCATTATGACTGACAGATGGGAATGCATCGGATGTAAACTGTCTATGAGACCATCGGAAGTGGTGTGCTTGACGGTGAAAAGAGATTTTAAGAGGAAGAAAAGTTATTGGTATGGTAATGAAACGGTTGAAAGCAGAAAAAAAATATAGATTACTCTTTAGACCTACAATTAAAAGTATATTTCAGTATGATTTCAAAAGACGGAGACATTTCAATTAATAGCACTAATTTTTAACCTAACTATCTAGTATACTGAGGAGGTGAAATACAACTTAATTGAATGCATAGAAAAGTAAATACTATTAATGATAGTCCAGGTAAAGCGTACTAAGTATCCACCTTACGACACGGACGGGAAGTGAGAGGTCGTTCCTACAACCGCAAAGATGGCAGCAGTGTGATCCAGTTTACGCAACACGCAACACTTAACTGTTGACATGTTGTGCATGGAGCTATAGATGGTGAACGATGTAATTGGCATGTTATAAATGATTTTTAAGTCGATGACGAAATAGAGAAGAAAATATGTAGACTGACCATTAGAAAGCTTTGTCACAAAAAGTATTTTGACGAACGTCATCTTTAGATTTTTTGTGTCTTAGATAGATACTCAAGAGCAGTTTTTCACTATAACGTCATCATCAACCAATTAAATTTCAATGCCACTACCAACGTATGCCACTGTTTCAAAACAAAACTATAATTTTGATGGGCAAACCATAGCACTGTAAACACAAAATACACAGACTGCACCGTAGTAGGAACGATTTTACTACCGCTATCCAGCCATTGAACTTCCGTCGCTAACCAAGCATGTGTTCAAAACAAAAACTAAAGCACTGTATATAAATACAATCTAGACTAATATCTATTACTAGTCGAGTCAACAAACTCTGCAATCACTATGCAATATATTCAGAGCGAAGCATGATGGCGCGGACGCATAACCGCGCGAATTAGGACCAATTTAATAAGGAAACGCGCTCAAAGGACGCCTGCAATTGTTACAATTACCAGAGCAAATTGAACTCGATGACCCAGTCTTTTGATGTACGGCTAGATTCGCACGTTCACGGTGCTTGGGTACGAATTAATGGTAGAAATCGTGCTTATAATTGTGTCTGTAATAACGTTCAGCTGTTTCACAGATAGAAGTGAGACGTCAGATATTCATTTAGATAGGAGAATGTTATGTGATGGAGTTTGCTGATTTTTAAAAATTATGAAATTCTTTCTTTGTGAGCATTAATTTTTGGATAGAACTCTACCTGCCTTATGTTTGTTGGAAATAAATTTAAACTTGGGAAGATAGACAGAGATACTTTTATCAACTATCCAACCCCTTTGTATTTTGCTTCATCCACGAGAAATGGTTAGTAGTTTGAGTCAAATATGAAGTTCCTGAAAATAACAGTTAACGCATCAAATGCCTAGTGCCTAGTGACCCAAATCCCAAATTCCCAGAGGCATCGGAAATTGATTACATCAGTATTAATAAGATGTGTTGTGTTCATCTCTCTGAAAATATCGCGAACACTCATTCCTTCGTGAATCAGATCGGTACTGAGCTCTCGGCATAGGAATGAAGAATGTTTCTTCTCTTTCTTTACTAGTTGAGCACACATCACATATTATATCACAAATCAATTATTTGCTCTTTGCTCTGTGTCTCATTCATTGGTAATTTTTTACCTTATTCACTATAATATTTACATCATAACTCAAGGCTTAGAAAATTCTCTGTCATCTTTTAGTTTAATCTTTGTAAATATTAGAATTTGAAACCAGAATTGAGGCCATTTGCACGCATACTGACGCTGACACCTAACCTGATTTGTTAACTGGAGTATCTAGACTAGAAGCCAATTTGAGAAGAACTTCTTAAATGACGTGGACCAGATTTGTATTGAATGATTTATGAGAGAAGGCAAGTGAAGGAAGTCAGGGAACGTAAGAGGATAGTGATAGTAAATCTCAAAACATTTGGAACAGTTTCTTGAAAATGTTTTAGTCTTAGGGTGATTTCAGATACAGAGCTGCTCACAGAGCTACATTTTATACCGTAGCTTTATTTTTGATAATTCAACATTGATTTAATCTAGTTCAAGTCAGCCGCAAAGAAGATATTTTTCATTCATTGTTCGAACAAGAACAAGGAAGTCAGTGCCTAGTCAATTCTCCAATTAGACGACCGGAGGTTAAGCCATCAGTGGAATAAGATAAGTGAAGTCAATCAATTGAATCCAAACAATTACCTGGAAGAAGAATACCTATTAGCTCTACACAATTGGTTTACCCAAAGAATCTTCGACGATTTGAAGACAAAATGAAGCAATTGACGAGTTATGGCTATGATGAAGATATTATTCCATTTAATCCATACCTCGAGGGACCTTATGTTACCTACATCTTAACATACATCTTAAGAATATTAGCAAAACAGTGTATGACCACTTAGTTGTTCCATCGAATGACAAAGCAGGAGGAAGTAGTAAAGTAACGCATGAAATATATGGTGCTTTGTCTGTGCCTAGTCGGACGTAACCGATCCAATCAAGTCTGCAGACAGAACTTTCATATTGTAAATCGTAAAACTACATATGTTGCTTTAGAGGGGTCAGTTACTTAGTGACTTTGCTGTATTTGTTCGTTTAAGTCAGTTATTGATGGGCTCTTGTTCCGCATTTCATTCTCAATAAAACAATAAGGAGATAGGGAAGAACAGCCTATTCTTTCGACGTCATTCGACATCCAGAAATGGCTGATTTGCAGCAGTTTCCTATTGTTTTTGTTGTTAATATGGTAAAATGTATTATTTTCTAACTCACACACTCTTCGTCAGATGTGGGATGTTACACACCCGTGTGGTTTCATATTTATACGTAGTTGAACTACTATGTGCAAAGGCACTGAACATCACAGTTTTGTTCGGGCCAGTGTTAGGTGTGTGGACTAGACCACAATGATGATTATGCAATATTACAAAAAAAAATTGAAAACCTACACTTTCCAGTACATATACTCGAAAAATTATTCTCGATTGATACAAAAAGAAAGGGTTTACGCATCGTCAATGGAAACTATGACAAACAAAGTCTGGTTACAAGTTGGGGTGAATTTTAATAGCGTTACTTAAGTAGCATCTACCTACAATAATACCTACAACTGTCTCAGCATCGAAATATGTTGCGCTTAAGCTCTTGGTACCTACTGTTACTCGATAGTCAAACTTTATGTTCCGACCCTATTGTGTGATGTTATTAGATTCAGAATGGACGAAACCGTACAATATATCCTAACAATTGCTACTATACTCAAATAACAAGACATTCTAATTTCTAGTACCGTACGAATAGTAATAAGAATCTGAAATAATGACACATCAGTGAAAGTGACTATCATTAGCACATTATTACTGACCAAGAAATAATTCTCATCCGCCAATATACGGAAGCTTCATTACATGTTTTTCTACGTATAACAACTTTGGCTTTCGTCCCTTCTTCTGTTGCCTAGCAACCGGTAAAGCAAACATAAATATTTAGGTTTTTTTTCTTGAAGCCAATCTTGAACGGTCATTGGTCTTTTCAAGTATGCATCGACTGATTCTAAAGAGATTTGTAACGGTTTCATTCAGATGTATCTGAATATGTATACGGTAGCTTGAATTGTAAATGTGTACCTAATTAAAGAGTCTCTTATATTTCTTTAAGAATTTGCAGTCCGTGCTAGACTAACGAATTGTATTAAAACACACTGTAATCTCAACCTAATTTATGTAAAAAACAAAAAGGTACTTTTATTTTCTTTTTTTTACTTGTCAAGACATCACGTTTCCGGCAATAAAGGCACATGTTCTTTCAATACCCTAAAGCCGGTATTATCCCCACATAAATCCTTGTCAGCAGTTGCCAAAATAATCGGCCCAAATTAATTCTGAAGCACTACATCGCTACATCGTCCTTGAAAGCTCTCCGCGTCAGTCTAAATACTTTATGGCGACGAGCCAACATTTCACATCTGACATTCAGGAAAACTGGACACCAAATCGCGTTGTACGTCAATGATGCAAGGGCATCGTTAACAGAAACTAAACAAAACATGACCAATCTATCTTGATGTTCCTTAGCTACTACTCGCAAAGACTTGATATCAATAATTGGTACATTTAAACCCAGTTCCCCTTTTCATCGTCGATCAAGCTAAACTGGTTACCATGTGTACAGAAGATTTGGTTTGGTAAGATTTACGATGAAACTGTCAGCGTCTTACTATGTTTTTGAGATGTAACACGTGCACCTTTGAAACAAACACTTTATACTTTCTTCAGAGCTGAGCAAGACTGTTGATCTCTCTTTTTACGCTAGTGGACGTAAACAGAACGCCTTTGCAATTCAAGTGTTAACACTCGCCGTAATGTCTTAACGCACATACAAGTATGGGTGACCAGTTAATTTAGCTGGCATATGTTATTTTGTATCTGTGAAACTGGTCTGTAGTGTTACTTACTTGTACGTTAGTTGGAACTTTTTAAATATAGATCCGGATGTTTGTATTTGTACATCCGTAACTAGCATTGCAGCATTTGGGTTGTGTGATTGGAGTGATGCGATGGAGTAATGAATTTAACTAAAAAAATACATACATGTAAACATGAGAGCTCTGTGTGTAAAGGAAAATAGACATTACGTCTTAAAGATCATTTAAAAAAATAATATAAACAGTTTCACAAAAGTGAAGATGACATTTTACACTATTTTTGCGACGATACAATATACGGTACGTCTTTTAGAAACTGAACTGGACATACAACCTACACTATTTTTTTTCTGCATATTAGCGTTATGACAGTTATACAGTTATTCAAATCCTATCAATGAAACTAGCACAAATCTATGACCACCTAATACATAGTACGTAGTAGTATGTAGGAGGATCATAAGAGGTAGCCTACGCAACCTACTTTTAAACATGCTTGTCATTTACTTAGGTACGTGCGATTTGCAAGGCCTCTTGGGAAATGTACGTAGGTACGCAGTCACTAAAGAACACACACACAGTTATTGTATGTAGCCAGTGCACGGAGGAGAAAAGACTAGTCTTTTCTCCTTCGTGAGCCAGTGTTATTTATTAAAACATCTTCTTTTGTTTCAGTCTTGCCCTGAGAGAGTTTTCTGTCTGAATGTCTCTAGAGAAAAGTCACTCCAAATTATTTGAGCTGTCTCGACACCAGAAGTCGTAAAAATATCATTTATATTTTTTTTATATGCATTTTAAGTTTTGATGTAAGTATATATAAGTACGGTATTAAAAAACTTGCAAGATAATTTTATACGCATTTGAATGTCACTAACTGTAAACTTTTATAAACATACCTAACTGTAAGATTTGATAAGTAAAAAAACTTCTTGAATTAAAATATTTTATTCACTTAATTTAATCAAAGTGTGTCAAATAAGTGGAACATAAAACATATGTGATGAATATGTTTAGTTAATTTATTTTATATCTCTGTTTTTTAACGTCTCAAAAGTTTCACATTGCACTATAATTTATTGCTTAGGAATTTATCGAGATTTTAATTGTACATTAGTTAGCATTTTTAACATATGCAGTGCAAAAGTAGTGTACATAGATGAATGTTTCATGCTTAATTTATAGCACACGACTAATACAGTAATGAATCAGGCTGCTAAAACAGCTAGCTAGTATAACAAATATTTGTACTATAACCTTCTTGGTGAAGCCTAGGATTTACAATTCGGTTTGATGCCGCCAAAATACTGGCATGACGATTTTTACAATTCGAATTTTAAAATAAGCTTTCATTTATTTTTAATTTAAATAAAAACATTCGGTTATTCTACGTTTAAATTATGTATTTCCTAAGTCTAGACAACATTTAACTGGTAATGATAAAAATCTGAACACGATTTTCAAATAAACGCCTGTATGAGATGCAAAGAGTTTGCCACAGCGATAAGAGACCGGTCTTTTTATTATTAGGATCATTTATATAAGAAGAAGCTTAGCTTAGAAGCGGGAGGTTTTTACCATGTTTTTAAAGCTTACTTTATAAGCCATTGACCCTTTGCTAATGGTTGAATCCGGACTGCAAAGAGTTCCGGGCAGGTTGAATCAGGTGCCCGGCGCACCTCTAGAACTGGTCCGGCACTTGACTAGCACCGATACTGGATCTAGTTTAAACGCTTTTAGTTATTTAGGAAGTACTCTATTTCCTGGCGTATAAACTGATCTGGGAAGCAGTGAAACCGGAATAGTTATAAACACTATAAGGAGATCATTCAAGACTCGAACATTTTGTACCCAAAAATGAAAGTGCCGGCCAGAAAAAAAAAATTGTAGATTCTCGTAGAGAATAATGTCCTGAAGATTTTTTACTATTACAAGAATCTTCTACAGTTAACCCCCTGGCTGCTATTTGACTTTGAAAATACAAAAAATAATTCTCTGTCTACAATGTTTTTAGCATCACATTAGGATTGTTAACGACTTACTCATTGGTCTAGTAGTCGCAGCGACTGCTATGACTGAGGTCCCGGGTTCGATTCCTGGGTCGAGCTGAAATCGCTTTCTGGATTTTATAAACTTTCACAAAGCAGCCCATAGTCTGCAAGTTTGGTGAATGATTCAGCCGTGCATAGGAAAGCACGTTATTGTCGGTCCTGCGCCTGATCTCTCTCCGGTCGTGTCAGATTGCCGTCTTATCTATGAGAGTGAAGGAATACGGAGTGCACTTGTGTCTTTGTAAATGCTTGTGCACTATAATATATTCTGCGCAGCTGGCTGATCTCCTTAAATGAGGATCGCCGTGGTCGAAATCGGCCTTGGATATATTATTATTTTAAAACAAATCTCTTTGGGTAGACGGATGTTTTTACTTTTTAGTTTTTATTGTTTTTGAAGTGTCATGAATTTTGTTTCGACTTCAAAAAATACATATATTTTTTGCACAAGCTAGTTATCCATGCGACTTTCGTTACATAGGACGGCTACTATTCAGTTTACTTGTACTCTTATTTTGCTGATATCATTATGGCGGAATTACTGTGTACACAGTGTCATGAATCTGTTGTAAATAGAAGGAGATACTCTTGGGCTTCCCGAGAGGAGCAGCACATTGAAATAGCGCAAATCGTTATTCAAGAAATATTGGAGCAGCAGGTACCTATGTACCTACTTAAGATGCCCCGTAGATTTTGTTGTAGGTTCTTTGATTCTGTTTCACAAGATTAGGTATGTTGCTCTCCTATAGTAATTATATACAGTAGTCTCGGTTTATTGTGTAGAAGTAATCCGTATTCATCGTTTCACAAGTTTATTTTACCTCTCAGGCTCAGCCGACGGACTACATTTGTCGACCTTGTTGGCAAAGGGCAGAAAGAACGTACCATCGAAATATACGAGAAGCACGTCAAGAAGATGACGCAGATGATGTTCTTCCCATGGAACCAGTTGCAAATGGAGAACCAGTTCAGATGACTTTGCCTGGTTATGTGCGAACTCCGGACACTAGGCGCACATGCGTTTTCCAATATTGCGAAAATAGTACGAGGCACCAAATACCGAATAATATTGTAATCAGGATGCTAGGTCGTTATAATCTTCTTGTATCAGAAAACAGTCGTGTTTGTAATGAACATCTGCAGGAAAACCTATGGCATTTGCTGGCAGTACAACAAAACAACATTTCGGAATTTACAGCTGCCCACATCGTACGAGCCCTGTCGCTGTTAACTGCGTATGTAACAACTGATGTTTTGAACTTCGCCCAATACCAGACAATAAGCCCAAAGGAGTTTCACACCTGGACTGGCCTTACTCACGATCAGTATACAGATTTATTAGCAAACACTCCAAGTCTCAACGATACAAGAAATAAAAACTTAATATTAGCAGCTGTACTCGTGAAACTGCGGACAGGAGATTCAAATGCAAGGCTGGCTACAATTTTCAGAACAAGCGAATCTTCTTTTGCCCGCATGCTTAAAACTGGTCGTACTGCGCTGATACAAGATTTCGTCCCGCAACACTTGGGCTTTGATCACTTAAGCAGGGAAGACGTAGCTCGGAGAAACCTCACAGTGCCAGATAATCTCTTTGGCAATCCAGATAGTCTACCTAGTGAAAGAAAGGCGATAACCATTTGTGATGGCACATATATATACATCCAGAAGAGTTCCAATTATTTTTTTCAAAGAAAATCTTACAGTAATCACAAATATAGAAACCTAGTAAAACCATTTTTATTTGTGTGTTGTGATGGACACATAATAGAAGTATCTGGACCTCATGCAGCTACCACATCAGATGCTCAAGTATTGAATAATGTGATAGACAATGAAGAAGACGCCGGCGATGGAGTCTTTCATTGGTTCTACAGACATGGTGATGTTTTTATCTTGGATCGCGGCTTCAGAGACTCTGTAGAACCTATGCGACAACATGGTTACTCAGTGCATATGCCAGAAAGCAAATATCCAAATGAAACACAACTCACCACAGACCAGGCAAACAAATCCCGCCTAATAACTATTTGCCGATGGGTAGTCGAAGTGGTGAACGGGCGTTTTAAGCGAGACTTTCGGCTTCTGCGAAACATGCATATAAACCGAACTTTATACTATATGTTTGAGTTCTTCAGAATAGCTGCCGCTTTAATAAATGCCTATCACAGGTTAATAGATGATCATGTTCACGCTCAATCATTTTTAAACATAATAAATGAAAGATTCACTCTTTCAAATATATTGGCAGATATAGTCGTAAGACATAACTATAATAGGAGGCGAGTACAGTTTCGTTTACTGTCAGCAGACGTTCCAGAATTGAATGACTTCCCGAGGCTAACGGAAGAAGACTTGGTGCTGTTTAGTCTCGGTATATACCAGACAAAACAAGCGAGGAGCTACTATGGAGAACACTTAAACCCAAATGGAGAGTTTATCATTGAAATCGGAAGCGGACTTCTCACTGAGCATGCCAGAGAGTTGGGTGAAAATATCGTCATAATAAGGGGTAGAATTCAGTCTCGCCATGTGCAAGCGAGAACATACTTTGTATATATTGGCTGGAACACACGATTAAGTGGTAGGGAAGCCATAGAACACTATTATTGTTCTTGCAATGTAGGCAAGCGAACCGTCGGTTGCTGCTCTCACACAATGTGTTTGGTGTGGTATATGAGCTTTGCAAGACATGAAGCTCATATAAGTCCACCCGCAATAGGGTTAGAAAATATTTTAATAAGGTCTTCTGAAATGTAAAAACATGTATATATTCCCCCAATCTTTTTGTTGATATATTTTTTACTACCTACCTAGTATTATTACGTTAGCATGACCTAGCGCTCAAGGCTTTCCACCTCGGTGTAGTAGGGAAGTGGTTTATCATAAAGTTCGGTCATAAAAAAAAACTTTATACGTTATTTGCCGTAACTGGAATGTACAGATTTTTTAGTAACGATAACACTTTGAACTCAAATAGCAGCCAGGGGGTTAACCGAAGAGAAGTCCTTATAATAGTAAAAAATCTCCAGGGCCTTATTTTCGCTGAGAATCTAAGATATTTTTACTGTGGCGTCAGCAAACCCCAGCGGGCCCACCATGGCCATGGCCTGCCGGGAGTGCGGGATTGTTCGAAAGAGTTACCGCGGCCTCTGTACATAAAAGGCTTTAGATGGATTATGATGGGTTTTAGTCAGTAAGAGCCTCACTTTTCCTTACGCTGCTAACCCACAGCGGGTCATTTAATGATTTCCAATCAAAGAAAAAAAAAGGAGGCATTTGGTGGGCCCCACAGATTGGGCAGGAGTCTTTTGAAGGCAGTGTCAGCCTTCTTTAGTTTGGGGCCGTAATGTGATGCTCCAAACATTGTGTGATTTTTTTGTATTTTCAAAGTCAAATAGCAGCCAGGGGGTTAACTGTAGAAGATTCTTGTAATAGTAAAAAATCTTCAGGACATTATTCTCTACGAGAATCTGCTATTTTTTTTCTCTGGCCGGCACTTTCAATTTTGGGTACGAAATGGATGATCTCCTTTTCATCTACATTAATCAGATGATGGAAAAAAGGGTATCATTTACATTTTTACGAAGAAGTGGCTAAAAAGTTTCAAATTCAATTAAGTTTTATTGTAGACAGAAACAGAAAGATGCCCCTAGAATGCGATTAAAAAGACATAAAACAATATTTTTCTTCTCTCTACTGTCTCGTTAGACAGTCTAGATTTTCTCCGTGCAAATGTAATTCCTCTTGAAGAACGTAATCTCCACAAGTGACCACGTGCGTGAACATTCGTGCGGCTTCACTTTGCTACAGACATTTGTATTATCTGTTGTTTTCTCGCTGATGTCACCGAAAAAATATTGACATGGCGACGAAGCTGTCACGATATAGTGCTAACGTGAGAATTAAGTAATATGAGTTATGGATGCATGTGACTGAAATACGAAGATTCGCATTTTGTAATAAAGTAAGTTAGTTAGTGTGACTTCTAACGAAGAATCACGCAGGGACATGAAAATTTAAGAGGGTTTGGGTTGACTTGGGGAAATGGAAGTATGAATAGTTAAATGATACCTAGACAACCTAGCCTTTGCCTGATTATTGGACTTAGCTTCCAGTTAGCTGAGTACATGGACTATCTGACCTCCTCAATCCTATCAAAGTGGGCAACCCTTGCTCGTCAGACTCTGCAAATATTCCGTTATCATGTCAAATTAAAGAACTCTGCCCTCGTGTGTATTCCAACTCCTAATTATTTAGGCCTAAGCCGGATGATGACGACGTACGACGCTGACGAATTCTCTCACCATGACTTGTGCCTAGCTGTTAGAGGTCGTACTCATTGGTACAAGCACTTAACTATTCGAGGTCCCTCTATGCATCACTGGTTACGTACTGTCATATACATACTGACATGTCTAACTGATCCAAAACCTACTTTTCTTTAGAGTTGGAAATACATATAACTGATCCAAAACTTTTCTGGAGATGGAAAAACTTCAGGTTGAACTACTGTGCGTGCAGCTAGAGGGGTGGTCAGACTTTTACTGACTCAAACCAATCTCTGTTCCTTCTGAAGTCCTTTAAGTACCAAGCATAAGTGATAAGTCTTTCGAACAGTTCCACAGATGGACTGGTCTGACCCTCCAATACCAGAATCACATAACAGGTGCAATTGTAAGCACATAACCATGACACGATCTAACGGCCTTCGCTGTGATCCAAAATGCAGTGAGCATCACCCACAGCAACCCACGGGTTTTATTCCAAGATAATCAGTAGGTCCTTATCTTCTTTGTTGTCAATATAATTACATAAGTAATTCTGTATGGCTGTTTGTTTGGCCCACGTTTGGCCATAGTTAAAAAGCAAAATTGATCATGATGAAAACACACTTTTCTGAAGATTAGGTAATATGATTTTACTTTGACGCTTTCCGAGATATATCAAAAAACTACCATTAGTAAGCAAAACGGATTGTTCCTTTTTATAAGAGAATTAACCATAAAAATAAATAAAATAAATATGTACTGTAGCTGACTGTAAGTTCTTAGTAAAATAACCATCTAAGTGAATAAAACCAATAGTTTTTGTAGCAGACTGTAAATTCTCAAAGTAACTTGTATCAGACTGATAGCTATAGAATAGATTCTGGTGTCATACAGGCTTCATAAAGAATAAAATAATCGAAATCTTTCCAATAATGGCTAGGTAGAAACACCGTCATTTCACATTCTATTATTAGACGTATTACAATAGCTCAGCCCAAAACGAGAAACATATGGTTTAGTTCAATTTCAGGGATTTCAGAGGGCTGTCACATTTCGTTTCAGTTGACATAATGTTTTGTTTTATATTTAACGACTAATAAAAACAAAAGAACTTTGAATACGCCCCTTTTTCTTGACTCTTGAAAATTATAACAATTCAAGCTTCAAGAAATGTTAATGAAATTGAAAGAAAATATTAATGAGCACCAATTTTAGCTAGCTACACTTAAAAACCATGGAAATAAAAATAAAAACAAATTGCTTAAGCAGTCGCGTAGGTACTTACATTCGTAAGCTACCTTTAATAAAATTAGGTAAAACAACCCAAGCTTTTATCAGATAAAGCCGAAAATAAAACCTATTTACGTTTTCCGATTGAACGGTAATAATATCGATTATCACCGTGAAAAGAAACACGTCACTATGTTGACATTGGGTTATTATTTAAACGGTAGGGCGACCATGTTAAAGTTTCGGGTGGGGTCGTTACCCCAGGGTGATAAATGTAATATACGTCACGCGATTTACCGATAGGCCTTTTTTACCTGTAAAATTATCGATTAAAAGTTTGAAAATTAGACGTCTACCATCGAGAATGTTGGGTCCTTTGGAAGGACCGGGAGTGTGTAGTGAAGACACGTAGGAAAAGGCTCGGGAGATGTGAACATGTAGGTATAATTAAATGTGTCAAAAATTTACTGGCGGCAGCAATACTTAACTCATCTGTGATGAATATGAGGTCTTTGCCCACACTGACATTGATCTAATCATATTAACATATCATGTTCAAATGCTGAACAGTTCTGAGAATCTGATGAAAAATTCATGAAGTATTACAAAATAATCATCACTAATCACAATTGCAGGCTGATTGATTAATGCTTTATGAATTACTGATTAAGGAATAAAAAATTATACAGGTTTTACACGATACTATGTGCTCCATACTTATTTAGTTCAAAAAGTATTAAAGTAGTACCTACCTTCTAAAAAAGAATCCACAATGTATCCTCAAAAATGCACTAAAACATTTGTCACCCCGTTAGTCTGAAACACTACAATTTAAATTGAGAACATCGAATCAACTAATCGAATCGCGTTACGTCGTTTCCCGTTCGAAATGTAAATTGGTAAAAAAAATAAAAACAAAAAAAATGGCGCGGTTTTCGAATCACGTGGTTATATTGGTACTTAGGTATAAATATAGGGGGTTTGTTTGCCGTCGCGGGAAATGACGGGCGGACCGCGCGGAGTGGACGTCGAGACTGGCGGCCGAATGTTTTCAGTGGGCGGCGCTCCGCCCCAGCCGCTCAGTGACGCTGGCGCAAGCGTCATGTAACAGTGAGACATTGTCATAATGTCCTGAAAACTTGATCATGGGGAAATATTATTATGGAAAACAAAAAGTACTACTACTACTTAAAGTACGTACCTATACTTTGCAGAGGAAGAGTTTCAAAGATGCAGCTAACTATCAAATAACTTTGCCACTTTAAAGTTGGCTTCTTTCTAGTGACCGCGTGACAGTAAAAACTTATGAAAAAACCTCTCAAAAAAAATAACGTCCGACAATGTTTTTGAAAATATATATTTTGCATTATTCTCATTATCAACCTGAAAAAAATCCTAAGGGACTGAATTGCAGCAAGTGTTACTTCGGTATTTCTGAAATCCTATGTTCCTTCAACATAAAAAACAATCCCAGTGAAACAGAATTTAGAAAAATGAAATGATCAATCGTCAATCTAAAATCAATCTAAAATCAAGTTAACCTATGACTCATAAAAATAACTTCCTAGGTGTGAATCACAATTCACCGTTAATTTATGCTCTTATTTATGTATAAAAGTGACGTTTTTTAAGCTTTTTAGTTTTAAGTTTGTCTTTAGGTCAACATTTTAATACATACTTACAATTTTATAACTGCATAGGATAGGAAACTAGTTTTGCATGAATACATCTATACTAATATTTTAAAGCTGAAGAGTTTGTTTGTTTGTTTGAACGCGCTAATCTCAGGAACTACTGGTCCGATTTGAAAATTTCTTTCAGTGTTAGATAGCCCATTTATCGAGAAAGGCTATAGGCTACTTTTTATCCCGGTACGGGAAGTAGTTCCCACGGGATGCGGGTGAAACCGCTGGCAGAAGCTAGTGCATGATAAATTTCTCAAATAGTTTGGTGTAGATCGCATGATGATGACAGCATCTTAAACCATAAGTTTCTAAACTATACTCTATCCACGGAAGCAAGAGCTAAAAGGTAAACAAAGAATGACAGTTTTTCAAGATGGCGGTATAACCCGACCGATGACAAAACGTCACATTTTTGTGTAAAATGTTCGCAGTATCTGTGATTTTGTCATCGGTCGGGTTATACCGCCATCTTGAAAAAGTGTCATTCTTTGTTTACCTTTTAGCTCTTGCTTCCGTGGATAGGGTATAGATACTTACCTCCTTGATCTATTTCAAATTCCGACTTTTCTTGTGAAAATTATGGGTGCCTTTAATTTCTATAAGAAATAAGATAAGAAAAAAAGCACTATCCGATTGAGCGAGGTCTTTCGGAAGTTATATCTACATGTACATAAAAACAAACGATGTACCAACAATTATTATTTATTTAAAATTGATTGGGTTAATAATTTGGCTACATACATTAAATGAGAACCACTTCAAGTTTGTTTCCATTACGTAGATGCGGGGATTTTGCGCTACAAAATAATAACAAACATTCACAACATTGATGTGTGTTCTAATCTCTCGTACCTTTTACCGGTTATCTCATGAACGTGATAATCAGATGCACTATTTCGCGATAACATTTTTCATTTGACGATCTTTTATAAGACCTTTCTCTGTTTTTCCACAACTAATCTATATTATTTTTTCCAACTCTACTTACCGATTTGTTAAGACACAATTTAATAAAATACAAAAACACAACAACTATCATTATAAACTTCTCCACAATCCAAAGACGTCAGTATCGCGTTAACTAGGCAAACGGTAAGTAATTATAAGTTAACCAACACATCCACACGATCATCTTAAAGCAAACTCTTAGCAAATAACATCAGCAAACAAAAACTCAATTAAACACGAATATAATCGAATAGAGAATCGATTAACTCCTGTTTCTTGCCGCGCTCACGCATACCGCCGTATATGTATTTTCATTGGTCCAACTACGACCGATGAGCGAATTCAAAAGCTATTGACCTAAAAATAACTCGGCGTCAGCCAGAGAAAGAATTGTTTACTATACCTATCTCTGTTCACGCCTGAAGTTTTGACTTAACTACACATTCTGTGTAAACTTTTAAAAGTAATAGTGATGGTGGAATTTATCGATATCAAACAAGCTTTTGCATTGTTTTTCCAAATTAAAAAACAATGCCAGTGTTTGCAAAATGCGTGCCACAATTTATTTATCACTGGCCAGTGATAGACACAGTGTGACTGTACTGAAAAGTATTTTATCAAATAAATTCTATCTCTATTGATCGTGTTTGATAGGGACAGTTTTCGCACAATCTTTTACCTAAATAACCTTGAGTTTGCTGGAAATTGTTTAGTATCACTGGCTTGTTTGCAAATAAAATATTAATGAATGTAAATAGAGTACGCGCCCTTACAAATGGCCGACTTTATTAATCATGCTCACTATATCAGTTACCCGATACTTAAATATCTGTTACATTATTATATTGGAACATGTGGTCGCAGTTACCTTTGTTCGATAGTCAGTACAACCTAATTCCAGTCAGCCTTTGTATTGGGTTTCTTTAAGCTCTTACTTGTTTGAAATAAGATTAGTTACGGGATATTTATACGTATTTCCTAGAGGAAATTAAGGCTTTCCTTATTTATGTTTAAAATATTGTGTACCTACTCACTTAATGACGTTTATCATCCTTTACTAAATTGTCAGTACATCTGTATCTTATTTGAAACAAACAAAGGCTTTTTGTTGTAATAAAGATACGTGATGTTATTTAATATTTCTTGACATGGTGTTATCAAGTGCTATATTGCAGTTCTTTAATAATGTATCTTAGGAAATAAAAAAATCTATACCATTTATTTATACCACGCAACTACTCCTCTGGGTTGATAACCCTTAAAATGAAAAGTTCAGGTTCGTGACCACATACCATAACATATCAACTACTTAAGTAAACGGTTATAAAAATAACCACAAACTATCGATAAAATCATATCGACAAAACTATTCATAAGTTATCCCTAATCCCGTTGGAAATCAAAAAGCATACGCTGAAAGGTTACAAAACAAACTCTCAACAAAAACATTACAAATTAGACCTTATTTCTATAGGTATACAGAAGTAAATACCGCAACAAGTTTTTACGTTGCTTCCGCGAAAGTTCAATTACTGCACCTATAAGGACATTAACCAGATATAGGAAAAGATAGAAACAGGCTCGTTACCATTAAAGGGAAGAACTTGAATGATCCAATACAATTCAATAGCTTGGGTCGGACGAGAGATTGGCTTTTGATCTGATACTTATTGGTAAGTTTAGCCTTTACCTTCATACAGCTGTCACATATATGTAAAGTGATCACGAAGAAACTTAGATAGGTAGGGTACACCTACTTTAATAATTGAAGTAGGTGACATATGGCGGTCCTATCACTAAAAGCGATCTCTTCTAGACTTTAGATATTACTATTTGCAGTATATGAACGGTACCTATACCTTCTACCAAGCCTTGCCTTGCAGTAACTGCTTACAACAAAATCATCAAAGCTAAAATTTAAATAGGTAGGTACATCTAATCGACGCTCTGAACGCTTGGCTGCAGAAACAATGCAAAAACTATGGTTGAGGGTCACCGGTCACCGGAGTATTCTTCAAATACTTAATTAAACTAATTATAAAATTCTTTGCGGTTTTCCTGAAACTATTAGAATGTTTACCTACCTACCGCATGCCGTAACAGATGTGAATCTTCCTTTTCTCGGTCTGCAACGTATGTTAGAAGAAATACGAGGCTAAGATTTTAGGATCACATGACTTTTTCGGATACATAGGACTTAATAAAAGGACGCTTAAAGGTGGCACCGGTATACAAAAAACAGCAAGGAAAACTGCCATCATGCTGAAGGCCTGTTATGGCTCCATACACTGCATACACACCATAACAGGCTCGACGAAGGCAAGGCCATTTTGTGAGGAAATTCTTAAGAATGAATGGATGTAGTTAGACGATGGGAGCGCCCAAATAAATGATGGAGATAGAAAAAGACGATATGGCTGAAAATAAAGATAAATATGAGATGATGAAGTATGGAAGAAGAAATGATGAGAGAAACGTAATAGGATTAAAGGTCTAGCTTCATTCATATTCTCCTACCATTTCGTCGACAGATGGCAATGACATGCTCATGTTTCCCAATGTGTTTACAAATAAGTAAAATGTCGATGGAAATAGAAGATTGAAACCAATAGCTCGTCTTTTTATAGCACATAAAATCTCTCATTTGTACAAGTGGCCAGTAAGTGGTATTTAAGCAGTTTACAGCCTACACGGCGAGCTGGCTGACGAGAATAAATTGATATTATTATCAATGGCCGTTGACCCTTCAGTGCCAAGACTTTTGCTAAGATTCACATGCATCGGGTAGGTACTCGTGGGAATTAAACACAATTTGTGAACATTTTTTTCTTATTTATATACACTTATAGTATCCGTTAAAAATGAATAGATAAACTGACAGACCGCACACCAAATAGGTGTTATTCAATTCGATTAAAAGAACCGACCTAATAATTTGATTTTGTTTTTACATAAATCATACATGAGGACAATTTTAAAATTACACTTTAGAGTAGTTTTTCCTCATTCATTCTTTTGGCAGGACATTTCAGTATATGTGAACCAAATCCTGAAACTTTGCAGGAGGTGGTAGGTATAGTTAGCACCTACATGCGGCCACTGTACCAACAAGCTTTATACAACACGTAACTTAATTAACGCACATCCTGAAATTAGTTTGTTCAGAATCGTTTACTGAATCGATTTATATCATTTTTAATATAGGTAATTTTTTTATCCCAAAAATAATTAAAACTACGGAAATTATTGTCATATTAACCTTGCACAGTCAAAACAAATTTAAATAGACCGTAACTCAAAGTAATAAGGCTTCGTGTATTGTCGGCTTTTTCCGTAGTTTCGTTATGTTGTGTCGAGTCGAGCGGCGCGCGGCGCGATATTTGCGTGCGTAGTACAAAAAAGTTCTCCAAGAATTGGTATAACTAATTTAGTAAATGACAATAATGTCGGGACAAATAAATAAATAATGTCGGGACACCTTTTCACACGGTCGGTTAGCCCCATGGTAAGTTATTAATTAACTTGTGTTATGGGTGCTAACACAACTGATAAACTACATATAGCTACATATATACATAATTATAAATACATATTGTAACACCCAGACCACGGCCAACAAGCATGCTCATCACACAAATGTCGACCGAACCGGGAATCGAACCCGGGACCTCAGGTTCGGCAGCCCGGCGTGGTGACCATTGCGCCATCGAGGTCGTCCAAACAATGCATATACATGTTAAATTAAAAATTCAGTGTATGTATTATGATTATAACATAATATTCAAATTGGGGTGTTTGAGGTTGTGCGTTAATTACGTTACATGTTGTATAATTTGGACCAAAATATCAGAACAACCAAAATAGGTAATTTCATCGGTAGGTACCTACTCTTGGAAAGAGCTAAGAACTTTTAGAAATTACACCTACGAATATGTTAGAGATAGGTTGAAGTAGCAAAATGTGTTTGTATCATATTATGCTTTTGCTATCGTGACGTTGAACAGGGAATAAAACAAGGAAAACTATCTTAGTATGAAAATAATATTATGTTTTATAGGAATGCAAACTATGCTATAATGGGACCGTTCCTTTACACTTAAATAAAATCATCATTAAAACACAAACCTTGAATGCAGTATGATTAAAACTAATTAAGCTATATTTAATTAAATTATAACATTGCTTTTTATTTAACATAAGTATTTGTAGCTTAAAATATTTTAAAATAAACAATTTCATAAATACTGCTACAAGAGCAGTCTCTACTAACTGAAATACCTACGCATGATGCACTGAAGGTGCATCGCGTTAAATGGAACTGAATGAATTTCCTCAAGACTGCAACTGGCATAACAAACTGCATAGAAACACAATATATCCCACCTACTCAAACCTAACAAAACTATTTAGTATCTAAACCATCGAGTTAAGTGAAGTGTTCTCGTAAAAGTGATATGTAGTCTTAACAATAGATCACTTGAAACAATTTAATCAAAATGAGTGCACTTCTTGGTAAATTGATCCCGAAAAAAAAAATAAGAGCTGTTGACATTGGCCCTCCTTTGAATATGGAGCACAATATACATGTGACTGTGAACAGAGAGACTGGCAGGTTAGAAGGTTTACCAGAAGACTGGTCTAAGAGTTTCAATGTTCAGTCTTCATCTAACCAACTTGGGAACACCGGTGTACTATTAAAAACTGGTTCTGTTAAGCGTTGTCCAGAAGAGAAGGTACAAGAGCTTTCAAAATCATCAGTTCCTGACGCGAAAGCGGAAAATGAGGAGGAAATAGTCAAGCAGTGTAGCCGAAACTCTACTATCCACGATGTTAATTAAAATTTTGAAATATCATTGCTGTGTTTTCTTTTTCATTTATAATGGTTAGTAATATTAATACGACGAAAACACAGTCGTTTATATTTTTTATACACTTGTGTTCACTAAAGAAAAATCTATTCATAAATTTATAAGCTGCATCTTTACGTTATATTAAGAAACCGATCCTAACATAGGTGGGGACCTTAAAAAGACCAGTCAGTTGATTAATTTTCTTTTTCCTGTACCTAGGTACGATTACTTACATAGGTAGTTCTCAAATAAACTCAAATTGAATTTCTGCGAACATCAAAAATATTTTTTTTAACAAAATTAGACAAACACCAAGTAATGGCATTTTATAAGAAGAGAAGGATCTTATAAAAAAAAAATAGTGCTCACAGTACCTACATAATGTACCTAAGAAGAAGATACCTAACTGCATTTGAAAAGAGTAAAGGCCCCAGTACACAATGGCCTGTGTGATGGGCCACGCTTTGTGTATAAAAGTGTGCTATCCTCAGCGGCCGGTGACGAACTAAACATTGGCCCATTGTGTAAACACCACAGGCCACGATTCCTTTCATGTGTGCCCAAAAAACCGACAACTCCCCGCTTGCACGCCACGATTGACAATTTATTTTCCGCCAACATATACCAATACCCCCTATACACATTGGTGAAGGCGTGTAGTGGCCACGCATGGGCCAATGTGTACTGGGGGCTTACGAACTTATAATCAGACTGAGGATTCATATTTACAGTGGCGGATCTACCAACACACATGTTCCTTCTGAAGCCCTTCATATACCAGGACCACGCTTTCGAACAACCCCACAGACAGGCCCAGCAGGTTTCGGTTCGTAGTAGTGGGTACTGTGGCCCACAAGTCTCAACCCTCATTTACTACCTCAATTGCGCCATCATAAACTCTCTCTGCTCTCTTAAGTAGGTACCTCTGTACTCCCTCATATACCTGAATTTAATTGATGAGAATATTGTCATGTACCTATGTGAATTTCATTGCCCAAAAACCTATTTTAAGAAATGGTTCCGCCCCTGCCTATTTATAACATAAATTGCTGTCTGTTATCAACCATAATATTGTTATCGCAATATTCAAATGTCGCACAAGATTCGATATTACTCCTCAGTTCTTTATACGGATGGACAATGAATCATCCAAAATTCCTATTTATCAGCACCGATACGCAGGCCTACCAATGTATGGATGCATGAATGTTGCGCTCCTTCACACGCAGCAAATAAGCGAACACACAATATTTTGAAATTCGTCGAAATCGATCTGAACAATCGAGAATTATATTATGCATTTAAAATAATGTGTCTTTGGATGCCTGTTAGCCTGATGAAATTGGTTTAATTAAATACACAAAGTAATAATTGTTATTTTTTTCTTAAAGTTGTAACGCGCGTGAAATAGAACGTCCTTTATATTTTCTCTCCATTTTTCTTTGCGACATTTGACAGATGATAAAGTGGCCGCCGTCCTATGGTACGATCCGTCCGTGTAAAAAGCCACTCCTATCATAGTTAAATCGAAATTCCGCCTTTGCTGAAAGTGTCTTACAAGAAATGTAGGTTTTGTGTTTTGAATACGTGACAGTGATATGGCTTAATTGTTGAGTAGACAAGCAGTAATCAATCAAAATGAGTGGGCGATCGAACCGTGGTGTGTTTGGGAAACTTTTCTCAAAAAAGCAACCAAGAGAAAGAGAAGAGCGGGTGACTGACATTGGTATGCCCACAGATGTGAAACAACATATACACGTTAGTAAGAACTCAGAAACGGGTCTGTTGGAAGGATTGCCGACGTCCTGGTTGCGGTTGTTGAACACACAGATTACGCCCGCCGAACAAAATGAGAACCCTGACGCGGCCATCCAGGCCGTTAAGTTCCACATGTACACAATCAAGAAGGAGAAGGCTCCCGACGAGCCATTCAAGCCGTTCCTCACTGACGAGGCTATCACTGAGGAAAATATAGAAATAGAAAAGTTGCTAGATCAGAAGAGTAAGAACCAAAGCCAGGATTCTGATCTATCGATCGGCCAGAGCAGTGAGGAGGAGGTCAATGACATATTCTCTCAGAGGCAGACCATGCCTGCTGCTCCTATTAAGCATAGCCTGAAGAAAAAGGATGCTGTTATGGACCTGACAGCTAACGTAGAAGACTTATCTCTTATTGGAAACGATCCTGAGGAGAGCCCCATACTGAGGAAGAAGGAGCTGATATATGCAACTCTGAATGATGAGCAAATATATGAAGAGTTGAAGAAAATATGCAATAAAGATGACCCGTACGTCCGGTTTGAAAGGATTAAGCAGTTGGGTGCTGGTGCTTCAGGTAAACAATCAATATTATACAATATTTGTGCAACCATTACTTAATGGGTTATTTGTAGGTCATTTTTAAAGTCACTGACAATTATATCCTTAACCACACAGTAAACAAACTTGATTGTAGCAAGTTATTAACAACAAAAATAGAGGATGTACATATTCCTTGAAGTTTTTGAGGTTAATGTTATGGGAACGCTATAATCTGCATAAAAAGAATATAGTAATTTCACTTTCTGTAAACAAACCTTGTTTTAACTATGTACACATTATAAATGCAAAAAAAGTTACGCAGCCTGTTATGATTTTGTCCACAGATAGTGTGTTGTTCATGTTTGTATGTAAATCACCTTATCTCCGGGAAAACAAAATGGTTTTCATTGATGTACATGAAATAGTTCCCTAAACCAGAAAAACAGCTATAACAAATATTGATTTTCTAGCATCAACAACTGTCATAAACACATAATTGAACCAAATAAACATACACATAAGATGCTAATGACCACTAATTTGTCAGATCATAGTAGAACTACCATAGACTATCATACTGTGCTAACATTACCTTCATATCACAAAGGAGGTTAAGAACGCGAGTACCTATGCATTCAGGCACCAATTGACTCTAATGTGTTAATTGAGCCGAGAATAAGTGTCAAATTGAGAAAATTAAACCATTCATCAAACTCAATTTGAAACGCAGAAATCTTTTATTGCAATAGTTTGCTCCTTGGTATTTAAACAAATTACTTGCATCTCAAAAATATTGCTTACTAGCCGTTTTCCTGCGGTTTCACCCGCATCCTGTGGGAGCTACTGCCCACACCAGGATAAAATATAGCCTATGTTACTTGTATTGCTTAAATAAAACAAAAACAAAGAATAATGTCACATGTATGTTTGTGATGTAGCAGTACTCTCTAAATAAATAAATAAGTACAAAATTAAATCAAAACATAACAAGTAAATAAACTAGTTTTAATAAATGAATATTGTGAAGCATTGAACCTGTTACTGTGGGGAAGATCCGAGATATTATTGTTTATGTCCAAATCTTTTGTTCAGAAATGTTCTTTTGTTGTTAAACAAAGAAATTGCAAATGTATGTGTTAAATTGGTTATGCTTCAAGGTCCATCAGTTCACAACCAAGGCCTATTTTTATACTTAGTATTCTGTCTGACAGCATTATGGTGAAATCTTGTTGATCTTTCTGTTAAGGAAAATGATCAAAATCGACCCTGTCATTTCAAACAATTATATCTGTCATTTGCTGTGTGAATCGAAAGCTAAAGGGCCTATGCAGACTATGCGTTCTAGAAACAAGCGTCAACTGTGTGGTTTTATCCTACAGAGCGCTTTGTTTTCAAACTACAAGTTGATGTTTAAATCCACTTAGCAAAATCACAGGAAAAGTCATATCCTTCCAAATCACAGAATAATGCCAATGTCTTTAAATAATAACAATGTTGTATTGTTTAAAAAACATTGTTGCTATATGTTGTAACATCTTTAACGATAAGTACTATCAAAGTTGGAAAACTAAATTAAACCGCATTGCGTTCAGTCATGAATCTATCACTATGTGCCTTTGCAATTTTATGGAACATCTGTAATTTTGACATTATATTAGACAGCTAGTTAATGTTTGAATTATACTACACATTCTATAGTAGATAACCCTCAAAAATTACCTAAATCTTAAAAGGAGCATGTAATCCTACACTCAATACTGATAAAATGGTTTGTAGTTGATAAAAGTAAATATTTCAATCATCAGATCTGATAACTTATTGTAAGAAAAAGATGAGAATACTGTTCATATACAAGATATGCTGTAAATCAGGTCTTTGAAAATGGTCTCAAAATAGATCCCCAAGATTTAATTAGCCTTGTAGATGCTTAATAATTTAATGCAATGGTAAACGTCATGCGAATTCCTTTACGTAACGACGACGTATCTTATCTTCTGACTACTTTCTGAATTGATTACAATATGTTTTATGGATGACTAAAACATTATGAAAATAATTTTCAAAATATGTTTATTTATATTCACAAAAAATTCCCCTTAGATAGAAAGGAAATCTAGTTACATTTACAATAGTTTATTATTATCTTTGGGGTTGCTAAGATGAGGCGGATTGCGTCTTTGACTAAGGTCAGTACCGACCTTACACGCATCTATGACGTCAACAGAAGAAGGCGGGGCGCATCACAATGTGCAAAAAATAATTATCTTCGCAAACTTTAATTACCAAAGCAACAAACATTATTCAAATAGTCATAGGCCTTTAATGTAAACGGAAACCGCACCCCTGTGCCAAGCCCTCGTTCCCTCGGCAAACTATTGCATTTCTTTTTAATTAACTAAGTGCAGTACCTAACAGTGATGTTTAAGTTTGTGTACGTTTTGTTACAGGTGTGGTGTTCGTGGCCATAGACAGTAAGGACAACTCTAAAGTGGCCATCAAGGACATAGACTTAACCAAACAAAGCAAGAAGGAACTAATACTCAATGAAATTAATGTGTTGAAGGGTTTCAACCATAAGAACTTGGTGAACTTCCTGGACGCGTTCCTCAGTTACGATCACCTGTGGGTCGCTATGGAACTGCTTGACGGCGGCTCTCTCAACTACGTCGTGACTGAAGTCGTCATGAAGGAGGGCCAGATCGCGGCTGTGTGTCGCGAAACACTACAAGCCATAGCCTTTTTGCACTCTAAAGGTACAATACACAGGGATATAAAGTCTGACAACGTTCTGCTCGGCATGGATGGCACGGTCAAAGTCACAGACTTTGGGTTCTGCGCCAACATCATAGGGGATGAGAAGCGACAGACTATGGTCGGCACTCCCTACTGGATGGCGCCTGAAGTGGTCACCAGGAAGCAGTACGGTAAGAAGGTAGACGTGTGGTCCTTAGGTATTATGGCGATCGAAATGATCGAAGGTGAGCCGCCTTACATGAAGGAGTCTCCTCTGAGAGCTCTGTATCTAATCGCTGCGGTCGGACGGCCGACAATCCCCAGATGGGAGAAGTTATCACCAGATTTCCAAGACTTCCTTCGGAAGAGTTTACAAGTGGACGTAGATTTGCGCGCTTCTGCGGACGAGCTCCTAAGACACCCGTTCCTGGACTGCGCGATGGAACTGAGAACACTGACGCCACTCATCAAGGCTGCACAAAAGATTCACCACAAGAACCAGGACTAGACTGGTAATTGTTCCATTCCTCTATTACGTCTACTTGTAACACTTTTATAGCCTTTTTACAATTTTGTATGCTCTTTATGAATGTAATGACTGTAATGAGGTGCCAAGTTTTGCATAGTAATTTACAAGGTTATTATGACTGTTAAGTGGACAATACTAAAACGCCAATATTATACAGGGCATTATTTGAGAAATTTTAAAGGATTTCAAACAGATGTTTGGTGGACGGAAAGCATACTTTATTAGCTTAGTTGTTTATTCATAGATAGAGCTACACTTTTTTGCTGTACGCATTTAGCTTAGAATCGCAAAATATTAATTTTGACGGCACGCTAGGCGCGTATAGCTTTTGTCTTATCTGTAGACTCGTATAGATACGGTATCTCCAACTGATATAGATATTCACACCACATTACAGTACTCCCTTAACCAAATGTTTTAGGGGATAAATCAAATTTATAATTTTTGTACAAGAAAATGCCATAATTCTGTAACGTGAGTTGCAATATACAAATAAGGCTATTCGGCTAAGAATTTAGTTACTTAATAATAATTTAATCTGTCCAAAATTAAGTATTTTTCTATTGTAAGATTTTGAAAAGTTTTTGGACTGATGATGTCTGAAACTTATATATTTGGGAAATCAACTTTAAAATATAAAATGAATTGCCATTCTTGACTCAGGTCGCCATATAAATAACAAAGCAACGAAATTCAATAAAATAATATTAGTATGTATAAAAATTAGATCGTTATCACTTTTTATATCGTAAACAATAGGGAAATATAGTTATTTGTGGCTTCTGGTCGCAAACAGATAGGTAGGCCCTTTTGATAACATAAGTGATTGGTGCACAGATAGGCTATTACCAAAAATGTACATAAACGAAATAACTTTTTTAGCTAGTCGTAATCATTGCATCATTTATTTTTATAATTATATATTTTACCAGATCAATCAAATGCAAAAGTTTAGGAACATTACAGTGTCACATTCCTTCCAATTTCTTTATTCCATGTTAAAAGAATTCCGTGAACAAAACAAAAAGGCTCGATTTTTAACTAGTATTTATACTTCTAACGACATAAAATTAAGACTGGATTACAGTGCTGCATTTTTTTAAATAGTATTAGCCATTCCTTAGAAACGAGAATAGTTCTAAGCACTGAGCATAACATTATACGGCGTGTATTCTAACATTCACTAACACAATTTATTTTCGTCACATTGCAATTTACATTATAAGGCATTTTTGATGCGCACACTGAAATTATTTCAAAGAATTAATTTCCATTCAATGCAGTGCTCAAATTATTAAAGTAATTATATGGCGGATTTTTTATTTTTATAAAAATGAACTCTATCGTATTCTGATTACAGTATATTCTGCTTTGTATGTAAAATTCTGTGTATGAATTAAAAAATAGTCTGGTCATGGTAAATAAGGAAATGTTTAGTACTATAAATAATTTGTATCTATATATTTCAAATAATATGTTGTACTACGTCTATGTAGTATGTATGTGTAGGATAATTTGATTTTGCTTACTTCTAGTGTTCAATGTTATTTTATATTTTTTCTTAATGATAAAATGGCTGAAAGGCTGTTTTAGGGTAGAAAGTACTACTTGTAGAATATACTCAGTCTGAAGAGTGTTTATGCTGTCGTCACGATTTTCATGTGAGTAGATAAGCCTGTAAATCTTGAATTTTTTATGTCATCGTTGTCTGTTTTGCCTGATAATCTCTGCATGCGGTTGCGGTATTAATCCATAAGCAGCCATGACAACAAATACCACTGTAGCTATAATATGCGTAGCCTATAGTTATATTGTAAGTGCAAAAAGTAATTAGTAACGAAATCTACGTTACATCAAAAATATAGAATGGATAAAACAGACTTAAATTTTTAGCTTGTGTGAAACGAACTTATGTTTTTGCATTTTTATTAAGTTTGATGGCTGTATTCTATGACCACGAATTCTTTCCTCGTAATTTTTCCTGAAATACGACAGGGGCCCGATTCTCCTAAGTTAATAATGTCAAAATCGAATAGAAATCGAATCGCAATATGATCGCAATAGCAGTTTTAACCATATCAGGCATTCTGCTACTAATGAAAGACCAATCGCCTATTCGATTGACATTTGATTGGTGTGTGATTGGTCTGCTATTTTATTGATTTTGGTCTATATGGTAGTTTGCCGTACAATCATTTTGCAATCGTAAATCATTTGCAGACAAAATGATTCATTATTGAATGACAGAAAAGGATAAAAACGTTTATTTCAAAGAAAAAATAGCGGAATGCCACATACGCTTCAATAGTAATCGAATCGGGATTGGATCTCAGTCGAATCGAGTCGAACGTGAATCGTATGTAAAATTAGGAGAAACTGGCCCCAGGTTGAAAAAAGGCCATAATTCAGCTAGAATTACTGGAAGTGATATCAAGGACAAGGAAGTGACATTTAACATCAAATTCCATGTTCAATGATCAATTTTATTGAAACAAGTTCAACAAAATAGTGCATTTTAAAGAAGGTCCAAAAACAGTGTAATATGAAATGTATTTTGAGATTCTTTTAGTATTATATCAGTATCTATTTTATCTTATGATTTTTTTATAAGTCTCAATGTCACCTTACCGCTATAGTTGTGGGAGATGAGTATTTCCCTGCCAGGAGTGCCTGCTTCATACAGCAATAGTATAGATGTACTTTTATAGATTAGATTTTAAGCATTTCCATCGACACAACGAAATATCGTGTGAATGCTGTTCTATATGATGAGACGACTGTTTTATTAATTAAAACTATAGTTTCGTAATAAGAGTGTTAAATGTGGCCTTCTTTAGGTACAGACTCCACTCAATATAGTACAATGCAAGCAAGTGTACCTACGTGTCCGCTTTGATGCGTAGCCCCATTATGTCATCAAGATTACTTAGTAAGCCGAGATCTCTCACAAGCGAATTGTCGCTTCCCGATCGCGTATTGTACCTACACTTACGAACATTCTACCAGATGGTCATCTCATGAGAACAGCTGTATGTATTGACGCTAATACCCCATAATTGTAAGATTATATACACAAAGGACACTTTTTGAACATTTTATTAATATAATTTGCCTATTAAATTATTTTTCTAAAATATTTTATGGGTTTCATTAATTATTCATTGTTCATGGCTATATTCAATATTTTTACAATACCCCTAAGAAAACTGACAGTTAGAGCGAGATTATACATTCATCATCATCATCATCTCAGCCATAGGACGTCCACTGCTGAACATAGGCCTCCCCCTTTGATCTCCACAGATACCTGTTGGAAGCGACCTGCATCCAGCGTCTTCCGGCGACCTTTATAAGGTCGTCTGTCCACCTCGTATTATACATTGCCACATCGAAATGCTCAGTCAGATAATCATAGAGTAACACCTATGCCTCATTGGCCTAGTGGTTGCAAGCGCGACTGCTGTGCTCGAAAACTCGGGTTCGATTCCCAGGGCGAGCCTAAATCTCTTTGTGGGTTTTAACTTACACAAAACAGCCTATAGTCTGAAAGTTGGTGATTGATACAACCGTGCATCGGAGAGCAAGTTAACGTTAGTCCTGCGCCTGATCTCTCAAGTCGTGTCGGATAGCCGTACCATCGGGCTATGAGGGTGAAGGAATCGTTTGTTGCCCGTGGTACTACCAATAGTACTACCAGTAGTACCACGGGCAAAATTTTCTTCCCGTAGTACTACCGAGCGGTCTGGTAGTACCACGGGCAAGAAAAAACTGCCCGTGGTACTACTGTCAATATTTTAGGTTTTTTTCAACCCTTATGTTGTCACAGTTGATATTGTCATCCTAGAAAGATGAATTGAAATATATTTTTTTAATGTAGATATATTTTGGTACTATTTCGTAAATAGATCTGGTAGTTGTGAAATTTTTCATTGCTCAAAATCGACAAGAGTCAAAAACACTTAGTTTTTTTCTTCACAAATAAGAATTGAATATGTACTTACGTTTTTCGTTTTATTTAAAATATTAAGTAGGTAGTGTCATATTTATTAAAATTATCTATAATTTAGGTTATGCTGTCCTAGTACTTTACTTTTTTGGTTCGGCCGTATTCTATAAATTAGTTTTTGGCTAATCACCTCGTCCGGGGAAACTTCTTTCCGTACCCGGATAAAACGTACTTTGCGTTCAGCACAGAGAGTGTAGCTTCCTAACAGTAAAAGAATCATTGGGTTTGACGCATTTGGTGCACTTCGCAACTTCTACATCATGTTCAAATGGTGCACTTCGCAACTAGTACGCTTCTCAAATGGCACACTTCGCAACTGGTGCTCTTCTCAAATTGTGAACATCGAAAAAGGGGCAATTTTTAAGTGGAGTGGATATTTGGATTTCTTTTTCTAAAATTATGTGGGGTTTAATTAAAATTGCTTTGTTACAATATTATTTTGGAGTAGGTGACTCTTTCTTACATATTTTTTTCTTATTTTTGTATGACTTTTTATATTTATTTAAAACCTTTTTGATTTGATTTTTTTTTAAATCATGAGCCTAAATATTTGAAATAAGTTCGGAATTTGACTGTTTGCCTACTCGCTAAAGGAGCGGAGTGTTTCAAAGCTTAGAACCCGGATCGATAGCGAAGGAATCAAAACAGTACAAGGTGAAAAATCTTTGCACTCGAATGCAACACGTAACTTTTCATCCCACCTCATCATACACAGCATAAATCGCCGGAGTATAAAAAGTAAACCTATTCAATCTCGGAATGTCGATGCAACTGCTCTCCCCGTGTACCAGGACAGCATAACTTACCTGAGTATTCCAATTTCCCGACGAAAATGCTCAGCAAGTACCAGGATAGCATAAAATACCTATCAAGTAAATCGAGACCAAGGTATTCAATATTTATTTGTGAAAAAAAAAACTAAGTGATTTTGACTCTTGTCGATTTTGAGCAATAAAAAATTTCACAACTACCAGATCTATTTACGAAATAGTACCAAAATATATCCACATAAAAAAATATATATTTCAATTCTCTTTCTAGGATGACAATATCAACTGTGACAACAAAAGGGTTGAAAAAAACCTAAAATATTGACAGTAGTACCACGGGCAGTTTGTTCTTGCCCGTGGTACTACCAGACCGCTTGGTAGTACTACGGGAAGAAAAATTTACCCGTGGTACTACTGGTAGTACTATTGGTAGTACCACGGGCAACAAACGGAAGGAATAGTGAGTGCACCTGTCTGCATTAATGCTGGTGCACTCTAATATGTTCTGCGCAGCTGAATCATCTCCTTATATGAGAACAGCCGCCGAAGATCGGCTAACTAGGACGCCATTATTAATACGTAGGTACTATGCATTAAACTCCTGTAAATGGTATGAAAGTAGGAAGGTAGAAATTAAACCAGAAACAAATTAACCTGTGGTATAAATAAATAATTTATTGCACTCATTATTTTATTAAGTACAAACTTATAGATATAAATTCCAGCTAATTATGTACATATCGCACGCTTAATCATATACTGACCGATTAGTGTTTCGGTCAAAGTTTAAATAAGTGTACCAAGAAGTTTATTTTAACGCCTTCTTTCGGCCGATCTCGGAATTTTTTCGATATCTTTTTTCTAGGCGGAGTTAGACCCATATCTGTCCCTTTCGAACTCAATCGTTTTGGCAAACTTTTTTACGAGACAGAGACAGATATCAGTTTATGACTCATTATCATAATAATAAGAACATACATTGAACAAAACACGGACTCATTTCAAAATATGTCACCAGTATCAAAATCATACTTCATAGTATAAGGACCCATACCTTAATAATGAATATTCTTTAGTTATGTATTAAATGAAACACGGACTCATTTCAAAATGTGTCACCAGTATTAAATCAATGTAACTATATATTTTATATTAAACTGACGCATCTTGAGGAACAATTTTTTTAACCGATTAATTTATAGTAAAAAAATCTATATTTCTTTAAAATTATATTCAAATACAATAACTCACTTTATCAACTATCCCTACAATACATTATTTCATTATATAAGGTTATTTTCTTTGAGTAATAAGCCATTTTGTAAGGTAAGTCAGGTTTGCTAAATCGTTTTTAGCGATTTCTTGAAAAACATCTTTTTTTAGTTATGTCAGTATATGATTAAGCGTGCGATATATACACTAAATCGATCTCAGTGGCGTGCACTTGGAGAGGCCTATGTCCAGCAGTGGACTGCGATAGGCTGATGATGATTCCTACACTGTAACTAGCTTCCGCTATCGACTTCCATGTTCTTCCTGAGAAAACTACTTCCCGAATCTGGTTAAAAAGTAGCCTAGGGGTAGGTATAATATGTAAGCTATAGGTATTGCTGCCAAGTTTCACCATATTCCGTTCACGGCGTCCATTCCATCATTGGCGCCGATAATTGGTAAGCCAATTAGTTTTTATTGCGAAATGGATCGTTTAGATTGAACATGGTATAGGCATGTATAAATTGCCAAGTTGAAGCACTTTTCTTCAACCACAATAATTACTAGTGTTGTAATTACTTTAACACCATGCATCAACCACATATTTTTTCTCCTTCTGCATTTCAGTTATTTTATCCTGAGCTTCTTGTAAAGACATGTTTTCATGGTCTACAAAGCATTTTATTAATATTTCCTTGACTTCTGCAGCCATTGTTTTTAAATCTCCACAAACGAAAACGGAGGCACCTTCTTTTATCAGTTGGGTGATTTCTTTTCCGTTGTTTCTAAGAGCATCCTGTAAAGAATTAAAAAATATTACTAACATTAGTATATTCTAATTTCAGCTTCATTTTACTGTTTAACATTTACTTTATTTTAGTTGTTATTTATATTTATTTACTTTCTATTTATGTGCTTTTATACTGACAAGTTTTCAACTCTGTTTCTGTCCGTAAAATGCGGTTTTTATGGGTGTTGCCGCGGGAATAAGAGCGACAAAAACAACCGACAGATTGAAGACAGACATTAGGGCATTGGGGCGCAGCAATTTTTTTTCGAATATTGTGTAAAGCTCTTAACCTAATGTGACCTACACAGTTTACTTTTACAAATAATTGCCCAATACATACCTGAATGTATTTATGTTTATGGTGGTCTATTCTTGAAAATGCTACAAAAAGTTTGTTCAGTATTCCTTCAGACAAAAATTGATTTAGTTCTTCTTCATAAATAAAATCCAATTCAGGATTTCTGCAGCCAAAGTACAACCAAGTTTCACCTAATCTTATGTCTGATTGATGTTGACTCATAATTTTTCTTTCTTCTAAAAATCCAATAAATGGTGATACTCCAGTACCAGGACCAATAAGTATCAAGGGATTTTCAGCATTGTCTGGCAAACAGAACATGTTTAAATTCTTTCTTAGGTAAATAGAAACTTTTTGCTTGTCTTTGACCTCATTTGATATACTCAGGGTTGTGATTCCGTTTTCAAGTGAGTCTTCATTCAAAGCTAGTCTTTCTAGCCAGCTTGTGGTGAGACCTTTCCTCTCATGTTCTATTACAGAAAAACAAATTTTCAATTCTCTATTGTCTTTTAAGCCACTGTTAACTATTGAGTAAGGTCTTGGAAATAGTCGGGGTAGGTTTGCTAATAAGACCTCTATGGGAGGTTTACATGATTGGAATATAGTAAATATGTCTAGTATACATAGACTTTTGTTGAGAAAATGTGTGGAATATGCAGCTGAACCTTCTTTACTGCAAAAATACTCTAACAACTGTTTTTCTTTGTCATTCTTAGTATATTTTGATAAAGCTAGGAGAAAGGCCTGAAAAGGAAAGCATATTAAAAATAAACTGTTAGAAAACCAATAATTGTTTGTATACTTGTTTCAAATCATATGTATGTACCTTTTTCAATATGCTTCTAAGGTCCAAACAGTGTGTCAAAACATGCCTTATTGTAGACTTTATAGGTACATGAACAGGTATCTTGGCTCCTTTAACTGTATCATCCAGAGTTAGCCTGTAAGACAGATCTACTGTTGGAACTAAGTTCAGATGACTAATGATCAAATTTACATCTGACTCATCATTGTGTGGAATAACACCTATTGTATCGCCAGCTTTAAATTCAAACTTGCTGTCCTGGAATTATATACTTACATTTAGTAAATGGGAAATCTTGTACTCAGTGTTTATTTATTATATAGTATCATTTTACCCACGTGTACTGAATATGCACATTAAAGCATGAATAAAGATTCATAACCTCATTTATGAAACATAAGATCTTTAGGTTAATATTAGAAGACTATAATGGAATTAAAATAACCAATACAAACCTCAACATCGAAGGTGACTTCATAAACAGCTTTGCAGTCCCCTGATGTGGCAGTGAGGCGCCTCGAACTCAAAATACTGGCATGAAACACATCACTGTTTGCAAATGGCAAAGCAGGTTCCACGCTACAATAAGTAGTTCCTAAACTCTGTAACACCCAACAAATTAATAACGCTTATATGAGCTTATCGTTAGTATAAAACATGCAATAATTAAATGATAACATAAACTTACAGTATCCTTTACATATTCAATTTTCAAAGGAGTTGGTTTGAATGCCGGCAAGCTGAAGGTTTTTGTCTCTGGTAAAATATCAATAACATCTTGGAAGGTATAAGCCACAACCATTATTTATGGGAGGAATGAAATTATAGAAGTTTATTTATATAATATTTAATAGTTTTAATGTAACACGAACACAAAACAAGTTACCATACCATTCCGGTCCAGTGTGATTATCTTATTTTGACAATTGATTGAATGACAATTTGAGCATTGACTTAAGGTGTAACGTTTCATTTTACGTCGAATACTGCCCCTTTTTAAGGCCCCAGTACACGTTGGCCTGTGTTGGGCCAAGCTGTGCAATGCACAAATGTAGGCCACGATCAAATGGTGTTTACACATTGGCCCATGGCTCATTGCTGCCTGGCAAACCACTTGCGATGGACGTCGAAGTGACTAAGGCTGCGGCTATTTATTTGTATACTACACTACTATATTTACCTATATTACTATATTTATATTATACTACACTACTATATTTATTTTTACACGCAATACAAAAGTATATACTATCCTCAGCGGCCGGTGACGAACTAAACATTGGCCGAATGTGTAAACACCACACGCCAAGCTGGGCTACGATCAGGCCCGCCGCTAGCTGTTTGTTCGCCCGCGTGCAAAACTGATTATGCCGCCCTACGACTACATACGTTTTGACAAAAAATATATAAGGGGGGGGGGAGGGTAGATCCAGGGGGTCCGGACCCTCCCCGCCCATTCATATCCATCTTACTTGTCCAACAGAAAAAAATATGTACATGCACCGCTCTGATTGCAGACTTTTGGATAAATAACTATTGCAATACATAACATACATTACACATAACTTTTTATTTACTTGAAATGTTCAGAGTAACCTAAGCAGTCCTGGGTTAGCCCATAAGCAAACTAAGCAATTGCTTAGGGCATCAATGCAGTGCAATCATTACCCAAGTGGCCCCTATGTATTGAAAGATTGTGATTAACTTAAACTAACGCACTTAAATATCTATAACAATGTTTAAAGTCAGTAAAATATGTTACTTGGTGGGTTTCCCGTTGAAAACTTCCAAGGCACATTTCATATGTAAGGAAGCGCGAGCGGAGCGAGCGCGAAAATTTTTTAGTCTAAGGACACAAAACAAATAAAAACCACTGTTAATTAACAAAGCTAAGTCAAAAAGTAAGATATGCACAGAAGTGAAGTGCAAAAGCCGCGAGCGAAGCGAGCGCGATTTTTTCCTTAGAGTTTTCATGAAGTAAACATATTATCATAAAAAGCCATAACGGACGTGCGCGAAAAATGTTGTTCGGAATTGAATGCCTCAACAATTAAACAAAGATAAAATGCGATATCTGACATGGAGCCGCGAGCGCAGCGAGCGCGAATTTTTTTGGGGATGCAAAGGGTAAAACAGTCAAAATTGATAGGAGACGACCAAAGCTAGGGCGGCTTTTTCTGAAATTTTATTGGTTTAATTTTGCCGCCCCCTAAATAGCATTTGCCCCACGCTACGCCACTGGTTGATCTTAAATCGATTTTAAGAATCTTTAATTTTGAAAATGTCCTTTCAGCAGATGTACCTAATTGAAACCGGCAGTGTAAGTAATATTCTTAGCGCTATTGCTGTGTTCGGAAATATTGAAATCAAATCATTGGTAAAAATATATTGTATTTTTTAAATATTACGTGATAACTCGCTAGATTTGCCGCCCCCTAGGACGTGCCGCCCGCGTGCTGTGCACGCGCTGCACGCCCGCTTACGGCGGGCCTGGCTACGATTCCTTTGATGTGTGCCCAAAAAACCGACAACTCGCCGAATGCGCGCCAACCTTGACAAATGTCCGCCAACCTGCACCAATACCCCGCGTACACATTGGTGATGGCGTGTATTGGCCGCACTTGGGCCAACGTGTACTGGGGCCTTTAGGAAGTTAATACACAGTCACTTGTGATAAAAAGGCCCAAGAGCAACAAATTCATTAAGTTTCCGAGATATTTGATTTTTTCGAGTTTTTTGAACTTACGCCATTTGTTTATATTCTCCTCGAAGTGCTAATTTACGAAAAGGTTCATCGAACACATTGATTCCAAAGAATCAGATCAACTCTCATCATCGAAGGAATAGGGCAGGGATGGCGAACCAATAGCACGCGTGCCCGAAGTGGCACGGACGTCAATAATTCGGGCACGCCGTTATTTTCATTTAAATTATTGCAATTGAAACCAGTGGCGTAGCGTGGGGGGGGCAGGGGGGGCAAATTCCCCGGGCGGCAGCTTTTAGGGGGCGGCAAAATTTACCCAGTTTAAAAAAAATTGTTCGCAACTAGTCTTAAATAAAAAATAATTAAATTTTCGCGCTCGCTTCGCTCGCGTATTCAGAAACTGTATGCGCTTGATTTTGCATTTGTCAAAAACTAAAAAAAGTTAAGTATGTTAAGTATGTTTGGGCTAAATTTTACGTAATATTTGGTTAAAGTCCGATAAAAATTTCGCGCTCGCTTCGCTCGCGTATTCGGAAACTATATTATGGCTCTTGTTATTGCATTTGTCAACAAACAAAACGTTAAGTACGTTTGGGCAAAATTTTACGTAATGTTTTTTTAAGTCCGATAAAAATTTCGCGCTCGCTTCGCTCGCGTATTCAAAAACGCTATGCCCTTATTTTTAAATCTATCAACAAACAAAAAGTAAAGTACGTTTGGGCTAAATTTTACGTAATATTTGGTTTAAGTCCGATAAAAATTTCGCGCTCGCTTCGCTCGCGCATTTGGAAACTACATAGGCAAGTTTTTCTTTATTTGCATTTGCTTACCTACACAACTGCCGACATGCGTTTAGCAGAGTGCTAATTTAGGTAAACCCGGTTAGTCCCGTAATTTAAATTAATTTGTTAAACAGTTTAAAGTAGCCCCGCTTTTTTAATTATTTCAATTTCATATACAAGCTGTTGATTTGCATCCGTGCCATATTCAAGGAGGTAATTATGCTAATGATTCTCGACCCAAATCAATAAAAAAATTGGTACGTAATTTTTTTTCTTTAGTTTTTTTTCGGAATTCCGTAAATGTCATCTAGCCTTATTTAAACTTGACGCGTATGTTACTGGCGTTAAAACCGTGCTGCACCCTCACACAAACGCAAACACAAAGCATACGCAACGATCACTCATAAATTTCATTCATAAAATTGGATTACTTCGGAAATACCACGACATTACAATGACAAAAAAAGCAGTGCATATTAGTTATTTCCCATCTACTGTAATTCCAATCGATTATTTACGTATTGTATGTCCTCCTCCTGAACTATGGCACAAATGCAAAACAACACCTTGTATACTTATAGGCACCTACTTCACTAGCCTGCGTACCTAAAAGAATTTTAAAACCTTCAAGAAATCAAGTAACAAAGATATAAAAGAAAAGTCTACTTGAGAACCTCCCCCTTCTGCCAGGGCTGCGGGTTGTTTGAAAAAGTTACCGCGTCTCTGGAACATAAAAGGCCTTCGACGGAACACGACGGTTTTTAGTCAGTAAGAGTCTGACACTCCCTCATCGCTGCTAACCCACAGCGGGAAAAAAACTACCCCTTTTTTGAAGTCGGTTAAAAATGACAAACGGCCAGTAACACTTGTTAAAAAAAATACGCTGGAAGGGGCGGCAAAATCGACAACTGCCCCGGGCGGCAGATACCCACGCTACGCCACTGATTGAAACTATTTACAACTAGTTGTGACGCGCAGTTTTAACTGTGTCATTAGCAAGCTACTTTCCATATCTGATAAAAAAGAGTTTATAAGGACACGAATAGAATAGGTCTTTATTTGCTTATAATATAATATAATATAAGCAAATAAAGAAATAAAGCGAATAGAATAGGTCTTAGAATGCAGCACACGAGCATTCTAATGGTGAAATATTTTCTTAAAATGGCCAATTAGTTTTCTAATCATGCCATCATTTGCTTGAAAGCACGCCAAAATGCCGGCCTTCACCACTTCCTATGTGTTCTTCGCACTACTAGAACTGATGTACTCATTGCAGTTTTTTAGCAATTTGGCACGTAAGTCATTAAAGGTTTGCCATCCCTGGAATAGGGAGTGGGTATATCTCAATGTCTGTCTATTAGCTTTTTTTAATTTATTTGGGGGATAAAATAATAATACTGTAGTCCTAGCAGGTACACCTTGTTTGTGTTGTACAGCTACAACATAAACATCTGTGCATGTAGGTGGGCACGCCGATTTTATGCTTATATTAAAAATACATTTTTATTTTATTACCAGGAGGCTTTAGATACACTTAATAGACTATAAGTAATGCTTGAGTACTTAGTCTTTATAGGTGTAAATCTGTGTGCTAGCCTACTTGTGTTAAACTTGTGTTAAGTTTGTTTTTTTTTTTTTCTTTCTTAATTTTATATACTGGTTATCATGTGATAATGATATTTTTATTTGACTTGTTTCATATACATTCTGGTTCTTCAAACCTTACAGACAGACATGTGTTGCTGGGGAGTTTGTTGCGTCACTTCTTCTTCCCAGCAAAAACACATAGGAAGTGGTGAAGGGCGGGCGTTTTGGGGGCTGTCTTTTGTTTTTGACGTTCGAAAAGTGCTGATTTATCAGCCTTATTTGAATAAACGATTTTGAGTTTGAGTTTGTGTTTGTGTTTGCGCAAATGTTTGTACATTGTAATATACCAATTCCTTCATGAGAACAGCTGCCGTGGTCGACAATCGGCTACGACACCATATTATTATATAAAAATTATGGAAATAAATAAATAAATTATTTGTGATCGTGAAATAATACAATTATCATGCAATATAGTTTATTAATATAGTTTTCTTATTTTGTTATAGTTGGTGCTATACCTTTTCAGCGTCCTCAATAGCAGTGTCAACTTCTTCAGCTGCAACAATATTAATATACGTGGGTATTCTATCAACTATGCCTATCGAAAATGTTTATCAACGAGGATTCGGCAAGAATGTTCGAAGCCGAATTAATGATTGAAAGTTACTCTACATTAATGAACTATGTTATTGTATAAGTGTCGTTCATGGCGGACATTTGGACCGGAATAAATGAGTAAGAACTTAAAAATAGTGTATGTACTTACGTCTAAACTCTACACTGCCATCTGAACCAGTATCTTCCAAACATTCTGGACACGGAGTAGATTCACAAGGATTTTCGGTTGTCGTCGGGAATGCAGGCATCAGCTCAGTTGGTGGCTCCTGAAATTTAAATAATTTTATCTCTCAAAGAAGATTTAACTAAAATTATCATTAGCATTGTTTAGCTAGTTTTACATGAAAAAATATACAAATACAAGTATACAATACAGTTGAAGCCCGTGGCTTGAGGAATTTGGTAACATTACCTTACCATTAACTTATTTAGCTGGTTATGTATGTGCTGCTCTATCTGTTTGGTTCGACAGTAAAGATCGTTATTATTACCTCAAGCCTATACAAATAGGATAATCGACACGGATCCCACGTGGTGCAAAGAGTAGCGTTGTGCATCATATCCTTCCGTGGCTCGTCACCGAAATAGTCGAATGTGATTACTATATTATTGTCTATCGCGCATTCTTCTAGAAATTGTGTCACGCTAATCTGGAAAGCATTTTTTATTTTATTTTTTGTCGATTCTATCACAAACTATACAAATCAAATATAACAACTTCTGGGTCGATTAGACTGAGGTAGCGGGCCCACCAACCGGGAATATGCAAAATGATCGAGAAATTATTCTGAGATCAGTGGACCATGCAAACGAATAAGTACTTACTTTAGTTTTGTTTCCGCAATCTAAAGTTCCGTTCTGGAAATAATTGTTTTCTCTCTCACCATTACCGAGACAGAACATCCAGTCTTCACCGAATGAATACTCTATGGGAGCTACCTCGGCTTCGATGCAAGGGTCCAAGGCAACTGGAATAGATTCTTGTCCGAAGGTACATTTACGTTCGTGTAAATTAGTCTGCACTCGGTAAGCGTCAAGGTCTGGCTCTGAACCTGGTGGACATTTGAAGTAGTTTCCTGCGACAAAAAGATTTAATTTTCAAAATACCATTAATCCGTATTGCGAAATGTTCGAAGAATGTGTGAAATGATGATTGACTCATGAAACACCATGTACTTACCATTCTGGATAATGTAAATAGATTTCTTGTGATTACTGACTACCGTCCTGACGGTGAGACCGTTACCGCCACTCTTAATGTTTTCCATGAGCACTTCTTGAGCCGCGCGTTGTTCACGAGACCATTTCGCAGCCTCTTCTGCCAAGATCTGCCGACTTACCTTTCCTGGGGATTGAGAAGACTGAAAAAAAAAACACATCAATGAGATTAGAAGATAGGCTGCGTCAAGAAAGGCGGGCTTGGGTGGCGCCCAACTAACATTATATTTACATTTGAAATTGTATTTAGGTGATCATTTATCATGCTTTTTATTACATTTTACATTCAGATAATAAGGTAGTATATAATGTATCATACCTGTGGTGGATTTTCCATAATAACGTGTGGTCTTCCTAGGGTGTGCTGCCAAATAAGTTGCGCAGCAACTTTAAACTTGGAGCTGTGGTGAAGAGGTTGAATTTGTAGAATACCATACCACGCTAGCTCTCTGTACACGCTGTCCGGTAAGTAGCCCGTCTAAAAACATCATATTAGATAATGTCGCTGAATTAAATAAAAACAGTTTTTAAATGACTTATATTTTTTAGTTAAGTAGGATCGCTGATCGCTGACTCGTTACTTGTTGCCTTAAGTTTACTTACAGGCATGAAGTCCATGTGCCACTGCAATAAAATATATAATGTAATGAAAACAAAAATATTAGGTATGTATTGTTATTTATTTTGGAGAAATATATATTCTTACTTCCTCTTCTTGCGTATCTATGGCTGTTAACTTATCTGTAAAAATAATATGGATATGAATATACTCTCAAGTTCTTCATAAAATGTTTCTTCAGAACCAGTTATCAACTTGCCTTCATCGTCATCAGAATACGCTACAGCTAGCTGTAAATAAAATTAAATATAATAAATGAATAGATCCGAACTTAATATTTGAATTATATTTGCGTGCCAACCTGTAGGACTAGTACAACAGCAAACGTTATGTAGTTCGCCATTCTTGAGAAAAGTGAAACTTTAACTAGTTGCTACCTTTCCGACGGCCAATTAATTAATTTTAAAGAAAATGTAATAAAAAATAATTGTTACTTCGTTTACATTTATTTATGTGAATATTGATAAGGATTTATATGAGTTAACAATACTGTGGCAATACATTGCGTAAAACGAAACGTTCAATCTGCATTCTGTGTACACAGATAATAAAAAAGCAGCTGTCACTGCTGTCAGTTTCAGTTTCGCATCAAACAATAAATCAGGGCGTAACGATTTTATCCCATTTTATGAATTAAATAATCATAATAGCAAGTTAAATACTTGAAGATGAATACACTCGACAAACAATTAGCGGATCTTCGAATATATGCAAACGAATTAGAGGCAAAACTTCAGGATGATATAAATGCTGCAATGAAAAAACCATCTATCCCACCTAAAAAGAATAAGCCGCCCCTGCCTCAAATACCGCAAAGTTGCATGGTAAAGTCTGCTTGCGAGCCGTCCTACTCCTCGAGACTCGAATATGGTAGCCGCACTAGTTCTACGTACTCGAACTTAGTTCCTGTAAAGAGTTGCATCGTAAGGAATACCGCCCGAGTGCGAAGCGGTGATGTGCTTCTTTATAGCAACGTACTGCCCCCGGGAGGCACCAACCATGTCTACTCCAACATTATGATGCAACGAAATGCTTACGGAGGTGATAGTATTTATGGTGATCGCGACACCAGGTCGGAAGTGTCTAGGATAAGCGATTTAGGTGTGCAATCGAATTACAGCGAGTTGCGACGGCCGGGCTCGGCGTATCCTCCGTCGTCTGCGTCCGTCAACGCGCAGGACTTCTCTACTTACGGTGGCTCTCAGACCTCTTCTACTTATGAGTCTCTGTATGAGCCTATTAATCCCAGACCTTGCAGTCAGCTGTCAGGAACATCCCTGTACGGTGGGTATGTGGGCACCACAGTGGAGCCTACTCCAGAGCCTGATGAGGCGCTGTACTGTGGCAACTGCTACAAGTGTGGGGAGAAGATCATGGGGGAGACCACAGGCTGCACCGCTATGGAGAGGATCTATCACATCAAATGCTTCTGCTGTCAACAGTGTGGGATTAATTTACAAGTAAGTTTTCACTATATTTATTAATTTACATCAGGGAACACATTTTTATTGGATACTTGTATCTGAAATTTTATTTTTTTTATTTTTATTTCATTTAAAGAAACTGGATGAAATTAAAAGCATTAGTCACACTCCATCGGAAGAGATATGACTCACCAATGTACATTCCATTGTTATAATTGGTATGAAGCCAAATTAGATATCTATCTAGCCGTATGTAGGCAAAGATAAATTTTATGTAACTTCATCTACGTTATTATTATTATAGACTGTTTTTTGAGCCATTTGATGGTATTGACAACTCTCAAAATTGGCAAATTCCCTAAACTGCAGTTTTTTTTCGCTAAAATAACTTTTCATCTCTGAAATTAGCCATTTCATCTCATGCATATTACACATGAGAAGCTTTTACTTGTATTTGGCTACCAATGATTTCATGATAGTAAAAAATAATTAAGAACGAGACACTGTGCAAGGCATGAAATAGCATTAAAAATAATTGTTCTTTGTATCTTTCTAGGGCCGCCCCTTCTATGCAGTGCAGAGTCGTGCACTGTGTGAACGAGACTACTTGGATACCTTAGAGAAGTGCTGTGTCTGTGGCGATCCTATTCTGGATCGTATTCTGAGGGCTACAGGCAAGCCCTACCATCCCAGGTGCTTTACTTGTGTTGTCTGCCAAAAGAGCCTCGATGGGATACCATTCACAGTGGATGCTGTCAACCGTATACATTGTATTGAGGACTTCCACAAAAGGTAACTACTCACCATCATGGAAAGTATTTGAGATTCAAGTGGCTTTACTCCATCCATTTTTTAAATATCATTTTATTTATCCATTTTAAAATATCTTGTACTATCCTTGACTGTTCATTTGACTTAAGGCCTAAGCATTTTCTGTCAGTAAATAAATATTCATGCACATCATATACCATATTATATATATTTATTTCCTATGTTGTACGTTCTAGATATGCGCCTCGCTGCGCCCGGTGCCGCGAGCCGATCGTCCCTGAGAGCGGCGCGGAGGAGACAGTTCGTATCGTGGCGCTCGACAAGAGCTTCCACGTGGCCTGCTATGCTTGCGAGGACTGTGGCACCTCGCTGTGTTCCCGGCAAGAGGGCCGCGGCTGCTACCCACTGGATGACCACCTATACTGCAGGGAGTGTAATGCCCGACGCATCCAGGACCTCTCCAGAAATATTAACTAAATTTACCATTTCATAGGGATGCTATCTAAAAGAAATAAGGCTGTCTTTTAGATGTACAAATCGTATTACACTCTCATAGGAGTTTAAGCGAAGGCTCAGACACCTTAATAAGATGATTCATGCTGATGCACACGATTAATTAGACGGAACACCTCGCTCATTGTTTTCGCTAAGTTACTTGTAAGTCAGTAGTTTAAGCCCACCCATTTTTTATTTGTACATATTGTTATCGGCGATATACTTAAATATGTACGAAATATAGTGTAAGCAAACCATGAGATTTTGAAACTATTTTATGCTAACGATTAACGATAATGATCTAACATTCCATATTGCATTTATAATTATAGAAGGCTGTGTAGCTCTGACCATACATGATTTATTATTATAATTCAGTATTATTTTAGCGATTTTGTGATTATAACATAAGTTATTGGGTAATGAATATTGAACAGTTGTTGGTACAATTGTTTGTACCATAGTTTTATTAGATGGCTTGTTCAGATTTGCGTACTCAGTAAATACACACATTAACATGTATAATAAAGCACATTCCGGATTGTTGGTGCGCCAGTGTGAACAAGGCTGCGTAAATAGTGCCATGTTTATTATGTAAAGTATTACTGTTAGGTTGTGTCTTTGTTGTCCGTTCGGTTATTTAGCGAATAAGTCATTATATTATTCTACATCGTACTTAATTGTAATCTTTATGTAAAATTATTAGGTTAAAAACTTTACGTGCGATTATGTAACTTTATGGATAAAGAATCTCTAGAACATAATGTAGATTGATCGACAACATAATGCTCTTTGTATTGTATAGCAGCTAAGATGCAGAATAAACTTGTGTATACTTTTAATTTCAGCTTTTTCATGTTTACAGACTAAGCAATTTTATAATCTTATACATTTACTATCTATAGTATTATACATTGTCTCATCGAACTGCCGATATTGGAGTTATTCGAAATTAGAAACATTTTACACATATAACTTTCTAGGCATACTAGTCATTGTTTACTGTTTGTATGCTGCTATTGTAGTGCGAAATAAAGTATACAATATAGTTATCTTGTATTATTTATATTATCCGGCAAAAGAAGGCGACGATCTAAAGCTCTAGATATTTAATTAATCAGGGTTGATTCTAAGTTAAAATCTGTAAGTATCCAATGAGGTGGTTTATTAATTTTATTGAAACTTTGTTTCCTTGACTTTACTTTCGCCGTTTTTGAAAACGACTCAAAATCATTACGAGGTTAAAAATAGGATCACAGCGCACATCGACTCTCAAGCTGTAAGGTAGAATAAAAGGGAGGTAGGTATCGACAGAAGGCGGTACAGTACGATGTAGATCAATAGCAAGTGACTGCCAGATTATCTAATTTTAGTTTTCGAGTTTTATGACAGCGACCATGACTCTTGTTTAACGTCTCGCACATCCGTCCTGTCAGTGATGATAGATCGCTCCCAGTACAACGTGATATGGTCCTTTTCGAGAACTGGGTCGGGCGCATACTTGTAGTACGGTACCTCAAGGTCTACAAGGTTGTATTGCAGAGCAAGCTGCTGGTGGATGATCTTGGCTACTTGGTTATGTCTGTGCAAATATTCACCGTTAGCCAAACGAGAACCACCAGATATAATGTCTGATAGACTCACCCGGATGGTGACATGCCCGAAATATGTCAACAGTCCTAGGAACATACATATTATTAATTATGCCCGAAAATAAGCAGAAAATAAATGAAACAAAATCGACTGTTTATTAATTCTATATTTCTCAATTCACTCTTTGGAACAGAGTCATCTTAAAAAAAAACTTAAACCTACCTGAATTAATTACAAATAACCAGAAGACTTTGGCTTCTCAAGAAAACTGAACGAACTTCATTAAAATTTTACATTTTCCTTCACAATGTGTGTATACAGTCAGCCAAGCAGTCTCTATGCGACAACAAACACGGATATCTAGGAATAGTATTATATTCCACATAAAAATATACAAGAGCTTCGTTATAAGTATTGGTGACAGAAAAACCAAGTGATTTCTTTCTTTAAATCCTATATTAACATTTAATACTCAGTCAATAATTTCCTGTCTCATAGACCCAACTATATAAACAATCCAATCCTCCTCTAAAATGTAAAGCAATTATCGTTAACTCTGTGATTAGAACAAAAAAGTATGAATTTCAATTATTACCAATGGTAAAAACTAAAATTATAAATTATTTATAAAGCAAAAACAAGGATCGTATTATTTTAAAACATCAAATTCGCACTCTTAAAGAGATTCAAATTATTAATTTATAGCCAGTCTATTAGTTCCTATTCAGTGCCCTATTATTAAAAGTCAATATTTACAAGCGCTTGGCGGCTATTGGGCATAAATTTTATTAGAATGGCTAGTTACAACTTAAATGTAGCCAAATATTTGCGTGAACACATACTTATCGTTCATATTAACTCTATTAGTTTTAAAAGCAGTATTTCAAAATTGTTAAATTACATTTAACATCGACTTTAACAAATCGTTTGAACTGAAGGGAATGTAAAGTGTGCTCACTTGCAATAGAAACTGTACCACAGATGTTGCTATACTCTGTCACTAAAAATACCGTTTGTAGTGAACAACTCAAAATTAACATTAAGTTCATTTTTTTTAGATTATCATAATATATCAATCATGTTGCAAGCAAATGCATTTTGCAATATATTATTGTACGATGGGTGCTCTTAATAATAGCACATATAGTATGTCGTATCGTAAAAGAACTTACTCCTCCATATTTCTATACATTTTTACAAGAATATTGTAACTAATAGATTACAGTTCTCATACGCGCAATGCTGTGTTGACACAAATTGTCTAAAATTTTGAATTAGGAAGTATTTTTTACATAAACACCAATTGTCAATACCATTAGACCTTATACATAAACTAATTTTAATCACTTAAAAGTTATGCATAATGCAAATAAAACTAGATTCCATTACATCCAGTCAATATCAATTAAACCTCATTATAAAATTACAATGACCTGTAACATCCAGATTAAACTTGTATAGTATTCTATAGTAAGTGAAATAAATTATTATTGATTGGGAATTTTACTGTAAAATGCATGCAAACATCAATTATTTAAATCACAACATGAATTCTGGCGCGCGTGTCAGTAACGTAACACTTAGATTGTATAGACGACTCAGTTGACAAAGTGAAAAAGATATTACAAAGTATATTATCATTATGCAATGAGCCTTTTAAAGCTTACAATACCTGCTGGGAAGCTTTGATCGGCGTCACTCGCTACATTTCGTACACAAGTCGCGTCTTGAAGACATCGTCGTGTCAGATTGCCCATCAAACCATGAGGGTGAGGAAATGGAGTGCACTTGTGCGCTATTATGTCCTGCGCAGCTGGCTGAGCAATATAATACGTCCTGCGCAGCTTATTAGTAACATTTTTAGTTTTTTAATACCCTATAGTCAAGAGGGGTGTTAAATTAATGTTTGTCTGTGGCAAAAGAGCTCTTAAACGAAGGAACCTATTTGGATGCATTTTTAGTCCATTGTATTTCGTGTTGAGGTTCTTGTTTACATTACAACAAGTTAGGTTTATTATAGTTCCAATTAGTATTTCCAACATTTCAACATATTTCAATAGCGAAAAAATTCTTGGTGAAGCAAATAAACGAGCCTCTTTTGAGGGCAGTCGTCCCCGAAATCCAGTGGCGAAGTGTTATAATTCATCTGAAGGACGACTTGCGTCGGTCGCCAAGTTAGGTTTATTACATTTCCACATTCAATAACGTAAAAATTGTTGGTGAAGTATACAAATGAACCTTCTCTGAGAGCAGTCATCCCCATAAATCAAGAGGACAGTTACGAAATCCAGTGGTTTAGTCCATGTAGTGTCGAATTCATCTAAAGGAGGACTTGCGTCGGTCGCTGCGGTGCGGGCGCGGGTCCCACTCGGCGTCGTCAGGGTCGTCGCCGTCGAAGGGCGTGACGTCGGCGGGCGACAGGCTCGACGTGTCGGAGTCGGCGGGCGGCGGCGACGCGGGGCTGTGGAAGCCGTCCGGCATGGCCGCCACCATGTGCTGGTAGGCTGCGTCGCCCAGCGGGAACTGCCGCGGCGTGTACGGCCGTACTGTCTGTAGATGTCAATATAGTTGGTGTTAGATGGGTGTAAGTTAGTTGGGTTTGTTAAAAGGTGGGTTGAAGGATGTATTATGCTAGAAGGATGAGTGTGGTGGGGTACAAGGCGTGGGCACGGGTAGCGGCGGCTACTCGTGATGCGAATTGTGTTGTGTGTGTGTAGTACACAATATGTACCTCGTGTAGCGTGGGGTCGGGCACTCGTACAGACGGCGGCGGTGTGGGCGCGGGTAGCGGCGGCTGCTCGTGATGCGAGTTGTGTTGTGTGTGTGTAGTACACAATATGTACCTCGTGTAGCGTGGGGTCGGGCACTCGTACAGACGGCGGCGGTGTGGGCGCGGGTAGCGGCGGCTGCTCGTGATGCGAGTTGTGTTGTGTGTGTGTAGTACACAATATGTACCTCGTGTAGCGTGGGGTCGGGCACTCGTACAGACGGCGGCGGTGTGGGCGCGGGTAGCGGCGGCTGCTCGTGATGCGAGTTGTGTTGTGTGTGTGTAGTACACAATATGTACCTCGTGTAGCGTGGGGTCGGGCACTCGTACAGACGGCGGCGGTGTGGGCGCGGGTAGCGGCGGCTGCTCGTGATGCGAGTTGTGTTGTGTGTGTGTAGTACACAATATGTACCTCGTGTAGCGTGGGGTCGGGCACTCGTACAGACGGCGGCGGTGTGGGCGCGGGTAGCGGCGGCTGCTCGTGATGCGAGTTGTGTTGTGTGTGTGTAGTACACAATATGTACCTCGTGTAGCGTGGGGTCGGGCACTCGTACAGACGGCGGCGGTGTGGGCGCGGGTAGCGGCGGCTGCTCGTGATGCGAGTTGTGTTGTGTGTGTGTAGTACACAATATGTACCTCGTGTAGCGTGGGGTCGGGCACTCGTACAGACGGCGGCGGTGTGGGCGCGGGTAGCGGCGGCTGCTCGTGATGCGAGTTGTGTTGTGTGTGTGTAGTACACAATATGTACCTCGTGTAGCGTGGGGTCGGGCACTCGTACAGACGGCGGCGGTGTGGGCGCGGGTAGCGGCGGCTGCTCGTGATGCGAGTTGTGTTGTGTGTGTGTAGTACACAATATGTACCTCGTGTAGCGTGGGGTCGGGCACTCGTACAGACGGCGGCGGTGTGGGCGCGGGTAGCGGCGGCTGCTCGTGATGCGAGTTGTGTTGTGTGTGTGTAGTACACAATATGTACCTCGTGTAGCGTGGGGTCGGGCACTCGTACAGACGGCGGCGGTGTGGGCGCGGGTAGCGGCGGCTGCTCGTGATGCGAGTTGTGTTGTGTGTGTGTAGTACACAATATGTACCTCGTGTAGCGTGGGGTCGGGCACTCGTACAGACGGCGGCGGTGTGGGCGCGGGTAGCGGCGGCTGCTCGTGATGCGAGTTGTGTTGTGTGTGTGTAGTACACAATATGTACCTCGTGTAGCGTGGGGTCGGGCACTCGTACAGACGGCGGCGGTGTGGGCGCGGGTAGCGGCGGCTGCTCGTGATGCGAGTTGTGTTGTGTGTGTGTAGTACACAATATGTACCTCGTGTAGCGTGGGGTCGGGCACTCGTACAGACGGCGGCGGTGTGGGCGCGGGTAGCGGCGGCTGCTCGTGATGCGAGTTGTGTTCCTGCGTGTCTCGGCGGGCTCGTCGCTTGCGCATGTACCGCGCTCGCTCGCGGCCCTCGGCCCGCGTGTGGCGCAGGGACACTGCCGCGTCCGACACGTCCTCCTCCTGGAATACCAAATTACAACCAAAATTACATAAAACCTGTATAATGCATAACTGCTAAATCACACAATTCAATGGTGGAAACAGTATCCAAAAAAAATATGTATGTAAGAAGTAGAAACTTCTGGCCATGAGCCATATTATGTATGTAATGCATAATGTATTTCAAGTATGTCTTACCTCACTCTCAATAGACATGCGGTTGGACTTGGAAATACCGTTGTTTAGCGGCGCGTCCGGTATCTCCAGCACTCGCCACCTGTAAGGTTATTATCATATTTAATCGCATTCATGATTCATTTTAGATAATCATTTAACCGCGATTAAAAATATCTAGCGCGTAAATTAAATTAGGTTTTTATAGACAAGCCGAGCAATATTTCAATGTTGGTGTAATTTTGAATACATAACTAACATTTATCTGTTAAAAATGAGAGCTTGAGTTCAATAGTAGCCATTTTAATTGTGAATTTCAGTTATATTTTAAATATCAGTTCCCTCGAGATGGGGGAAAATACTGCGGGGACAGCTAAACAGCAGTTATACTAAGTTTTTATTTTTAGCAAACGAGTAAGGGTGTCAATGGAAATGTACCCAGTACGCGTTTGTTAAAAAAAAAAAAACAGATTTTAGTTTACAATATAGTGTACATACTTGGGCGTGATGATCTCCTTGTATGTGAGTATCTGCGGGCGCGTGTTGGCGGCGACGCTCTGCGGGATGACGATGTTGTCGATGTCGTACGACTGCCGCCGCCAGCCGCGAGACTCCGTGCTCGACCGCCCGCGGGACCTGGGACACGAGAAATTGACAAGTTGAATTATGACAACGATGGCATAATGTTTTATATCTGCAGTAATGGCATTCTCTCCTCTGAAAACATGAAACCTCTGTCAAAAAAACACTGTTTAGTAAGATATGTTTACACAACTGCCACGAAGGCTTATATGCCACCATAGAGTAAATATTAACTCGTTTTAGAAACTCGCCGCATAATTTGCCAGTGCGCTTTCTTACATAAAGCATTGGAAAATAAGGAAAGATTAAAAATAATAAATCTGTTGTTATGCATTGAAATTATGCAGCATAATTCAAAAATCGTGTGATACTTTCGATTTCAAACTAAACTAGGTCATAATGAGAACATAACTAAAAAACCTAAGTACCATAAATGTTTTTGTGCGGTCAAGGTTGAAGTTTCTCAAATGCTGTAATAAGAGGTAACAGCCGAATCCCGTTATTCGTTAGACAAATAAACTAGTTTTCACTTTCGCGATGAAAGTGAAACCTTCAATATAAAGTTAATCACCTTTCATGGCCAGATGTTGAGGTTTCGTCATCTCTTTCTCTCTCCCGAATTTTTTTCGTTAGCGGCGGCCGACCTCTTTTCGACCCTGAAATAAATTGGATTATATTGTTAGTTGATTTATTATTAGACACATTTGACTTCTTGCGATAGAATTGCATTAGATTTGGATGGCTTATATAGTAGAACAATATTTGTGTCTTGCAAATAGTAATTTATTCAGATTGATTAAGAAGGTTAAAAATGTGTTTGCTTTGTTTTTAGTGAGATATGAGAACTGTGGTACCTATTACTGATAGTAATACCGTTAAGTAGCGGAAATTGCAAGATTATAAGCATTCAAACTTGAGCTAAATTCAAAGATAAATAGTAATAATGTAGTGATTGAAATACAACCATGTTAGATATTTATTTGTGTTTGAAAATTTGGAAATTGATTGATATGTGTCCATTTGTTTAATACTGTGTGGGAGAAGCTTGTGCTCAGCAGTGGTATGGTAAAAAGGTTGATGATTCTGTTAATTTTTGTAGATTAGTAAATAAAAAAGCTAGAAAACGATTGCAAATACTTGTTTTTGTAAGTGTTTATGATGTTTCTCGCCGGTTCTTCTCCATGAGAGCAGTTCTTTGGAACCGTGCAACTAGTTTGAGTTTTGGAAAGAGCTTTTACAGGTGTATTTGAAGTAAATGTGTCAGTACTTACGTGTAGGATGTCGCTTGAGCGGTTTGGGCGTGTGTGCGCTGGAGGCCGGGCGCGCCGGCCGCGCCGCGCCCTGCGCGCCGCGCCACGCCCTGCCCACGCGCGAGCGGAACCACGCGCGCGGCGCCAGCGCCGACATGTGCACCGACGCCGGCACGTCTACACAGAAACAATAACCAAATATTAACGTACTACATCATTTGCCCACCAACTATGTTGAGATCGGCTTCCAGTTTCACCGAATGCACCAGAACACCAGTGAGAACCAGTGTTTTATATAGAACAATTGTCTATTTGACCACCACTAACCAGTTACGTGGTAAATATGTAGCTCTCTGGCAGTCCCATTCCTTTTTCTAGAATTCACAGACAATTTATGTGACTTGGGGGAAACTTAACTTTTTAAGTAAAGAATCTAGTAAAGCTTTCGTTACACAAGTATTTTTAATCGAACAATATTGATTTTATACATATATGATATTTATTGTCATTCATCACAAAATTAAGCTTAGTAGTACAACATTCTATACCAATATAATACTTTTATTCTTTTTAATTGTTTCATAAGACAACTAAATCAAAACAAAAATCCACAACTACTGAACTAATTAAAAAAAAATCAAACTTTTGAGAAGCTAAACTATATCTTGCATGTAACAAACTGGTTAACGTCTGTTGTGGAAACCACAACAGACGTTAACCAGAACCATGAATATGTGGTTCGGATCCTCAGGGAGGAAGGTTCGAGATTCTGTAACATGCAGCGTAAGGGCAAGAAATCAAAGCTTTCGGAAGAGACATTAGGGCTTATGAAGAAACGACGTGAAAACCCGCCTGTCACTTCGTCAGCTAAGCGGGCTCTAAACCAAGAGATCAACAAGCACGTACGACGCGACCTCCGGTGCTCCAATACTCTTGCCATTGAAAGAGCAATTGAGCTGAATCGGGGGTCAAAGGTGTTCGTACAATCTCTTGGAAGAAGCCACTTGACGAAGCTGACCACAACAAGTGGAGAAGTCGTTTCTTCGGTGCCGGCAGTCCTTTCGGAAGTGGAAAATTTCTATGGCCGGTTATACGCATCGCATGCATCTCGACCTGATCCCGGAAATGAGGATTCTAGAGCCACATTAACACGCCATTTCACCGAAGACCTGCCAGAAGTCAGCAGTGGCGAAATCGAGATCGCTCTGAGACAGCTCAAAAATGGAAAAGCCCCTGGCGAGGATGGCATTACAACAGAGCTATTAAAAGCAGGAGGAAACCCCTTACTGGGGGAGCTCCAGAAGCTTTTTAATGTCGTCCTGTTTGAAGGGAGAACTCCAGAGGCGTGGAGTAGGAGTGTTGTCGTCCTGTTCTTCAAAAAGGGAGACAAAACCCAGCTGAAGAACTATCGACCCATTTCCCTCCTAAGCCACGTCTATAAGCTGTTCTCAAGAGTGATCACGAACCGACTTGCGCGAAGACTCGACGAATTCCAACCACCGGAGCAGGCTGGGTTTCGGAGCGGATACGGCACCATAGACCACATCCACACAGTGCGGCAGATTATACAGAAGACCGAAGAGTATAATCAGCCCCTGTGTCTAGCATTTGTGGACTATGAGAAGGCCTTTGACTCGGTTGAAATCTGGTCTGTTCTGGAGTCCCTGCAGCGTTGTCAAGTAGATTGGCGATACATCCAAGTGATGAGATGTCTCTACGAAGCCGCTACAATGTCCGTCCAAGTACAGAATCAGCAAACAAGGTCCATACCGTTGCATCGAGGAGTGAGACAAGGGGATGTTATTTCCCCGAAACTGTTCACTAATGCAATGGAGGATATGTTCAAGACGCTGAACTGGAAAGGAAGCGGCATCAACATCAATGGCGAACACATCTCTCACTTGCGATTTGCTGACGATATCGTCATCATGGCGGAAACGCTGCAGGACCTACAACAGATGCTGAACGACCTGGCTGAATCTTCTCTACGCATCGGCCTACGAATAAACTTGGACAAAACCAAGGTCATGTTCAATGAACATGTTCTACCGAAACCGATTGCGATACACGGCGCCGTTCTCGAAGTTGTTCGGAAATATGTATACCTCGGGCAGACATTGCAGTTAGGTAGAAACAACTTTGAGGACGAGGCGAATAGGAGAATTCAGTTGGGTTGGGCTGCATTTGGGAAGCTACGTCGAGTCCTAACATCGTCGATCCCACAGTGCCTAAAGACAAAAGTCTTCAATCAGTGCGTCCTACCTGTCATGACTTACGGAGCCGAAACGTGGACACTGTCGGTACGGCTGGTTCACAAGTTTAAAGTCGCTCAGCGGGCTATGGAAAGGGCTATGCTCGCTATTTCTCTGAGGGATCGCATCAGAAATGAGGTAATCCGTCAGAGAACCAAGGTCATCGACATAGCCCACCGAATCAGCAAGCTGAAGTGGTAGTGGGCTGGCCATATTAGCCGAAGAACCGATAACCGTTGGGGTAAACGAGTTCTAGAGTGGAGACCACGCCTCGGCAAACGTAGTGTAGGACGTCCTCAGGCACGGTGGAGTGATGACTTGCGCAAGACGGCTGGCAGGAGCTGGATGCGAGAAGCTGAAAATCGATCTCAGTGGCGTGCACTTGGAGAGGCCTATGTCCAGCAGTGGACTGCGATAGGCTGATGATGAACAAACTGTATTTTGTCCAATTATGGAAAAAATATCTCTAGAACAACAGCTACTTAACTGCAAATCAGTTGGCTATTTACAACATTCTACAAAATGTATGTACCTTTAATATCACTGAGCACGGGATGGAAGCCGGGGTCCACGGCAGCGATGCGGAGTCGCGGCGGCACGGTGCAGAGCGGCGGCGCGGGCTGCGTGGGCTCCACGCGCCCCGTGCACACCGCGCAGCTCTCCATGCCCTGCTCGCAGCTGCAACTGCGGTAACACATGACGTATGAGTATCATGATCTCCCGAGACATTTCCCAACCATGTTGAAGTCGGCTTCCAGTCTAACCAGATGCCGATTGATTCTTTGAAGTTAGCTATTAGACCCGATAAGTATGTTTTCATCATCTGTCTAGCCTTTTCCCAATTATGTAGGGGTCAGCTTCCAGTTGAACCTACCTGATTTCAATCCAGTTACCTGAGAAACCTTATACCCTTTGTGTAGTATTATAATACATGTTGACTATTGTGAAGTGAGTTTTGGACCAGTTAAGCTAATCCACAAGAACTTACACTGGCTACTGAATACTAATCAATTCTTTTGACCAATCATTAATTTACAGCCGATCCTAGTATTCTATGTATTTGTTGAATTGCTGACTAGAGATAGAATTTTGAACAGAATCTCTTATAAAATCGTTGATAGTAAGATTGACTAACTTAATATCAGATGGTTTGGCAGCCTTCTGAGTGGCGATATGCAAGTTATGCATCTGCAGCAGCTTCCTCTTCTTGAAGGTCTCTCGCCTGAGCGGCCGCACGCGAGCACAGGTCTCCCGGGAGGGATGATCGTCGGGCGGCTCGGAGCCCGGTAACGAGCCCTCGTAGGCCACCGGCTCGCCTTCAAACTCCACCGCACCTTTGTTCTCGCGAACCTACGAAAGTAATATTAATGGTTCAGTTATTGAAATAAAAAATATTACCATGTTTATCCAGAGTTTATTTATTTATTTGGATTTCCAACAAGAAATACACATTAAAGGCAAGTTTTAAGAACAAATATTAACTTTTCTTATGTTTCCTTAATTATAGGAAATCACAGCATGCATTAAAGTTATCAATTGATATGAATTAAAATTAAGACGTCATTAAACGTACAGTAACCTATGTGAAGAAAAAACCATGAAGCCATTGCTAAAAGGTAATTTGCTCTATGGATTTCAATACTTGATAAAATAAATGAGGGCAAAATTAATTGTATAGCAATAAAAAAGACCCCTCTTTATCTACAATTCAACAAGTAACCTTCGAATAAAATAAAATACGGGTGGGTCGAAACAAAAATAAAAAATCGGTAAAAAAACTTTTAAGTTAAACGGTTTTATCTTATGTGCACTGAAAACTAGAAAATAAAAAAATAGTTACTTACCTGTCAACCTACGTAGGTGGTCCCGGTCATATTAAACTAAAATAAAAACGTGGGGCCCATTAACTATTGCTGTAGTACTTTCTTCTAGAGGTATAATAGGTGTGGATTGCATCGACTTACTATAATCGTAACTGGAGATTTTGACAATCAATAATCAGCCGTAGCGGCTTCACCAGCGAACGCCGAGCTCATGATCTACCAAAGTATAAAGATATGCTTTGCCATAGGTAGGATTTCACAGGGGCCCCACGTTTTTATTTTAGTTTAATATGACCGGGACCACCTACGTAGGTTGACAGGTAAGTAACTATTTTTTTATTTTCTAGTTTTCAGTGCACACAAGATAAAACCGTTTAACTTAAAAGTTTTTTTACCGATTTTTTATTTTCTAGTTTTTAGTATTTAATGAAAATGCGTACCGAATATTCCTCATTCTATCTAATTCATTTAGTGTATCATTATTACACGGTCTCTTACCTGACAATTTATTACAATCTAATTCCTCAATACATAGCCCTTCCAGATACTTTTTTTTTTAACAACCCCAAAAATCATCACATGACCTCTCCTGCTGTGGGTCAGCAGCGGTGAGGGAGTGTCAGACTCTTGACTAGAAACCGTTTTGTTCCGTCGTAGGCCTTTTATGTACCAGGGCCGCGGTAACTCTTTCGAACAATCTCGCAGCCCAGGCAGGCCTTGGCCCTGTTGGGCCCCGCTGGAGTTACTGACAGTTTTCTACTTGTGAAGCCCTTTCATTTGATACCCGTATTGGTGGGATTGATAAAAAATTGTTATCAGCCATTTGGTAGCGGCGGCCATCTTAGATTTCAATTTTGCATAGTAAATTGTATTCTACTTGTTGAGACCTTTCATTTGATACCCATGTTGATGGGATTGATAAAACCTACGTTATCCGCCATTTTATAGCGGCCGACATCTTGGATTTAATTTTTTATAGTATATTGTATTCTGTTTGTTAAGCCCTTTCATTTGATACCCATATTGATGGGATTGATAAAACCTACGTTATCCGCCATCTTAGATTTCAATTTTGCATAGTAAATTGTATTCTACTTGTTGAGACCTTTCATTTGATACCCATGTTGATGGGATTTATAAAACTTAAGTTATCCGCCATTTTGTAGAGGCCGCCATCTTGGATTTTAATTTTATATGGTACATTGTATTCTACTGGTTGAGAACTTTCATTTGATACCCATATTGATGGGATTGATAAAACCTACGTTATCCGCCATTTTGTAGCGGCCGCCATCTTGGATTTCATTTTTTATAGTAAATTGTATTCTACTTGTTGAGTCCTTTCATTTGATACCCATGTTGATGGGATTTATAAAACCTAAGTTATCCGCCATTTTGTAGAGGCCGCCATCTTGGATTTTAATTTTATATAGTACATTGTATTCTACTGGTTGAGAACTTTCATTTGATACCCATATTGATGGGATTGATAAAACCTACGTTATCCGCCATTTTGTAGCGGCCGCCATCTTGGATTTCAATTTTTTATAGTATATTGTATTCTGCTTGTTGAGCCCTTTCATTTGATACCCATATTGATGGGATTGATAAAATCTACGTTATCCGCCATTTTGTGCCGGCGGCCATATTGGATTTACAATGTTATTGATATTACTATATTGTATTGTCATCGGAATTAAAGGTGTATACAAAATTTCAGATTAATCGGTTGACAGGAAGAGGGTGAAATTTGAATTACTAAATTTGACCCAAGAATAATAAATAAAACAAACGGGGTAAGCTAAATAAAACCGTTTAATAAAAATCGCCACACGCATTCTGTTCTAGTTAAAACTTGCTTCAGTAGTTCATTGTAGGTCCGCGACCTTGGATTTACGATAGGCGCAAACGCATAACTTGTTTGAACGAGTTACTCATGGTCTTATGGCTGATTTACATTGAGTCAGTAACTGACGTCAGTCCACTGACAAGTCAGTGCTGACCCGGCACTGCCATCGTGTAAATTGATTTGAAGTCAGTACAGTACTACTGACGAGACACTGACACCACACTGACTTCGTGTAAATAGCACGCGTCAGTTTTCGGCGCCTACACTGACGTCAGTTACTGACTCAATGTAAATCAGCCTTTACGTCAAATGACCCAGTGTTTGTTTATTGCTTTATTAGAAGTTCAGCTAAACTTTGACCTGCCATCTTGTAGTAGAATTCGATGCTAAAGGTGCACATGTAAATGATTCATTTTCGGCAGATTCAGCTATTTGGTTTTTTCGAATTATTATAAAATACATTAATATTTCGTTTGAATTAGTTTTTTTGTTGCAAAAAATTCACTTGTTTATGCGGAAGTCCTTCAAATATTTTTTTTTGCCAGCTGCAACACAAACTGCTATCTTTTATATACCTACAACTTCAATTACATACCATCAGTACTTTTTAAAGGAACTATTCATTCTTTGGTAATAAGATTAGATAACAAAAGTAAACATCATTTCCAGACACGCACTTAATCTCTCCCTTCACATAAAATGGTTCTTAGAAACATGTGTGACACACACACATCTGCATGTTACTTCACACATCTGCTTTTTTACTTTTCAAGCTTCACTTTGTTGATAGAGGGTTAAGGTCTAGGCAGGCCATAATTAGTCATATCAATTTAATAAGTCTTGTATTTGGGAGCTTATCTCGCGGTAGAGTATAAGTCTCGGTCATTGACCTCACATCTCCTGATTAGAGCTTTAATATTTGGGCCCAAATAAACATAATGAAGTGCTTCAAACGCAAACATTTTTTGTGGCTAATTAATGTTTATTTGTTTTCATTAAGTGTTTAGTCTTATATTACATTATTATGAATTGTCTATTTGATGTTTCTAGGAATCATATTTATTCCCAGTTGATCCAAACTAACCTGATATGACAAAGCAAGATGAATCAAGAACAATTTGTACTGATTAATATGAGACAGATAGTACACTGATATCATGAAATTACAGTAAATTTATCAACAAATTACACAGCAGATTTTTAAATGACTGCCCAAAGGAAGATCTTATTTTGGATGTGTCTTTTTCTGTTTGTTCACATATATAATCATCGGCAAGGATATTGAGCCCTGACCTTCACCTGAGAAGTGATTTATTGGTTTATTGCCTTAAGAGTACAGTGCGCAAAACGATCCCCACTCTTCCGCCGAGAGTTCATTATCTGTGCCGATAACTATATCAACGTCATTTTTCAAACTCATTTTAACAATATTTTTTTTCCAAATACGTAGGTTAATTAATAAGGTATAGAATATCTGACCTGTGCATGCAGCTCATTATGCTGGCGGATCCTGTACTCCAACTCCTGCACTTGTGCCTGCAGCCAGCACCAACGAGAAGCTATCGACGCGCGCTTCCGCTGCCAAGACCATAGGGCGCGTTTCTCACTGAAACAATACAATAATTATATCAATAAAAGAGTATCAAGCCCTTCTTTATCCACTTATTTCAGGAAAAATACTCAAAACAACATTTAAGGCTCTCTTTGTGCTTCAAAACAAAGTTTACATGACTTTCTGATACAAAATTTTATAAGACCTTTTAATTAAAGTAATAAACTGGAAAAACCCCTCTTTCAAAACCTGCACTGGGAAATTCTACAGTAATAGAAATCTTCATACTTTTATATTCATGACTAACATTTTAGTTCTTACATAAAAAACGTCACGTTGAAACAATCAAAGGTCATTGAACTCCATATTATACACGACAGAACACAATTTCAAGTGAAATAGGGTTTTTAAATTGAAAATGGATCAGATTATACAGCAAAACAAGCAACCGTTATCATACCATGAAGTTAATAGACAAATAGTGCATACTACATCTGATAACAAAAGCAGATTCACTTTTATACTGATAAAGTGATAACAGAAAGTTAGGAATGTCTTTGTATACCACTACTATCAATGTAGAACCTTTTCTAGTCTACACAGTTATAATGAAAAAGGGAGGATTTGTGTCTATGGAATGTAACAAGAACCTCAATAAATAAGACAAATTTTATAAAAAAGAAAAAACTACATTATCCCAGATTAACAGAGTATACAGTTTATCCAGGTATGTGAAGTAGTTCCTCTGGATCGCTACAGAAAACTTGAGAACAGCTAGTCAATAATGAAATTAATAAATAGAAGGGATTAATATAACTACTGGGTTCTATCCATAGCAGAGTTACTAGACTTAAGGAATGTCTTCTTGTCAGTCCATGAATTTCTGTAGTTGTGTTTATTTACAGTTACTCACAATTTAATGCTATATCAAGCTGCATTATGTCTAATTAAATATGTTACCCTATAAATGTATAATTTGGTTTCCTTTCCATTTATCCAACAATTATTGTAGTTCACAGAAACCCTGATGTAATAATATAACTTCATAAATTATATCATTAAAATTATGTGCAGTCTTTTTTTAATTGAGCATCTATTAAAGATAATTAATTTATCTATTCTGTATCTACTGTACAGCTAACATAAGTTATCATTTCATGTATTTGTATTATCAATTAAACACATCAATAATTTTCTTTGATAAGTAAACCTTATTAAGTAAAAATTTACAATATACAGTTAAAAATTAATGCCTTACTTTTATACTAGCATTATCTTTATATTTAATCAATAAAAAATATACTATTTGGCAGCTTTTAAAAACTTAGTAATTCAGTAAGATTTCTTCTAAGTAAAATCATCTAATTAGGCTTGATTTCATTAATAAACTATCAGATTTTTTTGAAATTATGAAGTTTTCAATTATTCAGTGTATTAAAAAGTGGTTTATATCCAAAATACTCAAGCAATATTTGTTTACACTGAGTTATGAGCAATGATGCAATATCTTAGAAACATGTGAAAGTAAGAAAATTATCTCACAAACTAGTCTCAAAAGTATTATTTATTTGTTTCTGTAATCATTTTACTAATAAAGCATTACTGAACTATTACAAGGAGTCTATAATACCATGGAAATAAAATAAAAAACATAGAAAATTAATGAGCCAACATTTTTGTATGTAATCATAATGTGACATGCAATATAATGGGATTCAATTGTTTTTTCACAAGTTTTCCTTGTTTTCATATTTTAAATTCAATACTGAACACAGAAACACCAGCACTGTTGTAGCTTCTCAAGAGAAATTAGAGTGTCACTCAAACAATAAGCCCACATCCTGCTAGTCTGCATATCCAATTGTTATTCAACTCAACATAAAATGCATAGGAATAATATTTCAAAGGAATACTAGCTAGGGATCAAATATACAAGCATTTTACACTGAGATACTAATCACTCTGCCTTATTGTTATGGATGCAAATGCTGATTGGTAAGCAGGTCAGCACTTGACCTTCTAACTCAACTTGAACATTATGCTAAGGTTTATTTTATGTGTACCTTTGATATACCTACAATAAACCACTGACTATTATAATGGGACAAATAAGTAAGAAATTCCATATAGTACTCACATGGGCATTTGTTGTTGAAGTGGATTGTTGTATGTGACTGCCTCATCATTACTCTCGGCTCCAGAAGATGACAGTGTGGCATCAGAGTCCAGCTCATGCTTCACCACTGACAGGTGTGAGCGCAGGGCCCCCGCCGTGTCCTCCAGCCCCGTCAGGGTACCGGACGGAATGCCAATACTTGCTGATTTGGATGCATCACCTTTAGATGTCCCAGGATTATAATATTTAGGACCTACAACTGCCCTGGATTGTGCACTGGCCTGTAATGCTGAAGTAGTCTCTACAGTCTTAAGGAAAGTTTTCAGGCCCATATGTCTACCGCCACCGCTATCTCTTCGGGCACCCCGTGTACACTTCTCAAATGACTGAGTGGCTTCCTCAGATACTTTCTTACCTATTGCTCGGGCCTGTAATATTCGTAGCCTTCTTTGTAAAAATGAACATCGTCTTTCTAGTTTGACTTGTACTGTTTTAATCTTCTCTTCCATAGCATCACCCTCAGAGTCCGCAGGTTCTGGCAGGGATTCGAATCCAGAGAGAGGAAATATCGCCTCGGGGTCGTCGGTCGACATGACCTCGCCACCAGAGAGCGCATCGGCCCCCGTATCCATTGTTTTTATAGCTTGAAGCAAATCTCCTTGTTGCTCAAGTTCAGTGCTTCCCAGATCTACTAAGATCTGTTCCATCTCCTGGGAGTCCTTGGCAAGGCTGGGCTGATTCTGTAGCCCCATATCATCTTCGTCCATGTGTGTCACAAGGTTATCGACGGACGTAAGCGCCCGTCTGCGGAGGGCCTGAGGCCTCTCTGTTTCGCCAAGACCGTTGGTGTCGTGGATGTGCGGCTCTCGGGGTGCTATGGACAATGCTGGTGCCATGACCTGCACCTCGCCCGCCGCGGACGCTGGCGCTCGCCGCGTCAGGGCGGGCTTCTCGAACAGTTCATTTCGCCCTTATGTAACACTAATAACAAGTTCACAGCACTGGCACTACACTCAATATCACTAAAACACAACTCTTTGCCACCATTGTCCACGCCAATCAGTCCCCCGCCGGTTCCATTGCGAGCCAAAAAGAACGGCGGGCAGACAGCGACTCGGCGCGCTTCTGAAAACAACGTTTATGAAGGGTTATGAACCGGTTTTTTTCTATTCAAACAACACATTGACATTGCCGATAACTATATCTAATGGAACGTGAAAAATTCTACACACAAAGCACCATAATTCGAAATTTAACCCACGTGATAACGAAAAGAGTACGCTAGCGGTCGCAGTTGCTTGTTTCTCTACGATATGAAACAGGAAATGATACACTTCCAAAACACTCGGCACACACTAGTTCTGCAGTCTATAGAGTTTGTCTGTGTAACACTCGTGTTTCACCGAATGCTTATTATCTAAATAATGACAATGAAGATTTTTTTTAGTAATAATGGCGGAACCAGGCCAAAAAACACTAGCGAACTGGGTAGGTAAGGTACTCATATCCAGTGACGAAACGTTTTGCCGCACACGACTAGCGTTCGCTTCGCATAGAGCGATTTGTGCAAAAGAGATAGCAAGCAAGGCCTTGAACAAATGTACTTGCGCGGTAAAGTCAAATGAGTTTTGAAAAAGATATACCTAATTATAAATTTTTTGAATCACTCTATACCTCAACAATCAAATTTTCTGCAACAATATCTAAATGATTTCTTATAATACAATCTTATTTTCTTGTAAGTATCCAAACGACTACAGACTTTGGCGCCACGCTAGCATCAATTCAAAGTCTCTGACTTAAAACATCACGATATTTCATTTGTTTATCAAAATTCAATAAGACGCATGAATGTAAATAAATTAAATATGTTTTATTGTCGCCAAAAATACTAATAATTTGCTATATTCATCATACAATACTAATTAAGTAAAAGACTAGACTTCCGGTCGCTGAGGAAAATCATTATTTGCGTTCCGTTTTGACAACGCTATAGCTTGAACATAAGCGCACGTTCCGTTTTTGTTAGTATTGTGAGCATTTGATACTACCACAACATGTGTGCTGGGGATTGGTCGTGCATTATATTTAATGAAAATGTATTTCTTGCGCAATATTTCACAATTTAGCATTTCAATTTTAAAAATTACTCCGTCGCATGGTGTTATTCTTCTTTAGTATAATACCTATATCTTTTTTTTATTAGAGCAGAAATAAAATTCCATTGTTCCATTCAGACGTTTCATTCTGCGCAGACGCATTTCGTAATCAAACTATTATTTTTTAATTAATTAGAAGTTGTACACGGTTCTACAGTATAGTAGTATAGTACCAAATTATATAGCTGTACTTACATTCGTTTTTAAATTAGGTACATGTTTTCAGAATGATCAATAACACCGTATACTTATTCATACCTTTTTTATCGGACATTTGTATTTTATATGGGCAGAAATTACGCAATTTGTACGGAGATGGGTATTTGCTGTTGTTTCGTTACGTACCTACCTATCTACTCTCGTTCTACTATTGGCAGGCTTTTAAATCAACATTTCAGTCTCAGATTTTCGTGAAATTGTCATGAGAGCTCCTATGCCCCTCCCCCCCCCCCTCTCCAGATTTACCTTCAAAGCCTACAGAGTACAGGACTTGTGGGTCCCTTAATAATTATATTTCTTCAATAATTAAGATCTGCTTATTGAAAGAAACCGAATTCCTAGCAGCACCAGAATAATATTATTTTCAAAGTAAATGGCTACTGTTTCTGTAATAACTATTTCAATAATATTAGTTACGGAATTACCTACTAATCAATGCTAGCAGTATATTGAACTTTTTAAATAGAACCAACTAGCACAGTATGAAATGGTCAAATAATATTTGTGATGTCCGCTTTCATTTTGAACCTCATTACTATTTTCAGTATCCCAAACATCCCGAACATCATTTTAATTTATTGATTCAATGTGTGTTTATTTAATTTAAAATAGTTTTATAATTTGATGTAACAACTATTCACACTCTCAGACATATTACATATTTACACTATAATTTTGCCACAATAATATTAAAACAGATTACCAGACCAACTCTTATAAAAAAAAAACAATTTTATTCAGTTATGATTAATGTTTTGCTGATTGATGATTTTGTTATGCCAAATAATTTGAAGAAATTATTTGAACATTTGTTATATTTTGTCTCTCACTATATATAACAGATTTGTACATCCAGAAAAACTTACACTGACAAGGAACTATAAAAGAACAATATTAACATTAAAGCTGTTAATTAATATAAAGTGTTAAGTAAAACCAAAATAATTTCTTACCTCTGATAGTTTGAACATTGATTTTGAAAGTTGTATTTGCTCATAGTTGCAAATCAAGAGAAGCATTCTCCCCCACATTGCACAGCAACAAACTCCTATAATTGAGAGAAATTTACAATGAAATCAGACCATATAATTAAAACCACTTGATATTTACTCAATTCCTTTCAGTGCTATCAGTACTGCTGACAGGTGCCTGACACAGAAGTTATAAAAAAATAATGTCACTAGTGTCAATAACTTAAAAACAAAAATCTATTTTTGTACTAATCATTATTAAGATTACATGGTCACATTTGTTAAAGGAAATGTATTTTCATGTTTGTAATACACCTTTGCAGCCAAGGTGGAAACTCAGATACCTCAACTATTGACACCCCTCATAGGGACTCCTACTTAGCTATATGAATATTATTCAAGTCTTACACTTTGCTAACTCACAATTAATCAGCTACTAAAGCACAAAACAAAAACCTAAATAGTAGTTGCAACACATTTTGTAGTTTGTAACTTGTTTGTTCATATCATAGAGAGAAAAATAATAGTGATTGTACCAGTATGTTTCATTACCTTATGTGAATGGCAGGTTGGGTATTATAAAAGTACTTACAAACTTTGATAAGTCTAAAATCCTAACTACTATGTTTTGTATTAGAGAAAAGCCCTACAAGTGATAAATAAGAAAGCTGAAAGTTTCAACGGGCTCCATATTTTCTTGAAATCATGTTATATTAAAAATTTCCATTGTTTTTCAATCCTCAGAACAACCAATATTATTAATTAAAGAAAAAAAGAATCTCCATGTTATTTTCTTTGCAAGTATGTACCTACTTGGTAGAATTGTTTTTAGTGATCTTCAAGCGATACCTCTTTTAGGAAATAAAATTGTTAAACATTAAAAAGTCATAAATATATTTGATATAGTTAGTATTAGTACCTTACATAATAACAAGTTTTCTATGCCTTTGCAAAGTTTACATAAGTACTGTATAATACCTGGGTGATTGGTTAATATAATTATAAGTGAATTATTCGGTAGCTCTAGATTCTATCTCAAAATGAAATTGTTGGCACATTTATTAAATAACTTTTTTCCCATTATCCAATTTCGTATTTAATAAAAAGAGTTTTCCTAATATTCTCTAAAACAACTGTTGTTTTGTTTTAATTTTGTCTGCTGAGTGACAGTCATAAATTTTAACCCACTATTGTGTACCTACCCCATATATACCGTGTCCCAAATAGAGGACTAATATAAAATTGTGCCTAGGTATATCATTTTAGATCTAGAAATGGAATATAACAAATCAAAATTTAGGTAAGTGAAGGTAAAGTCAACCCTCTCTCACCAGAATACAAAACTAGGAAAGGTACCTACTGGGTAAAGTAATTACCTATACCTTCTTACCTTTTCCACAAACTGATAAAAATGAAGTAAATTATCCAGGAATAGTGGTATAACATTTTAAAACTATAAAATCCTTAAGTATTAAACAATTCAAAAAAGATTAGGGGAAGTAAAAATAAATGAAAATTTAAGTTTCAGTAAAACTATGTGAATGCATAAACTTGCATGAAAGTATAATTATTGTTTTAGTAAACATTTAGGAAAAGGGATTTGCAGTAGTAATGGTTTTGATATAATTAAATAACAATTTTATTTATTTTTCCTTACCTTTGCACGCAACGACGTCTAGAGAGGGAATGAGAGGGAAAGAGAAAAGTACGAGTGTAGGAAAAAATCTTAATATTTGTTATATCAGTTTAAAGTTACTATAGCAATGGAAGTTGGTAATAACAATTTTTCTATATTGAATAGAATTTCTTTCAGAACCTACTAAAAATTAAAAATAATTATTTACAGTTTTTCTAAATCTATTACCTACTTCCGCACACTTCCGCAAGTGTCGGCGCGCGTTCCAAATCCCTACCGTCAAATAGGAAAATAGAATAATTATTTGTAATTATTCTACTACATTTATAGAGTTCATTATTAAACGGACAATAGTATAAAGCTATTGTATGTTATTTAAAATAGATTGCACATGTTTCTCAAATATTCAAAGATAATTTACGATTCAAAGCAAAAGCACACGATGAGTCATTCTAGCTTTCGAATTTTACATAGACGCCCGCGACACAAACTGTCAGCGAAATTGGGCCAAACGTCAAATTTGTTCGGTAAATGTTCGGCGCGCACAACTGATGTGAATTTGTTGGTATTATTTCAAAGTTAAATACTATTCAGAATGTCCAAAAGTTTTGATAGAAGTCTTCAGTTACATACCTCGCAGTTTACACCTTTGAAGAATAAAAGAAACAGACAGTTTTTACAGAGAGAAGATACGTTAAATCTATCGCCGATATTGAATGAAACTTCTATATTCAAAAACCTCAACGACACTAGTCTAAGGCAAGTTTTGGACGAATCCTCGATAGTAATAAATCCTGGCGTCACCAGTGAGGGATTGAGCGAAGCATTCTTTGAAATTATTCAAACAAGTCGCCCCAGCGATGTATTAGACACTCTAGCGAGGTTAGCGCAGGTGTGCTGCGACTCTTTGGAATTAGTAGAACCATGGAACAGATACAATGCTCAGAACTATTGGCTAGCTGAGGAGGCAAACACATGGAAACTGCTACATTGTCTGTATGCTGATTCTATTACTGAACACCCGGAATCATTGGACAGTCTCATCACTGAAACTACACTGTCACAGCAGACTTTGGTAAATGCTTTGTTTAGGAGTGACTCGGAATTAAGACTGTTACAACTGCTGGTTGACTGGTTGGAGGCCACTGCAGCTTATCAAGAAGAAGCCACAAAGACCTCTGCTCCAATAATAAGTAACAATATACACTGGGGAAATACTTTACACGAGTTGTTACTTGGATCAAGCTTGTTTAACAAAGAAAAGAGCAAATCTATGGTGACATGCATAGATCCGGATGCACCAAGACGTCAGAGGAAACAAATCCATTCTGATGATCAAAAAGATGATAATGATTTGTGTAAAAGAATATTTACTGAAGTAAGATGTGGTAATTTTAAAGATGCAGTTTCCCTTTGTATAAGCGCTGGGCAGGCCTGGCGAGGGGCTGTGTTGCAGGGTTGGATATTACTTCACTACTTGCCTAAGGAGGAACCTACTTCAGCTTTGGAAATAACTGGTAATCCTTCTAGAGATTTGTGGAAATGGTGTGCATTAGGACTAACCAACAACACAGCTGAGAATATTCATTATAGAGCTACTGTTGGGGTTCTATGTGGGCATCTGGCCAGTACCCTGCCTGCTTGCCAAGGCAATTGGGAAGATTTGCTTTGGGCTCATTTGAGAGCACAGATTGAGACGAGAGTTGATAAGTTTTTACATGAACATCATGCTACAGTTGATGCTAATACCACTCCATCTGATGTTCTGGAACTCTTACAATCAGAGCTGAAGGCTGAAGAATTAAGTTTACAGCAGATTTTTAGTGCTGTTAAAGCCTTGATGGATGGTAAAAAGGAATCATTGTATCAGACGTGCCAGCGTCATCTAATGCTTGGCCATGTCAGAGCCATTATGCAAGATTCGTTACAGTGGATTGAAAACAGTGATGACAGATTCATTCGTTTTCTTGCTCATCTCATTTTAGTCCTAAGACAGATGGGTAAAGACCCTCAACATGATATTGGTGATCAAATTTTGGAGAAATATGTCACAGAACTTATTAGCAAATTAATTGATGGGTCCGTAGAATGTCCAGAACTTATTGCTTATTACACTTCAACTGTGCCAATTGCCAGACAGATTGTGCTCTATGCTGAACTGATGGATCACATTCACAAGAGTGATTACAGAGAGGGAGTTGTCAAAGCAGGACTCAATGCTGGCATTGATGTTGCAGCATCAGCAAGAGTTGCTATCAAAAAGGCTATTACAGACATTCAACAAGGCTATGGAAATTTAGATTTAACATTTACTCAAACCACGGCTGTTGAAAAGGATAAAACTTTGATTCAGAAAGTTATATCATCCCTTGAATGGTTATCTCTTATATCAAACCAGTTGGAGGAAGCTCTGTGGCTCAGTAATGCTATGATTAGAACATTTATCTTCATTGGAAATACAGATGCAGCTTTAGCTTGTCTCGTAAATGTAAACAAGATGTTCCCAGATTTCTTGAGTAAAATATCTCCAAGTTCTGCAGAATTGAGAGAACATTTGTGTTTGAAGGCTTATTTAGAAGCCTTGGAAGGATTTGCTACTTGGTACAGACACTTTATAAGTGGCCAACCTAAAGACGTAGAACCACTCATGCCTGATGCATCATTCTCTGACAAAGTGCATCATGAGCAGAGGTGTGCTCAAGTGGAACAACAAAAAGCCCGCTGGTTGAATGCTGTGCAACACCAAGCTAAGCATTCCAAGAATTTGTTGTACAATGTATTGTTATTCCCTGGAGGATGGCTTCAAGACGAAAATGATAGCACTACCTCCCAAAAGTTCAGTGAAGAAGAAAAACAAGAGAGAACCAAGCAATTGGAGACTCTGAGGCGTCTCTGTATTCCAGAAATTGTTATTTTGATCTTGAAAATATTACAGAGCAGTGAAGACATTGATAATCACAAGGAAGCTCTCAAACTCTGTGATCTTATTGCTGGAGAGAATAGATGTCTCTACAAAGTGTTTACTAAGAGCAAACTAATGGAAGTTTTGGAGAGAATTAAGGAATCATCATTACTGCTTATAGAGAAAGGAAGAGATATGTTTGGATATGAAATAACAGAATAATGCATGTAATTTTTTCATTTTTAAATAAATGTTTGTATTAACAATATAAATATTTGTCTTTGTACACCTAAATAATAAATGAATAAAACATAAAAAAATAGACATACATTCAACATTTACATCTTAGCATCAATAGAGTTGACTAGGGTACAGTGACAGGATTCAGGTTGATCAAATCATTGCTAGATTCTGCCAGGTCCGTGATGGACACTCTTCCTCTTTGCCTAATGAACTTGGCTACATCTTCTAGCTCTTTCTGTGAAATGTAAATGAATTTTCCCCTGTCATCTATGACACCAGTAAGTTCACCAGATGACTGCAAATCAGTTATCCTATCAATGGCAGCTTGAGTTTTCAATTTAAAATGTGCAGCCAAGTCCTCTAGCAGAACAACTTTTTGTGCCTGAAAAACATTATGTAAATTAATTATTGTGTAATTAACACAGTAGTGCAGTAAGATTAAGAACAATTGTGAAGGCTTGATATTCTGCTGCAGATATGTCATTTAAACACTGAAGTATTGGTCTAAATCTTACCTTTATGTAGTCGATGAAATCTTTAAGCATGTTCTCTTTGTCCTGTTCATCATTCTCATCAAAACCTTCCCCTTCAACTGTGAAAGCTGCTTTCATAGCTTCATACTCCTCTTGTTCACGCCTCTTGCGTTCCTCCTCAGCTTTGCGTTCGGCTTCCTCTCGCTGACGTTCCTCTTCCTGAAAGATATTAATAATGTGAAGACTAGAATAAATTCAGATTTGAATTGAGGATGAATACTTGGGTTATTCCCGCTGGGTAACACCCTTTCGTCGACACTGTGGACGATCGGGAAAAAAAAGTTTCGTTCGTTCACAGTGTTGACGAACGCTACTTATTATTTCGGGTAATTCCTGTTCGGTAACACCTTTTTTTTCCTGTCGTCAACACTGTTGACGATCGGGAAAAAAAGTTTCGTTCGTTCACAGTGTCCATGAATGCTGGTTTTTTTTTTAAATATAGTAATAAAAATAAAACATGTCATGGATTTTTAACCCCTCTGCTCGACAAGATTTTGACATATGACTTTACCGTTGATTCGGCGGGATATTTTGAATCGCGACATGGAAGTCAAAAATTTGTACTAACTTTCAACACATGAATTCTAAGTCCGTAATGCCTGATCAGAAGTATTTTAACTATAACTTTAGAGCTCACTTATTTGACAACAACGTGCAAAGGTCAAATGGGGTCAGTTAATTCAGAAAAAGATAATAATTACGGTGTTTTTAAGTCTATCGAAAAGTTAGGCATTTCAAATTTGGTGAAAACTTACCAATAAGTAATCGCATCACTTTCTCAAACACAACACAAACGTCATATTTATAACATTTTCAATCCGTTGCAATACATTTCGTGCACTTATTTATGTTCAATAACTAAAAAATCAGCACATAAAATACACAATAAAAATGAACAATTTACAAGATCAGTCAAGTCACAGACAAGTAGAGTTTGGAATGGAGTATTTTTTTTTTTCAATCAGCGGTGTGCATTCGATACCTAAATCGGAAATCTATTATAAATAATCGAATACCAATTTTATATATACCTATTTTTTAATAGCAACTTATTTCAATTTTATTTATTAATTTTAAATTATAGGTTCAATTTGTTTTTGTTGTTAAGAAAAAAGATATTTAAGTTTTTAGCATTAAATTTTTATATGTATTATTTATTTTGGTGTTGCGTCATTCGTAATAATTTTTAACTTTAATTGAATTTTTATTACCTATTACGGAATTTTAATTTATTCTTATATTATTTCTCAACAATTCTAACATTTTTGTTTCGGCGGAGGGTATGCGGGTGTTCTGAAATATAATGCAATTTGTAACTACCAAAGGTATGTACTTATTTGATGATGAGAAACAATAATAATAATTGATTGATTTGCCCCGCAGGGCATCTGAGGCGGATGACGGGGAGTAGCGACCCCGCGGGGCTATATATCCGAGTGCTCCAGGGAGAGTATACTGTCCCCCATCTCCGGCTTGCCGGAGTGAAGCATGACGGGGGAGAGGTCTCCCGCCTCTTGGCTTGCCTTCACCGGCCGGTCAGAGTGGAGTCGCTAGAGTAGGGTTAGCAGCCCGCTCGGAGGGTAGGTGCCTCGTGGTAAGTGGCGAGTGGGCCGGTGATGCTGGACCCACAGGGAGCGCGTGATCTGCGTTTAAAGTCCGCCGAGGTATCCTCACCCTTCAGCCGCTCATGTACCTGTTGCCCTCTTGTTGCGATTTAGCGACTGATTCCCGGGGGCCCAGTAAGTGAGTTGCCGAGTCTCCACCTGCCATTTTTACGTGTATTTATTACATTGTTATCGGCAGGTGCCATAGTTCCCGTAGTTTCCCCATTCCTAGTCCACTAGCATCCCATCACAATAGCCCAAGTAGTTTTCATCCATAGTTAGCAATAGTTTAGCACAGAACCGGGCATTGTCCTTGGGTACATTTCTATAGTGTATACAGGGATAATCGTCGGTTTTGTGTCACCATTTCATTAAAGTTGTCTCAAAAGGGCTTCAGCGTGTTGGCTTCGGCCCCACGTTCGCCTTCCAAAAATCCGGGACTCTGTAGTCCCGTGGTCGGTTAGAGACATAATAATTGATTGATTTTAAAGTCACCAAATATTTTTAACCGAATCCCAAAAAGGAGGTGGTTCTCAATTTGGATGTTTGTTTTTGGTCGAAAGGGTATATTCCCCATATTTGTTATTAGGTCCAGGATCTGATGATGGAAACCTTGAGAAATCGAGGGCAGCTCTCGAAAATTGTAAGCATAGATAAGGTTATAACTTGACACTCAGATGTATATCTGATAACACTATGAGACAGTAAAGGTTTGGAGCTGACCTGATGATGGAGACCAGAGAAGGTCAAGGGAACTCGACAACCGTACTTCTCTCGTCTCCATCTCCTTCACTGTTGCAGAGGCCTCGTAAATACGAATAATATAAGCACAAACACGAGAAAGTTTAAATATTCAGTTGTCGAGTTCCCTCGACCTTCACTGGTCTCCATCATCAGGTCAGCTCAAAGCCTTCACTGTTGATGCCTGTAGCACACCTCCGCTGCGAAACCCAAAGGGCGAAACCGCCATAGTTTCGCTGTGAGTTGTGAGTTGTTGGGCGGCGAAACAATAGCGAAATTCCCTGCTCTAACGTACAAAACTGACTATGACGTTGTCTCTTTCTAACATGATTTCGCTCATTTGCTTAGGCGCCGTCTACATCTCCGCTCGTTGTCCGCCAGTTGTCCGCCAGGGCGGAGATGTAGACGGCGCCTAAGCAAATGAGCGAAATCATGTTAGAAAGAGACAACGTCATAGTCAGTTTTGTACGTTAGAGCAGGGAATTTCGCTATTGTTTCGCCGCCCAACAACTCACAACTCACAGCGAAACTATGGCGGTTTCGCCCTTTGGGTTTCGCAGCGGAGGTGTGCTACAGGCATTAATAGTGCTACCAGGCAAACACCTGAGTGATAAGATTTCAACCTATGTATTTCTGCAACTTTCGAAAGTCGCCCTCGATTTCTCAAGGTTCCATCATCAGATCCTGACCTAATGATAATGGGACCACCTCGGAAGTACACGCTATCAAACAAAAAAAGAATCATCAAAATCGATAAATAAATGGCTGAGTAATCGCGTAACAAACATACAAAAAAAAAACGGTCGAATTGAGAACCTCCGCTTTTTGGGAAGTCGGTTAAAAATAAGTCGGCGGCGGCCATCTTTCCATCTTGGACCAGCTTTCGATGAACAGCGAACTATTTGCCCCTTCAAACAATAAAATCGTCATAAAATTTTGCGATAACTACACCTAACTACGGCTCTCGTCAAATAGCTTTGCCGCTCAGTTAAAAAGTTGGAAGTAACGAATCGCCATTAAGTTTGGCAGATCTACAGGAATCCTGCACATAAAACACCCGAAGAATAAGTCTTCATTTGCCGTCTTCAGAAACCCTAAAAACCGAAGATTTTTTTTATTCCGGCTACAACGTATTTTCTACCACTGATTTTCTAGCATTTTTTTCAAAATAAATTAAGTAATTTTACTTTTCCTAATTTATTTTCAGATTATGGTAAGTATACAAAAGTACAATTTAGTAATATTATAATATCAAATAATATAAAATTATTAAATCGATTCTTTATTTTAACGAATCGGATCATTCGATGCAAAACTTCTATCACCGTCGCACTCTTGTCTATGCGTCTTCAAATTTAAAAAAACAACTAATGTAAACAAACATGGCGAGTTCGATCAGAATTCCCGGTAATTAAGATTGGATTTTAAAAAGGTATATTTCTAACGGGATGCTAAATATGAAAGGTTTGAATGCGTAATAATAATTTAAATTTATTTAGTTATTTTATTTAGTACTCACAAATGTGGTTTGATTGGAAAGAAAATAAATATGAGCGTAAATAATTAGGAAAGTGTATGACTGATTCACAGACCCCAATTGGGGTCTAAACCGAGCTTACGGTGACATTGATGTTCAGACCCCGATTGGGGTCCGCTACGGATTTGACGGTTAAAGTGTAAATCAAATCAATTTATTTATTCATATACATTTTGGGTATTAAATATGTTCTCAATTTTATTAAAATTAGTACTACCAAAATCTGCCTCAGAAGGCGTATGAATGTAATTTCAGTATGAAGATTGTAATATTAATCACATACATTAATTTTCATGTATTAATATTTAACAAAATCAAATTAAATGCATTTTCAACAAACAAAATTATTAACAATACAAAGTTATGATAGAAAAATAAAAATATTCACATCACAATATAACTAGGCAAGTAAGGATACAGTATGTAGTAAAAATTTAAAACGTAAGAATATTAGGAGAACAGTGCGTATGTCAAGGTGTTTCTAAGTTATTGTCATTTAAAAAATCATTAATGGTGTAGTAACATTTTTGGACCAAGAGGGCTCTAAGTGCTCGTTTAAATGTGGTCAAGTCGTATTCTTTTATTTTTTGTGGTAATTTATTATATATTTTTGGGGCACTGCAGAGCAAACTTTTGGTCATTAGGGTTGTTTTAGCACTATGTAGACACAGCCTGTTGTCATTGCGCCTGTTGCGCTTTATTACATCACATATGCGTTGAAATAAGTGAGGATTTTTGTGTACAAATATTGATACCTCCAGAATATATAGTGACGGAAGCGTCAGGATTTTATGCTTGAGAAAATATGGCTTACAGCTAGGGCTGCCATCTCGAATTTCGCCAAACCCGGACAAAGATTAAAAAAAACCCGGACATTTGACGTAAATCGCATTTTTTCCCCGGACGGGTACTCTTACACCGAATGAGGTTAGTGTTTTGTAACATAATGCCGATAGATACGGAAATACAGTTAGGTGCTTTCTTACATGAAAAGTGTCCAGGTTTTCCCCGGACGCTTTTTGAAAACCCGCCCGGACGTCCCCCGGACGGGGTCAAAACGAGGACAAATCCGGGGAAACCCGGACGGATGGCAGCCCTACTTACAGCTATCAGTTGACTGAAGATCAAACATCGACCGCACACATCGCTTTTGGGCTTTAAATACCATAATACATAAAATATGTAAAATGGTTATTATGAACATGATAAGGCCATTTTTTTATTTTCTAGTTAATTGTGTTTTAAAAGATCTAACATAATCCATTAAAATATTTTAAAAATCCAAACAAATAAAAACCAGCATTCATGGACACTGTAAACGAAAGAAACTTTTTTTTCCCATTTGTCAACAGTGTTCAACAACAAACAAACTAAGAGTCATTTTCAATAATAGATTACTTATTTCCATAAAGAGAACCAAACAGCATTTTACTTACCTCTTGTTTTTCTTCAACCTTTTTCCTTTCTTGTTCTAATTCCTCATCTTTTTTCTTCTTCATCTCTCTCATTTGTTCCTCTGCTTCTCTAGCCTTCTTCTTTTCCATTTTAGCTTCTAGCTTTGCTCTTTTCTGTGAACATTTGAATATAGTGTTAAGATGGTTTTATACCTCCATTTTTAATAATAAATTCAATTCATGCTTTATACAGTAGTAAAATATGGCAATAATACAAAAAAAGTCATGAATTTCATACCTTAGCACCCATGTTATCATTGAATTCAACTTTTTGTGTTTCTGGTGCATTCTCTTCATCAGCCTCCTCGACAACATCTGGTTCCTCTTCAAATGCAGCAGCTTGGTGTCGAGCAGCTGCAAGAATATATTTAAAATAAGATTTCTTGCATACATAAGTCAATTTAATTTGGTACAATTAGATTATGTGTTGAATGAGTTCTGTACCATTTGCTCTCATCCGAGCTCTTTGATTGCGGACTGCTTGCACTCTCCCTGGCCCTCCATCTCTCTGGGCCACTGCTCTAGGTCTTGCTCCAGCTATAACAAATATACAAAGAAGGTTTACAACTGCAAGAAACTCAACAGATGGATGAAAATGTTATGTGGTGAATTGGATAGGTATAAGTATGTTTTTGTTTACCTTGAGGTTTGACTTGCGATCCCACTCGTACGAATGCAACAGAGAGCAAAACGATAACAATAGCGCTAATTATAGCAGCAATAATAAACGGATCCATAGCTGCAATCTAACTAAAACAATGTTCTACACTTAACTATCTTTTCATTTAGAAATCTATTTATGCTAGATTTTAGTTTCAGTGTTATAATCTATGTTATCAAATACAATCGGAAAATTTTGGAGAAAAGCGGTATGAACCCGAACAGCTGAAAAACTGAAAAACACGGAGCTGTGAACACTGTGAATGAAAGAAACGTCACGTCACTTGACGTCACCATACAAGTGTCATTCTGTGCAATTATTAAAAAACTCAATCCTGGGTAGACCATTGGGTAGACTATGCGTTGCGGAGGTTTAGGCCTAACCGAACAAATTAAAATGGATTTTGGATGAAAACCATTTGAAAAGGATAGTTTAAAAAAAAAAAACTTAAATATGAATAGCTTAAAAAAATGGTTTTCATGCTCAAGATATGAACATCCATGACCTAAAACTTGACTAATTTCCTTTTTTTTACTATGGGTATTTCCCGGTAGTTTTAATTGTTCTATTATATGTACTATTATATAGGTAATTTTTAAGGTTATGTTTATACTACTTATCTGATGTTTATAAATATTGCGCACCATCTAGCTAGACCATGATACCCTTGCTAACGTAGGTGGGTATGAGGCCCATCAAACCAGTGAGTAGCCGAGAAGTTCCCTCTTCTCATTCAGTGATATGCTTGAACGCAGGAATTTTATTGGTTGCTTAAAAACTCCTCAGTTCGGCTCTGCTTTGATGGAGTCCGGGCCATTTCGCTATTGCAGCATGTATAATTGGTCGAAGGATTTACTTCACTAAATTATGGACTACAATTATTTATTGAAGTGAATGCGTCGACTGTCTGAATTCATTTTTTTTTTATGTTTGACTGAAATTATTTATTTATTTATTCTTTATTTTATCGATCTTATCGATCGCGGTAATAAACATCTCTAAGTAATTTTTAATTTTGGTCATATGACGATGATGATGATAATATGGAATGTTGCACTAATGAGGCTATTTTTGGTAATAATCCTAATTCTTTAGCTAGATATTAGCGCAACACATGCATTAAGATTAAAATGCTGGTTTGTTTTTCAGTGAATATGAAAGTGATAATTTACGACCCGAAATCTGGAGGCTATATAGAAACCGTGTTTGGCAACGGTATGCATATCGAGGTTCAAAACCCTAACGGTGAGTTCTTGATATCTCGCATTTACCAATCACCAGCCAAGATATCATTTACATCGTTCTTTCCGGGAGACCACACTTTCTGTATGACCTCCGAAATGAAACCAGGGGCCCGATTCTCCTAAGTTAACAATGTCAAAATCGAGTAGAAATCGAATCGCAATATGATCGCAATAGCAGTTTTAACCATATCGGGCATTCTGCTACTAATAAAAGACCAATCGTATTCGATTGTCATTTGATTGGTGTGCGATTGGTCTGCTATTTTGGTGATTTTGGTCCATACGGTAGTTTGCTGTACAATCATTTTGCAATCGTAAATCATTTGCAGACAAAATGATTCATTATTGAATGACAGAAAAGGATTAAAATGTTTATTTCAAAGAAAAAATAGCGGAATGCCACATACGCTTCAATCGTAATCGAGTCGGGATCGGATCTCAGTCGAATCGAGTCGAACGTGAATCGTATGACGCTTAAGTAAAATTAGGAGAATCGGGGCCCAGGGTTTAGTGGTTTCGTACATAGAGTGAGTGTTTTGAAAAAACTAAGTTTATTTTTATATATTTTTTTAAACACACAATATTACAGCCATTAACGGCTTAATAGTGTCCTCAGAAAGTGATTGTAATCGCTGGATTTGTATACGCTATTTGTTTTAATGTCATAAGTAATGATTCATGGGCAATTAAAATGGTATGTTATAAAGATGATCTTAATATTTTAGTAACAAATTGTGTTTACAGGTGTACATGCTTGTGAGGTACGCTTCGCTACACCACCCACAACATGGGATTGAAGACCGCTCGCGCCGAACGCGTTATATTTACGTTCGTGCTATCTCGCTCGCGCGCGCATCTGTCTCGTTTCTTTTAGGTACTCACAGAGTCTTATCAGAGCGTTCTTATTGGACAATCGCGCGACGCTCTCGCTTGAGCGTTAACACTACTTCGGCCCCTGTAATTTTAGACTTAAGCTCGTTCTGTATTTACAAAATATACGATATACTATACTCTTCTACTTTACACCATCATTGCTGTTTTATTTATCAACTTTACTTGCATTGCTGCTACATTTTGGTGACCCCGAGAGAAAAATGATGGAACACAAGCAAGAAGTTAGCGAGCCTACAGAACTCGCTGTCGTCTCCGTGCAGTCGCGTCTCCTTCCCTTCTGGCGTGAATATCCTCGCATGTGGTTCATTCAATTCGAAGCCGTCGTCGAGCCGCAGAAGACCAATGACGAAAACAAATATCGTTACGTCCTGGGCCAACTACAACCGACCGACCTTCAACATGTCACAGACATCGTGATCAAGCCGCCAGAAACTAAGAAGTACGAGGCCATCAAACAACGCCTTCTCTCCGTGTACGAGCAGTCCGAGGTGAAAAACTTTAAGAACCTCATCAGCGGATTGGAACTTGGCAACCAAAAACCGTCTCAGTTGCTACGACGTATGCGCGAACTCGGCGGCAACATGATCACCGAAGATGGCATCAAGATTGAGTGGATGAACCACCTTCCGCCGCAAATGCGAGTTGTGCTGTCTGTGAACACAGATTCATCACTCGATATGCTCGCGGCAATGGCAGACAAGATGATGGAATATTCCGAGTCGGCAAATATCGCAGCTGTCTCTTCATCTCAACCAGATTCTGCGGCAGTAAACCAGCAAATCATGTCCGCGCAGATACAAGTTCTCTCAAAACAACTCGAGAATCTGACACTCGAGATCTCCGAACTTCGTAGCCGTGGAAGACCAAACCATCGCCGTTATCAGCGTTCCCGCTCAAGATCAAAGTCCACTGCAAGGCATCAACACGATCCCAATCGAGTATGTTACTACCACTACCGATTTGGAGATCAGGCAAGACGCTGCGTGTCACCGTGCGCTAGGCGAAATCAAAAGAAGTCGGAAAACTAGAAGAGGCACCGACCGTGGCGGACGTCGGTGTAACTACGACAAGTAACCGCCTATGTGTCTTCGATGGCAACACGAATCACCGTTTCCTCGTTGACACCGGTGCGGATATCTCCGTCCTAGCCGCCACCCCAATACATAAGAAGAAATGTTCGCCAACATCATACAAACTATACGCTGCGAACAGTTCACCAATCAATACCTACGGCGAGAAAGATCTACAAATCGACCTAGGCCTCAGAAGACGATTTCGCTGGTCATTTGTAGTCGCAGATGTCAAAACATCGATACTCGGAGCTGACTTCCTTCGCCACTTCAAACTCCTCGTCGACTTGCATCAAAAGAAGCTAATCGACAAGGTGACACAACTATCGATAAACGCCGTAGAAATCTCGTCGATGCAACAAGCCGTTTACGTACTTAGCAACAAGCAGACATATCAAGACATACTCAAGCAATATCCAGATCTACTGCGACCTATGTCCTTGAAAACGCCCGCTAAACACAACGTCGTGCATCACATCGAGACTACGGGACAACCTGTCTTCGCCCGTGCTCGCCCCCTGCCGCCCGACAAATACAAAGCGGCTAAGGACGAATTCGAACGCATGATGGAAATGGGCATATGTCAACCTTCCAAGAGCCCGTGGGCCAGCCCACTCCATGTGGTAAAGAAGAAAGATGGCAGTCTACGAGTGTGCGGCGACTACAGACGTCTAAATTCAGTCACGCTACCAGATAAATACCCGATTCCGCGCATACAAGACTTCACCTATCAACTACACAATAAGAAGATCTTTTCAAAACTCGACATGAAAATGGCCTACTACAAAATACCAATAAACAAAGAAGACGCTCAGAAAACGGCAATCATCACACCCTTCGGGTTGTTTGAATTCACCTGCATGCCGTTTGGCCTACGTAACGCTAGTCAAACTTTCCAACGATTCATGCACGAGGTTCTGCGCGGCATCGAGGGATGTTTTTCATACATCGACGATATCTTGTTGTACTCAGATAACGAACAAGAACACAAGGAATTACTGCATCGAGTTCTTGACCGCTTGAACAAATACGGCGTATCACTCAACGTAAACAAATGTGAATTTGCACAGGCGAAAATCAATTTTCTCGGCTATGAAGTAACAGCGGACGGCATAAAACCAACCGAAGAACGGATAAAAGTCATATCCAGTTATCCTCAACCGAAAACTATCATCGAGCTTCGTCGTTTCCTGGGCATGCTGAACTTCTACAGAGATTGTTTACCAAATCAAGCCGACATGCAAAGTGAACTCAACAAATATCTGCACAATGGGAAAAAGAATGACAAAACGCCTATCACGTGGACGCCGGCCGCCGAACAAGCATTTCAAAAATGCCGCCAAAGCATACTGGAATGTGCAACACTATCGCACCCTATCGCCGGGACCCCACTCTGCATCATGACGGACGCTTCTGACCACGGCATTGGAGCGGTGCTACAACAACGTGACAACGCAGCCTGGAAACCGCTAGCATTCTTTTCCAAAACATTGAGTGCTACGCAATCACGATACAGCACGTATGATCGCGAACTACTAGCGATCTACGCGGCTGTGAAACATTTTCGAAGACTCATCGAAGGCTGTGACGTCACCGTCTACACTGATCACAAACCGCTGTCCTATGCGCTCTCAAGGCCGCAAAGTAGCAGCGACACTCAGCGACGTGAGCGACAACTCCACTTTATCAGTCAATTCGTCAAGAACATCGTGTACGTAAAGGGAGAAGAAAACTCAGTCGCTGACGCCTTATCTCGTATTGACGAAATACAATGCCCGTCAAACATCGACTACGACAAGTTATCACGTGATCAAGATCAAGACGATGAGCTGAAACAATTGAAGCTGCAGCCGAATTTAAAATTCATCTCAGTTACTTTGCCTGGCACGCAACGACCAATCACGTGCGAGATGTCAACGTCCACGCTTCGCCCATACTTACCACCGGCACATCGTTTTGCTGCATTCAAAGCGCAACATGATCTCTGCCACTCTGGTATCAAGGCGACTAGGAAGCAAGTGACATCGAAGTTCTTCTGGTCATCCATGAACAAAGACGTAACAACGTGGACAAGAAACTGCGTCGGCTGTCAGCGAGCAAAAGTACATCGTCACGTCGTCACGCCGCTAGGAAGTTTCCCGCCATCTCAACGCTTCGAACACATACATATCGATATAGTCGGCCCACTTCGACTATCTTACGATTATCGATATTGTGTTACGATCATGGACAGATTTACAAAGTGGCCAGAAGCTGTACCAGTGCGCGAAATAACAGCTGAGATCGTCGCAAAAGCGCTGTATGAAAACTGGATTGCGAGATTCGGCTGCCCACTACGTATATCAACCGATCAAGGCAGGCAGTTTGAATCGTCGTTGTTCAGCGCGCTAATGAAGAAACTCGGCATTACACGCATACGTACAACTGCATACCATCCGCAGTCAAACGGTCAAATAGAGCGCTGGCATCGTACGCTAAAAGCTGCGTTAATGGCTAGAGGCGCAACTACCAACTGGAGTGACGAACTTCCCACCGTACTACTTGGCCTCCGAACAGCGCTGCGTGAAGACAACAACCTAAATCCCGCGCTAATGACCTACGGTTCTACGCTACGTGTGCCATCGGATTTCTTCGCGCCGACTACTACAATTAACATGTCGGACGAAGATTACGTACGCTGCCTCACACAAACGATGACGTCACTCTCACCTTCGTGCACTACCGCGAGAACATCAGCCAGTCCCTTCATACATAAGGACCTCGGTACGTGCACACACGTCTTTGTGAGGAACGATACCGTTCGAGCGCCGCTAACACCACCCTACGATGGACCGTATCCTGTGCTACAGAGACACGAAAAATTCTTCAAGATACAGCTACCGAATCGAGAGACAGTTGTATCGCTGGATAGACTGAAACCGGCATACATCTGCAACGAAAATGATTCGCCAAACACTACGTGTCCTACGAGTACACCGAGCATCGTGGATCCTGTACCTTCACAGCAACCCTACGTCACCAGGACCGGCAGAGTATGCAAGCCAAACGTACGCTTCGCTAAGGGGGGGGTACTGTGAGGTACGCTTCGCTACACCACCCACAACATGGGATTGAAGACCGCTCGCGCCGAACGCGTTATATTTACGTTCGTGCTATCTCGCTCGCGCGCGCATCTGTCTCGTTTCTTTTAGGTACTCACAGAGTCTTATCAGAGCGTTCTTATTGGACAATCGCGCGACGCTCTCGCTTGAGCGTTAACACTACTTCGGCCCCTGTAATTTTAGACTTAAGCTCGTTCTGTATTTACAAAATATACGATATACTATACTCTTCTACTTTACACCATCATTGCTGTTTTATTTATCAACTTTACCTGCATTGCTGCTACATGCTCATACAAGTAGGTGAGCATGCAATAAACTATGCTAACGAAGAGCCGCAGCTTCAACTAAGGATCGGACATCTGCTTAACCAAGTAGAACAAATTAAAAAGGAACCAAGTTATCAGAGGGTATGTTTTGGGAGTCTAAATGTTATTTTTTTAAGCTTCAAGCATTTACTATATGGCTATAACTACGTCCAGCTGAGTACACCATAATTATTTCTTCACAGTTTTTTTTAAGAGGCTTTCAGCCTTTAAAAATGCTTAGCTCTTTTTAGGATTATACAAATAATATTAAACGTTTTTTTTTCTTGCAGTGTCGTATCGATCTTTTCAGAGAGGCTTCAGATGATATAACCCAGCGGATAATTTGGTGTAGCCTACTCACAACCTTCGTTTGCATCATCATTGCCAACTCGCAAATTCGTCATATAAGGAGTTTGAAGTGGATTAATTATTTCCTAGTGAGATACGATTCGAGATATGCACAAGTCTCGATAGAGCGCAGATAGAACTCAGAATATTCTGATGATATTGAATGAACCATCGAGACACGAAAACAAGGGACAGTGTTTGATGTGGCATAAATAAAAAAGCGAATAGAGTTAGTATGTACCGCTGCCCTCGAGTTTTGATTTGTTCTTCTGAGGAGGAAGTTAGTTAGGTACATTTGACGATTACAAAAGAAAGCCATAAACCGAACGAGAGTCCAGGGGCCCGATTCTCTTAAGTTAATAATGTCAAAATCTAATAGAAATCGAATCGCAATATGATCGCAATAGCAGTTTTAACCATATCGGGCATTCTGCTAACGCAAACCAATCAAACGCAAACCAATCAAACGCAAACCAATCAAATGGCAATCGAATACGATTGGTCTTTTATTAGTAGCAGAAAGCCCGATATGGTTAAAACTGCTACTGCGATCATATTGCGATTCGATTTCTATTCGATTTTGACATTATTAACTTAGGAGAATCGGGCCCCAGAGAGAGATCAGGCGCAGGACCGACACAGTGCCGGCTTTAACTCTACTAGCGCCCTGGGCGAGATTTCTACGGCGCCCCCAACTGCAATTCAAACCCATACGAAAAACAGAGACATACGTAGTTACCGATTGCGCGAGCGAAGCGAGCGCGATTTATTTTTTTTTTATAGTGAACAAGTCAAAGCAAAAATTACCTAAAATGTAGCCCAACCGTACATAAGTTATTGCTGGTTGGTGCAAAAACACGGGAACACAGGTTCTGATTGCGCGAGCGAAGCGAGCGCGAAATTTTTTGTTATATTTTAGAACTCAAAACGAAAATGACTTAAAATGTAGCCCAAACGTAGATAACTCTTTGTTGGTGTTGGCGCCTATGAATTAAAATTTTGGGACTTAAAGTAGTACCATAAACAGAAACTAGAAGTTACTTTCTTATTAATAAAAGGACTTAAAAACGACGTTACCTTTTTGCTAGGGTAGACAAAAAAATGTTGAAAAATAAAAACAACTATAAAGTGAAGCAAGCCCGAAAAAGCTTTTTTGAGATCACTAAAAGTCCTTAACATATATAATAAAAGGCGACTGTGAAGTGAAGAAGTCGCGAGCGAAGGGAGCGTGAATTTTTTTGACTATTGGGACATTAAATTAAAAGTAGCTATATGTGAAAAAGATGTAAGTGTGGAGTAAAGAAACCGCGAGCGAAGCGAGGGCGAAAATTTTTGAGTTTTGGGACATGAAAGTAGTGCATCTAACGCGCCCGGCATTGTATGACAATACATTAATTTAATTGAAATTTCTTGGTCAAGGAGCGTACCGCGGCGCCCCTGAGCCCGCGGCGCCCCTGAGCCCGCGGCGCCCGGGTTATTCGCACACCCTGTACCATAGGTTAAGGCGGCCCTGATGCTATCCATACATTTGGATACAGTTCTTGTAAGCTGCGATCTTTGATGAAATTTAAAACAAAAATAGGAGTAAAATTCTGATCAAGGATTGGTTGGGGGCGCCTGCGGCGCCCCTTATGTCCGGCGCCCTGGGCCGTCGCCCAACCGCGCCCTACCCTAAAGCCGCTACTGGACCGACATTTACGTGCTCTCCGTTGCACGGCTGTATCAATCACCAACTTCCAAGCCGCGGGCTGCTTTGTAATGCTACATTCGCACGCGCGCCGCGCAGCCCGGCGGGCTGCCTGGCGGGCTGCGCGGCGTGCAGCCCGTCTCGGGCCGAGCGGACATTCAAGCTGTTCACACGCGCGCCGTCGTGTCAGTCAGTGCAAGAATGGCGAGCAGCGAGGATCTCGGTGTTGTTGCTGTCATAGCCTTTGGCTTAACTTATTTTTATTGGAAAAAGAAAAAAAATTATGAACGACGTTGACCATTCCGGCATGTTGTAATCTCCGACCGTAGCGACTTTCTTAGAACGTTGAATCGTCGCGAAAGCGCAGGAGAGACTGACTGCCCGTGCGCGTGTAAACAGTCGCCGGGTGCCCGCACATTCATCCTTTGAACTTTGCCAAAAAACCGACACTCACCCGATTCGCGGCATTCACGGGCACGGGCGCGTTCACGGGCTCGGGCCCGTGAAAACCGTTTACACGCTCGTGAACGTGACTGTGCCCGTTGAATGTTGAGTTGAACGTGCGCGTGTGAACGCACCATGAAAGTCTTCTGAAACCCACAAAGCGATTTCGGCACGACTCGAACCCGAGAACTCGTGATCAGCAGCCGCACTTACACAGCTAGACCAACAACCACGCAAATCTATGCTTCATCATCATCATCATCATCATCAGCCTATCGCAGTCCACTGCTGGACATAGGCCTCTCCAAGTGCCTCTCATCTAATCTATGCTTAAGATGTCAATATTTACGTGCGCTGAATCTGAACCGCAATGATTTGACGTTTCATGATTTCGGTGACGTGTGTCATGTCATTAGTTTTTTGCCGATTATTCTGAGTTGGAAAAATGGAATTATTTAGATTTTCGTCGTTATTTGCGCTATTTATCCTATTGGATGCGGCGTCAGCTTTGTATTTCCACATAGCAGAAGGTGAAAGAAAATGTTTCATAGAAGAAATACCGGACGACACAACTGTTATAGGTAACACTTTCTTATGCCTTATCCCTATTTAAAATTTTGATTTTATCTGCACAGAGAATGTCTTATAACACTTGTTTATGTATATTTCAGTGAATTACAAAGTGGAACTATATGACCCAAGATCAGGCGGCTTTATGCCTTCGACTCCTGGCATAGGGATGCATGTGGAGGTGCGCGATCCCAACGACAAAGTGTTGATGTCTCGTGTGTACTCGTCGGAAGGCATGATCTCGTTCACTTCGGCCACCCCGGGAGAGCACGTCATCTGCATGTACTCCAACAGCACATCTTGGTTCAGTGGATCACAACTTAGAGTAAGTATTGCAGTGAAAGGGAATTAGAGAAAATTAATTAATTGTGGCAACACTGCTTCTTATAAGATATAAGGCAGCTATAGAATCTGTTGTTTCTATTATATCAATTGTTTTCATAGTTATTGTAATTCAAAGGTACACTTGTATAAACATAACGAAGTTGGTAAGCTAAATATTTCATAACAGTTCTATTCATTTTATTACTAGTGGTTTCATGAGTAGAATACATGAAGTAAATCTGTTGGCATGCGGGTGACGCCACGTGAAACAGCTAGTAGCTCATAAAATTAACACAATACAAGTGTTAATTTATAAGAGCAATGAGCTCACTGTTACTGATAAATGTAACTTTATTAAATGTTACAGTTGTGTATTACTTGGCTTGTTATGAGTGTTTAAATAACCTAAGAAGAACATTATTTTATACATTGAACATGCATGTCATAGAAAATATATTAAAAAAAAAAATACACCAGAAATCTGGCCAGTATAATCTGAGTGCATATTTTCAGCCTCTTTACAATTTTGTTTTGTTACAGGTGCATCTGGACATTCAAGTTGGTGAGCATGCAGTGGACTATGCCAACGTAGCCCACAAGGACAAGCTGACTGAGCTCCAACTGAGGATCAGACAACTGCTCGACCAGGTCCACCAGATCACTAAGGAACAGAGTTATCAAAGGGTGGGTGTTCAGAATTATAAGGCATTTTGGCGTTTACTCACCTTTTTTCAGGCCTAGATAAAATAAAAACTAATTACTACAGGTATAGGTCCTTTCTTATACAGATATGCCTTCTTTGGGGTATACTGGAAGTTAATATTTTTTTTTAAAGTTCATATAGGCTGTTACAGGAATAGTTCAGGTCCAAAGCACAGAAGAATACTCTTTAGACCTATTTGATTGACATTACCAAGTTTTTACAAGTGCTTGAATCTTGAGGCTGTCTTGCTTTTTTTTCTATTACATATTGTAATGTAATTATTAAGCAAGAAAATCTGGTAAACTTCTCTCTTTTATCTCAATAGTATTAAAATTCTTTCTAAAATAATTCTCTCATATTGCAGCACCGTGAGGAGCGTTTCAGACAGACTTCAGAGAGCACAAACCAGCGAGTGCTGTGGTGGAGTTTGCTGCAAACTGGAGTGCTGGTCGGCATCGGCTACTGGCAGATGAGACATCTCAAGAGCTTCTTTGAAGCCAAGAAATTAGTCTAAATTACTTTTAATTATAATAAACTTTTCTAAGATTAGTTGAGTCCTATTATTTTCGTAATATCCTAAAACCTGAATTATTTATGACTTATGTTTTGTGAGCTCTGTAAATGATCTGTAATTTTCAAATAAATAAATTTAAATGTGAAAATAGTTTATTTTTAAATTATTTACACTTATCACCTAGAAAGTACGTAAAAAATAGCACCATGATATAGTGGAAATAACAATTTATCATCATTCTATGGTATAACGTACTTACAGTTGCTAAAAATCACAATAGTAAGAAAATACAAAACGGTGAAACAATATACAAGATAGTAGGAATGTTTTAGAGGTTGCTAGTTCAATCCACTATAGTTCGGCCATTCAGAGAATGCGTTCCTGACACGTCGCGATTGAACTGACGACGTAATAACATTCATTGATTATTGATATAATAATGTTGTTTTAATGCTCCTCAATTGTTAAAACGGTAAACAACCAGCAAAAATATTTTTATCGTAACTGCAACGCCATTGCAAAGTTACGTCGTCAGTTCAATCGCGACGTGTCAGGAACGCATTCTCTGAATGGCCGAACTATAGTGTAAGTTATATATAAACAAATGTTTAGAATTGCAGTCCACCATATTTGTTTTATAATTGCTGAACATAGTTACTTTGTACTATAAGGAAGTTATTAGCGAATATTATTAACTGATAACTTCAATTTAATTGGTACTTGTATTGTTTTGCTATTTCTGAATACATAGGTTTAATGAATGTGACCGATAAAGTTGTTACAAATGATAACCAACTAATCAATTTTTTCAACTTTAAATACACTATCTAAATAATTTACAAACAGTGATGGGTCAGCTTTTGGGAAAGGATTTAACAATGTGAAATCTACCATGTTTAATGTACTTATTATAGTATCACAGGTGCAGTAATACAAATGAGAGTCAATTTGAAGTTGTTCAGCTAGTTCCAATTGGTGATTATCCATAAGATCTTCGTTAACAACTACTAAAAGAGGTTTGTTTGCTTCCAAACTTTCTAGACAACTGCCAGCACCAGCGTGGCTTATAACTAAGTCTGCGTTCTTTATGTCATCTAGAATAGAGTCCTTAAGCCTGTACATGGTTATTTTAATACCATTCTTCTCAAATTCACCGGGTTCAGCGTTACTATTGCCAATCTGAAATGTAATCTCCTTACAGCCGATATTTTTCAACGCTGTCAATACAGGTTCGGTCACGATGTAGTCACAAAGTAAATCAAATCTTGTTGTACCAACTGTTATAAAGATTTTTTTATATTGTGCCGACATTTCGCAAAAATAAAACTATATTTTTTCGTAAACAGGTGTTTCGTTTATTTTGACAGTATACGTCACATGCATGGCACGTCATGTTTTAGTGCTGTCACTGCCAGAAAAATTCTTTCGCAATGGTAGTTTTTAATCGAAAAACTTGTAACAGGTTGTGATAAGTAAAATATGTTTAACTAGCTGTAGCTTGCGATCCTAATTGCGTGTTAAGGAAACCACTTCTCGAACCCGGATAAAAGTAGCCTATATTCTTATTTACGCTCTTGAATTGTGTACTTAGATACTTTTCATACCGATATATCGATTCAGTAGTTTTTTCCGTTTAAAAAAAAATCTTTGTTTTTAGAGGAATGATTGTTCATAAAATTGATTAGGCTTATAAGTACTCATTGTATCATATCATAATTTGAAACTACTGAAAATATATAATAAATAAATATATCTTAGCATTTAATTATTCATTCACTTACAATCCTTGGCATTTCAATACACGATTAGGTTTAACTTGACCCGTCCTTGTGCTAATTTATCAAGTAGGTACTTACCTAAACGATATAGGTAGGTAGGTATATCAACGAAAAGGTATCAATTAACATCAGCTGAAACTTCCTCTCCTAAAATAAACCAATCGAGTTGGTTTCATGGTTTCATAAATTGATTGTGGTTTTGAAAATGTTGTAGTGAAGGTACAATTAAACTTACATGTACCTACAATGATATATATCATCGTCGTCGTCACAATGTGGGTAAAAAGTTTTGATTGAACTCATTATATTGCCTTGAATATGAAATACGGTATTATAAATGAAGTGACAGTAGCTTCATACGTATTCGATATGGTTAGTCATCCCTTTGTTATATCAAGTCTTTCACTTCTCAAACAAATGTTAGCTTTTAGTCCATCTACCTCAGAGGTGGGCAGAAATACAGAAATACAAGAGACTTTCGAGACTTTCAACAAGTTAAACAATATGTTCGACGATGATGGTTTGATCTTAAGTTTATTCATTGGGTGAAATGAGTACGTACTGGCATCTAGGTCGACTTTACGGGTGCTTAGTCTTAGGACGACCTAATATGAAATCGAATCACGATAGCTACACAAGGTATCACGTAGCGCGCACGTAATTATAATGAATTTTTAACGCAACTCCTGACCTTTTGGGAACGGATTCTTGGCATGTCTAGGGTGATTCTTTTTGTTTTTAAGGACGCCTTTTCTACCTACATCGAATGCCTTCTACCGACACTATTTGTGTTTTTGTAGGTACATAATAAGTTAATAGATGCAGACTGCGTTATGTTATGAAGTTGAGAAATTAGTAACTGTTTAGTATTTGTCATGAGGATACTAAGATGATCCTCTGACCGATAAATCAAACATTGTTGGGATGAGCAAAGCCTGCTTTTGATATAAACAGGTTGACGACTAAATAATGAAGAAAACGAAACAAAGATTAGAATTTCGGGTTTATTAGAAGCTTGTAGGTAATTCTCGAAGTCTCTCTCTGGAAATAGAACCTCATGATGAAAAAATACCTCGCAGATATAATAAGTATGACCTAAGCCGATCTAAACTACACCTAAATACCTTAAAACGAGTAAAATTCGAAGATCAAACCGCCTGTACATTCATTCACAAACTACTAGATATTGTTCCTCGAAGCACGAAGCTTTCGAGCGGGTACGTTCGTGCAAACCACACGAAAGGTTAACATGGAACATCTGTGCCCCGGTTACTGCTAATTACATTAAGCCTTATTAGTTACCAGAAACTTCTGATTGGATATCAATAATTACTATTTTTGCTTTACGAATTATGAGTGGGTTTTCATTCGGAAAGTGTGGATATCGGTCTGCGATCGTGTTGGCCGAAAATGAAAGTATGGATACTAAGTTTTGTGTGTCTGTTTGTGAGTGTGTCTGGAGAGGATTTCCCTTCGTTGATCACGGCAAACGCTTCTATAGGTAAGTTTGGATAGCAGAAATCAATGAGTTATATAATTGCATTTGCACTCATACCAAAATCACATAAGAAGTCAGCAAGACAAATGCGGATCTTGATGTTCAAGGAGATTCAACATTAGACTGTAGAGGTTTAATTAAAAATGTAAAGAAAACTTAGTATTTTACGTCTTTACTTTTAATGTGAATATCAAAACGTAGGTATATTAGCAATTTCTTAATATGTATTGAAATTAAATAAGCTTACCTTGCTTTTTCAGTTTTGTTTTAATTTTGTTAATTTTTAAACGGTTTTCTATTGGCAGGAAGAACATAGACTAGCTTACCTACAGTTATGTTGAGGGGTAAATATATAAAACTCAATGTATAACCTGATCATCATACTCCTGATCTTATATCCTTATTTCAGCTGTAGTATTAGACCGTCAATATTTGGGCGAAAAATACCAGTCAATTCTGGACGAGCTCAAGGACTACATCAAGGAGTTAGCGAGGGTTGACCTCAAGCATGGCGGCGTCATCGTCTACTACTACTCTTGGACTGCCATCAGTCTCAAGAAAGGTAATGCCTTCAAGTCCCAATATCTTGAAGAACATGTCCACATCTTCTGGTAATAGCTTTGCAGTTCAGTATAATGCACAATCCACCCACATATCATCATCATCCTCCTGCCCTTATCAATAACATAAGTATATCAATTGAAATTAAGTGGGTGGTCATATTTACATGATTTTATTCTTAAAGAGTAACACTACCCCTAGAAGAGATTGGCCTGTTATGAAAGTTTGACTCCACAAAAAACCAGAGTTGTTCATGAATTGCCATGATTTTTAAAGGTTTTCTAGCAGTATTCAGCATAGCCTCGTGTGAGGACACCTGGGATTTATTTTCGCGTACGGAAGAAGAAGAACTCTTACTCTTTGCTCTCACTGAAGTGGACTGCCCGAGGCTGCCTTCTCATTCAGCCATAACTGCCACGTTCACGGAACCGGGAGAGGAGTTACCACAGCTGCTTTTAGATTTGAGGACTTCTAATGCTTTTCAATGGAAATCGGCTATTATACTGCATGATGACACTTTGAGTAAGTCCTATTTTAATCACGTTCTTTTAAGATGTTGTGAGATCATTTCAAAATTGATAGATGTGTGTTCCAGGTCGTGATATGGTCTCCCGTGTGGTGAAGTCTCTGACCTCACAGATAGATGAAGAGAGTGCGTCACCAGTCTCTGTCACCGTCTTCAAGATGAAGCATGAGATCAATGAATACTTGAGACGTAAAGAGATGCACAGAGTCCTATCTAGGTTGCCCGTGAAATACATAGGTACGTTCTTTGACAAAGAGTTCTTAGTGTGACTAAATGCAAGGATTTTTGGTCTGTAAACTAGCCAAGAAAGTTTTACACGTTTAAAGTAAAACCTAAAACTGGGCAACACGTAACATTCTATTGTTAATTAATTTCTACCCACACAGCAGACTGCAATATTTTTCATTGTTTGGCAACCTTCCAAATGAACAAAACTGCCTTTTAAATGAACTTCAGAATATTTAAAAGACTGCAAATATTACCTCTTGAATAAAGTATTGTTTATTCATTGTTTCAGGTGAAAATTTTATAGCGGTAGTGACGTCAGATGTCATGACAACAATGGCGGAGACGGCTCGAGACTTGCTTATGTCACACACTCAAGCTCAGTGGTTGTATGTCATATCCGATACAAACGCACAGAATGGAAACCTGAGTAGTTTCATCAATGATTTGTATGAGGGAGAGAATGTCGCGTATATTTATAATATGACGGATAATAATCCTAATTGTAAGGTATATATGTAACCATAAGTATGGCCGAAAGGCCGAAGTTCAGCTACTCATATCCTCTTATCTTCGTTTAGAACTCGACGAAGCAGCCACTATATCTATGGCTAAAGTTAGGTGTAGGTTAGGTAACCTATTTCTCATCAAAGTCAAAGTCAAATCATTTATTTCATTTAGGCCTTTACAAGCACTTATGAACGTCAAAATTATAACTAAGTTTGATTCTAGTTGCCCATTCCAAAAGTAGCTTCCTATGGAGAAGAACGGGCAAGAAACTCCATGGTTACTCTTTTTAAAAATAATATAGTATTACAGTTTGTATGTATTGATACATACAGTAAAAGCATGTGAAGATCATGTAGAATCGCAAAGACAAATGAGGATAAAGTGACAATTAAAATGCTACATGGTGTTCACATTTACAAATTGGTTTATATTTTGGTACAAAGTTACAAACAAAAACAAATACAAACAAACATCGGTTAGAGAAGGTTTTCAATTCGATTCTATGATCTTCGTATCTATTAATTTCACTCCAGGCTTTGCCATTCACATCTTCCAAACACTATCCACAATCACTGATCTCCAAAATCCAGATTAGCGAGATAGTTTGGGAGCACAATCAATAAAGCGGAGTCTAATCTAAGCGGATTGACGGCGTTCACTCGTTAAATGCAATTGTTCGAGCATTTCGTTTTGTTTTGTCAATTCCGCAGTGATTGGTGCCTGCATTGCGATGCCAACTATAACTTTGGTAGCCATTTTGTTGTGTAGTTTGATTTAGTAGTGTAGTTAGATTTGATGTCAATTAACGTTATCATGCATATGATAAATGTTGATGCATCTCCTGTTTACTAAAGAATATTGTCGATGGCCATAATGCGCTAAAATTGTGTGTTGACTAAATAATTTGTACCACCTAAACTTGAAAAATTCTTTGTAATAAATAGGAAGATTATAAGTAGAGCTTAATGATCATAAATTACCTTAACGCGCGACGTAATTTTAGAGATTTAATCTACTTATTTTCTACGAAAAATAAAGCTTTATAAAGTAAGAAATACCTTTCTTGCTTAATTGATTTATGGTCTATTATCGTTCCGTAATTTCCAGAATGGCATAATGTGTTTCTGCCAAGAGTTGATGGATGCGTTCATATCAGCATTAGACGCAGCCACACAGGACGAGTTCGATGTGGCTGCACAGGTCTCTGATGAGGAGTGGGAGGCCATCAGACCGAGTAAGATACAGAGACGGAACATGCTGTTGAAGCATATGCAGGTAGGAAAGAGAATGTTCCATAGAAAAAAATACAAAGAAATTGTGAATTTATTTCTATAAAATGAATAGCTCTCTTATTACTCTTACTTACATAAAAGCCGGTCGGTCATTACATTTTATGTACTTACTATAGGTGTTGTGTTGTACAAAATAACAAGACTTCGTCAGTTGAGCTTTTATCTACGCTAAACTTTCAGCTGTCCTACCGCTTTAAAACCCAGTTTCATATCTCCTCAAACCATCCAACATGAATTTACATCCTGTATAACATTATGGAGTGCTAATAGAGCATCGATTAGTGTGATTAATTGACCAATGCTTTCTTCACTTCCAGCAACACTTAGCAGCTAAGAGTCGTTGCGGCAACTGTTCGACCTGGCGAGCGTTAGCGGCTGACACGTGGGGCGCCACCTACAGGGGACTGTCGGACGCTTCGGATTTGTCCAACGTCAATACTAACGGATCTTCTGGAGTTATTGATAAGATTGATCTGTTGAAAGTAAGTTTTTGGGTGAAGTTTTTTATACATTTTACTTTGGTACCTAGTCCATTTTATGACAGAATAACAATCACATTTAAATTAGTTTTGTTTTATATCCATGTAAAGTGCTTTTGCTACTTTGCAATTCTAGACTGCTACTTCATCATTATTTCAGCCATTGCATGTTCGTTGCTGAACATAGGCCTATCCTATTAATTTAAAATAAAACCGGTGGAGAGCGGCCTACGTCCATCGCCTATCCGTGTTTATAAAAATGCCCGTCTTGAAGATCGAGAAGTTTCACTAACTAAACTAAACTTTGCAGGTCGGCTTTTGGCGCCCTATTGATGCAGTAAGGTTTGACGATGTTCTGTTTCCACACATCCATCACGGATTCAGAGGGAAGGAGTTGCCTATCATCACTTTTCATGTAAGAAATAATAAACAATAGTTTTTCATTCAATGATTATTACCCACCTACCTGCCATATACCCATACTACTTTACGGCACAGCATGTCTTCTTCCATAATCTTGTATCTATTACTGAATCTGTTTAGACTGAAATCTTCGTTTAGTACTCAGAAATTCAAACGGATTTTTCGGTTTTTTTCTTTTTCATTATACATTCCCTTTCCAATGGACATTCGGATCGAATCAAGTCAAAAACAAGTCTTATTTTGACATTCAATTTTAGTTAAGTGTAAGGTTTTGTTTCATTTCAGAATCCACCGTGGACGATCTTGGAACGGAATGAATCTGGTGCTATTGTAAAATATAGTGGACTTATATTTGATATCGTAAACCAATTAGCTATCAACAAAAACTTTACGTAAGATCTATTTATTTTTTAATTAGACTTTTTAACGTTTTGTTTGGTTTGCTCGACGAGACCATTTATTTACTAGATCGTATTTAGTGCGATCTGAAAGTCACTTTGTTCAGTACCTTATTTCAAAATTTATATAATACACCCAGAAAAAGGAAAAAGTATATTTACGTACTATTTTTATTGCAGTCTAAAAATAATACTAGCTTCAGTTCTCAAAAAAGAGTTGGCCAACGACACCCTTGCTGATGTAAGTAAAATTGATATTAACTGATTTCTTTTATATTTCTTCCATTAGTTACTTAATGGTGTATGGTTTCAGACAATGCATGGCATGGATGCTAAGTTGACAATAGCAGCTATTTCTAAAGGACAAGGAGCTCTAGCAGCCGCATCATTCACTGTTTTAGCTGATCCTATGCCAGGTAAGTATGAATACTCTATAAACTTCATGAGAGTTCATCGTCATCACAGTAAAACACCTGTTCTTACCACTGCTGATACTAATAGTAGTAAAAAATCATTTCATAGATCGTTTTTTTCTCAGGGATAAACTACACTATGCCGGTGAGCATTCAGCCTTACGCGTTCATGATAGCGCGACCAAGAGAGTTGAGTAGAGCGTTGCTGTTTCTGCTGCCATTTACTACTGACGTAAGTTTATATTCTATACCTACTAATCTATACTAATATTATAAAGCTGAAGAGTTTGTTTGTTTGTTTGAACGCGCTAATCTCAGGAACTACTGGTCCGATTTGAAAATTTCTTTCAGTGTTAGATGGCCCATTTATCGAGGAAGGATATAAGCTACTTTTTATCCCGGTACGGGAAGTAGTTCTCACGGGATGCGGGTGAAACCGCTGGCAGAAGCTAGTAATGTAATATATAGGTATACTACTATATAATAACGCTGAAGAGTCTGTTGGTTTGCACGCGCTAATCTCCGTACCGTGGTGGCTGTATAGACTTTTAACCGTATGCGCGCAGTAGGTCTCTCACAGTGAAAACGCTGCCCAAAACCTAGTTTTGACATAAAAAAAACTTATTTCTATAAAAGTGGCTAAAAGCATGAAATATTAAATGCATTTTTAGCAATAAAAATATGTGAGTCAAAAGTCTGAATCTTTAAATGAATCCTGTGACTCTTATAGTAGCACATAAATAATAAAAATGCTGAATCCACCAGCATTTTACTAAAATATACCTAGAAGAAGCATAAACACTACCAAGAAAATTCACCACCAAAACTGAGTAAAATTCAGTTTATGAGTGTTCTCATTTCTTTAATAACATGCAAAGTTTTGGCTCAGAGAAGAAAATAATAGTTATATAACATAATGCACGTAAAAATATTACGTACGAACGTTGTTCTTGGATATAAGTGTAGAGCAAAACTAGCGTTGTGATAAAACTACTCAATTATGAAAACATTTGATTTACCCAAATACTAACATATCAGGCCACTATTAAATTATCATGGATATTAATTCCATATTTAATCAGCATTTAGATCATTCTAGACCTGGTTATGCCTCGGACTAGCAGTAATTCTGATGGGACCCACGTTATACATTATCCATCGAATGAGCCCATATTACGAAGCCATGGAGATCACACGCCAAGGAGGACTTGCTACGATACACAATTGTCTATGGTACATCTATGGAGCTTTATTGCAGCAAGGTGAGTATGTAGTATACCGTAAAATGGGGTGAATAGAAATTGCGGGGTGAATAGAAAAAAAATCAGGAAAGTTTACAATGTTAATATATCAGTAGCTTTCGTTGAAGAATTTTGGTAGAATTTTAAATTTTAATACAGCAACATTTTTTCTTTGCGTTGGCAACAATTTTTAATTGTCAAAATTGACATTTATCCTTCAAAATACATTTCAAAGTCGACCATCTGTGAACGTGTTTTATTCAACTGCCGAAACTTTTGAATTAAGGCTGGAAAAAGTTGTGATTTGTGCTTTTTAATGTGTTTATCTCATTAGGTGTACAATAAATTATAAAAATACAGTGAAGGTAAGTGAGAATCCGTTATTAAACTTAAAAAAATTGTTAAAATCACAGTATGTGTAAATTTATTGTATATAAGGGGTCAATAGAATCTATTGAAGGGTGAATAGAACTCTAGTAAGGGTTTAATGGAAACCTAGTAGGGAATAATAGAAACGACTAATGTTTGAATAGCAACTAATGAGGGGTCAATAGAGATAAATAAATAGGGTTGTCAAAAACTGTTAATAGAATTTAATACTACTAATAATGTATGGAGCTGTAGATTTAGTGATTGATAAATAAATAAGTTCATTTATTGATTTCTCGACATATTTTAAAAAAAAACATTTAAAAATACAAAAAATAGATGGCCACCGATATCGGGCATAGGGTCCAAGGTACCGCTGGTTAGGGTCCCAGAGACAGAAACCTCCTCACAATACGCGCCGTATCATGGAGTACTGCCATCTGAATCAGTCCCTTGATCCAACCGCCTAACGAGAGCCTCATGAGGTGTTGGTCGAGGCTCTTGGCTATTAGACCATTGGCCGTAACGGCAATCGGCACAATAACAGCCTTGTCGTCATTCCACATGGCGACAACCTCGTGCGCTAAGTCAAGATACTTTATTTGTTTCTCTGTCTCAGCTTTCACGAGGTTCTCGTCATGCGGAACGGCGACATCGATTATTATCGTGCGGCGCGATAATCGATCTATCACCACTATATCAGGCTTATTGGCTATAATAGTCCTGTCAGTGATGATAGATCGATTCCAGTACAACGTGATATGGTCCTTTTCGAGAACTGGGTCGGGCGCATACTTGTAGTACGGTTTCTCAAGATCTACAAGTTTGTATTGCAGAGCAATCTGCTGGTGGATGATCTTGGCCACTTGGTTATGCCTGTGCAAATATTCACCGTTAGCCAAACGAGAACAACCAGATATAATAGGTCTGATAGACTCACCTGGATGGTGACATGCCCGACATATGTCATCCGTCCCGTCTTTCATAATATATCTCCGGTAGTTATTCGTCAGGATAACTTCGTCCATAATTGCACATACAAATCTTTTCTCTAAATAGGTCACCGAAGCGTAGCCAAGATACGGACGCATTGAAGTCTACATCGGGGCCATGAAGTGCCCCGAAGAAGCGTCCGTGTAGCTGTTTGCTCTGCCATACCTCCTTGCGATCATGGGTAGTTACTACCACAGGTCTGCGCCAGTTCCCATTTGCCAACGATAGCGGGGGGAGTCCTCTGTCCACTGCTACCATATCACGGTGCATACCCACGTCGCTTTTGAGAAGACATTCCCTGAGACTGCACACCTCACGGTTGTGGAGCGTCTTTGCATTTAAAAAGCCTCGACCTCCACATTTCCGTGGGATGTACAGCCTCATCACCGACGATTGTGGGTGATGCATTAGTCCTGCGGTCAGCAGTGTGCGGACTCTCCTATCCAAGGCATCCAATTCAGTTTGAGTCCATTTGAGTATGCCGAAGGAGTACATCAGGACTGGCATGACCCAACCATTAAAGGCGCGAAACTTGTTGCCACCTGATAAGGAACTTTTTAGAACTTTATTCAGGCGGCTAAAGAAACGCTCCCGTAATGATTGTTTCATGACAGCCACATTGATGCCTAACCCCTCCGCCATACCCAGGTATTTATATGTATCGTTTGCGGAGAGTGATCTCAGGTTTATAGAATCTGAGAGTTGTACTCCCTCAGATTCCACAATTCCCCCTCGCTTTACATGCATGACTGCACATTTGTCCACACCGAATTCCATCCTGAAGCAGCTACTGAAAGTTTCAGTGACCTTCAGTAGCTTTATCAGCTGCATTTCTGTGGTGGCAAACAGTTTCAGATCATCCATATAAAGCAAATGGGATATAACCTGACCCCCTCTCCGCAAAGGATAGCCCAGCCCCGAACCCTCTAGCAATGTGCTCAATGGGTTCAAGGCCAGGCAAAACCAAAGTGGACTCAAACTATCACCCTGGAATATTCCCCGCTCGATCTTAATAGGATCGCCGATCCCTTCAATTTGTCTACAGCCTGGATAGTGAAGAACCGTTCTCCATTGCTCCATACATGACGCAAGAAAGGCGCGTAGAGTATATTAATTAAATAAATAATATTTTTAACGTGATTATTTTCATTTACAGATACATACCGCCGTATTCAACATGCCGCGTGTATATAAACCCGATCCTACAAAAAAAAGGTATAAAAAATATAACATGGAGATCATAAAAAAAGCTGTGGAAGAGTATGCATCTTCCCGAAATGTTAAATTAGAAGAAGTTGCAAAAAAATATGGTATACACAAATCGGTGTTGTATCGTCACTGTACGCGGGATATGAAGCAACATGGAGGCCAAAGAGCTTTATCCGATGAAACTGAAATGTTCTTAATAGAAAACATAAACAAATGCGCAGAATGGGGTTATCCCTTAGATACTTTGGATCTCAGGTACATAGTAAAAATGTATCTTGATAAGATAGGTATAATTCATAAAAGATTTAAAGACAATTTTCCAGGACCAGATTTTGTACAGAGCTTCCTATTAAGACACAAAAATGAGATTTCTCAAAGAGTTTGTGAAAATATCAAGCGTGTGAGAGCTAAGGTATCACCAGATACGATTAAAGAATATTTCATAGAACTTGAGAAGTCTTTAAATGGTGTACCTGCTTCTAACATCTTAAATTACGACGAAACAAATTTGACGGACGACCCTGGGCGGAAAAAAATACTAATCAAACGGGGATGCAAGTACCCTGAAAGAGTTCTGAACCATACCAAGGCTTCCGTGTCTATTATGATGGCTGGTACCGCAGATGGTAAAATGTTACCACCATATGTGGTATACAAGGCAACTCATTTATATGATTCTTGGATCCAACATGGCCCAGAGGGTACTCGATATAATAGGTCGACATCTGGATGGTTTGATGCAACCACTTTTGAGGACTGGGTGCAAAATATGGTGGTTCCTTATTTTAAGAATTTACCAGGTAGAAAGTGCTTAATTGGAGACAATTTGTCTTCACATTTATCAGCAGATTTGATCCAAACATGTAAAGCGCACAACATCGATTTTGTGTTTTTACCAGCCAACTCAACTCACCTGACGCAACCTCTGGACGTGGCATTTTTCCGTCCAATGAAGCGAGCCTGGAGGCATTTATTATTAAAATGGAAAAAGACAGATGGTCGACAATTACCCACAATTCCAAAAGGTTGCTTTCCAAAATTATTAAAATTATTAATTGATGATCTGCAAATAAATGCCTCAAATAATATCATTGCTGGATTTAAGAAAACAGGAATTAGCCCTTTAAATGCAAGTGAAATATTAGCCAGACTTCCCGGCGAGGACTTAGGTGAAGAGCATGAAAGTGCTGTAGAAGATTCTATTCTAACACTCCTCAAAGAAATGAGATATGGTTCAATGAACATTGTAGAACCAAAAAGAAAGAGAAAACTAAATGTACTCCCAGGTAAAAGTGTCGCTGCAGAAGAAATTGAGGACTATGCAGATACTGATGTTGATAATAGTATGGCAAATCCTAAAAAAACAAAATACGATGCCTGTACCAGTGGTTCATCAGGTTTAAACAATAAAAATAAAGGAAAAGCTAAAAAAACTATAATTACAAACATGAAACTTTCACCAATTGAAGAAAAAGAAAATTGCCCTAATAAAATAGAACCTTACAAAGGAAAAGGCAAAGGGATTGGAAAGAAAACGAAAACATCCTATTTGGAAACAAAAGAAGAAGTAATCTTCAAAAAAAATATAGAAAACAATGAGACTAAAGGAAAAGCTATCGAGGATATTACAAAAAAATCAGAAACAGAAGACAAGGACAATAATGATAACAATAAAGAATGGAAAGAAGAATACCATAACGACTCGGAACAATCAAAATGCGGAAATACAAGGCAGGAAGATTACGATTACATCACGGGTTACGACAATTATGATAATAATACTGGACAGGAAAATTACGTTAACGTTACGGCTTACGAAAATTATGATAATAATATGGGAGAGCAGAATTACAATAGTATCACGGAAATAGAAAACTACAATAGTAACTTACAAGGATTAGAGTGCAAAATATCTAATGATATGGACATAAACCGTCTGCCCATTCTCTTTTTTGACAGCTTATGTGAAGAGGTTACAATCAGTACTGGAACAACTGCTGATGATAATACCATTAAGGAGAATAAAGTAGAAATAATATCAAATGAACTAGTGAATGACGGCCAGTACAACAAAAAATACAAATTACCAATTATAAAGAAGAGCAAGACTGTAATGGTAAAAGATCTCATTAAATTGCCAAAGAAAGAACACACAAATAATTACTATAATGATAGTGACAAAATATTAAAAGTTTTAGAAGAGGATGATGATGACCTGTGAAAACTTTGTTAATTGTAAAATTGGAACGATTTAGAATTTTATTGTTTTTTTTAGAATTCTTATTATTTTTACATTTAGTGAGCTAACGTAGACTGAAGTTATCTACCTGTAACAACTTTTTTATGATAATTATTGTTAAGTTCAGAAGATTTAGAATTTAGTTTTAATTTTTTAAAGAATTTTGATTATTTTTACGGAGTAGTACTGATTCTACAAAGCCATAATGAAGGCTGAAATCGATTAAATGTGATATATTTTATGATAATTGTTACGTTCAGAAGATTTAGAATTTGTTTTTTTTTTTAAGAATGTTTATTACTTTTATGTTAGAATACTGATTTTATTTAATTCAAATAAAATGCGAATAAGAAGTATACATTGTTTAATTTATTGAAAAGAGATTACATTCCGTAAAAATAAAGTTGTTTAAAATACAAACATACCTAATTATTTATGTTAACAAAAACACATAAATAGTTTAAATCACAAATTTTGAATTTCATTTACCATTTACATACCAAAACAATTTTTAAATACACGACCTTTCATTTTAGCATGTTGGTTAAGTAATTTTGGGCAGCCCTAACAGTTTTTTCATTCACCCTTTTATGCATTTCTATTGACCCCAGTCGTCGGGTGAATAGAAATGATACATATTTTATTAAAAATCTGGAAAACATTTGCTTATAGTTAAACAAATATTGTTTCAGCTGTTTCTTTGTGATACCGGACATGATATTAAAATAATCTGTGGTTAAAAAAAAAGTAATAGACAACAAATTCTTAGAACAAAGTTGAAAATCATTGCTATTCACCCCGTTTTACGGTAACTGTGTATACAAAAATCTAGGTAGTAATTTAGGCCTAGACTTTATTTTAGATATCATACAAGATATTTCAAAATTATTGGGTTAATCTCACGACTTTTGGTATCTCGCAGGGCGATAGGCACGTTTTATTAGAACTTTTTACACGCTTGCCTTTTTACTTTAAATTAGAAGACATGTCAAAAATATTTTCGATAGCCATAAAAGTTATTAAAAACTAAGTGTTATTTTCTTCTTTTTGTCGACAGTTTTATGGCTATCGGTGATTTTTTTGAACAAAAACGGCCAGTACCACCTTTTTTTAAAATAAATATTTTGAAAGAGGTTACATATTATTTATTTATACCTATTTGTTTTTGGAATTTGTTTAACTCTTGGTATTTTTATTATTAAGTTGCCATATTATAAGGAACATTTACCCTTATCACAGGGGGCATGTACCTTCCCCGAGCAGACAGCGGTAGACTAGTAGTCGGAACCTGGTGGTTGGTAGTCCTGGTTGTCGTAACCACTTACTCCGGCAACCTGGTGGCTTTTCTCACCTTTCCGAAGCAAGAGGTTCCTGTGACCACTGTGGCAGAGCTTTTGGAAAACCGAGCGCTTTACACTTGGTCGATAACCAAAGGATCTTATATGGAGATGGAGTTAAAGGTAAGACTTTTGATTACACTAATTAGTAAACGATTAATATTTTTTTGATCCTGCATAAAGAAAGGCCATAGTAATCTTTAAAAAGACCCATTTACATTGTAAAAAAATATCCTATTTGGACGTCAGTTAAAAATTTGAGTAGGAGGATACCGACCTCCTAAAATTTTTTCAGCAGTAACCTGTTTTAGTGCGTTCAATTTTAACAAACCTCAAAATTGTGCGTAATAAAACCTGATACTATCTAAAAATGGCAAGGAAAGCGACCTTGAAACTTATTAAAGTCATAGACATCTGTTAAAGGCGTTTTGGAACTTCGGGTCATTTCAGGTCAAATCAAAATCCTTGCCTTAACACGTTTCCTTCACGTGGGAAAACCATAGTGAGAGTTGAGACGTTAAACTTTTTTATTATATACTTTTATATTTATCACGATCATACTGCGTGATGGTTTAGGTATGCTAAATATTACGAAGATTATAATGTACCTGACCTATCCGTCGCTAAAAGTAAATCAACTGGTTTGGTTGCATTTTATTACCTATATCGAGTTTAGAAACTGCAGTTTGTGCATCCGGATTATTATTAATATCGTCATTTAGTATATAGAATTTTCCCATTTGAAGACTGTAATTTTCACATTGTTATACCTAATAACTTTGTTTGTTTCTCTACTAAGGGACGGAATTTTACACATTTAACAAAAAAGCTTCTTATTCTTTTGTAGAATTCTGATGAGCCAAAATATATAGCATTACTGAAAGGCGCCGAAATGGTATCCACGAGTGTTGGCATGGGAGGAACAATGACATCAGGTAAGTTTGTAAACTTAATGATTCGTAAAATATGTCCTATGCATGCCCAGTTCAATGACTGAAAATGGGGTACGAAATCTGAAGGCATTTTCTTGAAACTGTGTGTGTCTGTCTTTAAAAATTTGGAAAGTAGGTATAGCTATGAATGCCTTTGGCTTATCTAAAAAGTTGATTTTTTGGCAGTATATTCATATGTTTTTTTGAAGAATAAATGTATTTTACTAAGTGAAGTTTGAACCGATCTAGGTTCTCATAGATTTGAAGACAACTTTTGTTGTTCTTATTTCAGGATCTGCATTGCTGCAGCGCGTGAGGTTCCATAGACACGTCATCATAGACTGGAAGCTTCGACTGAGCTACCTCATGAGAGCAGACCGCCTCGAGTCAGACAACTGCGATTTCGCATTGAGTAGGTATTTGCGTGGAAATTAAGAAATACATAAAAGTCCATGGTAATGTTTTGCAAAAAATCGTATCATTTGTGATTTTTGTGTACCTATCTTGGTGATTTACATCAAGAAAATTATGCATTGTATTCTGTTCTTATTGTTACGGTACAATATTCACAATGGTTTCTATACATACTTATCACGTAGTGTAAGACATGCAGCATGCAGCTTAATAAAAATCGTGCACATTTTTACAAAGCGTTCTGATATTATTATTTTAATTTCCAACGTGGACACACTCAAGTATATTCATGTTCAAATAAACAAAAGGTTTATGTTTCAGGCGCTGAAGAGTTTTTTGATGAGAAAGTTGCAATGATTGTGCCTGCAGGCAGCCCGTATCTTCCAGTTATTAATAAAGAGTAAGTTATAGTGTGTAGCTGGTAAAAATATAATCTAGGAATTAATATGTACGAGTATGCTTGATTAAAACTACAAAGAGATTAAAATGGACAACTTTCTCTGAATACGTCACAACCATTTGTCGATTTTTTTACGTCAAGTTTTAATGTGCTTTTTTGTAAAATGTAAATCAATTTTATTATGCACTCTTATATAATGTGTCTTGATTTTTTTATTCACATTTTACATATGAAGTATCTATGAATAAATGCATAGCTTAATCCAGAGACAGTTAATTATCTTGAACATTACGAACTTCAACCTATTTACTTCTTTTCATAGACTAGACCGCATGCACAAAGCAGGTTTAATCACTCGCTGGCTGGAAGCCTACCTGCCGAAGAAGGATCGTTGCTGGAAGGCCTCGTCTATGATGCAGGAGGTCAACAACCATACCGTCAACCTCAGCGATATGCAGGGATCCTTCTTTGTCTTATTTATGGGTAATTGCAAGGATTTTATTCTTAATTTAAATTCTAGGTGACATTTGAGAATGGCCGAAAATCTTCCAGATGATAAAGAGGTTTTACAAAACATGCAACATTTTTTTGTGACGGCTTTTATCATAGACAGATATTTCTTATGATAACAAAAATGAGGGTTAAAGGCCTTTAAAATTCTTGAAAGATTTCCCCTCAGAATTTTTCGAAATGTTTTTTCCTCTAACTTATTAAACTTTGGTCAGGTATGTAGGTATTAGTTTTGTATTGACATTTGCGTTTATCTCTCTCTTTTTAAACTCGTTTTTATGATAGTGAATGTTATAAAAGTTTAGGTAGGTATCTAACTAAATTGCATTCGCTTATACAGGCTATCAGTTTGTAGAAAAAACTACGTCAATAATGATGTTTTTTTTTTTTTTAACGCAACATGATAACTACAATTTCTCCATTTATGATTGGTTACGGTCATTTAGTCCCATTTCAATTGCAACGGTTTTTCTTCCGATCCTGGGTAGTCGGAAGCATGAAAATGTACTAAGTCCACAATTATTAGGATCTTTAAAGGAAGCAAATTCATTAAAGTAAGTATAAATTGACTCAACGCCTTTTAAAAAAGTTGTGCAATAGTATCCGGTTCCTGACCCTTACCAATGAATATAAAACTTTAGACACGCGACCGCCACGTGACATATGACGTCAAACACGTTTCAATATTAGAGAAATAGATAAAACGTCTGACTACTTTAATATATACCTGTTTGGATTTGGATGAAGTTTTTATTTACCTATTACAGTTTCCAATTAAACAATTATGCAACTGTTAGCTGAGAAACGATAATAAAGTACATGTAACGAAGTGTTCTTAAACCATAGGTTTGTACTCAAGGTTTTTTAAAAGCTTCACAATCGAAGAGTTCTAGTTAAAAGACCTTGTAGACATTTTATATTAAAAGCTCTTTTAACTAAGGGATAAAAGGAAGGGTCAATAGGAAGATCCATCAATGTTTGGATACTCAGAACTTGCTAGAAGGAAAATATACATCTGAAAACCTAAATTCTTGTCATTAACGCTACTCGTCACCAAGAGAACTCTAAACTAAAACCATTTCCATATAAATCTTGTTTGTGTCCAAGTAAACGATGCATTATATAACCAGTACTAGCGTGAGCATGTGTTCAACTAATTTATGCACAATAGTATTGTTTAATCAAGGACTACACGTTACTTCATGGGCATTCTGAACCGGCCATTTGCATTTAGTACCTGATCAGCAAGGAGGTGCAACTATGTAATATCATTGTGTTACCTACTTAGTATTTGTGGGGAAGAAAAAACGATTGGTTGGGCAATTTTGTAAAAGTAACAAGAAGGTGACATATTTTTCACAATACCTACTCCTACATAGGTGGATACCAAAAATGGTTTTGAAATTCTTGTAAAATCCTTATTGTATTATAATAATATATTATTTACTACAGAAGTCCTTAATCCAATATTGAACTATTTTACACCATAGCTCAAAGCTAAACGCTGGTTTCTGAAAGAGATTTTCCGCAGAATGAAAAGCATGGGTCATTCAAGGCCATTTACTCACGATATATTATGTCTAAGAGCAGTAAACCCTTTTATTTATCGAAGTTCCAAAGACTGATGTTAGGGTGAACATCCAATATGAGATTTTAGTGGCATAGTATGTAATTAACTATGGGTTCATTAATCCCTAAGTGTTGGTTGCTTTACTTTAATGAAAAAACGTTCGTCAACAAGAAATTAAACTTCAAAAGCAACACTCTTTGAAGATTTAAAGATTTGTCTAGGCGGCTGGTTGACGCTTCTCGTGACCAAAAGGCTGGCTATTACCTCGGACAAAGGATCAGCAAGGCCATCCAACGAGGTAATGCTGCCAGCCTCTTGGGCACGCTCCCAGTTGACAGCGATGGGAATGATTTTTTTGACGTTTTTTAGATATCTATAGTGTTTTTTTTATGTTTTGCTAGGATAGTTTTTTTTGTGTTGTAAATATATATGTATATAACTCTTTGAATAACTATACTAATTTAATAAAGTTTAAGTTTGTTTGTTTTATTGAACGCGATTATCTCCGGAACTAGTGGACCGATTTGATAAATGATGCGTATTCGTTCAAGACTCGGGTCCCGGGACCCGCGATTCGGGTCGCGGATGAAACCGTTTGGCAGAAGCAAGTTAAGACCTAAAGGAGCTTGTAAAAGCTAGCCTAAAAAATCTGTCCATGACTAGTACCCATCGCATTACTTAAAAATTCAAAGATATTATGCAATTCCACGATTAAAAACAACAATTTCTTCCTCAGGTTTCTTCTCAGCATCAACAGTTCTAGTACTAGAGTTCCTCTACCACAGACGCAAGCGCCGCAGCGAGCTGACCGTCATCAAGCCTTACGTAGAATAATATATTTATTTATTCGCAACAACCATCACATTTGCATAACGCGTGGAAAAATACTGGAACTATGTTCACTTGGTTATGTATTAGATTTTATATTCACTTATTATATGGTATTTATGAAATTATATGTGTCTTATTTATCAAATGACTCCTCGTTACAACAAAATTTAAAAAGTAAGTAGCATCTGAATTTTATAGCCATGCATGGAACAAGCTTATATATACCTTTTGCATTTTTTAAACACTTCTTCTAATCATTATAACGGAGGATAAATGTTTGTTACCTCCATACAGATGCCTTTCGGAAAAAATGCTTTACGTAACCTATCGGGTCATCTTTCTGAATCAATTTGTCAAGCCAGTACACTGCATTTTGCACAATCTTCACTATACATATACACCTACACCACTTACCTACACCTACCACCTACAATGATTTTCAGGCCTGAAAAAAAAAAATTAAAAAGTAGGAGATAATTAAATTATATCGCAGACGCAGTAGAGCATACAAAAAAATTGATGTAGGCACCGTTATTTACTAATGAGTCAAACATTTTTTCAACTCCATAATTAGCATATTCGGTATGATTACAGCATTTAATTTTCTTGCACGTGTCTAAGTACTCGTTCATGAATATTTAATTACGTTCCTTGCTTCTGATTAGAAGGGTAAGTATCTACTTACGTGTGAATTTTGGCAAGTCTTCCTGTGAATTTCAAAGGGTACAGGATAATATGTGATTTCGTTTTCAACGCGTAAAGTGACACAAACATTCATGCTAAATATATTTGTGGATACCTAATGAAAATCGTAATAGGACACATAATATAATAGTGTTTTTTTGTTTTACTAGGATAGTTTTTCAATTTCAAATGTCTTCCAATACAATTTTCAGGATAGTACTTACTTAAATTGCTGCTAGTCTGATTAAATATCTAAAATGTTCTAGCATTCATCTACTAAAATAATAAATGCAGTGGTGCGTCATCATAGGAGATTCCTATGTGCAAGCTGAATTGGGCTGACTAAGATGACAGCGATGGCGAAAGATAGGTGACCAATTAGCCAAAACTTTCAATGATGATATAGATTAAGGACTGAAAAAGTTTAACTACAGACAAGGCAGTCATACTTTAGTCTGATGCTATACAAAATTCTACCTTACTCGATCGATATACAGTTCATTATCATATAAATAATGATTACGATTTTCAATGTGCGTTTCTGAACTTTGAGCTTTCATACGAACAAATGATTATCATACTACAACTTGGCAACAGAATAAATGCACAAAAAAAATTAAGTTGGTCACATCACGCGTCATTTCCATGATCATTTAAATATCTCGAACTTTACTTAGGATAACTTGATTTGTTACTAGCCAGCAACTTAAGGTTGTATTAGTGACAAGGTCACTTCTAAACTTTGGCCTGATACCTAGTTTGTATGGAAATGCATTCTAAGGATTTGGTTGTTAGGTTAAAGGAGTATCTTTCTTAATGATGTCTGGGTTTTTGAGAAGGTTTTTCTATAGACTGTTTTCGCAGATTGGATCTATTTACCAGCTAAACATTTAAGTATTAAGCTAGTATGTCCTCAAAAGGATCCTCTGAAGGATATCCATATAATACTTTGCAAGACGTTTTAAGTCATCTATTGTTGCTGATGTGAAAAAGTGAAAATATAGATTTGTAAATAAGTCCCATGGCTAAAAAATCTGCTGAGTCCTAACTTTTGATGTTAAAGTAAAGATAGAAATACAATAAAACTACAGGGATTTGAATGATTCACATATTAATAGGCTTAAAGTCCACACAATTCTGAGTAACCAGTCAAATAAAAACTAGAAGAACTTATGAATATGAAAATGAAAAACGTGACTTAAAAAAATCCCCTGAGCCATTCATAACATTCGGCATTACTAACAAAAACAAAGCAATTAATTAGGTGGTGCTAATGTTCTATTTCTGGACAAAGCAGGCCATTGATATGAATTTCGGGGCAGTCCTTTGAGTGTACGTTACCCAGGCCAGATGTTGTCGAAAATGGTCATTTGAATCTTACAGATAATTAGTTGTGCGGCTTCTGTAATTAAAAAAGGTAACCCGACCAAGTTTAGGTGGTTACGAAAAACCTTCACATACATTTAAGGCAGTTACAAGCTTCAAAATAACGTTTAAAGTAAGTCTTTAGACTTCTTATTGAGAGTGCTGGGACCAATTGAAATGTTTTTCCATTTAATGAAATAACCCTTAAGATATGCATTATTTTGGTTTTATTATTGCCGAACAAATTTAAACTCCTAGGAAGTCATGTACAAAATTTGATAAGAATCCGCTTAACCATTTCAAAGATCTAGCAAAACCAAAAACGTTACCCCAGCAAAATCTCGAATAACTTCGCAACCGAAGAAAGAACAAATACAAAATATGGCACAACATTTACTTTATCTAGACAACTAATTTTATAGGTAATATTTATTTAAATATTCCCATTAGAAAGAAAAAGGTCTGGCTGGCGTAACGTTACGCCAGCAGGAAATGTTTTTGTGAAATAACTAAAAAACTATAAGCGCAACAAATTTAAAAATGTGCGCAACAATTACAGAAGCCGCACAACTAATTATCTGTAAGATTCAAATGACCATTTTCGACAACATCTGGCCTGGGTAACGTACACGTCCTTTGATGGCATCGTAGACTATGATTTTCTCACTTTAAGAAAACCTCGATAATGACATGAAGTAGCCACATTTCAGGGTGTGGGCAACTTTATTGGTCAGATGATTAAATCATCCATATTTGGCCGAATCGTACAAATAAAATATTCAACGAAAATTCAAAATATGTTTAGAACTTTGACGACCTCGATGGCGCAATGGTCGCCATGCCGGACTGCCGATCCTGAGGTTCGATTCCCGGTTGGGTCGACAATTGTGTGATGAGCATGCTTGTTGGCCGTGGTCTGGGTGTTACAATATGAATTTATAAATATGTATATATGTAGCTATATGTAGTTTATCAATTGTGTTAGCACCCATAACACAAGTTAATTAATAACTTACCATGGGGCTATTTAAAAAAAAAAAAAAACTTACTTAGGTCAGTTTTCAGCACTCGGGAGTTGCCAAAGGAAACAATTCTATCAGACTTGGTGACGATAATATTGACATGAGGTAGGTAAGCCCCAAAGAGCAACGTCTAATAAAAAGGGACTTTTCCTGTATATTGATATCAGTAGTAAGGCAAGTATGTAAATGATTGTTTACGACAAATGTTTGACGTGACTTCAAGCACGAATCTATAACAAAAACTGGATAATAAGGGTACTTGTAACTGTTGGGGATCGCTTTGCGCACTGTACACATAAGGCAATAAACCAATAAATCGCTTCTGCGCAGGTAAACGTCAGGGCTCAATATCCGTGCCGATAACTATACCCAAAATATGTTTTTTGGTCCCTTGACATTTGACCGGTTTGAATTTACTTGAAACGATTTAAAATAATTAAATAACCGGAAATTGTTTACTTGTGATAACATTGTACTTTTGCTTCTTTGAGTTACACGTGGAAGTAAAGAATATTAATGACTTAGAATAATTCATGTATAAATGTGTTTGTTAATGAAAATGCAATGATTACCTATCGTACACATCTATAATGCACGTATTATAATTATTATAAAACTTTTGTTGGTAAGTATGTCGATAGAGATGACATGGTAGCTAAACCTTTTTGTTATTTTATTTATTTATTTTATTGCAAAAATGTATACAGATGCATCCTTAGCTTAGGTATACGTTACCCTGTTAGGGCGCAGCAAATTAACTTAAAACTAAATAATTGTATTACAATATTTTCAAAAATGATACTATTTCAGGTACTACAATCCTATACCTAATTACTTAGAATATACTGAAGCCCAAGTTCAGCCCGCTTTTCTTAAAACAACTGTTTACTTTGAAAGAACGTGTCAATTCATAGATAGTAGGGTAGGGTTAGTTTCATAGATAGTTGTTATAAAAAAAACTGACGTTTATATTGTCTATGTGATTCCTAAACACTTTACATGCAGACAATAAAAACGAAGATAGTCTTTGTTAAGTAAATTATGACTCCTTAACACTGAAATAATTGACATGCTTTTATCAAATTATTGATTGCTGTCATTAAATACCTACAATTGCATGATATCCGCAACATAACAAAGGCAGGTGACATGACGAATACTGAAGACAAGTACCTAATGCAATGCACTTAAGATATCTTTAATTTATGGTAATTAGTGCTACCTACATACTTACTGCAGTTATCGTTATTGTAAATGTAGATAGCTCTGTATGTTTGTTACATTTTACGATTAAATAGTTCGACTGAATCTTGCAAGATTCGACTATTTTTTTCTGAATCAGGAGCTCTTAGAAATATTTATATTAGGCTAGCCTGTAAAAGTCATGTAAAAGATTTATTTTTCCTACGTAAATGACAATAACTAAAAGGAGTTCCGTTTCGACGAGTCTTGATATAATTTAAGTTCGATGCAAGCTCAGGTGATCTAAATTATCAGCCAAGCAAAGCAATTAGCCGGCAAAGCCTACGTGCCAGAATGGACGTCGCCAAGATAATCAGGCTAATATATGAATATTTAGCAGCATTTTAAAAAACATAAAAAAATTCTTTAACATTTGGATATGTATGGTTATTTACCTTGAATCAAGGATTATGGCGAGAGTCAATGTTTTTAAAGGAACAGTAATCAAATAGCCAAAGGATCAACACAGAATAAACTATTATTCAACTGATTTTATTCTGGAATAAAGAAAATTCCTGCTATAAGTTTCGCTACGCGCTTTACTTTCGTCGCAGCGCAAACTCGTGCGCTCCGGTCATTGACACATAACCTAAACTTTACCGACAAATCGAAAAGAATGACAGCTTTTATGTTCCAAACTAGTTAAAAGCAGTTTCTAATGGAAAATACCGAAGGAATAGCAATATCATAGATTAAATAGGTGATCACGTATCACTTAGTTCAGACGCCAATGACGCGATCACAAAACCGGTGTTGGAGTCACACACTTAAATACTTGGTCTTCCATATAGAGTAGCAGTTTAGTTTTCGTCCCGTCAACGATCGGCCGCAAAATTTGATTTTCCGGAGTTTATTTTTAATTTTTTAATAAAATTAGTAGGTGTCAATGACAAAAACGAAGAGAAAGTTCGCGATAACCGACAAATTTCTACCAAGGTTAGTAAATTAGTTGTGATAATATAAGTAAGAGTAATTTAATTAAATAGATAGTGAAATTAACGTAGTAGTAGTTGTAGTAAGTTTAGTAGAAAAAAATGTTAAGGAACATAAATGGTGTGTCGTACCAAATATTTATTACTAACACAGAAAACTTAGCAATAGCAACAAAAAATTAAACTAGAAGTTAGAAAATAGTAAAATGCGGTGTAAATTCAAATGAAAACCAATGAAGCGTTTCAAGTAACATACCGGATAGGCTACTATTTTCAAAGTTAACAATGCAGATAAAACCTTTTTTTAATTTAGACCAAAAAAGGTTGAATGTAGAATTTTTTGAAATTGGAACTAATAAAATAAAAAGTTATCTGTGAAAAAGGTCTGCAGCTAGAAAGTTTAATGTTTGTGAAACCAGTTTCAATCGGAGTGTTATTGAGCTTTGAAAACTTAAAGCTGTGCATCGATGCAGCTGTATGCAACTCGTATATTAAGTTAAGAATGGAGACAGGACATATTATGCGGTAAATGTGAATATTTTGATTGAGTTTCTGTGATTATAACTTTCGAATATATTAGAAACTTATTTAGTTTTATGTAAAGTGCTATAACATACTCGTTCAGTGAATCTTTGGAAGTGCTTTTATCATCTTTGGCAGAAGCCGATCATAATAGGCATGATGACAAATTTTTAAATTCCTTTGTATGATGTAGGTATACGTCTATTTTATATGAAAAATTATTAATTTTAAGAAAATGCGAAGATTTTTTATCAAATAATTGCATTTTTCTCTGTCCACTTTGAATCCGGCGCGAAAACGCTTGTCAGTGTCATGTCGTCACTTGTGACGTCACGACTGAAATTACAAGACGCAAGTAAACAACGCTCGTGCAATAATTAAGTTTTTTGTGTTATTAAATATGAATTCGAAAGGGCATAGGTGTTGTGGGGTCCCCCAGTGTAAGAACACATCCAAAACAACTCCTGATAAGTTATTTGTGTACGTTCCTCACAATAAAAAAATACGAAACAAGTGGCTTAAACTTGCAAGGCGAGATTCAAAAGCAATATTGCCCAGGGTACAACTTTATTTTTGTGAAGATCACTTTGATGTAAGTTATTACGTAGTTCTCTAGATTCTAGCATAGTTTATAATGTAAATAACTATTTCGAGGTTAGGTTTCATCTCTCATTGTTTTTTAATTAAACTAGTATACTTACATGGAAGTTTTAACATTTCTAAATTCAGCTGAACAAAAATATTTATTTGATGCCAAAAACTTTCCCAGCATTATGATATCAATTCTAGGCAAATTAGCGCTGTTTGCCTTGATAAATCCGGGCTCCATAACTCGTGTTATAAACAATTAATTAATTAAAAACAAAGATCGCAGTGGAAGTTCACAATAACGAAATGTGACGTTCGCGCGCTTTCGCGCGAGTTGTTTTGAGAAATGACGTCACGAGCTCTGATTGGTGTTCAAGATATCATGGCGGATTGCCTTATTTCGTAATTTTATTTTATAAAAATACATATCAATCACATTATTAATAAAGAAAACAATGCGCGTTTTATATTCCAAGCTTCAAGTTTAATTTAATAAATATATTATTTTAATGATTTTTGATTACTGTCATCATGCCTATTAACAGCTGTTTATCTGTCAGCGTAGGTACCTAGAATGATTGTAAAAAGGAAGAATAACTGCAATTAAAAGAATATGAATAATATAAGAGAATTAATATAAAACAAGGAAAGTCAAATACCAGAAGCTCAAAAATCAGTTAACAAAACTAAAAATCGAATTCAAAGTGGTTTTGCTACGAATTTGGAACTATTTGTAATCATATTATAAGTAACTTATATTTTATTTCCATTGGAAAATGAGATAGTTTATAATCATTTTACGATATTTCTCTAAGACAGGGTGACAAAAAACGAAATCAAGGTTCACATAAAAGAAACGAGTTTGTCTACTAAGAGCAGGTTTTTTTAATGCAGCTAAGTGCAGTGCTCCATTTAGGTTGATATGTCCATCTATGTTATAAGTAGAGAGGTTGACATAAGTTTGAGATATATTTTTCTTACATTTCATTATGTTATGAAATAATTATGTTATGCTCATATTGCACTACACACCAGGTGCGAATCAAAATTATAGTTATTTTGTGCACTTGCGTAAAATTGTCTGCACTCAGTTGAGTCATTTACCAATAATAATTGTTGATAATGGTTTTAATTTACTTTATAGAGTTTCATATTATATCAATGACATAATGAGGTTTACCAAAGGTTTCAAACCTCGTTTCATAATATAAGCAACCATTTTGGAATCGTGATTAATTGTAGATGAGAATACTTCTGAATAGAATTTCTATCTATCACATCAATACGTTTCATATTTAATCTTAAAATAAAACCAGATAAAAAGTTTAAAAGCCACTTCTTTCACAAACACATTATATAACATCAAAAGATTGTTTCTTCACAAATGTGGTTACTCTATCACAACAGCTTAATACATAAAGTGACACCTCATTCGCGGAGTAATCCATGATCCGCTATAAGACCTATTTACATAATTGGAGTATTCTCTTTGCCAAGAAAGGCTTAAACAGTCTAAGACAAAATGTGTAACGTTGAGAGTGTATCGTGTCGAGATGAGAAAGCTCTTCAAAAGGGGTGTGCATGCCTATATACATTGGTGTCTTGCAAAAGAGTCTTCAGCTATGTTTTATAATGGTGTTGGAATTTTTAGTTTATGGAAAGAAAACTTTAAGTTCGTCTTGACTTAAAGACATGTCATAGAGCTTCCTTCAGTTGTATACAACTTTAAATTAAGCTTAATTTTGTCGTAATTAATAAAACTTGAACTAACTGAAACATACTGAAACTAAAATATACTGGAATTTGGTGGTGTGGAGTTCTAAATATGACATAACTGAATCGTGTTTACATTACACTTAATGCAATTTCCTGCAACAAATTGAGGTGCAACCAAAAATAGTTTATCTACTGCTGTCTACAGCACACCTCTAATGAACATAAAGAAACAATACCATCCACGTGTTCAAAAACAAACAGAATTAAACGCTCAGCTTTCTACCATATTACATACATATATTCTTGATTATACGGAGTTGTCTCAATGATGTGGTTGAACCGGTTACCTGTTTACTACGCCGTCCGCATCACGCGGGCACGGAGTGTTCATACCACTACCGAAGGTCCCAAGCATGGAGAACAAAATAACTAGCGGAGATACCATAACTGAAAATCTCCAAAGAAAGTAGCGCGCCATAATGCAGGTGTGCGGGGGACGAGGAACGTTACTGTTTTCGCCATTATACGCCTTTTTTGGATCTGAACTACTGCACTACTAAAAATCTTTGACAGATATCTCAAAGAACCCGAACACTTCGTTATACTCGTAACTGATAGTTTTGGTCATGCTCAACGTGACTATTTGACCTAAATGAATCGCCTGACCTACCTGTATTATGGTGTCTCCGATCATCTTGCCTTACTCCGTGGTCCCAAGTCTTATAGAATCAAGAACGACATTATGGAACTTGTTAGTGGCCTGATATGCATGGAATTCATGGGATGGTCACCCATAATTTAGATGGGGATATCTGGTTCTCTAAATTTGGAAATGACGGGGCTTTTAAAATGTGTAGTCAGATTTTTTTCATTTTTGGGTTTGGTTTAAATGTTGGGTCATCAGAAAGATAAAAAAAAATATAATTTTCCTCATATTTTGCGACCTAAATATCTTGCAGTTTTTAAAAGAGCTCTGCTCAAGAAATTTTGCTCTAGGAAAATGACTATGATGTTCGGTCAGCATAAAAATACATTGGGTACGGATGCATACATAGATATGCTTTAGTTAAGCAAGTTAAGCAATCCATTTCGGCTGATCCCAAGAACATATTCCGAAAATATTGGTAGAACATCTTTGTATAATGCTCAATGAACATGTTCCTAATTACCAAAACAAGACACAACAGACAAAAACTAGTCTAAGGAAAATAAGAGAAAAAACACGTTAATTAAAATCTAAAGCGTAGATATTAGATACTTTAGAACTAAATGCTAAACTTAAAATAACATAAACCAATCACAATATACAGAGATCAAGTAAACAATATGAAAATGAACTCAAAGATGATACAAGGACCGTGAATGTTGCATCACCCAGTCAATCTGGTATTGTGAAAACCGGTAAAAACTAGTTAATGCAAATATTAATGCAGGTCTATTTGCAACTGTTGGGGTAAAACGCATAGCAATAGATGCAGATAGATGCAACTTGCATGTGCGTGAAGGTCAGAAGATACACGAGGCAATGACAACCATAAATTCTAGAGTACAAAGCAACCCTTTACAAGAGCCATTTCCATACTTATAAATATTTATGTAGGGGTTGATAATGTTAGCTTTTGTTTAACGAAAATAAAAACCTAAGTCTCTAGTCATATTCTTTTGCTAGCAAAAAGCTTTTAAAGCCTCAAAGTTGTTATCGAAGTCATTTCGAAAAAAGTTTGGAAAATGTCTAGGGTACTAGCTAAGTAAGCAATATTCTCTCAATTCTTTTATTATATTAAACTACTGTGTTTGCTCTTTTATATAGGTTATGTTATAAGAATATTCTAAGTTTTCTCGTGTATATTTAAGCTCGGAATGCCTTGTTGTGTGTCTCAAAAGCTTATGTACATATGTGTACCTTACTTGTTAAGAACCGTCAAAATCTAGTGAACTAGTTACAATGATCGATGCCTCAGGCTTGAATAATGTCTCCTTTGGGCTCGAGTAAGCTTCAAAAGCTTCTGGTAAATAATTAGGTAGTTTGAAACAAAAACAATTTTACCAGCAGTTAAATCAAGTTTCGTTCAAAATGGCTTTTTATTTTGCCACAATAACGAAACTTTTTAGTGCCCCTTAATGTTTTTATAAGGTGACAACTTATCTGAATTGCAAATTTTTAGAACTTTCGAAAAGATCTTAAAATAAACGAGAAAACTTTTAATTACCGATGGCCTTGTGTAATTTGTAACAACAACAAAATTTATTATGATTTTGTAGCGAATTTATTTATTAGGAAACTTATTTTGAAGACATGATCTTGAGTAACGATGCTGTAACGAGTCTGATATTATTTATGGTCGTTTCGAAACTTCTTAATCTGTGTAATCCCAAATGAAATCTTTCCAGAACATTTATGAATTCATTCGAATTTTTGATTTTCGAATTTACCCCTAGAAAAAACAATTGACTGTTGGATTAACCAGTTCCTTTTTCAAATTCCAGGCTCGCCAAAAACCTGTGCACCAGAAAAGGCAGTCGTCGGGCGAATACCGGCAACCGCCTGGAACACGCGGTCCTCACTCACATTCAGCACGTACCGTAGTTCCCCTCCCAACCCCCGTCACCCCTCATCTAATCATCCATCTCCCTAACCGGCATCAGCTAACTAGTGTGAAAGAGATTGATACTAGCAACCATGGCCCGAGGAGACGAATGTAAAACCGCCAGCAAGGCTAACTATGCGGTCAAGTCGTTCGACGTGTCTGCCCCCATGCAGTAAGTATCTTTTACCCTAAATGCTACATGTACATTATACAGCCAGAATTAATAGCTTCTGGTCATATCGACATTGGGGTTCCTAAAACCAAACGAATAAAGCCTATTAATATGCCTACAGAGGGCCAAGGGCATCACGACCTATAGAGCCTACAAAACTCGGAAATGAACTTTCGTATTATACTAGATTTTTCCCAATCTCCAAAAGATAACCTGATTAATTTAGCTGAGATCAAATTCACCTTAGAAATACCCCCTAAAAATCAATGTTCTATTACAATTCTAATGTAATTTTTCGCCTAATTACAGAAAGCCGAGCCAGGCGCCGAAATACGAAGCACCCAAGAAGGCCGAACAGAAGAAGGACTACGGCTCCTGGGGGCCCGTCTACAAGGACAGGAAGACTTTCACAGACATGCACCTCTGCTGAACAACACCGCCGGCTCATCACTAACCTCGTCACATAGTCCTAGAGCTAAACTACCAAAAATGTTACGAAAAAATAAATAATCAGCCCAATTCTATCGTGTTCCTTTGTGACGTGTCTAGCTTCTCTCTTATTGTTTCCAATGGTGTAGGTAACTTGCTTGCTAACATATCATGTATCATTATTAACAGATTAAACATCATCATCATATGATTAGAATTTTTTGTTGTGATCCTGATATCTTTTGAGTTTTGTAGGCTACTATTTATGTACAAATTAGGTATTTAGAATTTTGAGCGACGGGCGTTTTGTGTGTGAAAAAGTTTAGAAGCGAATTGGAATAAACTAAATAACTTTTCTGTCTGTAATTTTATTTTAGGACTTTGCTTTGATAAATTGCTGCTTAAACGAATGTTTATTTTACGCGATTTAGTTGAAGCAAGATTGATTACATTTAGATGAATCACAAATGTTTGTACATGCAAGCAAAAACAAACACACAATGCCTATATTTAAATATGGAAATGTCGAAAAGATAGATTTATGTAGATTGCTAACAAAACACATAGAGGTAGGAATAGTCTAGAATTACCAGTATAGCGATACAATTAAAATGGAACGTCAACTGTAATGAAAACTGCGCTTTGTACGGGGATTAAAAGTTTTCTCGCCACGTCTAGCGATATTAAATCTTGAGAAATACTCTTATAAAATTACATCCCTAAAGTACTTAGTAGTCAAGATAAGTTTAAATTCATTATATTCCCAAAAGGACAACACTAACTTATGCAAAAAGAGAAAATATAGTTAAAGAATATCACTTGGAAAACGTTTAAGTTGAACTGAATTTGGAAACCTGCCAAAAAGTGTGCTAGGTAAGATTGTAGTTACGTAAGGGTGGTACGAAAATATTGAGACACTTTTGTCCAAACGTAAGGCCTACTGAAATTCCCGTGTCGACGGCGCGCGTTGTTCCATGCGCTCCTCAAAGAGATGTCAACAACCCCAGCGGGGCCCAGCAGGGCCAAGGCCTGCTGGGGCTGCGGGTTGTTTGAAAGAGATACCGCGGCCCTGGTACATAAAAGGCCTATGACGGAACATGACGGTTTTTAGTCAGTAAGAGTCTGACACTCCCTCACCGCTGCTAACCCACAGCGGGAGGGGTCATTTGATGATTTTTGACGTCGTTAAAAAAAAAGGCCTACTGAAATTGAATAATTATGGAAATAAGTGAACTCTAACTATAGTAAACTTTTTCACCAAGTTATGTAACATTGTAACTGGATTAGGTGGAAGAATTTCCCGTAGTAAGTAACAGAAACAAAAATCTGATTAAGAACTACACATTCTATATTCAAATGAAAACTTCATCCATGGAGTTACTGAAAAAAGTACTGAACTATTTCATAATCAACCTCATTGAGATTGTTTTAAAAACAAAACGTTGTCCACGACAATGGTTTTGGGTACGATCAGAATAAAGCGCTTTACAGCGGCTGGCAATTGAAGCTTGTCGCGGGATCGTCTGAGGCCCTGGGGACGTGGGAACGTGTTCAGCTGCTGATGTCCGCTGAGACCGCTTGATTACCGAAAACATGGTATTTATTTGTTTAAATTGTTTTTGACGAATTGTGGTAACGTCATTTTTATATTTTTGCCTTCTTTTTGCACACAATATAGAGCCTGCAGAAATCAGATTATTGAGTTGGTGCCTCTTACCTTTAATTTCCGATTTAAATGAGTAAATAAAGGAACCATTTAAAAGTAATTTGCCAGAAAGACATAAAGCAAATGTGAAGTAGATAAACCAGTCCCCATATTTCTGATCCAACTTCATTAAAAGCGGTGTTTATTACCACAGTATGACGTCAACGTATAAATGAATAAAATTAATATTGTTTACTATTTGAACTACATTGTAATTTGGCTCAACTGATGTTGTTCAAGATAACCTATTTTATAATATTACGTGTAAGTTATCGTTTCAGTTCTTTCAAGAGTTCGTAGTAAGCTAATCTTATAGGAATTTAGGTCTTTCAACATGCTAAGCACGTTAGCTTTTGAGTGCCTTAATTAACATGACCTAGGTCCCAAAAAATAAGGAAGTCAGTGATGAAAATTCAAGTGTGTTTTGGAGTTACAATGTAGGACAATTGGTACTTTATAATACAAAGAACAACACTAAGGACGCATTGCTGCTCATAAAAAAGGTGTCAACGATGAAAATTTATTTATAATAGCATTAATAGTCGTATTACAAATTAAAAAAAAAAACGAGAGAATTAAAATTGAACCCAATTACAATTACTAGTTATAACAAAATTAGAACCAGTTTAGTTACAGTACCTAAACAGTTATTTCAAATATACGTAGCACCTAATTATTTAATCAATTATTTTAATAAGGAAAGTGGGCAACGGAAAAATGTAAAGAGCATTTAACGAAGCAGTTAATTAGTTAAGTTTTAGTTTTCAGTATTTTGCTAATTAGAATCGCTTGCCAAAGGATTTGTGTTTCACGTAATGAAATTAATTAACGTAGCTATATTTTGAGTTCCACCATTTTTATATTATTCAATAAAGAAATTAGGTGAGAAGTTTAACAAGCAAGTGTGTGGGAAAGTGACTATTAAAATACCAGACGATATTTACATATCAAAGTTTCTTTGCTTGAACGCGCTGATCTCAGGAACTATTGAAGTGTTTTGAACAATCGTTTCAGTGCCTACAGTTTTCCTTCCTACTTTTTATATAGGTCCAAATATATCCCAGAATGCGGTTCAAAACCGTGGCGGAAGCTGGTTTATGATTTTTTGGCTTATTTTTCAAAATAATAAAATAGTGTTTTCAAAGTTTGACCGTGACATATTTTATTCACACACATTAACATGACAATATAATTCACACACACGTTAATTTCCGAAATTCCCACCACCATTACATTCCCATTACAGTCTGTCAAATTTCCTTGACGCGTCCGAATCTCCGGCAATATGGCCGCGAAAGGGCGCGAAATGATTCCGCCATTACTTTATCTGTGGGAGGAAGTGACGTAATAAGTTGCGGTGACGTTAAACAACCGTTTTGGCAGCATTTGGCAGCGGATGCCTCGCACGATTAATTCGACGTTTAACTTTGTATTCAAAGCTTTGGTTAGTATTCGGAATGATCGAAGATGAATTAGCTTTGAGCAATGTGAGGTTTTGGATGTTCTATTCTGATCAAGCACTTACTTTGATGAGATTGTTGTGTATATGGATTAAATGAATGAAATAAGTTGTTTTGGGAAAAAAATAATGTTAGTCCTAGGCTAACATTCAGAAGTTCTGATGATTTTGGACGAATGGACGTTGTGTGAAGAGTTCAGATAACAAAGTCGATAGGTATTTACGGAAACCAAAAAAATATCGTTATTACGGGGTATTTATCATTTATGAATCTTTATATTCTATTACAACTACTTACTAGATAAATCTGAAGAAACCGTCATCAATGAAGACGTAAAACTCAATTTGCAGGTCACGATTCGTCGCAACGAGACGCACGGAAGGGCTTGATGTCCCCGCTCTACGTGTCTCTGGTTACTACAAAATACTCTGCTTTGTAAATCGGCGAGGGTACTCGAGATTTTTCCGACAAATTGTTTTATTAGATAAAAACGTTAGTTTTGGAACAGAGTTGTGTTATTTTTATTGAAACAATGAGCTCTCTATTTAACAGCGAGCGGCTTAGAGTATATAATCGCTGAAAAAAAAAACAAGAAGTGTAATATGAAAAGAAAATTACATATTTGTTTTGACAAACTTCCTAAAACCAGTCACTTCTGCACAAAAACTGTACTTTTCTCATGAAAACATAAATTCAAAAGATACCTGAAAATATTACAAAAAGTAAAAGCAATAAATGTGCAATGAAAAACCAGTGATGAACTCCACCGAACCGCTTTAATCAACAGTGTTAATTTGCGACGGTAACGAGTTATTCAGAAACAAGGGCTGCTGTGTTCCTCGTAAAAACGTACACATTTACGTAAATTAAACTTATTCAGCTGCAACACACGCTTCTGTACATATTCAATGCAGTTTTCGGCGATATTGATGAAATAAAAACAAAAGCTTGTAAATTGAAGGCAAATTCGTTGTTTCTTGAACGTCGTTTTTATGGTAAGTATCTGATATTGTCATAAGGTCCCCTTTTTTTGGTGGGAAATCATCAAGACCTGTTAATGTTCCTTCTGAATCCCTATCCCTTCTAAGTATGTGATGTATCGTTTGGTCTTTAGTACCTGTATCCTTAAAATGTCTGCTTTTACGCACTTTCTTGAGGCTAAATAAAAATCCGTCATTCGTCTATCTATCTTCTGTATCTATCTCTAATATTTTTTGGTTTCAGAATCCTAAGTGGTGAGACATTTATTTTTAAGGTTAGATTTAATTCTGAGCATAGGATAAAACATATTCTACATTCTGTGCTTTACTGCAAACGTATAAAAAAAGAGTTATCATAAAAAATAATATAATAAAAAATAATATAATAACAATTAAATGGCATTAAGTAGTTACACGCGATTGCATGACAGACATTTACATAATAATGAACTTTAGATTTTATTATCAGTACTTCATCAAATCGGTGTAATGTAACTTGGCATAATTGTTCAGATATTTAAATTAAAAAATAAACTTTATGCAGTAAACAGTGTAATATACGCCTTATTCTAAGTAATAAGTAATCAGATTACCACAGTGAAAAAAAATAACGAGCACCCTTGACTTTCAGATAGAGTTAGACACTTTTTTATTCGCCATTTTAATAATTGTCTATCACAATAGAAAGCGACTTAAACTCTGATTATAAATGTCATTTATTTTTGAACCGTCCCAAAAAGTTCAATAGATCTTACGTCTGCTTCTGCTTATGAAAAAAAAAATCTGTAGGTTTCTCAAAGTAGGTTCTTCATGAAATCGTGTTTTAATGACAAAATCCGAAGCTAGCTGTATGCCGTGGTTACTGAATTATTAAGTGTATTCCTTTGTGCCGATCCTGCGTCTTGTTTAATTGAACGGCTCACTATTGACTTTGAACCTATCAACTTTTAGTATGATTGCTCTTTGTTAGATTCCTATCTTTCGTAGGTATTTGTTGAGCGGGCCTTTGGATTCAATGAATATTTTGGAGACTTGCTTTCGCTAGCCGCTTTATTCCTACAACAGGATAAAAAATAGCGTATATGTTATTAAGATATATAAGCTACAGAGGCCCGTATTGACCAAGATTGATCAAAAACCATCCAGTAGTTTTTGCGTGAAAGAGGAATAAATATAAATATGTAAGTACATACAAACTTTCGCGTTTTTAATGGGTATTAATATTATAAGCTGAAGATAAGCCCCTTGTATGTTTCAGGTTTTAAATAATTCTGTATGTTTTCGGAATATATGTGCATATACCAAAGTTGTACTGAAGAACCAGTAACTTGGCGCTGAAACAATCGTTCGTTAGTGTTTTGTTTGGGCGCGGAAACTGATTTAGTTGCTAGAGTTTCCAATTGTTTATTCTGCTGAGAAGTTCTTCTAAATGTCTTTTATATTTCACTCTTATGCAAGATTGTATTGAAGGTTTCTTTGTCTAGACCATGTAGGTACGTTTTGAGGTATGTTGTGTACTTATTTAGGTATCGGATTCAAAACTTGCACTACCGATAGAATTAACAATTTGTGTGAACTAATTACACTATATTTTTTTTTCAGATTTTTCTCAGATGATAACTAAAATTGCTATATTTTTTATAAAAAATTTAATATAATATTTTATTACTTCCAAACATTGAAACCAAACGTTAAAAGCACGTGCGTTTCACATGGGAATTCAACCGCTGTCAAGTTGCTTTGTTATTATTATTGTGCAAGTGTCCGCATAGTGCAGCCTCCCGCGGGCACGTGCTATCGACCGTAGTGCGGGACTCAGCACGCGGAACTGCGCGCGCATTATACTACAGACCACACGTTTGGATTTGAAAAACGAATGCCTAACTTTCTGACAGGCCTTTGTTTTTTTTTTTTAATAATTTTGAGTGTAATGAGGTTGTGTATGTTTTCATAATTTATTTGAGAATGATTAATTAATTGTTTTATTTATAGAACAATTTAAATGTGCTAGGAAATATGGAATTATTTAAGGCCCATTATAAAAATCTTAAGAATACCATGATTTTAATTGTTGTAGCCACAGTACCTACGTAAAAATAATTGCGGCGGTTTCCCTGCTTTAATAATACAGTTTCACTCTTATGAGTTCTGAAGTTTATGAAAGCAAGCGCTCTGTTTTATTATAAAAGTAATTAAATTGCACAAGAGAAAGCGAGTCGTAAGAATTATTATGATTTTTAGATTTAGCAGCAGGAAATTATGTTGTTCATTTAATTGTAAACTAGGTTTTGCCCGCGGCTTCGCTCCCGTCAACTGACTTCTCTACTTTACCCTATTTTTTTTTCATAAGAACCTTCTCCTGACAATAACAAACACAACAAAAAAAGAATTAACCAAATTGGTCCAGGCGTTGTTGAGTTATGCGCTTACCAACACATTTTGCGATTCATTTTTTTATAGATTAAACGTAGGAATAGATTAAAATCCAAAGATTGAAATCAGAAGTTGATGAGAACTCAGAAAAACAAAAAAGCTGTTGAAATAAATCCACTTTCCTAATTCTTTGATCAACCGTAACAAAGAAACCGCATAAACTCATATAAAAATACTTACAAAATCCTATAAAACGAGCGTGACAAATCGCATGTCAAACACGAACTGGCGCGCGAACTTATCATTGAACAAACTCGAGCAGTTAACGCACTAAATTAATATTTCCCGGTAGCAAAAGGGCAGCTTTATCGATAAGGGGTCGCGGTTGCGGCACTCCGGCCGGAGCCGACCGCACGGCAGACGTCGGATGGCCGACCGGAGCAAACACCGCGTCGCGCCCCTGCCGGCGCCGACCAAAAAACAATACGCGTACATCCCGTGCCCGAGGTCCGAGGAGGTCGGCACCGAACTCGCCCTTCAACTCCTCAGAGGAACACCATACCATCACGAGGAACCAGAGACACCGCAAAAGTCGCCACCCGGTGAGTTTGACACTTGTGGCTGTTTGTGAGTTCCTTTGCAACTTTTATGGCGGGAAAAAGTTTGTGCGTGCGTTTATAGTGGCAATTTATTACTTCGATTTTTAAATGTGGGAACATGGACGGTAAAAAGTATGATGTCAGTTGGAAAATATTTTTTAATAATAACTTCCTGGTGATCAAAGATGTTTATGAAAACATAAGTAGACTATTTATAAGTCGTAGACTAAATAATATACGCTTTTAAAATAGTTGCTTGTAAATGAACGCGAATAATTTGTTATGAAAAAAAGTGTCACACAAAGCTTACATCTGAGTCCACTGTGAATTTGTAAACACTGAACATTTAGTCTACTGATTTAGAACTAATTTACGACCACATTTCATTGTAAATGAAAAACTTTATGAATGCTCTTACATTCGCATTGTAAATGCGCGAAAGTTTTCTAACGAAAAAAGTGTGAAATGACATGTAAATAGAGTCATCCTTGACAGAAAACTTTACACAATCAATGACAACAGTAGATCCTAGTTTAACATTCCATTAACATCTCTATGACATTTATACGAGTATCAATTCATAATCCGTTTAAAATTAGTACGTACATTGACTGTAATGCAAGGTGTTGGCGCTCGTACGCTGTCACTGCGTTCTATTTGTAATAGGAACATAACAACATTAGCTATTTCTGCACGCTCATTGATAACTGTCGTTACGTTGGTGGTGCAACCCGCCAGTGGCAGTCAATGAATGTTCTTAATATTTTGGTGAACTATTTGTTTAGAGAATTATTCGTAAACCCAGTATGAAGCGTCTTTATGAAAAGAAAACTGAATCAAAATGCTTTCACGCCAACGAAATCTAACGTGATCAACTTAGGTATTTTATTATAAAGCAACTTGTATAATTCTTAAGGTTAATACAAAGAAAGTATCTTGTGTCTTCAATGCTTATACTTAGGCCAACCAATGCTAACCAAAGTAAGATTAAATAAATAAAAAAAACGAAATTGCATTTAGGTATTTATTTATTTGCTGATAATGAAATAACAATGGAAACCTTATATAGTACATAGGATAGTAGCTCTGACCTCATGCATTCGTGAAATGATTGTCGAAACTGAGAATGGAAATTCCGACCCTGAACCGAGATCGCGGAATTTCAGTAACTGTTGGCTCCGTGGCTCCGCCAATTGGGCTATCAATATTAAATTATAATTGGATTGGTCCAGCGTTTACTGTTATTTTGAAATAATTTTTACTATTAATAAACATGAAATTGTGATTCTGTGCATCGTCGTAAAATAATACCCAGAGCCACTTTTTCTGTGGATGATAACTTTTACAATGAATAACTAATTACCTATAATATTTACCTCTATAAAGCGTCTTATGAAACGTCTCCTGAAAGTTTGTTAGGTACTTATAACTATTTACAAGAGAGAAATTAACGGAACCTTTCAAAAACAAATGTATGAGTACCTTCGTCACAATCGCAACTGAAGAAATACAGCTTGCAAACATCTTATTCACTCATTTTCTCGTTAAGGTGATGGATTCTTGACCTATACTATACCTATAGATCTACCCTAAATCTATATAGCCACAAGCATACAGGTAACCTAACTACTAATATAATACCATACAGCTGTAAAGGCTTACCCAAGTTACTTATCCAAATCCCTCCGATATCTCTGCGTAGACCCTGAAATAATTCACGACCAAACGTACGATTATTCGCACACATTACGATACATAATGCTAGCTCACGTCTGCTAGTTTCGCACTGATCTATAATAAGCATCTGCTTTCCAACTTTATGGGGATAAAGCTCAGTTTACACAGATGTTAGACATTGACGCCTTTGCCCCATAAAACCTCTTAGTATCTTCTTAGGGAAGTTTCTGTTTAAAAAGTCTTTTCTCGCCCTTATTTTGACACTTATCGTTTAGAAACTGATGTTGAAAGTATAACTGTGAAACTTAAGAAATCAGAAACACTTAAAGGATGCCCGTGAAAGCGTTAATTAGTGCTGTTATGTTTATATACCTCACATACACATACTGATACTATTTACTCTAACTGTTTAGGTATAACGATAACCAATTTTTGTGGATAAGAAACGACTTATTTTGATAAGTGATGGTAGTTTAATGACATATGTAAACCTCAAAGAGTAGACTTTAAAAACTGCCATCTGTAATAAGAAAGAGTGGAGTTCCTGTTTACTGAAATTGGACATGAGTGCAAGGTGTCATATAATACACACTACGAAGTGTAAACTTAGCGTAACATTTGCAGGTTTATGAATGACTGCGGTTCCGTGTAATATCACAGGAACAGTACAAATAAACGGACAAAGGAAGATATTAAGGGCCTTACTACAAAAACTTTAAACCCTGTTTTACCGATGTCTAATAAAATTTTGGCTGCAAAATGAACCATATGTCAACGTCATAATTTGTCATTTTTTTAGACAAGGCATAAACTGACGTTTAAAAGTTTTTGTGGTAAGACGGTATAAGTGTAGTGTTTGTGCTTGGGTTTGTTGCGAAGTGGTCTTCATCACTGTCTTTTGTTTAGAAAGGAAAGTGCGGTGCAGTCTACCTAGCCTTTTCCCAAAGAAAATAGAATTACATATCTTTAAAAATTGAAAAGAGCAGAAAACGACTGAAAATCTATCAGTCTAAAAGTTTTTCACGATTTCCATTTTCAAATTCACTTACTACAGGCGAGAATTTTAGCATCGGCAAAAACACTGTCCATTTCGAAAAATATTTCTATGAAACAAAGTCTGTCAAAAATGAAAAGTTACTGATATACCACACTGTATGTCTTTTTGGCCTATCGAAAAATCCTCGCTACGACATTTGCATGCGGTTCGTACGCGGGAGAATGGTGCGTTTTGGCGCAATTTCTGTGAAACACGTGCTACCAGGAATTGCGATAGGCCATGCTGATTGATGGCAACATTCAATACAACAATGGATACTTTTTGGACGCCGTTATATGAATAAAAAATATAATTACATATGTATCTTTTCTGTATGTTTATGTGAAATTGCATAGCTATTTAATTATTCTCTATTTTGTAACCAAGAAAAAAAAACATTTAAGAAACTCAAAAAAAATAACAATGTGCTATTATTATCCTACAATGTGTAGATATTAACTATATTTACTTATACTTGTTTATTTGAATAAAAGAAAAGTGTTGATAAACTTGATATATGGAAGTGATATCTTTTTAATCCAGAGAAACCTTTTTTTCCGGTCAGTTAACTATAACAATTTGTACCCGACTCACCTCTGAATTCACTTAGTATTTGAGTAGGGTTCAATAGCTGTCTAACCCTAGATATGTTTAGACCTACAAACTAGAAATAAGTTTTCAGCTGTTGTTGTGAATTTGTTGATCGTAGAAATGGAACAACTGTTATGTTTTATTTTATATTAGAGTGGTACTTTTTCCTATTATTTTTATTCGTTGTTTCTTGTCTATGTATGTTGTTATTTGAAATCTAAGAATACCATTTGCATGTTTTATGAATATTAATCGTACAACTGATAAAAGGCAATTATGCAAAACCAGAACATCGATATTGTATTTAGTAAGCCAGTACTTATTATACCTATTTTAAGGATACTTTCATTACATGACTCTGCGACCTCTTATATTTTCAATTAGTTTTCGTCAAGACGCGCGAAATCTACAATTATTTATTTTATTGAATTTACAAACCTTAAGAATTCTATCTTCCCGAAAAACTGTAGCCAAATGTACTCCGAAATTTCTTAACAACATAATGTACTTACCCAAAAAGTACTAAAAATATCCGCATTGCGACCGACCGGGCACATCCCTGCTTTTGTAGCGGATACCGAAACAACTGAATGTTTAATCGTACCTCATAAACATTGAGGGTCTTTTGTTCTAAATTAATTAGGGCACATGAATTTTGCTCTTAAAACTTTAGAGATAAAGTTTGGTTTTCATTGTCTTGTTTTGTAGTTTCGGGCTTGTAAAAACTGTTGAAGGATTTTGGTGTTAAATCACTTTATTATCATTAACGTTAATGGTTGTAGGTATAGTTTTGAATTCCTGTAGGTAAAAACCATTATAGAGGCAATATTAAGTTGGAAGTCTTTTTTTTATTATCTACAATTTTTATACACTTTCAATATCCATCACATACCACCATCATCATATCAGCCAATTGCTGTCCACTGCTGAACGTAGGCCTGCCCCAACGTCATCCTGGGTTTTATAGACAAATTAGGCAAACAACAGGAATCAGCGTTGACGCGACTGCTAAATCTGACTAATGTTTTAAGACCCACAAAAGCGTAGAAGTGTAACAGGCCATCAAGAATTCAAGCATGAATTAAGCAGCAATGCAGCGCTTGAAACGCGAGTTCCAATTCCGAGTGACACATGAATAACTGTCTGCGATTAAACCAAGTGAGCTTTTGTTCGAAGTCTGTGGCAATGCCGGATTCTCAGATCCTAATGGAAGGAAACTCAGCTATTAAAGCTGGCCTGTTGAAGGCAGATTTTGGCGCAGCTGCATTGTAAGACGTTGGCGCGAAAATCATTACGTGCGGTTGCAAATAAATTGTTACTTAGTTTAGCGACATTCATAGAATTTTGTAGCTTAGAAACTGTTTTCTGTATTTATGTAATAGTTGTGATTTAGCGTAGTGATACAGACCTATTAATTCAAACAAAAAAAATTTAATCCATTCTCTCGTTCGAGATATTTTTCCCCAGGGGCTAGAAGAACAAAAGTCTCTTTGAAAGTTAGTGATCAGTCTTATCAAAAAAGTTGTTTCGCATAACAATGTATTCTAAATTCGGGATTATCGTCCTACTGTTTAATGAGTTCAAGATGGATGACGCTTCAGATACATTATGAATTACGAGCTTTAAATATTCATCAGTTGTAAGCAAATCTGTTTTCCATTATTCAAGATGTAAGATGCTATAGAATCTTGGGTATATAAGTACAGATTATGATTAAGCAAGTTATCTCTTATCTAAGATATATGAAGCTATTTAGGGCCTAGGACGCTATTGCCTTTAGGGGTAATTGTAGGAGCAGAGACGTGTTTTTGTTAGTAAGAGTACCCTGCAATCTTTCAGCCGACCGATAGCTTGTTTTGGCTTATAAATCATTATGAAGATGAATGGTAGTACGTAATTTACAAACATTTGCTATTTAATCGGTGTCAGATCAATTGAAATATTTGGTCGAAATCAAGATTTTCATTTCAGATCAGACAACTGCAGTATTCTTAGGGCAATTGCAGGTTTTTGTCAGTAAGAGGCGAAGTCTAGCAATTGAATTTAATATGTTAATTTATCATTGCAACGATAGTGTACTAATCGTAGTAAATAATATTGTGGAAGTAATCGTGTAGCTTTGTTAACTAGTGAGTTTAATCACCCCATTTAAGTTAGCAGCAATTTAGACGCGTTTATACGCTGTTTAATAACGAGCTTACCGATAGCTCATTATCAAGGATTTAGTAGCGTATTAACAACTTGAAATGTAAATAATTGTCAATTGAAAAAATTTCAAAGAATGACTCTTAAATAAGGTAACCTTTGGTAGCAAAGCAAAAGAAGATTGATAAAAGACCAATTGATACGCTTTGATACCTTTAAAATGTATATATACGACGGACGTTTGAGTGACCAAAGATAGATAAAAAAACATACAATAATTTCAAATTCAGAACCTTTTTCTCTCAAGGAGTCAGTTAAAATCAAAATCAGACCTCCGGATGATAAAAAAATTGTTTAAGATCTATGTAGATTTAACATAGGTTGTCTTTATATAAGTAAATTGAGCAAAAGCGAGAGTATCAAGTGTCTGAAAATTAACCAAAGTTAGCAGTCCTAATTACTTAGTGACGCTAAGGTTCCTGCCACCCTATCGACAATACTGTCGCAGTAATGGTGAGTTTGTCGCAGTTTCATTAGCGACCTCAAGTAATGGCGCGTACACAATGGCTTAGCTTTAGATAAATTGATGCTGGGATAAGCATGTTTATAATGAGATTCAAACTGACCACCGGGTTTTTGGGTCGGTAACTATTTAGGGCAAGTCTATGTCTAGGTAGGTATTTTCTGTTTTTATATAACAGTGTGAGAATTGCTTAGAAAATAAACTCAATGTATTTACGTAATTGTTGTCAAAAAAGTCATAGATTTTTCAGAGCATGGCAAAAGTAGAAGAATTTCTGCAAAAACAGTTTTGGTCTACCCGAGTTTATCTCATAATATTGGCTACACTTTTCAAGAGTAAACAGACTTACTCCTACTTGAATCCAAGAGAAAATCCGTCCTACACAATATCAAGGTAATACCAATAAAGTGACAGTTCTGGACACAAAAGAGTAATCTCTATTTGGCTCATAACTCAGTATTGTTTGCCTGACAAAGGATGATTTATCCTTTCCTAGTGCTCACACGCTCATCGATCTTGTTCAAGGACACTTTTATAGCTTGGTTCATAACTGGTCTTGTAATTAGTTTTGTGTGGTATCGGGTATGTGATAAATATGTTAGGGGTCTGTCTAATCGTCTGATGGTGTTGGTTAACTTCAAATCAATGGTTCTACACTAGAAGTGTATCAGAGATTTGTGGCCAACTAATATGAAGAATAGTCTCTTATTTAAGGCTTATTTGTCAGGAGTGATACAACTTTTTAATAGCAATAGGCATGCGCATGGCCTTCGTCAAAGTTTTATGAAGAAGCAATTTGAATAGATGAAACTAGTTGTCTTTAATTCCAAGAAATATTACGAGTCTGTGCTTTTTGCTATATAGCCATCAAATAAATAAATAATTTGCGCAACTACTGAGTAATTTTCAATGGGAAATCCTGACTGGTTTGTCTGATAGTCTCAGCTCTTCAGTTCAGCATTACCATCAACAAATCACTCTTTTAAAAGCATTGCTGATAACCATCTTTTACAGTAGATTTACGACGGTGTCCATGCAGTATCGATGGGAAAACATACATTTTCCTGATAGACACACAAACAAATAAAGAGTAGAATTAGCAGGATGATTAATGTTCTGGATAATGAATGCATCAGCCGCCATTATAATAATGTTACAGTTAGTGTCGCGTGTCGCTACTGATGGATTGTCACCGCATTGCCGATGTAACGCAAGTAACTGCCGTGACGTACGAAAATATAAATAAACTTAACTAAGTTAAGTCTGTTTGTGATTTTGGAGGAACGGATTATTTTTACTGTTTTATGTTGATGAAGATTTGACTGATGCCGTTTTTATTTTAGAATCACCATACTATACCTTGAAATTCTTACTGATAATATAAATGGGAACATGAGTTTGTCTGTTTAAGGCAAAACAGTTATGAAACGGAGTATGAAATATAGTGGGCTACTTTTTATTTACGTAGATGCCGAAAGTAGTTTCAGTAGGAGGGTAAAATCGCTGAAATCAGCTGATTTACAATAATACCAAACAAACTACGAAGTCTTCGTAGAAGGTAGGAATTACGCTTTCGCGTAACCTGAAATACTAGTATTTACTAGATATTTCAAATACAAAATCATGGCCAAATATCTCCGCCACAGTGGAAATATTTGTACAAGTCAGCCGAACAAATATTTGCTGCGAGTCTGACTCGGCGCGAGCTCGTACATAATCGAATCTGTCAATCCAGTGTATTTCAATACTTTCAATAGTTTCCCAATTTCATCAAATACGTAAAAGTCTAGACTCGTTGGTTTAGTTTGTTGTTAAAACTTAGGATATTTGTAACTTGGTAGTATTACGATTGTGTTTTGTTTATAACGCATGGATGACATTCAAATGTTTTTTTTACTCCACTGTGATGTTATATGAATAACATAAATAAGAGGAAACATAAATGAAATCCCTACTCCCAAACACTGGAATCTGGATCTCATCATACCTACGTTGGATAAACAGGTATTTATTCTACCAATATTCAAAGTCAAAATGAGCTTTTAATTTACTTGTATATGGGATATCCATATTTCCTGCACTATATGAACCATGTCTCGCACTACATTAAATATTCAAGTTACTCCAACTAAGTTAGGTGCATATGTTAGAAGTTATATTACACGATTTATGTATCATAGTAAAAGTTGTTACAAGTTTGTTCGTCCACCTGGTCTCACTAACTTTCCCGACGGTGTTGCCAGACACAACGTGTGTTTGGGGACCATTTTGTGCTTTTAGATTTATTTTTTGAAGCTGCTATTTTGTACTATTAAAGAGGAAATTCTACTAATGCGGGTGTTATTTATAGAATTTATGCATCAAACGGTAGAAAGATGCGACAATGCAAAATGATAATAATATTTCGGAATCATAATGAAACGTAATTAAAAAATAAATCTACTTTATAATTCGTTGAAAATGAAATTGGAGCCGGAATGTTTTATTATTACGAGGAACACCTTGAATAGAACTGGAAAGTTCAGAGTTTTCTTTTTAATTTCGTTTCTCTTCATTAATTAATTAAAATAGCATTCTACTGACATTATATTTACTAAGGTGTTTTCGTCTGTTTCTGCTACGTCTACAAAAATTAAAACATTTGAACATCGCCACTTCACAAGAACCTCTTTCTTAAGTATGAATTTTAAAGTCAAAGCAAGTAGGTCCTTTACTTTTTCAGTCACCTTAGCACACCTTGAAAAGCGACCCTTTTCTAGCGGGACACAAAAAAGGTTAGAGATTATAAAGTATTTAACCATTTATTTCATATTGTGTATTAAGATTGTAATAAGAGAACGAATCTATAAAGAAAATTCACAAAGAAAGCTTAAGTATGTACTCGTAAACAAAACATTTTTGATAAAACTGTGTATGATAATTCAACATTTTGCCTCCTTAAGGTCAAACTGTACTGTGTAAGTTTGTAAGTAAGCCTAGCGACATAGACCAGTTTATAAATAGTCGTGGCTACCTGCGAACAGCTGACTGCCAGCACGGCTGTATTTCACTCTAGTTTTTAGACGTTTCAGCGTTTTTGTTTGCGGAAGGCGCGAAGGTTACGGCGAGACACGTGCATTTGTGTTTTTAGGCCATTACTTAGAAAATGTAAGCTAGTGTGCCTCAGGAAGAGTGTTTTATGTGACAAACTTGAGAGTTAGCTTGGATGATTTTGGTCAGTACTGAAATCTTTCAGGAATAAATACTAATATAATATCATCTTCGAACGAACTTCATATATCATCATCTTCTCATTGTATATGATTATTTCAAGTTCGTCGATTTGCCATAATATGACTGGATACAGTAGACCTAACATTTTCGAAATGCTACTGAGAGACATGGAGGCTCTTAGATATTGACTAAAAATCGTATTTATTTTATTACTATATAGTGTACGAAATTTCGAGTTCACACAAAGACGTAGATTACGAAGAAAGTACGGTCCTTTTAAAATAATTCACATTTTCAACTAAAACAGCGGAGCCAAAACAATATTCTGAAGACCTCATTTCTTTACGTTCTCGGCGAAAAAAGAAAAAGAAACGAAAAGGAAACATCGTGCAAACATACATAATTTCGTACGATATTACGTTTCCTGTATTTGCTGGGAACAACTGCGGGAGGATATGTTGTGGAACGATTGGATTCTGTGTGCTTCCCGCCATAAAAGTGGCGGGAACAGGCGCTGTCATGGCGGTTATGAATGACATAATGTCATTGGATGAAGTGGGGGGTTTGATTTCCTTTGTAATGAGGTTGTGTAGTTTCTTATAGAGGTATAATAATAATATCTATCTATTTACTATTATAGCTAAAGTAAATAAGGGAATTATTTTATCTGGAAATATGAACTGGAACCAAAATCTATGGAGCAATGTAGCCTGTAAATAAAGGTGTTGGGATTTGATTTGATTAACAAACACGAGAGATGGGGGAATAATTGAGTCTTCATCAGTAATTTTTACATCAAAAAGTCTTCGTAAACTGTGCAATAATTCTTCTAGAATCTTTGCGAAGTCTTAAATGAAAAACCTGAGTCGTAATATAAGCATATGCTTAAATGGAATACCTACACGGCAAGACAGCGCTTAGCGTGTCCATAAATCGAAAAGTTTTGTTCAAAAATACCCGCTATGCAAGACTCAGGTGCTGGTAAATAGGTTTTGTTATTCCCTCCTAGTAGTAGTTGTTTGATTTATAAGCTTTCTTTAAGAATATATGGTTGCAATATCTCGCGCTGATGTTTTCTTAGTGGAATATAGATAACCGTACCCTTAAAGGCGTACTCGGTGATCTTTTTATACAATTTTTGTGAGAAAAGGTTCAGTAGTAGTTTCAATTGTCTTCTAGAAGAGCTCGGCAGTATTGCAATTGGATTCGGAGCAAGTCAATTAGCCAAGAACAAAAGCAAACTGCTGGATGTAATAGAGAAACTCAATGAGAAAAACTTTGCTCCTCAATGAGAAAATCTCGGAATCGACATGCTGCCTTCGTTTTGAGAAGCTCACATGAAATGTTTTTTCTATGGGAAAATATACATATGCATGGGAATTCCAAAGCAACTCAGTTGAGTGTCAAGGTCTCGCGTGCATCCTTGGAGGCGCATTCATTAAATTATTTTTTTGTACATGACCTTTCTTGTGTTATTTGAAAAAAAGATTGTTTCTTTACTTACTCGTCAGATTTTTGTAACCCTTTTTACGGGTGTCATTTAGATATCTTTACTACTATAGTACATGTGATTTGATGTGTTTATAGCATGTCAGATACCAATGCTTATTGATTGACACGATATGGGAAGTCTCACGGCTCAGTAATAGTCGCGCGAATTGAACTTTCAAGGGTAAACTATGGCTGTCTCGATTGGAGAACTGATGGTTGTGTCTACGGATAGGTGAATATCTTGGGGAAAAAATCAGACTATATCAATGTAATATTAACATTTTCTTGCCATTATGTTATGACTTAATACTAAACTAATTAATTAATACGTACTACTTAAAAGTAAAACCCCTTTCATGCGTATTAGTGTGCAAATAAACAATTTAACTTTGAAGTTGACCATACAAATTATTTCGTTCTTTAATCCATCTTAGAACTGGCTGATATAATGATGAAAATGTGTTAACATTATCAGCCAGTTGCCCCGTCCACTGATCAACGTCGGCCTCCTTACAGTTAACTATAGAAACGTATTCGTAATTCTAGGGTCACATTATTTTTCTTCTAAAATCAGATCACAACTCCACAGAATAATAGGTCACATTTCACCATTCCCTAGTGTTAAGACACCTTCCTAATATATTAGGTTCAAGGAATTTCCTCACGTGATGCTGCGAGTCTCCTAAAGGCTTAACGAGCTTAGTTCAGCTCCAAACAATACGTTGTACTGAAAATAGCTTGATATTTACGAGCTTCACCTTTGGTAGTTCAGTAATGCAGTTTTTTCAGCATTTTTGTTTGCAGAGATATTTTAAATTTTTGGTTCGGGATTTATGTTTTAAGCTTTTATACGCGTTTTATTTCTTGATTCGTAAGAAAATATATAGAACAATTAACATGCCTGAAACTTAGGTACAGTCAACTTCAGGTCAGTGGTAACAGTTTTATAGGAAAACGTACTTATTACTATTGGGTTAAGGTGCATGACTGTTACCACTGACGTGCAGTCTACTGTACATACCTACATAACATAATAAAAATACTTCCACTAACTGAAATGTTAGAAATCGAGTGTCAGTTAACTTCTTTATTTCACATACTGATTGTAAGGTTTTTAACGTAAGTGAGAGTTAAAATGTGTTCTCTTTTAGATATATTCAAATAGGTTACACACACTGACGTCATACCAAAACACTACTGAAAAATATCTTCATCCACAACGAAATCTCCTCACAGAAACTAGGTTTCATCTTCCAAAGCTCCAGATAACCTAATACCCAGGCTTTCAGTTACAGCAACATGTAAAACTGGGACCGTATCACTACCTCAGGCAGAATTCTAAGAATATTCATGAAATAATATGAAATATCATATGTTTTCATGATACGTTAGTCGTTCGTATGATAAATATAAATGATACGGCCTAAAAACCAGCAGATATAGCGGTAAGAAACAAGTGTAGGCATAATATGAACAGGCAAATTTTAAGAAGGCTCATTCTGACTTTCTTTCGAAATCAAATATTAGACATTAAATTGTAATATAAACTGCTACTTTAACAGTCGCTTCTTTAGGAAGTATTTGTTAACAAGGATAATATGTAAGGTTTCGCTCGGCTCCTATGATATAACTTAGTGTCGTAGTGAAAGCTGTGATCAAAGTTAGATACAAAGCTAGCTAGGTCCTATTGCGGTTCTGTGGTACGACGAGTTACGACCCACCACACCGAATTGTTTCACTGTTCTTGGCACTTGCAAATGCACTTGGAAACTGAAAATTATTAAACGCTAAAACTTGTTCAAATACGATTGGGTGGGTAGGTACATTACAGCTCTTGCAAATGTGTATTTCAACTTAAACCTTCTGCCTTTACCTGTCAGGTAACACAATTCAGCATATTCAGTGGAAGCTCTCGTCTCTAGGGTGGTCTCCATGTTCTAATGATTCATGTCTCCCCTGAGCTGTTTCGAAATGCTCCTGCCAACATTCCGACATTAATATTTTCCTCACAATTTTAAAAAGTCACTCGAGACGATTTTCTTTTGTTTGAAGGTTATGCCCTTTTACGTTTTCGTGACATTTTGCGGTGTTCTTTCTTTGTGACTGTTATTCTGCTATTGCTAAGTTTAGTACCTACTGTAATTGTTACCATTCAATTTTTCGAAGACAGATTAGAGAATGATCTTAAAAAAATATATAGGTACTTTTAATGTGCTTAAAAAATAGATCACGGGTCGGTATAGGCAGCTATTAAACTAAATAGCACCTCACCGTAGCCTCAAGGGATTTGCAACAAAGATTTTACAGCCAGCGTCAACAAGATTAAAGTAGTAAAAAGTTTATACCGTAAACGTCCTATCAATTTAACTTGGATGCTTCTACTAAGTCCTTTAGAGTCGTTTTTATAGAGTCACCAAGTTACGTTCACGAGTATTAAGTTGTGTTTGAGTTATGAATCAGCTTCCTAGGAAACGTTGTTTAGTCAAGTAATTAAAGAGTAAAGTGCCAACGTTATCCGTCTACTTTTAAGACCTACATTTTATTTTACCTATGTTTTACAAATAATAAATACCTACTTTGACTTTGTTGTGATTAGATAGACATTAGCTTGAAATAAGTTTCTAGCGACTCACGAAATGTTCCGTGATGACAAAAAAATATTGACGAGAACTGTAAATATGTCTTTGACCCAAGTAAACCAATGAGGTCTTTGCTTCCCATAAATCTAGTAAAAACTCCTTTCTTTCCTAATAACTCAGCTGCAGTGCAACTCGAAACCTCCTTCATAATTGACCCTCTCCACTGCAGATGTTAAAAGGCTAATTCAAACTTTAAAACCGACTGCAGTAAAACTTTTAAAAGTAAAAAATAAAGTTATTAGGAGACTAGTGTCGTTGTTCGTGTTGTCGCAGAAACAGATAAAACTTTTAAACTATGGTAAATTAGCTTTTAGTAAAGAGTTTGAAGTTTGAATTGTGTTACCTATATCGGGTGTGTCGTTCACAATCACATTAAATTCTATCGCATATACTTTATGGTATTCTATGGCGAATTGTAAAAAAAATAACCTAATCCATTCAGTGGTTTAGCCACAGTTCTCATTTTTCGTTTTCATAATTTACAACATCATGTGTAATACAGAGATAAAGTTAGGAGTATCGAATGTTTTGATCAGTTGACAGCTGTCAGTTTTCAAGGAAGAATTACAGTTGTTTGTAATGACTGACTTTTATATGGTGTTCTAATTTTCGCTCATTTTTATTCTATTTACTTTGTTTGAAAAATTAATTTTTTTATTTTTACGTATTTTTCTTTTATCTTTGTGTTAATGGACATATATTAACCAGTATATTAACGCATTTCATTTAATGTGATTATGAACGACACACCCGATATAAGTAGTCCATTTTTTTTGTAAGTGTAGGTATTAATTTTGTATATTTTTTTTTTTTTTATAGTAGGCCTACCTATGGTTTAATAACTAAAAACACCTGTGTGCCTTCTGGAGCTCCTTCGTGTACCAGGGCCGCTGTAACTTTTTCGTACAATCAAGCAGTCCGATATGGTGACAATCTAGACTATGCTATGACTATGTTTAAAAAACCTTAAGTGTAACCTAGTGTTTGATAAAAAATAAACCCTTGACCAAAAATACTTTTTCAACAAACGTATAACTAACTACATGAAACTTTATGTTTGTACCAGCTGGGACACTGGACAATTTTAATTGTGTGACATATCTTTATGTGACCACATGACACATGGATAAAAATATTAATCAAATCCCGTGAAAATTAAACCACATTCAGGTCCGATCATAAATCCCGCTATTTTATTATGATGTGACCTCCAAAGCGTTGCGGTTTTTCACACGAATTCTGTTTTTTTTATTCATAACGGAACGCCAGGGGTTACGAAAATATTGGTACTATTGTGGCAATACTAGTTACTAGTCACAAGGGTCATAAGGAAGGATCAACTTTAGGTTAATGTGTTTTGCAGTACCTTGCCTTTTGGTACTCTTTAGTAAAAATGATAATTTGGTGAAATATAAATATTTTCCAAATCAAAAAGTTTTCTTCTACAAAATCAATTTATTTTATGGCTTGTAAATTCGAGTTTGGTCGATTAGCAACAAGCAATTTAGGTTTATTTCACTTGCACTTAGATCAAATTAGTAGTCAATTTGAATTAGGTACTTACAGAAATAGGTAGACAAGCAGTATTAGTTGTTTAACTTACCTACTCCAAATTGAACGCCAATTCTCATTGCGGTAAAAAACGTGAAAACAGAGTGCCATTGAAATCCCGTCAGTTCTGAAGGTTTTGCTGAATATTTTTAGCTTGAACAGTGCTCAACGTTTGTCGATTTAAATCGCGGGTTGAACACTCATTCATGTTTTTGCTTACATAAAAAAATCTGAGCACATCTCAAATTCTCTTCTGATTTATTAGAAGTTTGAATATAAAGTACCGGTACTTTAATGACTGGGTTTGAATCCATTTTAAAAGACTGCAATAGATATCTTTAAATGGTAGTATATTGTGCTTTCGCCTTCGTTTTAGGTTTCTGTAGTGCAGGGTTTCTTAAAGTGGGGTCCACGGACCCTTAGGGGTCCGTAGCATGTCAATCAGGGGTCCGCAGTAGCTAGGTGGAGACGGGCGCGGGCGCGAGCCCGGACAGGCGCGTGATTTCTCGCTACTTCGCCCCACACCGCCCGCGCCACCCGCTCGCTCACTCAGTCTCGCGCCCGCCCGCGATACAAGCAGACGAGTAACGAGTTAATTGACACGCTGCGCCGCGCGCCGCACGGCACAAAATATCCACCACTTGCATTGTTTTAAATTAATTTGTGAAACGAAAAGGTACGTAACAAGATAATTAATAAGTATTTTTTTATATACAAACTCACTTATTCAATTGCATAGGTAACTGTATATTACATTGTTTCAATGTTACATTACATTGTTTCAGCTTGTTCAAGAAAATGTCCAAGAAACGAAAGTATGACGAGTCTTATGTCAACTTTGGGTTTACTTTCATGACTGAACGTGATGGAACTCAAAAACCGCAGTGTTTTTTATGCGGAAAAGTCCTTGCTAATGGAAGTATGAAGCCAGCAAAGTTGTCAGAACATCTTAAAACTGTCCACCCTGGAAATGTATCTGATAGCATTGACGATTTTCGTACTAAGAGGGCTCGGTTTGAAAAAGCTGGCACTTTACCTAAATTAGGATTCACCCCGACACAAAAACCATGTCTTGAGGCATCTTACAAGGTTGCTTACCGTATTGCTCGGCACAAGAAGCCACACACTATCGCGGAAACATTAGTGAAGCCTTGCGCTTTGGATATTGTGGAACTTGTGTGTGGTAAGAATGAAAGAAAGAAGGTTGAAGCTGTTCCCTTATCCAACGATATCATTCATTCTAGAATTGTTGAAATGTCGTCAAATGTTTTAAAGCAGGTTATTGAAGAATTAAATGCTTCACCGTTTCCGTTCAGCATGTCGATTCTATAAAATATCACAACTCACTTCGACATCACTCTCACTTCGACTTCGATCTAAAGGTAGAATTCCGTGGACGCGACAATAGTCAACCTTTGAAATTGTATGGCACCGTTGTCGAGGCCCGTGACAGTCGCGCGCGGCCGACGAATTTCGTAAGCTGCTCGCGGCATTGTCAAAAATTTAATTCTGGTTTTACTAAAATTCTATAGATGTTATTAAGCGCTAGACCATGTTGAGAAGCGTACGGCCGCGAGCGGCTCACGAAATTCGTCGTCCGCGCGCGACTGTCGCAGCCCTCGGCAGCGGTGCCATACATTTTCATAGGTTGACTTTTGTCGCGCGCGGCTGCGACAATCGCGACCCACGGAATTCTACCTTAAAGTTTCGTGATTGACATTGTCAAACTACACTAGCGCTTCACTATCGAGCGTGTTGACAAGTTGAACTAAATCAAAGTCGAGATTTTGACAGATTTGTCAAAATCTGTCTATCTATAGGGGAGGTAGGGGAGAGATGGGCAGTTGGGAGACATGATCAAATCAGAATAAAAGGGGGGTCCTTTTATTCTGATTTCTGATCATAGTTTTGTTTTTTTTTAATTGGGTAGTTTACGTTACCGACTGGTAACGGTGTTCATCCATAGACTATCTGTCATTTCTGTGAGTTGTCAAGAACAAACACTCGTAAAAGTACTTAAATATTTTGTTGCGGTTTCGGATCGTTATAAAGAGAAAACTAATGAAAGGTATGTGTATTTTCTATTATTAATTATTGATTGTCAAAATCTCCAGTTACAATTATAGTAAGTCGATGCAATCCACACCTATTATACCTTTAGAAGAGAGTACTACAGCAATAGTTAATGGGCCCCACGTTTTTATTTTAGTCTAATATGACCGGGACCACCTACGTAGGTTGACAGGTAAGTAACTATTTTTTATTTTCTAGTTTTCAGTGCACATAAGATAAAACCGTTTAACTTATTATAAAAGTTTTTTTACCGATTTTTTTTTCATAAACTAAGTCAAAAGTGTCCAATGCTCTCTATGGTAGGGAGGCTTTTCTTCGTTAGTGAAAATTTGTGAGGTTATAAATCTGCGCGAAAAATCCTTTATAGAATCTTGTTTCAGGTACCGTTGCCAACTTGATCTAGAGACTATTATATTTAAAATAGTGTTTAAATAAAGTTCTAAGTGTTTTAAAGTGATTAAGTGCCTACATTTAACGATGGCTAGAATGTTTTTGCTTAAATCTTTATTAGAAGAAGCTCATGCTTTAGATAATTTAGAAAAGCGTCAACAATCTGCTAGAATTCGTAGTTTACCTTTATTAACTCGCGATGATGACTATGTGAGCATATATAGATTGTCAAAGGAGCTAATTGACCAACTGGAGTCTGATTTACTGCCCCTGATAAAGCCCACAAAACGTCGAGGCAAAGGACTTACAACTCGTGTAAAAGTAAGTATTGACACAGTTTATAGTTGAAAAATTGTAATCAAGCACACAATAATAAGAAAAACACTTAGTTCTTAATAAGGAGTATTCCCTTTATGTGGTTTCCCCGCCAGCTGATATGTTTTCAAAAGCCTCTGTACTTCAGTTATAATATTGGTATTCTCTTAAGCATGAAAATAACCAAATTGGTCTCAATTTTGTTTTCACTAAATCCAGATAAAGTAGGTATTACATTTTTTATTGATTTATTGTTTCACAGATACTATGTACTTTATCATTCTTGGCTAGTGGCAGTTACCAGAAGGTTATTAAAGAGGGCATCAGAACTTATTTATCGCAACCGTCTGCATCTCGTTGCATAAATGAAGTAGTGGAAGCTCTGAACAATCCGGCCGTAGTAAAAAAATATATAAGGTTTCCTCAAAATCAGCAAGAAAGGCAAATTTTAAAAGAAAGGTTAGTACCTAGATATAATATAATTTTAATATTATTATAATTAAACTGACCCTTTTATTTTTACAGTTGATCATGTTAGTGATTATTGTAAATTACAGGTTCTACAAAAGGTTTGGGTTTCCAGCCACCATAGGCTGTATTGATGGCACTCTGGTGGCAATGAAGAGACCAGCAGAGAACGAAGAACGGTTTTACTGCCGCAAAGGCTACCATGCAAGAAATGTGCAATTGGTAAAATGGATTTCAATGTTGTAATCAATTATAATTAGGTATAATAGAGTCATTGTAATTTATTTCTTTTTCAGATAACAGATGCAGATTTAAATATTTTACACGTGGATCCCACATATGGAGGAGCTACTCACGATAGCTTCATTTTTAATTATAGTGCTATCAAAGACCATTTAGAGGCATTAACAAATGCTGGTGAAGAAGTAGTTTTGCTCGGTAAGTAGATCCTTTCCTGACCCTGCTTCAGAATATAAGCCTAATTACTAAGTATAAAAACTACATAGTTATTTTTTTTTCAGGTGATTCAGGATATGCTCAGCGTGCCTACCTCATGACGCCAATTAGTGGCGCTGAAGAGAATTCCCCTGAAGCTTATTACAATAAGCGTCATTCAACTGCTCGCAACTCAGTTGAGAGAACAATAGGCCTCCTAAAAGGACGATTTAGGTGCTTATTAGTACACAGAGTACTCGACTACCATCCAGATGTAGTTGCAAAAATAGTAATTGCATGTTGTGTTTTGCACAACATGTGCAATCGCGCGGGAATTCCGGCAATCTCTATTTCCGAGGAAGAAAGAGTAGAAGAGCTTGAAATAATTGCTGAAGCAACAAGGAGGCAAACTAGAGATTTACCATCCAACGCCGATTTAGCTTTAGGTCAATTACGAAGGCGAAACTTCGTGAATGGGCTTTGGCGTTCACGTCATAATTAATGGGTGCTAATTAAATAGACTTCTTTTTATTATCATTATTCGGCCCAAAAATGTATGTTGGCTTCTAAATTACTAAGTCAGCCACAATTAACTATGCCGGATTGCTGAACCAGAGGTCTTGGGTTCGATTCCCGGTTCGGTCGACATTTGTGTGATGAGCATGCTTGTTGGCCGTGGTCTGGGTGTGACAATATGTATCTATACTAATATTATAAAGAGGAAAACTTTGTTTGTTTGGTTGTAATGGATAAACTCAAAAACTACTGGACCAATTTTAAATATTCTTTCAATAATCTTAGCTGATGTTTATTTTGTTTTGATTGAAAAAAATAAAAAAATAAACTTATGTAAATTAGCTTATTTATTGTTCAACCACCTATAACAATTTACCTAGTTTAGGACCTCGAAGTTTAGTTTAGGCCGAAGCCAAACGCTGAATCCCTTTTGAGACAACTTTAATCTAAAAATTCTGTCCCTCTCTGCACTCCTCTCCAGAAAGGACTGCATGATCTGCGTATTCAATCTTTGTATCTCCAGCTGCTGTTCTTCCAACCTCAGGAATCTCTCAGTCATGGAGGAGAATTCCTATCTCTGTTGACGGCCTCTGCCAATGCTTGCAGCCCTTGACCGACTGCAGCTACAGCTTCAGCAAAAATTCTGTCCCTCTCTGCACTCCTCTCCAGAAAGGACTGCATGATCTGCGTATTCAATCTTTGTATCTCCAGCTGCTGTTCTTCCAACCTCAGGAATCTCTCAGTCATGGAGGAGAATTCCGTTCGCCGTTGTGATGGTGGAAGAGCAGCAACTGAAGACGTGTGACGTGCTGAAAAGAGAACACCTATTACTACATGCGTTAATAAAAACTCTTAAATAAATAGCTGCCTTTCGTTGTGATTTGTCTCAAAAATTGTTTTGATGGTTATTTTTAGTTTGTACTTACACACAGAACCACCTCGACTACCACGAACTGTCCTAGAGCGCCGAGAAGGTGAAGCCACTGAAGCTGTGTGACGTGAAACTAAAAAGATAAATATTTACATTTTAAAATTCTCGATCTAATGGTAGAGAATGCTGTTTAAATGTATTTTTTACCTACATGATGAAGCCGCAGTTCTTGGAATGACTGGGGAGGCTACTGGGGTGGAACCACGGCGTGAAGGTGAAGGTGTGGGCGTATGGGAAAGTGTTACAGTTGGAGGGGACAGGCTGGGATGATAAACATGAGGATTTGGAGGAGGAGTGTTGTCTAACTGGTTATTCTGAAACAACAGAAACAATCTTAAAAAGGCCCACTTCCTAATATTGAAATTAAATATCGACAATTCCAAGTGACACAGTAAATAATATTAAAGCACTTAGAATTTCAGAGATAGATACATACCCGTAAAATGCTTTGGCTAGTTCCAACAATGGAGCTGGATGAGGAAGCAAACAGTTTTCTCGAAATTGCACTAGCTGGTGGTCTGTAATTTCGAGGTGCTGGACTGTCCTCAATCAGGGCGGAATCCTGTAAATTGGATAAAATGGTATCTTCCTTGTGGGATAAAATTAAGATTATAATATTATTAGGGTTATTACAAGGATGAATTACTATTTCAATTATATTGGTAATAATAAAATGAATTTCAATATTTATAGATACTAATAGAATATAATCTAGACACATCATATACAGACATATTTAGTACAAAATAGCTTACATAAAATACAATAGCTGCTGATTCCTCAGTAGGCCGTGCCTGACTCTGCTGTTGTTGTGGTACATTAATCTATAATAAGTTAACATAAAAAAAAATGCAAGATAAGAGTGTAAAATAATGAATTCCATAAAATTATGAATTAAAAAATATCTTACGTTGTCATCATTAGTATTGTATATAGGTTGTGCTTCGGGTGATGGAGACGGCGTATCATTTTCCTGAAACAGGAAGGTAAATTTAATATAAAATTCACTTAACACTAAAAAGGGTCTAATCCACAAAAAAATGGGTGCTGTAAAAACGACAGCAAACCTTGCAGAGTGTTTCTAGTATTACTTACCAATTGCATTTCTGAATTTCTTACCGGAAACGGCTGAATGCCTAAATGTGCATCTCCTGTGGAAAAGCTTTCACCACCACACAAAGCAACAATCCTTTCCTCAACCTCAGTTAGCATCATTTCGTCCTCCACCCCACCACCAGTCCTACGCCTAGCAGCAGAGCGTGCTGCAACTTTTTTTTTAATGGCGCTTTTTTTGTCAGTCCAATACTACAATCAAACATTTATTTAAAATTAAAAAGAAAATTAGTTGTCTCCATTTCCACAATATTCTTGGTCAAAAATTGAAAAAGATTACATAAAATCAAAATAAAATATTTATGAATTCAAGGAACACACTTGAAACCAAGACTATCGGCTATCGCATAAGTGGTTTGCTTTAAGGAATGTGAAGTGGTTCTAACATACTGCTGCAAAAAAAAATACTGCTAACCTTGGTCCACTGTTTGTGGGTTTTGATGGTGCCACCTATACTGTTTAAGCGCACGGCTAATTCCTCCCACTGGCTTCGACTTCGCTCTCTGGCATTTTGCGTTCTCACGAAACCCTTCGCCAGGCCAGGGTTTTGCTCCATAAACTCAACCAGAGTTTCAACCTGAGCCGACGAAGGGTGAGACGACCTGTCATTTGGACTGAAATTATTGTTGGATTAATAAAATAAACACTTCTTTAATTAATATTATTTTTAACTTTATAACAAGAAATATAAAATTACTTCATGATTTTATCACAATTACGGCGAAAACCGGCGAAAACAAACAAGCTTAAACACAATATGAAGACAGAAGATACCCGATATATTACTTTCCTCTATGACAGAAGAGAAGAAAATATTGTCCACAGATTAATAATGGTATTGGCGCTGTCAGTATTTTTTTTCGTAGGGTAAGCATAGATTATATTCACAGCACGAATTTAGAGATTTCTGTTTATTTTATACTTAAAAGCTGCCTCAAATTCCTTACAATAACAAATTATAACTAAAACATCATATTTAGCTAAAATTCTGTGTCAAAACTGATAAAATTAAAAACTGATTAATCTCGGTTGACATTTTGTCGAGTGGGGAAGTCACTAGCACAGCATTGGTCGATGTCGAGCTCACTTCACTTCGCAAGTGATTAGGTGATGTTTACAGAATGCAAAATCAAGGTCGTTCTGAATCGAATGCGAAGTGAGAGTGAATAGCGAAGTGAAATGCGAGTTGTTGTTCGAATTTTATAGAATCAACGTGCAGGCAGGCCTTGGCCCTGTTGCGCCCCGCTGGGGTTGCTGACAGTATTCTACTTGTGTAGCCCTTTCATTTGATACCCATATTGAGGGGGCTGTGCCATTTTGTGCCGGCGGCCATATTGGATTTAATTAAAGGTGTATACAAAATTTCAGACCAATCGGTTGACAGGAAGAGGGTGAAATTTGAATTACTAAATTTGATCCAAGAATAAATAATAAAACAAACGGGGTGAGCTAAATAAAACCGTTTAAATATCTCGTAATGTTGAAACTGATTGTAATTTTTAGGAAAGCTCTTTCATTATATCTAGCCGAATATAAGAAATGGCAATAAAAGTTGATAATGATCTGTAAAATCTGATTTTTTATGCAATAAATTGTGAAAAAGTGCCCATCCCTCCCCTACCTCCCCTAAAGTATGAAATGACATTACGAATCGAAGTGAAATGCGAGTTGTTGATCGAGTTTTATAGAATCCCAGTACAGTATGCAATTGGATGAAAGCACCGATTTATCACAATGCAGCCAGCTCTTGGTGTTTGTCCGTTATGTAAAACATGATACGCGTAGTATTAAAGAGGAGTTTCTTTTTTGTGACTCACTTTTAGAAACTACGAAGGCTTCAGATGTCTTTGAAATGATTAAAATATTTTTCATCGAACAAAATGTAGACTGGAAAACTAAACTTGGTAGCATATGCACCGATGGAGCTCCCGCAATGCTTGGTAATACGTCTGGTTTTGCGGCTTTGATCAAGAAAGAGTGCCCTCATGTTATAATCACTCATTGTGTCTTGCATCGACATGCCTTGGCTTCACGAACTATGCCTACTTTTTTAAAGGAAGTGATGTCTACATGTGTCAAAATAATTAACTTCATCAGAGCAAGAGCCTTAAACCACCGCCTGTTTAAAAGACTTTGTCAAGAAATGGGGTCAGAACATGAAGTACTTCTTTACTACACAAAAGTTCGTTGGCTGTCAAGGGGACAAGTATTGAAGCGCTTGTTTGAGTTGCGAGAAGAAGTGTTACTTTTTCTGAAAAACAAAGAAAATTCATTGTATGAATGTCTTGAGAGAGAAGAGTTTGTGGAAGGGCTAGCATACTTGGCAGATATATTTACTCATTTGAACGAGATTAACCTGTCTCTTCAGGGTCCTGCCGTCACCGTCGTGGATGCGTCTGAACGGCTGAAAGGATTTTTAGGTAAACTGCCACTTTGGAAAAGGAGAGTGGAATCAGGCAACTTTGCAAATTTTCCAATGTTGGAAGAGTTGATAACACAAAGTGACGGCCGTACGACCTCGAACACGGTACAGACAGAGGTGTCTAAGCATCTGGAAACGTTGAAGACGTCTTTTGAAGGTTATTTTAGTTCAGAATCGCTTGAGAAAGAAACATGGATGCGGAGCCCATTTTTAATCGATATTGACAGTATCAGCGATGAAGATCTTATTAAAGATGATTTAATTGACATGAGATCTAAAGAAGTTTTGAAAGCTGAATTTCATGCAAAAGATCTTGGCGACTTTTGGGGTTCCTTAAGTCAAGCTTACCCTCTTCTTGTCAAGCGAGCTATGTCCGTTCTGATACCATTTGCTACTACGTATCTTTGCGAGGCAGGATTCTCGACTCTGGTGTCAATAAAGACAAAAAGTCGCAATCGATTGAACGTCGCAGATGACATGCGACTTGCCTTGTCGAAGACAGTCCCACAGTTTAACGTTCTCATTGAAGCCAAACAACAGCACCCTTCTCATTACTCGTAGTAATAAGTGTAATTAAAGTTGAATAAAATTATTTTTATATAACTAAGATTTTTTTTTACCAACTTTTTTTGGGCAGGGGTCCGTAGAATTGTTTAGATTTCGAAAGTGGTCCGTGACTGCAAAAAGTTTAAGAAACCCTGCTGTAGTGGATAGGTATAAGTACTGTCAGTTTAAATGCCCTGCTCGGAGGTTGAAAGTCACCAAATAACTTTGTATGGAATACATGTGTGGGCCGGAAGAAAACATCCATGATCTCAATTCTAAAACGAACGCGGCAGAACGATACAGCTTCTATCTTATTTACACGTAACGAACTTTGTTTTGGCAATCCTTCATTACAGTTTACATAAGATCTTTGTGACATAACAACTGTGTGAGGCGACTGTGTACATTTGCAAAGGGACATACTTGCAACCGAGTGCAAGCGTCATATATCAACCTGTCAGCTCAACCAGGGGTAGGAAACTAGTGCGAGAAGTAGATTTTTCGTTGAAGTTTGATTGTGTGATGTAAACTTTGGATTTAATAGTAATACGATTTAATAGCTGTATAATAAGTTGATAAGATTGTACACCGAGTGTAAAGTTGAGACAAATATTCGAAACATATAATGTTATATAATATTTATAGTTTGACACTCCCAGCGGATTGTACAACAAATAACGAAATCGAATAAGACTTTAATGATAGTAATACAGAATAAAAATTAATAAAAATATTCGCTATACTGAAATTCTTGTCAAATTGCTGGTAACCCACAAAAATAAAAGTTATGCCGAAATTCAAATAGCAACTACTAGTTATCATTATTATAAAAGTTAAATGTGTTGCAGAGGCAGTTATTGGAAAAATACATTTACCTATGTGCTTCTACATTACTTTTTATTTCTATAGAGTACATCATTTTCAAAACAATCTAGACAGATTATTGTATTTCGGCGAAGCCTATACTTGCACAGACGAATTTTATATACTAAGGTTTCAGAATAGTTCTTTTAAATCATTGTGTTTGCTAGGATTCGAGTCAAGGTTTTGATTTGAAGTTGTAAATAGTATTACATTAGATATATAAATATAAGCGAAATATTACGCATTTCTGAATGATCCAATAAGAAGATTTGAGATTTGTATTCTTTCTATTAAAATCGGTAGATATCATCTCACAAATAGCGATATAGGTAGGTAACCTACTAAGAAAAAAATGTTTAACAATATTATTGTTGAACCAGTATCGGATCGCAGATGGTATTCGGTCAATTATTACCGTTCAGGGGCTCGTTCATTCAATTAATTTAAAAGTATGTTCGTTGCGGCATACTGCAGACATATTTTGACTGAACCACAGAAAAAAGAGAGTCACGTGAGTCGGCATAGGTACTTATTTGATATTGCAGATACTTGTGACCATACAGTGACTTTTAAGTAAAGCAATAATTTTGGCTAGAACGACTTGACAATCGAAATTCTCCACTTTTGAATTTAGAACTTATCGATAGAACATTTGGCAATAAACTGTAAATTAACATACAAAACTGGCTGGTAATAGATGCTCGCAGGCGTTAACGGCTAGTTATATCAAGTACATTCCAAGTTTAAATTCAAATTTATTTCATGGCCAGGATTTCTTGGTACTAGGAAAGAGTTGTGAGGTTGTATATGTAATATTTTATGTGTATCGGGAGTGCAGGAAGCGTGAGATTGCTCTGCGGGAAATGTGGCCGGTTTATGGCCATAGTAAATTGATTTTTAGTGCCAATCCTTAAAACTGTGTACTCACTGTTCAAGTTATCCTATATTATTGACTAGGAATAGGTCAGGAAGGTTGCTCATGAAATTGAAGTTAAAAACAAATATGGTGTAAATAAATGACGCAGTCATCCGCTTTGGTACATCGTTTGACGCAATGTGTGAGCTTTGTGTAGTCATCAAAATCTATAGGAATAAAAAATGGTTTGATAGAACATTAATCTTTCATGGTTTTAGTTCGTTGTTTCTAGGTAATAAATGGTAATACAATGAATAAACTATTTTAGCTGCATAGCCTCAGCCATCATCTTTTCAACACTGCTTGTTTGGTTTACTGAAAAATAGCTCCCTCTATATAAAGTACATTAAGACAAAAAACGAAAACAATTGATAGTAGTAGACGATATAAATAGAAAAAGAGCCAGTGAGTAACGGCGGATAGTGATGAATGGAAGAAAAATACACGTTCACCCGTCCCATGAATAAATGAATTCGGATAACCCTCAGTGGATCGAAGTTCATCGCTATTGGACTAAGAATTGAATTATTTTTAAAGCATGTAAGGAAGAATGAGAACAGAGAAGAAATTAATTTAATAAAGTAACTGAGGTTCTTGATTTGTTTCCTCAATTGGTGAGGGAACGTAAGTTTTTTGAGGATAGGGCGAGATGAAAAAAGTTTTAGTCGTATGAACTAATACTATCACGCTAATATTATAAACGAGAAATTTAAGATGTATGTTTGACTGTGTTACTCTTCCAAGCAAACACTCCTATATACTTCCTCATATTGCTTTTCCTGTACTTTCGTTAGGACGTGGGTAAAACCCCAGGCTTCCAATACCTATCCAAATTCCGTTACCTAAATTTTATTTCATTCCTACCAAGTTTCCTCGTTTTTGTCTGTGGCAATGCGCATACAGCGACTAGCCAAGCTAAAAAAAAAAAAAACCCCAGGCTACACCTATTTCTAATATTTGTTTAGAATAAATACCTACGCATTTACCATACAATAAAAGAAAACACTTTCCTTTAGTAATAAGCTAAAAATAAATACAGAGCTGCTTTAAGAAAATACAAGAACTAAAATATTCAGCCGCAACTCCAGAAATGGAAAAAAGACACGAAGAAACATGAGATACCTAAGTAATAATACATGATATTATTTTTGTGACACTGTTCGTTGACTAAACTGATTTCCCGTCTGACTAGGATCAGGGTTTATATAAGCCAAGTCGTAAAGGGATGAGCTTGGTTTTATGTCTTAGCTTACCGTAGTCTGGTTTGTGATAAGCCCGTGAGATTATTTATTTACCTCCATATTTTACATGTCATGCCATTCTTCAAACGTATGACTTATTTCTAAATCAGTTTTTCAAGTGTTAGCGAACTTTTCGTAAGTTTTGGCCATTTGTTTATCTAACAATTTATCTACTGGGACCTTTTGTTTTATAAGAATTTTGTACTTTGTTTCTTTTTTTTTGGTATCTTTCAATAACTTCAAAGTTTATCAGCCAGTCATCAATCAAACTGCCTTTCAATTATTCTTAATCTTAAGTCTGCTCCTTTGGGCCGTAAACTAAAAATTCCCAAAGGCTCATCATTCCATGTAGTACATATCTTATGATGTTTTTGAGAACCGTTACGTATATAAAATATACTTATACTCATGCTATGGAACCTGCTTACCAACGATGAAAGCACAAACAAACAAAAATTCAATTTTTAAAAGATCAAAGAGTGCAAGGATCGATAGATCTCATATTTTATTCAAAGCGACATTTACTGAAGGTGCACGTGAAAAGTGCAGTACATTTGGATGAAAACGGGATGTTTGTGCACTATTTTGTGGAAAGGGAAGGCTCGTCTTTTTCTAGAAAATACTGAAATTGGGTCCCGAATAGTTCACCGATTTACTTACACTCGAGCGATACACTGACTCATTGTTTGGAAATACTTAAGATAACATTTTAATGCAATAAAATATCGTACTCAATAATATGGTCATTTCATTCAGTGTTCGGATAAAATCAGCCTAGAGTGACAGCAAACAACGAGAAATGTTTACAAATCCAATATATTTTGAACGCGACCGTTGGCCAACCCAAGCATTCTATATTCAAATGTTTGTCCGAACACAGAAACAAAAGGACATCGTCAGTGTTTCGAATTTCAAACTTCCGGAGCGCAGTTGAGTTTTGAAACCCACATCGAGTGCTCGTTAGCATTTTCACATTTATTTAAAGTTTCTAGATCAATCGACGATAAATTGAAAAATTCAATGTTACTTTTGCAACGAGCGTTTTGCATGTTTGATCTATTAGTTTGTAGACACGAATATTAAATAAATATTGCTTTGAATAAATATAGCATTTTGCGTCATAAACTATAAATATGAAGCTGTTTTCAGGAGGTGTGAGGTTTTACAGCAATAACATGGGATAAAAATGATTTAGTGGTGGTGTAACCACCCTCGGCGGGGAAGATTTATAGCCCGCCTCAGTTCCAATATAGCTCTATTGTTTTAGTACAATATACCGTAAAGGATGCTACAAAAGTTACCTAATTGGGCCCTTCAGTAATAGATGTTTTGAATTACAAGTAGCTGAGAAATGTAAGCGTATATTTTTACCAACTCTCTAAAAAAATTCTTTCTGGTTAACTCTTATTGGTTATTGTAAATACTCATTTAAAATGTACGCTTAAATACTAGTTAAACTTCGTTATTTTTTTTACGTGTTCACTAAAATACTAACCTTCATATTCAGCATTAAAACCTGAGTGTAGTCGCCAGATAAGGCTAATTCAGCCTAATTAGTGGTTCCAAATTAAGTTTCTGATTATTACTCCGGCTCAAACGGATTGTATGATAATCTACTCTTATAAAATATTTACCTTGTTATTTTGTTTGAAACTTGATTGTAATGTCAGAAGATAAAGAAAACTATGTATTATCTTTTCTTTTTTGTTGATAGAAGTTAATTAATACATACCTATTGTAGGCGTAGTGATCTTTACAACATTGTTTAAAGGAAAAAAGGATAGGTACTGAGTGCCTCAAGGACCTGACTTAATGTGATGACAGAATGATTACAATAGAATTGTTAAACAACGCAAAAGCTCCTCCTTATTCAAAATGAAAGGATTCATTATACTAAGAGACATCCCACTCAGGCTTTAAACAAAGATCTGCTTATGTATCAAGTCTTATCCAGTACTCTGGCTTTCACTTTAATTGATTCAAATGAATATTTGAAGGCTACAGTCGTAATACTGAGACGGAAGTTCCGTACCAGGCACTGGCGGGGCAAGGGCAATCCAGTAACAATGCTGCTGTCATTAAATATACAAATTCGTTAACGTAAAAGTTTCCTTATTTACGCATTGCGTAAGAATCGAGGTGGTCCCACGTTGGGCGCCAGCACAGCCCGCGGTCCCACGCTGGGCGCCAACGAGAGTACAGAATCGTTAAATTATTCGCCGTGTTATGCAATGTTCCGCGCCAAAAGTTGTCCTTGAGTCAAGTATTTCTGCCGACGAGAAAATAACTCTGTTTAAAATAGAATAAGTTGTTGCTGTGGCTCAAATACCCGTCTACTTACAAATGAAGTCTGAATTGTTTAAAGATTTGTTTCTAACTTATTATTGTCCGCTCATTTGCCTATGTTTTGATGGTCAATAAGGAGAATAGCTTCACTTACCGGTTAGGTAATTTTATTCCTCTACACTCGTTAAACCACTGAAGAAAATAACAGCCTTGCCTATTTCCACAACCAATCAACGACTCTACCCACTAGTTACCATCATTAATTCCGACCAAGGTACAAGCTATTACGAAATCAGAAGACAAGCAACAGGTTCACAATTTCCAGCAGTTTATAGTTCGTACGCTAATGGTTCACGTTGAGTTACCTATTGGTTCTTTACGAGCAACCATTTAGCAGTTAACTGGACTGCGTGGTGCATTTACCTCGTTTCATGGTTAAGTCGTTTCGTTTATTAGTCTGTAGTTTTGTTAAGAAGTTCTTAAATTTAACATTTATTCATTTAACAAATATTAGCAATTATATTAAATCTGTTTGCTGTTAAAGTACATTTCATATTGACCAAACTGCAGCGTTTTTCTTTTTATGTTCATTTTTTGTTTTGTCCCTTATTTATTTCTTTCTTGCGTCATTTGTGTGTTGAATAAAAGGGTTTTCTTTCTTTCTTTCATATTTGGTAATAAACAGGGGTGGTAAACAGAGACTTCACTATATATATTTTGATTCATTTTTACTATCTGGCGTACTAAAATATTCATTCGTGAAATAAAATTTGAAAAAATGAAACGTTTTAATTGGCTGGCGAATGGCAATGAACAAAATAATAAAAAGAATTAAATTAAAAAATCAACCCGAAAACTGAAAATGTATACAAATGAGGTTTTTCTTTTTTATTTAAGTACATGGCCAGTGTGATTTAGTGCATCGAATTAACACTTACTTACCTTTCATTTGTCACTGTCATTAACTTAGTTTTAAAAAGCGACTGCAGTCTTTTGGATGGTCGCCAAAATAACAATTTTGTAAAGTAAATGTAGTAACGTAATTATATCTTCGTGGAAATTCAACTGCAAATCATTATTAAGAGTAAAATCTTTTGAAGAAGAACACAAGTTTACACTTTTATTCATACCAATATTATAAACCTGAAGTTAGCTTTCTTGAACGCGCTTGTCTCAGGAACCAATGGGTCGATTTGAAAAATACATACATCGAGTTGCAAAAATATAACAGACATATACAAATAATTTAGGTTGCTTTTTATCTGGTATGTATTATACTTTTATATTTATATTGTGTTAATACGGCGGGCGCCATGTTTGATAGTCACGTGACGTTGACGAATTAATTGACGATAGTATCGTAAAATAAAAAGTTTATTATTGACTTCATGTTCGTTTCATGAGAGGTCATAAAACAATCGTAGCGGAATTATGTCGAAATAATAAACTGCAAAGGTTAATATGACTTATGTGCAAAAGCCATTAAACTTTATTCCAAGTTTTCTAATTTAACGTGGGCTACTAAATCGACATTTAAGTGCCCTTAACTTATCTATTTATTTTCAATTTGTATGCAAATTAAGTATTGTTTTCATAGAACTAAAGCAGCGAAAAGATTATTCGTTGTTTATCGTTTAGTAATAACAATCACTCAAATGAGTTAGTTATTGTAAACCAATGTTTAGGGATTCTGAAGTCAGCTAAAATCGCGGCCCGATAGGTTACGGTACACAATAGGTGCTAAAAGTATTTAAATATGCCTGGTTTTATTTATGACGGAACCGTATTTTTTGGCGATTTATTGAAGCTGAACGTTGTGTGTGGGTAAAATAATTTTGATTTTTTGTGTTTCATGACCGGCATTTTGCGATACACTTAATTTTTTAACCATTTATTTAAAACTTCAGTATCCTTAACACTTATTAAGGAAACCACATATCTTAGAATTAAACAAAACGTATTTAGTATTAAAGAACTTTATTTTTCATGTCTTATTTGTAGTCTTAGTCAGTTCATACATTAGCAACAGCAGGTATAAGAGTCTCATAGATACTGATGCCCCTCAAGTAAGTCTCAGCCCTTAGACTCTCGTTGTGTTCGTGTAATCCGGGCACAGTTTTGGACATCGGCGAGAACCCGAGCGCAGGGATACCGAGTTCTCGTAAATACCGGCTGTCAGTCCCACCCGGGAACGTGCAGCATTTTAACTTGATTTTTCTGGAACGAAAAAGAGGGATAGATTGTTAGCTTGTTTTCTATGTTGTCATTTGAGAGGGTTGTCGTTTTTGTAAGAAAAGAGACATTTGTGCTATAAGCATAAAGGAGCTGTGGTGTATTTAAACCACTCATCTAGTCACACACAATTAGTCCTGATAACTAAGCTAAACGATGATGTCTCAATTATATACCATCCTTACCTGCTTTACCTGTTAATAACCATCGTTAGTTAGTTGGCAGAACAATAGTAAATTTTGAGCCCTCAATGAATACATCAATTACAAATGTTGACGATAGGACTTTAGCGTAACATGTTTATAATATCATGTGTAATGATGTGTATTGGTATATTCAACATATATGTATAGCTTCCTTTTATAGCAAGATGTGATGAGGTAGAATGATAGCAGCCAGCTATAAACTCCTTTTGTGTTCGGATACAATTGAACCGCAATTGTTCCGGTTTTTAAACGCCCTACAAGTCGTATACGAGTCGAACAATAGGCGAATACCAAGGAGTTGAAAAAATGAATTTGAACTAGGACTATTTTAGCTTAACGATAGTGTTCTAAATAGAACGTGAATTCTCGCGTTCAATGTCTTTACTAAATCCTTGTAGTTAGTTGAGATCTATTTTTGTAGGAGTTAATTTATCAAGTGTGGATGAGTTATAAGGACTCGTAGAACCTCCCAAAAGTAGAAATATTATGTTTTTGGTTCGAGATAGATTAATTAAAGTGTATTAACACATACAAATATTCTTTAATCTGTTATTAGCGACTACTATCTCCACTTGCTAGATCTCATCGTTTGTAAGATTTATCCTGCCTTTAAATATACTGGTTTATTTCATAAATACTCACAGTTGATCAGCAGCAGCTTTAAAAGCGAGCCAGTAAGCATTGGTTTGTGTGGTCGGCGCCACGTAGGGATCCTTCTGTTTATACTCAAACGTCACCCCGTCACCAGCCTCGGCACACCAGCGACGTATCTGTTGGAAGCAATATATCCTTACTAGTATTTTCATTGCAAGGATAACTCTGTGTCTCTGTGTAGCGTTTACAGACAAGAAATTACTGAACCCATTGAAATTAAACACGAGTCACACTGTCTATGTTTACCTTATAAAAAAAATGTGCTGAGAAAACAGCTAATACTTTCAAAACTGCTGAGGTGCTTTAGATGAAACAATTTGAATTTGAATCGTTACATCAGCTCAAAAACTACGATGCCACAGCCAAACAGTGGTCGAACTTTTTTTGCGTCAGGGGTTAAATAAAACTGTTTAATTTCGCCTTCTAATCCGATATTTATATCCCTGAACCTCGCCTAAACTTCTAAAAACTTAAGTGTCCTGGGCTGTTCAAAGTTGTATACCTAGAAGACTAGGTCAATAGGTTTTATACGTATTTTATTACTAACTAACTTACTCGTGGGAAATCTACCAGCTTTAAACTTACATAAAAGCTAGATTAGACTGGTTTAGTTCGCAATAAATACGGATATTTTAGAAACAATAAATTAATGTTCTTTCAACTTTATTAACAACTTCAGGCAACAGTAGAGGTAGTTATTAAAATAAATGTATTTTGGTGTATGATTGAGTAAGATAGCCGTTTCCTTTTTTACCCACGTCCAAATGGAATTAATCAGTAGATAAGATTCTAAGGGCTGATTTTTCAATCATCAGTTAACTTCTATCTGAGGAATAAAAATGGCGGTTTGACATATTCAAAAACATAGACAGTTAATAAAAAAACTGTAACCTTTTTTACTTACCTCGTTTTCAAATTGTTTCTGGTCGACAGACAGAGCGATGCGTATGTCGAAGCTTGCGGTCAACTTTTCAGGCACCACGTTGTTCTGAATTCCGCCCTGTGAATAAAACATAGGTGTTCTGATGAGTCAGAATATGTATGAGAAGTAAGAATGCATTGTTAACGTTATGGTTTTGTTTTGTATAAGTATCCCATGTAAACCAAAAATGAAGATAGAACTTTGTACCTACTGTCACAATCGGTTTAAGGACAATTGTGACTTAATTGTCCATTAATCAATAAAATTATTAAATAAAAATTGAAATAAAACGCTCTTACAAATGAGGGATTTCATTTGCAACTGAAGCAAAAACAGTGATATTGTGTGCGATAGACATGCCATAGTGACATTTTTAAGGATCTGTGGGACGTTTATTTAAGAGAAAAGTATAAATTGACATAAATTACTCATGTACGATAAATACATACCTAATTACCGATTAAGTTTACAATAAAATGTATGTATAGTGTCAACTTACTGATAACATGGTGAGGTTGACAGTTGTAACATCTCCGATGGTCAATTCTGGGTTATCAGCCAGCTTCTTCTTCGACTCCTGACGTAGATCCATGAATTTATCTATCATATACCTTAGCTAAAACAATAAAATAATTAAATTCATTAGTATAGGTAACTTAAAGCAACATACGTGAACAATGAAGCCCTTGATCTTTGAAAATATAACTATTTGTTGGTATAAAAAAGTTCTGTCAGAAGTGGGATTCGAACCCACGCCCACAGAAGTGGACTGCGACCTGAACGCAGCGCCTTAGACCGCTCGGCCATCCTGACATGCAGACTAGTGTCCAAATTTCGAATCATATTAATGACTATCGTAAAATAACAACGTCACTACGTAAATTCTGGAACGTAAATATAATACGGTCAACAGATCATCCTTTCATTCGATTTGTAAATATCAATACCTACATGATAATTCCATTACCTAGAATTATATATTCACATGTTTTCCCTTGAATAACTTAATAACACAAAAGACTGTCACTCTCTGATATTTTGTTTTACAAATCGGCTAAACTTACAATTATAGGGTCAATCAATCAATATATATACTTTTCTTATTTTTTACATAATTAAATTGTATGCACACTCTCATTTAATTCAGAACCATATCAGAGTATAATCTATCCCACCAAAAACATTAAATGTAAAAAAAGCCAATCCTCTACGCAATTCCTCCACCGTAAAAAGTTTTGAGATCACATAGAAGCCAAGTCCTGTTCTACTTTATTTGTAATAATAAATCAATATTTTGTGACTATATCAATAGTTTCGTTCACTTTACAATAATATTGACTTGGCCATGAGCACAATAAACTACAAATATAATACAGCATATCTTGGAGAGGTGAAAGTCAAACATGAAGTTTAATATCACAGAATTAAATACTTTTAGTTTATTCAATTGTTACTAAATGACCGACAGTCAGTATCATCCAACATCAATGAACTGCACATGTACTATGGCGCATGTTTAGTCCATGGTGATCTCAAATTCCAATCAGTCCATAATCAGTTCAATCGTAAAATCATGTCCATTAGAATTTATCAATTCAATGGTATTTACACATTATTACAAGGAGCGACTTTTAACTTGTGCTCATGGCCAAGTATTATTGTAATGAGAACAAAACTATTGATATAGTCACAAAATATTGATTTATTATTACAAATAAAGTAGAACAGGACTTGGCTTCTATGTGATCTCAAAACTTTTTACGGTGGAGGAATTGCGTAGAGGATTGGCTTTTTTTACATTTAATGTTTTTGGTGGGATCTAATTTATTTTTTGTAGGTCTCTTTCTTCTCTAAGTATAGGTATAACAAATTAAATTAACTTACATGCAACTAACTAAATATATAACAAACTAAATATGTACACCTAAAGTAGCACGTAAACAATATTTTTTTAACCTAAAAAATTTCGAAATTGTTGAATTTTTTAATCGAATATCTTTTAGAATAAAAGAGATTTATTTCAGAGGTAGATGACGCTATCACATGAAATTATTAGATTTTTTTTAAGTACTACTTATACTAAACTTTGTAACGAAACCATAGCGCGATTTAGACCAGGACAACGCCATCTATCGAGCGAGCATGCAGTGTTTATCGCACTGCTTTAATATGAAAGATTTTATCATTATTCATTTCATTTAAACCTAGCTTTTTTATTCATATGATGTATATTTAATACATAATAACAATATACCACTACGTAACAATAAAACAAATAGTAACATTTTGTACATAAATAAATAACAAAGTTATCAATGCAGTCAAAATTCATACACAATGTTCTTGAAAAACCGCAAATATAAATTTGTTTCCTATTTTTTTATTAAGTTTTAAGGTTTTTATAATTTTCCCTTTATATGTAGGTAATAACCTATCTTGTTGCCAAATTTGAAGGTTCTAAGTTTGCTAGAAGTACCTTAGACTTTTGATGATCGGTCAGTGAGTGAGTCAGTGACAAAATGGTGTAACTTTGATCGCTCATATCTCGTAAACTATTTATTCAAATGTCTTGTAATTTTGAGACTGAGCTTGTTCTAATACTTACTCTTGGTCATCGAAAACCTAAACTCCTAGCTTTGTTCACATGGAAGATACAGGGGGCTGAAATAGCCGCGAAACGCTTCGAGAAAAGATGGTACGGCCGTGCCCGCTTTGCTCGAGTCTTGGCTGGGGCACTGCCGTGCCCTCAGATCATAGCACGTCCTACCTACACCAGTGAGTTGGTTTTGATAATTAATTTATCGAGTAGGTATGTAAGGTGGGATAGCACTTTATCTAGTTGCGGCTCCATACTGCAGTTACTGCAGTGGATAGTAGAGGTGCAGTGTCACTGCAAATAGGTGCACTTTCATTTTATTACTGGAAGAACTTTCTGCAATCTTTAAGAGTGTCTTTTGAAGAATTAATCGGGTCTTTTAAGATTACTTTTCTTTCGAGAAAGATATAGTTGCCCGTGTTTGTATCTTTAAATATTTATTAAAAGTAATGAAATAATGCAACTCATGGCCTTACTGTAGGTATAATAAAACATCTTTAATAGATGTTATATATAACTTACAGATACAAAAATCGTTTTTATATTTATCTCGACTTAATTGACCCTAATCTAAATTATGGACGCAGTGGGTTTTAGAAAAAAAAGCTATTATAAAAAGCAATTTAAGGCACCATTCAAACTTAAAAACACACTCAATACATACTTAAAGCCAAAATGTATAAAATAAACTGCAGTTCCAACAAAACGTTTGTCATCGAAATAGCACTTTAAAAACTACTTTCAAGCGTTGTCAGTTATCTTTTCCAATTCTCTTTGGGCAGAAAACGCCGGAAACTCGCTGTATCTTGAAGTATAGACTACATTTTTCAGTATAGATTGCAGTAAGAGCTACCACACACTACAAATTTTTAGTCGCCCGACAGTTTGTTTGGGCTACATTCGGTTAGACTGGAAGCCGACCACAACGTAGTTGGAAAAAAGGCTTGGAAGAAGAATGAATGGTAGTACGCATATTACAAAGATCAGGTATTTAGCCGGTTTCAGACTGCTTGAAAACTTTGATTGGAATCAAGACTTTAACAAAAAAAAAAACATTTTGCCAACCATCAGGTCAACTTTCAGCCGACTGTTTAGTATGCAGTACGTGGTTCTGGTTTTTATAGCTTTTGCAGTGTATGAGATACATAAAAATGTTTTATGGGAAGAATCTTGTTCCGTATAGCCTATACATAGATGCAAGTTTATTGAGTGCATCAAAATTGCAGTTTAATGAAACTTTGTTATGAGCTTGGTACAACAAGTGTTCTTTGATTTATTTTAAATGTTTTAAATAAAATAAAACAATACTTTCTACATATTGTAAGAAATAACGTCCTCGTTAATATGAGTAAAATGGCCAACACCTGATCCACTGATTTGAACTAAAAACTTATTATGTATTTTAGAAAATTACGTATTCATTAACTACGCTATATGCTGAATTGCAGAGATTGTAGGTACATAATAAGTTTATAAGGCCATTTAGTTTTACAAATGTTCGACTGTAACCCGTAAATGGCGAGGATACATTAACCGCCGCCATTTTGGGTAATTACGGGCAAAAGTTAAAGTTTGCAGGTTAAGGTGGAAATATTTCTTCAATTTACTCGGCTTCCTCTACTTTTGTCGCTGTAAGATTACTTTTTGGTTGAGCCACATTACTTTTCTGTTATTTACCAAGTTATTATATTCATCAATCATTTTTATAGAGACGGAAAGGCTGTGTTATTTTATTTAATGCTTGAATTTTTGGAATATTGATACTCAGCAGCATTGGATTAGACTGGGACTCGAGAGAAATATATGTAGATGAGAGACATCCTTTATTGCTTAAAAGTGCTGCTATTTCCGACTTTCACTGAACAATACATACCTACCTTCTCAAGGGACATTACCGTTAAGAAAGTAAGTACCATTATGCATTAAGCTTAAGTCACACTTGGTGCATGAAGTTTAAGCCTAACGCCTGCGTTCATACGATTATTAGGCAGATCCTACCAAGAGCCACGCTCCAAAGCTCTGAGCGCAGTGAGCGTGAATCAGCGTGTTATATAAATTATAACCTTAAAAATTACATAAAGATAGTTAGATACATGGCAAAGTAAAAAAATATGTAGTTTTCTGTTTGATAGAAATACGAATATTCAATAGAATACAGAAAACCTAAATTGTGTTTTGGCTCAGCGTTTCGTGAAAAGTGAACAGGCAAGTCTGATGTTTAGCATTTGATAGTTTTAGGATACACTTTCTTTCATTTAAACAGTTAGTTAGTCTCCTCGTTAGTTTAGCTGTAAGTAGCCCAGCTTAAACATAAAATACGAGATGGTACTTGGGATCTTAGTTTTCGTCTTTATCTACTTAGATACTGGCCTCTATGTCCTGGCGAAGTTTAATGCGGACACTAATTATTTCAGATACTTAAACGTAACAGATCTGGTTTAAAAACCCACTAACAAAATAGCATATAGTCAAGAAATTTGAAGAATCACCTTTATTTCTAAGATTCATAGATTGCAATTGGACTCGGTTCTCATATGACAATTGTTCCTCCCTAATTAAATTGCCCTGGAAACTATTAAACTGATATTTTACTTCCATCCTTGCTAAAGAATCTTAAGTACACCATTTATTAAATGGACATGTCTCCTTTAGAAAGTATGGAGGGTCTCAACAATCGTCCGAGCAGTTGATCCAAGTGTCAAGTCGGCCAGATAGCACATTAAAATTTCACATAAGGTCTCCTACAAACGTTAACTAGAGCTATCTAATATGCTAGGTCCTGAATATTAATACATGTAGTTATTCGTCAACCCTTTGACCCTTCCATTATTCTCTTAGAAGTGGATTCTACTAAAACTTGACTATCACAGCGGATAATTGTATGTTAACTTAATTTTAGAAATTAATACTTATGTATATTACACATAAGTATTCGAAATCTCTTTTAAACAGATGGACGTGTTTAAAAAAGCTTTAAGAATAGGTAATATTTTAAAATCATGCAACCTAGTGAAATATAGAGCTAGTAGATACTTTTGCATACGTATTTGAGGCAAACTGAAAACATTATGCAAAGCAAAGCAAAGCAAAGTTATGGATGGTACCGGCGTATAGCTTATGTTTCTATGCTTACTTTTAGGTCTGTTTTCTCAAAAACATTCCAGTCTTTATTTTTAAAGAATAACATAATTTCTCTTAAAAATACTCGGGATCTCGTTGAGGAATGACAAGGTTTATTCTCGAGACACTTGGGAAACGTAATTTATCGTCGACATTCGTTCTGAAGTGGACGAAGATATTTCGTCTGTTCAAATCGAAATCTGATACTCGAAATGAGAAATCTGGAATTATGTACTAAATTACATCCAGTTTTGAAATTACTGAAAATTTCGTTCCTCTATTCCTTTGAGCAAAGATCTAACTAATTTGACTGAAAAAGAATCAATCCAATTTTATCATAAGACTAACGAGTATATTTTTGTCAAAGTTTGTGCCATGACTCACATTTACACGTGCAGTTTATACATAATTAGGGTTCCAAACTATGTTGCGTCAAAACAGTTCTTACCCAAGTTTTAGCAATGTAACGCCTTACCAAACATAAAGAAAGAAACCTCCTTGCTTCTGTTCCTATTAGCCAAGTCTTCACTGGCCATAGTCACTTACTGCTACTTAAGTTTTATTTTCTTCCCTCGGGTAAACTTTGCAATTGTTCTTAAGAAAACTTTGTACGGTTATATTCACAAAACTTAATGTGTAATAGAAGTTCTAGGGTAAAACTATTTCCAGTTATATGTTAAATTTATTTTTGTATGATTCTACCGACGATTTCGACTGTGCAGACTTTTTCACGGTATGCGGAAGAAACCGTTGTCAGTAGCAAGAAGAGCAGTAGTTTTAAGTGAGGAGTACTTAATAATTATTTTTTGTCGTCAGTCGAAAGGTCTATTTAAAACAAACCTATATGGTTGATACTATCTCAAAATTTATCAAAAGATATTCGTATGCTTCGAATTATTCAGAACTCCTAAGCTAAGCTTGTATCAGATGCATCATTATTCTCAATTCATGAGCATTGCTAGTTGGCTGGCATCCAGGCCTGCTCGCAACAACTCGATTATTTTACACATAATTATTATAGACACACGTTTCAATGTGTGCAACCCTTGAGTGCTACGATGTCTAGCTTTATTTGTATTTGGAAGACAGGTTGTGTGACGGTAAGTCTGCAGTGACCTATAATGCTTTTTCTTGGTGGTCCACAGCATTAAATTCGGTTTTTGAACTAAATATTGGATCGGTTTTATAAATATTCGTTATTTCTTTGCGGTCGTACCAGATTTAAAATGTTTCTCGTACTTATCAACCAAAATTGGGTTCGGTAATTTAGTTTATAATTAGGATTAGTACTGTGACATGAGATTTCCATTATTGGTGCTTGACAAAGGTACACCTGGGAGGCTTAATGTTGAGTTAGGTACGTAATATTGATTTGGGAATCATTTTTGTTTCGTTGTTGCTAATACGAAGTGAAAATTAAAAGTTTGGGATCATGATGGGGTCGACGCGTATTAAGTCACTTCTAACCTACTTGTTGCGATATTTAAAGATTAATGATATTCTTCAGGTATTCGTCAAAACATTAAATCATCTGCATACTTTACATGTATAACTACAGCGATTTTAATACAATGTCAAAAGAGCCTTCGACTTCTGTTGATCTTACTGCAGCATAACTAGTCTTACCTACCTCTTTTAAAGTTACTTTATAATAATAATCGAGTAAAAGCACTAAAGCTAGCGAAAATAAAAAATGATACATTTTCTCACCTTTTCGCCACTGTTATCAGGTAGCAACAGAGAGCCGTGTCCCGACTTGCCGGGGCAGATGATGTCCATGTCTGAAATGAATCCGAATCGAAGCATTACTAAAATATGTTACTTATTGATATGAAAAGGATGAATGAGAAACTGAACTTTCCAACAAATGAATTGAATTTTGATAAATGGCAACCCCATATATATATTTCCAATCAAAGCTGGGTTTTCTTCAGTTTTTAATACCAAGAATTTGCACGTTAAATTTTCAAAGTACCTACATACCTACTGTCGCATGTCGGTAAAAATTGACTATAACATCAGGAACTGGAACTATTTCTGATTACAAAATTACATTTATTTTACATTACTTACTTTTGTAATAATAATAATCAAGTTGTTATACTTAGTACCTAATTGTGTTATTGTTAGCACGCAACCTGACAGATCGTGGTACGAGAACGAGAAAAGGGTCGGGATCTAATTAAGATCGGATTACCTTGTCCTTTAACATAATCATTATAGGCTCCGAATTTATTTTATTACAATGTACTATTAACTTCTGATTCTTCGTGTTGTTGTTTGCTTAATTTTGCTTAGAAAATCTTCAATTGGCAATTTCTTCAGTTATATTATAACCATCACAGCGCTTTCATATTAGCATTTTCCGTTTAGTACTTTTACGCGCCACACATTTCGGGCACAAAAACCAGCCGCGAGGTTTTATGTATCATCATTCAAACCGATAGTTGGCAATTTTTTTCCTTTTTCACCGACCGTTTTATCATAAACAGTTACTTTAAGAGCTGCAAAAGGAGCCTCTTTATTTAATCTAAAATTTAAATTGTACTCACGCCAAATAGTCCTCTCGCCGTTGAAGATCAAGAATTCCTCTGTAGGGCTGGCTATGCCCTCATCCAGTGCGAAGCCAACGTTCAGATTCTTAAACGCATCTGTTTTCACGAACTCCCCCATACCCAGGGTTCCGCCAATCTCCTCATCTAGTGGTACAAATAGAAACATTATAATTAACAAATAAGTAAGTTTTATAATATTTGTGATTAACTTAACTAAGCAAGTATTAAAACAAGAGTAAGTTTTTTATAATATTTGTGATTAATTTAGTTAAATTAAGCAAGTTTGAAACAAAAGTAAGTTTTTATAATATTTGTGATTAACTTAACTAAGCAAGTATGAAACTAAGTAAGGCAGTAACACAGCTTATACATTAGAAATAACATAATATGTTAAGTATGTGTAACATTACATATATTCAGCTGCAGGAAGTAGTCGCGTTGAGATGCGAGTGAAACCGCTGGTCACAGTAAGCGTATTACACAGTAAGTATTTATTTACTTGTCCATATTCAGGCAATACATGATTTGCCAAATGTATTATTTTCGCAAAACTCCATTCTAAGTATACGCCATTCCTTAGTTCAAGGTGCAATTTTTCTTTCTGATGCAAAAAGTGCATCGGCAGCATCATTTGGGCTAATAAGAGCTCTCGATAGATCGCTGTATCACTCGAGGCTCTAGACCCAGATACGATACGACCTTTACCCATCTTGTTAGAGACCACCAAAGTTTAAGTGTTGCTTATATAAATGGACATTTAAAACAGCTAATTAGTTGCTACAAGAATAACATACGCAAATGCGGAGAAGATTGAGACTTTAAGATTATTGTCAACTATTCAGTCGCTGTGATTGTAGTATAAAAAGGAGTTTGTAGGTTTCCTGGATATGTGGAACATAGGCAACCAACTAATTTGCATAGTTCTTATCAACTAATTTGAGTATTCTAGAGCTAGCACTTCAAACCAACTCTTCAGCTAAACTGTCTTTGTTCTGTGTGTATTAATAACTAGCTTCTGCCAGCGGTTTCACCCGCATCCCGTGGGAACTACTTCCCGTACCGGGATAAAAAGTAGCCTATAGCCTTCCTCGATAAATAGGCTATCTAACACTGAAAGAAATTTTCAAATCGGACCAGAAGTTTCTGAGATTAGCGCGTTCAAACGAACAAACAAACTCTTCAGCTTTATAATATTAGTATAGATAAATCATTTATTTGCTTTTTAAACATGGTATTTTTGGTGTTACATAACATATAAAGGTACAAGCATGTTTAGCTATAACATAGCTAAACATGCTTGTAGTATTAATTGTAAAGTGTGCAATAAAGAATAATAATAGTAACAGATAATACACCAGGTATTACAGAGATATTTTGTGGATAGAGTGAAGTAGATAAGAATGTCAAAAAAAATTGACAACAACAAAAATTGGACACTGCTAATCAGCCCCGGATCTTCAATTTTTTTTAGGCGGGGCAAAAACTGAAAAGTGCCGCCCCGCCTACCTACGTACTTATATTTATTTTCACCACCGAAAGTCACTTTTTTGGTAGGTAAAGGACTTAAAAAAATGTGTCCAAATCATTGTAGGCTCAAACTGTTCGCCAGGTTTAAGTTATGAAGTCGAGACAGACAGTGCCGGCTTTAACTCTACTAGCGCCCTGGGCGAGATTTCTACGGCGCCCCCAACTACAATTCAAACCCATACGAAAAACAGAGACATAATATGTAGTTACCGATTGCGCGAGCGAAGCGAGCGCGAATTTTTTTTTATAGTTAACAAGTCAAAGCAAAAATTACCTAAAATGTAGCCCAATCGTACATAAGTTATTGCTGGTTGGTGAATGCAAAAACACGGGAACACAGGTTGTGATTGCGCGAGCGAAGCGAGCGCGAAATTTTTTGTTATATTTTAGAACTCAAAACAAAAATGACTTAAAATGTAGCCCAAACGTAGATAGCTCTTTGTTGGTGTTGGCGCCTAAGTATGAATTAAAATTTTGGGACTTAAAGTAGTACCATAAATAGAAACTAGAAGTTACTTTCTTATTAATAAAAGGACTTAAAAACGACGCTACCTTTTTGCCTAGCAAAAAGGTAGCGTCGTTTGTAGACAAAAAAAATTTCAAAAATAAAAACAACTATAAAGTGAAGCAAGCCCGAAAAAGCTTTTTTGAGATTTGGATCACTAAAAGTCCTTAACATATATAATAAAAGGCGACTGTGAAATGAAGAAGCCGCGAGCGAAGGGAGCGCGAATTTTTTTGAGTATTGGGACATTAAATTAAAAGTAGCTATATGTGAAAAAAAAATGTAAGTGTAAAGTAAAGAAACCGCGAGCGAAGCGAGCGCGAAAATTTTTGAGTTTTGGGACATAAAAGTAGTGTATCTAACGCGCGCGGCATTGTATGACAATACATTAATTTAATTGAAATTTCTTGGTCCAGAGGCGTGCCGCGGCGCCCCTGAGCTCGCGGCGCCAGGGTTATTCGAACACCCTGCACCATAGGTTAAGGCGGCCCTGATGCTATCCATACATTTGGATACAGTTCTTGTAAGTTGCGATCTTTGATGAAATTTTAAACAAAAATAGGAGTAAAATTCTGATCAAGGATTGGTTGGGGGCGCCCAACCGCGCCCTACCCTAAAGCCGCTACTGGAGACAGATTAATGTACACAAAAAGTTAATAAGTAGGTAAAAAGCGCAGTAAAGTAGCAAGCAGTCGGAAGCGCAAACTTTTTTGTTTTTGAGGACTCAATAAATATATTTTTTCGCTACATTTGACTTATAAAAGGTAAGATAGCGCGGATTAGACTAATGAAGCCAACAAGGCAATGCCTGTGTAACATTGCGCGAGCGGAGCGAGCGTGAAATTTTTTGAGTCTACGACACAAAAGTACTTACATTGTCAAGTAACAAGTAGCCGCGAGCGCAGCGAGCGCGAACTTTTTTAAGTTATTTGTTTGAAGACTCACAAATTAAACTGGGAATCATGTACAAATAAAAAGAAACCGTGATTAGAGCGAGTGCTATTTGTGTTCGATCAGAAAAACAGTACAGAAACGGTAATTTAACCGCGAGCGTAGCGAGCGAGAATTTTTTCACTTAGTTGGAGGATGTTATGAAAAATAATCAAAATGATCAATTAAACATAGCGAAGGCGACTTTTTTTGAAACTTTGCTTGTCAGTATCATGATACAATGGAACTTCCTTATCAAACGGGTGTAATTTCATCGAAATTTTCTGGTGGTGGGGCGTCCCGTGGCGCCCCTGAGACCGAGGCGCCCGGGTTATTCACACACCCTGCACCATAGGTTAAGACGGCCCTGTAGGTAACTATTATGGTAATCTGTGATGTAGGATTTAAAATCAGGCAGCCGCCTGATTTTGCCGCCCCCTGAATTTGCCGCCCGGGGCATGGGCCCCGGCTTGCCCCCCCCTAGATCCGGGGCTGCTGCTAATCAACAAACCTGGCACAAAAGAAAGATGAAGAGTCCTCTTCAGCCTTATACCCTTAGCCTTCATCCTCTTCACCGCTTCGATGTACTGGATGGCCACGGACTTCATGTCCTGGACTCCTCGGCCGTAGATCAGCCCATCCTTCAAGTGAGCCTCGAATGGAGGGTATGTCCAGCTTTTCTGGGGAAAGGGATAGCAGAACGTTATCTTTAATAACTATTAATAAGGTAGGCCTTGGTCTTTCCTGGGTTGACGTATTTTTTGAAGGAGTAATCCTGGCTTTGATACACAAAGGAATCTCAAGTTATTAAAAGTTGCTTCACTACACCTACAGCGGGGTCATCGGATGATTTTCTTTCTCAATAAAAAGGTCTTAGTCTTTATTTACTCCTCTTAATTTTTTTAAAGTGTATAAAAAGGCCATCATAAACTGGCATTCAGTTCAGTAATCCTATTTGAAAAACAAAAACAGAACTTTCCTCAATCTGTTTATTGCTTGCAAACACAACATCAACTCATAAATCAATTTTGATATCCAGACTTTTTTCTATAAACCACAGATGCTATACAAATCTAGATAAGTCTTTTCTCGAAATAGTGGTGCCTGGATTTATCGATATCAGAGTGGTTTTACACAGTAATAAGAACGGCTAGAGTTGGCTGCGGAAGAGTAATTAGGTTTTTCTGTTAGAGAAAACCTGATTTACTCGTACAGTCGGGATCTAATGTGGGAAACGTAATTGGAGACTTGTGATCGCATCTAGAAGGTTTAATTCTACGATCAATTGTGAGGTTACGATAAGGAAAATATATTTTGTATTCTCATTTATGTATTTTTTTATATTCTACATGATTTCCTAAAAGTTCCTAAGCTGCTTCGCCATCTCTAAGCACCTGATTATAAATCGTGGTTTTAATAATTACTAGTTGTAGAAATATGCTTAGAGCTTCAAGTACTTTTCTTTCTTTGGATTAGGTTTTGTAACAAGGTGGAAAAAGTTTATTTGCAGCAATTTCTAAGTGTGGGTGCAAGTAACCTAATAAGTTACTAATGTAAACCACCTTATATAAAAGTGCATAAGGTCTATAATCCAACAGAATTAAGTAAAATATTACCAAAATTAATTTAGTGGTTGGCAGTCAGTGTCGTGGCTCGTGGCTGCTGTAACCGCATACAGTCAGTATACTGCTGAAATGGCTTCAAGGCAAAATTTAATTTAACTGGCCAAGATAGTTTAATGTATTGCAATTAAGTTTGAGTTATGAGCTCTTCTCTAATGCAAATTAGAGCGGTTCTTTGTAACTTTAATATGTATGCATTATACTTTGTATGATATTATTAAAGTTACAGTTTGAAATAGTAAGGTACGTAGTCAATATTGTCTTGTGTGTTATTTTCCTTAATTTAAATACTTAAATTTCCACAGGTTCTTCCTTGAATTAACACTAATATTTATTAAATAAAAACTTCATCACAGCTTTATTAACACTTTCCTCACCCTCCCAATTTACAAGAAATATTTACATATATGTTAACTCAACTACTAATAAATAACAAATAAATAAAATTATTTACCATACATAAACGTTTGTAATAACTTAAACAGCAAGGCAATAAAGGCGTTTAAAAGGTAATCTTTAGCAAGCCGTCTATCTGTTTAACTAATCCTTTACTTCAACATAAACTAAGTTTGACTACAACTTGATAACTTAGCGCAGCAAAGAGCTGACATTGTAATATTTCGGTCTCGTCTCACAATGTACAAACACGTTATGAAAACGTCAACCAAGGGATTCTGATACTAAACATATTACCTATGGCTAGATGTAAACGTGCATACCCTTTGAATTTCAATTCAGATATGTTTATGTTTTGGTCTCTTTACCTATATGAGTAGGCTAAGTATTTCTAAAATATATAAGCATTTACCTTTTGAACATAAAAATCTGTATTTTTTAAAAGTCCGATTCAAACCTGTGAAATAATTTTGCAGTGTTTTAGCCACTACACCCATCGTGGTATATGTACCTACTAAGAATTGTCATATTCATAATCAAAATATATAAGTACGCCATTGTACAAAATGCGCTAAAAGTATTAAATAAATAAATAAAATACATTGGTTTCGTCACTACAAGAATCTTACACGGAAATCAAATAGTTAATACAATTTAGAATACAAACCCGGTGTTACTACTACTACTTCACACTCCTGAAACTGGGTTACTTTAAATTTAATTTTAACTACGCTAGAAGCTCTCACTACAGGAACATCTAAATCTTTAGCAGAGTAGATTCTTTAAGAATTTATTCCCTAGGTATTGGTTTCTTTGGGAAGTATTGCAAATATGTTTTAAACTAGAGTTCAGCATTAAAAGTACATAACTTCTTTTTGAAAGAATACCTCTAATACACCCTCGATATAGGTCTACTGGTATATGATTATGGTTGAATTTATAAAGCTCGATGGTTTATATTTGCTATCAACTTGACATCATTTAAAACCTGAATTTGCGGGAGTCAATAAGGCTATTCAAATTATTCAATGTATGGAATGTTAGGAAACATAATTATGTATAGCGGTAACTCCGCAACCACGTCATGTCATGGATTTCCGCAAAGGTGTTCTTGATTCCATAATTTAGATTTGTCAATGTTATTTCTAATTATACATAGCTCTTAACAATTAATCCCTATTTCTATACCCTCCTAAATGTTTTTTGTGCAATAAAGTATAACCGTCGTACCACAAAACTTTTGAACGTCTGTTGAACACTTGTATAAAAAATTTACTTATTATGAGGTTGAAATAAGGTCCATTTTGTAGCCACACTTTTTTATGACAAGTGTTCAACAGATGTTTAAGTTTTTGTGATTAGGCTGTAAATATTTAACCAAAATAATTAAAAGCCTCACCTCAAACACTGGCACGACATCCATATGCGAGTTCAGCAGGATGGACGGTAGTGTCGGCTCTGTGCCTTCCCACGTCATCACGAGGACTGGCTTCTTGGGTACAGGCTCGTGCACCTGTACTGATAGACCCATCTCCGTGGCCTGCCCGCGGAGGTAGGTAAGGCATTCATCTGGAATGAGGGAAGAAAATAGTAGAGTTCCGTGGCCTGCCCGCGGTTTCATCCACGTCTCGGAAGAACAACTTTTCACAACTTTGTATAAAGTATGTTCTTTCTCAGACTCTAAACTGTATATGACTACTGTCCATCTATCTAAAAATTGCAAAGAGTTACTTCAAATGAGTAAATTAAATTGGAACTGTTATAAACATTCCACTATTTAGGGACTTATTTCAGTAAACTAATTGTTGGACAAAGTTTCACTCAGTTAACGTTTGGATTTGCTTTCCTCAATTATGAGGCATAGCTAATTTTAAATCAATAAAGTTTAGTTTTCCACAGCTCATTTTTGGAATTCCCTACATACCTACTTAAATGTACGTATACGAGATTCAAATAGTTTTTTTTTACTTTAAAATGCCTAATTTGGTGTTGCAATCAATCGTAAGTCGTAAATATCTACCTATAATAATAGTGTTCAATTCCCGTCGTTAACGTAGGTATGTAAACTATATTTACAACCATGCTACCATTTTGCAGAATTTTTAAAAGAGAGATCAAATAAGGAGAACACATTGCACCAAAAAGCAAACATAATTCATTAAAAACATCCACAATTCCCCATACAAACAAATTAAATTATCTTTTTTACTGCAATACGCTTGGGCCATGAATACTCTGACGCAGTCGCGTTCTAAAAACAGATCCAAAGCTCTATTGTGTACTCCGCTGTAATGCCTCCGCCGGTCTCGACAAGGCTTTATACCAAAATAACGGCTTCACACATCTAACAGAAAAAAAAGAATAAAGCCATATTGGAAGTGTCAGATTGGCTTTTGAAAATGGAAACTGTTTTTATGTTTTCTTTTTTTTGTTTTATATTTTTTATGTCATTTTGACATAAAAAGAGGTTTTATAGATGATGGGGACTGTTGTGGCTTCCGCGGGTATAAGCTTCGTTTATTATGTATTTTTAACTTATTATGGTTGCAATGGCCCATGCCTACGAATTAAGAGTACTATCCCTGATTGTGAAGTTTTTTGTTCGTTCATTATTTATTGGAATCGGTTCTATAAATAAATTCACGCATACACAATCACTCTTAATTTTGATAGCGTATTTAGATGCAATTTGTATTAACGAATAACATTTGCTACATAAAAAATGCAAGCCAATTATTGTGGTAAATAAATTAAATTAAAGAGTAACCTGACAGAACTCGGGCCATTAATTACATACAATAAAATTAGCGCTTTCATCGTTGCATTTCATTTGTGGGGAGATAATAAATTACATTATTTAAAACTGCAATTAATTAAAATAAAATAACAGGAGAAAGCTAGCTACACGGGCCGAAATAACTGCAACCTTTAATGCAAAGTAGTTTATTAGTTTTAAGTAAAAAGATGTGTAACTAAGTAAGTAATGAAACATGATGAATCATATAGAAAGACGCAATTTTAAGTATTTAACGTATTGAGAAACATGGGGATAAATAATAGAATGTTTAAAAAATATGGAAAATTGAATAGAGCCTAGTACATATTTATTAGCTGTATGCAGCTAAAAATAATTCTAATAAGAGGTATGCCTCTTATTAGAATTATTAGAATTATGACATTTTTTCTTGCCAGTTCAGTGAACTCGCAAAGATAATTTTATTTATATTATGTTACCTAGATTAGTCTTATAGTACTTTTGTTTTTATTGTTTAAATTCATTATTTTATTGTTATAATTTTTAATTTTATTTGGTGTAAATGTGTATCTTGTGTTTCTTTTTTCTTTTTTGTTACCTGAATGTGTTTAATTTTGTAAGAAAAGTGCCTCACTAACGCATTGGATTATATCTGTAATGTTAGTGATAAGGTTGAATAAATAAATAATAAAAAAAAAAATTACCGTCGTATAAGAACATATCTAGCACTAGAGACAGAATTTTGACATTAGATCCATACAATTAACGTCAAATTCCTATATCCAGTAAGCATAACAAGCAAATCAAAAGATAAACAATAACGGGAACGGTCCTAAGTAGAACTCAGTTCCTCTCAGTTGGTCATCCGTCCCGTCACTAATACACTCATCTACGTACCATAATTAACGTTGGGATGAACACTACGGATCCTCAGGTAATTCCGTAAATTGCTCACTGCGGGATCCGACTCGTAATCACTCGGCATTTTCCGGAACCAATCGGGTTATTCGAAATTTGAATTTGACAGTTTTCTGTCACTTATGGCGCGTTAGAATCGATGTGGTCCTTTTATAGATGATTTATCACAGTGTTTTGTACTTTAACCGCAAATAGTCCTATCTGTGGGAATTGAGGAGATTGGGGGTTTATGGAACAGAGCAAATAGGTTAATATAACCGTTTTTGATTTTATTTAAATTAATCATGAATGGCAGTATGAGGTGACTTTATTCTTCGAAATTTACTAAAAGCAAATAAAACGTGGTAAAATAACTAATGACTTGTAATATGTTTATGATAGTCAGTGCCAATTATTTTGCAGTTTGACATTGATAACATTTATTATTTGTTCGTATTTATAAACATAAACAATAATAGTTTTCATATCACGCAATAGGGTATTTTAGTCTAGATGAGAAAAAAATTAAAAGTGTATTACAATGATTGTTTAGAGTAAAAGCAATCGGGAAATGTTAGTTTCACTTCGTAAGGTACATAAATATATTTTTTATTGCAGTTTAAAGTTTTTAGGTTTTTTTATCTGTCTTTGAACACTACGAAATGTCGCCGCCATGCTAATGACGTCATTACGGTAGTAAACAAAAGTGTATAACCTCTAAATATTATCCACATTTCCCAATGTATTGATTCTTGAAGTAGTTAACCTATCATTAAAGAGTATATTTCATTAGATAGATAATGTTAATACAGTTAGGTACTTACATAAAAGTGATCTTCACAAAAGTATAAACGAGATTTATCTGATAACAGTCCGGGATCTCGTCTCGCAACTTTTAACCAAGTGTTTCTCATATTTATATCCACTGGTACTTGAATCCATAATTTGTCTGGTGTTTTTACACTAGTGTTCTCACATTCAGAAACAACACACCAACGATACGGAGCATAATTACTCATTATTAAAATTTTCAATACATATCAAAATATGTATTACTGACAGCTGTAGTTTGTTTACTAACGTAATGACGTCATGACCAAAAAACAATCATGGCGTCCGTTGTGTGCCGCGTTTTCGCGAAATACGCGCGAAATTTGAAATTATGATAAAACAATTAATTTATATTCGTACATAACGTGAGAAAAAAAATATTTTTAATTTTTTAGAGATATATTAAGACTAAAGAATTTATTTAAGATATATTTCAAAAATGCATGTAATACCCTATTACAAACTGATATTTCGAGCACTATCAATACGTCAGGATGGCCGAGCGGTCTAAGGCGCTGCGTTCAGGTCGCAGTCCACTTCTGTGGGCGTGGGTTCGAATCCCACTTCTGACATAATCTTTTTACCATTATAAACTGGAGACTGATTAAATAGAGATGTTGATATAATAAGGAAATTATTTTTAAATAATGTATAAATAATTCATTTTTATTATTTTATTTTATTCTTATACAAAAAAAAACAAAGTTTAGTGTCATACAGGGTGTGACGTTCACAATCACATTAAATCCTATCGCATATAATTTATGATATTCTATGGCAAATTGTAAAAAAAATCACCTAATCCATTCAGTGGTTTAACCACAGGAGTCATTATTCGTTTTTATAATTTACAACATCATGTGTAAAGCAGAGATAAAGTTAGGAGTATCGAATGTTTTGATCAGTTGAAAACTGTCACCTTTCAAGGGAGAATTTCAGTTGTTTGTAACGACTGACTTTTATATGGTGTTCTAATTTTTGCACGTTTTTGTTCTATTTACTTTGTTAGAAAAATTCATATTTTATTTTAACGTATTTTTCTTTTTTCTTTCTGTTAATCGACATATATGTATTAACCAGTATATTAACGCATTACGTTTAATGTGATTGTGTACGACACACCCGATATATCTACTCTGTTGAAATAAAACTCGAACAGTGTATTTATATTTATTACAATGGTACTACGTAATTAAATAATTTATTTAACACGAGCAAACATAATTAAACTTAACAAAAACAAGCAATTTCTTTGACGATGCCATATAAGCCATTTCTCCCCAAACAAACCATGCTTTTATACCTAACACACACAACCGCAATACGTACCTAAGACAGGAAACAAATAGTTGTCGCTACACTGATAGTGATAATTAACCTAATTGTTATAAGGGACAAAAGTTCATTGATATAGTAAAAATACTGCAGTAGGTAATGCACTTGCAATGTCAAATATTATTTTTTTTACCTATTCACTACGCCTTTAAACCTACTACCAAAAAAAGATGGTCCTTGATACAGATGTAGCTGTAACAATGATACTAAAATGAATACTTATTTTGAGAGCTAAAGCAAAAGGAATAATTTTGTTTAAAAACTTTTAAAATATTAATTGATACGATCATTCGAAATAGTTATTTTATTTTGAAAATGAAAATAATGTAGATTTTGTACGTTTAATATAGTTCAATCAAATACAACATAATAGTTTGAGAGCAGTTTATCAATCTTATCATTTGTGCCATAATAAATATCTATTTACCTATACTAAAACTAGTGTCTTATCTTTTATAGCGTATGAGCTATTGGTGACACTATCACAATTTTAGAATGAATTTTCCACGATATTACTATGAAGAGTCCTCAAGTCTTAATGAAAATCAATCAATCAGACTTCCAGTTTTAAGGCCTTCTTTTTATCACTAAGCAACATAAAATCTACACTAACTATGTTCTTTACATTAAACAGTACTTAATGACCAACTTCTTTATCTCTTTCTGTGTGATTATATGCAAATTATAGCGCTAATGAATAACTTCAATTAACAGCAAAATTCTGAAATTTTAAAAACCCAATAACAAATATTTGAAGAATGTGCTAGGTGGTACAATGCACCATTAAACATGCAACAAATTAACATTAATTCGCGATTTAATTCAAATTACCATAACTTTGTCAGAATCAAGAACAAACGTCACTTTAAAACTATGGAACACTAAAACCGTTATTTTATTTGAACGTGTTTCAATTTCAAATATCGTGGTGTTTCGTGACTACCCTCGTTTGACACGCGAGTTGAGATGTTAAGTAATCATAAACGTTATGTGAGGGTATGTTTGTTCTCGGGAGGAGTCACGGCGCCCTCACGTACCGCATGACGCAGGTCCTCACCGGACACGGTTGTTTCGGGAGGTATCTGCATCGAATCGGTCGTGAGGAGGCGCCCGGGTGTCACCACTGTGCGGATAGCCCCGAGGACACGGTGGACCACACAGTCCAGGAGTGCCCTGCGTGGGAAGGGCACCGCCGGGTCCTCGTCGAGGCTTTAGGCGGCGGCGACCTCTCGCGTCCGGCCCTGGTTCAAGCCATGGTCCGGGGCGAGAGGGAATGGGATGCCGTCGCCTCCTTCTGCGAAGCAGTCATGCTCGAGAAGGAGGCGGCGGAACGTCAGAGAGTTCGCACCTCTCATCCCGGCCGCCGCGCTGGAGCAGGTAGACACCACGGGCGCCGGGTGTCGCGAGACGACTCCCGGCCACCGTAGGCGTGGGTCTGTGGGCGGTGAGTTCGGGTGGCTCATCGCTCATGTCTGTTTGTAGACAACAGACCCGTGTCGGCGGCGCGCGTTGTTCCACGCGCTCCTCAAAGAGATGTCAGCAACCCCAGCGGGGCCCAGCAGGGCCAAGGCCTGCCGGGGCCGCGGGTTGTTCGAAAGAGGTACCGCGGCCCTAGCACATAAGAAGGCCTACGACGGAACACGACGGCTTTTAGTCAGTAAGAGTCTGACACTCCCTCACAGCTGCTAACCCACAGCGGGAGGGGTCATTTGATGATTTTTTACGTCGTTAAAAAAAAAAAAAAAAAAGGGTATGTTTGTTCACTAAATTGTTAATGTTATTTATTATCCTTAATTTCATGATACGGTTATAATGTTGTAACTGGGGGCGTTGACCTTAGATATTGTGACCTCATAGTTCAAGGACGAAAGTACTTGTTCTTGAAATATTTAAATGCAGGAGACCTACCCTTTCTTCACAGCAATAAAAGCAAATAATGAGCTCTAAAAACTTTCATTGCGAGATTCGAACACGCGACCATGCGTTCAACCTAAAACCGTTTCACAGTGTGTCAAATATCCTAGTCTTCCCTAAGATTTTCAATATATTCAAAAAATATGCATAGATATATCATATTAAATCACTTACTAATGATGATATAATTATTTACCGCGGGTGCATATAATATACGTATGAAAATATGAAACAAACACTTACCGTCTTACCACAAAAACTTTTTAACGTCAGTTTAAGACTTGTCTAAAAAAATGTCAAATTATGACGTTGACATATGGTTCATTTTGGAGCCACATTTTTTTTAGACAAGTGTAAAACAGTTGCTAAAGTGTTTGTAGTAAGGCCACAAGAGTTTACAGCAACCCCGCCGTCTATCGGTGGATTCCGGCACTAATACAAGCAACAAGTGGTCTAAAACCTTGAAAATAGAAAGCTCTGTGCTTCAGGGTCGTTTTCAGTTCGGTTTCGGTCAGTTGTCTCGGTTTTTCTATAGATGGCGCCACTGAAACTGAAACTTACCGCCAACTGCTCTCACAGTTTATCCATTTCTGTACTATGTGCTAAGTGCTGTAACATCCTAAAGATGGCAGTAGTAACTTCATACCATTATTTCAAAGGTTTTAGATAGTATAATAATATAGATATGCACAGTGCAGTTATTAAGTATTTCAATACGAGTTGAGGATTGTTTTTAAGGAAAAAAATATTTTAGAGTGCATATGTGTGCTCTTTCAGTGAAAACTATACATTTAAATTCTTAACTAGGCAATGCATTGCATGCCCCTGTTTCGTTTTTTTGTAATGCAAATCAAATCAAAACTCATTTATCCAAACTTGGCTGCAAAACAGCACTTTCGAACGTCAAAAAAAAATTTACAAAAGACAGCCCCCAAGACGCCCACCCTTCACCACTTCCTATGTGTTTGCCTATGTTTAGGTGATGCCCACATTACTATAATTTTATATACTCCAAAAATTGCTTTCCAACAGCAACCCCTCTAACAATAACACTATAATTATCTCCCCTAATCAAATTCCCCTTAATTAAGCACCCAGACACCCAATAACTTTCAAATAATTCGATCGATTATCTAACTAAAACTATTACAAAGCGCAGCCTGCATTTAACTGGACTAGAAAATTGGCTCACTATCATTTGCATTAACGTTAAATCATGCAAAATGTGCAAGCTGTGAACACGTCCAAACGTATCTGTTGACGATCCGAATAGAAATTAGAAATTAAGTGGGATTTTGTATTGGAATTGGGAACTGGTGATTTCAATTCGAATGTTTGTTGGTTCGCGTTGAAATAAGAGTTCGGAGATTGGTTTAAACTAATTAAGATGAATAACAGAAACAGCATCTGACCCTGGTTATGGCTGCTTTCGATTTTCGATTGTAATAAATTTTATAGAAGAAAATAAAACATACACAAATAATTCAGCTATATTTTTCAGTTCTATCATTTTTCAGATTTACGAATTACATAATAACCATTCAACCATTGCGTAATTAACCGAAAGCAAACGAAAATGACTTTCTTGTAGATTGACCTCATAAACAAAAGAGCGTAAACGACGTATTGAGCTGAACGCAAATGACACTCATTTGCGCACAATACCCTTCAAGGTAACATCTGCATACGACCTTTTGTGTCGTGACCATAGAGTAAGGAATGATGAGCGGAGATGCCCTATGGCAGGCAGGTCAGGCGCCTTCTTGTAGATCAAATACGTACGTTGGGCATCACTAACTAAGCTTTCAGATTCTTCGACATTTGACCGCGATTTTTTGGTGTTACAAAAAATGGGCGTGCTCCAAAGAAGGCGTTCAATGTCCTTCGTCCCAAGAACACCCGTATTTTAGCGTGTATCTTTTTTAAGGAGATTTTCCATTATGACATCTGCAATCGTCGTTTTGTTCTCCATGGTTGCGGCCCACACTGGCGCCAAGGTGTAAGATGTTCCAGGCGCCTCTCTGCTCGAATAGAGTGCCAACAAACTATTGTACTAGCTCTCTCGTACATAAAGACCTCTTCTGAACACATTTTAAAAACAATCATAACATTTTATGCATAAAGTCGAATCTGCATCGATGGGAACACGGATGCTTTTTATTGGGGTGATCATAAAAATTGAATGTGATTTTTAAGTATCGCGGAAGTTGCTTTAAGTTTTTCAGGTAGATGTTGATAATGGTTCTATTAGTAGATATCATCATTTGTTTATTGCACCATTGTTTTTGCAAATTTTATCATTACGAGTCAGTTTTCACAAAAATAAATTCTTCTTCAATTGCTCACTAAGAAGAAAACGCTAGACTTTAGGATTCGCAATTACTCAGCATCAATAGACCGCTGACAACACATTACGTGGGAGATAAGCGTATGTAACTCCCCCCCCCCCCCCCTTACTCCTCACCCCTGAGCATTCGTCACGTAATGTCACAAAATGTCAGCTGGTATATCAACCCACACCTCAAGATTATTATCATATTATCATTATTCAATAGGCATTAATATATCTTCGGCCATAACTCCAGTAAAAGCTTTATTGAGATAAGACTTTCTACATGCATTGGATTTCTCGAATTTTCTACTAATTGCAATTCCATTGGTAAAGCTGACTATTAAATCTAGCAGATATAAATTCGTTTGCTAAGCAGTTGTTAAGGTTTTAGAAAAATGTTTTCTTACTAAAAAAAAAACACATTGGCACGAGAATAAACTGAGTTTGTTTAGTAGAAGTTGGTCCTTTCTCACAAAGGATCAAAAGAGAGGAAAAACAAACACTAGGTATACAGACCTATTTTTGTACCTTACAAAAGGGCGGGGTACACATACAATACTCCTTTCTCATGGAAGCAAGGGATTGCTTCTAAACCCCTTTATATGGGAAATAGGATCAAACAACTTTAGGTCCGTAGAAGAAAAGCCTTTTCACAAATACATAATGAAAAACCATAAAGTTAATATAAGTTTAAAAAGTGCTTGTGTATGTTTTAAAATGGTCGCAATAAAATAAAAAGATAATCAGATCACTATGTAATATTATTATTTCGTATATCAACAGTCAAAATACAATATTCTCATGTCAAAAAACTATAACATTAATCATGCTTTTTGTTTCAAGATTTAAATCCTTCGTCGTTAATGCACCTCTGTTGCGTAGGTTTCATTAAATACTCTAAAACACGCTCTAAAGCAATTAAGTCTTGGATTTAATAGTTGTCATTGTGCGTAGAGAAGTTAAGTAAAGCTTACTTATATACTGAGATGTGGTCCTTTGTTCCACATCGCCCACGAGAATGAATTTACTGATATTTAGAGGTAGAGACAGATGTGTCAACTAACAGATTTAATTTGCAAATGGCGGATAAGATCAACGTATGTCTAATAATTTTGGGGTATATAAGAGAAATCGTAATATTGTGGCAAATATACACGATCCTAGCTGTTCCAAATGGTTTCAGCCCCGAGAGAACCACTAAAAATACCTTTTATGTCCATTCTCAGGCTCTAGACTGAGACCTAAATACGTTCAGTAGTATTCGCGTGAAACGCGACAGCATTGCTAAGATACTTTTGCATTAGTTATATTAATAAGGATTTATACTAAAATAATCATCGGCAAGGATATTGAGCCCTGACCTTCACCTGCGCAGAAGTGATTTATTGGTTTATTGCCATAAGTTTACAGTGCGCAAAGCGATCCCCACTCTTCCGCCGAGTGCTCATTATCCGTGCCGATAACTATATAATGTTCTTATTTAAATTAATACAATTTCTTTCATCAAAGTTCTTTTACTTTTACAAACTTATGAAATAGAAAATTAATATCACAAAAAACAATTTTTCATACTAAAACTTGATGAATACAATCAACATATTAATGAATGCCTATTTATTTTCAAAATAGCTGATGAGATAAACCAGTAAACATGTCTCTTACAAACAAGTTTCTGTACTTAAGTAGTCACTATTGCTGTTAATGATAGTAAAATGTACAGTACTTAAACTTTAAGTAAAACAATCAATGAAATAAAAACGGCCAAGTACGATACAGATTCGCGCACGAAAATATAGATATCTCTATACCGTATCAACTCACTAAAATATTTAATTTATTATATTTTTCTGGATTTTTTATTATTTATTTATTTTAGAACATATAATTCAGTATTTATTGTTATAGCGGCAAGAGAAGTACATCATATGTGAACATTTCAACTGTCCAACTTTCACGGTTCGTAAAATACAGTCTGTTGAATGTCGGACATCGAAGTCTCAATAATAAGATCCTGTTTTTCTCTTCGGGCACGGGACCCTAAAAAACAATTATTCACAAAGCCATTAGCAGTTGTCACTTCATTTCAAAACAACGATCATTACTACAGAGATTTTTGAATAAATTACAAACTTATGAATACAAATGAAAAGCCCTAAACTCAAGGTTAGCGAATTGTTTTCGCAATGCGTAAATTATTCATTAATTACATTTTATATTGCTCTTCAGAAAGATTGGCTTATTGATCAAATGTTGTATCAAATGGCAAATGTTATTTTATCTACAGGATAATTTATTTATTTATTTAATAGTTCATGTACACCGACACACACAGAATACAGACAAGAAGAAAAATATAACACACAGTACACAGGCACAGCTCATTTCAAAGGCTCGATATGAATAATGACCAATAACCATTTTAGTCAAGAGGAAATTCTACTACCGAATATTATAAACGCGTAAGTTTGTACTCTTCTTATTTATGCTCTTCTTTCTTTTTCTTCATCTTTCAAAACTACTGATGGCTTGTGATGAAACTTGGCACTAATTTACAGCGTATTTGTATCAGAATCACGGGATAGTAGTTCTCTCGCGACGCGGGTGAAACCGAGGGAAACCGCTAGTAATACATACCTTCGCCTATGTATAACAAAATTAAGCAGCCGCAAAAACACTTTAGGGCATTTTTCCCAGTACGCCGTTTATCGTACGAAGGTACCTCGTAATGTGGAAAAATGTCCCGCGCGAGATGAGAAAATGTCCCGGTTGGGGAAGGTTAGGTCCCTTCCGCATATCAGCTGAATAGCGGTGACGTTGCTGATTACGTCGGCTGGGTTAATACGTAGGGCTTTATCATGTATCCTGGAAAGTATGATGTCCCTCTGCTTGCTCACTAGTTTACGGGGAATGTGTTTAGTACATAATTAGAACATTTTAGATTTACATGCGTCACCATCATCCTTGCCATCCTTTACTGTCCAACTGCAGGGTACTTGGTTCTTCTTATATAGAGAAGGAATGAACATAACTAGACACTTGCCTAACCTGGAATGGAACCCGGACACTCGAACTTGATAGACATATACTGGAACGTCGAGGCCTAGTAGTTACTACGCCACTAGGAGTTTGTTTTTATTAAAGACTTAATTAAATATTTCCTGCCTCCGTATAAAAGGACCAAATATCTACTCCAAAATAAAGGACCTCACTTCTTCGTAGTGTTGGCAGGACTATAAATCTACGTCAACATGCTTACCGCTTTATTCTGACTGACGGTCGTTTACAGCCAGTACTTCTTCTATTATTATTTATATAGAAACCAGAAGAAAGAAAGTCACAACGTTATATAAAATCATATATAGGAATGGTTATAAAACTAGTTGACTGTTGTAATTTTTTTATTGAATGTTATGCTGAAAACGAAACTCTTTAATTTTATTGCAAGCAGGTATATCATTCATTACGTATTCTGATCTAAAAGTCTATTACCTATTTTCACGGTACACTTTGTTATGAGTTGAGCAGTTATCTACACACAATATTGGAATTTCAATTGCTACTAGTAGAGTAGGTGCACCTACTTTGAACCTGCAGCCAAACTAACCTGTAAGTAATAAGTAAATTAAAAGGTGCATTCCGTTTCCTCAAAACTAACAAATAATACTCATCGCAGTTTACAACTGTCTCGTTTAATATTGACTCGAACAGCCCTAATATTTTTACCTTGAAGCGACAGTTACAAGGTAAGGTTACCTAAGTTCACATATTATTTATCACAGAGAGAAAATTTAATGAAAAATCGTCGACAAACCTTGGTGCGTGCTTTTTACACATAGACGGATTGTAAACAATTTGTTTATGTACATTTTTACTTCAGGGTGAAAGGCTATAGATTTCTAGGGCCCTTGTTCACACATATTATTGGGGATAAGTTTTTATCTGGCTTCCTCAGCTCTGTGGGGTTTGTCATAATACTATCTCAAGTAGTATCCTAAGATATTTATCTGACGATACTAGGTATAAGTTGCGATCGCTTTTGGATACAATTTGGGTTATATTGTATGCAAAAAACATCGGTTTTCGAAGATAGATCGACGACAAGTTAGGTTTGGTAAAATGATCTATCGCTAAACTGTTTATTTAAAGGGTGGCTCATGCTTTTTGCATGTTTTACTATTTTTGTCTATGTACATTTTAGTTTTGATTCTTATAATACATGGTCACTTTTTGAATGAAAAATGCCCACCCTTCACCACTTTTTACGTGTTATTGCCGGGCAGAATAAGTAGTGCAACAATCTCCCTAGCAACGCATGCCTGTCTGTTTGCTTTGGCGAATCTTTGATAATACTTACATAGATGGTCATGTAGCATGTAACAAATGCTCCAGCAAAATAATGGGGTCCCTGGTTGGGGGAGCACATAGAAAAAAGGAAAATTCCATCTTTGTCCTTCGAACCGAAACCTTCTAAGTAGACCACCACGGGACGCCAAGTCAACAAAGTGTGCCATAGAAACAGGGTTAATTACAAACCTATAAAAACACAGACTTTACACCTTCGAGAAAACGGGGTCAGAATAACAATCGTATATCGTTTGATCTCCAGACGAATGTCTAGCCAAATTAATAGCTATATTATACAAACGCCTGAATTTTCATACGCATATAATGTAGCGTTGAATAAATATTAATATTGTAACATGTTTTTTATTAAGTGAAAATGTTTTTTAAGTACCTCTGGAACGTGATACACATTTCGAGTCTATTTTAAGTGATGAATAAATTCAGCCTTAAGTATTTCGAAATTCTGAAAATGATGTTAGAGATATGTTAAAACTACGCGTGAAAAACGATAAAGAACTATTTTTGGACATTCCTACAACCACTTATAATGCCTAAAATTCTCTCTAAAGATTTGACGAGAGATCTGCCATTTGAGTGCTTACAACTAATCTAGTTGGTAACTCGTTAACTTGTGAAATAAGTACATAATAAGAATATTTTATTTGATATCTATGATTCGTATTTTCAGTATATTTTCAATTAAATTGTCGGAACTATCTTTCATATTGTTTGTCCGTTTCACTCGGTTGCCTCAAGTATATCAGTTAGCTAAATGATTTATAAGGCGCACCCACATGTCGACGCGCGTGCCAAAATTATAGCCTGCTATTATTTTGTTCACCTGGCGATAGTAGGAACAAGGAAGTATACTAAAATACCTATGTCAATGGGTATTTAGAAAGATTAACGTGTTCTAAAATTGAATGTGTTGGATGGCTTAAGTTTTATTTATTGTACCTCTATGGTCTGCCGGTTGTTGTATGGTGCAGTTGACAAATCTATCAGTCAGTACAAAAAATAGTTTTCCCTTGAAAATAGACAGCTGCCAACTTTTTATTATTTCATCAACTGTTTTTATTGGTTCCTTATTTTTCTACGTGTGACCTGGAATAGTTTATCTATAATTCGTCCATTTCAACTATAACTTGTTCTATACATATTAAAAGTATGTAAATACCCTGTTTTTAGGCACTTACCTTAAAACATTTCAAACTAAATATTTTTTACATAATTACACACACCTATAACAGCTTTAAATTGTCCCAATTATCACGTACAATTTACCCTCTATTACCAAACCCTAAAATTAAACAAGTAAGTAAACACAACTACCAGGCGTCCAGCCCCGTGAAGATGTATGTCACACGTGAAGGACATGGCGAGCTCTCAAGGTTACGACCTCGATAATGGCCTGAAACGAACGAAACTCGTCACCTTCCTCTTTGTACGTCTATTCACGTATGCGTGACGTCATAGACAGTGACAACCGTGAGATAATATTGAATGAGAGATTTAAAAGATCATTAAGCTTTTACACCTGAGGATTTTTAAAGTTGCTTCGGGTAGTCAGAAGCTGGAAAGTCTGACGACCAGCATGCCCAGGTAACTGGGTTGTGGACGTCAGATAGGCAGCCAGTACATGTAAAACAGCAATACTCGGCTGAGTCTGGTGACGCTGAAAAGACCCCAACATAGTTGGGAACAGAATAGGCAGATAATGAAAAAATACATAGGTATTCACAACTCTTGTTAGCCGTTTATTTTCAATATAAACATAGTTACTCAAATAATCACTCAAAAGTTCCATCTAACGTAAAATAAAACCTCTTTTCAGTAATAAATCTACACAACAAAAGATTCTGCAACTCCCGTAATTCAAGATAATAATTTATAGCGACTGCATGTAGGACAGACGACAAACTCGGGTGACAATGGTTTATGGTATCCTCGGAAACCACTCCTTCGTGATGTAAACATCATTTCTTACGCTTGAGCAAAGCGCTTTATATCGCTTGAAGCGCTTTATTTCATCGGTGATCTATTAATCAGAAGTTTGGTGCTTTAGAATCGGTGCAAGGAGGTTGAGTTCTATCAACAAACTTATTTATGACAGACGAAAGACTACTCGTTTGTCATATTTGTCAGACACTATCTTCCCCAGCGGTTTCACCCACATCCCGTGAGAACTACTCCGCGTATCCGGATAAACAGAAGCCTTTACGTTGCTACCATAAGTAGGACATAAAGTAGTGATGCAGTTTTATACAGCTTTGTATCAATTTCTTGTTTCACCTGGGAATCGACTCTTCAACTTGCCTACTTGCATGGGCAACCAACGAACTACCGTCATGCATCATCTATTTGTTTGTACGGACACAATCGTTGTGTGTCTATTAGTAGATTGTCTGTTCTTCTTTGTCCAAGACTATCATAAAATAATTTAATGGCCAGTACATCTTCATTACGTTGCCAAGTAATAAATGCGGCTTACACAGTTAATGTTACGAGCACTTATGATTAAAAGCATGCATATTTACAGAAATAACTTATACAAACTATTTAAATACACCTTTTAATTTTAATTGCTCACGTTTTGTAATTGCACTACGTTTTGCCAAAGCCATTTATTTGATAAAACGCTGGGTGTTTTTATGAATACAACTTTCAAACACGTGCCTTAACTTTTTCTAAATAAATTTTCCTTTGATGGGGGCACGTATTTGAGTAATTTCGTGACAACATTTTCTTTTAGTTGTACAGAAAATAGACGTCTTAGTAGAGGTACAGACAATACCTTTAAAAAGAAAAATAGTTTCTTCTTTCTGCAAAAAAAGTTAAGTTTCGCCATCAAGTTTAAATCACAGTTTCGCGTCATCACCGGTTCAAGTCGAACCCTGACCCCATTGTTCCGTTATCAAGATTGAAATCATCGATAATGCGCTAGTGACCAAGGAGTAAAATATTCGTCGGGCGGGCGGCAAAATCCTCAGTCGGCATAACGACCGCGAACCGTGAGCACCATCGCGTATCACATAAAAAAAGAAAACACGATAGAGTCCGAACATTAAAAATGAAATAAACACTTCTTGTTGAACAAAAAAAAAACAAAAATTGTCAGTGACGTATTGTGTTCTAAATTTGATTTTACGCGCGGACCGCGATGTGGACAGAAAATCGCGGCGCGCAGACTTGTATGATAGTTTGTTGACAGTTATTGAAAATAATAAGTGTTAAAAATAAGTGTTCATACTAGTGCATAGTTGGTGTTGCTTAGTGTGTAGTTAAGTTTTAGTAAATAAGTGTTTTTCGTGTATGGTAAGGTAAATTATGCGAGGTGAATAAGAAAGTCCGCTACGGAGCTTAAAAATTCAAAAGAAGAATTTGGTTTGTCTTTGATTATAACTTTTAGCGAAGCAAAGAAAAGTACCCAAACAGCCAAGAAACAAATCAAATAACTATTAAAGTGTTGTATCGAATATATCGATTATTTTAATTGGGCCGTTCAATGTCACATTTACTACTAACATGTTCATCGCGTGTTATTTATGAAGACACGAATTAAGAATGTTTTACAATCAAAACATGAAACAACTTTAAATGTCAAATAAAATAAAAAGAATCAATTAGATACACTCATTCGAACCGTTTTATGCCTGTATTTTAATGACTGGCTATTAACAATCTTAATCAAGATTAATTGGATGAAAACTTCTTGTTTCAAGGCTTTTTTTTCGTTTAAAAGTTTTTAATAAAAACAGAGGTATTTAGGATTTTCTTTGTATATGTTATTTTCAAAAATAGAAGGTAAAATGCTAATGATGGTTTCATAGAGATGTAGGTATGGCAGTACGGAATGTGTACCTTACTGACCCAAAATTAAATGGGATAAGGGTGGAATGATAAATGTATTCCATGATTAATAAAGGGCACACAAATTATAAGTACTTTATTTAAACTTAAACTTATAAGTCATTAGTCATATGTCAAATTTCAGCAGTCAAATGCCAAAGAGCATACACCCACCTTTAACCATAACAGGAATCATAGATTTCTAGAACTGATTAGTTTAAAGAGCACATAAAATAAACAGAATTAATTAACACTTCTATATTAATATTGCTCAGTTCCTATAAATAAAAATAGTTGTATTAATAGAAGAATCGTTTCTTAACCTAGGTCTACTAAGGATATTAAAAACCAATTTATATGTTAATTTGTGTACTACGGAGAAGAATTTAATCTTACCTACTTTTACGGGTTTATGTCAAAATTATATCTTTAGTGGGCAAAACTATAGAAGGATAGGTTATTGAAATCCACTAGTCCGGAAATATCCGCTCTCCTTTGTCTGCGTTTACCTCAAAAGTATAGGCTGTGTCTAAATTGAGGTGTGTCAGTATTATTTCTTAATCCAGATTAGACACTGCGGCCCAAACGTTACCCAAATCCGCTTAGCCATGTCTGCATAATTGAGAACAAACCTTCATGTGACGTCAATGTCCACTGCTGGACATAGGAGACCAAACATATATGCAGAATTTTCTCAAATATATTGTTTTCTAGTCTGACTATGAGTTCCGGTGATTTACTAATACCTACTCAGCAATAATAGTTTAGAAACGACTATTTTGCGAATTGCTTATAAAAAAATGTGCTAAACTGAATCTAACCATATACCTCAATGTTTATGAGTGTGTATAATTGTTGATTCTTCATGTACAAACTGATGAACAGATTTAGCTGAAATTCAGCAACAATGTAGCTTATATATCAGAATATTATACAGGTTACTTTTTATCTCGTTGCGGGAAGTGCTGGCACAAGCTAGTTTTACAATAAATATTTCTCTGTACTGTAATGTATTCATTCAGCTATTATTATCATAAAATCGACATTAAATATCGTATGAAAATTAAAATATTCCACAGTAAATATTTCCTTACTTCAGCATTTGAAATAAATTCACAATATATTTGTCACACCTGTAATTGGGTGCTTCACACATCCACATATCTTGACGATATATTTTCCGAGTTTACAGCCAGGGTCTATTCCTGTAGCATTACCGCGAATAAACTGGGAAACAAAAGCACGCTGACAACCGCTTGGCGGCCATGATGGTTTCATTAACATAGTACAATCCACAGATTAAATGTCAACGGAGTCGATAAGGAAACTTCTTTTTTAGAGCCTACTTGTTTAAGAAAAAATAAAGTTGTCGTAAAATATTTACAAAGACTTCTTTCTTGTCGATAGTTTAGGAGGCTATTGGACCACCTTTGTGGGTGGCATGTTGAATAATAGGTGCTACTTGCTTTAATATCAATCTAGACACACGGCAGTGTGTCCGCCAAGTTCGAGCAAAAAAAGCGACACACCGGCCGTGGGTTATATTACACGAACCATTTCGGGCCAAATTCGACCCCCCTATAACTCAAAATCTATTTTATTTACACATTTCAAATTTCTAGTATCTGTTGGGACCCCCTCACTTATCTAAAATACAAAATTTCATTAATATACCTATTGTAGGTCTTGAGATATTGACGTCAGAAAATCGCTATTTTTACTATACACTCACTGACTGACTCACTGATTCACTGACTCACTCATCAAAAACCTAGACCACTTCCAATGGTCGTATTGACTTGAAATTTGGCATGGAGGTAGGTCTTTATGTCAAGGTAAAGGAAAAAATCTGAAAATGGCCAAGTGTGAGTCGGTTTCAAAATAATGAAGGTGTAAAATACCCAGTGTAAATTTATACCCCTAAGGAACTAAAACGAACTAAATTTATCTATATTTATATAATATATCTTCGAATGGTCATACCGATCTGAAATTCGTTACAAAGGTTTGTATTTAGTCAAAGTAAAAATCTGAAAACGGCCAAGTGTGAGTCACTTTCGAAAATAACGAATGTGTAACTTTGATCCACGAACATAATACATGATAACATGTCATGTCAGTCAGTTGGTAAATCTAGTCCATTTAGTTAATCTAGTTCATTTCTTTGTAAGAAGCATAGTGCATATTCAAAAATCTGAAAGATAGTATAAATGAGACATTTCCTTAACTAACTTAATCATAAGAAAAAAAAAATAAACAACCTTACAAAAATAAATGAAATCCCACCCAAAACAAAAATGTGAAAGGCTGCCAAGTTCGATAATATGGAAATCCTTCGCCTATAAAAGAAGTGAGATCTGAATAAGTACCAAGTTCCATACACATACCTCAGTTAAAAATAGTTACTTTTTAATAATGTTACTTGGCAAGTTTTAATAGAAAATTAAATACTTGATTCATTGCGTTTAGTAGGTTTATAAGAAGGTGTGTGAAAACTTGCCAAGTAACATCATTAAAAAGTAACTATTTTTAACTGAGGTATGTGTATGGAACTTGGTACTTATTCAGATCTCACTTCTTTTATAGGCGAAGGATTTCCATATTATCGAACTTGGCAGCCTTTCACATTTTTGTTTTGGGTGGTAATAATTACAAGAATATTAAATCCTTTTTTTTTCAGTTAAGATTATTTGCCTCGCTAGCCACGTGGGTACTAAATCAGATATATATTTTTTAATTCCAAAGTATTTTTCTCTCAAGAATAGGATTAAACTTTTCCATCTGCAAAAGTACTTAGTCAACAACATGTGTGAGTGCACGAATATTGTCTTAATAAAGTAACATTTCGCAAATCAATAAATACTAGGAAAACTTGGCCGCCAGTCGATAGCCGCGACCTTAGTTGCCAATTAGAATGACAAAGAATTTCATATATTTGTGTTTTCAGTATGTATATAGAGTAAGAAATACAGGTAAGTATAAGAAAATACAAGACATAAAAGTATGTTGAGAAAAACGAGTTTTGATAAAAAAGCCACTAGACCGCAGAGTACACACACTATTCTTAATTAGAATTCCGAAAAAAGATTGCAAAATTCCTTACAAAGGTATGTGCTACGACAACACAAAAAAAGTCTAATCTAGACCCCTTATTTAGACGGCTATCAAAAAACAAAAGGAACCTTGAACCACTCGAACTTTCATGTCAAAAGGTCAGCGTGGCTTATTAAAAACGCATAATATCATCAAATATTTTGAGCTAAATAAGCAACAAAGTTGGAGACCGTTATTTAGTCAGAGATTCCAATCGGGCCCCTTGACCTGCTCAATGAGGACAGAGAGCGCCACAACCGAACAATACCTTCCTTTGTTGCATAAATATACAAAAATATTACTACCCTATCAAATATTCAAGATACGTAAGGTCTAACAAAGGGTAAACTATTCGTTACTTTCTTTCTTTCCGCTGACAATGGAAGAACAAACAGATTTTGTTTTCCGTTGCGCTGCACTAAAAATAATAGTCCGTGATATTTCCGAATGCTAAGTGTTCTGAAAGAGGTCAGCAGACATCCAGTCTTTAAATAACCTGAATCGGAACTTATCGATTGTATTTATACACCAGAGTTTTTCCGTGGTTTCACCTGTGTTCCGATGTGTGTGTTGAAGGAGCTTAAATCGGACTATATCCGTTTCGATGTCTCGCCTAACTACGTTTTGACAATCGTTTTACCGCGTGACAAAGAAACCAAACATAAATCGTCAAAAAATGTACGACCATCATTCACATCTATAAAATTAATGCCTTCTAATATTTATAAGTAAACACAAAAGGTACTAGAAAAAGTTCTAGAATTTTCCATGACCATCTGTCAGTGGAAAATCTAGGGTCTCCTTTTATCCTCAAAAATTTGTAACCAAATAGTGTAACCCCTGTTCGCGCCGCATGTTTTTGATGAAACCTTTGCAAGTCCTTGAGAGAAGCACAAACTTCGCCTTCGCAAAAGGATTCCGACTCCAAATTGTTTTGGAACTTTAATTGCGATTTAGGTACGTAAATATTTACTCCTGTAAAACAATTCGTATTTATTTGAAGTTTGGTGATGCGAAGTATTTGTTACTTTTTCAACGTTTACTTATAGGTACAGACATTATCCTTCTTACCACAAAAACTTTTTAACGTCAGTTTAAAACTTGTCTAAAAAAATGTCAAATTATGACATTGACATAAGGTTCATTTTGGAGCCACATTTTTTTTAGACAAGTGTAAAACAGTTGTTAAAGTTTTTGTAGTAAGGCCATATCTGTCTTGTTTCAAAAGACCAATTTCTAACTTAACCTAAAGGACCACTAACTCATTCGCCAATCAGGACCAATTGAACAAACTTTAGCGTTTAACATTAACAATCAAGCCGTGTCCTTAAAGTATCGTGATAACGACCCAAAAGTCTCGAATTCAGCAATAAAAAGGTGAAGGAGCTTCCAGCAGGATGTTGGTCATTAAGGCTTGATAAATTAGGGGAGGGGAACGGAAAGGGGGCAACAAGCGTGAGGCATGCGATGGCGCCCGCGCCGATAATATCTTGCGCACTAGTAAATAAGTGAGGTAACAATTGTTGGGACTACAAAAGGGCTTATTGCTTTGAAGTAGCTATCCAAGGCTTGTTTGAAAGTTGAGGTTATTTTATAAAGGATAGGCTACAAGGATGATCTAAATCTGTGTGATACTTAAGTAAAAATTATAAAGTCTTAACCGCGGTAGCTCTTTGAAACAATCCCGTAGGTTCATTGTAAAGCCTAAGGTAACTTACAGCACATTATGACACCTGAAAAGTTAAACAATACATTTACATTCGTTACGAAAAATCAACTTTCAATCAAATATTTGCAGCTTTAGTTAACTTTTGTTAGATGTTAATATTTTTAATTACTGTTAACTAAAAACTTTTGATTAGATCTTCTGAAACAATAAAGCGTTTTAATCCTAAAGAAACAGTAATTGAGTGATTAAATAGAATTAACTAAAAGTTACTAAAAACAAACTCAATTATGTTTACACGAAGTTTGTTTTGAATTAAGCTGAAGCTTTATGAAATAAAGTTTAATATTAAACACTATTCAATTACTAATATTAATTAGTTAGCTATTATTGAAACGCTTAGTATAAAATATGTGCATTTATAAACAGACAATCACATAAGCATCACGTTATTACGCTACGCACAAATCGCTTATTTTAGAAATTACATTGTAGATCCAATTTTAGATAAAGCGTCGTTGACAAAACAAATTATATTTACCATTCATCAATATAGTTTAACCTTTGAAAAGGCATTTATTTACTTATTTTTCAAAGAAATCGTAGTTTAATAATGTAGACAGGTACTTATCAATACAATGTATATCAAGTGGTAAACTGGGTACATAATGTAATAGGTTTCTCAAAGTACGAAGGCGGTTCTTGGAATCTTCTCTATCATTTCTTCTCAGTAAACATATGATATCGACAAATACCCACCCACATACCTACATTAAGGTATTAAAGAAATTAAGAAGAACTGAGAAGGAGTTACTTCAAGCATATTGGTCAATAATTGTATTTTATACCTGGCTATAAAGGCCCAAGTGTGCTACAAACGTTAATATACTTAAGACAGTCATCATTCTCCGAGCCTTTTTCCCAATCATGTTGGGGTCGGCTTCCAGTCTAACCGGATATACTTAAGACAGTATTTACTATGAATTTTCACGATCAAGTTTCAACGTAGGTAAACAGTCGTTTCAAGAAAAACGGACTTTTATGTTTTCGAACTTGGACCTAGAAGCTAAATCATGTTTTTAGACAACGTAGGGTGACTTTGGCATAAATGTAGTAGTAATATTTTAATGTGAATATGTGATGGACAGTAACTAGTTAATTAGGCAGTAAGTAATTCAGCCTATGTACTCTCAGTAGTAAAGCCACATTCTAGCTTTGTGCCTTTATTGTATAATAACATTACATTATGTACTTAGTCATCCCACAAGACCTTTAGACCTATCATGTTTAGGTAATACAATTATGTGGGTATAACATTTAGGTGTCTGTATTCATGTAATTATTATCTATGCCATTAATTTATAATAAAATAAGTGTATTTATTATAACTATTTCGTGCTTATAATTGCTTTTTACCCGCAAATAATATATGTGTCTGACAATATGACATACTGTCATGTGTCTAGCAAATTAACTAAAATCATAAAACATTTTCAAAACTTTTCTCTCTCTAAATAAATCACAAATTACTCTGTATAAACGTCACTCATAATAAAAGATCACCTCGATCTATATACCGAAAATCAAGCTCAGTTCAAATCTATTTCTATTCAAATCACACCTAAAATTAATATTAGAACTTCAGAGACTAATTTCATACAAAACTTGGTCTTCAAAACCTCTAATAAATGGTCCTTCTGGTTCCCAGTGCAACATTTGGTCCTTTCATCGGAGTAAACCTAAAATTATACTCAGTTTGAAACTGGAACAGATATTTCAAGAGCTTTTGCCGTACGTCATTACAGGTGCATCATTAATGACAGTTGCGGTCAGGAACCCGATTCGGTGTGGTCAGTAATTGGTAGCGAATCTGAGCCCCATGTTACCTAACTCGAAGTAGTGGTCCTTTTAAATCTTGGCGTGTAGTATAGGTATACAATGATTTAAAGAATACACATAATATATAATTCCAAGTGAAAACCACAAAATGCTGTAGTTAATCATGCCATTAAATATAGTGCAAATTGAAGTTCACATTTCGAAACAGCCCCGTTAAGCCTATTTGCTCAAAATTCACATAAACCGTGACTTTGAAAAACCTAGGCCGTTGCTCCTATCATTTCATAACTGTAACCCTGTAAAATAGTAAGTACTGTTATTATTCCTACAGCACTCGTATTAAGTAGCAATGCAATACAACTGTCAAGTACGCTTATTGCGTCATTGTCCTTCATTCACCGACGCCATCTTTGTTAGACCGCAAAGAAAGACCTACGTTCACTTGACAGCAGAACAAAAGATGAATCTATAGCTATTTGTTTATGTTTCTTTTATTGTGCCTTACTGGGACGCTGTAAATTGTGGTTCATTGATGACCGTTTTCATTATTTAGCTGTAATATCTTTTCTAAGAGATTTGGGACTGGCTTTTGGAGTGGGAGTTGTACTAAGTCTGTCAGGCAGACAGTGTGGGTTGGAACGACCCTTAGAAGGTCTTAGATTGAATAACTGAACATTCAACTGGCTGTCATATTAATAAAGTGATTGTAAAAAATACTGCTAGTAGGTATAGGGTTTCGAATTTGATTCCTAGATTTGAGAAATTATCAGGAACTTTCTGCTAAAAATATGCTATATTTAGTTTTAATTAGAACTTAATATTTACTAGCATTTTAGTGGTTGATGTTACGAAAACCTTTGGTTACTCCTTCACTGAGCTGTGTTTATCTTTTAATAGTTCTAAGCGGTTATGAAGCGTCCAAGTCACGCGCCCTTTTAACGAGATTATGTCACAATCGGATTGTTTGCTCGACTTACTCAATACTTTGCATAAACTTTCCACTTTCCTAAATATAACTGACTCAATCAGAGATTAAGCTAATTACAGTGTAAGGCAATTGTTAAAGATTTTTAGAAATAGTGTTTAACTATTTGCGGACAGAAGGACCAGAATCCTACTTATATTACAAACGCGAAAGTTATATGGTCCTATTGATATTTTCTCCTACTTCACGCAATGCACAGAATTGATTTTGATGGAACTGGGCAGTAATATACCTTACTTACCAGAGTATTACATAGGCTACTTTTTACTTTAAAAAGTAGCCTATGTAATAATATATATAATAGTATATAATAGTAGTGCCCTCGGAAAGTGGGTGAAATCACTTTTATTTTCGTTAATTCTGTCCACGTTATTCCCTAACCTTTAAGAATAAATAGCTATGAGTAGGTCGAGGTACATCATCTCAACGCCCACTTGAGCTTATTTGTTACCATTTACATAATGTTTGCTCCTAGGTCACGAAAACTAGCGAAGTGATAAGAATTATTGCCTCAAATAAAAATACGTTGTTTTTCCCAGAACAAGGACGATTCAAGTTTAACCTACTTAAGTATATTAGGAGACTAATTTTCTCATTTGGACAAATGTCCTGAGGCATAATATTAATAATCAAAAATATCCTTATAGTAATTTGTTTCTTGTGCACATTAAAGGATCACAAAATTCGTTGTTCCAGGTTAAACTTCATCATGTGCTAAACAATTCGTAATATAATTTATTTATATTTTATTTTTTTCTATATAATGAGGATCAAAATAATCAAATTGTTGGTCTCTCTCCACATCATAGTAGTTAATATTTCATCAAAACGAGGGAGTCTCCACATGAATTTGTCTGTGAAATAAATTGATACCGTTACATGATTATATTTCAATACGTCATGCGGGAGATGGATATACTGCCATTACCCACTTTACAGAGATTTGTGCGAGGACATGACAAGCAGTTTCTTTTAAAGGCCCACTTTGGTTACTTACTCGTCTGTCGTACGTACAATTTCCTACGTGAAACACATACCTATATGAAGAAAATTAGACCAACCTAATATATAGGAGGTATATTTTTCTTAGATAGTTATTTAAGAAGAGACAAAATGATTTTCATGTAGGTACTGATTGAATAAGCAGATAATCTAAGTATATCTTAGACACCATTGGCTGTATTTCGGAGGGCACGTTAAACTGTAGGTCCCGGCTGTCATTGAACATCCTTGGCAGTCGTTACGGGTAGTCAGAAGCCAGTCTAATCAAGGGGTATCGGGTTGCCCGGGTAACTGGTTTGAGGAGGTCAGATAGGAAGTCGCTTTTTGTAAAGCACTGGTACCCAGCTGAATCCGGTTAGGCTGGAAGCCGACCCCAACATGTTGGAAAAAAGGCTCGGAGGATGATGATGATACTTCTTCAAAACTTGTTACCTTTCCTAAATCGAAGACGCGGCGAGTAACTTAGCATTTTCGAAAAGTTCCAAGTTCCTCTCAAAACAATAACTAAGTAAGCCTATTTTTCCTAAAGTAAAACAAGCAAATCTTAGTTAAAACATAACCTTTTAAGCCTCATTTAACTAAAAGAAAATATTGCAAAAATAATACTTTCTGATCGAAGCTTTCAGCTACATAATACCGTCGGAAAGTGTACCATCAGAGCAAGGACCGAGTCCGCACAAAGCATCGAGACGTGACTCGTGATGGGAAAACTGTTGCGCGTATAGTCCTGCGACTTTTTGTCGCAATTGTATAGTTGAAAATAGTTTTTTATGCACTTTGCATATTTAATTTACTAGTCAAGTTGTTTACGAGTCCTTGAGACTAGAAGATTTTCTATCGATGTGTCAAACTAAACGTTTACTACATTTTACGGTTGGTCGCTACATTACTAATTGAAAAAGTAAATTAAGCTAATATAATAAAACTTTAATAGTGCTTATTTTCCTGAATCAAAGAGGCCGTGAAAGCTGATTGCTAAAACTGCTAATTTTCTTACACATAGTCTTATTTTAACTTGGGCTGACAGTAGATACTCTACATTCTACGTAACTGCACACTATACAGTTTTTACAATGAAATTATATTTTTTTATTGAAAAAAGTCGTGAGTATAACATATCAGCTCCACAATACGACGACGTTCGGATATCCTGATTGCGTACTTTAGAAACGGTATCGGCACGTATACGACTGAGGAAAACTATGACGAACATAAAGTGTAAAGCGAAATATACGATAACTGTTTTATTGTGAATTTTGACTGGAAACAAACACAATTTAGGCCGTCTAAAAACTGAACTCTTTTGACACTTTTGTGATTTAAAATGCTGTTAATTCGGTACTTAAGTATTTAATTTGCAACAATTGCTTTATTCCAGCTCATTAGCAACTACATGTAGAGGTCTCTCATCGCAAAAAGTATACAAATGTTGATAAGATTTAATCTTATAACTTTTTGGTCAAACGATCTATTCGTGGTCAACCGTTTTTTGTAAGATAGGTATAGCTAATAAAAAAACATAAATAACGTTTGCGACATCTTAGCCGTGATATGAGTCCGTTGATGATGATTGATGGACCTACTCCCGATTGAATACTCTTGCAATTAGGAGCAAGGCATATATTTTTTCTTGATTTATCCTTATAGGTTGTAAAAATATTTTATAAAAATATTTTATATTTTATAATAACTTGAAAATATAGATTTTTGAGGCGAAAGTACATAAAGCTACTACTATATTTAACAATTTAAAGAAATAATTATAGCAATGAAGCTGCAGTCTTACCAATACCAATTATGTAACTATGTATGTATTATGAAGTTATTTTTCTAAAAGTAGCTGTGTTTGTGGCGCTTTCACGCCAATATTACTAACCGAATTAAATACATTTCCTCAGGACAAGAGTGGAGAACAAGAAAGATGTTTAGTTAGTTTCGATATACTTAGTTTCCAAAAAATAGATTAGGAACTTCCGCTATAATAAAATAATACTAAAAAATCAGATTCCTCCCACAAACATTGATACAAATACCTTGCTTACATAACCACAGTTTAGGTCACTTGCTGGGTTAAACAGTAACAACGCCAGCCAAATCACCGTGGAAATGCATTTGGCATTTGATGTTAGACGAAACTTGATAAAATTGCTCTTTGCTGTGGCAGGTCACCAGTTTAGCGTGTCTGTTATAGCTGTCTTGGCTTAGGTTACATTGCTAAGTGAAGCTGCTAATGTGCTTAGAGGTTTTACTTCAAATTTTGTATAATATTATAGTCGAGATTTTCTTGAAGGTCCTCTTCCTACTTAGCTAAAGTTTGGCTCTTCAAAAGGCACTTAAATTGCATATGCATAAAATTTCTAAAATACTTGCATATTTCATACAGATTATTCATTGTAAAGTTGGAATCTGTCATGAGATAAAACCGACTAATGATGTGATGTGTGACCTGTGTGGTTTAAATTCATCTACTTATTTAATGGTATGATCTCCAAAATATTATGACTTCAACGTAATATCCACAGACAAATCCATCATTTTCTCATAAATTTTATTCGAAAAGCAATTTCAAAATCAGAACACAAAACATAGACTTCCAAAGTTCCAAATTCAAAGTTTGAAACGTCACTTCGTCAAGTAATAGAGTTGTTATTGTAAACACGATGGAGGTCGGACCATTCGTAACAAATGGCGTCTGTGGGGAAAACAACCAGATTTACATAAGTACCTTTGTAATGAATCCCTTCACTATTACACGGATATCAAGCCTGTCCCTATGGGAATGGTTGAGGTATTCTATTAAATGGGAGGTATAATGATTCTTCCCACACAGGAAGAGAATTTAAGAATCCTATAGGTACTCGTACTTAAGTATATAAGGTGCTTTAATATTACCTGCCAGGACTTGAATGGGGGGTAGTATTGCTTTTATAGATTACAATAGTGAAGATAAATAATTGATTGTATGTCATATTTTTTTTTCATATAAAAAAAAATACGTATGCATTTGACTTAATTTATTAGTTTAAAACCGTCCAGTAGAGTTGCGCGTTGCCACTCGTGCAGAACAGATAGAAAGAGATAGCAGTTGTTTTCATTGACAAAGTAACACTACGCGCGTAATTTGTGAACCACGTTATGCAGAGTAGAGCCAATGTTAATTTAATTTGTTTAATGTCTCAAATTGAATTGACTGTTCCGAGGAACGAAATTTCTTCACTACTGCAATCTATAAACGCAATACTACCCCCCATTCAAGTCCTGGCAGGTAATATTAAAGCACCTTATGTAATAAAGGTGAAGAATTTTATGAAGAAATTTTAAGCTGATTTGAATAAAGAGTTCAGTGTAAGATAGCTTATCATTTATCAAGGAAGGCTTTTTTGTCAAGGTGCACGAAAATCCTACTGGATGTGGAGTTAGGCTAGCTTTCCATAAATATACGGCAAAAAAAAAAAATCACGATGAATGGACAATACGGATATACGTTTTTGGTCATTTTTTGTGTGAAGATCCTCGCGACGTTTTTCTGCCATCATCTGTCAATGGATTTGGAATAAGACTTATTGGTCCTATGGTACTCACCCTGCCAGTCGTGCCTGAAAGACGGGGATTTTCACTTTCAGATACTTTTTTTTTTTCAAAATAAATTATTTGACCATCGTACTGATGACAGACAGATAGTATGACTAACAATAGGGTTTCTATTTCACAGTCAGATATTCAAACCCAAAATAATATTTCAGTCCCTTAATTTAATTAGCTCAGATTGAATAAGATTTCAGATAGCCTTATTATGGTAATACTTTAGTTACGTAGTTCAGATTCCCGTAGAAAACAAAAGAATTCCCCATATACTTCTTTCGATTAGGCCGGTCACGAACATTAATTGAAAACACCAGAAAAACGTATTTATTGGAATACAAAAAAAAATATTAGAACAACAAAAAAAACAAAAGCTACCGATATTACATGCCAAGCTTTTATCTAAAGTGGCTGAGTATTTAACAAGGGGCGCGTTTTCCAAAACCCTTTATAAAACTGGTAATATTTTTCTTTCAGATATATTCTTGTTTTACTTACTTTTATTTATTTTTCTTTGTGAATTTATTGTGTCCTACACATATAACTTTTACTTGGTAATGTCTCAGCTAACTCATTTCCAGCCTACGTTTGCTGACCAACGAATTATATAACTATGTACTAGCTTTTGTCCGCGGTTTCGCCTACATCCCTTGATAAAAGAATATAAAGTAGGTAGATTAAAGCATTCGTCAGTAAATAGGCTATCTAAGACTAAAGCTATTTTAAAAATCGGATAAGTATCTACATATTTCCTGAGTTTTGTGCGTTTAAACAAACAACAAACAAATTCTTCAGCTTCATAATTATATAGATTAACAGCGAAGATCTAAAATTCACGGTTCTCATATATCAAACGACATTTCTCAAATTAACCCGTGATGAGTTGTAACAAGGTTGTAACGCACGGTTACCGTAACCGTGGTATTTGGCGGCAGATCAAAGGGAGCCTTGATATACAGCGGCAACCTTTCTGTTAGTAGGGAAAATGGATAAGTATTAAAACCGCACCTTTGAGCCGCAAGCTTTATGTTGCCAAGCCTTTGTTTTTTATTAATTAACGTAGTTTTATTGTTTTTGAAGGACGCTCAGTTTTTGACGGTGTGTAAATGGAAATATAGTCTCAGCACCAATCCAAGGTTGCTGAACTAAATGGGCAACTAGTAGCAAATCTCAATTTTCTGATTTAATTGATGATCCCTACAACAGTCTTCTCGGGACACGGGTATAGCGAGAGGCCAGGTTAATATGTTTAGTAAACATTGAGAGCATTTTCAGCCTATCACAAAAACAAAATATAGGTACAAAAAAATACTTTCGGCTGCCCGTTGCTAAGGCGTTGAACATTTAATTTCCTCTAATTAAGAAAAACTCGCAAACTAACTTCCAAGAGGCTTTTTTATTGAAAACTTAGTAAAGGGTCCGTTTATTTTAATTTTAATGAATTATACATGCTTTTAAAAGTCAACTCAAATTAATTAGCTGAAAATGGTAGGTAGTTTCCAAACTTTGCTAAAAGAAATTCTCCATGGGTAGATGGAAGTTATTTATCTACCCATGGAGAATTTCTTTTTTCCCTGTTTCGTAGAACTAAGTATGATTGAAATTGATTTTGAAGCAGTACAAGTATTTATTTATATTCTGCGGGCGTTCTGCGCGGGTCTTTATAGACGAATGTTGATTGTTGCCGACACCTCGTTCAATCAAACGCTGAGCAAAATATAGATCTCATACCTATGTATAGTATGAGGTATCATACCTATAGGTATATATGCAAACGAAGTCAAGTCTGACTTCTTGGAGGCATATTTTATTTTTGCCAGTCTCACCAAGCGGGTCCGAGTTTCCCGAGTCACTGAGATGAGGAGGTCATAAAGGCAGTTGCTCCATGTAAAACTGGTACTGAGCAGCATTCGTTTTGTCGGGAAGTCGTTGTCAACGCAGTTCGTGAAAGACTAGGCAGATGTAGAGATGACTTGTCTAAAATAATTTATAAGGAAATACAACTTTTATCACTTCATATTTTATTCAAATCATAATCCGCAAGCCGCAACTCAAAATGTTTTGACGCAAAGTCTGAAAGAATCGAAAGAAAATCGTATTTTCTTCGAAATCTCAACATTTCACAGTTGGTCAATTAAGAATTGACGTCATGAGAAACGAAAATAACAATGTGACTTACAGAAATAACAATAACAGGTCGACCGAAACATTTATATTATAAGATCTGCACTTCTGTGGAACTGTCGTGAATCTCGAAATACATTTTCGTAATATCGCCGAAGATTATTCGTACATTTTAGTTGTAGAATTTAAATAGGCCATACAAGATAGATGACTTTGTCGCTGTAATTTGTTTTTGTCTGAGTTATTACTGAATATACGGGTACATATTACAAAACAAACTACTCCAGTTTATCTGTATTTTCGCGATAAACTCGAAACCTATTGACTTTTCTTGCGGTTTAACCATTGGATGGAAAGATTTGCAACGATAGTTAAAGTTTGTAATTTATACCCAGTACAGTTAACCAGTATATTTATAAGAAAAATATCGGCTTGCATCTTCCAAGGCGATGGCTTTTCATATACAGAAGAAATGAATAATGACCATTGATTACGACTATTGCGTGACGGGGTAGCCATTTTGGAATCGCTAATGACATTTTGATTTTCCCGCGATAATTTTCTGACCGTGAAGCAGTAAGGCGCTAACAAAACGTGACTTTAATCTTAGAAAAAATCTACGGATAAGAATTTGATAAATAGTTACATTCGTGTTACACTACTATATTTTTTTAAACTATGTAGGTACTTCTTACACCCGGAGAAAAAAGTCGTCATAAGTTTCTCAGGCTCTGTCTACTCTAGAACATCAGTGGATCCATTTAAAAAGTTCACTAGTTTTGACGTTAAAGCTGGATAATTTAAGTTTATGTACTACGTACTATTGAAGTACATACATACACATTGATTTCTAGAGTAAATAAAAACAAAAAAAAAACATCTTTTCAAAACTAAAACTATTATAGCAAATTCTTCAACAATAAACAAAAATAAATTGAAACTGCAGCATTAGATCGAAAATCTTTTAATCCAATAATATAACTACTTACAAAATCCAAAAGTTATTACAATCTAAGTTATAATGCTACTAAACAGATATCTATCGTTGCGTGAAATTGATATCTAGTCAGTTTCATTTTACGCGAGTTGCGGCGATCGACCCTTTGTCCTACGTGGGCAATAAACGCGGCTAAACGACGCGATGCGATGTTATGACACTGATATTTTCAAATAACTTTGTAAATCTAGTAAACAGGCGGAGCTGCCGTAGTGGGCAGTGTGGGCATGCCCACAACCCTGTTTTACTTGTCAAGTCATTTTAAGTACTGCCATTTGTGATATACCTACACTTACTCTCTTGTGTACTCTCTTATGTCCTTGCTCTTCCTTCCTTATGTACCCCCCATACCCTCATGAATGTACGAATATGAATTTATGCAAATTTTCAATCTTCCGCCAACTCCATAGGACATCATCAAAAGCAATGACTCAACCAAAATACCAAGTACTAGGTAAATAATACAATTTCACGGGTAAAAAAACTGAAAGTTACACGAATAGTTAGGAATGCCTAATACTCACGAATGAAGTTGTGTCGGCTGTGTCCTTGACCTCTGACCTCACTTAATGGATGGCCTAGTAGCTTGACGGAGGCAACGTAAGTAGGCCCTATGACAGGGGTGGTGAACCTCTGGGATACGCCATGATGGCATACAGCAAAATAAATTGCATTTAAAAAATATTATGCATCTAAGTTCGTTCGCGACTTATAAATTGCAAAATTAAAGCGTGTTAAAATTACATACATTTATTTTCTCTGTATTCTCTGTATTATATTGTTTTCTACCTGATTGAATTGATTGATGTGGTCGCCTAGTGGAAGTGCACACTTATGCTATCCGTCCTAATATTAATTTGGATGTAATTTTTTGCGTCTTTTTTTCTTTAGGCGATCCCAGTAAATAAATTGCTTCAAATATTATTTTTTTATAAATTACATTATCAATTCAATTTACGCCTTTAAACGCTTATTTACAATTTGATTAGTTATTTTTCTGCAATTTGTCTCTTAATGTCAAAGGTTCATCACCCCTGGGCTACTCGCTTGACGGAGGCGAGGTAAGTGGGCCCTACGGTAATGTCCACTGGCCTCAGGGAATCGTTATAAAAACAGATCTACTTAGCCTAGGAATTACTTTATCGTATACTTGTTATTTCTATCACAATATTTGTTGTGGTTTTATGTCCATTTCCTGGTCGAGTAAAATCTGCTACAACAAAAAATACTGCCATACTAATTGCTTTCAAAAATAAAATAATAACTGAAACATATTTTTTCTTTTAATACCTACATTGATAAAAGTAGGTTTCAACACTTATACAAATACATAGGTGTACTAAATAAATATTTGAATAACTTTCTTTGCAACCAGAAAACAGTAAGAAGTTTATAAATCCATTATTCCAAATACATACACATACAAATAAAAGCTATGCTCTATACATATACATCTTATTTTATGTTGTTCACTACAAGAAGCATATAAAATTTAAAGTTCCACATTTATTTGCAACGGAAAGCGCCGGTCATTTACCTCGATATGCAACTCCTTGCATCCTGTTTACAAAACTACACATTCAATAACTTCCCAACTACTATAAGTTATAGTTTACCTTTATTGAAAACATATAAACAGCAATAATGCAAAGATTTTAGTAGAGTTCGGAAACTTGAATCATGTGAAATATGGTTATGTTTGTCATAAAAATTCTGGTCTCAGTTTCAACTTTATGGTGTTCTGAAAAGTATACTTTGTACTAACTAAAATCTGATTCATAAATAACCTTAGCTATTGGGTAGATAAGAAATTAGTTTTTTTCATTCCGTTTAGTGCCTAACAGAGTCATAACTTGTAGAGTATTCGAAATAAACCCGCTTTCAATCATTTCATATCTTCAGCGAAGTAATTAACGATCTTGTTATATAATTATACATTAACCAAATCTTATAATTCAAATAAACCTCTTTACTCTCTAAAACGCACGAGATAAATAATTTAATAATTAAATTTCTCATTTGTTCTCAGTTAATTTCATTATAAAGAGATGTGTAACACAATCAGTGTCGAGCCGTGACAAGATTTCATTAGTCCCAAGAAATTGCTATTTACTCTGTGGCCAAAGTTACTTTATTACATTAAATGTATGTGGAAAATTTCACAAGATAATGGATTCATTAACTGTGTTAAACAATGCTAAAGTGGTTATCCTAAAGACTAAAAAAGAAAGTTACTTTTAAATAAAACATTTGATATAAAACATGACAGCATATAAAATAGGTTTTATATTTATTTATGTAATTTTGAGTAATGTCACTAATTTGATAGCTGTCATATATTATTTAAATACGTAATTTGACAGATTTTGAGTGCTGTTTTTCCCAACCGAATTTACGATATGCATAATGTGATGCGATTTTTTATTAAAAAATTCAATAACATTGTCTAAGATGGTAATTTCGCTAATGGAAAATGTCCTGAAATTGTTAGTTTCATACTAGCAAACCAATTACTACATACTACAACCGACATAACAAGATAATCTATCATGATACAACAAACATTTAAATAAACATACTACGACATATAAACAGCCTGGCAGACAGTGTGTCGCCTTTTCTAGACAATAAAATGAAGGCCAAAGCTACATAAAGGATTATGTCAAGACATAGTTTCTCATAACCCTTTCTAAATATGATTTAAACAGATTAAGTGTATTCAGAAATAATAAAACTTAAATATAAGCAGTTAGCGGAATAAGATAATTGGCTTAAATCTTTCGAAATACGATTTGAACGAAATTAAACAAATTCAGAAATGCTGACTTTTAAACATAGTTGACTAAGGTTAATTGGCACGTGGGTGAACCTGAGGCAGAACTTTCTGGTAAATAGGCCTTATATTGTGTTACACCGAACGAAATAAAAGAAATAGTGAATTCTAGAAGAATTCTTTTATTACCAAACCCGATGTGAGACCCAAAAAAATCAATAAACATCTATACATACACATAGCCTTTTCAAAGTCCCAAACAATAGTAAAAATGGTAATCTATACGCCGGCACTAGGGTGTCTACAGACTAGACATTAGGCAATAAACTCGAGATACACGAGACAGACGTCTTGGCTTCTTCACGTCTCATAAACATGCGTCCTTGGCAAAATAGGCACAATCTCTTAACTCTAGTTTATAGAGGTAGTTTCCTATCTGCGAGATAGTCTTTGACCGTAATGATGACGTATGTATTTGGCTTTCGATTTGATTTATTATGCTTTAGTTGAAGTTATACCAATACTTGTAATAGGTAATATTTCCTTGTTCAATATATTAGAAGCTATGATTTATATAATAGAATAACACGTCGGACAAAAGCTAATATTTGTGGTATGTGAAGTTATATTATGGTTTTTGTGAATCATTTGTTTACCAACGTTAATATGGCCTGTCAGTCATTTACATGTTTAAGCATTTATTTACATTTCATATTGTTTTGATAAGTCCAATCAATCAACTTCCATCCATCAGTCAACTTAGTAAAATAGACTTCTAAAATCCATTTAAATATTTATTAGGTACATCAAATTTTGAAAAACAATGTCTGATATTTTAAAATACAGCTACTACAATATACTCACGTAACGAACTCAGTCTTAAAATAAGTTCAAGTACCTAATAAAAATTCAATTCTTTTGTTTAAAAATATAAAACATTCTAAAATTAAAAACTAAAATTGTTTTATTCGCATTCTGTATATAAATGTCTACAGACAATGACCTCATCAGCTGACAGCCGTAGGTGGTAAAATATGGCCGCCAAAGTACCAGTAAATAATGATTATAGAAGTACGGAAATCCGTTTCAGATGCTTCTTAACGATAATTATTAACGACTCCTTAGTCATTAAGATTTTATTGACGTCATATATTTTATCTTTAATGAGTATTAAAATACGGTTAATTATTTTGGGAAGATTACTTTTTGCAAATTAACGGTGTTTGTGATATGTGAAGCCCAGAATACCAAATCGTGTGTATATTTGTCATTTCAGTCATATGTACCTTAATGTCCCTATGTATAGTATTTAAAATTTTTGTGCATTTTCCACTGCCACTCCAAAAATAATACTCTAGCTAGTTGATACCAAAGTACTGTAAAGTTAATTGACATTCTTCATCCTTTTTAAAATGAATCATGTTTTACTGAACGCCTAATTATGTATGTCACCCGAGGGCTTCCGAGACCATCAAGATAGACTTTCCTACGACGCTAATATAATTAATTATTGGAACCTTTGAAATGAAGCTCTTTATTTCTAGCTAATGTATAGCTTCACCTGCCATTGAATCGAAATTCAAAAAAAAGATCCCGACGAATTGAGAAACTCCTCCTTTTTGGGAAGTCGGTTAAAAATCAGCCCAGATTAACTTACCTCAGCCTTCATAAGGGACATATCAGTTTTTACCTCGTCCACCAATCTGACGCTGGCGTTCGTCCAACGAAACTACGTTAAACCCACTGAGCAATTATTGCACGACATTTATCACCTAGCCTATCACTTTCATAGAGAGAAAATACATTATGTACATCACATGCGATGAGTATGACAGTGAACCAGATGGTTGATGTTCGCTTTTCTTGCGATACTGGTTAATAATAGCGTTTGATTTTATCCAAAGGAATGAGAATCATCAGAATCAGAAAGGAATCATGAGAATAAACAGAATTGTTTATTCGTCGAGATTTTAAAACATTCGACCGGAATTTGATCCAAATTGCAAAGACATTTTTGTAAGAATAATTAATTATGAAATGCAGATTTTGAATTTGTGATGACATGTGACGTTGTAAAAATGTCTGTTTATATGAAATATCAACACTGATTACTTATTTAATAGTGAATATCGACAATGGATTATAAAGTGGATATTTAAGGCAAGCTTGATAATATAACAGATGAAAATCAAGTAAATGAAAGAAACTTTTCAACTTTGGTAAGGTGCCTGCTAAAACTCATACCTAAGGATAAAATAATACATTATAATAACATAAATCATCAGTAAAACTACAATCCAATAAAATCTAAATATTTAACAAAGGTAATACAAATAAAATTATAAGCACACGTATTCCCCAGTTCAACTGACACGACAAAGATCGCGTGTCAGCTACGATAGGCGGCTATTCATTGAGTGGCGCCCAACGTGGGACCGGCGTAGGGCTGCCGTATACACGCCCAAGGTTGATAACACATTATATATTTAAGTTGTTCGCAATGCAAGGTCGTATAATGTCCATTGTTGGACTAAGAAATGATTTTGAAGAGAAAGAGCATTGGCCAAGTCTCTTTTGTTTTGGACGCTAAGCAATTTACCTTATTCCGATTAAGTGCATCGTAGGTAGTTAAATATCCCACCGGGGCTGCGGGATTGTTCGAAAGGGTTACCGCTACCCTGCTGCATAAAAGGCCTCCGAAGGAACACGATGGGTTTTTAGTTGGTAAAAGTCTGACACTCTCTCACTGCTGCTAACCCAGAGCGGGAGGGGTATTTTGATGATTTTTGCCATCGTAAAAAAAGGTGGTTAAATATTTTAACTTTGTTAACTACTAGTAAATACCATATTTAGGTACATATAGGCTTATACAAGGTTATTGAGATAGTCATCTAATGTAAATATATGGACCCACATCTAAAACAAAAATACAGTCCAAGTTAATATCAATATCGATAAATCTTCGGACACTTACAGCTTACCGCCCTGGAAATCCTGATATTTATCAACTTTTATGGTGTTGTTTTCTTTGTAAGAGGACAAAATTTACAGTCCTATCCAATTTTCCTTATAACTGTTATAGTGGGCATATGTAATACTTTGTTTTTTTGTGGTTTATAAATTAGTTAAGTCTAAATCTTATACATACATACATTGGCCAGAGCACTGCTCCTATTTAAATAAGAATAATACGTAACAACAAAGAAAAATATAAAGACAAAAAAAGTAAAATATAAATTTATCTATCATAAGGCCTAAATCCAACAGGCACCACTAAATAGGCTGATGATGAGAATAAACCTTGCCATTTCGTGCCATTCTGACACTTATCTCACCGATCAGACATCATATTAGGCCCTACCGACGTATGTACGTGCCCAATATGAGCCTACTTCACACACACGTTTTGCATAACAAGCATCGACGGTGTCTTAAAATGATAACGGTGACGTACATATCGCAAGACGCTTTTTCTTTTTATCCGACAGTAATATAATACATAATTCTAATTTGAATAGCTTTCTATTCTTTGTATTTATCCTGGAAAAGACTTATTTAAGCGTTTATTTAGCTCACTTACACGTCAGGTTCATTTTGTTATTTGGAATTTCTTTCCAAAGGCAGATTACGTTTATCATTATTTTGCACCCCCAGTTCAAAGTCTAACCCTATCACACACAACCGCATCTACTAAGTAATTCATTTAAAATACGTTGAAGCTATAATTGTAGATAATGTCACGTGTCCACTTAAAATATTTACAGAATCGATTCACATCGTTCACGTGTAGTGGCGGTTTTATTCACCGGTAACTGTAGTTTGATTTAGTTATTATGCTATGGGTAGAATCACATAAGAACATAAACGGTCTTAAAAAAATCATTAAAAACTTTATTGACGTGAAAAAGTGATAATTTAATACGCCTAATTTCAATAAACACATTATACTGTGACGATCTAGTATTATAAAAGTCGGTTTGTTTGATAAAACTACGATATGTCCGTCTAGAGACAAAACACTTCTCGTTTTAATGTGTAATTTGAAAAAATCGACCATATATCATACAATGACAGTGAAAACAAAATTCTACAGTTAATGATTTATTACCTAAAAATAGCAATAACTCCAACACTATTCGATTCAATTTGTCTAAACTCTCAAACTAATCGAAATCAGGTTAACATTCAAGATTTCGGGCCAAAAAAACACGATTCCAAATTATACCCCGTTGAAATATTCCTGAGAAGTATTTGGCAAGGTGAAGTAAATGTAAGTGATATTGCTAAACGACAGGTCGATATAGGTGGTGTAACGAGGCGTCAGTCTGAGACCGTTGGAGACTCTCCAAGAGAGAAATCGTAAACTAGGGGACAATCTGGAGAAGGAATTTGCATGTAAACAATGAAATGTATAAAACATTGATGATGGAGTCTGTAGGTTGTTAAAACGAGCTAGAAAATTGACACAACATTCTAGCATGGTTCAAGCCTATAAAATTGTTTTAATGTAAACAAATACAGAATATTATTTCGTTGTTTTATCTAAAATATAATTTGATAGTTGGGGTAGAAGTAACATTCGATCATTTGGTCTAAATGCGCCCTAAAAAGTGTGGTAGAACAAACAAAGAACTTACCTTGTCTTATAATTTACAAGCAGAATAGACTACATCTTTTTTAGAATTTTGTAAAAAGTGATAGTAGATGGCCAGTCGTTGATATTCAATCCAGATTTCTGCAAGAGTATCCTTTCCCATTTGAGGTGAAACGTGAGTCAAATCATAAATGGATGTCTATTCATTATTTAACGCGTGAAAGCCTCGTTTTCAATTTTCATATCTGTCCTAGAAAATTAATGTATTGCGAAGTTGCTCAGATATACATATTTATTGATTGATTTGGTTTCTTACTTTATAATCTATTGCTCAGTATCTTACCATAGTTTGCATTTGGTTCGCCAAACAATATATCCATTAAGGCATGTTCAACAACAAGAATCCTGACCTAAATCAACAACAGTAGAACTACTTAATAACTCCTAGACTCAGCTACAGGCAAAGATAAAAATAGATCCTACAGAGTAAGTTTAATTCCAAATGCGATAAAGAGAAAATTCATAAAACAGATTCTCTTAAGCCTAGAGGGCTTAAGATTTCCACAGATTCACAAACCACTTTCCACAATCATACTGCTTATGATAAAGTGGATTGTTAAGGATTTAAAAGTAATGATGCTTGTGCCAAATATCTTTTATAGTTGAAGATACATCGAGATGTATGAATAGTGAGCTTTGTAGGCAGAAACAACAATGAGTGGGCCTCAGAAAAATGGGTATCGGATTATTTTGTTTATTTTTCTATTTCAAAGAGGTTAGTTTAATTTTTGGGTCTTGGGATCTCTCGGGCTTCCATATTTTGTTTACACTAGCACTGATAACTGTAAAGTGTTAACATATTATGAATAAATTCATTTTTGCTAGATATTTCTGATTTCTAGAGCATAACATACACGGACGTGATACATGTAAGTCGCCTTGGAAAACTTTAAGTATGGATTGAAATAAGTTAAGAATCCATTTCTTAGATTTTACGACGTTTTGTAACGCTTCGATCAAAATTGACCATTAACGATCAATATGATAATTTTGTAATTTAGGCGTATCCTCTGAAGTACCGAACTTCGCAGCTCCTCCTATCGACCCCTAAATTAAATTCTATTTGCATTTTTTGCCCCTAAGTTACGATTTCATTATAAGTTTCGAAGATTTAGGCGAAGTTTGCTTTTTACTTTGTAACAATGTTACAGTATTGAGCTCGAGTAATCGACTTCTTGTCTCTGATAGATTAAAATCTTCATTGAGTACGAACTTGCAAGGAATTTAAATTCAATAAAACTGTTTAAGGTTTATTATTTTAAATGTTTTGTTATTCTAGCAGAACTTAAAATGGAGAAAAAAATATCCAAAAATACAATGTTCTGGAATCTACACATTTCACACAAAAAATTAACTTATCTATGTTTGAAATAAAACCTATTCGGTCTTCTTTTTCAACTTAAGAGCCCAGCTCTTGTCGGTGCAGCTTCTTCCATTTACGCCTATCTAGCGCCAACTCCTGAACTTCCTTATACGTCACAACATTCACCTTCTCTTTAATTTGCTTGATGTAGCTGTACCTTGGACGACCCCTTCCCCTCTTTCCTTCGACTTTCCCTTCCACGATGTTTTTTATAAAATCGTCGTGACGTATAAGGTGTCCTATCATTTTTCCTCTCCTGTTCTCTATGCTATGCAATAGTTGTCTTCTACTCCCTATTCTATTTAGTACTTCTGCAGTGCTAATTCTTTCCGTCCAACTAATTCTCTCCATCCTCCTCCAGCACCATATCATAAAAGCCTCCAACTATTTACCTATTCGGTAAATAACAATAATCGTTATTGAAAACAAATGACTGCAATTGTGACCAGCAATAAAAAATACTGCCTCGAAGGGACATTAAACGCTTTGAATTATTAATATTACCAATGCAATTATCTGTGCTCCATTACCGGTAGAAAATGAAACTTTATTTAAAGACCCATAATTATTTTAATTTTTTTTTTCTTCACAAAAACTGAAGGCACAAAAAAACGTTGATACCGTTATCAAAGTGAAGAGAATTTTAAAAGGCGTGTCATGTTTATCAATTTCCGCTGAAGTTATTGAAATTTTTGACTTGACCTTTTTATTTTAAATAAGCGTTTTAAAATTTTAGAAGAACTTGCCATTCTGATAAGAAAGAGCAAATTATATTATTGAAAAACGTATTTTTTTTTATTTGTGTTCGTATTTATTATCTTAGTTTTAACATGTATATATTTAGATTTGAAAATAGATACATAATCGTAGCATATTTTTTCAGTCAATATCTATTATCTACTATTTTTTTGTAAATATAGTTTACGTAACCCTTAGTAAAGTAGGTTAAGGTCAGTTATGTCTTGGTAAATGTGGTTAAATATGAATATTTAACAGAGCTATTATGATTGACATCGGCAAACTATACTGACTGGTTATATCCGTTCAGTATTCAGTTACAGCTGTGTGTTCTGGGTTTCTTTACCTTTCGTTAGAAACCAAACCTTTAGTTCATAATAATAGAAGATTATATAATATTAGGTTTTTAAATATTTAACTATGGATATTCACTGAAAACTTTAAAAACATTATTCAGTTCTTAATTACCGTCTCGTGTGGCTGAGGTATTTACGGCGGAGTTAAACGCATCACATGTTTTTTAGGGTTCCGTAGCCAAAATGGCAAAAACGGAACCCTTATAGTTTCGTCATGTCCGTCTGTCCGTCTGTCCGTCTGTCCGTCTGTCACAGCCGATTTACTCGGAAACTATAAGTACTACAGTGATGAAATTTGATGGGAATATGTGTTGTATGAACCGCTACAAAAATATGACACTAAATAGTAAAAAAAAGAATTGGGGGTGGGGCCCCCCATACATGTAACTGAGGGATGAAATTTTTTTTTTCGATGTACATACCCGTGTGGGGTATCAATGGAAAGGTCTTTTAAAATGATATAAAGTTTTCTAAAAAACATTTTTCTTAAAGTGAACGGTTTTTGAGATATCAGCTCTCAAAGTCGTAAAAAGTATGTCCCCCCCCCTCTATTTTTATAACTACGGGGTATAAAATTCTAAAAAAAATAGAGGTGATGCATGCTAATTAACTCTTTCAACGATTTTTGGTTTGATCAAAGTATCTCTTATAGTTTTTGAGATAGGTTGATTTAACTGTAATTTACGGAACCCTTCGTGCACGAGTCCGACTCGCACTTGGCCGGTTTTTTTTATTAATTCACCTGTAATTTACTTTCGAGATTTTTATTTCATAATATGCACATATTTACCTTGATCAAAAGATGTTGCTTTAATATTTAAAGTCTCCAGTTTTAAAATATTAAACCTTCATTTAGAGATTCTCTTACAAGTGAAGCATTACCTTAAAGAGACCAGTATTTAGAGTAAAGTTCACCTCCCAAGAGGTTTTCTCACCGGACAGCCGACATAGCAACTGTGAGCGATACACACAATCTTCTATATTGGTTTGCTTGTTTGTAGGTATACTTTGTTATATTGAATTGAATAAGTATATGTTGGATCGTTCTCTGATGTTGATTGATCGATGATGTAATTTTTGATCCACAAAACTCAATACACATAGTGTATGTGTTTTTCTTCTTTTTTTCTTTGTTTACGGCGTTAAATACAAACGTTTTTGTTTTTAAAGGGTGCGAAAAAAATAACTTTTTATGATATTGGTAGATGTTCTCGACAAAAATATGAAACAGTCTTTTTTGAATGCAGATGTTAATAATAAACCAACAGTTGTAACTAAATCTCTTCATCATAGGTATTCCCTATTCCATGTAACCCAATTTTCAAAACAGATTTTCCCAAAACAGTCCACTATTTTTAGAAACGTATGGTCACTCTCGCAAGGTTGTAGAACTCACAATTTTACGGTTAGTAGGACTAGTACCAAGGTCAGCCCCTCCCCTTGCTATCCCCAAGGTTACACACTTAAGAACCACCCCTTAGTCCAAACTCAGCCTTATCACAAACCTTCAAGGTCGAAAATTCAATGACGAAAGGCTCATAGAATGGACTACTTTTTGGGGAATATCAGCGAGTTTCGATTTTGAACGTTATGCATCGGGAATAAGGTTCAAAATCGAATGTTGATAAGACGGACGTTGATTACAATCAATCAAGATGACGTAATAAAAATAAAGTGTGTTGATGTTTTTCACCATGTTTTGTTTACGGGCACATATTTTGCATTCCTTCGAAAGAAGTCACTAACTTTTTGTATCAACTTTGGCAATCTTTCAAATCAACAATCCATTTAACTTTGATTTGAAAACATTTATGAATGGTAGGATACTTACAGATACAGGGTAGGAAAGTTTACAACAACTATAAACCGATACACAAAACATCGTAATAGCAATGCTTCGAACCGTAGCATTCGTAGAAGGCTCTTCGGCTACGAGTCTACGGCGTAGCAACACTCGTAGCAAACATTTAATACCTTCACTAAAATTCCTCAGTATCGTTATAAGCTGCCATAATTTTAACTACCCTCAAATAGAGCCTAATAAAACAGAACTAACTACAATGCGTATTCATACTTTTACTACTGAAGTGAAGTAATTAATAGCTGCTACACATGCGACCTGAATATTAGCATATCACGGGCAAATGTGGCCACACCCGAATTCACCAGCATTTCAAAAGATATTTTTAGTAAGATTACATTTTATAGTAATTTATAAAAGCAAAAGCGCTTTGTTTGGCTTTGTGGATTTGTTGAATAAAATATAGGGTCTTATATAGTGACATTTAACCAATCTGAACGATAAATTAGTTCTTAATGAGGTGATATTTAACTTCAAATATGTTCAAGCTATTCTAAAAATATATTTAGATGTTTTATTGAACTTTCCATTATGAAGAAACAACAGAAGCTATTATTTTGCCACATTTGAATCTAATTCCATTCTTCTCAAAAACTTGGCCTCTCAGTTTTTCACGAGAAAGACAGGCGTACTTTCCAATCGTTGGTAATTTTATTAACGCGAATAATATCTACGTTATTACAGTAACTATCTAGTTTTCACACTGCTGAACCGATTTGGATAAAATGCAGATATAATTTAAGGCCTAAGAACGGCTAATAGACAAATTTTTATCGGAGTGCGGGACCCAACGGTGCTAGATGACGAGATGCTTTAGTGCTGTCACTCTGAGGAAGATATCTTCATTACGTTGGTTTATATGTAAAAATGAGAAAGATGGACTTAGGTTATTTTCTTATGTATGCTAAAGACACAGAATGCTTGTCACGTGCAGTGAATTAGCGGCATGCGTGCTTGGCGCCGCGCCAGTTCACTTACACTGCAGTGTCGCCACGGTGTAACCCGACGGTGCAGTGACAGGACGATTGTTTTGATGCTGTGACTCTAAGGACTGTATCTTTGTAATCTTGGTTCATAACTATAGATGAGAAAGACAGATGTTTGTAGTGTTTAATATAAAAATGCTAAAGACAGAATGCTTGTCACGTGCAGTGAATTAGCGGCATGCGTGACGACTCGCTGTGGGTCCACGCGTGAGGGAGTGTCATACTCTTACTGAAACACCCATTATGTTCCTTCTGAAGCCTCTCATATACCAGGGCTACGTTAACTAATGTAACGGACTCGGAGAAAGATACGATTAATCGATTACTGTATTGGTGATTAAAAAGAGTATCTGTGAAGTTCCTGTCGGTTCTTCTCCATAAACCCCACTTTTTGAAACCATGCAAAAACCTTAAAGTTTCAAGAGCTTTTGTAGGCCTATTTGAAATAAGTAGAGAGAGAGTTTGAACGTTTACGTTAACAACATGAACAGTATCAGGCAAAACACTTTTTCTATCCTTTCATACTTAACTTTCCAGTATCTAGATTGCCGAATATTTTACCATACAACAGACAAGATTTTTTGGCCATTTTATACCAAGAACGCGATCCTTCACGACTCGCACTATTATCGGTTTTTGTTATTTTATATCTGCTCTATAACTCAATATAAAATCAGGCCATTCCAAACTACATGTCACTCATACTCGACACCTAACCCTCGAACCCTGATCTCTCCAGTCATAAATCGAGCACGCTACCCGCTGCGCTGTTGTCACAAGATTGGCACTGCGCCAGCTCTAGACATTGATATGCGTTCTGTATAACGGTAACTGTTACCACCTCACTAACTAACTACTAATATTGTAGAGTATTTAGCTTGGTTACATTTGTAAAATCCTTGTACTTGTGAACCTCAAACTGGCTTGGGTTAAAATTATTACGACACTACCTAGGGCTTGATTCTGCTAATTTAATAATGTGACAATTAGATAACAATTGAATCTCAATAGCAGTTTTAACCTTAGCGGACATTCGGCTATGTACCTACCCAGATAAGAAGTAGTCTTTATCTTTCGTTGATAAATGAACTATATAACACTTAAATAAGCGCGATCAAGCAAACACCAAAAAAATATTATTATTCTTTACTGTACACAAAAATATTATAAACAAACACAAAATACATAAGTAATATTCAATGGCGAGCTTAACCCAAAGTTGGGTTCTCGAACAGCAAACCTTAGAGCGATAGAGAGAAAAAACTCCAGCTTTATAATATTAATTTAGACGGGAAAAAACATCTCAATCCTTATTAAATACTACATGCATGTTATTCCGATTGACAAATTGCGTTACATTCTTCTCCACGTTCAATTTAAAAATTCTTAAAATCTCCAAGCAATTAAAAGCCCATCCATCCATTCACAAGTTCCTCAAAACTTTTAATAAGATATAATATTACAGCGTGGCGAGTTTGTCCTCATTAATATCAATCTCGCAATAGTTTGCACATATGAGGTCGTGTAATTTCCGAGCGCAACGACGCGCCGCATTGCTGCGAACTTCGCGCTTTTTCATAATAACTTCCGTGGTATGTTTAATAGGTCCTTTAGGTACTGTTGTACTTTCCACTAATACTATAAATGCGTTCATGCAAAAACTATTGAATGTATTTTAATGAAACTTGGCAGGAATATAGCATTAAAATAATAAATGATGCGGGATTCCAACAGAAAGCGGCTGAAAACGCTGGTAGAAGCTAGTGCTATATTCAAAAGTCTATATCGAAGGTCTTAAATGCATAAAATCACAAAAGGGCCTCTGAAGAAAAATAGGTGCGTAATGATAATGTTCAGTCAGTAATGACCCTTATTTCTGCTGCACCCACAGTGGGAGAAGTAAAAGCATGAATTATTTGCATATGGGTTCTTAATTTAACCGTAGAATAAAACGGATTACGATAGAATTAACTAAATAAATTTAAAAATATTGTAATTCCACACTTAACTAAAACAGCTTTTTCAATTCATTTAAATGACTACAATTAACATAACATAACTTTTTACATTTAAATCTCTTCCAAATCTTTTAAATAAACATCTAAGCATTCAACAGCAAAATGTTTCTACTTAGAATTTAGCTCATAATCGGATCATTTGAGAACCTTTTAAAGTTTTTAAAGTCCTCTAAAACTTACAACTTTTACTTCGTAATCCTTTGGACTTTTGTAGAATATTAAGCTAACGAATGTTCATTGTATCTTTATTTTCAGTAAATTGAAGGGTACAAAAATGGGTACATTGTATCAAAAATGAAATCAATTTAGGTGCGGGGCCCTCATTGTCATTGTCATTTAAACTTTAATTTAAAAAAAATAAATGAATATTCAAAATTTCTCATTCCAATAACATTAATATAAATATTTTTCTGGTGTATCAGTACACGTCTTGGTTTACTCTCCGTGAATAACTAGTATCGTCCTATAGTAGGTCTTATCTATCTCATAAATCTAATACACAGCCTATTTAGCACTTAAGCGGACGTCAATAATCATGGATCCCTCATTACAATTAGCGGTCCCTGCACGTGCTGATAACACTAAGTATTACAAATCCATATGTTAGTAGACACAGCTCACAGCTTCTGATAACTGTGTCTCAAGATTCTTAACCAACCAAAAAAGTATTAACAATTTAATGAAAATAAATTATATTCAAATCACATAGTTCTTGAATAGAAGAGCTCTATTGAAAGCTGAAGCTTAACATAAAACTCGTATCTCATAGTTAGTTATAGACATATTAATAAGTAGGTTAGATAACAAATTTATTATAGTTTACCAATAAAGTAACAAAATCTTTGCATATATCAAAGCAGTATCAACTTATTAAATTCTTTTCATATTGAAGTGAATTCCAGAAATTCCTTCATAATTGCGTGTGGTTGTGGTATATTGCAAATATTTTAGATGCTTTTACTTTAGTTCGACTTGATGAATCACTTAGGTTCCGATTAAAGTATGCTAGTTTAAGAACTAATTTTATAGGAATAAATATTAAGTTTACATCTATTTTTATAAAGGTTTATTACATTTATATATTTTTCACAATTTGGCCACTTCATAAGGGACTATACCTCTTTTAGGCTTTACGATTTTTTAACACTCTATATATTGGTGAAAGGCGAAAGGATAATAAACCATAGACACTCTGACGCAAAGGGGGACTTTCTTCTAGAAAATAAGTAGGTATGATGTTATCCCCTTTACAATGTAATTTTGAAATGGCTTATATAGTATCAGACTACTGGCCAATAAACAATCTGCAATTGAGCAATCTGTTATGATAACAATCGCTGAAAGTGTGATCGCTTGTAACCAACAGTCCAATGTAGATTATATTATTACGAGAAGTCATTTACATAGTAGCTTAGCGTCTTTGTAAATCGCTTCAGACAGTCATAGGATTGGTAGGGTCGTTTTTAACTGGACAGTCCTATAGTTTGGTCTGTACTTGCCCCACTACAAAACTAAAATTATGCATTACATTTTAATTATATCAACAACTTCTTACACGCCGCACCTAATCGAAATAGTAATAAACACAATATTTAGACATGAAAATCCTACAATTTCTTGTGTAGATGCTTGCAGTTTATGGAAGACATTTAGAAACAATTACTAGCAAATCTACAAGCAATCAATTGCTTTAAGATCAACAAATCAATAGTTATTGCCAATCCGTTTTGCTATTCACTGCCAAGACTTGCCATAAAACTCTCTATTTTATGAACCGTGGGCTTTACATATACATACACATTAACGAATCTTTAGCAAGGAGTAGGTACTTAATTTGAATGTTGTATTAATGCGTAACTCGATGGCTTGACACCAGGAAAAAGCATAAAAAAAACTTAGGAGGCAGTTGTTTAACCAGTAGGCTACCAACTCACATGAACTCTTTATAGATAACAACAAAGTAAGTAGGTACTACATTGGTGGTACACCCAAAACTATCAACTTAGTGTTCACAGCTAGTGTTACGGCGTGACGTTAGTCGTTACTTCTACTAGTTTATGAGAGCTTTTGGAAGCTGTCGACAAGATCTCGTGACACGTGTTTACGAGGCAAGCTATACATGAGTTCGGTTTGAGATGTACAGGGGGATAAAAGAGTGTTGGACGGTCATGTAGTAAATGTAGGTAGGTATATAAGGGAAAATAACTTAGTAAAAGTCACGTGAAAAATAATTAAATAAGCCACTTGTAACTGTTTCAATATCATACTTGCTTTCCACCTTAGATATTTTCATTTTCACCAAGGCATTTCTTTTAGACAAGTACCTTTTTATAAGAACTATGTGAAGAAATTTTCTTGCTGTCTTTAACAACCTTTCAAAAAAGTTAGTGTTATTGTTGCATATTATTTCACTTCTTAGTTAATTTATATTTACCACAACTGCAAAAATACTTCCGAAAATTCTCTCAACCTATGAAACCTAAAAAAGTTATCATATATTTTGCGAGGCGCCATTACTCCTTCCATCCCAGGCCGTTAGCGATCAATTTCATAGAAAACTGCAGCGGAGATGCACTTACCCTTAGGGTCAATTCCCACTGAAAGAGCAGCGGCCGGCAGCGGCCGGCAGCGGCCGTAATTGCAAGGGATTGAGCGCGAGCGCGGCGGGCCGCGCGGCGCCGCGCGGCGCCGCACCGCGCCGCGCTCTTACATTTTCCGTGCTCTTACGGCCGCTGCCGGCCGCTGCTCTTTCAGTGGGAATTGACCCTTATTGGTTCACGCCAGCCGCTAAATGCGGCCGACACTTAGAAATCAATTAAGATACAACCATCTGTTTGGATCCGAACGCTTATGGCCAATGAAACTACTGGCTCGTGTAGTTATTAACTAAAAGTTATGATAGGAACATGTGGCAAAGATTTTTGAAAGTTTCTTTTAATTATTTGGGTTAGTTTCCGAAGGCTGGAACTGAATTTCGTAAATGGGTGATTCTTCGAGACCGAGTGTTTTTGACTCATTGATCTGGCTCAATTTTTTTTTGCTCTTAGACCTGAATTGACGTAATAGTTTGACCCAGTGCCTTATGTGCAATATCATATATCGAAGGCATCGAATTGCATCACGTAGATTAGGATTTAAAAGGTGCTGATTAATTGCTGGGTCAGATTAATTGTGACAGTACAGATTAATGATACTTCCTTTATTTTTCCAATGATCTTTATCATAAAACTAGCCGTTTCCCCGCGGTTTCACCCGCGTATCGTGGGAGCTATTGCCCGCACCGGGATAAAATATAGCCTATGTTACTCGCAGATAATATAGCTTTCTAATGGTGAAAGAATATTTAAAATCGGTCCAGTAGTTTTTGAGTTTATCCATTACAACCTACCAAACAAACAAACAAACAAAGTTTTCCACTTTATAATATTAGTATAGATAGTATAGATTTTACCAAATATTGAAATAATTACTCCTATTACCTTCTACTTAATTTATCACTTTTTTTTGGCTCACACAAGAAAATAATTATGAATTAATTAAACAGTAACACTTTCATTCAAATTAATCATTTATTAAACCTCTTACGGTTGTTAAATCACACTAGATTCAACGCTATAATAATTATATGAAATGGTAAACTTATTTTAATAAGACCTCTTAATAACACAAAACAAAAACGTATCTTAGCTTAAAACAAAAATAAAATTCACCGAAAACAAACTCTTAATTAAAAAGAAATGAAACTTACTAATCAAAATCAGACTTAATTTTTCAGTACGATAGGAACTCTAAGCTTGAGATAGAAGAAAACTAATTAATATCCTACCTAGATTAATAAAAAATACTAAATTTTTCATCATCAGTGTCTATTAAGTATGGATTTATATTTTCTAAATCGACACTAAAATGTTTACTTCCATCTCTTAAAAAAGTATCTCTTGATCGAAAATCAGGTTAGATCTCCCAAACTTGCAGAACGATGAATAATTAAATTTGAGTTTTTCAGGAACTTGGATTCATTTCTCCTATCAGTAGTTTTTTGTTTTCTTCTTTCCTGCGTATATAGTTTTGTCTATTCCTTCTTGTTTTTCTTTCCATAATTCTTCATTATTATTTATTCTGTCATATCTTCTCTTATCCGCTAGTCTTTTTTCTTAGTATTTCTTCTCTTGTTTATAATTTTTGTTATTCCATTTTAAAAAAATATGGATCTAAAAAAATATAAAGCTATTCTAGCGACGATAAAAAAAAAACCAAAACCTCTTGCACAGAAATTGAACTTCGGAATAAAAACCAACAGGCCATTTGCTTTATTTTTTTGTATTACTTACTTAAGTAATCTTATTGAAATTAAAAATAAGTATAATTATTTCCACGGTATTTGAACAAAAAACAATGCACTAGAAGCCAACACAAATTAACAAATAAGTATACAAACTACAATTAAGAAATGTCTTTAGACATACCTACCTGTAACATATGCCCGAATTTGAATGAAACCTAATTCATATGTCCCGCTCAAATTCATCTGGCTTTAAGAGCCAGATGAATCCAGACTAATGGGGGACAGAAAAATTAGGAATTCGCAGATTATCAAATCCTGCTCCTTTATTTATAAACGTAAAGCATCAAACATGCAATTAATGTTAGCAAAACCCTCTTTTAAGACACTTTGCTTTGGCAACAAAACGATAGTAGATACACACTATCAGTTAATTAAGACAGATTGATATGACTACTCGCCTTACAAACACCAGATGACAACTTGCGATTGTATTTTTCTGCAAAAATACGTCCGCTCACGAGCACTCACTGTCACCGTTCGGTGCTGACCGGCGCGATCACTTACAAGTAAATATTACTCTTTCAAATATTTTTTATTTTACGTATAGATAATGTTTGAACAAATCGAGCCAGCTTAATGATGAATTTAGTCGGGGACAATTTTTAAATTTATGTAATTATGAAAATACACCATTCTTTTATATTTAAATATCAAAATATTAAGAAACACATATTTAAAGATCATTTGGATTCATTAGTTTTATTGTAACGCGACCGTAGCTCGCAGAAAGTTAAATAATGCAACAAAAACCGTCGTTGGGACACACCAGACTAATTAGGTTTTACTGTTTTCTGCTAACTTAACTATAGTTTTTTTTAATAAATTCTAATTAGTTACATAAGGCGTCGATAGACATTTACCTTTTACATAAAACCTGAAACTGGTATTCCAATCGAAGGATATTTGCATGTGTTCTTCGGTCAAAAACATGTCAAAACTGTGTTTCGAAGAATCACCCAAATGTAATTTCGATAAAAAAATTGAATGAATGGTTCTTACTTCACTGTATTTTTAATAGACATTTTAAAATGTGCTTTCAAAGCAACTAAGTTGTGAAAGGCTAATGATATGTCATGTTTTGGAATTTTTAAGAACCCCGAATATATGACAAGGCAACCCATTATTTTTCGTAAACTAATTGGACAAGAAAACCGCCTTCAGCTTACATTGTTTATCGTAACAAAGTTACAGCATAATTTATGTTTGTACATAACTATAGTTCGGCCATTCAGAGAATGCGTTCCTGACACGTCGCGATTGAACTGACGACGTAATAACATTCATTGATTATTGATATAATAATGTTGTTTTAATGCTCCTCAATTGTTAAAACGGTAAACAACCAGCAAAAATATTTTTATCGTAACTGCAACGCCATTGCAAAGTTACGTCGTCAGTTCAATCGCGACGTGTCAGGAACGCATTCTCTGAATGGCCGAACTATAGGTACATATAGGTAGTAAACACAAAGTAAAGCAATTAACAAAAATGAAGTAGATAAAGGTATCATAAAAGAGTTAACGACATCCCGACAGCCAGCCGTAATCTTTACTGTAACCGCCAAATACGCTCGTAAAGTATCCGACCGGTAACAGAAGGTAGAGACTGAAAAGAAAATCCACACGAGGCAAAATAAAATGTGTTTTAGTTAAAGTTTTCAGGAAAATAATTAAATAATACTAATATTATCAACTGTGTGTTATGTGTGGATCTTAATTCATCACCTTCTTTCTAGTCATAACACTGGAAAGAAGGTGATGACTTAGAAAGGGCGTTTTGTCATATAGTGAAGATTTTGTTTAAGTTCACAAAGGCTGTATCTCTCAATTTTGTCCCATTTATTGTTATAATGGTAACAGAAATAGGTAGATGTACATCATCTGTGAAAATTTCAACTGTACCTATAACTATCCCGGTTCGAGATAGGTAGCCTGGTGACAAACAAACAGATGGGTAGCGAAGTTTTAGTAATTGAGACTTATCTTTCGGTACAGAACCCTAAAAACCTTTTGTAATAATTTCCCATTTCTTTATCCCCGTCACACGTAACTAACTTTCTCGTGGTAAAGGACAGCTTGGTATTTACTGAACCAAATATGGCAGCGGGTAAATTATGTACCTAACTTCGTGAGCGTCGGACGAATACTAATATTATATCGGCTGTATATTGATTGACTATAGAAAAAAGTTTAGGGCAAAATGTACCAAACTTTCTGAAATATTTATAAATCTTGGAAACCTTTTTTGTTTGTTTTGTGAAACTTTTACCTACCTGAAATACACAATAACAATCCTTTTTTTTAAGACGTGTTTTCACTAGGTAGATATATTTTCTGATGATAGGTACCTATGTACCATGACAAGATAGTTTTAACAAACGAGTTAAGAAAAGTTATAACTTATAAAACATTTAGCAATAAAAATAAAAAGTTAAAACATCTAAAAAACTTGCTCGTAATCACTCGAAAAGACACAAAACAGCAACAGTATTTTCTTACGAACTAAGAAACGTCGCCGCTTACCAAGTGTTTATACTTAGTTAAATGCCAGACGATATTAGGGCACAGATGTAGGGCAAAACCTTTTAAACGAAAGAGCTGTGATTAGCCTAAGATAGATAGTATTATGTCTAAACTTTTCTTATATAGGATATAGTTACTCCATAGACATATTGACTCGTATCCCAAATTAAGTATCATGGACTTAATTTAGATCCTAGCGTCCGTCGTCATTTTTAACTGGCTTCTCAAAAAGGAGGAGGAATTTTTATAGACGTTTACTTTAAACAGAAATAGTGTTGGCACCATAACACAGTATCATTCTCAGAGAATATGTTTTGCATCTATTCCAATACTTTGATCTCATAGACGAAATGCAGGTACGCTTGTCACTCGAACCAACTTATTGACTCTATGGAGTAATGTAGCGTTTTATTACGTGGTTCCAGCATCATTGTAAAACCTGGATATTAAATTCTGAAAATGCTTATATTCTCAATTGTAAAGCCATTTTACTATAACGATAACCGAACCATATCCAGCTGTCAAGCCGATTTGACCTTATGGTTTGGTTATCGTTATGGTAAAATAGTAAAACTCGTCTCAATAATGAAATTATAAGTTTATTGAATGAATGTAGAGGTGGAACAAATGTGGCAAATGGCGTTCTATAATATCGCAACGGACGACATCGGACGACCTCTGTGGCGCAATGGTCACCAAGCCGGACTGCCGAAACTGAGGTCCCGGGTTCGATTCCCGGTTCGGTCGACATTTCTGTGATGAGCATGCTTGTTGATCGTGGTCTGGGTGTTACAATATGTATTTATAAATATGTATATGTGTAGCTATATGTAGTTTATCAGTTGTGTTAGCACCCATAACACAAGTTAATTAGTAACTTACCATGGGGCTAACCAACCGTGTGTGAAAAGGTGTCCCGACATTATTTATTTATTTATAAATATCACATGTCCATCTCGAGACACCTTTTGCGGAGAACAACAAAGGACAAAAGCATACAAAACACTTGAGAATAATTGAAAATCAATAAGCATTCCTAACAAATACCCACTACAAAGGATATGCGAAGATATAACGATCACAATATTTGTCTCGCGAGCCTCAGAAGATTGATAGGCAGTCGTTAGCAAAGGCATTCCCAACGGAATATCTGCTATTCCAAACATACGTGAACCTGTAATCCAATCCATAATTTAGTCTGGAACTTTAACAAACAATCCAATACTTTGAAAGAAAATTACTTAACTAAGTGTTTTATTCAATTAGTTTTTCGCTTCTTTGAATTATTTTTTCAGAAAAGTTTTTGGAGGGAATTAATTAGAATTGAAAAGTAATTATGATTAATGATACATAATCGTGGAATTATATAAGTAGACGTATGGGTGAAAATAAAATCCTTGGGTTAGACGATACGTAATCATAATACGACTAAGCGAAGCCGTAATCGGCTTATAGCCACAAATACAATATGGCGAATGAACAGCAAAATCATAAAGACGAAATAAAAACGTTTAACAAAACGATGACACATACAATACAACAGTTCAACAAGTTTATTATCAAAAGACATTTAACGTATACTTTTATTATCAACCTCAATGACGATTACCAAGAAATTGCAATTCAGTCTATATAATATGATTCATGGAAAATTATAGCTGAATAATCAAAGAAAATGTGAAAAGGTTATTCAGTAAATTACTAGTTTGCGAATATTCCGACATAATGCTTGTTTTTATGTTCCTTTGATCGTTATGATTGATTTGTTATTCTATCACTCGAAATTGAAAAAAACTGCTAGCTAATGACTCCTGTTTCTTTGTAAGATAAACCAAGGAATTGATTTATTTATTCGGTTTTGTAACAGGAACATTCTTCAGTTCCAAATGTTACGTGAAAAATGTTTGTTAGAATATTTTACATAGTTACGTTTGGCCCAAATATTTTATCACCGACCACCACGTGTCTTCATATTGGACTAAGTCCAACGACAGTTATTAAACTGAAACGATGGAACATTATTATGACAGTTTACTCTACAACAATAAAGCTTTAGAAATACAACAACAATTTGTACGGAACGGTTTGTTTACTCTGCTGACTTTCAAAAGTAATGCGTCCTGAAACTTTTATCGTGTTTCCAACTCTATTCACCTCGCATTAGTTAATCCTACCATGCGACCGTTCGCGTTCGTTTTAAAGCGGAAATAAAACAAACTAAAACACGGCGAGCCGAACAGACGTTTGAATTTAGCCTGGTTTAATCTTGGCGTGCTACACTGAACTAATTACTGGCAGAGACTTAGCGCGAGAGCGGTGTGCACGCATACCGGTACACTATAGTGCGAACGAGACGGAAGTGGGCAGTTTTCCAAGATGAATTTGATGTTTCGGAAGAACTTCAGCGGGGAGAAGACCCTCTCGTCTAGCGGGGGTGGGGGGAAGGCGCGGGGCGCGCTGGGTGCAGGGAGGAACGCGAAGCGCCGCGACCGCGAGCGATACTCCTGCATGGAGGAACACCACTACAAGACCCACATATTCTTCTCCGCGGCTCCGCGCGCCAGTGCTCAATACAACGACCTCACAGGTAAACGTACGCCATCACCAGTGACAGTGAAACCGAAACTTGTGTTGTGTCTTAAGTTTCTTAACAACTTTCAAGTTGAACCAAAGTTGAAGTGTGATCTTCTCACAAAGGACCCGTCCTTTAAATTAGTAAAGTTTGCAATGGCCTCGTTAAATCTGTTCAAAACACAGCAGACATGAAACGCCATCGTAACTATAAATACATAGTTTTTGACAAGTGACGCGTGTTTAGATTGAGTTTATGAGACATGCTTGTTTGCAGCAGTTAACATGATCACGAGTGCTTTTGATGTAAACAAAGCTTTAAGAAGTTTCGTGGGCTTCAGTGATACAAATGTGTTTCTCCAGTCAGATGGAACTGGCGTGAGGCGGTTCAAACTGGTTCATTTTTGGCGCTTAACGCAAAACATCTCGAGGTTACTTCCCGCGTAAGTGTTGGTGACACGCAGATTATACAATATTTATAATTGGCACGATTTAATTCACTATGTTTATTACTAACCTTCTGAGGAATAAATCATTTTGATATCTGTTCGAAGATCGTCAATTAAATGTCCAAACGTAAAGGTATAATTACTTGTTTTGTGTGTAAATTATATGTTTGTAGACGTTCAAATAGTACCTAGTTGTTAGTTTTAGTTATCAATCGAAAATGTATATCATTAGAGCTTCTATTAGGTAAGTGTTTGTTTACTATTGTGTAATGATGTTCAAAGAAAAATTGAAGCATGGTCGCTCATTTCATTTCCGTGATGACATCAATATTTTCAGTCGTTATTAACTTTTCTTGTCATTAACAGCAAGCGAATCAGTGTTTTAAAAAATGTTTATAGTGAAAGAACTTTACATTTACAACGTTTGAATTATTCGGATTTTTCAGTGGCCTTAGCTCCAACTTACTCACTTTAATGTGATTCTAATGTAAATATAAGTGACATGAATCCTAAAAAGCTTATTTTACAAAAACACTAATATTACAATGACTTAGTCTGATTTGGAATGTTCATTACTTATTTAATTTGTATATAGCTGAATATGGTTGATTAAATTACTTAATTTAACGCAATCGGATGGATAATTTAACTTTAAGACAGCAAAATCGAGACGTGATCTACGATAGATTATTTGAAAACTATCCGTTTGCCCTCAAAGTCATTAAAACTTTGATCTTCAAACTTTGGAACTTTCTTAAACAATTTAATACACAAACTTTTTCTTTTTACAAGTCTTCGTTTCAAAGTTGGAATTTCTCATATCGTTTATTTAACAACACGTGTATCCCCTAATACCCAAACCCCGGAACTATTTTAGCACTCTCATGCGTCGAACTTAATTTTTGTTTCAATGTTACAAATGATGCTTAAAACGGAAAACTTTCCTAACCAAACGAGTTAGGAGCTTTCTTTTTTGCTTCGGAACTCGAAACGCCGAAACTTCTTTCGAAGGCTTACAGAAAATTAATCAGTCCAAACAACACCAACAATAAATTGCAATATCGCCCAAAAACATTATTTCAACAATTTACTTAACCATTTTCAAGAGGCTACACCAAGTTCCATCATTTCTTATACCATGTACACCTTCACATGACTTCCTTCTCTATATTCACATAAGTACCTTCCTATACCTTCTCACACTGAGACAACTACTCAGACATCCAAAAAGTGTCCTATAATTGCTTACCCACTCTTCTCGAACTTTTTGAACCTTGCACCTGACTAAAACCTACCTTTATTCCTTCTAGAACCCTATATGCACCAAGATAACGGTAACTCTACCTACGTAACAATCACGCACCCCGAACTTGTGAAGATTTCACAGATGATTCTACCACAGTTCTTTTCGAAATAACAACCTTTTCTTCTAAATGTCCACAGAACGATGCGGGCCTGTACTGGGCGGTGGCACGGGCCCCGAGCCGGAGCCGCCGCAGCCCCTGGTCACCCGGGAGCCCTCAGTCTCCCTGCTGCGCTGGGACAGGGGTCCGGCGACCACGACCACAGTGCCGACGACCACGGACCGCCGGAGGACGGAGCCCGTGTCGCTTGCAACGCTCCAGAAAGACTGCTTTGTTATTCCGGCGCACGCACTTGATCGGTTTTTACCTGATGGAGTGCCGGTTAGTATTTTTTTATGCAGTTTTAACTAAGATTCACAAAAAAACCTTCATGGAATGGTCTGAAAGAAATGAAATGAGAATGCATGGAAAGTCGTATATCAAAAGCATTTTACGCAAAATAAATTAACAGAACGTGCTCGATTTAACGTAACAGAGTTACGTACTTTTACTAACTTGCAAGTCAGATTTAATATTGACAGCGAATATAAAATCTCCACCATTCTGCTTTAACGTTTACAACTAACAATTAATCATAATTAGCGCTGATACAGCGACCCCCATTTACATAGTTGATAGCCACACTTAAGCGACCCAAGAATTAAAGATGGCCTGGACGAGAAAATATTCCACCAAGACAATGATAAATGGTGGACAATTTTTATTATTGTCTCAACGAAGTTAAGAATTCATGTAGACGAGCCTACTACAAATTAGCATTTAATTAAAACCAGTCCAAGTTAAAAAGGTTTTGTTTTGATGACCTTGCGGTCATTGTGAATGCCTTTTCAGGTCATGTTGGGCATTTTTTCTGATTCATAAATAAATAATTTATATAGGTATCCATGTGTAGTTTCTCAAAGTTAGCGGTCTCTAAGAGGCAATAATTGCCCTTCTAAACAATTTACAATTGACATGCAATCTAAAACCGATGCACGATGTTATAAATTCTGTTTTTCTCAATTTCAGCTACCAGTTCCGCCTCCAACGCCAGAAAAAGGAATGACAACAAAGACTGCACAAAACTCTCTTAGCATCCTCGAAATAGCTGATCCCAAGCTTTGTATATTGGCCCATCTGATGAGTCCTCTGGAACCAATCGAGCCAATACTGGAATCCCCGCTTGCCAAACCCTTGATAAGACAGAAAGCAGCGGCAGGAGAACTGCTGAACGAGGTGGCACAAGCCAACACAGCAGTTGGAGGGATGTTGTTAGCGAACATGGAGAAAAACGCGGAATTTCCTTTCATATCTTACTATGTGATAAATACTACGCAAACGGACCCTTTGCTTTTCTACAATAATATGAGATGTTCATCTCTGAACAAGTTCGACCCGAAGACCATAAGGTACTCGGCAGCACATACGTTAGACTTGTATAGTGAAGTGGCGATGATCTGCAGACCGCCGTTCAACGACTTAGCTGGAGGACCCAAGAAGTCGCACACACCTACGACTGGATTCATCATTAGTGTTTATAAGGTGAGGAATATTTCATTTAATTGGATTTAGAATTAATTCTTGCATCAAGCTGCATAATGGCCATTGATCACTCAAGATTTACTTCATTCTTATTTTAGCAAAAAAAAATCGACTTTCTCATATCCTTTACCAAACTACTTTACTTACGTAAAAAAAGGATAGTTAGTACCTACGATTCGTAAATGACGTAATTAACTCCGTACTTACCCAAAGCCTTCTTCATTTCCAGGTCTTCGAAGGCGACGACGGCGAGCGCTTCGAGAGGAACTGGCTGTACTGGACCGGGGCCCGAATGCTATACCGTCATTTACCCCACACGGTGGGCATGAGGAAGATAGCTCTCCATAAGTCTGTAGCTGCCCACGGAGACAAGATGTATCTCCTGGTCTGCGAGTGTGCCAACCTAATGGACGATCTATCGGGAGCTGCGATGCTGGTGACGGCGTTAAGGGCGCGCCTATGTGGATACACGGGGCTTTACAGGCCTATACAGACGTTCTAGTAGAGGGACTGGGCCTTAGATGGCCTTGAGTGTGTTGTATTGTAATTTGGAGACATCATAGGTTAGGTGCCTAGTTTAGTTTTCTTGGGTAATGAGTTTGGGTGGGGAAAGAATGATGATCCTTACGGTCAAGTTTGTATGGTAGAAAACAGAATATGTGAGATTGAAAAGACAGACACAACCTTGTCGTAATGCCAATTATCTGGAAAAGTAGATATTCTTGCAGTTATCGTGTTCAGACTAATAGAAACTGTGAAAACTTCCCAAATTCATTGCCCAAATTAAGATTGGATCTCTATATTAAAGTCAATCTAAAGATGTCTCGTCAAATTTGGTCACAAACAGCACACGTGAACAAAACGGACCAAAGTACCTATTAATATTACATTTAAGACTATCTTAAATGGTGGACGTTTGACTGGGTACAGGCGAGTCGAGCCGAAGTGTTCTTCATTTAGATTTAAGAAATTTAATATTAATAAAAAAAAACCGAGTGAATCTTTTCTGTAGCCGCCATTTTTCTCAACCTCCCACTATACTTTTGATATGATCTACTACAAGACACTTCAAGTCACTTGTTTAGATAAATGATTAATTAAGTAGGTACATGACTTGACAATATTTTGTTATATTTGTGTAAAGTCTTCCAAATTACGGCGTACCTACGTAATGTACTAAACAGTTCGATTGATACCGAGATTAAGAATAGAAAGTTAACGACAGCTCAAAACTCCCTTTTCTATTTTTGCCTAAAGATACAATTTATTTTTCGAGTTTTTCAATTTTTCTAACATATCTCGAGATACATATCATTAATATCGCAAGATGTTCAATCGATAATGTTAATAGCCATTGCCAACTGTACTTCACTGTTTCATATTCTTACTAAATTAGAAATAATTAAATTGTGATGCTCACGTAACAAATAATAGTTTACCTTAAATAAATAGACCTGTTGCTAATTTACTTAGAAACGCACAATAATGTTAAAAATGCTAAATATTCATTACTACTCTCCACGAAATAAATAATTATAATCCTGATCAAGAATTATGAAACGATTTAGATTCTTTTATTTGAATGTTAACGAAATATTTGACATTTTAGTTCCTACGAATTATTATAAAATTATACTGCGGTGAAATAATAAACATTCAGAAGCTTATATAAAGAAGAGTGGCCAATTTGTGTCATAAAATATGTAGATTTATTGTTCTTAATCTTTACGAAATAACTAGATTTGTAATATCATAGCTTGATGCACAGACTAAGCTTAGTTTAAAATATGACAAGTACCTAAAGTTAGAGCGAACAGATAAAAAAGTATGTAAATACATACGATACCTAAACAATAAAGCTACATCAGACACGGTACTTCAATAGCAAAAAATGATACCTACATACAAGCTTTTTGAAATTGGTCATCGAAATAGAGCCTATTTCATTTTATATACTTTCATTTAAGTATGCTGAAAAAATAATGTAGTTAGGACCAAAAGTCCAGTATCATAATCCAAAATTACAAAATATTGAACACAAAAATGTCAAATGCAAAAGTTGTATCAGGGCAATTTTATAATTCTCTGATGTACAGAATATATTCTTTGGTAATTGTGTCAGTTACTCATAACAGATAACAGTACCTATTTAGGTATTTTGTAATTTTGATTTTATTCATGAACTTTTGTAGCAGACATTACTACCAAACCTTAATCACAGCAATATAAATATTTATGTATACCTATTATAGTTACAATAATTTAAAAGACCAAAAAGCCTACCCGATATTGTGATTCATTAATGATTAAATTAGGTGAAAAGCACAGAGTATAAGCATAGTTGTCTGCTTGAGAAGCATCAATAAGATTGTATTAAAAAATTAAAATACTGTTCTAGCAAATAAATACATTGTAATTAATTTATGCTTTTTTAATATATCTAGAATAAAGAATATTCGTTTCTAATATAATAATACTATAATTAGGCATTAGAAACAGAATGAAATTATGTTCAAAGAAATCTTATTTTTCAGAATGAGCAAAACAGCATGGCATAGCATAGACTATTGCATGCAGGTTAAATTAAAGAGTGTTTTATCGAATTTAATTTTAACCCACGATGGTATATTCATTTTTTTTATTAAATGTGAGTATTTTTGAAAAAGGAATATGTTCCAAACATATTTTTTTTATTTATTTCTAGTCATTACAAGATGTTATTTTGCTATGGTGCTAAGTCTAGTCAATTTGTAGTTAGCAATAAAACAAAGCTTGCATATAAAGAATTTAAATAACACTGTTAAATTAACCACTTATTTACTTTAGTAGATACTAAGTTATATTTTTAATAATAACGTACTTATCTATAGATTTTGCCAACTTAATCCTACCTATGCAAATATTTTTCAATTAAAGTTTAAAAATTTCGAAAACACCAATTCGTTAGAAGTAGGTTATCTCATCTTAGAGTATTATAGTTAGTGTTTAATGCAATTTTATAAGGCTTAATAAATTAAATTAATAATAATTAATAGGATTATTATAAGGAGTTGACATGTTCGGGTTGTGTGGTACCAAAAATCTAACTTTTGCAATTAATAAATAAAAAAACAATTAATTAAATTGCTATTTAAAAACTACATAGTATTATTACGAATATGCTTACTTATTTTTGTAATACCTTGGAAACTCTCTGTAGAAGCATTTTGAAATAAAAAATGGGTGGACTATACACATCATACAGATGATTCCATCAAAGGGCATTTTATTTATTTTTTTACAGATACCTTCTAAAACCCTACTTGCTTATCAATTAAAAAATTACCTAGACACAATATTTTGAAAAGTTAAGGGTGACCTGACCCAATAAAAAATTGGCATCACTATTTTTAAGAACTATTTAAATTCAACTATGTTTAAAACGATTGTATTATTGTAATAAAAGCAATTTAAAATAATTAATGTTTGGCTTGAAAAGCTAGAGTGCTGGCTAAGCTCTGTAGAATGTATAGAGAATTTAATTAAATTTCAATTATTTTTATAATAAAATTGAAATTAAATGTTGTGTTTATTTTTCCCTAATCTCCCCTAATCCCTCAATATGGCAGAAATGGAACACTATTTTCTTGGAAGAAATGAACTATCGAATTTGGAAATATGTTGATAAAAGTTCATATTTCAATCTGTCTAAAAGATACATGACTAAGGTAGCTTATAAAGGAGGTGTATACTTAATTTAAATTATACAACTTTGTACTTGTACACAATCATTAAAACATCCAAGTCAACAGTCAAGTTTTATTAAACAAATTATTATTTAATACTTTATACATTCATAAAATTAAACAAACTATTCCTCTCTATTAAAGAATAACTCCTAAGGTACATACATCAGTAACCTTTGTGACCTCGAAACCTTCTTCTGTTGTCCAGCTGAAAACAGACATTAAAAAAAGTTTAACAAAAACTCAAGTACACCTGAATTTTCACATTCAGTCTGAACACACATGGTGAACTTTGTCTTTACTACATACTATTAAACCAAGTCACTTTTTCTGTCCCTATGTCCCTTTGTATGCTTAAATATTCAAAACATTACAACTGATGTTTATGCGTTTAAATAAAACTACTTTTACGGATTTTATCGCGTTATATTAATATTATTTAATCCCGACGTTTCGGATCCTTTACAGCATCCATGGTCACGGGCAGACTAAGGTGTTGGTCGTCTTGATATATTAGTTACAAACAGCTACCCTACATTTTGTTGATTATTATTGACAATCCGATTCACGCAAAACGAGCTCACTGTATCCTAAGGTCGAGCAGTTGTAGGCTTGGATTTTGATTTAATAGTTTCTATGATGGGATTCCAAGCAGGTGGTATGCACCAGCCATCTTCTCTATTGAAATTTGGATGTTTTTTTAATTTCAATAGCCTCGCGAATCATCCTAGGTAGGAATCGGTTTTCTCTTGCAAGGACTTGTGGTTTATCAAATCTGATGTAATGCTGGGCCTTGTCTAGTGTGTGTTCACAAACTGCTGACTGTCTGGAACGGCGGTGTTTGACATCGGCGATGTGTTCTTTTACGCGGGTCCCTATGCTTCTTTTAGTTTGGCCTATGTAAGAGAGACCACAATCACATTCAAGCTTGTATACACCCGCATCTTGTAGAGGTATGTGACACTTGACAGGTGGTAAGAATTGACTGATCTTCTTCAGCGGCTTGAAGTAGGTTTTGATTGAAGCTCGCTTCAAGATGTAGCCAATCTTGTCTGTGACTCCTCTTATGTATGGAAGAACAGCAGGTAGACGCTCAACTGTGGCTGGTTTCACGCGGGTTCTGCGACGAGGGCGCGGTACTCGGAGCTTGTTGTCGTGCAGTACTTGCTTAACATGTTGAAGCTCAGCACCCAGGTGTTGTTCATCGCAGATCCCACGTGCTCTCTGAAACAATGATTTACCAACGGTAGATAACTGTGTTGGGTGGTGGTGGGACTCACCATGAAAGTATTTGTCTGTATGGGTTTTCTTCCGATACACAGTGTGACTCAAGGTGTTATTAGGGTTACGGATAACCAAAACATCTAAGAAAGCTAAGGAGTTGTTTGCCTCTGACTCCATAGTGAATTGAATTTTGGGGTTTATGGAGTTAAGATGATTTAAAAATGCTGTGACTTTGTCAGATGGTAGTATTGTGAAAGTATCATCTACGTACCGCTTGTAGAATTTGGGTGTTACGGGTGCAGACTGCAGGGCTCGCTCCTCAAAATCCTCCATGAAGATATCAGCAACAATGGGAGATACTGGGGAGCCCATTGCTACACCATCCACTTGCGTGTAGAAGTTGTTAGGGAGAATTCTTGGGCTGTAGAAATGACTGAGGCTGTTTCCGAAATATAGGTACTGGTTTATTCCAACGGATGATTTGTAACAAATTATAATTAAACGGCGCGCGACGCGTACAATTTTCACAGCTGATCGGTAAGGTGTGTGAGCGGCCCGCGATCCTCGTACGTGGCTGCCCCCCGCGCCGCGCTGTCCCCCCTCCGATGCCATCGCCGGTGGCGCCTCCATCGACGTCGTTCCTATGTTCTAGAGGTTTCCGAACATCCTGCCCGGGTTGAAACATCGTCTTCAATAGGTAAAGGACATATGTTGTTGAAGGCCCTTGTGATGTTGCCCTTCTTGGTTTTGATTTCCGCCACCCTCGTGATGCCGTCAGCACCAGGAAACACCTTGACGATACGGCCTAATAGCCAATGTAGTGGTGGTTGCGTTTTCTCTCTGATCAGAACTAACTGATTCAGCTTAATTTCGCCTGTGGACGCATGCCATCTGGTTCTCTGCTGCAACATGACAACATATTCATGACTGAATCGGTTCCAAAAGTGTTGCCGTAGATGCTCAATTCTTTTGTAGCGGTCCAATCGAGTGATGTTGACGGAGTGTACCTGCGGCTGAGAAACGGATATTAGCGGTCGTCCAATTAAAAAGTGCGAAGGAGTGAGAGCGGTAAGGTCGTCAGGAGACGAAGAAAGAGCAACAAGGGGACGGGAATTTAATATAGCCTCAATTTGGACTAGGTATGTGTTCATCTCCTCATATGTTAGATGAGAAGAATGAACAATGGTTTTTAAGTGTCTTTTTGTAGACTTAACGGCGGCCTCTGTTATACCATTAAAATGTGGACTATAAGGAGGAGTAAAGCTAAACTTTATCGCTTCTTGTGCAAAATAGGTTTCTAAATTTGAATTAGCCAAGAATTGTGCAAGCTCATTAAATACGCCCACAAAAGCTGTGCCGTTATCAGAGAGGATACTGTGTGGTTTACCCCGACGAGCAACGAATCTCTTTAACGCGGCAAGATAGGCGTCTTTGGTGAGATCCGTCACAAGCTCCAGATGAACAGCCTTTACTGCCAAACAGACGAACACACAGATATAGGATTTAATGAGTCTGGCACCTCTGCCTTTACGGTCAGCTATCAGCATTGGTCCGGCGTAGTCGACACTACAATTATAAAACGGAAATTCAAGCTGTGTCCTCGTGCGTGGTAGCTGACCCATGACTGGTTGCACCGCTTGACACCTAAATCTGAAACATTTGACACATTCTCTGAATGTACCTTTAGATAAATTTCTACCTCCTAAAGGCCAGTAAGTTTGACGAATGTGTGATAAAAGAAGTTGTGGCCCTGCATGCATAAGCTTAAGATGTTCACAACGAAATAATATTTTCGTAATGTGATGTTTACTATCTAGCAATATTGGATGTTTTGTGTCGTAACTGTAGTTAGCGTTATCTAACCTGCCACCTACGCGAATTACACCTCGATCATCCATAAATGGAGACAGTGAAGCAAGCCTATTTTTGCTGGATAGTGGCCTTTTTAAACTAAGTGTTTTGTATTCGTCAGAAAACATTTCCATTTGACTAAAACGTAACATAACAGTACATGCTTCATTTAATTCATCACAGGATAAATGACCACACAACCTGCTGTTAGGATTTTTTAAATTAAAAATGAACCTAAGTACATAAGCGAAAATACGTTTTAATTTGTTTATGTTAGATTTATTACTAATCAAACGACTGATAACTGATTGAGTTGATTGACAGTTATCTACTAAATGAACTTTAAATTCAGGTATGTCGGAATTAGAACCCGTATTTGGCATTTTAGGCCAACGATCTTCGCCTAATTTTAAAAACTCTGGGCCCGACCACCACAATTTACAGGTGCCGATTTGATCGGCCCTCAGCCCGCGAGATATGAAGTCGGCCGGGTTCTCTTTCGACGACACGTATCTCCAAGAATTTTCCCCGGTACTTTCTTGTATCTCACTGACACGGTTACGAACAAAAGGCTTTAATTTATTCGGCGATGCAGATAACCAACAGAGAACTATCGTCGAATCACACCAATAATAACACTTATTTATTTTAATAGTTAGTGAGTCTACTACCTTTGCACTCAGTCTTGCTCCCAACAAGGCCCCGCACAGTTCAAGACGGGGTATGGTTGTATGTTTAATGGGAGCTACCTTATTTTTCGAAGTTAAAAGGTGAACGGTTATAGTATCATCATTATTTAGGCAACGAACGTACACACATGCCCCATAGGCACACTCGGATGCATCTGTAAAAATGTGCAACTCAATTATTTTATGATTAACACTAAATGCATGCCGTGGTATGTTTAAATTATTCAAACACGATAACGTAGTGACGAATGACGACCAACATTCTTGAGTGTCACGAGAAACCGGTTCGTCCCACGAACATTTTTCTAACCATAATTTTTGCATTGTTATCTTTGCCAATACGACACACGGCCCTACTAGCCCTAATGGGTCAAAGATTTGACTAATGCAAGATAAAATGTAACGTTTAGTTATTTTATTAGTTGGAGGTAGATTTATAGAAAAAGTTAACTGATCTAAATCGCGAACCCAGTTTAAGCCCAATACTTTAGCAGTGTTATGAGATTGATTACGATTTAAATCCAGAATGTTATTATCATTCTGATCAAGGGATGACAACATAGCCTTCATCACTTGTGGGCTATTAGATTGCCATTTTCTTAATTTGAATTGAGCTGATGCTAAAATCGAACTCACCTCCTTGCATAACAGTATGGTTGCTGACTCAGTGTCACTGCCTCCCAAATAATCATCAACGTACATGTCCCGTTGTATAGCTTGCTTTACGTCATCATTAGACGCCTGTGAAGCGAGACTTACGAGTGCCTTTGTCGCTAAGTATGGTGCCGAAGCGGTGCCATAAGTAACTGTATTAAGAACAAAGGTTTTAAGCGGTTCATGTTGATTAAATCTAAATAGGATTTTTTGTAAAGAGCGTTGAGGTTTATTTAAATCTATAGCTCTATACATTTTCTCTACATCTCCTGATACAACGTATCTATGTTTTCGAAAACGAAGTAAAATAGAATAAAGATCGTCCTGTACAGTCGGACCGATCATTTGTAGGTGATTTAAAGAAATACCTGAAGTCGTCACAGCTGACGCGTCAAAGACAACTCTTAATTTAGTTGTAGTACTTTGCTCGCGCGTAACACCGTGATGTGGTAAATAGTAACTTATGTTATCATTTGAGTTACTAACTTCAGACATATGCCCTAATTGCAAGTACTCGTGCATAAAATCGATATACCTACCTTTGAATAAGGGATCACGTTCAAACCTACGTTCGAGCGAAAGAAATCGAACTTTCGCCATTTGGTATGAGTCACCTAAAACATCTGGTGACTGTTTAAATGGCATTTTAACAATAAAACGCCCGTCTTCGCCACGAGTAGTAGTGCGTAAAAAATGTTCCTCACATGCACGTTCCTCGGCTGACAACGAATGTTTTTCTGATATTGAATCTAGTTCCCAAAACCGAGTGAGTTCAGGTTTTATTTCCTGCACAAAATTACACACTGGTTGGTCACGGGATGGACTAGGTTGCGCAATAAACCCAGAAATAAGCCATCCTAATTTAGATTCGTATAACCTAGGTTGACATTTGCCTAGATTTATTGTGTTAGTACCTAAAATATTCCAGAACTGTTCAGCACCTAGTAAAATGTCTACGCTTGACGGTTTATAATAGTGAGGGTCAGCTAGACAGATGCCTGATGGAAGTGGAATAGTACTTATATCAATTAATGTCGATGGTAATGATTTGGTTATCTCTGGTAATACTAAACAATCAATTGTTGTTTTAAATTTACCCGAGTAAGATTCTAAGGTTAAGGAACAAGACTGTGTGCTTTTACAAGTTTGCTGGTTAATACCCGTTATTCTGGAGTTTACGTTACGTTTAAGTGAACCCAGCTTACCACACAGCTCCTCAGTTATAAAGTTTGCGGTACTGCCGTTGTCCAGCAGCACCCTCGCTACGTGGCTGCGGCCGCTGCTGTCGCGCACCTTCACCCTCGCTGTGGAAAGCAATACGGTGGACGAAGTAGTATTCTGTATAGCTTTGGCAGTTAAAGTAACATTATCTGTTATTTGACTACTGGTAGTCGGCTCGCTGTCTTTGTCTACGTGTAACAGTGTATTATGTTTTGCCTTACAATACTTGCACCGAGCCCACAATTTGCATTTTTGTTCGGAATGGCCCGGGTTTAAACAGTTAAGACAAACCTTGTATTCTTTAGCCTTCTGATTACGAACATCTGACGTCAGTTTTCGAAAACTATCACACTTAAATAAAACATGACTTTGTTTGCACATTGGACAATTTGAGCTCGAAACCTTATTTGAAATATTATTATTATCAGTTGATGTTATGGCAAAACTTTTTTGCTTATTTGATTTATTGTTTGAGGTCTTGTTTTTAATAGCTTCAGAGTCCTCAACTGATTCCAACAAGTCTGCCCTGTTATTTAAAAAAGTTAAAAATTTAGACAATGTAGGTGCCTCGGATAACGTATTTCTAAATTCTTCCCAATGAACGTAAGTTTTAGTATCTAATTTGTGAGCCATTATATAAATAATTAAGGTGTCCCAGTGCTGCGTCGGTTGTCCTAAAATTGTTAAAGCTCTGAGATTTTTTGTAGTACTATCGACTAAATGACGTACTGCTTTACTGGACTCCTTTTCTATTTGATCGACATTAAATAACGATTGAACATGATTATTTACCAAAAGACGATTATTATTGTAACGTTTCGTCAATAAATCCCAGGCGATGCTGTAGTTACCAGAATTAAAATCCAAGCTTCTAATAATTAAGGCAGCAGCACCCTTTAACGAGGACCTCAGATAATGAAATTTACTTATGTCATCCAACAATGTGTTCTTGTGTATAAGAGAATCAAACGTGTCTCTAAACTCGAGCCAATGCTGATAGCTTCCATCAAAATGTGGTAAACTAATCTGTGGTAATTTCACAACACTATGTTTCGACTGTGTGGCGTCATTATTATCTGAAGCTTGTACGGAACTCACCAACACGCTGGCTCTTCGCTCGCTATGCTGACGTCGCACCTCGCGCGCCGATGACACCAAGGAGAAGTATTGGTTTTGAAAGGCTTCGCGATCAGCCAATGCCTCGGCGGAGTCCTCCATCAGCAGCTCGATATCCCCCTGTATTTTATCATAGTCATTGTATAATAAATCCATTTTATCAAGTCGGGTTTCCAGTTCTGTTACTTGTAAATCACTTAATCGTGAACAAGAAAGGACTACATTTAAATAATTGCTGAAAAGCGTAAGTTTAGCTTTACAGCTTGCACGTTTCTTAACTAATTCTTTAAGTTTAGAGTCCATTATTCAAATAAATAATAATTACGTTAATTCGTAACTAATGAGCAAGCACTGCGTTGAATAAATTGCAAAGCGACAGATGTTGACCTTGAGTGAATTAGCGGTCAAGCTAACACGTATCCGTGTAAACAGGTTTCTTATTTTTGCCTGCTACTAATTATGCAGCGATGCACCTACAATAATAGGCTTGAGCGATAACCAGGCTTGAAATATGTGCAACGAAATGAATGCGATGACTAATAAATATGGGGAAAAAAAATGGAACAGATTTAAATGGCCAACAAAGCGGGAAGAATTTAAGAAGTGATAAAGGGCAATGATTAATTGGAACGACACACTATTTACCGATCCGTAGCCACAGTTATCCGTTCTCGTCGATATATTTCTTGGAGACGTGTGCGCCACGTTGGTTTTTTCCTGCGCTGCAAAATCGCCACGCACGCGTCACTGCACGCCTGCCTCCGTTGTTTTTTCTTTCTTGCGAAGGACCACTTTGTTAGGGAGAATTCTTGGGCTGTAGAAATGACTGAGGCTGTTTCCGAAATATAGGTACTGGTTTATTCCAACGGATGATTTGTAACAAATTATAATTAAACGGCGCGCGACGCGTACAATTTTCACAGCTGATCGGTAAGGTGTGTGAGCGGCCCGCGATCCTCGTACGTGGCTGCCCCCCGCGCCGCGCTGTCCCCCCTCCGATGCCATCGCCGGTGGCGCCTCCATCGACGTCGTTCCTATGTTCTAGAGGTTTCCGAACAGAAGTGATTATTCCACAGTAAATAGCCAGATGTTAGGCAATGTTTTAACAGTTCAGCATATTCAGTAGGCATGTTATTCTCTGCTAGTTTCTTAGACACAATCTTGATGCAGTCTTCAACGGGTAAGCATGTAAACAATGACTGAACATCAAAACTGACCATAGTTTCATTGTCAGCTAGTTGTAGGTGTTTTATTTCACTGACAAAATAGTACGAGTCCTTTACATATGCTGCTGTGTTTCCTCTCAATGGTGAAAGTACTTTAGCCAGATGTTGAGCCAATCTGTAGGTTGGTGAGTCGATTTGGCTGACTATTGGTCGCAGCGGAGCATTAGGTTTGTGTATCTTCGGTAGCCCATACAGCTTTGGTGGTTTTGCGCAGCTAGGAACTAGGTATTTTACGTCTAGATTCAATGTTTCGGAGTACTTTTTTATCAAATCACTAGTTGATTTCAATGTTTTTGTTGTGGGGTCTACGACCAATAGTCAGCCAAATCGACTCACCAACCTACAGATTGGCTCAACATCTGGCTAAAGTACTTTCACCATTGAGAGGAAACACAGCAGCATATGTAAAGGACTCGTACTATTTAGTCAGTGAAATAAAACACCTACAACTAGCTGACAATGAAACTATGGTCAGTTTTGATGTTCAGTCATTGTTTACATGCTTACCCGTTGAAGACTGCATCAAGATTGTGTCTAAGAAACTAGCAGAGAATAACATGCCTACTGAATATGCTGAACTGTTAAAACATTGCCTAACATCTGGCTATTTACTGTGGAATAATCACTTCTACACGCAAGTGGATGGTGTAGCAATGGGCTCCCCAGTATCTCCCATTGTTGCTGACATCTTCATGGAGGATTTTGAGGAGCGAGCCCTGCAGTCTGCACCCGTAACACCCAAATTCTACAAGCGGTACGTAGATGATACTTTCACAATACTACCATCTGACAAAGTCACAGCATTTTTAAATCATCTTAACTCCATAAACCCCAAAATTCAATTCACTATGGAGTCAGAGGCAAACAACTCCTTAGCTTTCTTAGATGTTTTGGTTATCCGTAACCCTAATAACACCTTGAGTCACACTGTGTATCGGAAGAAAACCCATACAGACAAATACTTTCATGGTGAGTCCCACCACCACCCAACACAGTTATCTACCGTTGGTAAATCATTGTTTCAGAGAGCACGTGGGATCTGCGATGAACAACACCTGGGTGCTGAGCTTCAACATGTTAAGCAAGTACTGCACGACAACAAGCTCCGAGTACCGCGCCCTCGTCGCAGAACCCGCGTGAAACCAGCCACAGTTGAGCGTCTACCTGCTGTTCTTCCATACATAAGAGGAGTCACAGACAAGATTGGCTACATCTTGAAGCGAGCTTCAATCAAAACCTACTTCAAGCCGCTGAAGAAGATCAGTCAATTCTTACCACCTGTCAAGTGTCACATACCTCTACAAGATGCGGGTGTATACAAGCTTGAATGTGATTGTGGTCTCTCTTACATAGGCCAAACTAAAAGAAGCATAGGGACCCGCGTAAAAGAACACATCGCCGATGTCAAACACCGCCGTTCCAGACAGTCAGCAGTTTGTTAACACACACTAGACAAGGCCCAGCATTACATCAGATTTGATAAACCACAAGTCCTTGCAAGAGAAAACCGATTCCTACCTAGGATGATTCGCGAGGCTATTGAAATTAAAAAACATCCAAATTTCAATAGAGAAGATGGCTGGTGCATACCACCTGCTTGGAATCCCATCATAGAAACTATTAAATCAAAATCCAAGCCTACAACTGCTCGACCTTAGGATACAGTGAGCTCGTTTTGCGTGAATCGGATTGTCAATAATAATCAACAAAATGTAGGGTAGCTGTTTGTAACTAATATATCAAGACGACCAACACCTTAGTCTGCCCGTGACCATGGATGCTGTAAAGGATCCGAAACGTCGGGATTAAATAATATTAATATAACGCGATAAAATCCGTAAAAGTAGTTTTATTTAAATGTCTAATATTCGCGTAAGTGTCAGAAATCAATTTGATGTTTATGCGGTTTTTTTAATAGATAGAGTGATTGAAGAGGGAGGCTTATACGTATATAGGTATAATAACATCTATTAAACTGAGGGGAAATACTGATATCCCGTGCAAAGCCAGAGCGGGTGACTAGTAACTAATAAACAGCAGTTTATACTCTGGCTAGTGGCTAATCCAGGATGCTTTTAATCCTACATAATAATGTATCAAGGTGGTAAAAAACAATATGGCTAAACAGATAATACAGGCTCATCATGTAAAATGGAATATAATTATGATAAAATTCAGAGACTAGAATGATCTTGATATGGCTAAACAGATAATACAGGCTCATCATGTAAAATGGAATATAATTATGATAAAATTCAGAGACTAGAATGATCTTGTAAACACTGTAATTTAACCCAGCGGTTCCCAAATGGGGTTCCGCGGAACCCTGAGGTTCCGTGACAGGCCCTCAGGGGTTCCGTGGAAAATTCAAGATTTCCATATGATAAATCGTTTCACTTTTGACAATATTAAATTATTATTCATTTTCAATTAAATTGTTTTAAATATTGCATTCCAAAATTCCATTTAGGCACCATGTAGGTGGGTACCACTCGGGAGTGTAAGTCTCGTACTTTCGCGACAAGTGGCGTGGGAAGGCCACGGCAGCAGATAATTTAATTCCGTTTTTTAGTAGATTTAAATTGTAGATTAACTTAATACCTCCAGGTCTTCGGCAATCGGCAAAAGTAGGTAGCGAGTCGGCCAAAAATCACCGCATTTTTTGGGCTTATTTCATCGCCAGGATTATACGTTTTCATACATTTGACAGGACGTGAAATGACACGGCATACGAGTATTCCCAGTGGCTATTTTTACCATGAATCAAAGTGTGACATTATTTCCAATTTTTGCACCTCCACGAATCCGAAAATTTCGCGCTCGCTTCGCTCGCGACTCCATGTTACATGTGAAGCTTTTACGTTCGTTTAATTGCTCAAGTATCCAACACCGAAAAAAATCGCGCTCTTCCGTCGAGGTTTCCTTTAATGTTTATTTTTTATTCCTCTGGTTCAGAAAAAGCAATAGCGCTTTCTTCGCTAGCTGCTTATTCATTTGCATTTGCTTTTTTGTGTGGATATTGTACTTTTTGGGACCTTATTAATTTACGGTGGTTTTGTTTATTTTGTGTAGGTACTTAAACTAAAAAAAAATCACGCTCGCTTCGCTCGCGATACCGGCTACTACTGAATGTCTTTCAATGCTAGCGGGTGCTTGGAACTTCTTCTTTTAATTAAAAAAAATCGCGCTCGCTCGCCTCGCACCTGTACAAACCCAATCTATTTCTTTTTGCGTTTACTTTGTTAGTCTTCAAACTGAAAACTATTCACATAATACACAAAGTCAAGGGCGGCTAAATTGTTTTCTGGCCCGTGTGGCAGATAGCTATGCTACGCCTGAGTATACTGAATATGTCTCTAACCATCATTTGGTGCGCCACCTACCACGCGGCACGAGCCATACCTAAGTGTATTTACGTCTTTAGTTTACTTCTTACTTAAGCTAAGGTTCCGCCGGAAAATGGTGAAACGAAAAGGGTTCCGAAGCCAAAAGAATTCGGGAACCGCTGATTTAACCCATTGTATGACGGTGCGCAGATATACGCGAATGAATTGAGATTATTATTTTTTTTTAATAAAAAATATTTCTGAGTCAACTTACTAGAGATCTTTTACATTCAAAGAAGCTTTGCCTCAGCTGAATACATTCGTCTGGAATCGTTCCATCTTTTAGACATTCTCTAGGTGTTTTCCTATCCTGTAAATAGATATTTCATGGTTAGTAATTCTACAAGATATCATAAATTTTATTGAAATATAAAGGAAAGGTATGGGTTAGTCAGTGAGTCGTCTTAGGACGCAAGTATATCCTCATATTAATAAGGATAAACGTTCATCTATTTAATATCCAATTTAAATATAACCTTTGGATAAATTTTGAGCGATATGTAAAAAAATGTTTTGATAGGAACTAACCTTTTTGCAACAATCACTTGCGAGTAAACACAGTTTGAGATCAGCTCTAATTCCCGCGCATGGTGATTTGTCGGCTAAGCCGATCTCATCTGGTGCAAATGTAACCATTTTTATTAATTATTTCACTGATTTGTTGATAAAAGATTGATTTTCAAGTTTATCAATACCCTGTTGACATAATTCAAACTCAGAATCAAGATGACAAATGATATTTTGACGTTCATGACAAATAACTGACAGAGAAAACCATAGAGAAAACTCAAAAATGTTTTTCCATTTCCCCAAGGATTGCATTTATTCATCAATATTTTCTGTGTACTGTTAATACTATTTCTTATCAGTATTATTTTACGCGCACCTTTATAAAAAAATAAGTTACAGAAACTTGAACATTGTTTTGTGGTAATTTTTATCATATTCTAGAACATTTTGTTTTTCTGGGAATTTGTGGTTTCTGTTTCTGTCAGACAGTTCATTGTCATTGATAAGGTTGTTATGTTATCATTATCAGCTGTGTTGTTTGAGTTCAGTGCCCATTGCCCCCAGTAGAGTTACTATTTTCCATGAACTTTAGAGTTTAATAAACATGAGGAAAGTGCTCCCTGTTATCTCAAGAAAACTTTCGCACGTGTGTAGTTTGAAACCGTATAAGGAGACGAAATGGTTGATGCCAAATGGGAATCCCACTGGAGCGTACATTTACAACTGTGTCGCAGATCAAAAAGTTCCTGTGATTCTGAATGACCCTCACATCGCTACTTGGTATTCCTGTGGACCGACAGTATACGACTCTGCTCACATAGGCCACGCCAGCTGCTATGTAAAACTAGACATCATCCAGCGAATCATAAAATCATTTTTCAACATAAAACTTGTGACGGCGATGGGAATAACCGATATCGATGACAAAATCATCAAAAAAGCCCTCGAAACGAAAACAAACTTTCAAAACATCGCTAAAGAATACGAACACGAGTTTTGGCTCGACATGTCTTCTCTAAACATTGAGAAACCTGTAATTATTACCAGAGTATCAGAACATATGAACTCTATTTCAAGTTTCGTGCAACAACTTATTGACAAAGATATGGCTTATGTGACTATGGATGGGTCAGTTTATTTTGACACAACCAAATATCCTGCGTATGGTAAATTACAAAGACCTCAAATTGAAGGTGAGGCAGCTAATGAAGAAAAGAGGAATAAAACTGATTTTGCTTTATGGAAAGGTTATAAGCCTAATGAACCTTCTTGGGATGTGCCTTGGGGAAAGGGTAGGCCTGGATGGCACATTGAATGCTCTGCAATGGTCAGTAAAGTGTTTGGGTCACAAATAGACTTCCATGCAGGAGGCATTGACCTTCAGTTCCCACACCATGAGAATGAGGAAGCTCAGTCATGTGCTTACCACAACACAAGGCAGTGGGCCAACTACTGGATCCATGTTGGCCACCTACATGTGAAAGGAGATACAAAAATGTCCAAATCTTTGAAAAATACAATAACAATACCAGAATTACTAGAATCGTACAGTGCTGATGTGTTCAGGATGGCCTGCCTAACTTCCAGTTACCGGTATCCAATGGAATACAGTCCAGAAGTTATGAAAACAGCTGAAGAAGTTCTAAACAAATTTAAATTCTTCCTCAAAGACGCATTTATTTATGTCAATAACAATGCAGTGAGTAATGGAGATTACAAAGATAAGATATTGGATGATTTACAGAAAGTCGAGGAGGCTAATATTGAGGCACTGAAATCTGATTTTAATACTGCAACTTGTATTAATAATCTCTTGTCATTAGTTAGCGACGCAAACAGAGTTATCAAAGCTGATACTTCAGAATATTATCCAGTACCTATTGTGTTAATAGCTGATTATATAACAAGTATGTTGACTGGATTTGGGATGAAGCTTCAAGAGTCAGCACAAGACAGCGTACTATCAAACTCATTAATAGACACACTCGTTGAATTTAGACATACAGTGAGATTGAATGCTCTATCACGAAAGGATCAAGAGGTATTGCAAGCCTGCGATATTGTTAGAGATAAAATGAAGAAAATCAAAGTACAGATCAATGATAGCAATAAAATGTCTTCTTGGGTTTCTACGTAACAGATTTTAAAGGTTTTGTAAAACTAGATATATGTACTGTTGTTTAATGATAGTAAATTACTTTTTTTTATTCATTTATTTCAGGCAACTTTGGTCTTTGACTTATAATTATTGACTATTGGTATTTATACGTAAAATCATTGAATCAGTTTTATCATTTGTCATGTGACCACATTGATAGACTATAAAACTGTCAATAAATATAATTGACCTTGGTAAAATTGTTATCAAGTGGTTTTATTACTGAGCTTTATTCTATATTTTGTGATCAATAACTTACCTAATCTACTACTAACGTTACTAATATTAAAATAAAAATATATCACCACTGTTCATTCAAGTTTTTATTATCGATAATTAACTTACATTCAAGTCCATTGACTAGACGATGCTGAGAGATTTCAGGGGTCTATAAAAGTCGTAAGAATATAAATTAAAAATAAAACTTTCCTTTATGGCAAGTTCAGTTTTCTTATAATTGTTCAGGGTAACATATTGTGCCTTATCTTGGTTTCGAATAGAATTTTGGCGTTACTACATTACGTCGCACTTTATACATGTAACCCATTGTCCCATGTTACCAAACATTTCGTGCAATACTATACATGGTCAAAGCTATATATTCTATAGCACTAATCGCTCACCTAAGACAGAGTTCAAAGGTCTGCAAGCAATGGTGTAATTGCCATCAGTCTTATAATAATTTTACATTCAATGCTATGTAACGTTGTTACTTTGTTCAGAAACCAAATATATGAGCGCAGTTCTTCACAAATATTAAGTACAATTGACACAAAAATGAGATATTCAACAAATTACAGGGTTCTAGCACAACTTGCTTCATTGTGTTGGGTTCATATATTAATTATGGAATGTTCATAATTGACAGGGCAATTTCCAAGATATGAAATAATATTGGTAAAAAAGATTGGATTCTATAGTAAAGTTTACTGAAAAGATATCAAGCTAAAGAGGCTATAGTATGGAAGACTTATATGCTAAGAAGTAAAAAATCTGGAAATTGGTTAGAATCTGGAAATATTGCCTCAATAAAAACGACACAGATCTACTGACTAAATTCTACTTTGTCTACTGTATTCTTCACTAAAAAGTATCTAATATAACGAACACAATTTCTACTTAAAAAAAAAAAAGAAAATAGAATTCAAATATCGAACCCAACACGCGAAGAAGGCCGCACCAAGATTTAGAAAAAGAATTTTGTGCGCGGGCAACATTCACCTTAGGAATAAATAAACAAAACTTAGAAACTTAATTGGAGACTGGTTGTAACGAGCCGTTCTTGTCTTGTATCATATTTTCTGCTTTATAAACTTTCCATGCGACGAGGTAATCTCGCACCATTTTGAATAGTGTGTAGTAGTTTATGAAGAGAAGTATGACTATTGCTAGGAAGTTGTGCCACTGGATTGAACTGAAGAGTAGACACAGTTGGAGGACTATTAGTGATAGTTGTAGGCATAGTGTCCCGCATAACAGGAGCGAGGGGTTTGCGAACACAGTCTGTGGAAAACAAATTGGAAATTAGTTAATGTTGGAAAAAAATAGCTTACAACAATGCCTTAGCTTACAACATCCCCACGGTCGAGTACGACCATTCAAGTTTTGACTCAAAACTGTCATTTTTATGCGGTAATATCTTCGCAATCACATTACCGAGGGGTGAATAATAACCACAGTGTACATAAATATCTGGATGATCAATTATCCTGATATGAAAATGATCTTTACCTACTAACATTTAAAAAAGAGAAAGTAACTTTAAATCAATTTATCAAGGTGGTCTTGTACATATATAACATAAGGCCACTATTTATTATAATACTGCTACGTACATGAAACCGGCCATGCACAACATTAGCCGGGTCGGCGGCGACTGTCGGCGTGACGGCGATGTAGTAGCGGCCGTCCAGCGACACGCGGGCGCCGCGGGAGAACATGCGGTCTGCACACCACGTCGGTACTTCATTGCTTTCTGTAATACAAGTTAAAATAGGGTATAAAATATTATATTTACACGCACTACGCATGTGGCATAGTATGTGACTACGCCATATGTGCAGTTGTCAGTATCATATCAGGTATCCTAGTATTTGACAAGGATTCCTGTGCTATTGTTGTCGGGTCACTGCGTATTTTGTGACTACAATATCTGTGCAATTGTTTCTCGTAGCCGCGTAGTGTTTTTCAAAAATCAAAAGTCATTTTCATCATTATCATTCAAAGTAGGCTGAAAATCAGCACTTTTTGAACGTCAAATCTACAAAAGACAGCCCCCAAAACGCCCGCCCTTCACCACTTCCTATGTGTTTTTGACTACGATACCTGTGCAATTGTTACGCGTAGCCGCGTATTATGTGGCTACGTTATCTGTGCAATTGTTTCTCGTAGCCGCATAGTACGTGACTACGATATTTGCGCAATTGTTTCGCATAGCCACGTAGTATGTGACTACGATACCCATGCAATTGTTTCGCGTAGCAGCGTAGTACGTGACTATGATACCTGTGCAATTGTTTCGTGTAGCCGCGTAGTATGTGACTACGATACCTTTGCAATGGTTTATCGTAGCAGCTTAGTATAATACGTGACTACGATGCCGGTGCAAATATTTTGTATGACTACGATACCTGTGCAATTGTTTCTCGTAGCCGCGTAGTACGTGACTACGATACCTGTGCAATTGTTTCGCGTAGCTGCGTAGTGTTTGACTACGATTCCTGCGCAATTGTTTCTTTGTTTCTCGTAGCCGCGTAGCATACCTGTGAAGTTGTTGTCGGGTCGCCAGCGGCCGAGATGCGCGGCGGCGCGGTGCGGCACATCGCAGTAGTGCGCGGACACGAGCTGGCTCACGTAGCGCGCGAACAGACCCGCCCACACGAACGCCGTCTGCTGCGACGCCGCGTATACTTCGTAGTATAGGTATGACTACGGAGGACAAACATTAATAAGGTCAATATTTAGTGACAGCCAGTGCGGAAAGGCATAATCGAACGTGAAGCAAAGAAAGCAACGTCGAAATCTTGAGAGGACAAAAACCGACTTCCCAAAACACTAAAAAGCAAAAAAAAACTATTTTTAGGTGCATCGGCCTAGAAGTCGGTGTCTAATGGATGTTACTAAGTTAATTTTGCCACCGACTTCTAGGCCGATGCACCTAAAAATAGTTTTTTTTTGCTTTTTAGTGTTTTGGGAAGTCGGTTTAATTTTTTTGTAAAAAAGTTTTTTATTTAAAGCTTTTCAGTGATACGAATAGTTGTCACTATCCATACAAGTTGGAAGTTCTCATCTATACAAAGAATATAAGTCCAAATACGAGGTATTTTACATATTCAGTTGTCGAGTTCCCTCGACTTTCTCTGGTCTCCATCAACAGGTCAGCTCCAAACCTTCACTGTTGCAAAGGTCTTGTCAATACAAATTATTATTTAAGCCCAAACACGAGGTAGTTTACATATTCAGTTGTCGAGTTCCCTCGACTTTCTCTGGTCTCCATCATCATCAGGTCAGCTCCAAACCTTCACTGTTGCAAAGGTCTTGTCAATAAAAATAATTTAAGCCCAAACACGAGGTAGTTTACATATTCAGTTGTCGAGTTCCCTCGACTTTCTCTGGTCTCCATCATCATCAGGTCAGCTCCAAACCTTCACTGTTGCAAAGGTCTTGTCAATACAAATAATTTAAGCCCAAACACGAGGTAGTTTACATATTCAGTTGTCGAGTTCCCTCGACCCTCTCTGGTTTCCATCATCAGATCAGCTCCAAATATTCACTGTTGAATAGTGCTTTTAGGCGTACACCTGAGTGTCAAGTTTTTACCATATGTATGCCTACAACTTTCGAAGGTTGCCCTCGATTTCTCAGGGTTTCCATCATCAGATCCTGACCTGATGACTATGGGACCAACTGGCAGCTATTCCGAGTCGAACAAAAAAAGAATCACTTAAATCGGTCTGTAAACCTCTGAGTAATCGATGTACATACATAGAAAAAAAAAAAAAAAAAAAAACATACCGGCCGAATTGATAACCTCCTCCTTTTTGGGAAGTCGGTTAAAAAGTGAGAAAGTCTTAAGACGAAAAGGTCAAAAGTCAATGGGAATTAAAAAAGAGTTTACGACCGCTTGGACAAACAAAGTACAATTAAAAAAAAAAAACAATCAAAAATAAATAGAGATAGTTGGTTCAAATTTTTTCTATTTACTCACCTGTGCAAAACAGCACGGTATAAAACTCGAATAGTAAGCCCCGACCACAGAGTTGAAAATGATCTTCTTCATCCTCACATTGAAGTCTTGTCTCAACGCCTCGACCTCTGTGCGTATCTGTGCCGCGTCGTGAGTGCAGCAGTGGAGTGGCGGGTCCGCGTTATTTAGCTCCAAGAACGGACTCGATTGTAGACCGAAGAGAAGGAAGTAGATTACAGCTCTGGGGATATAAAAACATTCATTTTAATTCAATTTCGCTAAGGATGCTGTCATCCGAAGAGATCGCCGATTTGGTCACTCGGCGGTGGCGTGGTTTGGTTATATGTAGTTATCGTTAGATAGTTCAACCCACCCTAAATGTATTTGTTATAGTGCACTTTCATTGCTTTATTTGCTTAGCTTTATCCTCATTTTTTCCCTGAATAGGTAAAAGTATTTATAAAATGTAACAGGTATGCCGAATAATAGAATATCCCACATGATTCAATTTCTGTCTCGTTTTTCAGTCACTCTTCATTTCAGAAAATCTTTAAGTAAGACTTAAAATTAAGTTATGTTTCAGTATTTCAGGAATAGAACATAATTCTGGCACAAACTTTCAAAATACGTGCAAAATATTAATTTTACTTACGGATAGCACAGGTAGAATATTTTCACCATTGGATACTTGAGCATGATAAAGTAGGTGCACCAAGATAAAGCGCCGAGCACCACGCCCAGTATAAACATTCTGAAAACAAATTAACAAGATTACTATATTTTGGATATTTTTTTTACCCAGTCAACAGTTAAAGAATTTCTAATTTACTGCTTCTTCACAGCGAAGACACAGAAAGTAGGCTGGCAGGCACGGCTATTGCTTGCAATAAGCTATGCCAAGTTTCCTCAAAATTCATGCCAGTAGTTTTTACTTGAAAGAGTAACAAACATACATACCCTTAGTATATATGCATCCTTAAGCTTTCGCATTTATAATACTAGCAAGGTCAAAAATAATTAGTCTGCATTTTATACAGCAACAAAAGTTCTATTTTGTCCTTGAAATACACGATTATACTTTTTTTCTTTCAATTATAGAATAATATTGTAGAATGAGCATAAAAGTTCTTACCTGGCAGCAATAGTAGCATGAGGAATAAGTTTAGGCGCGATCACAAATCTGAGGATGGCTAGGCAGATACTGAGCAGTAGTTTACGGGATATTATCGTTACTATAAATGCCACCAAGTGAGGATCTATCAAGTAGAAATTCTGTAAACATAAAAAACAACATGTACTTAATAAATTGGAAAAAAATTTGGACTGACTTGGCATTACAGATAATTTAATCTGTAAATAGATAATTCAGTTTAATCTTCAAATGTGTTTGTTTCTAAAATTGGTGTTTTTTTTTCATAGACTGTCATTCTAGTGTATTCACTATTGACCTTGTAGATTTTATCACAGAACAAATATAGACCCAATGTTTCAGCTATTTATATAATCAATCAATGACACATAAAAGTTATTATTTGTCACAAGTGCTAAACAAACAAAGAAACCAAGGATTTCTTAGATATGTCAACTATTTGTGGAATAACATCCTGTAAACAATATAAACCTGATAAATACACATGATTGAATATCTTTTCTTTAAATTATTGTTACAATTATAAATTGCTTACAATTGAGGTTTCTCAATTGTAAGCCTGTAAACTTTGAATGGCCCATAATTAAATTAAAACTATTATGTATTTATTGTGCAGTGACATAAAGCCTAGCTAATAAATTCTATTCTTACTAGCATAAATTTCAAAATTCTACATTAAGGAATAAATACCATTAAGGAGGAAAACTGCTTAAATACTTTTCCTCAAATATTTGTTAAAATACTAGCCTGACCATAATACTTATGGAGTCTGACCATATTACTTCCTATTATTATAAAAAAAATACATTAGGAAACTTACCATAGCCTGATTAGTATAAGAATGAGGTAACCACCAAGCAGTCCTGTACAAGTTCAGGAACTGTAGGCCAGTAGCTACCAGAGTGAAGACAAAAGTCATAGCTTCAAACAGAAGGGTCCCATCCTGAGGGATGTAGGGGAAGGGAATATGTTTGGGGGCCACTGGCCCTTCAGCTAACTTCACATCGGGAAGATTCACGGTGGGAGCAGTGGTAGGCGGGGTGCGTGCTGGACGACCTATGCGCTTACCACCTCCATTCATTTCTTCATCTGGTACTGGGAGTGCTCCCTGGGAAAATAATGTTGATATTACTTACTGACTCATGTTTAACTGGATCTACATGTGTGTGTTTATGCATGTGTAAAAACAAACAAGGAATTCAAAGTATTTTTGTCCATAATTGTTATTGTATTTGTGTTTTCTATTGTTGTAAATTATGCAAACTGGTGAGGTTTTAACGTCATCTTCTATAGAACTAAAGTACTAGTACTAGTGATAAATACTTCTTGAAATTACCATGTAATTTAAAAAGCCCTTACAGTACAGGCAGAGTTACTATTTACCTTCTTGTTCACACCAGAAGCCTTTTTAGATCCAGGCGGCATCATTTTACAGGCTATGGGCGGCAAGGGCCGCTTGATAAGCGGGTCTTTAATGATTTTTCGCCGTCTAGAGACGGCTGTAGACGAGGTATTGCTAACTTGCGAGTTTGCCCAGCGTCTAGCCAGAAGTATCGTCAGGCAGCCAACGACCGCTGGTAAGAAGAACACGACAAAAGGTCCACTTTCATTTTCCGTACAACTCATCACTCACATGTTAAAATGTTTTATAAATTGTCACAATATTGTTTTATTTCGATTATTTTCGATCAACACACACACTGCTGCACGATCGACGAATCTATAATAGCTGTCAATGTCAAACACTGTTTCTTTATCGTTTCTGACTACGGAAATACAACTATGCAGCCTAGCTCATCATCATTAAGGAGATGGCCAAAGGAGATGGCCAAAGGAGATGGCCAAAAAAACACCCAGAGTCGACAGAAACTTCATATGTACGATTGGATTCAGTATAATGTAAGGATTAAAAAAAGTATTTCATATCATCTAAAAACCATGGGGTTCTCTTTTTATAACGTTTTTTCGATCATGATTTTAGTTCACAGAAAAGTTTACTTTTACCGTTTCATGTTCATTAGAAGTTGAATGCAGACTCATGATTGGACCGTTTTGCATCGCTAAGTCATTTGTTACATTTGACAATGTCACATGGCGCGATTTTCAAAGACAATTTTTAAAAAGACGTTTCATAGCCAGTTGTGAAGGTTGCATATAACTGCGAAACCTCTCCAAGTATGTAAGGTCGGTGCTTTCGTGTTTGGAGTGGTTAAATATAAGACCTTTTAATCACCAGGCAATCTCAGTAACTATGGGGATATTACTGTTGGCTAGTATAATCTTAGTGTACATAGATTTTTTTTTATGTTCCTTGATGTAAATGATCTTTAAAATCAATATAAATTCAACGACCTATTTTTGTGAAAATATGATATAGCTCCTATACCCCATGGATTTCAGGCTGGAGTTTTTGGCACCATCAAAGGTCTATCATAATGAACCTATTGGTAAGCATTTCATTGCTGTCGATTTTGGGTTTTTTTACTATGAAAATTTGGCCATCTCCTTTTCATAGAAAAAAAACCCAGAATCGACAGCAATGAAATGGTTACCAATAGGTTCTTTATGATAGACCTTTGATGGTGCCAAAAAATCCAGACTGAAATCCATGGGGTATAGGAGCTATTTCATATTATCGCAAAAATAGGTTATGTTGAATATATGTTGATTTTAAAGATTATTAACATCAAGGCATAAAAAAGCAAAGTAAACTAACATTATACAAGCCACTAGTAATAACCCCATAGTTTCAGAGTTGGCCTGGTGATTAAAAGGTCTTGTATTTAACCACTCCAGATACGATTAAGCACCGACCTTACCTACTTGGAGAGGTTTCGCAGTTCCATGCAACCTTCACAACTGGCTATGAAATGTTTTTCGAGAAATTGTCTTTGAAAATCGCGCCATGTGACATTGTCAAATATAACAAATGACTTAGCAATGTAAAACGGTCCAATCACGAGTCTGCATTCAACTTCTAACGAACATCAAACAGTAAAAGTAAACTTTTTTGTGAACTAAAATCTTGATCGAAAAAACGTTACAAAAAGAGAACCCCATGGTATTTAGATGATTTGAAATACTTTTTAAAATCCACAAATTATACTGAATCCAATCATATATATGAAGTTCCTGTCGACTCTGGGTGTTTTTTTGGCCATCTCCTTTTCATAGAAAAAAAACCCAGAATCGACAGCAATGAAATGGTTACCAATAGGTTCTTTATGATAGACCTTTGATGGTGCCAAAAAATCCAGACTGAAATCCATGGGGTATAGGAGCTATTTCATATTATCGCAAAAATAGGTTATGTTGAATATATGTTGATTTTAAAGATTATTAACATCAAAGGACATAAAAAAGCAAAGTAAACTAACATTATACTAGCCACTAGTAATAACCCCATAGTTTCAGAGTTGGCCTGGTGATTAAAAGGTCTTGTATTTAACCACTCCAGATACGATTAAGCACCGACCTTACCTACTTGGAGAGGTTTCGCAGTTACATGCAACCTTCACAACTGGATATGATATGTTTTTGGAGAAATTGTCTTTGAAAATCGCGCCATGTGACATTGTCAAATATAACAAATGACTTAGCAATGCAAAACGGTCCAATCACGAGTCTGCATTCAACTTCTAACGAACATCAAACAGTAAAAGTAAACTTTTTTGTGAACTAAAATCTTGATCGAAAAATCGTTATAAAAAGAGAACCCCATGGTTTTTAGATGATTTGAAATACTTTTTAAAATCCACAAATTATACTGAATCCAATCATCCATATGAAGTTCCTGTCGACTCTGGGTGTTTTTTTGGCCATCTCCTTTAAGAGCCCAGCTCTTGTCGGTGCAGCTCGCAGACGTCCAAGATATAGCTACATCAGCCTATCTGTCGTACGAAAATGCAAAAAGCTTAGTACTCCGTTTTGAAATATACGTGTATTTGACGTTTATTGTATCTGTATGTATTTTGACGCAATCGATTTCCCAATATTATTTTCCGATTTCAATGTGAGTGCCGGCTTTTGCTTACATGAAAATCATGTAAAATGTTACCTTTATTTATCACTGAATAGCTATAGATAAGTTTCAGTGATGTCTTTCACAGTGCTCTGCTCATTTGTGATAACATTTTACGTCGTGATATGGTTTTTTGACTCGTTTTTCAAGGTATTATGCTGCAATGGTTATGAAATAGGTACTTCAAGTTAATGTGTTTAATTATTGATGGAAACGTTATTTATTTCAGAGTTGTATGCACTACCCGTACTATGCTTTCTTGGAAGGAACCGGACTAAAGATAGGAATTCTCAATTTCACATGGACAACAACTGCTTTCAACAGGTTTCTTTATAGATGGAGTAAGAACTTGACAAGAGTGCTTCAGAAATGGTACACTTGCGGCTACATAATCACCATCTGGATATTCTTACCCTTTGCACTGTGGACTCTACTCACATTCATTTTCGACCACTTCTATGAGACTATTCAAATCAGCAATGTGCCTGAAGTGAAGGCCATGTTACCTGGTGTAAATATTCCGGCGTCAGACTTCTGGGTGTACTTCTTAGCTATAGGATTCAGCACAGTGTTCCATGAACTGGGCCATGCTCTGGCTGCAGCTCAAGAAGATGTACAACTCATATCTGTTGGTGTCTATGTGTTCACTATTATACCAATAGCATTTGTACAAATGAATTCTGACCATCTAAACAGCTTAGCTATTACAAAGAGGTTGAGGATATACTGTGCGGGAATTTGGCACAACATAGTCACTGCATTTGTTGCCTTACTATTATTCTTTTCTGCACCAATTTTGTTCAACATAGCTTATGAGACAGGCATTGGTGTTAGAATAACCGGATTTACTGATGACTCCCCACTAAAAGATATTAGGGGTCTAGATAAAGATGACATAGTAACAGCGATTACTAATTGTGAAATCAAAACTGCTGGAGATTGGACATATTGCCTTCATATGGCACATGACCGGTTTGGAATATGCACTAGTGCAGAGTTTGTGGCCCAAAATGATGAAATCATGATGGAAACTATCAAAGAGAATGATGTTGTTGAGTGTTGTCGGAAAGATGATTTGTACAGCTTCTGTTTTGAGTACATGGAGCCTAAAGTAGTGGCAGACTCAGTGTTGCCAGGTCAATACTCCTGCTTGAAACCAAGAGATATGGTTAAAGAAAAGTTCATAAAGTGCACGGAACCAGGTGGTTATTCTTGTCCTAGAGGCATGCACTGCTTGAAGCCTTCCCTAAACAACCATACTCACTTGATAGTCATTGAGAGAAAGGATAAACATGCTGTTCTATATTTAGGGTTGCCATATGATTTACATAAAACTGTTTTCATTGACCAGTATTTTCCAAGACTAGCAGTATTCTCATTTTTCTCACCAGCTCAGTTTGAAAAACTGTTGAGATACATATTCATATTTTCAATGGGAATTGGGTTCATAAATGTTATACCGTGTTATGGTATGGATGGCCATCACATAACAAGGAGTTTGATTCAGATTTTAGCAAAGTTTTTGAACAAAAATGGTGATTTTGTGACATTTTTTACAGTGTTTACTATAGTTGTTGGCACTGGGGTCACAGGGCCTATTTTAATTTATTTATTCTATCAAGCTATTTATTCAGATCCATAGATTGTTACTTAATTATTTCAAAGGCAACAAGTGCTTTGGCAATATAAAGTCTGATACTCTGGGTGTATGTTTTAAGTACACAAGGAGGATTTAATGCATTATAAAATAATATAGAAACTGTAGTTGCACAGCAGAGCAGAGATAGGCAAATGATCTCAACATCACACACTTCAAGCTTTATGCTGATATAAAATTGTTAATTGATTATTTCAAAATCAGTTTTGCCCATATCTTTGCGAACAAGATGTAGTGCTGAGCATCCAAGACTTATATGTTAATACAATATCTAGACTGCATTTAAAAATATTTATACCTAGTATAGTATACTTGTGTGAAAGTTATTTATTCCTAGAATAATAAAACAATGTGCCCTAAACTTTGATGTTGAAGGGAAAAGGGCTATGGTTGTGTACTTCTGCATGACTTGGGATGGAACAAAAACATTCTAAATTATATGCACTCAGCTGTATATGTATGTATATTACAATTTATTGTATTAACTTTCTTTTGTAAATAGCTATATTATGAACTAAGCTTTAGTGTAATCATAATTTTTATTATTTACTTACATTAATTTGAACAACATGATTTAGTTTTAAACATGTATGTAAAAACTTAATAAAAGTTTTATACACTGAGCCATTTTTATTACTTTATTAATTTGCAATTACACAATTTTCAGGTAGGTAGAAACGTGTTTTATTTTTGTTTGTTTAAGGTCCAGAGACAAAATATTTGCACTTTTTTTTGTCTAACTATTAAATAAAACTAGATCACAAAACTTAAAAATATTCAACAAAGACTAAAATTCTATGTTTTTCAACTTTTACTTAAAGCCAATGATTTTTTCAAGTCATTCAAGGATTTCTTTCCATGCTGCAACATAGCTTTTATGGCGATTTCGTCTGTATGGTGCATATTGTTTCTAAAATCTGCTCGGGCCCAGTCTCTTAGGTCAGCCTTCGTCCTTTCGTCTTGAACTAGTTTAAGGGTTCGAAATATTTCTCTGTATAGTTTTAGCACTTCTTGACGCAGCATGAACTGGAAAAATATGAAACAATGTTAACAAAACAATTGTTTGTGTGTCATCATCTGCAACGAATTTTTGATAGGCATCTATTTTAGTCGCTGCAGATTGGAAATGACGTTTTATTGCAGTAGACGGCTGAATAAAATGTTGTAATTATATTCAGGAGAAGTTTATTTACAATAGTACAAGTATTTCGGCTGCCAAGATTACGAATATATTCTCAATTTCTCACTCACCTGCTTCAAACTCAAGGTAGCTTTCGGTAACTTGGAAGACATTCTTCGCCAGTATTGGTTAATAAGGTTATTATTTACGCAGTAGTTTGTTTTATTATATTTTATTCATCGTTAACTTATTTTTAGAACGTTAGACATTGCATTAAATAACATAACCTCTCAAGCAAGATCAGCTGTTTTTGACAGTGACATAAAGGGGGCTGCCAGTGCCAATGTTTGTTTCTACAAAAATGTAAATTAATTTCCCCAAGATATGGGACAAATATAACTCGAATATACAGGTACAAATTCTAGTAATTTCAAAATATGTTAACGAGAAGTTTGAACTTTATGAGCCATATTTATTTGTTATCGCTACATGGAAGAAAAAAAAATCCTAAAATTAATGGTGTGCCTTTTTGATTGAATGAACTAAGAAAGTTAAGTTAGACACTGTTGCCCAAATTATTCCCTGTCACAGCTGAAACTAAATTAAGTCTATTAATACACGCCCGTTGTGTCTTGATGACCCTTGATTTTGCTACTTTGCAACGCCTAAATAAAACGTTCAAAGTCGTTTATGTCGTAGACAAAATAAGTTCAGTCCGTGAGGTGGGTTATCATCACTTAACCATAGTGCTACTGCCCTGGAAAAGGTTCTTAGGAGGAATTTGACTTGATCGGTGTTTTCACTAGTCAGTACCTTCCAGTTTCCAGTCCACCCCTGCCCGAAAGATCTACTTAGGTAGAGATTACAAGCACGTCCCGGATTGGACTCCTGGGTGTTGTCGCAAATCGCGTTATCGGTTATTATTACTTTCTCATCTCATCAAGAATCTTTATATATTAGCCAGCCCAGGATTTGGTTGGCAAGCTTTGGGTGAATAATTAAAATTTCTTACTTTATACGTTATGGATTTATACGGTAAGTACTTACGCGATATAAAGCGATCATGATCATCAAAACATACCGACAGTAAACAACTCGGATAAAAAATAACTGATTTTGTGTAGACATTGCGCAAATAGCGGTTTGCCAATTGAGACTCAACGGCGGATCCAGGGGGTAGGTCACAAGGTCATGACCCCCCCCTGGGCCAGGTCCAGGACCTAGGTGGACCACTAATTGAAATAGTTAGACACGATGTTTTATGTTTTTATTCCTAGGTATACATTTATTATTTAGTATTATAAGATAATTTTTATTCCGAGATAATACCTAGGTAGATAGATAGATAGAGGGAGAGTAGTTTTGCTGAAAAATTCGTGCTCGCAGCGCTCGCTCACTATTCTTTATTTACTCTTTATCCGTACCCAAAAGGAGGAAACAGGACCATGTTATAAAGAATCCGCTGTCCGGGTTGTCTACATGCTGTAGAACTCTCATGAACCCTTACCTATAGTAAGACAATAGAAATTTTCACAGAAAATGTTTTACTGTTGCCGCAATAAAAAAATACAAATTATGCGCCCTTTTCTACGTACACAATACTTTTCAAAAGTTTACTTGTTATATAACAAGAAAGTGCTTTCATCTACTTTAAGTCCTCGAACTTAATAAAAATTTTCGCGCTCGCTTCGCTCGCGCTTTTTTGAATTTCGCAACAGTAATTATGTCCCAGAAATCGCGTTCGCTCAGCTCGGGCCATTTTCTACATAAAAATATTTTTTTACCTTAGTCCTTGACCTGGATACAAATTTTCGCGCTCGCTTCGCTTGTGCTTTTTTGTTTGTCACATGTGTCTAGTATTAATGCAAGAAATTGCGCTCACTCTGCTCGGGCCATTTTCTACATGAAGACACTTTTCGTAACTTTCGTAAAAATTTCGCGCTCGCTGCGCTCGCGCTTTTTATATTTGTTATACTGTGTCTCCTTTTTTATTATAACAAGTGTACGCTATTCTATAATATTATTTATATAAAACCAAATGTCGTCAACTTTAGCTCTATAATTAATATTTAGAAATCAATAATTAATATTTTTTGTGACTTGATCACGACTGTGTGACCCCCCCCTGGCGCCGAAGCTGGATCCGCCCTTGTTGAGACTAGCCTGCTATTAAATATTTAGGTCATCGCATATTTGTGTGGTGCCTCGTTAGTGAAAAAAAAAATTAAGAGGCAGGGAGCACGTAAGTAGGTAGGTACATATCTACATGTTTAAGACGCTGCTAATACTTAGGTAGTAAGGTTAAGGTATCTTTAATCTAGAATAGAAAAAGGAACTAGCGACCCACCTATAATATTTACTTTGGCACTTACAGAATAATCCCAAGACGTAGGCAGGTAGATACTATACCCTCAAAATGGCATGCATAAGAATTCATTCATTGGCCATTGGCTTGCTGCACGAGTTATATCCACTGCTGAGGATGCTTGTCAGCTTGTGAATCAAAGCAAAGACAACTTTTGTAGTTGTGTATGTACAGAAACAACTTCTAGTTAAAAGGATATAATTATAACTTACAGTAATACCACATGAGTAGTTAACTAAGATTTATATCTACTCCACTATTTAGCGAGAAAGCTTAAATATGGTATGAAGCCGATTCGAATTGATATGATGTCCAACGGAACGGTGATGACCTTAGATTCCACCAAAAAGGAGACGGGCAGACCAGGGCGAAGAAGTCTAAAAAACAATAGAATTTTGTTGTCTCTGGGCATAAGTCAAGTCAGTAAGAAAGATGGGATGCTAGTTCAGTTCAACTAACATTACTGAAAAAGTTTAAAAAGCACCTTTAACTTTTCTATGTCACACAGAAACCCAGTTCCTTCCTTATCTGATCGAAAGTTTGCTTTAAATCTTTCATTACGGTGTTATTTTTTCTTTGTGTGTCAGACTCTTACTGACTAAAACCCGCCATGTTCCTTCTTGAGCCCTTTATCTATACCTACCTTTACCTACCAGTTCCGCAGTAACTCTCGAACAGTCCCGGTAGGCGTGTTTTGCTAGCCTGGGAATCGAACACGAGACTTTCATAACATATGTCCTGAAGCTAGATTTTACAAAGGCATCTACGATGAAAGTAGGTATCCTAAGTTTTAGGTGCCTTAAGTATAGTTTATTAAATACATTTAGGTATGTAATATTTATTCAAACTCAAATAAAATCTAAACAGTCGGTTCTTATAGGTAGGTAGACTTTAAGAACCGATTGTTATTTCGCTACACAAAATAAAATGATGTTTTGAAAAAAAAAACAATTCTTCAGAGAGCCATTCTGTGGGCAATTAATTTTCTAGACTTATAATTTCAAAGATAATAAAATTGCTAATCTCTTCGCGGAATTTCTCCATCAAAGCCATGTTTATTACGGAACATAACAATATAATTAACACAAGAGAGGGGTAGCTTTACATGTAGCTTGAAAGTGGACCAAAGTTAACCGCCCATGCGTATGTCCGTAAGCTCCGCCCTAGGTCCGGCAGTTCGCGGGAAAACGAGCTTTTTTCACGGCGCTCGCCATACCGACCAATCACGGCTCACTTCAGTCGCGCTGCGAACGCCGCGCGAAGCGCACGTATCGTTACCCTCACGCCGCTACGCGCAGCAAATAATGTTTACGCGAACGCTAAAGTTGGACAAGAAAAACTTTTGAAAATTCCTGTAAATATTTTCTCGTGTTATTATCATTAAATATTGAGCATAGTGACTTTGTATATCTAAGATGGACAATAAAACACCCGCCAATCCCACTTCTCCACCAAGGGCGCAAGTGAAAAAAGAAAATGAAGAAGAAATCAAGGTAAGGTCCAGTTACAAAATATTTTTGCCGACATTGACGTGGGTTTCCGTTGGAAAACCATCATCGTGTTACGGTTTCGTCTTATTGGCAAGCGGCCTGTTTCAGCCGGTCTCGTAATAGGAGACGACCGAATCGTATTTTTAAATTCGATATTTATTCATCTTGATCTACGAGGGGACCTCCACAAAGGTTCGAGAGCCGGGGTTACGCTGAATAAATTATTCGGTGTTATATTTCGATATTAATTACATTTTGCGATACACAATAAAACGCGTGTAATATCACGTTTTCGAGGCCTTTTCCAGCCATTAAAGTGTGTAACGCGATATCCGAAGCGCGCTCGGATCGCTGTAACCAGAGTCGCTGGATGTTTTGATAATAGATATAGGCGGCGCTGCTGTGTTGGTGTGTACCGACTGGCAGCACGGTACGTGTGTGCGTGCGGGGTAATTTTAGACGTTCCTTTGCTCAAAACGTAACTCGAGACCGTCCCAGGCCACAAGCCGACGCTTCAATTTATTGTTTTCATCTGTTTATCGTAATTGTGGACGTATGGTAGCGTCGCCTGTGCGCGATATTGTCGCCGATGGTCGCCGCCTCCGTGGATTCGCGCGCTTTTATTTTGGCGCCACGGAAATAGTTTGACATGTCAATAACCCCATTGGCGGTGTCCACGCGTCGGTGACGTCATAGGACACACGCGACGATTTGTTACAAAATTTTGAGGTCGATTTAATTTATTGCATTAGTCGCCTCCCCGTCCTACTTACAAAGGTATATTTTTTTTTATTTTTAGTTTTTTTATTGCACTGTTTAAAATAGTAGAGACAACATTTGCGCATTATATTTATGTCGTCTGGGTAACAGAATACAAAATTGTTACTGATGTAGTTTAACACTTTGTAAGTTTCCCAAGAGTCGTAAATTAGATGAACACCAAATGATAGGCCTGCAGCATAAAATCATTGAACGGTAGCAATAAACTGAATATAACGATCTGATAAGTAGTAAGTGCTCTCAACCCGTTATTACGGAGCCATAAATAGCGAAATGCATTTCTCTTGTGGATATGAATCAAGGTACACACATTGTTAGGTGAACAAGTACCTGCTCTGACTCGTAATTTATCGAACAAAAAACAAATGGAATATGAATAACTTTGAATCAATTTATAATGTTTTCGAAAGAGTAACAAACATGCTTTAGCAATATAAAAAGAAGGGACACTAAAATTATGTCAAAATCTGCTTAAGAACGTAGTGAACGAAGTTATAAGTAATGTAGTAAACCCATCCACTTAGTGAAGAGCGTATAAAACGTTTCATTATGTACTCATGAGTTGTAGCACCCGGAGTTATCGCCGGAATTTTGACAATAAGTTGGGGTAGGCCTGACAGACTGACATCCACCTAGCGACAGCCACCAAGCCCCCAGAATAAAGTTCTCCACAGGAAAATGACACCAAAGATCGGTCACAACTCGACAAATGAGGGAGGTGCATGCAAGATGTCATGCCTTTTTATTGTTCCATTGAAGGGGTAGACCTCTTGTCATATAGATAGGAGAGAAATATCGCAAGAAAATAATTCGCTCTTCTTTGCATCATGTAGCTGTTTTTCCCAGATACCAACACCAACAACGTAGAACTTTTCATTGTTTTCCAAAAGCATTTCAGTATCATGTCATTTTTACACACAAATATGTATATCGTGATTTAAAACATTGCATTCAAACGCCACAGATATCGAATCCTGTTTTCTATCTAAATGCAAATGTAAAATGCATTGCTATTGCATTATATCGTACGTCGAACTCCAATCGACCGTGTCATGTCATACTGTAATGGATGCGATTGTAAATTGACGGAAATGCCCGTGGAAAACTGAGGGAAACACGCGAGCGAAGTACGGCTAGAAGGACAATGAAAGCTTGATACTCTGTTGCGGTGATAGACCCAGAAGTTCTCAATGCAATATGAAGTTAATGAATTGGAAAACAGATTGTAGTTTCTTTAAATTATCTAATTAGAACCCAACTTGAGGCGCAGCCGCAAATGTAGAAAATCACCAGAGCGTACACTCCAAACTGAAGAAAATTTGAGGATCCTTTGAAAGTTTTTTTTAAACATAGGTTAGTTTTCATAGTAGGCAACGACTTACTTAATGATGTGATACTTTAATTACTTGCAATAGTTACAAAAACTCATATTTGTTTGGTAGCAATTTGGCAAACAAACCTTTATTTAAAACCGTCGAATTTGAGAGTCCGTCATGTGGTAGAGTAAAACTAGATGGCAATTACTGATTGACTTACTTAGTTACTTACAATTCGGTAACTAACGTAAGTAGTTACATATATCTGGTTAGGAATAGGCGTACGTCTAAGCTGTGCTCCGTAGATAACCGTTACATTGTTCAATGTAAATATCCACGTGGCATAATCTTGGCTTGTATTGATGCCGCTGTATGACTGATATATGCCTACTCTTGTTGACAAGTATCAAAGACAGGTATGACAGCCCCTCGTCTCAGATTTGAATCATAACTTCACCCAAGCGAATGTAATTGAACCCTCAAAATAAAACAATGTCTAAACGAAGATTAAACAAATGAATGATTTAATCTGACACGCAGTTATGACACGATGCCCTAGAATCTTTTCCGCAAAACGCTTACGAAACGTCAGATCATAAATATTGCACTTGCAACAAATGCGCGTACGCACTTTATTGGGCCAAGGTCGGGGGTAACAGACTTTTTATTTGACACCTTATCTCTTTGCGTATAAGGTTGATAGTTAAATGTTCTAGTATATGTTGCATCTTATTTATGTATCGCATGTGCATTTAGTAACGTGTCGTTTGATGTAGTGGTCGTTTGGACCGAGAGGTCAGGCGTGGCACGGTCAAGGAAGTGTTTTTGATGATGAGTGAGCTCCGTAGTATAAAGACGACGATTGTAGGCCACCTATAAACCTCGTTGGGTACTTGGGTATTGTGTTACAGTTAAAATGTATGCACAGCATGATTTTACTCGTGTCGTTCTTGAAGGTTGAGATGATTGTTTAAAATGTTTTCTTATTACTTGTTTACCTAGTCATTACTACGAATTTTAATGCAACTATAACTGAACCATTCTTGATTTGTTTTATATGCCAACCGGACAATCCTCTTCCAAACCTGACTTTTGGTTACTCTACCTAACAGTTAACGACAAAGTATTTTTTAGTTTCTTAAATAAATTAAGATTTCTCATAGACTAGATTGTTTGGATAGACTTGATCGACGGACGATCTAGCGAATTTCGCCGGGAACCAGTGAATGCGAGCCACTGACAACTTGTGGCAAACCTTGGGGGAGGCCTTTGTCCAGCAGTAGAAGTCTTAGGCACCCTTATTACAATTTAATCACTCTTCTGAGAACTGAATGTACAAAGGCGATATTAGGCACCCCATTAGGTAAGACCGAACCAAAGAAGAAGAATTATGTAGGTACCTTAAAAATGCAATTACATATAACCCTTCTGTGTTGTCGGGTAAAAACAAGACCAAACCTATGACGTAAACTAAGATAATACAATAATTACAACAATATAAAGTAACGCTGAACATGGAAAGTCAACACGGGTGTGATGGCGACACGCGATAGCTCGCTGAAATCGACACCGAATGCGATGCCTCGCAGTGTACATCTCTCATAGAATACCGACGTGACAGAGGGGTGTGTGTGTTGGAAATGAGGTTTTAAAATGATTATTTGACCTATTATTTGCAGTTTTTAAATTGCTAATGACTTGGGTGAACCTAGCTGTTTTTTTTTTTGAGATTGATATAGAAATCTTGGTTCTTTGCAGAGTCGCTTTAACTACGCCAAACTGTGGAACTTCTATGGTGCAGAGTGCATCTCCGCGTTTGTTTGGGTAATGAGTGCAGATTGAAAATAGGGTTAAGAAGTTTTGAGTGGTTATCCAATTGAAAACCTGTTTGAAATCGGTTATTAAATAAGGTTCTATGAGCTGACTGACTATACCTAAATTAACCAGTAGGGTATGAGGTCCTTTGGAATCACAAGCCACGTTTGCATATAATTTGTATGTTAGGTGTCAGTTGTTGCCACTCCACTGAGTTTTCTGGGCGGATATTTGTGGTAATCAGCCGTGCTCAAAAATATATCCCTGACCAATTTATTATGCAAGAATTTAAGATAATAAGAATGATATGAAAGATAAACATGAATTTACTAATAAACATTTGGACACAAATAAATACAGTTCTCGAAAAGAATCAACGAAAAAATACAAGCTAGTAATCGTTTATCCAAACAAAGTAATACCATATCTGTTTGATATTTATAATCTTTGTGAAAAGGGGGTGAATAAACACCACCTCGCACGGGAGGCGTGCGTGCGCGTATCAAGTGTTCGTCCACCATCAGCTCCAGACCCCAAGCACATACCACATACCTTAACTCCTTGCAATAAAGCACAAAGTCCCTTAAAACAGCGGCACTAGGTAACTTTGGAGGGGTAAAGTCCGATAAATCTAGCTCAGAGCTTGGATTTCTGAATGTTGGTCTTATCTGTTTTATCATATGTGATGTATTCTGTGGCCGTAGTAGTCCGTGGTGAGAATTATGAAAAACTGTTTTTTTTTTCTTTTGAAAATAGAACAATAATAATTGCCAACACTAGGGAATGCGCTTGTCTGATGCATTTGCAATAATATTAAAATTACTACGTGTAGGACCTAATTTATTCTAAGAAATCTTATTTTCGTGGCAGTTCCAATATATTTAACTAAACATAAATTGGTATAACTGTCATGAAACATTATAAAATTTGTTAAACAGCGAACAAAAATAAACCCTTTTTTCTAAACTCCAAGTTTAGGGTGACCATGATTTCACAGTTTACGAGACTCCCATTACAAGTTTTACGGAGTCAAAATAATAAATAATCACCATAAATCACCATTTGTAGTATAAATAAAGCAATGTAAAACGCTCTTATAGATGTTTACTTAACATCGCACATAAAAACTGTGCCATATTAAGTTACACAGATATTTGAGTTCGTCGGATTCGATGAGAAATTCTCAAAACATTTAATATTTATTTGTTTTACGAGATAAAATTTAAGTACGTATTATAATCTTTTAGTATGAATAAATTAATGAACGTTGAGTTTCGAATATTTTTATTTCATTTTTTTTATATACATAAAGTAATTGTTTTGACATGAATATTTCGAATACCTAACAAGTTTTTTTAAACAAAATGCCGATACAATTCAACACCCTTTACATAGAAATATGTAACTTAATACTGTTGAATGATGTGTCTAGTAAATTCGGATGGGTCGCTTTTAGTCCAGTGTCGGCTTACAGTCGCTCCTCACATTACTACTTGACCGGACACTACTGTACATTTGTGACGTTCACATTGCACATTCTTTAAATGCTCTAAACTTGTGTTTTTTGACACCGTCATAGTTTCGAGTAAACGGGTTTTATGATTTGTGGGAAAAAATTGGTGGTTTTTGGTGTGATTGCCGTGTGACAATGTTACTAAAAAAACAAAATAAAGATTTTTAAAGCACACATTAGCCACTAAAATCTGAAAAGCTTTTTTACTAAAGTTAATTAAAAATACCTCGTCTTTATCGTAGTTCTAACTTATCTAAGCATGTTTTTTTCCTCTTCCTCTAACCCGAAGGACTAATTTGAAACGCGATAGCAAGTAAAAAAAAAAAGAAATAAATACCCGTATTTTTCCAAAGCGCCATTAAAAACGGTACAAAAATGTTAACTGAAAAGCAAAATATTTTCCACGGCAGGGTCGTAAACATTTTTCAATAACTATTAAGTTTCACAAAATTAAAACGAAATATTATTATGATATCGATGAGGTATAATTAAAATATTTTTAATTATATAATTTGAGAACATCGGCGAAGGTTTCAATCGCTCGTTTTAATTATTGTAAGTTCTCGACTCGACACCCGACGCTCGGTATCGTCGTTAATTTTAGTGTAAAATGAGACGCTGTGTGCCTCCGCTGCCTTCGGCGCTCTGCTATGTGAAAAATAACAATAACACTTTTTTGAATATTGCGAAAATAAAATCACCAGTTTCATCTCAGTTTCTTCATTTCAGTTATGATTAATTAATGAACACTTTTAACATTGGACGAAACTTTTGATGCGAACTTCAACAGACGCATAAATGAAATTTTTGGGATTTCACCAGTGACTTAAGGATACTCCTAAACGCATATAGCCATAACTTTCAGCTCATTACCACTTCCGAAATCGTTATATTTCCTCTTCTAACTTTCATTAAAACCGGTGTAGCTAAGTTCTGATAAGAAACCATTTCAACAATTACAACATGTAAAGCTACGTCCCTCCAAGTGTTCAGAATTTAACCCACAAAGAAACAGACACAAGAAAACATTCAATCAGGCACTTCCCAGCATTGAAAATCCTGTAAATCCAGTTCTGCGGGACAAAACAGTGCGTGAGCGGAACCCTAAGCGCAGTTGTTGAACATGATCCCGTATAATTAATGCTCGTCTCAGCTAAACCGGCCCTGGCGTCATCTGACTCCATTTTGCGTCACAGGCCCGGCCCGTCAGGCTGACGTTAATTTTCGTGAAACACGAACCGTCTGGCTTTACTGCTTTTTACATCTACAATCTATGATGTGTGTGCTATCGGTTGTATTGGATGTCAGTTTCGACTAATAGCGGCTAGACATCGGATGAGGGCTACATAAAAGGGTTCATTTTGACAGCTATTCACAAAGGAAAGACGTCATAGTTAAATGTTGAAGGTAAATGCGGAGATAAGTTTTAAGTTATGATAGAAATATCAATGTGATACTGAAATGATACTTGTCCACTTCAATTTGTGTTGGGTTTCCAAGCATAGGAATTATTATACCTTCACAGGTGCATTTGGTGTTTCGCTGTGATTTCACCCGTGTCTAGGCGGAACTAAACACTTCGTACCAGTATAAAATGCATAAAGTTTAATACTTAATTCCTTTACAGGCGATGATCACGTGCCGACGGTCAGATAAAGCGTTAACTTATCCCCTTTGAAAAAAAAACAAAAAGGAGACAAAAGCTATCGGAGATCTTGATCCAAGTCCAGCACTTTCATCATATCTCAAATCCACATTAAGCACAAAAAAAACATTCGTCCGAACGTTTAAGTTTTTTTTCCGCCACTTAAAAATACAGTGACGATGGCCATGTTGTCATATAGTAAGATGAAACCCAACGCCGCCACTTAATACCATCGCATCGCAGTAATATCTTGTAATCAGACACCGAGGACTGACCGCTTTTTTTCTCGGCCGTCAAGAATGTTTGTTGAAATCCTTTGCCAAATATGAAATTAAATATTGGAATTCCCCTTTTTATTTTTTTTTTGTATTGTCTACATATTTATGAGTCATTCGCTTCTTGGATATTTTTTCTAGGAATAAGCAAGCTATTATCTATTTCTTGCTTTAGGCAGCAATGTTGCAATACATAGGAACAAGATTCTAGGTTAACCTATAGAACGATCATTATTAAATATCTATCGACTACATAATACATATTATTATATAATATTGTGTAGCGTAACTACATTAACGGTAGCCATCATTATCATTTCCAATACTTGATATAGCAATGTAATATCCCAAAGCCTAAATCCGGTCGTGTATCACGATATGTTCGTGTAATATGCAGTGATTAATGCAGTCTGCCAGCCCCTTGTTGAACGAACGATGAGGCAGGCATATTATGTTCAATAGTGGACGTTGCCTGACGGGGATGTATTACATTCTAATTAAGTTTGAAGCCAAAATCACGCCCACGCACGTACACTTTGAAGTTTAGCAGATTATTTTAGACTGGAATATCTAGTACCTACCAGTAATATTCCATTATCAGAATTCACAGGAAAATAGTAATATAACTACGGTACAGTATATTGATCTGAACTGACCCATATTTAATTAAGATCAAGAAATATTTCGCAAGTCATAATTTCACACCCTTCACAGCACTTGAGTCAGTGGTTCCAAATGCAAATCGCACCTGAGGTGTTGCAGGGTGAAGAATCCTTGCTGCTCAATAACCACCCCTTTTCATCTTACTCAACCGCTTAGTAATAATTGCATAATACAATAAAGAACTATATGTAGGTATTGTGTTAATAGACTATTAGTTAGACTACCCAGGCTGTAAATAGGTACGTAGGGATGCAAAATTTGTTATTATAAGTACGTAGTAATATATTTTTCAAATATAAATATTTATTATTTGTAAATATTCATTTCTCTAATCCATATTTCGAATTCAATTTGCAATTCGCAAAAAATACAGCAAGTCTTCCATTTTTGTCCTAGTTGTTGACAATGGTCACCCTACTTTCGCAACCAATAAAAAAGTTTTATTCGCCGCGTTCGATTTATTGCTATTTAACACAACACTAATCTTTTGGTTCCATCGCGCATCGTGTGCATAATTTCTCAATAACTGTGTGATATTCGTCAAACGTATCGGGTGACAATATAAACATAACATAAATACACCGTTTCAGCTCGCCTCAGATATTGTGTGACAAAGAAAATAGCTAGTTATGTCTGTGCTTGATACCCGTGCGAAATGCTAAGCTCACTTACTGATGGCATTTTAGTTTGCTACAAATTCGAGATGCCTGGTACCTACCTTACCTTAGGGCGTTTTAAGTACTGAGAATTGATGACACACACACACAGCCCTGTAATCTCATTACTAGGTATCATAGTATATGTATTTCTGACAGTCGTTGTGGCGTAGTGGTTAAAGGGACTGCTTTTCAGGTTCTTACCATTTGAACTTCTCCTTAGGGCTCGTGTCCCCTTACTTGGTCCCAGCGGGGGAGCCAAGAAATTTTTGGAGTACTAGCGAACCCTTGCACAGCAGCTGATCACTAGACCAACGGTCGTGTGTACTTAGTAGTAGGCCAAGAAGCTGAAGAATTTTAAACCAATCAAACGAATATCCAAAGTTTTAAAGAAGGTTTTATTCACAGTTCTATATTTAAAATCCACGCCCACGAACAGACAGACATTCAGAAACAAATGGGCACACCTCGCCCTTGAGTAGTGAGTCGTAATGAGTGAAATCATCGCGGATATTATAAACGTACATTATTCGTGCGCTCTGAGGCTCGTTGCTTACGTCATTACACATGTTCGCTTCATCTGGTAACTCTGAGCACAGAAATATGAAAATTAAATCCATTGACGTACTTTTTTCTTCTAACCCTTAGTTAGGACCTTTTCATATGCATACGGCCACGGCACGACTGCCGGGCCTGAAGTAGCAATGTATGAGCTACATAGAGAGCTTTCATATAGCACGGCGATTGTACCGATGACTTTCATATATGTATATTTCGACGGCAGCAGTGCCATGACCGTATGAATACCGTATGCATGTGATAAGACCTTTATGGTTTCATTTGATGGCTTTAGGTACGCTTCGAGGCCTATTTGGAAACACTTTCCTTTGTGGTTGGACTTATCTATAAACAGTGATTAACTCATCAGGGCCGATATCGTTATTATGTAGGGCTTATGTCTACTTGTATCTTCACAAGGGTCTTTTTGGGAAGATAAATAATGAGAACATAGTGCAGATCCGGCTAATAGAAACGTAAATCGCAATCACATTTTGGCCAAGCCCACAGGTTTTTTGTCTAGCACGCAGCTTTTTCTTCATAGTTAAATATTGCTTACTTTCACTTTAAAATAAATTGTGGCTGTCAAAGCATTTTACTCAGAACTGAATTCTTGATATGAACTCAATGTGGTGTTACTAAGTGGATTGACACCAATATTTTTGTTACATAGCAGCAAAAATCAAATCTAAGTAGAATTAATTATGTGATTTTTTCTGTCCGGCTACATATCGTTGATTTAGTGATTTAATATTGGAAAATTATGACTCAGTTCCAACCTTCATAATCAGCGGATTTTTTACGTGCGACATATTCTCAGTAGCAAGTAATCCGTAACGCGGTTTTCAACGTCATCTATGGCCCCGGCAGTTACTTTTGTCAATATATTGTTTGTAGTGGCGCGTTTACCCGCGGCAAAGACCGTCGGGTACGAATAGAGCGATGCCGTAAGGACGAGCGCGTAAGCAGAAAATCCGCTAGCGTGAAAGATTATTAATGTTTTTACCCTTGGCACTTATGGCGAGCATTAATATTATTATGGCTTTTGAAATCCAGATCTTTTCCAAGAGCTCCATGCTACATACTAAGAGTTAGGAAAATCATCTTGAGAAAAACTGGACTCTAAAAACTGAAGTCGCTATTTCGCATTGGGCTAGCATGATGCTTATTTCTTCTATATTATGTGGACTGGGAAGAACAAAAAAAATGCTTAGCCATGAGATAACAAATAGGACGATGATAAAATAAAACTCATAGGTACTTGGGAACCGCTCTCCTTTAAATATCTAATTGCGAATTTTGTAAATAGGTCCCAAGACGTCATGCACTATTTCAAGCGATATTTCACCCCATGCGGCGCAATACACATGTAGTACTAAGATAGGTATAACCATAGCCAACTGCGTATGCATTTTTTTAACTGTGCTGTGCGAAAACAACCATGCATGTTTTGTATAACTTTTTATCTTACACAGGCTGACCACTATAGCATCACAATGGACATATGAAATGAAATACGAGAAAAGATAAATATTATAACGAAGAAAATATTTCTATATTTATCTTCATGTTTACAAGTCTCGAGGGTAACCTTGTAAACAATATTTGTTATAATAAAAAACGTATCTTATAACAAATCAATGCATGCTTCTGTTTGTTGAATATATCTATGTTTTATAGGTGTACTTCGTATTGTTGGTAATTGGCAACACTGTTTACAAGACTGTCCTTGCAGTTTGCATGTTATATTGTCACCCTAAGATCCGATACTACAGTCCGACCGTTTTTTAGGGCAGTGTTTTTCTCAATTTTGCCTTGAAAATTGATAGTTGTCAACTGCACAAAAATTCGGTAAAGTGGTAAAGTATTTTATGACTAAAGCAACTCATTAAAAGCAAGATCTTATCATTGGTTAATTAAGCCGATTATCTATATATGCTATTTTTTTTGTTGTTGTATTTTTGTGTTATATTTAAAAAAACCTTTTTGTTTTGTTTTAGTTGCTGAACGATAATAAGGTATGTCCAAAATATTATTATTTTCATACTTATAAATAATTATTGAAAAATCATTGCGAGAACGAGACATGAGAGATACATCAAACGCTATTTATTGTTGAAAACTACAAGTAAGTGAGAAATTCTAAACTATTCCCAAAAGTAATTAAACAAATTATGTCACAATTAGAAGTCTGTATTCAGAAGCATTATTTTACAAAGGAGCGTTCAGAATGCGCTGCTCGCGCTAGCTACGCTCGGTGTTGCCAGCTAAAACGAGTTTTCCCCGAAAGTGTGGCGTTCCGTTCTCGCATGACCAAAACAGTCGGGTGCCATACTCTCCGGTTGCCAGAAGAGCATTGCACGGCAACCCGATACTCTCTTTGTTTCGTACCCAGACGTTATAATGAGAAACATGTGAAACATAATCGATCTACGGATATTGGAGACGTAATATTACGCCGCTGCTTTTGTTCAGGGCGCGTTCGTGTTCGCGCTTTGTGTTTTCTATTCGATGATAGGGTTTTATTTTGAGCCGCTGTGGGAAACTATTCGGTGCATGCGAGTAAGACGATGGACGATGTATCGAATGAGTGTGGAATATAAATCGTGTAACGTTAGAACGTCACGGGAGTGTTCAATGAAAAATTACGTCTTGGGCAATTCAGCGACGTTTTGAAATTGAAACTCATTTACGACTGGTTTCATTGTTGTCGGGTGAGGCGTGGGGAATGTTTACATCGTATGACACGTAACACAAGGCGGTCGCATGGGAAACACTATGTTGTATATTTTGAGAAGAACAGAGGACCTGCACAAAGATTTTCGTCTGTCCCGAATCCGTCCAAAAGTTATCTGAAAACCTGTAACATTCAACAAAAATCTTGTTCAGCTTCTCAATTTTGACACCAAGCTCCAATAAATTCTCCGAGTACTTAATCCTATTTAAAGGGCCGTGCTCAGTGCTTGCGCATACTTAGATGACCAATTTTAGACGTTCGTTCTCGTTCTATTCCCGTTCAAAGCTGAAGTGTACAGCAAATGTGTGAAACCGTAGTGGGGGCCTATCGGTGTAAGAACACGAGGATCATATTACTGCGAATGTAGCGGTGATCCTTACAAATCGTGTGTTTGTCACACTGTTTTAGAAACTTAAGATTTATTGTTATAGTTATACTTTGTAGTGTAGCTGAAGGTGGGACTAAGTTATTTATTTTAAGTCGTCTTAATAACAAGCGACGAGGAAATGACAGAACAGTCAACATTGATCCCAAAGAAACCATGTAAATAGATAGATTTAGGCATTTCATTGGCCCTAAGAAACTATTTATTACTAAGTAACGAGATTCCATTGGTTGGCTGCTACTATCAGCAAGTTTTTTTTTTTTTTTTCACCTTTTCACACACGGTTTGTTAGCCCCATGGTAAGTTATTAATTAACTTGTGTTATGGGTGCTAACACAACTGATAAACTACATATAGCTACACATATACATATTTATAAATACATATTGTAACACCCAGACCACGATCAACAAGCATGCTCATCACAGAAATGTCGACCGAACCGGGAATCGAACCCGGGACCTCAGATTCGGCAGTCCGGCTTGGTGACCATTGCGCCATAGAGGTCGTCATCAAGTTGGCCGTTGATTTCAAATATAAGCAAGCTTAGTCCTAGAAGCAGCCTCAATGATGAATGAAATTACAATACAAGAAACATAATAAGCTTATCCAAGCTAATACAGCTACAAAGAGTTTCTTATACAGTTATTAAATTGGAGACAAATCTTTAACAGCGGTATTTCGTTATCCGGGGACTCCCACAACATGAAACCTGCCACATAGTTATTGGCCATGGTAGGTATTGCCTATATCTTATGGTACCTATATGAAGGTTGTAGCTAGTCAGTCAGGAGCCGTGTTTTATGAAAGTAACGGTCAATTCGGGAGGAGCTAAGAGTTACTGCTTTGGGACGATCGATGGTCATAATAGAATAATACTATTTTTGAAACAAACTACAGAACTGACAAAGAGATGTAAGATTTAAGTACCTCTGCTCATAGAAGATATGGGCTGTATTTAATATCATGAATCTATTTACTTATCCAAGATCCTAGCCGCCGTAATTAGATAGAATTACCCAGTGTAGCCTGTTCATTTGATACCGACGTATCATTTGTTTGCAATGAGAGCAAAAATCTCGTAATGACTAATGAGGCAGACGAATGCTGTAAGTACTGATTAGATGCCTAGTTACTTCTGGTTATTATGGGGTTCAAATATGATTAATGGATTGAGAAGCAACAAGATAGTCTGCCAGATAAACCTATAGTATTATAAGGATCTTGCTGCAATTGAATGACATTGTTGCAGGGCTGGGGTGATCCACGTGGTTTCCGAAGGTTTTTACTATGCTTCACAATCAGTAATCATACATTTATGGATGGAGACAAGCTCCTGTTCCAACGTGCATTATACATGACGAAACTATATGATTGAAAATGAAATAATTGATGACTGAAAATTTCAGACGATTGTAGCTCTTTATTAGTCTCGTGATAGGTATAACCCACTAGGTATACCGTATACGAATTCTCGGTCCAAAATTATTTTACTTTTTTTACTTTTAAATTTATTTTCGGGATCACTTGTCCAAAAACCTTAAGGTATAATCCCGACTCCCAATTTTCTTTCATCAATTATCTACAAATACCTAACAATTCTAAATGATAATAATATGATAGTTGTTTTCCATGCGCTGTAGTGACGTCCATATTTGTTTCCACGTACATTAGCACCGCGATCGTTTTACACGGCATTAGGTAAATTATAAGCTTCACTAGTCGCTGGAACTCGATATGTTTGCAGTCTGTGCCGTCTCGGCTTCACCCTGCACAGAGTACGGAATACAGTAGGTTCATTTGGTTAATTTGATAATGGCTCGGTTTGCCAATTGGGGGATCTTTTTTTTTGCAATTTGTAGTTGTAAGTTGTTATTTAATTATTTTGTAACTAATTTACTAAAAAAAATAACATATTTTTCTGTAAAAAAGAAAGCACTTCTTGTGAATGTGAATTAGTAAAAAATATAGTTGGATTGTTAAAAAGTATTCGCGAAGTATTTTTATCATTACTTTCTATCGGACAGTTTCCTTAAAGATGTTGTTTTTGTAATTAATATGGCGTGTTTTTTTATTTATCAAACGTATTTAAGTAGGTATACCTATTCTTTATAAAACATAGGTAAGTGTATTTTGATATTTTTCGTAATCAATACGCCATAAAACATACCATTAAGTTATTAGTGTCTTCCCACAATTTATGAATGCTCAGGTTTCACGCATAATCAGCTACTGACTAACTGCTTGTCTGTCATTTACAAAAACATTAATTATAACTTTTTGTTTTATTATTTAAGGTGTAAACTTTTATGGCCTCTTTGTCGCTACTTGCTAAATCTTAAAGTTTCTTTATTTTCATTTTTTTTTTAATGTACATTCACACCTTTTACGCAATTTTGATTTCTCCGATAAGCTAGACAAATACAGATTTGCTTCTGTGTTGCTGTAGCCTGTACGAGTGCTATGTATTAGATGGCTTTCAACGATATTATTGACGTCAGTAAATCTATTGCTACTAAAACTTAGGTATTCAGAACGAGTTCTTCAAAGTCAGGGTTTTATTTCAAAAATACCTTTTACAGGTTTTTTGAAATGTCAAAAGCTAGAACGATTATTTCATTATTTCCCACCAAGATTGACAAAAATCTAATTGCTGAAGCTGCTGTAATATGTAGCCGTGACCACAAGAGAGCATTTTGCATGCGAAATATAACCCTGAAAACACTGATAAGTAATTTCTCATACTAATTGTTGCTATTAATAAATACACCAAAACAAATAAACTAGAGAATTTACCCTACCACATTAATATTAATGATATTCTGTAATATTTACATAAACATTGGACATTGAAACTAATCCAAGTTCATTTTCCCTGATACGTTTGGACACGGACAAACGACGCTACACATTTATTTACGTCGGGATTCGAATTTCTTGGTGACTACACACATTGCTATTCGATTTTGTGTTTACATTTTCTATTTTTCTTTATCGCGCGTGTTATTTGGCGTTGTGTGTATTGTAACAGAAATAACTATCGTGTGTAAGTTTGCTAAGACGTGTTTTACAAAAATATAGCTTACTTACCCAGGTGACACTGAAACTCCACTTTTACCCGTAAGTAATAGCAAATGCTCTTTGATTCAATGACTCAAATGATAGTTTAATTAATGTATATTAGCAACGAATAGGTACCTACCTGAATAAAAATAAATATAAAACTACAGTGTTGCGTATTATTTCTATCTGATAAATTCATCGCAAAACTAAATTTAAGACTCTTACCGGGAAAATCTATAAAAAGTTTTACGAATAAGCTTCAAATGATCATGTTACGATTTTATTTTATCAAAATATATTAGTTTGTAACAGTTCCTGCTTCGTTTTATGTGTAAAAACCATATACGCGATATGCATCGAAACTTTATACCTATCATTATTAAAAACAGCGCTTTCATATTGAGCATAAATATCAGATTTCTTAGCTTTGAAAGTTCAAAAGTAATATTCGTTTATTTGTTTTGAACGCAAATTATCTCGGAATTTTAAGAGCAGTACTCAAAATTTTTTACGTAACACCATAAAAAAGTACCTATTTGTTTTAATCTGCGATTACAACATTTATTAGTTTTGGACAACAATTTCTAAATCTAACTGTAATAAACACACAAAATCGACGTAGCAACAAGCAATACGAAAAAAATAGATATTAGTCTTAAAAAAAAAAAAAAACAGAACATTAATTAATAAAAAAAAACAGCCAATGACATTTGAGCACCGTATAATGTTACTCTGTGACGCCAGTAAGCTCCGCCCTAATGAATGACGTGCGATGGCGTCTGAGCTACCATGATAGTGAGTGCGTGGGTCTGATTAGTTCTTTTGTCATCCCGGTCACTGGGTCAAGGAATTAATGGCTTAATACGAAAATAACTGAGTATTGTTCCCCGTTTAGGGTTGATCGTGGAGAGGAAAAATGAAAACGGTGTCGTTTTTCATAAGCTGTTGAAGCGCCAATATAATGTTCGTATACTTATTTATACTTAAAAAAACATTTCCCCTATATCAGCCTATCTATTTATTTTACGGGTTCGCTTGCAACTGTCAGTGCAATTTACTTGGTACAATTACTTAGCGTGTCCTACCTTTAAAAGAACACCTTTTTATATGCGTTTGAAGATCTCCCTTGTAAAGGATCCTAAAAAAAAAACTAAAAAAAGTGATGACACAGGCGCCTGCGCTTCCGATCACACCTTGCGTAAAATGAAGCGTAACACCATGTAACCCAGTAGGATTTAATTAAAATTAAAACATTACCTACCTGAAAGATTTTTCAAAGCAGGTATTTAAGCCAAGAGAAAACTCCCCGTCTTCAAAGGCAGAGCAGCTTACGGTTTCATAAAGAAACGAGATACTCATGAAGTCCTACTTACTCACATAAGAAAAAGCTGCGATATTTCCAGGAAAAACATGTTCCTACAACACGCTTTACTAAATATCTTTCAAAAGCAATTTCCCTGTACAAGTTAGAGTTTCAATCGGTATACGCTATGCTCAAAGACTGCAACAGTTTAAAGCGTCAAGTTTTCTGCTCTGGCAACACCGTGCGTAGGTCGCCCGGTGTCCGATTACGAACGCTCCTAAATTTACCTTAGCCAAGCTACTGCCATTAAAAGCATTTATGTTATATTGGATATCACAATATTATCGAGAGTTGAGTTACCGCGCTTTGACCGTTCATGGCTTTGTCAGGTTCGCTTTTGTGAGTTGTCTGGCCAAACCTGAGTGCTGATTGACAAGGCCGAAAATGTAGGTTATTGCTAGGGTAGTAGCTTAAAGCTAAGTAGGTATATTATGTACATATATCGACAGATATTTTCTTAGTTTCGAATTTCATGACGGGTTGATTTTTATGACGAGATTCTACCAAAATCGTGTATGGCACATTTGCGCGCTAAAATTTTGTTAGTGTGCAGTGTTCAATACAATGCACGCACTTGGCTTGTAGGTATCTCGTTTAGTCTGTGTGTCCGGCAATGCGGTGTGAACTTTTGTTCTCGCAGAGTGCAGCACGCTGGTGCTAACTTGCAGATGAAGATGTTAACTTGCAGAGTTTGCTGCCTTTATCGTTACACTCTTCATGCCCACACTTATAACCCATGTTAATGAAAAATTGTCATCAATACGAAAAATAAGCACAAACACGAGGCAACTGCTCTAAACCGGAGTTCCTTGAGACTTTCGTCACCATTAAAGAGCCCGTAATGGCAGTCAACCCTATCTGTGTAAAGTTCTCGTCAATACAAATTACATAAAGAAGCCAAAATATTAAAAAGATAAGTCGGCGAAGTTGCAATCGGCAATGCCGCGCATAAATAAATCTTGCAGTTGCGCCTACATAATCAATGCTTTAATAATTAACAACGAAATACGTTAAATTAACAAACAAAATTTCCCCATATATTCCGAAAACACACTCGTTAGTGACTGCATTATTTTAATTAATCGTACTACAGTAAAGCTTGCCTAATTAATATTTCGCAGTAAAGATACGACAACGCAGTTTGGTTGGTAAATGTTGAATAATGGCCGTCCAGTTTTACACGTTCCTTCTGCACGTAGGTACGGTGCGTTCGTAGTATCGTATTTTCACCGGTGATAATTATTACGCAATGCAACACTGGCCGCACGGCACTGACGCTCGCCGTAAATTGAAACGCGAAAGCTCACGTACACGGTAGTGTGGTTAGATCATTATTAGAAATAGGATTTATTGATTTAATTGCACATTTGTTACGGTTTCATGTTTGATGTTTTGATTTCTAACAAAGGATTATTTTGTTTTGTTGTAGCTGTAGGTAATGCGGATAATAATTATTATTTAATTTGTAATAGGTTTTCGAACAAAACACTTTGTCACAATAAACAAATTAAGATTATAGACCAATACTTAGTCTCTGAATCTCGGATTTGATTATTTATTTTTGTTATTTTTCACACGGTGTAGCAGTTCTGCGTGTATTTTTTCTGTAGGTGACTGGTGGAGCTCAGAGTCTGATCTTTATAATGAAAATGAAAGAAAAAAATCTTAATTGAAATAAAATATTTCTGATATCTAAAGAAAAATCTTTAAACAGAAATCCTCAATCATAAGTATTTAAGAAAATAAAACTTTTTCTATTTACAAAATAATTAATAATGAATTATACAGGAATGAATTTTATCCAGTGCGCAAACTTTGTCAACTTATAGTTAAATAAGTTTTATAGACACGTATATTTTTATTTTGTCGTGTTTTAATACAAAAAAGAAAAGTTATTGATATCGAAAGAAGTTTATTTTGTAACCGATTGTACGGTCACAGTCGTCATAGTAGGCACGGCGGCAACGCGAAACCGGTTTACTGACGCGAGCGCTGCTCCAAGCGGGTAAGAATAGTTGGTATCCATATTTTGCTGATTTTAAGGCGGACAAAATAATGAAAAAAATTGTTTTACTGATGATGCAGATATGTTCTGTTAATGATTCTGGACCACCAGTTTTTTTTGTGCACTGCTTAAAATTCATTCCTGTATGTACATATTTACATGAACTAAAAATAAACTTACATATACAACTAAACAATAAAACAAATAATATACAAATAAAACTAAAAAATAAACTAATTAATATCTCTACCTTCTAATAATCTCCAAAAAAGTTTTTTTCCGTCATCCCTGTGGTAGTATTTTTGTTTTAATATGAACCATCTATTATAAGTTATAACACCACTTCTCTGATCAAGTCAAATAAAGAGAACCTTGTAGGTAGCTAGGTATCCCACCGAGTAAGTAGGTACTTACAGGCGCGGGTCATAACTTGCCAATGATTGGGTAAAGTGCGGCTATCTTGTAAGATCTGATGTAACCGGAGCCCCATGGGAACAGCCACGTTAAATAGTTTCATTACAACGATGGCTACCGGTTACACAATCGAGCTTTACTGAATAAGGTCTTAGTAGGGTCTATAGTTCTACATCTTAGGTACAGTGTGTGTGAGTGTTGTGCTGGAAAATTAAATAACCAACTTCGAAAAACTTTGAAAAGGAAAAAAAATATCATGGCTCTGTAAGTCTGCAGATTGCTCCTGAATTCCATCACTGACTTCTAGAGACATGTCAACTCTTGTCAAAGTTTTTTATTCTTCATAATCTTATTAACCGCAGTAACAGACATACCTACATTTTGTTACGTTTTTGGGAAGTTGATAAGATGCTTCCAAAAATTGTTTTCATTATTTTGTTAATGTCAGTCAGTACACATAAGAACCCATCCATATTTACACGCAAAATCTTTAGGTACGCTGCTAAACGCAATTTTGTTTTCAAATATGAAGTCCGATTAGAATTGATATTTTCGAGAATGTTGATTTTCTTCATCCTTTGTCCCTACCTTATCGGTTTCACCATTGTGCAAATAGGAAACAAATATTAAAGTCTAAACAGCAGACAATGTGAACAAACCCATTAAAATAAAGCGACAAAAAAATGCTAACTTTAACTCTCATCAAGCAAGCTCCGTCAAAACATAAACATTTCCATCCATCGTAGATTTCTTTCTGTAACTAGAGTCCAATTATCTTTGCTGGACTGGTCATCTTGTACTATGAAATATTAGCCGTCTCGGCGTCACTAAGCTTTGCAAGGCACAGATTAATTAAAACCAGGTTATTTTGATACTCGTGTGTCAAAGAGATACGGTTTCAATGTAATGAAGGCATCTTCGTAAGAGCTTTGAATGTTGCCGATATGTAGCGGTTAACGAGATTCCATTTTGTTGGAATATCGGACTTACTGTTGCTTTGACGACCGAGCTTGTATTATGTTCGTGTTTTAGCTACCTATATAGGTATTAGTTTTGTTCTATTAATAAACTAGCTTCTGCCAGCGGTTTCACCCGCATCCCGTGGGAACTACTTCTCGTACCGGGATAAAAAGTAGCATATAGCCTTCTTCAATAAATGGGCTATCTAACACTGAAAGAAATTTTCAAATCGGAACAGTAGTTCCTGAGATTAGCGCGTTCAAACAAACAAACAAACTCTTCAGCTTTATAATATTAGTATAGATATATTATGTAAAATGTCGAACATTTAAATTAGTATAATTAATACAGTTATAATGTTAACGATCATAACCGAAAACTAAACTTGCGTTTTAAAAGCATATATATTCCTTTAAAAACTACGTAGCAAATTCGTAGCAACGTTGCGTTTACTACGGCTACGACTACGATCAATTACTAAAACAAGAGCAAGTCATCTTCAAGTAGCTTTGCTTGTCTGCAGTTGGTTTCTAAAACTGACTTCATGCTATTAAACAAAACACTATTTAGCGTCACATGGCTATAACTTCGGTGAAACCACGGAGAAGCGAAGTAATTTGACATGAAGAACCGTAGATTTTTATGTTTCTTCGAAATTGCTTTTGGAGAAGTAGTCAACTCCTAAGGCCGCTATCCCGTCGTAAAACCCTAGTGAGATAGCGGGCTAAAAAGAGTCCTCTAAAATTACTAGGTACAGCTTCCGTAACCAATAAAATAAAACACAATGTTCCACGCTGCCAAATTACCACTAATAAACGAAAGTTGATGAATGACTAACATTTTTTATTCACTGAAATTACGATCCATGGGTTTTATGACACCATTTAGTAGGAGAACTCTTTGTAACGCTATTTCTGCTAAGTATTGTTACTATGCCAGAACACGACTGCGTGGAGTGATCCCGGAAGGAAAATCTATACATATAATAAATCTGTAGAAAAGTAATTTTTGTACATTGAAGAAATTGACAAAAAAAATAGCCAGCATTTTAAAGGATAACTAACAGAACCCATTTCCGTCATTTTTGTCATTTTTGTCTGTTTGTCTGTTTATCTGTTTGTTTGTTCGCGATTCACGTAAAATCTACGAATTAAATGCAGACAATGCTTATCTACAAAAATTCTACGTAACTTGGGGTATTACTTAGTTTTTGTTTCATCGAAATCGATTCACTCTATCAAAAGATATGATTAATTTTGTGAATTCAAGATGTAAAATATTACGACACGCAATCTATTTGTCAAAACTGTACATTTGAATGTCGTACTTATATTAGTTGATCGGCCTATTATTAATCTTTACACAGAAAATCACACCTTTATAAGTAACTTCGGAAGAAAAAAAAATATGAAAATTTTGTTTAGCCAAAGTTAAAGTAGCTCCATCTGTGGTAAATAAAATACATCGAATTTGTCAAAGGAGCGAGGTGGTAAATGACAATATTACCATACATTCTTTATAGAGGATTATTATTTCAACAGATGGAGTTGTGTATTTTCCGTAATTCACCATATTTTAACACGTAGTGTAATTTTTCGATAGACATTTCAATAGTGTTTGTCAGTTTGCCGTGCCACATCAAAATCCAACTATAATTATTACCTTGATGAAAAGAAAATTAATAGTTCTCAGCCAAATTTAAAACGGTGCCATCTAAATTATTTTTTGAACATTATGTCAAAAATGATGACTTTAGTGGAACAATTAATTATCATTTAAAGTTACAGATGGAGTTCGTATCAGGATTTTTTCATAAACATAGTTTAGCTTATCTTCCACTGATGTGGTGGCCTTAAAACAAATTACTTTGAGTGAGTAGTATTAAGTAGACCTTAATTATCTTTTCTGATGCAAAATATGTAAACTTAATCCTAGAAGAAATGAGGATCTATCTCTCGCAAGCGCTGCTAAGCGTGAGGTAGGTAATGTAGGATTCTGTAGCTTTAAAAACAAGCCCAGATACAAAGTGCAGATAAGAAATGGGAGCTTTCTCTATTTAATACCATACACATACACAATAAAATGCTTTATGCGTCTGAAAACGTACAAATTACGCGCCGCATACCAGAGACATGCTTACTTTCAACTTCTGATCGCAAATACACTGTTCACGATTACGAACAGTCTCAGTAAGACCCGAGCCAAGTCTAAAAACCCTAAAAAACATCTTTTATATAAAACTACGTTTGATGTCATTTAATCACAAAGACAGAATTGTTCTCTGTTGCAAATCCTATCCACCTATATCCTATCCTAATCCAGAATGCATTGCAGGTGTGCATTGCACAAAAACCAATGGTATCCTATTCGAGAAGTCAAAAGAGTTGACCTGCCAACGTCAGCTTCTGCGCTAAGCAAGTGTTCTTAATAGTACCATCAGAATTACATTCATCGTTGAATGAGGTGAATAAATTTTCAGAAACCACAATAACAGTAGGAGCCAAAGCGTATTATCGCTTCATAGAGCTCTGATTGGCCCCAGGTGACCAAGTCAGGTCTGATTTGTTCGTTCATCAGATCTTTGAAAGTGTTTCGGTGGATACTTACTGTCGTCCTGTTTACGTGTGACACAAAATATGGTATATAAACGTCCTTCGCAAGAGCGAAATTTTCCCGGTGTGCGGTAGTGACGCACAGTATACAACACTTATGTTTCTTTTGATTTGCTGGCTCCACCAAGAAATGACAAATTGCGAGCGTACATTCTGAAAATCTTGGCAAAACTACAGGTTTCAAGTACGAACACATGAAGTGGACTCTCACAGATACGTACATTTTGCCTATTCGTGAACTAATGCAAACATTTCGGTGGAGTCCCGGCTTAGGCCTCCCCCACATTAGGCGTGCGCGATCCTCGGGCGTGTGAGTAGCGCGGGCGCCGCGCGTGCGTCGCGAGCGCGTTGCGTGAGCGTCGCGTTTTGCTGCCCTGCGGCATGTGTGAAGAGTGCAAGCGACGCACTCGCGGCGAGTTTATCGCCCTATGCGCCTGCTGATGATGATGACTCATTTTATCATCCATCCAGCTATTCCCCAACTATGTTGGTGTTGGCTTCCAGTCACCGAATCTGTTTGAGTACCAATATTTTGCTTGGAGCGACTACCTATCTACCTATCTTCAATCCAGTCAACTACACAAGACGATATCCATGGTAAGTCTGACAGACTTTCTGGCTTCTGATTAGTCGCAGCAGCTGCAGAAAATATACAAATGACAGCTTTGTCAGACTCAAAGCATGTAGACATAGATTATAGCTGTTTCCTGTGAAAATTACTTACGCACCATACGTAATAATTTTCCAAATTGGCTGAACAACGTCACAAACTTTACTTCTTTTGTTTAGATAAATGGTCACATCCACAACACAACCTTGATCAATGAATCTATGCGACTGCTAAGTGCTAATCCTAATTATACTGTCGCGTGAAAGAATGCACCTACGGGATAAGTAGTATTTTGACGATTCTATATTGCCCACGCAGACGAAGTTGCGGGCAACAGCTAGTAAACAAGTAAATGTGGTAAATGAGTTCTAGTCATAAAAAAAAACCTTTTCAGCCTTCATATAAGTAGTCGGAATGTTGTGTTTCTGCGTTGGTGTTTCAATTTGAATAGAACGGTTGTCGTTGACATTAGGAACACGCGGTATGAGATGTTTGGCCTCTGTAACGTAGCAAATGCATAGCAGAACCAAATCTTCTTCTTGGCGAGTCGATGGCAAACAAAAACCAAATAACTGGCAGCAGAACCAAATAACTTTTATTATTGTAGATTGATGTAGGTTGAGTTTTATCCGGACAGGTTGCTGAAATACTATGTATAATGCACGTGGGTGAATGAAATATGGAAAAAGCATAAAATTAAATACAACAAAACAATATGACACCTCGTTCTTTTTTAAGCACATTCAATTTTTTTTTTTAAGTGACACCGATACCTCTTGAGTTACTTACGTGTTATTGTAAAAATTGGACGTTTCTGTATATCCATAAGAATTTATTGTCGCGATATCTGGCAGTCAGCTTGATTTTAAGGAGGTCATCAACGACAACGTTTATTTTATATAAATCGTGTTTTATTTCAGTTTTGGTGTTTAAAATAGATTCTGCATTTGTGGACGATACGTGGGTTAACATTATACTCCAAAATTACATCAGATGGATAAATGTAGCTTCTTGCTCTCATTATGTCTACTTTTAGTGTTTTTTGGTGAATCTTGCTGCAGAGTAAATTAATCTCTGAGCTATCGCGAAACCAGTAAACTAAGACTAAACTACCTACTTACTTGACCTTGGCTTATAGATTTAATTTCTAAGATTTCTACGGTTCGAAGTTTTTATTTTCTTAACTATTAGCACTTAATTTATGTGTAGGTAACTAAGGTTCAATGTAAAATATGCACCGGTTTAATGTAAAATACTATAGGTACCCAAACCTTTGCATATAATCTTACCAACTCTCAAAGCAGAATGTTTCTGACTGTATGGGACGCATACAACGACTGTCGCAGATGTACAATTAACATCCAGCCAGGACAAACAGCTTATCGCGACCACTAGCCCTCCTCGTTAAAGGAGCTATTTTACCCTGAAAACATGTTTCAAATGGACATAGTAGTTTCTGAGATCAGCGCGTACAAACAAAAAAGCTCTTCAGCTTACTGAAAAAACAATTTTCAAGTATTGGTTTTCAATAGTGGCATTAGTTTCTGACACAACAAACGAACCTTTATTTATATATAGTAAACGTACTTATTTAAATCTATTACCTATATTTTTTATCCGTCTTGATACCTAGTTTAAGCAACCAATGACATTGTAATCAGTGCCAGATAGGCAACTTGGCTTTATCTTTTTTCCTAACAGTTATTTCTTCTATTCCAGGACTTCGCAGAAACAGCGATGAATGAGCTACTAGGCTGGTACGGGTATGAAAGACTGGAGTTACGGAGATGGGCAGCATCGCGAGCTCGAGACGCCTCCAGTCCTGAACAGGCCAGCGAACAGAAAAATAAAGGTATGTAGTTGCAATGCGATCACACCTTATCTTTTTACTTTCTTCAAGAATTGCGGCATTTATACTAACTGGAAAATCTTTCGTGTGATGTTGGCAGAGGCCACTACCGATGGTAGCGCTAGATTTTCAATTGGCACATCAAAACAGTTAGGTATGCGTTTCGTGGCCTTGCCCACCCTCAAATCAAACAGACAATGCTGCTCTTATTGTTTCGTTAGAATATCCATAGAATAGCCATAGAACTAATATCTACGATCAACACAAATGGTACAACCAAAGCATATCGTGACTTAACTTCTCAAGTTCTCATTCTTCAAGGTAAAGCGAGCTTAATTGACCGTGTAAATCAAGGTAACTGACTTGCTACCGGCTATTTCATTCCCGCTTCTATTACGTATTAATATCATATCAAATAAATACGAATTGAATTTCTTAGAACGTGAACCCTCTTCCCGGTGCAGCTGTACTTCTACGAATAGATGTGTTTCCGAACGCACCCCTCGCGAGCTTTCACGATAAAAACGGCGGCAAAATGAAACTCGCTGCGTGATGCCACAGATAGAAATCTAATTCCTACATTCAGTATAATAAACTCATTTTCTCGGAACTCCTTCTGTTTACGAAGTGTGATACGGATATTATATCGATAATTTTTAGTAATGGTACCACGAAACACGATAAAGATCGCTGAGCAAGAAATGGACGGAATACAGAAAGCTTTGTATGTAGTGTAGGTACATATATCGATGTTAGCAAACGTACATTATTTACAAATTTGATACCGCAAAGCCGGTTTACTATTCCTAATGAACGCCCCGCGAATACGTAGTATAAACAGGTACCGATGTAGGTGTGCCGCAAGTGAAAATGTAGAACTTTGTGGTTAAATTGTGATGATTAGGAATGTATAACGTTACAATATAGTGTTACATAGAACTAAACACACGCTTCAATTTGGAACGGAATAGCACTACGTTGAGATATTCTAAGATATTTAGGCCAGAGGCATAATTAGAAGATAAGCAGGTTCCCACCTAGCCTACTAAAAATAAATCGTGTATCTAGGTGCCCATGAAGAAAATTGAACAACACATATCTTTTTATTTGAATTCAGAAACCATCTAAGACAATTTCTCTAACTAAATCAATGAAGTCAATGTTCGATGTTTTCAATAGAAAATGCGTCGTCATATCAAACGGAAGGATTATTAAGGATAAATAAACTCTTTTTGATACTCTTGTAGTACATATAGAGGTAGATAATGGTTAGAAGGATTAGGTATCGTGTCTAAACATTTATAACAATTTCTACTGACCATTGTCCGTAATGAGTCTCAATTACAAGGAAATCAAAGTAAAACCATTAGTTTTCCATTTCATAATCGTAGGTTTGGAAAAAGGTAAATTAATAAGGGCAGTAAAGTATAACAAGCTATCATTTACCCGCCCTGTGTAAGGTTATAAACGAATCGCAGTAATGAGAAAGCCAGTGTACAGTTTCGCGCGTTTTTTTCTATTCAATATCATTCGCAAATTAATAATAATTGGAGATGGATACCCGAGCCACGACTGAAGAGCAGTTTTTATTATTCACCAACAACATGATATTCACAGTTGCAACTTTTATTTCAATTAGCCCATTTTCCGGTAATTTTTTATAGGATAATGGATGCCAGTCGGTTGTTTCTCTTTTTTTACTGAGTTTTTTTGCGATTGCCAGGAAATGTTCATTAGCAAGAAGGCACATTTGTGTATTTTATAAAACTTATTCTTTTATTGAATTCCAAGAATTATTCCTATAAAATAATTGAGTTTTTACAATGAACGCCTGATGAATATTGACGGCAACCTTTCAGCAGAGATTTACATCACTGTTTTTCAGGTTTTTTAAGTCTTATCTTATTTTCTGATTATACAAATTAATGGAGTCATTGACCCGTGAATAAAGATAGCGTTTTGATATCACTAGAAAGTGTAAACTGTCAATGATCGTCATTAATCATTGCTAAATTGAGTTGAATAGTTTCATGCAAATAGGTTCATAGTTTTTTGTTAATTTGTTTCGTTAACACGGTAAAATATCAGCAGTTTTTATTTTTGGCAGCGAATTTGCCTATATGGTTTTAGAGTATGAGCCGCTTTAATAGGAAAATTATTATAACTTCAGAAGTAGGTAGGTACTTAGGTGTGATGGCGATACTACATTACTATATTACTATATTATATCGGGTGTGTCGTTCATAATCACATTAAATCCTATGGCATATACTTTATAATATTCTATGGCGAATTGTAAAAAAAATAACCTAATCCATTCAGTGGTTTAACCACAGGAGTAATTTTTCGTTTTTATAATTTACAACATCATGTGTAAAGCAGAGATAAAGTTAGCAATATCGAATGTTTTGATCGGTTAACAGCTGTCAGTTTTCAAGGGAGAATTTCAGTTGTTTGTAATGACTGGCTTTTATACGGTGTTCTAATTTTCCCACATTTTTATTCTATTTACTTTGTTTGAAAAATTCATTTTTTTATTTTCACGTATTTTTCTTTTTTCTTTGTGTTAATCGACATAGGTATATTAACGCATTTCACTTAATGTGATTGTGAACGACACACCCGATATAATACTATATTTTCATTAGCAAAAATATAGTATTTTTCGAAAAAAAAAAAAACATGTGTACCTACAGGTTTTTCAGATAAATCTACGTTTACATAATAGGTAGGAACATGAAGTTATATGATATTTTTAATTCCGAGAGGTGGTTTTCTAAATACCATGGAATCACAGGAACCAATTCTTTCCTAGGACCGTATTTTATTTTCAACTTTTATCCAAGGCTGTACTGTACAATTGTAAATAAGATACCTACTTACTACCTTCTTGCGTTTTCTTTTGTGAAGCCTGGTAAAGCCCAAGCCACATAGGTACGCCTTGTTTATGGTTGTCACTCCAAATTGTATGTGCCTCTTTACAGGCAATGGTAATTGTATGTAGGTACTCTATGTAGGAATAAACTTACTTTTACACAGAATCTTCCATGTATTTTCGCTTATTTAATAAAGTGTTTTCCCTTTTTCAGCAGACGAGTGCTCGTGGTGCAACAAAAGTCTCCCGAGCGAGGGTTCGGCGTTGCAGCATGCGGGTGCCACATTTTGCTCGGAGCTGTGCTTCAGCCAATCAAGGCGCGCCAACTTCAAGCGAGCGAAGACCTGTGATTGGTGCAGGCATGTCAGACACACTGTGGCGTACGTCGATTTTCAGGTGAGGATTTTACTTCGATTCTTGTATTTCGAAATGTAGGATTGAACAACTATCGTAAATATGCGTGAAATTCTTTCTAGTTAGGGAAATTACTTACCCCATACTGCACACCCGGTGATAGGATAAAATAATTTTATTTTTCATTTGTAATAAAATGAAATTCTCAATTTTCAGGACGGTGCCACACAGCTTCAATTCTGCTCCGACAAATGCCTAAACCAATACAAGATGCACATCTTCTGCCGCGAGACGCAAGCTCACCTCGATCTCAACCCGCATTTAGTCAACGCGTCATCATCATCCAACCTCATCACCCCGGAGCTCTGGCTCAAGAACTGCAAGAGCCGGTCAGCATCACCAACTTCAGAACGTTCAGGGTCGCCCAACCCAGATAATGTTCCCACCAAAACCACAAACATAGAAAAGACAGAAGCACAAAAGACGCAAAACAGATCTCCGCTTCCTCTGATTACTATTGCACCAACTGCAAAGCTGATGAAGCAAAAACGGCCTTCCGATGAGGCATTATCAGTACAGAAATCACCAGAAGCGAAAAAAGACGTTAGAAACACTAAAATGAATTTGCGTAAACGGAGGACGTCGAAGTGTTCGGCCACGGTCACATCGCAAACTGTGAGGCAACGGACTTCTACTCCGAAAGCGCAAGACTTGCGCATGTGCAGCCCCTCCGACGGATCTTCACCGGCATCAACCGCAGGGAATGTTATTCACTCGCCTCCGCATCCCATCAACACACACCCACCTCCTCCGCCGTTTCCACCAAACCCGATGTTTAGCATGCCACCTCCAATGTTCTTGGATAATCACGATCCGAGGCACCCACATGGTATGTTCCCACCGCGATTAAACTTTATGCCTCGTCCAGGCTTTCCTCTAGAGCGGCCCCGACTCCCTGGCCTCCCACCGCCGTTGAACTTCCCCACGCCAATCGGCCAGGCTCCACCGGTCACGATATTAGTCCCTTACCCGGTTATCTTACCAATACCGCTCCCCATTCCGATACCGATACCGTTTTCGGCGTTCGTGCAGGCTCACTGCGCAACGAAAGTAAAAACCGAAAGCAAACCAGACACAGCAGAGGTAGAAGAACCCTTAGACTTCACAATGAACAGTGATAAAAACAAGAGAGATGAGGAAGTGTCGGGATGTGCGAGCGAATCGCCCTCGGAGCCTGCATTAGACAAGAGTCCGGTAGGCGAACAAAACAACGACCGACTCGAGGAAGACAAAATGGAAACAGAAATTAATGAGACTGGAAATCCGGAACAGACTTTGCCAAAATTCAAAATAACTAGACTCGGAAATAAAATGGCGAAAATAGTTGCCAAGAGTAGAGAACCATCAGAATCCACAAGGCCACTGAGGAAACGGCGGAGACTGGTGGAAGTGTCCACTGACGACGAAGCGCTCATTCCAAAGACGAGGAAAATAGTAGAAGTTTAGATAATCCAAATAATCTCATTATTCTCTGATACATATCACAAACGCATGATAATCCGAACAGAGTTCATTATACTTTCAGGTTGCTAGTCTTTAGTTGTAAGATGCTATTAAAATTTTGTCTTAGGTATTAGGGCGCACTGTAAATGTGATATTAGTAACTTATTACTTCAATGTATGTAAAATAAAAATTATTACTACTCTATCTATTTATTTTATTAGCCTGACTATGATATGATGAGTAATCCGAAAACGAAAATTATTTAAGGCTGTTATCGTGCAAGTACTATCGGTATTATTGAGAAAGTGATGAATGAGCCTTTCATTAGTAAAATAGTAATCTGAAAAACAATGCAGGGGGCTATTACTTAATATTGGCAAATGAGCCAACACTAAAATCTCTAAAAGAAATGGAAACAGGAAAGATGAATGAACATATTCATTTAAGGGGCTGAGCGATAAATAAATCGACGTTTTCAGGGCTGCAATGATATCCCAAGAAAGATTTATAGAAAACCTTACCTATTAAAAACTGCAGCTGGATTGTGACTGAAATTTCTTAGCAACCACCTTGGCAAGGCATCTATAATGTGTCGTCATATCAGACAATCTGAAAAACAGATGTTTCAATTCACAGAAAAACAATGAATCATTCATGAATGTAGATTCAGGTGTGAGAGACATGATGAAATTCACATACTTAGGTAATAGAAATAAAAGTAAATCGTAAATTTCATGCGTTTTTAATGTCTTGACTTAAAATCATCGCTAAAAACCAATAATGGAAAATATTGATTGCTATACTTTAACGACATGTTCTTACTAACTAACAGCTAGGCCACATGATGCGAAATGCGCGCCTCTATATTCAGAAATTTGTACATTTTTGAGATCTAATTATAATTAACATTATTGCATTCATAAAAAATTATATCTTCAAATAATTAAAGCGTCTTCGGATGATTCACATTAAATGCGTCATATAACAATTAAAGGCAATACTGGCATTGTTTCACTGATACTTCTGTGCAGAAGTGGCCACGGAATATTTGGAACTTTAGCGATTTGTCAACAAGGAATCTGTATCGCCGCGCTCAAGCCAACCTGTCGCATCCTGGACTGTTGTATGAGTAGACCTTTATAAACGTTATTCTAAATAAGCAAAGTAAATTTAGATATCTCTGTATATATTTGACTACATTTAAGCCTATTTATAATAGTGTACTCATGCGAGACCAGCAAGATTAACAGGCCAGATGCAGTAACACCCGAAAAAGTACTTTGGCCAATACATTCTAAGTTTGACTAGAATGCTGTTGTAAGTATACATATTTTCGACTTTACCGCAATCTGAGCTTGGGAATATTCTAAAAACTACTATAAAAAGTTAAATGCTTTACTGCTTGTTGTTATACAAATCCCAGAGTGTAATAGCACCATCAAGTCCGCCAGCCGCCATTATCTTGGCATTCCAGAAAGAGACCTTCTCAGTTGAGTAGACAACATCCTGAATAGCTTGCTTGTGCTCAGTGAGCACAACCAGAGGTCGAAGAGAGAACCAAGAGAAGATGCGGATATGGCTGTCCCAGCCCCCTGAAGCAAACACCTTGCCATCAGACCGGGACTGAACTTTATTTATACCTGGGTTTTTAATTGTTATATCCATTTTGTGGGCCAAGCTTAAGTCTTTTCTCCCTATACTAAAGATCTGTATCACATTTGAGGCATTGCCGATCATGCCTCGTTGCTGCTCCAGGTGGAAATCAACAGACATGGGACACTCTGCGGTCTTCAGTTTGCTGATACATTGACTAGTGTTGAGATCCCACAGGAGGAGCCATCCTGCTTCGTAGCCGGCCAGCAGGCAGGGCTGGTCACAAGGAAACTCCACATATTTTAAGCACATCGGGTCTCCGAGCTTAAGTGATGCGTCCGGCTCCAAACTTCCTACTTTTTCACCGGAAAAGTTGTATATGTGTATTTTTGAATCCTTGTCAGGTACATAGAGTGTTTCGAGTTTTGTGTTGGCGTCAAAACGGCAGAAACCAGGGTAATCATTGTCGATAAGAGTGTCTTCCTCGTAACCGCTGTTTGTTAAACTAAAAACTTTGAACTTGCCGCCCTTCTCCTGAGTGATGAGGTGGTTATTCGTGTGGATGAGGTGAAGAATGGGAGCTTGACCAACTTGAATCTTTTGTTGCACACGATTGGTCTGAAATCACAAAATGTTTTTATTATTATGAGCTCTTTACAACTTTGGAAAAGAAAGTGTTTCAAAGCTTTTCTGTTTTATTTTGTTTCCAATTAAAAGCACTAAGAAACAGCACACTTCTGAAAATTAACTATCAACAATAATATACTACCCACTCCCACCAAAAATAAATGTAAGTATGTTACATAAATTATAAAAAGCTTAACATGTATATTAAAAAGGTTATATTAGGTACTACGACTTTTACTCTATTTATATCTAACTAATCATTACATAGAGATTAGATAGCAACTAAATTAATATGCAGATGAGGCAAAACAAACTATGTACCTATATCCAAAGAAAAATAATAATACACGTTAAAATAAACTGTTTATCATAGTGGCAAGTGAAAAGACAGTCAGTGACCTAATAAAATAGAGTAAGTGCGTATGTGATTTGATTTGGCAGACGATCCGCTCAATTGTAGGTCGCGAATCGAGGGTAGTAAACAAAAATGTCGCGCATTTAATGGAAGCCATAGGACACGTCATTAACGCCTTCTGCGTACTTCATATGCTGAATAATATGTTTGGAATATAAACATGATCTTACCTGAAGGTTGTATGCATAAACATAGCCGTTTTTTGAGCCGGCCAGTAACCTCTCGAGACCGCCAGGCAAAAAGCTAAATGCCAACGAATAAACAGGAACGTTATCCACATTCCTGATCGTATAAACTGGGTCTGGAGGTAATAGAGCCATTTCTGGTCAAGCTCGGAACGAAATTATTTGTCGGAATTGGTAAAATAAAATAATAACAAAATTAATCAAGCCATCAGAAACTCAACCACAACTACGCACAACACAAAACTGACAGAAAAACAAAAAAGTTCACCTCGTAACAATCGGTTGCGTTCGAAACCAAGTTTCAAAATATATTGTAAAATATTTCGACTTGTAACCAATTAGGATTCTTTTGAACTAACAACTTTATCTTTTAACAATAAACCATTTACTTAAGATATAAAGACTCTGGTGCGATAAACGGATTTACAAATTAAATAAAAATAAAAACTGCTCATGAGCAACTTCGTTTTGAACGCACACGGAATAATTTGATGTCACTATTTTTTATCTATGGCCCCTCAGAAACTCTAGTGCTGTTCATACCGATTATCAAAATCGATTAAAATGTTGTATACGATTCTAACTAGTTAGAACTATGGTAATCCTGACTTTTTGTTATTTTATTTTGTAATTTTTAGTCTGACTATGGATAGTCCTTTATACTGAATAGTAAATATAATAAATAATAAATAATGCCGGGACACCTTTTCACACACGGTTGGTTAGCCCCATGGTAAGTTATTAATTAACTTGTGTTATGGGTGCTAACACAACTGATAAACTACATATAGCTACACAAATACATATTTATATATACATATTGTAACACCCAGACCACGGCCAACAAGCATGCTCATCACACAAATGTCGACCGAACCGGGAATCGAACCCGAGACCTCAGATTCGGCAATCCAGCTTGTTGACCATTGCGCCATAGAGGTCGTCATAATAATGTTATGGGTCTGAATAAAACTAAACTTAAAAATAATTTAGAGAACTTATTGAGTGGGATATATTTATATAGGGATTACAGTCACATGGCTTATGTATAAGGGTCAGACTTTTACATACGTCAAATCAACCATGTTGTCGTTTTCGCTTTAGACTCTCAGGGTGACTCTGTCATGTGGGCTCCTAATAATAAACTATACTTTAGAACATTTTCTTATTATTAAATAATAGACACCAATACTTGCACGTTAAACCTATAACGATTACATATACATAGAAATCTGTTTAATCTCCATGATGTTAGATGATACATAGAAAGAAACAAAATATTAAATAATTGAATATAGTAAAAAAGAAAGCAACATTGAACAGTTTAAAAAAATATATAAGTATTCATCATACTATTATATGGATAAATGTTATTTATCTAACTATCTCATAATCACCTTTTAATATTTCATGCAACACGAATACTAAATCGTTTCTAATTATATCGATTACATTCACAACACTGGCAGTCTGCCAGCAGCCTGTCATGTCAATCACTTCACTGCGTCAGTTTCTCTTCGCAAGCAGTATTATCGTGTTTTATACTTTGATGGATTTTTGAATGAGAATTAATTGATTTTACTTAATAATGGGTGCCATATATAAATTAAGGAGATTAATTTAATCCTCGAAATTACAAATGGCTGCGGAGTCGCTCCTGAAAACGGGCAAGCATTCGAAGTATACATCGTATAGGAAAATCTTGTATCATAGGTTTTTCGTCGGCCTACTCTTGTTTATAGTGATATCCTTAGTGTTTACTGTGGTGTTTAACGCGTTTTCCGGTAGTTCGCCGCGGATAGATGTGTATCAAGCTGTGAATTTAGAATCGACAAGTGCTGAAGTGGTGAAAATCAGCAGTAGTGCTCTGGAAGCTGAGCCTCGTGTGGCAAACTGCACGTACTGGGATTGTGTCGATGTGTACAGATGCGGGAAAGGCGGGCACAACAAGATAACAATATACATATATCCATTAAAAGACTATCAGACTGAAAATGGGAATTCTATATCACAATTTTCTAAAGAATTTTATATGATATTAAATACTATAAAACGTAGTAAATATTACACGCCGAACCCTGAGGAGGCGTGCCTGTTAGTACCTAGCATAGACACTCTGAATCAGCACAGTTTCTCAAGTAAACATGTGTCACAAGCGCTGCAGTCGCTGCCACAGTAAGTACACAGTAGATAAGCTTGTCTAGCTGACAGCAAACACTCTTATTATACTCTATTTATAGACAATGAGGTTAAAAGTTACCATTTATGATCTATCCATCATCTATATTAATTATAATTGTTTACATCAAGTTGAATTATGACTCAGTAATTTATTCAGAAGAATATTTTTCTTAATGTTTAGAACATAAATATTATGTAGTTAATAAGACACCATATTGGTAGTAAACTACAGTTTAGTCTGTTGTTTTATAGTTGCTCAGACCTAGTTTTCTTAATGGTCTCTAAACCAACCACAAGGGAACATAAAAGGCTATAATTAAACCTTAAATAAATACCTAGCAACAATGGAATTCATCCCATTGTGAGGCGAACCAGGCTCATTGTTTTACAGAATTAACTGATTCTATTCACCCCTCTGTAATTGGAAAGGAACAAAAAGTTTAACCTAAAGAAGTTCAAATTGTCACTCAAAGAACTTTATTACTTCCTATTACTGAATAAAAAAATTATTACTCATTGCTTATCAACTTTTTACTAATGAAATAAACATAACTGCTGTCACAATAACATGTTTTATTCAACAGTTGGCAACACGGTGAAAACCACCTCATATTCAACATGCTGCCGGGTTCCGCACCCAACTACAACACAGTTGTGGACCTCAACACCAGCCGAGCCATTATAGCAGGAGCTGGCTTCAACACCTGGACTTTTAGACACAATTTTGATGTATCGATACCAGTCTACAGTTCCGTTGCAGAGAAAATTGACAGCACACAACCTGAACAAAAGAAGTACCTTATTGTTTCTACGCAGCTCAATATACCACACAATTATTTAGAAGAATTACAGAATATTGCGTCTTCGTCCAATGATCTCTTGTTATTGGGCACCTGTAAGACTGACAAAACAGATTTCAGTAAACGGTGTGAATACACGACTGGTAGAGAATTTGATTACCCAAATGTGTTGAAGGATGGAATGTTCTGTTTAGTTATAAGAAGTGCAAGATTGACTCAAGCTGTTCTAATGGATATTTTAGCTTCTCAGTGTATACCAATAGTGATTGCGGACTCCGTAGTGATGCCGTTCAACTCTCATGTTGATTGGAATAAATTAGCTCTGTTCTTATCAGAGGATAATATAAGGAATTTGGTTAAAATAGTGCTTTCAGTGAGTAAAGAGCGCCGCGGGGAGTTGTTTTGGCAGCTGAGATGGGCATTTGATAGATATTTTGCTAGCATAGAGAAGATAACATTGACTGCATTAGAGATAATAAATGAGAAAGTGTTCGCATTGGCCGCCAGGACATATGAGGAGTGGAATATGCCTGAACATTTGGTGAGAATAACTTTTACATTATTTCACACTTATCTACTCCATTTGAAACTCCATTATGTTAATGGTTTAATTGTACTGATGGTCAGTTAACTTTATTAGCATGACTCATTGTATGAATGTGCAACTTTTTACTTTGTGTTTAATGCCCTTCTGCGGCGAGATACACGAATTTCATTATTTTGTTTCCGTCCATTTGCATGATCAAAATACGTAAACCATTAAAAAATACAGGTCAAAAATATCTTGAGCAAGGATTCTATCTAAATCCGCTCCATTAAGCGTAAAAATGTAACAAATAAATAAACCGACACAGTTACTTTCACATTTATAAAATTAGTAAGGATTGCTGAAATTAAGATTATCTCTCGTTGACTTTGTGGGCGCTCAACCAACCGCGTAAACCCGCGCCTCGGAGGACTTGAAAATATGATCAAAAGTCCGCGACCGTGGAAAAATGTACCCGTAAAAGTAACTTAAAAAATTGAGGCAATAATCCGCGAAAACTTCAGAATTCACAAGATAGAAACTTTACGTTAAAAGCCATTACCGAATATTAAAAAACTACAGGGCCTAACCTGCGGGATGACTGCGCAAAAGTTCCGTTTCAATCCGTTCAGCGATCGCATTGAAAAAAATATCGTCGAGTCAGCTCTATTTTAGTCGGTTACCTGTCCTACAAATGTACTAAAACGTATTCTATCAGTTTCAATCATGAATTTCGCGCAATTGTTCCATTTTTATTTTCAAAAGCTTCAGATTTCATTGTGTTATCTATTTACCTCTATAAAGTAAGTTAATGTTATAATGGACGGGTTTTCAGAATTTAATTTTGCGCAATAAAAACTCGCAGTAAAAAACAAACATAAACTTATTTATAATAGGAGCGTTATCTTCGCCGAGAGCTAGTAGAAATATTTTTATCAACAACGTTCTTTGTATACGAAAAGCATTTCAACATTACGTAAAAATAGCTTTACAATATGCACTGCACGTGGTATGTGACGTCATATGCAAATGCATTCGAGTCTGAAGGGGAGGAATGCAATCATCTCGATCTGCGCGTTAAGTAAAGTTTCGATCAACGTGCACACTGCAAAACTCTTGCTTAAAGCGCGATATTTTCGTCTGCCACCGTGATTGGGTTCAGGTACTTAATCTCGTCTCAGAAGAATACCGTTATGTTACCTACGTAAAGTTCATATAAGGTTGAATATCACTTATTTTGGCATTCTCGGTGACATTAAAATTTCCAGCATGGCAATTAAAATCTTTGCATCAGTGACTCGACAACTCACAAAAATAGCCCCATCCTCGTGCGATGCCGAGGAAAAATCTAGTCAAATACATGAATATTCAATATTTGCGCTTACGGCTTACCTTTTATTCGTACTTTGAAATCCTTGAAAAAGGTCAAGCGTCAACTAATTTGCATAGTGTGTGCTACGGGCAGCTTTAATCTCACTTCAATTAAAATTTCTTTATACGTTTATTCGGAGTTTGAAATAAAGCCGTTAATTTTTCGCGAAAATAACGCAGGTGACGTTTGAAATGGTGGTTATTTAGAATTTTTCATGTGCTGTTAATTATTTCTTGTTCAGATTAATTAGATATTTAATTTAAAAACATCTGCGTAATCTATTTACGCACGCGCAGCAAAGATCTAAATTATTGCTTGGAACGCTCTAATTGCTTTTTATGCGCCAGTGCATAATGATATCCAAGTAAGGTCTATCTGAGATGAGCAAAGCATGACAAATTGCGTCGTGACCCAACAAAAAAAAAAAAACTGCACACATGTGACAAAAACTGTCGATCCCCTTGCAATGGCAAAAGCATATTCTACGGTTCATACGCCGAAGCTCACGTCAATTTAGTTCCATTGACGGTTCCTACGGAGATTGTCATCTATGGGTTAGTTGTTCGTTAGTATTGTGCATACCTACGGCACTATGCATACACAAATATATGACGATCCGGTTTTTGCGAAGTGACAGACTTATGTCCTAATTCGTCTTCAAGGTACTGGGAATCTGGCTTATCCGACCGTTCTTAGTAAAAGCGTGGTGGTTTTATTCCTTTCACAGTTTCTAGTCGTAAACAATAAGTTTCGATATCCGTTTCTATATATAGATTTTATAGCTTTATTGTATGAATAATTTGCATATCTTGTTGGTCTCGTCGATATGCATTCGCAGCGAGATTCATTTCCATATTGCAACTTCGAGACGTGTTTAAAATCTGGTTTGTATGACCTATTAATCTCGTCATCTGATAAAAAATCTCGACGCAGTACTTACATATCGGGTTTCAGAAGAAACATAATTTTTCCGCCGAGGTTAGTCGAAAATACAGCTATAGTATTTTTATAAACCTTTTGCAATAAGTGGTTTCGTTCCGTTCAACTCCATAAGCCATCCATCATCGTTCTAGATCGGAAGACAGTTACTACGGAACATTGGCTTTTAAAAACTTCGATCGGACTATTTTTCGGATGCGCTTGCAATATGTGGCTTAAGTTTGGAGTTTTGGATACAGATTTGTTTCGACTTCGTTTGTTCCTATTTGCTCGTCCGAAGACGCGAGTTGGGTTCTTGTTCAAAATTGTCCTTCTGATTCTATTTACATTTAATTTTGATCCGCGATCTCTATGGAGGTTACATGCAGGTATCAGTAGGCCCCGTTAAAACCTGTTTCTGATGAGCCTCATTGGAATTATATTAAACAGGTCAATGCATGTTGAGTTAGGACTCTCAAGAGGTTGACTGGACAAATAATTGAGGAATTTTACTTTAGCAGCATGTTAAGTGGCTTTAAAAAAAAAACAATAACATGTTAGTTGCCAAAATTAATGAAATTATTATTACCGCCAGTGTTTTATTGAAAAAGAAAAGCGTTACCGTAAGCTTTTATCTACGTCTTTTCCACGTAAACAGGTTTACACGTAATGTGTTTTTGTGACACAACAAAATACAGATAACGACACTTACAGCGGCTGTCTATCTTTGAGGGAATCCTCCGAATCGGATCACTTCTTCCAGATAATATTCCTTAGACGATTCATGAAAAAAAAAACCGGAAATAACCAGCATCTAAACTTCTTCATGTGAGAATTGGAATGCATTCCATAAAACACGGATTGCCGGAAACATGCAGGACTCTGTCTGGAAAACCGGATGAGGACAAATTACACACCGAACGTTAGGTTGGTCGAAATTTCTAAAGCCTCACTTCCCAATGAGCTGCCAGTTTGCCTCCCTATATCGAGCAAATAATTTTTTACTAGCCATTTAACTTTAAGCGGGAAAAGTTGTTTAATTGCTTTAAACGTTAACTTATAGTAAAAACAATTGAATAAAAGCTTAGCGGCTTAATTGTTATTCGTAGCTGGAAAACGCGTTATACTACATTTTCAAACTTGGGATTAAAGCCAATTATGTCAGAAGTAATGTAATTATGGTGTTTCCATTTGTTCGGTTTTTAGACAAAGAAATGACGAATAATTAGCCGAATTAAGTTGCTTCAGTTAGTTGGCTATTGTGCTTAAATAGCCGTAAAAAGTTTCCCCTATACATTTTATAGTCGATAGCAATTTTCCTCTGCTAAAATAAATATTTAGTGGTTTTGAAAGACGTCGATCGTGATAAAATTTCAAGCTCCAGATACAGTTTCTGACCTAGATTTCATATCAGACAAGTATGAAACTTAATTAATTCTACGCGATCTAACTGCTCGTAAAAGCTGGTTGGAACTGCATTCCGTGACCAAACAAGGAATGCAATGCAAGGATCACAAGTGGAATTGATCCTCTCAGTTCTTAGAGATGCGTCACGGCTCGGACTTTAAACGAATAGATAAAATGGACTCACGAGATGTTACTATCTTAAGACTTCCTTCCTCTTTGCGGAAAATACTAGGTTTACGTCTCTGTATATTTATTTATCGTTTTGTCAACTTTCGAAAATGCCCCAACCTGACGTTCTGATGTAGTTAGAAGTTTGAATCAAACAATGGAGCGTGACACACAGATATTTGTTTCGAGTACGTGTTTGCTAAGAGACCCCGAAACGGCTTTGATACAGAATAAAATGAGCTCTCCGATACACATCTTTATTTGCAAACAAGTACCACACTGAAAATGTAATGCAAAAATGTATAAGTTCAAACAGAAAACGTTGCAATAAGTAATATCTCGTTCGGTCTCATATGGCAGTGTTTTATTAAAACATGTGGACTATCTACGTCTGTATTGTAGCCTGTAGTGTTGCCAGATGTGCCCACTTCCGCGGGATGTCACGATTTTCTATGATTCAACACCATTCAATGTTATGTCAAAGGATTTCTTTTGCATAATATTTCCATCGCAGCAAATGGGCGTCACGTGTAAAATATGTTTTCTCTAACGTATTTTCGAAGTTTTAGGCCGTGGGTTTTATTAGCATAAGAAATGCTCCCAATAAATTGGGTCAAAAGGTACGACATACCCTTGATGCTCTCCTTGTCCTCTTAGCGGCTACGTCACGTATCGGAAATCAGTCAAAGAGCCGACGTACGCCGATGTGTCTAAATATATGCCCACCTTCGTCACAAGAGAACCTCTTTCAAGAAAAAAACCGCGGTCTTTTAATTTTCTAAATAGCTTTTTGCTTGTTTAAAACTTTGCTACTCGTTTCTTGAATAATGTAACGAAGCCGAGTGGAGACGTCGAGATTCAAGCTTTTATCGCAATGACTTACACTCGAATAAGGAAAAATCCTTAACGAGACAAAGCTTATTTTGCAAAGGAATATAACAGGCGTTGCTGTGCCTATTGTCTTCTTTATTATTCTTTACAAATATGTACCCCGAGTGAGATATACTTATCTTGCAGTTGAAGAATTACGTGGTTTGTTCTGTTTTAAACTAAGGACAGAGATTAGACGTATATTTTTAAACCGATTTTTTGTTCCTCATGCTTAAAGCAAGGCTAATATAAACCACTTTCTAAGCTAGGTAGCGATCCTAAAGTGTGTTACTATCACACATTTAAGTCTTTATTACGACAACGATCGATCTTCGCTCGAGCCATTTAGTCCCGGGAGCTTCTAGATAAACATCATATAAACAAACTCACAATCCTCTTTACAATATTGGCAATAGATACTATGGGACATCCAGCGAGTTAGTTCAGGGGCATAGCCGTTTGTATGTCGTGTACTAAGCTCCTTTATCCTCTACGATCCTGTATTGAGTCGGCCTCACGTTCACGTAATACCGATCTATCTATAGTTACATACTCTCAGGGACCTCACAGAATAGCTCACATTATTAGCCATCACTAGCCCCATCATCTGGTGTGAGCGACAGCGCAATTTCTTCGTTTTTATTCAGGCTCGTACACCGGTTTCATTTCGTACGCAGTTCCGTGCTTTCAGTTATTCATTTTGACGTAGGTTGCGATTAAAAATCGCTATGAAATTCCAATTTTCATGTGAGCATTGAAATGTCGAAATAGGAGTAGTCCATTTGTAGGCTGAATTTGGGATTAGACTCATTTTACAGAGAGAAGCGAGCTTGGCTTATTACGGATTGAACATGTATGATAGAATATTTGCTTGCCATAAATCGTTTCACAATGGCTCTTTGTTATAAATAAATAATTTTATTACTCGGCTCTCGTTTATTCGATCCTTTTCGGCGATCCGGGGTATCCGATCAAGTGCGAAATTAGAAGTCAGTATAACATTGTAATGTATTAGTTTTTTTGCGGATTCGGTGTATTGATTTTCTGATTCATGTCTTTTGAATAAGGCTTTATTCACTCAAATCTTCTGAAGCTTGAGGTTCGCGAGTTCAGGGATTAGGTTTGGGCTAGCTTTCCCAGCGGTACTCATGCTTTTTTTCTTCTCGCAGTATGGTCCAGTGAACCCCCTGTTCCTGCCGGTGACGGCTTCCAAAGCAGCCGGCTTCACCGCGGTCATACTGACGTACGACCGGGTTGACAGCCTGTTCGCCCTGGTGTCCAAACTGGTGCGGACGCCGAGCCTTGCCAAGATACTCGTCGTGTGGAACAACCAGAAGAAGGCGCCGCCTCCTTGTAAGTACTTATGTATGTTCAGTATTTTTTAGCTATTTTGGACAGATGTGGATCGAAAGACCGAGGTATACTTAGGGGGAGATTTAACAATTCAACATTGCAAAAGACATCGTTCTGTATGCTCGCCCTTCACCTGTTTGTGTGCTGGCAAGAAGTCTACAAGTAAAGCTTAACAACAATTTGTTGGATACGTTCATCAAATTGACCACCATGATGCGACATTTAATCGAATATTTTAAACCAGACGTCATTTATCAAAGAGCTGACAGCAAAGAATGATTAAACCATAAATCAGATCATCAGTGCTGCTAATTATGAAATCGTGTTAATCGACTTGTTCGAGTCTAAGACCTGTATCCATATACGTTTGACTATATATAGATCTTATTCCAGTAGCTATAGAGCTTATTTTGAGTTGTTGTTTGATGTAAACGAGCCTAAATTGTGAATACTAAACTAGTCACGACGGATATAAAATGTTCGTCGGCGTCGTCAGTGTTTCCGTCAATCCTGAGCGTGATTTACTTCATTTAGCTCAGTTTTAACTTTACGGCTGTTGTTTACGGTGTCATTCAAAGTTTTTAGGTGTTATTCGTACTATAGTAAAGCTTTGCTTTATTGCTGTTCTTCATAATGATATTTGTGGAGCACACGCGATGTGTCCAATTTGGACTTACATAGACTTTGCAAAGGGCTGATTAGCAAATCTTTAGGGTCAAACTTTATAACTTCGTCGCTTAACTTTATATGACTTTCGTAACTTACTGAAGGTTAAATTACGCATTCTCTTGCAGAAAATCAAGTGTAATGCTTATGAAAAAATCTCATAGAAAATGCCAATATGGCACGATTTGGGATATAATTTGAAGCAGCTAGTAGTGATTGTGGCCGTGCATAATATCAAAACTATATGATTTGCATTTAACAATTAGCAAAGAAATGATCATCTTCCGGCCTTCTTATGAGTGGATAATATGGATATGTATAACCCACTTTTGCCATATTTTCACTATACGAAGAATAGCGAATCATAGCATTTTTTCCGTTTTCATGGACGCGACGCGCATTATTTTTACATTGTTTATAATTAATGGTTGTGTGAATGTGCGTCATCGTGTCTGACAGTATAATTGTAGGTCTATCTTTGATTTACGATTACATGATAGTTGATTGTCATGCGATCTATTAGATTTGCAATGACTGGGAACTTACGAGTACAGCATAGATGCTCCTGACTGATGTTTTTCGGATACGAGATCATTTAAAGGATTTTCGTATTTATGGGATTATGAGTTTAAATGTACTTTACTATTAGGTTTAAATTGTACTTTAAAGTATTTTTTTCTTTGACATACTCATATTTTTAGTTCGAAAATCAGTCATACGTGCCGATTACATTTCAACGTTCGTGCTAAACGCAGTTAGCGAGTAATTTTATTCAGTTACATTTTACTGCCATTATGGGCAGTGTCCATAAAGAAACTCGTCTTGAATCGCTCATTAGGAAGTGCGTCCCAACCATGTTTAGGCCAATTTATACTTTTATATGGAAAGACAGCTGTATAGTTGTGGTTATCACACACATCCAAAAGAAAAAGAAACAGTAACGCCTAACATTCTTGTAATGTCTATCTTTTTAACTTCACCAGTCTCAGATGGACTTTTATCTAAATCGGTTATGTCGTTTTATCGTTAGACCGTAACTAAGAAAGCCGGGACTGGCCTGATTAAGTTATTGTGATGGCACTCATTATCATAACCAACTTGCTCCGTTTTAAAACCTTGACCTCCACGCTTCGATATCTCCGTCTTTTAATTAAAAACCACTCAACTTGATATTTAAATTTATGCGTTAGGTTATTTATGTGTTTATTTATAAAAACATAAACACCCAATGTATTAAAATATTTTGTGCATATTTTATATTCCCTGAGAGATTTCGGCTTTATTTTTAATCTCGAAAATACAGAATTTACCTGGGTCAGCAATGTCCATTTTTGGCAATGCGGGTCACACTAGCATCCCTCCCTGAAAACTGAAACATCACGTTGTCATAACGAAACACGTCACGTAAACAAGTTCCGTCCGTTAATTTTCATATAACATTTGTGCTGACCTCTGAAACGGTTTCGTTAGCTTTGATGTTGTTATAGAATTTATTTATTATTCTACGTGCCATCAAATAAATGTCACCAAATCACCTGTATTTGTTCACATCGATAAATTATTCATAATCATATACTTCATATTAAAACCACTTCACACCTGCTTGACTGCGAAACATGTTTCATTTCTCAGCGCTTGTAAACGACCTCTAATTCTTCCGGCTTTTAATCGCCAAGTATTCTTGAAAAAACCAAGAAAGTAATAGCTTAATCGTTTCACTATTAATCCCACCTTAATTGTTCAGCATTTTTACTACAACTTAATTGTTCTAGCATTTAATTTTAGCGTGTATGCAAATTTAGGACTAGTTCACGCAAAAATAAGCACTAGTTTTGTATGTGTGTGAGTAAGAGTTATTACCTATTGTGTTCTAGTTTCTAAGAACGTTCTCCACTTAGTCGTAACTTAATCATAATCCTTGATAAAACGGCTAATGAACCCTTAATGACTTTCGTAACTATCTTGCGCTTAAGGGTCAAAATAAGGGCGATAAGTTTAGGCAGGTCATTCTAGAATGTTACTCAAGTATAGATCTTATCTCATGTATAGAATTGGAGCCGTTTGATAGGTATAATTTGCAGTAGTGCTCGAGTTAGATTGTGTAATGCAACCTTACTAACAACAAGAAGCGATTTGCTGTAGAATCGCTCTTAAGCAGCTTGCTTCACAATCGCATCATCGTGGTTCAGAAAAGCGATGAAATCGTTAATTCTCAAAGTATCGAGCACGCTTTGGCTCTAAGGAGTAGTAACGTGTGCATGTGAGGTCTTAAATTTGCTCCAGTAGACAGATAAAGAGGATCCACCGGGAATTGTGGAGAGTTTGTTCGATATTATAATAGCATAATATACGAAGTAGATACGAAGAAGATATTGTATCTGCACTATAATAGAGGTCGTCCTCTAGCCTTTGGAGAGCGCCAATCCCTTAACAGCAAACCCTTAGGTAAAAGGTAGGAAAACGCTTGTAAAACCTCGCCTTTATTAAGTTTTTATATTCACCTCTCGAGGGACTTCGTAAGAAATATAAAAAGGAAAATTCCCTTTAGAATTCACCTTTACTGGATATTCAGAATTCCATAGAAACACCTCAATTGTTAAATTAGTTATACAGGTGCAAATAAAAACTAATTGAATATGTACACGTGCAAATTAGTAGATAAACCAGAGTGCTTAGTGCGAGTTTTCGTGAATTTTTTTACGGACTCACATGAGAGCGCGTATACTAAGATTTGTATGCAGTGTTGCCAACTTAGTGGATTTTCCACTAATACTGGTGGTTTAAGTCCCCTATTTAGTGGCGAAATGTTGAAAGTACTGCGGGTCAAGTAGCGAAATGTAAGTTTTGTGGTACAACTTTAAGGAGTTACTATGGAGATTTGAAGTCTCACGGAATGTCAAAAAAGCATCTACAAAACAAAAAGGTGAACGACTACTATATAATTATATTAAGTGCTCATTCATTGGTCAAATGCGTAACTAAACAATTTGTGAAACTACTACGCCGATTATAATTTGTGAAGGATTCGGATCGGGTCGGATGAATTGCTAAACAGATGTAATGCTTTGTCTGTTTTAATTTTCTATCGTTGCCGAGTTACATCTTTGGATGATTAAATTGTTTTAGGTTACAATAAAATATAAACAATATTTTTTTAGTGGTGAATTTGGTGATTTTAAGTGTGGGATAAATTTTTGTTAGTGGTTTTCTGGTGGTTTTAAAAGTTGACTCTGGTGGTAAGCTTCTACAACTGTTGGCAACACTGTTTGTATGGAACAAAAACAGGTTCCAATTTTTGACACTAGGTGGAGCTGTTTTTGTTCCATACAAATCTTAGTATACGCGCTCTCATGTGAGTCCGTAAAAAAATTCACGAAAACTCGCACTAAGCACTCAGATATCAATACGCATGCAGTGAAACAAAGCATTGACGGCAAAAATATGATGCAACCAACTTTCAATCTTATTTAGACGGAATAAAGTCAATTTTAACCGGTTTTGTACATGCAGAATCTTTAGCGTTTGACGCATGATGGACTTTGAACTTAATTCTAATGGAAAAGGGGTACATTTGCGCTGTGCGTAATACAATATTTGCATCATTTGGCGTATGCCTGCCAATAGTATGTAAATCGGATCTGTTTTTTTCGCTAATATGGAAATTTTCTTCCACAATATTACGGGTGTTAGTAATTAATGTGCTTATAAACAGGCGTTGTTTTTCGTATGAATTTTTCTTTTTCAAAGTTGGGAAACGTAACTTTATTGCCTTGAATTTCTGCGCCGTGACGTGTAAAATGAGCTGTTTCTACCGTTCGATTTGAACAAGCTATTGGATGTAAGAAATAAATCGGGTCCGATTTATTATCTGTATTGGAAAGGTCTGTATGTTGTTGTCGTCTAAAATGGGAAGAGTTATTGGTGTTGTACATGACCAGTTCAGCGATAAATCAACGTCCATTGCAGGATTACCTATTACGCTGACCGATTGCTGGTATAAAAAACAATATCGACCACTTTACAGTGTCTCAATGCCTCTTCCTATACAAAGAAATTGGTCTCCCGAATGTCTTAGAGATTTGGTTTTTCTGAATATTTTCCTTCACCATTATTCGTCAAATATACATAGTATCGACAATATAAGGCAGAAAGCTTTCATTCGTACCAAGTTTAAAGGGTGCATAATCTAACTTGGAGACCTCCTCAGAATTCCGAACCATAAAAAAGACCCACTTGAAAGTTACATGTTTAAAATGTAGAAGTTTAGATTTGCTCAGATGGTTTCTTTCTTCAAAAGGCCAAACGTTGCCCTACATTGTGACGGCGTATTACAAAGTTGGAACAAAACTGTTTACCTATTCTGTTTCAATGAAATTACTATTTTCTTCTATGATATTTCAACGTAATGAAGATATGACCCATTTTTAATTTACCTATGTATTTGTTTCCATGATTAGATATTTGTTATCGAGGAGTTTTTCGCACCACATCCCAGAAACAATAGACTACAGATATGTGTAGAAAATTAGTCTTTCCTAAAGTGCTGAATTTGACTCTGGTTTTAGTAATTAATTTTGTATTTTCACATATTTACTTTAAAATGTAGTCAGTTGTGACGCCGGGGTGCCAATTATTGTATCTATTTTACCCAATACTAACTTTGACGTTTGTCCACAGCATCAGAATGGCCAGTAATAAACAAGCCATTGAAAGTGATTCGAACCAAAGAGAACAAGCTATCCAATAGGTTCTTCCCGTACGACGAGATTGAGACTGAGTGTCAGCTGACCATTGATGATGATATCCTCATGCTGACACCTGATGAACTGGAGTTTGGGTGAGTGAAATAATGCTGGGATATTTTAGATCTTAATCAGTTTGTGGTAAGGTGTAGTATGACGTGTGGAACTGAGAAAATATAGATGTTTTGTTTTGTGGACTACATATTACAAACGAGTAATCAACGTCTTTGAGTTCTTTCTTCACTTTGATCTAGATTCTTTTCACATTAAAAATCTTCATTTTGAATTCAATTATACTCTAGGCCAGTTTCTACAAGTTTACCATCACGTTTCCAAGCAGTTGGTTATAAAACAAATTGCACAAAGTAATGCGCCTGGTTTAGAACCCACTAACGACGACTCTTAAGCCTGCGGTGTTGCCAGTGCGCTATAAAACTTAGGCCGGTCTTAGTAAAGTGCTCTTGTTTGTACGAATGTTCCCTTAATGTCTTCTAATTAATATGGCAGTCATTTTTGATTTTAGGTTTTTCGAGGTTAATTTTGTAGGAATATTTTTCTCTGATTTTTGGGTTTAAATTGTATAGTGACTGTCGTTTACGCTTATTTGAAAAAGTAACCTTCAATTTCGAACAATTGTTAAATGGATGTTTTTTTTAATCACAGGCTTGATGTAAGTACGGAGTTCAAGGTCGATGAAAGTAGTGATTATGTTATGATAGTGAGGGACGAAATCCCACCCTCTAAATTGACAAAATGAAATACGCTTAGCAGACAATTCGGCCAGTGGCGTAACAAAATATTAGGTTAAAAAATATTTTAAAAATATTCTCAACGCTAGCAGCATTAATATCGTCACGACCGTTGATTATGCAGGAAAAAAACGTCTCACCTAAATACGTAAGTGCTTGAACACTACACGTCTACATAGCACTCGTGTGCCATGAGCCAACAAAGCGAAGCGCTCATTTTGTTAATTACTTTGTATGAACAAGAAACTGCAAAAATATATTCTCTTCTCCAAAAATTTTCCGGCATTTTCCCGCTCTTAAGAATCCACAATTCGCAATTTCGTTCCGCAAAATTTCTTTTCACCGAAGGTCGTATGCCACTCAACAAATAAACATATTCCGAACGTTATAAGATTCGAGAAAAAAAACGCGTTATTTGTTTTCAGGATCTTACCCCACATACGTTTCTTGTAAGGGACTTGCAAAAATTAAATTCGCTTGAGGCTACGCGACTTCAAAAGGCAGTGCAGATTATATAATGTATAATACTTGACTTTTCATGTTTGCCGCTGGGCTGTAGGCACATGTAACTGTGTTTGCACAGAATTCCTCATGGAGGCTCTTGCTTACTTTGATAAAGTCTTACTGGTAATACATGATGAATGATATTTGTTGATCTGTTAAAGCTATACGAAACCCTTTGCTCTCCAAATACCGAAGAAACTGACATTATAAGACCCCTTAGGCTCTAAAGCTAAGTTGAACTTCGATTTGGGAAAATGCAATACTTTTTCTTGGAAACTTGCAACGTAACTTTGCTGAAGTTGCTGAGGTTTGGTACTCGTTAGTGTAACGAGATGCATTTTGCCTCCGGAAACCAATTAGGAAAGCATGCGTACAGATAAAAGCAGGTTAACAGGTTCACAGTTGAGGAGACTTTCAGACTTACGATGCCTGGAATGGCAGTTACGAGGTTTGTGCGGAAAAGTTGGGTAATGGAACTTGGTTCTGCAGATCCTATTTCTTTCTGATGGAGTTTTATTTTATTAATGATTTATAGATACAAGAATAAGGTAGAAAATATACAACCATAAGGTAGAAACGATACTTGAGATTACTGATGACTTGATAGTACAGTTAAAAAAAAAAAAACACGCTGCACAACTTTTTATTAAAGAATACTGTTTGTTGTATTGCTGGAATTTAATGGACCTTAAAAACGTATTCTACCTAAAAAACAATCAGCATTTCAACATAATAATCTGTGTCACTATTAACAAAGACTATAAACTGTGTACGGCCAGTACATTTTATTCCACTTTGAGCTCGGTTTATTCGAGGCCAACCTTTGAAAAACAAAGCGGACTATAACTAGAATTAGGACGGCAATGTTTAGGAAATACTCGTAGCAGTGAATATTTCGCCCGCATTGGAGAATTTGAACTTCGTCAAGCGTAAACTCAGCTGTGGTTTGTAGTTTATTAAATAGGTTTTAAATGGAATGGCCATTAAGTTAGGTGTTGACTGTATTTGTAAATATTGCCGCAGAAATAGATTCTGGTTATTTCGGTGTTGGGTTATACGTATTGGTTATGTTCTCGGAAAATGTGGCACCATGGCTCTATGTTAATTTTCTAGAAAATTATGTGAGTGCTTCAGTGGTTTTCACGAAACTCCTGATAATGTTTGTTTAGTAAAGTTACTATGAGCTCATTACGAGCGTACCTGTTATTTAGCTGTTATTTTGCTTTGATTTATTTTGTTTGTGCGCAAATTGCAAGGTTTTTTGCAAAATAATAAGTTTTATGTTCGAGGTTTTAGGGACCAACATGAAGAGAGAATCTCAATGGCTTTTTATAAGATCACGCGACATGCCTTTTGTATATCGTTCGTTATGAATTAGGTACACCTCGTAGTCACAGTTTTTTTTTATCGTGTCGTCGCCTATGTTGTAGTCGATAACATGCAATAATTGTTAGAGTGGAACTGTTTGTACGAAACTACACGTACGCCATATTATTATTTGTTTTTGTAATGTACGTGGAAACATCAGAATTATTTTAGACACGTTTTACGTATCGTTATATACCTCCATATAGTTTATTTTAATTTCTAACTACATACTACTGATTCATTTTATTTAACGAAGTTTCACAAAATTTTAAAGCTGTCGGTCGTACGTAATTTCAGGGGCTAAGGTAATAACTAGCCTACTATAAGACCTTTTTGTATTTGTATCCGTAAAACTCAAAGACTAAGCACAAAAAGTTGGTATGAAGTACAAAGTTCGATCGAATCGATCTCCATGTTAATACAATCGCTCCCTTTTGCATGCTAATCGCATGTAAATATCAACAATATGCGAAATGTACTATTACACACTTTGTCTCAATTTGCATCCAATGTTTCTTCGTAAAATAAAATAAACTGGTCAAGTGAGTCTGTATGGGTGTAAAATGGGTTCTGTACAGTAATCAGGACTATAATATTATTCTTTATTGCATACTTAATAAACGAAACATAAAAACAAAAATTAAGAAAGATTATGTACAACGGCGAGCTTAACCCAGAATTGGGTTCTCTTATAGACAACCTTAAAGCGTTAGAGAGATTTGAAAGAGGTATGATAAATCACAAGTACTTACTTACTTAATAACTATGAATTCATCAACAAACAAACTTAATATATAACAAAATATAGTATTTGATGTTCAGCCATATATTTTGTATTAAGCACAGATTTCGAGCCATTCACTTATATCAAATTTTAACTAAGTACTAGAGTTAGGTTCAGTTTTACGATCCTCAGTGTTTAAAATCGATGTCACAGGTTAGAACCTAACAATGTTTAAATTGAAAAACTTTGGCATTGCCTGTGACTGCAAATAGAAACTTCTCGAGGCAAAAACTCTCAATAATAGCTTGGTTTTTAATAAATTATACCGCAATGTTGCCATATTGCCAATAATGTTCACACGTAAATAAAATGTTTCAGTTTTTGCCTTTTGATTAGAGAACCCTAAAAATGAAAAAATAAACCACTTCATAGTTAGACATCGGATGTTAGAATAGTTTTTATTCTAAAACAAATGTTCCTATCTTTGTGATGGATTGTCAGAGTCAGAATATTTATTGACAGTAAAACTAGAATATCAAGTTTTTCTCAGAGAAGCTACGATTTGCGAACGATTGAAAGTAATGAATTATATTATACCGTCACGGCATATCATGTGTTGTTATAGGGTTGCCACTTAAAATGTTTCTTAAAAAAACAAGGAAAATTCAAGCATTTAATCTTAGAGCGATTAAAAATTTGCATTGCAAAAAAATAAAAATGATAAGAATGGTAATTTTACGGGTATTACCATAGATAATTTTGATATGAAAAGATTGCAATCGCGATACATCTTAAAATATTTGATAAGCAGGTGTCCTCGTTTGGGAAACACACCGCGTAAATTAATTTTATTTTGGTGTCAAATGTCACACATAAAAACCCATATCCGTGTTTATAAATATTACTTAGAATTTGGAAAAAAAACTAGTTTCACGATTCCACATGTCCAAAGTTTTTATTTATTAGCCACGAAATAAAAAGATGCACAATAATAAATTATTGCTTTTCGTACCTCAAATGATATGAAATAACTATGTATATCGTGTGACAGCCCTACCCGTCATTCATAGCACTTTCATTGGCGTCAAATCGCGGTGGGCCGCATGACCGATTAGCTGTCTATAACTACAAACTACTGCTGTTACAAAAAAAAACTCATACTATGCTCTTCGGGAAAAAGGCTAGGCAGATGATGATTACTCTATGACAATCTTGATGTATTAAAGAAATAAACTAATGATAAAAGTAATGATTCAATCGATCAAGCATTTACATTTTACCACATTTCAAGTTATATCAAGATTGCCTATCAGTAGCTAAGAGCCTACTCCAATGAAGTATAGTCACAACTGTAACATTACAATGTCTAAAGAGAAAGTAAATGGACATGCATGAATCCGCAGATTTATCCCTCTTGGCCGTAATATGTCACGGGCAGGTATCTACGACAGATGTCTCTTTCCCTGCTTCTAGGACATGTTATTTGGCCCAAGGATTCATGTACATTTTGGAAAATAATATCTTTATTCCTTACCTATGTGATGACAGTAGTAGTAACTAGTAGCTTCTTTTGAGATCCTCTGAATTTTTACTGATGTAATCGGATCAAGATTTTAGTACTTTGCCTTTGTAGGTATAGCCTGGTTTTCGAAATCCGCCAATACGGGAGTGTAAAATGTACCGTCACATTTTAGACTTTGTCTGCACGTAGGTACCTGCTATCATCCGCCCAGATTCAAAGCATAAAGCCAAATAATAAAAGCAGCTTACTCTCGTAATCTGTTCCAGATTTGGCGCAGAAGTGTTCCGAATTATTAAAATCCATTAAACCCATCTTTGAAATTACTCCCGTGAAGGAGGCTCTTGAGTGCGTCTTCAATAACAAAACAAACCCGGTATTAAATAATTCCGTCTTCGTAACGTATGATTGTGACGTAAAAATTGATTATCCACTTCACATGAATGTTTTATGAAGCACGCTCTGGAGCGGCCTCCAGATACGAGTCTCGTACGAATTATGATGAGGTCGTTGACTTATCGTTATCAGAGCGATTATCTGCAGATACATGTGAGTTATGTTTACGCTTTCCGACACTGGAACATTATGTTCGTCTAATGACGTGTCGGCGTTATCGTATGTCCCTTTATAAATCCGCGTACGTAATCCGATGGGGGCTTTCTTTGAAAACTCATTGTTGGTTATTCGAAACTGCCTATATCGAAAAATCCTATTTACCCCATTTTTTCCTTAAATTACACGCCTGACCAATTTCATCCCTTATCCGCTATAGGAGGTTTTAAAAGTTATTCTTCGGCCGTTATTTGTTATAGTACTAAACACGGATATAATCTTATAACTATCAGTGTGGGTCATCGTCAAGATAGTCACATATCGCGCCGGACTTATCTCAACAAGTTACGTCTTCTTTGAGAAGGGACGTAGCGTAATTAACAAAACTTTTCTCTTTATTATTTTTCTCGGGTCCGACTCGGAAAGCTAAGATCGAACCATATTTGAGACGGTAAATTGTAGAAATGTTCCATTTCTGTTCTGCTACTTATTTCTAGCATTTCGAGAGGCTATTGGAAAAATATTTTTGAAGTACACAATTTTCCTCGTTTACCAATTTTTGTTTTAGAAGTGGAAATATCAAAATTCGAGACATAAATGTTTAGCTCGATGACATTGGCTATTTCGTCCAATGGACATCAGTTGGAGATTCGAGATATGAAAGTAGAACAATGGAATTCATTTTTGCAATAATATTACTTTGTCCGTGGCCTCTTTCTCGGCAACCGCCACTGTGTTCGGACGTGTTTGTACCGGTGTCTTCTGATCGACCAGCGATTAGGACCCCTTGCTTACGGAACTTTGCGCAGCCGTCGGTGTCTCGCACGACTGGACGTCGAGCCTGCCTTTCACTTTGCATCGACCAACGAGTAAGACCCTTCGATATATGAAACTTTGTACCGCCGCCAGTGTCTCGCACGTTGGTTCTGTCGTGGAATCGGTCCCTCTTGCTTGCGCTTAGTGCCTACAGATATAAGGTGACTCCCCTCGGGGGTTTCGAGAGAGGGATAGCAATAACTTGCAACGCTCAAAGCGCCTCCCACCTGACCCTGCATACATCTGTTACTAATCACTTGTGACTCACAGTGTCCTGGTAACATGTCTTCATCACAGCTAAATAAATCATCATCAGATTTAGATATTGCGAACGACATGGAGATCGATAAGACACCCCCAAATTACATTACCGTTCGAAGCAAAAACACAAAAGAGGAAAAACTGATTTCCGAATTTAGCAGCTTCAAGGAAGAAGTGAAGAAAATGCTCTCAACATTTACTAACATTCAAAAGAATGAACTGACGACAATAACATCAAATTTAAAGGACATTCAACAATCTAACAGCAAAATAGAAGCGAGTGTCGAAGGTCTGTCTAACCTGTATGATGAATTTCAAAAAAAGATACAATCTCTTGAATTGCAAACAAAAAAAGACCGGGAATATATAACCATCCTGGAAGATAGGCTGGAGGATCTACAGAGACGTTCCCAGAAAAATTGTATCGAGCTTAAAAATGTTCCTAGGAAAGCCCAAGAAACGAAGGAGGACCTTATAAACATGGTAATGTGCCTTTCAAAAAACATTAGTGTTGATTTAGATGCTAAAGAAATTAAAGATATTCACAGAATCCAGGGCAAGGATAAGTTAAAAGACACTCCGATTGTTGTCGAGTTCGGTTCAACTTTAATAAAATCTGACATACTCCAAAAAGCCAAATCTTATAACAGGAAAAATGCTACAAAACTCCAAGCAAAACATTTAGGATTTACTACTAAGGAAGAAAGCCCAATATTCATAGCAGAACAACTCACGACCAAGGGAAACCGACTGTACTTTTTGGCGCGTGATTTAGCCAAAACTAAACACTATAAATTCTGCTGGACTGCTTTTGGACGGATCTTTGTTCGCCGAAATGAAAACTCTCCGACTGTTATTATTAGGAATGAAGCACAGGTGCACCACCTACTTCAGGAACCATGACTAAGTTATGTATTCTTCATTCTAGCATTTATATTTCATAAGCTCCTTGCATGTATTTGTATCACTTTTGTTTTTCGTTTAAATTATCAGAATACCTTGATCATAACGCTAAAACAGATGTATAAAATCAAGCACGCTCAACTCTCAAAAAGTGTTATTTACAACATATTCACACAATACACACCCATACACTCATTAATAACCCGTCACACAAATTCAACATCAAATAAAAACCATTTATACCACACAACGTTCTCACACTCACCTCTTACAGTTCCTAATAATCAATGCAAATATACAGATATAATAACTATGTCACTGGTAAATTATGACTCAAACTGTAGCTACTACCGCCTGATTACGTACTCTAATAATGGACGATAGATTAAGCAGTTGGGAAGAATTGGATACCACTGAGACGGCTAAGTCTGCTATTCTTGATGTGTCACAATTACATACATACTCACTAAATGGTACTAATAACTTAAATGTACTTACGCAAAATATAAGGAGCATTTACAGAAACATTGACGATTTTCAGATAACATTATCACAACTCAGTGTTGAACCGGATGTAATTATCCTAACAGAATGTAGACTAAACACTAACAAACCATTACCCGTACTTAACAATTATAACTCGTTCAGTACCATAAGACAAATTAACCAAAACGATGGCGTAGTAGCATATATAAAATGTGACCACTTACTTAAAGCCTCTGAAATTGAATTAACACACGCATCTGCCCTACAAATATGTATCTCAAACTTCACCATTATAGGTATTTACCGTTCTCCGTCAAACGCCTCTACAGATAGTTTTGTAACCTCACTTGATAAATATCTTCAAAGCATACATACACATAAAAACATTGTAATTACTGGTGACTTAAACATAAATTTAATAGAAAAACCGACAGAACCCGCACACATAAGAACAAGCAGACTGACATATTTGGATATGACAGCTGTACATGGCTTCCTCCCGGGGCACTGTTTGCCTACGAGAGAGGAGAACTGCCTCGACCATGTTCTCCTTAAATTAGACAAATCAAAAAACTCTGCATTCGTGGCAGTCTTAAATACGTCTGTTACGGATCACGCTATGGTGCTAATAAATATATCCCACTCATATCATAACAAGAATTATGTCAAATATAAAACTATAACAAACTGGGAACATGCCTATAAATACCTTTTAAGCACAGACATAACTTCTATAAACATGCATAGAGACCCAAACATTCTAGCCAACGCGTTAATAGACGCGATTAGGACATCCCTCCTCAGAAACACTTGTATCATAGCAGTGTCCAGCTCCAAGCGTACCCTAAAGCCCTGGATAACTGTAGGCGTTCTAAAATGTATTAGATTTAGAAATAAACTACAGTTACAAAAGAGGAAAGACCCTTTTAATGTTATTTTAATTATAACTTACAGACGTTTTCGCACATATTGTTCTAATCTAATTAATAAACTGAAACGACAATATCATAAAAAACAAATAACAGATTCTTTAAATAATTCTAAACAACTTTGGCTTAAAATAAATGACATCACTAATTATAAAAACCCTAAGGTACCTAGCACTCATCTACTACACATCACACCAAATCCAATTAACTCATTAAACCGGGTAAACCAATTCTTTGTGACCATCGGAAAAACACTTGCGGAAGAAATTATAACCCTAACTGGACAAACATCTATTTCTATCAATAACGCTAGTGCATTATATCAAAGTAACTCATTCGTGTTGCTGGAGACAGACCCGGCTGAAGTGGATAGCATACTTGGGTCGCTTGACTCAGGGTGTGCTACGGGGTGGGATGGCATACCTGTGGGGTTCCTTAAATTAGCTAGAGAATTAGTAGTTCCTCTTATTAGTCAGTTAACTAATCTGTGCTTTACTACGGGCATATTTCCTACCGCGCTTAAACGTTCTATCATAACACCGGTGCACAAGAGTGGTGACAGATGCGATGTCAACAACTATCGCCCGATATCTGTCTTACCAGCAATTTCGAAAATAATAGAAAAGATAATAAATAGAAGACTTACAAGCTATCTAAATAAATACAAAATTCTCTCTGACTCACAATATGGCTTCAGGCAGGGTCGGTCAACTCTGGATGCGGTCACTGCACTAACGTCTGAGATTGCTGATAAGGTTGATAAGGGTTATAAATGCGTTGCAGTGTTCCTTGATCTAAAAAAGGCATTTGACACCGTATCTGTTTCCATTCTTGTGCAACGACTAGAGGAAATTGGAATAAGAGGGAAGGCTCTCTCCCTTTTCGACAGTTACCTCCAGTCAAGGAGACAGCTAGTTAAAGTAGGTGACTCATGTAGCGAAGAGGAAAACATTGCATTTGGAGTTCCACAGGGCTCAGTCTTGGGCCCCCCACTGTTCCTGTTGTATATTAATGAACTCTGCAACCTACCTAACAGTGGGGGGAAAATCTTCTCTTACGCAGACGACACAGCCATAGTCTATCACGGTGAGACGTGGGAAGCTGTGTGCTATCATGCCGAGCAAGGACTAGTAGTTGTAGACAGATGGCTCAAAGCAAATCTACTTACCCTAAGCGTTCCTAAAACAAATTACATTTGCTTTTCCCCCAGTATACGGTCCAAACCAAGTGCAGAATTTAAAATTAGAATACACACATGCTCTGACTCTATAGACCAAACATGCAGTTGTCAAGTCATTAAACATGTCTCTTCCATAAGATACCTGGGAGTGATGGTCGATGAGTGTTTAAATTGGCACTCCCACATTGAGACTATCACGAAACGAGTACGTAAATTCATATGGATATTTAAAAATCTCAGGTATGTGATGCCACAGGAAACACTCAAAAGGGTCTATGTTGCGCTCACTCAATCGGTTATTGCATACTGTTTACCAGTGTGGGGAGGGGCCACTAAAACTAAACTCCTTGAGTTAGAAAGAGCCCATAGGTCACTTCTCAAAGTAATACACTGTAAACCATATAGATATCCCACATTCGATCTTTACAGAGAAAGTGGCCTACTCTCAGTACGGAAATTATATTATCTAATTACTACCTTATATTTACAAAAATCTATTCCACCTAGTCGAGATGGACGGGAAAGAAGAAGGGATGCAGTGGCTTACTCCCCAAGGGTCAGAACCACCTTCGCCCAGCGCCAATACGCAACCCAATCAGCCTACATCTACAATAAAATTAACACTAAGCTACGGTTCCACAATGAGCCTGCATTCGTGACTAAAAAGTTATTAACTGAGTGGCTAAAAACACTCACCTACGAGGAGACTGAACTTATTTTGAACAGACTTCAGTAAGCGATTTTTTACTATACATACATTTAATGAAGACACGCACACATACGACACATAACATAATAGGCAAACACACTTACGTTCCACACACATACACACTTACACACACACACTCACACACGCACACACACACAATCACTTTAAACACAAAGAGCTGCTGCTACTCAAAATCTAAGATTAAGATTAAGATTTTTGCTTCATATTTTAAGTTTATTTTTTAATTTTACTTTTACTTTATTTTGTCTGTATTTACTTTTAAGTCTTCAATTGTAAAACCTAGTCTCAATTTTGCTACATAAGGGAAAGAGCGAGATAGCCCCAACACAAGTATTATTAATTACTTACTGGGGTTGTCTCATTTATAAGATTATTGTGACAGTTTGAGACAAATAAACATTTTTCATTTTCATTTTCATTTTCATTTCATTTCATTTTTGTTCGGTAAAAGTTGTAAAGGTTTCATAACTTCATTAGCATATAATAATGTTACCAGTTTTAGGATTCTATGAAAGAGAACGGTCTACGGCCTAGATTCGCAATCGTTTATAGGCCCAGTCTGGTTTGTAGAGGTAGATTAAAGCGGTAGTTATCTTGACGTTTTTAATAAATGCTTGTTTTCTCACGATCTTTGCATAGATAATGAAAAATTATGAATAAATTAGCTTAATTCGCGGTATCTCGAATTCAATAAATAATCATCGATTTCGGTTTATCTCATAATTTAAAAAGAACATCATCATTAAGTGTCGATTTACGAGCTAATCTTGATCAAACAAATCCGGGATTAACACTACTAAATATGCCATGAACTTTAAAAACCGCGTTGTAGCTGTGTAATCCGTTCCGGTCTGAGGAAACAAAGCCAGCGATGTGTGTTAGTAGAAAAGTTTCCCTGAAATTGGCTTTAATCCCTTCAATGTCAGTCAGGGCACGGCTCACTTCTGGATCCCATAAACTTGATGTACGGCCCGTGAGGAGTTTCGGGTCAGTTTAGATGCCAATCGGTCATTAAATCAATCGACCGAATGATATAGGTGTTATGTTGTCAATGATGAATAGGCTTCGCCGGTTGGCGATCGTATGAATTAGGGAAGGATAAACACAACACAACCTTTTTGCGAGCGATTAGACATGGCTTTAGGTGTTGATTATCCTGTATATTCTCGCAAGTATATGCAGCAGGAACTTGTAAATATATACATGATTTTAGTTAAAAATAACATTATACGTTACTATTATATTAAATACATACCAAAAGGGGAAAACCTATTAGTTTCTTTAGCTTTACATAAAGGTTATTTCTGGAACTACTTTGAATTCTTTCCCAAATCGTACGCTACGCTATTCCGGAGTGACATAGGTTACGTTTAATATTCTTGCGTCCGAAGAGGGCTTACTATTTTAGAGCCCCAAGGGCACAACAAAGGAAAGGGAGTTTTCCGACTCACGTGGCTGTAATTGTAGGGCAAAAGACAAAATAAAAATAACATTAGGAAACTCCTAATTGCTGTTAAAATGGCCGTCAAGAGTCGTTGAAAGCACTTTGTTTGCAAAATGTACGAAGTTTGCCTGTAGTACTTGGGTACCTATGTTTCAGCTTTTCCGTGAATGTAAGCATCTTTACTGCGGCGCAAGTCATCCACGAAGGCAAACTTCAAGTTATGTAATAATGCCATGTCATATAACCTTCGCAGCCTGTCTATAGTACAACCCTTTCTCTCTGATGCTTTGCTTGCGCGGAATGTTAAGTAGATGAAATATTCCGTGTTTTTCCTCTTTCCCTCTTTGATCGGGACCTAATGCTGTTAAAATAGCGGTCTTTAGAGCAATTATTTTTATATTGAGGACGGGGAAATATATAGCCCTAACTGATAGTGTAAAAAAGAAAGTAATTTTCAGACATTTGGTGGATAATGTATAGAAGATTTATCGCATATTTGCAGAGCTGCAGCACGTACTTGTAGGAAGTTATATGAATATATGAAGTTTTAATTAGAACACGTACAAGAAACATACGCTCTTAGATGCAAGTGAAATAGCTCTTTACTAATGTTGTCAGCTAAAACTATTGTTTTCAGTAGTTTGGTACCAACATGTTGTCAAGCCACGCCTTATGCTGGAATTTCTGAAGATCAAATCATTTGTCATCAAGGCGTGTTCAAATATAGTAACTGTCCATTTTCTATCAAAAACAAACTAGAACATTTTGTAAGCGTGTAACTGAAATAAGTAAATAATATTTCGTTTAGTAATATTGTGGTTGACGAGACACTTAATTTTGTTTTTATCAAAGGCTGTCACGCACAGTTTTGTGTTGGCTTACCATACTTTGGAAGGTAAACTATTATTGTATTCAGTGTTTCAGACTAGATTGTTCTTACTTTTAGAAATGGGATTGTCTGTTACTTTGTTTCTGCGCTTTGGTATAACAAAAGAACTGTGGAATAAACTAATTTGGCTGAAGAAACTTTTGAACCCTTAAATCTCAGACGACCGAGTTAAGAAAATTCGAGCAATTTTTTAATGTGCAAAAATAACTGAACGTTGCTGAAATATCAAATCTCTTGCGAAATAAAAGCAACTTTATTGTAATTTTTGCCATTTTTCCGGCAATATAGTTTGCGGAATTCAGGAGTCGACTATATTACCTGACGTAATAAAGTAACATTGTACTGTTTTGTGGGAGTTATTTTGTCATCTTGTTTTGATGAGGAGGAAACTTTGCGTGTAAGTTGTTCTTTGTCCTTGTTCTTATTGTGTGTTTTTGTTTATTATCTAGCTAATAAATAACAAATGATTGCGTGACATGACACAACTGATTTAGATGACCATTTCTTAGGATTCTATATCCCAAGGGTAAAACGGGATCTTATTACTAGATAACGCTACGGGACCCTTCTTGCGCGAGTTCGATTTGCACTTGACCAGTTTTTTGTTAGTTTCCAGGATTTAGAACCGATGCGATGTGGTTTACGGATATTTCCAAAAAGTGGAATTGCTATCGGAACGTTTTGGGTCCTCGGTTACATAATATTTATTGTATGTATTTCAGTTTCGACGTGTGGCGTGAGTTCCCCGACCGAATAGTGGGGTTTCCGTCCAGACTGCACGTGTGGGATAACTCCACTAACTCCTGGCGATACCACAGCGAGTGGACCAATCAGATATCTATGGTAAGCCTTCATCTTATTACCCTTAAAGTATTTACTTGTGTTGTGAGGATTATGCTGCATCACTTCTCAGCAAAGCAAAGGTGAACGGTTTGCGTTTTGGGGACTATTTGTTCTCAACAAAAATAAAATTGAGTGATTGATTGAGTTTTGGGGTCTATCTTTGGTACTGACTTTAGACTTTAGAAAGGTGCTGATATATCCGCCTAATTTTAAACGGTTAAGGGTAGTAACATTTCTGAGTTATGTGGGGAACGCGATCTGAGGCATGCGGCATATACATACAATTCCGTATATCACTGCCAATTTATGCTGCTTGCGTTCACTGCATACCTTAAGAGCATCTTAGATTGAGGACTAAACTGTGGATCGAAAGTATTTACATTGAAAGTAATTGGGAATGATTTCCAACTTATTAAGACGGCCTATACCTGATCTTTGTATTGTGGGCACTATCGTACATATTCATACTGATTTAAGCCCGATCAAAAGAAAGCCCGAAGAATCCATCACCCTTATTACGCAATTTTCGTATTTTTTCACTTTTTTATGTCAATTGTGATATGTACCTTTTATTCGACAGTTCAATGATATTGTGTAGCTTTGACTACTTATTGAATGTAACGGCGAAATGTGTATTGAATTCCTTTGAAACGGGTATGTCAATTGAATACCCGTTTATTACGTGATTCGGACGTTCAATAACTAAATTGGTTTTGACCAGTATTTGCAAATATACAGTAAATTCATTGATGTCAAAGTAATAAAGTAACACTTTTGATTAAGCCAATTTATTGATTCTGTAAGTATTTAAAAAGAATTTATGAAGATTTGTTGTCGTTTTGATTGGTCAAAGTTCAAATCAATATTTATCTCAGATTGAGGAATAATTGACCATTATATAGGAACATCAAGTTTGTTTCTCACTAAACCAACATAATGTGTCAAACTGCATATTGCAACAAATATTAACCAGCAAAATGACAGGAATAATTCCAAAATGACAAAATTATGCTAAACTTCGGCACAGACCAACAACACGTTCAATGTTAATCTTTATCAATTCGCATGTAGATGAGGTCAGCTAATTACATAAAAACTGGGCTTAATCAGGCGCCATTGGGTTTAATTAAAAAAAATAACGAGTTTAATTATATTATCAGTTGATATGTGATATTTTAAAATGGTGTTTGTTTTACGGACAGGTCAATATGGTTCTGTTGGCTATCGCTTGCAATCTGAGCAAGTTATCAATCATGGCCTGGATTACTGGCGTTGTGGACTGTTGTTGCTGGTTATAACTAGCTATAACCTGTTTCTGTTATTGTATGTACTGAAGTATTGTTTATGTATTTTGTGATAAGATTTCCGCGTTGTTGCTAAGTCACCAACATCCTTTTCTTTTCCATTACTTTCCTTGCTACTGCAGGGCTCAGGCCTCTTTGCACACAGAAATGGCGTACAAAATCACAATTGATTGATCTGACTTCAAACATTATAAGTGGAACACAGTTTAGCCATTTCTAACCAGAAAAATAATCAACCCAGATGTGCACTGTGTGGTTGTATTGTATCTATGTAAACAACAACTAAACAATTTGTATTGTAATGATATCACTAGGAAGCGATGAAGGAAGAGCGTTTTTAGGGGGTTCTGCCCAATGTAATTGACGTCAAAAAGTGCTTATTTAATTAGCCTTATTTCAATTAACGGCTATATTTGACTTTGGTTAACGTCACTGTTGTACTCAAATATCGATCAGTTTTATTTACTTTCCGAGTCAATCCAAAATATTCCTTGCTATAGAGCTCGTCATAAGAGATCCAAGGCCTTAGCAACGGTCCAATTGTCTCAATCAGAACTGCATATAAATATTTATTTGAGCAATCAGCATTTGTTAGGCCCACTTACAACTCACGTGCTTCTTAGACATCGTTCCTCGATCTATAAAAACTGCACCCTTATTTTATATAAGTATGTTACTGGCTGTTACCCACGGTTTCGCCGTCGTCTCGAGGGAGCTGCTACCCGAACCCTTACAAAATATAGCCTATGTGACTTGGGGATAGTCTAGCTTACGAATAGTGTAAGTTTTTCAGTCCAGTGGTTTTGGGAGTCAAGGAGCTTAAAACAAAGAAATAAAGTGTCAAAAAAAATGGTTCCTCTTTAAATATTAGTTTGCATTATTTATGATGCTCACTATATCTTGATTTCAATTGCAATATCTTTAAGTTTGATGGGGCCATTTACTCCTGACCCCCAATTGAATACCAAATTAAAATTGAACAAGTATTGGGTTACACGAAAACGCCCGCTTCATAGTTGAAACTGTTTTCGTTCAACTGACCGATTAAATAACCAACTGTTGATGAAGTTGGACCCTAACCGCTATATGAGAAATCGGAGATAGGTACCTGCATAGATTTAATGGACGAGGCAGTTGGCTTCGAATGTGAAGACCGAGGTTTGCAGCTAATTCATATTTTGTATTTCAAATCATTATTGAATAACAAATGCACAGATTGACTGCTCTGAGAGATTACGCCCAATCTTTGGCTTTATATATTTTTTAATCAATCTTATCTCCATTAAGCAACTGTACCTGAAACAGTAAACTATATTGAACTGGGTTATTCCTCAATGAATATTTTTGACGCGAATTTTGTAGACGGATGAGTGTTTTGGGTATTCCCGCGAGGAGTTTCTTTGTAACGCTCTTTCAGAACGAACGAAAAAAATTTTGTCCGTTTGGTGGCAAAACTCAATTGCATTGTAATGTAACCTAAGGTTCGATAGAGCTAATGAATATTAGTGTACTTACTACTCATTTAGTCGCTTTACCATAATTCAGAGCCGAACGAATCGAATTCAAAGGGTGCCGTACAACTGACAGCCCCGTCTGGTCTGATGACGTCATCCGAATTTCTTTTATTTCAGCGTTTCCCCAAGATTCGACTGTCATAATGTGCGCAAGTGTGCATAGTTTCATAAGCTTACAATTAAATATTTTTATAATTTTCTCGTTCGGCTCTGATAAATGTGCGTCCCTACCTATACCATGAGGAGTATTAACATTCCTCACAACCAATTAAATGGCATCATAGCGTTCAAATGTTTAGAAGCGGCCAGTATGTTGACCCAGTGCACAGTGTGTTATTTAGCCTTAAAAGTTGGCCAAAAATATTTTTTGGTTTTAGGGCCTTATATATATACTTTTTATTCGATTTAACATGAAAACACAATAAAACAACCAATTATTTGCATATATAACTATTTATTCGTCATCACTACTGTTGTCAACAATATTAATATTTGTTATGTCACTTTCGCATAAAAGATTTACAACATCTGGCAATAATTTCTTCTTTTTTCTATTTGAGTTACATCTCATACCAGTTAATAAAGGATCAGAAGTCAATAAAAGTCGGTTTAGTATGTCCATGTTGCACTCTACTCGCGAGAACTTTCTTGTGAAGTTTAGTCTGAATGTCCTAATATTCTTGTTGCGAGCTTCTGCTGCTTCCTCTGACAGTTGCCCAATTGGTAGTATTGCTTCCTTGATGACAGCTGCTCCATGAACAAGAACTTTGTGTAATGTAGGGGACATAGGGTAAAAATTATATAACGACACATAAAGTTCGGCAGTTTCTTTGCAATATTTTTCAAATTGTTCCACATTTATTTTCATACCGGAACATAATGCATCTAGAATTACTTTTAAACGATAAATTAAATTTTTATCGACTCCTGTAATTTCTGCTGAAATTTCATATTCCTCGAAAAATCTTCTGCTTGTGTTACCGTCATTTGTGTTACCAAAATTTGCTTTAGGCATGTCTACTAAAAGTCCAAGTTTTTCTTTGAACTGGCTTTGGATTTCTTTTTTTCTATCTTCCACCACTTGTTTCTCTTCGGCAGAAAGGCGAACATTCCACTTTTTAATGGGTAGCCTATATGCCACATGCAGCATCGTTTCAAAAAATCTTATTCTAGCATGCAATAATGACAGCCCAAAGCTGAAATTCTCTTTTTTGCATGGCCTTTCCATTGATAAATCATTAAATTCTGAAATAGTAGCTTCACAAATGTAGCACCTCATAGTTGATTTGGTATGTGTTGCTGCATTGCATACCTTGCCATCCACCATCGTAAATAGCATCTTATGCTTTATAGAAATGCCATTTATATTTGTACTAGTGAGTGCTGATATCTGTGATTGGATATAATTTATTTCTTCATTAGTTACGTCAGTTGTTTCTTTCACAAAACGTATTCTTATAGGGCGACAGTAGCGAGGTGACGATGGTGTTGGGTTTTGCCACAGAATTTTTTTTTCAGAGCCGTAAAGTAATTGGAGTGGAACTGTTGAACTTTGAAATATATTGGCATCAGAGTCATCTTCAAACTCAAATTTCATTTTATATTGTATTTGTTGCGAGCCGTCACAACCCCACTTACTTATTAATATTAATGAGGATTTCTCTTCTTCACTTAAATTTTCTACAGCTTTTCCCAAAAACTGTATCAGTCTTGATCCTGTGTGATCCATCAACTTCTGAACTAGAACTTCAGCACATGTCTCGGTCACACGATGAATTTCCGGATAGCTATCTTTTTTTGCTTTTTGAACAATAGAATAACACGGGAAAAAATTTGGGTTTGTCTCACGGACTCTTTGATATTGAGTTTTAGTTAATTCTGCTTCTGTAAACATTGACAATGCTTGTAACGGTGATAATTGACGAGGCTGATCTTGCTTTTCAACACTTTCTTTAAAGGCTTTGATGTATTTTTTAGCTCTTCGAGGACTTTTCGTAAGGTCTTTAACAACTTTCGAAGCTTCAACTTTGCCGGCCTGTCGCAATTGCATTTGTGTTGCATACGTTAATTCTGCTAAATCTTTTGACCTCAGGTCTTCGGTTTTCCGTCTTTTACTTCTTTCACTTGATTCTTCAAATGATTTTTGAGGACGCCCGGGGCTAACTCCTAAAACAAACAAATAGAAATATGTTATAAAAAAAGTTACATTAGTCATAATGTAAACAATAGCGAGTTTGCAATGTATTGTGCTTCACCTACCTGCGCTCGGTAAAGTTATTGTGTCTCTTAGCCACGTGGCATTTTTTTCTTCGAATCTCTTTTTGTTTTTTTGAGCTGCCAACCATTTTTGTTTAAATTGGTGCTTAACAATGGACAATTTGTGTTTAGCGTCTGCTATTTTTGGATCGTCTTGAAAATAGCCTTTTAGCACTTCGATTTCCATAAGCTTAAGTTTTTCGTCAAATGATGACCCAATTGAGTTTTGGGCAATGTCATATAAGTATTTCCGAGTAATCATCTTCATGCCAGAAGGTCCTATAACAATTAAAACGAATAATGTTAACAAAATAAATTTGTACCAAATAATATAGGCCGCTAGAAAAAAAAAATAACAAAAAAAGGAGCGGTTTCGTGCGGCTACTTTTCTTATGAGTGGATAATGAAATAACAACCTCATATTATAACACAAATTTTAATGTTTAGAAATGTTCAGAAATACAACAAAACCCTTTTTGAAATGCACCATAAATTATTTTTACAACAGTTAATTAGACCTGTGTTTACGGCTATAAATACAAAAATCTACAATATATTTTTTTATAAAATGATATAAATCAGAAAGTACATACCTGGAGTAGACCCATCCATCACAAAAACTGACACAAAACCACTCCACCAAACAAAAACAAGAGTTTGGAAAACACCGAAATAACAACGTATCGCAAAATCACACGTCTAGCGTAAGCGAGCTGTAACTTCCGACTGGCCGCACGAGGCGCTGTATTAAGCTACCGCTTTAAGTGTTTTACTATTGGTTGCAGTGACTAATAAGCTTTTTGGCCAGATACAATTCTAGGTAGTTAGCGGAAAATATAAAATTCCATTATTGGCCAACTTTTAAGGCTGAATAACACACTGTGCAGTGGGCCGAGATATGCGACCTTCGCGTTATTGTAGTAACGAGATGTAGTGGCCGGATGGTGTGGATGCACTGGCCACTAGAGGACCTATTGTTTTTGTCATTTGGAATTAGAACAACCACTGTTTTTATTTCGTCACCTATTCTTTTTTTTTGCTATAGAAAAGTCTAAAATTATAAATAAAACAAATGAATATATCCGGCGATATACAAAAATATCGCGAAAAAATCATGTTTGTTGTATGAGAGCACCCATAAATATTAATATTTTATGACGTAAATGTTTTAAGTATTTGTTGCGGCAACAATAATACCTACTCTTGAACTACCTCGTAATCACGGTTCATGAGATTCAGCCCGGTGACTGATAGCGAACGGACAGCGAAGTCTTTCTACTGGGGCCCCGGTTTTTACCCTCGGGGTATAAAAACTGTAAAAAATTTAAAAATATTATGCAACAATTTCCTCCAGCTTCGCTTATTATCAGCGTTTCATAGAATGTATTAAAATATTTAGTAGCAATCAGTGAACCAAGCCCAGCGCAATTCCCTAATGGCTGTTAATTAGTAGCTACATTGATTAATTAATTGGTAGGTTAAAATTCAATAACCCTTCGTTATTATCCGTCTCAGATTTAACACCATAGACAATGGAATGCCAATGTAAGTTAATTTTGAAGACTTAAAACGGTTTATTACCCCCATTTTATGGGTAAGTAACCTTTTAAGCTAATAAAACTCCATAAACTCAAATGTAAGGACACGTTCAATGTAATTCTTTCATGTGTTCTACGTAAAAATGCTTGCATCTTTGCGTTTCGGTTTCGATTTTGGCGTAAAAGAGTGCTTGTTTAAATTCAATGAATGAGTTTAAAATAACTTGTTTGCCACATCATCGAAGCTGCCCTCTCGACCCCAATCTATCCAATTTTATGTTTTGTGAAAAGTTTGATAACATTTCTACTCAGGTAAGCAAGTTATTCAACAAAGTTATTAAATAGGCAACTGAAACCTTTGTGACCTTTGTCATCGTTGTTGATGACTTATTTAAAATATACATGTGTCAATCTGTCACATCAAGTCATGAAATAATTTTACAATAGTCATTTTTACATCTCATACATGTTTTCTATAAAAAAACACAAAAATAACAAAAAAATGGAAGATCTGTTTAAGAAACTGCAAAAAGACGGTAAAAATAACGTCGAGAACCTTGTGAAATGGATGAGTGAGGCAAAGCTTATAGATGTTATTACTACTAATGAGGATGAGAACGAGAGGAGGGTTCGTACGTTCTTTGACGATACAGCCGATGACGAAGCTATCGAGCTGGATCAGTTCAAGTCCGTCATCAAGAAGATAGCGCATGACCAAAAGAAGAATTTTGAGGAACTATCCCAACAGCTCGCGGAAGACGGTCCCAAAGTAGTGAAAGCAGCTATTGCCGGCGTGAACGCTTTTAAGAAGGAAATTACGAAAGATGACTAAATTGCTCGAAGCTCGAAACACAAACATGTAGCAGATTTATACAGAGATTCGCAATGAAATATAATTTGTTGCTCATCCAATCTTTGCTTTTCATTTAGGCTGCCTCCGCTAATAACGAATTGAAAACAAACTTCAACTACACTTAGTTTAGTTATATGGAAACATCATTTGTATTTTTCTAGACGAATGAGCAATTTACCTAGTTCATTTAATAATGGAATAGCTAGAAAAATATTTTCGTTACGTGTTCTGTTAAGAGTAATGGTTTTTGAAAAACGTAAGAGTTAAATTAATATTTTAATAGAAGTGTTAATCTTTTGTAGCTAAACAATGAGACGTGAGTGAAACAAGGCGGAAGCCAATATATTGTAAAATTTCACGTGTGAGCTATTCCCTTGTGAGCCATGCATTTTTGTGGGATAAAAAGTATTCCACGAACTTTCTTAAGGAAACATCTTGTTGATCGATTACTTACATAGTTTTCTGTGTACAACAAGGGAAGAAAAACACAAACATTTATATTTTAATTCCTATAAGTAAATTCTGTATCTACATGTGTATAATGTAAGTTTCTACTAATGTTTCATCCTCCACTCACTAAACTGAACCGAATTTTAACCCGACCAAAATCTATGCTATGACGAACTAAAAGCGCTTCCGTCAAAAATTCCTATCTTAATTACTCAACTTCCATTAGAACACTTCACACTTACGTACAGACGCATACATAAATTAATGAGTGCTCACACAACGCTTGATTGTGATTTACGAGCCCGACTGTACCATCCCGTGCTAAGTAATTCAATGAGACAATTGACTAAACATTGTTGGGCTGAGAGTTCATACCAATTGGGATAAGAACATCTTAGATTTGCCAAGAGGCATAAGCTATTGTCTGATTAAGACCTTTTGTAGGCCAAGTCCGTTAATATTAAAGTGGTTAAAGTAAAATTACTTAACGAATAAAATAATGTGCCAATAAAACTCAGTTTTTATTGTGAACTAGCCGATTTCCCGCGGTTTCACCCGCGTGCTGTGCTGAAGTGCTGTCTGTATCGGGATAAAATATAGCCTATGTTACTGGGGAAGAGTGAGCTTTCCAACAGCGAAAGATTTTTCAGTCGGTTCAAATCGGTTCAATAGTTTTACACGGTACAAACAAAAAAAAAAAACCTTTTTATTATGTATAGATAATGGACATCGAATCCGCAACATTGAGCAAAGAAACCAACTTTACCACATACCCACTATTCCATCACGAATGAATCGGTGTCACAAACGTAGAACGTAAGAAATCCAAACGACTGTGACTTATAGTTCGCCTTACTTCTTCAAAGTAAAACTTTGACTTTGAAAGTCAAGAAGTTAGGCAGGACCGTGTCTGACTGTTTGTTTGTATGCTCCGGTTTTTAATTCGGTGAACTGAGTTGACGTTTCGTGAAAGTACGAACTTTTCTTTGGAATTTAGTTTTTAGGGGTTTCAAAGTTTTTCTATTCAAATCTTGCTTGCTGAGTTTTTGTGTAGAACTTCAGAGGAATGTCTAATTTGAACTCTGATTCCGTATATGTTTATTATACTGGCTGTTTCCCGTGGTTCCACCCAGAGCTGTATTGAAAGGATCAAAAGAAGCCCATAGCCCATCATTTCTCAAATCAGACTGTAGATAGTAGTTTCTACAGTCAAAAATTCTACATCTAAAGTTAAAAAATAAACATCTAAGCAAACAAATATTTTGACAGCCAGAAAAACTTTGTGGAGCTTGAGAAAGTACTCTTTACATAAAGTCAATCCTTTTCCATATCTTTAAGATCTACATTCATCCTAATTCAGTCAGTCACCGAAATTATTTCAGTACATAATCGGAATTGACACATTAAGATGATGCCCCGAATATAGAAGCTTACTACTCCAGTTCAAAGAAAATGATGACACTAGGAAATGTTTATTACTTTAAATTGGATGTCGTCCAGTTTTTACGATGATTACCCTACTTTTTTCTTGTTTTTTTCCTTGTACTCTTGATTTGTTATTTTACGAGCTTAGAATTTATTTGACGTTACAAGGGGTTTTAAGGAAAAGTGTCTTAATAAGGTATTTGAAGTACTTAACGAATATATCGTATAATTATGATACAGTTTTTCCCTTAATATGTAGGATTAATGCCCATTTTCACCAACAAATGCCAAAATTTAGGGATCCCCTAAGAGCATTTAGGGAATACTTAATACGAATTTCGTTTTCACCAAAAAGTGTCCCTTACTATTGGGGGTGCCCTTATTCTAAGTGGCACTTAGTTTGGGAAACATTAAGAGATTGTTGGTGAAAACGGGTATAAATATCATAAAGAGTATTTTTTTTTTGTAACCTAAACCTGGTTCTGAAACTACGAAACCGATTTCAATTCTCTCACTGTTGGTGACTCCCGTCGTCGTGTCACCCCCGAGTGACAACGGCTATATTTTATCCAGTACGGGAAGTAGTTCCCTCGGGCTGAATCCAGTATGAAATAAAGTAATTCAGTTCAGATATTTCTTAGAAGTTTTACAAGTTTAATGCCTGAAGGCAGACGGCAATTTGCGAGTACATTTGACTAGAATTTCTTTGATGGTACTCTCATGTCCTTTCTTCGAACTACTAATGGCCTACACGTGTTAGTTGTTTTTACTTTATATACTTTTTCCTTGCAGGAAAATCTACCAAAATGTAGTGAATTTATGATAACTGTTTAACATGTATTGTTACGTGAATTACTAATGAGATTGCCAATTAGACGCTCTTAGGCTCTGGGTGCATGGTTCGGAAATCACAATATGGGTTTTAATATTTACACAAAGCACTGTGGAGTTTGGTTGTTGGTGATATAAAAAAAAACCGTGAATGGATAATGAGCCACTTTATGCCCTTTGTACTAATCCATGTCGTAGTCGGTCAGGTTTTCAGTAATCTTTGATACTGAGCCCTATAAGGTAATTTTACCTTGAACCCGTTTGAAAATCTCCGTGCACCCGATTAGTTTTTGTAGCCTTCCTCGCGAGTATCAGTTAACTGTGTTGAAGAGGTTAGATAGGCAGTCAAACCATTTAAAACTCTGGTACTCAGCTGCCTCCATTAAATCTGGAAGCCCACCACAACATATTTAGGAAAAGACTAGGCAGCTGAATAGCACTTTCAAGGGTCACTTCAGCTTTAATTAAAATTAGTGTATTTCCTATAGATCAGTGGTTCTTAACCTTTTTGACATGAGGGACCACTTTACTAAAGTTTGTCTTGCCGGGGACCACCTCATCGGTTTACCTAAATTAGCACTCATTTCTTTATTATGTATCAAAAAAAAATATCTGAATTTTTGGGTCAGTTCTACTCAAAGCTAAACGCATGTCGGCAGTTGTGTGCAAATACAATTAAAGAAAAACTTGCCTATGTAGTTTCCAATGCGCGAGCGAAGCGAGCGCGAAATTTTTATTGGACTTAAACCAAATATTACGTAAAATGTAGCCCAAACGTACTTAACTTTTTATTTGTTGACAAATGCAAAAATAAGGGCATACGGTTTCTGAATACGCGAGCGAAGCGAGCGTGAAATTTTAATTATTTTTTAAGACTCAAAACCAAAATTACGTAAAATGTAGCCCAAACATACATTTTCATGAATGGGGGGACTAGGTACGACACACCCGATACATGTACGTCCATGCGAAAACCCCCGCTCGCAATTACAAGTCGATAAAAATTAAGTTAGATAACGTATAGCAACGTCGTCAAAGCTAATCTTCGCGGACCACTTGGAATGCCTCCAGGGACCACCAGTGGTCCGCGGACCACCGGTTAAGAACCACTGCTATAGATTAAAGTGTAATGTTTAAAATTTCCAGGTACTAACGGGCGCAGCGTTCCACCACAAGATCTGGTCGTGGTATTACACGTACAAGATGCCGGCCGAGATCCGCAGCTGGGTGGACGACAACTTCAACTGTGAGGATATCGCCATGAACTTCTTAGTCGCCAATGTTACTAGGAAGGCGCCTATAAAAGTAGGTTGACTGTGTGGTTATTAGAATTGTGTATCTATTTTTATATTATGTGAATAAATTAGTATGCAATATTATACTGGACTAAGGACTATAAAAGTAACATTATTCAGCAAATGTGTTGTGCAGCGCTTGTCAATAGTTATTGTATCAAATTATTTGACGAACATAAATATTTATTTAAGAACGTAGAACATCATAATATGCCTACGTCAATAACGATTATGATTATAGAAGTATTAGGCATATGATACTTCTTACCCCTAAGTTGGAACATTTGGCACTCATTAGGGAGGAAGGCCGGCCTACGTTCAGCAGTAGACGGCAATAGGCTGATATAATGATACGATGAGCGGTTTTGGAGATCACCAGGAATACACAAAAATATGTTTTTATTAGTTTTACTGGTGCTTCTTTGCTCTGTACAAAACTTCTATTATCATAATATCGTACTAAATCCATCACCATCAAATTCCAGGTGACGCCTCGCAAAAAATTCAAATGTCCAGAATGCACGAACACAGAAATGCTATCCGCGGACGCGCGACACATGTCTCAGCGCTCCGCCTGCATCGCGCGGTTCGCCCGCGTGTACGGACACATGGCCCTCCGCGCGGTCGAGTTCCGCGCGGACCCGCTGCAGTACCGCGAGGCGGGCGCGGGCGTTCCGCATGCTTATCCTGATATTGGCGCCTTGTAAGGTAAGGTTGGTGGCCCTCTGTTTTATAGTATGGGGATTTTTGTTATTTTTGAGTTGCGGAAAATGGGTGAAAAAATATATAATTCTGATTGTAAGTTATTTGTTCAAGAGAAGGTTAAAATGTTGAGTTAAAAGTAACAGAAACAAAATTAATGAAAAATCATGTCAATCCAAAAATTATGCCAATAAGCTGTGACGGTAATCGCAGTAGGTACATTTCAGTGAAATGTTATATAAGCTGTGCCTAATAGGTACACACCATTTGAAACGACAGTATAGGAAATTCCTATTTTATAGTGTCGATCTCAAAAATGTTAATGTCAAAATTGGATAAAAATATCAAATTAAATACAATTCTGCAGTTGGTACCGTCTTAAAGTCTGAATAAACTGCCAATTTACCTCGGTAATTTTAAAAGAATAGCATGAAATAGATTGTATAGTAAGTGTAACTTAGCTGGTTACCGGGGTGAATAATTTTGATGACTTTCAAATAAATATCAATTTCAAAAGAGAATATCAAGAATATCTGGATTATGACCTAGTATGAGGTATATAAAAATATTGTACAGAGGGCCCCAAAAAGTTAGAATTAAAGGAATGTAGGTGGTACGGACAATAACAAATTGAATGAAGGCTGTAAGAGAAATTAAATGGGATTTCGTCCCCAATACCAGGGTATGTAGTGTAAAACTGCCATTATTTCATTAAATAACCCCCACACACCCCCTATTATGTTTACGGTAGAAAGTTTATACTTTTAATCTGAAAGTCAATTCACTGCCTCTGAATAAATATGATATACTTACCAAATATATGTGTTCTATTAACGTTGTAAATAATATTGTTTGATTAAGATATTTTTTTAATTAATTTTCAAACAATAAAAATAAAATCAGAATATTTATTTGTAAGATAGAGGCATATCACACGAATTATTCAAATGTGCATTTACAAATGATAAATATAATATCATGTATACGTAATTATGTCTTTTTTACAATGGTATATTTATTTCTCCATATAAACTATTCTACCGTAAATATACAGTCCTCGCGAAGTGTTTGCGATACGTAAATATATTTCGCCGCCCAAAATCCCTTATATCCTTATTTAAGGACTCGTGTTGTGAGCTTACTGATGCCTTCGCATTTGTTTGACGTTTTACAATGTCAAATTATTATAGTTATACACGGATATTATTTGTGATTATTTATTTGTTTATATTGAATGAGCTTTTACTGGCGTGTATCTTGGATGGATTGGTTTAATTCGACTTTCTTAAATGTATTTACGTTTAAATAAATAGCATTTCGAGTCACTTATTTCTATGTATTTTTAATGAATGAATTGAAACAATTCCTTAAAGATACGAAAACGCTGAGCTTTTATAAAAACACGGTCCGTGATGTAAACGCGTAATAATAACACAAACATATCCGAATACAATACAGTAAAATAGCGAGTATTGTGTGTTTCAAATGATTTCATATCTTAAACTGATATTTATGAACGCGACTGTACTTTTTTGCCAAAATAGTAAGCATATGTCATTTTTTAAAAATTTTATTTGTATAAAAAAACCTTAAAAATAATTGTCTGAACAAAAAAAATAATTTTTAATTATTAAAAAAAAAAAAAACATTTTTATGTAAATACATGGCGTCCATAAATATCGGTATTTAAGATAACCTCGTAACTTGCCATTCCTTTTAACAGTATAAAATAATTTTGTCTATGACAATAAGTTTGTAAGTAGTTAGTAAATATCCCAAATTGGTTTCATGTCAATTCTTACTATTAAATATTGATGTGTTTTTCACGTTATATGCCAAAATCTTGGAGAGTATTTCATTTAAGAACTTAGTTCAAGTTTCATTGATGGATCGAAAAAAATATATTTTTGAGTTTGAACAATTTTGGCATACAACTTGAAAATAAAAAATAAATGTTTAAATGTAATGCCATCTGTCCTTAGGTGAGTAAAGAAATGATATTCTAAAGAGTTAGTGAAGGTAAATAGTAATATATAGACGTATAGCGAAATAGTCCATCTTGACATATCGGTGCTTGCGCGAGAAGTAATCTAATTCCTAATAATTTTAATTCTGTAGATATTATTATGTATTAATATTATATATGTAAGAAACGCACGATATATAAGTAGTGAGATATAAATAGATTTTATTAGTGTATAATTTATGCGAAATTATATATGTGTATTTTATTATATTTTTTGTATTTACCCTTTTTTGAATAGGGTGTAAAAGTTAATAGAAAGACTCAAAACATATTTGTGACTTGGATCACTGATTCCGAATGTTAGATTCAAACTGGCACTCAAATGAAAATTTAGAATTTTCAACTATTATTTTGTCTAAAAATTAATTTGGTTCTTAATGAGGAAAGAATAGCTTTCTTTATACATCTATCCGAAACTATCCGTGCTTCTACCGCAAAAAAATTGTAGATGATTATTTAAGCTAATTAACTATGGTTGGTTAGTAAATACTTTTACTACACCTAACCGTTGTCGAGTTTTATTTTGTACTTTTTATATATTATGTGCATGTACCAATGAATTTTAACAATTCTACCATTTTTACTTTTTAGAACGAAGTTTTCTAAAATAAAAACAGCAAAAAGTACACACATTTAATAATTAATACTAAAATCACTTGATCAAATTGTTTACTTTCTATCAATGAACTATAATTTTTCATAATATATTTTTTTTTATGAACTTTTTATTTGTTGACTCACATTTCTTTATCAATTTTCAACATAATTATGTAATCTAACTACACGTATCTACTATATAAGTTTTACAAATTTTATAAATATTTCTTTGTAACGTTATAAAATTTTGTGAAAATGATCAAAATTTTTTAATATTAACTAATATAATTTAACAGACTGAATTACAAGCTACTAGGTGTGTAGCTGTTAAATAAATACATTTTAGATGTTTTTCTTTTAAATGTTAGCCAAAGACCTTAACGACTAGTCGCAGAGATGTATTTATTTTCGCATTTAATTATATTAAGTGGATGCTCTGTCGTTGTGTTGTTACCAAAACTGTCAAGTGTCAGACTGAAGAGTGTTTTATGTAGTAGAGTTATGCTAGATGCTAGGTAGATGGTGATTAGGTGATCTGCCACGGGGATTTACAGTGACATTGACGAAATACCACCTGGGAATCTTCGAGTGAAGTAACGAATACGAAAAAAAGGACGAATGAAAAATGTATATTTAACTAGAGTTTGTACAGTTAAATTCCTTATAAATTGTATTATGAACCTCTGTTCGTACTGCGTTCGTATTTGATACCTTTATTTCTGCTTAACCCTTTTAGACATTTTATTTTTATGATTTGACCGCCAATTCGAAAAACGACCGATTACAGATTCCAGTGATGTATTTTATTTGGATTTTAGGATAAAATTAAGATAATTTGCTTGTCAATGTCACTTTGAATTAACGTTTAATGCAAAATGTAGAAACATTAGATTGGCCTACATAAGTGTGACTAGTTAAAAAATGAAAAATAATTGATTAATTAAAGGGAGATATTTCTCAAATCAATAACTTATTTGTATAATAAATAACTAAATTATACAAATAAATTATTGAATCAATCAAAGTTTCAAATTATTATTTCATTTTTGAAAACCAAAATAGTATGGGATCTTACTACAGAAAACTTTATTTTTAGTTCACTGTCGAAACTTGATGTCAAAGTTTTTGACCGACTTTGCCAGAAGGAGGTATATGTTTTCAATGAAATCTTACCGGGGCGAAATGAAGTCTAAAAAACTATGGCCTTGAGTTTACAGTGGACTAAAAACATTTTGTAATAAAAGAGTATACGTTTTATTTTTAGCGTCTCGCAGGTCCCAAGTACACTTGTGTATAAAAGCATTGTAATTTTATGTAACATATTAAACATAGGCAGAAAGATATAGTAAGTAGTCATTAAAAACAAATGACTTTAGAAGAAATTGAGTAACAAATATTTTAAAGTATGATGTACATATTTTATTGTTGTGTTTCTGACATTTTTAATTTTTTATAACCTGTGGGACTCTGTATTATCGAAACTGAAGCAGCTATTTTTGTATGTCGCTTTAGTTAATGTAATGTTTAGATTGTAAGTAATAAATGTTTATTTGTTGCAAACAATATGGATGTTATATTTGTTTCTACAGTTACATGCATAAATATGTAAATAATGAGTAACTTGCATATAGATAAAAAATAACTGACCGAATTTTCTGTGGTATTATCATTCGGAAAAATTGCGAAAAAGAAATAAGTGACTTCAGCGGTAATAGTTTTATGGAGATTATCAAAAAGTTCAAAACAAATGAAATACTCGAAGAAAAATAATTTAACTAAAATATTATAACAACTTCAATATTTATGCATGTGACTGTACCGCATTTAACTGTCCATAAGATGTTTGTTGACATTTTTGTAATATCTGTGTAGATAAATGTTTTAGAATAAATAATAATTAATGTAAGTACTTAATAGTTGAATTTGTTGCGATCATGTACAGCATGTAAATAGTACACATATACTGTGAATAAAAGGAGACATATCAATTTGTAGAACATTTTTTATTTTACCTTAATGTTCCGAGCAGTTTTCCTTCGAGCTTTCAAAATAGGAGAAACGCCTTATCTAGCGAATACTTGGAAGTTTTATATGCCGTTTTTGGAGTTAGAAATAATTATTTTATAAGTGCATAGCTATATTATCGGGAATTGTAAATAGTATTGCTGAGGCTATTCCTGTTTTCCAGTTAGTTCCAAAAATGGACATTGTTTTGGATAAAATAATTTGACCAAAAAACATCATACTCCTTAGTGTGACAATCGGTGGGTACCTAAGTATCATTTTACACAAATGATTTTCTATTGTTTTACAATTAGCGACATAAATAGTAGGTGGTATAAATAATAGTAGGTAATATTAGGTGCTATAAATAGTACTTCAATGTATAGTTTTGATGTAATTTTAATAGAAACTGGTTTTAACGTAAAATAGCAAACATATAGAGTACCTATTTAACTTGCAACCACCAAACCAACGAAGGATGCAAACAGAAGTGACTTCTTTAAAAAAAGAACAAGTCCAATTTATTTTAGTAATCCTTGTCGTCTTAGCAAACATAGTTACCCATATTCTGCTCGTACCCTACTACTCGCCTACCGTATCGTTGAACATGCTCAATAAAAATAAATCTTAGACAAAAGGCACACAAAAGCCTGCCTTACTATCGAGCCGATAATTCTTCCACCTCAATAATTTAAATTAGGCTCCAATTTTCCTTAAAAACAAAATAAGACTAAAAGTCCTACCGAGCGCGTAAGACTACATTCTGTGTAGGGTTCTGTAGATAATATTAATTTTAGTAGCTACCTACTAAGTAACTTCTGCCAGCAGTTTCACCCGCGTGCCGTGGGACTCTATTCTTCTCCAAGCTATCTGATAATTACGTTTATCTAACACTGAAGATTTTTTCAAATTGGTTCTATAGTCCCTGAGATTCTATCAGTAGGTGTCGCTTATAATTCACGTTTGTATGACTGCCGACATTGGAATGGACACCACATTATCACGAACTTAAAATAGAGCAGTTAAATACAAGAAGAGAACTGAACTCATGTAACCGGGTAATGCTGCAATTCACGAAGGTACTGTCTCGAGTTTATCCTCACAAATAAGTCTAAAACATTTTTATATACTTCTAAATCTTCTTTCACGTGAGTCTACGGAACCCCAACAAATAAAAACCTTACAAAATACGCGCGGACGACAGAAGAATGGAATTCGATGAACACGGGAGTTAGCGTTGGGACGCGCGAGGCATGCCGCGGGGATAGTTACAGACATCGCGGTAATTTTATGTGCAGTAATGTGTGGTAAGCTATTGTGAATAAGTTTCAGACCAGTGAATGTGCTGACACTCCACTGGAAAGTTTGTAGCTTTGTTCTTTTTTCTTCTTCCAGGCCTGTTTCCAGGTTACATGGGTAGGTATGAAATGTTTTCCAATACCACGTCTTTCAGTTGTCATAACTACTAATACCCCATAACGTAATTCAGGTAACCAATCCATCAATTTCTTGGACTTCCTCTGCTTTTCCATTTACGCACATTCACATTTGGTTCGTTAGTTTGTTGGGAGAGTTAAATGTTCTGCAAAAAAGTAGGTAACTTTCCTACGAAGAAAACTGTTGACAGTCGTGCTTATGTCCAGATTATGTCTGAGCAATAGTTAAATTTAAGATGTGCAGTCAACAGTTTCTCGGTTTCTGGGTAGGTAGGTACTATTTTCTTAATTACCAAGACTGACCTGCCTAACATTCAACTTGCTATGAAAGTTGAATATGATGATCCACACAACCAGCCAAGAAGACGATCTGAATATCTTCAAGAGAACAGAAAGGCTAGGTATCCTATATTAATTTGTCTTTGCCTATAGGTAGGTAAGTAACAGTCTATTTTCCCTCCCCATCCTCATTCACGCATCTTACGGCGCGAGCTACATGTGACGATCGATGTGTCACTCCTTTATCATTCACTCACATGGTAATTATAAATAGAACTAGACCACATACTTAATCATGCATGTAAGCGTTGTTTGCAGGGTTTTTCATATTACATCACAGTACTGAACAATCCGATTGAGGAACACTGCCATCTCCATGTTCCGTAATTGGTGTATTAAACCATAGTCAATTAACAAACCGCACCGAAACAAAGTGAATGTAATAAATTGAACAAATCCGCACTTAACATTCAGGGAGTGCGAAACAAACGTATTCTATTAGGCGGAACCGATGCGATCTCCGGCGAACAAAGATCCCCGTCTTCCATATATCCATGGTAGTTTAGTTACGAGTGCGCTAAACGCATTGTCAGCCAACTCGATATATTTAAAGTGTTGGCCGCAAATCGATGCGCGCCTTTGTAGCCCCCGACAAGTCGCGCATTGTACGCAGCAACCCGAAGGTGTTAATGTCAGACCCCCACAAATATGTAGCAAGTGAAAAACAAAGCAAAACGCGTACACGCCACCCGAGCCCGGCCCGGGATTTATTCGCGCGTTACACCAACCAAACAATTTTAATTAGTATGGCTCCGGTTTAATGAATAGAGACATAAAGTGCGTAGCTGGATTCCGAGAGTTTCGATACCCCATTGGAGCGTTCCTCAATAATTGGCTACTAGATGACGATATTCGTGCGATGTTCGGCATGCGTTCTGTTAGACATTGTTTCGATAAAGGGCCAACTTGTGGAAAGTTATGGGGACCACGTACGGGGAAGCGGCGTCTCTGTTCCCGGCTCGTAATAACGTTCCTACCATAAACTCGCGTCCTAATGAGGTTCTTAATTTTACACTAGCGGTAATAGACAGCTGATTAACATTTTTTTAATGGGTAGATGTGCTAGTAAATTGTGAAGATAAACAAAATGTAAATTGCCATTCCTGCAACTATATTACTGCCTTCAAACGGGAATGTTAAATCTGAATAATCTACTGTTGCAAATATTAGATTATAGAACTTATTAGAATAGCTACCTACATTTAACTCAATTTAAATCGCAGCATAGTTTCACCAAATGTAAACAATCAATGCGACAAATTATTGGCACTACTAAACGTTGCCAGATAATAATTATCTCAACGAACATAGTTTAGAACAAATAAATATTTAGTACATAGTACACAATAGTAGTAAAGTAATACGGAAGATTGTGGGATAAACAATAAACATCTCATTGAATGATATTGAATTTGATATCATTATGACATGTCAGGATGGCCGAGCGGTCTAAGGCGCTGCGTTCAGGTCGCAGTCCACTTCTGTGGGCGTGGGTTCGAATCCCACTTCTGACAGACTCTTTTTGTTAATAATCGCTTGGGTATAAGCTATGTTTAGTCCTGGAAATGTGTAAAATAAGACACAGCAAATGAAAGCTTGACATAGCAACATACTTATGTATTGCTTTTTATAATTTTCATTCAGTGTTTTCAACTGGTTGAAAGTCAAAAACAGACAAATAGTTTCTGTCCATGGGCGTGAAAGTGTATCCTCTGATGATCTTCGACATCATTGAAGCAGGAAAACATCTCGATATTACATAACAATAAAAAAACACTGTTGTTGTCTGTATGGGTTGTCTTGGCCCATATGGGTCGAACGGTCGGTTGTAAGTTGTAAGTCTATATCCATAATTTATTTATTTATTTATTTATTTATTCGACTTACACGGCTTTAACAGCCAATTACATAAATCGTAAACTTAAAATTAAATTTAAAATAAAAGCTTAAAAATACTGTTAAATACAACAAAAGTATAAAATAATATAAAAAAAAAACACATATAAAAATAAACAAGTAATAAAATTAGGAATTGTTTTCACAAAATTTTAGGCATACGCCCATTATACGAACAAAATCGTCTTCGAATATATCGCAGTCCGGGTTGGCTTCAACGAGTTTGTTGATCGTATTCAACACGCGCGGTATGGGAGCCGTAGCGCGGGCTGCGGTTCGACACGGAGGCACGTCTAACAGACGATGCCTTCTGCTGCGGAGATAATTATTCGGCGTGTATAGTCGAATCAGCTCATTAAGGATATCAGGTGCATCTGTCAAACCTTTACAAATTTTGAGCATAGTTCCTATCTGGTCACACTCCCGCCTTACCTCCAACATGTTATACCCCAAACATCCCAAAAGGAACTTGGTAGGGTAAAGGTAAGGATAGTATCCGAAAGTTCTTCTGTAGAGAAACCGCAAAAATGCTTTTTGCACTTTTTCTAAAAGAAGAGCATATTTGGCTTCATGCGGATTCCATACAGAAGAACTGGCTTCTAATTTAGTTCGTACTAGTGCACTGTACAGAAGCTTTATCACGTGTTTATTGTTGAATTCACGAGCAATGCGGAGTACAAACCCTAACCTTTTAAAGGATTCCTTGGCAACCGTTGAAATATGGTCGTGAAAAGTAAGCTTCTGGTCAAATGTGACACCCAAGTCTTTCATGTTATTTGATCTTACTATCTTAGTACCATTTAATGTATATTCAAAATAAATTGGATGTCGCATTCGACCAAAAGTCACTACACAACATTTGGACAAATTGAATTCCATTTTATTCTGGACCGCCCACTCGTGTATGGCATTTATATCTCTTTGCATGGCTTCACAATCCGAAAGAGAGTCAACCGCACCGTAAAGCTTAAGATCGTCCGCGTAAAGGAGACTTTCTGCGAATTTAGGGACAGATGGTAAGTCATTGACCATGAGTAGGAAAAGAAGAGGCCCAAGTATTGACCCTTGACTTACACCGGAACGCGTATGGTAGGGGTGAGAATCGTAGACACCAAGCCTTACAAATTGCTGACGGTCCCGGAGATAGTCGGCTAGAAGTCGGAGTAGATTAGGACAGAAGCCAATGGCACTAAGTTTTAAAAGCAAGATGTCATTATTGACTCTGTCGAAGGCTTTACGAAAATCGAAATAAAGCACGTCTACCTGGCGTTTTTTATCAAGATGTTTTGATATGTACTCAGTAATTGTCTGGAGGTTGGTATTGACAGACCTCTTGCATCTAAAACCGTGTTGATTGTTACGTAAATGCTTTTCAACTTGCGAGTATATTAACTTGTGTAGAACATTTTCAAATATCTTTGCAGGAGATGATAATATAGCTATAGGTCGATAACCTTCGACTGCTGATTTATTACTAGTTTTAGGTATGGGCGTGACCCGCGAGATTTTCCAGTGATGTGGATATATTCCCGTATTTAGACACAAATTAAAGATGTGGCATAAAGGAGCAGAAAAATTTTCTTTGAAATGTTTCAATATAAAAGCCGGAATACTGTCAGGTCCTATTGAACTTCTAGGTTTTAGTTTGTTAATACCATATCGAACATCATCAAGAGTAAATTTGAAAACATTAATGTAATTACTGTTGGAGCTATTGTCGAGACTATTTACACATGCCGCATTTAACTGTGGTATGTCAGGCAGAAACACACTGGCAAAAAAGTTGGCAAAGGCCTCAGCAGCTGCCGCTCCCGAAAAACTGTCGCCATTAAAGGAAACACTTGGTTCAAAGCCTCCCTTAGATCTTAAGCTCTTAACATGTTGCCAAATAAAATAAAAAATATAAATAAAATAAAATAAAATTAAATAAAATAAATAAAATAAAATAAAATTGTTCCAAAGTAGCATCGTTTATGTTAAGTCCAATGACACTGACCTATAAGTATGTTGTAAACATTGTAGTATTATCCTAAAATAACAACACATTTATTTGGCAAAAAGGATAATAAGACATACCTAATTTGCTTCCTTTAAAAGTTGGTACTTTTTATAAGGCCTAAAATCTTACTATAGTTAAACTATGTGTATATGTATAGTTAAACTGCCTCGTTGGTCTAGCTGTCGCAAGTGCGGCTGCTGAGCACGAGGTCTCGGGTTCGATTCCCGAGTCGGGCCGAAATCGCTTTGTGTGTTTTAGAAGACTTTCACAAAGCAGCCCGGAGCCTGGAAGCTGGTGATTGATACACCCGTGCATCGGAGAGCACGTAAATGTCGGTCCTGCGCCTGATCTCTTTCCGGTCGTGTCGGATTGCCGTCCCATCGGGCTATGAGAGTTAAGGAATAGGGAGTGCACCTGTGTCTGCGCAAATGCTCGTGCACTATAATATGTCCTGCGTAGTTGGCTAATCTCCTTACATGAGAACAGCCGCCGTAGCCGATAATCGGCTAGGAGGACATCATCATCATCATATGTATTAACATCAATCTGTTTTCCAATCGGTCCAGGTGGGGTTTCAGGGGCGGGCGGACCTTGGGTGTGAGTGCGGGGCTGCTACGCTGACCATGTCCCACCTCATCGCATGTCCACTGTGCCCTGAAACTTGCTCGCGGCAGGACCTAATGAGCGCATCCGGCCGTGCTGTCGCTGTGGCGGCATATTGGGCTGACAAAGCGTAGTCTCACTATAAGACATGTCATCGACACGAAAGAAGAAGAAGAATCTGTTTTCCATAAATTTTCATGAAAAAGTTCACTTGACTTTCCCATCCGTGGAACATAGTTGACTCTCAATAGGGTAACAAAAGTTCATCATCATGTCATGATATCGCTTCAGTTTTCACAGTGGAAGTTTAAGAAATGCGAAAATGCTTAAAGCGCGTTGTATTATTTCAATATTCGTTTTTTTCGCGGTTTATATTTGTTGTGCTTATTAAACGTTGTACTTTGTCCATTACCATCCGTTTTATTCGAAGGTATTCGAATTCAGTAAAAGGATAAGTATTTCATGTATTAAATAAATCCATAATAAATAATTGCAACAATAACAAAAAAATCTGTCACCTAATCAATTCTTGAAACATAAACCAGCAATCAAAACAGAGGAGTCGTAATACAATATTTTAATATTAATAACAAAATCATTGATTAGCTTCGTTAGGCTACATACATTTGCTGCACATATCGAACAATGACAATAGGTATTGACGCAAAGATTAGCATTATATACAACGCCATAATTCAACTGTGAATCAAGCGCAGGTCATCGACACACACTTCTATGACAGCTACCCTGTGTAGGGTGACAACGTCGCGTGGAAATTGTGGATGTCCTAACACTTAGTTGACCTTGAAATTTATTTTGATAGAAAGTATTGATTAAGTTTTTTTTTTGTCGTATTTCTTGTTTGACAAAAAAGAATTTTTTGTCACAAAATTTTGAAGAAAATAATTTTGGGAAGGATTGTTCTATAGGTATAATTTATTTCTTAATGAGTTATTCAGAGGATTTATGCCCATGATGTTTTCTGACCACTTTTTTAAGTACGTTTTTCGTAATTGACTCTTACTGTTTACTGACTTAATTTTAGATTTTCTGGTGCCGAGGGCCGATCTCGTGAGATGGGGGATTGTCCATAAACTATAATTATTATCATCATCATCAGCCTATCGCAGTCCACTGCTGGACATAGGCCTCTCCAAGTGCACGCCACTGAGATCTATTTTTGGCTTCTCGCATCCAGCTCCTGCCAGCCGTCTTGCGCAAGTCATCACTCCACCGTGCCTGAGGACGTCCTACACTACGTTTGCCGAGGCGTGGTCTCCACTCTAGAACTCGTTTACCCCAACGGTTATCGGTTCTTCGGCTAATATGGCCAGCCCACTGCCACTTCAGCTTGCTGATTCGGTAGGCTATGTCGATGACCTTGGTTCTCTGACGGATTACCTCATTTCTGATGCGATCCCTCAGAGAAACGCCGAGCATAGCTCTTTCCATAGCCCGCTGAGCGACTTTGAACTTGTGGACCAGCCGTACCGTCAGTGTCCACGTTTCGGCTCCGTAAGTCATGACAGGTAGGACGCACTGATTGAAGACTTTTGTCTTTAGGCACTGTGGGATCGACGATGTTAGGACTCGACGTAGCTTCCCAAATGCAGCCCAACCCAACTGAATTCTCCTATTCACCTCGTCCTCAAAGTTGTTTCTACCTAACTGCAATGTCTGCCCGAGGTATACATATTTCCGAACAACTTCGAGAACGGCGCCGTGTATCGCAATCGGTTCCGGTAGAACATGTTCATTGAACATGACCTTGGTTTTGTCCAAGTTCATCCGTAGGCCGATGCGTAGAGAAGATTCAGCCAGGTCGTTCAGCATCTGTTGTAGGTCCTGCAGCGTTTCCGCCATGATGACGATATCGTCAGCAAATCTCAAGTGAGAGATGTGTTCGCCATTGATGTTGATGCCGCGTCCTTTCCAGTTCAGCGTCTTGAACATATCCTCCATTGCATTAGTGAACAGTTTCGGGGAAATAACATCCCCTTGTCTCACTCCTCGATGCAACGGTATGGGCCTTGTTTGCTGATTCTGTACTTGGACGGACATTGTAGCGGCTTCGTAAAGACATCTCATCACTTGGATGTATCGCCAATCTACTTGACAACGCTGCAGGGACTCCAGAACAGACCAGATTTCAACCGAGTCAAAGGCCTTCTCATAGTCCACAAATGCTAGACACAGGGGCTGATTATACTCTTCGGTCTTCTGTATAATCTGCCGCACTGTGTGGATGTGGTCTATGGTGCCGTATCCGCTCCGAAACCCAGCCTGCTCCGGTGGTTGGAATTCGTCGAGTCTTCGCGCAAGTCGGTTCGTGATCACTCTTGAGAACAGCTTATATACGTGGCTTAGGAGGGAAATGGGTCGATAGTTCTTCAACTGGGTTTTGTCTCCCTTTTTGAAGAACAGGACGACAACACTCCTACTCCACGCCTCTGGAGTTCTCCCTTCAAACAGGACGGCATTAAAAAGCTTCTGGAGCTCCCCCAGTACGGGCTTACCTCCTGCTTTTAAAAGCTCTGTTGTAATGCCATCCTCGCCAGGGGCTTTTCCATTTTTGAGCTGTCTCAGAGCGATCTCGATTTCGCCACTGCTGACTTCTGGCAGGTCTTCGGTGAAATGGCGTGTTAATGTGGCTCTAGAATCCTCATTTCCGGGATCAGGTCGAGATGCATGCGATGCGTATAACCGGCCATAGAAATTTTCCACTTCCGAAAGGACTGCCGGCACCGAAGAAACGACTTCTCCACTTGTTGTGGTCAGCTTCGTCAAGTGGCTTCTTCCAAGAGATTGTACGAACACCTTTGACCCCCGATTCAGCTCAATTGCTCTTTCAATGGCAAGAGTATTGGAGCACCGGAGGTCGCGTCGTACGTGCTTGTTGATCTCTTGGTTTAGAGCCCGCTTAGCTGACGAAGTGACAGGCGGGTTTTCACGTCGTTTCTTCATAAGCCCTAATGTCTCTTCCGAAAGCTTTGATTTCTTGCCCTTACGCTGCATGTTACAGAATCGCGAACCTTCCTCCCTGAGGATCCGAACCACATATTCATGGTTCTGGTTAACGTCTGTTGTGGTTTCCACGGCGGCAAATCGGTTCTCCAGATTTGACTGGAACGTTTCAGATCCTGTCATGGTTTGGAGCAGTGTTGGTCGGAGCCTGGCCTTCACCAGACGGAAACGTTCGGCCTTGAAGTTGATATTCAGAGAGCCTCGGACAAGTCGGTGATCGCTCCCGGTATTAAACCTATTGATCACGGAGACGTCTCTGAATATGTGCTTCTTGTTCGTCATGATGAAGTCAATCTCATTTTTAGTCATAGTGTCGGGGCTTTGCCACGTCCACTTCCTTTGGGGCTGCTTTTTGAAAAAGGAGTTCATCAAAAAGAGCCCCTCGCGTTCGAGGAAGTTGACGAGCATTTGCCCCCTATGATTCCTGCTTCCAAATCCATGGGATCCTACTGCCGATTCGCCGCAAATCTGTACTCCCACTTTAGCGTTAAAGTCCCCCATGACAACGGTGTAATGGGTCTTTGTAGTGAAGTGGAGGGCCCTTGATATATCATCAAACATATCCTCCACTTCATCGTCTGAATGTGTCGAGGTCGGTGCGTACACTTGCACTACCTTGAGGCTATACCTGTCGGTGAGCTTTATGATAAGGTACGCTACCCTGTTCGACACACTAGACACCTCCACAACGTTATCAGCTAGGGACTTATTTACCAGAAACCCAACGCCACCTTGGGATTGTTGGTCTCCCTCTCGGAAGTACATTAGGTGACCTGATTCGAGGGTTATGGTGTCCTCCCCCTCTCTTCGAACTTCACATAACCCTAATATATGCCACCTAATCTTCCCAAGTTCCACCTCGAGTTGCGCCAGATGCGAGTCAAGCCGCAGCGTGCGGCCGTTGTACGTCGCAAGAGTAAGTTGTGTTTGGTGGCCTCCCGTAACCCGGAGATTCTTCGCACCCCCTGTCCCGCCGTAACCACGGTCGCCACCGTGACCGGGAATAGCGGGACTGCCGGGAACTAGGGGCCGTGGCTTTTTCGTTCTGCACATTGAGGAATTTAGCCTACTGCTATCACGCTGGCCAGACGGGTTGATAGAGGGTTTTTTTCGAGTTTTCCTTCTCTCGCACGGTGTTCGGTGCATTTTTGACTCCATTAGTCGACTTCTACGACACCCACTGGAAGAAGGGGGTAGCGACACATGTATTCTTAAGCCGTCGCTACACGGCAATTAATAATAATTATTATATACCACGATAATAAAGCAAAGATCAGATTCCAAAAATGTGGCAGTTCCCTAAATATAATGTTATCATTCGATATGATCTAGACATGTCAGGATGGCCGAGCGGTCTAAGGCGCTGCGTTCAGGTCGCAGTCCACTTCTGTGGGCGTGGGTTCGAATCCCACTTCTGACAGACTCTTTTGAAAAAAAGAGTTTTCTATTAGGTTTTTTATGTCCTTAATTCTAGACATTTTTAGTTTAAAGGTTTTTTGCAACTTGTTGGTATTTCATACAGGTAACGACAACAACAAGCATTATATTAGTTTCAAATACTTTGGAAACAGTAGGTACATATAATAAAACCTTGCTAGGAGTAGACTATAAGAAAAATAGGATGGAATCGTTATGTTCATGCTATTGGATGAAACAAATCGAGTCCCTGCTGACAATCAAATATAAATTATTCTGCAGACCATATCAAAAAAACCGGCCAAGTGCGAGTCGGACTCGCTCACGAAGGGTTCCGTATCAGAGCAAAAATTAGCAAAAAAAAACAAAATATGTATTTTATTCTAGTTTTCATAGTATTTGTTGTTATAGCGGCAACAGAAATACATCATCTGTGAAAATTTCAGCTCTCTAACTATCACGGTTAATGAGATACAGCCTGGTGACAGACGGACGGACGGACGGACAGAGGAGCGAAAACAATAGGGTCCCGTTTTACCCTTTGGGTACGGAACCCTAAAAATGAGTCAAATTATTTTCTATCGATTTCCTCTATGCCTCTATACACGATAGGTTTGGTATATATAATATAATGGTCCATAAATAGACCATCTTACCAAATAAATGACTTGAATTGTCAATTTTTCTCATCCAATCCATGACTGTAATCACTGGCTGATAGGCAAGTGCGGTCTATCTTCGAAAAACGGTCCACCACGTCCTATGTGTCATCCCGTCGGCCCATCACTACTTCCTATGTGTTTTCGCTGGGAAGAGAAAATGTTGGAACAAACTCCCCAGCAACAAAATACTTGTCCTATTTTTCACAGCAATCATGTATCTCCCATCATATGTGGCATATTGAATGGCGTTGCGTCAACATGCCCATCCCGGGCACTGGTGGTCGCCGGTTTTGGCAAGGAATGTGGCTGCCCCTCGGTCCTCGGTCGCTCGTTTGTTTAGAAAGTTGACGGCGACCTGGCGACCAGTGATCGGGGAAACAGCTGGTAATCATTGTAGACTGTCCACTAGACTGCTAGGCGAATCTATACTAATATTAAAGAGGTATTTGTAAGTTTGTATGTAGGGAGTAATCCTTGGAACCACTGGTTGGATTTCCAAAATTCTTTCACTGATAGAATGGCCCTGGGTGCCATAGGCTATATTTTATTCCGGTACGGGCAGTAGTTGCCACGGGACGTGGGTGAAACCGCGGGAAAACAGCTATTTGTTCATATGTTTCAGCTGTATATGGATCGTTTTTGTGATCGTCCAAATAGACAAGACAATTGTAACCGGTTTCCTTATTTACCATCTGATGGGGTAACGCCTTTTCATATAAGTACATAATTACAAAGAAAGAGTGCTAGCTAAGTTATAAGCCTTGAATTGGGTATAAAAGATAACACGGTAATTATACTTATTTAAAGTTTGTTTTCCTGCAACTTGGTGGAAAGCAAGAAGTTTCCCAGTCGCAGAAGAGAATATCCTATTTCAGCAGTAGTAAGATTAGGTTAGGCTTAAAGGTAGTCTCTATCATACTTTTAGCATAATTTCGTTTTATAGGCCCTTGTGTCTTTAAGCCTTCTTTCAAGTGTCTCCCAAAAGGCACCAGAGGCTTGAATTCTCTTAAAATATTTTGAAAGTCTCAATTGAACATTTGACAATCTTATTAATAATATTCGGTTCATTCGAATATCTATCCATATAATTAATTAATTAATTAATTAAGTATATGCATATTTTATTATAGATTACTTGGTTATCGTTCTTTGTTTAATGCACCTTAGTTTCCTTAGTTACAGGGAGATAAAATAAAGTTGGTCTACGTCATTAAAATGAGGTTCGCGGAAGGAAGTACCGAGTTAATTTTGGACGCTTAATTTAATGATAAAGTTATACATACCTACGTAAGTAAGTTCAGTCATAATTTGATACAATTTTGGGGAATTACCCACGTATGTTCGTGTTGATTAGGCTTTACGATAGAGTACTGGGATCGTGTCATTTGACTCACGTTTATTGGTTAAATTAAGTCCTACAAGCAGTTGTACTTTTATACAGTTATGAGACGTAACTTGGAGAGCGGACAAGATAATCATATCTATTATTTATAGTATACTAGCTGTTGCCCGCAACTTCGTCTGCGTGGGCAATATAGAATCGTCAAAATACTACTTATCCCGTAGGTGCATTCTTTCACGCGACAGTATAATTAGGATTAGCACTTAGCAGTCGCATAGATTCATTGATCAAGGTTGTGTTGTGGATGTGACCATTTATCTAAACAAAAGAAGTAAAGTTTGTGATGTTGTTCAGCCAATTTGGAAAATTATTACGTATGGTGCGTAAGTAATTTTCACAGGAAACAGCTATAATCTATGTCTACATGCTTTGAGTCTGACAAAGCTGTCATTTGTATATTTTCTGCAGCTGCTGCGACTAATCAGAAGCCAGAAAGTCTGTCAGACTTACCATGGATATCGTCTTGTGTAGTTGACTGGATTGAAGATAGGTAGATAGGTAGTCGCTCCAAGCAAAATATTGGTACTCAAACAGATTCGGTGACTGGAAGCCAACACCAACATAGTTGGGGAATAGCTGGATGGATGATAAAATGAGTCATCATCATCAGCAGGCGCATAGGGTAGGATAGTTTCACTTACTCACTATGGTAAGGCTGACCCCACATTAGGCGTGCGCGATCCTCGGGCGTGTGAGTAGCGCGGGCGTCGCGCGATAAACTCGCCGCGAGTGCGTCGCTTGCACTCTTCACACATGCCGCAGGGCAGCAAAACACGACGCTCACGCAACGCGCTCGCGACGCACGCGCGGCGCCCGCGCTACTCACACGCCCGAGGATCGCGCACGCCTAATGTGGGGGAGGCCTAAGCCGGGACTCCACCGAAATGTTTGCATTAGTTCACGAATAGGCAAAATGTACGTATCTGTGAGAGTCCACTTCATGTGTTCGTACTTAAAACCTGTAGTTTTGCCAAGATTTTCAGAATGTACGCTCGCAATTTGTCATTTCTTGGTGGAGCCAGCAAATCAAAAGAAACATAAGTGTTGTATACTGTGCGTCACTACCGCACACCGGGAAAATTTCGCTCTTGCGAAGGACGTTTATATTCCATATTTTGTGTCACACGTAAACAGGACGACAGTAAGTATCCACCGAAACACTTTCAAAGATCTGATGAACGAACAAATCAGACCTGACTTGGTCACCTGGGGCCAATCAGAGCTCTATGAAGCGATAATACGCTTTGGCTCCTACTGTTATTGTGGTTTCTGAAAATTTATTCACCTCATTCAACGATGAATGTAATTCTGATGGTACTATTAAGAACACTTGCTTAGCGCAGAAGCTGACGTTGGCAGGTCAACTCTTTTGACTTCTCGAATAGGATACCATTGGTTTTTGTGCAATGCACACCTGCAATGCATTCTGGATTAGGATAGGATATAGGTGGATAGGATTTGCAACAGAGAACAATTCTGTCTTTGTGATTAAATGACATCAAACGTAGTTTTATATAAAAGATGTTTTTTAGGGTTTTTAGACTTGGCTCGGGTCTTACTGAGACTGTTCGTAATCGTGAACAGTGTATTTGCGATCAGAAGTTGAAAGTAAGCATGTCTCTGGTATGCGGCGCGTAATTTGTACGTTTTCAGACGCATAAAGCATTTTATTGTGTATGTGTATGGTATTAAATAGAGAAAGCTCCCATTTCTTATCTGCACTTTGTATCTGGGCTTGTTTTTAAAGCTACAGAATCCTACATTACCTACCTCACGCTTAGCAGCGCTTGCGAGAGATAGATCCTCATTTCTTCTAGGATTAAGTTTACATATTTTGCATCAGAAAAGATAATTAAGGTCTACTTAATACTACTCACTCAAAGTAATTTGTTTTAAGGCCACCACATCAGTGGAAGATAAGCTAAACTATGTTTATGAAAAAATCCTGATACGAACTCCATCTGTAACTTTAAATGATAATTATATAATTGTTCCACTAAAGTCATCATTTTTGACATAATGTTCAAAAAATAATTTAGATGGCACCGTTTTAAATTTGGCTGAGAACTATTAATTTTCTTTTCATCAAGGTAATAATTATAGTTGGATTTTGATGTGGCACGGCAAACTGACAAACACTATTGAAATGTCTATCGAAAAATTACACTACGTGTTAAAATATGGTGAATTACGGAAAATACACAACTCCATCTGTTGAAATAATAATCCTCTATAAAGAATGTATGGTAATATTGTCATTTACCACCTCGCTCCTTTGACAAATTCGATGTATTTTATTTACCACAGATGGAGCTACTTTAACTTTGGCTAAACAAAATTTTCATATTTTTTTTTCTTCCGAAGTTACTTATAAAGGTGTGATTTTCTGTGTAAAGATTAATAATAGGCCGATCAACTAATATAAGTACGACATTCAAATGTACAGTTTTGACAAATAGATTGCGTGTCGTAATATTTTACATCTTGAATTCACAAAATTAATCATATCTTTTGATAGAGTGAATCGATTTCGATGAAACAAAAACTAAGTAATACCCCAAGTTACGTAGAATTTTTGTAGATAAGCATTGTCTGCATTTAATTCGTAGATTTTACGTGAATCGCGAACAAACAAACAGATAAACAGACAAACAGACAAAAATGACAAAAATGACGGAAATGGGTTCTGTTAGTTATCCTTTAAAATGCTGGCTATTTTTTTTGTCAATTTCTTCAATGTACAAAAATTACTTTTCTACAGATTTATTATATGTATAGATTTCTTCAATGTACAAAAATTACTTTTCTACAGATTTATTATATGTATAGATTTCATTTAAAGGGCTCCAGTGATTTTAACTACAATTTACACAATTAACAGTTTTAACGTTACAACAGTTTACAGGCTTATAATACTACTTATCACTTATACCTACGTTTATAATACTGCTTAGTTAGGTTGTTAGGATGTGCAGTTTTTTACTTAGATTTGACAACTATTAACTAAGGCTTCGATTACCAACTCATTGTTAAATCCATTCATCATTACATCAGCTGTACCATTTCGTACAAATTCGGACGTCTGCGGTTACGACAATCTAAAACAGCATGGCAACACTTATTGCAATACCTAAATATAATGTAAACCGCATTAGAAAAACGTGACCTTAAAATAATTGTACTCACATGAGTACGTAATAATTCTAATAAAATACGTCACCCATAGTCACCCTATCAGTTGCTACGAGCATTAGAATTGCAATTTCCTTGACTTTACAGGAAAATATATAAATAATCTACAAATCATTTACCGAATTAATTAATTAAATACTGTATAATAATTAATATATAAAGGTCGCGTATCTACGGGTTTCCGTGCGGTTTTCTGATAACATTTTAGACTGGAGATGTGTTAATATTAAACTAATTTTTACCTACGTAATTTGTACTAGTGCAAGTTCATTGCATAAGTTAGTCATTAACAGGTAAGTAAGTAACTCTTCCTGCGGTTTTAACTGATAAGCTTAAAAGTAATGTTCTTAGTTTTGACCATATTTGGCTAGTCACGTGGAAGGAACCGACTTCAAGGAAAATTGTACCCCGAAAATGATATAATTTTGCAAGTTCCCTAAATATTACGTAGTGGGATTTTCGTGAATTAAAGTGGCCGGTAGCAGTACCTACTGAGAATCTAGAAAAGTTAGTTAATCTCATTGTTACGCTTTCATTCCAAAACTACACAAACGATTGAGATGAGATAGGGTGTAGGACGGGATCTCGGGTGTAAAACCTAGTAAAATATATTTACTTTTGTGAAAATTCATTCGAGTACGAGGCTATGCTTAAATTATAATGTGCCTGCTTAAATAAGATCCATCATGGGAGTAGCATAGGTAATATTTGCGATAGTAGAACCTTTAAAAAGCTTCCTAGCATCTATGTAGGTGCCACCTGTAGTCGTTACCTAAGGAAGTGGAACTGAGGAAAACAACTAAGTAACAGCAATAAAGCTACCATATCAAAAATATTCCTCACACACCATTCTGCTTATGGAAAAGTAGGTCCGATACAACGGGATTTGACACCATAGGATATCCGGCCATTGGACATAGACAGTGCAGTCATAGACGTGTTTACTATTCAAGTCATTTCTATCGTCATTTGTTTAAGAATATATTTTTGTCTTAGTGCCATCAGTCACGTACAATAGCTAATTTTATAGGAGTTGGTGGAAATAACGCTAGATATAAGGCGATGTGAATCCCCATGCATCAGTGTTTGCACTTTTCTGCAACTGGAATCTCCTACGCCATAAAGTTGCCAGTTGTCTCAAGTAAAAAATAAAATATTATTATGTTGGAAATGGCCAGCCTAAGAATATATTTTTTTATTGTTGGGAAATGCACGCTGGAATCTGAAGTCAGATGAAAATGAAAAACGGCCGTAATGATCTTGAAAAGATTTGATTGTCTGAAGAATAATTAAAGCACTTACTAATTATTGGTCTGTCTCTGACACTGTCACGTCGAGACTACTGAACTGATTTAAATAAAATTTGGCACACAGCTAGTCAAGAGTCAGAGAAAGGACATAGGCCACTTTTTGTTTCGACCGCGGGTGTAACCGCAGGAAACAACTAGTAAGTAGTAATACTTACCTACATTAAACTGTGAAGCTCGCTTTCGTCAAGATACGTATTAAAACGTCATTAACATAGTACTGGGAAATGCCACAATAATAACAAAGTGTAGTAAATAATAAACAGCTGATAGTCTTGTGGTTTCATTCAGGATTTCAGTACCCACAGCGAGTACAAATAAGTTGCGCCTATAGTAGGGGAAATACATAAAAATAAATGTGGGATTTGGGTTATTTTTACTTTAACTTGATTCATTGGTTTATTTACAGCCTGTGGATTTATTTGTTCATGGATAATTTAAATATGATTTAGCACGTGATGAGAGAATTTCGTTTTCATTTATTTGCATGAACTTAAGAATTAATCATAGTTATGGTTGTCTATGGTTTAAGGTTCCTTAAGAAGAAATGTGCACATTTAACATTAGAAACCTTACTTAAACCGATATACTTACTTTTCAATTATAGCTTTACTGAATAGAATATAGCATGCTCGGTGAATCCCTTTTCCATACCAGAAGAGCCTGATAACGCAACATTATATATAAATTTAATTTTCCTAGATAGTACAGCTTTCCTAAATTTTAATTAAATATGTGGACTACGTGAATAATAAAGTTAAGTAGAGAATTAACACAGGAACAAGTATTTCCTCTAATTTAATTGAATGATAACTATGAGGTAATACAGGATCAAGCAGGCTTTTTATCGCATTAGTAATACTAATAAGCTATAACCCCAATTAAGGATATTGAATTAGACCATTATAATTAAAGAATTCTCGGAATTTATTAAGATTAAAACTTTATCCTTACGTTGTCACCAGTACCTACCTATTAGTCATAATTAACCGAAGCGTTTTAATAATTTGACATCCTTAAGGAACTCGATATGAAGGTAGCCGGGTATCCTATCTCTGTCTCCATATTATAATCCATCTTACAGCAAACGTCACGGAACTTTGCATCTCCGAAATCAGCCATCTGATGCCTCTCGCATACCTATGTAGTACTAAGCTCTAGTAAGTGTAAACCTATAGGTAGTCTTTTGTTTCGGAGGGCACGTGAAATGGTAGTCTCGTCTGTCATATGAACATCAACCAGTCGATTCGAGTCGATTTACTGAACTTCGTAGGGAAAAAGGGATTTTGATCGTAAGAAAAATGTTAATTAAAACAAGAAAACCCCCGTTCATTAACCACAATTCAGTTTTTTCTGTTTTCTCCTCACATCAATTAAGAAATATTGTGTTATTCTAAAATCGTCAGTAAAAAACAATTTCAAAAGTTTTCCAATGTGGCCGGGTTTACTGAACTGTGAGTAAGAACAATAAAATAAACTTAAAAAGGCAAAACATGGCAATTTACGAGGAAAGTGGGCGGCCAGCTGCGGTTCTTGAGAAAACTTACGTTATTAACGCCATAAAATATCTCTAAATTTATTTTTAATTTTGTAATTAATAGAGGATCCTGCTGTCAACTGATATTTTATATTTGCTTCCTAGAGCTTAGCTAAGGAAAGTCGGAAAAACTTATACTTACTTAGGTATACCTACTTAGTACCTAAGTGATAAAACAACATTGTAGTAACATTTGAACTTATTTTGTTAAAGTTAGGTACTTTGGTTTTTACAGTAAAATATGTGAGACTTGAATATTTGGTGTTTTATTTGAAAACTACGGGCGATTGAAACCGAAGGTCTCGGAAGGTCTCGGTACAGCCAGTAGGTACTACTACAAAATAAATATCGATTATATACTTAGTAATCATAATGAAACGAGATCGCATTATTGATTACTGATATGGAATACTTAATAAAACAATATTGGTTAATTCATTACGGTTGATGTACTAGTGAGGTTGTAAATCATAATTATATACGTGGATGGGCATCTCCCAAGTAGCATTTTGTTCCATTTAAGAGTACACATTTAGTTCACAGGTGAAGTTTAAGCATTACTACAGTTCACTCGTGATGTATTAGCTGCATTATTGCAATTAATTACACCTATACCTGTCTAAGGGACTTATATGAGTGTAGAGTAATACTTATATACGGTTATGGGTGTTACAATACTCTAACAACTATCCTTTAGTCAGCTTTCTGACTAAGAGCATTATAGGAGGGTAGAGATACGGCAACCGCTGTTTAACGGCCTACTTGTTCGATGTTATAGAGCTAGCATTTTAATAGAACACTTCTGGTCATTTATAAAGCCAAAGGCTGTTATGTTTATTTATTTTAGACTGTTATACAGCCAGTAGCTGTATTAGAACTTGTTTGTGATACTTAAAATAACCTTTCTTTTACTACCTGTACAGAAGTGTTTAAATGATCCACATATGAACTGTAGGCTGCTTAGAAGGACTATAACAGTTCACATAGCCGTATTTCATTTCCACCATTTTGTTCTACGTAACCTAAAATATTTACCAAATAAATCTACAAGATTAATGCAGATTTATCACAAAATACGCAGATATAGCGAATGAGTTTTGGTTTCATGTTAAAATTAATTACCGTAGTATAACTATAATGCCAATAAAATATCAAAAACTGAAAATGTAAATTTTCTTCTCAGCCAGTTTTAAATATTTCAAAAGGAATAAAGCGTTTTTACAGAGGCGCGTGAAAATTTTAGTTGTCAATATGTATACATTTCACGATAAAGTTGCATTCCCATGGCATTAACATGATATAGTATATAAAACAGGTACTACCGCGTGTTATATTATAATAATATCCGCCGGAGTTAGTTTGCCCCCGCACTCCTTACAATTGTCAAACGAATATATTAAAATGTGGAAATAATTTAGGACACAAGTGAATTTAAGGTAATTTACTGGAGTACTTTTGTCCGATTTTAACTGTGAAGGCTGTGTATTTAGCCACTTATTACTCTTTATTACACTCATGTACGTTGTATGGTTCACACTGCGTTCCATATGGTGCCGTAAGTCAGCCTTAAGTCCGATGTTACTACTTAAACTGCTATTATAATGCTATTATACTTCTAATGTACAGCCATAGTGAACTTAAGGCTGTCTAATTTGTGCCCAAACTGGTTCAATAAAAGCATTATAGCAAGCTATACAGCTCATAAACAGCTGACATACACAGCTTGTAGAGTACATGTGAACGACTAGACATCTTATATAGAACCCCGAATGCTACTTGGGCTGTCTATCTACCATATATTTAAATAGGTATTAAGTACTTACCATACCTTGATGAATCTGAGTTAAGAAAGAGAAACCGGCATTGATACCTAGTGATTTTATCTATGTATAAGCCCATGGCAAGGTATTATATCTTTTTATGTAGTGAACTGCAGGTTACCAAGCCCAGAATCAGAAAATCTGAATTTTCACAAATCCTGACGGCCTCTGACGTGGAATTGCAACAAAGACTACTACTAAGTACCATTCAGGGACACAGGCTTCTCCCAGTGAAGGAGGTGTAATACCGCCAACAACGTTTTTAAAATCCCACTAAGTTATAGCCCGACCGAGGAATTGAACCCGGGTCTTGTTCAAAAAGTTTGCGATTTACCAGTTTTCGAACCCGCTACTCTCCGTTTTTGAAAAGCTGGCTGAAAGCATCAGCAGCAAGCTCAAAGTTAGACATGGGTAGGTACTTTAATATACAGTATCTATAGACACGCATTTATTTATTCTAGTTAAAGTCGATTAGTAGGTAGTAGGTATACTTAGGTATCTAATAGTGTGTGGTGTACATACGCTTTCCATTGTCCGGTGGTTAAATACATACTTAGTTACAGAAATAAGATGCTTTCGTTATAACAAGCTAAATAATAGTTGAAGTTAAAGTGAATATTAAAAAAAATATCTAGCTAGCTTAGTAAGTACCTAAGTATCTACTTAATTAAGTAGGAATAATATCGTATATAAATAAGTAATAACTCAGTAATAGATCATAATATCTCCCGAGGTGCGTGTGGGCATTTATGCTAAAGGGAATTATTCTCAGGAGCTTAAACGATCGTGAAATCATTGTAAGACGGTGTAGGTACCTGTCTGCAAAATTAGTTATTCAGCATTTCTGAGTATTTTATGACGAACCTGTAACTTGCTGCAGAACTACATTTCAGTCGCAGCAGCCGACTGATGGGAAAATTCTTTTTGGATCCCTGGAATACATTCACTTGGTAAATTGTTTAGAAAAAGCGTGTTATACCTGATAGGTAATGTCAAATAGATCTAGCTACAGAGCTACAGTACCAGCAAGTAAGTACGACACTTACATATTAAGTAAATGTAATGAGCCACAGGTAGGTAAGTATGTATCGTTCAATACCTAAGTGACGTGACAAAGTTTTTAATTATTAGACGTGAAAATCGCCAGGTGCGAGTAGGAGGGATTTCAGTGGCCCCCATTTGACCGTCGATTGCCATATTTGGCACGGCTCGCGTCTAAATATGGCTCTGGCACTGCCCACCGCCCCGCCGCTGCGCCCGAGCCGCTCCACTTCCGACTCTATTATTTCTATTTACGAAATAAACTCAAAATAAAAGCTCTATTTTAATACGGATTTCGGGCACTGAAATGTTCGCGGGTTCCCGGCGAACGTTCGCTTTTCCTACGGATGTGTCGGGTTACGCCGCGCTTTGCAACTCCATCTCCTTCGAAACGCATTGCACGCGCCGCGCGAGACAGAGACGGATAGAGGTCGAGGTGCGCGGGACGCAGTCGCGCGAAGTCAGTCGCGGTCCGAGCGGCCGACTCGTCAGTCCCGCCCTCGGTTCTTTCGCGTTTTCGGTTAGAACTTAGTCTCCGTTCGTCGTTCGGACGGTGAGGTGTGCATAGCGCGTGCGCGCACCGGTTACTGTGGCGTACTGCGAGGTTATAATGGACGCGCCCGGCGGAGCGCGGGAGCCCCGCTTCGGGTCGCCGTATGGCATGGGACTCCTCGGCGAGATGCCGGACATGTACGGCACTGGACGGCCACCCAGCGCCCTCGGCGGCGGCGGCGGGCTGCGGCCCGGCATGCAGCCGTGCCCGATGCCGCGCGCCGGTGTCAAGAGGCCTTCGGACCAGTGCTACGACGAGCGACCCCCGCAGAACGTGGGTCTAGACCACTGCCCCATGCCCGACATCGCAGATGACGGCTATGCATCTCTCCAGCCCAAGAAATCGCCACCTTCCAATGGCAAAAAGACCAAGGGTCGTGTGAAGATCAAAATGGAATACATTGACAACAAACTGCGACGGTATACGACTTTCTCCAAACGGAAGACTGGGATTATGAAGAAGGTGGGTGGGTGAGACCGGTTTTGGCAATATTCCATATGGGTCGTCAGGGAGCGCTGGCTGCTTGCAACCAGCATGCGTGTCAGAGTGCATAATAATGTATAAGTTCATGGCAAACATAAGTGGACTGAGCTATATTTGTGCCTCTGTATAGCCCAGCTGATGAGAAATATTGTGACTAAAGTTTTGTTTACGTGCGGAGGCGACCACTACCAAATTGTTACAAGACCACTATTACATTAATTTTATTTAAGTATAACTTTTACTCATTAGATATTGTTTACCTCTATATACTGTTATGGTAGAACTTGTTGTATTGTTACAAAAATATGTATTCAATAAGTGACAATACCGGTGAGCAAATTAATTTTTACCAAGTCTTATGACATTTTTAACATATTTATATTCAATTCATTTCATCATCAACCTCTTAAAAAAATTATGTTATATTGAACCCTGTATTGGGCATTTATGCAATATTAATCATTTAAATTAATTTCACTATGAATATTGGTGCTAAGTGTAAACAGTGAGATGTCAAAGTCAATGTTTTCGAAATATGTCAAAACTACAGTGTATGCCTATAAATCCCTTCGCAACACTAACAAATACAGTAGAATTGATGGTCTGACGTAAAATATTTCCAAATAACAAGCTGAAAAACATAAAATATGCTTATTGTTTTGGGCTAAGAGGTTATAATTTTCCCGACGCTTGAAAACCATGGAATATTGCTAAAAACGTGTCCAAATGCATTTTTTCTGTCGATATTTAATAATTTCTATATCGTAGACCCCGTAAAGTCGTGTTTTACGTTTATTTACAGTGTTTTTGTGAACATTTGTGATGAAAGTTTTGACAGATGTCAGATGTTACAAGGTTATGTTTCGTGAGTATTTTATAGTTATTTGCTAGTTTATCGTTCTCAAGCGGCATAAAGTAAAATGTATTACATCGTAAATTGTTATTTACGCGTTGTTTTGTAGCGATAAAACGTAATTATTTACTTAACTTTCTGTAAATAGAAGGTAACTGTCATAATTTATTTTTTGGGTGTGCCAAGAGATGGCGCTACTTGTACCATTTTCTGAAAACCACGAATTTGACATGCTTCCTCTTTATGGTGCAACTTGTTGAAATATCTTTCAGAAAAATCAAGCGTAAAAGAAAAAGAAAAATAGATAGCGTTATTGAGAAATTAAGGCTCAGCCATTGCGTGAATTAAAATACCTATAAATATTAATTTTATGGCAATCTTGTGTTATTTAATAAACATTAACACGTTTAAATTGCAAATATTATCCAATTCGATTAGGTTTAGTCTGTATATCGCATCATATTGGGTATTGGTTGGGCACCCCGCGGTGTCCTGGATTACGCCCGGACTACTTGCATGCATTTTGCGACTATTACCTATCCAGTGTTCCAATAGACGACGACGAGATATTAGAAGGGAAAAGCAGTACCTTATTTTGCATAAATATTGTGGCACACCTTTCTAAGTGAGCTAGTTAATCACTTGATTACTTAGGTGTATTTTTTTGAACATTGCTTATTAAAATCTTGATTTTAAAGATTAAAAAAAAATTAGCTCTAGATTGAAGTTGCAATCGTGCAAAAATAATTTCTTTATACAATTGTCAGTTTTGGCTAATTAATACTAAAAATATTAAAACTGTATTAACGAAAACTTTAAATGATATTAATTTGAAAAAAAAACTGTCCTGTTGATATGTCACATCTTTAAGGGCTGTATGTACCTACCTGTTGTAGCCAACATTATTCAACCAATAAGTAACGTCAAAAAAATATTTTCTCTAGTGTAAAAATATCTCAAGTCCTCGAAAACCATTGCACAGTCTGGAGAAATTACTTTGGAAAGAGTTTTTACCTTTATTAATTGGAAAGATGGAAGCTAGGAATGAAGGATAGGAGATACATTTTTGATTACTTGAGTAAAGTTGATGTTCTCAGGCCGAAACGTCAAAATATAGGTATATCGCATGTAACAACCTTACATTTCTTTATTATTTTTTTACAATCTGTCATTCTTATTTGTAAAGGGTAAATTACAAACTAGCACAGGGTAGGCAGCTAAAGTAGCAAGTATTATTGAAACGGAATTCAATCTTGTTTATCTAGAATACGCGTTACGAATACAAACTAACGCATAGCTCAATTAGTATAATTAGCGCGCACCACAGGAATATAAATTAATACCGGGCTGCTCCTTGTAAAAAATACACAGAAAACCCTTAAATTAACGAGGAGTTCAATATAAAAGTGCCACTTATTTCCTATATTCTTGCAGCTACGGTAGCTTCATTAAACGGGTAGACATTGTCAATCTATGCGTCCGCGCAGGCCGTGTAGTGATGTCCGTCAAAATCCTCCATTGAACTGTGATGCAAATGGTGAGCGATGGCGAAGGTATGCGCTAATGCAACCTCGACAAGCTTCAGTATGCATGTTAGAAGAAAAACGCTTGATTTATAAAAATAAGCTTTTCTATATTAGCAACAAGTGGCCTTTTGTCTAGGGGGTTAAATTGTGTGCAACACCCAATTTCAGCCTACATCCTAGCTGCTACACTGGCAATGATTTTAATGTGTTTTCCAAAAAAGTGTAATTTTCCTCCTTGCAGCAAAGCATGTATCACTCTTTAAACACTATTGCAACATTGTCCAAATCGCAAGCCTATCATATCCTGAGCATTTATTTTCTTGGGATATCATCAAAAATATACAAGAGCTATGCTAGCAAAAAATTAAGACAGTCTAAAACTGTGCCAATCGCTCTATATTAACTTTAAGATTGAAAACTTTAACGATTTTCGGCGTATGCGGCTATGCTAAATCGCCTCAATCTTGCGCCGCATCGGGGTCGCGCGCACGTAAGCGATGCTGTCGCGCAGCGGGTATCAAAGTCGCCGGCGTGCCCTGTTGTTACTTGTTAGGCGTGCGCTCGCGCATCCGCCCTCGTTATGCGATGTAATGCCCCTTAAAACGTGCAGCCTTACTTGCCTTTGCAATTAAACGTGCTTTACTGAATGACAGTGTTCAGAATTTCAGTTAGTGGCCTCTGGTGGGTGGTTCGGGGGTTAGTTAGATTCCTGACAGTCGAAATTTTATTTAAACTTCTCATCATCCTCCGAGCCTTTTTCCCAAACTATGTTGGGGTCAGCTTCCAGTCTAACCGGATTCAGCTGAGTACCAGTGCTTTACAAGAAGCGACTGCCTATCTGACCTCCTCAATCCAGTTACCCGGGCAACCCGATACCCCTTGGTTAGACTGGAGTCAGACTTACTGGCTTCTGACTACCCGTAACGACTGCCAAGGATGTTCAATGACAGCCGGGACCTACAGTTTAACGTGCCATCCGAAACACAGTCATTGGTGTCTAAGATATACTTAGAAAGTACATACAAACTTAGAAAAGTTGCATTGGTACTTGCCTGACCTGGAATCGAACCCGCGCCCTCATACTCGAGAGGTCGGTTCTTTGCCCACTAGGCCACCACGACTTTTTTTTAAACTTCTCGTGCTCTTAAATTACAGAATTCGATTTTATACCCTTGTTACCATATTTTAATGGGTTTACTTCATACATAGTTAAGACAGTTTCTTGCGATGGATTAGATAATCTTCATATCCCCAAATTAGTTCTCATTGAATAAGATGTTACCATTTCACTTTGTCTATGAATTTTCTTTACTCTGCGAAAGGGAAAGGGGTCTGACCACGTAAAGAACTAATGTGTACATATTTTAAGCTAATCAATGTTAAGGCCTGCTCATCAATTCGGTGCACCTATCACCTCGTGCAACCGGGACTTTAATTGCGACGCCCCAGGGGCCGTCAGGCCGACACGACGGCATTTTGTTGTCGGCATGCCGTTGTATTGTGCCGACTTTGTCAAGAAAATTGCCGACAATATGTTGTTTAGATTCTAACCGCCCGACCGACTAGCAACTTGCTGTTATTGTTAAAAGCATCACTGTGTTTCAGCGTAACCCATAAAGTAAACATTGACTCATTCCTGATTAGTTTGAACAGAGCTCAGTGCTTTCCGCTTGCTTATTACGGAAACTATTATCTAAAAAATAAGAGTGGCTCGCTTAATCGTTAACAACCAATATCATAATTCACAAAACTACTTGACAAATAAAATAACAAAGGTAGTTTTTCAGCAAGGATGATATTGTGGCGCATTTATAAATCAAAACGTGCTCTTCTAGAAATGATAATAGCCCTCATTGTTTAGCGCGTTCCTCCAATGCAAGAATAAATTATACAGTCCGATATAGGCGTTCCGATATAGTCCTTAAAGAGGACATTTTAATAAATTTAAAATAACGATTATCGTTGTCTGGCGGAGTCGTGATTTCGTTAGGTTCGTGGTTGGGTCTAGGGCCGGAATAAGTCGTCACGAACGATTACTAAATTAATTAGGACCTAGCTCGGATGTAGATTGCGCTTGAGATTATTTTCCCACACGACTTGACGACGTTTAGATCTTGAGATTTTGTGAAGTATTGTTTAATGTTAGTACACAGGCGTAGATATCTGTTAATTGTGAGGCATCAGCTCCCGGTGGGCCCAAAATTGCAAGAAAATAGTGTTCTAAGTAAACAGTTGCAATTTTTGCTAGATTCTTCATGGGGTGATTAAGGCCATTTATCTTTGCGAACAATTCGCGCAGCAGTGAGAGGGACAGGCGTTACTGAAATGAAACAATTATATATTGCGCCTACACTAATTACGGCGGCGGCGCGGGCGCGCATCTGCGACCCATATCTCACGGCCCGCAACCGTTTTGTAATGCTAATGCTACGACCTGTGTGGCGGCCTTTGTGTTTTGGTGGGTTCTTAAACGCTCCCAAATTAGTTGGGCTAATTGTGGACGAATAAAAACAGGAGCACTGATTTGCTTTTCGTAATTGTAATCTGTGGGAAAAATTACTATTTCAGTTCTACTTAGAGCTCAATTCAAAGGTTTCATCAAAATGTGCGCCTAGCACAATTCCTGTATGGTTTTGATTTGGTGTAGCTTTACATACAGCTAAATCTATGATTAGGCTAATTGATAGATTGACCAACACTCGTTCAGACCTGGTCTTTTCTAATGTTTCATATTTAAGATTGAATATCTTCTCGAATCGATAATTAAAACCAATTAGGGATTGCCAATTTCGGGTGTTTGTAAAAAAATAGGAAAATTGTTTCCCAAACATTCTTTACAAACATTCAATTATTAAAAATAGTGTTGACTACAGGATACAAAAATTACAAAAAAATAAATATTTGATAAATTGCTTTCGTAAAAAAAACTCCAATTTTAAAATAACTATAATTTTATAATATAAGTAACTATAATTTTTCTGTGACATTTTCTTGTTACAACTTACTACAACAACAAGTAAGACCAACATCTCCATTCATTATTATTCAATTCTTGCCCTTCGCTATCGTGAAGGAAATGAAAGCGCCAAATATGGACTCAAAAATACCAGGAGTGCATTAAGTACGAAGACGTCGCTCATTCCCGGCCGTACGGCCTCGGGTGCCATCTCGTGATCAAATGTATCACTATCAAACTGATAAAACATTAGGTAGGTGGCGCTTACTACGTATTATATTGTAATGCAAGAAGTAAAACTCGTTGGAAAAATATTTTTAAATGTTCTTTTTCTACGTATTCAATTAGGCCTGTTTAGCTTTTCATTTGCAAAGAATCCCAAGAAAAAATATAAATTATAGGAAAGTAAACAATAAACAATGAGACCTTTTTTGCTATACCTATTCGCCAGAGCGCCCCCTGCCATATTACGGTTCGTTAGTACCCAGCGCGACCGCGTAACCAACTCACTTACCAGGCGTCCACGACTACGAGAGAGGTTGTCAAATGCGTCCATATTATAATGGTCCCCAGTTAACTAACGCGCTACTCCTTGTTAGCTAGGAAACGGGCGTCGAGCGGGGGACGGGATGGATCAATAGCGATTGGGCGGTGGGAAGGGAATGTCTGGCGCGTCGGCCCGCCTCCCAACGACACCTAGCGTGAACGCCTTGTTGTTATGCGCGCCTGGTACTCGGGGACTATTGCGATGCCTTGCTATGTTCTGCCACCAGTTGATTGATTCACATGAACCCTTGCGGAATTTCGTTATTACGAAATTATTATCTTCTAGATATTTGCTGTTGTCTTAAACTAAAATTGTTTAGTTTATTGAGTAAAGATAATGGTTGCAGTTCTGATAGCCAAAGCAATATTCAAAGCTTGTTTAGTAACCGAGGCACAAGTTGTCATTGTAAACAGTTACGCTGATTAGTCTGGGAGACGACATCTGTCGGCATGTTGAACCGACTAATAGTTGGTCTTATCGGTCGGCATAGTTCGTTAGTAGTCGGGCACACATCAAAGGGTTTTTCGAGACTCACGACTGAAACGATCACGATGCGAGTTTTCGAGAAAACCGAGTTATGTGCACGAATATGTGGTAAGTTTTGTCATTAATGTCGGTCAAGATGTTAAAACAAGCGATTGTATTCAATTCACATAGAATAATCGCATTGTTAGAATTTAGAACTGTTTAGGATTTATGAGGTGCTCCAAATACTTCATGAAACCGCGGGTGGTAGTGTTAGATTGGCCTTAAATTGTATCTCAAGTAAGATAGTTTTCATATTTTCTACCACTACGATCTTGGATTTTTAGGTGCACAGCAATTTTGAGGATGTCTGAATTGGAGTTGTGAAAGTGTACGGTTCTATTTGATCGTGATAGGTTAGTCGTGTACCCCTCGGCACTTCATTCCTTCCAATTTCCAATCTGATCTGTATCTAGTTTCATCATTGTATTTTAGATAGCTGCTAAAACCTAAATTCAAGATTTTAAAAAGTCCTATCTATCTATTTCCAAAGCTTCGCAGCATTTTAAAATCATTAGAACAATTATGAACAACCGTTGCAATTTTTATTTTTAATTCAAGACGTTTTTATGCGAATAACCCAAGGCGCCAAGCTCAACGCACAAACATTCTACAAAGTGGTAAATAAGTGTTCCTTTTAACCAAATGAATATTTAATAACAGTGAAGAGCACTCGTTGCAATTTGTTTAAAACTAATTGAAAACATAAGGTGTGTTAATTTTGTACAGGTGTGAAGCGATAAGAATGGATAGCTCAGTTTGAAGAAGAAATTCTTTTCGGTATCGGAATAACTAATGGTATGTAATCCGTCTCGCTTGAAACACTTATCAACTGCTGCATAATTAAAAAATGTGTAACAGAGGTAGATAAGAAGATATTCAGTTAAGGCATACATTCTAAAGATGTCTAGCAATTTTATTTTCGAATACATTAGAAAGCTATTTCGATTCCACACTTCAATGAATACCACATATTTCAGACTAAAGAGAAAAAAAAAACAACACAAATTAAATTCTTAAAAACACTAACCAACCAGATGTTTCGTATAGCATTAATATATTAAATACAGAACAAATAATGGTTGACCATTCCTTCGATGCACTTGATTAGTTCGTAAGATATCATCTGGTCGTGACTGAAGTACTAAAAGATAAAGTATTGTTTCCTGTCGATTGTATTTTTAAGCCCACAATGGCCGCTATATCGTATTACACTTGCAGATAGATCTAGTCATTATCGCGTGTAATGAGCGCCCTGTGGACAAACAAACGGACTGCGAACAAGTCATAGGCGATCGCGACTATTGTATCTTTTGAAAGATATATGGTTCAGTAAGGATTAATTATGTCTTGACTTTTGTTGTGGATACCGCCAAATTATAGTAGGTAAAGAAAATAATGGACTGGACGCCGTAGATTCCCAGACCCCCTCCACTCGGGCGAGGTCGGAGTGCCGCTGGGCCTTTTTAGTGGGTATACCGGGAACGTCTGTACCGGGGAGCCCCACATACCCCTCTCCCGTCCCCCGACGGGAAGGGCATGCGTAATAGCATTTTTTACCAAGCGACAACAAAAAAAAAAGGTAAAGAAAATAATAGTAATATGTAGGTGTAATGCGATTTTTTTTACATAACAAGGCCTGTTGGATGCTTTTTGGGCAATTATAATAGTAATATTTCAGCTTTGATAAGTGCCGTCTTAGGAACGTCTATTTATTTGGACGATATTGTAAGCTGTTAAAAATGTTTATTTTTAAGTTGTGAATTTATAAAAACAAAATATTGTATAAGCTGGTTACAAAAATTACTGCCCTCAGTAAAATAGTCTGATATTCCAAATAATTTCTTTCTTTTTTGATTAAGTACTTCAAACTCCAGTACTAATTAGTTTAGAGCCTCTAAGTTTATATCTTACACGTAAAGTGCCAGTGAGTAAGGAGTTACTGTCGATCCGGTTTTTCCAAGAGATGTAGGTCCCGTGGGATATTCAGATAACTGTGCTCTGCATACTTTGTACACCGTCGATATGATTTTAACTATGGTGTTTAATTTTTATGGTGTTTTGGTAATCATAGCTCTAGCTTCTGTAGTTGAAGTAGCAATAGTTCTTAATGACAGAGCTATAATTTACACTTTCATAGCTTTTGCTACCTCCTGTTCAGACTACGTTTTTACAGCTAAAAAGGTTGCCGCTATTGTACGTGTAATACTGTTAAAATATTTACATCATTTTGAATGTAAAGCATTTGAAATAGGTAGAGCCTTTATGCTCTTTCCTAACTCAAGTTGACTGGCCTAAGTTTATAGACCAAGAAATGTAAAATGTTTGTTGTACAGTAGACAGGTAGTCACTAAGAAGTATTTATTGAACAAGTTGTTTTGTCATGAAACGTCATATTTATTCATCTAGCTTTAGCTCTCATAATGCTAGGATAAAAGAAAAGTGGACGGATCTAACACAGACAAGAAGGTGCTTAATTCTTCAAGTAATAAGAATTATTAAAATTATTTATTAAAAATTATACAATTAAAATAAAGGACTTGAATTTCCATACATACAGTAATTGTTAATAAATAGTGTCTAACGCCAGCGTGTTGGCCACCCTACACACCGACACCTGCGCGGTAACGATGCGCCCGCGCAACTGGTTCGACCGAAATAGTTCTTCAGGTGTCCCATCTAAACATGTCGCGATGGTCACCGTAATAAATTGTGATTGTTTACTAAATGCACCCCTATTTGTAAACGTCTTATTGCCTTGTGTAAAGATAATTATTTACGCAATTTGTTGGCCGGTAATTTGTTGAAATTGAGCCGTTTTTTATTATATTAACGGTGACATGGAAACTCCATTCGCGCCGCTGCGATGGCTCAGCTAATTGACATAGTTAATTTTCTTATGATCTGTCGAAGTAAACGTATAATAATATATAATACTAATATTTCAGTCTGTATTATAACGATGCGAAAATAATGTTTGCTGATGCATTATTTACATGGTAAAGTAAGTTCGGGCCAGTGATACGTCTACTCCTTTCCGCCAATATTCGAAGTCAGATGTTATCGGTCGTCAGAGTTGCGTAAAAACGTCGAAGGAGATCTGTAGCTACCATAGAGATCGACGATATCTGTCGTTCTGTCAAAATTTCCGAACGCGCCAAGCCAGCAGGACTCCATCCATAATGTATCGGCCTCGGGAATTTCATACATAAAACATTAACGAGTAAGGTTTTTATTTGATTGCGGTTCGAGAGCACGACCACATGATTTTTTACCAGATCAATTAAAAAAATTCGACAAACATCCAGATTTCGGTGGGAAACTGCACGTTTTGCAGTCGTTATCGTGAAATTGAACAATACTAAAAGTTTTTACCCGCGAAGCCGATTTTGATGGAATTCAAAATATTCCAGAATACTGGAACTTGTCGCGCGCTTCGGACGAGTTCGAAACCGTTTTTGCCAGGTAACCTCGATCGATAAATTGAAGGGTGACTGACAGCTCCTACTCTGAAGCTCTCGCTGAGTTTATCGCGCAGAAAACTTTGGTAGATGTTGCTTTCAAAGTTTTCGTTCTGAGTGAGATACGCTGTCAAAATACTATAAGGCAAATTGTCCGGTTGAAGGTATCGAACGCGCCCATTGGTGTCAGAGTTGCGGCTGCCGCCCACGCGAGCGGTCGTGCGGTGGCAAGCCACAAAATCACATCGTCGTCACGTGCGCGCCCACGTGACGCCTACCGACGCATAACATTGCAAAAAAAACTAAATCTCTTAGCGTAATTCCAGCTTTAACCTTGAGATTTAATGCCTTCGTTAAATTGCTGCATGTGGGCTAGTTAGGATGTCTCATAAGTTCCTTTACGATTCTTTTGTTCATTGTATTCAAAGGAATTTAAGGCTTTTGAATTTTCCTACGAAGAGAATTAAACGGATTACAATGGAGAACTACTTCTAAGATCACTTTTCTCTTTTAAATGTGTTTAAGGAAATAATTACCGCATAATCTGTTAAGCTTAAATGAATGAGGATAATGTTAAAAATATTCCTGTGACGAGCTTCCCGGGGTGAACGATTCGGATGATCTCAATAATTCTCGTGTCGCGTGTTATCCGTTAATTAAGCTATTTGTCAGGTGGCGGGTCAATTTACATTTCTCCGGGAGTCTTGAGGATTCTCCGTGGCTCGGGAGCTTCGCAACGACGTATTATTATCCTTTTAGGGAGGGCGGCATCCTCACATAGGCGCTTGGCGTCCTCCGAACCTTTTATTGGGACCACCTGTGTTTGTTTGCCTGGACGTATGAATTGTCCAGTAAATAAGGTTAGCGGAATATTTGCCCGTAGCTGCCTTAATGCTATTTAGTGGCACCGTGGTTCATTTGCATAAGGCCGAGACAGAAATTAGCATTTAACACGGGGTGCATTCTTCGCGATCTAAATCTTCGATTGCATTGAATCGACGTTCGTTCCGAATTAGAAATTCTATCGGGCATCTTAACAAACAGAACGAGATCATCCACATAAAGCTCGGAGCGATAGCAAATACATTAACATGGAAGCCATCGGTCGCTGGTACACGTTGTCGTACAGAAGTATAAAAATGTCTCGCACGCAACACAATTCATGGGAACTCGTTCTGGGCTCAGACAGGCCATCAAGTTAGTTCAGTTCGCAGGTGAAATGTATTGACAACTGGTCTTCCTTGATGCGTATCGGCGTGATGGTATCGTGGTGGCGGCGCTTCAGTCGGCTCCTGTTACCCTCGGACCCGTTGCATTGTGGAGATCACAGATAAAGCTTGTTTATTTAGCGCTAAAATTTATTCAGCCATGAGAGGCCATTAAGAAAAGAATTATTAACAGTTGGACAGGTTTACGTTCATAAGCTCGGGTAATAGCGTGTTGAGTTATGTTTGTTCTTTCGCGTGTTCCAGTAATGAATTGAATGTTAATACATTTAATAAATTCATCTCGTATATCGCTACACAATGTATGCCGTTGACTACATTGGTTGCAGCGCGGCGCACTCGATATAATTGGACTAAGATTAGTGCTCGTGCTATATATGAATGAAGTTCATTAATCAAGGTCGAGTTTGCGTCTACAAAATTACATAGCGCACGAACAACATTCGATAAATGGTAATAATCAAACAGGAAACTTATGGAAGTGTATTGCGCGACACAATAAATTAAGGACACGGGCCGTCTACCATTCATAAAGCAATCTCGCATGTTTATGAATGAAACTGGCAACGAGACTATGAACGTGTAATTACCGACGCCATTGCCGTCGATATCGACGCTCGGCCACATTTGCATACGGCTCTAGGCTCAATCTTAATATCTATAGAACACCCAGCCCGCTTATATTGATTCAAGGATTGCCCATTGTTCTGTGGATTGTGTATTGTTAGCTATAGCTCCTATTGTCGCTTGAGATTTGGTCGTTTAATTGAATCTTCCTTATATTGTTCGCTGGATAATAGTTCTCAAATTGCTCAGTGGCTTTTGGTATCAATTTAACTAGCTTCCCTTGCTTTGTCTCTGAATATTCTGCAATAACTTAATGCATCCAGCCGTAATAACAGAATGTGTTGACAAGTAAAGAAACAGCCTTCACCGGTCTGTATACAAATTCATTTAACCGGTCATCTTCAATAGCGGTTGTAGATTATCTCTTGCGTTCGAGTCCGGTGACAAATTGAAACGTTGCGTTATTGGAAATTTTTGCACCGTCTCGGTATTAATCTTGATCGCAATAGTCGCAGCAATACCCGAGTTACACCGTCGATAACACACCGGTTCTCCGTAATCGGTAATTATTGTTTAAGCGTCGTTTAAACTAATCGCCGTAGACGCCGCTAAACCGCCGGCGAGTGCTACTTTGACGCCGTCCAACGTGCAATCTCTTGCTCGAGCTGAATGACAATTTCAATATTGCCGATACAGATTTTTGCTTAATGAACAAGACTAACAACATTCACTTTGTAATTACCGTGATACGTTTTCATTAACAGCTGATTTAAGCCTGCTTTGCGCAATTTGCTCCTGTTTTTTAAGACTTTTTTGTACTGTTTGATCAACGTGTGTAACAATTTATTTGGATTTATAAAGACGCTATATTGATATTGCAAATTGTATCGCGTCTAAATTCCGGTTACCTGTGCAAATATTATTCAGATATATTATTGCACTGTTGTTATCTTTAATAAGACATTCTCTGTATGCGTAGGATTTCGTATCAGAATTCTTCTCTGTAGCATCTCCTCTCCAATGTAATTTACATACTGTACCGCTATACAAGGAAACATCTGAACGACTGGTCCGTTGTGAATTGTTGCTTTTTCTTTAATCAAGTTTTCGGTCACATCTGACGACCTCTCAAAACAAACAAGCCGAAAATTCATTCGTATACTTACATGTGCCGTCGATATAAGGGATTTTTGCTTTATCCGCTTAAATCTGTTCTCCGATAAGGTTTAGAAAAGCAAATTACAGTTGTTGTGGAAGTCTTAATCGTGATTAAACGTGTAGCTTCCGATTGGATTGCTCGAGAGATAATGAAGCTTCAAACTTTCACTTTTCGATCATTACGGTGCTGTCGCTGATTACACTGAACTCTGAATTGGCAACCCCCTGCCGATTTCATGATTTATTTTAATGCACGGTATTGGAATACGAATCATCCTTTCTTATTATTGATTGTACTGCCGTTTATTAGTGTCGTATAACTGGCCGCTTGTTAATTTAATTACTGGAAGAACTAAAGCGATAAGTACAACTTTATGAATTATAGATGATTTCTGTATGATCTTACGGAAAAAGTATGACGTACCGAGCGAAATATTGCGAGTTTGATAACAGTATGATTATAACTGTGATCCCGTCAGAGGTGAATCAACTCCACGTCCTTAATGCAATGGCATCATCCTTGCCTTAAAGGGTGGACGATGACGTCGAGCTGCAGACAAATACAGCCACGTGGCGTGGAACGCTTTGGTAGGCAAAAGACGAACACGGCCTGTTTAATCCTTTTACGACTAATCCAGTCGAGTGCTGCCCACAAATGGCAACCTGGCCTTTCATAACCTGTTTTTGGGGTTTCCTTAGCCCCTTGTTAAGGCTACGTTATTTTTTATTATAGAAAACGCACGTGGCGTGTGACGTACCAGTATGGTTAAGAGATTGTGGCGGTTTTTGTCAAAGCTTTTTATTGTCAGTTGAAAGTGGGTCTTCTTCATCGTCGCGCGTAATCGTATCATTTGGTTTTCATATTTTCGCGTTCTATTTGACGTGATTTAATGTTCGTTTCGCATCTTCAATTTCGTGATTTATTTCACTATTTCCTTGACATGCCCATAAGTTTGTTTTGCCGTTTCAGTTCCGTATTTGGTATCCGGATTAAAGACATTTACAGTATTAATAAAATAAACTGTCAGTAATCGAAATAATGGGATGAAAATACTGTCTCATACTGCACCTCAGCATCATTACTTGGCAAATTGTTTGACTACCAAACATTGAATTTTGATTTAAAAGCTGACCTCGTCTAATCAACCCGCCTTACTTTACAACTACCGTCTTTATGATTGAGAATATTAAAATACCAATGGTTTCCTGTAAACTAATTAAAGTTAATGTTCAGCGTTTAGCCTTGCCGTCACCGAGTGAACCTGTCTGCCAGTTCATTTCCATATGAATTGCCGTCTAGCACCCGTAAGATGATAATAGGTTAACACCTTAGGCTCTAGTGAAAGTGGATCAGGACAGGCCTAAGTGGCCACAGGGAATTCATGGAATTTTATAGACAAGCTAAGGGTGGGCTTGAAGATCGATCGCGATAAATATTCTGTAGAAATTGATAGTGTTCAGTTTTTGTTGTTAAAATGTCTGCTGTATCTGATGAAGAATATCTATTCAGGTTTTTGTTTCATAGTGAAAATTAATTGCCGTTGCAAATGTGAAGAAACAAACGGTATTCGTTTGCGTAGAATCAACAGTTTTTTAGAGGTACGGTAAATGCCTGGTAATAGATACTTCAATTAAATTGAAGAGTGTTCAAAGTATTATGAGGTAAATGATTGACAAGTATATGAATACATTTACGAGCCTTCTTCATATTAAGTACCAAGTGGTATCAATTATTTTGTCGTATGCAACCTTTCACTATACTCGGTACAAAGTAACTAACGTAATTAACGTTTAAGCGAAAATAGCATCCTATAATTTGTCATCATTTATAGGCTTTTAAGGCCTTTCTTAATTGCCACCTGTTCAGTTTCTTAGCTTCTTCACTTAGCTAAAATAATCAATATTAATGACGAACATGTTTTAATGTGTTAGATCCAAAGAAATACCTTAAGTTCTAGGTAATATTAATAGTTTAAATAGTATTTGCATTTCATTATTGCAAGCTGCATCTGTCTTTGCACTCCCGTTGAAAATTATGGACTCTTCAAACTGGAATCTTTATATTTTGACGAAAAAAATGTCAATACCTGTCTCTTAGCTATAAAGTTGTTAAGCAAAATTGCGCAATGATCCAACAGAATGGGCCAAACTGCATTAACCAATAAAATTAAAATGTCATAAAACGTCGATTGTGCACCAAAAATCGACACAAGAATCACAGGGTATTCGTAATGTTACGTTATTATTAGTCAGTTATTGCAAGTTTTATGTGTATTCTCGTTTTTCGTTTCCGAGAAATGTAACTTTTGGTGTGACGGGCGGTTTTACCGACGCTGATTTTAACAAGACTGGCTTGCAATTAAGGACTGTTTACCGGGCATTAATTTTTGGCAATAAAAGAGGAGCACGCATGAAATGATCGGTACGCATGCGCGGTCGGATGCTCCGTGGGAAAAGCGGCCGCTTTGTATTCCATTGTAGTCGCAATTAGCTGGTTTTTTGGCCCACGTTGTCGCGGGTCGCACTTGTCACAGTAATGTCGTATCGCTATGCCCCGTCCCGAATGCTTTCTCCGGTTAATTCGCGAATTTACCACAACTCTTACATCGGCGTAGGATTTTTTATTATTAAGAACAAGAAGGGACAAAAATTCGTGACGATCAAATGTGTTTTTTGCAATTCATAAGTGGTTATTCACGTGTGAACGGTTTGACTGACGTTTTTCATCGTCAGTTGTCCGTTTTAAATTTCTTGTGTTTTTTCTGCATTTATTTTAATTTGACCTTTTATTTCTTGGTCACTCACTTTTTCTTTGCAGATAATTGTGAGGATCTTCATTTTATGTTTCACAAATTTATTCTTCGTTTCCTCGTACGACATGCCATTAAGCGGCGCAGTATAAAATAATTTGGCTATTAGATTAAAAACTGCAATAAGGTGCTTAATTTTATCTCCCATTTCAAGTTAATACTCCAAATAAGAAACTAGTTTTCGGTCACTTATATTCATATATTCGCCGCTATCACGAAATCTCGTAGCACACTGAACTTTCATATTTTTTAAAGTATTTCATAAATCGCCGGCACGACATCTTTCCCAGCACTAACTGGCCGATTATCTTGTTTATAGAGCTATTAGCTGGCGTGCTATCGGATTCTGTATCTGATCTCGGCAAAAAGTGTAGTTTTCATCGCCCAGAGTTGGGAACGACAGCTAGGATAGTACACCGCGAAATTACAGGGCTGCCTCTCAACCAAAATATTATAATTTATGCTTTTGTACTCAGTTTATTCATAGCCAGTAGTTGATACCTCCATTTTTTTTTTGAGGAAAGTTCTAATGGAATTTATAAAGTCGATTAAAACTGTTGATGTGTTAACAGAATTTCATTAAACACAACCAGCTAATTTCATTGCTTTCAATTTTGACACGTATCAGACGCTACTATCTTATAAAACTATCGCGAAGTCCAATTAAGTTAGAGTAATTACTGTTATAATAGTGATATAGAAGAAAAAAAAACTCATATCTCGTTATACCCGTGTTATGATAAGTGGCGAGCGTAATCATCATTTACTTAGCTGGATTGCCGGGCTCTTAATGACTGCCTTTATTATACACATCAGAGTCGAAGGTGTGGAGCTACGCTTAAATGAGCTGCACAGTTAAATCGTTAGCTAAAGGATATAAAATTTTGTTGAGGAAGTTTTGTGGCCTTTCGAGAATATTCTCCGTTCAATAAAATGCTTCGGGAAGGGTTTATTCTTGAGATATCTCTATGGGGCTCCACTCAATTGATCGGCTTACGTCTTGAGTGCGCCTTGAGTCCTGGGATGCGGGTCTCGAAAGCTATTGTTGTAAGAAAAATTGCGACGTAGTATCCAGTTTTGAAAAGCTCCACTTCGCTGTTCAAAATGAAAATATTTTTATAGAAAATTTTATTGGGAAAAATATCTAGATGGCCCTTTTTCTCTAACATAAATTGTGTTACTCGTACAAGTATAAACTTTATTCTCTTCCCTTCGGTATAATTGTAGATATTTCGGATTAAATGACATTACCAGAATATTCTCAAACTTAACATTCGACAGGTAGCTTTGTTATGTAATCTAAATGAAGTATGAGTTTCATAATACCAGTTCAAGCGTTTAAAACTCATAAAATTTATCAGTGCAAAAACAAATAGCCAATTTGTGTAAGAATTTTCTTACTAAATCGTCGTTATTTAGCATGTTGATATTGTTCAGGACATCGTCGTAACTCCCCACGAACTATTTATACAGCCAATTGTTTAGACAGGTTGCTAAACCATCGCCTACGCACGCGTAATACGCAGGATAAGTGTACCCTTCAGTCCTAAATTAGCAAGAAAACAATGGAACATGGAATGGTGGAACGGGAACCATTGCTTTCTTTTAATAGCCTTCCGCAATATAAGGTCCAACTTGACATAATCGCACGTTAATTCTTAGTTGTCAATTAACGAGAACACACGCCCCGCACATCATGTATCATTATAATCAGCTTTGACAAGCTAATTGGCTTTCGGTTTTCGAATTTACTTTCGGGCACTTTCGGCTGGCTTCGGGCCTATGACTCGTGCGCACCGGTTCTGCGGATTTTAGTTGCACCTTACTACAATCACTTGTGACTTAACTGGAGCACTTATCTGGGCGTTTTTTGCAACATCGGTTTGTATAAATCAATGAGCGGATCTGTCAATCTTGCTAATGCTGTCTCTTTTTAATTTTAAGGATTATGTTGCGTCATTGGTCTGTGCTTTTAAGGGATTATAGAAAGTTGTTAATTTCAACTATTTAAATGTTAGGGCAATCGTCTTATAAAAAGCCATTGACAGTGATGTATCGTTGTACTGACACTATGTTTGAACAAGATTTTGGATTTACTTTCTATTATAGAAATTAAAGTAATTTAATATTTAATCCATAACTTCGTATAGGTAATAGGTGCCATGTTTTATGATTTTCTCCCATAAATCAAACAGGCAAATATGATGTTATTTACTTAGTCCGTAGCAGCCCTGTTGTGGGTCACCGATGGAGTCAAACAGAGGTTAACCAATTGTTTGCCGGCTAATCATGTTTCAAACTAAGCTATTGGTTTAAACTTCGACAGCGTAATTTGAACTTAACTGTAAAATTGACGTGATAAACTTATTGTGAAAATATTTGTTTCTGTTAACAATAGGAAAGCTTTTGAGATTTTCACACGACTACTTAGTTGCTTTTTTCTATTTATTAGTTTCATAAAGTACTGTGTAATTATAGTTAAATTGAATCGTTGGAGATCCACAGAAGTCGTAGGTCTTTCAGTTTATATCTTGGTAAAGTTAAGTTGTTTATTTTGATTTAACCGATGCATTTATTTTCAATATTATCAATTTTAATACACTTAGCTACAGTGCAGTAGCGAAAATTTATGTACACATGAAAACGATCATAAAAATCAATAGTGGCCATAAAGTCGGATCTTTTAATGCAACTCGTTTGTATCGTAATCGTTATAATCGTTTTTATATTACGTCGACTTTGATATTCTTTGCCAGATAACGACATCTAGATTGGCCAGTAAATGTGTCAAGATGAAAATTAAAATTGTCACTGAAGGTCTAATACGGGAAAAAACCATAGACTTAAATAAATTCCCCCTTTGAAAATGAAATATTCTTGACTTTCATATCACTTTCAATCAGCAAAGTACCGTCAGACGTCTCATATAACTCCTGATTAATGACGTAAAATAACGTAAAAACATGAATCTCCTTATACAAAAGAAATTTCCGATTTTTTGAGAGCGACCTCAGTACCAATAATTCCAAGTCCTGAAATTTCACTGAAGCCTCATTAATCATGTATAACAACAAAGCTCATTAAAGGTGCATTTGTAATTGTCAATTTCGGCAGTGTTTTATACTGGAACCCACTAAACTGCGCTGTCAGTAAGAACCTTAGCCTGAAGTTAATAAGAACCATTTTACAATGACCCAGATTTGAGATTAAGGGTGTCGATGTCAAAGATGCAGGCAGTAGGTTCACTAATTACAGCTTTATCATCAATCACTTCAATGAATGGAGAAGGGAAGTGCAAGTTTTAAGAAAAGAGTGATCACTCACCTCTCTGTGATTCAAATACAACCTTAAAGCAGTATGAACTAAGTTGGAAGTTCTAAATCACATGATTCAATTAACTATAGCTTTGGTTGTCAGACCCCATTTCCGAGGCTTATTGTCATTGTAATGATACTGTCCAAGTCCATTGATTCTCTTGATATTTTGAAACACTGGTGCTTCAATTAGGAACAAGGATATGAGGAAATTGCGATTATTTGGCAACATATAAATATCTCATTCAAACTCCTTACAGTGATACTTTCACATGTCAATCTTGATTGAAATCTCTTCTGTTAGTGACCTGTGTGATCTTTGAACTTTTAATATTCTTATCATTATAAAACATTGACTATAACAATATTATAATTTATACATTGAATATAACAATATTGAAATATATTGGCAGTCAACATTCGTGAAAGTAGAACGTGAGCTTTGAAATTAGATTTAGAACTCCGAAAGTCTGAATACTATACAAACTTTTCATAAACAGACATACATAAACAAAGATTTAAAGGAGTTTATAATAAAACTCAAAATCCAATACAAACTAAAATCAATATGTGGTAAATAAAATGGTTTACAAATAAAACCGTTACCACGTAACCGATAACTCAAGTGGGCGAGACCGCAGACCAATATTATGCAATGGAAAAACCAAATTAGACGCCAAACAACAATCAAATTGCATTGAAAAATCACAGAAATCCTTCAAACAATCCTCTATTGCTATCGCACTAAAGTACACAGTGTATTTAGCGTCAATTTGAGAGATGAACATAATACGAGCTACCTGACTTATGTCAATTGTCCGTGTCAAATGGGTGTTTTAACAATTTTTGTCACATGGCTCTTAATGCGGAGCACTGGAGTCGAAATTAGAATGTGCTGTTGGTAAATAAACTGTGGTGTAAGTAGGTGTGGGTGGATGGGCGCCAGTGGGTGTGATAATTCGTCTCGCATACACAAAGAGTGCCGTGAGAGAGTGATATTGCTCCCGAAAACGAACGCGTAGTGGTTTACATACGAATTAGAGGCGTGGGATAGGTGAAAGGTCGGCGGGAAACTTTTAGGATCCGATAACCCTGTCCGAGTAAACTTTGAAGTACCGAGCGTCAAATTGGCCTGACTACGGGAACTGTTATTGCGTTGTTGACTAAACGAAACAAACATTGTCCCAGGCCTGTGTGATGTTCAACATACTAATGCGTCTGAAAGTTAAAAGTCTCAAAAAGTACTATGATTGTGCGGTCTAGAAACTTTCAAGGCTTGCATAGCTTCGGTTTTTAGGTCAAGCTAAGAGTTGAGATTTTCTAAATATTTCATGCTGACATAAATAAGATTACGTAAAGGCTCTTGTAGTCTCGGCAAATACGGCCTATGTTGTATGTATTGGAGTGAAATATGCTGAAGTTTTTGAATGGAGCATAGTAGCATTCGTCAAGCTTATTGAATACTGAAAACTTTATAAACAAATGTTCACAACACAGAACACAAATAGGTAAAGTGTTTAGTCCATTGTGGGTTTGTTGTATTAACTGGTTTGTTTCTCTTTTATAGGCATACGAGCTATCGACCCTGACGGGGACACAAGTGATGTTGCTAGTCGCGTCAGAGACGGGCCACGTGTACACGTTCGCGACGCGGAAGCTGCAGCCGATGATCACGTCAGACTCGGGCAAGCGGCTGATCCAGACGTGCCTCAACTCTCCGGACCCGCCCACCACCAGCGAGCAACGCATGGCTGCGACGGGCTACGAGGAAACTGAGCTCACGTATAACGTAGTAGACGAGGATATGAAGGTGAGGCAATTGGCGTACGCGGGCTCGACGCAGTACCCGCTAGAACACCACCCCGGGCTGGCGCCGTCGCCGCTGCAGCAGTACCACCAACACCCCCCGTGCCCGTCGCCGCTGCCGCTCAGCTCGCTGGGCCAGCCCTACTCGCACGCGCACCTCTCACACCCGCACATGTCGCATCACCCACAACGGTAGTTCCGATGGCACTTAGGCTAAATCCCCGACATCGACGCGCCCCTGTGGCAGGTTACGACTGTTTAACGAGATAGTCACGTTCTAGATTAGCTTTTTTTAGATAAGAGAAAGAATAATATACAAGCAATAAACTGTTTTGTTAATATATTTTGTAAATATTTTGACGAGTAGATTGTTTTCGCTGATCACGTCGCTCCAGGTTTGAGTTACGGACGTGTTTATGAAAGTTTTGTTTTTGCGTTATATAATAAAAATGTTCAGTGTATGTTGATGAGCGAACATCTCACAACCGATTGCGATTCAAGATTGACGTATTCATTCAGATCGTTAAAGATAAGAAGACCCGTGGACGCAAGAAATGAATTATCACGTGGTGGAATTTTACGCTTCCGTTGACGGAGACTTCATCATTTATCACGATTATTTTCTCAGTAATTTTATACTCGATTTTTAATAGTTTTGTGAAACGTATAAATTATAAAATTTCACTGTAGCTGGAGCTTAAAAATCAATTTAGGTATGATGATTCAAAAAATCTATCGAAAATCCTATCAATGAAATTGATGATCTGAGCGGCAGAGATGTCGAGTCGGATAGATCGGTGTTCAGTAGCGAAATAATCTGATTTAAAATCGTTTTATAATTAACGCCACGGACCGGTTTATCGTTTAGAGTGACGACTCGGAAGTGGGAGCGGTCGCGCTACTATTGAATCATTATTGTGAATGAATCGGCCTTTCATTCTAGCTCTTTGTGAAGTTCACCTATTCGGAACGGCGCTTAATAATATTGATTATAGACCAAATCATGGAGAGACGCGTTAACGACCGTTCTATTAGCATACGATGTAAAGTTAAATGCGGCCAAAGAAAAAAGAACTGAAAAACGAGACTGTAAAAGTATCGGTAGCGGTGAATATTTATGAAATACCAAAGAAAAAAATGAAAAAACTAATAACAAAGTAGGTGTAGTAAGCAGGTGTTATTTGTAACTAGAGACAGTTTCCAATTATCAAGGCAGCGCGCTGTCGCCTCCGGTTCTAAGTCCACCCGGCCCCGTGATCCGGATTATCAAGAAACTTAATTGAAAATTACTTTCGGTGGTACCGCCGGTGATTATTATAAATTCTCCTGTCAAACTCGACGGCGGCCATCGAGTTACGGGGAAAATCAATCCCGAGTAACGCAGTAGCTTTCACACCGCGTGGTGCACGTCACGGTGCACACCAGCAGACACAACGCGCCTCACGTGGACTATATTCCGATAACCATCGCGCCTAATTGTGTTCCGTATCGTCTTGTTGGCGCGAATGGATAATCAATGAAGCCCGCGACTGATCAAATACACCCAAATACGGCGCGTTCGACGTGTCGATTCATTGAGCTGCTCGGATTCGATTCGATTCATCCATTAAGCGCTGAACACACCTTGCGCCGCTAATCGGACACTATTTATTCATCGATTTGTACCCAGTAGCTGCTCTCGCTGCCGTCGCGTCGATTGCACCCGACGATTAATTCTCGTACCTAATTTGCATATCGTTTTAATTTCGAACCCATCGGGCGCCCACTGAGCCTTCGCCCCCGACCTCGAATATCGCTTGTCAGCTCCGATATGTTGAAATCGATTACGTCGATTCGTTCGTTTCGCGGGTGGATCGATAAAAATCTCTCGTCTTCAGGTGGGTCGTTCTCACCGAGTTCACATTTGACGTACGGAAATAATACGTCCGGACTGATACCGATCGTTATTGTTCGCGCATCATCGATAAGTCGAATCGATTGAAATATTCACGCGGTAATTACGATTCCGAGAGATAAGCTCGTCTCGCGACGAGCGCGCTTTGAGATCTCTATCGTGCAGTGTTCTATTCGCTGTACATGTTTTCGTGACTTTGTTATGTGTTGGACATACCGTATCTCGTTTTATGTGTCTTAATATTCAAAGGCGGCATTTTTCTCTCCCGCTAGGAACAGTTTCACCTGTCATCACTGTGAAGTCGTTTACATAAATATAATTCTTTACGTATTCTCCGCGTGTAATATGCGTCGTCTGGTGTGTCTGTTCCGTGAATATAAACTGTACTAGCCGCGCGAGTGTTTGGCGTAACGCTGCTCGTAGGATGCAGATGCTCTTGTGCATGAATTAGCGGTATAAATGTGGAAGTCGGTCAGTGCCCTCGCTTGCCCGTATCCCCTAATCGAGAATACGCGTGTTTCGTAACATCTCGCGAACTCTTGAGTTTTCGCTTTCGACGTGCGCGTGCGTCGTAACATTCCTGTGCCGATGGTTTCTTTCTGTTTCGCATCACGTTCGCATCTCCCGACTAGTAAAAAAGCGTAGTGGCGACTACAGGAGTTGTCGACACGAATCGTAAATTGTTTATGTTTTTTAGTTGCACAGCTTTCATGCAACGAGGCTTAGGGCGCGTTTCCAACGGCGGCAGTAAGTCACGCCTCCATAACGTATTCCGCACGCGGACCGCTCGAGACGCGTGGCGTCTATTCTTCACATCGCTCAGTAATCGCTCGTTAGGCGTCTCGCACCTCGCTTTATTAACTTATCAATACTATTGTTTTGATAAACGCTCGGGACGCAATTTCTGTTGACTCATCGTATTGTACCGGCTAATGTGCCTACATAATTGTCTGAGTGTAAGCCGATTGGTCGCCTTGTGCAACTCAAAGGCAACAATAAAGCTAATTTGACTAATAGGTGCCTTGTAATCATCGCCGCGTGTGGTTCTAGGATTACAAGATTGCGGCGCCGACTTTCTTCACTGTTTCGTATCATCGGTTAATGAACGTCGTTCTGCGCCTATTGTTTCAGTTTCAGCTTTATTTGTTCTTTTGTTTGAGCCGGTTTGATTATCCCGCTGGGGACATACGCGTGTGTAGGTACATTTTAAGGAAACGGTGACCACAATCCTGTCGGAGCCTGTGTCTCTGTTGGTACGATCAATAATTTATATTCCACGCGTGAACGCATCGCTGGTTCAATATTTTAAAAATTATTTAATGTTTGCGAAATTTACGTTAAATGATCGGTTCTGCCCTGTAATTAACGTGGTGCCGCCCGACCACCCGGACGCGAGATCGATGGACTTACAGTCGATCAGCCATAAGGCTAATATTCGTAAACCGCCTTTGCCGTGTCCTCGGTCGGCGGATAAATGAAGAGATCCGTCCAGCGGCGTCCAAACAGGAGGCACTCTCAATTTGGTGAAATTTTGACAAGAGCAATGACCGTAGTAAATACCATTTGCGCCGTCATTTGGGTAATGGATCGGTGTATCATGTGCGAGGCAAGTCGCCGGCCTGCCAAAGGGTTCCGTCGCGTCTAATGTACTTTCAATGCTGCAAGTCCGGTTGGTTAGGATTTGGGCAGCGCGTTATTTCGAGAGGCCCGAGCTTCTGGTTCAGTTATCCACATTCGCGGTACGTATTATTTTAGGAGTTGCGTTGGGCGAGCACTCCGTGCACTATTACGGCAGCCTGCGTCCGCGCCGCTCTGTTGCATAATTCAGACACGAGCCCCGCCGTTTGCATTCCGATACTTGATATGTGCTTTCACATGTATTTATGGACAAGATTTTGTGTCTCCGTAATGTTTGGCGAATAAATAAATTGTGTTTAAGGCATAAATACAATGGGCGAGCCGGCGGCTCCCCTCGTTACGTCGGCGAATGTAAAGTCCGAGTAGCTTCTTGTGTTGTCGACATGTCAGCCGCTGAGATATATCCGCGGGTCGCTTGATGCTCGCTTATTTCGTTGTTTAGGTGCTTCGTTACACCGCGGTTTATGTCGGCGCTTACAAATTGGCGTGCCGGGACGCCCCAGCGTAGGGCGTCACAAATCCTCGACGAAATTATGCCTCGACGTTTACATTGTACATCATTCTTGTGTGGCGACGTACCACTGACACGTTTATTAATTCCGCTCTCACATTTATTATCTCCTCAACAAACAACCTGCCCGTTTTGACGAACGACTTATTGTAATAAATAGCCAGTTGCCTCGCGGTCACCAACGGCGCTGACACTAAATCCTTAAAGCTACGTTCTATATGTCAAGTAAACATTCTAGTGGCCGGTGCCAGCTAATCCGAAGTCAACGTCATTATCTAGGAGCTGCATCGGGTCTAACAATTCCGCTCACATCTCACTTACCGCAATCCTAATGATTTGCTGCGGAGGTCCCCCTTTGTATGCGTCGGACACGGTCATTCGTATGCACGTTGTTGTGCTGCTATCCCGGGCTGCATCTCCGCAGGCTTCCGCGAGACGCTCCGATTGCTCTAATTGAAATTTATCCATGGTCACAGGACGCGGCCGGATTACTTCTACCTAGCTTTTTAATTCGCTTCGATTAATGAGTGCAGCCCGCATTGTCTTTCTGTTATGTATGCGTCCGATTATGCGATCTCGTTTACTGGATTGACGCGGGACGCGCCTCATCCATTATAGATTTAACCGGGAGTGTATCGTCCGACTGGATATGCCAGACGGCTGTGTCATTTCGATAATTGGACCCTCGATTATATGCCACTTGCGCAATTTACAAACATCTGTGCTAGATCCTTTGATTGGCAGCTATTGCGTCATCTGGATTTATATAAGTCCAATTAAGTGTTTTGTTTTTAATTAAATACAATGTACTATGGCTGGCTGGCCGCATTTATAACATTGAGGCGTTCATTGGCCCAAAGGAATTAGAAGTAAAGCCCAAACTATTCGCGTTTACGTCACCGATGATGTTTGAAATGAACGATTGGACGTTACGTATCGAGATCTGAGTCGATTAATTCGACGAATCTGAGGCGGCCCACTTCCTAAAACTAGACTGGGAGACGCAGATGGTTAAAATTAGGCCCGCGCCGAGAATAGCGTAAACTGCGAGCGCGCCGCGTCACCGCGCGAGCCGACCTGCTTTAGATATTGTGTTACAGTACATCAAATCAAATCGATCTGTTTCTCAGCCATCACTCCACCGTATTTACTATACACATGATTTAAGCCATGAATCATACCAATGAAAACACAGAATTCCGCGTTTTTAAACAGACCGCGTGTTAGGAAATAGGTGAAGACAATAAAATTTGTAATATAGTTTCTAAAACTGATGCCGATGTTTTCATGAAGGTCATTAAACTGATTGAAATTTAAAATAATCCGTACACGTTCAACTAACAACATCAGATTGTTGTCCACGTGCTCGGATAAAAATAAGTTTGGTTATTTCTAATGTTCGACGTACTGTTCCACACAATGATCAGAACCATCAGGCTGTAAAATAAATGCAATGACTCAAAATATTCGCACAAGAACATCGGTCATAGCTCTTTATCGTAACATGACAGCATTTTTTTGAAATTATTGTTCAAACAATGTTCCCTCCTGTTATTGAAAGAACACAGCTTATCGGTCAGCTTTTGTATCGCGATCTGTTCGCTGTTTTGGCTTCATCACTGAGCAAGCTAATATCTGTTGCGTGTTGTACATCTCTGGTTTGTCTAGTAATGTCTTCACTAGTGGTCATCTTGAAATGGTATTGGATATGGTGCGGGGCGATGGTTCCGCGTCCATAAATTCAAACTAGCGTCCCAGTTGAGGTCCGACCGTTACCGCGTGGGAAATGATTGGGTCCCGGCCTCGGTCGGTAAGGCTTTGTTAGGACGATTGTCCACCGGAGTGGTGTAGATGCTCCGATAGGCTGTGTATAGTGCGCCTTCGCCCGCGGTGACAGCTACGTGGGAACGTCGACCGGGATTGTGTGTAAACGCCATAGTTATTTGGATGCAATTGTCATTTTTGTTTTTGAAGATTTATACCGGCAATTTCATGGCCTGTTATACGATTTAACTCTCAACTGTTGGCTTTCTATGGCTTTTTTGTCTTGCGTAAACATTTCAGTGACAACTTTTATTAGTTCTTCAGTACCTATCTGTATTAGCGGTTGATCTTCAAAAGGCAAACAATTTCAATTTTCAACGCCATGTACGGCATCCGATGCAGCCTCGTTTATTCTATACATATTGTTATATTCTCCTTACTACGGACACTTGTGCACACAGAGTGGAATTGTACTTCCAGATATAATGTATTCAACACGCGTCTGGCGCTAACTCGACGGCCATTCAGTACTGAAAACAAATCCTTAGCTTTTGTGACCGCCGATCCATCATAACACTTTTTCTATAGGCCAGTATCATCGAGCTTTACACAAACAAAACCCTTTCAAATGCAAATCGCCAGTACGTGTGGATTAGTTCCGCTCACACTCGTGGGAAATGTCCTAAACATAATATAACAAGACCGCTCAAAAGAGACTAATTGTCGTTTTAAACATTAACCTTATAAGGCCACCTACATAAACGGTGATATAATCGTTGTATTGGCTCATGGTTGCATTAGAATGAGGCGTAGGCGACGTCCTTCCACTTCGAACGTCGATCGTGTAATGCCCGCGTTTGCTACACATACGGGCGCGTGCACTCCTGCGCATGATTTATGTATGACCACTGCAGTTGGTTCATTTAACTAGATATGTTCCGGAATTATTGTGTTGCGGACAACTATCGTACCGTTGTGATCGTGTCGTGAATCTCAACTAGTTGATGCGCCTAGAGCGAAGGTGATTTTCCACCAGCTCGCATGTGTTTATCTATCATCTTTGTGTTTCCATCTTCCGCCGAAATGAGGCTAAATTCAGAGCTTTTCTTTGAAGTCGCCTTCTCGTTTGCAAAAATAATTATTTCAGATTAATATAGTCAGTAGACTTGATATGAGCACTACATATCGAAGCCTTGTTTATGGGTCTCTTAATGCGTAATCAATGCCTGTCACCGTCTCTTTAATCAGTCCAGTCACCAAAATTACCTTCATTAACAAATCCGGCCTTTCTTTAAAAAACTGTATCAAAAAACCTGTTGCTTTTTTCTCAAGAATCGAATGTCCTTTTAAAATCTGTAGCAAATTAAATTGGTTGCGTTAAAAGGAAAGTAAATTTTGAAACCTGAATAAACAACTATATGTGTGATTGTCTGGCCAGCACACGGCAATATACTTATATATTTTTTATTTAATGGAAATATTGTGTCCAGAGACGGGCTATTAGGTACCGATCGATTAAGGAATGGTCGTGTAAGTTTGGATTGTTCAATTTGCCGCGTGTTAGACGAAAGTGGTGTTATAAATAGTGCAGCGACAGATGTAGGAAGTGTCGGATGCCATTCATAGTTCGGTGTGCGGCGTCCCAGGCTCTGTTCCAGAGATTGGATCGTAAAATCGTGCCGATGTTTCTCCGCTTTTCAAACCGCACACTAAGTTACAAGAAATCGGCGGAAAGTTAGAGGTTTTAATCTCTTGTCAAATGTAGGAGGCTGTAATATACCGATTCGCAGAACAATAAACCACTAGAAATATGGAAATTAGCTGAGCAGGCCGGTGAGTCAGTTAGGTGATAAAATGATTCCGCTTAGTTTAAGAAATTCTCTGATTTCAATCAGATAGTAAAAGGTGTTAATTATATTAAAATAACAATTTTGAATGCCAAAATTCTTTATTATCAAACAAGCCAAGAATAAGTTTCCGACAACTCTTTTGCGACTTGCGCCACAGTTTAATCGTAGATAAACCGATGAAATCGCGTTGGATTCGCCGCTGATCCCGCAAATTTGACGCTAAAACGACAGGCTCCGGCCAATTTTATTGCTATAAGTAATCCTTTTGTCTGGCTGCACTTAAGTGTGACTGTAAAAGTGTCGGCGATTACTTTACACTTTTCCTAAAAGTAATTTAGCGTTAGCGATTTATCTTCTGTTACAAGCTATTCATTTCGGTATGTTCGCTCCGATATATTGTGTTACTAACACGCGTGCGCTCACATAATGCTCGGTAATATAACTTTTATTAAGTTATGTCGATAAAATCTAACTAGTTTTTACGTTATCTTGGCAAAAGTCATTCGATTTTCTCACCCATTTATACTTATTAATGTTTACGAGAGGCTTTATGTCAAAGTTACTTTTACGCGTCAAGGCAGTGCACAGCTTTTACCTGGGCTGTGTTACTTTAATGTGTCATTATTTAAAAAAGTTTCAACCTTGTGAAATGTTGGCTAACTGTATCAAATTAAAGTGTAGGTATGTAATCGAGCCCCGGTGGGCTGCCGGTCGGTTGATCGATAACACGCCTGTTTATTTGAACCGTATCAATTCCGGCCCGATTCGCCGTAAAACCAATATTTATTGTAATTTTTTAAAAGAACATTCACGTCGGAACGTGACTTGAATATTGTAATTTTCGCAATGAGCACTCGCACGATAATGACCATATTTTCTGAATGAAAGGCCCGCTTGGCTACGTAAACTTGGGATTTCAAGATCCGATCGGTTGCATCACTATCTGCACCGAAAGCGCTCGTAAACTGACGAGCCTTGACAGCATAGTATCGGGTTTTGTGATCTGTGACATTGCGGAATTGTCTATCTACCGTCCTTATTGCTCTAACTCGTGTTAATTGTTGTTAGATAAGGATGCAAAAGTCTCCACGTTGACGCTCTCACTTCCGCCCGCCCACGAGTGCGCGAGCGCAACCTACGCGACCTAACTTACTTTTTAAATCGCAAGCCGGTGGTCTCGTCGCCACAATTGTTACTGACTGTTGCCAGATTTAAATCAAAATGAATTCGAATGTTAAAATTTGAATTTTTAAAAGTTTTGTGCCTTCGCGACTGAGTGACGTCATTGAGTAGGTGGTGCGCGCGATAAAAAGCGTTCGCGGTACACTTGGCGTTGCACAACCTTTCGAAATGGCCATCCTCCTTAAATTATGACTTAATTCTGTTCTCTCTTTTGTGCTGTTATACGATATTATATTTTGTAATAACGGTACCTTCTGCAATATCTACGGTATGATTCGAAACGTCACTATCGCTCTCAACTTTATAGTTGCGGATGTAAAATTATACATTAAGCTCTGTTCGATTTTTTTATAAAGTTTGCTCCACAAAATTACTCAGTAAATATTGAATTTTATCGTCTTTTCGATAATACGCTCAAAATCCAACACTGAACATTTGTTGTTATATGAAATGCGCTCGAATTCCCTCAATAAGTTATAGTTTACAACGCAAGCCTATGTTAGTCTAATAAAGTTAGTAGCAAATGTACTCGGAGACGTATACACGGGCCGTAACTCAGTTCCTCGCAGATCGAATCATACAAATCAACAAGTCATTAACATAAAACCATCATAAATAGCTGATATATCAAAACGGAATGACGCATAGAATGTAGCGAGACAAGAGGAAAGACAAACAAACAAACTTACGTGACTCGCTTTACCAAATCACACGAGACGCGAGCCTTAGCATAATAAAACGTTTATGTTCGCTATGTACATTTTGTTCATATATTTTCGCGTTATTTAACTGTAAGGAAGGTACGGAATCGCAGAAATAAATTTTGAATACCGCCCGATAAGTACAAGCAGTTTAAAAAAGAAGCGGCATTCAGAATTTAAATCTGTGACACAAATCGATTACTGTAAGGTTTACTCTAATGCATTTTACTCATTAATTCTCAGGCCATTTAACGAGTGCCATCCTCTTTGTAGTTTTAAGTCCAACGATTACTGAATTTGAATGCATCGAATTAATTTTAAGGACCATACCTAGATCATTCTGTCACAAGACCCCTTCCATATTCCAATTGGTGCTAAATGTTGGTGCTGCTGCAGCGAAACGGTTACATTCATGGGTGATCTCTTTAAAAATTGTTTCATAATAATTTTAATGGTAAAATTTCTAATATATATTTTTATAATGTAGTTAGTTAGTGACGTGTCCTTAAGGACAAAGTCCTGTTATTGATACCTGTATGTACGTAACATTCCCAGTGTGCGCTTCAGTGTATATTTTTAACATTGTTTGTGATCCATCCAGAGTAACGAGTTTAATGTAAGGCATGATGTGTGTTTGAGCGACTTCTGGAACGTTTGGCCGATGCTTTGTTACAATATTTTTGGACTTCGTGATACCTGAGTTGGCGTGGGCGTCGCACGACGCTCGCTCACCACAAACAATTTAGTGGTTTTACTATGAATATTAAATTAACTATTTAGCTAATTTAGACAGACTATGTCACGACCAATTTTTACCATTTATTTTCGAACTTAATGATTTAGTTGTTTAATTACTTATTTATTTCTGTTTAGTTCTTAAATTATTGTCATTCATATTATAACGAAGCATCAGTCAACACATAGTTCAATTTTACTAGTATCCAAATTTTTATAAATGGCTAAGTATAGTGTAGTAAGCAAGTGCTAGTAAAATTGGATCTCGCGATTTTGACGTTGATACAATAATAATAATAAATTAATAATAAATTAATATAATAAGTGTTAAGTAACGTATGTATCCTAACAAGTGATGCGGTTGTACACTCAGCCACATAAATTGCTATATTGGCGTTAGCTTGTAAATATTCAACAGTACTTAAATTAATAAACTTTAATGCAAGTTCGTCAACATTTTTGAAAGTTTGTTGTTGCTGACTGTACTTATGAAGACTTATCGAAGTGTCTTATTAGTGCCTTATGAACGACCAAGTGAGAAGCCGAAGATTGTACTTAAAATTAAACTTAATGACTGTTCCTCAGTATTATATTACGGAATCTCTGAATGTCAGGCCTCTGCAACTGTGGTCGCGATATTTCTATAATTGGTACTTAATTAATGTTTGAGCACTAAGTTAACCAGACGCTAGTCTAGAATTTTGTTAGAAATGTCTCTCAAGATTTTGATTATTTAAATACTGGAAATAGTTCAAATACTTATATTGACACTCCGCTTGTATTCTTATCACATCCTTCACAATTCATGTAAAGAGGTCAGTATTAATTCGAATGTACTTAAAAAGATAAAAATTATGAATTCATTCCCTTATTCACGTTTGGTAAGAGCACAAAAAGTGCTATTACAGTGAATGATATCATAATTTCCATACGTCTTGTTCCCGAATCTCATTCGACAAGCGAAGTGTCAATCATGAAATTAGGCACGCCGTTGACAGAAACATTAGCCGAACGGCGAAAAACAAAGGCAAAAACATCGAAAACATATATTTAAATATGAAATTAAGTTTTTCGACGGGCGCTCATTGCTTTCCAAGACGATTATTCATGTTTCGCTGATAAATGTGCGACGTGCAATAATTCCATTCTCGTTTAAGAGCTTGTTCGTGTTAAGGCCTTTACACACACGCGGTAGCTACGTGTATATTTTTGTATGAAATTTATAGCTCTCATTATAATATTTATACTAAGTTCTGACGTGCGACTTTATTGTGGCCCGCGCGTGTGTAATCGCTTGATATACTTCATTGTAACGATGACTACAGAAAATTGTTTGCAAGCTGTAAATGGAAATTAATGAGCTGCCCACTGTCATGTGGAAGTCACGTCGATGTTCGTTCATTATTTATGCGAGTATTAAGCTGTCGCAAAAATTTACAATACCTATTAAAAAGTTAATGTTGAAAATGTTAATTAATTCATTTACACCTTGTAATATATTTTGGGCGATTTCTACAATATATTTATATGGATATTACTCAGTGTTATGACAATATTTGTGGAACATTTACTCCGATGGTTGTGAAATGGCCGACTGTATTTCATGTAGAGAGGAAATTACTCGATGGTTAAGTTTTACTATGAGGTCGCGCGGGGACACTGTCCCCCGTGACACCAGTAATGACAATGTGATAGAAACAATACCTAAAGACGCTAGATCATTGTTACTGTAAAATACATTTTTTTTTGTAAATATGTACAATAAATAACATAATAAGCGAGGTCTTGTAATACTAGATGCAATGTTGTACAAGTTTTTCTATTTAAATATTTTTTTGAAAGATTTAATCTACTCTATTTTTAATAAACTTATTTTATCGTTTCGAGTAATTTATATAATGTGGTTGTACAATGTCGTAGATGAAATCAGAAGAGACATTACAAAAAATATATATATAAAAAATAATAAAACGTTGAAAAATCTTATCAGGTTTTGTATTGTGACTAAGATCTTCCTACCTCCCCATCCACTGTCGGATCTTCCCTGGGAACTTGGTCCATTATGATGTCCCGTGCCGGAACTTGAAGTTTCACTCCAGTATTACTTCCCGCAGTAAGTATTTTTTCTTCTTAAAACTTTGAAGGTGGAACTTCAACGACGGCACCGTGAATCGGAAAATGTAAATAGGGGCGGCAACCAAGGGGCCCCAATTACGGTTCAACACTATTTTATCGACATTCGGCACATCATTTAATGGCCAAAAGTGATGTGTACGCATTCGATGGAATTTTGTTGTACTTTAATTTCTGGTTGCCGCCAAACGGACCATATGGATCAACCTCCCTTCGCGTTTTGAAATTAACTTTATTGCAAACATTGTCGTAAAGCATCCAATTTGACGTTTTTAATTACGTTGCATTATTAAAATCGATGTTTTAAGGGGTGTGTCCGATAGTGTTTGGCTTTATCGCAGCTAAAACCCGACAGAATCGAGAGGCTCGCTGGTGAGCGCGTGCGGTCATCAGTGCAGTCATTTTCGATTTTGTCGGCTGATAGTTTTTACTGTGTCGAAGCCAAAAGCTGTATCTCTGTCCCCATAATTACTTTCGCCGTTCCGATGCGAATATTACAATCATAAACATGCAATAATTGCTCAATGATCCACCTTCGGGTTTGCGAACACCGGCCGTGGAAAGGCGTTCCGGACAGCTTTCTTTTGCCTTCGACAGAGTTACGTTTTAATTCTAGAATTTAAGATTGGCCAATCATTTGCGTCTTGTGAACATTGAAGAAAGAAAATGAAGACTGCTGTAAGGTACGTGGACTTTTCTATTATCCATTAGATGTAAGTTAATTTATTAACGACTAACAATTGACATCTGCATTTTGTGTGTATTTTGATGTGCTTTTCAGGTATGCTGTGTACAGGTATCAATATTATTGCATTTTAGATATTTTTTATGTTTTCATGTCTGAAGAAAAAGTTAGATCTACAAGTAAAACAAAAATAGTCACGAATAATATTGCAAACTCTTCTGGAAATTATTTTAATAGGTTACATGCTGACTCATTAATCAGACTTCCAAAACACCATAAACATTACACTCTCAACGCACAAGATAAACAACACGAAACATATTAGTTTTTTCGCTTTCTCGCCGACATACTTTAACTCATGGCTTTATGCACGTTCTGCATAAAGTAACACCTTATTTTTCCACATTCATTAAATAATATATTAAACTGGACACCAGTATTATCTGTGAGGGGTCAGGACTTAATGCATCTGTTTAAAATATTGTGACGTACCATGAATAATCTTTGGTACGTGTTCGCTTACTACATAACCCTGACCACTTACATTTGAACCGACACTTTCGTCTTACATCTCCGCGTATTGATGAGATTCTTATTTCCCTACGAGAGTTAGAGTGTCTTTTTATACTGGTCGAGTAATTTCGCAAGTTGATCGTCATTTCAATGGGGGTAAATTTATAGAGGATTCTAGTGGCGTTCGTCTGCTTGCAGACTTTATTTGACCGTCAATCTGCTTGTCCAAATGATTGTAGTATGGAGATTATCCGGCTTATAATAGTACAATGGGCGATTGAGACCGTGTGTATTGGTAATTGTGTGTGGTCTTTGATTATTAGTTTGATATGTTAATAGGAACCACACAATGTTGTCTACAAATTATTACTATTGCATCGAAAAAAAATGTTGGTACTCTATCTTGGTACTATGTCCACAAAGGTCAGGCAGGAGCAAACTTCTGTTGTAGTTACCAAATAAATAATTTTTAGTATTCAATGTTTATTCAGTTAAGGTTCCATTTACCATTATTACGATTCTGAATAACTTGCAATAAATGCTCTTACTACTACTTCATCAGTTTGTAAATCAGAATCAGACATTTTTCCATCAACCTAAGCTATTCCCCTTATTTTCGCTAAGTTTCTCTAGATTTGGCACAGTAGACGTACAAGTTACAAACTCATTTCAACAACCGTTTTCGTTTATTCCTATTGACCCCATCTTATTTTTATTGTTTGCATTCTTTGTTCGAATTAGAACGAACAGAAGATACATATTTTGTATTTAAATCATGTATGATAGGTACCTACGCATTGGATAAAAATCACAATTATTCAATTAAATCAGCAGCAGTTTCTACTTGCGGTTTCATGCAACGCGAAAAAAAACGAATCGATTTCAATTTCACAAACAAATGTTGGTTGCGTTGTAACGCTCCATAAGTGTTGTGTTATGTTGATATATGACTGCTGATTGTCACATTATGCAGATACTGGTCAGTGAGAGCTGTGATGGACGTTTGCAGTCATTACTGAGATTCCTACTTAATCATATGTAGGTATTTGAAGGCGAGTTGGTAGGTAGCACTTTTTGCTCCGCCTGACGCATCTGTTCACTATCTCGGTTAATTGCTTTAGAACAACAGAAGGGCACGTTAGGTAGGTACAACTTTTTTATTGTTTAAAGGACAATTTCATAACTATAAGTCGAAGGTCCAAGAGCTAGTCGACTTTTACTTACAGAGCTAACGATGTAGAATTGATCGAAGATTTGAGAAGGAATCGAAAGCATGAAAGATGAAAGTAATTCTGAAAACATCAAACACGTAAGATTAATTCGAAAACATAGACTACCAAATGAATATTTTATAACTGTTATCACCTAAATCAGGAGAAATGTCCAAAGTTTCGGATCCTCTTCCAACTTTCCATTTACAACCTGTGTCCCGTTCCCGTCGCATCAAACTGGCTCACGAGGGCGCATGGCGATAACTTGGACACGTTATATTAATGCAAATTGCCCACCGAGCACCGTCCCTGGTGTTATCGAGCATTTTTATACGCGCCAACAGAAATACCGCGGAGCCATTACTTCGACGTTCCGTTCCTCCACATGCGTGAGAATGATTATATTTAATACTCTTATTGTGTTGTTTACAAATCGATTCCTTTGCTTAATGTTAAGGGATGAAAAAAGGTTGAGTTACTGACGGCGTGCCGGAGTTACGGTTATGGCTTGGTTGCCTGCTCGTGTTTTGTTGGGGGTTGTTTAACTTTTTATTGGGAAGCGTGTTTCCAGGGTTTGATTTTATGTCTCAAATAAGCAGTTTAAATATTTACACAGACACGACGAACGATGAACTTTGAAACGAGTAGAGCCAGTCGACTATGCAATTTAAAAATTTTATTCCATTCTATATTTTTTAAACAGATAACGTGGAAAAACTTGATTTCGCAAACATAAGATTAGAATTAAAGATCTGGCACTAGACATAAATACAACAACACTAGCACGATTCCAATTTTTGCTACACACAAAGAATTTTTGGGTGCGCCTGCCATCGATTAGTCATTAAACATAATTAATACGTATTATAGAAGTGATATTTGTATCAATTTCGTATACTTTCTATCTACCCACGCACTTAAATCTAGAGAACGACTATTTACCTGTTTAGAAGCAAGAATAGAGAATAATTTGTATAGATAGTCCAATATCGGATATTGTTAGAGAGATTAGGAGCTTAGGAAGGCTCGAGCTTCGGGTCAAGCTATTGTAAGCTCGCCAGTTGAACGGGTGACCTAAATCTGTTACACGCAAGCTTGTCTGAAGGTAGGTCAATTAATCGATTAGTCTATCGGTTTATGCTGCTAAGTGGCATTGATTGTCGAGACGCTTTGAATACCTGCAATGAAACACATACAGGACGTGCACATGTTTCTAAATGGTCCAATCTAGAAACATCTCTGCGCGGATGTGTTTGATTAGAAGTCAGAAGCAAATGAAAACATTAATGTTATAAGTACAACATAGAGCATGCGAATAAAATGATCGTTTTTTATCAAACCTCTCCAATTATTGAAGATGAAGAGTTATGCTTCTAATTTTTTTATCTAACATCACCTGAATCAGGTCTTCAGTCTTCATCAACCCGGTCCTATCAGATATCAACTGACGCTTTAATATTTACACTTAGTTTTTCTTCGCTTGGATGAATTATTGGTCATTAAAACTTATATTATGTGCTAACTACTATCATCATTAGGTAGTAACTGTAGGACGTCTGCATTCGCAGAAAAAGCTGTTAGTGTCGCGTGGTCTCACTACAGCGATTGTAAAGAGCTCCAAACGACGGAAACATAAATCCCAACAAGTACTCGTAGAGTTCGCGTAAATATCACGGAACATTGTGATTTTACTCTCTCAATTCTTTACGCATTATATCTGATTCACCATGAATTACACTGAACTTTTAGCAAAAAGTCATCTTATTTTATAAAAAAAACGATCTGGGCGTTACTCGGTCAACTTGACCCTACAAACACATAGTAATTTTGGAAAGTACCCTCAAAATCAATGCCTTTAACTCTTACATTTTCAATATCGTCAGACAAAGGACTTGATTTCAATTATATGGTGGGGAAATTGACGGTTGAAACCATCATTTAAATGTTAAGTGTTGTATAGTCGTATTTGTTGTTCGGCAGAAATCACATGGCTTATGGGAGTCGGGGTTTACAGTAAATTATCATTTTTGTTCGTTCACGCAACGTGGGCTGTCGGGATTGCGTAACTTGATGTTTTTTGTGAGCGCGTGTTATTGTGTGAAAAGTCAGGTCACTGGTTTTGTTTTCTTTTTATTGCACAACGGTGGACGGTCGTACATGTTTTAAGTACCATTTATGTGGATTTAGGGATTGGTAAAACTGATTAGATACCTAGAGTTCTTATTAAAGAATCCAAACGTTTTTTAGGAGATGATTTAGCTTTAGACCCGGAGGGTAGGTTCCAGAATTACAGAGTATTTTGTTAACCAAGGCTATTCGTCTATTTAAAGAAACTTGAGTTCGATGACACTAGGTAGCTTTAATCTGATATTAGACCTTTCACTTAAACTTAATTAATGCAGTACACGTTTTTGAGACACCTTTTCCAGGACTCATTAATAGCTTTCTTTACAGCAGTTACCCTAATTAAAGGTTGCTAATTGACGATTAGACATTCAGGCACTTTCGCGAACAATGGTACGTTGTAATGGCTGCCACGGGTAAGTGAATTCCGTGCTTAGTAGGAAGCTGTGGTCGTAGCACATTAGTAGGTAGAATTATTTTGCTATCCATACTATTTCGAATGTAGGTAGAATAAATATATGCACGGTCGAATTGAGAACCTACTTTTTGATAAGTCGATTAAAAAGAGTAGAGGTAGACATATTGCATACATTGCACCCACTATCAGAAAAAAGGAAGTAATTAAAAGTATAATGAAAAATATACCACCACGATGGTGGAGCAGATCGTGGAGTATGTCCGATCCAAGACCAACTGGACCTTGAGGGTGGCGAAGTTGGAGTCGCGCCACAATACGAACTTCAATTCGTTCATGGTGCGAGTTCCAACTCATAGCATCGACACATTCCTTAAGGAAGAGTTTTGGCCGAAGGGTGTCGTATATCGGAGATTCCGAGGATGGCTACGCGACACCTCGCAGCGTAACACGACGCCGACACTTCGTGTGCATTAGTTTTAAGTTGTTTATATAAAATATGTATTAGTATATTATTTTTAATGTTATAATATTTATGTATAGTGTTTGCTATGGGCCTTGATGCCTGATTTAAATAAATAAATAAATAAACGGCGCAGGATGAAAAGATTTATGTTACTCAGTCATACATAATCTTCCTTAATTACCTTTTAAGTAAGTACTAAATGTTTTACAAGAAACTTCCAAAATCATGAAAACAAAACACAGATTCAATTACGAGAAAGATTAAGGTCAATTATTTTTAAATCGTAAGACTCATGCGCAGACGTCAGTGGGTCGGGCAAAATAACATTTTAACTGAAGCCAGAGCGAACGAAATAACCAAAACGAGTTTGTCATCAAAGGGAAGATTTTCAATAATTACATTTAACATTAAGTTGGTAGTTTCATTAAGTCGCTGACATAATCAAGTGAAATTAAAACGTTGGACATCAATTCACATGTTAATACGTATTTAGTCAGAAATTGGATTTTTGGTTGTCACATAAATATGGAAAATTATGTTTTAATGCGAAGATTATTTCATGTTTCGCGATAAATTTGATTATAGCGGTTGTTTTGAAGATTGGTTCAGGGTTACCAGGTCGGTGGGGCAAATCGTGTGGGTAAATGAGACAGGTTTTATGTTTTGAAGGAATTTAATAGAAAGACTAACAAATGAGTAGTTTGTACTGAAGCTAGACAATATTCGTCTTCGGAAATAAAGCCTAATTCTTGTGTCCACCTATATCATGAAGGTATGTCCACCATCACCATGAAGAAGGACTTGTGGCTGTACTGTAGAAATATAAGCAAAATTATGTATTAATTAGAAGAATCAAGCTTTCTCTTCTTTAGTCCTTTATTTTAATAACTTTACCTATAGAATCATCATAATCAAACGTCAACACCCCAAGATTTATTACGAAAATTACACAGCGGAGGCGACGCGGTTAAAATGCAAAATAAGCTAAAAGTAAGCACTTAACAATTTCGGTGTTACCGGGAACACTGCAAAACAATTTGTTTGATGATAATATTCGGGCGTTAATTCAAGGGCCGTCGTCAATAAAGATTGACTGACTGCGCGATGGACACGAAATAAAAATGTACACGAAATTCTTTGCAGATGAGGTATTGGGAACACTGGTCTTGTATAGAAGTCCTTACATAAAGCTATTCTTGGGAAATAACTAGGCAGGTAAATGCTATTGTTGGTAAAAGCTACCCAATTCAGGACAAATGAAAATTTATGACGTGATTGGATAATGTTTATGGTCATAATTATTGTAATAAGGTCTCGAAAGATACGGGGAATTTTCTATGATAAAAGAAAAGAAAATTATTTAGAACTTCTACTTAATTTATTTTTTGCAATGCCATCGTCTACATTTTCATTAAAACCATATATTCGCACACATTGCTCCGAGCCACTATTAATATCTATCAAGGAATTAAGTTTAATACTAGAAAAGTGCTTAGCCGTTTATATGAAACATTATACGAGATAGCCAGAGGTCTAAGAAATATCAAATATGATAACGTCCACAGTATTGCCTGAAGCTATGTTAAATTATCAATTTTATATTCTAAACTCTTTATTCCGTTGATGTACCCGTTAGTACATCAAACGTGGTAAGCCACGATCTAAAATATGCTTTAATGAGCCTACTTAAGATGACAAATCGTTGAAGTACAATATTTTCGCTCAAAATCTATGATTTTGTTCCACCAAGAAAACTCAACACCCATAAACTTAACTCGATACCTATAACCATCACCGAGATGATATTTCACATCAATTTACCTATCAGATTCAATAAATAGAGGCACAGCTTACGGGGACTCCATCGTTCTCGATGTATCGAATTTAACACAATAATCGTCGATCATCGCTAGCGACTGATTAAAATTGCGGGTCAGATGTTGTTGAACCTACACTGAGGTTGCGCTTGAGTTTTATAGCTATCCGGATCTGTACGTGTTTGGGCTAAGATTGGTTAGAGTTCAGTTTAGAATTACATTTTTAAGGGATCTTTGGGGTTATGATTATGCTACAGTGACGGCGATAGTTCTTTCCGTTAGGATTTATCTCATTTAGCAGTGCCCAGTTAGGTGTTTGTTTCAATATTCAAAAGACCATTGGGTACATAAATGATAAACTTAACTGAAAAAATCTTATATCAGTGTCATGGAGGTTACGCTAGAAAAGACGGTGGATTGGCAGAATATTTAGTACGTTTCATTAGCAGAAGAGAGAAAAGTAACATCCATTCTAATTTAAGTTGACCAGTCACAATTACGTTGAAACATAAAAAAGTCGTTATCGCCCACAATTTATAACTTGTCGCAGGCGCATCTTTTAACGCGGAAGTTTTGTACGAAATTTGGTGCCTTTAGGTGCGATTCGTGGTACACCATTAATTTCTCGAAGCTTCCCGATTTATCTGCAAGCGTTGATTGAATCATGCAAATTAGTTTTAATACGTTTTTTTTTGTATAAAATACAGGCCTAAGCGATGTTATCTTCAAGTGAAGTATTCGCACTTTGATACAAATTATCGTATCCAGGATGAGTAAGTAGATTTGTTAACGAATTTTTGTGGTTGCAGAATGCGCGAAGTCTTTTTACAAGTGCAGAAGTAAATACATATAATGGGCATGTAAGATTTAACATAACTTAGCAAGAGGGCACTTTTACAGACGAGACATTGTAATATGTAGAAGACTATGAAACATTTCTTATACCTTCGAATAAAAAGATGATGATGATGACCAATGTTTTCCTCAAAATAGCCTCGTCGTGTATCTAGGACAATTACAGCTTCGACCATCAGCCAGCATTTTGCTTATTTATCACATACACCATCAAGCTGTCACCATCAACACCATGATGTAGGTAGAGGACAGTTAACAGGTGCCTCCAGCTATAACCAGTGCGTTCACATCGATGAAATTATATCGATTGTTCAACCGATTATATCGATATAATTCCTTGTTTAAATGTCGAGACAAATGCTAGCATCTAGTGCATGCAGATCGATCAGATAATATCGATTGTTCATCCGATTTATCTTTATTAATTGTTGTTAAATGTCAAGATGCGATAATTTGATTTTTGTTGATTATTATTGATGATATAAAGATAATTGTAGATGAGAGATATCTACAAATTATTTTAACTATTAACTTTCTTTTTTAATGGTGGGAACATAAACTTCATGCTTATTTGTATAAATAGCAAGTAAAGGCAATTGATTTTATCCACTATTATCGTATTTCATATTATCTACATTCTTCGGCTGTCACATGCCTTTTGCATCAGTAAAAACATTATAAGCTGTCGTTTAATGTAATTGCATCATTATGACCCCATCTTTCCTAATATGAGCACAATAAGAAATAATGAGAAAAAGCTGCCGTTATTAATAATTGTTATTATTCACGCTTTGACATCTCTGGAGACTTCACTGTTATATCGATTCTATTCGTAAGTAAATCGATTATATCTGCATATGTATGCACTATTGCATGGTGCAGTGTTAAAGTATGTTGGCTTAAGAGTGGGCCTAATATGTGTTGAAGTATTTTTATTATAGTGGACGATTATCGCTGCAGTGTGGACTTTGACGGGATGATTGCATTTTTTCATTCATTTTTGACATTTAATTTGGAGAATGTCCGCTCTTTTATTGTTTATACCTGTATCATCAATTTTGAACTTTATTGCTGTTATTTTAAAGGTGGTTTGCTGTTGTTTTGTAGGTGTTGGGATGTCGGACGAAAGAGCTTTCATCAATACGTTAATCGCAGTTTTTTTGTTGTGGAAAGTTATTGATTATTATCGATAATTTTCGCTTATGGTCGCCATCACGTGATATTGTCACGAATAACTTTTTCTACTGCAACTTATTTTCATACGGGTAAAGCCTGCAGGCTGTTTTCATTGGCTTATTGTTCCGAACAGTTTATAAGAATATGACGATAAATAAAGGTGATTATGAACTGTTGTTATTCTTTATACCTCTAAGTCTAGAAATAGGTGCCTTCGTAAGTAATTTAGGAAATAGCTTTTCATAATTCTTCGGTCAGTGGTACCATGTCACAACGCAGTAGAAAAGAATTCAACGAATCTCAATGCTTTTGCCATGCAAGCAGGGTGTGCCGTTTTACCACGGTGCCTTCACAAACACACATAATCGCATTCATAATATTATGTAGATAATGCATTCAAACAACTAGAGGTAGTAAATATTCAGATATCTATGATCTCAGTCTGACATTGACCCAATTCAACCTTGCCACGTGGAAATGACCAAAAAACAAACAAACTTATAATGCTCGTCGACCTTTATAAACGTGTAGGTATATTCTGATATATAACGCAATTTATAATGAATATTATAGAATGTATTGATCGTCATGTCCCGGGTTCGCGTAGGCGATACACTTAATTGACTGTTCATTTAGTTTGGTTTAAGTTACGAAAGTGGCGATTTGCTTTTTGTGAAGGTTAAGTGATGACGATGGGTCATTGAGTTTCTTGATAGAATAGGAATATAAAAAAGGGGTTACTACCGGTACGGGGGTAGGGGTATACTAGCGACCTTCAAGATTATAAAGTACCGCATTTTTAAAAGGCGGACGACACTACGGGCCATAATCGCTTACGTCTCACAAAATAGTTACATTATGCAGTATTGTGTTACTTCGCTAATTTATGATGCAAAATATATTTGACGCTTTCTCAGTTTTTTTTTTATGTTTGGGAAGCAATCGCACAGCAATTTAGACATCGTGGGGTAATGTAGTTCAAGTTCTAACCATAAAACTGCATTTATCATATCGAAGTGATAACACAATTTAGTTAACTGAGCCACTAATATGCTTCTTTATTTCTTTCATAATTCATTAGAGAAAATTCTTGCTAATCTGAATCATTTGCATGGTCACAACTTCAAAAAACCCCTAATTAAAAATCTATTTCAAATCTGGCAAATATTGCTTCAGTCTCTCGTAACTTGGGCCATACATCCTTGATGCCGCCTGCTCACAGTGGGCGACACAAAAAGGTGCCGCGCCACAAATATTGTTGTTCTAACAATTTCGCTAACACGCCACACTTACCACTTTGGACATTTGTCATATACATAATTAATACAACAATAAATAACGCTTAATTTATATTTGTTATAACTTTGAAACTTTTTACCGTTACGTTTCAGAAAAGGGCATTTGTGTCGATCGTTTTTGAGTCATGCTTACATCACTATTTTGCACACGGCTTTTGGACGTTAACCCTCTTTTCACTATGTAAACATGCTGCGACACTAAAGCTTCATTCAGCCGTTAGAAAAGCTTGTATGTCCATTTCGAGGTTTTGACCAAATAAATTGGGATTAGGAGATGAGACGCAATTCAATGTTTGGAGGTTATTCACTTGTTTTGTGTTTATTTCTGTTTTTAGCTTGAACAGACCCCGGTGTTCGATTGAGTGACCTTTTTCATTATGGTTGGATATTGAAGAATTTAGGTATTGTAGTATACAGATACAGTAGTGGGTAGGTTTTAGTTACTTTTCCTGACAGTTACATGTAATTGAACTATGTTTGCTGATTACATAAACTACATGAGACATCCGAATAGATACTACTTAACTGTAAGTTCCTCTGCGAGGCGCGACAAGCCTGGTGAAGGCAAAGTTCGCGAAGTAATGGCAGTTAGTTCCGAGTTCAGCGTTCTTGAAGGCGTCTTGAAGGCAGGTTGACTAATGTGCACCTGCTGTAGTTAAAAGTTTTCTTCGATAAATATCTAGGATGATTTTCAACGATTTTGTTTTCTTGGAGTTTTACAGTAGCTGAAAGCGTATCAGTATTGACTCTTAGGAGTATTTCCAGACGACAGTCACATTCCTACTCGTAATGGATTGAACTTGAACTGACTAAGTCTCTAGTCTATAAACCACAGACAGATCAATTGCGATCTTTATTCTCCCATTATTCTATAAAATCCATATTTATCCGGCACAATCAAATTATTTATGATGCTTCATCAGGTTTTCGCCGAAATGCTCTGAATATAATCTTATCTTCGATCGGGGATCGGCCATCAGCCGTCACCAATAAACATGTCATCATGTTGACGTACCTGAATAAAGTGAGCAATGGACACAATAGCATAATTTGACGGGGAATCAAAATATGAGCGGTTCTGAACCAGGGCCTGCACACACTGTTTGGTTCCGGAGAGACTTTCAAGGATAGAGTTACTAAAGGATTTAGTTCAAGAACTTAGAGGAATGCACGTTATGATATTAGAGAAAATGACCCCATATGAATAAATACCATTTTAGAAAATATTGCTGAAAACACAACAAAGCAAACCAACGGATATTTTTAACTCTGGCAACAACTACCTGTATCGTCAACTAAAAGATTTCATACCACGATAAAAATACTCTGTAATACTTATTTGTAGTACAAATGACCGTATTGTTTGGAAATAAAAGCAAAAAGCTATGTACTTCATACTTTATTGTTATGACCGTGCTCATTAGCGCGGAGTTGCAAACATTTTAACTGCCTATTAAAAAGCTTATGACCGCTGATTCGATCTTTATGCATTTTATTTTTGATTAACGATAAAGCCTATGTTTACAAGTGTCTTTCAGAGTTATTTGGCTGCCTTTTTGGCACGTAAAATATCTTTGGTTATGTAATTTGCCTTAAGACACCATCAGAAACTTTAGGATTTCTGCGTTTGCAAAATTTAAAGCTTTTATAGAATCTCAGTAAGTAGGAAGCACATGTGTTTAATAATAAAGTAGGCACCAAGTAATTCTGAACAATCGTGGAACTTCATAATATAACCTCTTATTTAAGCTTTGATAATGCAAACTCTTGCTGTCAATAAGTGTCTACATACTGCTTTGTCAGAACTGCAAAGATGGATATCTAGAAATTTTTCTATTGGTCACTAACTGATAAGTATCTCATATAACTGCACATCTAATTATAAATACTTATAGGATGCCAATCAAGTTACGAAATCCAAATAACTGAACGGATTCGATCGCAATTCGATGTATGTGAACATTGCTATAATTCGATTTTATCGCATCGTTAGAAATGTCTTAACATTCAAAGAATTGTAATTGGTGCTCATTATTACTTAATAAAACGTAACTGTGTGGATGCACCACACCGGGCCCATGTAATAAAGATCTAAGGAACCTCCCATGAGCTGATCCGGCTAAGATAACACTCTTCAGATCATCACTACAGATAAGCGCACAGATTTGAAAGTATAAAATGTTTGGACAGCTCGCGTATAAAATCTTTCACGTTCGTAGACGCACGAATATGACGTCATTATACTCCAATCAGAAATAAACCTTCATTAATGATTATAAGGTAGGTTTTTGACTGCTGCCCCATCTTACGGCGAATAATGCCCTTAAGTGAAGAACAATGAGAAATACATCTTAAATCTTGAGTTGGAAAGATGAGATTCCAGTGGGATATCTTTATCTGGTCCCATCGCCTGACTTTCGCACGATTGATCGATAGTATTTTTTGCGGTCGCCTTTATTTATAAAACAATCGAACGGTCGATAAATGCTCGCCCCTACCAGTGGTAATGGTTCCACGAAAGAAAATTACAAAACACAAAAAGAGCACCTACGCGCTAAATACGTGGTCGTGAACGATCTTTACTTTTGTCCAATTGACTGTCGAGCGAGGCGAGTAATGCAATAGTTCTCCATTACCCCAGGAAATTCGTCGGAACAGTAATTACAGTAGCACTAGATTTAGATTTTCTATTCCAGGAGGGCTCTGCAAAAAATCTGCAACTTTGCATTTAGTCTGTGTGGTGGTCGTGGATTTGGTGTCTATTCTTTTTCGATTCTATCATATTGTATCATTTCTTCGAATTTAATCTAACAAGGCTACTTTCCTTATTCAAAATGATACGTCATCGTAAAAACGTGGTAGCTCACATCGAAGATACGGTCCCCATTTCAGTAAGGTCGCAAGGAATCCGCTTGCTCGTCGTAGGTAATTGTCATTTCATTATAGAAGTATTCACTCAGGCTGTAACGCAGGTATTTGGGCCCAGTTTTTGGCTCTTGAAGCCAAGAAGAAGTTTCTTTAGTGGTGAGTCATACCCGAGGATCGTACTTATCTGAGTATAAACAATTAAAGTTATACATCGATGTATTATATCTGAGGCAATTATTCCAACCGCTTTCAACTATATACCATTTCCATTCCAGTTTATATCTGCCATGTTATAGTGATCTATTTGAATTTTAAGTGTATTAAACTGCTAAGTTTCCGGTCCAGTGAGAAACGCAATGGAAAGCTTTCAGGTAGATTGTTTTCTTTATCTCGAGGGAATTGCAGAAGTTAAGTGACACATTGCTATGGCTTTCAGTTGATGTTTTCCTGGTTTTCATGATATTGCATAAAAATTATGACAACCATTTTCAGAAATATCCTTCTGTTTGTTAGAGATATTACGACGAATTAGCAATGTTATTTCATATAGGAATTGTTTGATGACTCTTGTAGTAAGTTACCAAGTTAAGTTGTTAGTGATGATTACGAAGATGAAGACATATTCTCGTTGACGCTAATGTGTTGTCAATTGATGACATATTTTTACTTAAAAGTGCTGAATTATAGACAGTCTACCCACTGTTTATTAGCTTGCAACTGTCACTGTTTAGCGAAACGATAGCTTTTTCTTAAACTTGATCGATTGAGCAATACATGCCTACTATGGAAGACACATTTGTATTCCTCGACCAAAAACCGATGCAGATAGCGTCAGCCTTCAAAGCGTTTTAAAAATATTTTTACAATTTAGTAGCATGGGACATCATCAGATAGCAAAGAACAGGCCGCTACATTATGTCTTATGGACGGAAAAAGCAGCAACAAGAAACCGCAACTAATTTGAAATATGTCTTATTAAAATAACCAATAACAATATGTTAGTGCCTCATCATATAATCCATAACATAATTTGAACATCCATCGTAATTTGCAACAGGGACGATTTTTTTTCATGTGCGGTGTTTTCTTTCTATCGTCGTTGTACTTAGTACGCGGGGAACGTCATTCAATCATTCAGCCAATAAATATTTCGCCTCATGTTTTCATAATAAACACACATTTCACTTGTAATGTAACATTATGACATGGCGTTGTAATAAAAAGTTTAAACGATGTTCGTTGACTACTGTAGATACGGAATTGATGGGGATGCTATTCGTCTTTCGGTTTGATGAAAGGGCTGGTCCGAAATGGCTTAATAAAAAATATAACAATTAAACTATTTTCTTCAAAACCCTATACATGCGCCTGATACATACATAACAAGCAAAATTTCATGTAGAAAATCGGCTATCAATATCTTCACCAAAAATTCAGTGCTTGTTTCCAACCAGTTTAAACTACTATGCACTTGACTAAAAGGCAGAACGTTGCAACGGAAATTCCATTTTCGAGAGCGAATTTAAGTATAAAATCCGTTGCGTAAGACAGATAGGAAATTGAGCCACAATCCTGCCTCAATACCCTCACCGTATTGACAGCTTAAAACTCAATACTCCTTGTGGCTCAAAACTCAATTTCCGGCAGAAACCCTTGAGACATCCCTATAGGACAGATTCATTTGTCAATGACACGGACTTATTATGTAACTGGTTGTCAGAGAAACAACTGACAACGCGACTGTCAGGGCACAAAGGCAATCGCGATTTAGTCAGCAATCGTAAAAACATCAGCGTCGGTAATGGCTAGTTAGGACTAAGATGTTTTGATGGCCATATTTTGTGTCGTCATATTGTTGTCTGCTGTTTGAGTGGACGTAGAAGAATGGTTATAGAATATCGATAACAGATAAATATATTTTATTGAAGTAAACAGTGAATAAATAAAATGGTGGATGTGTGTTTTAAATAAAGTGATCCAAAAGGTTCCGAATTGTATACTTACAACTTCTTAACTGAATTAAGTCAGAGAAATGACGAAGCCTCTCGCTTGTTGAGCTTATAATGCACGTGCATTAGTGGAGGCTTTACTACACATCGTCGTCAGTAGCTCATTGCAAATTGGCACTTAATCATTTTCCTCCCATTCGTCAGTGCCAGAGCGCACTTGGCTAATATTAATATAGCTGCGAATGCGACAACTGTCATTAAATAACTGGTTGAACCAGTTGTGTGATGACGTCATTTGTCACTTTTTCTATTCCGCTTTTTAGTGCTCCGCTAAGTGAAATAAAATATGTAGCAGATTAGGGGAAATTGAAGCGGTACGGCTGTAGTCTAGTAATATAAATTAATCTAAGATATTCTGATATCAGCACAGGTTCTCTTCTACAGAAACGTTCTCCCTTCGAGTAGACAGCTTTTTAGAAGTGAAGCTAATAGCAACATGCCTATTGAAAAATGGTTTTCATGGGACTGCGTTCCACTATAAAAATTCTTAACGCGTAACCGATCGGCATTCTAAAAATTATTAAAGATATTCTTTTCATTAATAAAATATGTTAATCGAACATTATTGTATAAAATAACACGCTCGATAAAGACAAAACGCCAGAAGCAATTAACCGGGACTTAACAAAAGTGTTAATAACATAGGCATTTTACGGCGGCGTCGCTCGCTGATTAAAAATAAAGCTAATTTTACGCGAATTATAAAGCACTTGTATATGATACCACGTTTCGCTACATATCAATTACTTAAAGTTAGCATAAAATGCGTATTCGTTATTGTGACATGCGTATAACCTAGTTGCACACGCATTTGCCGTTTCCATAATTTTAATGCACGATGATATTAAGTTTCTTTTCAATTCTGTTATTTTATACCTTTCATGCCACACCCATTTCATACTTTTAATGGTCAAGGTGTTCTCTAGTAGATAGCAGCTATAACAGCAATGACTGTATTAGGTGTGCAGCAGTTTACAGCTTATAATTCCCATAATACGAGCTGGCTGACAAAGAAATCCACTAAATCAAGTCTAGGCAGTAAAGATTCCCCAGCATGCTGCTTGTCACCAGACCAGAGCGATGAGTCAATTATAAAGCCTTTTTTGGTGCCAATGAACACGTCTTATTGATTGCCTCTTGACTACAGATTTTGAAAATCCGTACGTACATAAAGTGCGTCAGCTGAACAGGAAAACATATCACATCAAGCATCGATGCAGTGCCAATAAATCAAGTTATGACTTAGAGTCCAATTTAGCCGAAGAAAGTCTAATCCGTGCCGCCGTATATCAGCTTTCTAGGACTCACTTATTCAATTTACGTTCTACGCCGGACAAGAGTTGGAACAATAAGCGGGAGCTACATGGGCGAGCACTACCGACCATTACGTATTCCGACCACGATCCTATCTCAACTCGAACGCGTAAGCTTACACGAGCGATCCAACCCAGCGAGCAACTTTCAACGGTGCTTGCTCTCGCAACTAACTTAAATCAACTCAGCTTTATGCCGCAATGGTAAGTGCACAAAGCGATTTTCGGTTCCACATTTTCGCACGGCCGGCCTCCGCGAAAACGCACCAAGCAAACGTCATTGGCTGATAATTGTCGCTCCCCGGCGCGGCGCCCTTATCGCCCTAGATAACCACGCTTCCATCTTATTGTCCATTTGTTAAGATACCACAATGCACTCGGAATATTACTAATTAGGCTCTGTTTATGAGCCTACCGGCCATTGTTGAAAGAATGAGATAGTTATCTGTTTGTTGTCTGCAAATGAGATTTGCGATGCCGCTTTGTCGGTTGGTAAAATTGTATGAGCTTTGTTTCATCTGAAATATTATCTGTAAACCAGTGTGGTGGACATTGTTTTTGTGGCAGTTAGCAGAGGCTGTACATTCAGGTTGTGCTATCTGATGGCTTAAGCTAAAGCTTCGTTATGCGCAGGCTTGGTGCAGTTATGTTTCGAGTTTTTCGGGATGTGACCCTTGCTCCGGGAATTGGGACCTGTATGGGCGTACGTTGGTATGCAGTGAACGCATTGTTCGTTGCACTGCTTTTGTGTCTGAAAATGACATCTCGTTTGTGAATGAGTCCAATCACGTAGTGTCCGAAATCTGCACTGTTTTTCACGTTTTTATCTGGAAGTACGATACGCTCAAATTGTTCGATCAATTTGCTGACGTATCTTTCGTTTGATGAATTTATTATATCTGCACTCCAATTACTTAACCAATCTCGGCGATGAAATGAGCCAATTGGCTTTAAGAATTTATTGCATTTCAGCCGCTATTTCTGCGGATGATTTACAGCTTAACACTTCGAGTGCCTGTGAATAAAAAAGTGCATAAAAATTCAATATACTTGTAATGGCTATTGAAATATTCACACGGGGATCGTAAAATTCAATTGTGGGGGTGTAAATGTACAACGAAGTTGAAAACTTTAATATATGCACCGTTTTATATGTCGCTTGAAATACGGGCTTCCGATAGTAGCGTTTGTTGGTCTAACTTGCGCCAACGTTTGGCCAAACTTAAGTTGTTAGGTGGTACTTGTGATAAATGTTGCAAGTTTAAACGTAATAACGATTAGTAGATAACGACTGAATTATCGTTAACCTTGTTACGGTTTATGTTATTTCGCTGTTGATGTATTAAAATTCTCGTTCACCTTTAATTCCGTTATCCTAACCTAATCTACTCTGATAATTTGAAAACATTTACAAAATATAAATTATATTTCCACCTTGTTTTACATTGTCTATCTTATTTGAGCCTGCAGGATATTGATTTCCGATGCGTTAAAAATAAAATCTATCATCTGGCGAGAACAAAATCATAAATGAAAAGGCTGGGCAAACATTTGTTCAAACGCCCGCTCGAAGGGCTGGTGCAAACAAACCAATATTGGTTTTGTCGAAAAAACACGTCGGTGAATTTTACGTCGCCGTCTTGTCGCTAGATAAAATCGCATTTCGCGTTTATTGCACAATGAATTGTAGCGTTTTATGTTAATAACCAGCGCATGTGGGCCGAGAATGTCGAAATACTGACTAATCTGGCCGTGGGTTGCCAACGGAAAAAAATGGCAATTTTAAATTATACACGCTACCCACATCGGGTACGGTATAAGTTCTTTATTAAACACTCCTAGGTTTTTAATTACTTAATTATTTATTTACTTTGGTCCTTTTCATTTGCTACGTTTTTTGCTCATGCTCTCGGTAAGTAATGATCACGTTATTTTTGTTAACGACTATTTTGTTTATTTGCTCATGATTAGCATTATTTTTGGCGATAGGTATTTAGCAAGTTTGTACTCATATCTCACGATAGAGATGTTTTTAGACTTCTGTATCATTAGTCAAACTTACCGAGTCTCTTTATATGGAACCTTACATGAGCGTCGATAGTTTAGCGTAAAATATGAGCCTAATTTTTAACAACGGTTACTGTCATTTGTGTTATTATTTTTTACTAATTTGGTTAAGCAGATGCTTTAAAATTTGAATTTATGGTGCCAGTATCTTATTAGTTTATAAATCAATTATAATAATTAATTCACGGTTAAAGGATCATCAATTTAAATGTACATTAAAATGTTGGCAGGTATGACTGTTCTTTGATAGCTAAATGTTACTTGGACTATTGACGGCCTACGTGGAATTATATTACGACGTATGTTATTTATTGTACTGGTATTTTCGTCATTTATCAATCAGATCGAAATAAAGTTGATATAAAGAGTGATTCAGATAGAAATTGTAATCTATGGACAAATACCATGCTGAAATTGCATTAATCCTAACGCAACAATCTATTTTGCAATGTGAAGTCGCATCAAGATTTTTTCCATTCATAACTCAACTCTCATTCATAAATTCTATGCAATTTACCAAATTGATACATCGAAAGTGATGCGAATAAAAATCGATTGCGGCTATCGAGGTGAAACCACTAGTGTCGAAAGCTTGGAACTGGCCACACGCCACCCACGATATATTCGTCCTCTTATTAAGATGTTATTATGTTTTCGAATCCATTGATGAAAGTTGTTTGTCCTGCCAACGTATTTTATTTGTGACCAGTCGATATGTTTGACAATCGACAAATGTATGTAAATCTTGGGTAATATGGATTGCTTATTGAGGTTGTCTTGGTAGGGTGTTCGTTTGAACTATAGTTCGGCCATTCAGAGAATGCGTTCCTGACACGTCGCGATTGAACTGACGACGTAACTTTGCAATGGCGTTGCAGTTACGATAAAAATATTTTTGCTGGTTGTTTACCGTTTTAACAATTGAGGAGCATTAAAACAACATTATTATATCAATAATCAATGAATGTTATTACGTCGTCAGTTCAATCGCGACGTGTCAGGAACGCATTCTCTGAATGGCCGAACTATAATACTGTTTGACAAAGACAACATTTCTGCAGAGAGTTGCAATATAGAATGATATTCTCAAATTAGGCTGACAGGTGACATATACCTATATCTTTTGTTTGCTAGTAACTGGTACTGACATTAATTTTCATTACATCTACTGCCTATTTTTATTTAAAAATAGAGATCACTTTCACATACACCTCTATCTACCGCTTACTAATTACCTGATCAAAAATCTAAATCAAACAGTTCGTCACTTCTTAAAGCAGACGGTTTGATCCTCTCCTAAGATATCCCAGTTCCCAGTTTTCCAAGCTATCTAAAATATCTGTTTATGTCAACACGCACCACCTACATTGGTCCTTACCTCTTAGGTGGGCAAATATTAAGTTTTACACCCCGCACGGTGTCATAAAATCTTTCGTATTATATGACGTTTATGTCATTGCTGACGCTGTGACGTTTTACTGCGGTTTCATACGAATTTTGTCGCCTTACAGTCTGGTCTGGTAGTTTGAAAAGGACTAGGTGTAGTTCAGTTTAAAAAGGAGCTTTCGTTAGAAATTGCAAGGGACTTTGATTGCTAGAGGTTTAGGAGAAAATTGTAATGTCAGTTGAGAATTGAAATAGCATAACATTTTCATTCAAATGATATTTCGTTCTTGATTTAAGTTTTGGAATCTATGTAAAATATATATTCAAATCAACATATCTCACTTCTCGTGTCTCTTCTCGTGTGTGTATTAAACTTGATCTGTATTTGCTTACGCAACGTCATTGGATTTTCCAAAGCTATCCACGTGTCGATAGTTTTGAATTACAATAACCAATATTAGTATAAGCTTACAAATACAAATGCACTACAAAGTGTTTCTGGGACAGAAACAGAATAAAACAAATTATTTTAGTGCCACCAATGGAGTGTAAAGGTTAAAAACAACGGGAATATCACTCGATATAATAAATCGAATATCGAATAAAAATAAATCGAAAAGAAAAATCAATAAAGCTACCTGCATGGGCGTTTCGGAGTTTCGATAAGTAGAAAGCGGCGCAGACGCAGGTCGCGACGATTTAATCAATCACGACGATATCGTTGTGGACTTGTGTTGACAAAACAATATGTTTTAATCTTATATTACTTGAGTTATATGCAAAATAATGTCAAAGTTATTCGCACTTCGTTTCAACATAAAAAAGATTTTATTAGTTTAATTGAAATTGGTGATCATATACCTACCCATACCTACTTAATCTTCTGGTACAAACATTTCACATTATTGAGTTATTTACCTTACTTCTCATAAATCCGCAAACATAATTAAAGCATCCAGATCTTCGTAAAACAGGTACCAAAATTCATTGATTATAATAAGTTGGTGTATGAAACTTAAAGAAAGATTTACAAAAAAATACTCATGAATGAGTTATATTTTAATAAGATCAAACTTGAAACTTAAGATCATGAGATGCTTAGACCAAATTTCGCTCACCTGACCATCCATTATTAAAATCAGCAGAACACTAAATCATATCAAGCGATATAATAAACAATCACTTCAAGAACCAGTTCCTCCCAGCCACAACAGTGTGACAGAATCCATGTTTTCCTATCTCATTACATATTTATATACGTGTAAAGTTCCTGCGCATACATTACTATGTAATTATTTAATTGCACTTGACTGTCCATTCATTATAGTAGATGTAAATACTGGTATTGTTGCATAGATTTGGTGACCCGGAACTGGTTTAAGACTGGGGGATTAAATAGTATTGTTTGTTTAAATACGTATGGTTTGATTGTCTATTTATGTTATTCTATGTGTATTAGTATTACACAGAAACGTTTGTATTTTGTCTAGATCTATTTCTAGAACATTAAACTTCTTTGACATAGCAACACTAGGTATTTTTATATCTATGTATTGAAAGCTACCTAAGGAACCGTTATTTGTAACGGAAGTAATTATAATAGTCTATAACTTGAGCTGGTAACAACTTATTTATAGCTATTTATATTTTTTAATGGAGCGTATTTGTAAAACAGAAAAATATTTATCGTGCAAGGACCAAACTTGCTACATTAGTGACCCGGAATTGCATACAAATATTCAAAGTAAAACTTAAAAGATCAACTGCATAATTCCTGTAATAATTCACTAATTACTTACTAATCTATCTGCAAACAGGTTTTATCAGTTACTTTATGGTGTCCAGATTGTCATTCAGCACCTACGTACTGTAATCGCTTATCGTTGATAATCATTTAGACAGATAGTGAAGTAGCCTGAGATTGTGTAACCATTCAGATTCCTCTAATATCCTGGATCTTAGCAAATGTTATGAGTTCTTTAATTTATGATGGGTGTAAAGGCCAGATCAACCGCTATATTATGGCACGGTAATGAGCAGAAAAAAATCTTTTGGTCTTCTTCTTATTCTTTGTCGTCACACTCTTGGCAGAGTGGTCGTGGTCATCATATCAGGGGTGGTAGCAACTGTAGCTCTCCTTGCGCATTTGTGAAGTGTCTACTTGCTCAAATAGTACTAAACGGCTCGGGAACGTTTCTAAACTGCCTGCAATTGCAGCATTACACTAGGTATAAGCCACAAGCCACATTAAATTTATAAAACAAACAAAGCAACATAATCTCACAACAAACCATTTAAATACCAAAGAAAAGTAGACAGCTGTAAAGTTGCCATGAAAATGTATAAAGCATTTAATTACGCAGTTTTTACAAATTCACCTTTTGTTTTTCAACTATCGCATGTTCAATAAGAACATACAATATTACATTCTGTAACGTGACAGGCAGACACATCAGCTGTGCCCCCCACGGTTGACAAGCAATAACTTAGGTAAATTGTCACCGATCTCAAGTAACTCAACTAATGAGTTTTACTGTCATTTGAATGCTGACTACAAATTGATGGAAGCTAAATAGTTGTCTGATATAAATGTTAATTGCTTTTATGTCACTTCTTTATTTGGTCGTTAGCGTTAATTTATTTGGTTTTGTTTGAGTTTAGATAGTAATGCAACTGATAGTCATTGAAAAGCAGCCTGCATTATCTGAAGTTAAAACATTTCTATGTTGCAGATGTTCAAATAAAAATAAACAAAAAATGCAGAGAAACATCTCATTACTTTCAAAACAAGTACCATTAATTCAAACCACCACTCAAATTAAAGTCAAAACTTCCAAAGCAAGTCCATACTACTCCAACGGTTTAAAAATATAAAAAAAGTGCACCAAACTTTTTGCAGCGTCCCTTCTAGTCCTCATTTAATTAATAGCTTACACAATCAACTTTCCTCGTTTCGCGGAAATAAGATTTCATGGCTAATTATCACTTTTGCGAGTAATATTTTTCCCGCCGACACTATACGTGTCAACGCCATAATTCACAGGTTAATAACACGCCGGCGGTCCGTCCACATTATTCTTACGCGAAGATGCGCAAGAGTTGCTATATATTAGCGTTTGGTGCAATTTTTGTAAATTAGCGAGTGGGGCAGATGCTTTTTTTGTACGTTGGAACAGATTTTTAGAGGAATAAATTATTAACGCGCTTGATAAAGTTTGTATAGAACGAGTTTCAAGCATGAGAAATTGAAAAGGTTCATTTTGATGAGCTTTCTCCAGGTTATCATAATTACAAATCTACTTAGCTGTTGAAAAGTCACTGCTACTGCAGTTTACTCCTTTCACAGGAATTTAGACACAGGATAAATATTGAGAATGTTAGTTTAACTTCTATCTGACTATGTTTACATCAAACAAGGTGCATCTCGCTATAGGCCGTGTCTCACACCGCATCGCAACGCAACCGTTCATTAACGTACGCGTTTCGGATAATTACGTACTGATAAACCAAGCAAATTGTTCGCGAATTATCTTCTCGGGGCGTGTGTGATGAATATCATCTTGTGTCCCAAAAATGCTTTTTTTCACTGACAAACTGTCACTGTAATTGCGTAGTGTTAATTATACAGTTATTTTGAAAGTTTTATGATGTATTCAATTTGTTCATCATTACGATGGGAGCTTGCGAACACCATGACATTAAACATATAATTGGTAGAAATTATTACCGAGTATTTATAATAGCTTTTGTTAAATCAGTATTGTGAATGCGCCTCTGGCTTACACAAGTTGAAAGCGCCGTCATTTCTGAGTAAATCAATACTCGCTTTATGTTGTAAGTGTTTAAAAAAATCTTTAAATTTTTCAATCATTGATTTACCAAGAGGATATCTGAATGATTTGAATCGGCAATTTAATTTAACTCCACTGCTTTACATTAACTTTTATTGCATCGAACGCCACGGTGAAGATAATAAATTCAATCTCCGTAATAACCGTACAATGTGACAGAAACTAAATAAAAATTTGTGATCGATACGTGTACCAATAAAATCTTTTCGCGAAACTGCAAGTAATGGTGGGCCAGCGTCAAAATTACGCGTCAATCATCGACTACTCGTCTCGGAACCAATTATAGTGACACGTTAAAAATCAGGTCGAAAAATCTCTACGTACTTAACGAACGTAAACATAGCTTATTCCCTGAAATTAAAGTTGAAAATGACTTTAGCATTGTCCATAGCCGCGAGTTGTTTGCCCGAAAATCATGATCTGATGTTCTTTATGTCCTCTGTTTACTTTAAACCTGCCCATGTTAATTATCGCATCCAATTTAATTTTATGCACTCTCCTGCTTTTGTCCTGTTCTAAAGTTGCTTGTTTAAAAGAGAGGTGATACATATAAATCGACAATGTAAAATTTTACGATATAATCGCGGGGAATTCAACGGTTCGCTTCGGTGTGAATGTGTGATACAAAGCGTGAACTGTTCGTACGTAGCGGACATTTTCGCCTTTGTTTCGGAATTTAAAGCTGTTTAAAATCATTTGTGTCAGCGTTTAATTTTCAGTTATCGTATGAATTTCAGTATTGTAAATTAATTGGGTAGTCATGTTTTGTCGTTGACAGTTTTAAAGAGGAATTGAATGACTGAAGGGTTTTTGTGACATTAGCTTATCAATCTGTTATTTATAAAGGCATCAAGCATGGATCTCTCAGCTTGCTCAATTACCTTAGGTATTATTTAATTCAAAACATATTCAGTTCCTGTATAACACTTTAAATAACGAACCATATCTCCTCATAACTGGCCGCCACCATTTAATCATAGACCACGTTTCTATACCCATTTAACTCTTTTAAGGCAACACAATTTAAACGAAAATTACTGCTACCCTATCCATTGTTACCTTTACCCTAGATCCTTACAATCTATTATTCACGTAAGAATTATCCCCGTTGAAAATACTATTAAATCAGGCATACAAGCGAAATGTAGAATGGTAGTAATAAATAACAATACAATATTTAGGTGTAGTTACAAATCGTGTCGCTGTGTCGTCCGACGCTTTGTCGTGTCGCGTCGTGTTGCGTAGCTTTGTTGCGCGTCTATAGCGGCACTTATGATGATGAATGTACGCGGACATATTGTGCGCGCTGTGTGGTTGGTACTGGCTGCATAGAAATTGTAACACTAGTGCGTGGACACGGGTTTGAACGTGGGCGCTTTATTTTTATTATAAATAAAATAAATAAATATTTAATAGGATTTGTTTAGTATGGATTATGTTTAGAATCGTAATTATTTTTGACATCAACGTCGGATATAATATAACAACCGACTTTATAGTTCTGACGGCGCCTACTCTATAAATAAATAGTGTTGAAATAATTACAAATATTACAAATACTCCGACATAATTATTAAAATGATTTAAAATAATCAACACGCCACCTGATATCGTTGGTAAAGATTTATGTAAAACTTGTTTACTAAGTAAAGTGCACGTGACAGATTCATGAATGACATTCTTTAGTTGCTAATGCAAGTTTATGAATGAGCCGCAAACAAAGGGATATAAAACAAAGACTATTTGCAATCGCAATAATTTTATTTTATCGTAAGATGATCTGGTTGATTATTGTTTGTTTATATTTTATTCTAGACGATAGTATTATTAAACGTTTATAATACTTATCAATATGTAATATTCGTGTGAAAGTACCTCTATCCATTCTGCTTGGGAAAACCCTATTACCCGAACATTTTATTTGGTGTGCAAGCTGTCCTAATGCAGCCTTTCGAAATATATCGGTTGTGTCGTTCACAATCACATTAAATTAAATGCGTTAATATACTGGTTAATATTGTGTCGATTAACACAAAGAAAAAAGAAAAAGAAATAGGTAACTTTTTTAAACAAAGTAAATAGAATAAAAACACCATATAAATGTCAGTCATTACAAACAACTGAAATTCTCCCTTGAAAACTGACAACTATCAACTGATAAAAACATTCTATACTCCTAACTTTATCTCTGCTTTACACATGATGTTGTAAAGTATAAAAATGAAAAATGACTCCTGTGGTTAAACCACTGAATGGATTAGGTTCATCATCATCATCATCATCATCATCTCAGCCATAGGACGTCCACTGCTGAATATAGGCCTCCCCCTTTGATCTCCACAGATACCTGTTGGAAGCGACCTGCATCCAGCGTCTTCCGGAGACCTTTATAAGGTCGTCTGTCCACGATTAGGTTATTTTTTTACAATTCTCCTTAGAACATCATAAAGTATATGCGATAGTGTGATTGTAAACGACACACCCTGTATAAAATAATTGTTTAACCAAAAAAGTTATCGTGGCAACAAAAATATAAAACAGACAGTTTTTTCCTCTATTTTTAAATCATTCATAGATTTTTATGTCAACGCTACGCCACGTGTGAATAGTTTTTTTTTAAATAGCATTGGACAATGTGTTTTGGAGGTGTCCAGACATTGTCCAAAATGCGTTCATCATTCAGCCTATAGGTACGGACGGACGGTGTTATGCAATAACAGACTTAACATATTTCATCCTAAGACTTAATATTATTTACATTCTAAAATTAGACTTAAAATAAGCGACAGAAATAAATAAAACTTTTTTACAAATACTGTTATTGTATACTAATGGCCGGAAATGGACGCAGACTTATAAGTCATCTAATCTAGAAGCGAATAAAGCAATTAATATACAATTACATATGTAGGTATGTAATTTCGTATTCTTTACGATATCCTGTGCGCTTTAATTGAATAAACTCCATTCAACTAACACGATTTATGTTCACTTAAATTACTTGTACTATTAAAAAAATATGTGGCAAAATTACGTTATTTTCCATTGAAATTCTCTTGTAAATAGATTCGAATTAATTAAATAGAAACAACGTGTTGATCATTGTGCTTATAATAGTACGTTTCTTTGCAGCTGTCTTTATACTTTTAGCTCACAACAAAGTGGTGCCTCAAATTAATAGATTTTATGCAGAAATATTCAAATTGGTAGCAAGTGACTCTTATGTCTTGGAACACATGTCTCGTGTTTGTGACTAAACATTAAGCCACGCCCATTTTATGATAAAAAATGTCGGTAAATTGCATGCTTTCGTTCTACGTGGATGTATAAATATTGATAAGGTAGCCTATGCTATAGCGATTTTGAGTGACGCGGTTATACTTTTTTTTTTTTTTTATTGGACTATGAAAACAGTGAAAATTATTGCAATACTAGGACAAAAATATAACACATCAAGCAGCCAATACATATTTTTCCATTATTGAAATCATTACTCTATGACTAAAAATCTGTGCGACCATTCTTACTGTAAAAAAGTCGCAAGTGTGCGCTTGTTCTTAGATGCCTACTTCGATATGCAGTCGATGCTAATCGACGCTGCCAAGTACTTGATATCGATATTATTTTTATTCAATATTCTAAGATCAGGAATCGCACCAATTAACGATTGGTTCCTTAAAAACGTGCCAGTATATCGATAAAGAAATTACTTGTTTAATTGAAACCATTTAAACTATACTTGTTATTTTTTGAGTTTAAGGGAGTAACTAGAATGATAACCAAACCCTTACCATCCGTGAAATTGTCGCCTATTGTTCAAAATGGCGATTTGGCAATTGACATAGTTTGTTAAACATAACAAAAATATTTTTTGAAAATATGCGCATGGATTTTTCCTTACTTTTGTTCTTCAGTTAGTCAATTTCGACATATTTACATATTTTTTACATTACTGAGAAAAAGTACATTAATACCACTTTCAATGAGTTTATCACCCATGAGAAAGTGAGTCAATTATACTGTCATTTCTACCACGATGATAGATGCGTTTCTAGTTAAACTGTGGCTAAACTGAACACTTAAATAGACTAGCGTAGGTTCCTAAATGTCAGGTTAACAACTTCTTACTTACCAATACACACGTTAGTGGTAGAATTACGCATTCAAGTTGTGGTCATTATTTGTTATCAATTAAGGAAATTATTTGTTGATAGGCTACAGTTGTAGAACAAAATAACTTAAGCGACATTTTTTAAAATAAAAATATTGAATTAAAACATTTTTGGATTTATAAAATGTTTATAAATAGGTATCTACATATGTATTTATATTGTAATAATATGTATTAATGTTATATTCTTTTATATTTTCAGGTCAGTATACAACTTTGTTCTTCATAAAAGGTCGGTTAGCATGAGTGTGTGGTGTGTAGATGTGTGTAAATTATTTATCGATAGTATATTTAACGAATTTTATATCATATATGTATGAGTTTAATTTTTGAGTGAGAAAAATATATTGCAATGTTTCTTGGTTCTGTATAGGTAGACATTCGACACAGTTTCTTGATCGCGGTTCACGATTCGCAGGTAGTTTTGATAAGGTATTTTTCACTAATGTATCAAATACTACACTTATTTTTGCTTTACTACTATTCTGACAGTTCATCTAGTTGTTGAAGTACATAAACAATGAGAAATAACACTCACTCGAACTTCGTAAATAAACATCAAGCTACTGAAAAATAGCCACTACCCCTCATCATCAGTATTTTCCCACCTACTTAAAACTAGTACAATCTGCACTTAAACTATGCTAACCGTCTTAAACAATGTCACATAGTATTCAAACAATGTAGTTGAGCCACTTAATTTCTGCAGCAGTATCACACACTATTTTCTCATGTCCCTCGGCCTATTTCCCTCCAATTAGGATAAAATGGCGGGTATTTAAAATGCGTCGGTAATGGCGGCGCCTGCGCTTGCGCAGATCAAGGCTCGCCAATTACTCCGTTATCTGGGTCGCGGTGGCGACGTGTGCCACGCTGATTTAGTGCGTTTGTACTATTATGGGTATGGGGTTTGGAGAAATTTAAGTTTTTCTGGGGAGTATGAGCCTACACTTTCTTTGCGTTTGTGGTGAAATGATGAGGAGATTGTTCGACTAAAGCAATGACATAAGATGATGTTTTTTACTTTACTCAGAGGCAATCTCATGAGATGAGCTCCTTAATTAATTCTGTTAGATGTATTTCTCGGATTAGGTTTAAAATATTAAGTTAGAGAAAAGTTAATGAGTATTCTAGTTCGTTATAACAAAATAACGTTTATGCGTAGGTTTGTGCATTGATGCATTGATACGGTGCATTGATACGGTCAGCAAACTGCTTTCTCACTACACTGTATTCAAATTGATTTCCAAAATAAATTTCGCATGTTTCCAAACGCTTATTTCAATTCATAATAGACCCTAATTTGTTTCGTCGACCCTTACTGGGTTGTACCCATTATATCTGACATTCTGATTAATATTTATATTTTCAATAAATCCATACTTAACTGAATAAAATGCGCACTACTTGTGTGTGTTCATCCGATATTTTCGTGACTTGCTTCAATAAAACAAGCAATATACTGATTGAAGTTACTTTATTAACGTTATGTGTTAAATTTATTGTTTAAGAAGAGGATTAATTAATGGTATGGCCGAATTAAACATGGAATGAATGGGACTTTATAGCGCATGTTAAGTTTTATTGAAACGATTTTTGTTTTAAATTATTTATTGGTATTTTTTTGGTAAGCGATTGTAATATGAGCGGTTTTGGTTGGTAATCGAAAGTCGTAATTGTATGTCATCTACTACCGATGCCTTTTGATGGGCAAAATTGAAGTCTTATACTAGGTCACCTTTTGTTGCACTAAATATGAAGCGTTGTCTAATCCGTCTTCTGTTCTTTGGTTATTTTATTTAACTGCATTTCGGCTATGTGTGCATTTTGTTTCTTTTCACAGAATCTTTCTATTGCTGTCATCTTTTGTTTATTGTGTGTGTACTAATAAATATACATAACCAAACTGTTTTCTTGTGTTTTTATTTTTACCTATCCTTCCTTTTACTTTAAATTAGAACTAGAATACTATTGCATGTATTAATATTTATAACAGAATATTTAACAAATAATATGATAATGTCAGTTGTTTCACGAGAACTACGCCGTAGCGCGAACGTAGACAAATGCTACGAAACTTTCGCCTACGACTTTCGTCTACTTGGATAGTTTTACTCTGTGAATAATGTAGTACAATAATAAAATGGGATTTCGCTAAACTTGTGTAAAAGTTGACATAGTGCCTTGCTTATGGGGAAAATAATTAAGCTTATTTAAAAACAAATAATTGATAAAAAAAACCATAGTCTTGTGTCCTTTATTTTATTGTTCAAATTGGATAACAACTGGCATATTCAATGTAAAAAAACTGCTCAATTCTAATTGTTGAATTTAATATTGAATGATCTGTGGTTATGGCAATAAGTTCAGATTTTGCTTCTTCTGAATTATTCTAACTTTGGATGGATTGCAATCTAACAAACCTCTTTAATACTTGTATAACAGGACTTTCTGATTTTCTTTGCTTGTCTAACTATTAACATTTACTTTCTATTTGTCCCTCACAGGACCTGGAATCTGACATAAAGAAGAAAATTGCTAAGGTAAGTACTCTCTTTTTTTGATATACTACTGTTATTTTTTTCTACTTGCCTTTTCTTGAAAACTATATACAATGTTTCTTAAGTACAATTAGTCAAGAAAGTTGTCTAGGAGGTCTTATAGAGCAAGGGACAAAATTAGCAAGAACAATATCGGTGAAGCACAACTCCCTTTTACTCAATAAATAATAATTTTGGGTATAAGCAACTCATAACCATCAGAAAGGCTTTTTCTTAAGAAAAATAATATTAATAATTTATATGTATGTACGTCCTTAAATATCCCAGAATTTTCTTGTTTACAATATCCACAGTAAAAAAATAAAATAAGATTTAAAACGAAATTACTTACATTTTAACGGGCATACCAGTTTAACTGTGTCGGTAATTTTACGAAGCTTACTTGTGAATCATAGTTGTTTACATTCTTACTTCCACTACAGAGTGACATCACGTTCGAGAAAAGTTAAACTATAAGAATAACTCCATATGAAGAGATTTGCACACACGTTTACGTATCGCACAGCTTTTGTTGTATGATTGGTACACTAGAGTGAATAGATACATATGTTTCCTTGTACCTAAAAATGTATAGCCAGATTTTTTTCTTTCTTTTCAAAGTCCTGTTGACCCTGTCTAGTTAGCTAAATACATCTTTGTGCCTGCAATAGATTCACGTCAATAGGAATTGAACTCAAGACCTCTGACCGACGCGACTCCTAACTAGGACTGTCAGACATTTTTAATTATTTTTAGTGACTGTTGCAAACTAACAATTGGATGACGTTGTTTCAGAAAACCATAAAAATGTTATAATTATTGTCTTGTGCAAGACATCTAATTGTAATACATGTCCAAATAAGATTGTCCATAAAAGAGATTGAAAGATAAAGTACTTACAAAACTGTTCCTATTCAAAATTAACGGTTAATTTAAACCATAGAAATACAAAAATCGAAAGCGCGCTAAGGTCTGTTCACGCATGATGTGCAACTGCCCTTATTAATGTCCAGTTTACACACATTGCACATATGGTTAGACAGGCATGCATGCATAGCCATGCTAGAAGCATCTCGCAGTAATTTATGAGACTATGCACGGAGTAGGTAATTTAATTATTATAAGTTAGTAATAAGCTGAGGTGAAACGGTAGGAGTTTACATTCATTTATGCTAGTAGCGCTTGTGTTTTTTGTAATTTAATGATGTTGATTTCTATTTATTTTTTTTAATATAATATTTACGTTCAGTGCAGTATTAATGACTGTCTAACGTTCTCACGAGTGTTTGTTTTGATTTTTTTATCTTGATATAATTAACCACAAAATTCAACAAATAAATTTATTAAATGGCAAAAAGTATCGATGCTATACTAGAGTTTATTTAAATGAAATTCGATACTACAAAAAGGCTAAATCGGTTATTCGAAAGCTTAAATTATTCGCTTTATTTCGACCAAAACTATAAATATCGCTACACCTTTGAAGTTTGTTTCCACAAACCAAACTATCAAGTAAAGTAAAACTTTAAATAAATTCTACCTGATCGTAGATTACATTGGAAAGGTAACTGACCCATTACCATAGCTTATCTGTTCTGGAAATTAGCCTGAACAAATAGTCCGATAGGAAACCGGTTTCCACATAAATGCGGACAAACTTTAATGTGTTTAAAGACTTATTTACTTAACACTTACGGTATTACGATTTTATTTTAATATGAGTATAAAATAAGACAGTCTATGAATGTTTAAATTATACTCGGTTCTTACCCTAATAAAAAAGTGCGAACATAGGGAGGACTATGATAAAGCTACAATTAGATATGTATAAAAAAATGGCGTGGTATAATTGCGTTGTTTGACAAAGAAGTGGTTAGTACTTACTTATTTTTTTTCCCTTGAAAAAAAAGAAACCTCCGAAAAAGATGTTCAAAAACCACATAAGTCATTATGTGTATGTGTCCTTTAGCAAAACTGTAACAAACAGACAAATATGGTTATATTACTTACAGTATTACAATATTATAGTTCGGCCATTCAGAGAATGCGTTCCTGACACGTCGCGATTGAACTGACGACGTAACTTTGCAATGGCGTTGCAGTTACGATAAAAATATTTTTGCTGGTTGTTTACCGTTTTAACAATTGAGGAGCATTAAAACAACATTATTATATCAATAATCAATGAATGTTATTACGTCGTCAGTTCAATCGCGACGTGTCAGGAACGCATTCTCTGAATGGCCGAACTATAATAAGAATTGTTCCCTGATCTAACTAATCATACTGCATTCTACATTGAGGTAGGCTTACATACCACACAATATGAAATAGTACAACTGTACGTCAAACGCGTCGTGACGTCACAGTTATATGTCACGTCACGAGAAACAATCGTCGCTCGCCGCTTTGATGTCGATAATTGAGAGTTATTGCTGCGCGCGCGCACGGTAGCCCTGTATCGCGCCATTTCGCGACTATTTCGCTTTATAACGCTTGTAGGGCTGTTAACTTTGCTGTTTTGTGTATTTAAGTGGGGATTGATATAAGTTTAAATATATTTTAACTGGGCAAAATACTTTTAAAATTAAATTCTACACCACAATTTTGAACCATTGCAGCTGCCATAATTTGTATTCGGTTATCTAGTAAGCAAGGAGTTTTGAATTCGTGTTAAACACATTTTAATGACCATTTTTTGTACATGATTTTCGCTGTCTGATTAAGAAAATCCAAAATAGCAAATGTATTCAAAAGCTTTCACGTTGGTGATATCAGCGCCAAGCATGTAGTTTCCCGTATAAAACATTTAGTAAAAACGACAAAATATTTCTTAAATTTTAATATTTTTGGTGGCATGTATCTCTAATCGCGTTCCCCGCTCCGCTCATACCCTCGCTGTTTCTAAGCCCTAAGCCTCGTTTCCTCATCTCACAATTCCGTGGAAGGATACCGGCGTTACATCATTTGCACAATTTACGACAATGTTAATGTAGTTTACGACTGTTGACTGAACACTGGGATTTTGACTTATCGCGGCTTTGCCGGCCTCACAGGCTTTGCATTCAGTTTTACTTGTATTTATTGTTTGTTAGCCAGCCCTCTGTTTCTCAGGAACGAGGATTATAAGGATTATTTGGTGTAAATCAAGTTTAATCTGTCATTGATCGGTCTAAGTAGTGTTTGGTTTGCTAATGATAATGCTGTTAAGTGACTGGGTGGTCAGTTTTGGTTATGGGGTTTTCAAGGAATTGTACCTACATAAACAGTTTATTGATATTTAATTGAATATTTATTTTGTCTTTTGGATAGTAAATAAAAATGAAATTTATCTTAGGAATAAGCCCAAACAAGACTCGACAGCATGCTGTTATAAGTATTATTCATTTTGTAATTAACTTAACCCCGATAGATTTCGAAGAGAAAAGTTGAAATAAGAAGTAAATATTTTCATAAAACTATGTAATACAAAAAGTCTTCTTAATATCCATAGTATCTAAAGTTATTCATAGGTACTACAAACAGCACAGTGTACCACACTCAGTTCTATATAAAGGCAGAATGTACCAAATCAGCATAAATAAACATTTGTTAATCGAATAAATTGGCAGTTTATTAAAAGGGGTGACTATCATGGGACAGTTTACCGCATGTCCTGCGCACAACGAGATAATTGTCACCCTAGCTGTGCCGTGCGTCCTGACAATTTGTTGTCACGTGTTGACACTGCACGCTACGCTCGAACGAGGTTCGTTCCCAATGTTTCAAACAATACGATTTTAGAATAAGTTGGTATGTTTCCGATCTATATAAAGATGATTATTTTAATATAAGCTATTTATTTAAGCAGTTGAAAGTGTGCGTTTCAATTTGTAAGCAGCTGCAAAAGTACTACTATGCATAAATAATGACGATTTATATACAATAATTGCTATTAGTTGTTCGTCTATTAAATGTAGCTGTATTTACGAAATCGTAATTGTGAGTTACACTTCCACTGCTGGGCAAAAACCTCCAAAAAAATCTCGTACCAGCTCTAAAATAACGTCGAAAATTCTCATGTGTACAATGCAACCGCACACACAGTTACCACCTGTACCGGAGTATAATTTTCAAATGACGCCTGCAGCGGTCGCGTCATCGTTTGTGTGAGGTTTGCTTTATTGCAACCTTATTTGTATTGCTCCCGGAAAATCATTGTTAAAGGTAAATAGAGATATGGTTATTGGTTGTTTGGTTAAATCAAAGGGCTCGTGGCCAGAGGTATCTTCGAAGCGCCACCGTTTTAAGTCAAAGTCAAGCGACTTGATCGGTCATAAGATGGAATACTGGGCGCGGTCGGAGTTCTTCCATGTTTAATATGAGAAGGTATACTCGCAGTTGTCACCAGGTTAGATTCTGATTATGGAAACATTGAGAAATCCATGATTCATGTATCAGATGAGATATAGGTACGCTTGTACATAGCTTGACGATTTTTTCATAATTAGCCTGGCCCTTTATTAATTGTGAAGGAGTGGGTAACTTTTAAAAATCAATGTGTATAAGCAATTTCTTTTTGGTTGTACTATCAAGTCATATTCACAAACAAGTAGTTACCTCAATTAATTTTCTTTTCGAATTGGCACAGGTAATTATTTTACCCATAAAGTGTTATAATTGAAAGGTATATAATTAAAATGCTTTACAGTCAACACTTTTAATAACTTTTTGAACAATTTGTAATTTCTTTTTATACTTACGACTTATCATTGGCACCTGGCCATCGAGTTATGAACGAACGACAAAAAGGTATAATATTTTATTAATTTATGTTAAAAACAACTTTAACATAGTTTTTTTGTACCTACAAGATCTCAATGTTTTTTGATACTGAATAAAACTTATGTAGGGACATGAAATAAAAGAAAGCAAGAAATGTGAATATGTTTTCTTTCAATGTGTAACGTAATGTTTTTTTATATGTGGTAAAAACATAAAGTTAGATCAGCTGTGTAGTGTTTTACAAGTGTATAGTCGTTAAATATACATATACCTATTGAAAAATAATATTATTTAATTATATTATTGTCATGCGGTTAACATGTGATATTTAAAGTTTAATCTTTTAAAAATGGACCTTATTATAAATATTCAATTGCAACTAATAAATATTTCTGGTACTATCCATCTAAATTCAAATGTCACCCAAAAGTCGTGAGAAAATTCGCCTTAAACATCCTTATCTAGAGCTCAGTTCTAAAATAATCTAGCTCTATAAAGCTGGCAGTACAAAGTGGGCAAAAATTAAAAAAAAAAAGCTCAAAATTTGTTGCTAATTTGTTGCTAATTAGTTGCCAAATAATCGATTTTTTTGCTTTTGCCGATTTCGAGAAATCGTCAACAATGCTAGCTTCACCATAAGCTGGCATGGATTATAAGATAAAAGTAAAGGTAAAATAAACAAAATCACTACAAATTTGTTGCTAATTTGTTGCTGTATAACCAAAATAAATTTGAGGTGCAAAAATATTTTTTTTTTTTTCAAATAGAAAATTTTTATTTGCTTTGCGCGCTTGAATGTCAATTGTTTCATGAAAAAAATATGAAATAAATTTGTTGCTCGTCACAGAACTGTTCCTTGTCACTTAGAGAACCAGCAACTAAATAGACACCCGACGATCGGGTGTCTTGAACTTCGGTGACTAACAAACCGGCCATGCTAGCTTGAATGTCGATTTTTCCGGTGAAAAACGTTGAAATGAATTTGTTGCTCGTCACAGAGGTGATTAATGTCTCTCAGAGAACCAGCAACTAAATAGACACCCGACGATCGGGTGTCTTGAACTTCGGTGACTAACAAACCGGCCATGCTGGCTTGAATGTCGATTTTTCCGGTGAAAAACGTTGAAATGAATTTGTTGCTCGTCACAGAGGTGATTAATGTCTCTCAGAGAACCAGCAACTAAATAGACACCCGACGATCGGGTGTCTTGAACTTCGGTGACTAACAAACCGGCCATGCTGGCTTGAATGTCGATTTTTCCGGTGAAAAACGTGAAAATAAATTTGTTGCTCTTCGCAGAACTGTTAGGCATCGATCGGAGAACCAGCAACTAAATAGACACCCGTTGATCGGGTGTCTTGAACTTCGGTGACTAACAAACCGGCCATGCTGGCTTGAATGTCGATTTTTCCGGTGAAAAACGTTGAAATGAATTTGTTGCTCGTCACAGAGGTGATTAATGTCACTTAGAGAACCAGCAACTAAATAAATAGGAGAGCTCAAAATAACACACAAGTCAAATTGTTGAGCTCTCATAAATTGACGAGCTCAAAAACATCGCAACAAACGGCAACATTCGAACGCTTAATGTATCTAGCGGGAAGTTACAGGAATGGCCTTTTAGGGTCATCCGATTTCGATAATTTTTTTTTTGCTTATTAGCGCTCTCAAGGATGGCTTAGAAAAATAGAATTCAAAAAAAAAGCGAAAAAAATATAAAATTGAAAAATAAAAAAATATTAATACTGAATACTAGTCACCAATGTTACCAGTTGATTACGTGGCTATAAGAGTATACTAAAATTAATCAATATATAGTTTCTGGAAAGTACTCAATGCTTAGTTCATTTTTAATGCCAAAGAAGAAATCGTGACTCAGATGATATTTTTTTGTTTGTAAAAATAATTACAGTTCGTTCAGTAATGATTTATATTGTTTTCTATTATATATTAGACCAAGTTGGTTTAAATTTTCAGGAAATCTAAGTTTGATGAAATTTCTTTAGAATGACAAAGATTGGTACTCATCGGTCAAGCTATTCGAAAGTTATAAGCGATTCACATACTTATTCTTACACATATATACAGCTAGGGTGTCACCCTCGTGGAAGTGGTCAAGGAAGCTTCCTAGAACCTCAAAACGTTAAGATCTGATTTTTAGATTTTTAACGAAAAGTTGCTGGTTCTCTGAGAGACATTAATCACCTCTGTGACGAGCAACAAATTCATTTCCACGTTTTTCACCGGAAAAATCGACATTCAAGCCAGCATGGCCGGTTTGTTAGTCACCGAAGTTCAAGACACCCGATCGTCGGGTGTCTATTTAGTTGCTGGTTCTCTGAGAGACATTAATCACGTCTGTGACGAGCAACAAATTCATTTCAACGTTTTTCACCGGAAAAATCGACATTCAAGCCAGCATGGCCGGTTTGTTAGTCACCGAAGTTCAAGACACCCGATCAACGGGTGTCTATTTAGTTGCTGGTTCTCCGATCGATGCCTAACAGTTCTGCGAAGAGCAACAAATTTATTTCCACGTTTTTCACCGGAAAAATCGACATTCAAGCCAGCATGGCCGGTTTGTTAGTCACCGAAGTTCAAGACACCCGATCGTCGGGTGTCTATTTAGTTGCTGGTTCTCTGAGAGACATTAATCACCTCTGTGACGAGCAACAAATTCATTTCAACGTTTTTCACCGGAAAAATCGACATTCAAGCCAGCATGGCCGGTTTGTTAGTCACCGAAGTTCAAGACACCCGATCGTCGGGTGTCTATTTAGTTGCTGGTTCTCTGAGAGACATTAATCACCTCTGTGACGAGCAACAAATTCATTTCAACGTTTTTCACCGGAAAAATCGACATTCAAGCCAGCATGGCCGGTTTGTTAGTCACCGAAGTTCAAGACACCCGATCGTCGGGTGTCTATTTAGTTGCTGGTTCTCTAAGTGACAAGGAACAGTTCTGTGACGAGCAACAAATTTATTTCATATTTTTTTCATGAAACAATTGACATTCAAGCGCGCAAAGCAAATAAAAATTTTCTATTTGAAAAAAAAAATTATTTTTGCACCTCAAATTTATTTTGGTTATACAGCAACAAATTAGCAACAAATTTGTAGAGATTTTGTTTATTTTACCTTTACTTTTATCTTATAATCCATGCCAGCTTATGGTGAAGCTAGCATTGTTGACGATTTCTCGAAATCGGCAAAAGCAAAAAAATCGATTATTTGGCAACTAATTAGCAACAAATTAGCAACAAATTTTGAGCTTTTTTTTTTTAATTTTTGCCCACTTTGTACTGCCAGCTTTTTAGAGCTAAATAATCTAAAAGTAAACTAGCCGCATCGACCCAGTTCAAAACTTTAATGTGTTCATAGAAATTAATTAGTGGGAACATTTCTCGCTAAGCGTATTATTTCGCTTGTCACCGACCGTTATGCGCAACCAGTCCGTAGATGCATCTTTATAATTAATCTCATCACTTTGTGTACCATCTTACCCTCACTTACTCAAACAAACATAAAAAACAAAACTCAACTTTATCCCCATACAATAAAGTCGTCTTTAAATTGACACGTTTTTTGAACAGTAATCCTAAGTTGGAGATGACATTTACAATTTTTTTATTTGCATATCACGTCAATCTTAATATGAAAGTTGTAAGGTTGAAAATTATAGTTCTTTTAAAATGTTATTCTTGTTTTAATTTTTATAGATCATAACGATAGAGGAGTCGTAACGTAAATTGTCTGGTTTTGTAAATAAATATAGGTGTGTTGCAGTGATGTGGGTTACTTAGTCATTTCGTAAATGTCTGAATGAAATTGCTGAACTGCGGACAGTACCTTAAAAATTTGGCACTGTCAGCTTTCGGTTCTTCTCTTACCTAAAAGTTTATAATATTTTACTTGTTTGAGAAATGATTTAGCTCTATAACTGTACCTAGGTAATGTTTGGAGGAATAAAAAGATCCAGATACAATGTATTTCAATTCTTACAGCAATTATGTAAATATTTAGGTATGAACTTCGCTCAATGAAAATGTTAAGAAAGCAAATATTTTAGATGACAATGATTAAAAACTTTAATTTAAAAAGGTATCAGCACATTTTTTTCCAGTTTACGCAGGCTTTAACCATAACTCCCGATTCTCACCTTCACCAGCAACACGCCTAAACTTTACTTTTTAATTTCACACTTACAGACGAGCAGATTTTCGTCATAACGATGCGTATCTCGGAAAGTATGCGATGCTACTTTCGCGAAACTATAATGCATAAGTCAGCAGATAACGTGGTGAAGATGTGACGGTACTTTGATGTTATCTGTACCGTAGTATTGTATTACATGTTGGTGTTGTGAACAATCGATATGGCAGGTGTAATGTTGCTGTAACATGCTAGTGTATATCAAAAAATAAGGGTGCGATTTAAGTGATAGCGTAAACCGTATGGCCAACTTGTTATTTCCATAATTGTACGTTGATTTGCAATTAGCTAATGAATTTTGGAAATAAACTTATTCTCTAATCGCAAAAATAGATAGGTTATAGATTTACACAGCTAGTGACTTTTGTGTGAAGGTGGTTACAATACAATAAGTAAGTATCAAAGTTTTGAATTGAGGCTAAAGATTTGTAAATGTTATTTGTTAATCTAAATATCGAGAATTGTTTGTTTCATAAGATTTGCCACTCTTGTGGCGGTGTTTTTATACCCACGTACTTGTTGCACATACATGGCATTTCTAAAATCGATCTTATAAGTATGTATGTGTGACAAAATATTCAAGATTTGCTTAAAGCCCGCCCAGGCGTTGCAATTATTTAAATTACGCCAAAAGGTCTCAATGTAAGTCTGTTAACGGCCATAATTTAGTTTTTATTGTAAGCTCAGCATTTTATGCTGTCTGATTTTGCTCACAGATTAAGCTGATTTTTTTCATCATGCATAATATTTGTCAGCTTTTAATTAGGCAGATCTAGTTAAGAAAGTTTAGTTAGATAAAAACATCATGTATTTAAGTTTCCTGAAATGCGAAACACATTGCGATCATATGAATACGCTCATATCCTGATCTCATTAAAATATATAACGAAACAGTAATGCCACCAGATAAAGAAACATTTTCATACCCCAGAACATTGAAACACGCAACCTTCTTCCACAGCATTAAGTAATTGAATTAACGACAACCATCTAATAGTCGACACATTAGTCTCTATCACACACACAGATCACTCATTATAAACAATTACTGCACACCTGTACTATAACCATCATATTTAACAAGTGCACCCTGGAGGCACGCAGATGCTTACTATCTTCCACATCTCGCATCATTACAACTGAAAGGCGTGTGAATCGCAATATCATATTCAAAACTCGATTATTTTTACCCATCGAACTAGTTATTACTTTGTTGAAAACTGTAGACCGTATCGATTGCAAGATTCGATACTTTTTTATCGATGTTTCTGTTGACTGAAATTGATGTGTCTTGAGATAGGCATGATAATGCCATCCTCTTTGTCTGTGACAGTGGGTGTGTGTTTAAACTTGTCTAAACCTTGTGGGGTCCATTTGTATCAATTTCTAGGGATCTTATCTTGTGTGTAATCGATTGAAAAAAATCGCATGTGTTCCTTTCAAATTGCAAACTTGGTATAGTTTTGACGTGAAAAATTAACACACTGGACTGTGTTATTTTCGTAATTCATTGAGTTAGGTTAGGTTTTGATTGGGGATTGGGGAATATAAAGAAGTGAAATTTAAGTACGTTTGCCTTAAAAATAATTTAAAAATTATGTTCTTAAAATTTTATTGTAAGTTAAATCGAATTTAACTGCTCTTTACAAGATTACTTGTATATTATGCAAAACAGAATCTATTTTAAGCAGGACATTTCAATAGTATAATTGCTCGTTGAAAACTCTAGATCGATAAGCGATCGTGTCGATTGATATCGATGTCGACGTTTTTATTATCGATACCGAGGTGATATGTGTCAGCGTCTTTTGTAATCGGAATTAACATCAGCCAAGAATTTACTGTAGATTAAAAATGTTAAGAAATTACATGTGTCCGGTTGTTTGTCATTACTTGACAGTAGCATCGCTCAGAGTAATATTTCAATCTATTCAAGTATTTAAGAACCTTAACGATACCTAGATAAATCGAATGGAAGAGCACTCCTAGCGAGATACTTTTCACGTTTTATCTGTCAACATCATCCGCCATATTTAACCAAGAACAATTATTACACCTATTTAGCGCACCAATCATCACCATACCGTTTGCTCTCCTAAAACGATAGGATGGGTTCGATAAACGCTTTTTTTGCCGCCGCGGATGCGTGTTCCCGCCCGCTAATTTGCGTCTATATCGTAAACTACGCGGAGCGTTTATACCGCACCGCGCGAGTGGCGACAGAAATGTCGACACATTACCAACGACCTAACGAGCCGACTCGCTACCAGTGACGTGACTTGTTATCGATGAAAAGTGCGCTATGAATATGAATTTATTTCGACGCTTCTGAAATATAATCGGCTGCTATCTTGATGTATAATGTGAATTATTAAACTGCACAGCATGGTTTCGCACGCTATATTTTTATGATTTGCTGTCTGGGTTGGAGGTAGGTATGAGTTTTGTGTTTTGAAGGAACAAAGAATATGGCTGAAAGCATGCAGAATGATGCAATGCAAAAAGTGGCAGTATAGGCTATTGCTTGTTTTGCGACAACGCAAGCATACACATCTATTTAATTTCATTGTTTTTCACTGTTTGAAGAGCAGTTGCATCCTTAAACTTCACATCCTTTGTAATTCCAATACATCAACCGATTAACTATCAAGATGCTATCATAAAGACTACTATTTTGAAGCGCCATAAAACATGTTTGACTTAAAAACATGCTGAAATATTTTAAAATGACATACAACATAGACCGGTCCTATCGTTTCACGTTTGTTCGCGACAGACGCATCCGTGCGCCGCGAGTGCAAAATCATAATGCCTGAGTGTTCGTGTATGCGCGTAACTATTTATACTCTAACAATTTTGTGATGAGGGTAATGAGCAAAAAGTGCCGTGAGCCGCGCCAAGGTATGTTTTTCACGTGCACCCTCCTTCTAAATTGTTATAGAATTGTGTTCAGATTTTGATAGTGATTTAATTTGTAAATTATAGCGTTTTTTGATACCAAATTGTAATAGTCTTGTAGCGGTAACCTTAACCTACATAATTTTGTATAATAAACCTAATAGTTCTGCCGTTTAAAGCCTGATTTACCTATGAAAACATTTCTCGATAGTAAAAATCCTAGACTTTCATTAGTGAAATAGTGTTTAACTGAAAGCCTAGGTTTCATTGTATACAAAATAACTTAATTTATAGAAATATTGTTAATAGTTTAAGTTATAGAGCAATAAATAATGTCTGTGCTTTGACTTTCATTTCACATGCAAATTAACAATACTAGGGCTTAGGTCACATTGTTAGGATTACTATCGCCAGATAGCCCATGAAATGCCCTAACACACACTGCCTTTCGTATCGAGATACCCCCCATAGTTTGTTTTTTATCTCGAGATAATCTTCACATAAGGGCCGATTTCACATAGTTTTTTATAGTTATTCGGTTATAGTATTTCAGCCCTGAAGGTATGCAGGGTGTGTGTGGTATAGTTCAGTAGCGCACTTCATGGGGCGTCTGACGCTATGTGTCCTGTAATGATATCATGTACCAATTGTTTGTAATACGGCTGTTAAATTGAAAGGTCAATAAAACTGAGTTGGTCGGAGGGACGAGAAATCGAGGTGCTCGTCACGGTAAAGTTTCGAGCTCATTCGGTGCGCAAGCGCCGCCGTACAAATCGTAGTCATCGGTATGGATTTTTTGATAGTGTAACAAGTAAATAGTGAAAAGTAAATAGTGTAATTGTAGTATGGTAAGTGCGTCGAAGCTCGTCCCTTCAAGACTCCTGAAAAATATATGAAGACTTATTATTTCACCGGCATCCCTGAACCTATAGTAGCAGAGAGCCTAAAACCCGTCTAAACGTATTCTTGTTTCTGAAATTCCTGTTTCTCGCCACATCGTAAATACAGTCCACTCGCCCAGACGTCCAAGAACCAGCGACCGACGGGGCGTCAACGTCTCGAAGCCACCCCATAGTACCTGCTTCTGAGCTACGTCCGTCCCGCACATCTGTTTGGTCCTTGCGACCCGGATCGCCTGGGAAGCGAGCCAGGAACTTCAGCTGAAGATACTGAAGAGTTGTAAACAGCAAGTATGCCTGTGACAAGATCGCAAGGAAGAGCCGCTCAAGCCTGGATCATCGACGCCAGACCGGGCCGCCGCACACCCCCCATCGTGCACGACCAGCCGCCGTTCTCTCCAACCACCACCGAGGGGAGTGAGCAGCCCCCCCCTCCCCCGAGGGGGGGTGAAGACCTACCCTGCCCCGCAGCTGTGAGGGGAAGTGAGGCGCCGCCCTGCCCCCCTGCCCCGCGGGGGGGTGAAGACCGACCGCGCCCCCCTACCCCGCGAGGGGGTGAAGAGCGACCAGCGCCGTCGTCGTTGATGCAGACTGAAGCGTCGTCATCACTGAGGCCGCCTGGAACCAGTGCTGAAGAATATAGTTCAGGAGGAACACTGAAGGCTTGCGACAAGACATACAACCGAGCTGTACCGTTGACTACCCGGGTTGACGCCCGTACCGAACTTAAGGCACCGTCGCACAGATCGACGGCATCAAATAGAAAAATTAGAAATGCGCGTGAAGACTTATTGAAGATTAAGTTGGAGCTAGCGCAAATAGCACTTCAGAGGGCCGAGGAAGAATCGGACGACGATTATATGGACGATAGAAATTCCAATGAAGAGTACATCCGTTCCTGGTTGGAGGAAGCTCCGGAACCAGACCCGCAGGACGCCGCCGCTGAGGGAGGACATAGACCACCAGATACCCTGGACCTGCCCGAGCCCCCCCCCTCCGCGGTTATAGTGAATCCGGTCCTGCGTGGAATAAGTACTGCTCCTGGAAGAGACGCCGCCGCCGAGGGAGGACATAGACTGCCGGGTACCCTGGACAAACCAGAGCCCCCCCCCTCGAAGACCATCGATACTGAAGCCCTTTCATCAATGAAGAAACCAGTTGAAGATACCGCAGGGGGTGAAGGGCTCCGTCCGTTTATCACGGAACTCACCTCCGCCATCGCATCGCTAGCCGGCAATAGAAGCGAAGAGAAACCGGTGTACCACAACCCTGCTGCATCGAAAGTCATCATGACGCTGCCGAACTTTAGTGGATTGCATACAGAATGGCTATCGTTCCGCGCCATCTATGAGACAACGCGACCATATTTCAACGATGTGGAAAATACGGCGAGGCTGAGAAGAAGCCTGCGAGGAAGAGCGCTTGACACAGTTAGTTCCGAGCTTATCGGCAACGCCAGGCCAGATGACATCATGAAGGAGTTGGAGCTTCAGTTTGGCCGCCCCGACTCAATAGCGCAAGCGGAGACAGACAGACTGCGCGGGCTGCCACGCTGCGGAGAAGCACCGAAGGACATCTGCACTTTCGCCAGCCGTGTACGAAGTGGCATCGTCACACTGCGAGCGCTGAAAAAGGAACACTACCTCATGAACGCCGAGCTTATGCGCATCCTCACAGAGAAGCTGCCGAACTCGCTACGTGTACAGTGGTACAAGACATATACTGAGAAGTACCAGTCAACGCCGGACTTGGGTCTCTTCAGCGACTTCATCACCGAACAAGCTCGCTACTGCAGCGCGTTTGCACCGCCTGAAAACATCAGTGAAGCTACTGGACTTAGACGTGTGACGCAGAGAACACACACCACTATAGACAAGAAGCCCGCATCGAAGTGCCGCATCTGCGAGATGGATGGACACCGATCGCTAGACTGCCACAAGTTCGTGAAGGCTTCTGCGGACAAGAAGTGGGAACTTGCCAAGCAGCACAACCTGTGCTTCCGCTGCCTGCGCCATCGTCAGCACGGACACAGATGTCAGAAGAAGAGATGTGGAATCGAGGGCTGCACAGCATCACACCATCATCTGCTTCACTACAAGAAGAAGGCGAGCACTACTGAAGTCGCACAAGAAGCACAAGAAATAGTCGCAAGTTCACGCAACCACACAAATCAAGCGTTCCTGAAAATCGTTCCGGTGCAACTGTCCGGACCGGCGGGAGAAGTGCGCACCTACGCACTGCTGGATGACGGCTCAACCGTGTCACTGATTGACGAAGAGCTAGCAGACATGATCGGTGCAGAGGGACCAGTCGAGCCGATGAAGATAGGCGCCATCAGCGACGTGACTATCGACACGCCCACGTCGAAGAGAGTTGACCTCACGCTATCGACCTGCCATAGGAAGAAGATACCCTTCAGGGCGCGCACCATACCACGCCTGCACCTGTCGCCGCAGTCAATCAGCAAGGATGACATCGCTGACTGCAAGCACCTGTTCGACCTGGCAGATCAGCTGACGTACAACGCAGGGACGCCGAAGATTATCATCGGGCAAGACAACTGGCATCTGCTCCTAGCAACAGACATCAGAAGAGGGCCCCAGCATCAGCCGATAGCATCGTTAACTCCCTTGGGCTGGGTGCTGCACGGTGCCCGCACTAGGATTCTGGGACAGCAGGTGCACTACGTCAATCAGCTGAACAGCGCCGAGGAAAGCATAGACAAGCAACTTCGTGAATACTTCGCACTCGAGTCACTCATCATCAACCCGTGCCGACCAGCTTCTGACCCGGAGAAGAGAGCGGAAGATATATTACAACGCAGTATAGTACAGCTGGAAGATGGACGTCTTCAGACTGCGTTGCTATGGAGGAGTGACGAGATACAGATGCCGGACAGCTACGCGACTGCGATGAATAGACTCGTATCAATAGAGAAAAAACTCGACAAGAATCCTGCTCTGAAGACTAGATATATGGCGCAGATGGATTCACTAATAGGAAAGGGCTACGCAGAGAAAGCGCCCCTTGAACGTACACCGGGAAGAACGTGGTACCTGCCGCACTTCGACGTCTTCAACCCTATGAAACCGGAGAAGCTTCGTATAGTTCACGACGCAGCAGCGAAGACAAGAGGGATGTCACTGAACGACTACCTGCTCACGGGTCCGGACTTGCTGCAGTCACTGCCCGGCGTGATGATGCGATTCCGACGTCACCGCGTCGCCGTCTCCGGAGATATCACTGAAATGTTTATGCAGGTGAAAGTAAAGCCAGAAGACAGAGACGCTCTCCGATATCTGTGGCGAGGAGAGCGGCGGGAGGGGGCGCCGGAAGAGTACCGAATGACGTCAATAATATTCGGCGCAGCAAGTTCACCGTGTACAGCAATATTCGCTAAGAACTGGAATGCTAAACGCCATGCGAACGAACATCCAGAAGCAGTAGAAGCAATAGTCAAGAATCATTACATGGACGATTACCTGGATAGCTTCAGAAGTATAGAAGAGGCGACGCACACAATCAAGATAGTACAAGAAATACATAGTAAAGCGCGCTTCGACCTAACGAAATGGGTATCCAACAGCGAAGAAGTGCTGCGTGAATTGGTACCGGGCCAAGAAACAACACAGATTGTTAATCTTGGAAATATAGAAAACACAGAGAAAGTACTCGGCGTGATATGGAAGCCACACACAGACGAGCTGAGCTTCAACTTAAAACTCGCGCGCCTACCTACTGGCCTGCTCGACAAGGAAACGCCCACCAAGAGAGAGGCGCTCAAGATAGTTATGTCGCTGTATGACCCGCTGGGCCTCGCCTCACCTATAACAATCAGGGCGAAACAAATACTGCAAGAAGCCTGGAGGCGGGGAGTCGACTGGGATCAACCTCTCGATGAAGAACTATCAAGCCAGTGGAGGGCGTGGATAAGTCATCTCGAACAGCTGAAGAACGTAAACATACCGCGCTGTTATCCTGGGTACAGCGAGGCTACAGAAATACAAGTACACGTGTTCACCGACGCCAGTGAGAAGGCCTACGCTACAGCGGTGTACTGGAGGTCAACGACCCGTGACAACAACGTGCACGTCAGCCTCGTCATGGCAGAGTCGAAGAGTGGCGCTGGGTGCCTACAAAAAGCAACATAGCCGACGCCGCCACCCGCGACGTCCCGACGCACTTTCATACCGACCACGAGTGGTACTGCGGCCCTAAGTTCCTCTACGACGACCCATCGACATGGCCGACCGAGTCACCAGCTGACAGTCAACCGACAGGCGAGGAAAAAACAGTCACGCTCATACAAGCAGGCGCAACAAACCTCATAGACGTCGTTCCCGACCCCGCTCGATTTTCAAGGTGGGAGCGATTGCTGCGCGCCACAGCCAGAGTACTACAGTTTATATCGTTATGTAGAAAACAACATACAGAAAAAACGTTCTACAAGCGAACAAGGAAAAACAAAGAAAACGATCCTGATTGGTCGAGAGCGGTGCGAGCGCCCCGCGCGCCCGCCGAAGCTGCGCGCGCCCAAATATACACACGCAAGTTTATTATATTGGACGCGACATACATTCAAAGAGCAGAGAAGCTGTTAGTTCGTGTGGTGCAACAGGAAGCCTTTAAACAAGAAATAGCCAGTCTCGAGAGCAACAAAACAGTCGCAAGTAGTAGCCGGCTGTACCCGCTGCGCATAGAACTAAACGACGGAGTTATAGTACTGCGAAGCCGCATAGCTGCTGTAGATAAAGTCGCTAAAAGCGTGAAGAGTCCACCTGTGTTAGACGGCGATCACCGTATTACACAGCTATATATAGACTGGACACACCGTAGTCTACAACACAGCGGCACCGAGCTCGTCGTGAATGAGGTCAGACAGCACTACTGGATTGTGCGCCTGCGCCCGACAGTCAAGCAAGTCATCGCGCGCTGCCTGCACTGCCGCATACGTCGCGCGCGCGCGCCGACGCCGGCAACCGGCGACCACCCGAAGACACGCCTAGCTCATCACCGCAGGCCGTTCACATACACCGGGCTTGATTATTTCGGCCCGCTGTCAGTCACCGTCGGTCGTCAGCATCATAAGCGATACGTGGCGCTGTTCACGTGTCTCACAACGAGGGCAGTTCACCTCGAGATCGCGCACAGCCTCAGCGCGGACTCAGCTGTGTTGGCGCTGCGCAGGTTCGCAGCGCGACGCGGCTGTCCCACCGAAATCTACTCCGACAACGGCACCAACATGCACGGTGCTGACCGTGAGCTGCGTGAGGCCTGCCAGGAGGAGGCCAGCCGACGCGGCATCGCCTGGCGCTTCATCACGCCTTCCGCGCCTTTCATGGGAGGCGCCTGGGAGCGCTTAGTGCGGTGCGTTAAGACCGCGCTAGGCGCCACGCTGCACGAGCGCCACCCACGCGAGGAGGTCCTCGCGACGCTGCTCTGCGAGGTCGAGTACGTCGTCAACAGCCGGCCGCTCACCCACGTATCTGTGAGCGGCGACGACGACGAGTCCATCACACCGAACCATTTCCTGCTGGGCGGCTCGGCACGCCTGCCGAGCCCCGGCACGTTCGACGAGCGAGACATCGACAGCAAGAAGCACTGGCGGCGCGCCCAGATACTCGCCGACATGTTCTGGCGCCGCTGGGTGCGCGAGTACCTGCCCGAGCTCCAATACCGGCGGGAGCCGCACGCCCGCGGCCCCGCGCTGCAGCTGGGCGACCCCGTCCTCATCGCCGACGGCAACCTGCCTCGCAACACCTGGCCGCGAGGCCGGGTCGTGGCCGTCTACCCGGGCGCTGATGGTGAAGTTCGGACCGCTGACGTGCGCACCGCAGGTGGCATACTAAAGCGTCCGACGAAGAAACTCGTGCCGCTGCCTAAGTAACCGGGCAGTGCGGCATCACCGGCGTCGCGGCGCCCTGGCGCTATCACTGCGCCGTCGCTCACCGGAGATGCGGCATCGCTGCGAGCCAGAGCTACGAGTCATCGCTACGGGTCAACGCTTCGAGTCCCTACATCGTGTCATCGTGTCATCGTGTCATCGTTTAATAGACTAAATAGTGATAGTGAAAGTGAAAGTGATAGTGCCTACGCTCTGCCGCACGGCGGGAGAGATGTTCGCGACAGACGCATCCGTGCGCCGCGAGTGCAAAATCATAATGCCTGAGTGTTCGTGTATGCGCGTAACTATTTATACTCTAACAATTTTGTGATGAGGGTAATGAGCAAAAAGTGCCGTGAGCCGCGCCAAGGTATGTTTTTCACGTGCACCCTCCTTCTAAATTGTTATAGAATTGTGTTCAGATTTTGATAGTGATTTAATTTGTAAATTATAGCGTTTTTTGATACCAAATTGTAATAGTCTTGTAGCGGTAACCTTAACCTACATAATTTTGTATAATAAACCTAATAGTTCTGCCGTTTAAAGCCTGATTTACCTATGAAAACATTTCTCGATAGTAAAAATCCTAGACTTTCATTAGTGAAATAGTGTTTAACTGAAAGCCTAGGTTTCATTGTATACAAAATAACTTAATTTATAGAAATATTGTTAATAGTTTAAGTTATAGAGCAATAAATAATGTCTGTGTCTGTGTGTTCATTTCACATGCAAATTAACAATACTAGGGCTTAGGTCACATTGTTAGGATTACTATCGCCAGATAGCCCATGAAATGCCCTAACACACACTGCCTTTCGTATCGAGATACCCCCCATAGTTTGTTTTTTATCTCGAGATAATCTTCACATAAGGGCCGATTTCACATAGTTTTTTATAGTTATTCGGTTATAGTATTTCAGCCCTGAAGGTATGCAGGGTGTGTGTGGTATAGTTCAGTAGCGCACTTCATGGGGCGTCTGACGCTATGTGTCCTGTAATGATATCATGTACCAATTGTTTGTAATACGGCTGTTAAATTGAAAGGTCAATAAAACTGAGTTGGTCGGAGGGACGAGAAATCGAGGTGCTCGTCACGGTAAAGTTTCGAGCTCATTCGGTGCGCAAGCGCCGCCGTACAAATCGTAGTCATCGGTATGGATTTTTTGATAGTGTAACAAGTAAATAGTGAAAAGTAAATAGTGTAATTGTAGTATGGTAAGTGCGTCGAAGCTCGTCCCTTCAAGACTCCTGAAAAATATATGAAGACTTATTATTTCACCGGCATCCCTGAACCTATAGTAGCAGAGAGCCTAAAACCCGTCTAAACGTATTCTTGTTTCTGAAATTCCTGTTTCTCGCCACATCGTAAATACAGTCCACTCGCCCAGACGTCCAAGAACCAGCGACCGACGGGGCGTCAACGTCTCGAAGCCACCCCATAGTACCTGCTTCTGAGCTACGTCCGTCCCGCACAACGTTGTTAAAATAAACAAAACTTGGAGTACATCGGTCGCTAACAAATCGGCTTGTTATCAGCCGATCGGTGGCTATAAGTCGTGGCGTCGCATCGATAAATATCGATATAAAGTATCGACACCAGTCGCTGACGACACGCGAACTCGCACAACACTAATTCACGGGTTGACACGCGACTGTCATGGTGTACTCGCGATATCAGTTTGTGTGCTGGTTAGTTGGGGAGCTGGGGATTATTATAATATTTAATCACAGATACACATGAGCTTATGCGTACCTATCGAAAACAACTGATAGTTTCTTCATTTAATTTGATTATTAATTATCTCTAATTATCTGTAAGAGCTATTATTTTTATATTACCTTTTAATTTAATTATGATTAATATAATCAAAACTGTTGGTTAAGTACGACCAAGTAATAATAAAAGATGTTCATAAAGTTTTGACCTACATAAAAAACCCGAAAGATCCGCTAACTTATCCTTATTTAAAATCGTTATAGTATTCAAGAAGGTCTGATAACTCATGTGCAAAGTTGAAGGTTAAAACCTTGTCACCACATGCAAATTGTTGCGGTTAATACGATATTTTTACCGAATCGATGGTCATTCTTTCGTAACAATAGTGAAACTGTGAGTCACAAACTCACGAATTCTAAATCGTACTTGCGCAGGTGAGGTATGACACATTGCGTTTGGTGGTCCATACAAATAGAAATACCTATATTTTTAATTATAACTGTGACTGTGACTCTTTGCAAAGTGCTGTTAAGTCTTCTAATTTAGCTAGACGTGACTAGGCTGAGTCATCATCATCTGCCTTTTCTTAAGGTATATTGTGGTCAGCTTCTAGTCTTCCAAACCGCATCAAGCTCTGCTTATCATCGACAAACCATTGTGGCCGTTCCTCAGCCACCCATAGCCATGAATTGGTCCTTGTTTATTGTTTACACCTGCATATTCTCTATTAAGCTCCGCTTTTGAGACCCTATAAACAATGAAAACAAACAGTCCGACAATAAACCGTATTGTAACACCTCTAAGTAAACCAACGAAGTCCATAATCTAGGAGTGGTTTCCTCACAATAGTCGCGAGATCTGACCCCGCGACCCGATCGCCATTCAACGCCACATAATCACGTAAATATCACCCACAGAAGCTTTGAAATAAACCTGCGTAGACAAAAGTAAACTCGAACTTATTTCATACGAACCCTTAGGACTGATCACGCTTGCCTCGGAGGTGTCTCGACCATCCCAGTACGACTCACAACTACCGTTCAATGACGTCATCAGACAAAGACAGACATACACCAACGACATAAGAAAGAAAAGGACAGCTAGCAGATAAAAACAACATACCAAATACGGTGATCACATGTGACTAAATATCCCTATAAGTGACGATACCAAGTAATTATTGATACGAAATTTTCGCAGTTTTATCGTTTTATGTATAGAATCCATTTTAAAGTATGGCCGCGGTGATTTTTCGCAACGCGTTGCGCAGGAGTGCACGTTTTCGACACATGTGGTGTGCGCATGTGTGCGTAAGAAGATGTACTGCGTATGTTGGTCTCCGTTAGAGGTTTTTTCGTGAAGAAAACCTACAGGTCGGGTTTTCTAGCGGTGGTCTTGTTATTGTCATAATGTTGTTTAGAAATCTTCACACTTCTGTTTACTTATTGGGTGAACCATTCATCAATCCAATTTTACGAATTACGTAAGCTATGTAATAGATGAATTTTATTTTCACTTCTGCCTTTGTCACTTCAATATTTTTAGATACAGTACTTGTTTGTTAGTCCTGTTCCTTTCTTAGTCCTGTTGGGATTTTATTTACGCTTCGTAAGGTCATTGATCAGTTTTCTATTTCTAATGACTACTGTTCGACTGAAGTAAACTCTCATTACAGTATCATCTTCATCATTCTTTTGACCACATTTATTATTTGGGGTAAACGGCGTACCATACCTTCTTCGTTCCCAAGTAAGACCTTGCAACCGTATCATCTTACACACGATCTACCTTCATTACACTATATTAATTAAAATGTATCCCGTCCAGCTCTTCATCATGCTCTTAAGAAATATAAATTTCCACCTGAAGGTGAAGGTTATGAGAGTAAGCTATCAGAATATGTATCTATGTTACCGTGACAAGTCCCAATCAATTGGCAATGAACCCTGGCTGGTCACACCGATCTTGTAGATGTAGATCATACCTGGTTACTGTAATTATAACGGGGGAAAGATATAAGTTAATGTTTCTGAACATAAATATACTGAGAATAGTTTTATGCTAAACTGCAAACGTGTCTGATAGAGTTTTTTAATTAGAAGATTGGAATAATGTATTTTTGGGCCAATTTGGGATTCATATATCCTTAAAACGCCAAGATTTAAGTACCATTATCTAGTTAGGTAATCTTACTATAGAGTAGATCTAAAGAATTGAGAACCTCCATTTTTACCAGACTTCCCCAAAAAGGAGGATTACAAGGATGGTTCTCAATTCAGAACTCGTTTAAACATAGCCTGTGAAGGCTATGTTAAAAATCACGGATTAGTCTACAATGAGAAGAAAAGTGTAGTCATGGTCTTTGAAGCTGGTGGTCGATGTTTGAAAACAATACCTCCTGTGAGGTTGAATGGTACGGTTCTGCAGAGGACCTATAATTTTAAATATCTTGGTCATATATTGACCTCCAACTTAAAAGATGATCTAGATATTGAGAGGGAAAGAAGGGCGCTGTCGGTCCGAGTTAACATGATTGCTCGCAGGTTTGCTCGTTGCAACGTAGCTGTCAAGCAAACTTTATTCCGTGCTTATTGTACCTCTTTTTACACGTGCAGCCTGTGGACATCATTTACTCAGAAATCGTACAGCGCCATTCGAGTACAATATAATAACGCGTTCCGGGTCTTAATGGGGCTGCCTCGCTTCTGCAGCGCATCAGGGATGTTTGCTGAAGCTCGCATTGACTGCTTCTACGCAACAATGAGGAAAAGATGCGCGTCCCTGGTGCGCCGTGTGCGGGACAGCCCCAACACCTTACTGCGCTGTATAGCGAGTAGACTCGACTGCCTGTATATGAATCACTGCTGCAGACTTTCCACTTCGGTGATAGACCTGCAGTGGTGATTTGATACAGGCAGTTATCTTAGGTTAGGATGCTTTGTTTTGGAATTTACTAACATAGTAATTAAGTAAAATTGTTACTAACAAAATGAGTCATGGTCACTTGAATAAATGAATTTAATATATAATATATAATACAACACGTGTAACCATTTCAGTGAATATGGCTAAAATAATCGAACAATACTTACGCATCCTTCCTAAACCTACGGTGAACTTTGCAAGCAAGTTATCAATAATCTAACTTGTGAACCAGTCAAACAAAGCGGGGAACATCTTAATAATGATCTTCTACAAGTTATAATTGCAGTAGTTCAGCAAACAAACAGCCGGTTATCTCAAGCTATTATCTTGCTTTATAGTCATAAATTGAGATTTTAAATGTTCGGCGTGAGGTACACTGGCGTTTGTTAGTGAACGAATATTATGTATGCAACTTTTATGGAAATATTTAAGTATGTGGTCTAGTTTCAGTATAGTCTAGGATTGAAAAAAGCAACATTCACTTGACCTAATCTACATACTTGATGATTCTCCGGTCTTTACGGTCTTAATGTCAACATTTACTATGGCACACATTGTTGTTATCAGATACAAAGTTAAAAACTTCATATAACGCACTTACGATAATTAGTTCAGAAAAGTAAAAGAATAAATATCTGCAACATATTAGTCAGCTGCTTCATATCCATATCCAACTGGCAACATAAAAACACAAACTTATTGTTATGTTGGCAACATAAAGTTGTGAGTGCACACCCGGCTTTATGCCCTAGGCGCCGTTGAGACCGTATCTTTTAGATCTACGCGCATGCGTACTAACATTAGCACTGTTTATTACTTAGCTCACCGATATCATACTTAGATTTCACTTAGCACTTTATACTGACAAGCGAAAACTCACCTAACCACATAAATCAGAAGGTCCAAACTTCTCTGGCTTCAACAAAAACGTTTAAACATTTTGGTTATCACGTCGAAGCCTATTGATTTAAACAGATAGGATAAAATTGCTTTTGTCTCTTTTTAACGCGTAAGTGTTACGTAGTTTTATCTCTTTCGTCTAAGAAAATCTATTTGCAATGTTGGATATCTGGTCTCAAATCTTAGTGTCCAAATGTGATTTATTGGTACAAATATGTGAAGGCTGGTATCTGAATTGCGTTAAAGATCTTTTCTGTATTCTTGGTAACTAAATAATTTTATTATCAGCTAATATCGAATGAATTTTACGAAGTATTATTGTTTATTGAGAGATTTAATCGTTGAGATTCTCCACTTAAAACTTTTGTATTTAGTCATCCAGTCTTATCTTATAATTTCTTACAAATGTTGATAGAACTACAATATTAATAAATGAAACTTATTCATTTAATTCTTGACTACTAGAAACTGCTTTTGGTTCCTAATTGTTTCAAGTCTGTCTTATTGCAGAATTAATGGATATCAATCGCCACCGCTCCATTAATTCTACCTATAACGAGTCTATCATTTCCTCAATGTTTATTTATATTGTCTCCAACATCCGCATCACAGTTCAACACTCCCTTATCAGATTCATCATAATCATCAGACTTCAGATCAAAATCTTCCCCCTACATCCCCCAATCAGTGTCACAAAATGAAACCAGTCCATTCACTATATTACCAAGCGTTAGTGATACAATTTCCACTGTGGGAACGAGATGAAGTTATGTATCTTCTATAGGCCCATCTTTGTCTGTACTACTGAAATCTGGATCACTAAGATTTTATAATATCCCAGTTTTATTTAAACTAAGTATAATCTATGGTTTTGCACGCATCCTGAGGGAAGCATTACCGCGTTCAGCTCAAAAGTATCCTACAACTGTTTGAAGAGTTATATCTGATTCTATATCAGTTCAGCGGTTTTAGCGTGGTTTCACACTTAAGCTGATTCCATTTCCACCTAAAAAGTATCCTACATCCCCCAGGATACCATCTAACTCCATACCAAAATCTACCTTAATCAGTTCAGCGATGTTACAGTGAGAGTAACAAACAGTCCAAATAGACATACCAACTTTCGTACTTATAATATCAGTGAATATTGATATTAATATCCCGTAACAAGTGAATAGGATTGACAGGTAACCAGACCCGTTCGGTTATCGCTTCATCGACGGACAGGTGTACAAGGAAACCCTGACAACTGAACCGCGGTTATGTGAATGAATTATAAATAAATTTAATATATGTAGGTACACGAAAGTTGTGATCTGGTTGAGGGTTTCGGAGAAAGGGCGAAATTGAAAAAGTTGTGAAAAATAAGAAAAAAAATAATTTTAATTGACGAAGTAAAAATAATTTTGAATATGTTTACTTGGTGTGGTGAATATCGTTTGTACGTATATATGTTTCTAAATAACTGTCAAATTTGAAGTCAAATCGGAACAATCAATTCAATACATGATGTGTGCGATCGAAAATCCACTTCGCAATATAAAAGTTTTTTTTGTGCAAATTATATAAATCCAAAATACTTGAAATTCATTTTGACGAACGCAATAAGTCGCCGTTGTTCTGAGCTTTTTGATGTCCAACGTGAGGGGTCAAAGATCGACACAGTGCAACAACAATGATATGCCAAGTGGAGCAATGAAATGTCACAAAGCGACGGATCTAAATAACGTCTACGTTCAAACGAACTGATTGAATTTAGCATTAAGTCGTAACTAAATTTTTCCTCTTTAAAATACTGCCGTGTCTTTAAACTAATTATTTAGGGTCAACGTTTGACCTCCTGGCCTTTTTTGATAGACTAAATTTTCCTCCTATATTTTAATTAGGATAATAGATAATGATTCGGATGGCACGTTTAACTGTAGGTCCCGGCTGTCATTGAACATCCTTGGCAGTTGTTACGGGTAGTCAGAAGCCAGTAAGTCTGACACCAGTCTAACCAAGGGGTATCGGGTTGCCCGGGTAACTGGGTTGAGGAGGTCAGATAGGCAGTCGCTTCTTGTAAAGCACTGGTACTCAGCTGAATCCGGTTAGACTGGAAGCCGACCCCAACATGATTGGGAAAAAGGCTCGGAGGATGATGATGATTAATTAGGATAATAAAAATTGCTGAAGCTCCTTGGAGTATTTTCTCATATTTACAAATAATACCTACTGATCTATATTTTACAGCTGTTAGGACCTAGATAACTTTTTAAGAATAAACACCAAAACCGATTATTTCATCATCATCATCATTTCCCTTATAGCTAATATATTTGGCGTCAGCGCAGCGTCTCTCAAAAGAGAGCGAATAACACCAAAAAATATGCAAAAAAATATTTTCAACACATTCCACCTGAAGAAAAAAAATCCACACTTATCAAAATCAGATCTAGCCATCTGTACGCAACGTCAAAAAGACAGTCACGTACTTTAAGTTGATGTGTGCGAATGTCCGCTGACCCCGGCGAGAGATATCGATAAATGGGGCACGCGCGGCCGAGATAACGCGCGGACGGGGCGCGTCGTGACGTCACTTCCTTGTCGGCGCGTGCGCCGCTCTAGTAAATGTGAGGTGCAAGTTGGGGGAGTTAGCGGGTGTGGATGTTGTATTTTGACTTCGATATTAAGGATGAGGTTAAGTACCCAATTATGGGATGAAATTAATCTACTCGTACATATTTAGGTAAACCAGAATGAGGTTTTTATATTATATGTAGTAGTGCTATAAATGTAACGTGAAATAACGTATTAAAAGTTTAAAGTGAATCCTGGAACAGATTTCAGTTTTAAAATATGTCAAAGTTATTTTATAAAAGCTCAAAATTCCACGAAAAACCGATAGATACGGATACACCACAGCCTGCTTCCTCAAAGCCTATTTATTCACCCATGACTTGAACCACACAACCAACGCGAGGCCGCATCGCTTCCGCCACTATACCAAACACAAAACACCACATATCCATCTTATTTCTTAGACAATAAGGGGGAAAATGCAATAACAAAATTGTAACTTTAAGTTAGTGTACGTTTTTCAAGCGGCGTCGTTTAAAAGAGTTCAACGGGGTGCCTTGAGGATGTCCGTTTGGCTTAAACTAGAATCTTAGTAAACATGCGTTTAGGTGTATAACTGGTATTTTCTATCGGTTTTTGTGATTGTAGAAATATTCTCAGGTACTTCCTTAACACTTAGGTAAGGCGAGGCTCCTCTAGTATGTAGTAATTAAAGATCAAGGGCTTGGAAAATACCTACATTTTAAGTAATGGGAAAAGCTGCATTTGATTCTAGAATTCTAGATGATTTTATGCAACACTAGCCGTTTTTCCGCAGTTTCACCCGTGTTCCGTGGGGATTACAGCCCGTACCGGGATAAAATATGACCTATATTACTCGGGATTTGTGTAACGAACAAACAAACCAGAATAAACCTCTATATTATATTAGTGTAGATTAATCCTTAAAATCTTTCAATAATAACATAAAAATATTAACTCTTCCGTTGTAAACTGAAAAACACTGGCTTCAACCAATTTATCTACAGTCAAAAACGTTGTAACCAGAATGCAATCCATTTGCGTCCGAACCGTTTTTGTTCGAGTCGTAGATTGGATTACACGAACATACATACAACGGAAAATTGCATATTGACCCGATATTGATTGATTGGAGTAGTCCGAGCTGCCCAAATATAGTGCAGCTTGAAATATTGCCTATCCGAGCTATTGTGTTTACATGAATGTCCGCAGTGTCAGACAGTTATAACAGAAAAAGTTGTAGGAATAAGCGTTTCGTAAGCTGAAAAATAAAAGCGATAGTAAGTAGGAATAAAATTAATCATCCATATAGACTGGATAGAAAAGTTGACGGGAAAATCAATTATTATAACTGGGAAAATTATAAGACCTCAAAACAATTTTGAGGTCTTATAGTGCAAAAGTCTTATAGTGTATCGTTGTAGATCCTTTTTCAAATTTAATAGTCGTTCACGCATATTTTTTTTATTATTTACAAGTTTATAAAAGGTATTATTTGTATTATTTGTAAAAAATTGTATAAGTATATGTTTATTGTATATATTTTTTTTTATCTTACGTTATTAATTACAAAAAGTTCTCCGACGCATTTGAGTACAGCCTTTTCGATTATCCTACAAACACCAACGTTATTTACGTAGATTTCATATTTATTACACACCAACCAACGGTTACCGGTGGTTCAATTAAACCGTGGGATATACCGGCCAATTCGGCTGGGCATTAAAAATCAATTACCCAAGGCGCCCGCGGCTTCTCTGTTCATGATTAATATTGATATGAAAATATACTACAGTGACCTTCTGACCGATGACTAGACGGTGTAAACAAGTCAGGAAGAATATTTAATGCATAATAATTGTCTGGCTATGAAACTACTGGTATTAAATTCGGGCTATGTGATGTATGGATGATGTGGCAATTGATTTTTTGTGATATTTCGAGAATATCTGTATTGAAAGCTGTTTGACGGTTTTGTCTATGATATATTTTTTAAAGTGTTAAAGTGGATTTACCAATATGAAATAAGGAAAAAGTAAGTTTGCTTGTCCATCGGTGGCGCTTGAGAACGGACGTGTTACTTTTTATCTGTTGAAGGAAATTAGTTCCCATAGGATGCGGTTAACAGCGAGTTTATTCGTGTGAAAATCATAGCTGATTGAGTAGCAATTTTCACAAATTACCCTTTTTGAAAGTAAGTCTTTAAATAGTATTTCTTCTAAAATTTCTAAGTACTTAATACATGATAAAGGATGACACATGATCACATTTACATATACGATGATTTATTTATATTCTTTCGGCACGTGCATCAAATACCGCTAGGTAGGTATATAGCCTTCAACGGCTTGTGATCTGTTTCTCAGAATGCTGATGACGCTCCAGATTTTACTCAGATATATCGATCAGTTAGGGGTCCTCAACATTTTCCAAATACTAAGTATATGTTATTAAGATTAATGCTGAACTGTTTTATATTTTATCAAATTAACAATGATGGTAGGCATCGGTCACAGCCAGATACTGATATGAAATAAACGTAACTTTTTCTTTGTCTATGGTTATAACGCTGCAGTCCAAAAATATATAGTGTACTTGAAATAAATAAATTTCTTTGAACGTGTATGTAAAGAGATCGTTTACTGAAATACATTGTGCAGAGAAAACAGCAACTTCATTACGTAAGAGGATTATCTTAACAGAAAGCGTGTAATTTAATCGTCTTTTATTACAAGAATCGAATCTCTTGAAAATGTTTGCGATCCCGCATTGATCGCGCAAATCTGAGCCGTGTCGGATTGCATTACAATCAGCGATCATTATTTTAAACATTTACTTTGACAGGTCAAAGTACGGAGGTCACATCGAATGATCTTGATACTGTCACTAGAACAATGTAAGTATCATAAGTTCCTTTGGTTTTCATCCTTTGGAACATTTTTGGTTTTCCGAAATGTGAACTCCAAAGCATTGTAAAGGAAAGTCACATGTCACATCAAGTTTTAAGACACGTAGTCGGCAGACTTTTTGTGCCACCGCAAAAGTAAAACGCTCTGCAACCAACAAAAAATTAAAGAAGAAAACGAGCAGCATAAATAAATTACCGCATGTTCTTACTGCGGCTTTTTATCGATAACAATTTGCTGCATGCAGTTGACATCTTGCGGACACTAGCGACCGTGCAAACTTCCACTGACAGCCAATGTTTAGTCTTAAAAAATCGATTAAAAACAGAATTGTGCTGCTCGTTCGAACTATCGATATTAACTTTTGACAGGTGACAATTTCCCGCGTGCTATCGACTACCGACTTTTAGAATCGAATATCTTTATTTAGTTTTTTGCATAGATTAGTTAAGCTATCTTCGTAATGAAATCTATTCAACTCTATGTAAATTTTCTTCGCATCGGGTCTGGAAGACATTTAATTACATCGCATTGGTGAATAAAAAAAATGATTCGTCAAATCGAGTTTGGCGGCTGTGAGTGCCGGCTTTTTGCTGGGACTCAATGTTAATTTTATGAAGTTTAATTAAAATTGTATTAACAATTCATGAGTCCGCGGGGAGCCTTTCGTTAAACTTACTGGCTTTAATTTATCCTTGCGGCCGGTGTGAGATCCGAACGTTTGCTGGCCGCAGATCAATTAGACAGTTGAAAAGAGAATTGCAATACCTAAGTCTAACGAGGCTCGCATTTTTCTTGGTTTCTCAAGTAAAACCCATATGAAAAGTTTTTCTGACAGCGATATTATAACAGTAAGCGCAAACGCTTCCGAGAAGCAACTGATCTGATAGCATTAATCAATTAAATTATATTTTTTGTTGACCGCAGTTTAAAAAAAAACTCTGGTTGCTTAAAGCCTTCACGGTAGGACAGATGTCGTTCAACGCATTTTTTCTGCATTTTCATTAAAGCAGCAGTCTTGAGATGCATCATGCTTGAATTCGCGAAATAAAAAGAAATCTACTTAAAACAATTGCCGCATTGTTACGCTCAATCAAGAAGGTACATTATTCAAATTAAAATAATTACGGAAGTTTTTCTGTTTGTCCAAACAATGCCAGTGGCTCGCACTTTTAACCATGACGTACTCTTTTATTGTTAAATTATTTTAACGGTTATTGCACTATGAATATTTATTCAAACTTTATCTTTTTTCCCAATTTAATCGGATTAGATGCGAGTGAGACGTAAACTGAGGCAGGTGTCGTCAACATTTCGGGAAAATAAAATTTGAATTCAATGTGTCGTGGTGATGATAATTTTCAATTCTGAATTCAAATGTGTTTGAATATTTATTGTGTAACGAGAAGTGGAGCCTTAATGCCTATTACTGCTGTACACAATGCTTCATGATTATTTCGGTTGTTTGTTGATGAATTATAGATTTTTGCCATTTAGTAATTACACCTGTCAAAAAAAAAATACGCAGCACAAAACCTCATTATTCTTTAGACATTTATGCCGACAGAAGCTGTCAGAAGATGCACGCAATTGACAGATTGTCAGGACTTAAGTCTAGAACAACAGTGGGTTGTCAAGCGTGTCGCATCCAGTATCCTGTTAATTAATTCCGTGTTTGACACGGTCCCCTGCATTGATCTGCTCGCGTGTGTTAATGAAACATGCAACATGCTCCTATCAGCTGTTTGTGGGGATATCTCGTGTTGTCATCTTTGACAGGGAATATAGGTTAGTGGGTTACATAGCCTTTTAAGTAGGACCTGGGAAAATATGCATAAAGAAGATGTGTAAGGTTTTATAGTTTTGGTAATTAAAACGAACTTTTTGGGAAGTAAAATGAGAACGAGAGGCAGACTTACTAAAACCCATCTTTGTTTCTTCTGAAGTCCTTTTGTACCAGGGTCGCTTTAAACGGCTTAGAGGCTGCGGGATTTTTGCAAATATGCTAACCGCTAAAGTTTCTTTTAATCAGGTCAGGGTGATAATTAGGTACGTAAGGATCATTAAGGAATCAAACCTTTCGTTCAGTTTAATTAGCCTAATTAAAGGGCCGGATAATTAGATATCTACAAACAGTTAATAAACTACAACATAACTCTTATAATATTATCATAACAAAATACAAACCAATATTTACAACCTCGTTATCCATACCGAATGAGATTAACTTATGGCAATTTGCAGACAATGCGCGGCTAGCATCATGAATGCGAGCGTTGCACCTGTTTGGCGCTATAATGAAGTGTTTCAATCATGTGTGGGTACTTAGCGCATCTTAGCTCGTCTTAGCGCGTCTTAGTGGGCTCTAGCGCAATGATTTGTGAACCGTGATGGTTATTAAGTATATTTTTGTAATGCAGGTGTTGTTTGTTGATTTTTAGGGTTCCGCGGATACTTTACTCTTAAGCTATATGTTTAAGGATAAATGTGCGGTATGAGAGAAATTACCGGTAAATTATTTACTTAAAGCATGTATTGAAATTTGAACGAAGTGTTATCCAGCTTACATCCTTGACGGAGAGGTTTTAGTCTACGTTTATTGAAAAATCCGTAAACTATGAAGATTTTTAACGCCATGAAATCGGTATAATACAAGCTACTTGTGATAAAATTTCTCATACTATTTCTATGTATGAAAATCACAACGCTTATTGACAAATTCATATTCTCTACAATGAGATAATTGCGACTTAAGCTTATCCTCACTAATAGTAGTTATGTATTTACGGTCACGTACATTCGTTACTATTAATTTTGACACGCAACAACTGTAAGTTTTTGTCACTTATTTAACTTACTCTGAAGTTTTTACTTAACAGAACAATGAACACAAAAAGTATCAACTTCTTACTGAATAAAAGTAATGGTATTTGATGCACGTGTTTAAATGCAGTGAACATGTGCTTATATCGGTGTTTTTTTCAAGTCGATATAAAAATATAGATTTATTTATAGGCTTTGTTAAAGAAACTGTATGTTCCTACGTTAATCATGTATTACGTACTCATCTACTTTGTCTGAGACAGTGATTGTAATCCATGTCCCGCAGGTTAGTTCTATATTTTCCAGTGATGTTTAAGTAATACCTATAACTTAAGAGTAGGGAGGTAATTAAATAAATAAAATAAATAAATAAATAATGTCGGGACACTTTTTCACACACGGTTGGTTAGCCCCATGGTAAGTTATTAATTAACTTGTGTTATGGGTGCTAACACAACTGATAAACTACATATAGCTACATATATACATATTTATAAATACATATTGTAACACCCAGACCACGGCCAACAAGCATGCTCATCAAAGAAATGTCGATCGAACCGGGAATCGAACCCGGGACCTCAGATTCGGCAGTCCGGCTTGGTGACCTTTGCGCCACAGAGGTCGTATTTTTGTTTGTATTTTATTGTTTGAGTGAAGAGCCAAAGATCTGCTTTATAAATTGGCAATTTGTTGCTTCTCTTTATATATCTTTCTGCTGATTTTATCGAATAACAGTAAAATGGAAGGAATCGTTGCACAAATAATCTTATCGAGTAAATTCGGGAGAGACCAGAATCAGCATTACTTCCGAAATTCAAAATTATTCTGAGTGACCACAGGGTAGTCACAACAGTATGCAATTTGTCATAATTTAATGTATCAAAAATGAAAGTTAGTTATTTTTATTTAGTTATAGAAAGTAAATATCTGAATGCTATAAGTAGCTACTGCATTGAGGTATTGTGTGAGTTTGACCTAGTTCGCCTAACAATTAAACAAAGCAAATGTTTTCTTTAAGGCACTAAAACAATTACCGCCTTCGAACAAAATGCTCATCAAGTATATTTTCTCCACAAAAAAAAAAAACAACACAAATACATAGGTGTGCACATAATTAACCATACAATACTTTTTCACTCCAAATTTCGCAACACAAGATAACACCCCACGTGAAAGTTTACTTTTAATACACCGCTATTTTTACTCTGTGGCGCTGTTCAGTTAATAAAGTGTGGTGTCAGTGGGTGAAAGTCCTCATATTTATTTGGTGGTCGTGCTCATCCTTATGTAACTTGGCACTGGGTTAATGGAATTTATTTACATATATTTCGCGCCTAGGGGCTAGTATTCATTTTTGGATGGGAGGACAATTAATGTACTTACTATAATTTTTGAGGATTCATGAAGCACTATACTTTAGGTCTTTGGGTGAAACAAATCTTATCTATACTAATATTATAAAGCTGAAGAGTTTGTTTGAACGCGCTAATCTCAGGAACTACTGGTCCGATTTGAAAAATTCAAGAAAACATATTTTTAATACAGATTCTTTAGAAACTAACGGGGTCGAACATACCATATGCAAACCAAACTGTTTCATTCAAATCCATATACAGCAACCAATTGAGATAACTACAGTTTAGCTTGACTAAACACACAATGTACGTGAGGAGTGTGAAAACATCACGGTGACTCACTCGGTTCCAGGTAGAACCTAGTGTCCTGTGTTTAGCACGAGTCGAGGTTGTCACTGTGTGAAATTTCGTCAAGGTTTGAGAATGGGTTCAGGGTGAAAGGTGTAATGTATCGGTGATATCATACTATGTGCTTAAGGATGTTTTCTTTGTATATTTGCCAATTGAAGTCTCTTTTATAAATCTATATTCGCAGGAGCACACAAATATGCCAAATATGAAATGCGCGAATTGCCAATTGCCAAAGGACAATGGGCAGATTGGTATACCCCACCAATAGCAATGTCATATATATCATTGGATAGGCCTTTTTATGTAGAACAACATTTACTATGACAGCTTTGCTGAAATGTTTGTCCGTTCTGAGATATAGATCAAAAACTGTGCAAAAGTTAGAACTAAGTAATCTATTGATAACTCAAGTTTTTAAAGGAAAATCTAAGTACTACCAAGTGTAAGTCTTGTAAGTGCTACCTGCTGTGCCCGTTAGGGTCCATAATTGTTACTATTATGTAGCATTTCAACCTTTTATTGTATCAACTGGATTTTGGGCGTAATGAGAAACCGCACCAATAGCAAAGTCATATATATCGTTGGATAGGTCTTTTTAATTGGAACAATATTTACAATGACAGCTTTGTTCTATTGTTTGTCCGTTATAAAAGGTTGAAATGCTACATACCTAATAGTAACAATTATGGACCCTAACGGGCACAGCAGGTAGCACTTACAAGACTTACACTTGGTAGTACTTAGATTTTCCTTTAAAAACTTGAGTTATCAATAGATTATTTAGTTCTAACTTTTGCACAGTTTTTGATCTATATCTCAGAACGGACAAACATTTCAACAAAGCTGTCATAGTAAATATTGTTCTACATAAAAAGACCTATCCAATGGTATATATGACATTCCTATTGGTGGGGTATACCAGGTCCCATATATTTGTGCCCATTGTCCTTTAATGGATGATATGCCAAATACACTCTTTAAAATTAAAAAAATGCTGCTTACTAACCCAGATACCTGGCCAGCTACATAGCCCTTGGTAAGACTGGTGTCAGACTTATTGGCTTCTGACTTCCCGCAACGAAGGCCAACGATCTTTAAATTTCATTTAGGTATACAAAATTGATATCGGCCAGCTAGATCTATTCAATGTTATTGCAAGCAATTGCACGATACATCGTATAATGATATGTTTTTGTTAATACTCATCTATGAATCACTTGCAATCACCGTATTGAAAGATGTATAGCGATAATATACCAAAGGCGACGCTATTGACTTGTCAACAAAAGGTCGTGGGGTCAAATCTTAACCCTTTAAATATGCGATGGACGTTTACTTCGACAAGTAACTTGCACGTTAAACTTTTAGATAAATGCAGAATAAGTAACATTTATTGGTTTAAAAGTTGATAAAAAAAAAACGATTTATAGAATTTTTTAATAAATAAATTAGATGATAACTTGCCGTTTCATTGTTTAGGCATTTTGGCTTCTTTTGTATATATGTAATCCCTTATATACCTACTGAGTTACGTACTCTCCTGTAGACTCCTTTATGTATCCCCTTATTTACTTCGCTTATGAGAGGATACAACTGAGTTAAGCCGCATATAAACATTACAAAACTTTGAAGCTGGTATATTCAAAGGTCATAAAGATTGAAACGGCGCGGCGTTTTATAATATAAGCAACATCAATTGACACTACAATCGTTCTAGGGCGACAATAAATCGTAATTGTTATCGAATTTAATGGATGCTTGAACACATCAAAGGACCACAAAATTCCTAGCATCTAGCACCTCGAACAATATAATGCCAAATCTTGATCTATTGCTAACAGCCTAGGTGTTGAAGATGCACACTATAAATTATGATTTTATTTGCCTACCCCTTTTGCAACTACATAGACGTTTTGGCGACATCAAGTCTAAAAGAATACAACTGAGTATCAGGGATTAGATTCCCAATCAGACTGACCTGAGTTTAGACAATACCCCATTGTAAGGCTGCCTGTCCTGTGCGGAGTGGAGCTAGGCAGCCTAGCTCCGCTCCGGTGGACAGGCAGCCTTAGACTGGTTTTCATAATTATGTTCTTGCATCTGACTATTTTCGATATGATTGTGGATGACACTCAAGACTCACGGCTTTTCGCTTTCTGAGCCATAGATAAGTCTGAGACAAAGATGGTCTCCCATCCACTTACAGACCTCGGCAAGCTCCTCTTTACCTTGATCAACCAGCCCTTGCATTTGTTACTCCTCACAATTTAATACGAGTGACGTCATTATTGTGACAAAAGCGAGTGAATGCGAGTAACATTAGATAAGTTTGTGTGTTTGTATTAAAACGGACGGTTTGACCTTTGATTCTAAGCTCTTGGATGTTCGAGTAAGTTGCATGTATTATGTTACTGTTCAGGGTATTGAGATGGGTTGTAGAGCGCAAGATATGTTACTCTTCATTGTAGAGTGAGTCATGTGCGATTTGGAAGTACACAATACACATAATAATAAGTATGAAAAAAAGTTTTTGATTGGATAGGGCAGATTATTTTTAAGCGTTGTTTTTAAGACTCATATTCTAAGCGTTTTTGCATGAATAAGAGGTTTCAAATTTAAGGATCCTTCGAAACCTTATTTAAATTATATAATATAATATTTTTAACAGTGTTATATCATTTCTTCTTTTGCTCCAGAGCCATTTTTCTTACAATGCTACAGCGACGCTTTAGAGACGCGCTTTTCTTCTGGGTTTGTCTAATTCATACTGAAAGTTGAATCTAAAATTAGTTAGCAAAGGTAACTCGTGATGCGTAGGAGTTAAGTGGACTTAATTTATCTTTGTTTTACGTCACTATGGTTTACTTGAAGTCTGATCCAAAGTTATATTTGTATATTTTAGAAATAGTGATTCATCATCATTTTTTATATTTACTAGGTCACTGGTAATTAAGCAGTTGGTAAAAGATAAAAGAAAGCATATAAAAACTGTTCTTTGAAAGGATATTATTAGACATAAATTAGCTTTAAAACTATATTTTTATTGCCATGATCTACATATATTTTGTATATGAAGAAAGTCGTAAAGAAAAACTTATAAAAAGTCTTTCTTAAACAAAGCCTTATAACCCACATTTCTAATACTGTAGGTACCTACATTACAAAGAACAGGTCTGAAATAAAAAAAAACACATGCTTATAAAATCTATTCCTGCTAACTACGCAAGTAATTTTCTCTTTTTATATTAACTACAGCGTCATAATTAACTTCTTCAATCAGACATTAAGTACGAAGATAACTATCTGACTGATTAAGCAGAAGTAACAAACGGAGTCTTAATCAATTAATTAACGAATAAATCTCGCGGCCAAATAAGCTTAATTTCTTGTATTAAAAAGTTTATCAGTTACCGCTGCATCTCGCCCTTGTGAAGCTCAGCAAATTGTTATAATGTACGTAACTAAGAACAGAAGGTCAGCTTTATGTCAATGGAATAGAAATCTCCGGTATTGTAGCTAGGAACCTATGTATAGTGTTTCTTTGTCGTGGTGGTGTGTCTATTGTTTCAAGCAGGCTGATGTTTTTCTCCAGTTGAAATTACTAAGCAAGTAGGTATTATACAATAAGCAAGTAAAATATAACTTTTCTGAGACATAAGGGTATTATTTCCAAGAGTATCTTGGATACTAGAGGTACTTGACTGAGTAAAGCTCAAGAAACAAAAGAAAACTTCTTGAGGAAACCTGGATATCAAATTAACTTGCCAAAAGCTTATTGCAGTTTTACTGATACCCCCTTTCCTTCTATAGAAATATAATAAGAGCTCTGTGCCTGCAGTGAGATCATGAAAAAAGCTGATGATGAGGCAAACAGATACACCCTATTAATAGATTATTTAGGTTTCAGCGGTAGCCAAAAGTGATACCGATTCAGTGGGTTTTATAAGCGATCTTTTGCCAATTTTCTATAGCTGTTTTTGTGAACCTTCTGATTCAACTTACCAGTGCAATTATATGATTCACCGGTCCCCGGTCAAGGGTACGTCAGCTCGCGTTAATTTTAACATTACGCTCTTTTATGCAGAAGGTTGCGCAAATGGCCCGAACTTACTCCTTTTGTTGTAATCTTTTGTCTTGGAGGGCATATATTGTTCTAGATATTTTATTTTACGACTTAAATGGACGTAGATCATGTAGATTGGAGGTACAAAATATTTTAAGTTTTGTACGTTGCTTAAGAACTGAATTTGGGTTAATCTGGTTGATTTGATAAATATCAGGGCTTGTTCCTGTGCCCTTCAAAATATGATAGAAATTGAAGCCTTTAAATACAAAATGTATTTAATAAAGTTTTTATTTCCAAAAACCTTATAATAAAATACAGCATTATCCGATTGATCCGAATCTACATTATGTGGTTATGATACACCGAGTTTTGTATCTCTTATGTAATTAAGATCTAAGCACTCTACAAAACATAATCAAATAATTCACATTCTATAATGTCCTCTTCTCAAACTTAAAAAAATATTCAAACTAGCTTACAAAATAGCACATTTACAAAGTCAGAATTTACAAAAGACTGACCCCAAACGCTTAAGAAACTTTCAAGGAGTACCTTCTGAATTAGCTCCTTGATTCAGCCACCTATCGAGAACCTTCGAAAAACTTTACATTTTCACAATTTCCCCACGCATGACTTAACCCCTCTCCTACCAATTACACCACCAATATTAACGCCTGAACTTGTAAAAAAAGAAGAATTATATACAGGTACTAATAGGAAAAACAATCATCTTCAAGCTCAAAAAGCTTACAGTGTAAAACAATTACTCTTCTCGTTTGCCACTTAAGTTGGTTTAACTTACAATTAGCGTTTAACGCGGTGGGTGGGGTGCAAGGCTGGAGTGGTCGAGGGTTGGGTTTAAAAATAGAGGGTCATTAAATGGGGACATTTGAAAGATGCTGTTACTGTCAATTTTAGAGGTTTTATAAAGAAAAAATGTTAAAAATATGTCTTTAGCATTATGTTAGGAGAGTATTTAATTGACCTGAAGAGATCCATGGAACACGCAGAGACAATTTAATCCCGGCCTGTGAAGAAGCTCATAATTGCATTTTATCTTAGGTTAATCTAAAAAATTATAGTAACCAATCCACATTGAGCACTTGTAATGATCAACGCTCAACCCTTCTTTGTGTGAGAGGAGGCCTGTAACCAACAGTGGGATGATAAAAAAGGCTGACGATGATGTAAAAAAAGTTAAACAGAATGATATTGGCCTTGTCGTCACTACTCGTTTTTTCAGCAAAGGAAGCATACGTAATCAACTCCGTGACATAAAATAGCTTTTCGGATGTCGCTAAACCCTTTCTCCATAATTTCTAATGAAGGTTTACGCTGAAAACTCTTAACTTACCCCACACAGTAAGAGAGTAACGTAAACCCGGGTAGTTGGTTCCCATGCCACGCCCACCGCGCTGTTTAGTGCTCTCCGCTTAATTAGTGATAACTGGGGAACAGCCAATCCCGTATAGTGTTTGTGCTTCACTTATAACTCACTGGGTTTGTGCCTTTTACTTATGTTGAGCTTTTGTTGAGTGATGAAGGATTTTTCGATATCTTTTCATGATTTTTTAACGACACTTGAAAATTGCTTTCGAATTACAAAAGTGCAAAATGAGTTACGGCAGTATCATATCCCAATTAATATAATTAAGTTTCTACGGTATTATAAATTCAGTAGGCATTAAATGAAAGAAAATTGAGACACATTTTACTTATATAATAAATAGAACTTGTCCATCAGTTCATCCATATCATCATCATCATTAATTAGCCTTTTATCGTTCTATTGCTCTGCATAGGCTTCCTCTCACATAGGGTTGAGCATTTATCTGTAGATCTTGTCCTAACATATTTTGCTGGAGTATGGCCAATATTTTAGTCTCACGATACAAGAACAAATGAATCCTTATTCCCAATAAATTGCATAACAGAACAATGACACTGTAATACCGTCCAATGATAAACTAACGTAAAGTTCATTTGGACAATAAATCTTCAAATGTTAAACCGGTCTGATCTGGTTTATCAAGATTGACAAATGCACGGACACGCGAACGATGCTAGATATTAATAACAATCGGTGTTTACAATGCTCATTATGTTGATAGACATCGGGTTTCTGTGAGTCTAATCGCTACTGGGTTTCGACTTGATTGATTTGTTAGAAGGTCAAATTATTTGGTTTACTTCTAGTATAAAAGGATTAGGTGCTTTGAAGTTACTAAGTCGCAAGCTAGCAGTCTTGCGTGAAAGCCATAACTGGCTAAAACTGTCTCCAAGACAACTGGCTTTTATTTTAAATAGAAGTATACAACGGTTTTTTTATGAAACATCAGACTCTAGGTGCATATCTGTATTTGATATGGTGCTGATCATCATCCTCCTGCCCTTATCCCAATTTCATTTGGGGTCGGCGCAGCATGTTTTCTTCTTCCATACTCTTCTATCTGCCGTCATCTCACAAGTAACATTCTTTCTTACCATATCTACTTTCACACAATCCATCCATCGTTTTTTTGGTCTTCCTCTTCCACTATATCCGTCCACGTTCATACTCATCACCTTCCTCACAACATGACTCTCATTCCTCCGCATCACATGCCCATACCACGACAGCCGGTTTCCACGCAGTTTTTTTTTTTGATATGGTGCTGATATGGTGCTGATATACATATAAGTTGTCTTAATTATTTTAAGATTTTTTGGTGCTCATAGGTTTTATTGTAAGTAAACTAAGATTCATTCCACTTAATCTCTTTTCAAGAAATCAATTTAAATAATTAACGAATACTTCTTATGTTGCAGTAAAAAAAAAGGTAGTGACGAAAATCCCAAAGCACGTGCTGCAAAATCATTCAACGGTGTAAAATAATAGTGGGTTACGTGACCTGTCACTAGTTGTATTCTTTTCTGGCGTTTAACCTACACTTACAGTGCTCATTAGATGATATCGAACGCAATATTAATGTATCTCATTCAGCCTCCATTGTTGAACGACGCAGTTGCATGAGGGCGTTACTGATCCTTATCGAACGGTATTGGTCATTTTTTATTTAGTTAAATACGTCGTTTGGGTATGACTGAGCTTTAAGTAGTGGTTTGATGAGGATATATGATTGAAAAAAATATATGTTAAATGTTATACTCTTGCGCCATCCCATCTTCCAAGTTCTGCGTGCTGTGCCGCTGCTGCCGCTGCGGCCGCGGAGAACCTCAAGCGGCGGAAATATAGTGGCCTTGTCGGCAACTATATTTTCGAACCGTTTGGGGTTGAAACCCTCGGGTCGTGGGGTCCGAATGCGCATATCCTATTTAAAGACCTGTCTAGGCGGCTGGTTGACGCTTCTCGTGACCAAAAGGCTGGCTATGACAGTTGACAGCGATGGGGATGAATTTTTTGACGCCTTTTAGATATAGTGTATATATTTTAGTTTTTTTATTGTTCTACTAGGATAGTTTTCTTTTTGTGTTGTAAATATCTATTGATCAAGTTCTTATCTTAATGTTATTACTTGTTTTATTTATTTACTTTTAATCTACATCAAAATGCAATGCAAATAGTCTTAATAGCTAAAATAGTAAAATAAACAATACAAAACTGACATTCAACTTTCTAGCTCAACAAAAAAAAGAAACACCAACTTTTGTCTTCACATTTCGACATTCAAACTTTTAATTTCCCAATAAATTATTCTCAAACGATCTAACATGTGATCTACACATAACCTAGTTAATATACCACAAAAAAAAACTAAGTAAAAACCTTGGGCCAAGTCCCGCCCACGCTGCGGTTTATACCGACTCTAATATGACGTTATTTATTAAGCCACTGTAGGCCCTTATCTGGGTTACCCTTTGTTGCCATAGCAACGTATAAATATCAGACCTGAATTAGTTAATATGAACGGGAAGATGGATTGGGGCACTGGACTCTGTTGTGTATTGTTAAGACCTTTTGACTTCTATGTTATTGTTGTATTTTTTGAGTGTTAAAGTTTAATGTGGTCAACTGTTTAAGGGAATTTTGGAGTTTAATTAAGTAACAGTCGTACAATAAAACTTTATGTGCAGTTGAAATTGTGTGAATGGATCTGATTTTTAAATCAAATTATTTTTATAAAAACTTTTTTTACCAAAACTGCATAAACACAATTTTCGAAAACCAAAAAGCGTTATTTACGCCCAAAATTTAAACCAAAAACGGGAAACTTAATTTCTCTGATTCATCGTTATGTAAATACGTAATTTGATGGTCAAACAAGAAAACAAACGGCCCAGTCGGGGTCAGGAGGCAGACTTTTGATTTATCACAAAAACAGCAATTTAAAGTTGGGACCTTTTTGCGTGACACACCTACGCTACGCCCACACCTCACTTTGTTATTAACAATGTCGAAAAAACCTGTTCCACGAGGAGATTTGAATTTGTTTTGCAGTTAGTTTTGTGTTTTTTTCTTTCTGTGTCATTTCACGTCTTTTATTTCCGGCGTGTGACTATTTAGACATGTCGTTATGTTTTTTTTGTGGCCAGAATAGGTTATATAGATAACTTTAAAAAAGTAAACTGTCTTAATTTGCTATTACGCCTTTTTTATTTTTTATTTTACAGTTTATATTTTTAATAGACTCCTAGAGCTCATGCATTATGAAAAAAATATGTACAATTAATAATTTTTAAACTTTCCTAACTTTCTTTAATTCCACTTGAAACGTTATACCAAAAACTATGAATCTCTATTCTTCCTTCACAACAAAACCCAACACAAGCTCACATTTACATCTATTGCAAAGAAAACAAGAAAAACATCAAAAGGCGCGCACAATAACAATCCAGATTAATGCGATACAAAACGTTCGTACGATGCTATCACATTTTGTCCTGCAGTATTCGTTACAGGATGTAAACAGCTGTCTTGTCGTCGCCACAGCATTGTCCTGTCATAATAATTATGTATCGCAAAGCGTTAAATATCGCATCGGATTTTGCAGTTGCTACTTTCTGCGCGGTGGGCGAGTTTGTTTGCTTTTTGGACGATAAGAGGAAGAATTTTGTACTGTTTTTCGTCAGACAAAAATATTCATAATGTTTTTAAAAATTACAAAGAGCTTTAGCTTACTTTAAATTATTAGGACTTACCAAATGTCTCCTTTATAGCCAGTTGAAGATGCTTTTGACGAATAAGTTGCTGAAATGCTTTTTTTTTAAAGGCTTGTAAGAAGATCGAAAGTAAAGATTATATTTGTCTTGGTTAAGTAATTTTGTAAATCGATACTCTACTAGTGCCATTTTAAAAACCTAAAACATAATTTTGTGTTCCCCAAAAAGCGACTGTTTTGTTTTATAGAAACTTGAATAGGACAGAATCAGTCATCACTAAAACATTATTCAATTAGCCAGAGGTTGTAATATAAAGTTGATTAAATGTAAAATGTATGTAAATTCACTGTTAGCAGAACCTTGGCACCGAGGCGGAAAGAATCAGATGAAATCAATTAAGTTAAACTGTGGGCTTCGAATTAAATGAACGAAATCAATTATGTTATCTCTAGATTTGAGTTTAATTATATCAATTTATTAAATGGGTCTTGATTACTTTATTTAGTGATGCTATGTTTTAGCTTCATTAGTGATTTTTGTAGGCTTATGATTAGGGTATTTAGTTATTATTTCATCGAGAAATTGAGGAGGATGTAAAAACTATAAAATGATAAAAAATCAAGACTGTATTCAAAACTGACTCAGTAGTACAATTAATTCGAATCACAGTAGATTAGGCATATTAAAATATGCATATAAAGAATATTTAGCTTTAGTTGTAATTCATACTTAAAAACGAAAATTAGTATTTTTCATGTTGAAAAGTGTAAAACGTATTTTTATACATATATGCAGATGTGTTGATCACCGTACATGCTCTTATCTTTCTGCAAGCCTGGTCTTGTTTACTAATTGAATCAGTTTAATTAACATACTAGATAACTGTTGGAGGGGTAGGTTTTATTCTATTTTAATTTTTTACATGTTTTAAAATACTTTTTACGCTATGTAGCCAGGACGATGGATTTTTCGTCTGATTTCCAATTCCAACAATAGTTTGTGTTTATTTTTGGCTAACGATATTACATGTATATGTTTTCTGTCCCAATTTGATCAAAATAGATATAAGTTTATAACTAACTTTTTAACATACGTAATACTTTGTTTACCGTTGTCTTGTTCCTAATCTTCGTGTTTCTCCATAAGAGCTTTATATAAAAGCTTCCGAGTTTAATGGGAGAAAAGGAGGAAAATAACTTTAAGTTCATCGTGTGGCGCCAGTCCAGAGTAATCTAACGTAAACTAAATAAACTACGTCATTTACATCACACTTCTATCTTTTAGAGTACTCACATACTACAATCTTTTAGTCGGCCGATAGTTTGTTTGGGCTCATAAATCATTATAAAGATAAATGGTAGTACGCACATTGGAAAGGTCAGATATTTACCCAGTATCAGACTGACTGACAACTGTGACTTTAATCAAGATTTTCTTTAACAATTTCTTTTTGGGAACTGTCGGCCGACGGTTTAGTCTGCAGTGTGCAACTCTTACTCCAGTTCAAACACTCATTTTCACAAACTCGTCTGTCTGTCTGTGAGTCAAGTCGCCGCCGTTCATACAATATCTTGGAGTCAATATTTGACATCCGTGTCGGCTTCCCGACACACATCCTCGGTACTGTAGGTATTGTCACTATGTTTCATTGTAGGCCTTTGACCTTGGGTTCCAAGGGTTATTTTCGTTACTAGTGCGGGTTATTTTGTATGACTTGGCTTAGGTTTGGAAATCACTGTCTTATGCGGAAGATTTAGCAACACCGAAATTTTAAAATACAAAAAAATCGTCAGGGGAACTATTGCTTGCGCAAACGCCAAGCAGACCAATTTTAGTGGTAACGTTTGATCATATTAAATTCTAGAACTCAACTCGCTGCGGCATTTCCAGATTATTGCTAAGAGGAGCCTTTTTAGGGTTCCGTACCTCGAAAGGAAAAAACGGAACCCTTATAGGATCACTTTGTTGTCCGTCTGTCTGTCTGTCTGTCTGTCTGTCTGTCTGTCTGTCTGTCTGTCTGTCTGTCTGTCTGTCAAGACCCTTTATCTTAAGAACGCGTGGACGTATCAAGCTGAAATTCACATGAAATACTCGGGTCTATTGTCCCTTTAGGCTGTGAAAATATCAAGCTTCTAAGCCAAGCCAATCAAAAGATACAACCGATTATGTCGATATTTTCAACAAATTCTCGACACTCGCAAAGGAATCAAAACCTACAGGGTACTTCCCGTAAACTCAGAATCTTGAAATTTGGCATGAAGCATTGTTATATAATGCAAATATAGGAAAAATTGCGAAAATCTCATTTTTTTTGTTATATAATATAAAAAAAAATATTTTTATAAAATGAAACTTACTACCTTATTTCTCACGAACGAATAAAGGTACCAAATTGAAATTTATACCAAATACCTAGGTCTATTGTCCCTTTAAGCAATGAAAAAATCAAACTTCTAAGTTAACGCGATCAAAAGATACAGCAGTTTTACCGACACCTTAGACGAATTTCCGTCACACGCTAGGGAATCAAAACCTACAAGGTACTTCCCGTGAACTCAGAATCTTAAAATTCGGCACGAAGCAACGTTATATAGTACAGATAAAGGAAAAATTGCGAAAATGATAAATTTGAAGTTACATAAAATATTAAAATATTATTTTTGCTTACATGACATAAAATATTTTTTTAATAATTATAAACTTACTACCTACCCTTTTTCACATGAACGCGTAGAGATATTAACGTTTTGAATAAAAAGTGAAATTCATATCAAACACTTCTTAAATATAATGGCCTCTAAACTGTGAAAAATTTTAAATCATTCAATGGTCATTGGGCACCTTAGTATGAAAACCATACCCACGGCGGATACGAACGAAATATAGCACAGTATAATGATAAAGGCTCTGATTTACTATGGCATTAGTCGCATCAATGTGAACCATGGGAATCTAGAGAAAATCAGGTGTAAACATTAAATATTTTCCTCATTTCAATGGGGAATTTAAACGACCAAGTTTGACGGAATTGAGAAATCATTTCTTTGTAGTGAAAGAGTATACTCGCCGTTTATTTCCATTGTCATCAGGTCAGGATCTGATGATGGAAATCCTGAGAAATCGAGGGCAACTATCAGAAATTGTAGGCATGCATAGGATTAAAACTTGATTCTCAGATGTATGTCTGGTGATACTGTCAAACAGTGAAGGTTTAGAGCTTACCTGATGATGGAGACGTGAGAAAGTCGAGAGAACTCCTCAACAGTATGTTTTAGTTACGTCGTGTTTGGGCTTATATTAGTCCTATTGACGAGAACTTTTCACAAAAGTTATAAAAATAAAAACTTTTTACAAAAAAAAAAAACAACTTCTAAAACAACAAGAAAACTGTTTATATGCATCGGTCTAGATCTCGGTGGTCAAATAAATATAGATGCATCCTCTAGACACCGACTTCTAGACCGATGCACCTAACATCTTTTTAATTTCTTTCTTGCTTTTGTTTTCTTGTTGCTTTTTTATATGTTTGAAGTTGGATTTGTTTGTAAAATGCTACAAAATAAAATAATGCCGACTTTATAAAACAAAGAAAGGGACAGAATTACACTTTTGTCAAGGCTCTAGAAACCAGGCGGAAAAAAACCTGAAACTGGGGCTCTTTAGGTGATTAATCCCTCAAAAATAAAAGATCCCATTCCTGCAATGGCTGCTTTAACCCAAGTTAGTAGTGAATTCTCATCACCTAAAATAAAATAAGCTCCAACACAAGGTTACGTTATAAATTGTAAAGGAGTTCCCATAACTATATCTGATCTTAGCTGTCGATCCCACAATGGCAGTCAAACCTATCTTTGTGGAAAGTCTTCGCCAATACGAATAAAATAAGCCCAAACACGTGGTAGTTGCAACATACCGTTCGGGAGTTCCCTTGACTCTCTGTAGTCTCCATAATCAAATCAGCTCCAAACCTTCAGTTTACCAGTACCCTCAAAAATACACTCACATGTCTGGTTATGACTCGATGCGTGCCTACAATATTCAAGAGTTGCCCTCGATTTCTCTGGGTTTCCAGATCCTCATCAGATCCTGGTCATCCGGATTGGCACCTTCCTTCTTTATGAAATGTCTTTACCAATAAAAACTAGCATTGCAACCTGTACAATCCTCTGAAACTGCTTGTCTTTTATATTTTTCAAACGATCCTGGACATTCGTCTCCATGGAATTTTAATAAAATATTTATATTCAAAGAAACGTCATACCATTCTCCACGATTTAAAACGACTTTGATTCATGTCCGCCACTTTTTACAAAGCGGGTCAGATATGCCCCATGACCTTTAAGACATAATTAGTTATTTTCAATCAGATTTCTGAATGATGACTATAAAATGTTGTATATAAATAACTTCAATAAAATAACTTTTACAAGGTACTGGCCTACTATTTTAGTTATATTATAAAATAAAAAATATTAACTATTTTGACTCTCACGAAATTACCATAACTATGTTTAAATTAACCAAAAACCATAACGATTGTTCTAAACTGAACGGTTGGCGCGAAACTCACTTTTTATCTATACAGCATTTGTACGGAACCCTCGGTGCGCGAGTCCGACTCGCACTTGGCCGGTTTATTTGGATGTTAAAGAACTAACTCCTCATTGTAACATCAACTCGTGCCACCGATTAAAGTCTTGCCGTAATAATATGTATAAAATTGTTGTAGAATCGTATCTATGTGGTCCATTTATTATTGGCACGACAAATATGATCTTCTATTATAGTAGCGTTAATTCTATTAAATTTAATCTTCACAATTCCATAACTCCATAACCAACCTAAAACCCAAAGTGTTGAACTCTCATTTAGAGCTGAACTCTTATCAGCACCCGGTGAAAGCGGCTATCTGGAATCGCGGTCGTGGCTGCGTGATCGTGCGATGTTGAAGCAAAGGCGCCGCGCTTTGTGAAGCCGCTCTCAAACAATATTGTTTGATGCTGTTGCCGATTGTCGGAGATGGGGGTGGAATTTTAAACATTTTTGTGTTAGGACCTCCTGTATGTATAAATGTTAATTTCATTAACTTTTCTTGGGGAATATGCTTTAGATAGTGTAAGCGAGGCTTTACAACAGAGCAATGATGAAGATTAGAATGTATTGTGTCCGTAAGTAATCATTATTTCCAGCTATTGTAGAAGTGACTGACTGATGAGCTCTTAGGTTTTATTCCTGGGTTAGGAAGGTGTTCTGGGACTTGCCTAGATTAGTAGACAGTTAGGGTAGAGGAACATTATAATTTTGTAGATTAGTGAGGGGTCCTCATTAGTATCAAGATGTCTACGTTCGTTTATCGATTCCAAAGTAAATTGTACGCAGATAAACTTATATTACTAGCATTAACTCAATAAGATAATGAACTTAGCTACTAAAGATTACAAATACAAATAGAGAGTATTGCCGATACTTTCTTAGCCTTATACATGGTCATAGACCATTCGCCACCCAGCGTAGCTACCGCGTGGACAATTTATAAAAGCTGCCACCGACCGCCCACCGATTCAACCGGGAATCGAACCCGCACCCCGCAATTAAACGACGCCTCGGGACCTCTCGGTCATCCGATACTATCTGTATGACCCGGCGCCGCCTGCGGAGATCTCCTTTACTTTTCATTTGTTGTATGAAACATCCTTACTCTAGTCCTAGCTCAATCTGAACTCAACCTTAAACTTTTCACTTTAGATCTAATTTTTGCATAACATTATACAACTTTTCAATGTCAGTCTAATATCATCTCTATTTCTTAAACTATAAGGTTGTATTTCCATAATTGTATATACTAAGTGACGTTATTATGTACTATATTTGTTTGTTAACTATCACGAGCTCTGTGACCCCTTCCTGTGGTCATAGTTGGGTCCACGTTGAAATATGGACTTTAGGAAATCTGTTCGGCCCTATAAACTTAGGTTTTAGGACGCCTATCCGTTTAGTGGATTTATGTATGTCTCTAGGCCGAAACTTGTGGGACTTAATGGAATAATGACGATTAGATTTAATAATGAAAGCCTAGGGGTTCGGAATGGATTTAAATAAGTAAGTTTAAGTGTGGTCTTTGCTGTTATATTGGGTGTTTTCATCTCTGGGTTTTATTGCCTGGACTTCAGTACAGTTGTTTAATCTTGACCTCTGGCCGTGGTCAGAGGCGAGCCTTTGAGTAAAGTAAGTGTCAGTAAAAATTGTACTATAAAGTTTTTTATGTGACACAAATTGGCGATTATGTTTCGTATATGTACATTAGGTACCTTATTACATTATTTGCATTAGATACAGGTTAATAAGATAGGTATATATTCAGCCTTCATAAGCAAAATTGGTGGTTCATATAATACAATTCTGATAAAGTACTTAATCTCATATTCCATTATTCCAACACAGCACATTCCTAAGTCGGCTCTCAAATAAAGATATTATCCATTTCAAGGAACTGCGATGCAAATCAACCATCTTAATTTACAAAAACAACATCGGCCACCGACGCTAATCTCGTTTATAATAAAACAATAGATAGGTTTTCATAAGCATCCCATTTCTTACACAAAATGACTCATCCGGTCCGCTGGCTTTGCATAAATATGTTCTTTTAATTGTGTACTAACATATCAACAAAATTTCACAATCAAAATTCAACTTTATCTCACACTAAGAAGTCTCAATTCAGCTTAGCAGATGTGGTATTCATACAACATTATTCATAACGTAGTAAATGCAAAATGTGAAGATCAATTTTCGACTTAAACGTCACAAAAATAAAGTTGATATTACAGTGGATGCTGGTGTCGTTTTTGTAAGTGCACTGATTCAAACAGCTAGTTTTGACTCCCGGGGTGGCTTGTACATTGTACGAGCGCGTGACACTGCTCTATTTACGACTGAGTCGGTCGCACGGACCCATAAAGGTATTCCGCGGTTCAAAGTGGGTGGAATCTTGTATGGGTACTTAAAAATTATGGTATCATTGACTTTTGGTAAGGAAGAAGATTTCGCAGACGAGTATTACATGATAAACAAAAATAGTACTGTAATTGTCGCCAGATATAACTCTTAAGGAAATGACAATGTCTGACGCGTAAGGAAATAAATTTTGCTTTCTCTGAAGCACATGTTTAAAAATAAAAAAATAAAACTTTTGACACCAGAAATTACAAAAATATGACGGCGCGAAAATTTATATATTTTGACTACTACAATTTGCGGTTTCCTTATCGAGAAAACTGGTTGCTAGCGCCCAGAGGCGATGCCAAGAATCTGTCACTACTTACACATTATTACTATGTCCACGTCCAAAACTTCGGGCTTCGATCGTCCATATATTTTGGCACACCTGGTTTTATCCCAATAGGGATCCGTTTAAAAACGAGTAGTACTTGTAATCATAATAAAATTATACTAAAAGTAATTTGCTGGTTCATTATTACTACACATAATCCATTCTCGTTGGATATTATTCGCTTCTGATGAAATAGCTGCAGCTAATTGCATAATTAAGGTTTAATTAAAGCTTTCTACAATACGTTCAATTTATCGTATTGAGTTCCATCCTTCATTTGATTGTAATTAATTTATTAAGTTATTGATGATAAGTTAAAGCTTTCAAGATATTTTTTTAATAATAGTTTTACCAACATGCTAAAAATTTAAATACACTTTCCTCAATTTGTATGTCTAGAACTTTTGTGTGCCCTATTTTGCGACCGCGTTGCATTTAAGTTTAGCTCATAGTAAGGGCAATGCAGTAGTATTGTGTGCCATGTCCACACTATTAAAGGCCGATTTATATGCCCTTAGCAGTCGCCCTCCAAGATTTTGAATAATTACAAAAGATGCGCGCGCGACTGCGATTTATGTACATGTTGGCGCGCCGTCTTATTGGCTAATTCAAGTGTCCGTTACATTCGAATTTCGAAATTGGTTTATAAAGATTTGAGACGGGCCTGTGATTGGTTGATTTATGGTTCATTCAAGGAGATAAAAATATGCGCAAACGTCGCTGTGACTATTTCTATACAATTCAAGGTTTGTGCTCAATTTTATTTCTATTATAGCTTCGCTGAAGTTTTTAGTATTTAAATGTTTCAGTGAAACTGCTAAACGTCATGATTACACGTCCATTTCAACCTCTCTCCATCCTTCGCCTACTTTAACCGGTCATTATCCGTATTCAGGTCAGCGCCGCTAGGAGACAGGCAAATTGCACGCCTGCATCAAAAAAAATCACTTACGTCTTAATTCTGCGGCACCGTTAATACGATTTTAATTTCAAGTAAAATATCGAATTAAATGCTCATCCATTTTAAACATTTTCTTCGCAAGAAAGGCTTTTGTTGTTGCGAAGATAGATTGAGGAAAAACGATCTTCTACCTTGGTTATAAGAGCCACGGTAGATGAAAATAATAATTTGGGCTTTTGGAGAATTTCGATGGTGGTCCAGCGGCAAGTTTGTGACGTAACACAAGAAAGTTCACGTATTTGAGAATGCAATGGTTTACTTAATTACTATAAAAGTATAAAAAATATAAATTACGTGGTACCTACTTACTTCTTATTTAATCAAACAAATGACTTAAGTATGGCGTTTAATCATTATGCATTTAATTGTAATTGTATAATTTTGCATATTTGGGAAATCACGAAATGATATTTAATTTTAATGTAATTGGTAGGTATGGCTTGTGGACTTGTTACAATTTTTATTTACTGTTACTTGAATGCTTGATTCTGTATAATTTAAATCTTAGTACCTACGATACGTGGGGTTGGCCAAAATCTTGGCTTGAATATTAAGTGAAATATGAAATAGGTCTTGGGGATATCGTTATTATATCGTTTTGGGATGTCTTTGAATTGGTGGTTATCAACCACACACGTACGTTGGATCGAATACATCGAAACTACAATTTAGCTTTTACATATTACGCAAGTGCACTGAACAAGAAAATAAGACATACCACAGTTACCCACTCAATCCTACAATTTAGTATCACGCGTGCCATTAAACGGCCTGCGAGCTACCAGTAGCTAGAACATTTGCGTTTTACAGCATCGTATAGCTCCCGACAAAGTAAAGCTATACTAATTCCGATTAAACGCGAACCAATCGATACGAGATGGCTTCCGTACTTCAGCTTTTATTGCTTTCGGATTAGATCCGACGGTATACGGTGTACTCGTTGCGAATTGCAGATTTGTAAGTGATTTGAAAGTGTGGGAGTTTTTCAATGAGCTGCGTAAAGGAAGGAGTTAACTCCCAGTTTTGATGGCCTTTGATTTAATAGTAAAACTCGTGTTTTATTTAAGTCTTTAACAAGATGGGACCGGAATGGCAATATAATTTAGTGATGATCTTCAACCGTTCAATCATCGATTAGGTCTTCAGTTCGACGAAATCATTACGCTTCAATTCAATGGCCACATTGCCGCCTAAAATTTTCAAAATCGCTCCAAAGAAACAAAGGAAGCGTCACTATTAAAATTCACAAAACGAACTGAGCGGCATCCTCAATACACATCAAAACCTTTCACAAAAGAAAATCCAATTAAAAGTAAGGGCAATTAGTAAATCAACGGGTGTTTTTGCTGGCGAAGTCAGCCGTTAAAATTCGCACCTCGGCCGTGTGTCGCGTCACCGAAAACTCTTGAAACTTAACGATCCATTGATTCGGATAAAGTTGTTGTCCAAAAACCACGTAAGTGGATCCTGCCACTATTGTGGACCCACAATGGGCTGTTACTTGTAATGTGGACGGTTCACTGGATGTAAGAAGCCGAGGTGACAGGTAGATTTAATGGCGGAGTTTCCTTAGTTTTACATATTGGTGATAATTCTGTGAGAAGTGTTCAATTGAAACTTCAATTCGCGTCAACTTCAAAAAGTTTAACATTTCAACAGTTAGCTTGATATTAAAAATAGGTCAGAAACCTGAAATCTAATATACATAGTATTTTTAACAGGAAGTAAGCCACCAACCCCTTCAGCAGTACCGAACGAAAAAATCCACAGCCAATTTAAAAATAGACTATCAGCCAGTATGCACGGGTCCCAACAGGCTCCATGGTTCGAAAATTGATTAGCCGACAAAAAGCAGGCGACAACCGACGTCGGCCGCACGTGTATGCGACTGCGACAAAAAAAACGCGACGCGACACTACGCGCGGATTTCCGAAATGGAATGCAAAAAAACCGGAGCTCGGAAAAAAATAGCGATTGAAAATTTTCCGAAGAATTTATAAGCGCAAAAAGCGTGGATTGTTCTATGGTTGGTTTGACTTGAAATGTGTTATGCGATTGGTTTTTCTGGTGTATCAAAATGTTGTGATTTGTGCTGTGATACGTCAAAAAGACATACATACCCATAGGGGTACATACTTAGTCCTAAAAATATAGATATAGACTTGCGTTTGTAGAGTGAAATTAAGTCCATTGCTAAATTAAAATTTTGGCAAACTAAAAACTACTTTAGTTACTCAAATAAGAAAGCTGTTTGTGTACGAATGAATACACCACTCTTATATTATCAGATCTAAAGTTTCGAAAATTCTTTACTTCAAGATTAAATGTCACATGAAACACCCCTAAGCCAAATACGCTTCTCTCCAATTTCTCAAGCAGCAATTTCAAGCATTGCTAATACGATATACGCCTACACAGACATATGAGCAAGCAATGTGTTAAAACAATTAAACTCAAAATGGGGCAGACGAAGGCAGGCCTTTTACGCTGAGGTCCCGGGTTCGACCCCGTATCGGGAGAAATATTTGACCTAAAGATTTGTAGCGAGCGGATGTTTGTGTCCGTGATTTGTATCGTTGATTTTATTAGGGTTGAGAGTAATATTTTTATTTGTAAGTTGCTAGTACGAAACCATGATATGTTGTAATGAAACCCTGATTGGCAAAGGACATTGTTCCGGCTCCATACATGTTCTGCCTAAGAACCGTTTGAATGGAAAGTGACTTCTATAAACTCTTAAAATTATATGGAATCCTATGAAATAAGTTTTCACGAACGGACACTTCAGGAAACTAAAATAATTACGAAAAATGTTAATATTTTGAGGTTATAAATAAAAAATAACCAAGCTTGCGTGAAATATCAGAGTAGTGTTATCAAACTACACTATACAAAATATCAACAATACTATGTACAGCTCTATATGTTCTCTTCTAGATCTAGGAAAAGACTACTCTACTAGATACTAGGAAAAGAGATAGTAAATAGTCAAGTTTAAGATAATTCTTTGACAATGATCATTTTATAAAGTTGCATTTTCTGTCTGTCCCTATGAATGCTTTAGATCTTTAAAACTACGCGATGGATTTGGGTGCGATTTTTTTTTATTTTTTTTTAATAGATAGAGTAGGTCAAGAGGAAGGTTAACACCAAGGTTTTATATTGCCACCGTGCGAAGACGGGGCGTGTGACTAGTTTTCATAAATGCTTAGAATTTTTATGAAAAACAACTACCTAAACGCTTTTGCTTTCAACGTTACGTTTCTTAATATATAGTGAATCCACTTTGGATTTGTGATAAAACGTATCCAAAATGGAAGAGTTCCATTCACCACAATTCATAAAATATCGATATTATTACGATAGAGAATTATTTATTTAAATGATTGTTACTACTTTTATATTAGACAGTTACCTAGCTATCTACATGCCATAAGGCGGGAATCGAACCCGCGGTCTATTACCAAGAAGGTACAGACCATACTAAAAATGTCATTACCACACAAAATAATTTAACAGTTAAAGTAAGGTTTACCAATAACAATGAAAGAGGTTTTCGAGGATGTGCAATAAAAACAATATTTATATTCAATTAAAGGTTTTTAATCATCAATATTTCTCAATAATATATTATCTAAGAACTGAGCAGGGGGTTCAATTGAGTTTTGGTATCTCGCCCAGCTTAAATACCAGATAATAGTCATTATGTGGGCACAACAGCCCACTGTTCTACGCCCAAAGATACAATTGCAACAGTATGCCTGATGGTAGGAGCTTCTTACAAAGTACACAATTGCGTCCAACAGTGCATTGCATCTTATTATGCTCGACTGCTTGAGACCAACACGTCGTACATATAAGGTCATGAGCTTCAACCTGTAATAATAAATACAAAAAACATTAGTAAATATCAAGTAACTTGCAATTGTGGCAATTGATTTGAAAACCGAGAAATTGTGTGCTTATGAAAACATAAGTAGGTAGTAACATTCTTATCAAAATTAGAAAAACACTTTCGTAGACCACTTACCATACGGGGAACGGTCCATTGTTGTATGCAACGAAGTATATCTTCGTTTTCTAATACCAAAGAACCTCCAGCAGATCCACAATTTATACAATATACTATATTCTGCATCCATTGTTGTAATTATAATATAACTAAATTCGATCACAGACAGAGCAATATCCGAAAATGCTAGTAAAATCCAGTTCTTCACACAAAGCCGAGTCTACCAAGTACGCAATCTAATCGGAGTCCGTAATCAAGCCAAAGTTGTTAGAATAAAACCATGAAACGCATAGAAAATCACAAAAGAAACGATAGTCGCAAAGCTATCAAACTGACTTCTAGCAAACTGACTGAAGTACACCAGTGTTGCCAATTACGAAAACTATAATCCTACTCGAGTGCCAAGCTAGAAATTCGCGATTTCGCTCAAAACCATCTTAAAACATTATACAAATACTAGTTTTTTTCTAGCTAGTCAGTTTAGGTATTTAAATGAATAAAGTGTTAGCAACTAATTTTAATAACCGACTTCGGAAAGGAGGTTCTCAATTCGATCCGTATTTACCGAAATCCCGAAAACTTCCGAAACTGGCAGCACTGGCCGACGGAAACATTTTATAAGGCATCAATAATTGTGACCCTACTTTTTATTTGGAATTTTTTTATTTGAAGTGTCCGTGGAATACTAAAATATGTTTCAAACAATATAAAAATAAATAAAAATTATAGTATAATTTATATTCACATCGGTTCTTAGGCCAAAATTGAACAATGTCCTTTCAAATGTGAAGAAGACATGTTTTTGAGGTGTTTTATATAATAGATATGTGTGTAATCAGAATGTTTGAAAATTTGAAGTGCATGGGTTATGGGTATATTCTTCATCATTTCAAGATTGTCATTTCCTATTTCAATAATAAATAACATCACAGCATCGGTGTATGAAGGCCATTTTATGACCCCATTTCCTGAATTTCGACCAGATACATTTCGACATAGGAAACCTCAAATCTTCTTTGATCCAGCATGTATCCGAAGTTCTCAAGTCCTAACGGGTTTAAGACCTACAATCGTTATCAGACTCCGCAGCATCGTTTCAAATCGCTTGTACTGCAAACGTGTTGAGATTATCAACCACTGTTCTGCATAATTAGACCGCTTTACTTGCATACAGACAGACAGACATGGTACTTCATTCTATTGCATGATGGATTAGGAGTGTTAATGTATTAATTAGTGTAAGGATCTTTGTGGGTGAAAAAATATTTCAATTATTTAGAAGACACCAAACACATAGCCCTTCTTGCAATCTAGTAAAACCTTAAATAATGTAATTTAATAATGCAGTATAAACTGGAACAACTTCATTCGAAGTACACATCAATATAAATCTGAGTTTTCAACGGGACTAAATGATCGTAAGTATTTACTACGCGATCTGATCGTAAGTGCATTTAAGGGCTATGAAACCACTTATGTCAATCGTTCCGGTAGACAGCTAGCAAGCAACAAAGTAACACATTTGTAGGTGCCTTAGAAATGGGATAGAAGTAAACAAAAACAAAAAGCAATCGGAAAGTAACGCTGAGCGTAAGGGCGAGTACACACGCGCGATATCGATCATCGTGCGACGCTCCCACGCTGTCGCGCGACAAAAACCCGTCCTTATTAGAATGCAGCGCGCGACGGACGCGTCGCCGCGGCCGTGCAGACAATTGCGCTTTTTGACCGCGCACCGCCATCGCGTATACGAAATTCGAATTATTTTTAAATGAATTGTTTTCAAAAGTGTACGTACCGCGCTTTTTGTTTCAGAATAATGATATTGTGGCTGAATAGTTGTGCTAAAGCGAGGTGACAATGGGCAGTTACGTAACTTTACACTGAATTATCGTGAGCTAAAAAGTTGTAAAATATTCTGGGGCATTAACGAGGTTTGAAGGAAAAGTTAGCCTCAATTAAAAGCTTTGGTCAGTTGTGTCGTTGCTTGCTTGCTTGCGGGATTTTAAATCGATTATAACGGTAATTTGACACTTATGATGATGGTACCATAAAACTAAAAGGATACTTTTTAATTCATTTTAACAAGAACATAATTGAACTAATTGGTAAACTGTGGCTTATTATCTCAATTTACAATTTTGAACCCAATTTATAAATAACACTAAAACCACCACCATGTCCTTAAATTTTTCTCGCAGCAAAAAGCATTTCCTATGTGCGAGGCCAGGCTATAGGTGAATCCAGTCCATGTACCGGAATGCTTGCCCATCCGGCAATGTAATGGCGTAGACCGGGGGGCGCCTTCGCTTCCAAGAATCGTACGGGAGACATCCTATTAGAAATTATTATGCGAACTACGGCCGAGCGATGGCGGAATAATCGATTAATTAGTTCCTAGGATATCGTGGGTAATTGTGTGTTTTTCTGAAGGTTAAGGCAAGAAAATATCTGAGTATTAAAAATAATGCTTTATTTTTTGTAGAAGGTTCTGTTAATAAGGTTAAGCATTTTGTCAGCGAACGCAATATTTCACGAATGTTCACGGCTTCCTTTCTTACCGAGGGGTATCGTGCTGAGGAGGTCAGATAGGCAGTATATCCGTGTGAACAAAGTTGCACTAGACTGATAGCCTAATTCAATATACATAGTACCAAAAAGAAGTTTGGATAATGTCCGATAGTCGTGGACTTGCTAAACGGGACTGACGTGTGGTTTAGGAACTTATAAACCGAACGACTGCTTATTTTATTGACATAGAAGTTTTAAAAGCTCTTGAAGCAACAATGTAGATGACAAATAAATGTTTCTATAGAACGGATTTATGATTTAACCCACCTGCAACACTAGGTGTGTAGCCTCACAATAGATTATTTTAAGCCCAAACAATCCCCGTGAGAAGGTCTGCAATCCCGTTATTTTCTCAGTACGAGTATCATGTTAAAGTTTAATTACCAGTACAAAATGCCAATAGTTTGAAATGTCCACTTTTATGTGAGAAGATAGAACTACCTTGTACGGTCATAGATCAGGTACGTGCGATTTACGACGGAGCATCGAGTTATTACGATTCTTAGAAATGTGACTTTTGTTTGATGGAAGTCGTCTTTCGATGTTATCTGGATTGGTACTGTTTCGATGATAATTGTGCTCTTTTGAGATTAGAAACGCCTGAACTGTTGGACGGTCATCCATATTCAGCCTGTATGTTATGCTCCATTAGCTTTTACTGAAGATATAGAATGAACTATAAAATATATTGCAGTCAACAACAACTTGTTCTTTTATTCTGCAAAAAACTGAAAGAAAGAGGATTCAAAATTAACGAGACCACTAGCTTAGGGGTAATTTCTTGACACAAAAAATATGCTTTTTTCGATCGTCTCCATAAACGGTCGAGGAAAAGTGTATTTGCCTCTATATTTTTGAGTTTAAAATTGTCTGACTCATAACATTGAAAACAGTACCTACCGCCACAAAATCTCTGCGTACAATCCCATCTGCAACCTCACTCTTTTCCCCAAGCTACCACGCATACACTCGCGTGCAACTTTTTGTAGCACCTCGACCGATGAGTCAAATCATTTCGTTAGTACAGACACATTACTTACGTCATTACGATAGCTATAGACACATTAACATTGTTACCGTAAATACTGGCTGTTAGTGTATACCTGGATCGCCTGGACTTAGCTTTTCTGAAGGTAATGAGTGTTTTTTGTTTGGTTGGTATTTTATGATAGTAATCAGTCGATCTCTTTTTAAATTGGTGTCCGATAATGCAGCAAAGAATTTTTCTTGCACTGCTGTAACTGTTAAATCTGAAAACTTGTAGGTTTTAAAAATAAGAGGATTTTTTTCTTATTCTGCTATATAACTAGGCTAAATGAGCACAGATGAGGGCCAATAAAATAAAAGACAAAATAACACTACAAAAATCTAAGTAAGTTGACAAATATGTGCTTCCAGTCTAGAATCAAAACACCATAATCTGGTATCACATAAAAATCATCACTTAAAATCTCGATACAGCACAAACATTGGTAATTCAAGAAGTACCCTCAAAAAAGTAAAATAAGTGAAACAATAAAATAATCAGTTGTGGTCGGCGGTCGCGCGTGGTCGCCGGTCGTGCCCTTTGTTATGATAGCTTTTTATTCGACCACATCTTTTTGTTATCTGCGATGCACCTACTGTGTAATGATTATGTACGGGTACTGGGAGCAGAATAAGAAGGATATATTAAATTAATACTAGTTGTCTCTTCTTTGCTGGATTTAATATAAACAAAGTTGCACAATATTGGAAATTACATTTCGACGGTTAACTACCAAGACCTCCTAACTGACATATTTTGACCAATTGGTTTTTTCGCGGATTCAATTCAAAAATATTGTATCTCATCTAATAGAAAAATATTCTATTTATAATTCGTAATATTTCGGGTATTTTTACAATCATGGAATTATCTACTAACTTTACGAGCGCGGACTTTGGTGGCTTTTTTGTGCCTCTACTGAAAAGTTTTGACATATTGAGTTAGGAGTTCTTGGTGGTTAACCGTCGATTTATAATCTTTGTATGTAGTGGTCCTAATTTACTCTGCTTTTAGGTGTAAATAGCAAATCCGTTCAGAGTTTTTTGAGTTTATCTCTAACTGTTGATTATTTCGTCATTATTGAGCTTTTTTCTACTTCTCACTGCGGTAGTCTGTCAACGAGATACAATAATATGCTGAAAATTATCAGCCATCCAAAACTAAAATAAATAAACTTACACATACCTAAGTATTGCCAATTTAAATATAAAACCTCCAGTTACATAAATAAGCCAATCATATTCAAAAATGCTCTTTAAGTTTCCTACAACATTAGCCGTTTAGAGTTCCTAAATAAACGAAGAAAATTTTGCAAACTGTAATGCATGAAATATTCGCATGACATGCAACGTCCGCCATATTGAATTTCCTTTGACGTCGTCTGGCCTACATTTGCAACCTTTTACTTTGACTTTGCTCTAGTCGGGTGACAAAATATGGTGCCACCGTTTTGTAATTTTTAGTAAGATGAGAATTGTTGCTGTCCAATATAGTGTTCGTAGTAGAATAAGATTCCATGTCAAAGGTCTCAAATACTTTGATAAAATAGCATCCGCGTTCATCTCAAAATGATAGGAGTTTTTGCAGATTACAGTAGTCAAATAGGTTATCAGTTTTCATTTTATATTATACGCCCTCGTGTTGTTATTGAAACCCACTTGAACTAATAATGATACATTGAAACAAGGTTTTTATTGGCGTAGGTACATCTTTAATTTTCTTTATAACATCAAACAAACACCACATTAAAATAGCAGAGGACATGCAATTAAAATTAACCCCTTTCATATGAAAATGAACGGCTTTCCACACGAGTTCGTTTAATTGTTAAAATATTTTCAGTGTACAAAGTAAATTGTCGACACCCGTCGCGTGTTTACATTATTCCATGAACGTTTCAAGCCTTTTATTTATGAAAACTCCGTTTTTCAGCTTATTTGCTGAAATTAACACTGAACAAATGTTACCTTTAACATCGGGTGGTTCATCATTTTTTCGCTTGTCTGCTGTTTTTAATTTTTTATCACTTCCATGTCAGTGGTTTTTGTTGGTCAATGTTTTCGTTTTGAGATATTTAAAGGTTGATGTTAAATCCTTTGCTAACCTACCAACCTTTAAGTACCTACCCTTTTGAAAAGGTACATGCCCTGAATCTTAAAAAAAATCTTATAAGCAGAAAAGCAGATAAATTAAACAGTTTACATTGCTGTTAGGATAGACATACTTTCCTGCTCTTTGAATGAGTTATAAGGACTACTTTGTATGTAATATGTTATAGTGAAAGATGATAAAAAGAGAAATATGTACCACACTACCGCACTAGGAAATTATGTACCTACCTGTAATATAGCTATGTTTGAGATGAGTCAATAAAATACAAAATTCAAGTCCTCAAATCTTAAATTTCTCTATTAATTTATCTAAATGCCACACATTAGTTTGCAGTCGGTACAAATTAATTAATACAGTATTTACGTGAGTCCCTTGTCGTGTATAAAGCAACCCGCCCCGATCATGCCTTAAGGCTAACATTGTTACTGTAATTCCATTCTGTTATTATCGTAACGTAGGGGATATTGTTTTGTATTGCTGAAGATATTTGGGTGATTATCGATTTGATTTCTACAATGATAAGGTAGTAAAAAAACGTCACAAAATTTAGCAAAAGTAGAAAATACAACCATAAATTGGTGATGTTTAAAATCGACAAAACCTTGTAGTACTATATCTAAATTCCAAAATGTCAGATTTGCAACAATTTAGGTATGTGCTATACCTATATGCATATTTTCATTCTGCTTTATTTTTTTGCAGCGAAATGTTGCAAATTGATTAAAAAAAAAAAAAAAAAATTAAAAAAAAAAAATCTTTAAATACTCGAGTACGCCCACAAATTCTTGCTTTTAATATTTCGATAAAACCAACTTGTCCTTAATAAGTATCAAAAACGTTATCTGTATCTACCGAGTTATCTGCTGAATATTAATAATGAGCTTCATTGTATTACTCCGGTTCGATTCGTACTTTCGGCTATGCTTCGATTTCGCTCACGTTATTGGCTGCTTGGGTTCATTTCGATATAAGGAGTTTTTTACTTCTGTATCTTGTTAATTAAGAAATTGTGTATATCTGGTTATACTCTTATCAAATATCTGGTTCAATCTTAACTTCTTCGGAGTTTTCTTTTTTTAATTAAACGGTTTTATTTAGCTCCACCCATAGGTACAGTATTTATTTTAACTCCAAACTCCGTATAAAATCGTCATCTATGTAAATCTACTAATATTATAAAGCTGAAGAGTTTGTTTGTTTGAACGTACTAATCTTAGAAATGATTGGTATTTTTTTTGGGATTAGAAAGCCTTCTCATTGAAGAAGCTGTTTTTTATCCGATTGCGCAATGTAGTTTCCAGCGGAGGCAGGTGAAACCACTGACAGAAGCTAGTCTAACATAAACAAGAAAGTATACCAATCAACAGAGCAAATCGCTTTTGACTTTCAATTGTGTTGATACACATTTTTCCACCCATTATGAATACACCAAGTGGTGATCGTTCAAGCCCATTGATTTAGAACTCCGCACACTTTTTGCCGAAGTTTTCATGGAAATACTAGTGGGGTATAGTCATTCATTCGAAGCGTGCGAGTCGCTGGCGGCTGGTTTTACATAAATCTTGTTGGAATGGTAACCTATAGACTTGTTGATCGGCTTCTAGTGCCAACAGCGGGCTTGAGGCTGTAGAAAAATGGCTGTAAATGTGGATAGTGTAAAACTGATAAGCTTAAATATAAAAATCTTTCATCATTGGGTATTATCCAAATTCATTATTTGGGTGGTCAACACAGCATGTCTTCTTCCATACCTTTCTATCTGATACTCTATGCAGCCGTTGATACATCTTCACTTAGCAGTAAAGTTTGATCGTTCCCACGTATTTTACTGATACATTTGAATAAGCATGAACAAATAAAAATAAAAAACAACACAATATGAACCAATTATGGTCCAAAAACGCCGATTTTTGCAATTTTGTCACAAAGACACGAAATATGTAAAATATGTTTCGATTGACTAAGAGGCACAGTTTATAGCTCGCGTGTCACAAAGTAGAGCAAATAAATATCAATTACTGCGCTTAATTCGGTTGTTTTTGCGTTGGCGTTTTGGTACAAGTTATAGGAAAAAGGTGACGAAGTGACGTGGCAACATATATGAAAAAAATAAATCAATTGAAAAAGCTACGAATAAATAGTAGATAGCCCTATAATAGTGATTTTTCGGGTCACCCAGGATGTTCATTTCCAGTCTTCCTTTGACTAACTAAGTACTCCCGTAGAAGCTTATTATTTTGCTTTTAAGATGTAAATGTGTGCTCTGATTTATTTGCATCTGCTAGACATGCTACTTATACCTAGGTATATATCTAAATATTGTACGTATATCGCTCGAACTCCCAACTTGGGCCAACCCCGCCGGCGCAATGGCAAGTCGAAAGCAGTTTTGTTAACAATTAATGCCCTTTAATTAACAAAAAACGTTCATTTAAACTGTATCAAAATCTCGGCTAATGAATATTGAGAGGTGCGGTGTTCGCTGCACAGACTCTGTATGAAAGCAAGTCATTCTTTGTGAAATGATAAAGCAGAAGTATGAGTTTGTTGAGTTCTTGAGAATGTTATGTAGTATCGAACATGGGCTTCTTAGCTGAAGAATAATGGCGGATAGTTATTTTTATTGTGAAAAGTAAGTTTAACCAACGATATTTATTCCTAACTAATCCTATAACCGAAACCCTTATATTACTTACTGGTTAAGCTGGTTACAGTCCGATATTCAACCTACGAAAACGAGTAACTGCTAAACATATTTGCCATAAAAGTTCAAAAAACAAATATTCAATATAAAATGATATTTGTTTCTAAACCCACTGCTATTTTCTTGCAAAATGGACAAAATGGACATTCGATTTTGATTTCAGAGATTGATAAATAAATTGTGACAGATATTACAGACACTTTAGACAGGTAACCTTTATGACAATCATTTTAGCAACTTTCGAAATATCCAAAATTTACATATTTAAATCGTAATTACATACCCGGGTATTTTCAATCTACAATATTATGAAAAAAAAAACCTGTTTAAAACTACACATTCGCTTTTATTTCATTATAAATTTAGTTAAATTAAATCAACTGTTACGTATCACCTAATTGGCATATCATTGAATTTGACAACAAACCACCATTTACAATTTAAAATAACTAACAAATATTAAGCAACATTCCCAATTAAACTAAAATGTCCCATTGAACATAATTGGCATCAGTTCATCTCATAGTTCACCGGCAGAGTCAGATTTGAACCGCCGACCTAACGATTGGACGACGGCTGACTTACGACTGATTGTTAGTTAACTGACCACGGTTAACGTAACTTAAAGACAGGAATACATGCTTAATGATGGCTGGGAAGGTTAATGAACTGAGCTTTGGTATGTGATTGACTAGAGTTTTTGTCAATTTGAAACATTTTCTTTAAACACAATAATGTAGAATATATTTCAGACAAACTTTGCAGGAAAGCAGTAAATAATACAATCCAATAAATAATATGGAAATGGAAAAGACGCTCCCAAATGATTACCTTATTTTTTTCAATTTTGAGACCCTATCGCCCTTATCCCAATTTTATTTAGGGTCGGCTCAGCATGTTTTCTCTTCCCATACTCTTCTATCTGCCGTCATCTCGCAGAGGGTCTCATCTCTTTGAGACATTATCGTATGTACCTACTATGTAGGTATAATCATGTCATAATGTAGAGCAATGTAAGAAATAATTTAACTTGGTCATTTAACACATGCTTAGGTAACTTTCGTCCTAAACAAAACTTCAATCAAAGAAACTTCACTCAATACATTTTTCCCACAAACATTCCCATGATCCCGTTACGAACAGTTTCATTGACAAATAGTATTAGATAACTGGCCGTCATTTCTGGATCGGAGCGGGAATCGAATGCGCTATCTGTGAGTTAGGACCGAGAATAATTTGGTTAGTGTCGAGGGTCACGGTACATTTTTAGCGGAGCGATAACGCGCGTGGTGGCCCAAGGCGGCTTAGGGCTGCGCAAGCGCCGTTCTAAATATCGATAGATTGATAATTTTGCGAGTTCTCATTAAGTTCATGTACACTTTTCTAAGCTTAATATACCAATTTTCCCTACAAGTCACTATTGGGCTCGGAACAAATTAATTGTGACTCAGAATACTAAGTTATGTATGCCTCAACTATGCACCAAGAGTACTTTGTACCACCATAAAAAATAGAATACCAACACCAACATTACAAAACTTCCATTTTCTACAAAACCTACTAACAAAAACCGGCCAAGTGCGAGTCGGACTCGTGCACGAAGGGTTCCGTAAATTACAGTTAAATCAACCTATCTCAAAAACTATAAGAGATACTTTGATCAAACCAAAAATCGTTGAAAGAGTTAATTAGCATGCATCACCTCTATTTTTTTTAGAATTTTATACCCCGTAGTTATAAAAATAGAGGGGGGGGACATACTTTTTACGACTTTGAGAGCTGATATCTCAAAAACCGTTCACTTTAAGAAAAATGTTTTTTAGAAAACTTTATATCATTTTAAAAGACCTTTCCATTGATACCCCACACGGGTATGTACATCGAAAAAAAAAATTTCATCCCTCAGTTACATGTATGGGGGGCCCCACCCCCAATTCTTTTTTTTACTATTTAGTGTCATATTTTTGTAGCGGTTCATACAACACATATTCCCATCAAATTTCATCACTGTAGTACTTATAGTTTCCGAGTAAATCGGCTGTGACAGACGGACAGACGGACAGACGGACAGACGGACATGACGAAACTATAAGGGTTCCGTTTTTGCCATTTTGGCTACGGAACCCTAAAAAACGATAACATTCAGAGCAACAATATAAAACAGATTTCTTACAACATCCTTTTACAATTTATCGATATAACCGCGCGCATCACTGGTGCAACTATGACGCGCGTAAATCGGTGCGCGTGCGCGCCGCTGGGCGACGCTTGCTCGTAATTCGCGCCGCCCCTACTCGTTGTGTTCGGTTCGAGTCCAGTCTACTTATCTATATGCTTTAGAATGTTACTGTAATGTGAGAAATTGTAACTGACAAGTTTGATTGTTTACGAAATTATTTGCTGATGTTTTGGGTGCAGGTTTCGTGATGAATGAGATGTTAATTGATTTATTTATCTAATCAAACAATTTAGACTTTTTTAATGTAAGTAGTATAGTTTTTCTTGTGTTTCCCAGAAGGTAAATTATCAGGGTGAAGGTATGGATGCACCTATTACTAAACGAATGCTTCCTTAAAATCCATTGCAGAATATAATATGAATACGAATGTGGATCTACGATTGAGTGACAAAAGAAACTCATAATTGAACTAAGTAACTCACATCATCCAAAAGACACAATTTTTCATCCAAACTTCCAAAAACAAAAAACAACATAAATTAAAACCGAAAAGCCCATTTAATCCGCATACTCCTTAAGTTAGCTTAAGCAACAATATAGCATTATATTTTCAAGCACGTCTCATTGTCCAGCACGCCTCGACTACGCCCTTAAAAAAAGAAAACAAAGAAAAAAATACAAAAAAGTCCGCATATGATTATAGCGAGCAATATCCGAAAAGATTACGATCTTATCTCGAGATCGAGACATGAGGCGCATCTTGAGACTCTTTCACCTGACGATTTTTCAGATAATTTATATAAAAAAAAAAACTAATAAAATTGTCCAACACAGTGATATAGATTTGAATAAAGAACTAACAAAAGTAGGCCAGATACTAAAAAAATAAACTTGGCAACTTTCTCACCTGTTCGTCCATAATGATGTGAAGTTATGTCAGTTTTTTTTTTAAATTAAATGTAGAATTTTTATGAGTTTATTTTAAATATTTTTGCAATAAATATCAAATATAATACACACCTCATCACGTTTTAGTATGGAGTTGACAAAATAATGTTAAAATCAGCAAGTTCCGTCGAATATTGAGCGTCGTCTTCAAGGATTCCTTCATTTCCCGAGTTCGTCTATAACTCCGTTAAAGTGAGTTGTGTCGGATGCAAATCACATCAGGCTGTATAAACGTCACCTTATTAATGCGCCCCTCTGTAATCTGTCTTGTGAAATCCCGCATTGTGTCCACTTTCTTCTGGCCGTTTGCGAAACACCAGCACTCGGGCCAACGGCCATCTTTTACAAAACAACAAAAAATACTGACGAAATTCACTGCCCACACTTAAAGCTATCAAGGAAATTTAATTAACGCATTCGTCCCAAGCTCAGTTACAAAATTAGATTCCAAAAGTTTCTGAATAAAGTAAAATTATTTTTTTATTTTCTACGCTTAAGGCTGCATAAAAACTTTAACAATATTGTCTCGTTCGTTCAATTAAGGCGGGTTCAGAAAGAGCGGCACGAAGAATTTCGCGCGAGCCGCTACGTCGTCGGGCTGCGGTCCCCCGTCTTGTCAATAAACTCCATATAAATTGCCTTCCGAAGTGAATTTGAATATAATAGCCTCTATCCTACGAGGCCTTTTTACCCCCTTTCCTTGAAGTCGCAATCTTTGTACGATTATATTGTAAGCAAATTATCTGTTCGGATCTGGCAAGCCGATTGAAGTAACAAAAAGTTTTTCCTTGATAGTTTATTTCGTTTATTAATATTTGTTTAATGGATGCGTATTATTTCAATCAATGGTTGTCTGTCAACTAATTGTTGGTCGTATGATAGGGATGGTCTCACAGACCAAACGTAACGTCTTATTAAATTGATGTCTTCGAGTTTAATTAAGTTTATTTTCACAAATTACATCAAGAACGCATTATAAGCTAGCTGATTATGTTAATTTTGTGATGATGACAAAATTATATCGTAAAGAATGTTGAGATTCATTGGGAAATAATATGTATGTATACTTAATATGCAGATAGGAGCTAATGCAAGCCGTAATGAGCAATTGCATCACTTAGGTCCCGGTAAGTATCCGTTGCAGAAACTCTCAAGCCCTTTTCCATAAACCGGTGGTTTTGCAAATTAGTATAAACAATGTTTGTAGTTTTCAGTCGATGCCGCCAATATATTGAAATCGCAATAACATTTTTAATAGGTATTCTGTCCGTAAATAAACACAGAATAACCACAATCATTGGTGTTCTTATCACATAGCGTACGTTTCGCGTTCCCGCCACATTTCGGCGGCCATTTTGGAAATGGACAAACGCTATTAAGAGAAAATTAATTTTGGCGAGCGATGTATCGTGCGTGACGTTTGATGGTTACCGCGTGGATAAACAATACTTAATTTGTTTTTGACGTCGAAATATGGATATAGAATTACAATTTTAAATTGATAATGGTTGATCTCTACTTAACTTTGTTGCTTTCAGTGATCTATGAAGGCAGCTCGTCTTCTTTGCTGTAAAGATCATTTTATATCTTCACACAAACTAGAATGTCATAAATAAAAGGATTTTCATGTTTTGTACTTCTGCAACAAAATAATGTTTAACACTAAATAAATTGGAGGGAGATAGAGATCAGCAATTCTTTAAGTTTGCAAATACTTTAAAAGTAGGTACTTTCTTTAATAGGTATCGATATATGCATATGTATAACCTGATCACTTTCAAACGGACCACGGTTTATCTTGATAAATATTAAACGTGACCAATCATAAAATATAAAACGTGGTGTTGACAGCTATGGTTCTCAAAATAACCTTTTCACACCTAAAAAGCTTGCTTTTACAAATTCGCGTATTTTTTTCCAAATACAAAATTGTTTTCGATCAACATGCCACAAGAAATTGCACTCATTAATGTCTTCAACAATTAAATATTTTAATACCCAATAAAATATCAATTTTTAATGACAAATAAAAATTTTACATATTTCCCAACGCTGTAAATTACTTTTATCGTTAACTCTAAAATTAAAAATTTAAGATTTGCGTTGCGTATGATTGCATATTTTGTTGCCTGATAAAAACTAACTGTATGTTGATTTTACTGCCGGCTGTTATTAACCAAATAATTACTATATTATCGGCACTTTAAAAGGATTATTTTCGTTAAGTATGTTTACTGGATTTGCCTCCTATTGAACAATAAATAAAATTATAAGTAATTAAAAAAGTGCTCACGGAATGCAAGCTCTGCAAGCTCCTTAGGTTTCGTTACTATAAACATAGTTTTTTTGTAAATCTGAATATACAAGTGAAAGTAAAAAACTATCAATAAATATTGTATAAAATTACTCAGCTAGATCTTCTAACAGCGATAATTTCATCAAGCTCGTTGTACTATTTGAACATCTTCTAAATCTCAATGATTTTTATGTTACAGCTTTTCACATCAAACAGCAATATAGACACTTTTATTTTAAAACAAACTCACGTTTCCACAATTTTGTTTATAAACATATCGATTTTTAAATACACAATAAAATTGTCGATTTACGGTAGACGAAAGTTCTTCGAGTCTGATTTACTTGGCGTTCGGAAAAATTAAATTCGCTGTGGCAATTAAAGTTCTTTTTTTTTAAGTTCAATTAAAACGGTAGCACTTGAGCGTTGCGTAAGAAATCGCGTAATTAACCGACAAATTTACGCAATACGATCGCGACCGATAACAGACGGGGTTGTGGTCCAAGGTGAATTTGCAGCGAGTTTTCTGAAAATCTCTTATCGACTATTGTTAGAAGATGTGCACTCAGAAGGCACCTAATATAATTATCGTTTATCTCAGTATTCTCAAAACTGGTATCAATTTAAATTGTCAATCAATTTATTTTTCCGGAGAAAAATAAATTCCAAACCAACCCCTCACCGGCTCCGAAGCCGGTCAGGGATTAGTTGAATACTATTAGCATACCTATTATTGTTTAAAGTCTACCAAAATTAATACTGAATAATAACTTAATGATCATCAAACAACTCTCGGTTTAATCAAATTAACTGTAGTAGTTAAATCGCTGTCGCTTATGCTTGGGCCACAATACTTCCCTGTTACCAATACCTAATTATTTTTTAAATTTATAACCTTCTCCGTAATCTATCATCTTTAGGTATTATATAAAGGCCCTTCGTTATTGGGAACCGTTATTACAATTTTAGATCATCGGTTATAAAATTCAAGGAATTATCTACATTAGATTCTGATTCTAGATGAGTAATGGTTTTGATAATTACCTCTAATTATAATAATTACAACAGATAAATAATTATCCTATTAACAAATGTCTATCAAAATCTTTCATCGCACTTGGGAAGGACCTAGACATGGTGCATTCTTCTTGTTAATGTTATTAGTGCAAACAAATCTTAATAACCATGAAATGATTACCAGTGGTTGACTTGACATAATTTCTCGTAAGCGGCAGTATTTAGCTTACCTACATAAGAAACCTTTTCGGGTTTTATATCTTGTAATTGGGTTCCTTGACCAAAAATAAATAAGGGAATATGGAGGAGTAGATTTTGGAAAAACAAAAATAATGTACCTTTTCCCAAAACCTATTCCCCTGCATCCCCTTAACAAACCCACGAAGCTAATCCTCAAAGACACAGTCGTGTTCCACCAGCGATTAGCCAAGAGCCGGGTGTCCTAGATGTGTGGTCTGGCCAGCGCCCCGTGGCGACTCATTCATCCGCACTCATGCTGCACTTTGTCTTATTGTTCCCACCCGGTGATTTAGGGACTTCGCTTTGGTATAGTTAATGAGAGAAATTAGAGTGGTATAGGCGTCTTGAAAGTCTAGTTAGATTTGGGATACACTTCAGTCTTTTGGCAGAAATGGCAAAAGTGTTGGCAATATTTACTTGATAATGTTTAACAAACGGATAAACATAACATGCAGATAAAAAAATTGAGGATTTAAAGACTTCGTGAACATCATCACACTCTGAAACTCAAATTGAAACACATTCAATGGAAAGTTCATTAAGTAAAAGGATTGTGAGTATATTCATCTGACAATTTACTTGAATCTATCTTCATATTTTCAATGTTTATGTTGTACAACTGTAATATTGCTACTTTAATTTATTCGAGAATGCATATGCAACATCTGAGCTAATTTCTATAATATACGAGTTAATTCTTACATCGTAATTCCAATGTTACTGCACCCCGAGGGAACGGGATACAAACACACGTCCACCCACTATTTGTCGATTACTCTATATATTTTATATGAAAGGTAACATTACAATACTGAAGAAATTATACTTCTTTACTTGCTCGTTATTATATTTAATTTGCATGTATAAATGTTTTATCAAATCGGAAAATGGCCTGTCTTTACCCACGGTTCGAAGTTTTCTTAAAACTAAATTCCCCTAAACCCACTTTGTAAATAAAAGCTAGTGGTTACACTAGCTTTTGCCCGAATCCACCTGAGTTCCGAGGTAAATAATTCCCGCACATAGGTAAAAAATTGAGTGTTTCATCTGTCTTCGCTCAGGCTTTAGTAGGCAGACTCTAGACACAGTTTCTTTCAGATTTATAATATTAGTAAGGTATAGGAGAAAACATACTTTACAAGCTTTAATTTGTAATTGACAACATTATTTTCATCACAAACACGAACCGAAAATATGGGGTGACCAGACAGGTCACCCCATATTTCACTTTTATCTCGCCTCTCGAAGTGTTGACATTCACCAAACAAAATATTCATGCAAGCAAGTGATGTGTCGAGGTGGCGAATCTCAAAGTCGCCGGCGACTTTTTAATTTCACCACACAATCAGTGTTAAAGTAAATTAACCAATAAATCAAGGGGTACCAGTATAAAGTAATTGGTTATTTAAATTCGTATCTGCCTTCAGGCGAGCCTTCAAAGTAAGCGCTCTTGGTCTTATTGTGATGTATTGTTGACTTTCAGTTATTGTGACCTGAAATTGTGGGGTACTGGTTTCTTTTTTCTTTTTGGATGGTACTTCAAAGAAAGGTAACGAGTTGTTTTGTTGATAACACTGGATTAAGTAAATGGTGATTTTATTTTCTTCAGAGCTTGACTTTTACTCGACTACGTCCGAAGGAAGGCAGGCTTTATATCTAGAAATCTCTGTATTTAGATGACACTACAAAAAAATCAATCGTTCCCAATACAAAAAAAAAACCATTTCGTATGTTGCATAATATCAGTCATCGAATGCGGTCACAAACCTTCAATCCACTTAAAACAAAGCTCAACTCAAACTAATTAGAAGCACGTATCATAACAATCTAAGGTCTACGATTACAATCCCGCGCAATCTGGATCAATTGACGTGACGTCATGCGCATGCGATTACCGTGTGTCACAATCCGCTTAGTCATGTAATTGTTTCAGGTCAGCACTGCTTTGGTAATCTGCGCTTTTAGTAATACTAGGGAACACCTGTGGCTTTTGTTGTTTAGGTTTTAGGAGTTTTTGTCAGACTGGTAGAAGTTAGGGAGTAGATATAAGAGCTGTGATGTTGCATAAGCGCTGGTTATTATTTTCGTTTGCATTATTTTATCACTTGGCCGAGGCTGATAAAGCATATCTATCAGAACTTTGATCACGATAGCAATCAAGGAATTAGGAGTTGGCTGTGGGATTAATCGAAGAGTAACCGCGCCCTTGGTACACAAACGGCTCCAGAAGGGAGAAAGGTGTAGTCAGTAAAATTCTAGCTTCCCACCCGTTGCACTCACTATACGTGGGCTCATATTGGCAAAAAAATAATGTCGTAATGTCTAAATAGGCGTCGAGAATCAGCTTTTTAGTTATTTTTGGTACATACATAAGTTGATAATTCTGTCATAGACTCAGTGAACTCACAATTCAAGGCCATAGATATGTAAGATATCAAATGCTAATAATAACAAAAATAAATAACTCTAAATTGAAGGTAACACAAACGTACACACAAACTTTATTCACCAGAGTAATAACGATAGTGATCTTACATAGCGTGGGTAGAAGCAACTTGTTGATTTCAATATTTACTGCTAAAAACATTATGTAGGTGACCCCTGAGTGGTTGTTAAGTAGACTATTTATTTATTGATTGTTTTTAGTGTTTCGAAATTTTATAGCTATCTGATTTCTTTTGTTTGGTTGGTAAAATCGTGTTTGTATGTTGTAACGTGTTTTATGTGTGCGAGGTTTCCTAACTAACCTATACCTAACTGAGTAAGTAATTATAAGTACCATAAAAACGGAGATTCCAGGCTGTACATATTACCAGTATATTTTCCTCTGGGCTGGATAAATCTTCCATCTTATACTTATGAGCCGGATTCACGATCATTACAAATATTTTTGAAAATAAAGCCCTAAATACCAATTTCATACTAGTTAAGTGAATAATCATCATTAATTTACGGATTTAACTCAATAACTTCTTATTTATTGAGTTAAAGTTTTTCATGTTTATTGAGGTAGGTCAGCAGGTATAAAAAAAAAGAATTTTGTTCGTTAACACATGTCATCTTCAGATGTTATCTCAAATGCTTTTAGATCCTGGTTCAGGAAACAATCTGTGACGTAGCTCATGTTATCTCATGTATTGGCAGCACACGCCTCGGGAATTCTGTTAAGCGACCACCGGGGGAGAGACTCGCGTATTCTGGAAGAGAAAAAACATTATTATAGCGATATTATGGGAAATGATACTGACAAATGTATCCGAAGCTCACCGAGAACATAAAAATCCGTTTTTCTTAAAACAACTATTTGAAAATTGAACGTGAACCTCGTGGTAGATAGTTGTTCTAAGAAAACTGACATTTACATATTATGTTGTCGGTGCAAGTGGGCCCAAATGCTGCAAGAGTTGCAACAATTTGGTACTAACGTCACATTTTATTACAGTCTGACCAGCTCGTTAGTGATACTCTTGTCAGCTGGTACCATCCCTTGCGCACCTGTAATCTCCGCTGGTCCAAGGGAGTAACAACAACGAGCTGGCCAGGCTGTATTAGTACAAAACATTTGACACACGACCACAATGTTCCATATTCAAAAATCCAACCAGCCAGCTTTAAAACTCAAATAAAATGGAGGCAATATAAAATGGCCGTTCAAGCAGTATCATTGCAATATTGTTGTACAGAATAGGGCAGAAACCACAGTCCCACAGCAGGGGTTCGAAGCCGAGCTATGCGTAATGCATGCGATATTTTTTATATAAATATGGTATTAAACATGAGACCGAGGTTTTTCTCTGCAGTTTCCATTAGTTACATACTTGCTAATATCATTCGGTTTTGCGCTGTAATATGTCGGAGATACTCTAAAGCTGACCGATTTTGCTAACTGAATAAAGATGTATGCATTGAAATTACTTATTTATATACTTTTATTTTAGGAGGCAAAATTCAAGTAAATCCCTGGTTTCACGTAATATATTTGAGTACATAACTTTTAATTGAATAATATATCACTGAACTAATCTACTTTAGACGAAAATAGCGTAATGCGGTAGCATTAAATCGATACTGCACGTATAATCGATTAATTTAGTTCGATACAATCGGATCGGGCAGGCGAGATATTTCGCTAATCGGAATCAATTAATCTAGACATTGCATCGTCTCGGCTCGGGTAATAGTTGTAATTATTAACAGTTTTGATATGAAATCAGATTATCAAGGTATTTCGATTTTTCGCGGTTTCAGAGAGGTGTTAGGCAATAGACCTGGATTTGCTTTATAATGTTTTATCGCGATATTGTAAACTTTACTAATACATTTTCATTTTGTTTAAGATTGAAGTGTGTATTTTGTAGTAAGTTTAGTTTATAAACATTTTTCTTTAAAAAATAAACCATCAAGCAGATTCGATTTGTGTTCAACAGATGCTCGTCTTTTATAAATGATTTAATGATATATTCTTCCACAATAAATATAACTAACGAGGTTTTATCTAATCGTGCACTTGTGTGGCCATTAAAACATAGATGTTTACCTGTATTTGTTGACTATTTTTCCTCTAGGAACATAGGGAGCTTAGCATGACGTGACAGTCAATATTCCTGAATTATTACACGCAAAACGTTACTATTCTTAAGTTGGTAAAATTTTCGGTCTGTAAACAGAGTGTATTTAAATATACTATATTTTAACATATCTACTGTTACCGCCCGTCAATTTTCAGCAAATTGGTTTGGTTCTTGAGTTTATAAATAGTGTAACTAACACGAATTTCTTTTATAAATATGCGTATACATGTATGGATTAAGTAGTTAAGGTGACCGATATTAATTGTACAAAGATAAACACAAAGTCTAAACCAAACCAATCAATATTCCTCCCAGCTTCCACACAAACTCTTTTTCCATAGCCGTACCCGATGATATACTCGGCTATTATCTCGTCAGAACGCTGGCTGTAGGCGACGTGAAAATGACACGATTTATGAGCATTAACACAGGGCAAGCGTAAAAAATGCAATTGCATGCCGCGTGACATCGTCTGACACTTGTGACACTCTAGCTAGTAGACTAATGTACTATGTGGTTTGTGGTGCTAGGAATTTGTAGGTGAATTGGTTGCTTGGTTGATTATTCTTGTGTATATTGTGTCAAATTTTTGGGGTTGTTATATAAGCAGATGCATGTTAAGGTTTCTAGTTTAGCCTTAAACATTCATATCTAATAATTAATCTAGCTTTAATACATAAATAATCTAGTTGTCAAAAAAGGAAGTTTGCTTTTATGTACAAAAATTGGCAAGACTATCGATAATGCCGAGGAAAAAGGTAGTTAATTTCTTTTATGATCTCAAAAATATTTGAATTGTGCAATTATTGTTTTATGATAGGTAGGGTACACATTGGTATCTAGTTACAAAGCTAAACCCGTCTAATGATTCCTGATCTGTCAGATAGAGTTTCATATTTAGCTATCTTTTTATTTTGCTTACTTAGGACGGGTGTGAAATTTTTTGCATGCATAATCTTATTCTAAGTACCTATTTAAAACATTAAGACTGAAAATCATCTACTTATTTAACTCATTTAATTTTATGGTTACCAGTCCAATAGTAAATATTTCTAGTAACCGTACTGTTAAAACTAAACCAAAATAACTACCAATCAAGTTTTTCATTCATCCCATCATTGAGAGATCACATCCCTATTTAAGTATTCATCGTATCGATTAACTGTTCGAATAAAAAGATATCGATCAATCGTCAAATAGTTCGGATCGATGGTTAGGTTGATTACTCATTAATGATTGTTGGGTGTGTAATCATCTTTTCTTATTTGTCATTCAATGAAATTGTTTTATATGCTGCAAGTTATAAGCGGACATATGAGTTAAAGCTTTTATTCAATATAACTAATGTAAAAAATAACTAAATAAAAAGCAGAACGTACGCTTGGTTCTTTAGTCATAAAACAATCCATAGAGATTTATTACAATATGTATTTAAATGTATTTATAAATATGTATATATGTAGCTATATGTAGTTTATCAGTTGTGTTAGCACCCATAACACAAGTTAATTAATAACTTACCATGGGGCTAACCAACCGTGTGTGAAAAGGTGTCCCGACATTATTTTTTTTTTATTGCTCCGATTTTTGGGAATATAAATTAAATATCTTTGACCCATTGATAAATGAACGATAATTGTTTTCATTAGAAGCTTATCTCACGCTTCTGCGTGTGTCTTTGACCATACAAACCACATATTGAATCGGTAATAGATTTAAACAAACATTCGGATAACATCGGCGGTAAGAGCGAGACAAAAAATATCATTATCAGGGTATAAGAGCAGGTGATAATTTCTATAATAACAGTGCTTAACACTTCTGTTCGTATATATTTATAGTTTGGGTTCCAACGGCTTAGGATGCATTAGGTAGTAAGGTTTTACTGGTCTCATCATCACAGTCGAAAAACGTATACTGCTGGAAAAGGTCTGCTCCATGCTAAATCTCCCCAGCTTAAGCGTAGAATATAATGAAATATCATTGTAAACCGTTAGCAAATAAAAGTACCTATATAAAGTTTCAGGGTGGCTGGCTTACAGTATATTTGGGATCTGCTGCGATTGGCCGTCAACCATTGCTCAAATGCAGATATTCATATTAAAGTAAGAGAAAAATAAACACCCTGTCAATTGTTTTACGATATTAATTTTGTCTGTACAACTTTTTAAATAAGACATAGACACCACGCTCTTCCCAGGTTATCTATCCCAGTTATGGTTTTTCTTGATTCTCTTCACATTACAAATAGGGACATAAATATGTATATGGGCATGATATGATAGATAGGACGTGTTACTTACAATTTCTTGCTCTTGAAACACGATGCAGAGATACATAATATTAAAAGTTTTTTAGGAAAACTCTTACCTATTGAAATGGAAGTCTTACCTGTAAAAAAACATCTAAACGTCCAAATATTGTAAAACTAGAGGTAAATTGGCAGTTAATTATCGATATAGATAACATAGATATGGAGTTGCAACAAAAACAGTATTTACTTTGTAGAATCCACGTGTTCCACAGCGATCACGCTTGACCAACTTTTTGTTCCTCACTTTCAAGAAGACGCTCCTAAAAAGAAAGTACATACGGAGTGAAAAAAGACAAGTTATGAGTTCGCCGCGGGCGCCTGACGGGACTCGGAAACAAAATGTTCCATTCATAATTATCGACCTCTGCTATAGTGTTGTCATTATATCGATAACAGTTATGAACTTAATGCGTATCATCACGTTGAATGACTTTTTTTCGATATTAGAGTAGGATATGGTGAGTGATATGAATGAAAGGTGCTGATTGATGTTTTTTTGTTTGTAAAAAAGTGATACGATAACTCAATACTTATAGTAGTTACAGACTGTAATTGTGTACATTACAGTCGACTGATTTTAATTCATTTCAAATTATTCACTTCCGCTTTAGATAGATTTACTTGTAAATTAATTTGTAACTAGTTTAATAGATTTAATATGATGACTTATGTATTGCGAAGCTAAATTTTATTGTCGTTACAAAAATAAGAATGAAATACCTTCAAAATTCCTGTTCTTGAATTGAATATGATCTACAATAATTGATTCACTTACACCCAAAATTATCGACATATTCACATCCCTATTTGCAATTACGGCTGGCGAGCGTGACGTTTACTTAGCGCTCACATCAAACGCACCGCACCAGCCGCCGCCACTCGCCAAAATTTACTTAATCGAACACAATTCTGGCGCACTTTGCACGAGACGCGAATACTATGCATTTTTCGGCTAAATTCGGGGAATTTCGGAATTGTTCGGGTTTCTCGTAAAGCCTTATCGCGATTAAATATCTTTTAATGAAGGCATGAGTTGGAAACAATTGAAGCGTTATGCTTGTGATGTTTTAATTAATGGACTATTCCGCGAAGTGCTGATGTTCCATTGTGATACTAGGATGTTGGTATTTTGATAGGTGTTTCACAAAAAGCTTAAAAACCTGTTAAGAATAGCCTTTAAAGTTAATTTACCAACGTTTAATTAAGTCCCAATTACGGTTAATCTTGTAAAATAGTAGTTTTCTTCTTATACAATTTTAAGATCATTTGAGTTATTTTTGTCAGAATCATTTAACAAGTGCAATTGAGTAAGCTACATTACAATAATGATCCAATTATCATATATTTTTACTAATTAGTATATTTTTCATTACAGGTAAGACTTCACAATTCCCGCACTATTCTTCTTCACCCAGGTATGGCAATTATTATTCATACAAACAATTATCGTAACTTTTACATGAAAGTCATTAATACGGCACACAAAGCGAAATGTAATCGAAATGGTTAATGAAAGACTCGTGCGCTGTTCGTTAGTACGCATGCGCGTCGACATGATGGGATTTATCGACGCGCCGCGCCGCGACAAAGTAATCGATATCGACATGTTAAATCATAACCGTATGGTGCGCAACACTAGTCGGTTTTGGCGAATATTATTCCGAATTATTAATTTAATGTGATAATTATATTGATGAGTACTTTGTGCTTTATCGTTTGTAAATTAATTGCAGTTTGGTCAGAGGTTAATATGAACTTGCTTTTGTTACATTGTATTTTCATCATTTTGAAGTTTGTATTACTTACTGAATTTATAGTTTAATTATAATAAAAAAATAAATATAATAAAAAAAACATGATATTTCTGGCTTTATAGCTGTTTTTTAGATACTTAGTTCATTTTCTATTACAATAGAAAATAGCAGCAACATGTTGGGCAAAGGCTAGGTTAGATAATGATGGTGAATAGGAAACAGCTTTTTTTAATAAAACTCCTACAACACTTCACTATTTTAACTTTCATTCAAGAGTATCCAAATTAAACATATTCTTAACCATTTCGTCTGACCATACTAGTCTTTATGACTGCTTCACATATGCGTAGGCGCCTGTTTTTTTTATCTTCATTCAAGATAACACTCTATGAGCTTACAAATTGGGTTTAAATTTGAATAAGATGCACATTTTTGACGACAAAAGTAAGAGTTTAAGGCTTTTATGCATTGTAATGATACATGTTTACAGAGTCGCATGTAAATTAAATGGAAATAATAAATGGTGTGCTTTTTTATTTCAAATTAACGCCTAACTTATTTTTTGTGGGAAATAAGTTTTGCACCGTTATAAATGAAAAAAAAAAAAACACGTGACACGTATTTTTGGTATGTAGGAATTCTTTCTCAGTTTACTCCCATATCATCCCACTGGATGAATGCTACGTTTCATAAAGAGCATTGTTCAGTTTGCCTCAGTGTTCTAAAACCATCCAAGTTTATAAAACCGAGTAAATAGAATAAAATACCCACAACCAAGTTGCCATAAAACTAAATCTCCGAGATTCATAATAGCAGAGATACGATACCGAATCTCTAGCGTTCTTTACCGTCCGGTAAACGGTTACTCCACCACTTAACTGGACAATTAAAACGCACTAAGTTATCACCACCTAGCACTAGCCGAGATAATAGCGAAATAGAAAGCAAATAGAAATATTGCATAGCTTTTAATCGCGGGACCGCGGTGCGGCGAGCTTCTGCATCTTAGTTCGCAAAGGTGCCGCGAGATGCCGCCACCAGCGCCGATTAGATGCGTAAGCGCACGATTTACTGCCGGGGTGTGTACTATCGCGCACAATAAATTAGAAATTCGTTAGATAGAGACGTTCCGCGTTGCGAATTCCAATTATTCCGTGCCTCGGTTTTACTATATCTGGACTTTTTTTTTTTCGATTCCTAGCATTGTTGGTTAATGTTTTGATGTAGAATAATAGTTTCTGTTTATTATTATTTATCTTCGGTGTTCATGTTAACACTATTATATGATTATGGAATGAGAATCAGTGATTTTCCATAACAGTGCATTATAATGATCGACCATTTGTTACAAAAAAACTTTTTACAAAAAAATAAAACCGACTCCCAAAAACACTGAAAAGCAAAAAAAAACTATTCTTAGGTGCATCGGCCTAGAAGTCGGTGTCTAATGGATGTAACTAAGTTTATAACGCCACCGACTTCTAGGCCGATGCACCTAAGAATAGTTTTTTTTTGCTTTTCAGTGTTTTTGGGAGTCGGTTTTATTTTTTTGTAAGTTTTTTATTTTTAGCTTTTCAGTGACAAGCATAGTTGTCACTATCCGCATGTCATATCCGCAGTGGAAAGTTCTCATCAATACGAACAATATAAGCCCAAGCACGAGGTAGTTTACATATTCAATTGTCGAGTTCCCTCGACCTTCGCTGGTCTCCATCATCAGGTCAGCTTCAAACCTTCACTGTTGCAAAGGTCTCGTCAATACGAACAAAATAAGCCCAAACACGAGGTAGATTTTTACACATTCATTGTTCAAGTTCCCTCGACCTTCTCTGGTCTTCATCATCAGGTCAGCTCCAAGCCTTCACCATTGCATAGTGTTATCAGACATGCGCCTTAGTGTCAAGTTTTTACCCTACGTATGCCTACGATTTTCGAAAGTTGCCCTCGATTTCTCAGGGTTTCCATCATCAGATCCTGACCTGGTGACTATGGGACCACCTGGGAGGTAAACCCTATCAAACAAAAAAAAAATTTTGCAAATCGGTCGAGGCGTCTCTGAGTAATCGGTGAACATACATAAAAAATAAATAAAAAAAAAAAAAAAGATCCCGACGAATTGAGAACCTCCTCCTTTTTGGGAAGTCGGTTAAAAATAAGCGGCTGCATATCGTTCCCAATCACTTAAAGAACCTACTTAAATGGATATTTCTATAAGGTAGTAGACGACATAAAGATATGTTCTTTCTAAGTATATTCAGGACACAAATGACTGAATAAAAGTGAAGGAAAACATCTCGACGAAACCTGAACTAAATAAAGTCCACCAACCCGCATTAAGCAAGAGTGGTGATCAATGATTAGTCCTTCAGTGTTATAGGAGGCCTGTGCCCAGCAGTGAGATGATAAAATGGCTGATGATGAAGAACTAAAGGCGCTGAATCGTATACCATCTATGTGTATTTATCTATAACTTCAACTAGTGTTAGTTCTTATATCACACAAACATTTTTAAACAACTTAATATCTGTCTCAGTAGAAAGCTTAATCTTCACAAGACTGGTCTCAATTACTCACAAACAAAATAAAAAGCAACAAACAACTCTAATTGGAAAAGTTTAATTATTTAGAAAGTTAAAACTTACAACTACTTCAATAACTGTCCGACTCAAAGTTTTTCTTCTTTCAGTGTTTTATTAGTTTTTCTGAAAGATAAAAGGAAGAAAATAATAACTTTTTTTGTAAACATGTACTGTATTAAGTAACTAGGTATTTTGTTGACCATAAAAATGTTTGTTGTTTGTCACAACTGTATAACGTTTCTTTTTTGACTACATGACCACACCATGAAAATAGGCTATGATGACAATAATAAGTTAGGTATATATTGCTGGAATAGTTTCGTAAAGAGTTCAGTACTTTTTACCTAGTGGCTGGAAGAAGGACCTACCTAAGGACGCTGGTGATACCGTGGAGAACAGTAAGTCAGAAATATTGGTCACTTAAATAAAGCTATTAGAACTCTTCTGATTCGTAGAAGGAGGCAATTACTCAGCATCAAAAGTGATGAACTTCTGAAGTTAAATACACAAAAGTTAAGTTTAATTGGATAACTTTGATTGCTGTAATTTGTACTTCTGTTTGATCGTTCTATATTTTGTTTTGTTGGTTTTCGAAAGTAAGGATGTTGCAATATTTATGAATAGGTAGGTACTTAAAGCTAGCTTAGCTAGTCATCTTATGGTGTTTTGACTCTGTCTTTGTTTCTTTATAACCCAGAGAATATTGCAAAAAATGTATGTTTCGGGTACATCGTTTATTATTTTAGAGCTTTAGGCAATTGTTGCAACAAAAACATTAGACCTAAGCTTTTTAACTGTAGATGCATATTATACGTATGTTAAAGATTACATACTCAAAAGCAAAAACGGACTTAATGATAACAACTGGCTCCCGAAAGTTATTTCAAGCCTACATTTCTACAACAAGCGATAAATGAGCTATCTAACACTGAAAGTAACTTTAAAATCAGGTCAGTAATTCTTGAGATTAAAGCATTAAACAAATAAACTTTTCAGCTTTACAATATTAGTATAAGTCGATTATTTTGTATTTAATATAGCTAACTACTTACAAGAGTTTGGAAGCAGGCAGACCGTGAGGAGAGCACGATACTCGTCGGTCTAACTTAGTTTGTGAACTGACTAACTTACTAACACGTATAGTATGAACTTCTTAATATATGCACGAACTTTATAATTATCTACTTCCTGCCTCTTGCGGGAACGAAATAAGATAGTTTGCGGTGGGTTGAATGTTAGAGAAATCTTAAAAATATATATTTTGATAAAAAAGCTGTAAAGGTTGGTAATAAATCACTTGACAATAGTTGTGTAATTTTTCCTCATATGTCCAGATAGTTAAGTAACTTATATAGGTATTATTGCATTACCCTCGTAAACATACTTCGGATTCAAGATCAATGTTCAAGCAAAAAATAAATACTGCACAGATAATTCACTGAAAAAGAAAAACCCACAGGAATCCAGTATAATCATAGTATCGACTATAATAATTTATACCAAGTTTTCTTACAATCTGACCATAAAATGGGACCTTAGTTATGGAAAACGAGAAATTAATTTCTCGAGAAAAACTACAGCTCGTATCATTTATCAAAGTGGCATGAATTTCAAACAATCGCAGCGTCCAAGCTCAAAAACACAGTTCATCATTATCCCTAATTGACGTTCCCTCGAACAATGTCGCCAAGACTAGTGAGGTGACCAGCAAAAACTGTAATCTATCGATTCTTTCGTCGCACGTAGCCGTTTTTTATTTCCGAACGCATGCCGATCTCCGTCGAGCTCAAATTGCGTACCAATTATAATATCGACCTTATGTACACCACTATAGTTTCTCAAAAAAAATCCATCTCCCTCAGTCCCACGGCATAGGGTCGCTGATGCTTCGTTTTATTTTCTATAATAGTTTTATACGCACTTTACTGCAAAAACGTCGACAGAGTCATGAATTAATCATGAGCAGCGACAAATAGTGTAGACAAAGGTCAGTAGCTTGATTATACATACGTGCGAGCGGCTCACCTGTTTGATTGGGCATAGGGAGTTAATCATTCAACTGTCAAATCGGCTAAATGGTTGTAGTGATTGACAAAGTTTTTGAAAATCGAGTGTTGTTAACACGGCGAGCGCTGTAAAGCGCGCGGCGTAGTGTCACGGAGAAGTGGTTGCGGGCGATTGCCGCGCGCTGAGCGTCACACCCCGCCCCGCCTCCGCCCCGCCCACTGGTGCGTTGGCAACTTCACGGCGGTCCGGGAAAGTGGGAAACTCGGAGGCTAGTGGGGCGAAGGTGCTATGCCGTGGTGGGGTGCCGACGTGTTGCCGCATTTGTCAATGTTCAACATTTTGATCGATCACGCTCCGCAGACGTGCACCGAAACAAAAGGTTTTTCTGCCTCGTAATGTATTGTTTTTTGCGAGTGATGGAGGCTGATTATGTTGTCGGTGTTAATTTTCTTGCATGACGACTGTTAACAATAGTGTAAACTACACATTTTTTTCAACCATTCGTAGCCATGAGTTATAGATATATATATAGTAATAGGTATATCAAGACCATCAAGACTTAAAATGAATACATCACACTGAAACTGAATTACTTACATTCAGTCTTAAATCCATACTTTTACTCTAAACATGGATTGATATTTTATGTGAGCCATCATAGTGTTATCGAGCCTTATATTTATTAAACAGTACTAATTGTGAGATTATTTGATATTATTTTAGGTAATAATGAACACACTCAGGATACATGTGTTTACTCTAGTGATGTCACTGAAACTGACACTGACGATGTTTAAATTTAACATTAGATCGATTGCCATATTACAGCGAGAAGTAAAATAAAATTCTACGAGTATTTTTTTTTTTTCATCATTCACTATTAGAAATCAATTTATAAGTCACTGCGTGTGTCGAAAATGTATAAGGTGTTCATGTTTTCAAAAGATGTTAAAATCCATTATAAAATACCCTTCGATTATCTTTGTCTCAAATATCCTGAAATAAATAGAAATAATTGAACATGTTCGCTTGTTTAAATTAAACGGAATTAACTTTAGAATAATTTATTCTGAATAGAATATTTATCAGACCTAGAAACAAAACCTTGCGGATCCACCTTTCAACTAGGAAAATTGAGAATTCCCAACCTAAAGTATACCAGGAACCCTTTAGTCCACAATAAGTATATTAGTATGACTAGATTATACAAATAACTTCCCAGCTATTTATCTCCATACATTTACGTCGGATTCGAAACAAAATTATGTTAAATCGCTGCGCATAGTGAATCCAGAATATGATCGATGCAGAAGTCACTGTCATGCTTGTAGACTGATATTACTTATATTTGCATGTTTTATCGACAATGTTGTAGATACAACTATATTAGTACACATCACTATCATGTTCCGACTTTAAAAGAATTGAACAAAATATAGTGCAATTATTTTTTCCAAAATTAATGTCTAACCTCCCCACTCAGAGTCATTTAATCGTTACTTAAGCCGTTCCTTAGTGAAGGATTTGTATGACATTCCGTCACTAAGGAGTGACTTAAGTAATCATTAACCGTCTTACCACAAAAACTTTTAAACGTCAGTTTATGCCTTGTCTAAAAAAATGTCAAATTATGACGTTGACATACGGTTCATTTTGCAGCCAAAATTTTATTAGACAAGTGTAAAACAGGGGTTAAAGTTTTTGTAGTAAGGCCATATATGTCTCTGAGTGGGGAGGTTAGAGTACTTGATATGACGGCGACTAATTTAACATAGGAAGGAAGCTACTTTTGGAATGGGCAACTAGAATCAAAACTATTTACCTATAATTTTTGACGTTCATAAGTGCTTGTAAAAGTCTAAATGAAATAAATGATTTGATTTGATTTAACGTGCTTTCGTCATTGGTCGACTATCCATGGACCGACCGCACTGAACCTTATGATTGACCTACCCACGTGGCTTGCACTTAGCCACGAGCCTCTGGTATTTATGTTCTCAAATAAAAAGTAGCCTAAAACCTCAAGTAAGCCTGTATCGAATCTAAAAAGTAAGCTAAAGGGTAAGAATACAATAAACGATTTGCATCATAGCATTTAATTAGTTCATAAGTTTAGGTTAATGATAAAATACCTACTATCTAAACCATACATTAGAGCTGTTTCTGTTAGTTTCAGATAAGAAGAATACCCATAATTTGTCCATCCCGGTAAACAATCATTTTGATAAATTTTCGTGGTATTAACGCAGGTAGATAACAAATTAATATTAAACTTGAAATAAACACATTTATCGGCTAGTTTTATCCGTGCAAGTATTTTAAGCTTTTCAATACCTTTAATTAATTCCTAAATCAGTTTCAGGTTTATCCTCTAGATATGCATACTTAGAAGGATGATCGATATTGATATTTAGCTGTAATTACAATTAACCATATCACTACCGAATCCGGTTTTTTAGGATTTACACAAAAACAAAATAACAATCTGACATAATTTATAAAGGAAAATGATGTAATTTATTATCTAAATATATAAATACCTATGACTATATTCAGACTAAATTACTGCTCCATATTTTCATAAATCAAAAGAGGAAAAAGTAACAATTTCCATCGCGTCGAATTTCCATTCTAAGACGCAAACGAACAATTTTTAGTCTTCTATATTCCATATTTTCATAAGCATATTTCAATATCCATGTCTCGCATGAATTTCAAACGATGTTATGTAAAGATCTGTCTATCTTGGCGTCGCATCAGCAAGATTTCCCGGGAGTCTGAGAGAATCTCGTTCCTATATACGTTGGAATATCATCAGGCGGCAGTAAGCTTTTTGAAAATGGATGTGACATTATTTTGGACTCTGTTTTTAGCGGATTAATTGGGGCGTTACTATGAAAGTACATAAAGTACTGTTTGATTATTTTCTGCAGCCGATGTTGACATTTTTGTAACTTAAACATTTTTTTCTTCACTTTATGCGACGACGACATAAATAGCTAAGTTTCGCATGTGATTCGTGGGAGGATTAAGTATTTTCTTCATCTTAACTCTTATAATACTTAACTTTAAAAATAGTATTCTATTTAATTTGCAATTATTCCCATTTAACCATAAAATATCACCACTTATTATTTTTGTATACTTTTATTTCATAACGTTATCATCCAAGTAACAGGGCAACATAAAACAGTAGAGCTGCACTGCACATCATAAGTCGTTTGCTAAACCCAAAGGCACTAATTATTCCATACGAACCGGACTTCCTAGGCAGGATAATGGATCGTGGGTGGCCGATCTCTTTGTTAGAGCACAGTTGTCATAATAATTCCCTCGCCTCGCAGACCCTTGATTGGAAAGCTTAGAATCTATTTGCGAGGAATATTCTAGAACCAACTATTGAATTTAGATTGGGAGTCATCATTGTTAGTTTGCACTGGTTTATCGGATGTTGGGCTGGTCTAGTTTGTTTGTTTGTTGGTGATTTTAGGATGATAGTTGATGCTGTTTGTAGTCAATCGAGTTTGTAGGACCAATTTTAGCATGTGATTTTTTTGCGTGTAACTTACATTTTTAAGTGTGTGCTAAGTATGAATGTAGATGGATGGAGAGGAAGAGGAAGACCTAAGAAAAGATGGATGGATTGCCTGAAAGATGATATGAATAGGAAGGGAGTGAGTGTCAGTATGACGAGTGACAGGGGAAAATGGAAGAAAATGACATATTGCGCCGACCCCAAGTAATATTTGGGAACAGGGCAGGAGAAAGAAGAACTTACATTTTTATCTATCGCTTTAAGGACATAAGTATGCTGTATAAGTGGTTATTATGTAAGAAGTAAAGTAGTTATTATGTAGGTTAGTATAAGTATAAACCTTTAAGATTTCTAATCAATACAGAATCAAAATTTGACCAAGCAACAAAATATGTTAATATCTAAGTATGCGGCTTTAACAAACACTGTTTATTTCACCCACTCATCACAAAAAATACAGATCCCAATCAAAACAGTAGTAAGTACAAAACAAACACGATACATTAACGAGCTGACACGAGCTCTTAACTGCCGTATCAAAGAGAAAGTACCCACCAAACACGGCTAACAATTAATCTCAACATCATTTTATACGAACCATTGTAATTCGTAAGTGGTCCTTCGAAACACAGTAGCTCCCATAAAAGGTGACGTCGTGGACATTTGGTCAAAAACCTGAGATTTAATTGTTCTTGACTATTTTTGGGGTTAGAGACGACAATTGCCTTTTTTGGGGCAATGAGTCAATCGCCCACGCGGTTGTAGGATTCAATGGACTTTGATACTACAATAGGTGTAGTTTTATTTACGTTTTGTAACAATTAGTGTAACAGCAGCTGTTTTTTTTTTGTATGTAGGTGTTTTCCTTGTTCTTTTGTTTCATAACGGCTTCTTGCCACCACCATCTTCTATTTCAAAATTTCATTGAAACAAACAAGGTTTTAAATAAAAACTTTGTAAGTCAAGATTGCCCCCTAAACGCCCTTATCTTGATTTAAATGGCTTCACATTTAGTTCTCTTTAAATTCAGGCATATACAGACCTATAAAATTATAAACATGAGAATGCAAGTTCTAAAAGTCAGTCATTAAGAATTCTAAGTACATTAGTAGGGTGCAGTAATGATCTTTACATCCGCCTGTATTTTAAAAATATGCTCTCAAGATATCGATCTTACAGGATATATGCAATACACTTCTAATACGTATCACATTTATGTACCGACCAGTCTTAATTGCTCTAATTAGTTGACAATTTCAAACTGGAAATACGTAAACCATTAAAGGGAATCCTACATTCACATCCCTCGTATATTCAGTAAACACATCTAAGAATGAAGTTGTTATCTCTATATTTATAAACTTTATGATTTATTAACATATTCCGTACACCTGTGATATCAATTTAATCGATAAAAACAATTCATAATCGCCACGCGTCAGACTCGTTTTTAATCGTTCATTAATACCATGTTTAGACATTGAAACTAAATCACTTAAAATCGATACCTATACACCATTCGATTGTAAATCTTAATCGATTAGCTTAAAGATTACAATCGTTTGGGATTAATATTTCATTATTAGAACTTGGAAAGGCAATTTGAAAATGGAATCTGCTTATAAGGTAGTAAGGTTGGTATTGGTTGGCGGGCTGGTGACGTCATCGGCGCCCGAGCATCCCACACAGTCCCTCATTCACAATGTGGTTAATACAGATGATTTATTCATCACGACATGTGATAACAGTCGTGATCCAGATTGCTAAATGCTGGCCTTTGATTATACTGAGCTTTAGTTACTGAATTCCCTATTTATAGATTAACTTTGAGCTTGGATTACTATTTCTATATCGCGTGATATTATTTATAATACTTAGTGTTATCATTGAAGATGTTTAAATCTCAATTTTTAAGTCCCCCACAAGACATGAAATTAGAAGAGCCTATTGTCCAAACATGTGTAATATTTCTTAAAAGTTTCATGATAGCATTTCATTATATTTATGATTGTAAGCACACGCGCTTAATTTCATTAATGAAACATACTCACACAAGCCTGCAGTTTTCTAAAGAAAACTTATCTCTTCAGCAAATTATACTTTAGTAATATTTTAATATACCTTTATTACTGTTTTAAATACTCAAGCTGGGAAAATATGAGACCCATGTACCTCAGGTGTTGCCTTCCGCGTTGGTCGTGAGTTCGATCCCGACCTTATTGAACCGTTGTGAACCTGCTCCTAGCTCAGCCACATTTATCTTAGTTCAGTAACAGGGATATTATTTATGCTTCGTGATTTGCTCCATTCTTTTGAAGAAAAAAATAGATTTATGATAATGATTGCGGGATTGACTTAGTTCGTTGGTACGTTGGTCTTTGAAATGGAAATGTAATCAGAGGACTTAATTTAAATGCCTTGGCCTTTTGATAGATGTTTGTTTAACGTTTTGAGCTAGGTCTCAATAAAAAATCTATATAGTCAGCACAAATTTTCTGGAGATTGTCCTTGGATACATTTTTCTAGTGTATAGATACCGAGATAACCATGGGTTTGTTGTTACAATTTTATTTACTCCAGTGGTCTGGTTGAGACATACAAAATAAAATAAATAATCATGTCAAACAGTTCAAACGCTCTCTGTATCCAAGGACCAAAATAACGTCAACACGTGACCGTGGCGCTAAACAATAAAATTTAATCGGTGTCAACGCACTTAAAGAAAAACGTAATATCCTGCGAATCGAAATAGCTATTAAAAAAATGCACAATGAGTACTTCCCTATTTCCGTGCAGACGGCACTTCCGTCTAAAACGGGGCATTGACTTCGAAGTCAAAAAAAATATTTGTAATGCAAGACCATCGCCGAATTACGATTTTTCAAACAGCTGTAGGATGGGTCCCGTTCCACGACTTTTTAGGACAAATGGGACGCTATGGGCAATGACATCGCGGCGATAAAATTAATTTGGAATGTCGATGAATTTCGGTTTTGGGTGCGGTAGGTTTTTAATTTTGTATTATGTTTGTGTTTCTGTTATGTAATTTTTGTTATGTATTGTTACTTAGAAATAAATAGGTATTTACTTTTTATGATTCTTGTGGTTTCTGAAGAGACTTTATATTTTCAAACTGTTGATTAACAATTCACTTAAGTGAATAATTTCCCTCTGAATAGAGATAGTAATAGTTTACTGATTTACTTTAGAGATTTGCTAGTATGATTTACTTTGTGCAGTATGATGTGCTAGTATGATGTACTTTTCACCTTCTGCAATATAAAAATAAAACATTTTTTTATGATTTTCTAAATAAAGTTCTTCAAAAAGATAGTCCTGCAACAAACTAAATCACAGTCACTAGAATCCCCGAAACTTGGCGGAAATGACCGAACGTGCGTCGTACACGTCACATCTGTTCCTGACATAATGAGGTACTTTTATTAGTATTGTGGTCATCACAGCGCTGATCTTAGATAACACTAATGCTTCATAAACATGTTATTGTTTATAGCTTTTTCCTGTGGTTTCACTCGTCCCAGGGGAAGTTGTTCGCGTTCCCGGATATAATATGCATCTATTTATTTGAATTTGCAAGAAAAGGTATACAGTACATTTAGACTAAAATACATAGAAACTGATTGCTGTGATCCTCCAATTACAGGAACCACGGCATATACTTAATGACTAAGTTACAAAAAAGTTTCACAAAATAAAAAATACGGTGGGTAAAAACATAATATTCAGGGATAGTATAGCTTTCCGACAGTGACGGAATTTTTGAAATCGATACTGTAGTTGCGAAGTCTTTAGGGTACAAACAAACAAAAAAAAACTGTCTTTTATAAAGTATAAGTAAGTATCTGAGTAATAAAGTCCGTTTCTCAGACAAATAATTATTTAATGTTTATTGTGCAGTACACGTGCATTTTGTTACTATCTAACTTTTTATTAAATTTCTCTTTTACAATCAGCTGTCAGAAAACGAAACGTGTAGGCTCACCTTTTTACGTCATATTCTCGAAAATGTTTCTGAATTTATAAATAGTTTGTGAAATAAATGATAATGTATATTTCTGAAAATATGTCCGGGAAAAATTAATAACTGATTATCTTCCAAGCCATAAATGACGAAATGCACTATTGTAGTCTATATTTAACTATAGGTAAGTTGTCTAATTAAGATAGTTGTTATTGCTATGTTAACACAAGAATGGTATGGTGGTTAGAAGGTCCGATAAGGTATGGTTTTGATACCCTTTTGACGTCATATTATTGTTGTTATCCCTTTATTTTCGAGAATGCCGATGTTTTCCATTTATTTGATAGTGGCTGATCCCTCTAGATTAGAGTGCAAAATAATTAAAAAGATTGGTGGAAGACAAATATTTGGTATGGTGGAAATGCAACCCAGCTAATAAAGCTTTTTACTGAAATATTTTTTTAACTTTAATTCCTGATATTAGTGACGAAGCAAATAGGCTCTTCAGCTTTATTATCCAACTAGTACTATCTCTTGCCCACGGTTCCACAAGCAGCCCGGTTGATCCACTTCCCGCGCCGGGATAAAAAGTGTCTTATACATTTCTCAAGCTCTCATCTGTATGCCAAACATTTCAAGTTCAGCAGTTTTGGCGTGAAACCATCACATACAAACAAATGGACAGAATAACCTTCGTATTTATAAGGCTAGCCCACGGTTTCACCCGCATCCCGCGATAACTGCTTCCCGTAACAACGTAATCCCGTAGTATCTTCCCTATGTCCTCCTCCCGTATCTAAGTTACCTCTCCTCTAATTTTCAGCTTGATCTGTTCAGAAATTCTCGAGTTATAAGAAGTTTAACTAACACGACTTTCTATCATATAGATTGGTAAGTATAGTATAGATTTGTAGATACAATAATGTCCTTAGATCGTCTGGTCACGTGCGGGCACACGTCACGTGCGTCGTCCTAATTGCCACGTTGCATCGCGCATAAGGAATGCACTTCCCAAATATTATGACCGCTTTACTTCCTGGCGCCAGGCTTGAGTACTTTGCATAAGAAAAAAAAGAAATGATAATATTTTTTTGGCTAATTCTTAAATATAGCTGTTAGCAGGTATATTCTTACAATTGTGTTGGTCTAGTGGCTAAAGCACCTTCCTCTCATCCATGACTGGGTTCGATTCCAGGTCAGTAAAGTACCAATGTATCTTTTCTAAATTAAGTAAGTATGTGCTTAGTTATACCTACATGTATGTACTTAATTTGTAAGTAGATCCTGCTGAGAACTCTGTAAGAGAAAAAGCGTGTGCTCTACGCTCATGATATTCCAACATGACTTACATATTAATTGAATTTGAGATTGATCAAGGATTGCAAGGAAGAAAAATCATGAATCAATTTTCAGTTTTAAAACTAGCTTTATTTAAATTCACGAAGCAGCTGTCACCCGTCGCTTTTTACCTTCCGTTAAAGCACAAAAGAATAACCAAACATATGCGTATTCCATAGTTATTCCTAAGTTAAAAGTTGCCGACTCATAAAATTATATTTTGCAGAGTTCTTCCATTGTCTAAACTAACTTATATCTATGCTGTAACCGTACGTATCTATTACATGTACCGAATTATTCCATTCCGAATGTAGGACACGTATCTAAAACTATTATGTCATCAATGTATGCCCACTGCTTCCTTTACATGAAAAAGTTACAAAACAACCTTAAAAAAATACCTCTCAAATAATATTCTTCAAATAAATAACCCTTATTTATTCAACATTAGAGTTGAAAATCGCTGTTAAGACGATTTTCTGAAGTGTAATTTCATGTTTGTCTTTTGGAAAGTTCACACAAGACGTCCGGTGTGATTTTGTATGCTGTGTACATTGGCAACGAGGAAGTAAGGGTGTCTGCACTTTTGACAACTTTGTGCTTTGAAATCACATATTATCCAGGTGGACTTATTGATATTATAACCATAGGATCACACTTCCGTTTGAAAGTATCCAATTGTCAGGAAATTGTAAAGTTTGGAATCAAACTGTATTAGTCATGCCTTCCAAAAATATATGTAGGTAGGTAAAAACAAACCAAGAAATGAGAGTTCGTACCCAACGTCTTCTGGAGACAAATAGTAAATATCTAATGCCTTTGACTCACTGTAACCATTTTACTCTGCAAGAAAGTCAAAGGAAATCTATGGTAGCACGACAGAAATTTAAGTATTTTATAAGCTAGTGAGATACAGATGGCTACAGCTACAGATGGAGAACGAGATACAACCAGGTGCAACATAAGTCTAGTTCTTTGTGTTTTCCAGGCGCAAAAATGTTTTTTGCATTATTTTGTTTCTACGTGATATTATTGAGTCATCATCAATTGCCTATTTGGTTTCATCTCTTATGTATTTTTTTTTTCAATCAAGTTTACTGCATATACTCGTATGTTTGTTTTGCTAGAGTTCGCAGTAATATTAATATTTGTTCTCAGCAAAAATGCGAAATGTGTGATGTGATGTTATGGCCACAACTTTTGCAGGTTTAAAGTTCGTTCGTTTAAAGATCCTTCTAGGATTTTTGTCCAACGCAACACCTAATCTCAATCGCTTTAGCGTAAAAGAGGAACAAATTCAATTTCGCATAGTACGGAATTACTTCATAGCGATAACTTTTTTCTCTGTGTAGGTATGAAATAATAAATTAACTATTTTTGCTTCTCCCCTGGTTCCTTCCTCAAATACTAGTGTTAATTATATAATATTAATTTACGCAATCAATTGTGGCAGTTTGAATTGAGGTAAAATACAATATTTGCGGTAAACTGAATTTGGTAATACAAAGCTAATTAAGAATCCATCGAGGGGGACTTACTAAAATATCGAAAAACCCACATTCCGCATCGATAGCTATCATAGTAAGGAAATTTTAATTTTTAAATATAATTAAGTATTGATAAAGAAAAATCTAATATCTACGGACTTTTCCGCCTACAGTTACAGCCTTTTTATTGTCCCACTGCTGGGCACAGGCCTCCTCTCACACGGAGAAGGATTGAGCATTAATCACCACGCTTGCTCAATGCGGGTTGGTGATTTCAGACTATATAGTCCAGGTTTCCTCAAGATGTTTTCCTTCACCTTTTTATCAGCCATTGGTGTCTAAGATATACTTATAAAGTACATACAAACTTAGAAAAGTTGCATTGGTACTTGCCCGACCTGGATTCGAACCCGCGCTTTTCCGCCTAATCTGTACTAAAATTTTGCGCCTAGTTCGTGCTATGCAGCCCAAAGATATCCCTATAAGTTTTCATGTACCTACCTATTAGAAAAGAGATAAAAATAATAACTGAAAAATAATCTTAGCATGAACGGGGATGGTTATAGAAGGGACTACCTACTTATCCGTAGGCAGTCTCTCTGTTTGAAACACTGGTACTCAGCAGCAAGACTGGAAGCCGACCCAATATGTATATGTAGTTTGGGAAAAGGGAAAGCAATCAAAGCAAATGAAATCACTGCACTGTCCCATTTAATAATAATATATAGAATAGGAGAATTACTCAGTAGTTTTTTAATTACATCATCATACACGCATTAGGATATTACGTTACCTAATTACCTTATCTTAAAGTTGACGTATGTACCTACAAGGAAAACTCAAAACTTACGCAAATCCCCTATTTTATAATAATTTAAATTGGCTTAGAATAATTAGGGTCAATTCCCACTGAAAGAGCAGCGGCCGGCAGCGGCCGGCAGCGGCCGTAATTGCAAGGGATTGAGCGCGAGCGCGGCGGGCCGCGCGGCGCCGCACCGCGCCGCGCTCTTACATTTTCCGTGCTCTTACGGCCGCTGCCGGCCGCTGCTCTTTCAGTGGGAATTGACCCTTAGGGCTTATAACTCTTCAGAGGAAATTCCGGTTCAAACTGCTAAAAACTGATCAAGTTATCAATTAGCTCAGTAACAGTTGTAAAATTGCAATTACTCATATTTCCTTTTATATGTATATTTAATTTTAGTCTAATTTTGAACCTCTTGTTCTTATCTGAAATACCATTTACATACCTATTGACGTCATTTGACTGTAATTTTATGCTATCGCTTTTCAAAACGTCAATTTGCTATGGAATAACAATGTACAACTATAGAATTATTTTCTATAATTATACTATTGCTTCATCATTCCTAAGTAACAAACATCTTTATGTCTCTAAATGCAAACTATGATTCAACTATTACAAGCTTTAAAAAAATAAACCGGTCAAGTGCGAGTCGGACTCGCGCACCGAGGGTTCCGTACAAATGCTGTATAGATAAAAAGTGAGTTTCGCGCCAACCGTTCAGTTTAGAACAATCATAGTTATGGTAATTTCGTGAGAGTCAAAATAGTTAATATTTTTTATTTTATAATATAACTAAAATAGTAGGCCAGTACCTTGTAAAAGTTATTTTATTGAAGTTATTTATATACAACATTTTATAGTCATCATTCAGAAATCTGATTGAAAATAACTAATTATGTCTTAAAGGTCATGGGGCATATCTGACCCGCTTTGTAAAAAGTGGCGGACATGAATCAAAGTCGTTTTAAATCGTGGAGAATGGTATGACGTTTCTTTGAATATAAATATTTTATTAAAATTCCATGGAGACGAATGTCCAGGATCGTTTGAAAAATATAAAAGACAAGCAGTTTCAGAGGATTGTACAGGTTGCAATGCTAGTTTTTATTGGTAAAGACATTTCATAAAGAAGGAAGGTGCCAATCCGGATGACCAGGATCTGATGAGGATCTGGAAACCCAGAGAAATCGAGGGCAACTCTTGAATATTGTAGGCACGCATCGAGTCATAACCAGACATGTGAGTGTATTTTTGAGGGTACTGGTAAACTGAAGGTTTGGAGCTGATTTGATTATGGAGACTACAGAGAGTCAAGGGAACTCCCGAACGGTATGTTGCAACTACCACGTGTTTGGGCTTATTTTATTCGTATTGGCGAAGACTTTCCACAAAGATAGGTTTGACTGCCATTGTGGGATCGACAGCTAAGATCAGATATAGTTATGGGAACTCCTTTACAATTTATAACGTAACCTTGTGTTGGAGCTTATTTTATTTTAGGTGATGAGAATTCACTACTAACTTGGGTTAAAGCAGCCATTGCAGGAATGGGATCTTTTATTTTTGAGGGATTAATCACCTAAAGAGCCCCAGTTTCAGGTTTTTTTCCGCCTGGTTTCTAGAGCCTTGACAAAAGTGTAATTCTGTCCCTTTCTTTGTTTTATAAAGTCGGCATTATTTTATTTTGTAGCATTTTACAAACAAATCCAACTTCAAACATATAAAAAAGCAACAAGAAAACAAAAGCAAGAAAGAAATTAAAAAGATGTTAGGTGCATCGGTCTAGAAGTCGGTGTCTAGAGGATGCATCTATATTTATTTAACCACCGAGATATAGACCGATGCATATAAACAGTTTTCTTGTTGTTTTAGAAGTTGTTTTTTTTTTGTAAAAAGTTTTTATTTTTATAACTTTTGTGAAAAGTTCTCGTCAATACGAATAATATAAGCCCAAACACGACGTAACTAAAACATACTGTTGAGGAGTTCTCTCGACTTTCTCACGTCTCCATCATCAGGTAAGCTCTAAACCTTCACTGTTTGACAGTATCACCAGACATACATCTGAGAATCAAGTTTTAATCCTATGCATGCCTACAATTTCTGATAGTTGCCCTCGATTTCTCAGGATTTCCATCATCAGATCCTGACCTGATGACAATGGAAATAAACGGCGAGTATACTCTTTCACTACAAAGAAATGATTTCTCAATTCCGTCAAACTTGGTCGTTTAAATTCCCCATTGAAATGAGGAAAATATTTAATGTTTACACCTGATTTTCTCTAGATTCCCATGGTTCACATTGATGCGACTAATGCCATAGTAAATCAGAGCCTTTATCATTATACTGTGCTATATTTCGTTCGTATCCGCCGTGGGTATGGTTTTCATACTAAGGTGCCCAATGACCATTGAATGATTTAAAATTTTTCACAGTTTAGAGGCCATTATATTTAAGAAGTGTTTGATATGAATTTCACTTTTTATTCAAAACGTTAATATCTCTACGCGTTCATGTGAAAAAGGGTAGGTAGTAAGTTTATAATTATTAAAAAAATATTTTATGTCATGTAAGCAAAAATAATATTTTAATATTTTATGTAACTTCAAATTTATCATTTTCGCAATTTTTCCTTTATCTGTACTATATAACGTTGCTTCGTGCCGAATTTTAAGATTCTGAGTTCACGGGAAGTACCTTGTAGGTTTTGATTCCCTAGCGTGTGACGGAAATTCGTCTAAGGTGTCGGTAAAACTGCTGTATCTTTTGATCGCGTTAACTTAGAAGTTTGATTTTTTCATTGCTTAAAGGGACAATAGACCTAGGTATTTGGTATAAATTTCAATTTGGTACCTTTATTCGTTCGTGAGAAATAAGGTAGTAAGTTTCATTTTATTAAAATATTTTTTTTATATTATATAACAAAAAAAATGAGATTTTCGCAATTTTTCCTATATTTGCATTATATAACAATGCTTCATGCCAAATTTCAAGATTCTGAGTTTACGGGAAGTACCCTGTAGGTTTTGATTCCTTTGCGAGTGTCGAGAATTTGTTGAAAATATCGACATAATCGGTTGTATCTTTTGATTGGCTTGGCTTAGAAGCTTGATATTTTCACAGCCTAAAGGGACAATAGACCCGAGTATTTCATGTGAATTTCAGCTTGATACGTCCACGCGTTCTTAAGATAAAGGGTCTTGACAGACAGACAGACAGACAGACAGACAGACAGACAGACGGACAACAAAGTGATCCTATAAGGGTTCCGTTTTTTCCTTTCGAGGTACGGAACCCTAAAAAAAGAAAGCTAACACCAAAGATGTTTTAAACCTAATGCGAAAAAAAAAGGATCAATATTCTCGCCATGAGCCGTCTATGACTTCCCAAGCGAATGTCCCCGTACGGAAATGACGTTAAACCAAAGATTAATACTGGCCAAATATCGCATTTAAAGAGTTCACTCACATTGTCTCTGTCGTAAATGTGCAATTTGAATATAACACCTATTGAATTGTGATTAGGTAACTTTGTAGCCTATAGTGATTTTCGTAGTATTAAGCTGGGTAGACAGAAATCCCAGAAATGTTGTATTGGTAGACGGTTTTTGAAGAATTGAGCGTTATTTATCCATTTTATCCATATCTTTGTAATAAATTACAGTGATTTTTGCTTATGGGCTAAAGCTACAGTCCAAAAGAAAAATGAATAGTTTATGAAAGAAATTGTCGATATCTATTGAGTTCTGTTTTTGTTATTGCTTTATCTCGTATTTTCACCTATCCTAGTATTTCACAATATGGGTTAGTTTTATAGTATGGTATTTATTTTCACTTTTATTAATGTTTCCTGTCAAATTAGAAAGAGCTTTAGCCAATTTCACGCTTTATACTTAATTGGGCGCCAAAATGGCAGACAATCATACAAGGCAGGTGTCATGTTCAAAACTTATTGTTAACCCGTTCCCATCACACAGGAATTTACATCAGGGGTCCAATCTACCCCCCGCCGGCTGCGAACGGGTTAACAGTCAAAATTAACATACAATCTTGCATAAGACTTTTATTAAAGTGAAATTTAATTAATTCGAAGGAACAGGTTGACTAATTATTGGTAATTGATATTTTTATTTGCATGGATCGGATGTCTTCATGACCCAAATGAGAAACTGCAAAATATTCGCTTTAGAGTCATCATCTGCCTAGCCTTTTGCCAACTATGTTGGGATCGGCTTCTATTCTAACGGTTCTGATCAAATTTCGATTCGATTATTATCTGTTTTAGGAAGAAGTTATTACGGACTTAAAAAGCAATGAGCATCACTATTACTGAGACATATACTTTTTTATGTAATTATTATTGTTTTATTTCTACACCCGATAAGACATACTAATTATGCCATTTATGTAGTTAGTAAGAAGTCTAACAAATACTGAAGGTTTCTTACTAATACGAATATCTTTGTATGTGTGTAAAAAAATCACACTATCAGCAAAACAACCGAATCTATTTAATTAATTGATATTTTAGTGACTATAATAGGTGTATTAAAGCTGCTACAAGATTATAAATACAATAGCTACACGATTGATGAGTGTTGTTTGACAATAAAGGACAAGTGAATCCACGGAATACAACATACAATGAAGGCAGACACCATCATTAGCATATCACATTAATTACACCAGTCTATAAACTGATAAACAAAGCAATTAGTCCCCATCTGTATATCCAAGAAAACTGCTAATGATTAAAAACACTATGACATTTGTGTCGCGGTGTCATTGTTGTCTAAATGTGGATTTATTGACATTTGTATATAGAGCACCCTGTGTATTACTATGCGACAAATGTCCGTAACATCCTGTATAATTGGTACCTGGACCAGCGGGGTACCTGTCAACTATGGCACCGCTTTTCCGATTAAAAAGTGTCATACAAGTAAAAAGCATTTTGCTCCAGTTTTTACGCTTAAATTAAGCTTTTTAATTAAGTACAATTAATTCGCGACATTTTATTTTTAAGTTTAGCTAATAGGGTGTTATTTGGCGGCCTGGCTTTCGGTTGCTAAGTAAAGATGATAGTTTAACGAATACTTTATTTAACACTTAAAGGGTAATTAAGTGAAAAGTCGGTTGACACGAAAAAAGGAGGATATTAACATTTTAACTGATCTATTTAGCAGAATATTTTGTTAACAAGATTACAAGATGTAGCTTTTATACATAGGTACAATTATTTTAAATGAGGAGGCAATATTGAGAACATATTTTGATGAGATTTTTTTTTGATTCTGCTTTTGATAGAATTATAAAGTCTTAGCAAATATTATCTCTGAACATGCATATTAAATGTAAATTTGTGTAACTAACAAGCCCTAATTTACCGCTCATAAAACAGTTTAGTTTTTAAAACTACACGACATTTACGCCTTTTATTGCTGATACATACACATATATAAAGATTTTTTTACACGCTTTTTATTAGCTTCACCTGTATGTTTGTATGTTTGTATGTTTGTAGGTTTGTAACCGACTTCTTTGGGCGCGATTTTGACCCACTTTAAACGGCCAGATTTCGTTCAAACTTTGTAGATTTATTGAGGACCGATGACAATACACTAATTTGATAAAATTATTCCATTTTTAACCGACTTCCCAAAAAGGAGGAGGTTACACATACATATCGATTACTCCGAGGTTTATAGACCGATTTACGTGATTCTTTTTTTGTTCGACTCGGAATAGCTGCCAGTTGGTCCCATAGTCATCAGGTCAGGATCTGATGATGGAAACCCTGAGAAATCGAGGGCAACCTTCGAAAGTTGTAGGCCTACATAGGGTAAAAACTTGACACTCAGGTGTACGCCTAAAAGCACTATTCAACTGTGAAGATTTGGAGCTGACCTGATGATGGAGACCAGAGAGGGTCCAGGGAACTGGACAACTGAATATGTAAACTACCTCGTGTTTGGGCTTAAATTATTTGTATTGACAAGACCTTTGTAACAGTGAAGGTTTGGAGCTGACCTGATGATGGAGACCAGAGAAAGTCGAGGGAACTCGACAACTGAATATGTAAACTACCTCGTGTTTGGGCTTAAATTATTTGTATTGACAGGATCTATGCAACAGTGAAGGTTGGGAGCTGACCTGATGATGGAGACCAGAGAAAGTCGAGGGAACTTGACAACTGAATATGTAAAATACCTCGTTTGGACTTATATTCTTTGTATTGATGAGAACTTCCCACTTGTATGGATAGTGACAACTATTCGTATCACTGAAAAGCTTTAAACAAAAAAACTAAAAAGTAGAAAATAAATAATAGTTTAAAAAAAACTAAAAAACACGCTTTTTATAGAAAACCGAACTAAAAAATAGAAAATAAATATAAATTAAGAAAATAGTGTTCAAAATTTCAATGAATATAAATTAAGAATAGTGTGAATACAAAAAAATATATTTAAAAAAAGCGTGGGGTGCTTTTTAAGGTATTATCGAAATGAAAATCACTCTACTCATATCTGTCAAATATTTATAACTATTGACACCATGCACCCCACGCTTTTTTTTAAATATATTTTTTTGTATTCACACTATTATTAATTTATATTCATTGAAATTTTGAACACTATTTTCTTAATTGATATTTATTTTCTATTTTTTAGTTCGGTTTTCTATAAAAAGCGTGTTTTTTAGTTTTTTTTTTAAACTATTATTTATTTTCTACTTTTTAGTTTTTTTGTTTATTTCAATCCCCATACGATTCGACCAAAGAAAAACGCATATAAACTTAACTCATATTTCAAAGAGAACTCCCAACTCATATTAAAATGACGAACGATCGCATTAAAGTATTTCCTTGCGTCTTTTCTACATAATATACTATAATTTTTCAGGTCTTAAAGAAAATAATTTATGTTATGAGTTGTTGTTGTAATATTGCACGATGTAAATGATTTATTAGGTAGTGTATACTTTTTACAAAGGCCTTCATTATATTCGTGGTTTTAATAGGCTTACATCCTAGTTCTCTTGTCTAGTAAAAGTGAAACAGAGTTAAATTTTAGGTTTGGTTATGCTCGAAGGCTGTCAGGGCTACAGGATTGTCCGAAAGAGAAAGAGAGAGAGCCCTGTTACACAAAAGGCTCCAGAAGGCATAAGCCTAGTTTTTTTTAAATTTCCACACACATGAAGGAATATTAATCCATTTCAACCTCATTATAATAAAGCAAGAATAAAACAGAACCAGTAAAAAATCATAACAGACGCGCAACCGCATTGTTACCCCTTACCCTTTATTTATCACCTTGATGAAGTAATTATGTAATTAAAACAATAAAACACATCGTTTGTAAAGTTTATTTACCTTTAATATTGCCGCCGTCAATTATTTTATTTGGGGAAATATTCAAAATGTCTTCCTGTTTCGGTATAGGCACGTGAGATATGCATTTAATTGTTTATTAAAATATCTGGGTCTGTTGGATTTATTGCGCTTCAAATGAGTTTAAGTGCAGCTGGACTGCTGATCTTGACGGCTTGATTGCGTCGGTTTACGGTAAATGTACGTTTGTCATTTTCTTATTATTATTGAAATAACATCCTTAATATTTTAGTTTAAAATACAAAATTATAATTCTTATAACCGTTGATAGATATATTTCATCTTTTCGGCAAAACACATATAGTCCCCAGGCCGGCGAACAAATTTTGTTTTGATACATATACATTTAAGACTTTGTGAGTGCCTTCCTTACGATGAGTCCGACAAAGTTTTCGAATGCGCAAATTTTGGTGCCGCTGCGTTTTTTAATGCTTGACTCCTGGAATTGTCGATATGACGTCACTATGACTCTTCGTACATACCTGTTTCATTTTTTGAGATTCGTTTAATAAAGTTAACTAGAAAATGGTGGTCAACTTGTCCGATGAAGATCGTGCTGCGTTTGGAGTGTCCACCATCCTGAAAATGTCGATATGTTCGCCAGCCTGGGGACTAATAGGAAGTATTGAAGGACGGTCATTGGGGACTGTCATGTGTAAAATTGCCCTTCAATAAGTCCTGATTTTCAGCCCATTTTTGCAACAATACTTTAAAATATATAATGCCCGGTCAATGAGGCCAGTATTTGTTTGCCAAAATAAAGCAGGTATTGTTTTCTTATCACCGAATAATCGGCACGGAAATAATTAATATTCTATCGTATTGCTATTCTATGCCTACCTACTGACGTCACGTTGTTTGACTATTAATGTGTCATGTCTCCAGCTTCAGGAAGAAAAAACTAAATAAAAGCATGGTTAATTATAATCGTTTTATATTCCAAGAGTAAACCCATATAAATATTTCGAGAAATCGCATTATACATATTTCTTGGCCAAATGACAATAAGTACTTGGGACTTTCATTACTGTAGAGGCAAATTACCTACCTCAAGTTATAATGACGATAGACGAAGTGATTTTTATTATGAGCATTTCATCTACTACCATTTTACCCAGTCAAAAATGAAGCCTTAATTACTCAACCTTCTATTGGAAACTACCAAGCCTCACCACAGACGTCATACCGAAACTTAATATGCAAGCACCATTGATTAGTAGATAATGCAACATAAATGTCATTGTTTAACACTTTGTATGCGAAACGTGATCCCCATGACAAACTACTAGTTAAACATTAGCTCTATAAAATTAGTCATAGAGCCAAGGCCTTTTATATATTGTTATCATATAAACTTCTAGGAAATTCATTGTTTTATGGCTTCGATTTAACGTATGAAAATTTTGGAGAATAGTTTGTAGTAAAAGTGGTGTGAAAGTGATAGTGGGTTGGACTTTATTGATCGGCGATTCGAGGAATATAACTGATTTGTATTGATAATGTTTGTTTTGTGTTGAATAGTAAACATAGCCTTAATTGTGTGAAACAACTAACTATTTTCATGTGAGTAACTTAACTAAATTACAGACCATCATTTTTGTATCTGAAAGATACCAAATAAAAAATAAATATTGATTCTACGACCATAACACATTGATATAAAGAGTATATTTGAGACACTTCTAACAGCACAAAATATTTGTTAACCTAATTGATTTTAACACGATAATTTAAAGGTGCAATAAAAAGCTTACTAGTACTAAAATAGTAGAATTACAAGGCGATTAAATAATGATTAACAACGCAATCCTAGATACTAGTAACCCAAATAAATAAGAAATTTATTACTGTTCTGTACCAATGACTAGCAAACAAGGTGATTTCAAGCCCACACAGTTATTAATTATTCAAATAAGCATACAGTTGACTTGGTGACAAAATGGGTGTAAAGTAGTGCTTAATATACTTGATTATTAAATTAGATAGAAATAGATTATAGGTAGCTACTTATTTGTATTTTTACCCTCTTGCTGCAAAGTCTGCAAAACCTAACTCAGAATAAAATCTTCATTTTTTTTTAACTTATTCCTATGTACTGTAAAAAAAAATTGGGATTTTATTTATCAAGTTAATGCATCACACAATAAGGTACCAATAGAAAGTTACTTTTCTTACAAATTGGAGTCGCACTAATAAACGACGACTTGTCGACGGTTATCCATGGATCACCCATTTACACTTATAACCAAATTCAAATTTTGTTTAATTAAAAAAAGTGAAGGAAAGTACAAAGAGTTAGATACCACACTTTCAAACTTACCCGTGCACCTATGTGTGTGTCAGTTCAAAATAATGTTTACAATCTCGAGACTCCTAAGTACTTACTCTCTGTACGAAGCGAACTACAGTCACGTGTTCCGAAACAAACATTCATCACAAAAAAGAATATAATCGTCAAATTTCACACCGATCTCTATCAATACATAAAGACATCATTATATCTCAACTCAGTTTAAAACCTTAAAAACACATTTAAACCATTCGATACCGCTTTATTACTATAATTTACTTGTCATAATCAGCGTTGGTGCACACGGTACGATTCTAAATAACACAAACGATTTTCAACCTTATGTACCGAAGCTTAGATATTAATTTAGTTCGAAAACTTGCAGAATAAAATCATTTCTGTCCGGTCCTTAAAAGGCCACAATAAGATTGAGGTTACATTTTACTTCTATTTTATTTCTCGCTCTATCGCTTGTGATTTTAATATCACCATCTCTGTTTATCGTATCTATATTGTATATTATCAATTTGTATGCCTAGGTATGTTCATTGATAAAAAGATATCTGGTTTTATTCTGTATATTGTTTTCTTACACCAGTTTTATGTTATGAAGCCTAGTTAAGGGCTTATGGAGTGAATATCTTTATTTACATCGATTTAGTGGTTTTTGCCAGTCATTGGCTTTACATATAAAGCTGGAAGGTGGAATTCTCATAGACATGTAGGTTCTAAGTAGAAGAATATATTTGAAGACATGTTTTGTAAAATTTTCCTCTGCATACACAGTTGGCAACATTATTTTAGATACTTGAAAAGACACGGTACCTCCCTTCAAATAAATCACGTGACTTGATAAATTCGTGGAACATGCATTTGTGAATTAGGTAATTTTAATTTGCGGTTTCTAATGCATATATAGGACAAGCTATTTAATCAATTACTTGATAATATACAATTATTCGGTGTTATCAGTCAAATTAAATGAACTTAAACGTGGTCTTGTTAAATTAAAATAAATTACAAGGATAATATTAATACATTATTTAACCGCAGAAGTTACTGGATAAGAATATTAAATGTGTATTTTATTTAATTAGGAAATGGGTTACTAAGGCCAAGAACGTTGTATCAATGCATTTGTGATAGGAAGTTTGTATCTTTATAAACGGGGTTTTTATTTGAATAACTTGATTTTTGGATGACTTGTTACAGCGAGCGTGGTGATCAAGGTTCATACCTGCTTAAGTTGACTGTTTATTCCTTTAAAAAAATTACCCGGGTTAAATTATACTGCTGGGTAAGACTGCCTGTCAGGTTTTTGGATCCAGACTCCCCGTAATATATCTGCTAAATATAAACAAATGACCACCATATGAAGATAGTTACCTATCTACCGTTCTTGCTTAACCTCTGAGCAGTGCAGTTTTTTCGTAGTCAAAAGCTTTCCGTCAATAACAAAAGTCTCAAATAGAGATATTTTCCTTCAAGAAAAGTGACAGGCACTTAACAAGTCAACATCAGAAGCAAACAAAAACACGGCTATTGGATTACGAGCAGCTTTCATCGTAATTGCTATCTGTGCAGCCGGGTGAGCAGGACGTGTGAAATTATTATAATGAGACAACTAACTTGTAGGAGTGGGGTGACCAAGGTTTATGGATAGTTAGGGATACAATTGGAAAATTTTAAATTACCTCGACCAATTGTAGCATCGGAATAGATAAAACATAATAAAAATAGAACAAACAGGATAGGTAAATTAAATTAGTATAAAAGTAGGCATGACACAAATGTTCTTTGGAGTGTGAATGTATTTTGTTGGCATATTTAAACCAATTTTTAATAATCATTGGTCATGAAATAAATCACATATTCATGGGGAAGAATACAATAAGTATAACTTAAGTTACTTAATAAGTCATACTTATTGTATTCTTGTGCACAACTGAAGTTACCGGAAACAGTCACACATAAGTTTACGTCATAAAAACATTTTTTTTTTATCTTACCAAAATAATACTATAATTATAGCCTAACAACGGCTTTGAAATTCAACCCATCAAAGCTATCTCAAAAATCTCCCCACACCAAAGTCAGGACATATCCTCTGCAACCCAAACGCATGGTAACCGGAACATCAGTCATCTTCTCTCATATTAGTTGGCAACTAATGAATGGTATGAACATGGCGCGATACGCAATCAGATGCGATCATTTATTTGTTTTATATGTAGCCCTCTGTTGGTTTTATTGATTTTGTTCCAGTTATTAATATTTAAATGATGGTTGGATTATCGATGTGTAGGTGTATTTTGTTTTGATTATATTTTCAATTGGTTTGTATGTATGGAGGTCATTCGTTTGAGCACTATCTTTGCAATTTGCGTTACTCTTCGTGCCCTTCGTTTCCCTATGTCACGACTTACTTCTTCTAAATGATCAAGATTGGTCAACTTCCCAGTACCTGAAACTACTGCTTTGCCACCAATTATTTTATCTAGTAAAACACTCATTAAATCAAAATCAATCAAAAATATGAAATAAATAAATATAAATAAATAACTACTCTTAAAAATAACAGTAGTTCCAACATTCAAACCTCTTCGTACAAGGAAAGTAACGCAGTATAACACAATACGACAGACTCAAAACCAAAGCAAAGCAAATAACAAATGAATGACCAAACATGAGAATTAAAACGCATAATACAGGTATTGTCAAATGGAAGTCGCAAAAACGACATTTAAGAACATCACATTATACAAAGTTTTGCGAAGTATACACGGTTCGTAGCCGACCCGTGTCCGAAGTTTGGATTGTATTAATTCAGTTTATGGGTCCCTATTTGTGTATTACTCGATATTTGTGCGAAATAGGATGAACATAGTCCTATACGAGAGGCATATAAGATCATAATAACCTTCTCCCGGAAGCAGTTTGAATATATCTTTTACTTAAACGTGTGTACAATGTGGACAAATTCAAGGTTTCTTGAAAAAAGAAAATGTATTTTTCGACATTTCACAAACTTAAAAAACGAAACGATTTATTCCCCAAAGTGCATTAGTATTACGAAGGATTAATCGAAAACTTTTTCCAAGCATACCTTTTCCACCATTGTTGCACTCATTCATTCCCAAAGACTCGAGATTCCTCCAAAAATGAATTCACTCGATTTTTGTCGAAATAAATCGATTTTCTTTCCGCTCCCGTTTCGAGAATCGCGGCATCGGCCCATCATTTCGGATTCGTGCATAATCCAACAAGTTTGGACAAGCCTACAAAAACCCGGGACATGCCCAGGATCGTGTTAGAACCGTGTTCGGGACATTTGCTGTGCAGTTTTTGTGCATATTGTAAACCTGTGTTTCTCTTGTTAGACTTGCTCAGGCATTTTTGGGCCATTTTGTGGTAACCCCCTGAATTAAATTATCTATTTTTACTTGAATATCTTTTGTGAAGCGTTTGTCGAGCGACTGAGCTGAGTACCAATGGTTTCATTAGCGCGTGTTAACGTATAATTCAATGGTTTAAGGGTTTAATTCCGATGCGAGTATGTTTGGTTTTTAGTCGGAAGAAAGGCATAAGTTTTAGAGTATTTACGGATATAAATATTTAAGAGATAATCTGAATTGCAGAGCTATTGTGTGCAAGACTGTGCATTGTGATAGGTGCTTTATTCTTAGTAGTTCATTCTTCAAAATGCAAGGGTTTGAAACAGTTTCATACTTACATTCACTGCAAGTTATGAATTTAGTAAACTAACAAATCATCTCTAAAGGAGCTCAAAGGAATTGCTATTCATAAAATACTTCACTATGCGTGACTCCAATCAGTAGAACAAGTGACATTTGCAATAAATTTTAATGACACTATTTAGAGCTCAGCTCATAACTCACTGCAATTTTCACCCTACCTACATTTCAAGAAACGAAAAAATTCAATCAATCTCATTTATCCTGACAAAGTAACGGTATATGGCGTGACTATTTATCTTTAAAAAGAAAATACAGTTATTAGGGCCATTTATCACCTACAAACTATCTTCCTTAAATAGGCAGTTAATAGGCACCAGTGCGTGCTTCTCTGACCCAGCTGGTTCGTTTGTAGACAGCCTTATAGAGTACGTCATTATGTGGTAAATTACTATTAATTTTGTATAATGTTCATAGTGTTTAGTCTAATATGATAGGAAGGTATTTGTGATTGACAGTTAGATGTCTATCAAGCAAAAATATTAGTCCTTACAGCTGTTTTGATCTTTTACATAAAACTATATGTCACTATACCGGAAATCTGATTTAAATTGTATTAGCAGTTTTTAAGAAAATAAGAAACGTACAATCTCCACGATTGTACGTCATCATCATGTTAGCAGTAGGACGTCCACTGCTGAACATAGGCCTCCTTGATACGCAAAGCAAACGCAAATCCCCACGGTTGGTAATAACAAAACCAACCAACAAACAATGTCGGCTAAAAACTTTACAATCGCTTTATATTTTATAGCAAAGCAAGTTCACTAGTTCCTTAGATCTTTGTTATATAAATCTTCGCCGTCATAACGAGAGTTTTATAACAAACAAGCCACAGACTAACAAATATTAAACAAGTACTTAAACCTACATTCACAATAAATAAACTTAAGTATAAATAAAGTTAAGTTTTCCGTCTCTTAAATGAGTTCGGTGTTTGCAGCAAAAACTTTGTTCGCGATTTAATAAATCCGATTATAAAGCAAGTGCAAGGAAGATTTCTTTATTTATTTTGATGAGAAAAACTGAAAATTCTTTTGAAGAAAGAAAGAAAGAAAGGTTGAAGTGGTTGGTAGTGCTAATATTGAAGAAGGTCTTGGAGTTCATTAAAATGATTCATTAATGTTAAAGGCTTTTAAGTACGAGGTCTGTGGTATTTTTTTTATTTCTGCAGCATTTTTAAAGGCTAAGTTTTTTTTTTGGTGCATTTTTATCGTAGCAGGTCAGATTATTCTGCAACGATTGAGTAGTGAAATTATGCTACTGGGCACAAACTAATAAATCGGTCTGCAACGTAATCTTTCTATAGAATGCACTTTTAAAATAGAACCTTATAAATGACTAAGCAAACAGGTAAACAGTATAATTTTCCGCTAAAAAGTTAATGCGAAACTCGGTGAATGGATTACTGGGACCACCAAAGGTTTCCCTAAAACGTCCAAACTTTTATCCAATTTCCGTACAAAAAGCGGCTAAAATCGCTTATAACTTGTTGTTTATTCATCGAAAATTGATTAAACAATACGAGAGTTCTCCATTTGTCGTCACCGCCTCACCCCCACTGAGATCGACCAGGGAGGTCGACAAACAAAAAAAAAACGAAATTTATTTGCACAAAATCCTTTTATTTCGTACAATTAATTGGAGATATCGGTCGTCGCGACGAAATCATTTCGCTTTGACAGGTCCTAAGCCAATTATTTGGATGCTTTTTTTCGCAAACTTATTTACTACTTCAGAACGTTACGTAACGCGATGCAGTAAGGTCCATATTGAGTGTTAAATCTTTACGGGTAAATGCAGCTGTAATTTTGTTTTATAAAAAGCGAATCGGTAGGTTTTTGCGGTGAAATGAGTAGGACGAGACCACACAAGATGTGTTCGAAATGTCCGGTGAATCTGTCATGCGCCTTAACTTTCGAACTACAGTGCGACACGATGTAGAAGTTACATCAGAAGTCTAAACATAGAGCCAACAATTCGCTTAGCGAAAAATAAAGTGAAAATTCGAAATTGATCTTTTGGATAAAGCTGTGGTAACAGAGAATACAATGTTATATATTCGGCTATTCAATAAGAATTATAATTGTGCATAAAAACAAAAAGATGACTCGTTTGGGGTTATGCCTAAACCTAAAGAAACGAAAGTGTTTTTTTCTTACTCAAATGCTATTAACTCTGAATGTTTATCTTTTAATAAAAACAAAAAGATTCAATTACGAGTTTCGGATCAGTTATGCTTAAAGCTTACGCACTAAACCATTGCAATTTGTACCTTCTATATTGCACCAACGTGCAAACATTGGATGAAAATGTATGTGTAATTAACATTTTTTTGTGTCGGCGATCACGAAAGCTTGATGAAAACATACAATACGCCACAGCAGGCAATGGTAGTGAAGCCAAAGTTAAAACCCTCGTTGGTATTTGGAAAACACACATTTTTTACTCAATACAATCCTGGTGGAACTAAAAGATTACGACTATCTTGTCACAGAACATCTAAATAAACTAACACATGAGTCTAGAGAATCTAGGCCATCTATACTAATATTACAGAGCTGAAAAAAAATCATATCGATCCAGACACACGTCTGGACTTTTAGATACGTTTGGATAGGTTTTTTTTTCTTCAAGAGAGAGGATAGAGAGAGGTATCCTATTATAATTGAGGAAGGTTTCTTTCTATGATAAAACCGCTGGTGGAAGCTAATCTGCTGTAACTAGCAAACAAATGTAATAACATAATGAGAGAAAAAATCCAAAAAGAAATAATGGTCCATGGTTAAATGTGGATAATCCAAATTAAAAAACTCTGCAGAAAACATACTCAATGATTCAAAAGCAAAAACTTTCAGTCAATTCCGTCCAGAATACATAAAGTAACAACAAAAACATTTTCCCGTATAATTGATATTGTCCATCTCTCAATAGTTCATAACATCACAATACAATTTAATTCAATTAAAATCATTTTTATCGACTTCCCCGTAACTCATAACTGTCGCGTATTTACAACATACGATATTTCCTCACGTAACATAATTTATTATGAAAAAAAAACCTTTAGCGTCTCAGACAGCACAATGAAGCTTTCCCTCATAAGTTTTTTAGTTTCCAAATAACGTCTTAATGAGACAGGATGATGTGTTACCCAAGGTTTGGTTATGATTGAATTCTGTATAAAACTGAGAAAAAATCATCATATTGTATACGGTGGCATAAATCAATATGTTTCGGTGACGTCCGCTATGATTCATTGGTTTAATGCTTTAATAGGGGTTGGTAATGCGCGGCTGGGCAGACTGAATTGAATGATACTTTGTTGATAACAAAGTGGTAAAGCAAAACAGAATTCATACTTCGGCCACTGCCCCGTGGATACCCATTTGCACCTTCTTTTAAACCATCAAACCTATTTAAAGAAATCATTACAGAACATCTTTTAAAATAACAATCTAAACACAAGACAAAATTACAATTTCTCAGCTCATAACTCTAGAGAACAACTTCCAAACGCTAGTAACAAGTGCATACAGAAACAACCGTGACAGGACACGAAAAAATACGACTGCACCCACTTTATTGAGCAAATATCTCAGTTTGACATCCATTGGCAATTTTACAAGGAAAGTTTCAAAATAGAGCAATGAAAAACGGGCAATGGAGAGAGAGTATTGCGAATGTGACTGTGGGACATTTGATCTTATGTTTATGACTGCGCTTTGCTCTGCAGGACACAAAAGCTGGCATTCGAAAAACAAGAGCTAGGTTGTAGGGTGACCATGATTTTTTTGTTAGTAACTCTGTTTGTGTGAGACTTATTTACTAAAGAGTTTTATTAAGCGTACTTATTATCAACTTTGTATATATTTTTTTACATGCAATAAATGAGACAGACATGTTTTCTCATAGCCGCAACAGAGCTTTTCTATCATTAAAAGGATACGGTTTCAATGTTTTTCGAACCTGCAATTCACACATTCCAAAACTTATGACCTTTCTCTTGATAGCAGATATACCAGTTCTCGCAGCAAATCAAAAGCTCTACTTTCACATGTTTAACTATCAACAAACTATCAACCTGCAATACTAATCTTACGACGTCTTGCACCACAAAATTCCTTCAACGAACACTTCAAACCAATCCCCCGTTTACCCCAACTCGTGGCCACTTCACAGGTCGAGAGGTGAAGTCGGTAGCAGAGATGATGCGATACGATACGCTCGCAAAGGTCACAGCTCCCGTATTTGAGGACTATTGTCTGATATGTGGACTTCGTGGTCACCATTTTTATTGGCTGACTCGAGAATCTTGTCATGTGTGCTTCGGAGGTTGAAGAAAAATGTTCTAAGGATTATTTAGGAGTAACGTTTTTAGTTTTGACTGATATGTTGGTAGAACAGAAAGACATTTTGTTAAGTATAGTCTAGTGAATAAGATAAAAAAAAAACTTGACTGTATATCTAACTGAAATTAGGTACTACTTCTTCCTAAAACTGTCTTGTTTGAAAAGAAAATCAAAACAAGAATTCCTTGAAATATTTTCTCCATATTTTTCTACAAATACTTCACGGAAAAACGTAACCTTATATTTCATCTATTCCAAATTCAAATAAGAACATAACCAAAGAGTCGTTACGGAAACCAAGATGGCTGCCGTAAAACAAGAAAAAGTAGAAAAGCAAAATATAAGAAACATTAAAATTCAAAGCAAATAGGAAGGTTATCATAACAAAATCGCGAATAAAGATTTTTTGGAGAACTTGGGACATCAAAATATTATTATGACAGACTGGATACGATTTTTGCCGGCGCTTATAGATGAAGAATCTTTAATAATATAATAGGTTTCTGGTTTGTCTGTTTGTTGATTTTCCTGTGATACAAAATATATGTGATAAAGTTATCTACTGGTTTTGATAAAAATATAGCTCTAACAAAAAGTACTTTTAGGTGTCTCTTTTGGAACTAATCTAACCTTGAATGTCAGTTATAGTTGTTGGTAATTAAAATATAAATATAGAAGTAATAATTATAATTAAATACTAGAAATCCGGTTTAATTGTACTCTGTAATATTGACTACATGGCAGCATTAAAAATAATTGCATCCGTAGATTTATCCGCAGTCATTAATTATTATTACTGCGCTTTATTTATGATCAATCGTATGACTGGTAACGCCCTCTTCTATAAATGTAAGTAAAACGCTAAATTCATGTTACAGCTAAGTTTAATAAATAACAGGTATTTTTGATAAGGCATAAGAAAAAGTAATACATTTTATTATTTGATCGAAACCAGGTGGAGATCCTAGTCTCAAATTATCTATGGACTAAATCCCAGAAATGTCCTCACAAAAATGATATCGGACCACATCAAAAATTTTAAAAGCCCTACATTCACTCAAAAATAAATAATTTATCAAACCGAATCGATTCACGTATTAATTCGAATATTTAATATCGATCATCAATCATAAAACTCATGCCCAGAGGACATTATCACAAAAGTGCATCGCCGAAGCATCGAACCCCATACCTTTGTGTTTCTTGTCAACTCCGAACAACAATTAACTATTGTTTATTGTATTTCAATACGAATTGTATTGAATTGGAATCGCAAAAAGGGTATTTTATACGATACTTAAATAAATTTACAACTTTGAGAGTAGATAAATATTTCGTTTACCGAAGGATTGGGTACGCTACCTATTAACTGTTTGTGAAATGTACAAAGTAATCATCATTATTTTTCTTGAGGATTTTGCCGTCGTAATTATGAGAGCATCGTAATTTGAAAAAATATCAGTCTTGAGATTCTACGCCCACACTCACGTACTTACTTGTAGATTTTTCTTTATTGTTTGTTTCATGTCTAGATATCAAAATCAATCCGAATTTAACTGAAGACAATTCACCTAATATTCACGAGTAAACGACGTCTTTTAAACAATATTACTTCAATTGAAAATGGGAATAACATACCTACATTAAGAAAAAGGCCCTGCGTGACATGATTTCTACTCTATTGGCCAACAATCACACATACAATTAACAGGTCAGGACTCTTCCTAACTAATTCTACAATAATAACTTAAAACCGCATAGTATATGCAACATCCAATAAAATACGAAGCCCATTCAATTCGTACTCAAATAAGTACAAAAATAAACTGAAATACATTCACTCTGTCACATTAAGCGGTATAATAAACACAAAAATATACAATCAGATGCTTCCGACGCAAAAACTATGCTTTGCTATACATTTGTATACATATAAATTCTATGCGTCGTCTGTATAGATCATTATACAAATATACAATTCTGGTATGTCGGTTGAATCATATTTGGTTTTTTGTGGACGCCAAATGATACTTGTTATATCTTTTGGCGCTTCATTCTGTTTGTAGTATATGTATGTTTTTGAGATGCATTTTAAATGCATTATAGAATATATATTGCATTCTTGGGTCGCTGACTGTTTCTCTAAACCAAATAATGTATGTAATAACGATAAAACCTTATATATTGTACAAATGTACAGTAAAAATCTTTTATAAATTAGATAGCTGTTGCTATGCTGCAATGTTATTTGATATCTTTCCCCATTCAACTCAGGGTTTTAAGTGATTTTGTCCCAAATGTCAGATCCTTAAAATACTGCTGTTTTCTAATTTTAACCAAAAATATTTTTACAAATACCTATGTCAACAATAAAATCAAAACTAAAAGCATTTGGAAATTTTTGCATATACTAGGCAGACATTCTGAAAGCCATCGCATCTAAGGTGCATTTATGATATAAGTTTTTGCGCTATACACGGGCCCAGGCGCCGGCCCTTATAGCACCGTGTTATTCGCTAGTTCAATAACAATTTATTAATAACCCCTTTTTGTACCCCTAACATAAATATGTCATTATTCGCACTGCTCAATTAGGGACCTCCTAATTTTTTTTTAGACTTAAGATTTTTTTTCCAAAAGATGAATCTCAAATGTTATAAATGTTACATTGTTTTGAAGTTGTATTTTTGGTTTTGATATTATGTTCGTTGATATCTTTTGTTCGAGTGAACTTTATTAGTGTGCCGTGTTTAGCTAAACTTTATTGCTGTAGCGTAAGGTTCAGTTTCTTTCATGTTTGAACTCAAATTACGTCTACAATTAACGTATTTTATAAATAAGTATACTAAGTTAATTCTACATTTATTTTTGTTACAGGTAAGCCTGAATTGAAGCTTTGGAGCGTATTTCAAACCATCCTGAAGATTAAGGTCCAGTATCTTCAGACAAACTTATATGAGATAAGTTTTAACTTTTTAAACAAATCTTTTAGCTTTTAATAGAAGAACAAATAGGGTGATTTATCATTTATCATCGAATATAAATATAAAAATGTCAATCCTACATAAGCTTCAACAATATACTTGCAATTCACAACAAAAAAATCCCTTAATCTGTTATCCAATATTTCAGTTTCACATCTACCAACATTCATCGCGCGTCCGCGATTCACACCGTCCAACCGCCCATTACACCGCGCCGAACATTACGAAAATTATCATTTGTGATAACGCGAGACATCCTCTCTTTAATAGCCACAAGCCAAACAGTTAATTTTTAAAAGCCGACGATACTTATAACTCATTCTTAAGGCGTTATTTTTCGTACGTTTATCTGTGAATCTGCGGTGTAACAAGCGTGATTAATTTACCATGTGATCTTTAGTACCGACCCATCTGCCTTCGGGCGGCGGCCATTTAAAATTTACCGTTTTCCTTTGCGAAGGTTTATTTGCCGCGTTTTTGAGAGAGACCTGCGTACGATGTAACAGTTTCCATTTTAATGGTTACAATTATTATTGATGTTCTCCTGAAGATGGTACATGTACGGCTTTTACGCTCGTTTTTGTTTTGTTACGCCGCAATTTGTTTCGGTGTAATTAGTTCGCTTAATGACAGCTAATTGAAATATCGGATAGTTGAGCGATGTGAGGTCTTTACGGTTTAATCGATGTGGATTTTTCTATAAATGTCAGTCAGTTAATAATAAAACTAGAAGACTATGAAATTTTAAACCAGTCTTCTATATCCCAGTGAGTTTAACACTGTTGCATATTTTAATGTCAAATGTGTCTAATTTATCCAAAAAGCATGGAATCCCAAACAAGTGACGATCCCGCTGAGTAAGCGCCAAAATCTTATCCTTTTCAAAAGAAAAAAAATAAGTAGACCAGACGTGCTCCTGTCATGAAAGTCAGATTGTCCAAAAGAAATGTTTCACTGGATAAGTTAGAATATATCTGTATTCATTTTATGCATAGATTTATTTTTGTTAATAAAAAACTGAGTCTTTCGCGAATATATTGATTTTGATTTGATTTTAATCAGTCTTTAAATAATACGGAGCTTTGTTTAAGTTCAATATTGATGAAGAAATGTAACTTATTCGCCAGTGTCTTATTAACGAATATTTTTTATGATTTATATTATGTATCCTAAATTTCATGAGAGATTTCATGTATCTTGAAAATCGAAGACAACATCTGACCTTTTTTCTCAAAATAAATGCACGAAAAAGTATTTTATCACTTCATAATAATCAACGCAAATCATTGCAAGGCGTAGATTAATTTGTCACTTCATTTCCTTATCCCAATCTCCACAAATAAAACTACAAGGCAATTTCTCGCAGCACAGGCTATGCAAATCGCTCGATATCGCAACCGTCAACAATAATTAAGCCTGCAAACCGCCTCGATACATATAATCGATTAAACACACACGATTATAATCGTCGAATCGATCATCGTACGATTTGAGGTCGGCGCGAGTGGCCTGTCAGAGAATTGCACCTTCATTACTATACAGGAGCGGGTAGCAAATCAAGAAGACAGACAGACGGACAGACGAGCTCTGGATACAATAAGATATTTACAAGCGCTTGGAAACGGGTCGATATACGAGTATGCATTGTTGCAACGTTGATCGAAATGTGTGCGGGATTGTAGGGTAATTTTTGTTTTGACAATACAAATGCGTTTTGTATCGTTATGTCGATTTGTTGGTTTGTACGTTTGTTGGGGTGTTCGTCATTTTTAATTTTGATTATTTTGTTTATAATACTGTTAACAATCCAGCACTATTAAATATTTTTCTTAGTCTGAGCTCAGTATGACTGCATTTGACTACACTCATTTAACAATTACATTTATAAAATTTTGTACAGTTCATTTGAAAAAATCGTGTGTACATATTTACGATCTACATGTTTTTCTATATGGGATCACTACATATTTTAACCCTTAAAAACTTGAATATCAAAAATTACTGCGTTCATATTTTCCTCTATTCAAATCTGCTCCATATGGGGACAAGTCCAGTTCAAATTGACCACCCGAATATCGGATCATTACACAAATGTCAAAGATCAGGCTTCAATCAATCGTAACGTGCGACGATGTCACATGACACGAATGTCCACTGAACTCCACAACTATCATTAGGAATCATTAAAATCAATTCATGTGTAACCAGCCAGTTTTTTTGAGTCACGACTACTCTTAATGATGCACTATTTTCAAATAAATTGTGTTAGCAACGCTAGGAATCTATAGCGCGGCCTCCCGTGTCGCTCGGCCCTTTTTTGTATTTAAACTTCGAATTTATCTCTTTTAAAGCCATTTTTATTATATGTGGTCTTACTGTTTACGTCTATTAGGGTATTGCGTTCAAATTCATGTGTTTGACGACTTTATTATGTTATGTTTTATGTAATTAATCGAGTTTTTATCAATCTGGATTTCTCTGCATATTATATAGAATTTTAATCAGTAATATAACTTCTATTAATGAATAATGTACAGCAATAACTCCACGTTAATAAGCCAGTTCATAATGCGGCAAATATGAAGACATTAATTAGACTATCACTATTATTGCAACTGTCATTTAACTTACCGCCTGCTTAAAGGTGAACAATATTACAATTGAATTTATATCATTAAGTTTTTCTTTCACTTTAAAAATCGACTCTATTCACTCGATTTTAGGTCTTTTATTGTTTGTAGAAGAGGTTGTATTTAGGACGTTAAAGTTTGGACTGCAAAGAACCGTAGCATAGCAGGGTGATCCGAAGTGCGGTGCCCATTTAGGGTAGTCGCGCGCTCAACGCGTGGCAACGAAACTTCTTCAAACTTTTTAAAAGGTTAATTACTTGCGAAAAACTGACTGCACCACCGTCGGAATCCCACTGTGTAAGGCCACCACCAAGGTTTTCTGTATACCCATGAATATTGATACGAGCCAAAATTGTTTAGATTCTTATGTTTTTCCTTCGAAATCTGGTTAGTCCGTGGGTGTTCACATTTTTTGGCCTGATGTGTTTATTGGTGTAAAAAGCTGAATTGAGTCTTGGTCAGTTTTATTTTCTACAGGAGCGCTATTGTTCTGTGCGGTAATTGAATTATATCTGTTTCTGGAAGAGATTTAAGTTGGTCGTTGGGTTTTTGGTGGCCATTTTGAAAGCTAAGTACTTCTTCGTAATCATAATGGTTTATTTATTGGTTCATTATACCTTGAGCGCGGGTTATGAATAATTTTGTGTGTGAGGCCTTGAGCTGAAACGCTGATGTGTTAAAGTTAAGTTACTCGTGTCACTGGCAAGTTTAAAGTGCTTGCTTGAGATAGTTCACTTGAATACTATAGCGTGACCTGTACTGTATATTTATGATCTAAGGCTAAGCTAAGTTTGATGGCCTGTTGTAATTACGCACTTTAATTAGTGTTTGCATAATGTTAACAATGATGTAGGTAACTATGTCAACTATTTGTATAATAGTGTTTGTTTCAAGGGATCTAGAGAAATTATGATCAAATCCAAATAGGTACAATATATAAGATAACATGTATTTTAATACTTAGATCTTCCAAATATTCTGAAAGATTTTGTATGAATGTGATGATGATGAATGATGTCCTCCTAGCCGATTATCGGCTACGGCGGCTGTTCTCATGTAAGGAGATTAGCCAACTACGCAGGACATATTATAGTGCACGAGCATTTGCGCAGACACAGGTGCACTCACTATTCCTTAACTCTCATAGCCCGATGGGACGGCAATCCGACACGACCGAAGACCGAGAGATCAGGCGCAGGACCGACATTTACGTGCTCTCCGATGCACGGGTGTATCAATCACCAGCTTCCAGGCTCCGGGCTGCTTTGTGAAAGTCTTCTAAAACCCACAAAGCGATTTCGGCCCGACTCGGGAATCGAACCCGAGACCTCGTGCTCAGCAGCCACACTTGCGACAGCTAGACCAACGAGGCAGTTAGGTATGAATGTATATGTTTAGTAAAATACAGAAATTAGGCAGAAAGAAAAAGCAAAATAGTTGTTTACCTATACATTGGTATGTTGTCAATGTATGGTATGTCGTGGTATGGGCATGTAATGAGGAGGGATGATACGCATGCAACAAAGTGTGTGCTAGGTATGAATGTAGATGGATGGAGAGGAAGAGGAAGACCTAAGAAAAGATGGATGGATTGCCTGAAAGATGATATGAATAGGAAGGGAGTGAGTGTCAGTATGACGAGTGACAGGGGTAAATGGAAGAAAATGACATTGCGCCGACCCCAAGTAAAATTTGGGAACAGGGCAGGAGAAAGAAGAAAGAAGAAAGACATTGGTATGTTGTCCTATACATTGTTAGCAGTGGTATTTATAGTATTTTTATTTCTTCTTAATTTCCTACAGAATAACCAATAGCGATTTTTTTATCTAATACCTTAACAATTATATTGACAATATGATCAGATAACGGTCCTGCCTGTATTCTTTAACTGACCAATAAATCAAACGAAGAAAAAAACTATCAACAAGCAAACAACTGAAATAGTTTCCTGATTTTTTATCTACCACAGATTTCCATAAAGTACAGTACACAATTAAGCTTCGTACAAACGGATAATCAGTTTTTTATTCATAGATGACCATATTAGACTGGTTTAGCAGGAAGTTTTCATGAGAATATATCTCTTTAATATGTAGCGTCAATTGTTGGTATAAAAAATATCACGTTAACCGTGATTCATAGTGTAACTGTAATGTGGTAGAAAAAAGGTTGTGTAAATAAATTGGGTACTGTTGAGAGGATTTGTGCAGTTAGTTTTCAATTAGGTTTTAAGTTAAATATGGCCCAAAATTATTAAATTGTCTTGATGTCAAAATGACTATTCCGTCAGTTACTGGTTTTGATGTAGTTTTATTTTCATTAATTGTGGTTCCGTTTATTTTCTGAGGGAATAATATCGCGTTCCCGTAAAAATAATAGTCTATCACTATACCAAATAACGTGGTTTTCTAGTGGTAAAAGAATTTTGAATTTTTCAAAGGTTACCTACCCGTCGACGTCACAAACGAAAATTTTGAATTGTTTTGAAATTAAGACACAAAACTACATTTTTTTATAGTACCCATTCTAATCACAACTCAATACCTACCATTCATAAAACTTTCATCGACAAACACAGAGACCGACCACACATTACTAATGAAAATCAACGGTCCATATAGCTGAACCTTCAAATTGCATAATTAAATCAGTGTTCTGCACACTACTCCTTGTTAGCGTGTCTCTTAGCGCATAATGCATGTCTGCATATGCCTATAGACGAAGAGCCCGAGGCTGTGATTTTCCTAGTAAGTTTTAATAAAAAATGTGCATTCTGCAGTGAATACGTACGATTGACTTCTACTAAAAATAATGGCGATTTCAAGATATTAAGAAACATCGAAAGAAGAACACCAAAAGCTTACTTAAGTGAGAACTTTGATATATGTTACCTTTTTCACTTCTTCATAGGGGTGGTAAAAAAGTACGAAAAAAACATTTATTTTAAAAATATGGCTTCAATAAGTAAGTTATAAGTCTCAGATTAATGTTTTCTTTTTTCTTCATAACATTTTAAAGCTGCATACTGTGAGTCAAACTTTTTAACCGTCTGACTTACCAGCTCCAGGTTGGATGCATACTTTTAACATTTCAGTTTCTACACTAGGTCCAATAGCCTCGGGCTCTCTGCCTACGTGTCTGCACTATCCTATACTTGGCAGGTGTTAGATTAATTGCTATTTGAATTGTTAAGCCCTTATTGTTGCCATTTGCCATTTGCGAAACCATTCGTGTTTATGATCGCGTAGGTTTGTTCCGATGTTGACCAAAACAGTCGTTATTTAATAATTTATGTCTTTATGGAATGTAATGTGTTAATATGTCAATTGTAATTTGCTGTTGATATGTCCGGTGATAGAAATAAGCATGTTTTATAAAGGTGATTGAAAACCGCAAGTCATACTCCTTATCCCATTTTTTTGGGGGGGTAAGCGCAGCATTTCTTCTTCTTATTCCATACTTCTTCAGCTGACGTCTTCTCACAATTAACATTATTTTCAGCCTTTTTTATTGAAGTAATTTAAAGCTGAGTTGTCTTAGTGCACAACTCAGCTTTAAATTATTGCTTTAAATTATACAATATTTACTGCCTTGATATAATTTTAAGTAACTTTAACGTTTCGGCCGCCATGACGAAAATTCAGTATGAATTTAATATTTGTTGACATGAAGCAAATAAAAATAATTAATTTTCAGTTTCCGAATACATTAATTATCACTACTTCTGTAAGCTTCAATCAAAGCAATGATTATTTTTAAATGAGTTGGGAGTAATTTTGGTTAATTTTCATTATTCGATTATTTGGGCCGATAAGTCAACTTCAATAATAAATTAAATTATATGAAATAATTAAGTAGTATATTTATCTTCAATTTATTTGATTTCAATGCAATTTATGTTTAATAATGAATTTCAATAGCCGGGTATTACTGGCATAATTTACATAAGTGTTCTAAGAAGTCAGCCGTAGTCCAATGTGGCACACAAAAAGAAAATGAAAGCTTTTTCTTATTTCAAATGCCAATAAAAAAATACTTTATCAGCTCCCTTAAAATACAGATATATAGTAGTCATATACAATGCCGAATAGGAGATATTTGTCTGGTACACAGACAGTAATGGCTTTTTAAGACTTACCTTCAACGAAACACTATGAAACTTCACAGTAGTATGTTCCAGCCATTATATCTGTAATTCTAAGCTATAAGTTGTATTTTTTCCACCACCACGGGGTGCCAAAGAAGTTATAATCGTCACCATAGAATTGTAGATGCCAATAATTAGTAGCTACTGTTTGTTTTTATAATTTGCACCCGGAGCGACGATACAAAGAGACGGTTCGGATGCTTGAGATATTTCTACTGAGCAAGCCTTGATATTGTGTTTGAATTATTTAATGGACAATGTTTGGATTCCTTTCTTTAGTTCCTTGTTGAGAGGGACAGTTTTCTTCATTAGGTGAATAAAAGATTCTTCAGTTTCTTTATTTGTAGTAACAATTTTGTCATCTCATACATACCTAAAATTCTATACGTTTTACTTTAAACTGACATCGAAATAATCAGATCTTTGTCGTGATTTAATAGTGATCCAGTCATGGGTCAACCAAATTCTGTCTTGCAGGGAATTGTACTCCGTCTTGCCACAATTGTTATCAAAAACACCGAAAACTTCACAATTTCACCAATCCCCAACAATTCTTCATTAATTTCTCCACTTTTAGTCCTTTATCACTCCATCAGCATCCACCCAAACACAATAAATACATTGCGAAATTCTCAAAATTCCCAATGAATACATTCCGGCACGTGCTGGAAGTCTTGCGATACTTTCGGCTGGTTCGCATAAACTTGACGAGCGCACGTCAGTTCCAGTATCTCAACTGTATATCTATGTCCAGGTGCATGGCGGTATTCTGGTATTGGGTGCCGGGATTTTATTGAGTTACTCTAGACTTATATTATATTTAATTTTATTATACCTATTGTATTAGCAGTAAGCTGTGAAGGATTGTAAGTTACATATGCAGGTTATGTTTTATTTATAGTACGTATCTACGTCATACTCATAGCTTGATATTCTATTTCTAGTTCGTAGTTTTAAGGTAGACCATTTTGATGTGTAACTTTGCTTCTAGATGGAATTTTTTTGTTCAGAATTAATCTATCTTCAACATCTCCCAGTCCAATTTGTTGCTTTTATCCTCTAAACTGAAATATAGGACCATTGTAATCAATCAGTCCTTTAATCCAGGCAAAGAATAGTATATGTAGTATTATTTGCATTAACTGACGAATTTCACTCAAAATAAAATCAGACCCTTCTCCGATTTGCAATATTCATTGCAGTGGACTCCAGAATAAGTCCCTCGTGATTGGTGCACAAATATCTCAGCTGATACATACTTGTGAGGCCACCGAAACAATTTGTTCGTGTTTTTAGTTCAAACCGAATCCTTTGCAGAACTTATAAATTGTACACTTTTTACTACTGATAACGTATTAAATAGTTTCTCTTAATATGGCCATTGTTGGCCGTTTCGAACTTTACAAGACTTCAAAAGGTTTATGAACTTAGAGTTTTTGTTCTCAAAAATATTTTTACTTTTAATCTGTCAGGGTTAAGTGGCTTTTTCAAATTCAAAGAAATAGTAGCTATTGTCTGTATTGTTATGACCTTTTGACCGCTGGTAAAGAAGCCGAGTTGAACTCGATATTAAGAAAATCGTCTCGAGAGAAAATCTTGTTTGTGATTTTGTTCGTTGAATTAAATTCTATGCTCAAACTCGAGTCACTTCTAATCCGTTGCTATCTTGCAGAGAACGAACCCATTCGTTTTTCTCCAAGCTCCGATAGAACTAAAAAGACATGACTGTCACAAAATTCCGAAAATTCGATATTTGAACTGTGACGCATCCTTGATTGCGCGCACGCAAGCGGCAGCCCTCATCCTGGCATCCCCGTACGATGCGTAGGAATACGCACTCGTAACGTAGATTTTTTGTTGCGCGCGCGACTCGCCTCGAATATAAAGCTGATACGAACTTCCCCCGCCTTTTAAGGCCAGGCCCTTAGTCCGGATTCCTTTGGGGGACGTGTCCGCACAATAAAAAGATTTTTATTTATTTATCGGATAAATAAGAGGACGATCGGACTTCGCGTTCCTTGAAAGTGTTTTAAATTAGTATTTCTTCCGTGCCGCGTGCTATGCGCGGTAAATTGGGGGCTTTCTTTTGGTTCGTGTTTTTGATGTTGAGGTTTGGAAGTTAGGAAGGTCTTAGATGAAAGAAGAAAATTATGCCTCTACTGTTATTTGCAAACATATCTTAGATGGTTTCTAAGTTACATCTTACGTAGGAAGAGAGATGAAGTCTTCGCTCAAAAATATGTTGCAATCAGCAACAATCGAAAAATATCTAACAAAATTAGAAGTATAAGTAGTCGAGGAAGTGTATGTCATTACTATATCGTTCCTTTATCGTAAAATCGTTCTCTTCGTAAATAATGTTCGTATGTTAGAAAACATGTAAAAAAAATATGCTGCTAATCGAATGTCCAATAAGTAGGAATGAAAATATGAATGATTATGAATTCTCTGGCGGATGTAGTCCCCAGCAAGACAACATTCAGTACCTTATACACATGAAAATTAATTAAATGCGCGATAAAATTAATTGATTAAATTAATTTGTAGAAGTTTACTTCTCATTAAAACCGACACCCTATTTGGACACTCCATATTTCTTAACTTGAAGATGAAATTATAAAAACCAACAGGTTACAAGTTTCAATATTCCACATCACTTTATCGATCATACTTGCCGATAGCGATAAAATCATATATTCTTAAAAAACGATTATCGATTATTATTACACGCTAGCTTCTTCATAATTTAATATCTATTATAGACGTATCCACGTTCTATGTATAGAAATGCGTAGTCCTTACATACCACTGTTTTATAGTACTGCTGTACTCGTAGGGAGGGGGTTGCTTATTTCGATCTATCGATAAAATGTCACACACATATCATATCGAACTTGATGCCCTTCATAATAGACTAAAAACATCTCTCACTGTGCAAAGTATGTGTTGAAATTTGTTTCTGCACTAATATAAAAATCTAAAACCTTTTATGACATCCTTAACACAGATAAATAAATAGCTAATTCATCTATCGTAAAACTGACACTATCAAACAAACAATAAATTATCCAATCGTAGAACTACCACACAACGGTCGCATCTCTACGCATCCAAGAAAAACTGCACAGCGGACCGTAGCGTATAGTTCCCAGGCTGTTCCGGGTTTTATTCCTCGTAGCACGTGGGAAAATCGTGTCTATAAATCAACGCCTATATTTTTTACTCGATTCTCCTTTAAAATCTAGTAGTGGACACGCGGAGTTATTAGTTGTTGATATTTTTTTTGAGTCACCATCGCGCATCGTACGGCCGGTTGCGGTCGCGAGGTGCGCGATAGGATTAATTAATACTTGTAGTTTGTAGAATTCATTGTATTCTATTCCATGTATTTTTTTCATTTTAAGGGAATTTTATTATAGGCCTTGCCTTTTTATTTTGAGCAATACGTAAAATAATGTAGGTACTCCTTCGTTTTTTATTATGAAATGGATTAGTTACGGCGACATGATTATTTTGTAAGTCACACACGTTTGAGGGATAAATCAAAGTCGAAATTAGATTTTCATATTTTCGTAATTGTAATTTAATATCAGTTATTGTTTGTAGATTAGTGTAGGCACAATCTAGTACGTGATCGATTGGTGGTGTTCTTTATTTGGTTTCTAATCTGTGAGTCACTTTAAAAATAATGTAGGATATCTTACAGACAAAATAAAAATGTTGTGGTAAATCAAAGTGCTTGTCAAAATTAGAGGGAATCATTTAGTCATGAGTTTCTTTGTTGTAGGTTTAGTGCAAAATAGTTTTAAACATAATGCACACTCTGAGTATTCTCTAATGCATTTCTAGTTCATTAAAACCACCCATAAATCAAGTACTAAGGGAATACAACTTAATTATTCATACGCAACTTTTTTATCCTGATTTACATTAGAATTACGTCAGAAAGCTCGTACTCTTTGTCTCGCAATGTAAACAAACCCAATGACGTCATACGTTATGTATGTCCGTCTATCACATTAATACGAGTGACCATAGAGTTCCCAGGACCAAAGGTTAGGATGACATTTTTTTAATTACACAGATGGGACAGTTTGACAGATGACAGCAAATGTCAAAGTGTGATTGATTTTTGTTTTGTTATTTGAATTTAAACCTTATATCGTAGTTTTTAATGTTCAATTTGATAATTTTTGATAGGAAACCAAATAGGTATGATCCATTTTTGTACTTGAATGCTTGATAATTTGATACTATTTTGGAAATGGGTCGTTTGGGGAATGTTTGTCGTTTACGAAGATTGTGTTATGCACTCATGCATCTATATGATTGAGGCTGTAAGTTTAGCTTTGAAAAGCATCTTGGTAGGTATAAGAAGTAAAGAATTTACTTTTTTATTTTTGGCTACATATTGAACAGTAGGTATACACATGTAAGACAGAGAAAATTACACCAAACATGTATTTCAGTGACTCCAAAGTTGAAATTTGAAGATTTAGCATAGTCTACACAACACTAGAATACACAAAATCATTATAGCCTTTCGCAGAGAGCAAACTAGAAATATTTCTGATTACGAAGCCAAGGTTTCGAAGAAACGACTTCCTTGCAATATGAAAGTTGGTGCTGTTTTGCATAATCCTTGCGATGAAACTCCGGAGACATGTTGAACTTGCACAAAAAGTTAGTTGTGAACTGAAAACAATTAATAAGCCCCGGGACTTGGAATCATGCTTCGTGTCAAAACCTTTCGCGTGCCATTTAGGATGGAGCCATGAAACGCAAACAGAATTTTTTCTCCTACAATATCCTACATGGTAGTGGGGTCAGCTTTCCTGATTTTTTTTCTTATCTACTTACAACATAAACAACAAGACACCGGTCCATCTTTTTTTTAGTTCGGCCTATTATCAAATCTAGTTTTGCTTTGAAAAAGTGTTATACCAGGTAAACACTTCCTGAATGAGTCTAAAAAAAACTTATTGACATGCTAAAGACTATATTTTGCCATTTTGCCGAATTGCACCGACCTATGGACCTACAGGCTACTTTTTAAGCGGGTGCACGAAATAGTTTCTTCGAAGCGAAAAGACATCTAATACAAATTAAATTAAAGCTATTATAAATAATGCATTAAAACAAAACACTAACAACATTAACATACCACCCATAAAAATGCTCAACGCTCATTAATATTTCTGTTGCATTCGCATATTTTTTCCGTCATTGGACACCAGCGTTTTTGCTTACATAGCGTGGTCTCGCATTCTTGTCCCGCGGTTCTTGAGGCCGTACGAGTAATGTTTACTCAGGGGCGGGCCGGCCCACCCCGCTCATCTATATGCTAATACTGCAATAACTGCTGCAGCCACAATGACGCCTTCCAACTATTTACAACTTGTATACGATGGATGGTATCGATTTTAATTTTTATCGATACTTTACTCGGATTTCGTAGGCCAAATTGCTAGTGGTATTGGTACAGATTCCTTTATTTTACACCCACGGTTTAAGTAAGCTACCTACACGAATGAGGTAGAAAGTCTCTACGAGAAAACATATCACAAAATGCTGCGTTGCTAATGGTAAAACCTATCCATCCTATAGTCTGAAACTTATGCTGAAATTGTAAAATTTTTCTCTCTAGGACAAAATAAAGTATAATAATATACTAAGATCGTCAAAACACACATATTATGTATCAATTTCTGATTGTAACAGTTCAAAATTACTCAAAAAGTACTCAAGATACTTATAATGATATCAAAGTTAGTTACCTACCTACTGCATCAATCTTCCATTTCACAAATACTCATAAACTTCAAACACCCAAACCCCCTACAAAATATTCCTGATAACCATTACCTTAAAAGCTTCTAGAATATTTCATAGGCGACACGCTAAGTACCGTTTACTTACGTACATATTACAGTAGCCCGCTAAAATTCCTACTTTATCTGCGCAGGCTTCTAGCCACGCCCTTATGAAAATTAAATAATCGGAGCGGACTGTATAGTGTACTAAGTTACGCCTGATTTCACCAACAGCTGGTTAGGTAATCGGTGTATTAAATGTTTATCAAAAGTGATTTTTGAAATTAGGATAATTATATAGATTAGAAATGTTTGCATCAATTGTGACAAACCCCACAAATGTGATTTTGTGTTATGTTAATCATCATCACCTGCCTAGCCTTTTTCCAACTATGCTGTTGTTGGCTACAGGTCTAAGCGAATGCGGCTGAGTACCAGTGATTTACCAGGTGCGACTATTTGAGCCTATCTCCTCCTCAACTCAGTTACTGGGTTGAAAACTGGTTCTCAGGCTTACTGGCTTCTGACAGTAACGACTGCCAAAGATGTTCAATGACTGCATGGTATGTTAATCGGTGGTTTTAAAATACATTTTGGAATATAAGAACGAGCGTTGACTTAATCGGGCGGTTATGCTGTTGGTGAAATCGATCCTTCGTGGTATTAAAATGTAATGCCCACTAGTGATTGCGTGCGGTTCCGTCCGTATTATGATCATTGAATGGGTTTGTTTGAATGCGTTGTTTAATAATAACACGGTCAAATGGGATTAGGTTGAGGAGTAATTGTTATCCGATAGTCCTTTTGTTACATTTTCATGATTGGTAATAATAAGAAGTAAAGTGGGCCCTTGTAATTGCAATGGGACTGGCGAATTAGAGCAATTCAATGACCAATACTACTTTGGGTCCACAAAAGAACTATGTTGCTTCTGAACCAGTGTTATCTTGTTTGTGAGATGAACATCTTCTCATCTTGTAAATTTAGCAAAGATTACAAAAATGTCTGCAATAGAATTTTTTTTTCGAAATAGTGTCATCCCAACTAAACACTTATAACATTATATACGACAGAATTCTGTCTATCATGCTGTCATACCAAATCTACTGAACCAATTTGTATGTGTACACAGAAAGTCAAGAGTCTGAGAAAGCACATAAGGCTACTTTTTCACTCCCCTCAAGCCTTGGGTGAAACCGCGGGAAAAAGCTAATCTATATATATAAAAATGAAACCCGCTTTCCGTTGTCACGACATAACATGAACACGGCTTGACCTATTTGGCTGAAAATTAGAGGGGACGTAGCTTAGACCCGGGAGAAGGTTTTAGGTTATAGTTTTTGTCACCATCCGGCTACGGGACGCGGGTGAAACCGCGGGGGCGAAAGCTAGTCATTTCATAAAACCGTAATACCCTATAAACACACAAAACAAACACTGGACTCTAAAGCCAACTAGATGGATCTCATCGGATAATGCGATCCATTAACACAACACGCGTCGGCTGGACCAATGTTGATTTAATTCAGCCGTAGCCCGGAGTTACACGTAACGATACAGTTTTAATTGTGCCTCGCTAATATTTATTCGACGTTTTACATTAACGCTTTAATAGGGACGGAGAAATAGGCTTAGGTCTAAGAAGTAGTTGATTGGATTATTTGTGAGTAAAACACTGGTACTCAGCTGAATCTGGTTTGACTGGAAGCAGACCCCAACATAGTTGGAAAAAAGGCTCGGGAGATGGATTTGTGAATAGCTGTTTCACCCGCCTCCCGGGAAAAGTCGAAGGGCCCGAGTACAGTATAGGCTGTGTCATTAGGGGATATGCAGCGTCTATATAGTTAAAGGGTTTTTAAATCGGTTCTGTAGTTTCGGAGTTGTTATGGTACAAACGAACAAAAAATTGTGGTCCAGATTTATTACTTAAGTATTAGATAGCTTTTTACCTGAAATTCTTATTGTTTGGTACAGATGTAGCTGAGAAGTGACATTTTCGAGTAGAAAAAATAATGTCTTTCACTTCTAAAAATTGCTTTTAGTGGATCATATCTCAATCGAACTCTCGAGTCCATCACCGTTCAGTCATCAATTGCTTGGCGTCAAAGATTTATTAGTTCAGTCTCGGCCGCCGGCCTATCACGACCGTTGCTATCTGACACCAGGCAGACACGAGCCGATCTCCACTCATATTTTAATGTAAGGACGGTTTCATACTAGCGGATTTTGAGATACGTTTGACCTACTCAAACCGGTGGGTGTTTTTGGACAAAATCTGCGATCGTCTGCTCATTTGAAAAGCGTCTGAAGGTCAAAATTATATAGGCGTAAAAATTATTCTGTATTATCACAAACAAACACCCCAGTATTTGTGCAGAACAACTTTTTGCTCATGGTTCTAAGAAAATTATAGTCATATATTGGCAAATTAGCTAGGCCAAGCTGCTTAGGTAGGAATTAATTTATGCCCAGATGGCAATAATGAATCATTTATTGAAAGTATTGTGGATAACATCAACAGCAGGTACCATTTGTACCACATGATGATGAGCAGTCTCAATTGACATAATTTCTCTCAACAGCGGTTCTTTTAGCAGCTGTTTTCGTGTGTTTTTGAGTTTTGTGTATAGTGGACACAAAACTCAAAAACACGAAAACAGCTGCTGAATGAAACAAGATTAATTAGCTCAGAGTCCCGTTACGTTTTGTCCTAGCGGGCCGCGACACGTGACCGTTTTCTTAAACCTGTGACCTGTCGTCGTGTGTGGTCCAATCGCTGATCTTACGCTTCCTCGTAAAGATCTGTGATTGGTCAGCGTTTTGTTGCAGACAGAAGAAAGATTCAAATTAAGAACTGGTGAAGAAGTGCGGCTGATTGAAATGAAGTGGTTTGAAATTCGAATTTGTGTGGTGATATTCATTTGATTTTTAAGAATTAGTTTGGTTACTTATTACTTATTCCTACCAAATCTACGGGATTGTTCAAAACAGTTACCACGGCCCAGGTACATAAAATGCTTAAGAAGGAACAAAGTAGGTTTTACTGGTACTCAGCTGCATCCAGTTAGACTGGAAGCCAACCCCAACCTTGTTGGGAAAGAAGGCTCGGAGGATGATGATGATGATAGTAGGTTTTACTCATTAAGAGTCATGTGATGGTGTCATTTGATGATTTCCCAAAAAAAAATCTTGCTTCTTAAAAAAACTTTCTTTTACTAACCTCCATAGTTTTCTTACTTTACTCTCAAAAACACAAAACTACTAAATCGCTCACGAGAACGTAGCTTGGATCATCACAACAAGCAATTGATGAGCGTAACGTCTGCGATGGTTCGCGCGATCGACGCCCGCGGGTGCGTCGGCGCAGCTCCCACGTGCCGCGATGCAACACTGTAAGTTACTGTCAGGGAATTAATAAAGCTTTGCAAGTAAAGTCTAGTAAAGATTTTAACAGAAAATTATGATCAAAGGCGAAAGTTGAAAGGTTTTAATCTTTATGTAGAAAAGAACTTATAAAAGTCGAAAATACATCAGTTTGTGACATTAGTATATTCATATTATGGCATAAGAGCTAGTTTGATAATTGAACTGGTATAGAAATATCTTATTCCTGATCAGTTAAATAAGAAAATTGCACACACATACTCATAGGGTTTAAAAAGCGACACTGCGTCTTCTAGATATTTGATATCCCTATCAACTGCGCAACAATCCAGTGCAACAGTAGTCAATAACACTATCATCAAGTAGACTAAAATTACCCTCGAACCCTTCAACCCTTTACTCATAAGCCCGTCAGTTAGCATTTCACCACATCACCTCGCCAAACAGCTCAATACTGATCCACTTGTCTAGCATCTATCCTAACTGTCAGTTACCTGTTACTAGCTACCCCTACCCAGCTAGCTTATTACGATCGAGTGTGAACTGTCTACCATGCGTCCTGTGTAAGGCGATTAACACACGGCACCGCGCACCGTCGTGGGAGGCGGTGAAGCGGATCTCATGTCGCATTGACCTGTATTAAATCCGTTGATGCCTAACACACGTACACCGCCTGACCGCGCGGTTGAGCGGTGCTCTTTTGTTCGAGCACCACCGCCCTCCGCGGCGGTGCGCGGTGCCGTGTGTTAATCGCCTAAGCGACCTGCATGCTAACGCGAAACGATGCGGCATGACATGAAAACAATAGGCATTTGATTTCTTTTTGATGTGGCGTTGTACGGCGTGGTGCAGCATACATCCTTGAATTCGCTTTGGATTGGTAGAAAAGAGTGACGTTATAGCATTTTTTTGTATTATATATTTCTATACTAATGTTATAAACAGGAAAACTTTGTTTGTTTGGTTGTAATGGATAGGCGCGAAAACTACTGGGCCGTTTTAAAAATTCTTTCACCATTCGAAAGCTACATTATCCACGAGTAACATAGGCTATATTTTACCCCCGTGCGGGCAGTAGCTCCCACGGGACGCGGGCGAAACCGCGGGAAAACGGCTAGTAACAAATAAATTTATCTTTATCTTTATAAATACTTTTTGCACAATGTACAACTATCTCACATCTTCCCTACCCTGCCAGTTAGCTACCTCACCGCGGCCAAGTGTGAACTGTTTACGAAGCGTGCGCTATCGCGAACGTTTCATTGGTCCGTCGTGTCTGACGCGGGACTGAGCTTAGTCTATCATTAGCCTTTTTCATACAAATTGAAATGTTATACAGAAGTATTGTTCTTGTAACTTTCTTTCGAAAGGACTACGTACAAACCTGAACTGAAGAAAATAATTAAGGCATACCATTTGGTATGACTGGTTGGTATTGACCTCTTAATTTTCGATGAAACTGTCATTTTCATATTCATAAATACTGTTCCGAAATTGAAATCATACATCGTACATATTTTACATGCATTTTCAATAACAATAATACAGAAGTATGAATTTGCAAACCGAAAGAGCATATTATTACGTACCTATAGAACATTGAGCACTCATGGTTTGTCATTAAAAATATATACAGGCTGTTGCATATCCGACATAAATTCAAAATGGCTGAATTTTCACCACGCCTTGTTTTTACCCCAAAAACATCAACTAGACTAAAAAAAATATATTTCAACCGACTTTTTGTTTTCAAAATAGTAACTACTTATAGATTCATTCCAAAAGAAATGTATTCCAAAGGTTATAGACAGGGTGCGTTCACCGTCAGCGTGGGTCGCCGTCGGCGTTCACGACAGAACGATCAGATCGCCCCCGCCCGTCATTTGCGCTGGCCGATGTTTGCAGCATCGATTTGAATTCGTCACGTTCGAACGCAATATCGACTTGGTGCAAATTTCCGAGGCGTAGCCCGAAACGTTTCGGTGTGAAGCCTGTGTGAACTGTGTGTTAGGTTCTATGTTTGTATAGGGTGTAGTTTTTTATGACTTTCAGGAAATATTTAATAACGGTTACTGGAAGTAAGGAATTTTAAATTAAACAACCAATCTCGAATTTATAGTTATAGTTACGCATTTGAGAGGTCGTGGTGGCCTAGTGGGTAAAGGACCAACCTCTCAAGTATGAGGGCGCGGGTTCGATCCCAGGTCAGGCAAGTACCAATGCAACTTTTCTAAGTTTGTATGTACTTTCTAAGTATATCTTAGACATCATTGACTGTGTTTCGGATGGCACGTTAAACTGTAGGTCCCGGCTGTCATTGAACGTCCTTGGCAGTCGTTACGGGTAGTCAGAAGCCAGTAAGTCTGACACCAGTCTAACCAAGGGGTATCGTGTTGCTCGGGTAACGTGTTGTTGTCGTGTTGTTGGGTTGAGGAGGTCAGATAGGCAGTCGCTTCTTGTAAAGCATTGGTAATCAGCTGAATCCGGTTAGACTAGAAGCCGACCCCAACATGATTGGGAAAAGGCTCGGAGGATGAGTCTGCGTAGGTATTTGATGCTGTGCGTTAAGTCTGCTTAGCAAAGGGAAACTCGTGAAGTTAAGATCTGACCAAAATTACGAAAAAATCCTATAATCGTTTATCCAAGTACACCTATAACATTATTGTATTAATAACGTCAAAATATAAAAACTTTAATATCATTATTTAATTCATAACTCTTTTAAATAAATATGTAAACAATTCAATGAAGCATTAAATTAATTGCTTTCTTGAAATAAGCGAAAATTTCTTCAAGCTTCTCCAGCCGCGGACGTGTCAGACACTGGATTACTTGAATCTGCATTTACCCGTTATCTGAAACCTTTGTGCTCCGGTACAAAGTGCAATCCGTCCCAACAGAGGAATGCGATAAATGCAGATTGTCTCCAAGTATTTTAAATTCGTTGCAAGATAGTATTTCGTTTCGGTACAAAGAAAGTTGGCATAATTGTACACAACGTTTCTGCGAAAATGAAATCAAAATTTAAAAAGGCATACTATACCTACTTTACGTATGTATCTATATGTGCCTTATAATGTAATATCAAAACTAACTAATCGAAGACAAACTGTTTCCTACGATTTCACCCACCGAGGGCCTTTCGTGTCGTAGGTACCCAGATAAAATATAGCCCATTTCAACTGGGGATAGAATAGCTCTCCATCGGTGATAGAATTTTTCAAATCAGTTTAGTAGTTTCAGAGACTAAAAATGCTCTTACTACTATTTTTCCCACATTAGATCTACTTTACATTAATTTTTTTACATACACTTTAGGTACCAAAATTCTAAAAAGCACAAATCCCGCATTCCTGTACCAATTTCCTAAGCAAGACTTAAATGAAAACAACCGGGAGTGACTCATTTGTATCAAAACAACTCAAGTTGGAGGACCCAGCTGCATCTGAACTAAGTACACCTATTGCAATTCTAAATTACCAGGTGTATACAAGTCTTTGTCTAAAACCAGCCAGTTAATATTAAATAAACCCTAAGCTTCTACTAACTCATTATTTTTTTCTCAAAATTAGGTTCAATTTTTAAAGATTAACGCGCTGATAAGTCTTGAAACAGGTTTAATATAAAACGTAACTGCATATAGTAATTATTATGTAAATGGTTTCTTGTGATACATAAACGACAAGCTTATATAAATTAATGGGCCGATATCTTTGTGTTATCTTTCAACGAGTAGATTAAGTTAATTTTCTGATGATCCAAGTAATTTATGATTGTATATTATAAACAGATGATGATTAATTACAAGTCTTTGAAATAAAATCTATTGATCTGTAAATAAAAGGTGTTAAGTTCCAGATTTTTTTCACACACCCTATATAACAATGGGCGTTAATGCTGTATGTCCGAAGATATTGTACTGGATGCACCAATATCGCTCCAATGTGAACAGTACTTGTCTTATTACTTGTAACCATCTTATTTTGTAAAATAACACTAATTTCACTAAAATGTTTGATTAAACAATAAACTCAGATCACAAAACGTAGGTACTCCTTATTGGATGACGAATGGTTTGGCAAAGAGCTTAACTGATTTTAGTGAGAGATTGGCAGTGGCGAAGGAAAATATTTTGAAAAATACTGAGGGTGAGCTGCACACTAAATAAAACAATGACCAAACTATAGCCAGCCGTGTATTTGCCACCCATTTGTCAAATCGGCGATTAACAACTGAAGGTGGTTCGGTCACTACAGTTAAATGACAAAAAATGGTGCAACTCACTGTTCAATAAAATCTGCCTTCACCTCAGCAATTCTGCATACACATCCTATCTTAACTATTCTGAACAACGAGCACCGGTGTGGTCCACTTCCTATACAATATCCGTAGTAACAGAAAAATATCGATTTCAAATCTCGATGGTGGCCGATAAAGAGACAACAATGAGACCCGGCCACCATTAGCGACGATTACGTAACGCATATTAAGTGCGCTTTCATCTCGCCGGCTATTGTGCACTGTGACCGTCGCGACTTCCGTGTCCCTTGTATGAAATGACTGGTTAGGGGAGTGGAGTAAGTGAGGTTTTGAGAATTTTGCGCGGTTGAAAAAGGGGAATATATATTGCATTTTAAAATTTTTGAAAATGGGCTGTCTCTATCTCCAGAAAATCTAAGCGAGATAAGACGCTTAAACTGCCTTTGATAACAGTTAAAAGCGTATTTTCTGTATAACTTGTATAACAGGTGAATTTGCACTAATGCCAAACCAAAATTACCCAAGCATTTGAACAATCTTCAATACTAGAAAATTTAATTTTAACAACAAATTGGCATTCTCACCTAAACGATAAAGAAATCAAACAATTTACCGAAACACCAAATTAAATAAATACTCCATAAAATATATCATCCCCGATTTAAGCCAGCAATAAAAAGCGCTCACCTCAGCATCTACCCCTAAAATAAAACAAAATGCTTGGCCGACATAAAATAACCATATAAACGGAATAACGATCGGCATAACCAATAAAATGAAACAAGTGAGCCACACTTACTTTAACGCCAATGTCTGAAGTTTGGCGTAAAACTCGCAACGTTGGGACGGTTCCACGCTTAGAGTGCTACCCAACCGGAGTCGAGATGAGTACAAATGTCTATGCAAAAACTTTATTTTACGCGCTGGGGGTTAGGCAACACAACAATTAGTGGTAAGAAAGGAAGAAAACAGCCACATATATTCGCGTAAATCATGACGCACAACAAACAAATGTAAATTATGTTACACACACACTCACACTCATCAAAATTAGCCAATACAGGCAAAACTTGACGCACACGTGAACACACGAATATGAGCGGTACTCACGTACTTTTGACATATGGGACGGCACGGCTTTTTCGTCTCCAGTTGGGTAAAATCTCCAAGCTCCAACGTAAAGTTATATAAGTCATAAAAACCGGCCTACAGTTTCGGGATTAAAGCAATTTCGGCAATAACTTGAGCTATGATGGTAAAAAATGGGTGTTTAAAGGCTTTTGGATTTATGGAACTGATTATGGAAAAGATGGGTAGCTGTAATTTGTGCTACCCATAGCTTTAAAATGGAATGATCAGAGAACATCTTGCTCATCAGCAGTTTATGTCTACAATTGGCGATCAGGTGAATTGTGAATAGTTTTTCTTTTCATACATTTGATACCCAAACGAGCTCCTATATAGTGAACGTAACAGGAGGCTTTCACTCTTTAATTTTCTTTGAACATGTGTTTATGGCAACATCTTACACACTCATTTACAGACTACAAACATAAAGTAGTATCATGTTGCCCCGGTAATTGTTTCGAGGAGGTCAGACAGGCAGTCACTCTGTGTAAAACTGAAAGCTGATCCCAACTTAGTTGGGAAAAGGCTAGGCAGATGATTAGAGAGAATATCGATAGAGCTTACTTCATCGATGAAGGGCTCCTGATTTTAATACCCCTAAACAAAGCACAAAATCTGAACCAATAGAAATTTCGAAACAAATGCTTCCAATTTAACCGCACTCATCAATTAAGGGTGTATTCAACCCGACCGAAGCAGCGAGGTGTGGCCAACAGCGTAAATTAATACAAAATAAACATCCATCGCTCGTTGTTCGGGGCACGGCGAGACCGCCATTGTTTTCGAGCGAACAAACGCTTCAATGGACTTCGCTTGCAAAAACAACGGTTCTTTTTAGAGTTTTCAACGGTTTGTTCGAATTGTAGAATGGAAGTTATTTGGATTGAGTGATTTTATTTACTTATGGAATTAGAAAGAACTATTTCTTTGGTTTCAGTGAAGCGAATCTGCATCTTTTGCATTTCAAGGATTTATAGAGAAGAAAGCTTTCAGTCCTTTTTTTATTTATTTATCACTTCTACAGCAATGGATAATTTAATAAGTCAATGAATTATTTAATATCGAAGGGATCATTGAACTTTTATATTAGGAAACTTGACTTTAAGCGTATTTTCATTTTAGTGTTTTATAAAGATATCCGTATAAGTCCAAATATAGTTGTAACGCTAAAACCTTTTAATTAATAAATTACCTTTAATGGAATGCTGTTCAAGCAAGTATTAATGGAAATATTAATATCAAAACATTTAAGTAAATAAATAAATAGATGTGGGCAGCGCTGCGCCTACCTAATAATATCTGTGTGCCTTCATAAGTATATCAAAGTCAAAAGTTACTCTTAAAACTATACAAAATCTTATAATCCCATATATTTTTTTATAAATAGTAGCAAATAGCAAGCAATTGCGAAACAGCCTTTATTTAATCGTCCTAAAAGGCTACCAGGTAACATTTTTAGTTTTTGAGTTACCCCGAGAAAACGAGGAAACCAATGTCTCTTTGCAGTATTAATAAAACAAATCTTCAAACCTTTGAACAGCAACGATTAAATCTGAAGATCTCGCTTACGCCACTTTACCTCTCCGCAGCTCCCTTTCTGTTACAATTTCAATCCTAAATAGGTTGTGCTTGTTATTATGTTATTAACATTAGAAATTACGACATCTCATTGTACTGTAATCGGTGGCCAGGCTACATGTTGCTGCACTCGATTCACTTTATTTCTATGCTAATTTACAAATCGGAGTGGGGCGGTTCTTTTGTTTTTGTTCAGTTTTATACCTATGCAGTTTTTTTTGGGGAGAAATTGTGGAACGTTGATTGCCATATTTCGGCTAAAATCAAACTTCAAAAGTGATGATTTGATTATAGCAACTGTTGTTTAAATATTTAAAAGGACGATATTGAGAAGATAAGGAGTAAATGCAACCGAAATAAGTATTCAGGTGATTTTTTGTTGATTTTTGTTTAAAAAAAATCTGTTGTCTTGTATTTATAGTAAATAGGTCGCAATCTTCTTGTTATCTTGCTTATTCAACCAAATAAAAACTTAAAAAGGTGGCCATTCCTTATTCATTGCTTACGAGTAGGTACGTCAAAAACCAACAACCTCCCACCAAAAAAAAAGCCGTCACAATGAAAATAAATTTCGAGTTATTTACTCTTTTTCCCATATTTTCCTTTTGAACCTAAATATATGGCAGTAGATACAAAAATATAATCTAAACGGGACATCGGTTGACAGTGACAACTAACACACGTAAAGAGGGTACGTCATTTGAGGAACACGCAAGTTTTTCACCCCCGCAGAGGGTGAGTATGACACTCAAATAATAGACGTGTTTATTTGTGTATTTTTGCTCTTTTAGGGTAACGTTTTAATGTGTTAATAGAGATGTTTATTGGTTAGAAACTGTAATATGCTGGATTTTCTTTAGTTATTTTAGTTATTACAAGGTTTATATCTCGGCCCGTGAAAACTATGTAATTCACGCACCCAGATAAAATCTATAAGGTTATGCTATTTCGCTGTAAATGGAGTACCAAAAACTGAGATTAGCTCCTTCAATCAAAGACAGAGAATGTGCGAAATGTTTGGATGTTGGTCTACTCACCCTCTAGTAATGAGTCACATACAATACGATAGATCTCTTCAAACCCAACATTAACTATGTAGCGTAATCAAGTATTAAGTACCAATATCGTTAGAGTATTTCCAGAGATTAACGCTTACCTATCTAAAAGCAAATTTCTGTCCGAACGCTGAAATGGAAGTTGTAACGGCTTAAAACTTCCTGGCTGGAGTAAAAGGTTTTCATCATAAGGGTTTGGTTGGTAGTTTTCATGAAGACCAGCAGTTTTAATTTGATTATGATATTAATGTTAGTCAGGAATGCATCCATCTTATTGCTTTGTAGTTGGCCTCTGATATTTTTTGTTGCATTGTGTTGGCAACATTTACTTTGTCTTTTCGCGATGTGTTAAATGTTGTTGAACGTGTTATATTTTTTAAAGATACCTAACATTTCTTCCCGAATACTCTTATATATTGAGAGTTTAAATTTGAACGAAACTTATAATCCTTAATCCTTTTATTAGTTAAAGTCCAAACCACTTATAAAGCTAAGTACGTCCTAACAAAACTAGAAAAAACTGGTTCAAAAACCCGTCTACTAAAAATAGCAAAAATCTCCATTAAAACAAATGTAAAATACCAAGTAATTGGCACCAGCTCGTTTAAAATTCAGGTGTCCCGTCAGCCGTTATCTGCGTCGGCCGGGATCGAACCCGCACCCTTACAATGGACAGCCGTCAACACCTCGACGACAGGCCAAGACAGTTCGCTCCTATTTGTCTTTTAGTAACACTTTATGTATTTTATATACTCGTCTTTGATCACTTGTGTAGAAAGAGATTGATAGTGTCAATGAAAAAGTTTCTAATACTAAGAGATAAGATACTATGTTTATTTACGAAAATATGGTTGTGACTCAAAAATAGGGTAACATACATTAAGAGAAAAGGCCTTTTTATATTTATTATGTATCATTCTTGATGTACATAATACATACAGAAGTTTTTTTCCTTAAACCCGTCTCATATGCACCTTAAACACGTCAAAATGTTTAAATAATTTTAAGTGAAATGGGATGAAAAAAAAAACAGATGTTTTAATCCTATTTGCATTTAACAGCTACTTTTGGGTTCCCAAAAGCCTCCAATTTCACCCACTACTTCTGAATAATCTACTTAAATTCTGCAACAATACCACGCTTTATCCACTAATTCACACTAATGAACAAGGAAAACTGTAAATGTAAAACCGTCATGTAAAATTAAAGTAAAACGTACTATCGGAGATACTTCCGCCTGACCACCACTAGGTTCCTTCTTGCATATTCATCAGAAACAAAAAGAAAAAAAAAAAACTTTCGTGCTTTGCTCTAATGACCTCAAATAAAGGATATTATGCTTTCCTAGAAAGTTGCATATAGTAATACTGCAATATACACATTGCATAAAATGTATATAGATCAATGTTGAAAGGTTCTTCTAACCTATAGACAGACGTGTTGCTGGGGAGATTGTTGCGCCACTTCTTCTTCCCAACAAAAATACATAGGAAGTGGTGAAGGGTGGGATTTAGCGTTTGATTATGATTTTGGTTAAATCTATAGAGCGCCGTAGGAATATAAACGCAAAAATTCACCAGTGGTCATTTAGAAAAGTCTTGGGTAGTATACTCGCTGGCACTATTCAGAGCGGAGTACACTGTAGGCCACAAATCCTCGGCTCGTTATTCAGATCTGTATCTTGTGCAGTTCGCCAAACAGAGTGGACACACGTAAGCCTTAGACTACATTAGATTACATCGCACGCTGGACTGACACTTACTGAAAGTACTGGTCTAAAATTCTGTAGCAGGCGTTGAAAATACGCATAGGTAATGTTTTTTTTTTTTTTCAGAATATTTAATGTAAAAATCCAAGTGACTGACATTGATGTATGAAAACAAAAGGCCATTTAATTTATTAGCGATTAATTATTTCTAAAAGTCAAAAAAACAAAATTCACCGAGTCAGAATTTCAAATCAGTCCAGTAGTTCCTGAGATTATCGCATGCAATCAAAAGAGAACCTCTTCCCCTCTTATTGGTTAACACGGATTGGTTAAACCAAGTTTTAATTGGTTGGTTAAACCAAGGAATAATAGTGCATATTCAACTGTTTTAACTTTTTTTTATTTATTTATTTATTTAAGAAAGGAACACCAACAGCTTATGTGTACAAATTAACAAAATAAGAGGTTTTAAGTAGTAAAGGGCTTACACAATCGTCAATTACAGGTGAACCAATATTCACGTACATATGTGGTAACTTAAACTAGATAAATCTACTTAAATTGAGAAGTAATTAACTTGGATTAACTTTGGGTTCAAGTTTGTTACATTTGTATTGATAATTTCTTTCATACTTACCTGCTTACATTATCCCTGTCAAAAATCAATACAAACATTATGTAACCTCACCTTAACCACGCAGTAAGTTTAACCCCATGATCACAACAGCGGATTACTACGAGTTAGTTTGTACGAGATAACGCGGTTACGTCGCCACGTGTACCAGTTAATTGTGTTACAATCAGTTATACTGATGATGCTGTGTTTGGGTTAGCTGGGAGGTGATGTGTGACCTGGGATGGGTTGTGAATGTTGATGCTGTGTTGTAGTGTAGAAGAGGGATTTGAGTTTGTATCGCCATTTCTTTGCAGGGACAGTCAGTAAGGTTGCCCCAATTTCCAATTTGAAAGAAGCTCTCAATCAAATTATAACAATTTTGTCTGTTACTATGTACTACGTGGGTACTGTTATCTACGCAGATTTTAACAAGCAGTAAAATGTTTGCAAGCTGAAAACCAAAGAGACTCGGCTACACTTACGGCAACATTTTTAAAATATGCTCCCCATTCTCTCTATGGTCCCATACATATATAGTATTTGACTTAAGAACACTTTATCTTAGAAATAATACCTAATAAAATTCCAGCACTTCCTATCTCAACCCCCACTCTATGTCTCTTCAATTCCTTACTGAAGAACATACACACCGGAGTGTAGACCGTATTTTACTTAAGGATACCTAATCTAACAATCATTAAATACCTGCTGGTTCCACACATAAAAATTCAGCGGTTCCCCTCACAAATCCAACTTTCTATGTCTTCAATCTCTTACTGCACGGAGTGTATGAAAATAGCACAAACATGCACTTAACCAATTGTGCGTCGGCGGTAACATTAGCGCGATTGACACGAACACGGGCCTTGTTACTGCTATCGAGATGCGTACAAACGCCTTTGGGCTACTGCTTATTGGACTTAAGAACACTTAAATACCCATACTCTCAAAAAATCCAGCATTTTACAAACCATATTTCTATGTCCCATCTTCAATCCTTTACGAAGTGTATGAAAATAGCACATACATGCACTTAACCAATTGTGCGTCGGCGGTAACATTAGCGCGATTGACACGAACACGGGCCTTGTTACTGCTATCGAGATGCGTATCAAACGCCTTTGGGCTACTGTTTTCGTATCTTCGGTCAGGAGTTAGTGGTTGCTGGATGTGGCAGTCTTGTGATGAAGTTATTATAAAATAAATGAAACTAAACTCCTGCCAACCTTTATTTATATTAAAAAGAGAGAAAAAAGAAACAATGCGTCTAAGAATTTTGTCCACATCGCTGTTACTCGGCAGTGTACCCGATAGGCTAGCGCAAGGAATCTTGCAACTTATGCCAATACTGTGCCAATATTTATAATGTTGCAATTATTCCGTGGAAGCTATTTAAAACACCAACCTACCTCAATCTGACAAATTTCTTCAATAGATTTTCAATCTTATCACAATAGTGAAGGGTAAATGTTGGATTTGTAAAAAACACAGATTCGGATAGGTGGCCCCTGTACTTTAAAACAGTTTTGGTCTGTGTCAATTCGTTGTAGGTTTATTTCAAGCTAAGACTACCTATTCCCTTATTTAGTAAGCGTCCATACGTAAAAAAATTACACTTAACATTATCCTATCAATTTAAATATGACCTACTATGACTATTTAGAACTAAAAAACCAACCAGTCTCATCCAGCAACGGAACATCCTTGCACCCGCTCCTTGGGTGTAAATGGGTGCATAATAAGCGACCATTCAAAATCAACCAGACGCATTCCGGCCGGTATAATAGGAATTCTTCACTATACACATGTTTGTTAGTCTGTATGTGTGTCGGACATTTGTATGGGGTCCTTGAATAATGATTTACAATGTATTCGGTGGAAATAACGCTCAGCTTTTCGTTGTTATCGCGAGATTTTTATCTTTTCTGTCCTGTTTTGTATGAAAATCTGGTTTTTATGTTGTTTTTGGAGAAAAAGTTTGTTTTGTATGGTGGGGTGTTAATTGGCTCATAGGAACAGAGCGTAGGCAAGTTTTAACAGTATGGTTCTTTTAAAAAAATCTTGAAAGGTTTGCACAAATATGTACTAATTATATTGGTACAAATTACTACCTATAGCGACAGAAGCAGTAGATAGATAAAATAACTACCGAACACTAACCTCGACAAAGCGTATCTCATTTCGATATTATTTACGAGCAACACTGTAATCTCATATTTCATTAATCACAATAATAATAACGGTAGCCAAATTATTCGGAACCTCACATTATTTCATTTATCATTCTCACATTAAAATGACTTTTACAATAATTATCTTGAACTCTATAAATTACGAATTTAAAGTGACACAAAAATCATAGTGTTTTACAAATTCGTCTTATTACGAGCACCTGTATCGTATCGTATCGATATATCGAACACGATCGATACTGATACGATCTATCGATTGTCTCTGTACGGTGTAGTCTCAATTGAACCTTTTTGTTTGCAAATAAAAATGATTAAAGGACATAGACCCTACATAATTCTATTCTTGTACCTTTTATCCGGTATGCTTGTGTCAAATTATTGCTCTTCAAAGATGAAAATAGTGATAAAATGTTTTTTTAAGTTGATAAATTGATATTTAAAACCATAAGTTCGGTACCAACGATACTTCACTGTAGTCAGTGACGTAGCATCGTTAAACAAATCTAACGTCAATTACAGCAACGTAAACACTAAGAAACAGATAAAACGAAATTAGAATCTACTCAACAAATTCACAATCTACGTAGGCGCATCATGTAAGATCTGTTTTTCTTCCGTTTACAATCAAACACAATCTATATGACGTCACTATGGTTTCCAGAAAATACTAAAACTAAACATGGTTATTTATATTAGAAGAGGAAATGCCATATTATTAAAACTGTTTAGAAAAATATAGTGAAAAGAAAATTGATCACTTGATAAAATTTACGGATTCGAGACTAGTTGTTTCCCGCTATTTTACTCTTGTTTTGGATACACGAATTTGCACACTTTGTTAGGTTTTAATTTTTTAGCACCTAAGCTAAATATACTAAATATAATAACACCTGTTGAAATCGTTTCAAACACCTGTATCAGAAATAATTTTGTCTGTTTTATCATTCGATGATAAAAATAATTAATCAACTCCACAAAATAAATATGACGTATCCAAAACTTCCCATAATATTGTATCGCATTACACTTACGCATAAATAATTTCCTCATTACACAAAAATAAAACGATAAAACTCATTACACAAAAAACATACGATACAGTTACTATTGCTGATTCACACTCATTTAAAACACCTATCAATTCCCCAAACCACATATTTACACACGTCACTTACTGACGTCAATTTGCAAAATATTTGCGTTAGTGAAATAAAAACGTACGTTTCGGGAACATACCGTGTATCACTTGCGTGCACCTGTGCATTCAATGTGGCGGTAATGGGGAATTTCGCTTACAGTATTATATAGTTATAGTTGGGCTGATTTATAACTTGTTTCCTGTAAGTGGATATGTTTTTGGAACTGGGAATTTGGGTGGAATTTTCTACTTTGGGTTTTGGGAGTTTTTTTTTGGTGTTTTTAAGTTTTAGGGTCAAGTTCATCTACGGTATAATACAATTAAAAACATAGTTAATTATGACTGGAAAAAGTATACGAACAAATACGTAGAGTCATGTTAGGGTGCGTCCACATCTGGCGAATGCGCCGCGAATGCGCAGCACGCGAGCCGATCGCGAGCTGTCCGCGAGCTGCGCGCGTGCAGTCACTGCAATAGTTCGGTGCGCCTCTTTAGCGCAACTCACGCAAGGCTCGTATAGAGCGCGCGAGCGGCGCGCGATCTGCGCGCAATCAGTTCTCGCTCTTACAGTTCCGTATATTGGCTCAGTACTATCGAAGATGGCAGACGTCGCGCGCCGCCTGCGCGCCGCTCGCGTGCGGCGCTTAGGTCGCGCGCGGGCGGCGCAGAAGCGGCGCACGAACAAAAATGCACGCGCGCAGCTCGCGGACAGCTCGCGATCGGCTCGCGTGCTGCGCATTCGCGGCGCATTCGCCAGATGTGGACGCACCCTTACGTAGTTCTGGTTCAGAGAAATTATTAATTTAAGCATATTATACCACCGGACTACGTAAAGCTTCCATAAAATTAAATCACACATTTAAAAATGTATCAATTTTTCATATTGTGAGAAATTGATAATGTAACCTTACAGCAAGAATCCAAGTTGATTTTCATCCTATAATGAAATTCAGCTAGAATATAACCTCCTCAGCTTTCATGACTTGTTTCCGATTTCAACTGAAGTCGTAATTAAAGCAATGCATCTCTTAATCTTAATTATGATTACGTTGCAATTTAAGATACAGATCTCAGTATTGTTATTCAAAACTGGGTTCTGGTGATTTATTGTAATTGCCCAATTATATCTGATCTTGTCAGATAGTTCTAAGAAACAATGGAAATCTGTAATACTTTGAATCAGAACTTTTTACTTTTAAAATATGATGATCGAATTCCCATGTAGGTAAAAGTAGAAATACAACACCACCAAATAAAAAATATCTTGTTCAAGCAAAAACTCAAGTTAACCATATTTTTTTTGTGAAATTCTGTTGCTGTTATCATTCAAAACTTGGTAAAAGACAAAAAAGAAGTTGGTAAAAAAACCACTAGAATTTTAAAAATATGAATTTCAAGCCTATGATAAAAGTATACAAAAGTGAACTTCAATTGCTAAGAACAAAGCAATTGGCTAATATTATTCATTTTAATTAAGCAGTACAAAACATTTACCACCAAAATAAAAGTTAATTATCCTCAAATATTTTAAAACAAATCCCAATAAATTAGCTAGCCCAAGATCTAAGTGAACACAAGTAAATGTACAGTTAGCACAATAATGAGGTAACTGTAGCATTGTGACGTCATGACTTGGTAAACAAACTGTAGCGTCCTAAAACGGCGCGCCGATTGTACCCGCGGACACTTAGCCACCCAGCTGTAGCGTCAGCAGAATGAATGTAACCTAAGTATAAAAATAGAGAGCTTGTGGCTAAGTCAAAACCACGTCGATCATAAAGTCAAGCAACGCTTGGCGCGGTCGGTGCATAGATTTGTGACCATATTGTAATGACGAGTTCCATATTTCAGAAGGCACGAAAAATTCTGATAAACTAAAATATTAAAAATATATGTACCTAAATATTTGTCAAAAAAAGATTAGACCTGAGGTAAAATCAGTTGACTTTGTACAGATTGATAAAAATAAAGCATAAATAAATGTACCTCATATTACCGTCTCAAAAGCATTATTCTCATACAAACCACTTTTACAGTCTACACAATAGAGATTAAAAGTGCTTTATCTACAGCTCTTCTAATTAATGAAAAACAACCTAGAAAAAAACATACAACAGCGCACGCACATAATAAAAGGTAAACAACCAATGAATCTTTTTTCCCGGCCGTACGCAAGTTATCAGATGCACAGAAGAAAGCCGAATGCGTTAAACGGTAGTTAGTTAAGCACAATTATTATTATTTAGTGCGTCGGCGAATAAAGGTGACGCCCACGCGAGCTAGTTAAGCTAGAGTAGTGTGGACAAGCCCTTATTGTTTGCATAGAAGAATGTTAATTTCTGTTTATGTCTAATTTTAAGTGTGTGTATGCGTCTTTTATTGCGCAATTAAATAAATTTTCTTTCTTTTCTTTCTAATGTACTGTTTGTGTATGCCAGTTCATAGCGGAGATAATTTATTCTCTAGAAATAAGCAATACCTTTGTGAGTTCTTACTTTCCTAACGTGTCTATCTATAGTGTGCGTATAAAAATGCATAAATCAATGGTAGAAATATACAAATTATTGGAGAAATTTTGAATGATAAAGTTAAATATGATATATTTCAAATAAACCGGCCAAGTGCGAGTCGGACTCGCGCACCGAGGGTTCCGTACAAATGCTGTATAGATAAAAAGTGAGTTTCGCGCCAACCGTTCAGTTTAGAACAATCATAGTAATTTCGTGAGAGTCAAAGTAGTTAATATTTTTAAAGATGTTAGGTGCATCGGTCTAGAAGTTGGTGTCTAGAGGATGCATCTATATTTATTTAACCACCGAGATCTAGACCGATGCATATAAATAGTTTTCTTGTTGTTTTAGAAGTTGTTTTTTTTTGTAAAAAGTTTTTATTTTTAACTTTTGTGAAAAGTTCTCGTCAATACGAATAATATAAGCCCAAACACGACGTAACTAAAACATACCGAGTGCTCTCGACTTTCTCACGTCTCCATCATCAGATAAGCTCTAAACCTTCACTGTTTGATAGTATCACCAGACATACATCTGAGAATCAAGTTTTAATCCTATGCATGCCTACAATTTCTGATAGTTGCCCTCGATTTGTCAGGATTTCCATCATCAGATCCTGACCTGATGACAATGGAAATAAACGGCGAGTATACTCTTTCACTACAAAGAAATGATTTCTCAAATCCGTCAAACTTGGTCGTTTAAATTCCCCATTGAAATGAGGAAAATATTTGATGTTTACACCTGATTTTCTCTAGATTCCCATGGTTCACATTGATGCGACTAATGCCATAGTAAATCAGAGCCTTTATCATTATACTGTGCTATATTTCGTTCGTATCCGCCGTGGGTATGGTTTTCATACTAAGGTGCCCAATGACCTTTGAATGATTTAAAATTTTTCACAGTTTAGAGGCCATTATATTTAAGAAGTGTTTGATATGAATTTCACTTTTTATTCAAAACTTTAATATCTCTACGCGTTCATGTGAAAAAGGGTAGGGTCTGGCCATAAATACTGTTACACTTAATTATAAAAAAATATTACATTTGAATTTCGAATCTGTCATTTTTATATGATTGTTCATTGTGTTTTCTCATTTTGGCGCCAATACATTGTAAAATATTTTGCGATATTAAAATGGTGTGGGGTGATAAAGAGAACCGAATCGCTGTGATAGCATTACACAAAGTAGGTATGGAGCCAAATGCAATTTTTAAAACTCTCCATACACTTGGTATTAGTAAAATGTTTGTGTACCGGGCTATTAATAGGTACAATGAGACCTCCTCTGTTTGTGACAGAAAAAGATCTGGCCGTCCACGTAGTGTTCGTACGAAAAAGGTGGTCAAAGCAGTAAGGGAAAGAATTCGAAGAAATCCTGTCCGAAAGCAAAAGATTTTATCTCGGGAAATGAAGATAGCACCTAGAACCATGTCGCGTATTTTAAAAGATGACTTAGGACTTGCAGCCTATAAGAGACGCACTGGCCATTTCTTAACTGATAATTTAAAGAAGAATAGGGTGGTAAAATCGAAACAACTACTGAAGCGGTACGCAAAGGGAGGTCACAGAAAAATTTTGTTTACGGATGAGAAAATTTTTACAATTGAGCAACATTTTAACAAACAAAATGACCGTATTTATGCTCAAAGCTCTAAGGAAGCTTCCCAATTAGTCGACAGAGTGCAACGTGGACATTATCCGACTTCAGTGATGGTTTGGTGGGGTGTTAGCTATGAAGGAGTGACTGAGCCATATTTTTGTGAAAAAGGTATCAAAACATCGGCACAAGTGTATCAAGATACCATTCTTGAGAAGGTAGTTAAGCCCCTTAACATCACCATGTTCAATAACCAAGTATGGTCCTTCCAGCAAGACTCGGCGCCGGGTCATAAAGCTCGGTCCACGCAGTCTTGGTTGGAATCGAACGTTTCGGACTTCATCAGAGCTGAAGACTGGCCGTCGTCTAGTCCCGATCTTAATCCGCTGGATTATGATTTGTGGTCAGTTTTAGAGAGTACAGCTTGCTCTAAACGCCATGATAATTTGGAGTCCCTAAAACAATCTATACGATTGGCAGTGAAGAATTTTCCCATGGAAAGAGTGCGTGCTTCTATTGATAACTGGCCTCATCGTTTAAAGGACTGTATTGCAGCCAATGGAGACCACTTCGAATAAGCTTTTTATATTTTTAATTGTTTTATATTTATGTATTAAACTGACACACTGTAAAAGTAATAAATGTTATTTGCAGTTAACAATTTTCTTTTTTCTTTATTACAATATTTATGGCAAGACTAGGTATAATTATTAAAAAAATATTTTATGTCATGTAAGCAAAAATAATATTTTAATATTTTATGTAACTTCAAATTTATCATTTTCGCAATTTTTCCTTTATCTGTACTATATAACGTTGCTTCGTGCCGAATTTTAAGATTCTGAGTTCACGGGAAGTACCTTGTAGGTTTTGATTCCCTAGCGTGTGACGGAAATTCGTCTAAGGTGTTGGTAAAACTACTGTATCTTTTGATCGCGTTAACTTAGAAGTTTGATTTTTTCATTGCTTAAAGGGACAATAGACCTAAGTATTTGGTATAAATTTCAATTTGGTACCTTTATTCGTTCGTGAGAAATAAGGTAGTAAGTTTCATTTTATTAAAATATTTTTATTATATTATACAACAAAAAAAATGAGATTTTCGCAATTTTTCCTATATTTGCATTATATAACAATGCTTCATGCCAAATTTCAAGATTCTGAGTTTACGGGAAGTACCCTGTAGGTTTTGATTCCTTTGCGAGTGTCGAGAATTTGTTGAAAATATCGACATAATCGGTTGTATCTTTTGATTGGCTTAGCTTAGAAGCTTGATATTTTCACAGCCTAAAGGGGCAATAGACCCGAGTATTTCATGTGAATTTCAGCTTGATACGTCCACGCGTTCTTAAGATAAAGGGTCTTGACAGACAGACAGACAGACAGACAGACAGACAGACAGACAGACAGACAGACAGACAGACAGACGGACAACAAAGTGATCCTATAAGGGTTCCGTTTTTTCCTTTCGAGGTACGGAACCCTAAAAATAACTTTAAAAAAATACCATTCCCGAAACTCCTACAACTCCCAAATGAATACTTAACTAACTACAAAATTTCGTTTTATTAAAACAGATACCTTACACCTTGTAAGATTAAGAATATACCTAATAATATGTTGAGTATAATCTCCACCAACCAAAATTCTAAAATCTCAAGTCCATGTCGTATCCACACTAACTCTACGACAACAGTAACAACGATGTTATCGGCGCCCGCGCAGCCGTCCCTGGAAATCATCCTATGTAGGTATTTATTAACAATTGTGCTGCTTGATGCGAACGATACCAGCTAATTACTGCCGTGATTTATCTTTGTGACGTCACAAAGCCTTGTATGTATGTATCTATGTCTCTCTGTTTGTATGTATGTGTACATGTGTGTGTGTGTGTGACAACAATAGACGCCGTTGAGGTTTCGGCTGACTAATGGCGGCTACGATAGGTGCCTTTTTTTGTTGTTAAACTTTACGAGTATTTTAAAAGGCTTGTAATGTGTATTGTTGGTGTTCATTACTGTGGCAATTGGTGGTAAAAGACTTTCTTATTTCTTGTTTGAAAATATCACTGTTGATAACTTGAGTCTTCAAAAGATTTGTAGAAAGTAAAATTGTCAATTCAGGCTTTTGACGATCATTCACCTAACCTAAATCTCTAGATCTACGTTACATAGTAAACGATACATAGAAAACTCCAAAAAAACATCTTCGTCACTTAACACCATACCACTTAAGCTCAGTCGTGTGATAAGCAGTATAACGTTGTAAGTGCTTACAAACGTTTTTACACGCTAGCGCTAAAACGCTGTAAGTGCAGAGTTTCAGTAGCACCTGTGTCGGATTTAGAGTGCGCCAAGTAACTTGAGAGGAAAACTTAAATAAACCTGAGGAAATTATGACGTGAGCCAAATTGAGATTTTTACTCTAACTTAGCTGGGAAAGTTGGGCCTTGAATATTTTACTCAGAAGATGGAATGGATACATGTGTATGTAAGAAATGATGTAAATATAATGAATAAAACAAAGTTAACTTCTCTGTCCCTATATCCCAAGGTATGCTTAAATCTTTAAAACTACGAAACGGATTTTGATGTGGTTTCGAAGTCGGAGCGGGTCGCTAGTAACTTCAAGATGAGCACAATTTTTTATTTTGATAACATTCAACCACGACTGAAACTGGACACCAACTCTGTAAACGCTGTTTTCGTTGACCAATAATTTCACCTCCCTCTTTTCCATCGAAATCCAATCACACTTATCATTAAGTATTTAGAGTACAACATTTATTGATAAAACCATTTCGGTAATGACACACAATTTGTCAAGTATATTTTCTTCGTGATCCATCTCATGATAAGACACTGACTTTCTTTTATTCGGGAACTGCACACGGGCTGGTAATTCAGTAATCAATATGCAGATTAAACTGTTCAACAATAATAGTACTTCGGCAGGTACTTGAGTTTTGATAAATAGTGTGAAAGCAACTTAAACCTCAAATTACACGGTCACTTTAATTAGCGGTTATGACTCAATATTACTGCCTTGCGTGAAAAGTTTGTACTGCAGCTTAAATCGTGTTTTAATTCAACCAACACAAAAGTGAACGTCTCTTTTGATAACGCGTGAATTTGCCATCAACGTCTTAACCAAAACATTGAACAAACTCAACCTATACCTGTATTTAAAAACTTAATTACAAATTATAGACGTGCAATCTGATGAATGGACAGTAAAACTAAAAAAACCGGCCAAGTGCGAGTCGGTCTCGCGCACTAAGGGTTCCGTACCATTACTTATAAAACGTACAAAAAATCACGTTTTGTTGTATGGGAGCCCCCCCAAAATATTTATTTAATTCTAGTTTTCAGTATTTGTTGTTATAGCGGCAACAAAAATACATCATCTGTGAAAATTTCAGCTCTCTATCTATCACGGTTCATGAGATACAGCCTAGTGACAGACGGACGGACGGACGGACAGAGGAGCGAAAACAATAGGGTCCCGTTTTACCCTTTGGGTACGGAACCCTAAAAAGTGAAAACGTTCAAAAAAGAAAATAAGCTTTAAAAGGAAGGAATAAAAGGAGAGAAGAAAAAATAAACTCCTCATAACAGTAAATAAACGAATATCTACCTTTGTTCCCAGGATGAGCCAGCATCATCAGGTGACAGCGGAGACGAGAGCGGCAGTGAACCAGAGTCGCCCAGTGAGAAGCTACTGCAAGTCCACAAGCAGGAGTGGTGCGATCCCAATGAACGAGATGTCAAACCGAGGTAAGACTTCTAAACATAGAAACCTTGGTGTATTTTCCATAATTGAGAATGAGAAGAGAATAATATGCATTACAAGACGGAATATCTAGAATAATATAATATTCTTAAACTCTATAATCAGAAAATTTACATGACCTGTTGTGACTTTACACTTAATTATTATATAAGGTTAATGGTCAAGGTAGTAAATGTGAGTGAATTGCCAAATAATATGTCAAAAAAATATGCAAGCAGCTGAAGCAGCAGAAAATTGCTGTTAGCCAAATTCTTAAGCCATCAAATTTCTTCATACCATTATGCCGTGAGATGATGATGATGATGATGATTATCCAATACAATTACCCAAAATTCAATAAAAAAATTATCTTTCAGAGAATCCCACAACGACCCACTAGCATCCACATCTTCAACGACTCAAGAAGCCGACAGCAGCAAGCCTTCACTGCCGAAACTCTTGCCCAAGCTAGAGATGCCAGGGGGAGCCATGCTGTACCACTCAGGAGTTCTGGCCGGGCTCGATGGCATTGGCAACAATCTGGGGCTAGGGAATCTGGCTATGGGGTATCCGCATGGATTTATTTTGGGACTTGCTAACCAGGGGCAGGAAGGTGGTAAGTGTATTAAAGTACTTGGTAAATAATAAGTTGTGTATAATACAACCATCCGTTATAGTATGTACCTATTTTTGAAGAACACGGAATGAAGCCCTTTATGTTATTTTCTTAAATAAAAACCTAAAAACACGAAGCATTTATAATGATAATGTTCATCGACATTTTATTAATCCGTCTATTGATGACATCTTTCATAATTTACCTAACCATACCTGAGAAGATAGGTCATATGAAATGAGTATAAAACTCTCCGGAAACCTAGTGTTAATTATAAGTAATTCAACATGACATGTCGTCTTATTTTCAATAATTACTTAATGGAATTATCAACCTATAGATACTTCTGTATTCTACATATTTATATCCTACGTTGATTATATCCTTCGATAACATTTGACAACTACACCACTTATCCCTTAATCAACCCCCCAGCATCATCATCAAACCAGCCGCAATTCATCACGATCCCGCTGTCCATGGCCATGGCAGCCGCAGCGGGCGCGCCCACAGCCACCGTCACCAACGGCTGCGGCGCCAGCGCGTCTAGTGACGACAGCAGTGAGCTACAAGACTTGAGCACTGGGAGGAAGTGACGCTGATCAAGGTGAGGATATATACAAGTAGTTATTGGTATATACCCAGCATCATCATCAAGCCACCGTCACCAACGGCTGCGGCGCCAGCGCGTCCAGTGACGACAGCAGTGAGCTACAAGACTTGAGCACTGGTAGGAAGTGATGCAAGAGTACAAGTGAGGATATGCTCAAAAAATCAAACATCCTTAAGAACCTCCCCTTTTATGAGAAATCAGTTGAAAAGCTGTATAAGTCCTCAAAAGTAACAAACATAAGTCTTGGTAAAAGCTGGGTAGTCAATTGTTTTAAGTTTTTGATGATATCGGCAGAAACTGTAAATGTTTAGTTTTTTTAATGTTTAACATATTATGTATTGGTTTACAAAGGTACGGAAAAATGCCTCTGCATTAAAAATGTCTACGTATTTTTCGTAAATATAATGTAAAAAAAACAGTGTAATGTAATACTTTGGAGTTCTGACACATCATTTTCTGTGTGAATGTCATACAGTTGAAATAATGAGGTGACAAGAATTTTACAGGAATAAAATCTCATACTCAAACAGAAAATTAATTAATGAATCCATATCTTGTTTCAGAACAATCGCGCAAATGCTGGAGATCGTTATGTATCAATATAATCTTATGAAAAATTTTTAAGTAAAAAATGTATGTACCAAAGTTAATATTTGGACTTAAATAACAGGCTATCTAGACTTGTTTATAGGTAGTTAGACTTATTCAAAAATATCATATTGTATTTCATACATGTCATTATTGTATCGCCATAAGGCCTTGTTCAAATTGTAAGCGGAAAGCGATTTCATTCATATTTTGTGATAGAAATTTTCATCATTCTTATAAAATAATGTTATTTGTGAAAAGCATATCTAAAACCGTATGCGGTAATGATATTAGTATTGTATAAAATACGCTTTTGTAAATTAATATTGTACTCTATATATCTGATAAATAAATAAATATGCATATTGCAAAGAAAAAATCACAAGAATTATCAAAATTTTCATTTCAATGTTGAAACCCCGACTGAATTCATGAAAGGAACTTAGCAATCAATGCAGTAAGTGCCTCTCTTATATTTACAATGTCATTTTAATTTCTACCATCTTGTTTAGTTCAGAACTTTGGCAAAACAAGTTTATTTTACTTGATGAGGTTCCCAGCATATGACTAACTGAACAAATAGTAAGATTTGTACACTTTCGGCACTCGTTTGCTTTACAACGTTGTCCTAATTCATAAAAGAAAAATGGTGATGGAAAATTTTAAATTAATCGAATCTAGCTTACTTTTCAATGCAAGTCCTTGCCAATTAAAAGTCACTTTATCTAAAAGTGAATATAAAAGTGACTGCGGTCATTAAAATTGTTTATTGTATTAAAAGTGAAAACACTTAATTTATTGTATTTAAGTATGTAGATATTAATATTGTTTGTATGGAAAAATAACAAAGAAACATGCGTATTTTTGTACCAAACATTAATACTTAATTAAATAACTTGAAGTTTAGAGTAACATTGATACACTCGTTTAAAACGCATTTTAAATATAATGTGAGTTCTACCGTATTTTAGTTTTATTGTCTTTATCACTTTTTATTTGTTTAGTTTTAATTAAATTTAAACGGAAGCGGGTTGTTTTTTTTTTATTTGGAAAAAATCCATGCCATGGATTTTTAGAAAGCATTAATACTTACCTAAGTAGGTAATCAGTAAGTTTATATTCACGCTTTAAAAGTACTGCATTCGTACACTAAGCGGACTTAAATATAAAATGCTTCATTATGTTAAAAATACTTAAATTATGTTACATTATATACCTAAGTTATGTTTGTAATTTACTTACCCGCTTCCGCTACCTCGTAAGCGCTCGCTGTCGGTATGACCGCGGGTCTATTGTCACTATTATTGAAGCATTTATTATTATTTGGTTTACTTTCCAGTATTTTAGTTTTTCCCCAGTCTAATAGATCACAGGAAAATATAGAACCTCCTCCTTATATGGAAGTTGGTTAAAAATCAACTTAGTAAACACATAAGCAAATTATGTTTAATTATTCTCAAAAAACTGCAGAATATTTCAAAAAAAAAAGTAAAAATTGTAAATGCCAGAAAACAGTGTAAGAATTATTTTTCGGACTGCCAAAAATTATCTTAAGGCTGTAAGTATTATACATTATCACAGTATTATACAAAGCTAGTCAAGGTTAATGCAATACTATTCTTGCACTCGTTTTCTTGCATATGATAATAAATTGTGGATATTTTTTCAGACTTTTTTGCCCTTTTTTGATGACAAAATGTAAATATAATCAAATTGACAAGAGAATTTTCTAATCATCAATTATTTTTCAATCCGATAAATAGTTGGTCAAACCGATATTATTATTGACAAAATACCCTTACAAAGTTTTTGTAAAAAATAACTTATATTTCGGCCATTTTGATTATTTTCTGTAACCTGTGGTCTATAGGCAATATTTTCTGTACATCGATCAAGTCTATAACAATTGTAACAGTTTTTTTCTTATCGTAATAAATGTTCCTTTCGTTTCGATTTTTTATAATAAAAGTAATTAAAAATTGTTTTGTGTTTTTTATTCATCGTTGTTCTCGCTACTCTGATATCTACTAATATATGTAAAAAGGTGAACATTTTATCATAACTTAAGTAGTCGAGTAGTTACAAATTAATTCAGAAACCCACTACATGATTAAAATATTAATTACCAGCTTACAGTACATTAAGTTAAACCATAACCATTACGATAATACACCATGAAATCGAGAACACTTATCGATTGAAACGCTATAATAAAATCGAGATACACTTCATCAGTAAACGCGCAAAAAATCGATTAATCATAGCCAATCCCGCGCAATGGTAAAAAATAAACATATAAAACTTAATAGCGGATTCAATTGTAAAAACTCAGAGCTATCAAAAAAATTGAACCATGACCGGTTTTAGAAGACCTCTCAAAATGTACTACAGATTAAAAACTCTTTGGACATTACAATGAAGGTTCGTGTCTACAGGTCTAGTAATACTCGTCGAAAATATTCGGCATAGTTATACAGTATCAACAATTATTATTCGGTATTTAATAACATAGTGAGTGATTGCTGATTGGCTCATACTCAGCCAATCACCTCATTCGATTCGCAATGAATATGCCTTTCGATACTATGAAATGATGGAGACGCGAAAAAACTGCAAACGCCTATTTATTACCTATGTATTTTATTGTTCTCAAGCCGGTTTTGGGATGGCAGTCGCACGGTAGAAGAAATGTTAATTTTAAATATTTGATGGCTTTCGTTAATGTTGTGAATTAATACTGTAATATACTTATTTGTATTTACGTACGATATTTGTATTTAAGATGTTTATGGGTACATGTATGCAGTCAATGATCTATTGCAGAAAATGTATCTAGTCAAGCAGTAGGTACCTACTTCAAATAAATTTAGCCTATTAACATGGATGAGATATGTATCTAAATTACAGCAAATATAATAAAATAATATACAATTACATTGTAATTCCGACAAAATTATTGAAAAAATAACCTACACTTCATAAAATCTTCAAGGTCAGTCAAGGTCTTAAGGTCAGTTTTTGCTTTCAATTATTTTTCTAAGCAATTCAAAACTAATCGCCTAACAGACACTGAGACACCAATCTTATCCAAGTCCATCCTAAAAGGAAAAATCTGTTAGTTACTGTTCGCATCCATAGGATTTAGGATTTAAAAATTATACTCTATTTTATATCATCATCTAACCATTTAAACACAAATCTAGTTTCTAAACCCGCAAAGACGTCTCCACACCACTTGTGTGCGCATTTGACAAGTACCCAATATGGTGCGCGTTAATATTCAAGTGTACTGTACAACCACGGCTAAACATGTGTGCGCCTGTTAATCACTACCACCAATGAACTGGGCAGAAAAACTTCGCTTTAACATATGTTTATTTATCTAGGTTTGTTAATTAAGTCGGTTGAAGCTAATTAATTGGTATATGTAGCAGAATTTAGAAATTAAAATCAATAACATTGAAAACGAGTTAAGTTTGGTATATAAAGATGTACAAACTTTATCAATCAGAAAAAAAAATCTTACTGGTGTCTATTTTTGAGTCCTATTCTGAAGACATTTTCTTCTCAAGAAAGTACTCAAATTATTAGGTATAGTACCAAATATTGTCAGAAGCCGGTTTTCTGTAACTAAGGAGAATACTACTTTACTATTTCAAAAGATGATAAAGTATTTGTAGACAAACAATACCTTTAGGTACTTGTTCATAAATATCGTAGGAAACTGCCATCGGCGGTAGAGTTTATATTTAAAAAAAAAAGTTATACTTAAACGCGAAGAAACTCAAGCGGCGGAAATATAGCGGCCTTGTCGGAAACTATATTTTCGAACCGTTTGGGGTTGAAACCCTCGGGTCGTGGGGTCCGAATGCCCACATTCTATTTAAAGATCTCTCTAGGCGGCTGGTTGACGCTTCTCGTGACCAGAAGGCTGGCTATTACCTCGGACAAAGAATCAGCATGGCGATCCAACGAGGTAATGCTGCCAGCCTCTTGGGCACGCTCCCAGTTGACAGCGATGGGGACGAATTTTTTGACGCTTTTTAGTTGTTTGTTTTACTAGGATAGTTTTTGATATTTATTGTAAACTAGCTTTTGCCCGCGGCTTCGCTCCCGTCAACTGACTTCTCTACTTTACCCTATTTTTTTTTCATAAGAACCTTCTCCTGACAATAACAAACACAACAAAAAAAGAATTAGCCAAATTGGTCCAGGCGTTGTTGAGTTATGCGCTTACCAACACATTTTGCGATTCATTTTTATATTATAGATATGTATTGTAAATAAAAACGCGAATATCGTGGTTGCCCGGAGATTACTGAGTCCGATTTTCTAACATGTGTATGGGTTGAAAGCCTGACAAGTACCAAATGCGGTTCTGCCGAAGTCATATCTAGGTATTCTTATGTTGTAGAGGAGGTGCAAAGGAAATAGGTAAGAATTGTAACGAAGTCGGCCCACAATCATCATTCATAGAATGAAAACTCAGCTAAGATCTTTAATGCTTTTCAATTTTGGAAGCGTGATTCAGCCAGTCTTAGCAAAGGGCTTCTATTAACGTAAATGACAAAAAAGTACTTACTATTTAATAAGCTATAAAATGCTCTACCATTAGCTTAGTAACAAACTATCATACCAGAACGAACTAACACCATTACTCTTAGTTCAACATTTTATTAAGGCATTCACTGGCTTTCTTTCAGCAAATTATTCCACAAACAAACAAAATGGATAGGCTACACATAGAATGGCAAATAACCGTCGTTGCGAAGCACTAATTGAATACTTCGAACCATTGTCATTAGTTATCGACACTTTAGTGTCGGTATTTTTAAATGGACAAACGGTTAGAGAGAAAAATGTACAGAGATACATTACTTCCACGTTCTTTGTAGGAAAAGCGATGTTTCAGCTGCTATTACACTTTCAAATTCATTTAAAAAATTTAATAGTTTGATTGTTTTTGTAACAGACATCTGGATTAAATTGGTTTAATTGAAAATGGGCGGGGTACGCAATTTTATGTCATTTGAAACTTTCAGACTAGGCAAAGAACAGAATGATTTACAAAGACCAGATAAAATCTCACGAATTATAGAGAAGTAAGTAATAGTAAGTATACTTGGCGATGCGCACTCATTTCTTATTGGCGAATTTCTTTTGTGGGATCTTGCCATTACATAGGCAGATGATTAGAAAACACTAATTAGATACATACCTATATCTTTTTAACTTCTAAAGCAAAGGTGTTTTAACATTCAATTACACTACCTGCCGTAACACATATTGATATGTATAACATACAGAAATTAGGTTTGCTAACTAGAGTGACGGCTGCAGATAGGCGATAGCCGTGTGTGCCGCACAGTGGTCAGTAATGCATTAGTAATACGATACTTACACAGGTTTGTATCAGAATACTTTGTATGTTGATAGCCTGTACATTGGTTAGAATATCTTATGTATTTGAGAGGTTGATATGCTGAAATCCCGGTTTTTGTATGTCGTTGAACAGTTTAGATTGCTGGTGGTGATTGCGAATTTGTTCATATTTATTGTTAAGTTGGTACCTAAAGCTACCAACACCGTTTTTGTTTGCCAGAAGAAATGGGTACTTAACTTTGAATTTTGTCCAGATTTTAGTATGCTTCTTTTTGGAAACTATTTTAGTTACATTTTAGAGAACAAAAATAATTATAAACTTTACTAAAGTAATATTTAAGATTTTACACTTTTATATTCGATCAAAATACTTACACACCAACATCACCAACCACTATATTGTAGAAAATTCAATTTAGGTGGCTTCAATATCATTTCCTGCAACTACAGGGTGTTGAATTGAACGAAAATGTAGGTTTCGTTTTACTGATTGAAGTTGAACCTTTCCAAGCTATGGATGTGTCATAAAGCTGTGGACATATATTTTTAAGGTTTCTGGTGTTATGTAGTAGAATTGCAATTCACAGTGAAAATTGCTTTTTTTTGCATTTCTATTTTTCTGTAAAGGGTATTTTTATTTCATAGATAGTACCTGCTTAGGTATTTTATTTCAATTTGGTGTCATTATATACACGATTTATTGATACACTCATTTAAGAAGCCACTTAAAGAAATGTATGTAAACTATCTTAAAACTTTCTTTACATACATATTAAAAAGATAGGTTTACTACAGCTTAAAATGTGTAGGTATTTAAATTATTTTTTAGGTCTTTTTAGTGCTTTATTTTTTTAATCATACTTATTCAACTAACAAGCAAGCTGATACTTATTCAACTAACAAGCTACAGTTAATTAACCGAATACTTATTCAACTAACAAGCAAGCTGATGTAAAGCGTTCACAGCATTGTAAGACAAACTTGCGGAACAGACCAGGGCATCATGAAGTTATGACAAGTTTGCTGTCCGGCTTGCAAGCATAATTACATGATGCCCTTCACTCTGTGTAGTTTAGATTCAAGAGGGCGGAATAGAATATATGGCTAACTATGTAAAATGTAGTGTAAATTCACTATCGATTATGACTGAAAGAAATTAATAAATATGTCTACAGTATTGACAGAAATATTGACGTTGTAATGATGCTCGTATTTTTAGACCAGGTCTTTTCAACTTCATAGTGGACTTATGGGACCTGGTGCAATACACGTAATCTTAATTAAAAATTCACAAATTTGTTGTCTGATAACGCCTTAAGTATCAGTATGTATTTTCTATTTGTTTTTTCTCTTTTCAGATAAATTTAACAGCTATAATTTTATTTCGTTAAGCAAAAAATTTTAAAATCCGTAGGTATAATATACTATGATTTCTAAACAGCAATCAATAAAAAATATTATAAAAAAACAATCCCACAGTAATATAAACAATGAAGCAAGCACAAGGATATCAGCTTCACCGACAAGGTTTGTTGAAATTAAAATATTTTTCCTGCAAGCCGCCATCTTGTGAGTTCCTAGTTAACAAAGTCTTTGTTTACGGAAAATTATTATGAACTTCTTCTAGATATGACGATTTCTCTTTTATGAAGAAAATTACATATTAATCCTATAAAAATATAGTTTTTTAAAGATCATGTGAATATTTTTTTCAATCAGGCTTTTAATATGTAAATTTTATACTTAATTAGATCTCAGTGGCGTGCACTTGGAGAGGCCTATGTCCAGCAGTGGACTGCGATAGGCTGATGATGATGATGATGATGATGATGATGATACTTCATTAGACTCAACTCAAACTCAACCTTAGGATTTTTTACAAATAGATTTAGGTGTAGATTTTATATTTATTATCGATGCAAAAACATCGACGGAAGCATATAATTTTAGGTGACAAAGATGTCATATTATGCTTACTAAAAACACTCCTGGGGCTACAGGATCGTTCAAAAGACCACCACGTTACCACTGTCTAGCTAGAAGATAGGTCTCTAGAACGAACACGGGTTTTAGTCAGGTCACCTCTATAGTTTACAAAGGTAACTGTTTGTTTTTATCTCAATGACATCACAAAACCAAACACAAATCTAACCCATATGTTCAGATAAAATAATAATCAAACACTCCCGAGTAACCCGCGGAGTAAATAACTTGATTTACTGCAGAACTCAATCGCAAAAGAAGTAAGTAAATCTTATCTTTACGATTTTGTTTGTCACCCAGTAACACAATTACTTGTGACCTGGGACAATGCGAATATTTTCTGTGTATTGAATATAGGTCTGATGTTACTTTTCTCACACCTTTTGATTGTGAGCAAGAGAATAAGATTTGCTTTCCCTTTCAGACACTTGTAAAGTTTATGGCTCGTCTTAATTATCTTTGAATGCATAAAAATATTAGTATTATTCGTTTCCCTGTTAACATTACGAAAATTAATACCAGAAAGTTTTAAGGTACACAATATTTTGTTTCTAACTTAAAACTTCAAGCGTGTCTTATCTGCTTCGCTGCGGGTACTTATTATAGTTTTCTGTAAGCATTGAAAAAGCCCATTATCCAAGCGAAAGTATCCTATATTAGTTAATTTTCACCAAAACGATCATCAAAAAAAAACTTACTGGCAAAATTTTCCTCTCAACAACAGACAAAAAAACCTACATAATATTTAAGATTCAATGTAGCAAACACATGAATATTTTGCTAATGCTCATTATTCCAATAAATGCTCCCATAATTGGGTAACGCGCGTCATTTTGGCTAGGGTGACCATAAAAACAAAGGACCGTTCATTTGCATAGTCTTAAACGTCAGACGTAAATATATTTTCATGCAAATGTAATGATGAATGAAAATGTTGATAGGTATTGCGGCAGACAATGATTATAATGTATTAAGTAATTAGCAATTTAAAAACGGATATCTTGGTGTGCAAAATTTTGTACCTTCCTAATTAACACAATATAGAGTTTGGTTTTGTTTAACTAGTAGGTACAAAATATTGTAATGATAAAAACATTGACAAAAAACACTGGTCTACAGTATTTTAGTCACAAAGGTGAAATATATATTTTCTTGTAGAATATTTGATACGTAATCGAAGTCCAGAAAATAAAGTTGCACTAGCACGTCGGGATTTAAAGATATACCCCTACTAAAGTAAAAACTCATTTTTTAAGGACAGTCTATGTTTGGTAATTTCTAACTTAAGCATTATATAGTACTTCTTACTACTTACATACTTCCATCCTCGGGTTAAACCTACATATTTCATTTATATTTTTGCGAGTTTTCCAATACCAAAAAACTAAAATATTGTATTGTTTTTTCTAAAATAATTTGGAACTGTTAAAAAGCTTTTAGGATTGTGTTCTTGTGAGATTCTGGGTTTCTGGGCATTGAATCGTGAAAAGGAGCAATAAAAACCGCAATAATTAATCACAAAAAAAGCCTCAAATAATGGTCACAACAAAATTCATCGCTATGAGCGAGCACGCGCCCGCCTAAATTGTCCGTCCGGTCTCAATATGGCGTCGCATCGACGTTCAACTCACGCGCATAGCCGCCTGAAGGACGATTTTCACGTGGAAATATCATTGTTTGTAACTGTACCTGTGTGGGTAACTTTACTGTGTGTGTGAGTAACAATAACAAAGAATGAAATATGTTTAATTGTTTTCATAAGGAAAATGTGTATGGAGGTTTCTTTTTCTAAGAATTTGGATTATTAGTACCGGTATGGAGGGCTATTGACCTCTTTTTTGATGGGTTGAAAATGTTAATTGTTTCGATATGTTAGTATATTAGCAGAATAATACAGATGTGGTTAAATAGAGGATACGGTTGCATAAAAAAATTGGTGCCCATTCTTATTATTTACAAAATATATCCACTCTTGCGCTGTTCAAATTATTTAATGTGATAATGCACTCTCAATAATACAGGTGTGTAAGTCGCTCACATTTCGGTAAACGAAACTAGTCAACCTTATTACCTAAAGACCACACCAGACATTTTGCCAAAAAAGAGTCTAGTAATTAATCCTTTAATTAAATAACAACGAAAAAACACAATTTATACAGGAAGACACCTGACATATTTAATATTGCGACATAAACCTTAATTATAATTCCGCAACTATGCGACTTTTTTTGAAAAGGCTGAAAATGAGTGCTTTTGCCACACGCCCGCCGTTTGAGCACAAAGTAAACTTTAATTACGCTACATGTCCCGTTTTTTGTGTCAGCCATTTTGCTCCACGTTTTCGAATTTTGAATTTTTATAGAATAAATCTTTTGTTATGCTTTTTTGTGTTTTAAGAAAGAATATTGGGTTCTTTTATTCAAAAATGCAAGCTCAATGGCCAGCTTTCAAAGTCAGCTTCCAGATACCACTCATTTGAAGATTTAAAAGAATTGACAAAGCGATCAATCGTAATGGCTGTTATGCTGTATATGTGTCGGTTTTGATTCCATGGGACAAATAAGATATGTAGTTTTGGTTTAGCTCATCCAAGAAAGTATAAATAAAGAATATTCGATTTCGCGATGGAAGAACTTTAGTAATTTTCTCTATGTAAATTATAGCTACACATGTTTTACAACACTGATCGAACGAACACATCTACTGTGCTGAAAGATGGGGTTTCCGTAGTGGGAAATTTTCTTAAAAGCTTGATGGGATACATTTTGGTGCAATAGCACTGTAAGGGAAACTAATTTCAAAATATCAATGTTGCTAAGAAAACTGTTTTTTTCTGTTGCAGTTACTTAAGAACGTGACTCAACCACGTACCGTACGAAACATAAAACGAATTTCACACCATTTTCTCACCACACAACCCCCATAAAACTAACGTATCAGTTCTATTACTGAACTATTTTGTTTGACGTTCTTACAAACGACACATTATAAACATGAGTGCACATAGTGGGATGCTATTCGCAGCATGTTGACGATACTGTGTGTACTCCGCTGTTATGACGCGGCGGTACCGCTAACTAATGCTGCGTTTAAATGCTATCTATCTTAGGGGGTATTACGTGTTGGTATTTTTATGGGTTTTGGTTGGTAAGACTCTTTCGAAAAAATCAAAATTTCGATATTTTCATCGTAATCTTTGATTTTTATACTGCTGCAAGCAGCTTTGAATGTTTAGTTAACAACACTATCAATTTACTCTAACTAAATAAACTTTAATATTCTGCCGTGAAAAATGCCTTAAATTACAGTAAAAATACCTATAGAAGAAATCTTGTGGTTTATGTATTGGTTACCTATTGGTAATTCTCAAAACAATAGCAATAGCAACTGTCAATCACCAAAGGCCATCGAACGTAATAGAGCACCATCCTTAATAAGGCCAGTACAGGACTGGAGGTAAAAAAGTCTAAAATTATGAGATGGGACGATCGTGTTACGAGTGACGACAAAAACTGTAGTCGGCACACACGCATCGTACGACTCAAGGATCGAGTTGTACGGAGAAGGACTTTTAGATGTCACGGAGCAATGTCGGGTCGGTTACGCGTCGTCGAGAATGAAAAGAGGTGAAAAGTAAGATGGCGAATGAGAGAAGAAGGGAGAAAATTTTATAGCCATTTGACGTTGGAATAATTGAAATTATTTTATTGTTTATTAAATTAAATTACATAGAGAGTTTAGTGAAGAAGTTATTGACACAGTTTTGATAAATTTGTTTTTGGAGAATTGAAAAGTCGGGTCTTGTTGTAGGTTGTTTGTTTCTAATTATAACCGAAGTCGTATCGTAAGTACAAAAGGAGTGTATCAATTGTCGATAAGTAGCAGAGAGTAGCAAGTATAGAGGGCGTAGCTCTGTCTCCCGTCGACAGCGAACAGGGCACACGGGAGGATTTTTGGAAAATACAGAAAATTCCTTTTTGAATTCTTTCCATTTAATTTTTTTTTTTGGTCACTCCGCTGGTTTATCATATGCCCACTAAGTTGATTCATGTATTCTGCTAAGACTTTTTTTAAATAATATAATTTAATATTTCACTTACAATGACAATAAATTGAACTAGCAGTAATTCCTGAAAATTGTATCGATAAAATGCTACTCAATAGACCATGCGCCAATAAATCTAAACATAAGTTCACACAGTACAAAATCCAGGATCAAAAACACGCAATGAAAAATGCCCCCGTATACACCAGTCCACGCACGTAGCTTATGATATTCAGCGTACGAGCACAGCACAAAAAGCGGGCGCAGCCATTTTAGCGGCGCGCGCGCAAGGCAGTTATTACGGGAAATCTTATGTTAATTACAATTATGTACTCCCAGCCCCGCGTCACATACGATACTGGGCAAAAACTCAGATCCTATACAATTTTAATGCGCCCACTGGAATTTACGGGAGATTCCACGTGGAAGGGGAAAAAACTTGTGTTGTGGCGTGTGCGTCGAATTTTGATTCGCGTTTGTTTCTAGGGGTGCGCGGGTTCAACTTTGTGAATTATGGAGTGTTGGGTGGGTGCACGATTATTAGGAGTTTGGAATATTTAAGAATTTAGGGTTCATGGTCATTTAAAGATGTACTTAGGTAATTGGGAATTTGAACTTTGTAGATGCGTGGGACATTAGTAACTTGTGGCTTTTAGGAAAATCTAGTTTTAGAGTTTTTTCTGGTTTATCGATTATTTTATTGTTAGTACCAGATAGCTCACCGGAAAACCCTAGATACTTTAATAGTGAGCACCTTAGTACACATTACATATTCTTCGAATTAATGTAACAGCTTAGACAAGTCGTTAGACCAAACATTATTTTAATAAAATTATCATTAGAAAATTGGCATGTGAGCAAAAAGTTCATTAAGTAAGACTTTAGTACATACTTGAATACTTGATACAAAACTGGTTATTATAGGGGGTGTGTGCAAAATACCACCTGCCTTTTCAGACCCACCCCACTAATAGGCCTTCTAGTAAATATTTATCTGAGTACACTATGTAAGAATTATCTTCAAGAGTAGCAAAAAGTGTACATTCTCGCATCTTGTATCAATATTATTGGAGCCCTAATGAAGCCTGCTTTGTATTTATTTTTACTGTACTTAAGCGTATGATAGTTTCGTTAAGTTGAAAGTAGAAGAATTATGTATTGGAGTATTTTTGTTTGGTAAAAGGCAGCTGTTTCTTAGTAAATTGTCATGATAGTGATGGTTTAATTAGTTTTTTTTTTTTTTGGAAGAGACACATTTTATGAATATTTAGGCTTGTGTGTGGTCTTCTAAATTGTATTTTCTTGAAAGCGATGTAATGAAATTGTTTTGTTGGTTAAATATGTAGCGTGAAATAAGTGTTCGTGTTTTGCTTAAAACTGCAGTTAAGTATTATGACGTTTCTTTGATGAATTGGCAGTGAGAACTTCAGGGTAAAAATTAATGTGTAATGGGGAAAAGTGGCGCCACAAATTCTAGAGCAACAAAAGCAACAGTCATCATGTAATGTACATACGGTGACAGCCAAACATTCTGACAACCAGTTTTACAGGATTGGTAAGTGATTAGGTAAGGTAATTGGTCCTTGTAGTACTCTGGTACTTAAATAGCTTCATCAGGAAACATTGGAAATCGATCCCAAGTTTGCTTTATTCACGATAATGGGGTTGAAACTCTAGAACCGCTGGATCCGAATGCTCACCTCCTTTAAAGATGAAGTGCCTTATTAACACTTCCTGTGATATAAATGTTGGATTTTGTGCAAAGTCGGATGCGCCAGTGCTGCCAATCTCTTGGATCTTGAGACTTTCGAACAAAGGCGAATTTTAACATTATCATATTTCAATCCATAATTGTTATGTTTTAATAACCTTTATGCAGTAAACAAAGCGTGTATCTGTGCCACGCCATCCCGGCTAGTCCTCACAGCTGCGATTAGCAGGCGCTCCGCAAGCAGCCCCGCGCGTGCGTCGATCAGCTTACTTTACTTTCGTCGTCCGCCGGATACGGACCGTTCGATGCATGTATGGTCTGTTGCGGTTTCCGTTGTTTTTGTTGGGGAATTTATTTTGTTCTAATAAATAAAGGTGTTGAAATTAATTTTCTTTCCTAGAATTGGGTACAAGCTCACAAGCCTTATCTTACAAGCAACGAAAACTAGGCATCCTCTTTACAATTAATCAATAAGATATGATAGATATCTTAACTCTTTCTGTTCCTCCTTACCAACTAAATAAGCTAAGGTTCAAGTTCACTGACAACATAAACGTAAGTTTTCATAAAACAACTGTTTACTTCGAAAATTGATTGTGAAAAATAGTTAGAAGTAGTCTTACGAGTATATCGGCGAACTTGAGCCTAAACATTTAAAACCTTGAACTTGAGCCTAAAAAAACATTTCCCCGTTTGGGGAAACTCATCTCCAATAAATCTCAAGACCGTCAAATCAAAATAATTTATTACCCAATAAAAAACCGCCAACCAGTAACAACCCAAAGCGGCGCGTGCGCACATCAAGATGGCGATATTGTTATGCAATTGAACTTGAGCCTAAACATTTAAAACCTTGAACTTGAGCCTAAAAAAACATTTCCCCGTTTGGGGAAACTCATCTCCAATAAATCTCAAGACCGTCAAATCAAAATAATTTATTACCCAATAAAAAACCGCCAACCAGTAACAACCCAAAGCGGCGCGTGCGCACATCAAGATGGCGATATTGTTATGCAATTGGCGCGAATGTAACTGTCAACTACCTTCCTGTGCCACCGGATATTGAAATAAATAAGTTTTAGTGCCATTATAGTGCCAATCACGTGGTAATACGTGCCCATGAATATTTGATTGACATTGAAAATTTATAATTTGGTATGAAAGTACCATTAGGTGGTGATAGGTTTGTATGTCGGTTTTATGTTGATTAGTGTAGGTAATAATAATAATAAATAATAATAAATTCGTTTATTGATCCACAGTTACATTCGCAAATCACTTCTTAATGTTATGAGGTAGATTACAATAAAGGTAAACTGTAACTATATTACGAGAGTCATTTTTATCAGTTCTGTGGTCCCCAAACTAGGCTGTGCCTGTATCTTGGGGACCTAGTAAGTATGTTATTTACTCTAAGTACTAAGGTCCTCATGGAACTTCAAGCTACAAGCACTATACACAACTTTATTTTAGGTACCAATCTGCAGATTCGTGAATGTGGAAGATAGGTTCATATCGGGTATATCTAGGACGGAGGTTGAAGGAAAACGTCTTGAGAAACCTTAGGCTTCCAAATCTGAAATCGTCAGTCTGTTTTCAGCAAGCGTAGTGGTTACAGCTCATTCTTTCTTTGTATTTGAAAAGGCCTGAGCCTTGTGTGACTGATGATCTATGATAAGCTTGGATTTATGATGTGTGATTGGCAGTACATAGGTAACTAAGAAAGAAAGAAAGAAAGAAAGAAAGAAAGAAACATTTATTTGTCGGAATCGAAATCAGTTGTTAGGTGTGGTTATAAGTTCTAACCATACTCTGCCATGATTAGGCGTACAAATTTTTATTGTTAAGTGTTTAACTTAAATCTACTCTAACAAGATACATAACTACACTCGCTGCTTATACAATTATTATATCACAGTTTTATCGTTTAAATATTCTTTCACACTATAGTAACATTTTTCTAGAAGTAAAATAAATAATTTCCGTTTAAATAGGTTCAGACTATTATTAATATGAGAGAATCTGAGCTGAATCTCCCTTTTATGAAAAGAACATGATTTTTTGGATGGAAAATCTTCGAATAATACAATACTACTTGGTGCATTGTGGTGTAGGAGAAATTGTAACGTGCAAACTGATTTAAAGTAATTTAAGTCCCTTTCTATTGTGTTTCAGAACCACGGTAAATTTTTGGAAAATTCTTCAGATACATTAGTACTGAAACCTTAACGAGTCACATGAGTACCTACAGACAGTATTTAATCAATATGAGATTATTTATGTAAAGCATATATCACGCAATCAGAGTCCGTCGCGTCGGCGACTGATCATTAGGCCTACAAATAATATTTGTGCCAATCAAATGTCGTGTGTATTTACTTAGAAGCTGTTTATACAATCATTAAATTAAAAAAATATATTTTCGATGAAAATTAGGGCCATATGAAGAAATATGAGGAAATCTATTAAGACTTAAAAAATAACCTAAAAGAACAACACCAAAGTAGGTTAAAGGTAGGGTACAAAATAATAGGTTTTGTGGTACAGACACTGATTGCACCAGATTTTTTATGACGGGTGTGGCAATGATGATGAAAATCAGGGACGCAGGCACATATTTATAAGTGCAAACTTGGTTGTGAGTAGGCCGTGTTCTAAATAAAACAAAACAAAACCATGACATTATCATAGCAGAATATCAAAAAATATTTTATTTAGCAGAAAATATTTTAACATATAAATAAAATATAGAAGAAAAACAAAAGCGAATATATCGAAAACCGCTGTAACTACCACAATTCCACTATCAAGCTTGAAACACACTACAAAAGCAAATAATTGTAATATTGACAAAACAATTGACAACTACGTCCACAGTGTCAACTGCATTTGTCAATAAACTTGAGGTTTTAGATGTAAATTATATGATAATAAGAACTTCCAAGGATAAGGTGATACAAATTATTAGTTGTTAGCATGAAAAGCTGTTGAAAAACTTTGAATGATCTTGGAACGTCACAATTTATTTTTAGGAATTTTTTACCTACTTAGCCTTTGGACAGCAACCCCGTTAACTTCAGTACTGCATGTAAGAGCTACTATGACATGACAATATTTAGTACGTAGAAATATTCAGTAAAGCTCTGACACTCTCCCGTTTGGGAGAAGGTGAGAGGGATTTTTGATTATTTCCCAGCCTAAAATAAATAATGATATAATACACCAGTCTTCTGCGTCCTTAAAACTCCACCAAATTCTTCCTCTACAAACCACAACATAACCTTTGCCCACTCCAGCAAAACAAACAAACTTTCTCATAGCAACATTTGGACAGCACCATATCTACCACAATTAACGCTCGCCATAAAACTCTGAAGACAAAAAACGTGTTTGAACTTCAGTTCATTCATAATAATATTACGTAACAGTACCTTTTGCTGTCGTACCAAAAGGAAACTCAGAGTGCTAAAAAGAGCATCTTAAGCGATCACTTTAGGTCCCTACCTTACATAGATGGATGGCTAAATATGCGCTGCTAGTGTTGGGCAAGCGTTCTTTTTTCGATTCGATCGTTTTTTTTTTCGAGGTGTTGGGTGCGAAAGAGTTTTAAGGGCAAAACGTGAGTTACCTACAGTGATTAAAACAGAACTTAAACAGTAAAGTCTGGTGGAGATAGCGAGATGTATGATTAAATTGTTGTTATTTGTAACTATAATTACATGTTTTGTCTATGTACCGTACATAACGATAAAAACATACGTTCGCCATATTCAGTCAAACAATTCAATAAATACTCACTGTTTGCACAGAAGATACACCCTCTGCGAAGCTGCAGGCTTGTACCTGAAACAACTAATTCAGAATATTTTCTTCTTTTACAGTTTTGCATTTCCACCGAACTGCTTTGTTAGAAAATCATACTTGAACTCTTTAACGAATCTCGAATGAAGCAGCCATTTCGCACTACATAATTTTCGCACACACTTCATCGAATCGCTGACTCCCCATCACTAGTCGTTACTCAGTAACTGGAGTAAGTCAGCGACTCCGTCCCCTTGGTTATGGATTGGATCCAAAATTATGGTTCGTTACTAGTATGGAAATGCACGTGGTGTCTCCCGTGGCTGTCTGGTCTTTTCTCACATTGTCCGTCATAGAACTTCGTCACAGTGAAATTAAAAGTGCCTCCCTTAACCGTATTTTTTGGAGATGTTTACATGTCGCTTATGGATCGAACTTCCTTTATTTGTCCAGTTTTATATAGATATATGGATTGCTACTTTCGATTGTATAGGCCTTGTGTAATAGTGGTTGTAAATTAAATGTAGGTCGTGGTTTTAAGGAAAACTCTGTATTTAGAACAAGCAAAACATCCAAATATATTATATTTTGTGACGCATATTAATTTTACGATATGTGATGTAATAATTTAATTTCGTTGGAAATGTGAATAATTATTAATAAGAACACAAACAAAACTGACAAAAGATTTTTCATTTATAATATTAATTAATAAAACTTACTAAACTATAATATTTATATAAAATTTCAGTGAATTGCACCAATGGAGTGGATTTTATTAATCAAATATTGATGAAAGTTAATTGAATTATTTTTTGCAGTTTGAATTGAGATAATATGGAGTTTCAGTCGAATTTCACTGTTACGTATTACACTTTTATTTAATTACTTCAGTTATTTATATAAATTATAAAGTACAAACTTGAAACTTATATTCAACCGACAGTTCGTTTGGAGTCATAAATCTATATGAAGATGAATGGTAGTGCGCACATTACAAAACCAGTTATTTTGCCTGTATCAGAGTAACTGATAACTATGATTAGAATAAAGATTTTCTTAAGAAAAAATATTTTGCTAGCCATCGGATCTACTTATCAGCAGACTATTTAAGTTTATTTGTATTTTATTGCAGTGTGGTATTCTAATTGTTTCACGAGCTTACTGTTTCACCTATATGGTCTTGGAACTTCGAAGATCATTTACTAACTTCTTCGTATGTATATCCAAAGGTTTCAGCTGTTATCAGATATTAAAGTGTACCGAATAAGTTTCCGAGATAGCGTGACAGATAACGAGTTATTTTCGTTGACTTAATACAGCTTTAAAAGTATTTTTTACTTTTCAGGTTTTTTTTTGGGAGCAGAGTTATATTTTGTATTAGTCGTTTATTTGTTTGTTTGCACGCGCTAAGCAATGTAAGTACTTGTCCCATTGGTATTTGTAAATCTTTCAGTTTCAGATATACCTTAATTTTCAAGAGAGTTTATTTTTATCCGTGAAGTAGTTCCCTCGTGTGTTATTCTGATTCCCTTGGATCGAATGATCCCTCGCCTGAAACTGTTAGCAGAAGTTGATCTATATCTCATAGCAAAGAGAAAGAAGGGAAAATCAACACATTATTCATAGCAATTAAAACAAATTGCATTAACTGAAACTTTGGCCACTTTTCCTCAAGCGTCTATTTAATAATTAACACTGTATATTCTCGTTTATTCTCCATTCTGGAAACTCGATAGCTTAATAAGGCATTTCTTTGAAATCTCAACTGCAAACTGTTGGAGCCATTAAACTGATTCATTCATCTTTTTTATTTCATAGAATTTATAACTTAATTGAACGTATGATTTATACATTGTTACATGGAAATGGACTTTCTCGAATTTAGTTGTATTAGTTAAAATTATTTGTGAACTTAAATGATTAACCATTTCTCTTAATTGCTTTTGTTGTTTTGAATAGAACGAGGATAAAAGGGAAATGCTGAAAGTTGTAATATTTATTTATAACCAAATATTTATTTTGTGGCCTAAATAGCTAGAATCCATGAAGTACGCGAAAATTATCTAAGTTCTTTTTTTGTATTTCATTTTTCGAAACAAAATATCCATGCACCCACAGTATTGTTAAACCTTTTATAAACACAACAAAAAAGTTAATTTAAATGACAAAAAAATATATACACACCTAGTACCTAATAATAATAAGGTCGTGCTAAAAGACTATCAATTTAAATACTTATCTATTGTCCACGTTTCAATGTAATTTTTGTTTAAAATGTCGCATGTCCCGTGTATATAACATTAAATTGTGAATTGATACGGTGACGAACTTACTGAAAACAATTCTATTTTTCTTTGAAATATGACAATTGGTACGATCATGTCATTTTGCCCACACGTTCTGATTTTTAAATGTCATTCATTTGTTAAATATTTTCATTTCTATGATGATTCACACAGGACATTGCACAACGGCGCAGAAAGAGGTGCTGTTAAGACTATCGATCGACCTATTTATTATTAGGCGAAATTTAAATTTGTATAGTCAATACAAATTTAAATACTGCGAAAAGGTAAACTGTGAGGATTAACAGAGGTGATTAAATTTCCATATACATACGGGAATACTGTAAATTTACATCAAAAAGTGGATGCAAAGAAAGGTTTGTCAAGAATACGGAGCGGCCAAAAGCTTGTCACTGCAGTATTTCTAACTCATTTTTCTTCGTCGCTCTTCGTTCTAATTCCAAAGTGTCATACCATAACACTAGTTTCTCAAAAACACCGTCACAAACAAACAAACCTATTATATCCTTAGCATTACGTAACAAACTTACAAACTTAACATTTGGTCACCAATTCGCGTCACCAAATAGGTAAGTTCGTCATATTTGTGTTGGTCATTTGTGGCACCTTGTGGTACCTTATATAGGAGGGTACCTTTTTGAGCCACACCACTAATTTCACTTACAATAATTATGTCTAGTTTTGGTATGTATTTGTTTGTTTTCCAGTTGACAGAGTTTATTTAAAAGTTATGTTTATATTACGTATGTAAAATAAATAACATACATGTCTACGTCACACTGTTGTATGGTTATTTTTAACTATCGTCGAATTCAGAAAAAAACATAGGTAAAAAACGTTGAAAAATGTTTTCTATTTGTTGCAATACTCTAATCTATTTTTTATGAATTTTTGATTTACCAGTAAACATTATTATAGTATTGTTTAATTAAGAAAATTCTCCAAATTTTCAGCATAACCCGCAAAAAAAAACAGTTACACTCTGATCTCATCACGCTATCAAAGACCGTTATTTATCAATCTAATTTCCCTAAAAAAGTGATTTTCTGCGACCCAGTGGTAGAAAACAATAATAAATTACCGAAAAAGGGTATCGGTGCCCATTGTCGGTAGTCCAATCAGTGAATGACTGCATAGTGATACTGTTTTGGTTATTTTAACGGTTTCTGCAACCAAGTTTTGTGGGGTAAACTGGTCAGTTGTGTGCTTAGGAGAGATTACATTATTTGCAAATCCTAACACTAATAGTTAGTAAGACGGTTATAAGGTCACGAAACAGGTATATCTAGCTCTACACGAGTTTTGTTTAAAACAATAAAAAAAGAACTTATTCTGAATCAAAACTACCTAAGTATGAATTTAAGTCTAACTTAACGAAATACTCAAACGTTACCTAAATTTAAGTTCTACTTAAAAGTATATCCGTATCAGCAAATGTAAATGTTACACAGAAAGAGTGATGTTTAAGCAGTGCTTAAAATTGAGTCGGCGTTCCAGTGTTTGGCCGTAAGAGTTTCAGTACATAATAGAAATTGCGCAATTCTAACTTGATACTTTTATTTACAAAATCAGAATTATGAGATTTAATGAAATTATCTAATTACAGATCTACTAAACTACACCATCTACTAAGACTGCAATAGTTTAAAGTGGTCTGTCATGCCCAGACCTCCTTATTACAAAACTTCTCACTCCCGAATGAGTATGACTTGAGCTGAGCTGCTGCGAACGTTGAAATTTTCACTATGAATTATACATAGAGCCTGTGAGCTCTGGTTACTTTACAAATACTGTACAAATAGAGTTTTCAGCGAGTTCGTGTTGGACATTTTACATTTTGGAGGTTAAGGAGTTTTATTTTTGGTTGGATATGAGCTACTACTGCTAGGGAAATATCGATTTAGTATTTAGAAAAGTATGATGTAATAAAATTTTTAGCTAATTGCAAGAGCGACGCAAATTCTTCGTAAACGTTGTAGCTAATTTAACGCGAAGTACGAAACTGAAGCCTTTGACGTGTTTTCATACTTCATGCCCAATACACGTTCACTGTAATTTGAAGAGTAAAATTAAAGTATATAGGAAAATTCTTCTTTTGCAAATATAAGAACAAAAACATTAATACAACGTAATTCTAAAATTGCACCTTCGGGAGATGCAACTTCAAACTTTACCTACCATCACAATAGTTCCCACAATAATTCAACCAACCAAAATATGAAAGCAGATAATTTGTGACTTCGCCCTATTATTGTCGCCGATTCACCGTTTTACATTAGTATTAATAGGCCATTGACCTCTCGTCCATGCCCACAATCGGGCTCTTTACCCCAATCTCTTCCTTTTTCGAAAATGCGTGGTCGATGTTTGCGAATCCGATTTAGCGAATCGAATAACCGAGTTTGGATTGGAATCGATTAGATCGGATCGACTACACTATCGGTTTGCGTTATCCCAGATTTAGTTTTGGTGTTCTTTTTGTGAATCGAATTTTTAATAACTGTTTCATATGAATGAAGGGCGAAATTAAGAAAAAAAAACAGTGTTTGATAGACCATTTCCTGAAGAAGGCTCTTTATATCAGGATGCGCGGAGCATTTTCCTGGGGACGCGGGTGAAACCACTGGCAAAGACTTAGTACCTAGCTAATTAGGTAAATACCTAAGTATTTTTATATGAAAGCTAAGTATAGCTGAATAATTGAAGACTAGTCATTCTTTTATACTTATTCAGACCTCATTTTTTAACACCTGTTTGCTAGCCTAGTTATAGGCTTAAAAACCTTTCCAATCATGCTAGGTCGTGTCAGTTCAGCCTAGGTCATCGGCCTGCCATTGTAGACTGAAAACCTATCAAATATATAACTATTTTCAACTTGTAATGTAGGTAAACTTTCCATGTCAATCGATTTAGTTAAGTATTTGTCCAAAAGATTTTGAAGGGTGTATTTTTAAGTATTAGATTTATTAGATGTGGGAGGTAATGAGTTTTTCCATTGGTTTTGTATCGAGGTGTTTTTCCATTTCCAGATATCGATAATGAAGCAAAAGTAGAAATCTAAATATGCAGGTAGATCTAGATATTCATGGACTCTTAAGGTATGTAGATATGTCCTAAAGTTATTTAGCAAGTTAATAATATTCGCAAAATAAAAAGTTAAATGCAATTTATTAAAACGAGGTCATAAGTTATTACGCTAAAAATAAATTAAAACAAAATACAAGGTGTTTATTTAATTACATCACTCGCGTTAATCAAGTTTATATACATATTTACAACACAAAAAAAAATCTTTCCTAGTAGAACAAAAAATATATATATATATATATATACACTATATCTAAAAGGCGTCAAAAAATTCATCCCCATCGCTGTCAACTGGGAGCGTACCCAAGAGGCTGGCAGCATTACCTCGTTGGATGGCCATGCTGATCCTTTGTCCGAGGTAATAGCCAGCCTTTTGGTCACGAGAAGCGTCAACCAGCCGCCTAGACAGGTCTTTAAATAGGGTGAGCGCATTCGGACCCCACGACCCGAGGGTTTCAACCCCAAACGGTTCGAAAATATAGTTGCCGACAAGGCCACTATATTTCCGCCGCTTGAGGTTCTCCGCAGCCGCAGCGGCAGCAGCAGCACAGCACGCAGAACTTGGAAGATGGGATGGCGCAAGAGTATCGACGCAGGTTGCGTCCCATACTAAAGGCCTACCCATCTTCCAAGGGAATAAAGACATGCCGTCTGGTCTCTTACCGTCGTCGCGTGCCAGGCCATTTGGTTCCAGTACAGCTGGCACCCCGACGGCAACAAGAGCCCGACGTATAATGTCGTTGATATTTGCGTGCCGCGCAATACGGCCCGCACTACGGCTGCACGACAGGCCGTGGTGTCCGAGGCTGGTGACAGCCTCACCACAGTGGCAGCGATGAGGGGAGCAGCACGGTGCTCCTAAACGTAAACAGGTAGCGAGGCGGAAAGTTGTGTCGTCAAACATGGTGCCAATGTTTGACGACGGTAGTGCCTGCAGCCAAAGTCCCGACTCCCATCTACCCACAGCCAGTAGGCGCGCTCGCTTAGCAGGAGTAATTGCCGTTTCTATTAAATTATTCCGGGTTACTCTGCAGAGCGGCTCATCCCACTGTCTCTGGGAAGACGGGTTGCTGGGTAGATTTTCATTCGGGCAAGTAATTTTCCATGCATCCATAGCCTCGGCTATGTGCGGCATCTCAAAGTCAACCAGTGTTGAAGCAAGAATATTCCTGGCTAACTTCTCGGTGCCGTGAACCGAGGATATGAATGCCGGTAAACTAATACTGGTAATTTTGCGGACGCCGAGACCTCCCATCCGGATGGGTAATGTGGCTTGCTGCCAGGCTCGGTCGTCCAGGGCCACATTGAGAATGGAGCTGAGGGTATGGCGGATAATATTATCAATTGGGTCCAAAAGGTGTCTATGTTTAAAGAGATGAGAAGAACGGAGGTAATATGTAAATTTAGGACCAAAACAGCAGTGTCGAATAATTGTGATGGCCGAATGCATTGTAATTTTCTGTAGGCGTACCGAAATATCGTTGAAATTATCAATTTTTTCCGAAATAAATGTAGAAAAAGATTGGTCTAGGATGGGAGCCCCAAGGAGAAAATAAATACAAGTAATAAAAATAACAAAATTAAAAGTTTGAATTGATACTAAGAGCGCCATCTATCGAGCTTTCGTATCAACGAAACACACAAAATCAATGAATCACGCACGTGTCGAATCGATGTGATTCAGCTGCAACGGTAGTTTTCACGGTCGTCGATAGATGGCTATTATATTTTATTATATTTTCAAAAACAACTTTGTGCAAACAAAAGCTTTTCACTCAAAATATTTTCGAAAATATGATTTGGTTAATCAATACATAACAATTTTACAAAGCGCGTAGGCTACTAAAAAGTTCCGACAAAAAATAACTAGAAACAAGATAACTGGGCACCAATGAATTTTCTGAAAACAATTATGACACAACCATATACAGCAGTCAGTTTCAAATTGATTACTTGCTGTTGAATAAACAATTTTCAAACAAAATAAAATCCATTTTTTGAACAGAACGTTATATTTATGTTAGGCTTTTGACGTGCATTGCTGCAAACTGGGTCAAATCTAGCAAAACCCGGATAAAACTCGATTCTATCGAGATAAAACTGCAAATTGCATGCGATTGTTTTTCTAAAATAATTGAAAACCTGACAGAAAAATGAATTAAGTTATAACTGGCTGTGAAATAGTCAAAAACAATGTACAATGTAACAAAGAATCTTTTTTTCATTAAAATTCAAGATAGATTTTCATAAGCAACACTGAAGTATATTATGTAGTCAACCAGTAGTAAGTTGTTTTATATGCCTATGCTGATGAGATTGAAGAAGAACATATTTATACCTAATTAAACTACGAAAACGCAATGGTTCTTATCATAACACTTACCTATCTGTCCTTCAATTCCATCTTAATCGCTTCGGCTGTTACTTTCCCTCAAGATTCTTCTACGGTATCGAAGTTAAGAAGGGTAAAACAAACACCCCCAAACTATTGACAATCAGCTCAAAAAAAGAGTCCAAGTGGAATCGCGACACACCCACGGGAGCTACAACCATATAATTATTAAAATCGATTCGAAATTATCGACATGCATACTACGACCAACATATCTTGATCCTTGGGCTCACCATTGTTAGGTGGCTGGTGGATTTGGGCTTCGTGGTTCGGGGGTCAGGGTAGCTGGTTGGTGGATAATTTGAGGCCAAGGGGGTGGGGTGGTGTGGGCTGTCTATGCATTATGTAGCGGCAATCAATGGTAGGTGTTGGTGATTGTTCGCCCCGATGAGTGACGACTAGGCTCATGTGGCGTGGAGTCGATTTTGGTGATAGGAAAAATTTTGTCTGCTTCAAAATCAATGGACAATTTTAATTGATAAAGGTAAGAGGTGAATTATTTTGAATGATTTTAAAACACTTGTTAGGGGGAAACTTTATTTACATAGTTATATACATAGATATTTACAACACAAAAAAAAACTATCCTAGTAAAACAATTAAAAAAAACATATATACATACACTATATCTAAAAGGCGTCAAAAAATTCATCTTGTTAGGTAATTAATTTTACTTTAATATATTTAATTAAGACAGGAGCAAATTCACTTAAAGGTGTTGCTAAGAAAATTCTAAAAGGCGCCTAATTCAAATATAGCCGTTCGCAATAATCTATCCGTCTGACGTTTGTTCTGATTACTGTAGATAGGAATTTGGTATTATTTGTACGGGGCTAATATCAAAATTGAATCTCTAGTAACCAAATTAACAGATATGCACGGTACCTACCTATTGAGCGTTTGAGTTCGTTAGATAGTTGACGACCATCATTGAATTGGCAGACATTACAAAAATATGAAATAATCTTTATAATGCTGCCCAGTATTTGCACTGACCAACCCGGGAATCGAAACCAGTCCTTTGCAAATGTTGTCAGCAATATACCGCCCACTACAGAATACATTTTTATCAGGCGCCAATGTTATTTCATTAACAAGCTTTCCACACATAAAATATTCAATCGCCTGTTTATTCATAATCAGCAAAATAAATGAACACAACACATTAATAAATTAACTTACTTTACGTATTATGTTGAGTTCCTACCACAAAACAACAATATCGGTTTTATACATATTTAAGTCGCGCTGATTTCGATTTGTGATTAATGTTTAAGTTGTATTATTTCTATATTGTGTTTAAATTATGGTACCATGTTATTAATATACTGTATTTAATTATTTGCAATTTAATTAATAATGTCTTATATTTAATCGCAATTATGTTTTTCATATTCTGAATAATCACAGAAACACTCTTGAAATTAATTTTGGTATAACTGCATATTATAGACTCTTGATATTTATCACATTCATTTACTTATTCTAATTTAAGACATGCCAATTATGCCAATTAAATGTTACAGAGGCCATATTATTATTAATACTCAGATAATTTGTCAGTATTTTACGTCCAAAAGTGCGACTCTACAGCTTTCCATAGCTGAAAGGTAAAAGGGGTTCGATGCGAGCGCCAGTAATTTCTATGTAAGCATTGTTACAGTCCTGAAACTGAGCACGGTACGTGTTTTGATACTTGACACACATAGTGTTGGCTATTAAAGTGCGATTAGTTGGTTAGCTGCTGGTCAAATATAATTATTTTCATTCATTCTGCAATTGCCGTTTTACCCGACCTTAGTTTTCAGGGTTCCTACAACCCACATCTCATAAAAAAGTCATCTCAATAGATTTAGCATAACAAACAAACCATTTTCCGCATTTATAATAGTTGTACAGATTCCGTCTATAACTGGCACTAGAAAGATTTAACTAAGCAATCAGATCAGATCACAGCCTTGTTTAGTTTTGTAACATATTTACTTTTAAGTTTAAAAAAATGCACCTAATTATTTCCTAATCACAAGTATCAAAACTATCCAGTCGCACTACATAACGTATGGAAAAAGTGTAGTAGTTAGAATAAAATTTGTATTAATCGCGCCTGATAGTAGTGTCGACGATGTGGCGGCGATCGCACGGGTCGCCCGTTCGACTCCCGGTTGAGGCTAACACATAAATAGGTTATCTAGCAATTACGATGGTCGTTGTTAGTTTAAGTGCGCCTAGGGAAGAAGAAATAACTTAAAAAAATATTACAGTCAATTAACGTTATTTTTAGTGTTGAACTTACATATTTGTGGAATTTTAATAACAAAATAATAAGTTGTCAGTTTCACTTTCTTTACTTAATAGGTAAGTATTTTGTTTATAACTAGTTTCCGCTAGCGGATTCACCTGCATCCCGTGGGAACTATTTCGCCCATCCGAACAAGAAGTAGCCTAGAGAGAATAAAAAGAGATATAGGTATGCGTTCAAACAAACTTTTCAACTTTATTTGTTTTACCTACCTAATTATTTCCTTAAAGGCATTATCAAAAGATTCTGTTTACTTTTTTAAATGAAATAATCAAGTTAACTGTGAGTGTGGTTTTTCGTAGAAACTGAACAGAAAAGCCTTTAAACTATTACAAACTTCTGATTGCTAAATATTTTAAAAGTACCTAGTTATTCTCGAGTGTAGCCGAGTTCGTGTGTAAGGAAAAACTAAAAATATTTCTACCTAAGTAATTAATATTATAAATATGAAAGTTTGTAAGAATGAGTTAGGGGCCCATTAAACGGAGGTAGTTTTAAGCTCATCTCTTTATAATCATGATCAGCCTTTTGATACCACTGTTAGGCACAGTCTTACACAGAAAAGGATTGAGTATTACTGCTCAATTATTGCTCAATGCAGTTGGTGATTTCAGGCTAAATATTAATATGTGTTCGTATCGGTGTCCAAGATATACTTAAGAAGAAGACGCATTGAGATATTGGTGCTCTATCCACCAGGCCACCATGATTTACAGCAAGTTTTTGCCGGGTGCGTAAAGTAGGCCCCAGGGAAACTACGAAAAAAAAACTATTTTATAAATGTATGATAGATAAGCATGGAACGTTCACGGCGCGTGTGACATTAATTAATATTGTGAGTAAACAAATCGATTTCCTAGGAAAACATGATGTTATAATGATGGCGTTTGGAAAGGTCTTATCAGTAAAGATCTCCACGTGGGTGTTTCGTGTTTTTACCTGTGTAATATCATGTTGACATTATTATAAAGAAACATAAAATACCCAAGTATTCCGTTCTTAACGTTTGACTATGATCCTGGTGTGCCTATTTCATACACTAACATGAGATAATGAGAAGCATAGCCTTTGAACTGTCTATATTATGTCACTTATTTCAATATCCTTTAAAATGTTTAATATACATAAGTAAATCTGTCTGTCCCAACCTCTATACACCAAAATTGTTAAACCGATATGAATGGCATTTTATATAGATAGTCTGAACTAACTGAACTGGACTTAAAGTCCTTACATGTCCTTGCTAGTCCTTGCGCTCAGGCATTAGAGTCTAGTAAGATTATTTACCCGGGTACGGGAACAATTTCTTAGGGACGCAGACGGAACGACGCGAGGGGAAACAATTAGTACCTAATATGTCTTATAATACAGGCCACACACCAAGCAAAACCCTTCCGAATTTAAAACAAATAAAAAACAAAACACAAGTGGCCACCGACAAAAAAAATCTGCTCATTTTTTTAATGCAAGCAAACGTAACGAGGCCATACAGCCTTTCATGCCTGGAGCCAACAAACGGGCGGGATATAATCAGGAAATATTGCTAGCAATCCATCGCGTTTCCCCTATCCCAGGCGCGATCGGGGTAAATAGCAACACCGAGCCCACGGTGTTACCAGATTGAAAAATTGCTAAGCATCCGTTCAACGTCCGCCATATTGATTTATTTTGCTTTTTTTCACTTAACGGATGAGTTGACATAAATATGTTTATTTTTGGTTTCCGAGGTTGGTGCGCTTTTGTGATTCTTGGTGTTCATTTGTATGTCATTAAATCTTGAAATATGCACTTTAAAATGTGCAAGTTTATTCATTGATACAGGGCATTTACCTAGTTTGTGGCTGGTCACTTTAATATATTATATATTTACATTTACAACTTTGAGCAATATTTAGATAGGTTTTGGTTTCTTTTGGATAGCTTCAAAAGGATTTTGTAAAACTTTAATATATGTTTTAATTGATAATTACAACAGAATTATTTTACTTACTAAAATAACACAGTTTTCCACACTCTAATAACACTAAGTTTATTTATTTTAACACAAATAATATTTTTGCAAAAAAGGACAGTCATCGTGACCTGTGTCACAATAAATCAATAGTACTAATTGAAAAAATACTGCCTTCCTCAGTTTTCAATGTCAAATGATGCATATTGCATTATTGTGAGAAAGCAACAGCCGTTGCAACGTATTGCAAATTAATACTTGGCAGTTCTGACTACCCAGTATGATTGGCTCGGCTGGTGGAGATACATTTTGGCTTAGTTGTAGTGAAGTTTATTCAAATGTGTCTGTTTGGACTTTAGGACAGGTGTTTATTAAGCTGAAGTGTGCTGGTTTGAAAGCAAGTTTTTTTACGTATGTGTTCTTTGAAAGTGTATTAGCGAGATTACCTACCGAGAGTACCTACGTACGTATTAGCGAGATTCCATCAAACTTTTTCGCGAACAAAATTCTGTGAAAGCGTCGCTCGGCGTGGTTGCGGTTCAAACACAATCGAACACAATCTTTTAATATGCAAAAGCATATACTATATCTATGCAGGTACTATCGAATTAAAAACAAAACATTTTTAGAAAAATACAAGTGTCGTTCACAAAAAATTATCACATTTTTTAATCCACCTGAATTCTCCCTCAATTTTATCAGAGGCCATCGGAATGCAAAAGATATTCAAATATTTGGTGACGAATTATTCCTATTAAGCGCACTTTTCAACAATATTGGACCTTTCCGATCCAGTGCTCGTTATAAAATAATAATAAATGTTCAAAATTACATTTGCTTAGTCACAATCACGACTGGGAATGAGTTCAATCCAAAAACAAACGGTTTACGAGGAACTAATGAGAGCGCATTTAATTCACGGCTTCAAATCGGATTAATATTTCGACCTCAGACAATGGATAAGTGTATTTAGAAAGGTTCACTGCAAACAGTTTGCTAAATAAATCTACAAGATCGAGAAATATTTTTAGCTTAGCACATCCTCGATGAGACCATGTATCCAGGGAGACTAAAGGTTATTTATTATCCAGGTGCGTGAAGTAGTTTCCACGGTATGCGAGTGAAACCGTTGGCAGAAGTTATCTACAAATATGTTGCCCAATGTCAATTGCAAGTAAAAATACTACGAAACCAACTTTCTTTTTTCAACTTCGTAGCCGCTCGTAGCAACCAGCTACGCCGTAGCAAACAGTTGACCTTTTGAGCTCACCTACATAGCGCCAATGTTTCTATAAGTAGCCTTTTAAATGATAAATGACCAGCTTTTATCATGCTAGACAGTGTGGCATTTCTCAAAAACCCCCTGAAAGGGCAAGGGGGGTCTAATTTGATTACAGCTAGGTTAATGGAATCGATTTATGGGAATGAGGTTAGGCCTTTGGCTGTCTTTGTTTAGTTGCCTGAAAAGGTCATTGGACTAAGTATTGGTTTGGACTAGATGTAACACAAAGGACCATTAAAGGCTAAGCAGAGGTGTACCGGATCATAAGAAATTCACACTTCTTTTAATATAATAAGAGAATAAAGGTCTTGAAGAAAATCACGGATTACCACATTTTTCATTAAGCTTCAGTAACAGATATAAAATAAATAACACATTATTTTTACAAACAACGATAAAACTTTAACCTAGTATTATTTTGAACTCTATACCAACGTGAAAAAAGTTCATATTTATTTAACACTTCCAAATCAAAGCGTATTTCGCGCGTATTCTTTACGGCTCTTCAATAGATTTGATTGACCTCAATGCCTTACTAACCTCAATCGCTATTGGCAGAATCATTCAGGTATAATTAATTGCACGAGCTATTTCATGATATTTTTTAAACAAAGATAAAACAACAATATTAAAGAAACTTGTAATACTGAATCTTATATTGTTAAGAAATCTTTATCGTTCAGTTATAATTTGATCTGATACTAACGCACTTCCCGCGGTACGTATTTTTCTTCTTTAATCATTCATCAATTTTTTTTTAATCTATCTCCAAAGTATAATTTTCTATCTATATACTCCAAACGCTTGAAAGATACGAATCATAATTTTCAGCACATAAACGCTAGTATGAGTGACCCTAAGAAAATTAACAACAACTTAATTCACCACAACTTTCATCAGCATAAATCCCAATTTTTACTTTACAGCTAAAAACATTAAAGTTCAAAATGGGTTGCGGCTCCTCAAGCACAGCCGTCCCGGTCACCGAGGAGACGTCTAACGGTGCTGCTAAGACTGCTTCTAATGGCGCTGGAGTGAAGAACCACCACCATGATGATCCTGACGATCTGCCCACTGTGGTGCTGCCTGAGACGCCGGTTATACCGAAGCCACGTGAGTTTTAATAAAAACTATTTGTTCGTCTTCGACTGAATATTTTAATTACTGAATATTTTTAATAGATTTGAAGAAACTTGCCAGGTTTATTGTATGAGAATAATACATAGGCTAGTTTTATATATCCATAAGCGGGAAGGAGCCATGAATTACAAAATATTTATTTAAACTTTGATACGTGCATTAGCAGTTAATATTTTTCCATATTGATGATTTCTAAAGTATGCGTAAAGTATAGCATTTTAAAATCACTAAAATAGTATCGAAAACCTACTAGGCCCCTTGACGACTAAACATTTCAAAAATATGTATTCAAAATTGCATAATTTGTAAACTTATAGGCACAATTATTGACCGTCCCTCACAATTTCCAGCCGTGGCCTTCGAGATACCGCTAGAAGAGTTTGACGCAGCCAAGAGGCCGTCCACCCCTCCCCCTCACTTGCAGAGGCTGCTGCAGCCAGTACAGCCGGAGATCAGCCTGCCTGACATCGAGGAGAAGTTGGCTGAAGCTGAGCAGAGGAGGCTATCTGTAAGTAGGCTTGAAATAAGTCGAACCACCAAATACATACTTTTGACAATATAAGCTGTCTAAGCTAGATCGGTAAACATTTGAAATGAATCATTTGCAATGCGAGACTTACGTAATGTGAGACATAGGAGACGCTTTTAAAAGGAAGAAGCTACCGATTATAGCATCCACTAGCATTTTAAAACATGACACCAGTTTTACAAATACAACGTAGAAATCACTAACAAAAGCGAGGAATAAAGGGTTTAAGAGTTCCGATTGCATTTTTGCGGACGTCTATACTTTTAGATATTTTTTGATATCCTTAAATTAAGTACGTTACAGATACTGCAAGCGCGAGCAGCCTCTGCGCAGAAGAGGACGCAGAAGATTATGAAGAACGTACAAGAAATGGACATACTTGACTCCGAGCATGTGAGTACCTATGGCAAACATTATTAACTAAAAACTTCATGTCGGTTCAGGAATTGATTCAGTTTTATATTATTAGCTTTTGTAGATTCTCTTGAGAACTTTCTCAGTTACTGCCCAGAGTAACTAAATATAAATTATTTATCATTAGATAAACATATTAATCACTGATTTGAACCTATTTTTTTCTGTTTCAGGAACATACGGAGCCTACAAAACACGTGACGAATAGTCTGACGATCCCTCCAGAGCCAGGGGTGTGTGAGGACAAAAATATTTGATAAGTCACTGTCGATAAATACATAAGTTAAAGTAAGCTGTGGATTAATCAATATTAAACCATTTACTTTAGGTCGAATAATGAAAACTTATACATATTTAAAGTTCAATTACTTAGTTGACTGTCTGTCTATTTTGATTTCATTAGCAAAATGATGACGAAGGAAGTCGATTACAAACCAGAAAACGTTCTGTATTTTTTTTAGAAATAATTAATTAATAAACATCTCATTCTAACGCATAAAAATAAGTTTTAACAACGAAAAATAAAAAGTGTAAATAGTTTAAACATTGTGCAACTTTCTGATTTAATTTGCTTCGAATCACATTTCATAGTAATTCGAAATATTATTAAGTTACTTGTAATTTAGCTCTTAAATAGCTTAAGTAACTGTTTAATCGAATCATAAAAGTCGTCACTAAAAAAGAAAATTTAATAAAGCCTACAAATCAAATCGCTTTCAAATACCTTAAGAATAGGTAATATTGAATAGTAATAAAGAATATTCATAGACATTTTAGCTATAACTAGACATAACGATATCATATTTTATACGAGCAATTTCATCCAAATTGGCTTTAAAAAGTGCATAAAAATTCTTTGGCAATATAATTTTAAAAGCAGAGCGCTTCTTATTGGGGTTACTGACCATTTGAAGATAGATTTTACTGAATTCAATCTGTTTTCAATTCTATTTAGTTTTGAACTGACTTCTGCCAACGGTTTCACTCGTGTACTATGGAAACTTCACGAACCCGAATCAAAAATAGTAGATATTCGTTGACAAATGAGTTATCTAAAAGACAGAGGCTTCAAATAAGTATAGGTATCGCTGTAAAGATCATGCTTCTTTTAAAATAAATCAATTCATGTAACAAATAAATAATTGTATAGGTTTCAGTGGTTTGTGCAATGTCTCATAACTTTTATGTGATACTTTGTGATTTTCAATAAAAACTTTTTAATTATTTTGTAGTTTTTTATTCATACAACCGATCATGATAATTTAAATAGATTATGTTAAATATCTCATCACACTACACCCCAACAAACACATAATTTCTTCATCCGTCCATCACACAGTACAATGATAAATCTGTTAGCACACGCTGTCAGGCTGCTACATAATTAGTTCTGTCTAACGAGTTAATTGCTCCACCGCCGGGAGAGTTGCTCGAGCTACGTCATATCTTATGCGACGGTAAGTTTGCCCGGGTGAGGGTGTGGTTATATTGAGATTTTAGCTTTAATTTTATGAAGTGTGAGTTAAATTCTTGTCAGCACACTATTCAGCCTCAACAATCACACACACAAACACATAATTTCTTCATTGTCCATCACTCAGTACGATTACATTGGTAAATCTGTTACACTCACACACACACACTCATACACACATACTCAAACAAACACATAATTTCTTCATCCGTCCATCAGACAGTACAATGATAAATCTGTTAGCACACGCTGTCAGGCTGCTACATAATTAGTTCTGTCTAACGAGTTAATTGCTCCACCGCCGGGAGAGTTGCTCGAGCTACGTCATATCTTATGCGACGGTAAGTTTGCCCGGGTGAGGGTGTGGTTATATTGAGAGATTTTAGCTTTAATTTTATGAAGTGTGAGTTAAATTATTGTCATCACATTATTCAGCCTCAACAAACACACACACAAACACATAATTTCTTCATCGTCCATCACTCAGTACGAGTACATTGGTAAATCTGTTACACTCACAAACACTAAGACAAACACACACACACTCATACACGCATACTCAAACAAACACATAATTTCTTCATCCGTCCATCACACAGTACAATGATAAATCTGTTAGCACACGCTGTCAGGCTGCTACATAATTAGTTCTGTCTAACGAGTTAATTGCTCCACCGCCGGGAGAGTTGCTCGAGCTACGTCATATCTTATGCGACGGTAAGTTTGCCCGGGTGAGGGTGTGGTTATATTGAGAGATTTTAGCTTTAATTTTATGAAGTGTGAGTTAAATTCTTGTCATCACACTACTACATCTTCAACACACACATACACACACATAAATTTCTTCTTCGTACAACACACAGTACAATGATATGACAGATTTTAAGTTTTGCTTTGTGAAGAATGAGTTAAATTCTTGTCTTCACACTACATCTTCAACAAACACACACACAAACACACAATTCTTCGTTTGTCCATCACACAGTACAATGATAAATCTGTTAGCACACGCTGTCAGGCTGCTACATAATTAGTTCTGTCTAACGAGTTAATTGCTCCACCGCCGGGAGAGTTGCTCGAGCTACGTCATATCTTATGCGACGGTAAGTTTGCCCGGGTAAGGTATGGTTCTATTGAGAGATTCTGAGTTTAACTTTATGAAGTATGAGTTTTTAAGTTTAGTGCGTTTTTATGGTAGCTACTCCTCCGAAAACATGGTCATAGTAATTATACGTAACTTTCGTATCAATCGTTAGATTTAACAAAGATTGAGCTGAGTAGTCCGTTAATGGATGACCGTCTTTGTTATGACGAGTTCCTTCGTGTTTCGGAACGCACGTAAAAATTTAAAATGAACTGTTGAGGGGATCAGATAAGGAGTACCTCCATGAGACACACAAGTACTCGTAAGTTGGGAAAAGGTAACAAATTGATTTACTTAACAGTAGTTTGGCTCCTTTAGAATAGAAATAACCAATGCTCCTTAGTTTAGAAGCGTTCAGTGAGACCACGTCCTTAAGGTGAGATTATATCATGAAGTCGGCTGTAATAAGTCAACAGGTATAAAATTATGAGGCGAAAGTTACTCTATCTGTCTGTCTCGGTTTCACGCCAAAACTACTGAACGGATTTAAACGTACGCAATTGGTACGCAAATACATAGTACAGAATCTGGGAAATGAAATAGGTTATCTTTTTTGCTGGAGCCGTTGGAAACAAGTCTAATCCAATAAGTGAAATTAGTATTAAAACGTGAGTGTCGTAGTTTAACAACCCAATAAGATATCCATTTTTAGCTATAACTGAAATACTAAAACACAATAAAGCGTTCATTTTGTGGAATTGTTGAAAAACCAGACAAATGTCAATCTTTTTACATATGGTCGTAAATTCCCTTCGATTTTAACAAACCCTGATAATCATAATATTTGCAGACATCATCACAGTTCCAACTGTGAACTTCCCACGGTTTCAAATAGAATATATTTCATGGAGACTCGTTTTAAAAGCATTTTTATTTGCGTTTCCTCGGTAATCATGCGAAATGGGGGCGATAAAGCGATCGTTGTGGAAATTACATGGCTCCATAGCGAATTAATAGTTAAGTTGGATCGTGTTCCTCGGAAATGACATGTATTCGGAATAGTAAAGACCATTAGGTATTTTCTAATAATAGTATTGAATAATAATATTAAAAAGGTTTTCTTAAATGATGGGATCGATGGTAGTTTGATTTAAAAGCTGGCACTCGTAAGCACACAGGCTGAAAGTTGGACTCATTTATCCGATCGAACTTTTAAGTCTAATACGTACCTGATTGTTATACATAATGTGGGCACTATCATTCATGTCCATACTGTTTTATGCGCCTGATATAACTATCGACCAACAGTTGATTGTGACAGTGTTCGGGCTCTCATACTACAATTGTTCAATTACATAAACATGCCTGTATTTTAGAAGGGACATAAATGTCAAAAATATTTACGCTAGATAATACTTTCAATTAAACGCCTCTTGGGATTATATCCAACTTAATAATCAGCACAAATAAGTTTATTAAAAACTTCACACGTTGCACAATTTTATTTCCTCACCTCGCAGACACAATAAAAATAAAAACTGCATCACTCTTTGTCCCGTAAGTAGCTCATAAGCTCATAAGGCTACTAATTACATCACGTGTCCATTATAACGACACTGGAGATAAACTAATGGTCCATGGTGGCTGATCTCATCACTGCATTATGGCGATCTCAACGAGTTTATCATTTATGGAAAAATGGACGCTCATTTTTGGTTCAGTATATTAGTAGCGGTGTTGATGATCGGAATTTACTTAGTTATATTATAACTTGATTTTTGCAATAAAGATACCTAGGTACATAAAAGTAAAAATATAAAGTCGGGTTAATCGGGCATTTACCTAAAGTTTACTACTACAGCCACGGGGAAAAAATAGTTACGTACGCATTACAATGCATAGCGCACGTAATATAAAAAGGTGTCTTCCGAATTGTAATTAAAACTTTTGGAAACAGTCTCAATTTGTTTACCAAACAGAAAATAATGGTGGATGTACTGGTGGCATATTGGATTTACTGGCAACAAATGAGTATATTTTTATCATTATAAAAACATATTTAAGTGACACCATGATTTTAAAAAGACAGAAAATTATACAGTTCACAATTCAGATTGTTTCACGTTTTGTATCCAAAATAGCTCTCACGAAACTATGCATACCGATTTTCCGGAGTTGTTTTCACACTTTTGAGTGCAAGCGAGGCGAGTAACAGAAAAAAACAATCGAAAAGAGAAAATGTGTGAGAAAACAAAACAAAAACAGTTGCTGCCAGGAATCATTTGCAAAAACAAAGGGAAGGAGCAAAAACTGAATGTTTGTAAAGCGAAGGATCCGGCTGCAACCGGTTATGACCAGAATTTAATGGATATTGCATTTTGGAAAAAGACTAGTTTGATCCGATTATTTGGTGAGCTGTTCATTTTTGGTTGCGAATGTTTGAAACTTTGTTCGAATGAAGATATTCAGATGTTTTTGGTGAAATTGTTTAAGCTCTTTGTTCTAATTGTTCTGATTCAGTTATTAAATTAATGTTTGCTTTGTTCGAAAAAAACATTTTATTTTTAGTTTTTATATTTTATTTTTTTTCTTTGTGCTAATCGACACAATAGTTATTTGTTATACAAGAGTGCAAAGTTGCTTTTTAACCGCGGGCTCAATTTTGATGACCGAGCAAGCGAAGGATTCTAAAATTGAAACACGAGCGTAGCGAGTGTTTCAATAATTAGAATCCTGAGCGATAGCGAGGGAATCAAAAGAGCACAAGGTGAAAAATATTTGCACTCGAGCGTAACACGTAACTTTTCATCCCACCTCATCGAGGAAATTACTAAATGCAAAAAAACAAAATGGCGCGCACATATGAGTATCAAATTAAAAAGAAGTACCTATTAATTAAAGTTCATTTATTTGAAAACTCAGTTTAAAAATGAAACGAGGTTAACAATCTATGTAAAGACAATAATAAAAATTACTTAATTAATTGAATAATTATTTTAAGCAGTATTTTATTTGTTTAATATGTATTTTTTTGAAAAGTCTTATCAAGATTGTCACAAATGGACACACGATGTTCTAAATTCAAATCACTTTGCCGCTCTATAGGATAAAAACGGCTTTTGCGCTCAAATATCAAAGGGTAAAACTACCCTTTCCGAGATGGTGGGATGAAAAATATATTAACGTGTTTAATTTAATGTGATTAGGTACGACACACCTCGTATAAGGAAGTACATAAGGGCAATACATAAGGAAGTACATAAAGGGAGTACATAAGGGTAACACATTAGGAAGTACATAAAGGGAGTACATAAGAGTAATACATAAGGAAGTATACCTATATAAAGGGAGTACATAAGAGTAATACATAAGGAAGTACATAAGGGGAGTATATAAGGAAGTACATAAAGGGAGTACATAAGGGGAGCATATAAAGGACGTACATAAGGGGAGTACATAAGGAATTTTATAGATAAGGAAATATAAAAGGAAGTACATAAGGAAGTATATAGGGGAGCACATAACGGGAGTACAGTATGTTTCAGATTAGAATTAGATGAGAATATGGAAAAGATCTAACAAACTTCTAACTTTAAAATGTTTACTTTTAATTGGTGTAAACGTTTTCATTTCATATGTATAATGTTTAAACAATTTATACATAAATATAGCATTAAATAAAATACAACCGTAAAACGACAAAATATTTCCCGAACACTCAGCATAAACAAACCGAATGCAGTTTAAAATTCCAACCGAATCCAGTTACGTACGGTTATGACCAGTTATAACCGGATACACCCGGATATTTTAATGCCAATGCTATGTTAATCTGGTTAGTGGTCGAGCTTAAATATTATTGTTTGATATTTGCTATTCGTCACTGAAGTTGCTATCTGTTTTATTGGATTTTATGACATTTTTGTATTAAAATACTGAAAATTGACAAATTGGATTTTGACAAATAATGTTGAAAAATGCCCTTTGGATTTGAACGATGAATCATTGGACAATTGTTGGTATACATTTTTTTTTGGTTCGGTGATCAAATAAAGCGCTTAGCTGGATAAAAAAATAAACTGCCCGAGTACCGAAAACCACCATATTTAAAAAAAAATCCGAGTATTTATTTGCTATCTAAAGAAATATTTACCTATTAAAAATGTTTCAAAAAGAACTTTCACATTTTAAAAACTTACATTAAAAGGCCCTTAATACTTATCCAGTCATAATTTTTTCAAATCCTCATATCCCATACACTTTATGAAAAAAAATAAGAAGCCTTGCGAGTATTTTCGCGGAAAAACACATCCACTAAATGAACAAAGTAATAACAAATACCGAGGTTATTAAACAAAGAATCGTATGTAAATGAATGACTTTAAACGCCAGCACGAAAATTAATTGTTCTACAATTATCTAATTACATACGTTTCTTCTGACACACTAAAATATTTCGCGAACTTCGAATAACTTTCATGCTTCGGTGGTTAATATTCGTGTTTTCCAACTGCACGGTTTTTTTTACACTGTGTCTATAATTTGATAGATATTGTGAGTGTCAATTACACAGTTTTTGTGTGTTTTGTTAATGTTGGAACTTGGAACATATTACAAGTGTGTAATAAAGGAGTAATCGATTCAAAATTGTTATGTAAGATTGAATGTGTTATGGATTTGTTCATTGGCCTGAAATAATAAGCATCATGGCTACTATAGGCCCCGGCTGTTATTTGCCTATCTTTGGCAGACGTTACAGGTAGTCATGAGCCAGTAAGTCTGACAACCAGTCTTACATAAGGATATTGCCCAGGTAACTGGGTTGAAGAGGTCAGGTAGGCAGTCGCTACTTGTGGAACTGCTACTCAGCTGCATCCGATAATACTGGACACCACCACAAAATAGTTGGGAAAAAACTAGGCAGATGATGATCAAGGCTGCGTCGAAAATATCGAAATCATCATTGATTTAAGTTATTCCTATATTTCAGGTAACCAGAGCCCATGGGACAAAAAAACTACAGCACCTATTTACATGAAATCTCCCTGATAGTCTAGCTAGAGCCTTCAAAAGGGCATAGGCCTTTTATCTAGACGCGGGAAGTTGTTCCTCCAGGACAGGGGTGGAACCGCGGCGAATAGCTAGTACCCGTAAGTAAACAAGCAAAAGGTGTGAACACAAAATTGATTGATTTATTAACTCGCAACCTCCGAGTGCACGCGATATTGTGATAATTGTTTAAACATAATACAAGCTGTTGATCTGCATCCGTGCCATAGTCAAGGAGGTTAAAATTAAATACGTAAATAATCGATTTGAATTACGGTAGGTGGGAAAAAGCTAATATGCGCTGCTTTTTTTGATGTTGTAATTTCATGGTATTTCAGAATTTAGCCCACGGTTAAACACAAATCATAACAGAATTGCCCCGCGGCCACAGTGTGTGCGTGATGGCAGCTATGTGTGCGTAGACAGAGAAAACTAATGTCTACGTGTGTGCGTGAGTGTCGATGTGTGAGTGTCTTATCTACGACATGACAGCGCGAGCGCGCGAGCGAGCGAGACCGAGTGATACGCGATAGCAATCATTTTACCTAAAGTTTCGAAAATCACCTTCATTATTGTCATTAACTTCGTTTTACTTTACTTACTAATTTTTGAGCATAAATTTAACACAGATATCTTATTAACTACAGTAATAAGCAATACTAGTGCGCGAAAGAAAGTTCACTAACATGTTAACAGCTGATTGATAAAATGTTCGTTTTGCTTTATCTTTCAGCATAAAGTTTTCGCAGTGATTTAGTTTTTATTTTTGAATTAAATTGGTTAATAATTAGAAATTTTGCTTCCTTCTTAACGGTCTTAGGACCTTGGAACACGGAAATCTTATTAATGACGTAATACTAGTGCGCTAAAGGAAAGTTCACTGACCTGTTAACAGCTGATTGATAACATTTTCGGTTTGCTTTAACATTCAGCGTAAAGATTTCGTAGTAATTTTGTTTTTACTTTTCGATTAAATTGGTGAAAGATGTGTTAGTTAAGTGTAGGCACGAGGTGATTCTTTCGGCTCGTAGGTATTATTGGCGTGGTTAAGAAATCAACTTATTTACACTAATAAAATTGATTAAGCTGACTACGTATTTACAAAATGTACAAATAAATAAATTACCTAGTTTAGTTACCCGGAGGTACTGTTCAAAGCTGTCACCTTCACACTCTTGGCACAATCGAGCACGACGAAGTAGCTGGTTGTCCTTCAGCTAACATAACACTATCACATTCGTTTTTAATGTGTCGAAAGCACTAAGTTAACGGTCCTAGCACATAAGTCTGTCACATGACCAGCATGACCCTCCGTGATGAGGGTTCCCGGTCGGTAAACATTTCCCGGAACATAGGTAGGTATGTACGGCTGTCATTGCACATCCTTGGCAGTCGTAACGGGTAGTCAGAAGCCAGTAAGTCTGACACCAGTCTAACCAAGGGGTATCGGGTTGCCCGGGTAACTGGGTTGAGGAGGTCAGATAGGCAGTCGCTTCTTGTAAAGCACTGGTACTCAGCTGAATCCGGTTAGACTGGAAGCCGACCCCAACATGATTGGGAAAAGGCTCGGAGGATGGATGGCTGTTAGTACACTGTTGTCACTGATCGCATACAGGCGGACCATCGCCACCAACTCGTGTTCGTGTAGTTTTCCGTCATCTCGCACTTTGTACCTACACGTCGCGGAATTCAAAGCGCACGTACGCAGCAGCGGCGGCGACATCAAACACACTGCTTGCCGTCGGCGCTTGTTTGTTCCGGCTTCAAGGGCACGCGGGGAGCGGCGAGGCGAGTGTGTGGGAGTACTCGCACTGTGATTGGGTGAATTTGGGTAGGCTGGATGATCTACGATTTTTATTGAACGATCGTTGCGTATGCTTTGTGCATGTATCGTTTGCGTTTGTGTGAGTGCGCAGCGCGGTAGTAAGGCTAGTAACACACGCGCCGAATTAAAGTACGGCTGGGTTACACTGACGGATATACGTAAATAAGAAAAAAACATGAAAAAATTACCTACCCATTTTTTCGTTGATTTGGGTCGAGAATCATTAGCATATTTACGTCCTTGACTATGGCACGGATGCAAATCAACAGCTTGTATAGATAAGTGAGGTATGCGCTTGTTTCCAATTGTTGAAGGAAATAATAAACTGCAGTTTAATAGTTGGTTATTGCTGTTGTATGCAAATCTTACCTAATAGATATGTAATTTATAGTTTATTTATTTTTTACTAACAATAGCTGTTTAAGGAGTTTCGTTTTTAAGTACTAACATTATATGGATTTTGTCTGAAATAAATGCATTTATTATAATTAATTAGCTGGTACCAATTACTTATAGGTAAGGTATTTATTTTAAAGATTTTTTTTACTAAGACACATAATAAAATGCAGAACTTACGATGTACTAAAACACAATTCATATTCAATGACGGTGAAAGGGATATACAAAAATACGTACCATTTGAGCAAAGTCAAATCATTTATTTCATTTAGGCCTTCACAAGCACTTATGAACGTCTAAAAATATAAATAAGGTTGATTCTAGTTGCCCATTCCAAAGGTAGCTTCCTATGGAGAAGAACGGGCAAGAAACTCCATAGAGCAACAAACCACCTCTTTTCTTGGAAGCCATCTGAAAAAATTAAAATGATGTCTTTAAAAATTGGAATCTATACTAATACCTCCCTATGATAAAGAAGAAACATGTTTTGTTTTGTTTGGACCCTTAAGGCTTCGAAACAACTGAACCTTTTTCAAAAATCCTTTCACTGTTTGAAAGCTATACTCTTCCCAAGTAACACAGGCTATATTTTAGTAGTAGTTTCCATGGGTTTCGGGAGAAAACCCGGGGAAACGGCTAGTTTTTCGTCAGCTAAAACCAATGTATTTAACAAACGCCTGCTTAAATTAAATCCTCCTGAATAACAAAGGAAAGCCGCTTAGCTATGCATTTGAAGTGCAACAATAAACTTTCAGTATCAGACATAGGAACTCGTTAACAGCCATCCGACCAGTTCCCAGATAACTAACTCTGGCAGCTCGCCAGACAACTGTTACTTAGCTGAGGGTTAAACTTGGGGTATGTTACTAGTATGCACGATTGTACATTCTCAGTACCTACATTCATTCGTTAAAGAACCATTTGAATAGTAATAAGGAAGTCAAGACCAATTGCCTTCTAAGGCGGCTGATCTTGAAGGAGCCAGCTGCGCAGGACATTTTATAGTGCACAAGCATTTGCGCAGACACGGGTGTTCTCTCTAATACTTCTCTCTCATAGCCCGACGGGACATAACCGACATTTACAAGCTCTCTGTTGCACGGATGTATTAATCACCAACTTTTAGACTACTTTGTAAAACTTTCTAAAACCCTCAAAGCGATTTCGATCCGACTCGGGAATCGAACCCGATTCTACGTGCACTGCAGTCCTAACTTATCTAATACCTGGTACCGTATAGCAGTATCAAAATCTTTTTTCCATTCCAGCATCCGTATTATTTTATAAAAGGTCAGCGAATCAATTCATCATCTAACCTAATCTATAAACAGCAATTTGTACGTCGAAATGATGAAGTGGTCCCTTTGTGCGAACCGGATTGAACCAGAACAAATGTTTGAGCTGCCTACAGGTATTTACTCAGTCCAATGCAAGCGGTTTGTGTAATGCTCCTTACGATACATGAACGCCTGGTATCTTTGCTCCGTGTGAAATGTTTGGTATTGGTTTTCTGTTAGGGAAAAGCTATTTGTTTTGTATTGCTTGCGTTTGGGAGATCGGGGGAAATATAAAATAGGTACTTTTAAAAATACTGGTGCAACGAACGAATTTAAATAATAAAACTATGTGCACGAATCCAAAGCACTTGTCACTCGCTACAGTCACTACCAACTAGCTACTTACCACTTTTTGGATGGTATTAGACTGCCCGCATACTACAGATTAAACAGTCGACCGAGACTAGAGAATTTCTTACTGGCAATAAAGGGTTTAAAATGTACTGAACAGATTTACTTATATAACTACCTACCTGATATTTATAACTATTAACTTTAAGTACAATTCTGTCAATGGTGTGAGAAAAGTGGCATGACAGATCTTTTTTAGGGATGGCAAAAATCATCAAATGACTCCTTTCGCAGTGGGTTAGCAGCGTGAGGGAGTGTCAGACTCTTACTACACCCTTCATGTTCCTTTGTAGGTTGTGTATATACCACGGCCGGACGGTAACTCTTTCGAACAATCCCGCAACCCCAGTAAATGACAATGACCCGAGGTAAGTATGATATACCATATAACCATATCAATGGATATACCTGAATACAGCTCTCTCTATTCTTCACATACCTTCACAGATCCCTTTCAAGACGGATAGAGGCTAATATATTCACCGTTCCCAATCCTGCAAGGATGCTCAATGCAAATGTCTGACGAAACGCAAGTGCGTGCACAGACAGGCGGTATCCGGCCATATTTCAGCGGGACCTGCTGGTTGGTATAAAACGGCTGGTTACGGCAATGTCGACAACACTTCGTCTGAAGTAACAGCCACGATGAACACCTACATAGCTGTAAGTTGTTGTTTTGTTTTTTTTTGTGTTATAGTGTTTCTTATCTTAATTCATTTGTTTTGTCTTAATTTTATCTGGCACCATTTATCATAGGTAGATAGATAGATCATAATTGTTGTCCTGTCATAATCATACCTTTTTTAGGATTCCTCTTTCCATATTTCCTATTTCTGCATTCAGCTGTACCTGTAGGTACCTGTATTATGAAGCTGAAGAGTTTATGTACTTGCTTGTTTAAACGTGCAAATCTCAAGAACTACTCACTAAAGATTTCAAACCATTTCTAAATCAACATCATTTTATAATTAGGTTCCCTGGATCATTTAAAGGGTAAAGGGAAATGTCGAATTATCCTAGTGTTGAAACAAATTAAGTCAAGCGATTGGATATTGATTTTTAATGTTGATTTATTAATGTGTGTAATAATGAACACATATTCATTGAACTATACCACTTTTTATACACCTTGTGATATCGTGTTTATTTCAACGTAAGAATTGATTAAAGGGAACACTTGGTTAGATTATTGTGTAGAGAATATAGTGAAATTAATGTGTTTTTATGTAAACAGTTGGCTTGCCTTTTGGCCGTCGCTCATGGCAGCGCCATTGGCGGTTTGGGCGGATTGGGAGGATACGGTAAGATGAAATATCTTAATTATCACTAGATTTACTGTCAAATTCGTTCATCAGTTCTTACTGTTCTTATAATGAAAGCTCACAGATTCACCGAGCTGAACCTCTGGACTCAATCTGCATTTCAAAATTTAACGATTGCATACATTTTTCCAGGCCTAGGATATGGCTACGGAGCACCCATCCTGGCAGGACCCGCGATTTCCACTGCGAACCTAGTGAAAGCCGCTCCCATCCCCGTCATCAAAACCGCTATTGCCCCCGTTGTTACTGCCCCCATTGTGACTGCCCCCGTCCTCCGCACCGTCAGTGTTGCCGCCCCCATTAACGTCGGCTACGGGCTTGGAGGCCTAGGCCTTGGCGGGTACGGGCTTGGCGGTTGGGGAGGCCTTGGCGGTCATGGACTTGGCGGGTGGGGCGGCCTCGGCTGGGGCGGATGGGGCGTCGGAGGCAAGCACATCGGCTAAACCTCAGACGAAGTTAATCTCTGTCTTTAAAACTTAACTCTTCTTCAATTGGCTCTGCACAGTAATAAAGCATTCACTCTTTATGATGTTGTTTTATTCATTTGTTTTGTGTGCAATTAAAAAAGTGGGCGCTGTTATTTTAATTGCTATCATGAACAGGCGTTTTATTTAAATGGTTTTATGACTTAGCTCTCGTATACATAAGTTATTTGAATTGCCATTGTCATCAGTAGCTGTTAAATATTTGAGTGCTTGGCTTGGGCTTTTTTAAAGGACCGCCAGCCTTTACTGGACTGTTGCTATGTTATGACTACTGCTTATGCTTTACTGACATGGTCTTACACATACTTTTACTGCTAGTATCGTCACATCAGTATAAATCGAGGCATACTAATATTATATAAGTCGTGGTGGTTAGTGGGTACCAACCTCTCGAGTATGAGGGTGTGGGTTCGATTCCAGTTCAGGCAAGTACCAATGCATTTTTTCTAAGTTTGTATGTACATACTTTCTAAGTATAACTTTAACACCAATTGCTGATAAAAAAGGTGAAGGAAAACATCATGAGGAAACCTGGACTGTAATGACTGAAATCACCAATCCGCATTGAGCAAGCGTGGTGATCAATGCTCAAACCTTCTCCGTGTGAGAGGAGGCCTGTGCCCAGCAGAGGGACGATAAAAAGGCTGTAACAGTAACAGTACCTATACTAATATTAACGGTTTATTTTTGTGTTCACTTGAGCGTGTTCAACCGCAAATAAGGAACTACTGGTCTAAATTGTAAAAATCTGTAGGCTTCTTTTTATCCAAGTGCCTGATATAGTTCGGACGGCACTAGTTCTAGTGTCTCAAACTACCTAAGATCGAACAGACCTATCAAGGAAACGTACAATCAAACGATAAACTACTAAGTTCAAAGACTTTAACAATATTGCATTTCCCTCTATAACTTCTAATTCTACTTCAAATTGATTGCTAATTTAACTTGAATATCATTGTTAATTCCACGTCATAATGCCTCCAGTGTTTGGGAGGCAAACTATTAAAGTCTAGAGATGAAACTTGGCCGCTTGGCGGAAATTTGTTGAGAACTAAATATACTAATACTTGGGTTAAGTGTGCTGCAGAAATTAAGGCTTTGGAATAAAGGGGAGGAAAATTGTATTGCATTTTGTAAGTTTAAAATGTCAATTTAATATATTGTAGCGTCAAAAACAATGCAATACACATCTTTTTTATCCAGGTTCGGGATGTAGTAATTTTCTTGAGAAATAGGTAAAACTGCGGGCTAGTAATAAACATAAGAAAGTACTTGTTATACTATAAATAACTCAAGAATTTCTGAACCAATTTTACAGTCAATTAATACGGAAGTAGCTTAGAAGCGGGAGACGAACGCAGGATACTCGTTAGCTATCCTTGTACTAGACAAAGGTCCCCAGTGTACATCATGTCACATCTTCCCCCAATACTTGCAACACCAAAAATCCCTGGATTCACACTAGAAAAAAATGTAACAATCAGGTTGTTGATAACCACAGTGAGTAAGAACAAGTGCGTCCGAGTGTCGCGACTCACTCGCTAATGCAGTTATGCTCGTCTGAGTGTCGGCGCACGACGCCTCACCAGAACGACACGCAGAAGAGGAAGTAGGCAGTAAATTAGTAACTTAAAATACATATGAGCATCGTGTTTTTCTAAATAACAAAAAAAGATTTTAATCTGGTTTGTTTCATTGAGTATTTCTTTGGTAATTTTTTAAGTGGAACAACATATTATCCCCTAAAAGTTTCTATACAAAAATCCATTGTTTTATACTTAAAAAAAAGTGTAACAATCAGGTTGTTGATAACCCCGCTTTGTTAACAGCGAGTAAGAACAACTGCGTCCGAGTGTCGCGACCCACTCGCTAATGCAGTTATGCTCGTCTGAGTGTCGGCGCACGACGCCTCACCAGAACGACATGCAGAAGGGGGAGTAGGCAGAAAGTGTGTGAATAGATAACATTGGTTTTTTAAATATAATTTCAGGAAAAATACTTAATCTAAATAAATGTTTGAAAATTACAGTTTTTAAATAGCATAATCAATCGACCAAAAGTATCAAAATACGAAAGAAAGCTATTCATACTCTAAACATTTCTAGCATATGCTAAGCTTTGTCCACATATGTCCTTCTAAGTATAAAGTAAACTTTTCGCATGTTTACAAGGATCTAAAGATACCTATTCTTAATTTTATAAAAATAGGTACATGGAATATAAGGGACTAAGTTCAGATTTAGCCACACTTCACCACCAAGAAACCTCTTACCACAATCCTTCACCTTCATCCACATTTTACCCCAAACCTTGCAAAATTTAAAAAAGAGTATCAAGCACAACGTCATCAAAAAAGGTTCGTATCTACCCATCTATTCTTTGATCAGTCCATTACGCCTTCACGAATAGGATCGCAAGAGACCCTCCGTCAGCGTTAATTGAAAAAGCAATTAAAACCTCCCCCCCCCCCTCTTCACCCCCTCTCCCCGGGGTGCCAAACATCAGCAACTATCCGGCAGATATTCGCCAATCATATTCAGTCAGTTCAAATGAGATTCTACAAGTTAACCTTAAGATTGTGATGAAGAATTCCAATTGTAAGTTGAGTTTTGATTCAAGCGTTTTGAGCAATCTTTAGATAAATGTTTTTGTTTAAAAAGTATTCTTTTTAAACCGGTGCGAACTATATTATACCTATTATGGAATAATATACTCACGACGAAAAACAGCTTATCTAAAAAGTTATCTTGACCTACTCCATATTCAGGATTTTTAAATCATTTTAAAGCTTTAAATAAGTGTTGTAAAATTGTTTTGCAAAGTCCCACGTTGGGCGCCAACACCAAACGCCGAACTTCGTAATTTTTAATAACACAATAATTACCTATAATAATAATCACATTACTGTAATTGACCACAAAATTGAAATTAATAACAGTTTCGATATTGGATCAATTTAATCAGGCTATTAATAAGATATTTAGTAAAACATCATGTTTCCTCATGTAAGTTAGTATTACAAGCTATATATTTAATTATATTTGCAGTAGGTTGAAAACTAATTAATATTGCAACATGTTAATTAATAAACTGTTTACTTTGTTATTTGTAATTATCTTTATGTAAACTTGCTTGTGTTTCCAGCTTATTCGACGTAATTACATGCTAGCATTTGCTTTTGCATCATAATGTTATATATGTTGATTCTTGTCCTATCAATATTACCCATACATGCAAAACTTTGTAAAGATGTATGTTGGTATTTTTGTAACTCTTTCACGCTAAAACTATTGGATGGATTTTAAGGCTGGCAGCAATAAAATATATGTAAAAACATATTAAACGAGTGCTTGGGTGACGCAAAAAGGAAGCTTGTTATTTAATGAATGTCATCAACCGTATCATCATCCACAAATCAAACACGGAAACCATCATTCAAAAATCCGCAAAACCATTAAAAATCGCTAAAAAATATTTAAAATTGAAAGCAAAATTCACCTCGTAATCCATCAGGAACTCTCAAGTTTAAGGTGCGCGCGCCAATTGTCGGCAGTGACAAATTGCACCGGATTGCGATCGACACTGGCAGGTAAGTTAATTATAGCGGTTAGGTGCCCCAGATAATATCGGAAATTGGCAGGATCGGTAGATAAATGGACGATAAAATTTTGAATGTTATGATGTTTTTGTAAACTGAAGTGGGACATGTCTTGAGGATTTCGTCTTGTAGTGTAATTTGCTTTTGGTTTGTTTACAAAATGTCTAATTCCAGCTAAAGTACAGCTATGTGTTTATTTTCTCTTGATCTTAATACAATATTTTTATCTTTGATCACTATTACGATGGAACTGGTTGAAATGGTTTATATAGAATTTTATATAAATATGTCAAATAAAATATCGGGAAAGACACGTGATATAGAACTATTTTCTCCATTTTCAATCATAATAAGGAAAAATAATATCGTATCAAATAAATGACGTTTCTAGTCTACGCTATTTGGTAACCCTACTAACTAAAATAGCATGTACAGGTCCACAGTAGTGGCTGTGAATTTGTCACAACTTACTTTGTAACTTCATAACTGACATAGTAGTTAGCTGCAAAAGCGACGAAACTAGCCGTTTGAAGCGACAATCTTGTTTACTTTCACACTCCGTAATACTTACGTGGAAATACAATTTTGAACAAGTAAAATGTTGGTAAAATCTATGTTGCTTTGCGTGTTGTGTGTGATTTGTGTGTGATTATTGCATCATAAATGATGCAATAATCACACACAAATTAACACACACACCTGGATGTAATATCGCTAAACATTTTTACTGATTTAATACTTTTAACCACCAGTTACCAGTAAAAGTACCAGTTAAAGTTACAAAAAGTTACCTTCCTAGAAAAACTACCAAGTTGTGTTAAAACAACCACAAAATACCTCTAAAAACGAACTATTAAGCGTCTGTCTGAATATAAATCCAGACACTTAACTTAAAGAAATATAATCAAAGCATTTACTTTAGAAGAAATTAAGAAGCGTCACGCCCCAAAAACAGTGAGGTAGGCGTCAAGTCGCCTCGTGACGTCATAATGGGTAACATAAAACCAGAAGGACGATAATTGTGGTTCGCACCTTACTTTAAAATGTCATCGTTCATTCAATAATTAAAACAATCGACCGATGTCTGCTCCTTTTTTAAAATGTCGAAATAGTAAATGCAGATAAAAAGGTACCTAGGTACTTTTTTTTGGTTACATATTTGAGAAGTGACCAAAGTTTTTTGACCGTAGGTTAATGACCTATGGATCGTGAAAATATGCTGATAAAGGTTTTGTTTTTAACCAACTTCCTAAAAAGGAGGAGGTTCTTAATTCGGATATGTATTTTTATTGTAACTTATCAACTTGGATAATATCTGCACCCGCGTCCCGTTGGCGTTGGTACTATACTGCCCTTACCGAGGTATATTATAGCCATTATAGATATGTATGTTACGCGAGAAGAGTGAAGCTTTCCAACAGTGCTAGATTAAATCAGTTCAATACACATAATTAAACAAAATAATGTTTCCTCTTCATAACTATAGAATATATTAACTATAGAAGCACAGATAACGCCTCAAAAATACTTATCTACTAAACCAGAAAACGCTGTCACATGAAAAACTTTTTACTAAAATACTTTTTGAAGCAACCGTAGCGAACGTAAATAGGTGTTTAAAAATAAAACACGGAGCTTGCTATATGTACGTGGAGGTTCCTGAGGGACGCTTCCAACGGGAATTAAATGTTTTTTACTAGACGAGCAACTTTTGAGAAACTGTTGGGCCGATTAATAGTTGTTAGGTTTTGGGTTTTAAATTTTTTGTGTTATCGGTTTTTGATTTTGGTCCGTGTACTTACAGTAATTTTTATGAATTAGATTTATCATCTCTCAATTCAATCGATATTGGTATATTCTTTATACCATATTATAAAACGCGGTATCAAAATGAGAGTAATATAAATTAATATAAAGTCGTCATATATTATTCAAGAAACTTTGCAGAACATAACTAATTATCTTCTAATTGCTGAATATAAATAATATTGTATACTCTTATATATCTTAGTATACAGTTTTGTATCAATGTTTTAAAATAATTGTAGGTTACTGTGGCTCGTCTACACCGCGCCGACCCATTTCTTAATATCCTGCCAGGCTCGTGTGAAGTACTTTTCAAAGTTTCAAAACTCCAACATTTTGAAAGAGAAGGAAGTGGGTAATCAAAGGAAAAGCCTTTATGTGTCAATGGATTACCACCTTTCTGAAAAGAAAATTGAAAAAAAAAACATTTGAGGGTAATGTAATGTTAATTTTGTTTTTTTTTTTTTTTTTTTACCATAAGACTACTTTTTATCCAGACAGTCTTTCGTTAATTTTAAACTTTTTTATTTATTTAATGTTCCACAGTTACACAGTTTCTTATTATAACCATATACATCACTCTGTAAGGTTTACTATGTTATTTAACCTCGCGAGTAATGCATTTTCACTGTAATTGAAGGAACCAAGAAAATGATCCGATGATACCTTATAAAGTGAAAAAATGTTTCACTTTTAAGTAAGAAATCTAAAATCCTATAATCACAGATAAACAAAAATAACGCCAATACAATAGGCAAAGGTCAAAATCCATACAGCCTTTATATCCAAAATAACGCAACAATTTGAGGATATCGTCGAAAATCAAACGCGTTCGGTACGTGTTACTCATAGCAATAACACGAGCCGTCTGTTTGTTTATTTTACGAACATTTTCTATCTATATAAATATTATAAAGAGGAAAATTTTTATTTTTATTTGTAATGGATAAACTCAAAAACTACAGGACCGATTTTAAATATTCTTTCACTTTTGGAAACCTTCAATCTTCCCGAGTAACATAGGCTATATTTTATCCCGGTACAGGTAGTAAAATCCGCGGGAAAACGGTTAGTTTTACATATTGTCAACTCAACGTTTTGTCGTCTCAAAATATTGTTTTAATCGTCCACCGATCCGTGGATAGGCTGTATGTACATAATATTTCCTTTGCCATTTGGTTGTTGTTATCTGTGTAATTTTGTACGCCATCTTGTGTGGCGGTAAATTTAAATAGTTTTATTAAATATAAGTATATTCATTTATCTTCGATTTTACTTTCTCTCGTCTGGGGTAGATTTTTGTTCTATTATAATTGTGTTAAAGCCAGTTACTGATTCATACTCACCTAAAAATTACTTACCTAATTATTCAAATCGCAAATTGTGGTATCTTTCCGCACCAGTAGAACTTCCTCTTTGCCCGTAGATATGGCAAGTTCACCACGTAGGTAGAAGTTGAGCCGTTAATATTCCAACTCCATGGATTTATGGGGCCCCTCTAGGGGCCTATTTCCGGGAAGATTTTGGTTTTTTAATTTAGACAATGTTGTTGTTGGGAATTGATTGAAGTAAAAGTGAGGACTGGTTTTTTACATAATTATTACTAGCTGTTTCTTTCTCCTGTGCACCGAGCAAACTCTTTCCCTTACGAGGAATAAGAGAAGATTATACATATGTTTTTTATGTAAGTTGTAAATGTTCCAAGTATCATCAAAATACAGTAGTTTTCTCGTGAAAGAATAACATACGTACATTTGTCCTTTATCGCATAAAATGTTAGTTAGAGACTGTTTTGATTCCAGCTTGATTATCTGTCGGTTTTTCAAATACTTATACATATGTGATAATGGTAATTGCATATTTACTTACGTCTTCAGTTTTGAAAATCTGAACCTTTTACTTAAGCCCTATACTTTTCACCAGCCAACATTCATTTTCACCACTCCTTGTTAAATTGTTATCCATCAGCTTTACCTAAACAGTCTTTGTTATCTCTACACAAAAGCCTTGTATACTACCATATAAAGCTACCTATATATATATAATTCAGTCAGCTATTAAGTTTGTACGTCCCACGCAAGATGCGAGCGATCTAGATAATATTCCCCAGCGAGGCGAGGCGGGCCAATAACGTAGCGATTAAATTTTCATGCTAAATGTAATTTAGAAGGTTCTGTAGGGACTTTAACTAGTATGTAAGAGTGTGTTGGTGTGTTTCAAATGTAAGGGATTTTACGGATACCTACTTAATATGCAAAGTAATAAGTATTAATATAAGTAATAAAGCATTCATAGATTCGTTTTCAGCGCTACATTCCTTCTTAACATACCTCTGACGAATTGTCAGTACTGTAGAAACTAGAGCTTATTTAAAATTCAACTTTCAATAGTTTTTAAGTTTGTGAATCCCTTCTCTAGTAATCAGTTATATTTCATTCCTTATATACTTTATTGTGTACTCCCCTTGTGTACTTCCTTATATACTCCCGTTATGTAATCCTCTTATGCACTCCCCTTATGTACACCCCTTACGTACTCCCCTTATGTACTTCCTTATATACTCCCTTATTTTCTCTTATCTATCAACTTCCTTATGTACTCCCCTTATGAACTTATGTACTACCCTTATCTACTTCCTTGTATACTTTATAATGTATACCCGTTATGTAGTTCCTTATATACTTTATTATATACTCTCGTTATGTGAGAATACCCTCTCTCTTTATTCCCTCCGTTTACCTAGTAGTAGTAGTGTCCCTCTATCGGATTTCTGTAATCCAATTGACGTGAGAGATAGGCTGATTAACCTACTACCAATTAGGTACACATCTCTAAGCTTACATCTTCCTAGATTTGATTTGGATTCAATTAACATACGAACGTTAGTGGAACGATGTCTGAATGAGTAGGAAATAATAAACAAATTGAAATAAAAATAACAATAAATTATACTCAATGATATTTTACATGTTTAATGAATTTTATTTTAATCAAATAAATCAATAATTCCATGCACTCAAAATAACAAACACAACCTTTTTTTAGTTAAATTTTTATTGTCTTTGGTTATACAAAAACATTGATTAATTTTTAAAATAACTTACAAAAAACCACATTTATTTATTTCTTTATTAATAAATACATCGTGAATGACTAAACTTGTACATTGATAATAATAAATCCTAAATTTTAAATTGCAATATTTGATTTCGTTCGTCAAACACACTTTCTGTCATATCTTCCCACTCGAGAACGACAAAGGAGTATTTGGTCGGGTTTTAAAAACAACATGTCTTAAAGACAAAATAACACTTAAAACACTAAAAACAATAATTTATATTGCACTCTTGTTACATAAATAACATGAACGAACCAGTGAACTTTGAAATTGAAGCAGTTCGTGTATTAATTGAACATTTCGAATATTAATTGAACACACAATAATTGGATTCAGCTGCGGAATATTTTAACGGAATTTATAGCGATGTTTGTCATTTCACATTAAACTTGGTAATTAGTGTCATCTAACTGGAAACTGCAAATACTACTCGATAATTTCTATTATCATTAAAATAAGATGACAACAATTATACCTAAATACAATAACCATTGAGATTATAGTGCAGCAATCAGTGCGAAATTAGGTTGAAATCTAGTAAGAATGTGAAAAATAGGATTGATTTTCAATTTATTTTAAAATATTTTCACGTCAATCAAATCGGCCACTTTAAGCCCAACATAAAATTAGGATGTTACGATCCTTCCCTTTCAAAGGCCTGGCTCGTTAAATGATTAATTAATACAATCAAGAATATATTTCATAAAGGAAAAAAATATTTCCACCATTTCTCGGTAAACGGATCCAAATTATTTTCGTCATGAATTTTTCGAATATTTCCAAACTGTTCTAAATATCTTATTTCATGCAAAATCCCATCAAATATCTATCATACTTATTTGCTGAGTTTATTTTTCATTATATTTTATTTTACAACACTACAAATATTACATGACAATACTTTTTAATTAAATATTTCAGTTCGTTTTATTCCCTTGTCATTATTTTAATGATTTTACAAAATCGACATCTAAAAATGTTTTATAATAATTACTGGATTCGTTAAAATATACGTACGTATCTCAAATATTTTTGTACTCGATATATTTTTTTGAAATCATTCAAGTATGGTACGTTCTTTATAATGTAGCAAAGCGTCTCGATTTATTTGAGTTCCTTTTTTATTCATTTTAATGTTACAGGCAGCTATCGTCAACTGTTTTCAAATTATTTTTATAATAGAATTACCTATTCTTATTTGGCAGTTTATTTGGCTTATTATAAAAATAACTAAATAACGCCACCTCACACTTTCTATAACTCATCTTCTTTTTTGACAATATCTGAAAACATGAACGTTATAATTGCAACTTAATTTGTATTTGACTGCCTCGTTGGTCTAGCTGTCGCAAGTGCGGCTGCTGAGCACGAGGTCTCGGGTTCGATTCCCGATTCGGGCCGAAATCGCTTTGTGGGTTTTAGAAGACTTTCACATAGCAGCCCGGAGCCTGGAAGGTGGTGATTGATACACCCGTGCATCGGAGAGCACGTAAATGTCGGTCCTGCGCCTGATCTCTTTCCGGTCGTGTCGGATTGCCGTCCCATCGGGCTATGAGAGTTAAGGAATAGTGAGTGCACCTGTGTCTGCGCAAATGCTCGTGCACTATAATATGTCCTGCGCAGTTGGCTAATCTCCTTACATGAGAACAGCCGCCGTAGCCGATAATCGGCTAGGAGAACATCATCATCATCATCATCATCATCAATTTGTATATGATACTTTCAAAATATTTGAGATACGTAACAGCTTACAATTACAAAAAACTTGATGAATATTAAGATAAAATACGATTTACATGACATCCATTAAATAAATTAATCACAAAATAACATTTCCATATAATTTATTCACAGCGGGCAACCGACGTATGATTCCGGGAAAATAGCAAACGTACGTACTGTATATTTAATACTATTAATTTCACTAGCTATGTACTCGTTGCGCCAAATGATAATCGCAACATGAAAACTACGTCCGTCTGTCTACATACATTTAGCACAACTTGAGCTGTATTTTCTTACTGTAAACACTGACTCTATGGCACTCAGACGTCACTAACGCATTAAGGTCACGACTGATTTCACATTTATATATTTATTTTCACGACAAAAATTTGCACAATCTGAAATACAATATAGGCAAAAAATTTAGAATCTTGTAAGTCACTATCTATTAATGTTTCTTATTAAGGTATTGCCTCAATAATTTATTACTTATATTTTATGACGGGGTGTTATTTTTTAAACATGATTAAAAATAAGTGACAATTGCAAATAAGGTTCTAACTTATGTTTTGAGATATAAAAATTATTAACATCGAGATGTAGTACTAAATTGTCTAGTAATATACAAGAAGTCTTTAAGACTCTCCTATGATAGCTGAATATGCAATTATTAACACAACACGCTGCAAAACAATCACTACTTTAAAAAATTAGAGCGACATCATAAACATACATACTGACATTTCATAGATATATTTTTTATAGGAATATTTCTTATATCAATAAAAGAAAACTAAAATGATAATTAAATAAATAATGACTATTATTTGTATTCCAAATAATAAATATAACGTCAATTTTATATGGTGTCGCTCTATACAGAATGTATAGAAATAATAACGAGACCGAGTCTAAGGTTTTTTGTTGGAATGTATGGGCTATATAGCCCGGCTTTGTACTGTCAACTATCATTATGTACACAGGGCTTTAAATGAGATGCAATATTATAATTTTGAAGACATACTCGTAAATGTCAGTTCTGATTTTTTGAAATTCAACGATCGCCGAATAGAAGGTCAAAGAAACTGAGATGAAAAATTTTCAGAAGTATAATTATAAATCATTGAGGACCTATAGATGTCTAGCTACAAGAAACGTGAAATGTTCTTTCAGGAAAATTTTACTTGAATTTAATATTTCTAAAAGGGTTATTTTTAGGTAGGTACTCTATCTGAGATTTATATTTGTAATCAGTCCCCAAAATTATAATATTGCATCTTTCATGGAATGCCAAAAGTGTTAAACTACTAAATTACCTACAAAACAATTCGGACTAGGAATCTAATTCAAGGGACATCCACAAAAAATAAATTTAAACTAATTTTACTGTGCGCATTGACAATACTTTTTAGGAATTAGAATTACTACCTACCAAGTGATTACAAATACAATTTATTTATTTTTATAATTTTATTTAACTATACTTAAACAAATCAATGAACAGGATTTAATTATATTTCGGGATATAATAATATTATTTTAAAATCAGGCAAAAAATTCTCACTTGCAAGATAGAATACGTCAGGTAATTCTTATTGGCTAAACTTATTTCTATGCAATTCTACTCAGACTATTGGTCTATTTTGATGAATTTAAAAAAAACATGTAGGTAGGTATAGTTTAGTCAAATCAATGGAAAACAAAAAATAAGCAACATTGATACTTGATCAACTAATAATTTCTAAAATAAAAACACTTTTTTAGTTCAACTTGGTGACATAATACACAAAACTTAGAGGGAATAAAAAGAATCATTAAAATTAAAAATGGTACAATTCGGAATAAACAATAATTACACGTTTATTGAATAAACAGTTTTTATTAAATAAAACAGTTTCGGTCAATAGTCACTGGTTTGTTGAGTTGCATCACCAATTGTATTTGTAATTGTATTTGTAAGTCAGTTAGTCTTGTCAGCTTGAATGATAGAATTACGCATTCTTATGTATGTTTTGTAATGTATTGTACTAAACATGCAAATGTACATTTTGCACACCTAGATCTAGAGGGTTAAGTCAAAAAAACCCTTTTCAGAAACGACGAAGAACCGATTCCTTCTGATGTTGATGTTGAAAAATGCACCCTTTTTCACGCAGTTAGAACATATTTTAAATCTGTTCTGTTGGTCGACGGGTATTCGTTTAAGGATTTTGATGGTATGTGTTATTGAAAAAACTATTTTTTTAGTTAACCCTGTTTAGATCTAGGTATTCGAGTTCTTTTTATGCCCAAGTTCATCGACAACAGAAACGTCAGTTCTTTTAAAACGAGTCTTTACTATGAATTTCTAAGTTCAAGTTTCAAAATAAACAGTTGTTTTAATAAAACCGGACATTTATGTTGTTGGTGAAAATAGGCTTTAGCATGCTGTACTGTATATAACAAAAATATTTATTAAGATAGAAGTATGTTAGTGATGTCCTTTTTTTCGTATTTTGTGATCTTACAATTTTTTTTGTGGTAAAATAGTCGCACTTTAATTTATATTTTGGAGAGCTCAATATTACTAGGTAGATTTTAACTTAATTTTATATTGTGATCACTCTAGTTTTGGCACATTTTTGGCTGTCTCGTTTTTTAATTCAGTATCAAAAGTAATCTTCACCTATTTTTATACAGAATGCTGTCCTTGGAGATTCATGGAATATTTTATTTTTCACTGTTTTAAGAAAAATGCGTAATTCTCGTCAATTTTGTATAAAATTTGGTTTTATTCAAATCTAGGACTTAAATGTAAATTGCATTGATATATAATAGATTTTCTATTTCTACACATATATAATTAATAATTAGGTTAATAAAACCTCATTCACAACAAAGGAACGTTGTACAACACTCATAGATTTGATGTATATGTTACATTACCTTAATTACACACACATTAATTGTATAATACATATATATTCCTATTTATAGTAATACTGCCGATACAAATGTCATAGACTTAATATATCGAATGTTTTATTTACAATTACATTTTATATATTTTAAAATCCATACATATATTTAGAATTCAATGAATATATCCCATCTTTATCTACTTGACACATATTTAAATATAATTTACATATATGTAGTTAAACGTTGTCGGGTTAAGATTAGCGGTGAATTAAAATTGGATTATCATTTTAGCTCACTATTCGTTTCTCACAACATTATCACAATAGTGATAGTAATTACGACATTAAAAGGAATAATAGATTCCGCAATATCCATAAAATTTTCGTAGAAGAGTGAGGTAAAATAATATATACAGTTAGAAGGGCACGTCTGACAGATCGTTGTATGAATTTAATAGTTCGAGATATGGTGTATCTCCGGTCGATTTTATGAAGTCACAGAGACGAAGAAAAACAAGTCGTTTACAAGGTGTTACAACCCTATTGTGACCCGAAAGGAGGTCAGAACACTCATCATAGTAAACTGTGGACAGAACCCTGAAATTGCGCCAATGTTTTTCGCATTCAAAATTATAGGTACCATGTTCAAAGTAGTTTACTATAAGAAGTATACGAACCTATCGAAAATGAATAAGGTTGTAACACTATGTACTGAAATACAATTAAAATGGTCTTTTAAATCTTAAAATTATCATATAAACAGTTATCCTCACAAGAAATAGATTTGAGTATTGCTCAGAGTTTTCTATAATTATAAAAATTTACTTAAATTAAAACACATGAAAACACACACAATGAATATTTTGAAAAAAAGGCCCAGGACTCTCTCTTAATACTGTTTGACATAGATAAGTTGATATATTCTAATACAAAGTGCTACGAGCCACTCATTTAGAACTCTTTTTCATCTAAAACAAAAACAAGGAATTTTTAAAACAAATGACATTAGCTTTTAAGGTTGAAAACAAAAATAAGCAGAAAAAAAACATTTTCATATTTATTTCACTTGGAAAGATTCAAGATACGAAGCACTCGACGATAAATAAAGATAAAAATTTAATAAGAAACCTTCAAAAGATTGCAAATTAAATGATCCGAGATCTAAATTCGTCGATTTTAATCCTAAAAGCTCAAACTTTATCCAGAACACCGTAGAGAAATATCTGACTAGAGTTTACACGTTCAAAGCAAACCGATATGAAAGTACGAGATAAGCTTCCTTTAGCGTTCACGATAAATCGTACAATTTATTATTCGGACTCTACTCGAATAATCCGAATAATAATGGCGAGAATTTATTTCTCTATAGCATTATTCTTTGACTGGGGAAAGGGGGAATAAAAAGTAATACTAGGTCATTTTTAATTCTATTTTTATACCAAATTAATTTAAAAGGTTCAAAAGACATCTTTTAAAATATAACATATATTAAGAGTTGGGTTTACCTAAGGTACCCAAAATGGATCAAAAGTAATGTTAACTATATCTGCATGTTTTAGTTCAGATGCTGGCTGTTTTACGGAATAAAATACCAGGACAACATAAAACTGAGGAGTTCGCTATAGTACTGTAAAATCTCGTATTTCCAAATCAGTCCCCAGACTAGATTTATTGACAACTACCAGTTTAAGCTAGTTCAGCTCTGTGATCTAACACTAACCATTCTTAATATACTCTTGGCATTTAATATTTTTGCTCTTAATTTTCCGATTTTAAATTAAATCTTTCTCTTCTTCTTATAACAGGAGAAGATTCGGACGTTTTCTGTGCTTCCATTTAATTCCATTAAATCATTATTTCATTGGATAGCATTAAAATATTTTGACTTGGTTCACAATCTAGTAAAAAGAAATCTTTCGAATTAATTTAATTTAAATTTTTACTTTACTTGGAATAAATTCTCATGCTTTGCACATCACAAAAAACGTCCGAAATAAAATATTCTTAATGAATGCAAACTAAAATCAACACAAATGTATCTAAGTCTACAAATAATATACTATGTATGGACGGGACGGTCAACTCACTAATCGAAATTAAAATTCACAACTAATCGTTTCAATGGACAAAAATAAACTTTTACTTTCACACACTAAACATGGATTTTACCACTTTTTATTAGCAGTCCATTTTAGTTCTCATTTTAGGAAGGATTAGAAATTAAAGAGTTTTTAGTTGAAACGTGCCAATGCTCGTAACAGAAACTTGAAATATTTGGCACATATCCCCATTTTCTGAAAACGAAACTCCGTTCTCCAATTACCAGCATTGTTTTGCACGACAACAAACAAAACTTAAACGGTTACCAAAATTGGGCAATTAACATTTTGGCACCGTCGAGATAAATCATTCAAAGTACGAAGCTCATCACAATTCAATTGTACACTCCCCTAGTCATTGCTTCCCTATTCCTATTGTGCCACTTGCACGTCAGAATCCGCACGTACGTTCTTCTAAAGGTGGCGTTACAGAGGGCGTAGCACACAGGGTTAATCGTAGAATTTATGTAACAAAGAGCATAGAAGAAGGACCACAGCTCGTCAGGAATGCACTTAGTGCACGCCGTCAGTGGCTTTAGCAACACCAGTATGTTGTAAGGCGTCCAAGTGATTATAAACGACAGAAGGATGGCCGACAACGTTTTCGCCGCTTTCGTCTCCTGCTTTTTCTCTTGTGTTTTCTTTTTTGGTTTTGGCTGTTTAGTTATACCCTTCCCTGCCAACTGTTTTGGTATTATTTTGGCGTTTAAGGGGATTCTAACATCTTGTATATGTGACGTTCTTCTAGTCAACGCTTGATGTCCAGCGGGATGGAGGTTAAGTTCGGAATCCCCTCTGGTGGGTCGGAAATGTGTTCTCGTGTTAGAAGGTGGAGATTCCTCTGTGATCATTTTGATTGTTGGTCTTTCAGTATCAGCATCAGGTAGTCTAATAAGGATGGTGTACACTGAGTCTGCGGACGCAGATTTGGGTGCTGGTGAGGTAGTAGCGTTGATTCTGGTGTTAGGAGGTAGAGAGCGACTGTCGCGGGCTGCGGGGATGTTTGAGGGTGGCTCATAGGTTCGGCGGAGGGGGGAGGTACCTCCGTCACCCCCTGAACCGCTAGACCCACCACCACGAGACGCATATGGGTCCCTGATGACGTTTAGTGATGTGCATCTGAGAAAAAAAATACGCATGAAGATTCTGCATGGCATGATTTTATTCCCTACTTGAACCCCTCAATTAACCTTTACAAATCAAATCTGCTCTTTCAATTTGCTCTACAATCCTTTACTAATATCGGACTGTAGCCTTCCGACCTTAAGTTATTTATATAATAACATTAGAGGCATTACCTCTGGATGGCACGGAGGGTCGTGAGCTAGGCCCTCCTTGGGGAAAACCTCCATAATGTTATAGCACTGGCGGTTACAAATGACTGATATTAAGTTGTTGATTAGATATTATACGGGAACATTATATTGATGAGCTTCCGTAATGCGATGATCATAAATATATTAATGAAAATGTTTTAACCATCTTATAAATATATAAGAATTATTTCAGTAAAATATTTATTTCTCTCAAGAATAAGTAAATTATGTACTCAAATGCATGCACTCATACGCACGCATGTACTCATGTACATAACATGCATATGAGTACATTTTCCGACACTGCCACAGCCTTTTTATTTTAAATCACAGATACATAAATAGAGATGTTGTATGTAAATCTTACCTGGACACAGAACTCTGCAGCGGCGTCTCAACGGACACTGGGGTGGCGTACCCAGGGTCTGAAGGTTCCTCCTCAGGCTCTGTGTCCTCGACATCCTCTCTGCCGGAGTGCCACCAAGCGACGCACCACGCTCTCACTGCGGCCCAGCCGCGTTGTGGACGACGCGCGTTTGCTGCCTGTTGGGGAAGAATTATCAAAGTTTAAGTACACTAATATTGTAAAGAAAAAAGATTTTATTATTTGTTTCTTTGATAAAGTCTCCGAAGCTACTTGACCAATTCAAAAACCTATGTATGTTTTACAAATAATAAATACTTTGACTTTGACTTTGAAAAACAATTTCACTGTTGGAAAGCTACACTTTTCCCGAGTAACATAGACTATATTTGATCCGGGTTCGGGCCGAAGTTCCTTAGGAACGCGAATGAAACCACAGAAAAGCAGCTTGTAGTTTATATTATAAAAGTTTAGGGTATTTTTTGTATACCATGTGCCGTAGGAATAAGTGTAAGGAAAAGGAAGCTAATTTCGGTAGATGTCACTGTGACTCGATTTTGAATGATCCGTAATTGATTTTCTCTAAAATAAAAATCCTGTGTAAATAATTAAGAGCAAAGTCATGAAAACATTTCATAAATTAATATTTTACATATTTGTCTAGTGGTCAAACCTATTTGGGAAAACCGCATGTTAACGCTTCAAGCTACCGCAATTTGTTGAATAAATATTTTCGAATTCTATGTGCTAGCTATTTAAGTCACTTAAGAACAGCTTAAATAAAATATTTATATGTCGGAGACTGTCAATAGTACGAACACTAAACGTCACGCAAGCGCGCCCTCTAGCGGCGTTTCCGGTGAAACAACATTTTGGCGCGCTTGGCAGAGTGGTGGCGGTCAGCGTGGCGTCCGCGGAGCTCAGTCTTAGCTCAGTCTTGGTCGAAGCTTCGTCGAGTCTTCGTGGAGTTGTCGCGTTACTGCCTTTCGTTACGTGTAGTGTACCTGGTGTTATTGCCTAGCGTTGTAGTACCTAAACTTATGGTAAGTCTTGTGATTTTTGAATTGTAATGGTTTTTCTATGGTATGGTATGGTATGGTATGGTATTATGGTCTATGGTATGGTTCTTGTGGTATTTGAATGTTTTGTAATGGTTGGTATGTGTTGCTGGGGAGTTTGTTCCGCCACTTCTTCTCCCCACCTAGAACACGTAGGAAGTGGCGAAGGGCGGGCGTTTTGGGGGCTGTCTTTTGTTCTGACTAATTTGAATAAACGTTTGAGTTGTGAGTGTTTGAGTTTCTTTCAGTTATCTCTTTGCTTAAATATCCTAACTGATGTCGGACGATAGTGCCATCTTGATGACGCCTCCGACATCAGAAGTGGGATGCAATCCGAATGCCCACATGCGTTTCGAATTCGCCATGCGAAGATAAATTTCTACCCACTAACAAAAAAAAAAAAAAAAGAATGTAACGTCGATAATTTGAAATGGAGTTTGTGGTGGAAGATTTATTAAGAATTTCAGCGAAGGTACAAGTATGGTAACACGGTTATGGTAATGGTATTGTTTTCCATTGTTACATGTCAAGCTAGTTATTGAAGGTATGCTAGAAAATTAACCGAATTTGTCTTTTTTTCATGTTTCAACAATGACGGTCGTTATTGAACAATATGGCGACAAAATTACTGCGGAGCATCCCAGCTGCCAGGAGCCCAACGTGTCAACGTGTCGTGTGTTATCGTGAGTTCGGAGTATTGGTGCTTGTGCATCTCCGTGGCTTCACGTCCGCGAAAGCCCCGCTGTACTGCGCGCTATAGCGATGTGCGCATTGTCACGCACGTTGAGTGGAAACCCGGTGAGACCGATCCATTTTTGGTTTATTTTTGTGGTTATTTGTCATATGACATTTATAAACTTGAGAGGCAGTTTCAGTCTCGCTGATTAGTGTTGGTTATGAACTGCCTGGGTTCGAGGAGCATTCATTGCCACAAGCGTCCTTATAAAACTGCTGTTAGGTTTGTTTTGATCCGAATGTGTCCAGGAGCAGGAGCAGGAGCAACATAATGTTGACGTGACCTTCATGAATTGCATGGTTGGGAAAATCGTCAGTCAGTGAAATTAGATTTATGCCATGATAGTAATATTGTCATAGTTGTTATGAAAATGTTGTGATAAAATTAATCGATTTCCGATTTCTTTTGCATGTGATAATCCCGTGAGCCTCTCCTGCTTCGAGTGAAAGGAGTCTAGTCTGCTAGTTCGTCGCTGTGGTGTCCGCGAGCGCGACGCCTGGCTTCTACTGCGTGCCGGATTTCAGCCTGAACATACACAAGACGCTATGCACAGAGATGTTAAGAGACGCCTGAATGATAAACATGGTGAGATCAATCCAATTTTATTGTGGCTTGTCATTGTACATTGTACTGTTTGACTGACTCGTTGGCCTAGTGGTCGTAAGCGTGACTGCGTGTCTTGGGTTCGATCCCCGGGTCGCGACGAAATCGCTTTGTGGGTTTTAGAATTTGGTCTCAAACCATATAGTGCTTGATGGAGGCACTGTGTAGAATCGCGATATGTGTTGAGATGTTGATGTGTGATGGTAGGTTTTTTTAATTAATGAAATCGTAGATGATGAAAGCTAGGTTCACAGGGTTGTGTGTTGCGCTTTAATCACAGGGTTGATTGACTGTTAAGTTGGAAGTCACAGAGATGACTGCCGTTGAGCACTTGTCACAGGGATGGCTGAAGTGTGTATCTTATGTTTGGTCACAGGGATTACCTGGTTTATGTTTATTAACTAAAACTTCAAATTAGAATATTTCAGTTTTGCGACATTTGATTGAATTGTGCATCTTGACTATAGATTTTTGGTAAGGTGTTACGTTCACCTACTCAGTAATTTCATTGTGTTAATTTGTACTAATTTGTACCAGTGGTGGATACCGGGGTGACTTGGAAAAGACCCGTTGGCCTGTGTGATGGCATCGGGGTGACCAAGAAGAGACCCGTATACATCAGTGGTACAGTTGGTGTCATATCACTGTGGTTGTGGTCCCTAGGAGGCCAGAATGTGCTGAGGGCTCGGCTAAGGGACAACGGTCACGTGAAGCCTAGCGATTTAGTAATTTACAAGTTGAGTCTGATTAGCAATTCGATCTTTGATTACGTGCTTAGCTTTTAAGGTAGGTATCTAGTTTCTTCATTTGAATAGTGATTGCTATTCTTTAAATCTTTAACATGTGTGTAGGTCTTACTATCTTACGAAACGAGAAGGTTTGTTGCTGGCCCATATGTTGTCAATATTTGATGCCTAAGCACTTTCTTTTTCTGGCTTAACATATATCATCTAAGGTGAACCGAGCCTGGAGAACAGGACGAGGTCTACTAGTCAAGCGGCAGGCGAGGTGCGCTGCAGTTGCTGTTTGGAGCGTCATCCTGCCCCAGATTCGTCGTGGAGGCCGTATGAGTTGCGACAGGCCAGGACATCGCATGTCATCGCACAAGGTGAAAGCATTCTATTGCATTGAAAATGTTTAGATTGATCAGACGTATGCCAAGTGGTCAGGTACCAAATGAAGTTAATGAGGATGAGTCAAATTGTGAGATTTAATCTGTTCCAAGCTAGATACTCTAGTTGCAGACCGGGTCAAGTGTGACCGTATGTGTTGACCGCACCAGTAGTGTCATTGTAGCCGTAGTTCGTTGAAATCGGTATGTGCGCTCAGCCTCTGGGTAGTACACCGTGAGCCCGCGGTATTGCAATGAACACTGGCGGGGGTCGGGTCTAAAAGGTTAGACCGTAGAGTCATGGGAAGACTCGGTGATCCTGGTAGATGGATTGCATAACGTAGAGTCATGGGAAGACTCGGTGATCCTGGTAGATGGATTGCATAAGCATGAGTTGCTGGGCTAGCAGAGCCGTATAGGTCTAATTGGTGTGTGTGCTTGGATACAGATTACCTAAAAGTTTGTTGTGTTACGATACTTGCCTTTGTTACCTGATCAATTGGGTTTTACATGAACTGAACTGGTATTTGATTGATTTTTAGAAATAATATAGAGCCGGTACTCAATTCTATGTCTTTATGATGAAATGTAATTTTGTGTAGACTCGGCGTTCCTATGTGAGGTTCGCAGTAAAGAGTAAAGAGTAACTGGAGGTTACTGGGCTAAGTGTAGCCATGGTCACATGTTGTAGAGCTTAAATGTTTTGTTTTAATTTATCAATTTAGAGTTTATTGTCTCTTGTAAGAGGCAGTGATCAGTTTTACTTTGAAATTCCTAATTTTGATTCTGAATTATTGTAATGAAACGATTATTTTCTTTCTTTTCATTGATCATTTCCCAACTAAATGTAGAGTTTGTTTTGTTGCTTGTGAGAGAGTTTAGTACTCGGTTGCTCAGGGTATAGCTTTTGAGAACTAGTTGTCACCTAAATTGTTTGTTAAAGACCTAATTGAGGCCATTTGAAGTTTTTCTTCAATTTCCTTGAGAGAAGTAAGAGAGTAAAACGAAGATCGAGAGTTACTGTTGTGGTCAGGAGTGGCCGAGGCTGTATTGTGTATACTGTGCTGTGTTTGTGTTGTTGCAGATTAACACACGAGGACGTGTGTCCTGACAGAATGGCCGTGTCGGAGACTGTCAATAGTACGGACACTAAACGTCACGCAAGCGCGCCCTCTAGCGGCGTTTCCGGTGAAACAACATTTTGGCGCGCTTGGCAGAGTGGTGGCGGTCAGCGTGGCGTCCGCGGAGCTCAGTCTTAGCTCAGTCTTGGTCGAAGCTTCGTCGAGTCTTCGTGGAGTTGTCGCGTTACTGCCTTTCGTTACGTGTAGTGTACCTGGTGTTATTGCCTAGCGTTGTAGTACCTAAACTTATGGTAAGTCTTGTGATTTTTGAATTGTAATGGTTCTTCTATGGTATGGTATGGTATGGTATGGTATTATGGTCTATGGTATGGTTCTTGTGGTATTTGAATGTTTTGTAATGGTTGGTATGTGTTGCTGGGGAGTTTGTTCCGCCACTTCTTCTCCCCACCTAGAACACGTAGGAAGTGGCGAAGGGCGGGCGTTTTGGGGGCTGTCTTTTGTTCTGACTAATTTGAATAAACGTTTGAGTTGTGAGTGTTTGAGTTTCTTTCAGTTATCTCTTTGCTTAAATACCCTAACTGATGTCGGACGATAGTGCCATCTTGATGACGCCTCCGACATATATATACAGACCGAGCAACTAATTTGGACCCGAAAAAATGATAATTCCTGTAAGGAATTTTGGTACAAACAAAATTCATAGACTTCTAAAGAAAACATCCTGCCGGGTCATTGTTAAAAAGGTAGATTTCATTTCACGAATAACAAGACAAACTTTATTCAATTATTACATCACTAAAGAGAACTTCTGTGGAAATCTTTTGCAGTCCAAATGCATCCTAAATGACTGTAATTTAGTACTCCGTAGCTACTAGTTGGCAGACTATCGTTGAAGAGCAGTTATTATGCTCCTCTCGTCTCATAACACTGGTCCTCTTAAGTAATGCTGCTACCCTAGTACAATTTTGCAAGGCAGCCATTTTGAAAACAAGGAAATAAAGGAAAATTATCATATTTTTTCTTCAGAAATAACATCTTTTAATACAGTCTTTCGTATTGCTTAATGAGGTAGCTTCAAAGGAATTTTAAAATCGCTCTTCCGGATATTTTATTTTGTTCAATCGTTATTTTTTATTTGGGGTAAATAAATTGATTTTTTTATCAGACACGTGTGCATTTTCCTGGAAATAAATTTTATTGACAAAGGATTATTAGAAGTAGGATGCATCCATAATGAGATTTATGTTATCATTGATGTTTTAAAAATAATCCTTGAAGGCTGGACAAGACGTAACAAGCGGTCTTGTGTCTGTTCCAAGTAAGAAAAAGTCAAATTCGAATTCAACTATACTTTTTGGCTTAAAATATACATACCATTTAACCAAGCTTAGCTGTCACATTTGTAGCGGCTAGAGTCACTCACACACACTCACAAAACCACAATATACTAAATTGTAATGGCAAACATTCGATATGCATGTAAATTTTCTATCACCAAATAAATTGATGAAATAGCCAAACCCAAAATCGGTTACAATCGGTTTTGACGTCTCGTGCCAAATAGTCGCCCCTAGTGTTGCAGTTGGCACCTACCCAACATCATAAGCTTAGACCAACTTATATTTACCTTTTAATCAAGCTAAAATCAACCTTAGCACTTAAACATAAGGGTGGTAGTAACTGTATTCTATTTTATTTGGTTTTCGTTCCGGTTGCTGCATTAGTACAATAGGACCATTGTGATGCATAGGAATTTCTAACTGCATTCGTAGAAATCTATAGTACCTAATGTTAAATGGCATACATTATATAGCTTAATTCTGGGATACTATTTCATTTGCCTAGCCTTTTCTCATTTATGTTCGCATTGAGTACCAGTGTTTTACTTGAAACGACTGTCTGTCTGATCTCCTCAACCTAGTCGCCTGGGTAACCGTATACCCCCCGATAAGACTGGTTGTCAGAGTTTCTGTCTTTTCACTGCCTAAGATGTTCAAATAACCAATTTAACGTGTCTCCCGAAACACGGAGAAATTCTTCATGTAAAGATAGAAACCCTTTCACGGATCAATAGCACCAAGCATTGCTTAGGGTCCTTAACCTTAGGATCGATGAATCGATCGTCCCGTTTGGTTCTTACTTAGCCACCAACCCCTCGTGGAACTAATACTAGGAACTATTTAGAGTTTTAATCGTAGAAACGTTATGTTATCTCGGGAAAGCCGTTAAAGTCAGTACGGGTTAGACAGTAAATTACTAGTGGGTTGGCTATCTATCAGGTAGTGGTAAGTATATCTATAGCTTTGGTACTTAATTTAACTGACTTATTACTATCAGTTTAAGGTAAATGGATTTAGGAAGTAAGATCACTAGAACGCCCTAAACTATTTGTGTTGATAATTTGTTTACCCAATAAATAAGTACCTACCCGGATAGAATTTTTTTTTTGGTTGAGATAAATGGGAGAAAGGGTCTTTATTTCCAAGTGTAAATATGAATGCTTCTTTAGGACCCGAAACTCCCCACCAATTTTCAGCCAAACTGTTCAGCTGTTCTTGGGTTATAAAGACTTAACGCCTCTTTTTTTATTGACATAGGTAGATACTACTGACATAGGTACATACTACTGATCTAGACTAAAGACTAAACTACTATAGTGATAAACATAGAATAGAATTACAGAGTGAAAATAGGTACTGTCGGCGTTAGCTTCCGAATCACATATATTCAGTTTTACAGCTAGCTTCCGACTACACCGTCAGACAGCCGTAATTGTGTATAATTAAACTGTTTCATTTAGAAATTTAATATCTAAACTGTATGACGCGAAATGTGTGCAGAATTACATCATTGGTTAACTCTATTACTTTACTGGTAAATGATGGTTTAATTTGAATGGCCAATAATTAGGATATTTATTTTTGGAATAGACAGTCCTATACTGAATTGTATTAGTAGTATTATGTACATCCCGGCAGCCAAAGAATTTTGAAAATCAACCGTATTGAATTTGAAATTTTGAAAAAAAAAACCTGTATAATGTTGTATAGGTTATCAATAAATATTGTGTTAAAAACTGAAATATTACTTTTATAGCAGTCTGTCTACAATTAATTCCAGCAACATTTTCCTCAGTGAGAAAACAATTAGTAAAACCCCTAGCAAACTCTACGGGAAACTTCATGTTTTCTTAATGAACCCGTTACTAGTCACTTTAAGGCGTTAATCTTTTTGATAAAGGACTTGATAAAAATGGTAAAATCTATACAAATCTTTCTATGTATATCTTTTTCTATCTCATTGTGTTCAGTCATTCTACAAACAACAAAAAAAATGTCTTGGAATACTCAAAACCACAAAAAAATTTGAGAATCTTTACATGGATTTTATAAGCCACGACCCATTACACACTCAAAAATTCAACAAAACTTAAAAGTAAAATGTATCACGTATGTATTTCCATTCAAAGTCGGAGTTTTCATTTAAAATGCAGTAGCGTTCACGCCGGTAATTTGACCGAGCAACTTCTGACACCCGCTATCTCTTCGGCTGCCTGCTAGCCTAGTACAATTCAATTTATTCAGCGCAGATTCCGTTTTATACACGTCCTATTATTTTAGTTTCAAATCTTCATTGTATGAAATGTTCTGCTTATTCAGTTTTATGCTTTCCTGATGTTTTGGTGAAGATTGTTTTATTTGAGAAGAGGTTGATGGGTTTTGTTTGTATGAGTAAATAGAATTTGATTCGTGTAGTATGAATTAATAAGCTATTTTGATGTGTAGGTTTTAGGTATTTTTTTATGAGCACACTTCGTTTTTCTGCCTGACCAGTTTATGTGTGTTTGGCTGTGCCCACTTGCCAAATAAGCATTTATACAAAAAATACATATGTATATCTTGCACTAACCATACCCGGACAAAATAAAGCCTTGTTGCTTGGGGATAGTGTAGCTTCTCAACGGAGAAATATTGTTTTAAATGAGTTGACTAGTAGTATACATAGATTCCTCACCTGGTTATCTCTCCACCTCTGGTCGTGGAGTGCGCCTCGCACGTGATACACGGAATCCGCATCACCAGACTCGGACCTCGTGCGCCCGTCCACTTCTCTCGTCTCGTCACTGGTAACAAATAACATAGATATAAGCATGACATTTGCATTGACTGACTAGAATGTTTGTGTTCGAATTTCAAACTTTGCAAAAAACATAGGTAGTCTTTTTACTTGTGGATTATGAATACATACTTCTTGGTGTTCGAATTCCAGATTCAAAACAGAATTTTAATTCTAAGTTTAAAATAATTACTTATTACATTAAAACAAAGGTAACGTAAGCAGTAGTATAGAGGTTACACGGATAATAGTAATCTACTCATCCCGATTAGTATAAGTATGGAAATAATCTCACAAACCTAATACTAATATCTAGTTCTAAAAGGAAGTAACTCCCACTACTAAATTCCGTGTAACAAACGACTCTATTACCAAGCCCATAACAATCATATCCCATTACATTTTTTATAAGACAATTTAGTGTTCCTAGTATATATATTATGTTGTAACTACAATAATAATGGGTTATGAAGGAAATGTTATGTTATTTAATGGTGTATGTGGTTAATCAAATGCTCATGAGTGTGCTATGAGAGGTTATTCCTGGCACTAGGCCAATGCAACGGGTTAGCCCGCATTTAGTGTGGCTGTGGCATAAGTTATAAAGATATTTCTTTTCTTGTACCGTTAATGTGGAAAGAGTTATGTGTAGCTGTTCTTATTTTGGGGTTTAAATAACTTAGGGCCGAGTTTTCAGTCATCAGTTAACTTGTATCTGAGGAATAAATTTAACATTTTGACATATTTTCTTTAAAGCTTTCAAACCGTCAAACATATTCTTCAGATATGAATTACATATCTGCATATCTAGCGATTGAAAACACAGCCCTCAAAGAAATGAAACTGGTTTTGAAACAAAATATTTTATAATAGGCCTCAACTCATGAAATGAATTATTTCAGCAAAATGAACTATTGCCATCTTTGCTAAAATAACACCGCAAACACAATGGGTATAAACTAGTGCGAGATAGGAATGATAGAATTCATCGGTAGACATTTATATAAAAAAATAACATCATAAAACAAAGTTCTATTTGTTACCCTCGTGTATAACAATAAAAATAGGAAGAAAACTATGGTTTCCTGGTAAAAATGTAACGGTAACAGTAATAAAATTCATCTTTCATTTCCGTATTTTTATGACTCTGATAGGAACGCCCTATAGAAGGGGTGACTGACTTACCAAGGATTATCGGCTTGCCCAGGTATGTACTTGGGCAATAAGATAGCTCTTAGTAATACAGGTTGTCAGTCGATTTGGCTTCTGACTACCCGTCATTAGCCTTTTCTTAACTATGCAGCTTAGCAGCAGTGCTTTACAAGGAGCGTCGACCTATCTGACCTCGTCAACCAGCTATCCAACCTGGGTTGGTAAGACACGTTGTCAGACTTTCTGGCTTCTGACTATCCTTACGACCGGCAAAAATGTTCAATTGACAGCTGGGTCCTGCAGTTTATCGAGCAGTTTATAAGACCTCGCAATGACAAGATGGCCACCCCATCCACGGACTGACTTCACCGTTGCTTAATCTTACCATCAATGGACCCGTGCGGCCGATATTTACTCACGACTTCACGGGCTGCACTCAAAATAAGTTTACGTTATTTTGTACGCTACCTAGTGCAGATTGGTCCACAGTGCAAGTTTCATTTGTCTGTGACACTTGACTAGTTATTTACAGTTTGGAACGCCACTAAAACTGTCGCGGCCATTTAATTGAGTTGGGCCAATTGGATTTTGTATTGCACCCAATGTGCGGTCGAGTTGTCTGTGTTGGTAATTCGGCTTTTAGTATGTTTTTATGGGTTAATTAGATTTTTTTGTTGTGTTTTGATAAGATTACTAGCTTTTCTCCACGGTTCCAATTGCAATCAAAGGGTAGATACCACTTCCATTAAAAAAATAGTAATATAATTAATGTGAAAAAAATTATGTCTGTCTGTCGGTCATGCTTTAGGGCCTTATCATACTAGCGGATTGCAAGCGTCTCCAAAGCGGAGCGGGCGAATAGCGAATGCGACGCGAACACGCTGCGGTTGCTCAGCGAAGACGTCGAGGACATACGGCAAATTCGCAACGTTTTCGTCGCGTGTTTGTAGCAAAGTAACGACGTACAATACACTCAGTAACAAAATGGATTCAAACAATAATCGAATGGAAGAGAGCGACTACTTTGTGTTTTCTTGCAAATGAATAAAACACTGCTTTTCGCGACGAATTTGTTGCGCGTCCGCAATGAATTCGCTGCGCATGCGCGGCGTGTTCGTTGCGCGCCCGTAACGTATTCGTTGCGCGTCCGTTCCGCTTTGAAGACGCTGGCAAACCGCTAGTATGATAAGGCCCTTAATGCTGAAACTGATTTAAATGAAAGTTAAAAAGTAGTGTCATAAATGCTTAGAAAGAACATACTACTTTTTGTAACAGTGCGGGAAATATTTTTCACAGGATGAATGTGTAACCGTGGGGAAGAGATAGTAAGAACATATTAGACGTCGTATGGTGTAGGGCAAAAAAATGACATCTCTTTTTTTAATCTGGTTCAATCCAAACTATATTACTATCCAATGTGTAAGAGACATAAGCATACGCGAGTTGTGATTAAGGACCTTCACACACGCAGTCGTGGCGTAAGCATATCGTGTGTGTCAGACACTATCACGTCTACATCGCATCAGCACTTCGGTACTTCTGTATGCTTACACAACACTTAGGTATTATGACAAAGATGAGATATTACACACTCTGCATATGCCGAACAAACATGAAGACATAGTACCTACTAAGTGATCCGCCTGTAATATGTACATTACATTGATTTGTTAGAATCCCATGTTAGATGCAGTCAGATTTGAGAAAACTCTGACACTAGGGCTTGTTGATAAGAAGAAGAATTGATTTGATTACAAGTGACATATGTATGTACCCATATGATAGGTATTGTAGAACACTTAGAAACCTTTTAGTCTATATTCGTTGTTTGGTCCCTGGCTGAACTACCATTTAAATATGTTAGAAATAGAATAGGTTTTTATATTGAAGTTGTCACTTCTCTGCCATCAGTCAATAAACGTAAAATTAAAGTTCCTATTTAATGTTTTCATTGAAATATCCTGAAGATCCCCGGTCCCTAGCGCGCCACGCGCTACAGTATATGTATAAGATATCATGAGGATAGGATTACATCGTTTAGTTGTTATAGTAAAGTTTATTCAAGGATCTAAGAATGTAATAGTATGATTGTAGTTTACAGAGGATGCTCTTTTGAAACGCCCACAATCTATACATATAATAAAATGATAGGAAAGTCAAAACTGTACATTGAATATTTTTTAAAAAGAATACTTGGGGGGTGATCTATTATCGATTCTGAACCCAAATATATAGTTTTTAGAATTTTTGTCTGTTTGTCTGTTTGTCTGTTTGTCTGTATGTTTGGTCTCACTGAACTCGAAAAGTACTGCATAGATTTAAATCAAATTTTGCATGAATATTACCTGGGAGCCTGTTCAACATATAGGATATATATTATCACGCTATCACCTACGGGGGATGAGCAATGAACGATAATTTCTGTTAACGTTTCTGCAACAGCGGGTGCAATAATGACACATATTTGAATGTTGAACTTTGTAAGTTTATCGGCCTATTATCTATCTTTACATAGAAAATAACGCTTTTATAAGTAACTTGAGCAAAAAACTGAATTTAAAGAAATGATATCCTAAAATTATAGATGAAGAAAATCATGCAGAAACAGATGTGCCATAAAACTGGTAGTAGGTAAAATATCAATGAAAACAGACTTCACTTTGTCATGGTATGTTCTTACTTTCAAGAAAAAAATATATGACAACTTGTGTATTTTGCTACTGTAAAAACACTACAAGAAATATCAGCGCATCATCAGGGACATTTTTATAATTCTTTCACCATTAGAAAGCTACATTATCTACGAGTAACATAGGGTATATTTTATCCCGGTGCGGGCAGTAGTTCCCATGGGAAGCGGTACCCACGTCCCGAAGAAATTATGAACTTCCCCACATTCTTAAAAAGTCTACATATGTTGTTCTGACATAATATAAGCTATACCTCTCATAAACATGAATATCCATTCATCTCATCCAATAACAAACATGCATCACACTGAAAGTGCATTGCGAGTCTAAGATTTTATTATTATAAAAAAAACATTGTAATTAATATTCAAACATCCTTAAAAATAAGTTCCTGGTTTTAATATATTACATTATTTTGAATTCACTTACATATAAATAGAAGGTCCTTATTAATATACTTTTTGAGTAATAAAGAATGTAGGCAAAATATGACCGAAAACATTGTGTCACTTCTAAAATTAACATCAATGGGAATAACTAACTACCTGTCACAATACGTCAACAAGATGTCAACAGAAGACAAGAGTTCGTTCGTTCTGAAAACGTACAAATTACGCGTCGCAGGCCAGAGACATACTTGCTTTCAACTCCTGATCACAAATCATCGAGCTAAGAATTATATCACAAATACACCGTTTACAATTACGAACAGTCACAGTCAGACCCACGGACTGAGTCAAAAAAAACATCTTTTATATAGCTACGTTTATATCATTTATATTATTCAGTTACTAAGACAGAATTACTATCAAACGTGTTTTTGCTAAATGTTCTATTAGTTTTTGCAAACATACATTCCCAACTCTGATCTCATGGAGGTGGCGCCCGGATCTCACCACTGTGCGGACTGTGCGACCTATCGCACCCGGCCCCGGTTTAAACCATGATCTGGAGCGAGAAGAAATGGGATGACAAAGAATGAGGCGGCGGAGCGACTGAAAATTCCCAACTCTCATTCCAGCCACTGCGGTAAGACACCACGAAAGCCGGATGTCGAGAGACGACTCCCGGCCACCGTAGGCGTGAGCGATTAGTTTTGAGTGGGTCATCGACCTTCCGGCTTCTGGGAGACCCGTTATTTCACGCGCCCCTCGAGGAGATTCAGCAAACCCCTGTGAGGCCCACTAGGGCCAAAGCCTGACACTCCCTCACACTGCTCAAACTGATGGCTGAGAATTACGTAACTTTCCAGGATGCCATGCAACGTGTTTCAAATGCCCAGACCTTTGGGAGCTTGGTAATCCTTTTCTCCACCTTAACTTGAGTTTTGTGGTACATGAACAAATTAGAATAGTAATGAATTAGGTCATCATCATCACGTATTTACCAACTCTTAATGTTCATCATGCACACCCGCTTCTCTAACTTTATTGAAGGATCACTAAAATTGTTTCAGTTAGTTTAACTACGCTACTATAGCCCGTTGTCAAACCTTTTAATATCAATTCTGTAGAAGTGTGAATATCGAATGTGTAGTATATCGAATTTCCGTTTGTGCATTGCACAAAAACCATCGTTATGATTTTCGAGAAGTCAAAAGAGTCGGCTGGCTAAGAATTATATTCATCGTTGGTTAATTGAATACATTTTCAGAAACCACAATAGCAGTAGGAATCAAAGCGAATGATCGCTTCATAGAGCTCTGATTTTCTCGAGGCGATCAAGTCAGTTCATATTCATATTCATATTTATTTGCATACCATAAAGTTATAAAGATGTTACAAGGGGCTTAAAGCTAGGTACATATTATGGACCCTGTTAGGGCACAGCAAAAGAAGGCTAGAAAGTCTAATTACAGTAGTAGATGCAATAGTAGATTAGGAAAACACAAGTTATTCATTCGACTATCTTTTTATCGTCAAGGTATTCTTTGACGCTATAGTAGCATTTGCTTAGGAGAAGTTTTTTCAATTTGTTTGCAAATATATGTGTCTTTTTTTTTCTTCTGGTTCTGGTCTGTTCGCTCATCAGATCTTTGAAAGCGGTTCGATGATAATATACTGTTGTCCTGTTTACCTACGTGTGACACATAATATGGTATTTAAACGTCCTCCGCAAGAGAGCGAACGTTTGTGCTATTTATAAAGACGAAATTTTACCGTTGTGCAGTAGTGACGCACAGTATACACAGCACTTATGTTTCTTCTGATCTGCTGGCTCCACCAAGAAATGACAAATTGCGAGCGTACATTTTGAAAATCTTGGAAGAACTGCAGGCTTCAAGTGCCAACACACGAATTGGACTTACTCTCTCGGACGTATACTTTACCTGATCGTGAACTAATGCAAACATTTCGGTGGAATTCCAACATAACATAGTGAGTGAGTGCACAGAAAATCCCCAAAATACAAGTAGTGAAACTATGCGCTTGCCTGATGACTCAGTCATCAACCACCCAGCTATTCCTCAATTGTGTGGGTGTTGGCTTCCAGTCAAACCGAATCTTTTTGAGTACCAATGTTTACTTGGAGTGCCTATCTGATCTCTTCAACCCAGTGAACTAGACACCGCGTTATCCGTGGTAAGTAAAACTGTTTGACAGACTTTCTGGCTCCTGATTTGTCGCAGCTGCTGCAGAAAATGTACAAATGACAACTTTGTCAGACCTTTGTTTTATGTGAGAATTACGTAATAATTTTCCAAAACCTTGATTGATCAACCCGTGCTGCTGCTAAGTGGTAATCCTAATTATATTGTTATGTAAAAGAATACACCTACGCTACGGCATAAGTAGTATTTTGACAATTCCAAATTGCCCACGCAGACGAAGTCGCGGGCAACAGCTAGTCAATGTCAATAAAGTTAAAACAACGGTGTTCCGTAGATACATTTGCCTCTAGAAAGAGTTACTGTATTTACCAGGATAATACATGTCTAGAATTTTCTATCTAACGTTATTCTAATGCGTAATTAACTCAGTACCACCCTGAAAGCTAGACGTACTTTTTATCTAAATACAATGAGATAATAGCGTTTCAGCAATTCGTAATAGTCATAGTACAATAACACAGTAGGTAGTGTGCGGGGGCTCTAAAGCGAAAAAAAAGAAAAGGCTTATCACTTCCATAGAACCTTTCTCACAAAAACAAAAAACTAAAGCCTTAGAGGCAAAAAACTTACAACTTTCAACCAAGAATAGGACTAGCCTCTCTCTCTCTTTCTCTCTCTGAAATAATTATTAATTTAACACCATTGAAGATATAATCCGCAGCTTATGAGAGGTGAAACTTCGACGGTCATATTGTTTAATTTAACCCTAGTAAATAATAAATCTATTATTCTGTGACAGCAACATAACACCAACAATGTTGAACAATAACCCACTAAAAGACCAAACGGGTCACCAAACTTGAGACTTCAACAATACAACACAAAACAATGGAAAACAAAGATGCAAAAAACATTTAGATGAATCGTCTTATCCGAAAAACGATTTCAGTCTCACTGAAAAACAGAGCCAATGCAATCCAAAACAGGATAAACGCCATCACAGTTGCACGCCAAAATATTTTTAAGCACCTTACCAATACGAATGTAAATCGCTTGTATATCGAGAAATAAACAGATCTCGCGAAATAGGAGCTTCGTAATAAGTACTCTCGCGGATTCATCTCGAAAGGCACGATCCGAAACGTTAACACTACACGAAAAGCTCCAAGCGATTATGAATCTTCCCTCGTTAACTGTAAGTTGATATTTGATTGTTGAGAGTACAACCGGGATTGTTTTATTTTGTAAAAGGTAGTAAGTGGTACTTCGTGCTGTAGGATTTTTAGGTCTTTTGTTGGTGAATACAATTGGAATTGCTTTAGCGGGGTAGTTAATGTTAACTTATTGAGAAAGAAAGCGCCGTCATAAATAGTGTACGGTAGGAGCTTGTACATTTTCCGGAGGGCTGTTCCCTCCCCCCGCCCGGGTTGGGGTAACATGTGGCAGCCGGGCCCGGATAATGGGCGCGGTGCCCGTCACCCGGATAAATTGATAAAGTTGACGTGCGTTAACCTAATTCGTTGTTTAAGATTTTTCTCGAGTGCCATATTATGTTGTTACGGAAACTTATTAAGTGGGTAATGCATTGCTTTCGTCATGGTAGTGCTTTCATATAAATAATGGTATAATCTATTTATATTGTGAGTTATGGACCTAATGAATCTTATGTTTATATGGCAGAAAATTTTACTAAAAATTCTTTTTGAAGTTTATACAAGTCTAAAACCTCACCTCTATTTACTTGTCCCAACCTCATTTCACCATGTCAAAAGAACAATAAAACCCTATTTCTTCTTTGAAAACATATCTCCTTTAGAACGCGAAGGTCAAACGGTAATTGCTTCTATGAAACTGAACCTCAACCATTAGGATAGAGCCTTTTGTAGTATCGCGAGATTCTTATTTCAAATCCATGATAGCTATTTTGAAAAAGGATTATAAAGCTTTTTTTTATTGGTCTTGTGAAGATAGAAATCTGACTACCAGACTTATCAAGGGGTATCGTGTTGCTAAAGTGACTGGGTTGAGGAGGTCAAACAGGCAGTCGCTCTATGTAAAATACTATTACTAAACAAAAATATATCGATATTTGCAAATACACATCATCATCATCCTCCGAGCTTTTTCCCAACTATGTTGGGGTCGGCTTCCAGTCTCCAGTCCAGTCCAGTCAAGCCAGTAAGTCTGAACTTACTGGCTTCTGACTACCCGTAACGACTGCCAAGGATGTTCAATGACAGCCGGGACCTACAGTTTAACGTGCCATCCGAAACATAGTCATTGGTGTCTAAGATATACTTAGAAAGTACATACAAACTTAGAAAAGTTGCATTGCTACTTGCCTGACCTGGAATCGAACCCGCGCCCTCATACTCGAGAGGTTGGTTCTTTGCCCACTAGGCCACCACGACTTTTTACAAATACACATGTGGCGATAAATAAATCAACATTTTTCAATACAATAAAATTTTCAATAAATACAAGTCCCGGGAATTCTACAAACCACAGAATTTCTCTGTTTGTAAAATCTTAGCTATAAAAAGATTACATTGTATCCAGTAAATTAAGTTTTATATAAAACTAGACTGGAATGCATTGCTCATATAAACTTGCATGGCTTTACTGTTATTTATTTATGTAGTGCGTCCAAAAGTACCTACTTCCTGAAACCGGGTAAATACATAGTAACCCATGTCCTTTTTCAGGCTTTAGACTATCTGTTTATCTTTCTATCGGTCCCGAATTTTTTGCGTGAAAGACTGTGATAAAATTTTGATTCTTTAGAAAACTAAACAAGTAAGAGAATGACTGCTCAAGTACATAGCAGACGCAACAGTAAGTTGAAAGTTCCATATAAAGAAAATCTTACAAACCTCACTAAACTGAAACGCAGGTGTCAAATAACGTAAAGAAAAATCTTTCAGCACAAATAAATATGACGTAAAAATAGAAAAAAACAGAGCGAAATAGTATATCGTAAAACCAACACGTTGTACTAGGCGCGCAGACATAAAAGGAGTTTCCTTTCTGCATACAAAGTTCTAACAATCGAAACGCAACACAATGATACATGTCTCTCCCTTACAGTCGTTAGACACGGGTATAATGCTGTCTCGCTCACTGACACGTCCTTCCTGAGACTATAATGGACATCGCGAGGGACGGTAGAACTGATAGTATCGGATCTGAGGGTTGTCAGAGAATGTCTCTGCTTTGTGAATAGGTTCGCTGTCAATGAATAATATATCTTCATCACAGTGTTTAGCCAACACGAGATATCATATGAAAGGAATTGATGTTGAAAGTGTCACTAAGCGACGAACAATAGTGGAAGATGAACGCGAAAGAGATAGCCCACATTCATGTTCCAAAATTATTGACGGGAATAAAAATTCCATCTAAATCACTTCCATTAATATATTTAGTGATAAATACTCAATAAATTGACCAATAAAATAAGTTTACGGCTTCATTTTCATATTCAGGCAACAAAGCATTTGTTATTGGAAAAATATGGGATTTAATATTCATAAGATCTGAGTGGGTATTGCAATATAAATTATACATATTGCCAATTCGAGATTGCAATTTTAATGAGCGATTACAGAAAGTGTTTATTTGAAAGTAGTACAAGATAATTTAAATCCTTATCTAATATTTAAACAAGGTTAAGTGGGATTTTATTAACCTAACTAGCTGTTGCCCGCGACTTCGTCTGCGTGGGCAATTTGGAATTGTCAAAATACTACTTATAGGTGGGGTAGGTGTATTCATTTACATAACAATATAATTAGGATTACCACTTAGCAGCAGCACGGGTTGATCAATCAAGGTGGTGTCGACGGTGTGTGACTATTTATCTAAACAAAAGAAGTAAAGTTTGTGACGTTGAGGAAATCTCTGGATCTAGTCAACCGATTTGGAAAATTATTACGTAATTCTCACATAAAACAAAGGTCTGACAAAGTTGTCATTTGTACATTTTCTGCAGCAGCTGCGACAAATCAGGAGCCAGAAAGTCTGTCAAACAGTTTTACTTACCACGGATAACGCGGTGTCTAGTTCACTGGGTTGAAGAGATCAGATAGGCACTCCAAGTAAACATTGGTACTCAAAAAGATTCGGTTTGACTGGAAGCCAACACCCACACAATTGAGGAATAGCTGGGTGGTTGATGACTGAGTCATCAGGCAAGCGCATAGTTTCACTACTTGTATTTTGGGGATTTTCTGTGCACTCACTCACTATGTTATGTTGGAATTCCACCGAAATGTTTGCATTAGTTCACGATCAGGTAAAGTATACGTCCGAGAGAGTAAGTCCAATTCGTGTGTTGGCACTTGAAGCCTGCAGTTCTTCCAAGATTTTCAAAATGTACGCTCGCAATTTGTCATTTCTTGGTGGAGCCAGCAGATCAGAAGAAACATAAGTGCTGTGTATACTGTGCGTCACTACTGCACAACGGTAAAATTTCGTCTTTATAAATAGCACAAACGTTCGCTCTCTTGCGGAGGACGTTTAAATACCATATTATGTGTCACACGTAGGTAAACAGGACAACAGTATATTATCATCGAACCGCTTTCAAAGATCTGATGAGCGAACAGACCAGAACCAGAAGAAAAAAAAAGACACATATATTTGCAAACAAATTGAAAAAACTTCTCCAAATGCTACTATAGCGTCAAAGCATACCTTGACGATAAAAAGATAGTCGAATGAATAACTTGTGTTTTCCTAATCTACTATTGCATCTACTACTGTAATTAGACTTTCTAGCCTTCTTTTGCTGTACCCTAACAGGGTCCATAATATGTACCTAGCTTTAAGCCCCTTGTAACATCTTTATAACTTTATGGTATGCAAATAAATATGAATATGAATATGAACTGACTTGATCGCCTCGAGAAAATCAGAGCTCTATGAAGCGATCATTCGCTTTGATTCCTACTGCTATTGTGGTTTCTGAAAATGTATTCAATTAACCAACGATGAATATAATTCTTAGCCAGCCGACTCTTTTGACTTCTCGAAAATCATAACGATGGTTTTTGTGCAATGCACAAACGGAAATTCGATATACTACACATTCGATATTCACACTTCTACAGAATTGATATTAAAAGGTTTGACAACGGGCTATAGTAGCGTAGTTAAACTAACTGAAACAATTTTAGTGATCCTTCAATAAAGTTAGAGAAGCGGGTGTGCATGATGAACATTAAGAGTTGGTAAATACGTGATGATGATGACCTAATTCATTACTATTCTAATTTGTTCATGTACCACAAAACTCAAGTTAAGGTGGAGAAAAGGATTACCAAGCTCCCAAAGGCCTGGGCATTTGAAACACGTTGCATGGCATCCTGGAAAGTTACGTAATTCTCAGCCATCAGTTTGAGCAGTGTGAGGGAGTGTCAGGCTTTGGCCCTAGTGGGCCTCACAGGGGTTTGCTGAATCTCCTCGAGGGGCGCGTGAAATAACGGGTCTCCCAGAAGCCGGAAGGTCGATGACCCACTCAAAACTAATCGCTCACGCCTACGGTGGCCGGGAGTCGTCTCTCGACATCCGGCTTTCGTGGTGTCTTACCGCAGTGGCTGGAATGAGAGTTGGGAATTTTCAGTCGCTCCGCCGCCTCATTCTTTGTCATCCCATTTCTTCTCGCTCCAGATCATAGTTTAAACCGGGGCCGGGTGCGATAGGTCGCACAGTCCGCACAGTGGTGAGATCCGGGCGCCACCTCCATGAGATCAGAGTTGGGAATGTATGTTTGCAAAAACTAATAGAACATTTAGCAAAAACACGTTTGATAGTAATTCTGTCTTAGTAACTGAATAATATAAATGATATAAACGTAGCTATATAAAAGATGTTTTTTTAGACTCAGTCCGTGGGTCTGACTGTGACTGTTCGTAATTGTAAACGGTGTATTTGTGATATAATTCTTAGCTCGATGATTTGTGATCAGGAGTTGAAAGCAAGTATGTCTCTGGCCTGCGACGCGTAATTTGTACGTTTTCAGAACGAACGAACTCTTGTCTTCTGTTGACATCTTGTTGACGTATTGTGACAGGTAGTTATTCCCATTGATGTTAATTTTAGAAGTGACACAATGTTTTCGGTCGTATTTTGCCTACATTCTTTATTACTCAAAAAGTATATTAATAAGGACCTTCTATTTATATGTAAGTGAATTCAAAATAATGTAATATATTAAAACCAGGAACTTATTTTTAAGGATGTTTGAATATTAATTACAATGTTTTTTTTTATAATAATAAAATCTTAGACTCGCAATGCACTTTCACTTTCTTTCCTTCTATGCTGTCCACTATGCCCCGACAGCTGCATAGTGGAGGACCTTTACAACGCTACTGACAATGCCGTATGCGTAGCGAAATATTGGGCCTCCAAAATTTAAGTTGCCATCGACTCGCCAAGAAGAAGAATGCACTTTCAGTGTGATGCATGTTTGTTATTGGATGAAATGAATGGATATTCATGTTTATGAGAGGTATAGCTTATATTATGTCAGAACAACATATGTAGACTTTTTAAGAATGTGGGGAAGTTCATAATTTCTTCGGGACGTGGGTACCGCTTCCCATGGGAACTACTGCCCGCACCGGGATAAAATATACCCTATGTTACTCGCAGATAATGTAGCTTTCTAATGGTGAAAGAATTATAAAAATGTCCCTGATGATGCGCTGATATTTCTTGTAGTGTTTTTATAGTAGCAAAATACACAAGTAGTCATATATTTTTTTCTTGAAAGTAAGAACATACCATGACAAAGTGAAGTCTATTTTCATTGATATTTTACCTACTACCAGTTTTATGGCACATCTGTTTCTGCATGATTTTCTTCATCTATAATTTTAGGATATCATTTCTTTAAATTCAGTTTTTTGCTCAAGTTACTTATAAAAGCGTTATTTTCTATGTAAAGATAGATAATAGGCCGATAAACTTACAAAGTTCAACATTCAAATATGTGTCATTATTGCACCCGCTGTTGCAGAAACGTTAACAGAAATTATCGTTCATTGCTCATCCCCCGTAGGTGATAGCGTGATAATATATATCCTATATGTTGAACAGGCTCCCAGGTAATATTCATGCAAAATTTGATTTAAATCTATGCAGTACTTTTCGAGTTCAGTGAGACCAAACATACAGACAAACAGACAAACAGACAAAAATTCTAAAAACTATATATTTGGGTTCAGAATCGATAATAGATCACCCCCCAAGTATTCTTTTTAAAAAATATTCAATGTACAGTTTTGACTTTCCTATCATTTTATTATATGTATAGATATTGCTTACTAGAGATATGAATTTGTCGTTTCTGGTATGGGTCTTTTTTCCAAATTCCAAGTATGTCTTGTAAGCAAATCAACAGATAAGTGGGTTACAAAATCCTGTTAAATAATAACATATCATCCTATCACCATGGATGCTTTTCCATTATTTTCGCGGATTCAAAAAAGCATAACCTTATTGCTTATATTGCTTAAAGATAAACCTTCGACAAGTCACATAAGCGAACACCCCATTTTCCCCGCCAAATATGAAACAGTATAACATTGACATCATGTTATTGAATTTGGTTATCTGTCGATATCTTCAGATTTATCCTAACCATGTTACACACTTGATACTTGGAAATATCTCTCGTATATTTTTCTGTTACCAATAAATAGCTTTGTCGAGAAAGTTAAGGAAAACGTCGGTGGTAAACATGTTTTTCTTTATGGAAAGTTTTTCAATGCTTGATTTTTGTGTGCGTGACTGAGGGACTGGTGGCAAATTTTACCTACTGTTAGTGATATGTTTTTCTGAATGTATGTTTGAAGGTGATATTAAGGTTGTGATTTTTGATGGGTATAGGAACTTTATCAACTTGACACATGGTCGTAAAAAGAGTATCGTTCCTATATTTACCTAATTTGTTTTCTAACCTTTAGAAGATCAATCTTAGGCAATCTTTCAAAACGTAACGGATTTTAATCTGCATTTTTGCCATAAGAAGACGATGTGTTAAAAATAATAGATTTATTAAATTTTTATCAAGACAATAAAGTACACCCAGACATGACACCAGGAAAATTCGTGGAGAAATAATTTCTATTCACCTTTTTAATTTAATCTATAGTACCGCCTTTATGTTCTGTGAAGCGAGTAGGTACGATAAAATAACGCATTCTTTCCTTATTCCATTGAAAATAAAACCGTAACAAAAAATATATTTTTTCACAAACGTGTGCATTATGAATCACGCGGAAATTCATTTCGCATTCATCTCTCTTTCGAGATAAGCAAAAAACAGACGGATAAAAAACATTGAGACCTATTTTTCGAATGTTTTCAGATAAAAAACCAATACGCGTTCTACTTCTAACTGAAGGGATTCTCTTTGCGGAGAAAAATATACATCCTTCTCAAAATTAGATTTCTTTTCACACAGTTTATGTATATTTTTTTCGCTCCTTATCAAAATTGATCTCTTTTGGAGTTTAGTTAAAGTGGATGCGGGTGGGAGGTATTTAATGAAGACTATGCTATGTTTTATGGTTTTGCGAACTACTAGTTTTGGATACCATTCGCTTCATTACTATATCTTAATTTATATGTTCGCGCACAAAATTCGCCTACAATTTGTTACAAGAGCGAGTAGACCATGAGAAACATTTGTGTGCGAAACAGTGCCATACATAGGTGGTATCACACCATCCCCTATAAAAATCAGCCCCTTTTTACCATGCAACCCTTGTACCTACTACTCGTTGAAAAACCTATAGCATCTCCAAAGGCACGTCTTCCAGCCTGAAATGACGTTCTCACTCCCTTGGGAAACCTTTCAGCTACCCTTTAAGTGGGAGCCTAGCTCCGTGATAACATTCGTCCCATCTGTGACCAACACCTATTTCCTGATCCCCTGGTATCCTTATCCGATATTATCGGAAACTGTTACTGTGAAAGCAAGTAGTAACAATAGTATTGTGTGCTGCTGTTACCGCGAAATTGACTTGTGGATAAACCGAGTTTTCTTAAACTTTGTTGTTTGTTATGCAGAGTGGTTACACGTGCCATGGAATCATTTATAGTACACATTATTCTGAACTAATTTTACTATGAAACCTTGTGTTATAAACGAGTTATAATAACGTCAGATTTATACTATTTGTTTATTTATTTATTACATTAAAGAAATAAGGCTTACAGACTAACAAAAAATATAATAATATAATGACTGTAATATACTACTGCAATAGCTATTTACATGCCTCCACACATAATATACATCAAAAGAAATACACTTGTTAATGCGATTAATTTCTTCATCATTCGAAGAAAAAATATCCTTACAAAAGTCGTGTACAAAGAAAATATAAAAACAAAAACTAGACATATTAGAACAGTACCCGCAACCCTTCAAGCCTAGATTTTTTGTTTCTAGAATATACGACTAAAACGATTCCGATTAGAAAACGGTTCGAAGTATATTAGAAAATCGCAACGACCCACACAAATGCGGCTTAGTTTATATACAACACGAACCCTTCTCAATGGAATATAATCTTCACGAAATTCCCGGGAGGCCCTCGATATATCGAGTGTGAGAATCGGTAATCTCGAGCTCTCGATTCGTGCTCGATGCTCGATGATGCATCAGCCATTTCAGCGGCCAACTTTCGAGACTCTTCAAACGATATTGATCGATTTAAAATCGACAAGTTTAGTATTCGAAATTTTAAAATACAAAAGCGGTGATTAAAAATTATGAAGCTTTTATGAGAATCGATTATTTTTTATTACATCGAATCGCTAAGGGACTCGGTGCTTAATTAAAACTTTGACCAGAAAGCTTAGTCTCGGTAATTGCTTGATTATTGGTTCATTCATATTTCCACTACTAACCTAGTTTTCGAATAAAGTTTTAATCGCTTTTCGTTTTTGCATTGACTTAATTTCTCGTTTTAAAACCCGCGTGTCTGTTTATTTGTACTTTGTAATTTTATGAGAAAACTATTATTTTTATTTAGGTCAAAATACTTTAAGGAAGGCTTCTTATGAAAACAAAGCAATCACTTTACTCCGAGTAAGCTCAATAAAGGACACCGCCTACCTATCATCAAAACTTGGACATCCCGCAAGATTAAATTATAACATACACTAATCTTCTATCCCATCATTACACCCAGTAAACACGGTTACAACCCACTCAATTCTCCATTTCCACCTACACAAAACACAAAATTACACTACAGCAATAATTACTACACTATAGATATAATTACTATTACGCAGGTATACAAAATATCGTCTGTCACGCCAATTAAGGTACTTTAAGTACGTAAACTAGCTCTCTAAGAGCGTGACAAAGACTCAATGGGACGGTTATGGGCCCCTCACGAGCATAGCGTGTTGTTAAGCACTCCAATTATACTATTTGTACAAACTATCGTTGTAATTAGCGGTGATTATGGTGTTATTATAGAGTTTGTGGTGTATATGTGTAGGAAGGTAGACTACTGTGATAAAGATACATGTGTGTGGATTATTTATTTTGTTCGTCGTATCCGTTGTTATATGCTGGTCAGCTGACCTGAGAGAGCTTACATTTTAGATTTTCTTCACGTTGCATTTGTAACTACTAAACCGATTTCAATGGGTAAACAAATAGCCTAAAACCTTTTTTGTTAGGTAGCATTAACTATTAGATAACTAACTGACACTAACAGTCTTCAGCAAGCACCAACACAACAGCACAAACATGAGTGTCAGGTAAACAAAACGTGACGTGTCACGATTAGCGCTCAGCCGCCGTGACACACAATGGGTTAATTTACCCTAGACACTTTTAATAAAGCCACTTTTTACTTAATTGTCGCCTGCATACTTATTATTTGGTAACACACTATGAAACTACCGCAATTGCTAATATCTTCTACCTCTTCATACAGCACAAACATGAGTGTCAGGTAAACAAAACGTGACGTGTCACGATTAGCGCTCAGCCGCCGTGACACACAATGGGTTAATTTCCCGTGGACGCGTTTAATAACAAAGGCAGCATTGTGGTGTTTGCTTTGTCCTTGAGCGAACTAACCTGTGTTCTAGTGTAGCTGAAGTGTGTGATCGCTGTTTCGGTAACTCGATTCGGATGCAGTAAGGGGTTTTGATGGTAATTGGTAATGTAAATTGTGTTGTACTTGGTTGCATTTAAAGAAAATGCTGGGTAGATGATGAGTCTCAACAAGGGTAATATGCTTGTAGGTCTAAATAGTCAGTGCAAATTATCTTAATTCAGGGACGTAAATATGGCTATGGATTTCTGTGTTGGCTACAATTTAGATTAACTACCTTTTATCCCATTGAATATTTTGGAATTCACTAAATAAATGAGAGCAACAACTATACCTATTAATCTATCATTAACTTATATTTTTCAACAGCATATACACGACCGTAATAGCGTGACAACAGCCATATTTGATGACGTCACGCTGACAAACACGTGATCACAGCACATGTATTCCGTCCATGGAGGAAGGAAAGATAGTGGAGGTGCCAAAAGGAAGATAGGTCAGGCGCCTCCTTGTAGGTCAATGAAACATACGGTGGGTGATTTCTGTTACTAGAAGTAACGAAGCGTTCGGGTTCCTTGTCAATTCAAAACCAATCTGTCAAAGATTACTCTTGATTGATTCGTGATTTTATTTTGAAAATAATAGGTGAGTTCCATAGAAGGTGTGTAAGGACGCAGAGCTAACGTTCCTCGTCCCTCGCACACATGCACTGGCGCGCTACTTTCTTAGGGGAATTTTCGTTATGGTACCTCCGCTAGTCATTTTGTTCTCCATGATTCTGTCATTGATCATGAACATGGCATTAAAATTCAGCGGAAACAGCGCTGTAAATATTTACGCTTAATTGTGATGGAAGCGCTTTTATGTACTGTTGGTTTTTTAATGGATTGTGTTGTTGTATTGAAATCCATTAAAGAAATATGGAAATCCATAAATGATTGCACTGAAATTATGAATTGTTTTACAGGTCAATATCAAAAAACGAACAATGAAAATGAACATAAATTCAGGCTGATTTTTTAGTCACTTTTAACACTAGTTTTTCTCCCATATTCAATAGGAGCTACTTTGTGCACCCGGGTAACAAGCAGGTGTGAGTTTTCATGAGTTACCTAACAGTGAAATATTTTTTTCAAATCAGACTAGCGCATGAAAGCAAACAAATAAAATACTCCTTCGCTTCGTTATACACTTAGTGTGTAGGTTACAATTGCCTAAACAGTCTACATTAAAACAAGCGGATCACACACTACCACACATCTACAACAACTCATCGAAAAAGCTTGCCTGTTCTTTACAAACTAAAGTAAAACTCTAAGTCAATGTGTGGACTGTGGTAGTCTGGTACCCCCTTAACCGACATTTATCGTCAAGTCCGACACGGCACCAATACTTCGAAGGGATAAATGTATTACGTCCGATGTCGGCACAAAGTTATTTTTTACGAGCCAGCCTAACAAATCGATAGCCTGAAATATAGGCCGTAAAATGCAGAATGGTCGAAACTGACTTGTCAATGGGAGTTATAGAGTTATTTCAACCGTATTTGTTACGTAATATGTATGCGTTGAGCAATTTTATGTCTGTTTTGTAAAAAATATATATTTCTAAATTATAATATAAAAGGCTTTTATAGGTGAAATGTTTTGTAGGTGAAATGTTTGTTGCTGGGAAGTAACAATAATGTTTAAAATGCAGTACTTAACCAGTTTATTTTTATATCAAAATGCAATAGCTTATTTTCTATTCAAATTGAATTTCCAATTTTGATTCTAGATATCACGTAGTACATATTATATGTAATACTATGTGTAAGGTAATTTGAGGTTTAGCATAGGAGCACCGTTCTGTTCTCTGTGAAGACTATTGGGTTCTGTCCAAGCAAGCAAAGGAAACATTCGCTCAAAGTGACCCACCAAAATCACATTAAAATACGGTTTACGCTGCACTCGATTCAAAGCACAGACCCTTTCAGCATCGACAGCGCAAAATTAACCTTATTTCCATCCACTAAAGATTGTAAATCTATTGTGTGTATGCTAGTAAAAGCGCATACACAGAAATTCATAACTGCGTCCTCGCAGTCGAATGTACACGACTACGTAACCTTGCGACTACGCGCGTAGCAACAGTACTACGCCGCGTAGCCACGGTTACAGCTCTAAAGAACTTAGGAGCAAAAAACTTTCTAAATAACAGCTTTCACTGACTCAAATTGATACTAATCTTTTGTCTTTCCTTGTAAGAGAAAAAGGTAATAAATACAAATAAACTTTCCTAGTGCCCTTACTTGTCCTTGAATGTCACCGCAGATGTTCAAACGAACTTTTCTCATACATTCCTATCGGATCTGTGAGAGTTTCCCCAATAAATTTGTAGGGGGCGGCAAGATCGCAAGTCAGGATCATCCATCTTTGTCAGAAATGCACTTAGCAGGCATCTCCGTTCATTGTGGATGTAATTTGCCTTCTATGTAGTTTTGAGTTAACGGTTCCTGAAGTTAAATGAAATTTCAGCACTTATGTTTGTTTTTGCCTGAACAAACTTGGGGAAGATTGTTCTCTGTTTAGTTGTGTTCGTATTTTTGTTGCTGTGAGATCGATGAATCTAGGGGAATCACGATAGGAGTTATAGAGTGAAAAGTACAAAATAACGCGTACTGTGTACGTTTTTACGTTAATTTAAGTACGAAATAAGTAATGAATTAAAAAGTCATTGGAATTCTTTCGCAAACGCGACAATTTTGAGGATTAAGAACACAGTATTATTTTCTAAAGTTTACCTTCAACAAAGCCAAAAAAAGGCAAAACAATTAGAGTTCCAAGGAAATTATTCAAATGTTTTATCACGTAATGTAATTAAACAAGAAGAGGACATAGTTCCTGCTCAAATTACCTGCAAAACCCCGTCCACTAATAAACAAGATTCTTACACTTTGTTTAATATAACATCAAAAGCCTAAGGCCCAAAAATACCTGGGATCCGATTAAAGGGTGAATTTTTATTTTGGCCCAAAGGACCGCGTCGGGTCCATTGAATCGAAGTTAATTTTGAATATCTATAGCTGTCCCTTTGAAGAGATCGAATGACGCAAGAAATGCGAGGACTTTGGCCTAGGTGTGGCCCTTTTGTGGGCTTTTTATATTAAGTTTACTGGAGGTCAGTGAGGGATGGGGTAGTGTGAATCTTATGTAGTTTGAAATAAAGTTTATTAGACTACTGAAATCTGTCTGCAATAACCTTTGTTCCCGACTCCACACCGTAAAATTATTACAAATAATTAAAACCTTATTTTTCTGTTATCCTTTTTAAGGAAGGTTTTAAGGTCTAGCAGAAGGAAAGAGCGTTCCAATTTTCATTTAAATCGATTTAGATAACGTCAAAAATAAAACTAAGAACTAGTAAGGATAGTAGAGAGTGCATAAAAATCTCAAGATATCTATCATAGATAATTTGCTTAAATATCAAAGATAATAATAAATAAACCAACACTCTTGATAGTTATACATTTCACTAACCCAGTCCCTTTCATACATCCACGTAAACTTATGATAGCTTCAGAGAGTTAGAAACAAACTGCACTCGACAGACTTGAAGATATATTTGAGGAACAACACCTAACTCATACACAGGAGTCAGGAGTTTACTTGCTAAAGAGCTGTTAAGGGACCTCACTGTTTCTGTGACCGTGCAGTATATCTGAAAGAGAAACTTTAGCAGTGTTATAACGAAAAATATACACGGCGTTTTAAGTATGTTTAAGAAAAAAAATCGGATACAACATTTTTAACACGGATCTGACGTCTGTTTAACTTTTTATAATATTATAACAATAATCATAACACAAAAAAAGTGATTTAGATGATGTACTTTTCGATGTAGTTTGTCACGAATGAATGATATTCAATAATGCTACACCTAAGGACCTTCGATACATGTTGTATCGTCATACATACAGTTTTTTTTTGGAAACAATTAAAACGATCACCTTTGCTTTCTTTTTAATCCTAAAGATTACTCTATGTAATTTCTACCTAAAAGAAGTAAAAAATATAGACGCCCAGAATGTGAACTCAATCTAAAATTCCAACGTCACATATGCTTTTTCAAATGCAAGAGCATTTTTTATCACAGTCTAATGCACTTTGCTGCGTCCCATAGTCGTCACGTGTATGCAATTATATTTGCCAACAGCACTTACGATGGTGCTGAATGAAAACCTCATTAGTGTATGAATGTGTGAGATCGGGATGTGAACAAAAACTGAGGTTTTATGACTCATCGGTAGTTCTGACGTGTGTCATTGGAATACCGCGGTTTTTGAAGTCTTGTTAGTATGGTATTGGAAGAGTGTTTTAGTTTACTCTTATAACTTAGCTTAAACTTCTATATTTATGATGGTATGATATATGGGTGGAAGTCATTCTTATGGTCGACAATTAAGTTGAACTGAAGAAATACTTTTCTCTCTAACTTTAGAAACAATATAAATAAAACAGTTTCTTTAGATAATAACACAAATCTTTTTTATTGATTTTTGACTTACGACATTATTGGTTAATACCTATTGATAAGTTCATAATTTAATATATCCACATTACACACAATTTCTCTATACATAGTTAATAGCACCAAACGAAATACGAGTAAAATCGATATTTTGAAACCGTTCCATTCTTAAAACCGCGATATTTGGTTATTCGGTAATTCATCGATCACCCACATTTCCACCTGTTCGGCCATTCAGAGAATGCGTTCCTGACACGTCGCGATTGAACTGACGACGTAATAACATTCATTGATTATTGATATAATAATGTTGTTTTAATGCTCCTCAATTGTTAAAACGGTAAACAACCAGCAAAAATATTTTTATCGTAACTGCAACGCCATTGCAAAGTTACGTCGTCAGTTCAATCGCGACGTGTCAGGAACGCATTCTCTGAATGGCCGAACTATATTCATTTAAATGTATGAACAATTGACCAAATAGCAAATAGTTTGTTTGCTTTATCATTTTGTAGTTATTTGTTGTTCAATTAGACTAATTGAATGGTTTGGGAGTTTCTCTTCGAACTGCTAACGTAATTGAGTGTTCACCAATAATTTGTATTTTAATATTGATTTGAAGTGATTCAATTCAAAGAAATCATTTTGCTAAATGTATGGAGAATTTTGGCAAATCAAGCATTTATACCAATCAACAAGATAAATTGTGATTTGTTTATAAATATGGATAGCAACAAAGCATCTCCCAATTCAAATGTGTTTGTGATTGGGAATGTAATAGCTGAAATACGTAAGTTTGCGTATACAAAAATCATAACATTTACGTGCACATACAAAGCTTAATTTTCTAATTACAAAAATTTATTATTGTCATCTACATAATTCGGTTATTTTTACCAAACAAATGAGACACAATTCAAGAGACTAACGAGGCATCATCACTCATTACCAGGACAGCATAAGCCCGCAGCGGTAACAATATGAACTCTCAAATTAAATTTAAATTGCTCCACAATTCCACATACAAATATGTATCAAGGAACGTTCTCGATACACATAAATCCAGACGCATCTAAGAGTAATGTCTTTCACTTCGCCGTAAAAGGGGGAGTGTCCCCCATTCCCCCAGTTCCCCTACAAAATGGGTGCCTCCAGAGGTGTACGGTCGATGAAATTTTTAAAGGCTTTCAGACGATAGGTATTTTTATTGGATCTTCGAAGGGTTGAAATATGAGTGCACGGGTTGGAAGCGATATATTTTAGCTTCTAATATGTGTTGGGGTATTTTAGATTGTAGAACTATCTGGTTTAACAGATTTGATTTTCTCATAAAACATAGTCTTTAATTAACTTAGAAAAAATAACGAAAATAACTGTTTTTCTCTTCCGCTCGGTAAAACGACTGATCTGATTAAGATTTTCTATAGACACTTTTCCATCTAATCAATTGAGAAATTAATTAGAATAGTTTTATTCGCTTACAGAAGTTCTATCTTAATGCGTTGAAATGCTTAATCAAATTCCAAGGAAAAGCATTGAGCATATTGTAATTGACCAAGAGAGGGATGAAAATTTGTAGAATATAAAAATACCTACACTCATGCTATATAGAATGTACTATGTGGTCCTATCAACCTAAGCATATTAATATTACTTCATGACGTGTGTATTTTATTTCTTCTTGTCTTCAAAATCTCATCATAATAATGAATCATAATAAAATTCCTTCACATAATGACTTTATAACCTAACTTACAAGCTACAAGGCCATATTTGTAAGATGCAGGTGATTCATTGCCTCCATTTATTTCCAGACATTTGACCTAATTCTTGGAGACTTTGCCACCTTCTGCTACATAGTTATTCTTGTTACATTAACTAGTAAGTATGTTGCCTTTCTGCGGAGAATATTAACGGGTGCTAATTAAACAGGCTTCTTTTTAATATCATTATTCGCCCCCAAAAATGTATATTGCCTTCTAAATTACTAAGTCAGCCACAATTAATAAAGCGTCGAGCATCTAAATAACACTATCTTAGCCACGAGTTATCTTCCACTCTAAATACAACACAGCATGATAGTTATTTTTTAGCACCTAAATTTGTAGCATGCATTCTAACAGTAAACTTCTTAAATACTATTAATTGACATCATAAAAATATTTATTTAGCTTCTAATTTTTTAACTCGTACTGAGTTTTTTGTTTAAAATTTAACAAATCTCATATTAATTGACCCAGCATGGAAGTAAGCATGCAACATGCAGCAAGCATGGCTTCTGTCACGGCTCCGGCGCTGCGTGGCTCCGGCGGTCCCATGCGAGCTTATCGTCGCAGATGGTTTTCACGCTCATCACCGGGCCGCCTCGCCACTCCGCGCCTACGCGGTTTTGAATTGCACTCTAGGGGTAGGGCAGACAAGACTACGTGGAGTCGGTTTTGCAGCAATTCATTTTCGTCACTAACTTCAATTTTTAATACAATGTTTTTTAATTGTAGGTTATAAATGACAATATGCTAAATAAAACGAATCCAAATTAAATTCTACCATCAAAAAAAAACGAGCCAAGAAAAACGTTTTTGGAAAAATGTGGCCGAGTTAGTAAATTAGATGACAATGTATAAATAAGAAGGACAAGTTACAATAATTGATGATCTTCTATTGAAGCTCTCTAGTAGTTGGCGTTGTAGAAAAGACGAATTAGTTTATTAGATGCTATGTCATTTCCCCGTTGCTTAGTTATAAAATTAGAAGTTTAATGATGTGTCCAATAAATAATTTTGTGGCTAGACTTATAATTTCCCAATATTAACTGAAGAATGGCAACAAGACGCAATCATTTCGATTTTTAGAGTGCAAAAGATTTAGCCAATATGCGAATTCCGTGAAATATTAACATATTCTTCGGAATTAACAGTCTCCAATAAATCCGTCCTATTTTTTTGCGTGTTTTGACGAGAAAACATAACCTTATTTACAAAAAGCACATAAAACAACAACAGAGATAAATCCATATGCCACGTATAAAAAGACCATTTAGATCCATAAAGAACGCCGTTTAAATAAATCCAGGCTCAAAATCCCATCGGGCTAGCCTCTTCATCATTTGAGGATAAAAGTTGGTTGTGCCAGGCAGATTACCAGGAGAGCATAACGCTATTACACGTATGCAGGCCGAGGCTTAGACAAGACAAAGTGCGACACTTTGATCAATGTTGCTGACTGGAAGCAATGTAGGGGAATGGGTGAGGTTTTGTGTTGCAATGGGAATTATTACCTATTATAGACCCATTGAAAAAATAATTAAGAAATGTTTCTAATATAGTACACTTTGTGAATTGTGCATAAACTTATACGAACATGACGTCAATATTATTTAGGAAGAATATTGTATGAATATTTGAAAGTAAAACTATATCGGGTGTGTTGTTCACAATCACATTAAATCATATCGCATATACTTTATGATATTCTATGGCGAATTGTAAAAAAAATAACGTAGTCCATTCAGTGGTTTAACCACAGGAGTCATTTTTCGTTTTTATAATTTACAACATCATGTGTAAAGCAGAGATAAAGTTAGTAGTAGCGTATGTTTTGATCAGTTGACAGCTGTCAGTTTTCAAGGGAGAATTTCAGTTGTTTGTAATGACTGACTTTTATATGGTGTTCTAATTTTTGCACATTTTGATTCCATTTACTTTGTTTGAAAAATACATTTTTTTATTTTTACGTATTTTTCTTTTATCTTTGTGTTAATCGACATATATTAACCAGTTTATTAACGCATTTCATTTAATGTGATTATGAACGACACACCCGATATAACTCATTGCTTAAAAAACGACTTGACTGTAGTCCATGTCCATGGTCCATTTTTACATATATTTCTGAAGAGCAGCACAACATCTTAGCGGAAATGTCTACTTTGAAATTTATGATGAGATGTGGTTGAAGCAAAACGGTGCACTTATCAAAGTGGCGAAGAAACATTAGGAAGCTGTTCTGATGTACACTTGAGGGAAGTAAACTTGGGTCAGTCAGAAAACGTTGTCAATACTAAAAGCAAACTACGCTCATTAGTTCTATGAAAAACAAAACACGACGGCTTTTTTAATGCCACTCCATTTTGATTCACCCCAATCTGAACAAAAACATCCCCGTGTTATCTTCGAACTGTCTTGGTTTTCCCCAAACTTTCTAATTCACCCAAAAATATTCTCTTCACATACAAATCGTAGTTCCCAAGCGGGCAATGCGTATGATCGCGATTTCACGCACCCTTCGTCAAACGTCGACAAGCGAGTACAAAGGCGAACTCGCACAAAGGACGCGCGGCAGCCGAGCGAGTACTAGGCACTCATGACATTGTTGGAGATGGTATACAAGGACTATTAGTGTTAGATAAGACTGGAGTGCTAGATAGTTTGATGACGATCTTCTCAACTTGAGTTTTAAGATTTTGAGAGACATATGCAAATAAAATCAATGAGCAATGATACATTGTAGGACTGCATAATACTTTCAAGGTGATGAAGATGGTTGTGCGCAATGGATGGATTCGGGCTGCCCGGGATGGTTGACGCTCATTGGACAGGAATTACCTGATATGATGATGTTTTACTATTGCTATAAGTGAAGACTTGTCACCCCTGTTAACTAAACTTGTGTTATTCCTAGTTATTTTAGCTGTAAGTCTTCCATGTTACTACATAAATAAATAAATATAATATTCACAGTTAGCTACAAGGTATCATTTCAATATTCAGGTAGATTTGTTACATCGGGTTAATAATAATAAAAAAAATAGGGATGGACTTCCAGTCAAAATAAATGCAGCTGAGGATCAATTTCTCATAATATATTCTATGCCAGACATAGCCCTTATAAAGTAATCAGTATGGTTATTAAGCTTCTGAATAAATCTTGTAAGTAAACATTCTAGATTCTCAGAATTTTGTCTGGAGACAAACCTGAGATACAATTCTCAGAAACAAATGCAATCTTGTGTTACAAAGAAAATGAACGCTGAAAGAATTGTGGTTTGTGAGACAAAATAAAAGTATTTTCTTTACCAACCGCCAGTAAGTTGTCTGACTAGTGTCTGACATTCAAAGGAGATCTATTGTTTGTCTTCATCCTTATATTGTCAAATGCATTCGAAGAAATGTATGTTTGTGTCTAACATATAAAATGGCTGAATGAAGTTACGGGATTTGAAATGTTTTTTCATGTTGAGGCTACAGTTTGCAAACAATAAAAACTAACTTATAAAATTGATTTTTTCTGACATTTTTATTCAGTTTTAATCCCAGCTCAAAAACAAAATTCCGAACTGTATAGTACAGGCATTAACAACCGTTAATACCATTCTTAGTTTCAGTTTTCCAAACAAACTGCACAAAACATTTTAAAAATTTCCAATGAGCGAAGAAGAAAAGTTTGCGTTTCTTATATTTTTCTTATATTTACACGACGTTTCTCTTAGCGGGTTCGGATATTTGATTCGTGCCCTACTTTCCCGATATTCGGGCGAGCGAGAATTTTGAACCTGTCCAATTTTCAAGATATACGACTGAATAAAGTAGTTGCGTGCTGGCAATTTTGGCAAACGCTCGCAACCTAGCCACTTGTAGTGGTGAATGTACTGAAAAACTTAAAAGTATTTATTTGTAAATGTAAGTTACTACAAACAGAATACCTACAAACTTTAGGTACCATTATTTCAAACACAAAAAAAAACTAAATACTTTTACTTTTAGAAAATGTTTATCAATTACCTAACTTCATTATGCAATAAATTGAATGTAATAGTACATTCTATCCTTATAGGCAACTTTTTTCACTCCCGGATCAGAAGTAGCTATCTGTGTACCGAATTTCATTTAAATCAATTTGGTAATTTTTCAGTTCCTTTCGACTAGAAAGGATTATTTTTACATAAAACTTATTCCCACAAACCAGCACTTGATTCACTACATCTCAAACGAAACTTGTCCTCATAAAATAAAATATATGAAAATGTACCTTCAAGCGCTTGAATCGCTCAAGCAGCCGTGACTTAAGTCCTTTGAAGGCTTGTATCAAAGCGTATTGTGATGCACAATGAATAACAGGTCCTGTGACATTGCTTACAGCGCTTTGTGCTGGATTGTAGCTAGAAAGATCATTTTGTTTATTTTATTTTGATGGTGGTGGAAGTTTGCGTAAATGTTTTAGTTACATTTGAAACACTATAGACATTTAGTTTTTTCTTAATTTTTAGTTTTTAATAGATTCGTAATTTCTCCACCCAGAAAGAAAGGCGTACCGGAAGAAAGAACTACTATTAAAAACCCACCAATAGAAACCTCCTTCATTTTTAATACATTTTATCCAACGTTCAGTCTTCAAAACCATTTATTTAATTAACTTACAAGATAAGTAAGTAATAAGTCGTGGTGGCCTAGTGGGTAAAGAACCAACCTCTCAAGTATGAGGGCGCGGGTTCGATTCCAGGTCAGGCAAGTACCGATGCAACTTTTCTAAGTTTGTATGTACTTTCTAAGTATATCTTAGACACCAATGACTGTGTTTCGGATGGCACGTTGAACTGTAGGTCCCGGCTATCAATGAACATCCTTGACAGTCGTTACGGATAGTCAGAAGCCAGTAAGTCTGACACCAGTCTAACCAAGGAGTATCGGGTTGCCCGGGTAACTGGGTTGAGGAGTTCAGATAGGCAGTCGCTTCTTATAAAGCACTGGTACTTACTCAGCTGAATCCGGTTAGACTGAAAGCCGACTCCAACATAGTTGGGAAAAAGGCTCGGCTCGGCTTATAAAATAAGTGCTTTAATCTTCAAGTAAGTTTAAACTATGCTGAAACTGGGATATAATTTCAATTTCCTCACATATACTAACAATTCCAGAACACGGACAACAATATACGTTATTTGGTGAGAAGCACGCATGCATAATATAACTAGGTATATGTTCACACGTGCCACACTTGATGTTGCTAGGCTAATTTAATAATGTAGGCTTGCACGGTTCCAGAATATTCTATAGGATAAGAAGTAGTAGTATAAATACGGAAATTGGTGACAATTAATGGTTTACTTTTGCTTATAAACAGGGGAAAGAATTGGTTATATTTCAGCGCTTTTAAATGATTAAAAGTATTTGCAATGTCTGATTGTCCGCGGAGTTTACTTCCCGAACCTGGATAAATGGAAGCTTATAGGCTGATTCGTTTTGTACTTTTGCGTGAATGTGTAAAAACTGAATTCCATTCATCACACAATTACGAGTATATCGGGTGTGTCGTTCACAATCACATTAAATTCTATCGCATATACTTTATGATATTCTATGGCGAATTGTGAAAAAAATAACCTAATCCATTCAGTGGTTTAGCCACAGGAGTCATTTTTCGTTTTTATAATTTACAACATCATGTGTAAAGCAGAGATAAAGTTAGGAGTATCGAATGTTTTGATCAGTTGACAGCTGTCAGTTTTCAAGGGAGAATTCATAGATATAATATTACTAAACAAGATTGCGCACGCTCAAAATATATATTTACGAAAATGAACTCTATTCTAACGCAATAAGGTACTAAATTGGTTGCATAATACACAGAGGCAAATCCGAGCCGAGAGGGATAGTTCGAACGGAGGCTGTTTGTCTCTTTCTAACACCTTGCCAGCATAAAAAAATGTTGTGATCAAAAGTTTTGTCTTCCCAAAAACAATTGAATCACTTATATTTTTATCTTATTTTAACAATTGTAAGTCAACAAATTAATAACAATCGCATTAATTTATTCGTATTTATTATTAAAACATAAACAACATAAATTTTTATTTTGCTTTTTTTTATTTTCTAGCGGTAACCCTGAACATTCTTGGCGCGTAATCAGCATTTAAAATTTTGTTTATATTTTTTTTGTATTAAATCAATTTAAACTATTAAAATGGTGAAAAAGTGTTGCGTTTCTACTTGCAAAAGTAAATCCTATGGTGGTTGCAATATATCGTTCCACAGGTTAGCTAATAATAACATTTTCGTAAACCAAACAACTAGGGTGCCCATGAATTCTTGTAACGAGTCAAAATATGGGTGATGGATTTTAAAACTGTTGTACTATTGTTATAGCTTCCCAAAAAATGAAGAAAGGCGACATAAATGGCTCAGCAGTCTATATATGAAGTAGAAATACAAAAAAAACAGTCTTCACTTCGAATCTTCCTGCTTTTATACTGCTAATTTCCGCTAATTATTAAAAGCCTTTATTAGTATCTTAAGGTCACAAACTGCGTAAGTTAAAACTTCAATACTAATCTGTGTTTAATAATCTTAGCAAATTCGGATTTGTCTCACATAGCTTAATCTCATAGTCACCCTATTAGAAAGGGACAGACAGCCTCCGTACTAACTATTTCACTCGGCTCGTTTTTTGGGTTAATATGCGCAGTCCTGTTTACTAATATTATGTCTATGGGAGAATTACAGTTGTTTGTAATGACTGACTTTTATATGGTGTTCTAATTTTCGCACATTTTTATTCTATTTACTTTGTTTGAAAAATTCATTTTTTATTTTTAAGTATTTTTCTTTTTTCTTTGTGTTAATGGACATATATTAACCAGTATATTAACGCATTTCATTTAATGTGATTATGAACGACACACCCGATATTTATTTGCTGACCATAAAAAACTTGGTATTTTGAAATTCAACATTCGTTTGCCATCGTTAAGTTTTCCCACACACTACACCTCACAACGAGTGCTAACCAGAGTTTTCCTATAAACAAAACTGGATTATTCCGAAAGGCTAAATGAGTAACCAATCGATATTAACCAACAAGGAAATGCTTTTAAAGGTTAAGCAGTTAATCTGAGTTCCTCAGACAGGTGTGGAGCAGATCTACGTCTATCTTGAACCATTAATATCAATCTCGCTGTGATAGAATTGAAATTTATGGCGACTCATACGATGTCAGTTTGAGCAGAAATAAGGTCGTTTTGTGACAGTCCTGCAATTAATGGAGATGCTGAGTTTGAGAGTTGGTTGGTTAATAAATATGTTTGTGGGTCTTCGGATTTTAAAGTGGTTACTGTTGAGTTTGCTGTCTTAACAGTGTTTTGACGCCGCCCGTATAGAACCGAGCAATGTCACTTGGAAAACCGAACAGAAAATCCCCTACTGTGCTATATGCTAATAGCGCTGAAAATTAGATGAGCGTGGTGAATGAAAAAAATAATAAATCTGTCTTTTTTCAGATAAATCTAAAATAATGGTACGTATTTTATTTTTTTGCCCACTATCATACATATAACAACGAAGATACAATCCTACAACACAGTTGAATTTTGTGTAACGTCAATTTTAGGTAAAGCATAGGTAATATTATATTCATCCCGTGTAGTTCTACCTCTATACCCGAAATCTTTTCTCAGGTTTCAATGTCTAATAGTTACAACATTTCTCCGAGAAATCGAAACAGAGGTACATTTTCCTCTTAATTCCTTACATCACAAGGATAAGTTTCAATTTGCTCTTCGAGAATCACAACACCGATTACTCAAAGCATATCAATGTATCGACGTGTTAATAACAGTACGATTACCGAAACTGATTGATTACCAGTTCCGAGCGAGTACCTGCGCACGCTTTGTGTTAAATCGCTTGAGACCCGATCAACTATGACTGGTAATTAGATAATCTAATCTATACTTAGCAATATTATAAAGCTCAAGAGCTTGTTTGTTTGAACGTGCTAATGGCAGGAACCACTAACCCGATTTGGAAAAATCTATTAGTGTTAGATTTTTGGTTAGAGAGAGATATATTGAACATAAAGTATTTATTTTAAGCTGTAATATTATCTAACTAGCTGTTGCCCGCGACTTCGTCTGCGTGGGCAATTTGGAATTGTCAAAATACTACTTATGCCGTAGCGTAGGTGTATTCTTTTACATAACAATATAATTAGGATTACCACTTAGCAGCAGCACGGGTTGATCAATCAAGGTGGTGTCGACGGTGTGTGACTATTTATCTAAACAAAAGAAGTAAAGTTTGTGACGTTGAGGAAATCTCTGGATCTAGTCAACCGATTTGGAAAATTATTACGTAATTCTCACATAAAACAAAGGTCTGACAAAGTTGTCATTTGTACATTTTCTGCAGCAGCTGCGACAAATCAGGAGCCAGAAAGTCTGTCAAATAGTTTTACTTACCACGGATAACGCGGTGTCTAGTTCACTGGGTTGAAGAGATCAGATAGGCACTCCAAGTAAACATTGGTACTCAAAAAGATTCGGTTTGACTGGAAGCCAACACCCACACAATTGAGGAATAGCTGGGTGGTTGATGACTGAGTCATCAGGCAAGCGCATAGTTTCACTACTTGTATTTTGGGGATTTTCTGTGCACTCACTCACTATGTTATGTTGGAATTCCACCGAAATGTTTGCATTAGTTCACGATCAGGTAAAGTATACGTCCGAGAGAGTAAGTCCAATTCGTGTGTTGGCACTTGAAGCCTGCAGTTCTTCCAAGATTTTCAAAATGTACGCTCGCAATTTGTCATTTCTTGGTGGAGCCAGCAGATCAGAAGAAACATAAGTGCTGTGTATACTGTGCGTCACTACTGCACAACGGTAAAATTTCGTCTTTATAAATAGCACAAACGTTCGCTCTCTTGCGGAGGACGTTTAAATACCATATTATGTGTCACACGTAGGTAAACAGGACAACAGTATATTATCATCGAACCGCTTTCAAAGATCTGATGAGCGAACAGACCAGAACCAGAAGAAAAAAAAAGACACATATATTTGCAAACAAATTGAAAAAACTTCTCCTAAGCAAATGCTACTATAGCGTCAAAGAATACCTTGACGATAAAAAGATAGTCGAATGAATAACTTGTGTTTTCCTAATCTACTATTGCATCTACTACTGTAATTAGACTTTCTAGCCTTCTTTTGCTGTGCCCTAACAGGGTCCATAATATGTACCTAGCTTTAAGCCCCTTGTAACATCTTTATAACTTTATGGTATGCAAATAAATATGAATATGAATATGAACTGACTTGATCGCCTCGAGAAAATCAGAGCTCTATGAAGCGATCATTCGCTTTGATTCCTACTGCTATTGTGGTTTCTGAAAATGTATTCAATTAACCAACGATGAATATAATTCTTAGCCAGCCGACTCTTTTGACTTCTCGAAAATCATAACGATGGTTTTTGTGCAATGCACAAACGGAAATTCGATATACTACACATTCGATATTCACACTTCTACAGAATTGATATTAAAAGGTTTGACAACGGGCTATAGTAGCGTAGTTAAACTAACTGAAACAATTTTAGTGATCCTTCAATAAAGTTAGAGAAGCGGGTGTGCATGATGAACATTAAGAGTTGGTAAATACGTGATGATGATGACCTAATTCATTACTATTCTAATTTGTTCATGTACCACAAAACTCAAGTTAAGGTGGAGAAAAGGATTACCAAGCTCCCAAAGGTCTGGGCATTTGAAACACGTTGCATGGCATCCTGGAAAGTTACGTAATTCTCAGCCATCAGTTTGAGCAGTGTGAGGGAGTGTCAGGCTTTGGCCCTAGTGGGCCTCACAGGGGTTTGCTGAATCTCCTCGAGGGGCGCGTGAAATAACGGGTCTCCCAGAAGCCGGAAGGTCGATGACCCACTCAAAACTAATCGCTCACGCCTACGGTGGCCGGGAGTCGTCTCTCGACATCCGGCTTTCGTGGTGTCTTACCGCAGTGGCTGGAATGAGAGTTGGGAATTTTCAGTCGCTCCGCCGCCTCATTCTTTGTCATCCCATTTCTTCTCGCTCCAGATCATGGTTTAAACCGGGGCCGGGTGCGATAGGTCGCACAGTCCGCACAGTGGTGAGATCCGGGCGCCACCTCCATGAGATCAGAGTTGGGAATGTATGTTTGCAAAAACTAATAGAACATTTAGCAAAAACACGTTTGATAGTAATTCTGTCTTAGTAACTGAATAATATAAATGATATAAACGTAGCTATATAAAAGATGTTTTTTAGACTCAGTCCGTGGGTCTGACTGTGACTGTTCGTAATTGTAAACGGTGTATTTGTGATATAATTCTTAGCTCGATGATTTGTGATCAGGAGTTGAAAGCAAGTATGTCTCTGGCCTGCGACGCGTAATTTGTACGTTTTCAGAACGAACGAACTCTTGTCTTCTGTTGACATCTTGTTGACATATTGTGACAGGTAGTTAGTTATTCCCATTGATGTTAATTTTAGAAGTGACACAATGTTTTCGGTCATATTTTGCCTACATTCTTTATTACTCAAAAAGTATATTAATAAGGACCTTCTATTTATATGTAAGTGAATTCAAAATAATGTAATATATTAAAACCAGGAACTTATTTTTAAGGATGTTTGAATATTAATTACAATGTTTTTTTTATAATAATAAAATCTTAGACTCGCAATGCACTTTCAATGTGATGCATGTTTGTTATTGGATGAGATGAATGGATATTCATGTTTATGAGAGGTATAGCTTATATTATGTCAGAACAACATATGTAGACTTTTTAAGAATGTGGGGAAGTTCATAATTTCTTCGGGACGTGGGTACCGCTTCCCATGGGAACTACTGCCCGCACCGGGATAAAATATACCCTATGTTACTCGTAGATAATGTAGCTTTCTAATGGTGAAAGAATTATAAAAATGTCCCTGATGATGCGCTGATATTTCTTGTAGTGTTTTTACAGTAGCAAAATACACAAGTTGTCATATATTTTTTTCTTGAAAGTAAGAACATACCATGACAAAGTGAAGTCTGTTTTCATTGATATTTTACCTACTACCAGTTTTATGGCACATCTGTTTCTGCATGATTTTCTTCATCTATAATTTTAGGATATCATTTCTTTAAATTCAGTTTTTTGCTCAAGTTACTTATAAAAGCGTTATTTTCTATGTAAAGATAGATAATAGGCCGATAAACTTACAAAGTTCAACATTCAAATATGTGTCATTATTGCACCCGCTGTTGCAGAAACGTTAACAGAAATTATCGTTCATTGCTCATCCCCCGTAGGTGATAGCGTGATAATATATATCCTATATGTTGAACAGGCTCCCAGGTAATATTCATGCAAAATTTGATTTAAATCTATGCAGTACTTTTCGAGTTCAGTGAGACCAAACATACAGACAAACAGACAAACAGACAAACAGACAAAAATTCTAAAAACTATATATTTGGGTTCAGAATCGATAATAGATCACCCCCCAAGTATTCTTTTTAAAAAATATTCAATGTACAGTTTTGACTTTCCTATCATTTTATTATATGTATAGATTACTAGCTGTTGCCCGCGACTTCGTCTGCGTGGGCAATTTGGAATTGTCAAAATACTACTTATGCCGTAGCGTAGGTGTATTCTTTTACATAACAATATAATTAGGATTACCACTTAGCAGCAGCACGGGTTGATCAATCAAGGTGGTGTCGACGGTGTGTGACTATTTATCTAAACAAAAGAAGTAAAGTTTGTGACGTTGAGGAAATCTCTGGATCTAGTCAACCGATTTGGAAAATTATTACGTAATTCTCACATAAAACAAAGGTCTGACAAAGTTGTCATTTGTACATTTTCTGCAGCAGCTGCGACAAATCAGGAGCCAGAAAGTCTGTCAAATAGTTTTACTTACCACGGATAACGCGGTGTCTAGTTCACTGGGTTGAAGAGATCAGATAGGCACTCCAAGTAAACATTGGTACTCAAAAAGATTCGGTTTGACTGGAAGCCAACACCCACACAATTGAGGAATAGCTGGGTGGTTGATGACTGAGTCATCAGGCAAGCGCATAGTTTCACTACTTGTATTTTGGGGATTTTCTGTGCACTCACTCACTATGTTATGTTGGAATTCCACCGAAATGTTTGCATTAGTTCACGATCAGGTAAAGTATACGTCCGAGAGAGTAAGTCCAATTCGTGTGTTGGCACTTGAAGCCTGCAGTTCTTCCAAGATTTTCAAAATGTACGCTCGCAATTTGTCATTTCTTGGTGGAGCCAGCAGATCAGAAGAAACATAAGTGCTGTGTATACTGTGCGTCACTACTGCACAACGGTAAAATTTCGTCTTTATAAATAGCACAAACGTTCGCTCTCTTGCGGAGGACGTTTAAATACCATATTATGTGTCACACGTAGGTAAACAGGACAACAGTATATTATCATCGAACCGCTTTCAAAGATCTGATGAGCGAACAGACCAGAACCAGAAGAAAAAAAAAGACACATATATTTGCAAACAAATTGAAAAAACTTCTCCTAAGCAAATGCTACTATAGCGTCAAAGAATACCTTGACGATAAAAAGATAGTCGAATGAATAACTTGTGTTTTCCTAATCTACTATTGCATCTACTACTGTAATTAGACTTTCTAGCCTTCTTTTGCTGTGCCCTAACAGGGTCCATAATATGTACCTAGCTTTAAGCCCCTTGTAACATCTTTATAACTTTATGGTATGCAAATAAATATGAATATGAATATGAACTGACTTGATCGCCTCGAGAAAATCAGAGCTCTATGAAGCGATCATTCGCTTTGATTCCTACTGCTATTGTGGTTTCTGAAAATGTATTCAATTAACCAACGATGAATATAATTCTTAGCCAGCCGACTCTTTTGACTTCTCGAAAATCATAACGATGGTTTTTGTGCAATGCACAAACGGAAATTCGATATACTACACATTCGATATTCACACTTCTACAGAATTGATATTAAAAGGTTTGACAACGGGCTATAGTAGCGTAGTTAAACTAACTGAAACAATTTTAGTGATCCTTCAATAAAGTTAGAGAAGCGGGTGTGCATGATGAACATTAAGAGTTGGTAAATACGTGATGATGATGACCTAATTCATTACTATTCTAATTTGTTCATGTACCACAAAACTCAAGTTAAGGTGGAGAAAAGGATTACCAAGCTCCCAAAGGTCTGGGCATTTGAAACACGTTGCATGGCATCCTGGAAAGTTACGTAATTCTCAGCCATCAGTTTGAGCAGTGTGAGGGAGTGTCAGGCTTTGGCCCTAGTGGGCCTCACAGGGGTTTGCTGAATCTCCTCGAGGGGCGCGTGAAATAACGGGTCTCCCAGAAGCCGGAAGGTCGATGACCCACTCAAAACTAATCGCTCACGCCTACGGTGGCCGGGAGTCGTCTCTCGACATCCGGCTTTCGTGGTGTCTTACCGCAGTGGCTGGAATGAGAGTTGGGAATTTTCAGTCGCTCCGCCGCCTCATTCTTTGTCATCCCATTTCTTCTCGCTCCAGATCATGGTTTAAACCGGGGCCGGGTGCGATAGGTCGCACAGTCCGCACAGTGGTGAGATCCGGGCGCCACCTCCATGAGATCAGAGTTGGGAATGTATGTTTGCAAAAACTAATAGAACATTTAGCAAAAACACGTTTGATAGTAATTCTGTCTTAGTAACTGAATAATATAAATGATATAAACGTAGCTATATAAAAGATGTTTTTTAGACTCAGTCCGTGGGTCTGACTGTGACTGTTCGTAATTGTAAACGGTGTATTTGTGATATAATTCTTAGCTCGATGATTTGTGATCAGGAGTTGAAAGCAAGTATGTCTCTGGCCTGCGACGCGTAATTTGTACGTTTTCAGAACGAACGAACTCTTGTCTTCTGTTGACATCTTGTTGACATATTGTGACAGGTAGTTAGTTATTCCCATTGATGTTAATTTTAGAAGTGACACAATGTTTTCGGTCATATTTTGCCTACATTCTTTATTACTCAAAAAGTATATTAATAAGGACCTTCTATTTATATGTAAGTGAATTCAAAATAATGTAATATATTAAAACCAGGAACTTATTTTTAAGGATGTTTGAATATTAATTACAATGTTTTTTTTATAATAATAAAATCTTAGACTCGCAATGCACTTTCAATGTGATGCATGTTTGTTATTGGATGAGATGAATGGATATTCATGTTTATGAGAGGTATAGCTTATATTATGTCAGAACAACATATGTAGACTTTTTAAGAATGTGGGGAAGTTCATAATTTCTTCGGGACGTGGGTACCGCTTCCCATGGGAACTACTGCCCGCACCGGGATAAAATATACCCTATGTTACTCGTAGATAATGTAGCTTTCTAATGGTGAAAGAATTATAAAAATGTCCCTGATGATGCGCTGATATTTCTTGTAGTGTTTTTACAGTAGCAAAATACACAAGTTGTCATATATTTTTTTCTTGAAAGTAAGAACATACCATGACAAAGTGAAGTCTGTTTTCATTGATATTTTACCTACTACCAGTTTTATGGCACATCTGTTTCTGCATGATTTTCTTCATCTATAATTTTAGGATATCATTTCTTTAAATTCAGTTTTTTGCTCAAGTTACTTATAAAAGCGTTATTTTCTATGTAAAGATAGATAATAGGCCGATAAACTTACAAAGTTCAACATTCAAATATGTGTCATTATTGCACCCGCTGTTGCAGAAACGTTAACAGAAATTATCGTTCATTGCTCATCCCCCGTAGGTGATAGCGTGATAATATATATCCTATATGTTGAACAGGCTCCCAGGTAATATTCATGCAAAATTTGATTTAAATCTATGCAGTACTTTTCGAGTTCAGTGAGACCAAACATACAGACAAACAGACAAACAGACAAACAGACAAAAATTCTAAAAACTATATATTTGGGTTCAGAATCGATAATAGATCACCCCCCAAGTATTCTTTTTAAAAAATATTCAATGTACAGTTTTGACTTTCCTATCATTTTATTATATGTATAGATTATGTTTATAATAGAATGGCATACACATAACATAAAATTAATACTATTATTTTAGAATTATAAATAGACCCAATATTGTATTCTACAGGCAACTCGCCAATTATGGAATTAGGGCTGAATTTAATAGACAATTTCTGTAAGTACGTTTTCATCAGGCACCGTTCCAACTGCAAGCATTATGCAGAAAACAACCTAATTACCTACCATTAAGATACACATTCCTGTAATGTATACTGCTTTAATTATTTTAATTATTTCTCTAATTTTACCATAGGTACTTATATGACAGATGCCCCAAAGAACTTACTTACATTCCATATTGCATTCTTTCTATCTGATTCGTCATATCACTACTACATATCATCAAAATTTCCTAGGAACTATTTCTCAGCTGGCTTTGGGGAATAACCATAAATATAGCGCACATCAAAATGTCGTTTGGAATACTACAAAATATGCAGTATGCAGGATATTTTAAAGGCACAATCTTTTCTAGAGACAAATATTTTCTGTTAGCAATATTTCCTCAGGGTTCATCTCGGTATTAACTCCGCGGATTTTTATGGCTAACTATAACTTAGTTGATAAGAAAATTAAATAGTAGAACTTACCTAGAATTAGATCTCTTAGAGGAATCGTGTTTCTTCCCTCCTTGCAGATTGGGCAGATCCTTCTGCCGTTTCTTGGTCTCCCTCCATATCCTGTAGTAGAGTATACACATGACAGTCACTGGCACATAGAACGCCGCGATGGCTGTCCCGAACGTAATGAACTGGTTCGTCTCTATGAACTGAATGTAACACTCGTGCGGCGGCACTTTCCTCTCGCCGTCGATGTACGGCCACGCGTAAATCCACGGCGGCCACAACAGCAAACTGAACCCCCAAGCTCCCCCTATCATCATCGTCGCCCTTCGTGTAGTCCTTTTAGCCCTATAGGTCAACGGCCGCGTCACACTGAAGTACCTATCGAAACTTATGATGAGCAAGTTGAGCACCGAGGCGTTCGACGCGAGGTAGTCCAGCGCGAGCCACGTATCGCACACGTGAGGCCCGAGAGGCCAGTAGCCGTAGATCGTGAACATGGTGTAGAGCGGCATCGAGATCAGGCCCACTGCGAAGTCAGCCACGGCGAGCGAGAACAAGAAGTAGTTGCTAATGGTCTGTAGCTGCTTGTCGATCTTGAAGCTGATCATGACCATGGAGTTGCCGACGACAGTGAGCACGGAGAGCACGCTGGCTATGATGGCGATGATGATCTTCTGCGCGAGGCTGTAGGGGCTGGTGGGCAGGTCGGGGCCGAGCGCCAGGTCAGTGAGGTTGGAGTCGTTGAGCGCGATGAGCATGCTGTCAACTGGGCGAACCGCCGCCCGCGCCGACACCCGCGCCCCGCCTCCAGCGGCGACCGAGCGCGCGCTCGCCTGCACACACAAACATACATGTTATACATAATGTACATCAATACATACAAGTAAATAGAATACGGGTGTCTATTTGTAGCGTAAAAGTAACAGACTTCATAATACACATGAACTTTCACGTCGTGGTAAAAACGTACCCTAAAACTGATACACCTTTATAGTAACTACATTCTCACGTAAAAATCTGATCTACTTTAGAGCTATATAGAGTATGCTACAAAATAAAAAATATACACCAAAGGATTCCGTGGATAAAATTAAACCCTTGTAAAATACAAGTAACGCTGCGGGGTCCACCTAGTCGTACACACACATACAAACTTGTCACATAACAATAGAAGGTCACACACACACGCACATAATGGCACGGGAAAATTGCTGAAGCGTGCAATTTGTGAGTGCAGGCCGAGGCTACAACTATTATGTTCCATCGCGATACTGTGGTACAGACAGCACACCAACCATGGAGAACAAAATAACTAGCGGAGATGTCATAACGCAAAATCTCCTAAGAAAGTTGCGCGCTAAAATGCGGACGAGCGAGGGACGAGGAAAGTTACTAGATGTACCCTTACACGCCTTCTATAGAACCTGCCCATTATTTTCAAAACAAAATCACTAATCAATTAAGATCAATCTTTTACAGATTGGTTTTAATTTATCAAGGATCCCAAACGCTTCGTTAGTTCTAGTAACTGATCATGCCTATCGTGAATTACATTGACCAGCAAGAAGGCGCCTAATCTACCTTCTTTAATGCATCTCCGCTATCTGTCTTTTCAACGTGACATCAACCTACCTCAATTTGTCTTTTTTCAATAGATTTTCAACCTTATTACAATATCATCCTCCTGCCCTTATCCCAATTTTATTTGGGGTCGGCGCAGCATGTTTTCTTCTTCCATACTCTTCTATCTGCCGTCATCTCACAAGTAACATTCTTTCTTACCATATCTACTTTCACACAATCCATCCATCGTTTCTTTGGTCTTCCTCTTCCACTATATCCGTCCACGTTCATACTCATCACCTTCCTCACAACATGACTCTCATCCCTCCGCATCACATGCCCATACCACGACAGCCGGTTTCCACGCAGTTTTTCTGATACCGGCGCTACTTTCAAACTTCCTCTTATATACTCATTCCTCACTCTATCCATTCGCGTAACTCCACACATACCTCTTAACATTCTCATCTCTGCCGCATGCAATTGTCTTTCATTCGTCGCTTTTGTGGGCCAGCACTCTGATCCATACAAGACAGCAGGCCTGACCATACTCTTGTAAATTTTCCCCTTAACTTTAAGGGGAATACGAGGGTCACAAGTTGTTCCCGTTACCTGCCGCCATTTCATCCATCCTGCGTTAATTCTGTGCGTAACTGTCCGATCTATTTCGCCATCGCCCTGAATAAGCGAACCGAGATACCGGAAATCGGAGCAGACTGGAAGAAGTGCGTTATCCAGCGCTATGGCTTCAGGACTGGAGAGACCGCCGAAATCGCAGAACATATATTCGGTCTTGGTTCTCCTGATTTTTAAGCCAACATTCTCCAGTCTCTGTTGCCAACTCCCCAATCTGCTCTGGATCTCAGGTCCGTCTTCACTAACCAGGACGATGTCGTCGGCAAACAGCATGCACCAGGGTGCCTCCTCCTGTATGTCCGCCGTCAAGGCGTCCATAATAAGCAGGAAGAGGTAAGGACTTAAAGCAGACCCTTGGTGCAGGCCCACAGCCACACTGAACTGGTCAGTATTGCCGGCCGACGATCGGACATACGTACAGGACTGCCTGTACATCGCACGAACTAACTCCACATACTTCCCAGGCACACCTTTCTCTTTCATGGCCCACCATAACACTTCCCGAGGCACCCTATCATACGCTTTCTCAAGGTCAATGAACACCATGTGCAGATTCCTGTGCACACGTCTGTACTTCTCGCACAATTGGCGAAGTGCGAAGATGGCGTCCATTGTTCCTCGACCTGGCATAAACCCAAATTGGTTTTGGGTAATTTCACTCTCTTCTCGCACTCTTTTCTCTATCACTTTCTCCCATACCTTCATAGTATGCGACATGAGCTTTATCCCCCTATAGTTGCCGCAATCTTGCACATCCCCTTTATTCTTGAAGATGGGCACTAGCGAACTACTGCACCATTCTTGCGGGATGACTTCTTCATGCAGCAACTTATTGAAGAATAAAGTCAGCCACATACATCCGTTCTTCTTTAACACCTTCCACACCTCAGCTGGTATATCATCAGGGCCCAAGGCCTTTCCATTCTTCATACTTCCAAGTGCTCTTTCTACCTCATCCATGCTAATTTCTCTTACCAATCCCTTATTTACTTGTGCCTCTTGGAGTATTCCATTCCAAACATTCTCTTCATTCATAAGCTTTTCAAAATAAACCTTCCATCTCTCTTTTATTTCTTCATCATTACACAAAACCTTGCCAGACTCATCTTTTATGCATTTTATGTAGGTTATGTCCCTCGATCGTCTCTCTCTCTCTTTCGTAATTCGGTAGAGCTCTTTTTGGCCTCTTGGACTGTCCAGGGAGTTGTACAACCTCTCCTGCGCCTTAGCTCTGGCAACTGCTACCGCCTTCTTTGCTTTTCTCTTCCATTCCATGTATATTCTCTTTCTGTCATCCTTCAGACTTGCATTCGCTATTTCAACATTCTGCCATTCTTTGAATGCTACTTTCTTTTCTTTCAAAACCTTTTGTACTTCATCATTCCACCACCATGTATCTCTATCTATCAAACCTTTTCCTCTCGACTCTCCGCACACGTCTTTTGCGACTTCCCTTATATGGCTTGCCATTTCACTCCAACATTCATTCACACATCTACCTTCCATCTCCTTCATTTCTGTCATTTTTTCCACAACCTGACCCCTTACTCAACCTTATTACAATAGTAGAAGGTTAATGTTCGATTGGTAAAATTTGACATTTGGTTCTCCATTGAACAATATTGTGCGTGGGTCAGTATGTGTATCACACAGTTAATGGTATGTAAGTGAGCGTAATGGCGATTTAACCAAGTGCTTGAAAATAACTTCCTGAAAGATTGGAGTTATGCCCAATTCGTCATTTTAGTGATTTGGCATCCATAAAAAACGTGTCCCGATTTGTCATTCGATAAAATATTTTATTTTGTTTAGTCTCAATTCGTCATCCGTACTTTATTTTGTAAAAAGTACTGTCAACAAGAAAAGCTTTACACAACGCACGGCCAAAATCAAAATACCAGGATCGCATAAATCAGATGAGTAATATACTTACCAATCAACGAGTGTCCATGGAACTGTCCACCATGTACTAGGACCGCATAACTTACAGGAGTATAGCAGTCAAGAGTGTCACGATTTTACGATATATAAAATCTATACATATAATAAAATGATAGGAAAGTCAAAACTGTACATTGAATATTTTTTAAAAAGAATACTTGGGGGGTGATCTATTATCGATTCTGAACCCAAATATATAGTTTTTAGAATTTTTGTCTGTTTGTCTGTTTGTCTGTTTGTCTGTATGTTTGGTCTCACTGAACTCGAAAAGTACTGCATAGATTTAAATCAAATTTTGCATGAATATTACCTGGGAGCCTGTTCAACATATAGGATATATATTATCACGCTATCACCTACGGGGGATGAGCAATGAACGATAATTTCTGTTAACGTTTCTGCAACAGCGGGTGCAATAATGACACATATTTGAATGTTGAACTTTGTAAGTTTATCGGCCTATTATCTATCTTTACATAGAAAATAACGCTTTTATAAGTAACTTGAGCAAAAAACTGAATTTAAAGAAATGATATCCTAAAATTATAGATGAAGAAAATCATGCAGAAACAGATGTGCCATAAAACTGGTAGTAGGTAAAATATCAATGAAAACAGACTTCACTTTGTCATGGTATGTTCTTACTTTCAAGAAAAAAATATATGACAACTTGTGTATTTTGCTACTGTAAAAACACTACAAGAAATATCAGCGCATCATCAGGGACATTTTTATAATTCTTTCACCATTAGAAAGCTACATTATCTACGAGTAACATAGGGTATATTTTATCCCGGTGCGGGCAGTAGTTCCCATGGGAAGCGGTACCCACGTCCCGAAGAAATTATGAACTTCCCCACATTCTTAAAAAGTCTACATATGTTGTTCTGACATAATATAAGCTATACCTCTCATAAACATGAATATCCATTCATCTCATCCAATAACAAACATGCATCACATTGAAAGTGCATTGCGAGTCTAAGATTTTATTATTATAAAAAAAACATTGTAATTAATATTCAAACATCCTTAAAAATAAGTTCCTGGTTTTAATATATTACATTATTTTGAATTCACTTACATATAAATAGAAGGTCCTTATTAATATACTTTTTGAGTAATAAAGAATGTAGGCAAAATATGACCGAAAACATTGTGTCACTTCTAAAATTAACATCAATGGGAATAACTAACTACCTGTCACAATATGTCAACAAGATGTCAACAGAAGACAAGAGTTCGTTCGTTCTGAAAACGTACAAATTACGCGTCGCAGGCCAGAGACATACTTGCTTTCAACTCCTGATCACAAATCATCGAGCTAAGAATTATATCACAAATACACCGTTTACAATTACGAACAGTCACAGTCAGACCCACGGACTGAGTCTAAAAAACATCTTTTATATAGCTACGTTTATATCATTTATATTATTCAGTTACTAAGACAGAATTACTATCAAACGTGTTTTTGCTAAATGTTCTATTAGTTTTTGCAAACATACATTCCCAACTCTGATCTCATGGAGGTGGCGCCCGGATCTCACCACTGTGCGGACTGTGCGACCTATCGCACCCGGCCCCGGTTTAAACCATGATCTGGAGCGAGAAGAAATGGGATGACAAAGAATGAGGCGGCGGAGCGACTGAAAATTCCCAACTCTCATTCCAGCCACTGCGGTAAGACACCACGAAAGCCGGATGTCGAGAGACGACTCCCGGCCACCGTAGGCGTGAGCGATTAGTTTTGAGTGGGTCATCGACCTTCCGGCTTCTGGGAGACCCGTTATTTCACGCGCCCCTCGAGGAGATTCAGCAAACCCCTGTGAGGCCCACTAGGGCCAAAGCCTGACACTCCCTCACACTGCTCAAACTGATGGCTGAGAATTACGTAACTTTCCAGGATGCCATGCAACGTGTTTCAAATGCCCAGACCTTTGGGAGCTTGGTAATCCTTTTCTCCACCTTAACTTGAGTTTTGTGGTACATGAACAAATTAGAATAGTAATGAATTAGGTCATCATCATCACGTATTTACCAACTCTTAATGTTCATCATGCACACCCGCTTCTCTAACTTTATTGAAGGATCACTAAAATTGTTTCAGTTAGTTTAACTACGCTACTATAGCCCGTTGTCAAACCTTTTAATATCAATTCTGTAGAAGTGTGAATATCGAATGTGTAGTATATCGAATTTCCGTTTGTGCATTGCACAAAAACCATCGTTATGATTTTCGAGAAGTCAAAAGAGTCGGCTGGCTAAGAATTATATTCATCGTTGGTTAATTGAATACATTTTCAGAAACCACAATAGCAGTAGGAATCAAAGCGAATGATCGCTTCATAGAGCTCTGATTTTCTCGAGGCGATCAAGTCAGTTCATATTCATATTCATATTTATTTGCATACCATAAAGTTATAAAGATGTTACAAGGGGCTTAAAGCTAGGTACATATTATGGACCCTGTTAGGGCACAGCAAAAGAAGGCTAGAAAGTCTAATTACAGTAGTAGATGCAATAGTAGATTAGGAAAACACAAGTTATTCATTCGACTATCTTTTTATCGTCAAGGTATTCTTTGACGCTATAGTAGCATTTGCTTAGGAGAAGTTTTTTCAATTTGTTTGCAAATATATGTGTCTTTTTTTTTCTTCTGGTTCTGGTCTGTTCGCTCATCAGATCTTTGAAAGCGGTTCGATGATAATATACTGTTGTCCTGTTTACCTACGTGTGACACATAATATGGTATTTAAACGTCCTCCGCAAGAGAGCGAACGTTTGTGCTATTTATAAAGACGAAATTTTACCGTTGTGCAGTAGTGACGCACAGTATACACAGCACTTATGTTTCTTCTGATCTGCTGGCTCCACCAAGAAATGACAAATTGCGAGCGTACATTTTGAAAATCTTGGAAGAACTGCAGGCTTCAAGTGCCAACACACGAATTGGACTTACTCTCTCGGACGTATACTTTACCTGATCGTGAACTAATGCAAACATTTCGGTGGAATTCCAACATAACATAGTGAGTGAGTGCACAGAAAATCCCCAAAATACAAGTAGTGAAACTATGCGCTTGCCTGATGACTCAGTCATCAACCACCCAGCTATTCCTCAATTGTGTGGGTGTTGGCTTCCAGTCAAACCGAATCTTTTTGAGTACCAATGTTTACTTGGAGTGCCTATCTGATCTCTTCAACCCAGTGAACTAGACACCGCGTTATCCGTGGTAAGTAAAACTATTTGACAGACTTTCTGGCTCCTGATTTGTCGCAGCTGCTGCAGAAAATGTACAAATGACAACTTTGTCAGACCTTTGTTTTATGTGAGAATTACGTAATAATTTTCCAAATCGGTTGACTAGATCCAGAGATTTCCTCAACGTCACAAACTTTACTTCTTTTGTTTAGATAAATAGTCACACACCGTCGACACCACCTTGATTGATCAACCCGTGCTGCTGCTAAGTGGTAATCCTAATTATATTGTTATGTAAAAGAATACACCTACGCTACGGCATAAGTAGTATTTTGACAATTCCAAATTGCCCACGCAGACGAAGTCGCGGGCAACAGCTAGTCAGGTAATAAAACAGAAGGCTTTTGTTTTCTAGAAAGAGACAAAATATAGAAGAAGGGGTAAAGTATGGTCCGGTTTCTATTGTTTTATGTTAGTAACTATTTACTATTATCGGTATTAGCAAAAAAACATGTGGTGTAAATGCATTATTCGTTGATTTTTGAGGTAGTAAAAATGAATACCAGAAAAACAGTAAATAGCACAATTTGTGACCAAAACTTAAGCACATTTAAATAAATAAAATAAAATAAATATATTTTCTTAATTGTGTATGGATGGTAATTGTCTATTTCACCACCACCCTTAGGTAGACTGGTAGAGAACGCCTAAGGCGTTAAGTCCGCCGTTGTACAATGTGCAAAAAGTATTTTAAATAAATAGTAAGAACAAGAAGTTTAAGAAGATAATTGAACTGAAACGTTCTGTTTATACGAACAAGGTCCAATAAAAAAAACTGCAGTATGTGCAACACAACTGCTGACTAGATTCAAATTGTTTTTGTTAATTAAAGATATTTATTTTCTTGTTTGTTAATATTTTTATGTATACAATCTCTTTGCTAGTTATGGGCTCCTGGTACTTTTGTTACCGGTACAAAAAGTATCGAGTCACATTTTCGGGTTTATAAAATGCCCATGTTGACGTCTTCACCTGTGTTTTAATTTAATGTTATTATTTTATTATATTTATATGAGAGTTATTAAAACCTCTACCTACATCGAAGATTTTCATTTAAAATTTCTTCTAACACTTTTATTTCTGACGGTACTCTGCTACGTGAAATTTTATGCGGGTGACGAAACGAAACTCAAAATAAAATATTAAATTATATATTTTGCTCGAATGACCAATTGGGATTTGGTGTATGGAAAAAATAGTTGGTGACCAATCGGTACTAATGACAAATTGGGAATAACTCAAAGATTGTAATCGGGGATTTTATGTTGAAGTGTCACTTACGATGTAATTTTAATACTAATTGGTACGTTTTAGAATTATTATTTTTTTTATAATGTAACCGAAATCTTTTTTTTTCAAGCAAAATTCAAGCCTCGAAAATAAAATAATTTGATGCAAATTAATCAATAGCAGAGTGCGTAAACATTTTACCATTTTTTGTCGCCGTGTAAGTACTTCATAACACATTTTATACAAATACATAAGTAGCTTACTAAATTATATCTACTAAAGAAAAAATATGTTTAGTTTTACAAGTATAAAGTATAGAGAGATTACCACAGCACAGTTTCGGAGAGATCAATCACATTTTGACAAGCCAGGCATTATGATACCGCTGACCCAGTTAGCTGAACGTTTATATTCTCCATCACTTGAGCTGTGAATATATAGTGTAAAGGACGATTATAGAACACTTACTGTGGATTGCAATAATCTAACCATCCGTTCTTTTACGATTGAAAATTTAATTTTGACCTAAGCTTCATATAAATTATACAATTAAATCTGCAGTTAAAGAAAGGTTCACTTATCGGTCCCATGATTTTTATTTGTCACTACTATTTCCAGAGGTTCTATAGAACTTATTCCCGTAGTCTGATAAAAAGATACCTATGCCTATGGACATTTTAACTCTGTGTACGAAATTAGTTCAGTAGTTCTGGCTTGAAAGCCGGACAGAAATCTGAGTTATGTCAACTTTCTTCATGGTACATCTCAACAATTTACAAACCATGCTAGGTTTTTACCATAAAATATTGTTACGGTAAAGAAAATTCTCTAATATATAATTTACACATTCAGCTGAATTCAGCATTCGACCCCGACATGGTTGGGAAAACGCTCGGAAGATGATGCGGAGAGACACTTCAATATTTTTAAAAACACTCTTGATCAAACAAGTGTTAACTAGGTCAATAGTTCATACAAATTGGACTAACTTCAATTTGTTTGGGACAATTTTGTTTGAAACTAAACTATAAACAGACCTTGCAAAACAAAAGATTAGCATACAAAGGAATCCGTGTGAGATTTGAATCCGTTTACTGCTAACTAAATGAGAGTTTAGTTACAGTTGGAAATGCAAGAGTCCCTTTTAGACAATAATCAAACCTGACCATTCTGTATGAAATCATTAAATGACCCCAACCCCTGGACTATTTGGTCAACCTTCCTGGACAACTTTCTCTAGCCTATGTTCCTTCTAAGGTCCTTCGCGTAGCAGGGTTCGCGATATCCTATCGAAAAAATTCTGCATCCAGAAAAAACTAGTATCAGGATTTTCTCAAAACCATCTGACAGCCTCTAATGTGAAGTATATTGTTATCGTTACCCTCACAGTCATAGTGATTAAACACCTTTAATTACTTCGGCAACTGGCTATCGAATACATGATCCGATTTGCAGCATCCACATTTACAACTTCTGCACAACCAGTGACCAGAGATAAAGAATTAGATCAGAAACAGTCCGTTAGAATACAATTTCCATATATTCCCTTCTTTCCAGTTAATTTTATTGTAATAGGATTTATTCGATACACGTGGACGAGAACGACCTTAATTGGGACTGAAATGTTTTGTTCAGCTTGCTTTTAATCTATATTGATTTCGAAGTGTTAAAGTCTGTCTGTTTGTTACATTGTTGAGCTATGAACTTTGGAACAAATGATATATTTTGAGATTGCTGTCAGTTTTGGATTCAAATTGAGCTAAGATAGGTCAAAAATATGGGTACTAGTCTTATGAACACTAAAGTTTGTATGTACTTTTATACATCTACTAGCTGTTGCCCGCGACTTCGTCTGCGTGGGCAATTTGGAATTGTCAAAATACTACTTATGCCGTAGCGTAGGTGTATTCTTTTACATAACAATATAATTAGGATTACCACTTAGCAGCAGCACGGGTTGATCAATCAAGGTGGTGTCGACGGTGTGTGACTATTTATCTAAACAAAAGAAGTAAAGTTTGTGACGTTGAGGAAATCTCTGGATCTAGTCAACCGATTTGGAAAATTATTACGTAATTCTCACATAAAACAAAGGTCTGACAAAGTTGTCATTTGTACATTTTCTGCAGCAGCTGCGACAAATCAGGAGCCAGAAAGTCTGTCAAATAGTTTTACTTACCACGGATAACGCGGTGTCTAGTTCACTGGGTTGAAGAGATCAGATAGGCACTCCAAGTAAACATTGGTACTCAAAAAGATTCGGTTTGACTGGAAGCCAACACCCACACAATTGAGGAATAGCTGGGTGGTTGATGACTGAGTCATCAGGCAAGCGCATAGTTTCACTACTTGTATTTTGGGGATTTTCTGTGCACTCACTCACTATGTTATGTTGGAATTCCACCGAAATGTTTGCATTAGTTCACGATCAGGTAAAGTATACGTCCGAGAGAGTAAGTCCAATTCGTGTGTTGGCACTTGAAGCCTGCAGTTCTTCCAAGATTTTCAAAATGTACGCTCGCAATTTGTCATTTCTTGGTGGAGCCAGCAGATCAGAAGAAACATAAGTGCTGTGTATACTGTGCGTCACTACTGCACAACGGTAAAATTTCGTCTTTATAAATAGCACAAACGTTCGCTCTCTTGCGGAGGACGTTTAAATACCATATTATGTGTCACACGTAGGTAAACAGGACAACAGTATATTATCATCGAACCGCTTTCAAAGATCTGATGAGCGAACAGACCAGAACCAGAAGAAAAAAAAAGACACATATATTTGCAAACAAATTGAAAAAACTTCTCCTAAGCAAATGCTACTATAGCGTCAAAGAATACCTTGACGATAAAAAGATAGTCGAATGAATAACTTGTGTTTTCCTAATCTACTATTGCATCTACTACTGTAATTAGACTTTCTAGCCTTCTTTTGCTGTGCCCTAACAGGGTCCATAATATGTACCTAGCTTTAAGCCCCTTGTAACATCTTTATAACTTTATGGTATGCAAATAAATATGAATATGAATATGAACTGACTTGATCGCCTCGAGAAAATCAGAGCTCTATGAAGCGATCATTCGCTTTGATTCCTACTGCTATTGTGGTTTCTGAAAATGTATTCAATTAACCAACGATGAATATAATTCTTAGCCAGCCGACTCTTTTGACTTCTCGAAAATCATAACGATGGTTTTTGTGCAATGCACAAACGGAAATTCGATATACTACACATTCGATATTCACACTTCTACAGAATTGATATTAAAAGGTTTGACAACGGGCTATAGTAGCGTAGTTAAACTAACTGAAACAATTTTAGTGATCCTTCAATAAAGTTAGAGAAGCGGGTGTGCATGATGAACATTAAGAGTTGGTAAATACGTGATGATGATGACCTAATTCATTACTATTCTAATTTGTTCATGTACCACAAAACTCAAGTTAAGGTGGAGAAAAGGATTACCAAGCTCCCAAAGGTCTGGGCATTTGAAACACGTTGCATGGCATCCTGGAAAGTTACGTAATTCTCAGCCATCAGTTTGAGCAGTGTGAGGGAGTGTCAGGCTTTGGCCCTAGTGGGCCTCACAGGGGTTTGCTGAATCTCCTCGAGGGGCGCGTGAAATAACGGGTCTCCCAGAAGCCGGAAGGTCGATGACCCACTCAAAACTAATCGCTCACGCCTACGGTGGCCGGGAGTCGTCTCTCGACATCCGGCTTTCGTGGTGTCTTACCGCAGTGGCTGGAATGAGAGTTGGGAATTTTCAGTCGCTCCGCCGCCTCATTCTTTGTCATCCCATTTCTTCTCGCTCCAGATCATGGTTTAAACCGGGGCCGGGTGCGATAGGTCGCACAGTCCGCACAGTGGTGAGATCCGGGCGCCACCTCCATGAGATCAGAGTTGGGAATGTATGTTTGCAAAAACTAATAGAACATTTAGCAAAAACACGTTTGATAGTAATTCTGTCTTAGTAACTGAATAATATAAATGATATAAACGTAGCTATATAAAAGATGTTTTTTAGACTCAGTCCGTGGGTCTGACTGTGACTGTTCGTAATTGTAAACGGTGTATTTGTGATATAATTCTTAGCTCGATGATTTGTGATCAGGAGTTGAAAGCAAGTATGTCTCTGGCCTGCGACGCGTAATTTGTACGTTTTCAGAACGAACGAACTCTTGTCTTCTGTTGACATCTTGTTGACATATTGTGACAGGTAGTTAGTTATTCCCATTGATGTTAATTTTAGAAGTGACACAATGTTTTCGGTCATATTTTGCCTACATTCTTTATTACTCAAAAAGTATATTAATAAGGACCTTCTATTTATATGTAAGTGAATTCAAAATAATGTAATATATTAAAACCAGGAACTTATTTTTAAGGATGTTTGAATATTAATTACAATGTTTTTTTTATAATAATAAAATCTTAGACTCGCAATGCACTTTCAATGTGATGCATGTTTGTTATTGGATGAGATGAATGGATATTCATGTTTATGAGAGGTATAGCTTATATTATGTCAGAACAACATATGTAGACTTTTTAAGAATGTGGGGAAGTTCATAATTTCTTCGGGACGTGGGTACCGCTTCCCATGGGAACTACTGCCCGCACCGGGATAAAATATACCCTATGTTACTCGTAGATAATGTAGCTTTCTAATGGTGAAAGAATTATAAAAATGTCCCTGATGATGCGCTGATATTTCTTGTAGTGTTTTTACAGTAGCAAAATACACAAGTTGTCATATATTTTTTTCTTGAAAGTAAGAACATACCATGACAAAGTGAAGTCTGTTTTCATTGATATTTTACCTACTACCAGTTTTATGGCACATCTGTTTCTGCATGATTTTCTTCATCTATAATTTTAGGATATCATTTCTTTAAATTCAGTTTTTTGCTCAAGTTACTTATAAAAGCGTTATTTTCTATGTAAAGATAGATAATAGGCCGATAAACTTACAAAGTTCAACATTCAAATATGTGTCATTATTGCACCCGCTGTTGCAGAAACGTTAACAGAAATTATCGTTCATTGCTCATCCCCCGTAGGTGATAGCGTGATAATATATATCCTATATGTTGAACAGGCTCCCAGGTAATATTCATGCAAAATTTGATTTAAATCTATGCAGTACTTTTCGAGTTCAGTGAGACCAAACATACAGACAAACAGACAAACAGACAAACAGACAAAAATTCTAAAAACTATATATTTGGGTTCAGAATCGATAATAGATCACCCCCCAAGTATTCTTTTTAAAAAATATTCAATGTACAGTTTTGACTTTCCTATCATTTTATTATATGTATAGATACTTATAATAAATCTGTAGAGAGGTCAATTCTGTACATGAAATATAATTAAAAAATAACTATCGGGGGGTGATTAGGGATCGATACTAATGCCAAAAATGCAATCAGTAAAATTTTTGTCTGTCTGTCTGTCTGTCTGTCTGTCTGTCTGTCTGTCAGTCTGTATATTCGTTATGGAAACAAAAACTACTCGACGGATTTTAATGAAACTTGGCACATTTATTCTTCATACTCCTGGTCAGGTTATAGGATACTTTTCATCATGCTACGATCAATAGGAGCAGAGCAGTGAAGGGAAATGTTGGGAAAACGGGAGAAGTTTCTCCATTTTTTAAGCTTCCGTCGCATGTACAGTCTTAATGGTTAAAGCTACACAGAAATCATGTATGACGGAAATGTTCTCCTTAAAATTTTACAAAAAATATTCCTTGACAGCATATGTCTATATTTTATTGTTGACTCACAATAACACGTGTAAGTCCCGATAGCATAGCAGTTTGGAGCTTTCTGATTATATTTGTCTGCTCTTACGTTTACAACACTCTCACTCATCTATAATTAAAAACAGTTAACATTATTCCCTATTCAATAAAAAAAGAATCATGTAAATCGGTAAAGAAACGCCAAAGTTATGCCTAAAATACGCTACTAAGCCATCGCGCTTGAATACTGGAGCATGCTATAAGGATTATTTTTGTGTATCGGTCGCCGCGCTCGACGTCCTTCGCGGCGTAGGTATAAAAAGGCGGGGGGTCCGCGCGCGAGCTTCAAACTCACTAGCACCCTACACAAATACAAACCGCGTTCGTACAAACCTCGCCGCCGAGGTCCGCCGCGACGTCCCGATCTCTGTCCTCCCGACCCTTGCTCATCGAGCCAGCCCGCGAGCTGAGCCAGTAGCTTTAAATTCCCCATTTAATAATAATGATCATATGATCCAGCCTGTCCCTTTGCTGCCTCCCCAGCGACGCCCTAAGCCGAGGTCCGACCCCACAGGGGGTACCCTTAGCGCAGTCGCTTAGTTTATAAGTTGTTTTACGCCCCTGGCTGGAGGCCTTAAAATCTAGGCATCCACAGGGAAAAGTCCGGTTAAGCAGTACACGGCCTCCTAGGCTGAACTGCGAGATGCCATACCAAAAAAAAAAAAAAAAAACGCGCGAGCTTCATACAATATTTGGCTGTTGATGCGAATAGACGTGCGGACTGTTCGACCTTATTGACAGACAATAATTGTTATAAACGAACCGTGCTTATCAGCGCGACTTTTATGGCCTTACTACAAAAACTTTAACCACTGTTTTACACTTGTCTAAAAAAAATGTGGCTTCAAAATGAACCATATGTCAACGTCATAATTTGTCATTTTTTTAGACAAGTCTTAAACTGACGTTAAAAAGTTTTTGTGGTAAGACGGTTAGTCTTTATATGTAGTTTAGTTTTAGATTAGATTTGTTTTGTTGTTATTTTATGAAATAGGTAGTAGTATTAGGTTTTGGTAGTGTTTAAATATTATTAATAGTATAGATTTTATTTCTTTATAAGTAGTAGTAGGTACGCATATTAGTTATTTTGGTAGTGCTTAATTTTATTAATACTTAGTTTATTTTTATTACTTTATAAGTAGTTGAAGTAAATAGTAGGTACGAGTATTAGTTATTTCGGTAGTCTTTAATTTTATTAATAGTTTATTTCTTTATAGTTGAAGTAATTAGTAAGTAGGTACGAATATTAGTTATCTTGGTAGTGTTTAATTTTATTAATAGTTAATTTCTTTACAGTTGAAGTAATTAGTAAGTAGGTACGAATATTAGTTATCTTGGTAGTGTTTAATTTTATTAATAGTTAATTTCTTTACAGTTGAAGTAATTAGTAAGTAGGTACGAATATTAGTTATTTTGGTAGTGTAAAATTTTATTAATAGTTTATTTTTATTTTTTTATAAGTAGTTGAAGTAAATAGTAGATAGGTAATTTCATTCTATTAGACTTAGTTCAGGTATCTATTTATATATTTTTAAGATTTTAGTTTTGGATTTATTTTGGATCAGTTTTATTATTTCAGTACCTAGGTACTTAGATTTCGTAAGTGTAAGGTAGCTTTAGTTGCCGTCGATTAAAAATACACAATGCCACCTAAAAAACGACCATCTTTATCTCGAAACTCGAGAGATGCTAAGAGGATGAGAAATGCGCGTTCTCAGGAATCGGCAGAGGAAAGAGCTCATCGGTTAAACTCTATGAGAGTTAGTGCCTCAACTTCTCGAGCCAATGAAAGCTCTCCAGAAAGAGAGATGCGATTAGCAGCTGACAGAGCAAGACGAGCTACATCACGGGCGTCTCAAAGCCTTTCTCAACGAGAGCTTACCATCGATCGAGAGCGACATGTGTTAATCCGACAAGCTGAAACTGCTTCACAACGAGAATTGCGGCTCACAGCTGACCGCGAACGACATACATTATCTCGCGAGTCAGAAACATTTATTGACAGAGAATTGCGTCTTACAGCTGACCGCGAACGTCATACATTGTCTCGCGAGTCAGAAACCTTCACTGACAGGGAATTAAGGCTTACAGCTGACCGCGAACGACATACATTATCTCGCGAGTCAGAAACCTTCACTGAGAGAGAATTACGTCTTACAGCTGACCGCGAACGTCACACATTGTCTCGCGAGTCAGAAACCTTCACTGAGAGAGAATTACGTCTTACAGCTGACCGCGAACGTCATACATTGTCTCGCGAGTCAGAAACCTTCACTGACAGGGAATTAAGGCTTACAGCTGATCGAGAACGACATGCATTGTCTCGCGAGTCAGAAACTTTCACTGAGAGGGAATTACGTCTGACTGCAGACCGCGAACGTCATACATTGTCTCGCGAGTCAGAAACCTTCACTGAGAGGGAATTACGGCTTTCAGCTGATCGCGAACGTCATATTTTATCTCGAGAATCTGAAACTTTTACTCAATATGAAGATCGTTTGACAAATGATAGGGTGCATCATAATCTTATTCGATCTCTTGAAGATGAACATGAGCATGAACAACGACTAGAGTCGGTACGCGAACGTTATAATTCTTTGAGACAAGAACGATTTATAAAGGACAATGCCAGGGTCTGGGCTCAAAGTTTGCCCAGCAGTGGGAGTAGTTCCAGCTGGTTCCATAGTGCACTCTGAACACGAAATCCAAATATTTTTGAAATCGGTCCCAGAGGTCCCGAAAAAAACCGGTTCAAATGTTCTCCATAGATAGTCACTTAACAAAGTCTGAGCCATTTGCCCAGCAGTGAAAGTGGTCGAAATAGGTTCTTTACTGCACTGTTAACACGAAATCCAAATATTTTGGAAATCGGTCCCAGAGGTCCCGAGAAAAACCGGTTCTAATGTTAGCCAGCCATTGTTAGCAAGCCATTTTAAGCAGCCACAAACCTAACAACCTCTTTTCTTGAAATAATATTCAGATAGTTAGTGGTTTCACTGTTAACAGGAAAAAAAATAAAATAAAATTGAAAAGTAACTGTTGTTTCTCTTGCTTTTCAGTCTCTATCTACCACAATCAGTCCTAAGTTCGTGTAGCGTCATGCAATTAATATCCGTAATGGCAATGGAAAAATCTTATGACAAATAAAATAAGCTCGAACACGAGGTAGTAAATAGATACCGTTGAGGAGTTCCCTCGTCTCACTGTCGTCTCCACCGTCAGGTCAGGTCTTAACCTCCACTGTTTTGTGGTGTCGGAGACATATACCCAAATGACAAGTTTTTATTCGATATGTGCAATACAATTTCCGAGATTTCCCTATTGTTTTAAGGTTTCTATCACCAGACCCTGGACCGAATAACAAAGGAACCATTTGGAAAGTAAATTCTTTCAAACAATAAAATGATTGTTTAAATCGGTTGGTAAACGACGGAGTTATGCACGTACTTACGTAAAAAGAATACAAACGAACTGAGAAAATCCTCCATTTTTTGAAGTCGGTAAAAAAAATCGTATTTATCGATTAATATTATAATGCATTTCAATTAAGGTAATAAAAGTGGAATAGTTAAGAGTTCGTAAGCATATTTTACGTAATATTGAATAAGAGTCAAACCAGTTTTTCTCAGGACTCCTGGGATAGATTTCGAAATATTTCGGTCTGGGACCTATTATAAGCCTATGGAACATAATACACTATGCAGTTACTGTGGGCAACTCTTGAGCCCAACTTCCATACAAAGAATAGCATTGTCCTTTGTCTAATGAAAGATTAAGGATCGAAAATATTCGGTCTCTTGAAACGGATGAACAGCGACAGGCCCGTCTTACTGCGGATAGATTTCGACATAGTCTTAATAACTTAGACGTACACATAGAAGATCAATCTAGAAATTCGGTGGCGTGGTCCGACAAATATAAAAGTGGTTTTGCTTATAACCTCACAATTGATTACAGATCATTTTCTGTAATAGGCGATATGTACTGGGATTCTATAAAACTCGATCAACAACTCGCATTTCACTTCGATTCGTAATGTCATTTCATACTTTAGGGGAGGTAGGGGAGGGATGGGCACTTTTTCACAATTTATTGCATAAAAAATCAGATTTTACAGATCATTATCAACTTTTATTGCCATTTCTTATATTCTTAAATGTAGGCACTTAATCACTTTAAAACACTTAGAACTTTATTTAAACACTATTTTAAATATAATAGTCTCTAGATCAAGTTGGCAACGGTACCTGAAACAAGATTCTATAAAGGATTTTTCGCGCAGATTTATAACCTCACAAATTTTCACTGACGAAGAAAAGCCTCCCTATCATAGAGAGCATTGGACACTTTTGACTTAGTTTATGAAAAAAAAATCGGTAAAAAAACTTTTAAGTTAAACGGTTTTATCTTATGTGCACTGAAAACTAGAAAATAAAAAATAGTTACTTACCTGTCAACCTACGTAGGTGGTCCCGGTCATATTAGACTAAAATAAAAACGTGGGGCCCATTAACTATTGCTGTAGTACTCTCTTCTAAAGGTATAATAGGTGTGGATTGCATCGACTTACTATAATTGTAACTGGAGATTTTGACAATCAATAATTAATAATAGAAAATACACATACCTTTCATTAGTTTTCTCTTTATAACGATCCGAAACCGCAACAAAATATTTAAGTACTTTTACGAGTGTTTGTTCTTGACAACTCACAGAAATGACAGATAGTCTATGGATGAACACCGTTACCAGTCGGTAACGTAAACTACCCAATTAAAAAAAAACAAAACTATGATCAGAAATCAGAATAAAAGGACCCCCCTTTTATTCTGATTTGATCATGTCTCCCAACTGCCCATCTCTCCCCTACCTCCCCTATAGATAGACAGATTTTGACAAATCTGTCAAAATCTCGACTTTGATTTAGTTCAACTTGTCAACACGCTCGATAGTGAAGCGCTAGTGTAGTTTGACAATGTCAATCACGAAACTTTAAGGTAGAATTCCGTGGGTCGCGATTGTCGCAGCCGCGCGCGACAAAAGTCAACCTATGAAAATGTATGGCACCGCTGCCGAGGGCTGCGACAGTCGCGCGCGGACGACGAATTTCGTGAGCCGCTCGCGGCCGTACGCTTCTCAACATGGTCTAGCGCTTAATAACATCTATAGAATTTTAGTAAAACCAGAATTAAATTTTTGACAATGCCGCGAGCAGCTTACGAAATTCGTCGGCCGCGCGCGACTGTCACGGGCCTCGACAACGGTGCCATACATTTTCAAAGGTTGACTATTGTCGCGTCCACGGAATTCTACCTTTAGATCGAAGTCGAAGTGAGAGTGATGTCGAAGTGAGTTGTGATATTTTATAGAATCGACATGATGAACGTAGTATGTTCTTTTTGTAATGCTTCAAAATGGAGTAAGGAGTCGGCTGGTTTCTGTTGTTCTGGAGGTAAAATAAATTTGCCTTCATTTGAAGACCCACCGGAACCTTTGAAATCACTACTTTTAGGGGAACATGTGCTATCTAAACAGTTCTTAGACAATATTCGCACTTATAATAGTGCGTTTCAAATGACATCCTTTGGTGCTCAACAAATCTCAGAAGGTCCTTTCATGCCTACTTTTAAGATACAAGGTCAGGTTTACCATTTGATAGGATCCCTTTTGCCTGAAGACCAACCTAAGTTCCTTCAAATATATTTTGTATCCGACTACAACGAACAGTCGAATGTAAGAAATCAATATTTCCCGAATTTAAATACTGAACTCATTTCACAACTTCAGAACATGTTGCATCAGGTTAATTCGTACGTATGCAGTTTTAAATCGGCATTAGAAGTTCTTCCTCGAGATGATGCCAACAATTATAAAATTGTTATAAATGCCGATAGGCGTCCAACTCAGGAACACCCTGGGCGTTATAACGCTCCATCAACGAATGAAGTTGCTGTGGTATTGGTCGACCAGGAATGTGATAGGCGTGATATCGTTATCCGTTCCAGAGACAATCGTTTGCAACGCATTTACGAAACCCACAGGGCTTACGACAGTTTGCAATATCCTTTGATATACTGTCGAGGGGAAGATGGTTATAATTTTGCTTTATACCAAACTGATCCGCGTACAGGCGCACCTAATTATAATAAAAAGATTTCATGCCTTCAATTTTATTGTTACCACTTGCAAGTGAGACGGAATAGGTTTGTATACTTTCAACGTTTCCGTGGCTTATTCAATCAGTTTATTGTTGACATGTACGCAAAAATTGAAACCGAAAGATTAGTTTATATACGATCTAATCAAAGGCAGCTGCGCGCTGAAGAATACGTGCACCTTCGCGACGCCATGCAGCAAGATAATGATACAGTGAATATGGGCCGTTTAGTTATTTTACCCTCTTCTTTTACTGGTGGTCCACGATACATGCACGAACGTACTCAAGATGCTTTTTGTTACGTAAGAAAATATGGACGTCCCGACCTTTTTATTACTGTAACTACCAATCCTAAGTGGGATGAAATCACTCGGGAGCTTAAATAAAAATAAAAAATAAATAAATAAATAGATATTTTTGGAGAAATATTGTGTTATATGTATAGTGTTGAATGGCAAAAACGCGGTTTACCTCATGCACATATCCTGCTTTGGTTAAAAGATAAGGTTCGACCTAATGATGTAGATAGTTTAATCAGTGCTGAAATTCCAAATCCGATTACAGATCCCGAGTTACACGAAATTATTAAAACTCATATGATACATGGTCCATGTGGTGCATTTAACGGGAATTCTCCATGTATGCAAGACGGTCGTTGTACTAAAAGATTTCCAAAAGCCTTAGTGGATGAAACTGTAACAGGACATGATGGATACCCATCATATCGTCGCCGTTCAAGAGACAATGGTGGTTTTACTGTTGAAAAGCGAGTGTTTGGACAACAGGTTACTTTAGATAATAGGTGGGTCGTTCCATATTCGCCTGTGTTGTCTAGAGCATTTCAAGCTCACATAAATGTTGAAATGTGTAATAGTGTAGAGTCAATAAAATATATTTGCAAGTACATTAATAAGGGCAGTGACCAAGCTACACTTGCGTTGAGAGATGAACACGATGAAGTTACAAGATTTCAGTCAGGCAGATATATAAGTTCTTCGGAAGCTGTGTGGCGAATCTTAAGTTTCAACATTCACGAAAGATATCCACCTGTGACCCATCTGGATGTTCATCTTGAAGGCGGTCAACGTATATATTTCAACACCGAAAATGTTACAGAACGATTAGAGAATCCTAGACAAACAACTTTATTAGCATTCTTTCGACTTTGCCAAACCGATGATTTTGCAAAATCTCTGTTGTATGAGGAAGTTCCATCGTATTATACCTACGATAAGCAACGAGGTGTCTTTAATCGAAGACGCCGTGGCAGGCCTGTAGGTGGCGAGTCAGGTATTTTCAAAGAACATGTTCTTGGTAGAGTGTATACCGTTCATCCTAACAACGCTGAGTGTTTCTATTTGCGATTATTACTACATACAGTGCGAGGACCAACCTCATTTATAGATTTGAGAAAAGTAGACGATGTTGTCTATCCAACTTATCATGCAGCTTGCCAAGCGCGTCATTTGCTTGAAAATGATCAGCATTGGGATGACGCTTTAGCAGAATCCTGTGTTAGTGATAATCCACGACGGTTACGTAATTTATTTGTAACATTACTCACATTTTGTAATTTGTCAGACGCTGCACAATTATGGGAAAAATATAAAGAAAAATTTGCAGAAGACTTTCTAAGAAATATATCTAACAGTAATGAAGGCACAACTAATGATAATTTCCGTGATCTTGCCATAAATCAGTGCTTATTAGCTCTTCAGGATGACTTAGCAGCTGTAGGCGGTAAATCACTCTGTGAATATGGTTTGCCAACACCAACCTCAGTCGGAGAGGTTACTAATAGGGAATATTCTGCAGAGATGGGTTACAACTCAATGGAACTGCTGACAACATTAGAAAACGGTGTCCCAATGATGACTGCAGAACAACGTTTAGTTTATGATCGCGTGTGCGAGAGTGTTCAAAATAATTTGGGAACAATTTGGTTTTTAGATGCACCTGGAGGAACTGGGAAAACTTTTTTGACTAAATTAATATTGGCTTATGTTCGAAATCAGCATAAAATTGCTCTTGCCGTGGCTTCATCAGGGATAGCTGCAACATTGCTACCAGGAGGTAAAACCGCTCACACTATGTTTAAAATACCAATTGATTTAGATCGCACGGAAAGTCCAACCTGTAGTGTTTCAAGAAATAGCGACAAAGCTAAGGTATTACGCGAGTGTAATTTAATCATATGGGATGAATGTACGATGACCCATCGAAAAGGAGTAGAAGCGGTAGACAGAACTTTAAGGGATATAAGACAAAATGATCGACCAATGGGCGGTGTCACGGTTTTATTTTGTGGTGATTTCCGACAAATCTTACCGGTAATACCACGGGGAACCCGAGCTGATGAGGTTAGAGCATGTCTGAAAAGCTCTTATTTGTGGCGTGATATACAATCGCTGCATTTGACTACAAACATGCGAGTGAGAACTGGAGATAACCCGGATGATAGTCAATTTTCTGATACATTATTAAAGATTGGTGAAGGTACATATCCACAACACCAAGGAAAACTTATTCTGACGCCTGAACTATGTTGTATAGTGCAATCTCAATCACATCTTATATCATCGGTTTACGGTGACGTAACAAATATATTAAATAGGGACAATTCTTGGCTATGCGAAAGATCTATTTTAACTCCGCGCAATGACCAGGCATCTGAGATTAATAACCAGATACTGTCGCATATACAGGGGCAAACCAAAGTTTACCGATCAATAAATAGAATGGTCGATGAACAAGAAGCCACTAATTACCCGATAGAATTTTTAAATTCTTTAAATATCCCCGGACTTCCTTCTCATGAAATATATTTGAAAATTGGCATTCCCATTATTCTGCTCCGAAATTTAAGACCGCCAAAACTTTGCAATGGAACTCGACTAAAAGTAACCCAGTTGCAACAAAATATAATCGAGGCTCAAATTTTAACAGGTTGCGGTGCAGGAGAAATCGTTTTCATTCCCAGAATACCCATAATACCAAATAATTTTCCATTTCAATTTAAAAGGACGCAATTCCCAGTATCGGTGTGTTATGCAATGACAATTAATAAGGCTCAAGGGCAGACTTTTCGTGTTGCTGGAGTAGATCTCGGTGTCAGTTGTTTCTCGCATGGTCAGTTATACGTTGCTCTTTCCCGGGTTAGCAGTTCTAGAAATCTTTATGTCCACGTGCCGGACGGGTCAACTTTCAATATAGTTTACCCGGAAGCTTTGCGCTGAAGTATTTTCGTTCTACAGGTACTTAAGCCTCATGTGAACGTGATCTATATTACCTTCTTATATATTAACTTAATAACAAAAGGAGTTAAAAGCTGACCGAGACATAGCTATCTATACTTTTCTGCCGGAAGTCACTACACCACGCGGACGAAGTCGCGGGCAGAAGCTAGTAGTTTATAAAAAGAATCGTTCTTAAATGAGTCTATTAACGAACTCAAAAACAACGTCTAGTAGACATGCCACAATGTTAAAAACTTCGTGTGTATCAAACTTTTATCTAACTGAATTTTCTTCTTAATTTCGTTGTTTGTCGCAAAAATTCTTAACACAAACAGTAAACAGAGCCATACATTTTAAAAGTAAAAGCGCCTCGAAGGAAATTACACTTTGGAAGAAAAGCGCAGTCGTAAACGCCCTACATCGCGGTAATAATCCTTAACTAGTTCACACCGGCACGTACCGGACCTATCCGGTTCTAACCGGTTCAAAGTGAACGACTTAGGAAATTTTTCGCATTACATTTATTTGAAATCTCCGCTCTATTCTTTGTTAGCCGTTAACTCCGGATTAAGTTATTTGGAAACTTATTTTTATTGAACCAATTTTGTAAGATTTTAGATCATTTTTTAAACAGCCTTTTTAACACTATGATCACTGATTTAGTAATATTGTTGTATAACCACAATTTTTTTTTTTAATTGTGAAACAATTTATTTTTGCATGTGTACTACGCAATGGCACAGACTCCAGTTTGATACTCAAAACTGACTCTCGAAACATAGTAAGGTTGAGAGACAGCACATAGTGGTGTCCAGAAACACTAGACAGAGATTTAAGAGGTTTCCTCGGTAGAAAAACTATCAACACTACGAACCTATCAACATTGTAGCTTTAGAAATCTGGTCTAGTGTTACGAAGACTTGCATTTTCCGTGTAAGATGTCCGCCTCCATGTGTAAGGTATTTTAATAGAATTTAGAGTTTAAACGCCAAAACAAAACTCATTTTACGCTTGATTGAATACTGACGTTTATCAGATTTTCAAGTCATCGCTTTTAAATTCGGGTATATTGAGACTGTTGTGAATATTTGAAAAAATAAATGACCCATGTGCTTGCAAAACAGTACGATAAAGTTTTACAGGACAACATACAATTGGAATGTTATTTTTAAATGTAATTGCGTTCATAAAGGAAAACAGTTCGTCAGGTTTAATTCTGAAAAATAACTGAGTTTTCATTCGTGATATTGTATTTTGGATACCTAGTTAAAGTTCGCACCAAAAAAATAATTTCGTAGAAATAAAATTAATAACACAGTAATTCAACAGGTGTCAAAATGACTAACTTTAGAGTTGCCAGCTATTTGACGCGAACCTACGAATGGCCAACTGTACTTACGTTTCTAAAATTGTAGTAAAAGTAAATCGCAAAACACCCTTCACACGATAAAGTAGATACTTGTTGAACCGTATAAAAGAAATCCAGTATGCATATGAAGATAAACTCACCTTTTAAATACTTGTACTTTTATGTATGTATGTCTACAGCTGATTTTAACCCCTCATATCACTACAACCACAAATACACTTGCACTGATTCCTTCAAGGGCAAAATCTCTTACAAAATTGTCGAAATTCTCGAACACAAAATTTCTTTAGATACCACATTAAAGAATGACCACATCGCTTGAAGTAGCTGTTCAGAATAGTAATACCGTTAGATAAAGACCAGCTCGTTGTATTAATTTAACCTTAGATGGGTCTTAAACTGCAATACGGCAAGTGATGATGCAACGTGTGTCCAGAATGCATCCTTATGGCCAGTTTCCATTAGAGCAACGATTAAGGGAAAAATAAACTGTGTTTTCAAGAAATCGAAGTAAATTTTCTTTTCTACATCTTTAAATAAGCCAATTTCGATGAAATATGTCTAAGAACTACCGCTGGAACACAAACTTGCATCTAAAATACTAAACCCAAGTTGATTCATTCTTTTAATCGCTACGGTGCCTTAAACATACATATACAGCGATCAAACTTGAAACACTCGTTTTGCGTCGCGAGTGAAAAAGACTCATAAATAGTACCCAGTCTCTCATCTCGTTGAGTTATCAAACGTTGCACAAGTAATTTGTAGAAATTAATACACGTGGGCATGATAAGGAAAACTAACAACCCATTACCATTTCACGATAGCAACTCATACTCCACATTTATTAACAGTTTATGGGACACAAACAATCAAGTACAAATAAGTTCTCTTTATTTATTTTGATTTCAAACGCCCAAAACGAAACATATTTTCAATTTCACGCTCGGAAGAATATCGGTGGTCAGGAAAATTCGTTCGAAAGGGTAAGGGATCTACCTATGCTAATGTCATCGGGAAATTGTGGGATTATTTATATGAAACTTATAACTATGTGGAAAATATACCCTGTTCACTATGTATGAAAGGTATTTAGGTTATATACTCGAAGATCTCCATACCCTTTTATTTGAAGGTGAACCCTTGGAGATTTTTTGCTAATAGGATGGCCTCATTCATTTTTTAAACAACATTTTATACGAGTATGTATCGAGCGAATCTATCGGTTCTAATACTATGTTAATAGACAAATTATTTAATATTATAATTCAATTCCGGGCCCGGGGAACATACGTTAACAAAAATAACCTAGACTGACAAATAAAGCGACTTGGGGAAAAATAACAATTTAATCCTGTAGAACCGAAAATTACCCAAAAACTAAAAAAATTAAAATAGGGCTTGATTGTGTGTGTGGGAGTGTATAATTTAAAGGTTTGGTTACAGAATAGGCTCAGACATATCTCCCAACATAGATATTGATTGCTATCAATAGATGGAAGAAAAAGTCCTCACACATCTCGCTATTCACAATAATGGAATCTAATATAACGCAGCGAGTATCCCAATTCCTTCGCCTGTTGCATACCTGGCTTTATTCTTACTTTCTTTATTTATGAAGGTAAATAGGTGAGAACGATTGTGTAGTAACGTCAATAGTAGCAGAGTGGGGACTATCTATATCGGGTGTGTCGTTCACAATCACATTAAATCATATCGTATATACTTTATGATATTCTATGGCGAATTGTAAAAAAAATAACCTAATCCATTGAGTGGTTTAACCACAGGAGTCATTTTTCGTTTTTATAAATTACAACATCATGTGTAAAGCAGAGATAAAGTTAGGAGTATCGTATGTTTTGATCAGTTGACAGCTGTCAGTTTTCAAGGGAGAATTTCAGTTGTTTGTAATGACTGACTTTTTATATGGTGTTCTAATTTTTGCACATTTTTATTCCATTTACTTTGTTTGAAAAAAATATTTTTTATTTTTACGTATTTTTCTTTTATCTTTGTGTTAATCGACATATATTAACCAGTATATTAACGTATTTCATTTAATGTGATTATGAACGACACACCCGATATAATCTTCATTCCACTACTTTGATCATATCGAATAGTCCCAAAATTACTATTTTTTGCGAGTTACAGCAACAGAAATGAAAATGTAAAAGCATACATTTACATTTTTTAACGATTCTACATATGTATTTAAAAAATAGAAAATATGAAGATATCAAAAATGAAGAGAAACGTTCTAAATATACCAAGTTTATAAAAATGACTTGGCTTGTGTCTGTGTTTTATAAAAGGCTTACTTGAATCAGTCTATTTAAGCATAACTTTAGAACAAAACACAAGAGATGATTGACCGAACACACCCGAGTGTCCCCGAAAATAGCCGAACGAATTCAACATGGCGGAAAGTTGTCAAAAATGTTGGTTGTGTTGAACCTTCGCGGGATCTTGGGTATCGAAGCGTTCATTTGTGAGGTAACCCATAATGTATGGTGGCAGTCGCTTTAACGATCAAAGGATGCTTTTAGCCATTGTATTTTTTTGTATAAATAGATTTTTATATTTTTCATATTTTTGAGAGAGAATAATGTTTACTGGTTTTATTTTGAGCTCATATTTTATACGGTATATCATGACCAATTAGAAGGTGTTAACGCACACGTAGATAGATAGATAGGCCCAGTTTACATTATTATACAGTTGGGTTAATAATCTATTTAAACATTTTTTTTCTAATTTCAGATACTGGTATGAATATATATCTATGAAGGCCGCTTTCCGCAGGCCACAGGCCTTAAAAAAATAAATCGACTAAAAAACTTAATCGAGCAAGCGACAGAAACACAGAAATTCGATTCCATTCCGACTCGATTTCTCCAAAATCCTATAAGCTAACACAACAGACTATTATGGAAATCTGGCAAATAAATAGCCAACTTTTGCACAGCACACAAATTCGTAGGAATTACCAAATGTGTATAATTAATTAATGTATTTCGGAGGAAGTTTGAGCCAGCGCTGAACACTCTTAGTGTGGTCCAAGTTTTCATTTTTAATCTAATTTCTGATTTTATCACTACCGTAATGAAGTATGTTTCGTGGCTGGACAATTAGAGTATACATTCATAACAACGATGACTTTGACAAATAGTGTCTTTACTGTATCCAAAGGTAGGTAGGTATCTTTGCTCTAAAAGTAGTTTCAGACGATAAACTCATTTCACATTAACTAAAAAAAAATCACACACTGTATGAGGTTTGCGCTGAACGATAGAGATTGAAAAAATTGCTCTTGCTCGAGACCTTTTTTTTTCAACGCATGAAGAAGGGATCCTTTCAAAAATTCTTTCTTCGACCAAAATCATCTTAGGTCTCTATTTTTGTGAATCCCGCTACATCTCTTACTTTACACCAACCAGCGTCCCCGTCAACCAGTCTGGTCGCTTGTAACAGTTTGCAATTCAAACGTTCCTTGAATATTCACCCCGCACCAAATACCTGCTCCGGACTGTTATTAAATACCGGTGGATTGAGAGATACCGCTTAATATCACTACTCTGATACTCTGATATTAGGTTTGTTTGGCCTAAGTATTCAGGTTAAGGGCACACTAAACACTTTTAGTCGGCCGATATTTGGTTTGGGCTCATAAATCAGTATGAACAGCAACAACGATCAGGTATTTTTAAGGTATCAAAACTTTGATTGTGTTCACAATTTTCTAAAACAAAATCTTGCCAACCACCGGGCCAACAGTCAATCGACTTTTTAGTCTGCAGTGTACTCGTAGGCTAAGCGTATATTTAAAACCCGAATGGCATTGTAGTAAATGTACCAGATTTAAGTTCAATTGTGTTGGCTCAATTAGTGGATTGCATAAGTTAAGAAGCAGCCTTAATGATATATATGCAAATGATTAAGGCTAAATTTGGGATACACTAAGCATTATTTTCAGAACTATACATTAACAGCAATAAGATCAAAGCATAGGAATTAACTGACGACTTTCGCTGTTACTCAAGTGTTAACTTAAACACGTAATCAAAGCGAATAAGAGCCTCTGAATCATTCATCAGAATCAAATACATCCATATTATAAAGTAATGATTATAAAGTAAAGATATTCCTCATTTCCTCATCAAGGGGAATAACTAAATAGGTATAATGAGACAATTTATAAAACAAAGACATTATAATTACAAGAAATTCATGATCAGATCACGTACGATTGTCCGCCATTATATAGTCACAGCGGCAATTAAAACATAGAACATTGGAAGAATATCCCGCGTTCCATATTCAAACAATCGCCGCTGATTGGCGGGCGCGCGTGACAACCGCGGCTCCGGGGAGACTCGACAACATCCGACATATTTGAATATGGAAGTATTATTGATAGCAGTTATTTTTAAATATGGAAGCTGTGAAAATATTTTTGGGAGAGATTTTTGGCCAATTTATTGGAAGATGGTGCCAGTTATAATTATGATGAGTTCCCATAGTAGGTTCCCAGTTCAGTTATGAGAGAGTGCACAGATTTTTTACTGCTCCTCAAACAACAATAACTTCATAGACATTACATCTAAAGTAATTTTAAAGCAAAAGAAGTATGTTAATTTTGTTCAAGTAATTTTTTATTGCCTAAACACCCTAGTTACAGAAATAACAGCATTTTTGTACAGATATGACGATCCACTACGAAGTTTGTAAACAAAAGTCATGTTCCATATAAAACAGACTACACTATCGGAACACTAACTGTGCCATACATCGTTATTCGGGCCGTGCACAGAACGGCTTGCAATATACAATTTATGAAGGCTGGTCACCCCTAAATATGCATAGACACGTTGTTTATGAGTGTAGCAACACTGTCTATGTAAATCTGTGTTGATTTGTTTTTGAGAAGGATAAATGACTGGATGATAGTTAAGTAAAATGAAGAGTATGTATACGTACCTAAGACGTTAGCAAGGAGTTATCGTTAGCCTGCCTTGTCCGAATTATAAGGGTCGGCTTCAAGTCTTACGGGATGCAGCTGAATACCAATGTTTTACATGAAGCGACTGCCTCTCTGAGCTCCTCAACCGAATAACCCGAGCAATTCTACACCCCATGGTTAAACTGGTTGCCAGACTTTCCGGCTTCTGATTGAACCGTAACAACTGCCACAAATGTTCAAATGACAATGATATAATCTTGCCATAAGTCAAAAAATAATGTTGGCCAGTAGAATATTTTGTATTAGGTAGTGTGGTAGGTTCAATAGATAGACAGCTGATATAATAGGCATAGCTATCTACTGAAGAACCGCGGAATGTCAGTCAACCTAATGACAACTACTAGGTCGTGGTTTCTACCTCTAACTTAGTTTATATCATATCATATTAGGAATTAGATAGGTACCTATGGACTTTTCATATTTTTCCTAGATACCTTATGTATTTAGGTATATGATAAATAATGTTTGTGAAAATCAATTGCGTCAATGATCATTTTTTACTACATCATGATGATTAGTGATTTATGTGTTACTTACCTGTCCTACTAATTTTTATATAATAAATATGATTGTTCGTTTAGTTATTTATTTACTTACTAGAAATATGAGATAGGCAGAAATCAAGGTTATTTGATAACTAACACGTGAAGAAAACAATTATACCCGTACATATATGTATAAGTAGTCAGCTATTTTAAGATGTTACATAAGAGCTGTAAAAACAAGCTGATAGCGAGTTAAGATAATTATTTATGTCAGTTAGATTTGTGTTCTAAATGAGAGCACACATTGCCAATTCTATCAAAACACTCTTAAAAATTCTACAAAAATAATATTGTGAACTTCGTAAGTTTTAAAACTTTTTGTTGAAAAACTGTAATAATGGTGCAAGTGAGAGTATCGGAAGGTCTGCTGGAAGGCGAGTTGGTGCACAGTGAGTATGGAGGCACCTTCTGCAGCTTTAAGGGCATACCGTATGCGCAGCCGCCGGTAGGAGACTTGCGGTTCAAGGTAAATTCCTGTATGTAAAATTATGTAAATTAAGTTCCTAAATTCCTGTATGTATTTCCTTAAGAAACTAATAATTAATAATCTTCTATATATTTTTTTATATAGAAAATATTATTCCAAAATAGAACATTTTAATTACGCAGTCAGGAATAGGAAAATTAGGGCAAGCGACGCAACACTATGTAGATAGCTCGCTTCCTATGTCGTCGTCAGTATGAATCCACAGAAATAATGAGATGTTATTTTTGAAAAGTCGTCGTGATGCATTCATATTCGTGGCTTCTAGGTCCTTTTAAAGAGGGTCAATCAATGAAAACATTAAATAAGAGACCTTGCTACACTAATCACAAAGAAAATGTTACTCGTGTAGATATATAATAAAATTGATTGATTACTTCAAAAATAATCTTAGTTAACAAAGGTTTAAAGGTAGTAAACAAGCGATAATTTACATGGTATTATTTAATTACATAAGAGTTACTCATATACCGCAATAATAGACAGATAAATACATATAATAGTTTGATTATGCGTGATACAGTCTTATCATCCAATATTATTATCTTTTAAGGGATTTATCGAAATTATAAATTAAATCTTGTGTAGATAGAAGACAAGACAAGATGATATCATTTTCCTTGATATTAATACCTATTGTTGATGTTATGACTTGTTGCAGGCACCGCAACCACCAAAACCATGGGAAGGTGTCCGACAAGCCAAAGAGTTTGGTCCATCATGCAGCCAAGTAGACTTCCTCATGCAACCGAAGCCCGACTGCAGCGAAGACTGTTTATACCTCAATGTCTACACACCACAACTGAAACCCAACAACCCTTTACCAGTTATGTTCTTCATCCACGGCGGAGGGTTTTACTCCGGGAGCGGCAACGATGACATGTACGGCCCAGAGTTCCTCGTCAGACAAGATGTCATACTTGTCACTATCAACTACAGACTGGAAGTCCTGGGCTTTCTTTGCTTGGACACTGAAGAAGTGCCTGGTAACGCAGGCATGAAAGACCAAGTTGAAGCTCTGAAGTGGGTCAATAAAAACATTTCCTATTTCGGTGGAGACCCTGACAACACAACTATTTTTGGTGAAAGTGCAGGAGGAGCAAGCGTTGGTTATCATCTAGTGTCTCCGATGTCGAAAGGGCTGTTTAAGCGAGCTATCTGCCAAAGTGGAGTGCCTGCTTGCTGGTGGGCTAAAGTATTTGAGCCTCGTAGGCGAGCCCTCGCGCTTGCACACCATCTAGGATACAAATCTAATGATGAAAACGGTCTTTACGAATTCTTCAAATCACAGCCTGTTGAAGCACTGCTTGGAGTAAACGTCCCACTTTCTTTTTCTGAACAAATTCGTGCAGGTTTCGAGTTAAACTTTGGTATAGTTAGTGAAAAACTATTCGGTGATGAAACCGGATTTTTTCATGGGAACCTTTCCGATTACCTAAAAAACGGTGTTCACGAAGGAGTTGAAGTCATGACTGGGTACACTGAAGACGATGGTGTTATTTTATTTGTATTTGGTGAACATACAAAAATGCTAGAACAAGGAAATACTTTGGATAACTATTTTACTCCTAAACATATTGCCTTGAATTGTTCATTAAAAAAGCAAATAGAGGCGGGACAAAAGATCAAAAAGTTTTATATGCATGACGAAAAGATTGAAACTGACTGGGAACGAGTGGCCCGATACCAAAAGGCTGAAATGTTCATATATGGAACCATAAAATTCGCAAGAGCATGTTCACAGAAGAATAAGCTGTATTTCTATACATTCAACTGCAAATCTGAGAGGAACATGGCATGTAGCATGTTGGGTTTGAACACCATTACTAATGGTAAAGAAGTAAGCTGTCACCTTGATGATTTATTTTACATCTTCAATAGCAAAGCATTAGAGCAGAAAATCGATTTGAAATCGAAAACGTTTGAACTGATCGATAGAGTCACAAAGCTTTGGACTAACTTTGCAAAATATGGGTAAGTGGACCATCAAAGATTGCCGGTATATTAAATAACTTCTAAAAATTATATGTGATGTTTATTTTACAGAAACCCGACGCCAAATGCCGATGGAGTGAAATGGCTTCCATATACAGCAGAGAAAGAAGATTATTTGGACATTGGTAACGAGTTGAAAGCTGGTTCGGCACCAGATCACGACGAATACCAATTCTGGGAAGATATATTTAGAGAATATACACCAGAATATGTTGAAAAGGAGTATTGATTAATTAAACGTTGAATGTTTTACGTGTATTTTTTATTTGAAGACGTGGACGACAACTAAGTTGTTTATCATACAAGGTTAAGAGTACCAAATGGATGTGACATCATCTATTCAGATTGAAGCCAGTCCCTATCAAAGTGCAATGTAAAGTATCGTAAATATATATGATAATTATTATTACTTTAATTCATACATACATACATTACATTTAGTCATTGTGGGTAAAAAATACATAAAAATTATTATGTTTAATGGCCCATCAACTCTAAAGTATATGTAATACAAATAAGCAATATGTCAGTCTTAAACCCCCTAAATAGAAGCGTTAAAAAATCTCCTACAGACCGGTTTATTGACATTGAGCTCTTCAATGACACGACTGCGCCCATTTTGTGACCTCGCGTCATGGTGACCTAATTCCTCTTACGGCTGCTCCCAATATACTATCCATCTGTGGTTTTGCTTACTAGAGATAGGAATTTGGAAGCCGACCCCAGCATAGGAAAAGGCTCGGGGTATGATGATGGTGAGATAGGAATTCGACATTACTTGTATGGGGCTAATGTCAGAAATTATGTCTGTGGTTAACAAATCTAGAGATAGATCGAATATTGAGAACGTTCGAGTTTTACCAACTTTTTAAATATGGCGGAACGTACCTAAACTTTAAAATCTGAATCTTGTTTAGAAATTGAAATAAATAGGAACCTATGTTATGTAATTTTAAACTGTAAACCGTCGGTCATTCAACAGGAACAATTGTGAAATAATTATTCTAATTGCGTAATTTTCTTGTAAATAATATAATGACTCATTAAGAATAAGTTAGGATTAAAATTAAGATTTCACTCGATTTTTTTATCAACGTGACGGAAAAGAAGTTAGGTACATGTTACCTAAAAAGCTTGAAAAATTCCATTGCGCAAAAATATGACAAAAAAAAAACAATGAAGTTGCATTTAAAGTTTTCGATTATTTTAGATTTCTTACTGTATGATAAGAACACCTGCGTAAAAAGTAGATCAACATTGGAACGGAATTCTCATTAGTCGAATCAAAGTCCAAATCGTCACGACTTGGACTCATAGAAAACCTTGGACTTCATCGAGTAATATGAAACGTAACGTAATAAGTTAATGACACCACGAGCCTCAACGATTTAAATATAGACTTAAAACACAATAATAAAATATTCTGGTTTTACTTGTAAAATACCATAAACACATAGAAAAATATATATTAATTTCTGCAGTCAAAACACAAAAAGCAGACCCATTAATTCCATTAATCTTTAGTAGAGCGATAAAATAATTAAAATTACATAATTATAAGTGCGTAAATTGAACACAATAGAATATAGTAACGCCGCACCTACTTATTACATAACAATAAACAAATTCACATCACACAGTCTACTTACACGATCTTATGACTAAAGCAATAAGGGCGACAATCGAATAGCAAAATCTATAGATAAAAAAGTATTTGCCTATTATATAATTATCAAACTTGTAGCCTACCCCATCCATGCCCGGGCTATCTTTTATGTACCTCAATCTTCATCATGCAAAACAGAATACCTATTGATTGATTATACTATTATATAATAATATTTATCTATACATGATAAACAGATAGACGGAGAAACAAATTAAAGTTTATAAGCAGTATATAATGATATATTTTTTGTTATCAACGTAAAAACGTTAGTGTTGTTTGGGCATTGGTCTAAAGCGGATGATTGCTCCAAAGCGACAACTTTAATTTTGACAAATCGGGTATTTTGGGCAAGTGTTATTAATAATAAAGGTGTAATAATGGTGCAAGTGAGAGTTTCTGAAGGTCTGCTGGAAGGTGAGGTGGTACACAATGAGTATGGAGGCACGTTGTACAGCAGTTTTAAAGGCATCCCATACGCTCAGCCACCACTCGGAGATCTGCGGTTCAAGGTACAAAACAATTGCTTAATCTATCATAACGATTGTAATTTTTCATAATTGTTATTATGACTTTTAAGACGTTCATTTCATCGGTATACGGTAGGAAGTTATCAAATATTCATTATTAACTCTGATGGATTATAATGTACCTACTTTGCTTGTTCACGTGTAAATAGTTAATTAGATTTTTAAGAGATAGTATAAATATCGAGTGAATCATTGTTTATTCACTCGATATTTATTATCTTAAAAGTTCTTGTACCTTGTAATGTGATCTGTTTATCTTTAAAAGCATAGTATGGTTGCAAAATAGAACCTCATCTATAGATAAATACCAACTCTCGTAGTCCATGGACGACGGGAAAAGTAGTCAACGGGAGTGACAAAGATTTTAAAACTTTCGCAACTTGTACACATTTATAAATATTCGGGGCTTATGTATCGAAATAAAATCCGAAACCCAAGCCAGCAATTAAAAATATTTACATTGGTTACTTTTTCTTCCCCAGGCACCTCAACCACCGAAACCGTGGGATGGAGTTCGTGAGGCCAAAGAATTCGGGCCAAAATGTATTCAATACGACTCATTCACAAAAGCTGGTTTGCTCGGCAGTGAGGACTGTTTATATCTTAACGTTTATACACCCAACGTACACCCGGATAAACCTCTGCCAGTCATGTTCTGGGTACACGGAGGCGCCTTCATGATCGGAGGCAGTAATGATGACTTTTACGGCCCCGAATTTCTCTTAAGAAAGGGCGTCGTTGTCGTCACGATAAACTACAGACTTGAAATTCTCGGTTTCTTAAGCTTGGATACTGAAGATATTCCTGGCAACGCTGGCATGAAGGATCAAGTAGCAGCACTGAGATGGGTGAATAAAAATATTTCCAATTTTGGCGGAGACCCTAACAACATCACTATTTTCGGAGAAAGTGCTGGCGGAGCCAGTGTCAGTTACCTCTTAATATCGCCGATGACTAAAGGCTTGTTCAAGAAAGCGATTCCCCAAAGTGGTGCTGCTTTGAGTGACTGGTCACAGACAGTAAGGCCCCGGGAAAGAGCCTTAGCAGTAGCAAGAAAATTAGGATGCTACTCCGAAGACGATAAGGAGTTATATGAATTCTTCAAAAACCAACCAATTGAATCACTAACTAATGCCGCAGCCCCCATTTCACTAGCAGAAGCAAACAAGAAGGGCTTAGAAATTTATTTCAGCATTACCGATGAAAAGAAATTTGGTAACAATGAAAGATTTTTCTACGGAAATATAGTCGATGTTGTATCCAATGGTATTCACGAAGGCGTTGACATAATGACAGGATTTACCTCAGACGAAGGTCTTGTTTGGATCGAAAAAGATACGATAAACGAGAGATTAGACATGATAAGAAACTTTCCAGACATGTTAATTACCAAGCAGTTATCATTTAACTTGTCAGTTCATCAACAGATTGAGCTTGGAAAGAAAATCAGAAAGTTTTATTTTAAAGACGGGGTAAGAATACCAGAAGACTGGGAGCAATTGGTGAAGTATTATTCAATGAATACGTTCATATTCCCCACAATGAAGTTCGCTAAACTTTGTGCTGGCGCTAAGAAGAATAAACTTTACTTGTACAGATTTTCTTGTAAATCTGAGAGAAATCTCGTCGCGCACTTTACAGGACTGACAGAATTGATCGGAAGCAAGCCTGTCACAAGCCATGCTGATGACTTACTGTACTTATTCAACGCCAAGCTACTTAATACGAAGGTCGATATGAAATCTTACACATTCCAACTTATTGATAAAGTTACAACACTATGGACGAACTTTGCTAAATTCGGGTATGTTATTACAAATGTATTTATTTTTTTAATAAAGGTCCAAAAACAGTTCTGTATGATGTTCAATTTTGAAGATTTGTTTCGAAAGGCGCATTTTTTGGGACCCGGCTGTCTTTTATATATCCTTGGCAGTCCTGGCGGGTAATCAAAAAATCTCACCACCTGTTGTAGCGGTGGGATATTGGGCTGCCTGACTGAATGTGGAGGTTAAGTAAGCAGTGGCTCTATGTAAAATACTGTCACCCACTCAGCTACATATTTTGAACTGGAAAGTGACGACATAGTTGGGAAAGACTTAGGCCTCCCCACCTAAATGATGTATTTATTTATTAAGAGTTAATCTCTTAACGGGGTCCAAGGTCCTCTCATATTATGTTATTTGACAGAAGTTAACCTTGCTATTATTTCAGGAACCCGACTCCTGACAACACCCTGGGTGTGACATGGGCACCATTTACTCTGGAAAATGAAGAATATCTGGACATCGGTAACGAACTGGTTCCCGGAGTGAAGCCTGACCATGAAGAACTACAATTATGGGAAAAAATCGATAAATTATTCGGTTCACCCACACAAATTGTTACAGCTGATGAAATATAGGTTACAAAGATAATTAAATAAATCATCATTTGTAGTACGGTTACAAATTATGTATGCTCAAAGGTCAGATTACTGGTTTATGTTGGAAATTACATTAAATGGGTTCCATATTTTTTATTAATACATTTTTATATAATATAAAGCATTGTTTTGTTCTTAATCATGAGTATCCAAGATTACTATTCCCCATCCTCATTTTCATATTTGAAACTTCATAAACACATTTCATGAACCAAACTTTTTAAAGTGCAAAGCAAAATGATCTACCTATCTATTCTCAGAATTTTTTTCTTAAAGGTCTATAGGCTTTTAGTTCCCTTGGGATACTGGCGAAACACCTGGTGTAATCTATTCATATATTAAGCATCAATATGTAAGCGACGCGGGCAGAATTGCGGAAAAAAATAAGTAGGTATAATAAAGTAACTACACCACTTAACAACAAGTCATAGAATCGTCTAAAACAACGTTAAGACAAAGGCAATAAGGTTGACAATTGAAGAGCAAACAGATAAGATGATATGGCCAAAATCATACTTATCTTTGATATTATTACTATCAATTTGACGTGCACACGCTAGTGTTGTTTGGGCATCGGTCTGAAGCAGACGATTGCTCAATCTAAACAACTTTAATTTTTACAAGTTGAGCATTTTTGTAAATGGGCATTCTGTTCAAGTGATATTTGGGACAATTTGTAATAATGGTGCAAGTGAAAGTATCTGAAGGTGTTCTGGAAGGCGAGGTGGTACACAATGTGTATCGAGGCACTTTGTACAGCAGCTTCAAAGGCATCCCGTACGCGCAGCCGCCGGTCGGAGATCTGCGGTTCAAGGTACAAAATACCAATAGCCTTCATGTGATTTCGGTGTTAATAATTCATAGCGTTATTTTTAACTCTTTTCCTCCTTTCACTCTTTTTTTTATCTTGTTGTCATGTTATCGTCACTATAATTTACTAATGCGTCTACTTCGTCAAGTGTTGTTTAAAGATAATACGAATAATCGTTATCAATAGCGCTAGAAATAAGTACTTTGTTTTGTTAACTATTCGTAAGTGTTGCTGTTGTTGTTGTCAACGCATACTCAGCTGTACTGATGTTAATATACTGAGTAGAACGATTGCGGGGATTCTAGCTGTCACTCTTCAAAAGGCGCCGTCAGATAACCATTAAGTAAATATACCCTCTACGTACCTTTGCTGATAGAAATATTGACATTTGTTGCAATTTTCTTCCCCAGGCACCTCAACCACCGAAACCTTGGGATGGAGTTCGAGAGGCTAAAGAATTCGGACCAAAATGTTTTCAAAATGACATATTCACCAACTCTGGTACCATCGGCAGTGAGGACTGTTTATATCTTAATGTTTATACACCCAACGTAAACCCGGATAAACCTCTGCCAGTCATGTTCTGGGTACACGGAGGCGCCTTCGTCTCCGGAGGCGGTAATGATGACTTATATGGCCCCGAATTTCTCTTGAGGAAAGACGTCGTAGTCGTCACGATCAACTACAGACTTGAAATTCTTGGTTTCCTATGCTTGGATACTGAAGATGTACCTGGCAACGCTGGCATGAAGGATCAAGTAGCAGCACTGAGATGGGTGAATAAAAATATTGCCAACTTCGGGGGAGACCCTAACAACATCACTATCTTCGGAGAAAGCGCTGGCGGAGCTAGTGTCAGCTACCTCTTAATATCGCCGATGACTAAAGGTCTGTTCAAGAGGGCGATACCACAAAGCGGTGCTGCTTTGTGTGACTGGGCACAGGCAGTGAGGCCCCGGGAACGAGCCTTAGCATTGGCAAGGAAATTGGGATGCGACTCTGAAGACGATAAGGAGTTGTATGAATTTTTCAAAAATCAACCACTTGAATCACTAATTAATGCGAGAGCTCACATATCGTTAGCAGAAGCTAAAAAAAATTTAGACGTTTATTTTAGCATTGTGGATGAAAAGAAGTTTGGCGACAATGAAAGATTTTTCTACGGAAGTGTAGTCGATGCTATGACTAACGGTATCCATGAAGGCGTTGACATTATGACAGGATTTACTACAGACGAAGGTCTTATTTGTATTGCAAAAGACACGATAAATGAGAATTTAGACTTGGTAAGGAACTTCCCAGAAATTTTAGTAACCAGAGATCATTTATTTAATCTGTCAGTATATCAGCAGATTGAGCTTGGAAAGAAAATCAGAAAGTTTTATTTCAAAGATGGGGTAAGAATACCTGAGGACTGGGAGCAATTGGTAAAGTATTATTCAATGACTGTGTTCATATATCCCACAATGAAGTTTGCTAAAATCTGTGCTACTGCTAATAAGAATAAAGTTTATTTGTACAAATTTTCTTGTAAATCTGAGAGAAACGTCATCGCGCATTTGAGAGGACTGACGGAACTGATCGGAAGCAAACCTGTCACAGCCCATGCTGACGACGTGCTGTACATGTTTGACGCCAAACTACTTGATAAGAAGGTCATCACGAAATCTTACACATTCAAGCTAATTGATACAGTCACAACACTATGGACGAACTTTGCTAAATACGGGTATGTTATTGCAATTGTTTTTAGGGTTCCGTACCTCAAAAGGAAAAAACGGAACCCTTATAGGATCACTTTGTTGTCCGTCTGTCTGTCTGTCTGTCTGTCTGTCTGTCAAGACCCTTTATCTCAAGAACGCGTGGACGTATCAAGATGAAATTCACATGAAATGCTCAGGTCTGTTGTCCCTTTAAGCTGTGAAAATATCAAGCTTCTAAGCCAAGCCAATCAAAAGATACAACCGATTATGTCGATATTTTCAACAAATTCTCGACACTCGCAAAGGAATCAAAACCTACAGGGTACTTCCCGTAAACTCAGAGTCTTGAAATTTGGCATGAAGTATTGTCATATAATGCAAATATAGGAAAAATTACGAAAATCTCATTTTTTTAGTTATATAATATAAAAAAATATATTTTAATAAAATGAAACTTACTACCTTATTTCTCACGAACGAATAAAGGTATCAAATTGAAATTTATACCAAATACCTAAGTCTATTGTCCCTTTAGGCAGTGAAAAAAACAAACTTCTAAGTTAACGCGATCAAAAGATACAGCAGTTATACCGACACCTTAGACGAATTTCTGTCACACGCTAGGGAATCAAAACCTACAAGGTACTTCCCGTGAACTCAGAATCTTGAAATTCGCCACGAAGCAGCGTTATATAGTACAGATAAAGGAAAAATTGCGAAAATGATTAATTTGAAGTTACATAAAATATTAAAATATTATTTTTGCTTACACGACATAAAATATTTTTTTAATAATTATAAACTTACTAACTACCCTTTTTTACATGAACGCGTAGAGATATTAAAGTTGAAATTCATATCAAACACTTCTTAAATATAATTGCCACTAAACTATGAAAAATTTTAAATCATTCAAAGGTCATTGGGCACCTTAGTATGAAAACCATACCCACGGCGGATACGAACGAAATATAGCACAGTATAATGATAAAGGCTCTGATTTACTATGGCATTAGTCGCATCTATGTGAACCGTGAGAATCTAGAGAAAATCAGGTGTAAACATCAAATATTTTCCTCATTTCAATGGGGAATTTAAACGACCAAATTTGACGGATTTGAGAAATCATTTCTTTGTAGTGAAAGAGTATACTCGCCGTTTATTTCCATTGTCATCAGGTCAGGATCTGATGATGGAAATCCTGAGAAATCGAGGGCAACTATAAAAAATTGTAGGCATGCATAGGATTAAAACTTGATTCTCAGATGTATGTCTGGTGATACTATCAAACAGTGAAAGTTTAGAGCTTACCTGATGATGGAGACGTGAGAAAGTCGAGAGAACTCTATGCATGTTTAAAAAAATAATAGATCCCATTAGTAGTGAATTCTCATCACCTAAAATAAAATAAGCTCCAACACAAGGTTACGTTATAAATTGTAAAGGAGTTCCCATAACTATATCTGATCTTTGCTATCGATCCCACAATGGCAGTTAAACCTATCTATGTGGAAAGTCTTCGCCAATACGAATAAAATAAGCCCAAACACGTGGTAGTTGCAACATACCGTTCAGGAGTTCCCTCGACTCTCTGTAGTCTCCATAATCAAATCAGCTCCAAACCTTCACTGTTTACAAGTACCCTCAAAAATACACTCACATGTCTGGTTTTGACTCGATGCGTGACTACAATATTCAAGAGTTGCCCTCGATTACTCAGGGTTTCCAGATCCTTTCTTTATGAAAAGTCTTTAACAATAAAAACTAGCATTGCAACCTGTAAAATCCTCTGAAACTGCTTGTCTATTATATTTTTCAAACGATCCTGGACATTCAAAGAAACGTCATACCATTCTCCACGATTTAAAACTACTTTGATTCATGTCCGCCACTTTTTACAAAGCGGGTCAGATATGCCCAATGACCTTTAAGACATAATTAGTTATTTTCAATCAGATTTCTGAATGATGACTATAAAATGTTGTATATAAATAACTTTAATAAAATAACTTTTACAAGGTACTGGCCTACTATTTTAGTTATATTATAAAATAAAAAATATTAGCTATTTTGACTCTCACGAAATTACCATAACTATGATTGTTCTAAACTGAACGGTTGGCGCGAGACTCACTTTTTATCTAACCAGGATTTGTACGGAACCCTCGGTGCGCGAGTCCGACTCGCACTTGGCCGGTTTATTTATTTATTTTAAGATTTTTTATATACTCAAATACAATCAGTGTTTCGTCTGATAAATCAGTCTTATCAAGGGGTAGCGGGGATCAGAGAGGTGGTCATTCCTTCACACTGGTGATTAGCACGCATTTAGTCTGGATGACCTTGATATAACTTTCTAAAAAGCTAGGTCGATGATGAGTAAATCATCATCATAAGTAAATTTTGTTATAATTTCAGAAACCCGACTCCTGACAACAACCTGGGTGTGACATGGTCACCATTTACTCTGGAGAATGAAGAATATCTGGACATCGGTCATGAACTGGTTCCCGGGGTAAAGCCTGAAAATGAAGAAGTACAATTCTGGCAAAAAGTCGATGAATATTTATTTTTACCCGAAAAGTTTGTCCGAGCTGATGAATTGGAATTTTAAGTATTTTTACCCACAGTTATAATGTTTCATTCAATGGTTTATTTGCCTATCTTGGATATTATAAAAGAGGTTATCTAGCGTGGAAATATATATTGTTTATTTTATGTTTTTCTGTTATAACAAACTTTTCATTGCCAGTTAACAAACCAGTTCATGTCAATCATTCATATCATCATGACTTGCATAAAATCGAGTCATACGACTATTATGATAAATACGAAAGGTTTGACCTTTAGGCTTTATGTTGGTTTTAATAGGTATCCCGATACGCAGCCCGCGTATTATAAAATTATTATCATAAAATTAAAGTGCATGTTATAAAATTACGTCAAAACTCATGTCATGAAAAGTCGTGGTGGCCTAGTGGGCAAAGAACCAACCTCCGAGTATGAAGGCGCGGGTTCAAATCCAGGTCAGGCAAGTACCAATGCAACTTTTCTAAGTTTGTATGTACTTTCTAAGTATATCTTAGACACCAATGGCTGATAAAAAGGTGAAGGAAAACATCTTGAGGAAACCTGGACTATTAGTCTGAAATCACCAACCCGCATCGAGCAAGCGTGGTGATTAATGCTCAATCCTTCTCCGTGTGAGAGGAGGCCTGTGCCCAGCAGTGGGACTATAAAAAGGCTGTAACTGTAACTGTTATAAAATTACGTATTAGTAAATACATACGTAGAATAGGTACGGTAGACTGCTCATCAGTGGTAACTGTCATACACCTTAACTTAATAGTTATAAGCACGACTTTCCTATAGAACTGTTACCACTGACCTGAAGTTGACTGTACCTCTATAACTTTACAAGCGGCTTGGTAAGTGAAGAATGGCTTAACCGATTTTGAGCAAACTTCATACAAATCATCTTCTAAACAGTCCTAACAAAGCCTAAATATATACCTAAATGGATAGTTAAGCCCGAGCTTGAGTTATAAAATTACAGCGAAAAGTGATATTAATTTTTATATAATAGAAAATAATAAAGAGATTCACGCAAAACATCGCTATAGCTCTTCGATAAAAAGGCTGTCTAACATTAATCGGACCAGTTTAACAAACCAGGAGATCAGACTCTTTTGCTTTAAAATATTAGGATAGATTTAAGATACTGCACTAAACGACAGTTTGCCTACGAACAAACACGTAGGTAAGTACAAGTTTGAGGTAACATTTTGACACAGAATAAAGATGTACAGTTGTGAAGCCATGTACTAACGTTTGTAAAAATATCACTCACACACGCATGTATATCGACAAGCTTTTACCGGCGCTATCGGTGCTGTCAGTACTGAATATCGTGCATCGAGCACGTGTGTGTGTGAGAGACATGGTTGCAAACATTAGTACGTAGCTTCACAACTGTTTACAAGAGAATTATTTAAACTGTGACTGTGGTCAGGTAACAAAACTATTACGGATACTATTGTCAGTAAATTTCGCAAGTCATCAAAAATAATACCCAATTTTGTCATCTCACAGACCATTAAATGCCATAATGAAGTAAATTATGAAAAAATATTTAAACCCGGCTATAGAGCTCATTTTTACGATTTAATGTGGGTTTCAAAGGATTTAAAGGTAATTTGGTGTTACAGCTTATTGCAACCTTCTCAGTTTTAATCTTCAATTTGGTGCAGTCTTGAAAAATTAAGGGTTTTTGACTTTGTTGCCAATACCTAAATTAAAAATAGTTTAGATAACATACATAATTGCCAATTTTTCAAACTGATACGATTGTAATAGTTATCTTGTATTAAATTAAAATTTGAGTCTATGTAGTTAACAATATCATCTTAAACAGGTAAAAAAGGTAGAAACACACAATTTTATACGTAACTTAGAAGTCCAAAAAGATAGCAAAATATTTAATAAAGTAGCTGAGATAATGCTTAATAAACTACCCAACGAAAATGTCAAGAATGTGTTACATAAACTGTAACATCGTAATAATAGCTACATTATATTGTTATCGAGAACATTTACCCAGCTAACCCATGTGTTAGCAGCTCGATGCATTTTAATTGAAAATTTAATCGCTACCATCGACTACCGAATATTGGAAATGGTAGCTTCGCGAAATAACCGACCAAATTTATGCGGCCAGTCTTTGTGCAAAACTGGAAATTTCACGAAAATACATGGCCCAACTTTGTAGTTTCAGCTGAAATGTTTATTAATTTAAAGCAATTTTGATAGTGTCACACTGTTTTTGTATTTTTCATTGGTTTATTGAGTAAATATTGGCCAACTTTATGTTGTATAATGAAATATTGGAGGCTACTGAACTACTCAATTTCGAACGTCATGAAAAGTAGTGATTCATATATGTAGCAGTTATATATGTATAACAGGCTCTTATTTCGCCAGTCATGTATAGACGAGGGCACCACAACCACAAAAACCAGTAGCTCTAAGAACATAACATGGGATTCCCGAATGTAAAACCCTAATAAAATGTCTGTCACGATGACAGACATACGACATAACTGGTTCACCTCCGATTATACGCAGCTATAACTAGGTATATTTTCTGAAGGAATCAGACAGAGAAAACAGATTCGTTTAGTTTAGGCTGTAAAAAGCGCTCCCAAATCGCTAATTAGGTACTGGCCGTAATGCAAATCAAAACTTGTTTTCGTGTTTGTCATATGAAATGTATGAATCGATCGAAACCAAAAATTAACCCTCCTGGTTAATTTAAACAGTTGCCGTAATTATATTTAAACAGTTCTTCTTCAAAACATCAGTAACAGCCAAGCTACATTTAACCGTCGTGGTTTCCCAAGAGTTGTCACTATCGGATACAAATGCGATATCCGAGGGCGCAGATGCCTAAGTGGATTGCTTTCTCGGCTCACAATAATTTCCTCGCCCCAGTCGACTCCATCCCACTTGCTGATGCACTTCTAAATTGTATTGAAGACATTGAGCTTTAATCAACAAATGCGCGGAATTGAGTAGCTTATTTTAAAGTTATTTATTCAGTTCTTTTCTTGGAGCATTCTAGATTTCTACGGTCTAATGGTGCTACTAAAGTACAGGGTTGGTAGATAGAATCCTGTACTCCATGTGTGATATTCACTTTTGGGATGCTACACTATACCCGGGTGATAGTTTATACTTTATCCGGGATACGAGAAGTGGTTAAACGGAACGTCGGTGAAACTGAGAGAAACAGCTAGTGCAATTCAAGATAGTGTTATCCCAAAACAGTATTTATTTACGGCGAGAACTACAACAGATGTCCCGGGGGTAACAACCTGAGCATCGGCCAAATAGGCACCCACTCACCCTCTTGAAAGCCCCTAATGTATCGTATTCAAACCAGAGAAAATACACTAAAGCCTACATAAATATCCAGCTTTTTATGTGACATTTATATTATTTACATATCCAAACAGTTGGGATCCTTTCGGCAGTAGGTATTTACTTTTGTAAGATAAGTATGATATGTCCTGAATTCTCACCAATACGCATGTCCAGCGCGGTGAGTATGGAAAATCCCTCAGCTTAGAAGATACCTTTGTTCAGCAGTGTACCTACGTTTTTATCAAGCGCAGTAACTAAAATATAAAATCCAACGAAAAACGTTAATAATTTATTCAACGTTCCTGCAATAAGTGGTAAGCTTATTTATTGCTTTTCATTTTGCAATTTAGTTAATCCTACTCCATAACATTAGTAAACTATAGGGTTGACTCAAGAAGTTGTTATAAAAACACGAAAAGAATCAACCAATGGATAACATAATTATGAACAACAAAAAATAGGAAAAGAAAATATCCAGTATACAAATATAGTCACGACGAAGTAAATGAGCGAATCTGAGTCTTAATTAAAGTAATTAAGCGGACCCCGAAATTCAATTAAAAAGGAACAGTCTTGTTTGTACCGAGGCATCGAGTGTTCAATTCTAAGTTAAATATAATTATTTTTAAGGAAAAGTGGCGGAGAAAAGTAAGCTGTTTTAGTTGTTTTATAAACGACTAGCTGATTCCGCGGTTTTGGACAAGGGATCTACTCTCTGCAGCTACGTAGATCACATCCTATCTCGGACTCTAGACTATCTGTATACCTATTTTAATCGGTTCAGTAGTTTTGGTGTAAAAGAGCTACTGACAGAGTTACTAAAAATTCCTCGGAACGTGAGTAAAGTCGCAAGAAACAGCTAGAATGTTACTGTAAGTGCAATGTGCTTTTTGCGTGAGCCCAATATTTTTGCCCAGAAGACTTCAACTTTGAAACTTTAATACAAATAGTTTCTTTGAAAAATACATATTACTTGCTTTTACCCCTTGCAAAACAAGAAAAATACATGATCAGTATTGATTTTACTTTATAGAACAGCCAAAGAGGCTCGTAAAAGATGTCCAGGTAAGTTTATGACTTCTACGTTACTTTTAAAAGGAAAACTTTGCGAGTTTATGCTTCCCCAGTGAAGCATGCTGGTAAGGACGGAAAAAAACAAGATAATTCGATCTTGGAGAATGTTTTGATAATATAATTGATTAAATACTGGATTTCTATAACGGTGGTTTGTGTTCCAAGTACAGTATCTAATCACAAAAACTGCAAATAGATAGCTTATAGAAATCCACAATAAATTGATCTCAGTAATATTATTTATAAACAAGAATTCGTTAATCGCTGCAGAGAATCAATTTTAGGATCACCGGGTGCTCTATTTTCTCAGGCGTTAGTCTATCGGTGTACCTAATATCATTTAAAGGACTACACACACTTATTCAGCTCTATTCGCGTTTCGCTGAATGGTTTTGGTCACACTTATTCAGCTCTACTTCTATCAGCGGCGTACAGCGGCGTAAGAGTGCGTACGGCGCTGAATATGTTGCGAAGACGGTCAGCTACTCAATTAGTATTGTGCCCTCAACATGGACAGTTCTATGTGCGATATTTTTGTCGTTTCGTTACTTGCAGAAGACATAGAAAAAAATAAGCGTAAAAAATTAAAACGCAAATGACAGTGGGTCGACCCACTTTGGGTAAATAAAAATTTGGTTGGAGAATACGCGACATTGGTACCCCAATTAAAACAAAATAATACTAAATTCAAAGAGAATGATACTCATAATGATTACGTAATAATAAATCAAATCTATCCAGGAGCTATGCAGGTTGCAACTTGTCGACAAGGAGTTGAGAACCATACGTGTGCAGCGCTGTTCCGCCCCATTCAGTGTCGAACGCGGCGGAACAGCGCTGAATGCGGCAGATCAGCGCTGATCTCCATCTAGGGCTTTCAATACCGGTATTACGGGATCCCGTAATACCGTGATCACGGATATATTTTGGTCTTTTTTCAATACCGGTATTGACGAGCCAATACCGTGATTACGGTATTACAATCTTTTTATAATTTTAATTATTGTGGTTAGTTGTAATAAGTAGCAGGAAGTAGTATTAAATAAGATAAATGACTACGTACTCGTAAGATGTCATCATCATCCTCCGAGCCTTTTTCCGCCAATCTACTTGGCAACGCTGCAGGGACTCCAGAACAGACCAGATTTCAACCGAGTCAAAGGCCTACTCATAGTCCACAAATGCTAGACACAGGGGCTGATTATACTTTTCGGTCTTCCGTATAATCTGCCGCACTGTGTGGATGTTATCTATGGTGCCGTATCCGCTCCGAAACCCAGCCTGCTCCGGTGGTTGGAATTCGTCGAGTCTTCGCGCAAGTCGGTTCGTGATCACTCTTGAGAACAGCTTATATACGTGGCTTAGGAGGGAAATGGGTTGATAGTTCTTCAGCAGGGTTTTGTCTCCCTTTTTGAAGAACAGGAGGACAACACTCCTACTCCACGCCTCTGGAGTTCTCCCTTCAAACAGGACGGCGTTAAAAAGCTTCTGGAGCTCCCCCAATACGGGCTTAGCTCCTGCTTTTAATAGCTCTGTTGTAATGCCATCTTCGCCAAGGGCTTTTCCATTTTTGAGCTGTCTCAGAGCGATCTCGATTTCGCCACTGCTGACTTCTGGCAAGTCTTCGGTGAAATGGCGCGTTAATGTGGCTCTAGAATCCTCATTTCCGGGATCAGGTCGAGATGCATGCGATGCGTATAACCGGCCATAGAAGTTTTCCACTTCCGAAAGGACTGCCGGCATCGAAGAAACGACTTCTCCACTTGTTGTGGTCAGCTTCGTCAAGTGGCTTCTTCCAAGAGATTGTACGAACACCTTTGACCCCCGATTCAGCTCAATTGCTCTTTCAATGTCAAGAGTATTGGAGCACCGGAGGTCGCATCGTACGTGCTTCTTGGTCTCTTGGTTTAGAGCCCGCTTAGCTAACGAAGTGACAGGCAGGTTTTCACGTCGTTTCTTCATAAGCCCTAATGTCTCTTCCGAAAGCTTTGATTTCTTGCCCTTACGCTGCATGTTACAGAATCTCGAACCTTCTTCCCGGAGGATCCGAAACATATATTTGTGGTTCTGGTTAACGTCTGTTGTGGTCTCCACGGCGGCAAATTGGTTCTCCAAATTTGACTGGAACGTTTCAGATCCTGAAATGGTTTGGAGCAGTGTTGGTGGGAGCCTGGCCTTCATCAGACGGCCGAAAGTTCGGCCTTGAAGTCGATATTCAGAGAGCCTCGGACAAGTCTCTTAGTCGGTATTAAACCTATTGATCACGGAGACGTCTCAGACTATGTGCTTCTTGTTCGTCATGATGAAGTCAATCTCATTTTTAGTCATAGTGTCGGGGCTATGATTGAACGCTTTTTGAAACTAAAGGATTGTGTTTTAAAAGTTTTAATCGTTCTAAAATTAAACTCCGATTTCGACTTAGACGAATTCGATTTGACAATATTAAAAAATATTTACAACAGCCTTTCTGTAGTCAAAGTAACTGTATTAGAAATTTGTAAACGGGATGCCAATTTACTAAAAGCGGATATTGCGCTAAAATTTATGTTGACGAAGTTAGATGGTCAACCTAATGACTTAAGCCAAAATCTTGCAAAAGCACTTCGAAGACGCATAAACGAGCTATCTGGAGTATTGCAATATTTGCATGACCGACAATACCGTGATCACGTGATCACGGTATTGAAATTTCTAATACCGGTATTGATACCGGTATTGAAAAAATCCGGTATTTGAAAGCCCTATCTCCATCTAAAGCACTCGCATGATAAAAACACATTTGTTCTCATTTTATACTTGTTTGCTGCGAAAGCTGAATACACGCGGAAAGCTGAATAGATGCGTACGCGTCTCCATACAAAATCGTTGTTTTCTATGGACATAAGCTGAATAGAGCTGAATAAGTGTGAGTAGTCCCTAAATCGGTTCAATAGTTTTGCCGCGAGGGACAAATAGACAAAAATACTGTCGCATTTACATTATTAGTAAGGCTGTCATATAAAACAGCACAGCCTTTTTGGTGTAAGAGAAACAAACCAACTCCTTTTCATATCTGTTATATCATAGTCGGTTGTAAACAAATACATTTGTTTGTACGGTAGGAAGTAATAAATATCATGTTCTGTGAAATATTTCACGGTAACGCGAACTGTATGTAGTGTGTTGTGTAACTCGAGATATGTGTTCACGTCAAGCCTAACTACGGAACCTACATATATTGAAATTAACTTTTGAAACTAGCCAATAATAAACGTAAAAAGGAAAGTACATTTTTGTAGGTTTTTATGTAAAGGACTAGGAAAAGGACTCATAGATATTTTTCACTAACAAAACCCTATATTTTCGCATTCAGGATATCAGATGATGACTTGACTAAAAGGGCTATTTGCATTAAACCTCATGAACATCTCGTAGAATATTTTAAAATTAAAAATATAAGCGTACCTATTTCTGTTCGTATTTGTCTATCCACTCCACCTGGCGACACGGCATCATTCATTTGTTTTGGACAATTCCGTACAATATCAGAGCATGCCATCTTTGTAATCGCACAAAGTCCACCATTTTGAAACAGCATATCAATTTGATTGGCAGAACCTCAAATAACAACAACAATAAAACACTTTTTGTGCAATAAAATTGCTAATTCCACTTTCCCGCGCTTTGCTTGGCGTTCGCTAATAAATTACAAATGGCCGCCACAGCTTGCCCTCGTAAATCGTGACCAAGGAATCATGGTATACAGCCTATTGCAATCAAAATTGACATTGATCGAGCCATAACTTGGTATTTTATTTTTTCGATAGGATTTTATTTTTTATCGTCGGTATTTTAATTTAACTTTTATTTATCCTTAGTAATAAATTGAATTTGGATAAAAGCTACTTATACCTTTGCAATAAAAAACACTTATAGCTACTTCTTAGTAAAAAACGATTCCTAAATGAAAAATGTTTGGATCTTAATATTTTTTCTTTGACTTGGAAGTTGGCAGATATTTCTTTAGACTGAATAAACATTGTTTTAAAAAGAAACGCTTAGAAACAAACGTACACAATGTTCTAAAAAGTTCTGAATAAATAAGAATTTAAGAAAAACTTCATACAAACTTTTTTGCTTCCGAAATATTCCTAAAAGCATATTTCAAACGAAAATATGACAAAATTGGATGAAGCCGTGAACCAATTTGAAAAATTATTTTAGTGATAGGCTATTTATCAAGGAGGCGGAAACTAGTTACTTAGTTCAATAAATATTTACCTTTTACCTAAAATATGTTTTTTTGTTTATAGAAACCGGACACTATAACTATCCCTTCGCTATCCCACAACAAACCACGACAAGACCACGACATATAAAACATATAACTAGCCCGTAAAGATATCCGCTGTGTCAGCGAAACCAATATGGCCGCTTCATAAATCGTGAGCGTCGTAAATGACGAGGTGAGCTCCAGTTTACGAGCGCCACGCAACTCTGATTGGAGGTACGTCTCGTACTTACCTTGTTTATCTACATTTCAGTACTTAGGTACGTTATTATCTAGTAAGTTAAGCCAAAGAACGGATTTCGTGTTGATGGTACATGATGTGTATGTTCTGACGTTGAGGTACCGAACTTTCGTGCAATTGACAGCTGTCAATTACAAGAAAAAAATGATTTTGTACTAAAAGGAGAATTTGAATAAAAGAAGTGTCAACTGCAAAAAAAAATGTTCAGACCATATACATGTCTTTTTGTTTTATACCCTCGCAATTTTATTTTTTACTCAGATTACTGACGAAATTAAGAAATATGGCGATCAGATATTGACAGATTTCTCACAACATGAACCCCATTGAACATAAAGAGGAATGCGATAGATTATACTGGGTAAAGACAATGATTAAGAAAAGACATAATAGCAGCCTTCCTTGTCGATTAATCATGATTAGGTACTCTATACTTATCGCGGTGAATCCTAGGATCCAAACCGAATCCTTTCCTTCCCGTTTTTTTTTTGTTCTGTGTTTATTTTGGCCATAATTATTCTAAAACAATGAATATTGACATGAAACTTAATGCAGGCTTGAGTGAAGACAAAAGGTAGAGAAACGACTAGACGATAAAATAAAATTATTTCGAAATTGTATGCTACATTTATTTCTCCCACCAGTTAATTAAGTGAATGAAGTACAAAGTTTGCATACTCGAACACTTTCGTTGAACCCTATTTTAAAATATTTATCTATAATTAGAAAGTTTCGTTCACAACTTTAAACAAGGTTTGTTCCACTTCGGAAAGATTTAATGCTAATTTCGAAACAAGATTTTAACGTTTTAAAACTTTACAATATCAGGTGAGTAAACAAATATTTTGTAAGTAATTAATTATTTTGAAATTGGAATTGGAAATGATTTTTTTTTTTGTTAAGAGTTCGTTTACAAAGTTGCTTATTTAGTAGAATAAACAGCAAAGAGGTTGTTCAAGATTGTCAATAATTTATTCTCAAGAAAGAAAACTTTATTTTCTTTATTCAAACGATTCAAATTCTTTCTTTGTTGTCAACGGTTTCCTGGCTGTTGGGGCGGCTCGGAAAGTGATTGCATTTGTTTTTGTTACAAGTTTCCCCGTAAATACTGAGACTTGTAATGACCTCCTCGCCCTTTTCAAACGCTTGGTTTATTAGGAGTTTTAGTACTGGGAATAATGATGAGATATTTATTTGTTTACTTATAGCTTTTGAACGCAATTTCAGGCGCGCAGCCGCGTCCCCATGGGAAATTCTTCTAAAACTCTGATAAAAAGTAGCCTATGTCCTTTTTGAGCTCTTGGTTGTATTTTTACTAAATTATTTTCGAAATTTATGGTTTATGCGTGAAAGCTTAATATACACAGAGACAGAGTTAATTTCGAATTTAAGTTTAAGTTCAGGGCGTGGCGCAAGTATATTCATGAGAAGGCTCGAAGGCTGCTAACTCCTTAGTTATTAAGATGTCATATAAAAACGTATGCGTATCAGTTCTTTAATTTTTTTGTTTTAATTATATGCTTTATGTTAAAAACACATAAGAAGCCGACCCCAACACAGTTGGGAAAAAGCCTCTGAGGATGATGATTTTAAAAATACAATTAAAAACCCACTAAATCAAGTCGGTAATAAAATTGATGACAAAGAGTTACGACGTTGAGATACGACACTTTCAAATTGAATAACGCTCATTTCACTTACGACGTTATACGTATAAGTGTGTTTCTAAATACGTCGTATTATGCTAGAAGTTGTTGTTTTCAAGTTGATATTGTTCGTCGTATTTGTTCTGCGATTGTTTGTTTTTAATTAGAACGTTTTTGTGAGTTTTGGGGTTTAATTAATAGATGATACGTACTGTGTTCTTGGATGAAGTTAGAAGCTTTCAATATGTCTTTTAGTCCATTAAGAAAATAAAGAATGTATTGTTTTAGAGATTATGTAACTATTTATATATTGCAAATCTAGACATCTTTCGATAAATATGACAGAATACAAGAATTTATCAATCCAAACCGACTTTAATATATAAAAAATTGTTGTATTTTATCATTTTTTCAGTGTTACAGCTACACAAACAAACGAAAATAGGTACATTACTTATCACAAAAACGCCACAAATATCTGCTACACAAAATCATAGACATAGAAATCTATAATCGAAATTCGTTTACTTCACCAACGAGTAAAAATAATAAACAGAATAAATTCAAGGTAAATAACTATAGGCTGAACATAACAATAACGCCCTGACTTCGTGTTCCGAACAAATACAAGCAAACAATTTGCAAGCCCATACAACAGACTATATGCCGACATTTTCTTGTAATGTGCGAATATGAGGGAAATACACAAATAAACAGACATGTTTTTGTGGTGCGGTAGTCAATTTGTTGTAAAAAAACGTAGAGCTACACTATATCGAATATTTTATTTTGTTTGTTCGTCTGTACTCTAAAGAGTCCGAAAGTATTGAACCAATTCGATTTTTTTTGAAAATTTACTGTTGGGAAACTATTCTATCCCTGATGATGAACTCGCCAATCACGAAGATAACATAACATCCCCATACCACTTCATTCCTATACTTTTACTCAAATAACCAGCTCCCCGTTCGTGCATATGTCTTCATAAATTCACGCGAATTTTCACGACACGCCCCGAGGACGGCGATGTAAATCCTGTATTATATCAAATTTTATGGGACTAGTTGTGACCCACGGTTGTTCCCCTAGAACCCAATTGGCTGCACTATTTAGAACTTCTTTTAATAATAGAAAATTTGAAATCTTTTAGGGTTATTTCCTGCCTGTTATTTTAAAAGGACAGCCCAAATCAAGCAAACTTACAAAGAGCAAGCTAAAGGGAAAACAATTGAAAATAATCGAAATTCGTTTATTTGTTGTGCTACCTAACAAGAAGAGTGGAGACTTGTTTCTAAGTTGCATTATTCGAAAGAGCTAAAACTAACAATCTTTCCTACTATACTTCAGTAACTATACATTTTGCGAATACCTATGTACACCCCTGTAACAGCATAGCTGATTGAAAAACATAAGTTATCGCGGAAATTTGTTCAAGCAAAATGTCGAGGGGCTCCCAGAGCAAGGGAGCAGAAATTGTGTGTCACTCCTGTCTATTAAAGTTATGATAATTTTGTGCAGACTTTATTTATGAGTATTACATGAATACTTACTATGGTAGTGTAAATAACTTTTACTTACTCAGAGTATTTCTTGGAAAAGTCTGTGTTATGATTAGTTTACATTGACTTTTTGATACTTACCCGTCTATAATAATCAAAAAGATAATTTTAATTGGTTACTTTAAGTGGGAGTGGTTCCGCCTTGAAACCGCGGAAACCGCAGGTACAGCTATTTATTTACACTAACATATAAAGTGGAAACATTTCTTTTTCTACCGTGAAGGCTTCAAATTTTACTGTTGGAAAGCAAGTAAAATATAGGCTATATTTTATCCGGAATTTCCACTGAACGCGAATGAAACCGCGGGAAAACAGCAAGTTTACATGATGCATTGAATGATATGATTATCATGATCGTTACGTGAGCGGATCATTCATACATACATTGCCCTCATGATTCACTCGAGTATCTATCGTTTTTACCCGACTGCCAAAGAAGGAGGGTAATGTTTTTTAGGAATATAATATACGGTGAGCGCGTTAACTCTTTGATCTACAACAGTATGTAATATTAAATGAAAATTGGTAGATAACATTATCGGTGTAATATGTAGATTGCATAATAGATAGACTGAATTGTGTCATATTTTCCGGATAGGATTTTTTTTTTATACTTTTACATTATTTGTACAAGTCATGAAGTAGGTACGGTAGACTGCACATCAGTGGTAACTGTCATGCGCCTTAACTCAATAGTAATAAGATCGATTTTCCTATAAAACTGTTACCACTGACCTGAAGTTGACTGTACATACATAAGTTATTTTATTATTTTACTTATAATCAGCAAATATTTTTTTATGTGAGATGCCCAGTTTCCCACTTATGCTAGCACAATGACTATGTTTATTTGCATTATATACCTTCTTGTTTTTTTATGAATAGATGTTTTTATATATGGTACCGCTATTTTTTCTATTTTGCCAAGAAATATATATACGTATGTGCAAGTAGCGATTTGAGGTATCAAGTTTTTTTTTTAATATACGTAGAAATAAAATAATAACGTTTTATTCAAGTTTATAAGACACAAAACATTTACCCAAGAGCTTAAGAGTCAAATTAACTTCTTCAAGTTTCCCCCATGGACAAAAACCGCGTTCCTAAATGTATATTCACTGTACAATCGCAACCAAAAGTGCTCGGAAAATATTCATTTATGCATGTACTTGTAATTAATTTCTTGACCTTTTTATTCAGGCAAATTCGGGTGACGTACCTAAATCTGCGTTCTTATGAAGCGAAAACAGTATATTTTCAATGTTTTTATTAATTTGTGGGGTTTTTGTAATTGAGTACAGGCTGAGGATAGGCAATCACTCCATGTAAAATAGTGGTAATCAGCTGTACTTGGTAAGACTGAAAGTCGACCTAAACATAGTTGTTAAAAGTCTAGGTGGATGATGAGATTAAATACTACGTCCGATCAATCCATTTTTAAGTCTATGTTTCCATTGAATATAGCAGAAATTATCACACAATTTGAAAAGCTTTTTCCATTGAATATCCATCTTTTGTGTCTGAAAGCTGTTTAATGGGTAACCTATATTAATGTATCGTGACCGCCCAGTCGCTCCGGTAATCCGTAAAATATCCTTTGACCTTTCGTTAATACGCTAAATATAATAAAATGGTTTGGTTTTTAATCATGGCAAGTAAAATACAATACCCAGACTTTTAACTATCCTTGTATATTTTATTTTGAAATAATAACTAAGTATTTTTATTAGTTTAGGTTCAAAACGACTGACCCATTCGAGATGAAATTCGGAATAGTGACAGTTTTAACGCTGGGACGTATCTACATTGATATAATCGTGTATATTCTCAAATTTAAAAATCCTAGAGCAACAATTTAAAATAAAATGAATATAGTGTAATAAAATAATATTCTTATTCACATTTAACATAGTATTTTACAATTCTAAACTGGTTTGAATGCAGCTGCGGAGAAAGCCACGTAATTATCATAAATGCATATTTCTGCTACGATATTGCTACGCCGTAGCCGCTCGTAGCCCGTAGCGCTAACAAAATATGAAATTCGTAGTATTTCAGCCCCTGCTTGAATTGTGGTTACTTCGTTTCGACTTTATTAACATTTTTGTGTATTTGTGTGTTACAAAATATTTTTAAATAACACTGACAATGTTTTACAGGATTTTTCATATTTCCTGGTGTCTTTATTTCTCATGAGACAACAAGGGATGTGTTTTCAGCACTCTCGTATTTTGAAAGAGTACTTAATTTCACGGCTCTAGACAACAAAAATAAAGTCATCTACAGAGAGCCATATAGTCCATGCTAAAATTTCATCTCAATAGGTGCGTCACTTTTTAAAGCAAAACAACTTTAACAAGTACAAAATAACTACATATAGGTTTAAAAACTCGATATTTCCCTTATAAATAACCTAAACTTCGAAAGTCCTAATGCACTTAGTGTTAATACCACAAAGTTGTTGAGCCGCTAAGACAAACACACTTACCATATTTCTTTCGCATAAAGAGACGAAGATAATGGAAACATATGGGGCTTAAATCTATGCATAGTGGGATGCTGCGTAAAAAGGTTTTTAAAAGAAGGCTTTTTTTATAAATAATGGAGTTTTTTTAAGGGATGTCAGTATATCGTTTTTGCCTAGTGATTAAAGCCTCAGAATCTCAAGTACTTGTGCGGTCTCGAGTCCGAGTCTGACAAGTACAAATTAATGTAACTATTCTGATTTATATGTACTCGCTAAGTATATCTTGGACAATAATGACTGAACAAAAGTTTAATTTATAGTCTACTCTAATATCGATAAGGAACCAAAAAAATTACCTGTGCTACTCAAATAAAGTAACATCTTAATCTGTTCGCCCATCATAAAAATTTTAATACCACATAAAAAAAAAACATATTTTATCAATGACATACACGAGAATAGCATAACCCCTTATATGACAAAGGGTGCACTAGAAAGATTTTTTCCCCTATTTATAAATGTGACCTATCCGTTGTGCGTGAAACCCGAGCGGGTGGGTAACTGGGACAGATAACAACTTATAATAACGGTTACATCGTTATAAACGTTACGTCAAACGTTATTTATTGTGGGTGACGTAGATGTGGTTATTTTTGTTGCAATTTTGTCAGTAAATGCATGGGGCACTATGCACTGTGCAGGATATCTAGAAAAATATATTTTGTGAAAAATATCTTGAAGTAGATGTGGGGTATTGTCTATTGAAAAAAATGTATAATAAAAACTTTATTCGACTATATAATCAAGAACCCAGGTTTGGTGCACCCACAACCATTGGAATAAGAACAAATTCTAAGCCCTCTCCATAAAACGGTTCTCATAGCTCCTTAGTCACTCGGTAGACGAATCAGAATTTTATATTCAAACAAAATCTTACCAATCCAATCCTTTCAAAAGATAAATATAACAATGTAACAGTCTCCTTGAGCTTTTCAGTCCTTATATACTCGCATAAGTAAGCAAAGCATGGCCTTTGAAACTTTATGAAAAAAAGTATGAATCAATATGTTTCCCCAGGCAAACCCCAGGCTCCACCACACACAATCTATTTAGTACCTTATACGTAGGTTTATGAAATAAATTGTATATAATGTCTTGCTTTTACAATATATTGCAAAGCACCTAAGGTAAATATCTTGAACCTCGAACCTAGGTTTTATCCTTGGATGAAGTGTCGACACTCCACATTTGCAAGTCTTCTTCTTTCTCCTGCCCTGTTCCCAAATTTTACTTGGGGTCGGCGCAATATGTCATTTTCTTCCATTTTCCCCAGTCACTCGTCATACTGACACTCACTCCCTTCCTATTCATATCATCTTTCAGGCAATCCATCCATCTTTTCTTAGGTCTTCCTCTTCCTCTCCATCCATCTACATTCATACTTAACACACACTTTGTTGCATGCGTATCATCCCTCCTCATTACATGCCCATACCACGACAATCTTCTACTTCTCATCTTTACAAATCGCAAGTGAACCCTCAAAAAACGCCTAGTCTAGCTCATCGATTGAATAAACCACGCAACTTACTTACAGACTTATTCAAAACGTTTCGGCTCTAACATTACAGAGCGGCTTAGAGAGAACTCATGAAAATTTAAACAAACAATAAACTTTACAGCGGCCTTAATATCTTGAAGCGTGAGCTGGATAAAGCGGAACATGCTTTTACTTATGTGTGTGTGCGTGTGTGTGTAACAGTGAGTAAGTAAAAAAAATCGCACTTACATGGGCAGTCGGATTGAGAAGTTCAGATAGGCTCAGAGGAGGATAGATAGTGATTGCCTATCTGGTATATGTATAGATGGTATTCTGCAGCATCCAGTTAGGCTGGCATCGGACACCACTATTTAGTAAAAAGCTAGGTAGATAATGTTGATGACGCATCTTGCAATATACCTATATTAAACACACCTCGCGTTCACTTGTGTAACTAGGTTGAGGAGTACTGGTAGTCAGATGCGTCTAGTAAAATTGGCTGTCAACTCTACCATGGTTGAGAAAAAGCTAGGAAAATGATAATGATGATAGCTTAGACTGAAGAAACATCATTACTTATGTATCGTATACAATTCTATAACAAATTTCTATTCGATACCTCTCACTTTGAACGAATACCTTGAACTTTCTTGCAACTATGGAGGACACTTTGAGTAGTGAAAGAGTAAGAAGCAAGTAACTATGTTTTTGTTCTCTGTACAAAAATGGTTAGGTTCATAAGTGTGTGTGCATAAAAGAGTAAGTGTGTGTATGTGCTGCTTTCACAAGAATGCAGTAAAGAGTTTCTTGACATTAATGTTCGTGAAAATGAGAGTGCTTATTTACTGCATTGCTAGCTTTTTATGACTTCTTGTCGAGATGCGAGATACGGTCTTAAAGGGTTCCAAAACGGCTTGCTTTATTATCGAAGTTAATAAATTATGGCTGGAAAATGGGCTCATTTTTGTGTATTCAACATTTTATGAGGCTGTAAATGATAGACATGATTTCTGCATATCTTGTTTTTTTTTTGGAACATATAAAATTTCGTCTATGTCCAATATAAATTAAGGAAGATTTGACAACTTAGTTATGTCTACAGTTTTTTTTTTTAATAAATTGAATATTACCTACAATATTAATTTTTAATCTAAGAATCTTCAATACCATTGAAAACTACTCATGATCTCTTTAACTTTAACCAAGAAATTAAACCAAGAACGATCAAAAAATGTACCCACCAGATTTTATGCCACATACATACCCAGTATTCCTTATAAAGCAATGTATTCCGTTTAATATCATGGCGTGCGGAGATTACTCCGGCGTAATCCTTTAAACCTTACTTAATAAGAAGTAGAGCAGAAAGTTAACATGTATTAATGTTCGGGGTTTTATTGGGGAACACTTTATGTTATACTTTGTACTTAAAGACTTCATTAATTGCTGGCAGCGTCTTAGGTACTGGTCAAATATAATTATTTTTATTAATAATTAATAGCTAAATCCTTAATGAGTGAATTTTCACCCATTGTCTCGTAGAAACTATTCCCTGCTCCATTGTAGTGACGTGGTCCGTATTTTTTCCATTTAGCAGTATTATAATGACAACAGAAAAACATGGGGCTGCCCACATAATAATATAACTTTGATATTGTAAAATTACGACGTAGCATTTCTCTTGAGTTAAGAAGTAGTAAAATTGTTAAAACCTAACCCCCGATGTACCTATAACAACGCCCTGTGGAACGTTAAATACCTCAAGATCCGTCTTTTAACGATATGTGGAATGTCTTCATAAGTAACCTTTTTGATGGACTAAAGTCCTGCCACACATTTTGCAACACTTCTGGTTACCATGACAATAGAATACATTTAAATATTTTCAATGTTACATACCCCTGGTCCTTCCGTTGAACCTTACCTATACCTTCCTATTCATCGGTTTTACCCACCAGCAAGAAGCATTGATGTCCACCACATTATAGATCAATTGAACTATTTGAGGAAATATATTTGAATTCTTTTAGGAAGCATATCCATAAAAATATCGTTCTTAGTTAAATAGTACACAAATCTACAGTTCTCGCCAAATAATCTAATCCAAATAGCATTTCTCAAGTTAGCCATTTGTGCACACGGTTGTTACCTACCACGTGAGTTCTATTGAATTGCACTTTTGCCAAAGTAAATATCCCATAAACTTACCTCCCTACAAATAACATACCAACAAACAAAATAACATCTAAAATTATCTCATAAAACCGCAAAACACATCCCCAATCTGCATAACATGAAACAATTTACAAAGAAAGGGCAACTCTGTCAAAATACCGTCTTCCACGCATCGTGACGTCACAGCCCATGTTTTAATCAACTTGAGTGACATACGGAATATTTCATAATAAGCTTGTATTACCATGCTCCTCGGTTAAACATACAGAATTCAGGACTTTACTTCAGGAGTAAGAATTAACATTTTACATCATGATGATGTTGGTAGTATAAGCAAAAGTGTTGCTAGCAGAATAAATTAAACACAAACTTGACTTATGACCAATACCTACTAAAATTAAGTACCTAGTCTTCTTTTTGGAAAAACAGGCTTCGTATTGTATTATTACTGTATAAAGAAATTGTCCGTTTTGGTACAAAAGTAGCAAAGAGATCGATTGATGAGATTCATCATTACCAGAATAAGTAAGTACCTATGTATAGCAGTTCACTTTATTACATATCGGCTTGAATCTACATCTTCTAATTCCCTTATATACAGAAAAGTTCTACGTATATCACTTTTCAGTAACGTTCAAAATAAAGCACTCTCCCAACCAGTTACTTCAATTTTCCGCTACAGTAAAATCCTCCGCAAAAACTTTACAAGAAAAACGATAGAACAATAACGTTGCGTAACAGTTATAATGTAACGGTTAAAAGTAACGTTATTCGCAAAAAAAATACACATACTTTTTTCACGAAAACTAGTGCACCATAATTGTATTGTATGCGTAAGCTCAGAAGCGCTCAGTAGTGGTCGAGTCGCCGATTCATACAAAGACAACGTGCACGTACAGTCACCCACACAAGTAAAGCTCACCCGCTTTCCTAAGATAAAATATCTATCCCAAGGTGGATGTTTAGGGCGAAAGGGTGCGGTCAACGACATTATGAAGTGTGCGCCAACTGAATACAAATGATGGCAGGTTGAGAGAGCCAATAAAATTATTATTGCACCAGGGAAGGAGTGCGTTATGACCTTCCGAGGACCCTTTAGGGGTGGCTGAATTTATTGCGCTCATATTAGGGGATGCAGAATGTTACCATATCATTGTTTTTTTTTTTGTTATTTTAGTCAAGATGTATTTTAAAACCAAAAACAAAAGAGGGTTGTTTGCTACTCGCTATACCATAATACCTCATAAAAAAGAAAAAAATATATAAATCGACTTCTACACCAGATATTTTAATGAAGCAGGAATACTTTAAATTTTAATTAGATAGCTTTTAGCTCACATAAACAAATAAAACACCTGCAACCTTTTTCTTATTGCTGTACTAAAAGTTTTCTCACACAGAGACAAATTACCGTGTGCTATAAAAACAGAAACACACACACAGATAAGTGGCCATCCATTAGCAACATACAAGACGATACATCTCAATCAATACTCCTTATTCTCTTAAGCTCAACTCGCTGGGGAATTAATCAATAATGCTAAATAATTGCTAGGTAATTAAATACAACCTAACCTAGATCGTCCGAGTATCCTTATTCTCAATGTTGTAATCTTTATCTTAGGATTGGTTTCCAATCTCACCTGATACAGCTTAGTACAAATGTACATGGAGCGACTGCCTATCTGACCTCCTTCACTTAGTTACCAGGATAACCCAATACCCTTGTAAGACTTTCCGTTTTTTGCCTGCCTGTAACGACTGCCAAAGATTTCAAAAATTGAAATGACAGCGGGGACCCACTGATTTAACGTGCGTCCGAAATACAGAGCAACACAGTCAGATGTTTCTTAACCTCAAAATGATGCTGACACTTAGCCACGAGCCCCTCATTACACCAATTTCAACAATCAAAAAAGGTCCGGAAAGCTATATTTAATGTTCAAAGTCAATGAAAACTAAATAAAAGTAAAGAAAGTCAATGAAGTAATATCTAATGTTCAAAGTCAATGAAATCAGTAGGTACTGAAATGGATCACGACTGTTTTGAAGAGATAAGATTTTTGGTTTTCGCGTGGGCAGTCAAAGGATTAATATGTCGTAGGTACTCTTTTACCATATGATAAATTATAAATCGTAGGTTGGTTTTGTATTTAAATATTCGTACCTACATAAAGAATATAATTACATGTATAATTGATACAGATAGAAGGACACCGACAAGGTGAGTATATGGTGAATATGTTGAAATTTTAAATTCAATAGAAACCCTAGATTGAATTTGCTTAAGAATGTGAGACTGTTAAATCTCATAAAACGCAAAAGAATTAAGCACTTTTGTATGGTGTTAAAAATAACACTTCACACAGACACACCCATAGATTCTAAATTGTAAGAAAATTAAATCAAAAGCCTGCATAGTGTAAACCCGAGACTTCATTCATTAAAAATTCATAATTAAAGCATAAAACCTTGCGGTCCAACCTCCGTGGTACGCCCTCAGTGCGCGAAGGTCCTAATTTTCTGCCCCAAAGAACATCTTTTTGATGTCTAACATAATAAAGTAAGGCTCAGAATTAAATTCCGTTATAGCGTCAAAGACATCTCATTAAAATTTTGTCATTTCTTGCTTATTCGGTCACTTAATCGAAATTCACGTTTTCATTTAAGTGAGATTTTTTGTTAATTCAGCGTGAAAGATTGTGAAATTGAGACTGTGATTTTGGTTGTGGTGTGAAATTGTTGACCAATTTTATACTTTAGTACGAAAATATTCTTTAATTATAAAACCACTTACCGAGGGAATTACTTTCGGCACTTGAAATTCTGGATAAAAAGCATATCCTTCCACGATAAATGGGCGTATCTAACACTGAAAGTTTGTTTTTTGAGACCGGACCAATACGTCCTGAAATTAGCGCTCCCAAACGCCAAGCAAACAAACTCTTCATTTTTATAATAATAGTACTAAGTTCCCTATAGTTTTCAGTGTAAAAACTACTCCGCACATATGATTTTAAACACCAATATTTAACAAACAAATTCAGCACATAACAGTAATCAAATCAATTAAAGAAATAAAAATCCAAGTAAACAAAATAACGTGACACGCTTACTTTTAATTAAACAGCCATAATTAAAAGAGGATGGTTAGATGAGACGAAGTGATTGTTCTACGAGAAAGGATGGCGACGCTAAGCAAAAGACTCGTTTATTTAAAACTTTAATCAACATGAACTGCGATCGATAGGGACGGGCAATTACGCTTCACAATCTTTGTCTGTCATTACTGAGGTACGCCGTGAGCCAATTGGTCTGTGAAACGACTGATTGAGCCATAGACAATGTTGCTAATGAGTTGGACTCATGTGGGAATTGGAAAAACCAAAGTTAACCTCAAAATGTTCCTATAAACCTGTCAGGTGAAAAAGTCCCCTACTTTTTTGGAAGATACAACGATTTTTATAATGGTGGGAATCGTTTTTTGAATGAAACAATTTAAAATGTGATGCTATTATAATCAGTTTAACGCAGTGACAAAAACGGTTTTAGGAGTTACCTAAGTGGCGATTTAAGTGTTCAAGCATAAAAACTTTATGTTGACAACGCTAGGTTCCCAGTTTAAATTTTGCCTGGAGAGTCCATAGAGACCTGTATCAGAAATAATATTCTTGGATACTTCCTGTTCATGCATTAAATAATTGCAATATTCCTTGCTCATTATAAATTCCTCTCAGAGTTAATTCCTGAAAGTTTCATCGTCAACAATGCATTAATTATTATCTACTGGTCAAGTTAATGTTCGCACAAAGCGAGATTTACCAGTTTCCGTGCTAAAAGGTCTAGATATAAGTAGTAAAAAAAGTGAGGATGCCATACAGAAACGAGTCGAAGCAAAACGATCATAAAATTGAGCCCCAATATATCTTTCTCAATATTAAGGTACGAGAAATTCGATTTCGTCAAATGAAAACCATGTCAACGGGTGTTTATTTTATAGGCGTATCTTGAAGTAGGTATTTGGGAATAAAAAATATGTGAAGGAAATAGTAGATGGGTCTTCATAAAATGGTGAGAAAAGTTAAGAAGAAAAACTAAGCGATTTATCTTATATTTTGTGGGTGGATGTCCTGATCTAAGCTGCTACATATTTTGCAATAACAATGAATCGTTTCGTAGTCAGACGTTTTCTTATGGAACAGATGGTATCATAAAACATTTTTACGTTTTAATTTATGTATTTAATTCATGATTGCGAAAACTTCTTGAATGAATTTAATTGATGTTTTTCTTATTTGGAGTGTTATCGATGCCTGAAAGCTTTTCTGAGTTATAATGAGCTTGTAGCAATAAAAATGCCACAAGCTCATTAAAGGTTACAAATGACTTTTGCTTTAAAACTAAATAGATACCTACTTTAATTTCCCATAGAACATATATCTTCCTGCTCTGTCCTGTAACCAAGTTATTTGGGGTCTACCAGTAAATAAATCACAAACTTCTGTACCACAGATTTTAACAGACTTTCATACAGGACCATGACATAACAAGAGAATATCAGCCCAAGCAATCTAATTCTCAAAGTTTGTCTGGTCCACACAACTTCGTCCTCCAACTTACTGAAGTACAGTAAGTAGTGTATGTATATCCCTGGTGTGTATCGGTAACAAGATCACGTTCGCCGTAAAAGATAATGTAAGAGCCTTCCGAAGTGTGTGATGGCCCCACAGCATCCAATCTCTCCACACTTCACGTCGACGGCTTCTGGCGATCATTGATTCGCAACCGTGTCAGTTAATGAGATCGCAGCGACGGTTCTAATTAATACTACCTACCTACGTGACAGCAAGGGTTGTGTGATTTTCTAATTAACGTACCCGATAAATTGAATAATGCTCCAGTTTACATTTTACCTGCGATTTCCATGTAATTTCACTTCAAAAAGGCGTTTCAGTTTTAGGTTAAAAAGGTTTGGAAAGCCTTTTGGACGCTGTATCTAATGGGCGTTGGTAAATAACTAAGGGTGTCATCTTCTTACACTTCAGTTACAACATTCAGGCGACTACACGAACGTGAAAGCACACAACGTGGGGAGTTGAGAGGGATCGTCTGCCATTAAGTCATTAGCAACAATCCGGGACAACCACAGGTCATCTCAGGGTATGCTCAGCAATCAAAATGGCAGAGATCTGTGCATGGTGTGGAAACTGGAGGGTGTCACCAGGGAATTGTTTACGGGGTGACCTTGAAGCCCGGGTAACGCTTACCTACGACGCCGCACATAGTCGGTGGTGGCCGGGCTCCAGCGAGCGCGCGGCCATAGCGTCACTCACGCGCGTACCATCACACTATCACTACACACAGCACTCAACGTCACTCATATCAGGCTCTTTGGGGTCCGATGTGGTCGGCGGGCGGCAGGCGTGCGCTCCCCGCGGCCGCAGTTCATTCACTGAAAGGCCCGGGCGACGTGCGCGGACTGCGCAGGCTCGGACATGCGTTCAGGGGGCAACTAGCTCCCTCTGTTTTGTTAGTCGGCCACGCACCGTGCCGGGTTGGGCTTGGGCACGCCGATGCCACCCGATGCCAACTCAGAGGTCACAAGGTCGTAGGTAAATTGATAGCGACACAATTACTGTAAACATTGAGACGGACGTGGGCTTTAGTGTCATGAGGTCCCAGATGATTTATATCGTTTGCACCCTCAAACTGGAATAGGGCTAAGATATGGATATTTCTTGCGTTACGACGTGATTCGAATATATCTGCCTCATTAACCGGTTTTCGATGTAGCGGTAGATTATTTTCCTTCCTCATTTTACACAATTTATGTTCTTGCGTTTGGTTGGTTCATATTAGGTGAACCGTTGTTCCAGAATTTTGAGCTAGGATAAGCACCACGTTCAAAAAAGTGGAAAAAAAAATGATTGCCTATATAACTTGGCTTGTATCATTTTGATCCATCTTGGATAGACAAATAGTTTCTCAACATGATCCTGTTACATCCACATGACTTTTCCAGTGGTTTTTCTCCATTCCCCTTAAAAGGAAAACCTCTAACTTAATACAGTACTTACCTTAATACAAACTCGTTGAGCAAGATGCAATATTGTTGCGGAAAGCAGATCTTCCGATCGCCGGTAACTCGCTCCAAGCGCGACCTGAAACGATTCCGGTTGTTTATGAATGAAACAAATCCGTTGCGGACGGAATTGGATTTCATTCAACTTGCACGGAACTGCACTTGGACAGGACTTTAAGATTGATTTAAGTAAATGATGTACTTGGTGGTTTAAACAATGGGCAAGTAATGTTGTGTTAAAGGTTTTGGAATTAATTACGTCATTTCAGCCGAAAGACGTCCACTTTGGGACAAAAGTCTCCCTTTAAGAATTAATTACAAACGCTCCTCAATTTATAATTTATTTGGGGGTCTCTGATACCCTTACATAAAAATGTATGTCACACCATACTATTCACATTAGAGCTCGTTGCTATGCAACATCCGTAGGAGGCGATCGATCGTAAGGTTAAGCAACTTCTAGTGCAATCCGTCCATGGATGGGTAGCATCTTGTCATGACGAGTTCCTCCGTCCTTCAAAAGGCACGGTAAAGGCAGTCGATATCCGTAGCCAGAAGCTAGTGCAAACCGGTATTACCAATGGGTATTGGGCTGCCACCGATGACTGGTCAAACACTGGTATCCATCTGCACTCGGTTAGACTAGAAGCCTAGATAGCCTAGCCTAGATATTATGTGAGCAATGAGAAAATATGTACTTACATGTATTTACACCGCTATAACATCACATCCTCCGAGCCTTTTCCAACTATGTTGGAGTCGGCTTCCAGCCTAACCAGCAGATGCAACTGAGTACCAGTGTTTACAAAGAGCGACTGTCTGACCTCCTAAACCCAATTATCCGGGCAACCCAATACGCAGTGGTAAGACTAGATGTCAGACTTATTGGCTTCTGACTTCTGACCTGCCCGTAACGATGTAAAACATACAAAAATGATATAAAAAAGAGAAAACAATTTTTTGTTCATTTGTACTAAAAGGAATGAACCGATTTTTTTAAATTGTTTTACGGTTGGGAAATTATCCCCGTGTAAGATAGGCTATATTTTATTTTTTTACATTCAGAAGTTCTCACGGAATGCGGGTGAAACCACGGAAAAACGGCTAGTATTAATAATTATATAATTGATAGTAGGTATGTACTGATACTCATGTGCTCCTTATGTACTCAATTGTGTCCCTAATTTGCTCTACATTTGTACCCCATATTCGATTTCTGCCAAGTACTAATTTTGTACTCCATTTCATTTTTATTATATTACTAGCTTTTGCCCGCGGCTTCGCTCCAGTCAACTGACTTCTCTACTTTACCCTATTTTTTTCCTTCTCCTGACAATAACAAACACAACAAAAAAAGAATTAGCCAAATTGGTCCAGGCGTTGTTGAGTTATGCGCTTACCAACACATTTTGCGATTCATTTTTATATTATAGATTATTTGTTTTCATATAATATACTACATGCATGCGTATTATTTGTAAAATAAAATGAAGGAATAATGAAAATAGGTAGTCATATCATAGAATTGCATGCCATACTTTTTTCTTAGTTTACAAATAAATAAAAAACAAGAAATAATCGTAAGGCTCACACGAATAGAATAGTTTAAAAAGAGATATGCGTAAAAAGAAACGTGTTGACCGTCCATATTCTATAAAGTTGCCAAGTAATAAAATTTTAACAATTATTTGTAAGGTAATATATTGTTTAATAAATTAGATTGTATTTTATTTTAACACTAGAGCATAATTACATTTATTATTCACTATTTTTTGGTTTAAAAAGGCAATACAGTATTTATTTCTTACTTAAATGAATGGTTTACAGTTTGACAGCTACATTGACTGATTCTCGAATTGGCAACACTAGTATAAATTCTTTTTATTTCGGTTCTTTGCCGAGTCGTTTAGGGTACGTTGATTAATCCGTGAAAATCTTGTATTTGTTCATATTTCTGTGCCTAAAATTGTTATATTGTAAATTTACACTATATTCCCCGTCATACGCAATGGATATTTTCATAATAGTTATTGTTGATAATCTAAATAATCGCCGCGGCAACTTGACGTTTAGCACGCAGGAAACAGTAACCTAAACATTTGTAACTGTGAAGTAAAACGTGGTATTTTGGGTTTTCAGTGAAGAGCGTCAGAATGAAGTACAATAAGCTCGTCACATCCTCAAGGAGGAAAAACAGGAAGAGGCATTTCAGCGCTCCTTCACACATCAGACGAGTGCTTATGTCTGCACCTCTGTCCAAGGAGTTGAGACAGAAGTTCAACGTTAAGTCTATGCCAATCCGCAAGGATGACGAAGTTCAGGTAAGCCAACATTGCTAAACCTCCTTCATATCAACTTATGTTCGTTTCGAGGTTATGTTTGTATGTGCGAATCAATATGATGAAGAATAAACCATTCTTAGACCACGGACGATTGCGGCCGTGCTACGGACGAGTTTGAGGTTTTCTCCTACGAGTCTACGGCGCGGTTAGCTAGTCTGTGCCATGGTGGAACTAAGGCTCTGATTGTTTTGCACTACATTCATACATTTTGATAGGACTGCACACTAACTGAACCCAGTTAATGCCATGCCTTTTTCATTTTGTTTTGTAATTAGGAAGGTTATAAAATACCATGCACTGGAACTCTGTCTACATAATGTTAAAATGTAATTTGTGAATAATTTATGTTGAAGTACAGGAAGTATAAAGAGGAAAATCTTGCATACTGCATGTGAAAAGGCTTTCTCTTGTTTATATCAACCAGATAACCTTCAAGATATAGATATTTGACCAATTTGTTTGCTAACCTAAATACAACATGTATAGAGGCTGAAATTTTTTTCATCTTTTATGCCACCCTAAGCTCCAAAGTAAGTTAATTCTGGTACTTGCAGATGAGGCAGTCTACAAATGACTGAGATCTGACCAACAGTCATACTTTTTGGTCAAAGGCTGCCAGGGTTGCTTAGGGTTGGTATCATTAAAGAATATACTACAATTCCCCTCAATAAAACCACTTAAAACTAAGCCAAACTTTCAAAATAGGGTCTTATGATACTTGTGGCATTTTATATTGGTAACTACATATTATTGACCAATTTTTGCACTCTGTTTTAGGTTGTCCGTGGTCACTACAAAGGCCAGCAGGTCGGCAAGGTAGTCCAGGTGTACCGTAAGAAGTTTGTCGTCTACATCGAGAGGATCCAGCGTGAGAAGGCCAACGGTGCCAGTGCGTACGTGGGCATCCACCCTTCAAAGGTATATTATTGTTTACCACAACAGTTCTCACACTAAATAATTGTAATCTCAATAAGTAAATCAAACATTGTGTTGATACTGGAAACATCAAATTATGCATGCAAACTAAATTGTATGCTTTCTAACTCTGAAGAAAAGTACCACTACAGTTATTTTAAGTGAATTGGTAATCTTTGCTAGAGTAACATATTTGTTTTTATTTTTTTTTACTCATAAGTAACATTCTTCACAACTGTGATTGAAGTTAGTTACTGACACTTGTAGCCTGAAATATGGTTTATAACTTTTGATTCATTTCCCTGTGATTACAACTTTGCAAAATGTGGCCTGTGATTACACTTCCATATTAACTTCATAATGATGATAACTTTGCTCTGATAATGTGCTTTTATGTCATACATGTTGCAATGCATGACAGGGGCACAAGTTGTGTTGAAACACTTCCATGGCTCTGACTAACTACCATTTTCCCTCCAAATCCTCACCACATTGACCAATTTTCTATTTATTTTTTTTGTTTCCACAGTGCGTGATTGTCAAGCTAAAGATGAACAAGGACCGTAAGTCTATCCTCGACCGCAGAGCGAAGGGCAGGCTCGCAGCCCTGGGCAAAGACAAGGGCAAGTACACAGAGGAAACTGCCACCGCCATGGAGACCTCGTAAACATAGATTTTAAGACAAATAAAAAAAACTAAAACTCCTACTTTGTTTTTTATTTACTTTTCTTTCAATAAATCCCTGGAAACATAGTGCACATGGAAGTTGGCCATTGCTATAGTTTTCTTGAACACAATAAGGGCGAAAAGTGCAGTTCTTATTCAGCAGCTGTTCAAAGATGGCTACTGATACTAGTAAATGCAAACCATCAAAATTAACAACCTTTTTGGGAAGTAAGTTAAAAATACTTTCTCGCCTGCTCAAGGCGCCAAATGAGGTTCTGATCGCAAAATTATATGACTACGAATCAGTAGAATTACCCTGGGGACCACGGACTATATAGTGAGCGCAGCGTAGAAAGTCAACCAATAAGGTGGACAGACGACCTTATAAAGGTTGCCGGAAGACGCTGGATGCAGGTCGCCTCCAACCGGTATAATTATTATTAAAAAATATATATCTGGTCCAAGAAAAAAAAATATTTCTAATTCATTCTGCGTTTACTTTTTGAGTCCTCAATTTAACAAAAAGTTGGAACACCAAAGTAACAAAAACACCTGTGTCTCGATCCAGTCACGGATTCTTTTTATTTGTGCTTAATTCCGAGTTTAATTTGAGAGTCCTTAAAGTAAACAAACTGCGGCTGTTCACTTGGCCTTTCCTTCTAACTTGATTAGAGTACTTTTATGTCCCAAAACTCAAAAATTTTCACCTTGCACTGTTGTTTATTATACAAGTCACTACAGCACCTAAGTGACCCAAAGCTCAAAAATTTTGCGCTCGCTACCTACGCTCGCGGGTGCTTTACTTTCCTCTTGTTTTATTTTTTTCATCCTTTTTTAGCCGAACCTAAAAGTTAACGCCGCTTTTAAGTCCTTTTATTAACAAGAAAATAACTCCTAGTTTCCGTATGAACTTTCTTATTTACGACGTTCGAACTACTCAAGTACTCAAGTCACAATCTTTCAATACATAGGGGGCGCTTGGGTCATGATTGCACCCGGGCGCTACATGAGCTAGAGACGGCCCCTAAATCAGTTATACGAAGAGCTGAATATTATCTCGTCGCTGAAATATATATGTATTAGGAAATAATTTTTATAACTGAAATTTATCCCACTATCGAAATAGTCTTGAGAATTCGAATAATAAAATAATAATATCGAAAACGCAGTTTTTCGAGACTTAAAATTATTAAAACATGTTTAAGGAATTCGATGACACAAGATCGACTTTCAGCCCTTGCTATTCTTTCGATCGAAAATGACGTTGCTCATTCATTCGATTATTCTGCTTTAATTAAAGATTTTAGTCTTAAGAAAAGTCGCAAGCATCAGATCATATTTGTTAATTTTGTGATTCTTTAAAATATAAATTGTAGTAAAAATAAAATTTTATTAATTTGTTTAACTTGAGCATTTCCCCTCAAACATGACGTTTAGCTATATAAATCAAAACACCAGCTTACTCTCGCAACACATACTTTTCACGTAGGATAAAGGGCCTCACATAGACCCATCATAGACCTGCCGCACATAGCCTCGCAATGGCTAGGGCCGCCGCTGTCTGTGGAGATCAAAGGGGGATGCCTACGTTCAGCAGTGGACGGCCTGTGGCCGAGGTGATGATGATGAAACCTGGGGCTCGATTCTGTGGGGGTCGATTCGACCCGGGAATCGAACCCGAGACCTCAAGTACAGCAGCCACGCTTGCGACCACTAGACCAACGAGGCAGTCAAATAAATAATATTTATACTAATATTATAAAGAGGAAAACTTTGTTTAGTTGTAATGGATAAACTCAAAAACTACTAGACTGATTTTGAATATTCTTTTACCATTAGAAAGCTATATTCTCTGCGAGTAACATAGGCTATATTTTATCCCGGTGCGGGCAGTAGCTCCCACGGGACGCGGGTGTGGGGAAACCGCGGGAAAACGGCTAGTAGATAAATAAAATAAATTAAAGATGTTGCTAAAATGGACAGCTTTTTATCTGGCTGTGGATAGGTATAAGCAAAATGTTAGTAAGCTCATTAAAATTCGAATAGGTATAGTCTGCAGAAAAGTTGTAATTGAAAATAAAACATTTTGTATGATAGTATAAATTTTAATATAAAAAATGTATGAGCAATAGAGCACCTCATTCATTTTTCAATTAATACAATCACAAACTTACTAATCGGTAGGTGTGATTTTTACGAAAACAATTTTTAATAGAAACAGTCAGGCCCACCTTTATAAAAAGTTTTAATGTCAGTGTTAAAGATTGTTTTTGTAAGAACATTTTTAATATCTAGATTTACATGTAATAGTACTGCTGAATATGTTATTCTATGCGTATAGTTAATGTGAGAAGCTGGCAAGATGGAATACAAACATCATAATATTTTAATTTTATAGTCACTTTTGGGACGGTGGCTAATGTCTAGTAAAAACCTATTTGGCCAGTATTTACCATAACTTTATTACTACTGAGAGTATACTACTTGTAATATGATCATTATTTGAGAATGCTTTAGGTTTTCGTAAAATTAGGCTAGTTTGCACAAGAAGAGTCATAAAAGTATTTTAAAAGGATAAAGTATACAGCATAGAATAGTGCTATCACACAATCATCAAGTAGCTGCTTTGCTTTAAAAATCGGTTTAGTAAAACAGAAATTACATTTTATTACAGAAATTCAATGTTGATACACATACAACAATTTAAAATTATAAAGAACTTCCCTTACATCAAAATGCCATATTTTTTAAAATATACAAATAATTTTACTTCAATTTATGCATAAATATCACAAGTCTTCGATTCCCGCACAATTAGGTGTTCATTATAATCACTATTGAAAGTGAATGTTACCACCTAATACATAAAACTCTGTAAAACCAAACTTTCCTTGTCAAAACTAGCCTTTAAGTGCGCATAGTTCTTATGTGGCAATTTTACTGTGTTCTTGAGCCTCTATGTTGGGTTTAGCCATACACTTGAACCGTTTTTTCACCTCATTGTTCAAATTCTCTCGGTTTCTTGCAATTTCTATAGCATAGAACTGAACTCTAGGAACAAGCATTGTGTTTACTTCTGAATAATCACCTTTTGCATCTGCCCTCATGAGTGTACCAAAACTGTAATCTTCGACAATGTTTTTAAACTTTTCACAGAATATTCTCCATTTTGCCTTGTTCATGCTGTTCTTGATTTCATTTTCGTTTACGTAGGATACATCCATGTCTGGGAAGTCTTGCTTGAAGTGTGTGTAGATGAGGTCGTCGTTTGGCGTTAGCTGCAGCCATCTAGTGTCCACGGAACAGAGCATCTGAAAACAATATTCGTACAGCGTTATCAGAAGTGCCACAACAGCAAAGCAACGTTAGCATTATGTAAAGGTAATGAAGAAATGTGTTACTAACATTGAAATAGATATCACTGTGCTCCATCGCCTTCGCTGCCCACAATCGCTCCAGCGTTTCATCGTTTCCGAACTCTTCAGCCGGTCTCGACAACATGTCCTAAGAAATAAATAAAAATGATTTCAAAACATAAACCTTTTGAAACCCGTCGATGTATTTAGCATCTGAATAATCCTTATTCAATGAGGGTTCCGAGAAAAACAAAATATGACCTGCTGATACTGTATATTCACCGATAATCATTAATATTGCAAAATGCTAAGTGTGCGTTTTCACCGCAACCTAAATTTTGTCGGCAACAAGATCATTTACCGGAGAAAAGGTTTAGCTGTTAACTTACCATATTAGATATTTTCTTGTGCTATTGATATTGTAATTTCTGTCACAAAAGCACAAATCAATGTATTTTAATTAAAATAAATAATGCACATGGGGACTTAATAGAACAATGAAGAAACTGTCACGCAGCTCGTTTCAGGTTCTCAAGTTTTAACCAACGAGGATTAATTGAAAGTTGAGCAACAGAACTAAACTGATCCTTTGAAAATGTACTCAAATTAATCACTTCCAAAGTGAGTGGAAACTACTACAATGCTAAATATACCGATTGTGCTGGAACGCACGTAGTAGAAGCATTGACATATGAAAAATTTGACAACGTCAAAAAATATTCCAATTCACGCACAGGTATTAAATTTATACTGCCATGTCAGGGGGGAAAAAAAAATAAAAAATAAATTTATACATCCAGTTCATTTGAAACTATAGGATCGATGTAATCTTTAGGTATGGTTCTAGAAACAAACATGTTATATTTGAACAATTAGTAAAAAAATGCAATGAAAATGTTAATGGTTCTTTCTTAATAATTTATTCCAATCCATACCACATCTCTATTGAAACTTTACTAGTAAAAGTACCTAAGTGAAAGATCTAGCAGACTTACTTTATCAGACCTGACAATGAGGTACCATGATTACCTATTTATCTTTCTATAACTTAATCTAAAATATATATATTGCTACTATATAGTGACTGTTCCATGAACTTGAGATAAAAATTAAAATCTTCAAAAAATATGTTTTTCATCACATGCACATTAATTTCATATGTACAAGAATTTATGTGTACGTAATAAATTGCTATTTCAGTATTCATTAATATCATACTGCATAGGTATCTAATTTGAGACGGAGCACTCTTCGACTCATTAAATAAAAATCGTGTATTTTTTTTGTTTGCTTTCTTTAAAAAAGAATATAACGTAAGTCTTTTAAAACCACTGATTTATTCATAGGTACCGCATCAACTGCTCGCATTTCCAACCGATTCTTGACTCGATCGCTCTCTTAATAATTGGTATTAAAATTCAAGATACTTTGCCGAAAAAAAACCGTTTTCAAGCAGAGCAACAAAATTATTTGAAATCATTAATTGAAATCAAAATGAACGTATCCAAACACGACGACTAACCAGCGAGACAGCTATATGTAAATCAATGAAGTTAGACAAAGAAAGCACTCTCGTAAAAATTCGTTTAGGCTTCGTTTCGTCACAGGATTTCATTGGACGAGAATGGAAGAGGGTGGCGCATGCGCGTTATGCCGACGCCATCTCTGCGACTACTGTGCCTATTATGTACTTGTTCTAGAGTAAAGTGAATGCTAATTCGTGGTAAAAAGTGTGAATAAATCATGGAATTACATAGTCGCGAGTGAGATCAAGTGTGTGTTCGCAGTGATTGAACAAGACAGTGACATCACGGAGACTTCGCCAACGGCGGGTCATATCTTGCGGAAGTTTCTTGGCTATAGCAACGCATATTTTTTGCGGCTATCTCTGCCGCGGGCTGCTACACAGGACTTATTTCATGGGCCTCTCTCGCTTTGACAGCTAGTGGTAACTCCTCAACACTATATATTGACCGTTCATTAGCGCCACACGTAGAAAGCGGACTCACAAGGCGGGCAGATCGGTCCCCGCGTTCTTGCGCGCGTACTGCATATACGTTTATTATGTATGAATTATTGTTGTGGGTCAAAGACATCGCGGTGTGTTAACCTGCTACGAAAACAGTGTCATAAACCCGGCTAACTTTGTGTTTCAGCTTGTGTACGGCCGGCAGGCGAGTTTTAGACGCGTTTGAAATGAATTCTGCTTTAAAGCCGGTGCTGCCCCAGCCGGGAGTGCCGCAGCCGGGCGGACAGGCGAGCCCCGCGAAGGGGAACGTGGCCACTGCCAACCACACCGTAGGGCACCCGCAGGGCGCTCAGAACTCGCTGCACCACGCCAGCAACAACCTCGTCGGCCAGAACCTGACGCACCACGCGCCCGCGCCGCCGCTGCCTCACGCGCCGCCCCCCATGGCGCCCGTGTCCGCCAACATGGCGCAAATGGCACAGAACATGAGTCACCATGGCAACCTCTCACATGTCACCCAGAACTCTGTTGGACCTTCCAATTTGGCTGCCAGTCCAAGCAAAGGCGGCAACCCAATCACTCCCCTGAGTCTTGTGCAGGACAAAGCTCTCGCTCTCACACGGACCCCTGAGAAGAATGAGCCAGATTCCACTGGTCATGCTAACGGTACTATTGAATCGCCTAAGTCTGGATCAAATGCTCCTGCTGCATTAAAACCTCAGAACCCTGAGTCTAACAAAGACAAACAAGACATTGCAAAGACATCACCAAGTACACCAAAACCCCCTGAAAAGCCAGCCAGTGCCCCAAGCACCCCTCAGAAAACAGAGGCTGCTACTCCAAGTACTGCAAGTACCGTTGATGGCCCCTCTCAACCCAAGGTTGCAACAGCTAATGAGCCTCCAGAGAAGTCACCATCTAAGCCATCAGAGTTGAAGCCTGCACCAACTGCAGACGTGGCACCAACACAGAGCGACAGCAAGCCTGTTCCGGAGTCGGCCAATGACAGTCAGTTACAGGAGAAGGCACCAACACCTGTGAAACAGGACCCTCCTGCCGCTGAAAGTGCAAAAGTTGAGAATGTGCCGGAAGTTAAACCAGAAGAGAAGAAAGAGGAGCCTAAAGTTGAGCAGAAGCCAGCCACAACTACTGAGGAAAAGAAAGAGGAAGTAGTAGCTGACAAACCAGAGAAATCTGAATCTCCTAAAAAGGAAGAAGTTGTTGAGAAAGTGGTTGAAAAGGTTGAAGAGAAAGTTGAGGACAAAAAAGCTGAGCCTAAGCCTGCTAAAGTGGAGTCTAAGCCCAAGTCTACGATGAAGTTGGCGACGGTGACGCCTCCTATGAGGAAGAGGAGACAAGTGTCTCCGAGCAAGTCCAGCGAAGGGCCCACTCCAGCCAAGAAACCGGCTGAAGGTGAATCCACTCCAGACACCAGGATGAAAAGGAACAGAACAAAGGTTGGTAACTTTTAACATCCTAATCATTTCCCAATAAGGTTGTGGTTACCCAAAATGCAAACTTGATGAATAATAAACAAAGCATCTTTTTTCTGACAATAGTGTACATGACAAATAGATGTACAAGTTAGACCAATGTTTTGAAACATTATACAGGCCCTGGCTTAGTTAGCAATTGTTTAATTGACTAGTACTTGATTGAAAAGAAATATTTTTTTAAATAATTGTTGAAAGTTTACAGAAAGATGATGTTTTATCTAAATTATAAAAAAAAATTGACAAAGTTTGTTGTACCTGACACACTTATTCATAGGGCTTTATGCATGAATCATCATAAACTTTGACCTTCTTATTAGCAATAACAATAATGTTTTCTAATCATTAAGTAGTGTTTATAAAACCAAACACTATCAATTTTAAATTAAAAATACTTCAAAATTAAAAACTTCTCTGTCCCTTGAGTCATATAAATGTGATACACACTGATTGTTTAAGTATTGTGTCTACAACACGGATAGTAAAATTATTAAATTAAATGCAGATTAATATAAAAAAAGCTAAATTCAAACAAGTTTATGATAATTAGAACTTTTATTTCAATAATTTTGTTCAAATAGAAATGTGAAATAATAAGACGTAAAAGCTTAAGTCTAGTTCGCATTAGATTGCGCGTCATTTGTTTACCTTGCTCGAAGCGCGTCTATCTATCCATCACTATAGATGTTTTCCCGCGGTTTCGACTGCGTCTCATTGGGACTTTTGCCTGTATCCGGATAAAATATATCCTATATTACTCAGGATTAGCGTAGATTGCCAGCAGTGAGATAATTTCATTAATCGGTTTTGTAGTTTCGGAGCCAACAAACAAAAAAATCCTCTATGTACCCAATATACACCTTACAACATAAAGGTTTTATCGAAAGTTTTCATAGTATTTCGTGCCGCCATTTAAACTTTGTTTGTTTAGGATATTTTTCACATGTGCAGTGTAAACAAGCTTAGCGCTTCCCGCGGTTTTGCTCGCTTCTCTACGCAGACAACGCATTTTATTATTACATTGCTTACAATTCTCGATTTCAGACTTGTACCCCAGTGGTTAGACAATGCATTTTCAATGACAAAACAATATTTTTTTGTCATTGTTGTGGTGGATATATTCATTTGTTCTACTTTCGTGGCTAAGACTCGGTAATGCCCGGAATGTATCTACTTTCCGGTTCGTAGCATCGAAACCGGTAACCGGGAAAAATCCGATTCGTCGTAATTAGTAGCGTTCCTTATCAAGCGCGTATCGCAAGCTCAATTTAACAGTAAAGAAATAATTTTACACCTTTACCTTTTTAACATTTTTGTAAAAAAGTTAATCTTAAAACTTTTAATTACTTATATTAAGTAGGTACCTATGTTTGATAATATCCCATCAAAATGTTTAAAAAAATGGATTGTGATTTAGAGGTATTTACAAAATAATGAATCATAAAAATATTTGTTGCTTAATCGAGAAAAAAGAATGCAGAATATTACCGCAAAATAAAATAACAAAGTTAATATTTTAAAGTGTATGTATTTACAAACAAGTAAAGTAAAAATAAAGCACCTACTTAGGGACAAAAATATAATTTTCCTTGAACAAAATACAATTTTAGATCTAACCAAATCCTCTATTTTCTTTAGATCTCTTCCTTCATTTCCCTCAGTGCTCTGTATCAAGTGATTTTCAATACTGTCTTATGTACGGACGTGTTTCCGAATAATGATCCCCTCATTTCGACTGCGACATCATAATCTTTTACTTTGAGGAAACAATTTATTCCCAGATTCATATTATGGGGCCTAACTTAACTAACTAAATTCTAAGCTAAGCAAGGTTCCATACTACTAGTAACTAAAGAGGAAATGCATCTTCCAATCATGAAAAAAGTATGAATCCTACTTATATTATAAATGTGAAAGTTTGTGAGAATGTATGGATGTATGTTTGTTATTTAATCACGCAAAAACGGCTGGACCGATTTGATTGAAATTTGGTATGAAGACAGGTGATACCCTGGATTAACACATAGGCTACTTTTTATCAACATACCACGCGGGCGAAGCCGCTGGCGGAAGCTAGTATTCCATAAGGCTATGTTACCTATATCCTTAAGCATAGTCAGATGAAAATGTTATGCATAAGAAACGTTAAAAGGAAAATAAAAAAAACGTGACCTTTTGTTTTAAAGTTAAAGCAACTTCGAAACTAATTAGAAGTTAAAAACAATTTTCTATTTGCTTATGTAAGTCTAAAAAACTTTTAGCCTTTGGCCTTTCACTGAGCTTAAATAATTTGAGAATGACTTACCTAAATAAAAGTTGATAATTAGTATAACGAAATGAACTAATTTATAAAAAATATAACATTCAAGTGCATAAAGTAAAAATAATGTTTGAAAAAAAAAAAATGCAAGACAAAAGCTTTCTAACCCTCAACTGCACTATACAGGTATACAAACTTCGTACCGTTTTTTACCCCCAACCCGCTAGTCTATTGTCGCCCTAAACTGGACCCGCTTACCTATATCAAACAAAGCTTCATAATAACAGAATGACGTCAGCGTTAGCAACAAGTCGGAGTCGATTGTAAAGACAGCATAAGCGACAGGTTGCCGTCTATCGGACCAAGTAATCTATTTCACTCATTTCTATGAACACGCGAAGATAACACACTGAAACGGAACGTATTTGTATTGCTTTTCGTACATAGGACATACCTAGACACAAGTAAAGCAATTACTTGTATGTTATGTAATCGTAAATCTAAATAGAGGGCTCATTTTATAGCGTTTTGTGTTTAGAAGTTGACTTTCTCGTAAATACATAGGCAGAAGATACTTTTGGATCCATTTTTTTTGCAATTATAAAAAAAGGAAAGAGAAAGAATGATGGATTCAGAACTTTTAAAAACTAAAGTTCTCGCTCAGTAAATACACTTTCTGCTATTTCAATTAGATATTACATATTATGGTTTCATTGAAAGTATTTTCTATCTAGAATACGGGTCGATTGAGAGATCTATGAGAGTCGTTGGAAATATTTAAATGGACACAAAGTCTTACTTTGTGATATCTTGACGTCATATTATTTTTCGAATAAATGTACCTAGATTTTTCACAAACTTAAGTTTCCACTTAAATACGATTGAAATCGGGTAAGTGTGTATGTAAGGGCATAAGATTACGCAATGTACGGCTATTAGCGATTTATTAGGCGATAAACTTTAATGATTTACTCATGCTCCCGAGGTGAGCAGTTTTTGTGCAAATGCACTTTGAGTAAATAGGAAACTTTGTTCACATTTAACATTTTGGGGTCGATTCATCATCAACCTTTTTTACTATTCCGCTGCGTGGCATAGGACTTTTCTCATACAGAGAAGTAATTAACGTTAATCACCCACCCTTACTCATGGCAGATTGACGTATTCAGACTTAAAAGTCCGAGTTTTCTCAAGATATTTCCTATACTCAATCGTTGGTGTTCCGAGATCCTTGGAAAGTACATAAGTAATGCCTGACCCGGAATCGAAACCGCGCACTCGTACTTAAGAGGCTGGTGCCTTTACCACTAACAAGAGCTTCTATCAATATGTTCGTCTTCCCAAATACCAGATATACCACTCGAAGAACGATTATTCGAAGTCTATACAATAAAAAAAAACAGCAGTAAATAAGTTTTAAAAGCTCTACCAGTTTGAATGCAATCATAGTGGAATGAAAATCAATAATCGTTAAACATAAGTCATGGGAACTAGGGCGCTTTGGCAATGGCCTGATTACCTATTGCATACTGTAGGGTTAACTTAGGTATTTGCATAGAGCTTTATGTTACTTTAATTTAAAACTTATAAGGATAATTTCATATAAAAACTGCTGATTCGGGCTCCGGGAAATCGTTAAAAAATTGCGGTTGCGGTGAAAAGTTATTTTTGCATAATATGTACCTGTTATTTTTAATTTTTCACTGTTTATTTATATTATGAATAAATGTGCCATATCCATTTTTTTTTATCGCACGTAATCTAAAATATTGTCCTCTGGGAAATAAAATATTCTCTTCTCTTTCCTGCCCATTAGTCAATTATCAACGGATTGGTCGAGTCGGATAGTTTAGCATCTATCATCATAACCTCACCTTATTTATGGGATTTAACATTTTCAACTGAGCATATTCTAATGTATTGGTAATATTCCAGGTGCAGTTATACCAGTCTCCGACTCCTGAGCTGGCGATGGCCACAAAGTTGTCGGCATCAGCCGGCCGCTCGACCCCGACTAAGCCTAATGACGACAAACTTATTGTTTTCTACAAGTAAGTACTATATTCTTACTAGCGGTTTTACCCGCGTCCCGCATATTTGTAAGTTTAGTTTTAAATGCACCTATCGATACTTTATTTATTACCTATATACCTAATGAGAAACTCCTACCCTTAAATAATACCTTCCCAAACCAAAACCAGTCAAGAGAAAGGCGCAGATTACGATACCCTTTCTCTTCAATGTAAATATTATTTAAAAAAAAAACCCGCGTCTCGTCTTTACCACTCCGGATAAAAAGCTTATAGCCTGCCCATTTATTGAGGTAGACTAGAAGCTATTATCTAACTGACATTGAAAGAATTTTTCAAATCGGACCAGCACTTCCTGAGATTAGCGTGTTCAAACAAACAAACTCTTCAGGTTTAAAATGATGCTAAGAACTATTGATATTATACTACAACCACACAATGGTTAGCATTGAAGTACATATTTTTATCTATCACTTAATAGGTATGCTTATATATATGAAGGTTTAAGTAGGTCGAAAGTAATTGACGTCGAGTATTTACGCGTGCGAAAAACTGCACACCTACTCGTTTAATGTTCCAGCCGCCATTAAATTTGGCACAAACCATACCATTCCCTATATTTTCATCTTTGAAGAGAATGTCGGTCCTGCGCCTGATATCTCTCCGGTCGTCGGATTGCCGTCCCATCGGGCTACAAGAGTAAGGCCTCGGCCTCGAATTTTGCGGGCAGCGGGGCGGCAGCGGCGGCGGCGCGGGCGGTCACCATTTGACTGGAGTGCACCGCTCGTTGCCCGCTCCCGCGCCGCTGTATTCGAGGGCCGGTCCATTTGATTATACGCGTAAGATCCTGCCGCTCCCGCGCCGCCGCCGCTGCCGCCCCGCTACCCGCAAAATTCGAGGCCGAGGCCTTAGGAATAGAGAGTGCACCTGTGTCTGCGCAATTGCTTGTGCACTATAACAAGTCCTGCGCAGCTCTTTAAATGAGAACAGCTCGGCCAGGACGCCATTTTAATCTTTAAAATATTCCTACAGGAACGAGTACTTAGCAGTCCGCAATGCTGAAGGTGGTTTCTACGTGTGCCAAGCGATGCAGAACGTGTACCGTACTACGCGCAAGATTAAGATTCGCTGGCTCTCTCAAGACAAGACCGCTGATCCGGCTGGCGAGACTTACAAGCCTGATTTCTACGATGTCACTGGTGAGTTCTGATAGGTTTATTTAACTATTTTTTTCTCATAGTTGAAGCTCATCATGGTCTTGTGTTTTTGTTGTTTAGTTCTGTTTGCTTGAGTTTGATTGCGTTTCGTTCGTTTATTTTACGCCCGTGCGGTCGGGCTGCAAGGGCACAGAGGGAATTCTTTCTTTACATTGTGATGTATATTATACCTGAATGGTACATTATGTGTCTCCTGTTACCCAGACATGGAGTGCGTGCTAACAACACTATCCCTGGCTCGTGCGGCGGGCGGCGCCCAGCTCCTGCGAGCGAACGAAGCGGCGCGAGCGCAGTCCATACTGCAGCGAGCGCTGCGGGCCGAGGCCACGGGCGAGCGCGCCGGCCCCGCGCTTACTGAGGAACATCCTGATGGACGTGAGTATACTACTGCGAGCGAACGAAGCGGCGCGAGCGCAGTCCATACTGCAGCGAGCGCTGCGGGCCGAGGCCACGGGCGAGCGCGCCGGCCCCGCGCTTACTGAGGAACATCCTGATGGACGTGAGTATACTACTGCGAGCGAACGAAGCGGCGCGAGCGCAGTCCATACTGCAGCGAGCGCTGCGGGCCGAGGCCACGGGCGAGCGCGCCGGCCCCGCGCTTACTGAGGAACATCCTGATGGACGTGAGTATACTACTGCGAGCGAACGAAGCGGCGCGAGCGCAGTCCATACTGCAGCGAGCGCTGCGGGCCGAGGCCACGGGCGAGCGCGCCGGCCCCGCGCTTACTGAGGAACATCCTGATGGACGTGAGTATACTACTGCGAGCGAACGAAGCGGCGCGAGCGCAGTCCATACTGCAGCGAGCGCTGCGGGCCGAGGCCACGGGCGAGCGCGCCGGCCCCGCGCTTACTGAGGAACATCCTGATGGACGTGAGTATACTACTGCGAGCGAACGAAGCGGCGCGAGCGCAGTCCATACTGCAGCGAGCGCTGCGGGCCGAGGCCACGGGCGAGCGCGCCGGCCCCGCGCTTACTGAGGAACATCCTGATGGACGTGAGTATACTACTGCGAGCGAACGAAGCGGCGCGAGCGCAGTCCATACTGCAGCGAGCGCTGCGGGCCGAGGCCACGGGCGAGCGCGCCGGCCCCGCGCTTACTGAGGAACATCCTGATGGACGTGAGTATACTACTGCGAGCGAACGAAGCGGCGCGAGCGCAGTCCATACTGCAGCGAGCGCTGCGGGCCGAGGCCACGGGCGAGCGCGCCGGCCCCGCGCTTACTGAGGAACATCCTGATGGACGTGAGTATACTACTGCGAGCGAACGAAGCGGCGCGAGCGCAGTCCATACTGCAGCGAGCGCTGCGGGCCGAGGCCACGGGCGAGCGCGCCGGCCCCGCGCTTACTGAGGAACATCCTGATGGACGTGAGTATACTACTGCGAGCGAACGAAGCGGCGCGAGCGCAGTCCATACTGCAGCGAGCGCTGCGGGCCGAGGCCACGGGCGAGCGCGCCGGCCCCGCGCTTACTGAGGAACATCCTGATGGACGTGAGTATACTACTGCGAGCGAACGAAGCGGCGCGAGCGCAGTCCATACTGCAGCGAGCGCTGCGGGCCGAGGCCACGGGCGAGCGCGCCGGCCCCGCGCTTACTGAGGAACATCCTGATGGACGTGAGTATACTACTGCGAGCGAACGAAGCGGCGCGAGCGCAGTCCATACTGCAGCGAGCGCTGCGGGCCGAGGCCACGGGCGAGCGCGCCGGCCCCGCGCTTACTGAGGAACATCCTGATGGACGTGAGTATACTACTGCGAGCGAACGAAGCGGCGCGAGCGCAGTCCATACTGCAGCGAGCGCTGCGGGCCGAGGCCACGGGCGAGCGCGCCGGCCCCGCGCTTACTGAGGAACATCCTGATGGACGTGAGTATACTACTGCGAGCGAACGAAGCGGCGCGAGCGCAGTCCATACTGCAGCGAGCGCTGCGGGCCGAGGCCACGGGCGAGCGCGCCGGCCCCGCGCTTACTGAGGAACATCCTGATGGACGTGAGTATACTACTGCGAGCGAACGAAGCGGCGCGAGCGCAGTCCATACTGCAGCGAGCGCTGCGGGCCGAGGCCACGGGCGAGCGCGCCGGCCCCGCGCTTACTGAGGAACATCCTGATGGACGTGAGTATACTACTGCGAGCGAACGAAGCGGCGCGAGCGCAGTCCATACTGCAGCGAGCGCTGCGGGCCGAGGCCACGGGCGAGCGCGCCGGCCCCGCGCTTACTGAGGAACATCCTGATGGACGTGAGTATACTACTGCGAGCGAACGAAGCGGCGCGAGCGCAGTCCATACTGCAGCGAGCGCTGCGGGCCGAGGCCACGGGCGAGCGCGCCGGCCCCGCGCTTACTGAGGAACATCCTGATGGACGTGAGTATACTACTGCGAGCGAACGAAGCGGCGCGAGCGCAGTCCATACTGCAGCGAGCGCTGCGGGCCGAGGCCACGGGCGAGCGCGCCGGCCCCGCGCTTACTGAGGAACATCCTGATGGACGTGAGTATACTACTGCGAGCGAACGAAGCGGCGCGAGCGCAGTCCATACTGCAGCGAGCGCTGCGGGCCGAGGCCACGGGCGAGCGCGCCGGCCCCGCGCTTACTGAGGAACATCCTGATGGACGTGAGTATACTACTGCGAGCGAACGAAGCGGCGCGAGCGCAGTCCATACTGCAGCGAGCGCTGCGGGCCGAGGCCACGGGCGAGCGCGCCGGCCCCGCGCTTACTGAGGAACATCCTGATGGACGTGAGTATACTACTGCGAGCGAACGAAGCGGCGCGAGCGCAGTCCATACTGCAGCGAGCGCTGCGGGCCGAGGCCACGGGCGAGCGCGCCGGCCCCGCGCTTACTGAGGAACATCCTGATGGACGTGAGTATACTACTGCGAGCGAACGAAGCGGCGCGAGCGCAGTCCATACTGCAGCGAGCGCTGCGGGCCGAGGCCACGGGCGAGCGCGCCGGCCCCGCGCTTACTGAGGAACATCCTGATGGACGTGAGTATACTACTGCGAGCGAACGAAGCGGCGCGAGCGCAGTCCATACTGCAGCGAGCGCTGCGGGCCGAGGCCACGGGCGAGCGCGCCGGCCCCGCGCTTACTGAGGAACATCCTGATGGACGTGAGTATACTACTGCGAGCGAACGAAGCGGCGCGAGCGCAGTCCATAATCCATACTGCAGCTGCGGGGCCAGGATTGCAGTCCCATCTAGCTACGAGTGTGTAGGAATAGAGAGTGCAGTTGTGTCTACGAAAATACTTGTGCAGTATAATGTCCTGTGTAGCTGATTGTTCTTCTTAGAGACCAGCAACCGTGGTCGACAATTGGTACGACGCCATTATTATTATATTATTGTATTTTATTTTAAATGTGAATTGACTTGAAAAACTTTTGCTATACATAAATACATACTTAATTTCAATATCTCTAAAAACTACTGTAACATTGAACTAGAACATCTGATGTCTACAGTGGATCTCTCGCTGTACAAAGACGAGTCGCAACTGGAGAAGAAGGGCCGCAAACGAAACAGTTCGAAATCTTCACCGAGGGCTAAACTCGACAACTCGAACGATTCAGAGGTGAGATTCATCTTTATCGATACATTTTTTCACATCACTATTTTTCATCGAGCTTTGTTCTCTGTTAGACTAACTTTCTTACTATTTTAGTATGGTTTAGTTGATCTGAATGCATTTTGAAGAAATTATAAAAGCGTTATGTGACACGCTGGTTAAACGCTGGCTCGAATATAACATTGCAACTTAAAAACTTGCTGTCTTTTTCTAATTAATATCTCTCTTCTTTCTATTTCTGCTTATGTAATAAAATCGCACCTATATTATACTCCCTCATATTTTAACCTATATTTGAATGCCCGTAGTTTATATCGTCATGTTACAGTTTACGTCATACAACTTTACCCCTCCGAACTTCCACATTTGAAATGTTCAGACAAAACACTGCTGCGTATGCGCAAAGTGTCAGTCCGAGGGGCAAAGTTTTTGCCTTGAGCGTAATTTACGCCGAGCTAACATCCCCGGCACATTGACCTTGTTGCAGGAATCGGCGACGCCCGTGAAACGTGCGCGGTCGACGCCAAAGCGCAGTCCAAAAAGCGCTCGCAAAACTAAAGCACAGACAAAATCACAAAGTAACAATAAAAGAAAATCTCCAGGTAGTACGCCCGCTGTGGCAAGTACAAGCAAGGTAGGCATTGTACAACGGATTTATAGAAATGTACGTATCCGCCATCACCAGTCATTTACATTCATGTTCGACAGTGAGTATGTGTGGTGTGTCGGTCCGCCCGCACGCGCGTGCGGGTTCCTCGTCGCGCCACTCGCACGCGCGTGACGGCGATGTCTGTTGGAGTCTGTAACTCTATAGTGTTACTAAAGTTTTCTATCCTTCTTGGATGAAACTTTGAAAAGAAATAGTCGACGCCAAGGATATATGGTTATTTTTGCCCAAAGTTTAAGCTGGTGTAGACTAATCGTTTCGATCGATACCTATTCGAAGTACAGTTAAGTTAATTATTATTTCAACTAATACAAGTTACCTAAGTATGATTCACAAAGAACATACCAAAGAAAGCTATAACTATTTATGTATTAAATAAAAGCTCCAACAGACACAGTATGTGTTGTAATAAGTGCAAATGTATTAGTTAGAAGAGATTATTACGATGCGTGTTGAGAGAATTTTATGAAATCTATTCTGTATCAGATTTGTGCATGCGGCCAGGATGTTTATAATATACCATAGATTTATACTAAACAAATAATGTAACAGAAATTTTCTTTATTTTTATATAAAGTCAGGTATTTTTGATGAATAATATAGAATTAAAAAAAAAAAACATTCAGATTTTGATAAGTGACTATAAAATATGGTTTTGAAATGAAGACAAACTTCCATAGAACTATCAGATTATTACAATCAAAATATTCCACTATAAATAAAGTAAGAAAATAATACTATCTTCTCTGTGGTTTAAATCAGCCATTTTGAAGATTAACTTTGTCTATGGTATATTGTATGATGCAAGTTTAAATTTCCAGTGTACAGTGGTCGGCATTATTTTGGGTAAAGGTATTAATTTATTTTCGTTATTCATTACGTCATTTCACGCATTCAGCCTCATAAAATGCATTACAAATATAATACATTAAGAGCGTGTACGTCAACCGCGCGCCATTTGGCCTAAAAAGGTACTTTTCAAACCACTGTTTCTCATTAACTACTTATCCTAATTTCACTGTCTATATAGTTAATTGAACATAAATTTCAATTTCTGTAGTTTAAATACTTAAAACCCCTATAACGTAACAGATGATTTATAAAATTCCCGTTCAGCGTCTATTTCGAAGCTTAAATTTATGTGAAAATAGTGGCAAATCTAATCATATTTATTTTTTTACTCATAGATGAAATCCCCATGCCTATAGTTAGTTGAAAACATTTTTTGATTTAGGTCTCTATCTTTCAGAAAAAAATATTTTAACAATGTGAAAAATTGTGAATTTCAAATGCTTTTTTTACCTACCTATCTTACTTAAATTATTATAACAATTATTTACTATAGTAATGTAACTCTTTTTTTTAAACATAAACTTTACATTATAATTTAATCTCTCGTTTTTATTATTTTATAAATTATTTAAAAACTACTATAAAACGCTGCACGCGAGTCAATTCAAACCAGACCGCCGCAAGGCTTCACAGAGAGAGGACGTGTCGCTCCGTCACATCGCGTAGGGTGAATAACCTCTACCGTGGATATCGAGAATAGAGTACATTTCAAGCGCGACCAAAAAATCTTGATACATTACTATTTTATTTAAAGCTCAATTTTGAAGCATATTTTTTTTATCGATTGAGTTGAAATTTTGTTTGAAAGTTCAGTTTTAATGACAATGTATGATTGTATATCCAATATGGGGGTATACCCAAGATGGAGACAAAAATGTTTTTAATGCATTCCTACGATATGGGTATCAAATGAAAGGGCTTGATATGAATAACTCAACAAAAAAATGTGTCGCGAGTCTTAATCCAATATGGCGGACGCCTTAGGCTAGATAGGAGCAGAGCTATTTATATGTTCATTTTGGATGTACCCTTGACTTTTGATCCCGAATAACTTTTGAAGCATATAGGATAGATAACTTAAAACTTTAATTTTATTTATTTGGTAAACCCAAGCTCTTCACCAATATTTGGCTTTCCGGCAAATGTTGTTATTTGACCACAATTTTTCGGTCTGGATGGACTGGACCATTCATATAAACAATCAATTTTTCAAATCGGTCCAGGCGTCTTTGAGAAATCGAGAACAATCACAAAACAATCTAATTGAAACCTCCTCCTTTTTTTGAAATCGGTTAAAATACAGAAACTCTTACATTGCCATTAATCATCAGTCGACTATTTCGTACTGTTGAAAATTGTATGTAATATACAGAAAGTCCTCAAAACCAAGATTTTCATAGGTGTCCGATTTTTTTGCAAAAGAGTGTAAGTATTAACGACTTATTTTCATGCCTTTATATTTTAGTCATCCATAGATTTACACTATTTTCTCGCTATTAACTATTTACTAAGTAATATATTTTTTGTTCTACTATACTTCGGCCGTTCAGAGAATGCGTTCCTGACACCTATCAGTTAGTCACGACTAGTGATGGGCACAACATAACACTGAGTTCGTTACCGTTCCTTCAAAATGAACCGCCGCATTATTTTAAGATTATTTTCGTTTTAAATTGGCGGAATCATTTGTTTTATATTTTAGTTATTTAAGTGGAAACCAAAAAAAGGTAATATTCATATAATAAAATTGTTTTATTTATTCTTTGTTACAAGTACATTGAATTGAATGTGCGAACAGAATATTAATCAGACTCCGATTTGCTTGAGGAGGTGGTGTCTTCATCATCATCTTCGCCTACATGTATAATTATATTATTATCAATAACAGAATCAATCCTGATATCTCGGTCTAACAAAAGCCGGGTAATCAAATAAAAACAGATCGAAAACACTTGAAAAACGAGGTCTATGCGCACGAAACGACAACGGACGACTGTTTTAGCGTCACAAAATGGCGGCCCATAACGCCATTTGGGGTTACCATTTTTAATCTAAGTATAAAAATGCGGTTTGGTCATAGTTTTATTTTCATATTTCATAAAAGTTATAATTAAGTCTTATAGTCCATTATTTTCCAATTCTTAAAAAGAAAATCAAAACGTATTATTTTATATTATAACTGTATAAGAACAGATTACGATACTTGCCTGTTATTTTTAGCACAGCACTACAAAATATAAACCGCTGACATAACCTTGTAATAGCGCAGTATAGATTTAGAAAAATATTGTTTACCAAGTTATTTGACACTCAGTTTGGCACAAAATTATAACATTCATTGATTATTGATATAATAATGTTGTTTTAATGCTCCTCAATTGTTAAAACGGTAAACAACCAGCAAAAATATTTTTATCGTAACTGCAACGCCATTGCAAAGTTACGTCGTCAGTTCAATCGCGACGTGTCAGGAACGCATTCTCTGAATGGCCGAACTATAATTTCACACGAAAGGATCAAAATGGTTTGTGTGACTATACGTGAAGTATGATAGGCACGCACACAGCCGCGACGCTAGTCTGCGCGATTTTTTGCGTTGAATTACCTAAAGTTGACATCGCGCGGCGAGCGTACACGCTCTTAAGGGTTCAGAAATATACTATAGGAATGTTGCTTTAAGAAAACAGATAGTCCTAATATTCTTTCAAAGAGTATTATATCAGAGTTTTTTTACCTAATAGTACCGTATTAGGTAAAAAAACTCTAGTTAGACAAAAAATATATAACTTCTAAATCGATTTTTTGAGTTATTTATTTACATGAAAATGTAAAGTCCAAGACATGAGCTAGATATAAAATGATATTAGAGTATTAATTTTCATAATTGCTGACTAACAAAAATATAGCGTGCTAAAAGATAGGTTTATAGTTTATGGGTGATAAGGATGCATGGTGAGTGCATGGTTATTTTGTGTACAAAGCTAGTTAAGTTAACGTTATTTTTGTTATACTGCAGTATTATTTACAAAAAAGTTAAGTTTGATAGTTTATCATAGGGCGATCGGCAAACAATTATTCCGAAAAGAAAATTAATGGGATGTAAAAATATATATTTCTCTCTTAAAGGGAAATAATATATTCTCTCTTTTCTGTATAAATCGAACTTTTCCTTAGATCCTTCTTTAGGAGAATAACTTTTTAGTAATTTTCGAGAAAGCATGTTCTAACTCAGATAAGGAACTTGATATCTAAATAATAATTATGTACCATATTCATTCGTATTCATTCATTTCATCGCTTGCTTTTGTGTTTATAATTTATTTTTAATTAATATGATTATTTTTTTTAGCCTCTTTTCTACTGTTATCTATAATTTTGCTATTTTTCAGTTTTATAGCATGCGCGTGTTGCATGAGATTACTTACTATTCTTTCTGTGAAAAAATGTTATTAAATATAATTTCAAAATTGACACATGAAATTCGCACAGTAAGACAATTTTATAAAGACTCAAACATCTTGCAAAACGAATTTTGTGCTGTGTAAAACTTTTTACAAGAATTTCCAACCAAGTATCGAAAAAGTTTATATACCAGTTTATTTATTAAACAAACAAAGGTAGGACTAGGTTTAATCTTGTACTAACTTCGTTTAATACTAAACTTTGTATCATTCATCAGACTGCGACGGCGGTCAGCGAGAAGGCTAAGGCAAAAAGTACGCCGGCGAAGAGAACGCCCGCCAAACCGAAACCTGATACGCCGATGCCTACACCCACGCGTAAAGGACGGAGAGCGGGTAAGCGTGATATTTTTTATATGAAGATGCATTAGCCATTTGACTCCTTTCAAATTTGTTCCAATAAATATAGTCGAGAAACTTTGCTTATCTTAGGTTGGCTATCGACTTCCAACAAAAGATAAAAACGAATTGTACATTGCTGTATGGAGAACAATAAATTAATAATAAAAATGCAACTAAATTATGTAAAATTACCACAATTTTGAGGCAGTGTTAGGTCAATTTCGAAATGCAATCGAATCTATTTCGAATTACTTAGAAACAGCTTGTGGCAATAGTTGCATACTAAATTCTAGAAAAACAAACTAAACTTATCTACAATGTTTACGTCAGGTAACTAAAACATACCTTACTTAAGAAATGTTTTGACATATGGTAAGACTGTAGTTTTATCTCCAAATATCACAGAAAAAATTAAGAAAGAAATAATATAAATACTTTTTATCACTTAATTCCAGAAGCGAAAGCGTCGCCAATAGTCCCGACCCCCTCGACATCGACGGGTAAGAGCACCCGTACGCCTCGGAAGCCGCCCGCGAAGAAATAATACATGTTGTGCGTCACACAACAGTTCTATGAACGAACACTTTGACCAAGTACGTATGTTATGTACTTTTAAGTGTCTTAACGTTAAACTAGGTTCGGCCCGTTATTTTGAAAGAAGGTTGAATAAGGCTGGTCTGTTTTCTCTTTTTGTTACTCTGGCTGGAAATTGGGTAGTGATTTATTTGTACTTTTTTTTTTCATTTTAGGTTATGGTTACATGAGATTCGTATGGGGGGAATAGGCGTTGTAGATACTGCTGCTTTTTTATAAATTTTGCGAATAGAATTATTGCTCAGTTTTATCAGAACGAATCAACGTCAATTTTACATAAAACATAATGCAATGTGTCTGTATTCACTACCCAAATTCTATTTCCAGTGAGGATCATAAGTTGTATCTTTCTAGTAGATATTTATTATGGGTCAACTTCTGTCTGCATAATCATGGTTTATTGTAACTTTATTTTGCTGGAATCTGGTATAATATTTACTTACTAAACATATTTCTTTATATTATGAAATGAAGTACATTGTAATAATAACAGATAGCACAATTTGTGTATTTTTGCTTTCTATTCATTCTATTTGATAAGTTACTTGTTTATAAGATTTAAAATAAAAGAGCAATGTTTTGGGTTCTGTAATTTTATGGCAACGAAATCTACTTTTTGTACGTGGTCACACCGCGACCGAGGCCGTCATATTTGGCGGGAAAAATGGTGTTGAATGTATTTCACAATGTTAACTTTTGTTATTTGTAAGAGCCCAGTCTGTGCTGCCATGTTGGGTTAATTATGTCTTATTCTACGTTTGTATGAACTATCTGACGTGTGAGCAGTAACCTGAAGCAATAATGAAATTTTGCGTACTTACACTACATGAATACAAACTCGCATAGTATGGCGTTTGGGAATTATTGAACGATGAAAGTTTCCTTAGCAATATTTTGCTAAACAACTTAAGAGATTAGATATAGAGCAATGTTCTACCTCGGAATTCGATATATTTAGTGCATTTTAAAATGATGGAATTTTATATTAATTGAAATTTTAGAGGAATTATAAGAGTTAATCGTGTAGTGTAAGATTACGAAAGCGTAATAGTCAACGTTTGACATCACAATGTATTGATATTCTACGATAAATTGTTTAGGCAAGTGGAGAGCGAATTAACAGGTTAATATAGTTTTACTAACGCGAACTAACTACTAAATGTAAGAAACTTCATTCTTTGTAAATATTTACATTTAAGGAAATGTTAACAACATCATTTTTAGGGCATAACTACATTTATTCGCAATGTTAGTTTACATTTTGAAATATAATAAACTTTTAACATTTTGAGATTTATCTGGATCTATTTTTGTCGTTGTACAGTTCAATTTAGTAGCCTAGCAACACAATAACATTAATTCAATAGCATAACATAATGTTCTCACAAGTTTTAAACATTTTACCGTAGGATGATGCGTATAAATGTAGATAGTCCCTTACACGGTAACGGTCGATGTGACAAAGAGGTTTTTCGCCTCTAAAATTAGGCAATAGATTTAGAAGTTTCTTTTTTTACTAAATAAGATTAGGCTAAAAATTCTAAAGTTTGCGTAGTATGAATTAGGTATTGCGTCGAAAATCTTGTATATCAGTACAAAGAATTTAAAATTTATCAGATAATGATTTTTATCATTGGTCGTTTTGCTTCACATAAAAATATATTTTGATATGATCAGTGTTTATTTTTGAATTAAGATATAGAAAGTGTGCTGTCGCGGTCTGTGGGAACTAAACTGTCGTTTCAAACTACTCATGAGTAGAAGAAATTTCAAAAATGTCTTCTTCATAGTACTATGATTTTTTATAACCGTTTGGACCAAGCTTTTTATTGTGAATCATGATTTTAACATGTACAGTCGTATACCAAATGTTATAAATCTATCACTGCCTGTAAAAAAGTAACTTGAAATATAAATTGTAGTTAAATGAAATATATTTACCACTATTACGACAGTGTCATGATGTTCTAGCAACAAGTGGTACTTGCGCGGTACCCGTTGTCAGACACGGTGACATAGTTGTACGCGGTTTGAAACCTACATTTTGTTACTTACATGACTATTCTAAGATTGTTTATACATTTGCGGTGAGGTCCCCGTATATTTTTTGTTAAATTGTTTTCCATTATACCCTTACGTTGTTATCAATAATGAGCTCGTCTCGGGCGTGAGAGTGTGTGTGAACATTAGAAAATCTAAGTACCTAAATTTTAGGTGGTATTTTTAAATAGGTTAATTTCTTGAAGAGAAAAGAATAAGCTTAGAGTATAAATTATTGTGTGTGTATTTTCTGTTTATAACGTGTACCTACTGAGTGGAACGAATGTTTGCGACATTGTCATGGCACTCTGGTACAATAGTTGTAAAACATAATTTTAGCGTTTTATACAAAAAAGATATCAGTTCGAGAGTACTATTGTAACAGAAAGTCCACAAATTTATATGCAATTTAAAATAAATATAACGATTTAAGAAAATTATAAGTGTTCTTATTACAACAACTTTTAGAATTCCTATTTCATCACTAAATGTGTATGTATACTAATTTTGATTGGACTTGCATTCAGCCCCAAAAATAGCTACTGCTAGTTTTGACCAGGACTAGGGTTTTGCATAAAAAAACTTAAGTTTACAATACTTAATTCATTATTTATTATTTAGTCATCTTCAACATTCTCCAAAGGGTATTCAGTCATGATTAATCCTCTTCCCCACAGAGCATCTGCTAAGCTCAATTTGTCTGAATCATTGGGGAGGTCAAGGTTTTCCACAGCAACATATTCAGGGTATGCGGTTATCAATGTCTCTATACCCGGTGCAAGCTCTTCTTCAATCTCAAGATAAGGTAATTCATTGCCATGGTATTCCAATGAATTCTCCACATAATAGTACACCCTAATTTTGTCTTCAGAAACCATTCTAAGTATATTCTTGCGCAGTAGTCTTATTCTAGTGTCAGGACATATTTCTACCCTGTTAGTGACTATACCATCTGCAATCATCACATCGGAATCTCCAAATACTGTTACAGCCTTTTCCAAGTCATTTATGACAGGAGGCAGTGCTGCATGCTGATAATTTTTATGCATTTGATCAACTGCATCATCTATAGGTAATGTTTGTTTAATTTTCTCAAACAGTGACAAAATCATTTTAGTTATTTCCTTCTTGCGAGGGGTCTGTGAATCAGAGTGTACCAGACCAAAATGATTGTAGATATCAAATGGAAGTCCTTGTCTCAATTCAACATTTTCAGAAATGGCAATTTGTAGGGCTGCTGGCATTAGCTTTTCAAACAAATCTGCCCAAGAATGCTTTTGATACATGCTTATTGTGACATGCAGTGAGTGTTCTCCATCTATTGTGACACCTTGGTGAATGTATCCTCTTGGGAAATACAGCATATCGCCCGCCTCTAATGTCACTTCTAGTATCGGCTTGCCTATTTCATCCTGTTGATAATTCTTTGAAGATACTCTAGGTAGGACTTCTCCCTCATTCAGAGGTTTATAGACACGCCAATGTTTCTTTCCTTCAGTTTGTAATATGAAAGCTTCTATATCATCATAGTGTGGAGCAAAACCCTGGCTATCTGGAGGTGTCAGGTAAGCATTGGCACCAACAAATGAATTGAAAAATTCCTGCATTGCTGTATTCATTAAATGCAGTCTAGGAATATAAGTTTGTGGATTTAATAATCTTACACTACAACCATTTAGGTAGAAGTCCCAAACTAAATGTGGATGTGCTCTACCCTCTGGATTGTGCGTCTGTCTTTCACCATCAACATATGAAGTGACATCTATATTTTTGGTGAATTGAATATGTTCATTGCGAAGCATATCGTCAATTATTGGTGTGGTTATCAATTCTTTGTAGAAGTCATGTTTTCCTCTAGCAATGTGTAAGGGTTTCTTCTCCCACACATTGGCAAAGAACTCGTCAATGTCGTAAGGTGCGATCATCCACTTGAATACTTTCAGTCCTTCCTCTTCACTGTCTGTTTCCACCGGAGTGAATTCAAAGCTGCCATCGCTGGAGTGTGAGCAGACTTCATCCGCTGATTCAAGGTCAGGCACCTCTTTCTTAGCAGGCGGTTTAAGAAGTAGTGGAACATCTTCATGGCTATCAGGTACATCGGATGAATTTAATACCTGTTTTGTAGACTTCCTAGCTGGACTCACTTTTGTTTCAGGTTTACTTAATTTAGATCTCTTCTTTTTGTGTTGCTTCTTCTTAATTATGTTCTTTGATTCCTTAACTTTCTTATTCTTCTTTTTCAGCTTTAGCGCGAGTTCTATCTGCTTTTTCTCATCTTTTAATTGCGGCGGTAAACTTCGCGATGTGGCTTTCGGTGAAATAACTTGTGGTTTACCTTTATTCCTTTTCTTATTCTTTTTCTCCTTATTTGATGAAGTGTTTGCTTTGTACATAGCAAAAGCAGATACTGGAGTTTCCATTTTGATATAAAATAGGAATAATCACACACGTGAAAACTAGATCTTTTACTGTAAATTTACACCACTTTCAAAAGTACTTTAAACTACACTACGATGTAAAAAACCTACTTGATTATTATCTACTTCGGATAAGGTAAATTAGTCCTTAGTTTTGATTAAAAAGAGAATAAACCATCCCGGCCTACTGGCTGCAATGCTTAAAAGTGAGGTTATATTTGTTTTGACATTGACGTATTGAAACCAGTGTTGCCAGATGATGATCTAGCATTCTCCCCAAATCTCACCCAAAATCCCCCCAAAATGTTAGTGTTTTGAGAGAAAACCCCCCTAGTAATTAGAAAAATATTTATTTAAATACAATAATTTATAATAATTTTGCAATCGCTTCCATTACTGGATCAGCATCCTCACTTGCGTCGTCGGCTGCAGTTCCATACATTTTCTGCGAGTTAAATCTCTTGAGCATCTTTGAAGTTACTTTAAAATTAACACATCCTCAATCAATCGCAACTTGCGAGAAAGTTCTTTCCACAACAGCGTTAGAAAAAGGCAACGACAAAATTCCTAATGTCAATTTGCTTATATGTCCGTAAGTTTTATCACCAACTGCATTTTTGTGTGTGGTGCTATGGTGGAATCAAATGAAGTAGTAAGTAATTTGGTCGCGTTCAGTCATAAAACTTTTCCGAAAAATCCTCCAACTCCCTCCAAGCCAATTTTTAATCCCCCCGCTGATCCCCCCAAAGGATTGTTCCCCCCAAAAAATCCCCCGTGGGCAGAAAATACCCCCAAATTTGGGGGGAATCCCCCCAATCTGGCATCACTGATTGAAACCATCGATTTTTTTTACATTTCTTTTCACGCAAACAGAGTACAGTCATATGAAAAACTAATCCAAGTACTTTATATTTCCTAGGTCCGTATTTAAATTAATTTCTAGAAACGAAGTTTCGAACAATCGAAATAATTAGGTTCGAATTCTCAAAACACATATTTCAATATTCTTTCATAACAGGGTATATACAAATCCAGTACCTATAGATTTTTATTGAACCAGAAACCATCCTGTAATGTAAAATACTCCAAAGTTTCGGGTTGTAGTAGTAAATAGTTAGACAGACAGTTGTTCTTTGTACTTAATACTCATCATCATCATCAGCCTATCGCAGTCCACTGCTGGACAATGGACATAGGCCTCTCCAAGTGCACGCCAGCCGTCTTGCGCAAGTCATCACTCCACCGTGCCTGAGGGAGGACGTCCTACACTGCGTTTGCCGAGGCGTGGTCTCCACTTTAGAACTCGTTTACCCCAAACGGTTATCGGTTCTTCGGCTAATATGGCCAGCCCACTGCCACTTCAGCATGTTGATTCGGTGGGCTATGTCGACCTTGGTTCTCTGACGGATTACCTCATTTCTGATGCGATCCCTCAGAGAAATGCCGAGCACAGCTCTTTCCATAGCCCGCTGAGAGACTTTAAACTTGTGGACCAGCCGTACCGTCAGTGTCCACGTTTTGGCTCCGTAAGTCATGACAGGTAGGACGCACTGATTGAAGACTTAATACTCTATATTCTTTATTATCATTGCATAAATTATACAGTTTGTACATTTTATAAGGTTTATTTTTTTGTAGAACCCTGGAACCACACCACCTCAGCTGTGCATTTATTAATAAGTACTTTTGATGCATAGGTATAGTGAAAATAAAACAATGATATTACTTTTTCAAGCTGATTTATTTACGAATTACTCTTGATACAGTTTTGTTCTATAATGCGGTTATCTATTCAAGGCATTTTGTGTTTTATTTTCTACGCACTACGATCTATTTTCTATGAAAACTGATACAATGGTTATGGAGATGTACGAACATAGAATACGTTTACATGCTTAGTTTTACACTTAGTAGTAAGTATATTTTATTTATTATTTCTAACATTCAATACATTCTGTTTCATGGTTTTTTTTATAATATAATAATTTATATTCTCTAAGTGATGTAGTGCTCGATGCTCCCTGTAAATAAACTTTTAAACAATAAGAGAATTTATTATTTCGTACAAGGGAGAAATAAACGTAGATCTGAAAAAATATCCTATTCAGTAGCAAAATAATTTTAGTACAATTTTATAACTAGATAAATGTGGGTGAGAAATATATTTATATACTTTCATATCATAAGTTTGATTATATTGTCATTGATTGCATTTCGATTCAGAATGATAAAATTAAAATAATATTGAAAAGTAAGGTTTGATAAACAGCAAAATAATCCAATTATTTAAGTTTTAAAAAGTCACAGCCACACAGTTCTATGTGAAGTTTAAAAAAGTAAAAAAGTGTGGACTACCAAAATCTATGTAAACTTTTTTCTTTGCAACAGTATTTACTAAACTATATACACAACTATAAACGATTTTTAAATTTTGATTATTATAATTTTAATTTATGCACTACCACCCTAATAATATAATTTATCTTTATGAAAACATTTTATGTTGAAAGTTAATATAATAGATTGGATTTTTTTTTATATCTATAGATATATAAATATTTTTAAAAATCCAATGAATCTACGTTATTGGTCATCTATCACACATAATTGATACGTAATTTTTTTTATAATATATCTATGCATATTTTTATGATTTTTGTAGCATAATATGTATAGCCTATGTAGAGACATATTTGCGTTATAATTCTTTTTTAAAGACTTGATAGGTAATAGAGATAATTCACGATTTTTTCCATCTTTCTTTGTAAAACTCAAAGTAAAGAATGTTTACGTTATATAAAGTCTAGATTTTTTTTGATATGGCAAGTATTAGTTGTTTGAATTGTGACCGTTACTGATATGCCCTCGATTTGATTTGGAAATGGATATCATGGATATAACTTTAGAAAAGTCCTTACAATTTAGGAATGTAAAACGTATACATATAGAAGGACATGTTGTTAGTCAGTCTGTTTAGATACTACATTGTTTTCGTCATTGTTATGTTATAGTTCGCAAGGTACGCAATTCGGCAAGTACAAACCTCTTAAAAATGAATTAGAAAAGTTTGAAAATTTGAAAAACCTCTCAGTCTTATTATCGCAGCTTTTACCAGCAGACTTTATGAAACATTCTCTTTTAAAGACTCCAACTTAGAATACACATTTCACACATATTTAGGACGGTAGTCGACAAAGGGATCGAAAAAGAAAATAATAGATACACACATCGGAATATTTGACATTAACTTAATACTAAACATTAGGGAATTAACTTATAAACTAAATATTACAGTAATGTTAACTAATTTATAATTTTACCGCGCCTGTTCATCTTTTTTTTTTATTTTCATTCCATTTTCAAGGAAATTTTTACATGAGCAAACGTCGATTTGTAACGTTGGCTGCTATTTTTCGGATCATTTCACAATGTAGAACATGAACTCTTTCTGAATCAGAAAGATATCAATTTTGGAACTTTTTTAACTTTCTAACGTCCCATGCGCTTCAAACATTCAATTTTCAATTAAATACTTATATTTTTGAGAGCTTCACAATAATTTTGGAGCGCATGGGACTCCAAATCGAAAGACCGAGAGAGACAAACAAACATCCATTTTCGTTCCACATTGCTCCATCCAACAGCACCAACTAGCCAACGGAATCACGACCGAGGTCAGAGAAAGCGGTTTAGTGTACACGAATGTCGCGAGCATGCACGGGCGTAGTGTCCTCGGGACTCGGGCTATCGTCCAAATGCGGCCTGATGTGTACCACAGAGCGGCGCTGGTCGTGATGATTATAATCATCCCGCATGACTAGTCCACCAATACCATAGCCAGGTCCCATGACCCCTGAGCCGCTAAGTCGCATCTTCTCTGGGTCGTCGTCAAGCTTCACCGATGAGAATACCGTGCTCAAGTTCAGTTGAGGAATGTCGTAGAAGACGGTCAATGTCAACATCAGGAATGTCAAGCCGATGAGGAGGTAGACTGAAAGGAAAATTTTAAAGTTAATTTAAGTTCTACTAAAGAATATTAAGAGTTTTGAAGGAGAGCGTATAAGCGTTGTTTTATGAAGTTGGAAGCCTGAATGTTTGAAAAACCAGCCCAATTCTTTCTACCTACCTGATTTCGACTGAACTATTTTCATTAGTATGAATCCATATTTAAGCATTACATTAGCCCTAATAAATAGGTACGATTGACATATTATTAAGTAATTAATAGACCTAATTTTTCTAATAAATATAACCTAATGCCGTTCGGCAATCTCTATTAATATGGATAAAGAACAGAATCACAGATGCGTGCTTTTGTATAAACTTAACTATTACCAAGTTATTGTAGGAAAATGTAACAGATATTTTCTCTTTCGCTACTAAAAGTTTTTGAACTTACATATCTAATCCTGCTGAGGTACGTATTAATTAAACCATCATTGTTATTCAGAAGGCATCAGACCAAAGATCGTTAGAGAAAGCAGTAGAATAATAAAATACATTTTATAGAATATTGATAAAGTAATAATTAAAAACGTTATTGTTTGTATTTTGTATAAAGTTCGTTAAGCTTAATTGCTGAAAATAAGGGTCTTCATTGTTAATTGGTCTAAGGTTACAGGTCACCGTTAAAATTAATGTCTATATTTTGCTATATAACAATACATTATCATACATAACAATCGTTGTCTTTTATAAATTCTGACAATCGATTTATTTTATATTGGCAACATTGTAGTTATAAAATGACACATAAATTGCCGCCAAAATATATGACATAAAAATATTGCAAGCACAAAAAATAAACTTACAAGTGGTAGCAACTTTGTAGAGCGGTCGGTAGGGTTGTCCGGGGGAGTCTCCGGGGATGTAGTCACCCAGTCCGATGGTGGTGAGGGAAATGAAGCAGTAGTAGAAAGAGTCGAGGAAGTCCCAGTCGGGCTCCAAGTACGCGAACACGCAAGCTGGCACCACTAGGAAGAACAGCACTAGGGTTGTCACTGTGAAAAAAAACACAAAGATAAAAAAAAAATACAGACTTTTTTGTCATATTCTTTTCATACATTTTTTGAAAAAAAAAAACTTAAGTATGCGTTTGGTTATGACAGCTAAGTATCTATTATGAAATGCTTCGACATTTGCTGCACATAGGACCTAGTAAACTAAAATATGTAGTTGAATTAATATTTGATGCTGCCGCTGGTCGTAGTAAGGTAGTAACACTAACACTTAGCGTAAATTCGTGTTACTAAATTATGTAGCTTGAACCACAACTATGTTCACACTAGCTAGATGCAATAATTTTAATGTTTCAAAGTCTTGCTCATCTAACCGTTAATAAAATATCTGTAGGTAGCATCAACGCCCCTTAAGTTACCCTAAAAATAATTTTTATTTCTTAGGTACATTGTTTTAATTGCGTGATCACAAGACATTAATTAATTGACAGCCTAACAGCCACGCAGTCTTCAGTCCCTATATGTAAATTAAGTCAAGTTACTCAAATCCTCACCTATCATCATAAGATGCACCAATCGTATAGTGAAGGGGCGGTACAGATGGCCCAGGGCTGCGTTTAGAGAGCGAAGCAGTGCAGTAGCTGGCAGCAACAGGCGTTCCACCAGAGCTGAGAGCAGCACCAGCGTCAGTGGGATCCCAAGGAGAGCGTACATCATGCAGAACAGTTTGCCTGGCTTCGAGAGCGGGGTTACGTGGCCGTATCCTGTAAGACAAGAGGTTTTTCTTTAGATAACTACTCTACTTATATGATGTCTTTCAAAACTATTTATTTAAAATTCAAGAACCAAATTATTTGTATAAAATCTCGTTTTTTTTTAATAGATGTAGATCGAAAGGTTCCTACCAAAAAACGAAAGATCTTCCTGCTTAATGAATCTAATTTAATGTAGTCTTCTTTTATATAGATTAAAAAATAAATTAAAAAAGAAACCAAAACTGATTGGTTTGACTGATTGGTTTGCCTTGTTATTTAATCATATTGCAAGTTCATACAGTACCAGATATAAATGTGCAAACTAACCGATGGTGGTGACAACAGTGGATGAGAAGAACAGTGACTGTCCGAAGCTCCAGTTGGGTCCTCCAGTGACATTCCTAGACGCTGACACGCCGCGGTTCGACGCCCTGACCACTTCATCCAAAAGGAGTTCCAGATCATCGTCTGTGGAAGAAAATAAAGGTTAGTTATATGTAAAAGGTATAATGATGGGCTTCGTAATCCAAATGTGATAAAAGGCATGATACTTTGAACTAAGTCCGTATTGTATCTTAATCGATGAAAAGAAGGCTATAAAGAGTGTATCATATAGGAGCGGCCAAAAGTTATAAGAAAATTAGCAGATGGTCTTATTTTTTCCCGAGTGACCTTTAAACCTTATCCTAAGATACAATCAATTTTTAATTTCTTAAATTAACTGTAGCGTTCTCTGACGCATCCATCTCTAAACACCCGTTATTTACTTCCAAAATAATTAACATTTCGCCGAATTTGAAAATGTGACGTAAAACCCGGCAAGTCAATCTAAAGGAAGACTTATTTTGACGAGCTTCTCAGAAATGGCACAAAATGCGAAATTAAAACATTTCATCGTATTGAACTTATTCCAGGTATTTCTGATAAAAGGGGTAAATTGAATGTTGATGCTAATCATGAATCGACTGGGGTAACTAGAATCGATATAAAATCGAGATTTATATCGAGTTAGTCTATGTAACGTTAGCATAATACAGTCAGATCTCGAAGTACTTTAAGCTACAGATTTCAACGTGAGAGATTATTCTAAGTCCTGAGCGCTCGACCTCGAGACCCCTGTGTTTAAATCCAGATTGAACGTTTTGGAATTTAAATGCAAGCATTTAAAGAAAGAATGTCTAACGACAGTTTTGACTTTCAGTAGTTTTTCGATTTACTTAGGTACATACATGTCGTGTGAAAAATAAAGCCACAAAAATCGCCTATAGATAAAATTGTATTCGTAGGTACTATACTTTGTTGCTGAGTACCTACTATAGGTATATTGTTTGTATAAACACATTTCTAAAATATGAAACAAATATGATGTTTAACTTTTAATTAAATAACGATGTGTTTTACTTTAAATTAAATTAACCCTAAATTAAAACCCTTAATGTACTATCATCAATTCCATTAAACTTGATACACAAACAATTTTCAACGAAAGTTAACAGAGACAAAAGGCTGGCAACCCGATGCATGATTTAAATTAAGGCTCCCCATTAATCACAATTACGCATATTCAAATCGCTGACACGCAGTCATCATTACGTGAAAGTATTTTACGTTTAATTGTTAGCTGAATAATTAACACTGCGTAGGCTGAATAAACCGTGTCTGAACAATGTCGGCTATTTCCCAGCACTTTGTGGCCGGTTTCCCGGCAGCCGCGAATGTGTATTTCATTTTGTACACAATGTATTATTCATTTCAGGCCGACGCTCTTTGATGAATATTAGACCTGCTTGTAATAGCAGCAATTTTTTGGGAGATTTTCTATGAAAATTGGAGTTTATTGACCTATTTCTGCTAAACGATGCTGTATAATTTTGTGTGTAACGGAATGCAAGTGCATGTTGTGCCTGTTTCATTAATAAAGCTAGATTGCTAGCGGCATGTCGCTGTCGCTGTCGTCCTAGATAAATGACACACAGTTTTGTGTTTCATGCTGTAACTGACATTATATTAAAATGTTAATTTAGAGTTAAATCTCTAAAAGCTAGCTCATTTTATAAAACTGGAATGCAAAGCGGTAAGAATGCGTTTTTGACAACGCAATTTTTTTGTAACAGATTCGTTGTTGATGTCAGATTTTTAAAGCAATTTTATGATGACCCAATTAAATAATGACACTACAAAAATACATTTTACTGTTACCTACAAAAATAAGTATGTCCTTTACCTAAATAATATAAACTTAACCTTGCTGGTCAACTAGGCCTAATCCGAGGCCTAATCCTTGCGATTAAAAGTCGCACCCTGAATAGCAAGCTTTACATAGTCCCTAGGTATTATTTAATGAAGAGGTCTATTTTCTCGCTGGCTAAATTCCATGGTCCAAGCTTCAACGAATGAAAAATTCAAGCAATTCCACATTTATTTTTGTACCCATGTAACGTTTGCGGTTGGAGAATTACTTAATTCATTTTATAAAGTTGTAACTGCACGTTTTATTAAGGAAGTAAATAGTTTAAATGAGTTAAGAAGTGTTGAGTATTTTCTTTCTAAATGTTCAGTCAGAAGGTGCTCAATGAAACGTTCAGAATATTAATGCAAAATATCAATGTTGGGTACCTATGTAAGACTTTTCATTAGACAACATTGTATAAGTTTAGGGCATAACCGAGTCAAATAGTGCCTTTATTATGATGTTTTATTTCGAGAAGTTTTGTAGAACAATTGGGTATTAAATATTTGAATAGGTATAGGTAAGTAGTATTGTGTAAAACAGCCTTGATATAAAAGCTCGTACAATAAACTTAGTTCTACCCGACTAAAGTCTTAAGGAAAAGTACTATATTGAAAAAAAGTACCCATTAAACGCTAATTAGGTTTAACAACATAAACTAACCGATAACCGGAAGATAGCAGTTAACCTTTACTGAGAAATGATAGAAACAATACCTACCTACTGCACGTAAGTAAAGAAAGTTTCTCGAATATAATATCTTAAGAAGCACTAAATTAATAAAATTAATTGCTATTTAATTGTAAACATGATACCACGGTCTATGTACACTCGCGAGCAACGATCCTGGGGGTACTTTCTCGATAACCCGACACTGGGGTCGGTCAATATTATGACATACAGTGTGACGTCACAATATGGCGACCAGGAAAGTGGGATGCGTTGCATTGCACCTTTGACATTTAACACTGAGAATGCTCGCGTATGTTGTGTGTCATGATAAATGCATGATAGTGGTGATGACCTAGGGTTAAGTGCGTATTTCTTTTGTGACGTAGCTTATATTTTTTTTTGGAATTAATCCGGGTCATTATCCATCTAATTTTATAAGGCTGATCTATATTATAAGAAATGTTTATTTGATTGAACGCGCAACTCAGGAATTACAGGTCCGACCGATTCGAAAAATAATCTCAGTTTTGGATAGCCCATTTATCGAGGAAAATTTTATCCGGGTACGGGGAGTTGTATTCACGATATGCCGGTGAAACCACTAATGGAATGAATGTCGATATTATACATTAGATATGGAAGGTACAATTTTTTTTCAAATAGTTTATTTCTCAAATCGAATAGTGTTCAAAGAAAACCAATTCCACGCTTTGATAAAGTCGATTACTGAATAAACTTTTGTGGTGTTCGTTTGTTTCTGACATTGACAGCTTTTTCAAGCAACGATCCGCAGTTTAATTGGGCCTTTTAACCGCACACCAATTTACGATTTGTTAGAAAAACGTACAGACTAATAGATATTTTTGAATAGTTTTTTTAAAGCCTGAAAAATATTTCTCATTAATTGGTAGGTACCAATCGAGGGTTTTTGGTGCAGGAAATGTAAAACCAAGATGGACTAGGTACCTGAATGTTTAACGAATCTTTATCGGTGCTTAGAGGATCAAGACTTTTCTATCCTGTGTATTTTAGAATTTAGAGTTTACTGCCAGACTCTCCGTATTTTTTAAGGATTATCGTTATGTTGAGAGAGGTAATCCGGTAGACACAGGCTCGTATTTACATTTTCGAACCATATAAGTAGTTTACTTCTATAAATCTATGATATCCTGGTAGTAACTGCTAGTTTTGCGTCATTGGTTGTGAGTAGATATTAATGCAGCACTATCTTGCAGATATTTATTGTAGGTATTTGACGAGTGACGATATAATTTTATTGTTTGAAGAACGCGTGTAATAATCATGTGTTATGAAAATCATGTATCGAATCGAATCATCATCGACGACATGTATCGGAATGTATTTAAATGATACATGATTTTGCTTTCATTTCCGTTGTCGTCATGCATAAGGCGATTGCCATTTAAAATTGCAATTCTTGTTTTTTGTACCCCAAAGCTTGTGAAACTAGTGAATGATTTGAAAAACAAATCTCTGTTTGTTGGAAAGCCCACTATCCCCGGGTAACATAGACTATATGTAATCTTGGTATGGGAAGAAACTTCCTCCAGACGTGGACGAATCTTCGAGGAATACCTATAAGTACCGCAGAGATAGAACTAGCAAAGAAATTTTTCCAACCACGACTAAAAGAACCAAAATTACATAACACTTACCTACATTGTTGCAAAAGGTATACAAATAAACTGAAGAGCTGATTTATAACGTTGATAACTACATATCAAAGGGGACACAAGTAATGCAAGTTTGAATGTGTGTATGTCCGTGTATGCGTAACACAACCAACTATCATTGACTACGTAGCAAGTATATTTGTAGTAAGGGCATTGGTACTATCACGTGATGTTATCAGCACTGAATAAATCGTTGTTAAGTGAACAATTGGTGCTGTATTGTTATATATTTAGTTCTAGTGCAGGGGTCGATGCATTTCCCGCTCGATCTGTGTTAACGCTCCCCAGCTGGGTCAAATGAGCTGTGGTAAGGTGATAGGCGGAGCGGGAGCGGGGAAAGAAGTAAAGTACTTTAAAATTGAGATCAAAAAGGTGGTTTTCAATTTGTTTTTAGTTTGGGATGTGAAAATGGCCCCATTATTGAAGGCGTTACCAATTGGTAACGACTAAATCAATATTTGGGCTAAGGCTCTATAACTATGATTGCTCATACATAAATGTAATGGAAACTGTCATAATGATGGGGTTTTCTATTGAGATTAGTATCTATTTTTTAATTGTAACGTTTAATCGGATTACTTCTTTCAATTTATCACTCGTCACACACGGTCACCTAACTCGTACAACATCTTCAAGAAACCACGTCAATACGTCAACCTTTTTTTTCCTAACCGCTATGCTCCCCGCTTTTCTCACACAATGTAACCGAAGTCGAAGTACGAGATAGTTCTTGAGGTCAAGCAGAACGGGGGTGTGGCAGTCGATACGCGAGATATATTTTGTTACTATGGCTTGTGGTCGCCTAACCACTTCTGTAGTTCTGCACTCCTGGTATTACAAAACATTATTGTGTCTGTGTGGGTTGTTGCTGCTTAATTTTTGACCGACTGCCAAGAAGAGCTTATTTACTGCAACAGACTTGAAAAGGCCACGTTTTTCAATGTATTACGTATGTAAAAAAAATGAATTTCTTGTTCCATATCAAGTTTGTGCATATCATTCTGTGTGTCTGTCCATATCAAGCCGATCCCGTCTAGATCATTTCGAAAAAATCGTGATGTTGTAGCAAAAGTAAAGGAATCCTTATCTTTTTCATTAGTAGGAATTTTAATATTAGCCAGAATAAATACCCTGCTATATAAAATGGATAACATTTAAAGAACTGAACATGGTTTCTACCATCAAATCTAGTTTTTCAGCTTTCAATCGCAGCCCTTCTAACCACACGCCATTTTGCCGACTTGACAAAAAGTGATGTATTGCTGTGCGGTTTGTCAGAGGGTTTTTATTTCACCCACAAGTCACTGGCAGGAGTAAAGTGAAGGATCGCCGACGTTTTTTGGTAACACCTATTTATTCACATTAAGGGAGGAAGGCAGTAAATAAAATAACAAGGGCTTAGAAATGCTGAACTGTCTGTCTGTTTGTGGCAAATAAAAAAATGAACTTTATAAACTGATTTTGATTACGTATTTAATTTTGTGTTTGAAGGTTTGTTTGATGACGATAGTACATATGTGGTATAAACTGTAAACTGGTAAAAAGAGTAGGTGAATGACGAAAGTTTTTGTTAATTTTTTTACCGATAGGATACCAAGCAAAATTAGGTAGGTACTTAATAGTGAATAAAGTTAAACTTCAAAATAACAAATATGTACTGAGGTCCAAGTTAACTAACAACATACACGTCCGTTTTTCTTGAAACAACTGATACTTGTATATGAAAATACAAATAGTAAATAGTAGTTTTAAGTACGTTTGTGGATAAACTTGGGCCAAAACCTCTTTGAAATTGACTTTTACTAGCTTTTACGAAACACGAGGTTTATCTTAGATCTTTGGCGTAGTCAGCGTTCCGGCCCAGTGAATATTGTGAGATGCGTACGAACATTGATAAATTATCATTTTATCTGTAACTAAATATCTTGCTGGATCATACAGTCGCTGGTCAGATTGACTACTTAGGTACTTTATTTTTAAATGGATTTGACATCGAAGTAGTAAAAAAGATAGATCGATACGGTTGAATAATCATTATGGCGTCCACGGCCGATTTCGACCACGGCGGCTGTCCACTTTTCAGATCAGCCAGCTGCGCAGGACATATTATAGTGCACGAGCATTTGCGCAGACACAGATGCACTCCCAATTCCTTCACTCTCATAACCCGATGCTACGGCAATCCGACACGACCGTAAAGAGATCAGGCGCAGGACCGACATTTACGTGCTCTCCGATGCACGCGTGAATCAATCAATACGGTTGAATATAAAAAATACGAACTCTGAAAGAAAGAAAATCTCTTCCTCTTTGTCAAAATAATTGTTAGAGATCATCTTTTCAAAATCAAAATTCAACTTGTTTTATAAAACTTACGAAAATTAAATTGAGTGATTATTTTTTTTGCAACCTAGTGTACAACAGAAAATATGTTAGCCGGTGTTCACATAATTTTTCCAATACTCCTTTTGCAGTGGACATGACACAAATATCGAAAGTTCCAAGGATTGACGGAACATCTTTTGAAGAATATCTATCTAAGAAATGTTATGTAGATTGAAAATATAGGCCTATTTCTTTTGTTTGTTGCTCTACACAAACCATTTCTTTTGCGATTACATACATATGAGTTTTGATACTTTTTCCTTATTACCTATTTGCTGTATTTTCTGTACGTTTGTTACACATATGATATTGATAAGAGTCGCAGCGTGTCTGCAATGCATATTGCACTTTAACTTGACCGCTGAAGGTACAAATTTCAGCAGAGCGAAGTAGCTTATGGTTCATGCAAGCGCCTATCATCCAACACCCGTTTACATATTGAACACTATGCAGTGATAATAAAGTTCAATCTGCTTTGTACATGCATGAGACGTTAACAGTAGCGTCTCATAAGACCTTTATATTTTTCGTAGCTTCTGAAGAAGTTCTAATTAAAAGAAATATGAAGTCTACAACTCTGAATATCATGAAATATGCGGGTAAGTATATCGTAAATATTGAAAATATATTTTTTGGAAAAACTATAAATTGATTTTCGTTTCCTACCTGGTCCTACCAATAGGTTTGCTTTTTTTGGAACATAATTATAAATCATACGACGTACTTATTTCGCGACTTTGATTCTAAAATAATTCATCTACCTACCTGTAAAAATCTCAACCAAATAATTCTGGCAAACCTTTAAAACGTCCTAACGTCCACTCTATTTACTTTACAGTCAACCTTAGTACTAAGGTCATAAGGTTGAATATCGTTAACAGTATAATTGGCCGATAATACTTTACGTAGTTAGATTGCTATCGAGATACGATTTTTGAAAAGCGAAGGCGCGAATCGCGATGGCTTCGCAAATGAGTCCTTTTGATAAAGGTTGCTAATTTGACCCCTGTCACTTTGATATTTTAAGAATTATTCGATTTTTTGGTTATTACCGAAACGTCAATTTTGATGATTCTATTCAATATAACATGCCTAGTTCTAGTTACTGTTAGTTTTCGCTATGATATATTACATTACACCGATATATTTACATGAACTAAGGTAACAATAATACGAGTTTTATGAATTGCAAGTTCTCTAATGAGTCTATAAGAATTTTATTTTATTGACGCTCTGACTCATACTAAGCGTTTTTGCAAGGACTACTTAGAACTTGTTATTATTTCTGAACTTACTGTCTGATTGGCTCAATAATCACTTGTAAAACTTTTGAGCGTGCCGTGCTAAGGATTTAGTCCAATGAGTATTTTGTCTTCTAATGTTGATAGATTCCACGCGATAAATTTTCACATCAGATTTAAAATCAACAGAATCAGTTATTAACACAGACTTTCGCAGCCGAAATTATAAAAACCTAAAATAAGTCCCACCATAATATTTTAAAACGTGATCACGTCCCGCGGTTTACTTGGCTAAGTACACAGATCCAAAACAAATAGGATGAAGTACGCTAAAGCTATTACTGGAAGTGCCAGGAGCGAGATTATACGGCCCACGCTCTGCCAACGCGTGGGAAACCAAGATAGTCAAGAAGATCAATATTTTAGTAAATACCAATAAATTCTTGTCGATGGAGATTGTTTAACTTGGATTATTATAGAACATATAATATGTTCAATAATAGATAATATTCTTCGTCTTCGCATAAATTAATAAAGAGTTGTCATCATATGTAAAATGTCTAAATATTTTGCTCTTAATCTAATAGCGATATTTAAATGAACACCTGGACGAAAAAGTCTGTATTTTTCCAAGCAGCACTGTAGGTATTCACGTCAGTTTTGGAAAGGTCACTTGGCCATACTATTAATTTTATATCTTCGTTACTATCAGTTCCGTCTATGAATTTAAAAGTTAAAAATCATTCTAGAATTGAATTCATAAAAACGAACCGAATATTTAGAGAAGGTTCCAATTTTAAATAAATTCACTTTTTGTTTATAGCATGTTCTAATTTTTCATTGGACGATTTATTTTATAATACCATATTTTTCTTTCCTTTTTTAAAATATTAAGTAAAAATCATTGCTGTAATGACTTATATAATGAGAAACATTCAAATAAAACAAGAATTTGTTTCCTAAACAATTCTCTGTTTTCCTAATGGAATAAATATAGCCAAATAAAATGGTGTCTGTGAGCAGTGATCGCTTACTTAGTACCGATTCATTGAGCCGGCAAGATGGCTGCCCACATCACAGTCTACCAATGCTTTGATACCTCTGCATTCAGCCATTCCATCCATTAGGGAGCTTTTGTATACAATCATTTGCTTTGTTCAAGCTATTATTCTATTTTCTATTGGCTTTTTATGTACAAAATATTTTTCATTAGAAATTGGTCCGCGTGAAAATTTATTCAAATTGGCGTATGAACGGAACCTTTGTAAAGTTTACATCAAAACGATGTGAAAAAACATTATTTGTAGATTAGTTAAGTTACATTGTATCTATTTAGTAATCTGTGATTAGGGTCCAATTATATAAATGAGACACATAGATAGACAGTCAAAATGCAAACCGGTTTTCAAATCTCAAAGTTAGTTGGTCCTCTAAAAAGTCAATGACCAAAAACTATACATTATTACAACCTTAAATTTAAATTCTCTAAAAAATCATTCAATATCATTAGCAATTACGTAACGATTGACAAATTCCTAAACTATGTTACACAATAGACATTAAATAAAATTAATAATCTTCCTACTTAGCATGGTCTATGACCAAACCAGTTTCCCCAAATGACGGACCGAGACGATTCGTCCAAAATTTCGTTGGTTACCGCTTCAAATATTTAATGGTAGGCTTACGACCTTAACCAACGTGTTTTAGAACAAGGCCTTCTTTTTTTAAACTCGTTTGATAGAAGTAGATGAACTTATTCGTAAGTTTTAGGAAATTTTATGGAATGCTGCTATTCTTAGCGCCTCAGATTTTTTTTGCTACTATTACCGTACCTGTCATCTGTTATAGATAGTTTTGTTAGTATAAAAAGTAGCTTCTGTTAGCCGTTTCACTTGCTTTCAAAGGCCATTTCTTCCCGCACCTTGTCAAAGAGCAACCTTTACGTTATTCTCATTTGAAAGCTGTTTTTCTGCGGTCATCAAAATCCGTTCAGCCTTTTGCGAGAGTAACAGCCAGTTTCTTCATCAAAAGTTAAAGCCAAAGTAAAAGTCAAAGTAATGTCTAAAGTAAAAGTAACGGTTAAATTCAATTTTTCTATGAATTTTGCTGTCACTTTAGCCTTGAAAAAACGAATTTGACCGTTACTTTAACTTTAGACATTACTTTATCTTTAACTTTTGATGAAGAAACTGGCCCTAAGTAGAATAATTAAAGCAACACGAATAGATTACATAATTATCTAAACTACATTATAAACACAAAGTTTATACAAGATAATGCAGCAAAACACAAGTTTGTGTTAATTACATAATTAATGAGTGCACAAACAAAATATGTCAAGAACGTGTACGATACGAAATAAAGTCATCTTGTTAAACCGTGACACGCGGTGGGTTATCTATGCTTTCTAACGGCCGTTTCCAATATTCTTTAATAAAAAAATTAAAGATAGCATTTTGACATTAGCCTCATAAAAATAATGTCAAATTCCCATCTCTAGGAAGCAAAACATCAGTTTCAGTTAGTAGATGGAATATTGGGAACGACGAAGTTCATATCATAGATAGTTTTCTTTACAATTAGCTAGACTTTTGGATAATAGCTAATGAGGATAGATTATGAGTTTCACGAAATAGTAACAGGTCTCTTTGGCCGTGCTTACATTTGATCTTCTTTCGCACATATAGTACCTATGTCCTACATTTGGATGAAATAAGGTAGAGCGATAAGCCCATATACGTATACGTAGGTAAATGGGAACTAAATACCGCGGTAACTTCGCCAAAACTTTATTGAAAGTGTTGAAAACATTTAGCTTTATCAAAAAGCCCGGTGGCATGATGACTAACTGAAGTGATTGTCGTTATCAATCTGTGCACTAATGTATTTTTCCTACGGCCATTACCGTTATCAATGACAACAATACTCTATCTTGTTTTACATAAAATTATTGAAATTATCTGACCTACTATCATGTTTTAGAAGATATTTTTTATCACAAATTATTTTAGAATAACATATTTGATTTCTCACCGATATCGTTATAACTAGTTTTTTGTATTGTTAGATAACATTTAAAATAAAATATGTTGTCTTGTTTATTCGATAACGAAAGGTTAATTCATTTTATTGGTTTACATCAACAGATTCACAAAGACTCGATAAAGTTCAATAAAAATACTTATGCATAGATAACTAAGCAGGTAATAATTTGACTATGTAAATACGTAAGTATGATGTCATTTTGATCGATAGCCGGGATGGTAAAATATAACGCTTTCGAAAACTTTACCGAACCGGTGCGGTGACATCTTTGAATACTTTTGTTACTATCCGCGATAAATAAGTCAAAAGTCAAATTCTATCTTTTTATTAATAAATTGGTAACCAAAACAAAAACGCAGCATTCCGAAACTTCTATTTATAAGCAATAGATATAAAACGTCTTTCAAAAGAAACACAAATATTTTCATACTTTTTTGGAACCCGATTCGAAATTCGAAAGTCTTTACTTATTATTTATAAGGAGTCCATAAAGCCCCATATAAGACTGGCCACATACAAAACTATTATAGTGCAGCCTCCTTACAGAACGTGTTCGATCCTCCTTAATGAGAAACTCGTGCATTGTCCGCCAGTACTGCAGGCATTTCAAATATTTACCACAAGTTGCACAATAGCGGTTATATCCGCAATATACGCTTTGTGGGTAGTTCTGTGCCGGGACGACATTTTATAAGGATATGTTATGGCTTTGGAAAGTTTTCTACTGTTTTATTTAGGTACTTGAAGTGTGATCAGCATGTCGATTCTATAAAATATCACAACTCACTTCGACATCACTCTCACTTCGACTTCGATCTAAAGGTAGAATTCCGTGGACGCGACAATAGTCAACCTTTGAAAATGTATGGCACCGTTGTCGAGGCCCGTGACAGTCGCGCGCGGCCGACGAATTTCGTAAGCTGCTCGCGGCATTGTCAAAAATTTAATTCTGGTTTTACTAAAATTCTATAGATGTTATTAAGCGCTAGACCATGTTGAGAAGCGTACGGCCGCGAGCGGCTCACGAAATTCGTCGTCCGCGCGCGACTGTCGCAGCCCTCGGCAGCGGTGCCATACATTTTCATAGGTTGACTTTTGTCGCGCGCGGCTGCGACAATCGCGACCCACGGAATTCTACCTTAAAGTTTCGTGATTGACATTGTCAAACTACACTAGCGCTTCACTATCGAGCGTGTTGACAAGTTGAACTAAATCAAAGTCGAGATTTTGACAGATTTGTCAAAATCTGTCTATCTATAGGGGAGGTAGGGGAGAGATGGGCAGTTGGGAGACATGATCAAATCAGAATAAAAGGGGGGTCCTTTTATTCTGATTTCTGATCATAGTTTTGTTTTTTTTTAATTGGGTAGTTTACGTTACCGACTGGTAACGGTGTTCATCCATAGACTATCTGTCATTTCTGTGAGTTGTCAAGAACAAACACTCGTAAAAGTACTTAAATATTTTGTTGCGGTTTCGGATCGTTATAAAGAGAAAACTAATGAAAGGTATGTGTATTTTCTATTATTAATTATTGATTGTCAAAATCTCCAGTTACAATTATAGTAAGTCGATGCAATCCACACCTATTATACCTTTAGAAGAGAGTACTACAGCAATAGTTAATGGGCCCCACGTTTTTATTTTAGTCTAATATGACCGGGACCACCTACGTAGGTTGACAGGTAAGTAACTATTTTTTATTTTCTAGTTTTCAGTGCACATAAGATAAAACCGTTTAACTTAAAAGTTTTTTTACCGATTTTTTTTTCATAAACTAAGTCAAAAGTGTCCAATGCTCTCTATGGTAGGGAGGCTTTTCTTCGTCAGTGAAAATTTGTGAGGTTATAAATCTGCGCGAAAAATCCTTTATAGAATCTTGTTTCAGGTACCGTTGCCAACTTGATCTAGAGACTATTATATTTAAAATAGTGTTTAAATAAAGTTCTAGGTGTTTTAAAGTGATTAAGTGCCTACATTTAACGATGGCTAGAATGTTTTTGCTTAAATCTTTATTAGAAGAAGCTCATGCTTTAGATAATTTAGAAAAGCGTCAACAATCTGCTAGAATTCGTAGTTTACCTTTATTAACTCGCGATGATGACTATGTGAGCATATATAGATTGTCAAAGGAGCTAATTGACCAACTGGAGTCTGATTTACTGCCCCTGATAAAGCCCACAAAACGTCGAGGCAAAGGACTTACAACTCGTGTAAAAGTAAGTATTGACACAGTTTATAGTTGAAAAATTGTAATCAAGCACACAATAATAAGAAAAACACTTAGTTCTTAATAAGGAGTATTCCCTTTATGTGGTTTCCCCGCCAGCTGATATGTTTTCAAAAGCCTCTGTACTTCAGTTATAATATTGGTATTCTCTTAAGCATGAAAATAACCAAATTGGTCTCAATTTTGTTTTCACTAAATCCAGATAAAGTAGGTATTACATTTTTTTTGCGTTCTCACGAAACCCTTCGCCAGGCCAGGGTTTTGCTCCATAAACTCAACCAGAGTTTCAACCTGAGCCGACGAAGGGTGAGACGACCTGTCATTTGGACTGAAATTATTGTTGGATTAATAAAATAAACACTTCTTTAATTAATATTATTTTTAACTTTATAACAAGAAATATAAAATTACTTCATGATTTTATCACAATTACGGCGAAAACCGGCGAAAACAAACAAGCTTAAACACAATATGAAGACAGAAGATACCCGATATATTACTTTCCTCTATGACAGAAGAGAAGAAAATATTGTCCACAGATTAATAATGGTATTGGCGCTGTCTGTATTTTTTTTCGTAGGGTAAGCATAGATTATATTCACAGCACGAATTTAGAGATTTCCGTTTATTTTATACTTAAAAGCTGCCTCAAATTCCTTACAATAACAAATTATAACTAAAACATCATATTTAGCTAAAATTCTGTGTCAAAACTGATAAAATTAAAAACTGATTAATCTCGGTTGACATTTTGTCGAGTGGGGAAGTCACTAGCACAGCATTGGTCGATGTCGAGCTCACTTCACTTCGCAAGTGATTAGGTGATGTTTACAGAATGCAAAATCAAGGTCGTTCTGAATCGAATGCGAAGTGAGAGTGAATAGCGAAGTGAAATGCGAGTTGTTGTTCGAATTTTATAGAATCGACGTGCAGGCAGGCCTTGGCCCTGTTGCGCCCCGCTGGGGTTGCTGACAGTATTCTACTTGTGTAGCCCTTTCATTTGATACCCATATTGAGGGGGCTGTGCCATTTTGTGCCGGCGGCCATATTGGATTTAATTAAAGGTGTATACAAAATTTCAGACCAATCGGTTGACAGGAAGAGGGTGAAATTTGAATGACTAAATTTGATCCAAGAATAAATAATAAAACAAACGGGGTGAGCTAAATAAAACCGTTTAAATATCTCGTAATGTTGAAACTGATTGTAATTTTTAGGAAAGCTCTTTCATTATATCTAGCCGAATATAAGAAATGGCAATAAAAGTTGATAATGATCTGTAAAATCTGATTTTTTATGCAATAAATTGTGAAAAAGTGCCCATCCCTCCCCTACCTCCCCTAAAGTATGAAATGACATTACGAATCGAAGTGAAATGCGAGTTGTTGATCGAGTTTTATAGAATCCCAGTACAGGTCTATTTTGCCCGAGTCGCAAAAAGAGGAGGTTATAAGTTTGCCAGCTTGTGTCTGGCTGTAGTTCGTATAGATGAACCGATTTGGATGCGGTTTTTTGTTAGATTGAAACTGGTATGCCAGCGGTGGTTCTAGACATGTTTCATAAAAACTTATATGGCCTGATTGTTAATTTTGACAAGACTCTTGTCCTAAATGTAAGTTGATAACCATGTGAAAAATATTTACCCAAAATATCTGGATAGCGCGCCATGAAGTCTTGCTTAGCCCTTATAACTTCGAGTCGTATCTGATTCTCCATCGGCGCTTCCAAAGCTGAGAAGACCAGAGCCCCTGACGCCAAGTAGACCATGTAGAAGACCACGTAGAACAACAGCAGAAAAGTGAACCTCGCTTTCCCAAACAACCTGCTCGTTGCTATCAAAGGCTGGAAAGGGGGATGTTCCTCCTCATACAAAATTTCTCTCTCAACCACCATTTTCTTGTGGTAAGGAAACAGCTGACTGTGCACGATCATGTCGTCATCACTCCTCGAACTCATGCTCCCGTAGGAGTGGATCCGCTTATACTTGTTACCAGCCTGCTTCTCCATTTTTAAAAAGTTAATGTCAAACAATTTTAACGCGCGAAACCAATAAAAACTTTTTTGTTTAAATCAAAAATCCATAGTCATTTTTAAAAGCACATTCCAAAATTCGAGATTTGAATAACCAATAAAAAACAAAACACTATCGCGGCCCACTTAACCTAGCCGGCTTGTCGGTAGTCCACGGGGTTCCAGAACGCAAACCGAAAATCCCGGAACTTACGAGTTATTGGTCAACTGTACTTGAAAAACCTCTTCGGATGATTAGGTTCAACGAAAAGCGCGAATATTTCCGTCACTTTAGTATCCCGGCGACAATTTTCAAGTTTGAATATCACCATTTTGATGCATTTTAGAAGGACTTGTTGGGTTTAAATATGGCGGAAGCCTTAGGAACGTGTGGCGTAGACGTTGTGCGTAGTGGTCGCGACAAAGATCGTGGGTTGACTGAGCGCATGAGTCGACTCCACGATAAATTAAAAGCAAACGCTTCTATTGGGTGCGTTGTCGCTTCTTATTTGTGAAGTACCCAAGATAATAAGATTGTGATTATCACGGAGACCTACACGCTGTTTAAATAACGTTATAATCATAACGATGCTCGTTGCGATGTCATAATTGTGTTATTTAAAATAAATAAGCGATAAATTATTTAATAATGTTTTATGCCATGTCATATTAATATTAATTTGAATAATTTATTATACAAGTCGCTGTATCTAGGCTAAAGTTTTTAAAAGTATTTATTTCTTTCTTATCTGTCGTTGGAATCTCACACCACCATTCCCGGGAGAATCACTTCCCGCAACCGGGTAAAAAGGACTTAGTCTAATCCTTTCTCAGGCACTAGATTATTCCAAATATCTTTAAATTTGTTCAATAGTTTTAGTGCCAAACCGTTACTTTCACTTTAATAATATTAATTTCAGAAGAGAATGAATAAAACCACAAGATGAGCTAGTAAAACACGTTATATTTGAATGTTTGGGCTTATTGAAAAGGCTTCAGCCGCGAAGTAACTTCAAGTTTCGCAGAGAGGATAAGAACTCGTTATGAAACATAAATAAAGAAACACGACCGGCTTCTTATGAAAGATATCAGGAAATCTCGGAGACTCTCGACTTTTATTTGGGTTGACATAATTGAGGAATATTACGTAAGTATGGCAGCAGTTTTGTATTTATAAATTTATTTTTTGAAGATTTTCTGGTAGACACATTTGGCCATTATATAGGCTTCTTGGGCTGCATCAAGTTTCTTTCTTTTTTACTTACAAAATACAACCACGAAAACAGCCAGTGATTCGCAGTCATCAGAAATGACTGCAGAAGTTACAACTTCTGTATGATACATCATACTTCTTTATTATAAGACCTTTTTATTTAGCCTTTCTAATAGTATTTATAGCTGAGTCCTAAATAATAGGCAGTAAATAATATTAGATTTTATAGGCTGGTAACCCTAAGGGTAAGTGTCCACGCGCTGGCCCCTCGACACTTGATACGGTAAAAGTTCAAATACCTTGATAAGTATGTGATTATAGGTGTGGTATCAATGTTGTTTCAATGTGGTATCAAGGTAGAAACCTATTTCTAGCTTATGTATTGGTTTTCCTGCTGATTATAAAGTATAAGCTGTTTCTTGTGGATTCGATATCGTCCTGAGGGCAATATTTCACGAAAACGGGATGAAAACCAGTAAATCTGAACTTTATTTCCAGGTCCAGTTTAATCATTTCACCAACGGCATTTCTTACAAAAATCCTATATAAAAAAAAACTCTGAAAAGAAAATATTTTCTGAAAACTCTTTCCAATACTTTTTATCAGGTAGAAACTTTCGCTCCAAGATAAGATTTTTATTACAGGATAGGCACAAAGCCATACGTGAAGCATAACTATAAACACAGTATTAACTGTATAAATATTTTTTTATTTATATAGTTATCCGTGAGTTAATTTGATAATCGCCAGCATCAAATCAAACTACGCAATAAATCTGACTTTACCCCCATAATACAAATCATCATCTTACTTGCACTAACGCATGTCACTTGCACTAACTGCATCTTACGTCAATGTATTATCAGTTAACTTGCGCATGATGCTATCACGTAGGTGTCTGTTATCTGCAGGGGCTTGTCAATAAGTATGTGCAGTTAACTTGCAAGTGCATAAGTATGGTTAATTGTTGGATCTTTTACTAAATGGCGTAGGTAGGAAGTTTGGTTTCGTTAGATGCACTTTTTTTTCTAGCAATGCAATAAAGTAATCTAACGCAATTAATCTGACTTTACCCGCATAATGCAAGGGATCATCTCACTTGCACTATTGCATCTTACGTCAATGTATTATCAGTGAATGCGCACGATGCTATCACGTAGGTGTCTGTTATCTGCAGGGGCTTGTCAATATGTGCACTTTACATATATTATTATGTATGTATGTGTGTTGCACTTATAAGTGCATATAGGTACATAGATAGTTGCTAGATGGTTAACTATCCTAGCCAAGCAGTTGGGTTTGGTTTCTTCAAATCTTGTAGGTCCTGATATATTTTGTGGTGAACTTTACTATCTTCACCTATGCATGTGTAAAAAATATGTTCTTTTTTTCATAATTTTATTTTCTTGCCAATCTTTCAAGATTACTATTGTCTTCATGTAGCATTCCTTGCCTACTTATAAATATTTCATTGCATAAAGCCATTTACAAAAGCGTCGGATTGCAAGGTGATAGGTACACCAAGTGATATTATAAGTTCCAAGGTGTATGAAAAGTCCCGATTAGACAAGATAGCATTGACTTATCCACCATCGTAGGTTAGGGCATGGATAAGTCACTCTCCCACTTACGTATCTACATTAATTAATGACTACTTATGGCTAATAGCTTAAGCTTAAGTGACCTCTTCTAATGCATCTGTAGATAGTGCATCAATAGGTCAAGACATGATTCCAGATTATTTCATAAACTTACTTGTACGCAATTATTGAGATATGGGCACGCGTTGCACTTTGCTCTGAACGTGTGGGTAAATACTTTTATTTTCTTACTGCACGTGGGTAGTTATGTTTCTCGTGGATTCGATGTTTGTGTATGTTGTTTATCTACATTTTTTAAAGAAAAAAATGATATACGAGTATATCAAGTTGTATCACCTAATAAATAGATCTATCGCCACGAAAGGCAAGGGTTATTTTATTGTTGGGTTCAGTTTATGTACATATTTACATGACGTAAAAAAAAAGCCTGTAGCTAGCCCTAGCGAGTATATCTGCTCAAATATTAGAGGTAAGTACTTACTTGAATGTAACTAATTTAAGTCAATGTTTGGGTGATGGTCATTCACACATAAATATATTGGTCACTTTATAACAAAACGTGTTCCTAAAACATTACTATTAAAATAGCTTTAAGTTTATTCAAGACGAGGATGATACCTACGACGGTATATAATTGAGATTGCAAGAGAAACTAATATAAATGTAGTTTATGTAGTCTCAATTTAATTATGTTAGTTACACCTTTAGTGTCACCAACCACATCAACAAATAAAAAATTACTCTAGCTCGCCCCTGGCTGTTACCTGCCACAGACCACAGTCACAAAAAACTGATAAGATCATTCGTCGTTCTACATACAAAACACCCTCTCTTATTATAACAGAACAACGTCTGACTAAGGAATATTACAATTTCCACTTCCTAAACTTTCATTCTCAAGTTTCTACCTCCTGAGGTAATAACTAAAATGTTCCTCAGCAAAATTACTCTTCTGTTATTTCAATATTTATCTTATGTATGTGAAAGTAGCTTGTTACTCGTGCAAGATGTAATATAAGTCAGCCACGAGAAATGGGTGTGTCACTTGATATTTGCAAAGTCTTGTTTAGACTAAGCGTTTCCGACGCGTTTCGCACGGGTGATGATGCATCTCTCCTTTACTTTGGCGTTTAAGTGCGTTTTATGAGCGATACTCGATACTTTTATAAAGGGGAAAGGTTGATAAAATATCCCAAGTATTCCCATATATTTATTTATCGATAGAGGAACTGATCATCACGTGTATTGAGTTGACTCGCCTTGAGGTAAGTTATACAGTCTTTTCGATGCTCACTTACCAATAAATCCTGATGGAATACTTACCATCTATAGCAAACTGTTTTTACATATTTATTTTTTTCTTTGTGCTGCTTCTTCTTCTTCTTTCGTGTCGATGACATGTCTTATAGTGTGCTAATCGACATAATATTAACCAATATTTTAACGTATTTAATTGAATGTGATTAGGTACGACACACCCGATATACCTAGCAATTTTGTACGTAAAAGCAAATCCATCCCAAAAAGTATGAAGGCTTCTTTTTTCTAAGAGAAATCAAACACTCTTGTCCTCCAATCGCGGTATCTGAACAAAACGTTAGGCTTTATAAAGCAGTACACACTAGGCTAGGTTTACATCATAATTTATTGGTACTGAACCTTACCCTCACACGTTTAGTTACCCGTGGTACTTGACGCAAGTAAATGATACGTTTAGTTTACTTTGTGTACGTAGGTACTTATTTATTATCTAGGAGTTAGTGCGTAGGTAGGTACTATTGCTGTGTGTACTGATAAAACCGAACCTACGTATGTAAAGACCTATTGGACTTAAACCTTTTTATGACATACTTACAAACGTGTTCAGACAAAACAAAGTAATATCTCTGCTGGTAACACAAATTCAACCAAATTAAATAAATCAATTATTTTAGTCCTAATGGTTGGCTAACTGTTTACTTGTAAGTAATCGTGAATGTGTTTATATCCTATATACCTACCTATATGAGCCCTATCGGCAGACAAAAAGTTTCCTGTGTACGGAGACTTTCACAGTACTTACAATTTTGTATATGTCGCTTAGTTTCTGCATTGTTATGTCGCAAGGATAATTTCCTTTCAACTATCGTGGAATTTTCATAAATCTATTAATGTAAACTAAATTAAAAGTTGTAAACTCACCTGTAACACAGGGATGATCTTGCAGGAACTGAGCTTTCAATTGTTCCAGCTTCTCCCCTATGCTCTGCTCCAAGGGTCCCTCGATAGCCTGGAACACTGATGCACCTGTGTAACAAACAAAAAAAGTCAGATTTTTTTCGGTCTATACTAATAAATATAAAGCTGAAGTAGTGAAGAGTTCTATGAATGCGCCAATATCTGGAACTCTGAAGCATCACGTGGGAACGTTTACGCAAATTTTAAGAATATTTGTTATGTATTTATAGTATGTTTAAGTTTTTATAGATATAGTATTGTATTTATATATTGATACTAGCTGTTGCCCGCGACTTCGTCTGCGTGGGCAATTTGGAATTGTCAAAATACTACTTATGCCGCAGCGTAGGTGTATTCTTTTACATAACAATATAATTAGGATTACCACTTAGCAGCAGCACGGGTTGATCAATCAAAGTGGTGTCGACGGTGTGTGACTATTTATCTAAACAAAAGAAGTAAAGTTTGTGACGTTGAGGAAATCTCTGGATCTAGTCAACCGATTTGGAAAATTATTACGTAATTCTCACATAAAACAAAGGTCTGACAAAGTTGTCATTTGTACATTTTCTGCAGCAGCTGCGACAAATCAGGAGCCAGAAAGTCTGTCAAACAGTTTTACTTACCACGGATAACGCGGTGTCTAGTTCACTGGGTTGAAGAGATCAGATAGGCACTCCAAGTAAACATTGGTACTCAAAAAGATTCGGTTTGACTGGAAGCCAACACCCACACAATTGAGGAATAGCTGGGTGGTTGATGACTGAGTCATCAGGCAAGCGCATAGTTTCACTACTTGTATTTTGGGGATTTTCTGTGCACTCACTCACTATGTTATGTTGGAATTCCACCGAAATGTTTGCATTAGTTCACGATCAGGTAAAGTATACGTCCGAGAGAGTAAGTCCAATTCGTGTGTTGGCACTTGAAGCCTGCAGTTCTTCCAAGATTTTCAAAATGTACGCTCGCAATTTGTCATTTCTTGGTGGAGCCAGCAGATCAGAAGAAACATAAGTGCTGTGTATACTGTGCGTCACTACTGCACAACGGTAAAATTTCGTCTTTATAAATAGCACAAACGTTCGCTCTCTTGCGGAGGACGTTTAAATACCATATTATGTGTCACACGTAGGTAAACAGGACAACAGTATATTATCATCGAACTGCTTTCAAAGATCTGATGAGCGAACAGACCAGAACCAGAAGAAAAAAAAAGACACATATATTTGCAAACAAATTGAAAAAACTTCTCCTAAGCAAATGCTACTATAGCGTCAAAGAATACCTTGACGATAAAAAGATAGTCGAATGAATAACTTGTGTTTTCCTAATCTACTATTGCATCTACTACTGTAATTAGACTTTCTAGCCTTCTTTTGCTGTACCCTAACAGGGTCCATAATATGTACCTAGCTTTAAGCCCCTTGTAACATCTTTATTACTTTATGGTATGCAAATAAATATGAATATGAACTGACTTGATCGCCTCGAGAAAATCAGAGCTCTATGAAGCGATCATTCGCTTTGATTCCTACTGCTATTGTGGTTTCTGAAAATGTATTCAATTAACCAACGATGAATATAATTCTTAGCCAGCCGACTCTTTTGAGTTCTCGAAAATCATAACGATGGTTTTTGTGCAATGCACAAACGGAAATTCGATATACTACACATTCGATATTCACACTTCTACAGAATTGATATTAAAAGGTTTGACAACGGGCTATAGTAGCGTAGTTAAACTAACTGAAACAATTTTAGTGATCCTTCAATAAAGTTAGAGAAGCGGGTGTGCATGATGAACATTAAGAGTTGGTAAATACGTGATGATGATGACCTAATTCATTACTATTCTAATTTGTTCATGTACCACAAAACTCAAGTTAAGGTGGAGAAAAGGATTACCAAGCTCCCAAAGGCCTGGGCATTTGAAACACGTTGCATGGCATCCTGGAAAGTTACGTAATTCTCAGCCATCAGTTTGAGCAGTGTGAGGGAGTGTCAGGCTTTGGCCCTAGTGGGCCTCACAGGGGTTTGCTGAATCTCCTCGAGGGGCGCGTGAAATAACGGGTCTCCCAGAAGCCGGAAGGTCGATGACCCACTCAATGGGATGGGACCCACGGGGATGAGCAATGAACGATAATTTCTGTTAACGTTTCTGCAACAGCGGGTGCAATAATGACACATATTTGAATGTTGAACTTTGTAAGTTTATCGGCCTATTATCTATCTTTACATAGAAAATAACGCTTTTATAAGTAACTTGAGCAAAAAACTGAATTTAAAGAAATGATATCCTAAAATTATAGATGAAGAAAATCATGCAGAAACAGATGTGCCATAAAACTGGTAGTAGGTAAAATATCAATGAAAACAGACTTCACTTTGTCATGGTATGTTCTTACTTTCAAGAAAAAAATATATGACAACTTGTGTATTTTGCTACTATAAAAACACTACAAGAAATATCAGCGCATCATCAGGGACATTTTTATAATTCTTTCACCATTCGAAAGCTACATTATCTGCGAGTAACATAGGGTATATTTTATCCCGGTGCGGGCAGTAGTTCCCATGGGAAGCGGTACCCACGTCCCGAAGAAATTATGAACTTCCCCACATTCTTAAAAAGTCTACATATGTTGTTCTGACATAATATAAGCTATACCTCTCATAAACATGAATATCCATTCATTTCATCCAATAACAAACATGCATAATAATAGCAGAATACGCTCTCGTTAACACTAGAAGTAGCCGGCTTACCTGAAATTTCACCACCCGATGTTCCTGATGTACTAGCAACTGTTGGCACAAAACTTGAATTAGATGTTCAAGACATTCAGTTCTCGTATCGAATCCCCGGCAACAAAGACAAACTCTGTACAATCGTTGCCGAAATGAAATCGAAGAACGCACGAAATCAATGGATCGCTGCTAGCAAAAAAAAGAACATGACGGTGGGACAAATATTCCAAGACGTCGCCGAAGACAGAGCTCATAAACGTATCTACATTAGAGAAGCACTCTCAAAGCATTTCAAGACTCTTCTATACAATACTAAGCAACAACTACGTGAATCATTTCAGTATATATGGTGTAAAGACGGAAAAGTATATGTAAAAAAAAACGATAATAGTAAAACATATGTTATCCAGTCTGTACAAGATATCGATCAAATTAAAAAAGAAAATAAATCGTAAGTAATCATAATAATCAGCCCCATAGCATTTAAGTTTTCTATATCCCTCCCTTTGCAAACTACATTTTAGTACTCTCTATGGAAGAACTTCATATTAAAGAAATTATTGATTGTAATTCGTTAGACTCTTTTTTTAAACAGTTACCTTCCACAAAAAATCTAAATTTCTCTTGTATACATATAAATATCCGATCATTAATTAAAAACTTTGTAAAACTACTGCAAATCATTCATAACTGCCCAATTCCTATAGATATCATTGTACTCACGGAGGCTGGAATATCTGATAACATTGTTCAGTTGTATAATATACCTACCTACAATACATATTCACAACTTCGAGCGAATAAAAAAGGTGGCGGAATAATTGTGTACGTAAAAGATTATTTAAAGTTTACTCCGATCCAATACAAAAGTTTTACTTTTGAACATTTAACAGGAATTTTGAAAATAGGACGTAATCAAGACATTGTATTGTGTTCCATATACAAACCACCAGTTTCGAATAAAACAACCTTTGTAAATGAATTAGGCAGGTACATCTCTCAGTTTGATTCAAAAACTAATCTTATTTTGGTAGGGGACACAAACATCGACCTAAAATCCATGTCATCTCATAAAAACTCGTATTTAGAAACACTGCACGGGCGCGGATTGATGTGTGGAATCACGGATTACACGAGAATTGAGACAAAGCAAGATCTTATCACGAAAACTTGTATTGACCATATATTTGCTCGTCTCCCCACATTAGACCCGTACTCGGCAGCGCTAAACATCGTACTGGCCGATCATCGTGCGGTAATACTTACCTGCGTAGATAATACTGCTCTAAAACAGATACAGCATGTTTCGAAAGTCAGCATCGACTATAATAAATTCTATAACGAGTTAAGTAAGGTTAATTGGACTCTAACAAATGATATGCAGTCCTCAAATGAAATTTATAATTTTATTTGCAAATCTTTTACCTTTGCACGCAACCAATCATATACGGAGAGTATTTGCAAGAAACGTCGTAAAATATTTCGAGTACCTTGGATGAATAAAAATATTAAAAACCTTTGTGACAAGCGTGATGAACTATTCCAATTGTGGAAAAACAATCCAACAAACGTTCATATAAGATTAAATTACAGTAAAACTAGAAATAAAGTTCATAGGTTATTGGAGAAAAGTAGAAATTTATATTATACAAAAAACATAGAACATAATTTTAAAAATACAAAAAAAGTCTACCAAATTGTAAACCAAATGCTTGGCCGGGTAACGTTATCAGTCGATGAAGCGATATTGAAAGCTTTCGATGCACAAGGATTAAGCATTAAGACAATCACAAATGGCTTTGCACGGGGTTTTGATAAAGCAGTTAAAGAAATAATTCCGAATTGTAATTTGAAATTATTAGACCCATTGAACGACTGTAAGCCCGTAAATTCATCTATAATGTTTCAGAAAGCCACAACTGATAAAATACAGAAAATTATTAAAAACCTTGACTCCAATAAAGCTCCTGGCGACGACGCTATTAAAGTCTCAGATCTAAAAGTAATTAATAAAGAAATATCAGTAGCAGTAGCGAACCTTGTTAACATTAGTGTTAGAACAGGTATGTACCCTAAATCTTTGAAAAAGGGTTGTGTCAGACCTATTTTCAAGAAAGGTAAACGCAACGACTTCAACAATTACCGACCAATAACTATTCTGTCAACAATAGATAAAATCGTTGAAAAGTACGTGTGTCAACAAATCCACAAGTTTTATAGTGACCATGGTGTTATACACCGTAATCAGTTTGGCTTTCAACGTGGTAAAGGTACTACTGAATTGCTATCTAGCTTTACCGATCAAGTCAATGAACACATGAATAATAAAAATCACGTGCTAGCCCTATTCATAGATTTTTCTCGCGCGTTTGACACCCTCAACCACACACAACTCCTAAACAAGCTTGAGACTAGTGGTATACGCGGTCCTCTACTAGAATGGTGTAACAGTTACATTAGCGACCGTAGCTTTCAAGTCAAAATCGAAAATACACGTAGTGACACTATTATCACTACTGAAGGAACGGCACAGGGATCAGTAATCGGCCCTTTACACTTCTTGACGTACGTAAATGACATGAACAGTTACTTAGAACATTGTACTTGTTATCAGTTTGCTGATGACACATGCTTATTGGTGGCCGACAAAGACCCAAATAAAGCATGCAAGCTACTACAGTCCGACTTCAATACACTAAGTAAGTGGTGTCATGACAATGGTTTAGTGCTTAACCCCAACAAAACGAAACTCATGCATATCAGGTCGCCTTACCTTAAACAGTCGTTAACCTGTCATATAACAGCTCACGAACACAGTTGCCTACACACTGTCTCATCTTGTTGTTGCCCTGTTATTAAACTAACTGACTCACATACCTACCTGGGACTTAACATTGATGACAAGATAAATTGGACCAACCATATTGAACATGTCTGTAATAAATTGAGACAGTTCCTTGCAAATATCACCATACTTACCAGACGTATTCCATATAAGGTTAAACTAATGCTATATAACTCATTGGCGGAGTCACATGTTCAATACTGCCTCAGCAGTTATGGTCGTACCTATAACACACACCTCAACAAAATTTATAAAATTCAGTTACGAATATTAAAGAGAATAGTGTCACCAAAAACTAAATTACGATACAAAGATAATGAATTAGGCCTTTTTAAACATTGTAATACTTTACCAGTCCACCTCCAATTCAAATTAAATTTATTAAAGGAATAGTTTTTTAATTCATACCTATTCACAAAAAAAGAACATTCTGTATACACAAGAAGCATCGCTCAAAACAAGTTATGTACAGTGCGAGCCGATAATACGTTCGGAGAAAGAACTACTTGCTATATGGTTCCCCGGTTAATTAATCAACTACCCTCTGATTTGCGAAATAAAATAACAAAAAATAATTATAAATCTGTTCTCAAAAAACATCTGTTGGATGACATGGGGATTGGAACGTGGTGATGTACTTGTCTATTCAATTCTCACACACTTACTATTGATTGTGCTGTAATTCTTTATTGTATAATTCGTCAACAATTGTATTGAGATCCGATTTCCGTTGCATAAGGACAAACCTCAGTGGTTTATTTGTGCTATTGTAACAGAAAATTGTATGTTTTTATTTTTTGATAATAAAAAAAAAAAAAAAAAAAAAAAAAAAAAATTAAACGATACGCCGAGGCACTAGAACTCTGCCATTCTGCCAGTCGCAATATAAACGTTCATATACCTACATAGGTACATTTATTGAAGATTAGAAACTTCATTCTTCCAGATATTACCTTGATTTGGGCAAAACAACTGTATTATGTGTAAAAGTCTATAAATATTGAAATATTTATTCCGCTACCATGGATAAATCTGTACGTAAAAGATTACCCGTCAAGCCGCCAGTCATCGTTCATTAATTTCTGATAAGCCACACAATGAAACCACTCTCAATCTCGAGCAATTTGCCAAATAAATACAGACTAATACGACTTGACTTTCATTGGCAAAGTTGATGCTAAAATCATTTTCTATTTATTTATTAAAGTCGACGGCCTGTCATAGTTCTTTGGAGGACGAAGGACAAATCGAAAAACGATATTAGAACAGCCATCTTCTTTTTCGATGTCATTAATTTTGAAATTCGAACGCATTCAAATCAATTTATACGCCGTATTTTTAAGGCTTTTTATGTGAAATTGGAGTCCTCGTATCTAATTAGAAAAAAAAAAACTGTTATGAAAAACGATTGCTGTACCTAATGATTTTTCTGCGGCTCGTAAGATAAGAATCGAAAAAAAAGTTCAAATGTGCTGAAAGTAGCATTGCATTTGGCCAGTAAGAAGCTGGTAATACCTAAAGTAAAACCTTTTTATTCAGTACATGTGCCAGTAATATATCACTAATATTTATAACGATATAAGATTTTCTGCACTGCATGCATCGTTATTTATGGATGATATTCTAGTCGCTTTGTATTGTAATGTTTGCAGATTAAATTGCACATATGAAAAAAAATTGGTTTATAGAGAAAAGGTTTTTAGTAACTAAAATTAAAAGTAGGTAACTACATATTACTGAAATATTATTAAAAAATATTTTAATGTTAAAAGTCATTCAGTTTAATATGAAGCTACAATTCAATGAAAGCTACTTAAGGTAATTTAATTTGAATTCAAGGTTTTTTATTTTCACCGATAATTAATATATATATATTAATTTAGGATTCGCTATAAAAAAATATTTCCTTCCGAAATACGTAATAATAAACTTCAAACAAATTCACAATTCATTATGGACAAAACAATTACTTAATTACAAAGTATTGCAAAGATTTCTTTACAACAAAACCGAAACCAGCGAAGAAATTCTAATCAAAAGGTAATTCACAAAAGAAACAATAAAGTCAAAGAAGTTTGCAAGCGAAGGAGGATTTATAAGGGTGCGTCCACATCTGGCGAATGCGCAGCACGCGAGCCGATCGCGAGCTGTCCGCGAGCTGCGCGCGTGCAGTCACTGCAATAGTTCGGTGCGCCTCTTTAGCGCAACTCACGCAAGGCTCGTATAGAGCGCGCGAGCGGCGCGCGAGCGGCGCGCGATCTGCGCGCAATCAGTTCTCGCCCTTACAGTTCCGTATATTGGCTCAGTACTATCGAAGATGGCAGACGTCGCGCGCCGCCTGCGCGCCGCTCGCGTGCGGCGCTTAGGTCGCGCGCGAGCTGCGCGCGGGCGGCGCAGAAGCGGCGCACGAACAAAAATGCACGCGCGCAGCTCGCGAACAGCTCGCGATCGGCTCGCGTGCTGCGCATTCGCGGCGCATTCGCCAGATGTGGACGCACCCTAACACTTCACGGAAAATTAAAAATAAAAAGCTGCCACAGAGTCACTCAAGTGGCGAACATTCTCAATATTTTATCTATCTACGAATTTGCTTACTATAATAGATACAATATCCAAATATCCACTCCTCTTAAAAAGTGTCCTTTTGCGAAGTTCACAATTTGAGAAGAGCACCAGTTGCGAAATGTGCCATTTGAGAAGTGTACCAGTTGCGAATTGCACCATTTGAGCAAAGTGTACAAGTTGAGAAGTGCACCAAACGCGTCAAACCTTTTGGACATAAGCCCCATACAACTAATGTCGAATTCCTATCTCTAGTATACAAAACCACAGATAGATAAAGTATTGGGAATGACCTTAAGATATTTTATAGAAAATCTAATTATAAGTAGGTAGGTACATGTTTTGTATATCAATGGTTATACATTTGAATTCCTCTTCTCGAAAATGTCACATGCAAATGTGCGTCAACATAAAGGAAATCACGGAAATGGAATTAATTAATGAACAATCATTAATTAAGCTTAATGTCATATTAGGGTGTAGGAATAAACAACGTCACGCATTTCTCTCACTGGAATTAATTTAAGATTTAAAATATAATAAAATGTTCAAAATGGAACGAGTCGGTTTCCGTATAAAACTGCACAATAGCATGGTATCTTTTAAATGTTACGTTAATATGTAATTCAAAGTCAAAGATATTTATTTTATATATGTAGATAGTCCATCTCAGGTTCTCTAGGTAGGTATCAGATTTTTGGGTAAGCCCAAAGTAAGAGTTGTTCAAGTACAATGTATGTCCGCTAGGCGCTGTTCAATGTAAAACCCAGGCCGTTCTAAATTCAGCGATCTTTTGCGATTTAATTAGATTTGATTAATAGCACGAGAGGTCCTAAATGGATTTACTCCAGTTTGACTATGAGACGCAGAAATTCTTCTTTCGAATAGTTTTTCTCTGAATATGTTGTAGTTAATACTATACATAGTATACCAATTTAATTGTAACCTAACTACTTAGGTACTTACCCATAGTAAGATAGAGCGCCATAGCAGAGGCGAGTACAAAGATTCGCAGCGCTGGTATGCTGCGCGCGTCATTCACGCAGCCCGGCACCACCAGCCTCATCGTGTAGATTATCTGGGGACAAATATAAAGAAAATTATATTAATTGAATTTTATAGCCATAAATGCCAACAGTTCGATCGCGATGATCTATTGCGACTATTATTTGAGTCGTTACACCTCCTTAGAATTTACTGTTTCATAATGTTTTTAAGATGTTACATTAAACAGTAAATATTAGGGCTTATTAAGTTGGAACCCCTGATCTATTCTAATTTGATAACATATAGATTGAAAAAACACCAATACAGGTGCTCAGAAACCTTCACTAAATTGCAATAACACATACTTTCAACAAAACAAGTGAATCTCGATCACATATCGGCACACAACGCAATCTCTACAGCCGACAAGCAATAAACTGGAACAAATTGCAATGTTCGCGCAGTTACTGCAAAACTTTCTATATCATGCACTCCAAGATTGTAGACTGAAATATAAAGGTATCTCATATCATTACAGGTGCTCAGAAAACTTGATCGAAAAATTGATCCTCATCGCTGTCACCCAGCAGAGTACCCAAAAGACTGGCTGCATTGCCACGTTGAATGGGAATGCTTTAACGTTGGGCGAAATAAAAGCCAACCCTTGGGTCACGAGAAGTGTCAACAAGGCGCTTAGAAATTTGCTTGGCAAGCGCGTGGGCACTCGGACCCCACGGCCCGAGAGTTTCAACCCCAAACAGCTATAAAACAAACAAACTACCACAAAACAAGTGAATCTCGATCACATATCGGCACACAACGCAATCTCTACAGCCCACGAGCAATAAACTGGAACAAATTGCAATATAGTTACTGCAAAGACTGCAAAACTTTCTATATCATGCACTCCAAGATTGTACACTGAAATATAAAGGGATCTCATAAAGTTTTGCTTGAAGATTGGTTTATGTATAATTTAGGGGTACAGAGATAAAAGATAGGCGAAGAGGTATTGTAAGAGACTGCAACATTCAGATATATTAGAAGAATCCATAAAGAGTTTACTTTAAGAACTTTTGTAAGTGTAGACTATATATTAGTTCAAATGTTGTATAGGAGATCAACTAATTTGTTTGTGAGACCGTTTTTTGCCTCATTTGTGATATAAAAAAATAACTTTTTGTGAATTGTTTTCCGCGATTTCTATTTCGCTCAACAGCAGAGACCACCAGTAAAGGACTTGGTCTCACCTATACCCGCATTAAATACCTATCTCAATATGAAGTTGGAGCCATTGAAATTCGATTATAATTTTGGAAGTCAATCCCATTCATTCCCATAGTTACTTTACAGAAGATCGATGTACCTACTAACAAATCCTAATGTAATATACATAGACAAGCAAGCTCTGCGTTGACGTCACTCATTCCTATTGAGCAAGTACTCCACACTCCACATGATATTGATTGTAACACTTACGCGTGTGTGAGTGTGTTGTGTATGTGTGCGGACAGGTGGTCAGCTCAGAGCTATTTATTATTTATGCTTTCTACGTATCGGTGGAAACTTACTGAATACTGGTTGTCAAGTAATCTGAAAGTATGTAAGTTTATGAAATTTTTATGGTTTAGGTAAGCGTACCTCGACCTATAGATTAATGATTGAAATGATGTTAAAGCAATATTGATTATATGGCTACATAATATGAGAATTGGGTGGATTTTATTATATCCAAAAATGTAATAGTAATATATGAATATTTTGTTAGTGGTTTTAAGCATGGCTGTCGATTATTACAGTTTCCTAAAACAGTCTTCAAACAAAACAAGTAAAGTGGGAGAACTACAGGTGCGCTGAATAATTACGAACTTCAGTTCAAGATCCTTTTAGAACTCAACAGAAATATTATTTCTGGAATATTCTCCTCAAGTTAACCTCAGGTTCAATAAATACATCTATTTACCTACAATCAAAACTTCTGCCAATATTTCAGTGGAACTTGACTCAAAGTACAACACTTGTATCTAGTTGTAAAGCCCGAGATAACACATGTCGAGTATTGACAGCTTATCAATATTATCGGAACTCACAGCTACCTGTTACTGAAATACTCGTTACAACGTACCAGTAGGTTTATGTACAGGTGGCAGCAAAACTTCAGTAACACTTTAGAGAATTTTAACAAACGGAAGCGAAAATGATAAGTCAAAAACACCTGAAACCTTCTTCTAAGTGTGACAAATGCTATGCTAAATTCCGCATCAGTAATGTGAGATAATAGCGCACACAACATCTATTTCATTACTTTGATTGTGTTATTAGCCTTATGCAGCCGACTGTACACCACTATATGACGTCACCTGTCGGCAGGTGGTATGTGAACAAAGGCTGTCATTTTCACGAATCCCCCGTTTCGATTTTGGCACGAGATTCCAGAATGTTCGAAGAGAAGTTGCTGTAGTTTTAGGCTTGTTTGTTTAAATAGTTCTGTTGTTTTACAAGAAAATTTATTATAGGTGAAGTTGATGAAATAGCTTCAACGTTGCGTTTACAAAATTATTATTTTTACATCTGTAACGGTGGATTTCATTTACCTGTCTAACCTGTTTGCTATTAGACATTGGTTCAAATTGTGTAAAATTTTGAAAAATAAAAATGAATAGATAGGTTTTTAGAATCCGAGGAAAGATTTTTTATGTTTAAAACAGTGTTCCTAACAAGTAAACTGATTTATAGAGTAAGAATAATAATGAATAGTTTGCCGTTATCAAACATTAAAATTCTCTTCACATCGGACCTCATGCGTTCTAGCAAAAAATATATCTAAAATTGTTAGTTACAAACTTTAGCGACCCCAAAAACTTTAGTTTGTATAATTTGATGTTTTTAACAAAAACACCATGTTTTAGACCAGCTGATAGTAAAAGTTAGCTTGTTTGTAGATTGTTGGCATACGGCCTACTTGTGTGACTACCTCGTTCGTATTTCGTGCTATGTACCGATTTTGGCGGGCTTTTTCAACCCTATAAATACACGTCAGTTGATGGTTTATTACATTTTGTTCTGAAGTCAAATGAAATACAACTCATTACAGTCACACTTAAATAAACTACGATGGACACAAATAATAATTATTACCCATAGGTAATACAATACTAACCAGCTAATTCTGCAAGCCACTTAAAAACTTGGCTTCTAAAATAACGTCTTTAGTATAAACATCTTATCAAACAGTTTAACATAATAAAAACTTAAGTGGAGCACAAAAATAGGCAATTCTAACTTTGCGAATTATCCCACGCAGTTATTTTCTTGAAGTCTTCAGTTGAAACGATACGAAAATAACTGTTATTCTATGTCTAATAACGTTGAATAACATTATTTTATAACGTTACGTGGGTGTCATCCCACGACTGTTTCATGTTACAAAATGGCAGAGACTTGAAACGATTTTACGGTAATAAAGTTTCAGGGAAAAATCATGTTTATGTGACATACATACTGTTGTAAGATTAAAGTAAGATGAGATTTATGTGGGCGTTGTATTTTTATCATAAGATCGCAATTTGAAGCATGTTCTAGTTGTCTTCTTTTTATTAAAAGCTAATTATGGAGTCGAGTTAAAGTTCATAGGTTATATTTATGTTAGATAAATATACCTAACTTATGTTAACTTATATTAACATACTTTTCATGAGATTTTACTGATTAGGGATCTTTTTCTAAGTGAACAAAAAAGGATATCGTTGTGTTACTGTTTTCTAATTCAATATACTCTCGGATTAGTATCTGTTAGGTAATGTATCTCTCCTATTCATTCAGCTTCTTAGAAGGCTTGGTAATATAAGACGTTATTGCATTGTAAGGCTGTACACTGCCGCGAAAGAAAACTAGGTCAGCTACAAAAATACATAGGTGTATCTTAGTATCCAAACGGGCTTGTCTTTGAAATCAATGCATTAACTGGACGTAGTACTTGAAAAATATTTAAATTTTAAATCTTAGTGTTTTACAACGAATTTTTTTGAATTTAGAACTATTGTGCTTTGTATGAATATGCCTATATCGTTGTCAATACGTGAAGGAATCGAAGAGTAACGCACCCAGAGCCACAACTGGAAATTCAGTATTAGAATAAGGGTCCAAATCAAAAGTCCAACTTTTCACCAACTGCAGCGCAGCCGATGTCACAGTATTTTTACAAGCGACCCAATATTTCTGCTCATCGGTTTATCTCCTACACAAGAAGGCTTCTTCAAGTATAATTACGATAGGTAGTCACAGATAGAAGGCGGAGTAATATTGCAAATCCGATTACACAGGCTGCCTCATTAAATGTATTTTGACAAGGGAATTATGATCTGATCCTTGCAGTTTACTTGTGTAACGCAGTTGTAAGGTAAGTAGGTAAGGTATTACGTGATGTTTGTCAATAACATGTTTACATGGAGGGTTGATAGTTATTGTTTTCGGAGTTTTTAAATTCATAAGATATAGAGGTTCTTGCATACTGTCAAAGAATCTCATCATGGTGATAATCACCCTTCACCCTCTCGTTTATGAAAGTATGACCATCGTCATTGAAACTAGATAAACATTGCAACATTTGCAAAGTTAAGGTAAGTATCATAATCTATTCGTGAACTTTAACAACCATTCTTTAAGTCATTAGTCATTAGTACTTTAATGATTCATTTTATCTATTTAAGGATTTTGTCAAATTACCTTTCTGCAATTGAAGTCGGAAATCACTGACATCGAGATATCGATATCTAATCATAATTTTTATATTGGAAAAGGTTAATGAAGCCCTTTAATCGAGGTAGCTATCGATTCCTTTTGATCATTAGTATCGAGTCATCTTTCGAGAGGAAGTTAAATGTTATTGGGTCTTTGATATTTAATTTATTACCTTCTGTACTTAACTTTTAGAGTACACCACACTGCAGACTAAACAGTTGACAGTTTACCCGATGATTGGTAAATGTTTTGTTTTTAAATTTAGGTGACAGAATGGGTGATAAGACCAGCACTACCTACACCCGTCACCTAAACTTTTAAATATTTGTTTTTTTTTTCAGACGTTTTGATACCGGTTAGATACCTGATCGTTGTACCTAATGCACCTACGTACTTCCGTTCATCTTCACACTGATTTATGAGCCCAAAAACACAAACGGCCGATGAAAAGTTTGCAGAGTATCCACTCTTAAAACGTATGAGAAATTCTCACTTAGTCTAAAAATAAAATTACACCCAAAAAATATCCGATTAAATTCCACCGTACTATATTACACCGTTGAGAGCGATAAAAATTCGTACTAAGCCGATAATTTCCTTAAAAATAAAGTCTTCATGTAAAGCCTCCATCAATCAGGCTGAATGTTAGAACACGAAGCTACAATAAACTGAACGATTTGTTATGAATACAACATTCCTACTGGTCTACCTTCTCAAGGTCAATGACGAAAATCGATTCGAATTGAACATTCGATTGTGTATTCGATTTTATTGGTACTTGTCGGTCATTCTTATTGTAGGAGCTTAATTATATTAAAACTGAGTGTTCAGTACAACGGACTTAAGGTAAAATGTTATTGATCTTCGATTGACAAATTGATTATTTAGACTTGAAAATATTTATGGCTACTTAAAGGACCACGTCCCGTAGAAACTATGTGCTTCACACACCCAGACAAACAGTTTCCTCACCCGATAAATAGGCTATCTAACTTTGAATTTAAAGTTCAAATCGAATCTGTACTTATTTCCTGCGTAAATACTGCGGTCAATCAAACAACGAATTGTACCTAATAAGTAATTGTGAAAAAAAAATAAAGTAACAAGATAACCAATATAATTTATAATAAGCTTCAAACACAACGCTCTGGTACATAAAAGGCCTATGACGGAACACGACGGTTTTTAGTCAGTAAGAGTCTGACACTCCCTCTCCGCTGCTAACCCACAGCGGGAGGGGTCATTTGATGATTTTTGACGTCGTTAAAAAAAAAAAGCCTTGTTGAAATTGCTCAAAAAATATCAAAAACACGTGCGAAAATAACTTCGAACAACCAAAATAAACAACATGAAGTCACACTTTCTTAATGTGCCTATCAAAATAGTACTTATTTGCTTCACGCGCCCCGTAAATACAACAACCTGAAAAATTCTTCATTGACTTTAGACTTTATCGTCAAAGCTTAAGATTTAATATTGATTGGGGAAAGACGTATTTTAGTAGCTTGATGATAGGCGTGTGTACGTATTTGCTTCACAGGCTTCGTAATGGTCAAATACGTTTTAATTACACAGGTACCTATCTCGTATACCTGCCCTGTGTCCATTATGAGATGAAACCGATTTCAATTTGTTTAAGAGCTTTTAAAACGGACGAACATCTCCTGGGAGGTCACTCGGTTTTAAAATTAAGTCCTGTTGTTGTTGTTTTTTCAGTAATATGATAAATGACTTTTTAAAAGGTTTTATATTGCTTTTAAAAGGGTTTTTTACAGTGGTGTCTACTCTGGACTCGCAAATTGAAGCTAGTGGTGGCATAAACGTAATTTTATTGATCGGGATCTTGAACAAGATTCCACACTTTTTCTTTTAATTAGCCTATATTGTCCCACTGCAGGGCAAAGGCCTCCCCCAAAGTCTGCTGTCTGACACGTGCTCTACCAGTAAGTCAGTAAAAGCTGGAAGACTTTCTAGGAAAAATATCCCATTTACTTTTACCTTTTGTAAAAAATAAATAAAGTATTCATCGATTCGACAACACATTACGAAGCCGTGAACTTTGTCTTCATTTGTATCAATTATTTAAACGTAACATTTGCATATTTATCGAGTTCCAACGACATTTTCGCGTGTTCACAATCATTTAAATGATTACAGTGTTTAAGGTTTCCACTGTGACTACTAAATGAATATGAGGGCACGACAAAATTCTGATCTTTCTGTGAAATCTATACTAACCAACCACTTAATATAAATAAAAAATATGTGCTTAATAGATGTTGTCACGTTCGCATTAAACTCAAAAAGCCACACACCAATAAGCTATACGGATTTTCACCAACATATGATTTGATGGATGATTTCTGAAAAAAGTTTATACCCAGAGGTGGACCGCTAGTGAAATATGCTAACTAAGCCATAACTATTTAGTAATGTCTATGGCCAAGCTACATGGTTTTTCATTGAATGCTCTAACCTAAAAACCTTCCTTACAGTACAGTTATTGAAAAAAAAAATGTTGGCTACTCCATATGATTTTTTTATATCAAAAACTAGCTGTTTTCCCGCGGTTTCACCCGCGTCCCGTGGGAGCTACTGCCCGCACCGGGATAAAATATAGCCTATTTTACTCGCAGATAATATAGCTTTCTAATGGTGAAAGAATATTTAAAATCGGTCCAGTAGTCTTTGAGTTTATCCATTACAACCAAACAAACAAACAAAGTTTTCCTCTTTATAATATTAGTATAGATAAAATCGCGATGGCCTTCTGAAGTCCACGGGACAAAACTAGTAAAGCGAGTAAGTAAATACATCAATTATTCGGTTAAGTTAGGGGTCACAGAGTCATTCTGAGAAAAGTTCAAATACCTCCATTAATATTACTGTGTCATAAGTTAAAGTTAATTTTAGGTTTTATGAAATTATTATTATAATAAGTTAAGTTAGTAGTAAGTAATTAAGTTTGTGTAGCTTAAAGAATGGTTTGAATTTATTTTTGAAGTTGGGATTTTTTATTTGCTTACTTTTTTGTGAAATAATGAGGCTAGAAGAATGATATATAAGTAATAGCTTAGGGTAAATGTACGATTAAGTTAAACTTAGTTTCAAAAAGATACAAAACGTTTACAAAGGTTAAATGTTGTGTAAGTTCGGTTGATTATGATTATCGAACTTTTAACTTTATTCGATTTTTTATGCTTACAGAAAGGTACAAAATTAAAATGAAAATCTTCCAGTGATATTTTTTCTACAATTATTCTGTAATTCCACACACTCAGGTGTCCCCAACAATTATTTGCCGTCACCTCCCCCGGATACCCGGTAGTGTAACGTCAGTCCGACCGGGTCAGATAGGCCGGGCGGATAATCCGGCGGGGTTAATAACGGTCTACATCGGCGCTCTGCACATCCTGTTTGCATTTGTTTTAAGTTTGTGCGTGTTTTGTTTATGTAGTGACATATCTGTCACTGAAGATTTCTTGTTCTAGGAAGGTAAATGGGACAAAAAAGTTCGTGAGAAAAGATCAGGATCCGGCAGAATCTGTGTGGGTAGACTATAGTGGATGCGGGTTGCTGAAGATTGAACCTTGAGAGAGGCCTATGCCCAGCAGTGGACATCTTTCGGCTGATACCATGTCGACGTATAATATAATATCATCTTCTGAGCCTTTTTCCCAACTACGTTGGGATCGGCTTCCAGTCTAATCTAATCAGACGTATAATATAGTAGTAAATCAATAAATAAATACTCACTAAGCCGGGCTCACTAAAAAGTTACCTGGTAAATAAGGTAAAATACTTGTTTTATTTTCCTACGAAACTCAATTTCCTTAATCCAATAATCTATCAGTAAATCCATTTACCAGTAAAACTCAGTTTATCGTCAATTTTAATAACAGAATTTTGAGTACAAATTGATTAAAGGTAGCTTCAACACTGGGTCGCGTGAAGTCGCGTCGGGCTATGAGAGTAACCCTAACGGAATAGAGAGTGCACCTGTGTCTGCGCAAATGCTTGTGTACCTACTATAGTATGTTCTATGCTCCTGGCTGATCTCCTAGCCGTTATGCCTAAATCGGTCCTTCAGAAACACCTATAAAGTCCTGCTCTACACAGACTCTAGAAACTCTAGAGCAGGACTTTATAGATATAAGAACTATATAGTTGAAACTAAATTGCATCCAAATAAATATTTAAACATGCTCACTCCGTCCTCCGACCAACCCACTCACTAAAATAAACATCGAATGACATTTATTTAATTCGCTCAGAGTTTCCACGAACTGAAACGTGTGATCAGCTCACAGCTCACCCGGGTAGATGCCGGATAATCCGGGTAAAGTTTAATATCGTCCGACATCGGCCACTGCACACTTTCCGGTTATATCCGTTTTTGCTCGGCCTTTTTATGTAAAACAACCTTTTTGGTCCTTTTTGCGAGATTTAGATATCCAGTTGTTAACTTAGGAAATGTTTATAAAAATCATAATTTGACTCTTGAAATAAAATTGTAATAAACTTTTATTCAGTAAGGGTATGCTTAGGTCTGCATAAAAATACAAAATCATCGAAAAATCCAAGTTGTCAAAGCAAAACCAACATTTTGATTTCATTTGAAACCGCACTGGACCAAAAAATAAATCCAATCAATTAATTCTGACTACGAAGCCCCTAAAATCGTGACCGAACAGAATATTTCCATATAAATAAATTAATTCATCAGCTCTTCGTTGTTAAGCCGAGCCTACACAATTCACTCGTCGGAAATTCCGAATAAAATTCGATAAAGCCTAGTTCACACAGAGCGCAGTTGTTTGCTGTGTCGACACGTGTATCCTCAGTATTTGTCGATTGTACGGAGTAAGGAAAGATAAGCGGAGATGCCGTAATGCAGGTACATCAGGCGCCTTTTTCTACATAGTTCAAATACGGTCAAATAACTGACGTGGCGTTCGAGTTCTCTACCAACGATTTTCGGTATTACAAAAAATGATCCTCTCCAAAGAGGGCAAAGTGTAAGGGTGAAGATATTCCTCGTCCCACGCACACCGCACCCGCATTTTCGCGCGCTACTTTCTTAAAAGATTTTCCGGTATGGCACCTCCGCTAGTCAATTGGTTCTCCATGGTCGACTGCCAACTGATTTTGAAAATGGAACTGGAACTAAGTGCTGTTATACGCGTTCAAATTGCAGTGATTCGATGAAATGGCTTGTTAGCCCTGTTTAGTGTCAAACCTTTTTAGTGAGGTTACCTACTACACTTTTATCAATGGTCATTTTAAAGATTAACTTCATGCTTTAATTGTTTTTTTATGAAGAATCTTTTTCCATCGCGTTTCAAGAAGATGCATACCTATAACATCGTCGAATGATAAGTGGTATATGGTATGTATGGATTCTATGCATTAGTTATCACCTGTTAGGAACTAGGCACGTAAGCAATTAGCTAATTACAGTAATCACCTAAGATGGCAATCAATTACCTATATTAACAAGATCCATTATTAATTACGCATTGGTGATTGTTTTATGTAATTTGATTATTATCCATCGGGAGAGCATATACCTACCTATACATCGGCGAAGTTGTCAGAACATTCTAAAGGACAATCCTTCAATTCTAAAAAGTAATATTGTCTTTTAATAAAACCTCTATGGAACAATATTTTTTATTCTCCAATCTCGTTATTGTCTATGCATTTTCATTCGATATTTGAATCAAAGCGTGCCAGCGCCATGATGCAACGATTTGAAATTCGGATAGCAAATACTTGGCTAGTTGCAAAGCGCGATGAAGTTTATTTTGATTTCCCTGCGGATTAAGTTGTTGAACGAACGATGTTAGACTGCTACGTGCAGATAATTCTGTCTGTCAAACATATTAGGGGTCATAGACAAGCTTATTATCTTGTTTTATCACGCGCTCTTGAAGTATTTTTCGTGTTGTTAGTGAGGTTTTTTGTTTGGTTCTAGAATTCACTCGTGGAAAACATATGAGAAAATTATATCAGTAGCTACTAACTCTTGATAACTGTAATATCTTAGGTTAATACGTGAACATTTCCATTTAAGGTATTATTGAAACTGTCTTATACGTATTTAAAATCTTAAACAATAATTAGATTCGGCGTATATCTAAAACTATCTAAAACCAAACCTCCTTCCTAAAATTAGATCCTATTTGTTATTCTAATTAAGCAAAACCCAGACTTATCGATTGTTTTACAGTCTAAAACCGTTCTGCAATCTGGCCTGAATTTCAGACTGAAATGTTGACACATTTAGCTATGCCCACGTCATTGCTAAGAATAAACTGTAACCTTTTTAGTTCAGAAGGGTAGGTCAGCCAGCAATTTGTAGATACGGATGCTGTCTCCGCGTTCAAATAAAGAACGGATGTGATGCCTTCGATTTTTAAAAAGGTCGGTTTTGTAAAGTGAAATTGACTGGCTGGATGTAGAAAATAGAATGCTCTGTTAGAAAATTCTCGAATGCTTTTTAAAAATGTCTAAACGGGGGCGATGGAACTTTTTGGAACGTTTTAGTTTGGATCAACCTATAAGAAATTTACATAGAAGAAATAATAATGTTTTTTTTTATGATCGAATAATCTTGTCTAAACTCAAAAATATATGTACCTAAGTACAATTTAGCCAAGTGTATAATAAATTATATCTGTAATTACCTTCCCAATTAACCCACTTCATTAATAGCTCTTCAACGTAACAATTTTGCACAAGCTTTTACCATTAACGTAAAAAGCAAAAGCAATTTCAATCTCCTCTCATCGTAAACTGTTTACAAATTTCAGTTAAAATTAATTTAAAAATATATTTAATAACGCTTTTAAGTTCAGCACGTCCCTATGGATGCAGATATGTATCGATTTTATATATTTAGCTTGTAATTCATAGCTTCTTTTTATAGTATTTAGTTGCCGTTCACAGGAATGGTTAATCTACCTGTACGCTTTGATTTAACTAGGTGTATAGGAAACGTTAAATCCTACGTGTACCTATAGGAAAAGTTAAATGTGGCTGGTTAGGTATTTAGATAGAAAGCCGTTCATCTATAACATAAGAAGATCTATTCAAATCGACCAGTAATTCCTGAGGGCGCTCAGTCAAACAAACCAACTTTTTTGCAGATTACAACTTTCACGAGTCACAGCCCACTCATAACCAGTTTTGTTTTTAATATTTCCCCGTACCGATATCGTTCTATTTTCAAACTAAAAAAAACAATTCTCGTAATCCATCCTTTTTAAAAGGAAGCCGGTATTAAAAAATAAAAACGAAAAAACAGCGGCTTCATGAAAACCGAGTATTATAGTGCCCACGCAAACAACTCTTTGTAGAAAACTGAAGAGAAAATGTTCAGGAAACTTTTACTCATTCACTAGAATAACTTCTAGGAAAAGATTTTAATTAATATTCATTCATTTCTGAGTTCTGATCGCTTTGAATATAATCCTACGCGTCAACACAATCCATTATTGCGGAACTTTCTAGAACTTTGTTATATTAAATTGGAACTATTTTATGAAGAAAAACATCTTTTGCAAAATTATATAACCATCAGATTTTGGTATTAACTTATGTTCGAGATATAGGTAAATTGATCCCGCAAATGCTTCAAGTGCACTACAATATGTCCTACGCAATTAGCTAATCTCCTTACACGAGAACAGCCGCCTTAGCCGATAACCGGCTGGGAGGACATCATCATCATATTGGTCTTTTTGAAAGAAGCATAGGTACCTCATTTTGTAGGCATTTTTTTAAATTTTAGAACAGTGCCGAAACTTAGGTGTGTCATATGGAAGCTCTTGACCAGTGCTTCATTTAATTCTGACGCCAACTTCCAGTGTGAAAATAGTATTTTAGGCCATTTCAATAATAGTACGTAAGTAATATTGTCATTATGTCGTAAAGTTAGTTTAAAACTTGAATAACCTAGTAAATACCATACAAAAAGCAGTTTGCAGTTAAAAATTGTGCACCGTGACCCTACTTTTATTCCAGTTAAAAATACACCGGTAGTATGTCCCCAAAACCTTGGGGAGACGTTAAGTAAGCTATACATTAACATGAGCGTTGTGACAAGCATCGCGAATACTCGATGGAGCCATTATTGTGTTCCATTAGCTGACAGTATCTATAGTGTGAAAGGTGTACTGTCGAAGTGCTTGTAAGGTTACTGTTTACAGAGTTTAATTTTACTGGTGGGGAGAATATCTATTTTTGGTGATGAATGGAATTTTTTGAATATTGCATAAATATAAAACATGCTGCGCCGACCCCAAATAAAATTGGGATAAGGGCAGGAGGATGATGATGATGACTGCATAAGTATATTCGTGTATTAATGTATGCCTACATCCTTTAACAATAGACGTGTGCGTAAAAATCGCCGGTAAAAATTGACGGTGGCACATTTTTAGTCATTTCAATAATTGTTTTATCAGATTATTTACTTATATATTTCAGTAAAAGATAGTACAGATACAATAGGTATAGATAGATACAAACAATCAACAAAATGAAAGTATTATTACGTGGAAAAGCTTTTATTTTGCGAATGCGTTGCAGACTTGTGTACTTTTCCATCGGATGGATAATTCCAGTGAAAAGTACAATTTGAATTTGAAGTTGACATTTGATAACATTATTTTTATTAAGTAACAATTATTTTTTAAGATCTATGTTTTGCCGAAGTCCTCTCCTCTCTCGTGCCCTACGAATATAAGTAGCCTATCTCATTGTCAAATATCATCTCACCCGTTTTAGCCTGAAATCGTAACAGACAAATAAACCCACTTTCAACAATTACCTAAAGTTTCATTAACAAAACTTCACCTTAAGTTACACAATATTCTAATAGGTACTTTTCCGTTGAAGTTCGAGTCCTTCGTTGCCATGGCAACACCTGAGCTGGATTATCACAAATCCCCGACTTGCCCTTGTATTCAATACATCAGGACACGACATTACCATTGTATGGCGAGATAAGAAGTAGAAGAAAATGTACTGTAAGGCTGAAGTAGTAAAGCTTAAAATTGCTTGGTGATAAGCGATTGCGAAATGTTGAGATGGTGAGAAAAGTAAATGCCTGTATTATGGTTTCAGATATAAGTTTACAATAAAATCGAAACACATTGGAAATCATGTTTTACTTATAATTATATTATCTGAAATCACCAATTTTTATTATGCCCTATCTATTCTATTTACATTACCTATACCTATATGCAAATTAAAGTTACTAATCAAAAAAATCAAAGTAAATTAATGTTTCTCATGATATTACTGATTTAATTTATTGCTTGCGATTATAATTAAAATAAAGGTCGAGAAACTTACACAATATATCTAGCCATAACAGCATATTGTATAGAACTTCTGAATTTTACTATGTCATGTAGTACTTAATTACCTACTTATGTACTCTTACAGGTGGGCCCGCAGTCTGTATTAATAAGAGATGCGAGGTAATTCTGATATTAATCTTGGTGTAACACAGTTCGTCTGTCGCCTAACTTGTTATTTATTTATTGTTACATTTTCTTGCTTGTGTGTTCATATTAAATGTACTGTGCCCATAGTTTTCATGAGTTGGTAGTTTTTGTTCAAATGAATATAGGTATTTTTTTGGTTAATAGGTAGGTATGTTTCACGTATTTTGTAATGGTCTATTTTTTCAATTAGTATGTATCGAATATATAATTTGCATAATGCTTTAGCCAACGCGAATTTTGAGAAAATGAGCGTATGGTATACCTACCTATAAGAATTACTATTCGATTTTTATGTGAATTAATTGCTCCTAATTATTTCGATCCTTAAATTCTTCATAAGATGCCAATATTTCCGTACTCAAATATTAATTCCTACCTAAACACTAGAAAAACAATAACCATTTGTATTTAGAACACGAGAACCCGGGCTACGTTCCACCTGACAGCTGGCCCTCCGAGAGAAACCACTCGGAAAGGTATTATAAGATTTAACGCGCAACTGAAAACGTACCGTTTCATGGGAATAACAAAAATTCCGTTTTCCTGTACATTTTTGTTCAGTCTACTTCATGTATTGTGGTCTCCTGGGAATTTAGAATGGCCGATCTATCAGTCTTAATATCTGTCTCCTTGGTTATTTAATTTTATATAATCTGTTTGATATATTGGTCACAAACTGGTTTTGGTTTCTTATTTTGGCTGTATGAAATATTTTTTGGGTAACGATTTTCAGTTAAATAGAGGCGAAGTTAATGTGTTACATATGTATAATCTTTTCTTTGTAAACAAAGAGTAGTATAATCACACGACTATTTCAAGGCCAGTCACCTAACAAAATAATTAAACTTTCCCTAAAACTGCTTAAACATCTGTTTACCAAACCCATCTACAATTTAAGCGGTAAAATTCTAAAATTAAAAATTAAATTAAGGCACAGACACGACCATTCATACTGCCAATTACAGTGAAGGTGTCTACTATAATACCTGGCCTAATAGAATTAGGGTTGCCATGTACGAAAATAACACCACTTAGCAAAATGCCTCGGGGTTTGTTTCGGTCGAACCTACGAGAATAACTTGCCTCTGAATTATTTATTTTGTACGCAAAGCTCGGCATTTTGGTATATAAATATTAAATGTTATTATTTTATTTATAGTAAGTAAATGGACTTCTATTTTTGGCTGATTACGTTAAGCTGATATTTGAAGATGGTAAGAAGATAAATATCTTATTTCCTTTTAATTTTAGGTTGGTTTATAAATATTTTCGAATTGCGAAAATGGGGAATGGTGACTTATTACTCGTTAAGCGGGTAATGGCAGATTTTTTATTGAATAAAATACAAGATCTCCATCACTGTAAAGTTTGCTGTTAGAGGAGCCAGCTTTGGGTTAAGCTCACCTTTATGAATTACCTCTATGTACTGTGTAATTAAACATATCTGTGTGTGCAATAAAGAATAATAATAGTAGAAACAACAGTAATATACTCCGTTTGAAAACCGCCTTACCCATACGATCCCAGCTGACAGCGATGCGGATGAATATTTTGATACTTAGTTTCCTTACCCATTATACACACATCAAAAGTGTCTAGGGATCAAGCATTTTTATGCGGATTTCTTGAGATTGAGATGTGGCTTTGTAATAAATTTATGATTTTATAAATTTATATGGATCCTTTTTGGTGCATTTCATAATTTGAATCAGGAACTGTGAATCAAATTCGAGTAAAAGATGAAAATCAGCTGTCAATATTTTCCCTATAAACACATACAACGCATTGAAGACATTATTAGTGCTACTGTTTCCCTACTACTGATTAAAACCAACGTTATTATGGAGCGGCGACGTCATTTAAGCAGGGAAGAAATGCTCAGAGCCGTGGGAATGATAGAAGCTGGTTCCCGGCAACGTACTGTGGCTTTAGCTCTGAATACAAGTCAGAGTGTTATCAGTCGACTTTGGACACGTTACCGAAGCACTGGTACCGTAGCTGAGCGCCATGGAGGACGGTATCGCTGCACCACACGGAGACAAGACCGATACATTCAAATCTTAACTCGAAGAGCTCCAACAATAACCGCCATGATGTTAGCCGTGAGGCTTCATCACTCTTCAGGGAACTTAATTAGCGACCAAACAGTCAGAAACCGCTTGCATGAAGTGAACCTTCATTCCCGAAGACCGCTACGGGTACCACCTATAGCAATGCACAATCGTAGGATTCGATATCAATGGGCTCTTGAACACAGAAATTGGGCAGAAGAACAATGGCGTTTCGTGTGCTTTTCTGATGAGTCTCGTTTTGGTATGAGACCGGATACAAGACGTATACGACACTGGAGAACCCCTGGACGCCAACAGCGATTAAAATCCTGCCAGGAAGTCCATCCTTATAGTGGTGGAACCATCATGGTATGGGCGGGTATTTGGATCGGCGGAAGAACTGAGTTGATTTGGATCAGAAGCAACCTCAACGCTCAAATTTATGCTGAGACGATTGTATCAGACGTCATCGTTCCTCTACAAGTGCAAATCGGTCCCTTATTTCAGTTAATGCATGATAATGCACGACCGCACACCGCAAGAGTTGTAAGACAGACTCTCGCGGCAGCTAACATCAATGTCCTGCCCTGGCCTGCTCAGTCGCCAGACTTGAACCCGATTGAGCATGCATGGGATATGCTACAGAGAAGAGCTCTGCCGAATATGGAGGGTATCCAGTCGCAAGAAGACCTTTTTTTGTTGTTGCAACGAACATGGGCGGCCATTCCACATCGTGATTTGGATGAACTCATTTTGAGTATGCCAAACCGATGTTCTTGTGTTGTTAGTGTTCGCGGTAGAAACACGGATTATTAATTGTTTAAGTTACCCAATAAACTTTTAAAGAAAACTGTTATTTCAGTCTTTTTTTTCGAACTTTTGTGTTAGTGTTTCAAATGTCAAAAATCCCTTTATTAGGAAAATGGCAAATTTCTTTATTAGTGCAAAGGTGACTTGGTTTATCGTTACTGTGACAAACGAAAACACTTTATTTGATGAATCCTTAAAGAAAATTTTAATTAATATCAATCAGGAGAAAAGTTATTGCAAAAATATATGTTGATCCCTAGACACTTTTGATGTGTGTATAAATACCATCATCTTACTACTTTAGCCCCGTTATACATTAAACTTTTTTACATTAAACTAAAATAAAACTATAGAAACAAAAAATGTCTCACAATACAAAAAACCAAGACCTCGCGAACATAATCGACTTACATAAAAAGGCCAATAAGAAGGCCTTAGCTGTACCACTGAAGATAAAATTTAAATAAAGCACTCAGGCTCAGAGGTTTATCTTATTGGCTGTCGAAATGGCGTCAATGTTACTCAGATCTCTTGTCTGGATTTTAGTACTTATTTAGGCGATCCCAGACTGCAAAGTTTTAGTCGGTCGATAATTTGATCGGGATTTTCTATCACATCCTCCGAGCCTTTTCCCAACTATGTTGGGGTCGGCTTCCAGTCTAACCGGATTCAGCTGAGTACCAGTGCTTTACAAGAAGCGACTGCCTATCTGACCTCCTCAACCCAGTTACCCGGGCAACCCAATACCCCTTGGTTAGACTGGTGTCAGACTTACTGGCTTCTGACTACCCGTAACGACTGCCAAGGATGTTCAATGACAGCCGGGACCTACAGTTTAACGTGCCATCCGAAACACAGTCATTGATGTCTAAGATATACTTAGAAAGTACATACAAACTTAGAAAAGATGCATTGGTACTTGCCTGACCTGGAATCGAACCCGCGCCCTCATACTCGAGAGGTTGGTTCTTTGCCCACTAGGCCACCACGACTCACACACGACACGACGACACGATCGGGATTTTCTATACTAAAATAATAAATAGGAAACATCATTTAACAACAATAATTTTTCACAGTAGGAAAGCTACACTCTTCCCGAGTAACATGGACTATATAATATGATCCCGGTACGGGCAGTAGTTCCCACGGAACGTGGGTGAATCGCTGTGATCAATATGGTTTGAGGTTCAACTGCCTGTTAAAGTGTGTCGTGGCAGCTCTTAATGAATTTTCTGTTAAAGCTACGTGTATGCTGTATGTAAGAAAAAACAATAATATTAAACCCTTTTATGGTAATTACAATGTCACTTTTAAAAATATTTTTGAAGAATTACCGAAGTTAAAATATAAATTGTTAACGTTAAAAACCCTTTAACTTGCATGTCTTTGACTTTATCTTGTATCTCGTTGTAATTACATTGAGTAAGAAAACTAATTACAAAAAGTCCGACACAGCTAATGGAGTTTCCATTCCACCGTTTCGTGGAAATTAATTATTTTCAGATATCACAATAGATAGACAGGGAATATTGATATTATTACTATCTGTCTGTCTGTCAATGAAGCGAAAATAATAAACGTGAAAGTTTAGATATGTGGTTGACTTTGTATTAGTTACAATTTCACAAAAAAAACTACGGAACATATTTATAAGTAGCTTTCCATTCACAGTACACAGTTATTCAAATGTGCAAGAAATGCTTATGAAAACATTACCGAGCGATAGCGATGAGGACCATTTTTTTTTTAATAATGATATTTATGTATATGTCTAAAAGTATGACATCCTTTCCACTCACAACCACAGCACTCCTTATTTCGAAAGAAACTGCACAGAATTGAAAAAGAGAAAATCAAACATGGACACAGCCGCATGAAGCACATGGCAGATTCAATGTCTATAGATGATTGTACAGACATACATATATTGAGTGTTTGACGTCACCCAATCTATCCTTTCTATATTATAAGCGGTAGGTATTGAAAAAGCGAAGATTAAGATGACTTGCGCAAGACGGCTGGCAGGAGCTGGATGCGAGAAGCCGAAAATAGATCTCAGTGGCGTGCACTTGGAGAGGCCTATGTCCAGCAGTGGACTGCGATAGGCTGATGATGATGATGATGATTGAAAGAGCTCTGTAAATGTATACTGCAATAGTATGTGGAGGTTCATTTCAGTGAATCAATTTTAGTGTTAAGAGCCGATGTGATGTGTTGATTGTAGAACTAAAAACTATTAGAAATTCATGTAGTTATTGCTTGTTGATGTCAAAAATTATAAATGTAAAAAAACACGAGAAACGCTGTGTTGAAACACAGCATATTAAAATTAAGTTTACTAGTGAATTAAAAATCTGTTTAAATCTATCTGTATAACTATATGGAATGTAGAAAGATAACCAATCGGCCTCATAGATAGTTTTTTTTTATCATAAAATAGGAAAAAATCTTAGCAAATAACTAGTTTTCCAATAGAATAAAGTTATTACATTAAAACCGACTTCCAAAAACACTAAGAAGCAAAAAAAATAAACAAATTTTAGGTGCATCGGCCTAGAAGTCGGTGTCTAATGGATGTTACTAAGTTAATTTTGCCACCGACTTCTAGGCCGGCACCTAAAATTTGTTTATTTTTTATTTTTGCTTTTTAGTGTTTTTGGAAGTCGGTTTAATTTTTTTGTAAAAAAGTTTTTTATTTACAATTTTTTAGTGATACGAATAGTTGTCACTATTCATATAAGTGGAAAGTTCTCATCAATACAAAAAATATAAGCCCAAATACGAAGTATTTTTACATATTCAGTTGCCGAGTTCCCTCGACCTTCTCTGGTCTCCATCATCAGGTCAGCTCCAAACCTTCACTGTTGCAAAGGTCTCGTCAATACAAATAATACAAGCCCAAACACGAGGTAGTTTACATATTCAGTTGTCGAGTTCCCTCGACCCTCTCTGGTCTCCATCATCAGGTCAGCTCCAAACCTTCATTGTTGAATAGTGCTTTCAGGCATACACCTGAGTGTCAAGTTTTTACCCTATAAATGCCTACAACTTTCGAAGGTTCTTTTTTTTCCGACTTCAAAAATCATCAAATGACCCCTCCCGCTGTGGGTTAGCAGCGGTGAGGGAGTGTCAGACTCTTACTGACTAAAAACCGTCGTGTTCCGTCATAGGCCTTTTATGTACCAGGGCCGCGGTATCTCTTTCGAACAACCCGCAGCCCCGGCAGGCCTTGGCCAGGTTGCCCTCGATTTCTCAGGGTTTCCATCATCAGATCCTGAACTGATGACTATGGGACCAATTGGCAGCTATTCCGCGTCGAACAAAAAAAGAATCACGTAAATCGGTCTATAAACCTCGGAGTGATCGATGTACATACATAGAAAAAAAAAAACATACCGGCCGAATTGAGAACCTCCTCCTTTTTGGGAAGTCGGTTAAAAAGTAGACGTACTTTACAAATATTATTTCACATTCCCACAATCCGATAAACGTGTATTATTAAAGAAAGTTCCACATCTATTTGCGAAAGACCCACTTTTACCAAATAAATAATTCGAGGAAAACTTTTATAGCTATAAATAGTAAATATCAGTAGTTTCAAGTTGAAAACTGACCTAGATAGTTAAGATATAAAATAAAGTTGGCAGATATAACCTTTGAACGTCAATTCCATTATTTAGATTGGTTGAATTCACTAGTGATATAAAGATCCACCTTTTTATAAAACGTTGTCTTAAAGTAGTACCTGCTTTAGCAGCGGGTCTAAACCATCGTATCGTCTCCAACGAAGTTATCGGTCTTAAACTATCACTATTAAGGCCGGTACTTCTTAAGACCATGTTTTATAATAAGGTGGATATTTGTATACCAGTTAATTACAAGAAACTTATTGACTTGCCTTTTTCAAATACGTGTCAAATGTCTTTGTTTAACTTTTTTTTGTAAAACACTGCCAATGTTTTAAATAAGACATCACTTCTTGGCTTTAAAAAATCCACACGTACATATTTCACAAAGTCACGTTTAAAAAAATGAATGTAAACACATTGGAACATATTATGACAGCCATGTTGGTAGAATTTACGATGTCTGGTTACCTGTAAAATAACTTTATGATTTCATTATCATGTGCTACGAGCTACGCAGCTACGGTGCTACGGCGCTACGCAGCTCCGGTGCTACGGCGCTACGCATGTAGATTGTTGCTACGCTTTTCGGTATTACGTATACGAAAAATTACTGATTCGGTACGAGTTTCAGTAATAAAACTCACTTTAAAGTATATTTTACTGTCAATGTCTTAGTAATGATTAGTAGAAAATTGCTTTTGAAGATCTATTTTACTCAGAAGTATTACTTGCATCAGAGTGCCTTTTTAATAAATATCGCATTAGAAAGGGATATTTTTCTCCTTTTGAATTATATAGCTGCGCTTAGGATACCGCTTTAAAAGCTTTATAAAACTATTATTTAAATTATAACACCCGTCAGTATCCTTAGACAATCAATATCCAAAATTTTAACAAAAAAAAAAAACAAACAGAAACTCCCAACCTCAAAAATCGACACCATCCATCACCATAGACAAAAAAAAACTAAATATCAAAGAAAGAAGGACCTTATCACTTTAATCTGTCGCTGGCCAGTAACGAGAGGTCTTCGAACAATGTCCGTGGTTGTTTACCGACTCCACTATTGTTCCAACTCTGAAGGACCTATTGGGGTCCTTCATATTGTTATAGAACCTTTTCTAGAAGGCTTTATGTATTTTGTGGTAGCCTTTATGGAACTTGATATAATGATTGGAAGATAATTAAGCTTTTTGTAGATTAAATATTTTGTGATGGAGTCTGGTTGTAAAAGATTTGACAATATATTGAAAAAAATATATTATTGGGTTTTAATCTATTGCCAAGGCAAATTTTTCGGTTCCTATAATCATTCACTTTCTTAAGTAGATTTTGTCTCTGAAAATCTAATTCATTAGCATCATTTTTTAAACGTCGGAAACGTTTTTATAAAGCAGTGGTACTATGATTTGAAAATTCGTGTTGAATTTATCCAATGACAAATAAACCATATGTAGGAATCCCCAAAAACAATTATAATTTAATCCTTTTTACCCAAAAATACTGTACCTAAAATAAAAAATACAACTTGAACTTGCTGACTTAGCAAAACAATATGGCGAATATTAATTTAAACTTGTTACGTTATCTCAGGGGAATCGTCATGTAAATACAGATACAGAGTTTAAGCTAAACGATTAAGTTACAACAACTTCGGAAGGCTGACAGCTTACAGTGAATTTCCCTGAAACGTAAATAAATTACTTAGCTGTATTTCGGAAAGTAGCTAAACATAATGTAAAGTTTACTTAGTTTATTTTCGTGCAGTTGTCAAAGTCGCATTGAAACTAATGTTACGAGGTTAAGACAAAACTAGTTATCTCTGTATAATGTAAAAGGCCTCAATTTAGTTTTTTTTTTTAGTTTTTAAGAATTAAGTCTAAACTATATACCAAATCAAAAACATCTAACCGTTAACTGGAAGGTCCAAACCTAATTTTCATTAAACACACGTAGATACATCCTACTTGTCTATACAAATTAGAAGTTATCAGCAAAACCAGAAAACCTTACCCTCTGACCTTGAAAAACCACAAAAGGGTTCAACAGGACTTTGTGGAAACCCTTTCAAGTGTGTTTGAGTAGACCATCAGGTTGTCCGAATATAATTTATTTCCTTTCAACTCGCTCACGGTTGGACCCTCAAATTATACAGGTTGGGACAAACAAAATGATGAGAATTTATTCAACATCGCTCAAAGTTTAGTATTTAGAATTGCAGATAGAATCCCAATCATGAACTAAAGAATGATGAGCGGAGATACCATAATGCAGGTAGGTCAGGCACCTTCTTCTAGGTCAAATTCGTACGGTGGGCATGACCAAAACGATCAGTTACGAGTGAGCTAACGGAACGTTCGTTTTCTTTGAAACATTTGTCAACGATTTTTGGTTTTACCTAAAATGGGCGGCTCCAAAGAAGGCGTAAGGGCGAAGACAGTAACTTTCCTCGTCCCCCGCACACCCGCATTTTGACGCGCTACTTTCTTATGAGATTTCTATTATGGCACCTCCGCTAGTCATTTTGTTCTCCATGATAAGATCCCAACTTACATTTGTTAGATATTCTTTTTGCTGAGTTGGGTAAAGTTTGAATTCAATAACAATGTTAGCACTGAGGCGTGTAAACAATAACGCTCTACTAATTGGACTGAAAAACTTGTATATTCTTTTTTCTTTTTCATGAAAAATGCATAAACATGTTGTTTTGTTTCAATTTAATGGAATAAAGTTGTTTGTTTGTACTTTATTTGAGAATACATGAATAGTTTTAGATTAAAATAAAATGTTATTTTTCTAAGTTTAGTAAGTGTCCTACACAAACACTTTAATATTAGTAATTAATAACTATTTTGTAACTATCTAGTGTCAGATCAAAGTAATACGATGAATTAGATCTAGTCTAGACTCATAATTGGGTATAAATAATGGACAGCTGAAACTTTGACGCCTTCTCCAAAATATCTATCATTATCTAGGGCCGAAAATAATGATAAATACTTATTATGAGTGATAACGCGTTGTTGGGAACATTAAAAATCAATACGAGGCTTTTATTTTCAAGTTACTCGCTCTTTATATTTATAAAACACCTGAAAAATGCATTATAATTTATGCTCAAAATCTTTCTTCAAAAAGATTTCTATTTATATTCACTCTAATCCGTCATAAACATATGTCATATCTACAATACGAAATTCCAATTTACCTTTTTAAATCTTTAAATCTCGACGGTCAGTCTAGGTTTAATATGACAGCTTTCAGGGGCTTTCAGCATATCACCGACAGCTTACGGATTTACTACATGTTTTGTATGTAAATTTCTTCACTACAGAGAAAACAATATGAAATATGTCATCTGCATGTATTTTCTTGAAAATTGTTTGTGAGAGGGCGATATCTTTAAGTGTAATTTAGTTTTGGTAAGTTTTAATCTCTGTCTGAAAGTCTGACAACCTGTCTTACCCAGGGGTTGTTCAGGTAGCTGGTTTGAGGAGGTCAAATACGCAGTCGCTCCATGAGAAACATTGGTACTCAGCTGCACTGGATAAGACTGGAAGCCCCACCCAAGATGAGTGGGGAAAGGCTAGGCAGATTATTGTTATTTGTGTGTGAAACATAGCAACAAATCTCAGTTATTAGGTAGTTTTCCAACATAACGTAATAATGATTAACTTAGCAAATCTGACCGAGCAATTTACAAGTACAAGCCAGGTTAGATATAACTTAGAATCAATACCGCAACTAGACTAACGAGCCGTTCTAACTAAAAGTCAATATTTGGAAGTTATTACCAAAACTGCTTACTAAAGTAGTTTTGAATTATCTACATATTGAATACACCTGAATTGAAGCATATTTTCACTGAGAAGAGATCATAATTGTTAAGGAAAACAGACCAAAACCTCCAATAGTCCAAGGCAAATATGTTATTTAGGATTTTTGTTTCTAAAGCAATTAAGAAACAAAACAAGCTTTTCTAAGAATTAGGTTTTACGAAATCTCCCGCTTCCTATACCTTATCATGGTAAAACTGTAGTCATTGCAATTAGCCCTTAGCGAACTGACCAATCCTTAACAGACTTTCCACACAAGAGTTCATCAATCTATTGTGACCTGTCAAAATCTCAGTTGGCGACATTGGTGACGTCACAAGTCCCGTCGGCAACCTTGCCCTTGATACTCGATCGATAACTTACCAACTTGTCCTGACAGCCGATTTGTTGCAGACCAACTTTTTATGGTACACGTCAAAAACCTCATTGTTGCGCGCCGTTTTTTGAACTGATTTATTGCGTTCGATTTTTAAAACGAAGGAGGTTATATTGAAAGAGTTTGTGCGTTTTTTTTTTATAACGCTGTTCTTTTTTTGGGTTGAGAAAATGTAAGATAGATTTATGGCCAGTTGCAAAGAGCTCATATTTTTAATGCATTTTGGTGTACGATTTTTGTAATTTTGCATATTTAAACAATATTTTGCAGTACCTAAAAACAATCTACAAGAAGTCAAATAAGTGTTATAAATTATAGGCGATAAAAGTTAGCGCTAAGCAAATTAATCTTTCCATTTTCAAATGTAGACAATGTTTGTTTATAAACCTTATTAGAAACTTCGACTTGTTTTTTATGTTGAAAAAAAAAAAGAAATAAACTGGACTGATGATGATGAAATTGAGATATTGTACCTACCTTCTGACTAAGATTTGATTTGTTTGTGTGTGAATATTTTTTTTGAACAAATGTAACTGGCTACAGGCCAACTTTCTTGTTAATGTAAATAAATAAGAGATAATTCACTATTAGCTTAGTTTGAATATCGATATAATTTCAACTCGATACTTAAAGTGCTAGTCGTGTACAATGTTTTAGAACACAATTTATTGCAGACAATTTGACACTTTTATAAGTTTTGAAAGCGATAAAGCGAACGCGTAGTATTGCCAATAATTTGTTAAAATGTTTTTCCTGAAAAAATCATCATCATCATCCTCCGAGCCTTTTTCCCAAATTATGTTGGGGTCGGCTTCCAGTCTAACCGGATGTAGCTGAGTACCAGTGTGCCACCAGGAGCGACTGCCCTATCTGACCCCCCAACCCAGTTACCCGGGCAACCCAATACCCCTTGGTTAGACTGGTGTACAAGCTTCTGACTATCCATAACGACTGCCAGGGATGTTCAATGACACCGGGACCTACAGTTTAACGTGCATCCGAAACACAGTCATTGGTGTCTAAGATAAACAGAAACTTTCTGAAAAAATCATGATCAAATCATCAATTTTTTACCGCCTCACCCATTTCTCTCGTCATACATTGAAATGAAGGTATCTCGATATTATCCTACACGTCTGACAATATAGCACATCACTAATCAAAGCTTCACCATCGACAAAAATAACTTACATTAACTCATAAGTTATAAAAGCAAATAAAGCGTAAAATTAAAGTTAAATGACTTTGTTACTTAATACTTATTTATATCTTCGTTTATTCGAGAGATCACAAAGTTTATGAAATCCAAAGTTAAACGAAAGATAAATCTCTGGAGTTCATTTTAGAGAGATTAATAAAGAACTTTACAATATGGAAGCTTTAGCTGGTTCAAATATTATGTAAGTAATTAAATATGTATCAGTTGAATTAGCGAGTATTTACTTAGGAAAAATATTCATTACTAGCTTCCGCCCGCGGATTCGCGCGCTTGGTGTGTTGATAAAAAACCATGTGTTAATCCAGGCTATTACCTATCTACATACCAAATTTCAATCAAATTGGTCCAGCCGTTTTTGCGCGAAAGATTAACAAACATATATCCATACATTCTCACAGACTTTCACATTTATAATATTACTAGGACTAGGATTATTTTGTAGGTTCAATGTCGATTACAGAACTTCTTAACTAGCTATAGATCTTTAGATAGATTATGAACGATTTTTTATTTTCAGAAGTCTGAAGGTTATACCTTACATTGTGTAAGTACTTATAACAAGACTCTTATTAACAAGCCTGAGTTACAATCCTTAATGTTATCTTAGGATCTAGCTCCATATGAGTTTCCTAACATAACACGCTTATACAATGTTTCCAGGAAAAACAAACATAAAGTCTGTAAGCACTTTAGTAGCATATGATATAGGCACCTATATGTATAAGTTCGCAGAATATGCTTTTCCGCCAAAAAATACATAAATTTAAAAAACCCCCGACCCAAAAAAAGTACGCAATTATTATGACAAAAGGTTAAAAACGCTAAACCCTATAAAAAGCAAAAAAATAACTTTTAACACTACGTAAGTACCAACTACTTAAAGCATGTCAGACTAAACTAAATTTTGTCGTGTCGGGGGACCGCTCTAATTATCTAATTAAGATTCGTGTTTTTTTATATACGAATGTTGTAATTAGGTAGGTACCTATCATTTGATTTATGTAAGTATTTTTGAAGGTAAAAAGCGGTCCCCCGACACGTCAAAATTTAGTTTAGTCTGACATGCTTTAAGTAGTTGGTACTTACGTAGTGTTAAAAGTTATTTTTTGCTTTTTATAGGGTTTAGCGTTTTTAACCTTTTGTCATAATAATTGCGTACTTTTTTTGGGTCGGGGTTTTTTTAAATTTATAATTTAATTTTATTTCATGCTTTTTGAAGGAGCTACTTCATTTTTCCTTCATTTAATTTATTTTATTTTAAGATGGGGTAGCTATATGCGATCTCGGCCAAAGGAAGCTGTTTAACAATCCTCATGGCAAACTGGCTCTGGGAGAATTGCACAGATTGAGAAACAATACAGATTAACCTCTGGTGATCCAGGGTTATATACCATTCTAGGGTTTCATCCGCCACATCCCATTTCCAGCATCAAGTTCTCGTCAATTAGAAACATGAAGAGAACCAGTTAAGACAAATTCAACGAGCCCAAACTCGATGGGTTTACTAAAAGGCAGTTCAGGGTTACGTCTCCTATCTTCGTGTCCTAACAGCAGACCAGCTCAGTGGTTCCAGAAGACATTAGTATTTCGAATTTCAGATCCCACATATGCTTGCAAGTAAACTGAGCGTGTAACATTCCTATCACACCTAACAAACGAGCTGATGACCTTGAAGACCTGAACCGATTTCCACCAAACATAGCTAAGAACACTCCCGAATGACATTCCTTTCAAACAAAAAAAACCGCATTACAATCGGATCATCCGTTTGGGAGCTACGATGCCACATACACACACACACACACACACAGACACGTCAAACTTATAACACCCCGTCGTTTTTGCGTCGGGGGTTAAAAATGTTGACTACTAAATGAGTCACTAGATGAAGTAAAGCGCGATTCAAGGAAAAAGTCTTCCAGAATTAGCAGCCACTAATCATATATTTAATTTCAATAAAGAATGAAAATAAAAAACCGGCCAAGTGCGAGTCGGACTCGCGCACGTAGGGTTCCGTACCATCCAAACTAATATTCTATGTATATTTATAGATATAGAGCAAAAATGAGCAAAAAATTCACGTTTGTTGTATCGGAGCCCCCCCGAAATATTTATTTTATTCTAGTTTTCAGTATTTGTTGTTATAGCGGCAACGGAAATACATCATCTGTGTAAATTTCAACTCTCTAACTATCACGGTTCATGAGATACAGCCTGGTGACAGACGGACGGACGGCCGGACGGACGGACAGAGGAGCGAAAACAATAGGGTCCCGTTTTACCCTTTGGGTACGGAACCCTAAAAATACCATTAAGATTAGGTACTACTAATTCCACTGATCAAAGCCAAGTTGCCAACATAATACAACAACTTATTGTAATGTATAAGTGTGTATAATTAAAATATCTGTCTCCCCTCAGTCGTCTGAAAAGGTGAGGACAGAGAATGTCCTCCTTGACCCAATATTTGCTCATAGAAAATCTAATTAAAAGCATTCCGATGTTTCGTAGACGAATAAGTGGAAGCCTCATTTATTTCTGTACAAATGGATCATATAATAATATCTACCTACATACAATTCCCGCGATTGCTTTCACATCATTTTAGAAATTCTAACTCTGAAATTGCAAGTTTTTTATAACTCAATCTTGTAGCCTCATGCTACACTTAAGAGAATTAAAATTTAAAAGATGTCTGCAAGCTACAAAGCAATAATTAAAATTCGAATTTATCAATATTTATGAGAGCCCATCAAAATAATTCGTCGCTCGATTTATTTGAAATGTTGACACAACAAAAAAATTACAACAGAAAATAAATAAAATTTCTAAAAGCAAACAGCATAGAAACTTTTTTAATTTTGTAACCGCCAGCCCTTTAAGCTAAGGGCCATGTTGACCTTTGCCGAATTTTTTTTTTAATTCAACGATGACCAACATGCGTACTTTTTTTTTTTTTTTTTTTTTAGCGACGTAAAATCATCAAATGACCCCTCCCGCTGTGGGTTAGCAGCGGTGAGGGAGTGTCAGACTTTTACTGACTAAAATCGTCGTGTTCCGTCATAGGCCTTTTATGTACCAGGGCCGCGGTATCTCTTTCGAACAACCCGCAGCCCCGGCAGGCCTTGGCCCTGCTGGGCCCCGCTGGGGTTGCTGACATCTCTTGGAGGAGCGCGTGGAACAACGCGCACCGTCGACACGGGTCTGTCGTCTAGAAAGACAGAGGGACGATGAGCCACCCGAACTCACCGCCCACCGACCCACGCCTACGGTGGCCGGGAGTCATCTCGCGACACCCGGCGCCCATGATGTCTACCTGGTCCAGCGCGGCGGCCGGGATGAGAGGTGCGAACTCTCTGGCGTTCCGCCTCCTCCTTCTCGAGCATGACCGCTTCGCAGAAGGAGGCGACGGCATCCCATTCCCTCTCGCCCCGGACCATGGCCTGAACCAGGGCCGGACGCGAGAGGTCGCCGCCGCCCAAAGCCTCGACGAGGACCCGGCGGTACCCCTCCCATGCGGGGCACACCTGGACTGTGTGGTCCACCGTGTCCTCGGGGCTGTCCCGCACAATGGTGACACCCGGGCGCCTCCTCACGACCGATGCGGGTGCAGGTACCTCCCGAAACAACCGTGTCCGGTGAGGACCTGCGTCATGCGGTACGTGAGGGCGCCGTGACTCCTCCCCAGCCACTCCTCAAAGAGGGGACTTACCGCCACGATGGTGACGTGCCCTGCACTGGGTTGCGACAGTCGCTCCCTCCAGGCCACCATGAGATCGCGCCGGAGCTCCGCCCGCTGCGCGACAACTTGCCGCGGCAACGGGGTTTCTCCCCGGCGCTGAGCCTCCTCGCGCCAGTCGTACAGGCGCAAGAAGACTCTCGCCTCCAGATCCCACGGTGGCAGTCCAGCAAGTAGGCCAGCTGCTTCGCGGGAAATCGTGCGGTACCCCCGGATTAGCCTAATGGCTATCACCCTTTGGGGCACGTTCAGGTAGTGTAAAGCCCGCGGCCGTACCGAACGTGCCCATACCGGGGCCCCGTAAAGGGCCATGGACCGCATGACCCCCGCGTAGAGTCTGCGGCAGGGGGCGTTTGGGCCGCCCAGGTTGGGCAGGAGTCGCTTGAATGCAGCACCTGCCTTCTCCAGTTTGGGGCCCAAACGTCGGAAATGCTCGACGAAGTTCCACCGGCCGTCGAGGACGAGTCCCAGGTATTTCATCGCCCTCTCGACGCCGATGGTAACCCCCCCACCGTGACCTGGGAGCCTGAAGGTGGCGAGTTCCGAAGCCCATGAAAGCACATGGCCTCGGATTTGTGCAAGGCCACCTCCAGGCCCAGCAGCTGGATCCTCTCGATGACTGTCGCAACCCCGCGCGTCATTATGTCGGCCGCTTCCTGGTGCGACCTCCCCTGTGCCAGAACCAGCGTGTCGTCAGCGTAGCAGACCACGCTGACGCCGCTAGGGAGGTCGGCGCGCAGCACCCAGTCGTAGCCGATGTTCCACAAGAGCGGCCCCAGTACCGACCCCTGTGGAACACCGCACGACATCTCTCGCCGGTTCCAGTCCCCATTGTGACCGGGGTAAATGATGGACCTATCCGACAGATAGGCCTCGACCACGCGACGAAGGTAGGTCGGCACCCGGTGATACCGGAGTGCCTCCCTAATGCAACTCCAGGGAAGGGTGTTGAAGGCGTTGGCGATGTCAAGAGACACCGCCAAGACAACCCCCCCCCCGGGGACACAGCATCCCCCGTCGTGAGAGCTCTCACGCGCATGATGGCGTCCACCGTTGAGCGCCCCTTGCGGAAACCGAACTGGTGGTCCGCAAGGTCCGGCCCTATCCCCCCAAGGTGCGCGACGAGGCGGTGTGCGACAACTCGCTCAAAGAGCTTGCCCACCTCGTCGAGCAGCACGATAGGCCGGTATGCGGACGGAGAGTCCGCAGGGCGCCCCGGCTTCCGTATGAGGACCAGTTTCCCTGTCTTCCAACGAAGTGGGAACTGGCCCCTCTCCAAGCATGCGCTGAGAAGCCCCCTAAGTCGAGGCCCGAGAGCCTCAAGGGCCAGGACCCAGGCCTTGCCAGGCAGGCCGTCAGGCCCTGGGGCGGTGTTTTTGGCTTTCAGCCTAGCCACCGCCACTCTCAGGTCCACCCCAGTCACCTCGGGGACATCGTCGTCGTCGGAAGTGTGGTCCGTCGTTGACACCGCGGGTTGCAGAGAGCCATGGGCGGGGGAGAGTGTTCCCCGCGCGAAGGGAACAGAGCGCTCACCACCTCCTCCACCAGCTGAGGCCGGAGACTCTGGGGCAGCGGGGGGGCCCATGGGCGGAGCTTGCCCCGCACCATTTTGTACGGGCGCCCCCACGGGTCCCTGTCCAGAGACCCCAGCAGCTCCGCATTGGCCACCCTCCTTGGCCTGGATGATGGCCAGTTGGAGGGCGGTCTTCGCAGCTCTCTATCCCTCGTACAGCTCCGCTTCCTGGCTACTGCATCCGGAGGGCGGATGCGCAGCCTGCGGTGTCTGGTGTACAGGTGCCTCGCAGCGACGCACGCCTCTCGAAGGGCGGCGATCTCGCAAGACCACCAGTACACCTGGCGTCGGGGCGCGTCCTGGCGGGGCTCGGGGCATGGCCACGTCACAGATCTCGGACATGGTCTCCCGGAACCACTCCGCCTCGTCGTTGATGTCGGCGGGCCTGTCCGGTGATGATACCCAGGCCTGCACGACTGAGGCTTCCAGGAGAAGCTCCCGGTCCAGGTGCCTCAGCGCCCAACGTGGACCACTCGGGGTCTGCAGGACCGGCGCGCTAGGGTTCTGGGCGGAGACGTCAAACCGGATGTACCGGTGATCGGAGTAGGTCTCCACCCTCTCCTCCACGCGCCAGTCAAAGACACGCGGCAGCAGAGCGGGGCTGGCGAACGAGATGTCCACCACTGACTCGCCCCGCATCCGTACACACGTGGGGACAGAACCCCGATTGAGGACGACCAGGCCTGCTTCCAGCGCCCAGTCCTCCACCATCCTACCCCGTGCATCTGTGCGTCGGGAACCCCAGGCCAAGTTCTTGGCGTTGAAGTCCCCTAACACTATCACGGGGGAGGGGAATAACTTCCGACGACGACGGACAACTCCAGGAGGGAGTTGTGGAACTCGGCGAGAGTTCGGCTCGGGGAGAAGTACACCCCCACGACGACTATCTCTCCCGAACCGTGCTGCGACGCAACCCCTTCCACTCTTCACCCCTTCGAGGGAAGGAGTACCAGCGGCGGCCGACGCTATGATGGTCACTGAGCCGCTAAGGTCCTTAACCAACATGCGTACTCAAGCATGTTTTCGTGTCAGAATATTTGTGTCCTGAAGCTATTTTCGTTTTTTCGTGTTTATTATCTAGTTCTGCAATCTATGAAATTTTTAAAAAAAGATAAGCCACGCACACAGAAGGCATAACATAGCATATGACTCCATGATTGAAGCTACAGGTGCAATGCGTATACCATTAATCTGAATCTTTTCTGGTGTATGCTTTGTTGGTTGTCCTTAAATAAATAAATAAATCCTTTCGCTGTGACGACAATCCGACATGACCAGTATATACCCTATGAGTTGACGCTTTTTCTGATACATGGAGAAATACAAGGTGCTAAGAAAATGGTGCTTTATGACGACCTGATCAATCCACGTTACTGTTGAAATAACCTCAAAATAAGTTCTTAAACAGCACCCTCAACAAAATCGAAAACGTAGGTGACTAAATTTATCACCAATATAACCAAATTACATAAATAGTCTACAAAATCATACAGAATTCGAACAATTCACATCTGACATTGGCATTCACATACCCGAACACGATCTTTCAGTTCAAAGGGCGTGTACACAAAGGTAGAGCTGTCGTTCAACCGTGTAATTAAGCCCTCTAGTGGGATCTCTGCCTTATTGCCTGTCAGGCTTTGTACGAAAAGTTTTTGGGTAGTTCGATAATGTAGTCGGATCTTGATCGGGTGGCATAGAAAGAAGCTTATTTGTGTTAATGTAAGATATAAATATATTGAGCTAACTGAGCATGTAAATTAACATGGAGATAAATTTGCACCATACTAGTGTTAATAACTAATTAATTTAATTTATATTGTAAGCAATTCCTGATTAGGGAATAACGTTATTTTGAACAAAACATCTTAACTACGTCGATACCTATATTACTTCAGGGAACTTTTTCTTAAACGTCATAAGTCCCAATAGCAATCTATAAATTCAATCACATTTCAGTCAACAAACAAAAGAAATACCAATTACACACAAAACTATGACTTTTTAACCTTTTACTGGAAATAGGAACGCATCGCAAAAACGTAGGTAACCCCCCCGGTTGGCGGTCGCGCAAATCCTTAGAGACCACACAGGTAATTAGTTTGAAGTTTTTAATTGGCAGAAGTGTCTCGCTAGGTAACATGGCTATACTCTTTGGTAAATAGACTTAGTTTTAAGTTTATTTAATGCAGTTAATTATTTCTGTTTCCTTCTTAGATGAAGAGATTTTTTTTAATGATGGTATCTTTTAACATAGTACCTATCGATGGAATTCTATATGGAATTCTCGTAATTATGGCAGAAAAATGAGGTACTTTAAATAAACCACTGAGCAACTTCAAGACTGTTCGATTTGCAGTAAAATAAATAATCTCAACTTGAAGATGCCCCAGTGCCCCTGGGTAAACTACAAAATGCTTTGGTAGGTGCAGCAATGCAGAAAGTGCTTTCTAAACGAGTTTAAATAAGGGAGGTTATCGCTTATACCTGTATCTTCGTCATTACTTAACTAAATGTTTCAGTCAGGCATTATTTCAGCACTAGAATATTTTTTGATGGTGCCCAAGAATCAACCCCAAACATAATTACCAAATCATAGCGATTCCTAATATTAGGTTCTAGGTTCGTTTTTATTCTATGTAATGTTCGTGACCATAACACAGAGTTATAAATAATAGACGGCACCGTTAACGCAAACGTTGTATTCAAATGAATGTAAAATTATAGCTGTTGGTATATATCTGATAGTAGCGTGAAACACGTACAAACGCGTAAAAATTTCGACTGGGGACCGGCTATTTTTGTACTAAGTAATTTTTATAGGTTCCGGTACAATAGGTGTGGGTTGAAAGTTCCTGTAAATAAACAGAAATAGGAAACTGAAGTGACCCAAAATACTATCAAATATTAATGTCATATATCTGTTCCTAATAGAAAATCTTTCGCGTTTTTGGAACTTATTTAACAGCTTACGCACACAGTCGATGGGACAAGAAGAAAAATTGAACAATCAAGTACAAAAACACTGGTTATTTCTTAAGAAATCTCTTTCAGCAGGACAAGAATCAGAAATTCTCGAAACTTTTTCAAAAAACTATGCTGACCAACAGGCCACTAAATTTATTTTTTTACTGAACATTTTAAGACTATCAGCCTTACTTATAAACGTGAATTAAATATAAGTAATACTTAAGGGCTGTTTAAGAAAATTCTTACTTATAAACGTGGCTTAAACATGTCTTGACTAACATTTAATCACTATTTAAAACTTTAAGTAGTGATTAGTTAAAATGTTGCTTAGAAGGTGACTAGAGATTTTATAAGTAAGGCTGTACAATTCCATTTTCAAACGTGAATCTCACATTGTAATCCTTTGATTTGCGATTAGACTTTAGCTCCATATAAATTCTTTAATCTCTATTCGCAAAAAAAATGGATAGATCGCCTATAGAAACCCGCTATCAATCAATATCAATATGTAACCCACCACAAGACGAGAACTTGTACACATGTCACTCTTAACTCTCGACTATCAATTGACCACAGTGGATCGAAACTTTGAAGGTTGGAGCAACTGGTTACAACCAGTCTTGAGGAGACTGTGACGACATTGAGACTGGCTTGCTCATCTATCATTCATGGTTGACCTGACCTGTAGGCCTGCTGACAATGAGGTTAGTAAGGCCTTATGCTGGCTTTTGAGAATCAAAATGTTGTGTGTTGTATGACGTGAAAATGTGTTGGATTTTTATGTACATATGTTTGTTTTGATATTTCCTAATAATGAAAATAAAACTCAGAGAAAAAAACACGTAAATGACAAAACAATTTCTAACTCGTTGGTCTGATAAATTTATGATTAAATGTTCATAAAACAAACGATTTCTAAGCTTCCGCCAGCGGGTCCCGTGATACTTAACTTCTCCGTGAAACTCAAAAGAAAAATGTATAGCCTTTCTCGATGATGCCTATGTGCCATGGGCTATCTAAATCGGCCAGCAGTTCCAGAGATTACCTCGTTCAAGAAAACTAGCGTTTTGACTATCATTAGGTATCTACCTTGGAAGGCATGAAAGTTATTTTACAGCAACTGTTATTTACCTTACTTTTTCCCATAACGACAGAAATCATTAATTCATTTTCATGAAACCCAACCTACATCATTACTTTCACATGACTCGTTTCAGCCTCCATTGCGCGCGAGATTCATAATAATCCTTCACCACGTCATATACATAACGCAATGAACTGTAAACGTATGAAAACTTCATGAAATATTCATCAAGTCAAACCTTGGTCTATATCTAAATATAAATGTGAGCTAATGTGGGTAGGAGTTTGGTTTCAACGTTTTTTTTTTTCTTTTGGCTTGATTGGACGTTTGAGTAATATATTATATGTGATCTTTTTTCAGGACCAAAGTTTTGTCTACTACAGCAAGATAATCCTGCTAATATTAAAAATGTAAAAGTTTCTTGGTTTGAACGATTGTTTCTGAAATTAAAATATTATGATCTAAAACTGAACAAAACTATAGGTGCCTAATTTTTATTCCGTAGCGAAATATAGTGTCCCTGATACATCGTAGACCCACACAAAAAACTTTGTTTTCAAATTCAAATTGTATGAATGTCAAATGAACTTGGTAATCCTGCCAATTAAGACCTTATGCCTCAAAAATTTCACGCAAAAAGTTCACGTATAAAAACCGAATATTTTATTGTAGGTTAACCCAAATCACTGTCAATTTAGAATTGAAATGGTATTTTTATGATTTTTATCAAATTAAAACTAAAATAGAAACGTCCCTTTCTTTTCAAACATATTTTGGATAACCACAAAGTTCCATAATATTTAATTTTGAAAACTCGCAACAGCAACTCAAAACTTTTTGTTTTGGTATTTAAAAAGGAGGTGATAAATCAACGAAATTAAATTTAAATATACCATCTGTTACAGCCTTTTTATCGTCCCACTGCTGGGCACAGACCTCCTCTCACACGGAGAAGGATTGAGCATTAATCACCACGCTTGCTCAATGCGGGTTGGTGATTTCAGACTATATCGTCCAGGTTTCCTCAAGATGTTTTCCTTCACCTTTTTATCAGTCCAAGGTGTCCAAGATATACTTTGAAAGTACATACAAACTTAGAAAAGTTGCATTGGTACTTGCCTGACCTGGAATCGAAGGAGAGGTTGGTTCTTTACCCACTAGGCCACCACGATAATATACCATGGTAGTATATAATAGATACGGTGTAACAAATTCTCCAACTATCGCTGTGCACATTTATATTAATATCCCTGTCACCGAGATAACTCTGAGAGAACCTTTTAAGTCCGATTTATATCAATAACGAAGCTTTTAACACTAATACGACGCGAGATAAATGTCACTTTAATTAACTATTGTGCGCTCTATACTTTGCTTGATAAACTACCAAACAGATTATAGTTCGGCCATTCAGAGAATGCGTTCCTGACACGTCGCGATTGAACTGACGACGTAATAACATTCATTGATTATTGATATAATAATGTTGTTTTAATGCTCCTCAATTGTTAAAACGGTAACAACCAGCAAAAATATTTTTATCGTAACTGCAACGCCATTGCAAAGTTACGTCGTCAGTTCAATCGCGACGTGTCAGGAACGCATTCTCTTAATGGCCGAACTATAATATAGACCGGTTTAATGAGTTCTTATATTGTACCTATACGACTGTCATTTATAGTTTCAGGCGTAATATTTTTTTAGGGAAAAAAAGTTACCAAATCAATCGTAAGTTATGTTAAATTTAGAACAGTAGATAGGTATTATGTTTCCAAATTAAGCAACTACAGTAATAAGACACAATACGATTTCTCATGAATATATCTCGAATGAACTCAGTTGACTGAATAACTCTTTGAATTCAATTGAACTGGAAAAAATGCAATAAATTATACGAACGTTCTAATTTCTTCTTTTTATATTGAATTGTACTTCATTAGAATTCAAACGAGATTGAAATGTCGAACATTCAGAATCGAAAAAAATATATAAATCACAATAAAAACTTTTTGAACAACAAATCTCAATATCTATCTAGATTGTTATCAATAATCCTTTGTATTTTTTTTGAATAATTAATTTAATGCAATAAAAAAAATAGGAAACATTCCTTTTATTTTATGAAAGTAGCAATTTGGAACAACTTTTCTGAAACTGCGTAGTCCAACGTTGTTCAACTTTCCAGGGAGCGAATAAGTGTGGAAATAATTGCTAACAAGTCGCCATTTTGTACTTAGAACTTCCCTTACTTAACCTTTGACTTAGGACTTAGTACTTGAAGATGCTTGAGAACAAGTCTTGACTTTCTTGATTTAAAGATTAACAGCGATTTCACACTGGTGAATTTTTGTCGCGCTTAACAAAATCTCGCGACAGATACTTAACAGCGTGAAAGCGCTGTAGTTGAAATACTGATCATCATATACCAAAATCATAACATAGGTCAATTGAAATGACCAACGCAACTTTTCTAAGTTTGTATGTACTTTCTAAGTATATATTAGACACCACTGACTGTGTTTCGGATGGCACGTTAAACTGTAGGTCCCGACTGTCATTGAACATCCTTGGCAGTCGTTACGGGTAGTCAGAAGCCAGTAAGTCTGACGTCAGTCTAACCAAGGGGTATCGGGTTGTCCGGGTAATTGGGTTGAGAAGGTCAGATAGGCAGTCGCTCCTTGTAAAGCACTGGTACTCAGCTGAATCCGGTTGGACTGGAAGCCAACCCCAACATAGTTGGGAAAAAGGCTCGGAGGATGATGAGGTCAATTGAAATGGCGTAACAGATATTTTAACAAAAGACAACATCTTAGACCTAGTAGACCATTACGGCAAACATGCCTTGTCAAGTACGCACATAGGTGCTTACACGTAATGTTATTTTTTTCTGTCTTCGTCAATTTTCTTTTAGAAAATCAACATAAAAAGCAAAAACAAAACACGAGCCTTTTACGCAACAAAATCCGATATGAATAGCGTATTTTCTCTAAATCGATTAAAACATCGATTGCATTATTGACGGTGTTGCTATAACTGGATTACTGATCCAATCCTTTGAAAAAATGAAAAAGATAAATGATTTTGAAAAAGATGTTGCCAACGTTCTGGCTTTATGAGTACCTACCTAATGAGCAATTTTCTTATAGGTACGTTACTTGTACATTTCGTTAATCTCCTACTTGAATGATATTTTTTATTCTTTTAAAATCTGATTCAATCTTATCCGAAATAAAGTACAGTAAAGTACCTACAGTAATCTTTATAGCTTTGATTGATGAAATACAGAATTTACAAAACAGCACGTCAATAAGCCTTTTCAGGCCTACAAAAAGACCCATTCATGAACTGGTAACAAAAATATTGAAAGTTTAAAATAAACAATACATAAATATTCATTTCATAAGCTACGGATATGCATTATAATTACAACAGAATATACAGATAGACAGCCAAATAGATTATAGCAAACAGACTCAATAAGTTTCTTCGAATCCACAATACTAACAAACAAATAAATATCATCAATCTATACTTATAATAAATCAGGGGCCCGATTCTCCTAATTTTACTTAAGCAACATACGATTCACGTTCGACTGCGATCCAATCCCGACTCGATTACGATTGAAACGTATGTAGCATTCCGCTATTTTTTCTTTGAAATAAACGTTTTTATCCTTTTCTGTCATTCAATAATGAATCATTTTGTCTGCAAATGATTAACTATTGCAATATGATTGTAGAGCAAACTACCGTATAGACCAAAATCACCAAAATAGCAGTTCAATCGCAAACCAATCGAATGTCGTTGGAATACGATTGGTCTTATATTAGTAGCAGAATGCCCGATATGGTTGAAACTGCTATTGCGATTCGATTTCTATTCGATTTTGACATTATTAACTTAGGAGAATCGGATCGGGCCCCTGTAGAGAGGTCAATTCTGTACATAGAATATATTTCCAAAAAAACTACCAGGGGGTGATTAGTGATCGATACTGATGCCAAAAATGCAATCAGTAAAATTTTTGTCTGTCTGTCTGTCTGTCTGTATGTTCGTTATAGAAACAAAAACTACTTGACGGATTTTAACGAAACTTGGTACAATTATACTTCATACTCCTGGGCAGGTCATAGGATACTTTTTATCACGCTGTGACGTGAAGTGTGCGAAGTGTTGGGAAAAAGGGTGAAGTTACTCCATTTTTTAAGCTTCCGTCGCGTGTGCAGCCTTAATGGTAAAAGCTACACGGAAACCATGTAGGACGGAAATATTCTCCTTAAAATTATGTAAAAGACATCCCATGACAGCATCATCATCATCCTCCGAGCCTTTTTCCCAAACTATGTTTTGGTCGGCTTCCAGTCTAACCGGATTCAGCTTTACAAGAAGCGACTGCCTATCTGACCTCCTCAACCCAGTTACCCGGGCAACCCGATACCCTTGGTTAGACTGGTGTCAGACTTACTGGCTTCTGACTACCCGTAACGACTGCCAACGATGTTCAATACGATGTTCAATGACATCCCATGTCATATGTCTACCTTTTATGGTTGACTCACAATAAACTCTCGATAGCTTAGTAGTTCGAAGGTTTCTGATTATATTTGTCTACTATAACGTTTCTAAATAATAACGGTTAACATTATTACCTATTCAATAAAAAAAGAATCATATAAATCGGTAAAGAAAAACCAAAGCTATACATGAAATACGGTAATAAACCATCGCGCGTGAATATCATGTATAAGGATCATTTTTGCGTAACGGTCGCCGAGCTCGACGCGGCTCGCGGCGCGTTAGTCTGCGCGAGCTTCATACAATATTTGGCTGTTGATACGATTAGTGCGAATAGACGTTCAGACTGTTCAACCTTAATGACCGACAATAATTGATATTAACAAACCTTGCAGCGCGTCCTTAAATAATATGTATTTTAAACTTTCTTTTGTTTTTATTTTATTAAATAGGTAATAATTAGTTATTTTGGTAGTGTTTGAATATTCGTTCAATTACAATAATATAATAGTTTACATTTTATTTCTTTTTAGGTGAAGTAGTAGTATAGTAGGTACCTACGCATATTGTATTGGTGTTTAGTATTTTTTTCTCTCATTACACAAAGTCCGAATCTAACGCGGACGAAGTCGCTGTGGCAGAAGCTAGTACAAAAATAAAATTCCAATCAAGTGCTCGAGTTTCCTTATTTCTACAAGAAGGAATATTATTCTTGGCAGCCGTTAGAAACGTAATGGGTGTTAGGTGTTTTTCCCCATTATTTATTCTGTCTCATCGAGGTTGTTACAACAAGGGAAATGGACTAAATGAAGCTGGTTTGTGGTGGTTTGTTAGGCTAACTGGGTGCAATAGAAAAAATATGCTGTGTGGACCAAAACAAGCTGTTTTCGTCCAGCTGCTGGAAGTTTGACAGTTTGACTCGAGTTTCAATGCAACTTCTTCGCGTATCCATGTAAAAAGTGGTCTATATATTCATAGCCTTCGATGTTATACTACTTAAAATTGCAAGATTTTTCCAAAATTAGTGCAGAAGTGGTCCAACACAAAAAGCATTCCTCGATAAATTGGGCTCTCTAACATAAATATTATGCGCTTTCAAACAAACTCTTCAGCTTTATATTATTAGTGTAGTTGTAAACCTATGACATACATAAATGCAAGTTCATACTGTGAACCTTCTTAACCATCCCTACAAGCGGAAAATAATACAATTACCAATCTCGTTATTGCTGAGTAAACGTTTGACGAGTTCAAATCCTTTGTAATAGCGTTGTTCATCAAAATCTGGCGCGAGTCGCGAATTAATTGAATTATAAGTAAATCTCCATTAAAGCCGGGATGGGCTGTTTAGCATTGCAAATGATAGCTTAGTCATTGGACAAACAGGTTGGGGAGAATGACTTCGTGAAATAACAGGTCTATAGTATTACTAGCTGTACCCTGCGGTTTCACCCGTGGCCCGAATTACTGCATACGGATAAAAAGTACCTTATATCCTTTCTCAGGCTCTAGAATATCTCGGTATCAGAATTCTTTTAAGTATTTTCAGCGTGAAAACCGCACATGTGATGTAAGTAAAAGAACATTGTATGTCATGGATTTCTTCAAAGTAACGCCTGATTCAATAATTTATCTAAAGGGAGATTGTCTAGGATAGCTTTCTTTCCTATTTTCACCTAGTTGTAATATACATTGTTATTTATGAAAGTATTACTCGACTAGACACTAATGGGAGCAATTATGAGAGGAGCGGAGCGCGCGCTAGCACTTCAATATATAGAGACGCGGCTTGAGATGTTTTCGTAACAGAGTGCCTCTGTTTTTGGCGCGCTTCTATTTATTTTTAAAAATTTGTCATCATTGTAAACTCTTTGCCCAAAATAAGTTAGGATTTTTCCTGGTACTCTTGGGTGAATTAAGCGAAGGCTTGTTTCCACTGACAATACCTAAAGTTTTGAAAAAATATGAAATTATAACACCCCGTCGTTTTTGCGTAGGGGGTTTAAAAGTACTGAGTAAACTGTTCTCTATATATTTTATAATCGAACTAGCTTCCACCAGCGGTTTCTCCCGTGTCAAGATCATACAGCCGTAATCGATATTGACTATCTAACAATGAAAAAAAAACATTAGTTCAGGGCGTTCAAGCAAATATTAATAAAGATTATGTTTATTCATAGACATAAAGCTGTAAAGTTATAATTGTTTGTGTACCTACCGGTCGCTTAGCGGACGGTAATTCGATTTCGAAGGTGTATTGAAAATTGGTGTTTGGAACCATTTTGGTGCTAATACCTTTGCTATAGACAATCTATGATGTTTGTAAAATCAATTACGCACTATTCATTTGTGTCTAAAGATAGTAAAAGCCTACACAAAGCGCCTTTTATATGAGGATTCGTTTTACCGCAAACTGCCGCTTCACAAGATTTTCTCAATGATTTCAAAAATGCTGCAACATGTGGGATTTGTGGATAAAGATTATCATTGGCCCATAGTATATAAGGGAACCAGGAAACGCAGGAAAACATAACACAAAACAATGGTACATATACATTTCCACCCTTTCGCAAAACTCCTAACTCAAAAATCTCATTACCTTAACTTGTCTTTCTCATAACTTTTAATTAAACTTGACTAATTGTACTTTATACCGGGCCTACTTACTCAAAGTAATACTTAAGAGATTACGACTACGAGGTCACATCTAAGTGGGTAAATGTATGTAGATCTAGCACTCAGGGGCTAAACAACAGATTCTACTTAATGGACAATGACGCGTTTTTTATTTGTCTAAAATAACAATGGGAAAATGGCTTTGGGTTTAATAGCTTGGTAACCTAGGCTTTTTAGAAAGCTTACAATATTTTTCATGCTATCAAACAGTTTAGGATTGTGTGAAAATGGCTGGCAAAACATATTTATTTATTTCTCATTCACCCCGGTTGCTGACTTCCTCCTCTAAAACACACCATAATGCCTGAACCAAACCATGATCAGCCGTCAAATCACCGAGTTGGCCAATTGGCAGCAATCAAATTAGAAAAAATAAATGAGAATCGTTCCTATTTCAAACTATGAATAGGTAAGACGTTTGCGGGTGCAATCTCAACTGCATGGTGCACGTGTGCAATAAATGTAAACGTGACTATATCGGTGCCACCTGTCGCATTCTGAGGAGTGTGTCACGGGAACCTAACGTGACCGACAATATACGTACATTACGTTTCTGTGTGACAGAGAAAATATAACTTTTTTCAGTATTCAACAATGTCCAATATTCATTTGTAGAGAGATGGCTTCGTTAAACGTATTATACCACTGACATATGATCAGATATTTACCATCTACGAATATGAAGCCTCCCAGCGCCCCCAATAAATATTAATGACATTTAAATCAAGATATCTGCAACTACAATATATTCCATTAATTTGACTATTTTTTAATGCTTAAGAAAGTATTGGATTAAATATTGATAAATATTTTGAAAGATATCCATATCTATTAAGTCCAGGTGTAAAAGCATGATGCTGTAAACTAACTTACACGTGGCTATCAGCATAATCTATACAATATATTACATAGAATCAGTGCTCGACACAAATCGTGTTAGTCCAGTCAATTTACTTCAAATGGTCGCCCAACTAACCCAAATTGAATTACTACACGGTATCTTAACAGGTTCTCGCTAAATGTGCATCGTACCGTAATATCATCGGGTATGTATATACAAATATATACGTAGATACATTCAATGTACATATATGTATATTGATAATGGCGTCCAAACCGATTTTAGGCCACGATGAGTGTTTTCCCTTAGGTCATCAGCCAGCTGCACAAGAAATGTATAGTGCACTAGCATTTGCGTAGACATAAGGGCATTGTCTATATTTCGTCAGTATCATAGTGCAATGGAACAGCTATCTAACTCGACCGACTCGAGATCACACAGAGGACCAACATTAACATAGGTATAATACAAAAAAAATCCTACCACTAAAAAAATCCGCATCGAAATCGGTTCATCCATGTAAGAACTACGGTGTCCCAGACAGACAGACGCATAAAGCGGACAAACTTATAACACCCCTCTTTTCGCGTCGGTCAAAAGTTCACCGGGTCACCCATTTAAAAATGAAAAAATACTCTCCATCAAAAACATATCACGCAATATTGTCGAACCTTATCGTTCAGTAATGGAGCCTCATGTACCTAGTTGTAATGACAGAATCGATTAAGGGTTAAAAGCACCTATCACCGCTCTCATATTTTTCACCAAAAAAAAAAACGATTATTATCTCATTCATCATGTTTCTGTAACCTTGAAATAATTGTAGGAAAGCCTGATTTTATTCATGAAAAAATGTTGTATCAAAGAATATGTAGGTAACAATTTAAAACGCATTAGTGTTTGGAGACCGGTAAAAGCGTTTCTGGATACATTAGGACTGGTATTTCTCAAATAATAGTAGTGAGTTAAGTATTATGAAATGTAAAGGCAATTTTGATTATATAATCATCAATAGAAATATAGGTAATGCTATATCCCATTTCTCTACATATTGTCTTTTTATAAATTCAAAGAAATTGAACCAGTTCAATAGTAAAGTTTTAAAATATTTTAGTAAAATAAATCCGCTACGAAACCGCGCGTAGCTCGTAGCGCATCTCGTAGCACCAAAAGCGTAGCTAATTTACTACGCGCCGTAGACCATGAAATCGCCGCACACAAGCTAAAAGTGACTACAAAACTTACATAAAAGTATTTGTATACTACAATGATATTGTAGTAAAGAAAGTTTTCGAAAAACTTCGTTTAAATAAACAGATTTCGTTTAAAGATATAGAAAAATCGTCTCGAAATTCATATGGTTCCTAATAAAATTACGTATGTGTACGAAAACTATACTAATTAGCAGCTTTTATCAGATTTATTCCAGATCGAAGTCTGTAAACCCGTTTCGAATTACCAAGAAACTATTTTATACTATCTATTTTTTATAGCTATAAACTAAACTTACCGTATCTTCGCGTAAATAATCAGCAAAGTTCACCAAAGAGTATAAACAGTCTTTACACGTTGCCAGAAGCAACGAATTTAAAAAATAAAAGAAAACCAAATAAATTTTAAAAATAAGTCCGCGTTCGATATACGAAATTTGAATTTGAAGTTCGCGGCTATCCCCGTTGGTAGCGCTCGTCCGTGCGGTCGGAGGCAAGGGTGGCATCTGATACTGCCGATATACAGCCTACATTTTCGTGCCGTCCGAAAGAGGCTGCTTTTGCACTGTGAAAATGTCTTTTATATGGGACGATGGCGACACGATTACGATAACGATGAAAGTGAATAGATGAGTTATAAATTGATCAATTTTGCTGAATTAATTTTTAAATGGTCTGAAAGTTCAGTCACATATTTACACAGATTACAGTTAAAAATATTCTGATGTTTGGTTTGAGCAACCTTTAACTTTTGGGACACACAGTCATCGCTCCTTTGTTTTGATGCCACAACTGTATCATTAACAAAACAATAACTATGCAGGCAGCTGTCCTGTTCTTATCTCAATTTGGTTCAATAGGTTTTACTTTCCTTAAGTTTTAGCCAAACTGTAGAGCCTATGAACCTCGAGGTGACAGTGATCACGAATATATTACATTCAAAATGTTGAGCAGTTTTTTAGCATTACTTATCCAAAGCAGAAAGAAGCTCACTAGCCACTTTTTTTCTGCAATTCAGATTGTAATTCAAACTTTCAGCTCCTAAAGAAAAAGCTTTTCTAATCGTAAGCTCGTCGTAAGCTACAAAGCACCCCACTCTCTATCAATGGTTGTATAACTTGACGCATGCGCACTGCACGCGGATGTGACGCACGCCGCGCCGCCTTTTATCAATGGACGCGCCATCTTGTTGACGTCATACCGGCAGACGCCATGATTGTTTTCGTTCTGAACAATTTATGAGAACACCGGCAATGTGCGGTTATTTCCATTGCGTATTTTAATTAACATTTTTGATGATTTTTGAGGTTGGAAGAAGGGTTTTTATAGACACTATTAAGTTGGGACAGTTTTTTTAAGCAACAAAAGTATTGAAATAAAATAAATATACTCTGTATTTAAATAAATTTTTCTAACTTTACTTTTATGCTGCTAGTTCTAACTGTTAGGTAACACATTTAAAGGTGAACTATTTATTGAAAACTATGGCAACCTACCAACCTATCTTTTATGGATAACCTCATTGCATCACAAAGGCAGGTTTTGTAACAACAAGCCTCTTTGTGCTAGAAAACTTTCGTACCGTTATTTATTTACGTTAATACAAAGCTTTTTGAGTTGTTACGTGTATTGAGAAGGCTAAGGCTAGCACATTTTATTTTGCTTTGTGTAGGCAATCGATCAGGGGCCCGATTCTCCTAAGTTAATAATGTCAAAATCGAATAGAAATCGGATCGCAATATGATCGCAATAGCAGTTTTAACCATATCGGGCATTCTGCTACTAATAAAAGACCAATCGTATTCGATTGACATTTGATTGGTGTGCGATTGGTCTGCTATTTTGGTAATTTTAGTCTATACGGTAGTTTGCTGTACAATCATTTTGCAATCGTAAATCATTTGCAGACAAAATGATTCATTATTGAATGACAGAAAAGGATAAAAACGTTTATTTCAAAGAAAAAATAGCGGAATGCCACATACGTTTCAATCGTAATCGAGTCGGGATTGGATCGCAGTCGAACGTGAATCGTATGTTGCTTAAGTAAAATTAGGAGAATCGGGCCCCAGATCTCTTTACCCAATTCCATTTATCAACACAGAATTTTTCAAGGGTAGTTTCTTAAAAGGAATTTTGTAAGATACTTTTTGCCACACCGACATTGTTTTATTCACGATTTGCATAAAAGTAAAGTTAACGTGGTTATATTTAAAAGTATTATAGGAAATGGTAGGTTCATAATTTAGGTAGATTTGGTCCATATTTGAAAGTGTATAGTGTTAAATTGAACTCTCTTAGAATCAACCTTCTACTTATAATATAACGAATTTTGCCCTGTAGGTACCTACCTAGACTGGTAGCACCACCTACATACTATCATAATACGTACACTAAATGCCAAACTACTTAGGCCGAACAAACAGGATCAATTAGCCTAATCAAATATACAATAAGAAATATTATCTCCGAAAATAATGAGAAGACTTGTTCTGTTGACACAGGGGGTCAATTGAATCATTGTGATAGGACAACACAAAGAAATGTCGTGAAATGTAATTAGCACGAGTGTTAGTAAGCTTCCTGATCTACTAAGAGTTAATTGCTGTGACACGTGAGCACATGAGTAGAAATGTAATAGGTCGACTAGTAAAGCAAGGCTTATTTCGGACAGCACGTTAAATTGGCATATCGCGGTTGTCATTTGAACAAGCCTGACGACAAGTATTACAAAGGGGAATAGGGAATTAGGGGTTAGATAGGTAGTCGCTCTATGTAAAATAAACCACCGGTACTCAGCTGCTTCCACTTTGGATGCCGACTCAAACATCTTTAAAAAGGATAGGAAAAAGCTGGCGTTTTTTGAGATTGAATTGAAAATCATTCCATTGGATAGCTTTTTTATAATCTTTACAACTATCTCATTCATGTACCTACTTATTATTATCCGCCATCCTACGGATTTCCTCTCCCATATTAACAGACGTATCTCCCATACAAATAAGTAAGTTAATAAAGCTGGAAAGTTCATTGGAACGTGACCTCGACATTGGCAAGTAATAAGTTGCATTTATACCACTTCTCCGTGAAAAACATGCAATATTATAATTTAACCACTCGTGGCGGAATTAATTAAAGGTTTATTTTTTCAATTTGACCTTGTGGCTTTAATTGGAGGGTAGCACGTGTATCGGAAACGGATTTACAGTTAATACAAACTATTTATAGAAGTTTGTTAATAAAAACACTAGCTGTTTTCTCGCGGTTTCACCGCGACCCGTTCTGGGATACAATGTTACTCGGGAAGAGGGAAGCTTTCCAAAATTGTAAGATTTTTTCAAATCAGGTTATTAGTTTCAGAGCCAGTCTTTATCATATTACAAAGCCATAAGGCTTGTTGTTTGCTGTATTAAATATTATTATCATGTAAGTCAGTTCGCGTTCACATTGTTGACTCGATAATTTATTGGTAGAAGAGTTATCGTCTGAAGCTGTTTCCGTTATTCCGTATTCGTTCTTATTGTCATCACAATTTGTGGTTGCAGCGAAAAGTTTTGAGATCGACATTATTGTACCATCTATTTTCTTATCTAGGTATCTATATCTTCTTTTTGTGACAGGAAAAGTACGATTAATAAACACACACAATAAGCTCTGTGGCTGAATACCGATAGAGATCTGTATCAAATTTCATTGAAATCGGTTCAGCATTTCATATGAAAGCGTAACAGTGAATTTAGAGTAGGTAACTCGAACTCGAACTCTCGAACTTTCATATAAATACTGAACCGACTACCCATGTTCAGTACCTATACTGTTACAGCCTTTTTATCGTCCCACTGCTGAGCACAAGCCTTCTCTCACACGGAGAAGGATTAAGCATTAATCACCACGCTTGCTCAATGCGGGTTGGTGATTAATGCTCCAGGTTTCCTCAAGATGTTTTCCTTCACCTTTTTATCAGCCATTGGTGTCCAAGATATACTTAGAAAGTACATACCAACTTAGAAAAGTACCTATACCCAAGTATAATTTTAGGAATCGAAGTTACGATCTTTCGCTCAGAAAGCTACGTTTTAACTGCTGAGCTATTGCAGTAATCTTAATAAGTTTAAAGATATGATATCCCCTCGCTTCAACTATCTATTAATTTGATTTGCAACTCGATTAAACCCTTCTCCAATCATTTGCAATTTTCTAAAATCTAATTCCACATTATTTACACTCTTCACTTCATCCTAGATTTATTGCAATAGAGGGAGACAACAATAGAATTGTTATTTCGTTTCAACCTTTTATTTACCACCCTTAACTCGAGGGTCAAAATCCCTTCCCGCGCGTGCGTGAATCAATAATGTACCCCTTATTACGACATTAAGTGTAAACGTCAAAATGCGTGTCAAATAAATGTTGTATACATACACTGCTGCTTTTGTAGAACAGTCTCCATTACGTGGTCGGTGTAAACCAGCAATGGATTAATTGTGTTTGTTTGTGTAGGAAAGTTTATACTCGTTTGTAAACGTTATGGTAAAGGTTCGCGCCTGCGCCCTGCATCCGATGGACCAAATTTTTAGCAAGTGTAATACGAGAGCCGAGTAAAGTGCATCTGTTTTCTGTGAAAAGTCTATAAATAATATTAAAAAGTGAGTCTGTTTGTTACTATTGTGTTTCGTATGTAGTGTAGATCGAGTTGCACTGCTATTTCATGGGATAGGCCATTTATTTTGGCTATTTTTATAAGGACGTTTTCTTTGTGTGAATTTTCAATTTTCTTGTTCCGGATTTTCTTTGCCGCAAGATGCTTATCGGAGATGTTACTGTTTCGTCTTTGTTTATTAAATTAAAGTGTAATTTGACGATGAAGACGATTAATTTTCATGAATAAACATAACGCATCAGTAAACATAAATAAATTAATATAATTAATTAATTGAACAAATATTTATAAGTAAACCTGTTTATAAGAAAATTTGGTGAAGTGTTCATGGTTCTCAATGTAGTGTTGATTAGCTTAAGGTAAAAGTGTAGGTACCTATTTTTTTTTTAATGGAAATGGTGAACACAGGTGAATTAGGAGCGCGCGAAATTATGAATTTAAAAAGCCATTGTAGTTTAGCTAAGCAAAAAGTGAATAAAACAAAAACATTTAGTAATAGAAATACAAGTCCTGCAGTTCTCTTTTATCCGTGGATACGCCTTTAGCACAATTTACAGAATAGGTAATACATAACTATATATTTTTTTCTACAGGATGTCTTGCGGGGCAGAATGCCTGTCCCTGGGCCCTCCTCCGGACTCCATCTTACACATGCCTCCGCCCCCCCTGCCCGCCTTCCTGGCCAGTGCAGCAAACCTGACGCCTCCCTGCCGAGCCTCCAAGTGCCCCACTAGCAGGAACAACGAGGAGAACTCGCTGTTCCCAGGAGTGGAATACCATGAGCTACCCAGACATGGTGAGATACGTATGTTGCTTTCATTTTCTTTGGACTATAGTAGCTATTCTCCGAGGTTTTATATGACCCAGAGAGTATTTGTTTAAAGCATGAGGTATTTTTGAACGACTTCCCAAAAAGGAGGTTGTCAATCTTTTTAAGAGATTATCAATCTAGGTATGTATCTGCCACATGGCCACGAATCTATCTTCGCCATTGGTGGTTCAGTTACGTCTCTTGAGCTAATCGTCCACTTGTTGGTATCGTACGCAACGGACGTATCGCACGCAACGGATCGTAGTATTATTTATATAGAAACTCAAACAAGTGCGTCCACCTGTCCGCATCGTACGCATCGCACATCTTGTTCGAGTTTCTATATAAATAATACTACGATCCGTTGCGTGCGTTGCGTCCGTTGCGTACGATACCGACAAGTGGACGCTTAGCTTAAATATCCTCCTTATTGCTGTTCAACAACTTGGACATATTAAATGCATGTTACCATATTTCATCTGTAAACTTGTAATGTTTTCAGAGCCAGCCACTAATGATGACACATGGTTCCTGGTGCTGATCACCTGCTGCATAGCTGTTCTCTGCATAGCGGCACTACTGGCGCTGTTTCTCCTCAAATGTAGAGAGTAAGTACATCTCTGCTTTCTCTTTTTCTTTATCTTTGTTACAAAATGTATCTATATTAAAAAATACGTCTTCTGATAGTTTCACGCTTTTGAAAATCTTGTTCATAACACATTATGAAATCTCTATAGTTTATCTCTTTATTTCTTTCATCTTGATTCTTACTTTTTACTTTCTTTCCCTTCCAGTTGGAAAAAATCTCATGGGTTTTTTCTCGACAGGGCGCGAGGAGGTTGTAAAAGTGGTACTGGTAAAGCTTCGGGCTCCAATGCTCTATACGGAGGTGCTGCGATAGACTCCCGAGTGCTCTGGGCGGCACTCACTCCTCGCGGCACGCGGCATTTCGTCGCCGACACGTACCCACATGACGAGACTGAAGACCACCACTACGAGTGTGTGGAACCCCCACTGTACAAGCTCGGCCCTCCCGAAGACCTCGCCATCCCACGACACTTCAACGTAGAATACGAAGATCCAGCACCTTTGATCGAAAGCTACAGCGACAGGACAGAAGAATACTTCCGCAATGGCATGGACACTCTCCGCCGTGGGAGGCCCCTCGTGTCCTCCCCCACGAGGATCGAACGCCCCAACCTGCCCCCTCTGAACCTCCAGCCGCGCACTCTCAGGAGGGCCCCCCACTCCCGCCGAGTCAGTGATGCAAATAATCCGGAGAAATCGGCCATCTGAACCGAGAGTGGCGCGGTTTTCTCCGTCGCCGATTCTACCGATATCGATTACGATTGGCAGTCGATCGAGAACTCGAATGTTGATCGTCTCGTTTGAGGACCACATTTCTCTGATCCGTTTAGTTCAGACGTTTGGCACCTGGACTAAAGTTTTAAAATCAGCTCTGGACATTATACTTAGAACGCTTTTCCGCATAACTAGTTCATAATTGGTACATAAGTTTACAAAAATAGCACACTATAATATAACGGTGGTTTGAATACTTCTTCCGATAATAATTTAAACAAAACAACGAAAAGTTTTTGTAATTATCTGGAGAAGTATAAAATCTAAGTAATTAATGTAGTAGGTGTAAAGGTGTAGAACCAAGCTTACGAAGTGCATCGGTGTCCATAAACTTAACACGAATAGCCTGTGTACGCGAACGTAATTGTAACTCGGTAGACAAAAGTTTATTTACTGTAAATAACATAGATTTTTAACGAATTTATTTATTTTAATGTGCAATTGTATTATATGCTATTCTGTCTCTAAAACTAGTCTAAAATTACTGTAATACTTTCTAGTCATTCATCACACAGTCAATGTGACTTTATACTGCATGTCTATTTTAATCAATCAACAGCTAGCATCTGTAATATTCGTTAGAATATTTGATTTTATACAATATGTATCACGAATTTTTGTACTTGTCAATAAAATATTATTATTTATCTTGCTTCTTACCCATTTGTCTCAGCCCCTTTATCGATATAGGTCAACAGCACGGACATGTAATTGATTCCCTACTTCCGTGACAGGCATAATCGACTGGCAACAGGTAGTTTATCATGAGTGGTAAAAGCAGTGGCGGATTAACGCATAAGCACAACAAGCACGTGCTTGGGGCCCCTGTTCTCCAGGGGCCTCCATCCTCTGCTGGCGTTTCATTTTATACCTACCTACATTTTATCGAGATTCATCCACAATATGTCCGAAATCACAAGGCGCGAGCAGTTCGGGAGTGACCCTTCATACACCCCGCCTCTAAACTTGATTGGTCGCAGTGCTGTTGATTGTTGTATGATCGCAGTGAATTTTCGTTGGGCAGTTTTAAAAGAATTAATAGGCAACGATAGCGCGTTGAAGTCGCTATCGGACACTCGTTGGCAGTAGCGGCTTTAGGGTAGGGCGCGGTTGGGCGACGGCCCAGGGCGCCGGACATAAGGGGCGCCGCAGGCGCCCCCAACCAATCCTTGATCAGAATTTTACTCCTGTTTTTGTTTTAAATTTCATCAAAGATCGCAGCTTACAAGAACTGTATCCAAATGTATGGATAGCATCAGGGCCGCCTTAACCTATGGTGCAGGGTGTGCGAATAACCCGGGTGCCCGTGGGCTCAGGGGCGCCGCGGTACGCTCCTCGACCAAGAAATTTCAATTAAATTAATGTCGTCATACAATGCCGGGCGCGTTAGATACACTACTTTTATGTCCCAAAACTGAAAAATTTTCGCGCTCGCTTCGCTCGCGGTTTCTTTACTTTACCCTTACATTTTTTTTCACATATAGCTACTTTTAATTTAATGTCCCACTACACAAAAAAATTCGCGTTTCCTTCGCTCGCGGCTTCTTCACTTCACAGTCGCCTTTCATTATATATGTTAAGGACTTTTAGCGATCCAAATCTCAAAAAAGCTTTTTCGGGCTTGTTTCACTTTATAGTTGTTTTTATTTTTCAATTTTTTTTTGTCTACCCTAGCAAAAAGGTAGCGTCGTTTTTAAGTCCTTTTATTAATAAGAAAGTAACTTCTAGTTTCTATTTATGGTACTACTTTAAGTCCCAAAATTTTAATTATAGGCGCCAACACCAACAAAGAGCTATCTACGTTTGGGCTACATTTTAAGTCATTTTTGTTTTGAGTTCTAAAATATGTATAACAAAAAAATTCGCGCTCGCTTCGCTCGCGCAATCAGAACCTGTGTTCCCGTGTTTTTGCATTCACCAACCAGCAATAACTTATGTACGATTGGGCTACATTTTACGTAATTTTTGCTTTGACTTGTTGACTATAAAAAAAATCGCGCTCGCTTCGCTCGCGCAATCGGTCACTACGTATGTCTCTGTTTTTCGAATGGGTTTGAATTGCAGTTGGGGGCGCCGTAGAAATCTCGCCCAGGGCGCTAGTAGAGTTAAAGCCGGCACTGCTCGTTGGGAAGCTCACGCTGTAACTACGAGTGCAATATAACAATCATATCCGAAAATTTTGGGTGCTTTAGATGGTGTGTGGTTCTTAACCGGTGGTCCGCGGACCACTGGTGGTCCCCGGATTCAGTCCAAGTGGTCCGCGAAGCTTTGCTTCGCGACTTTGTTATCGATCTTACGTATATATCGATCTTACTTGTCCAACAGAAAAAATGAAGGTTTGAAATGTAGCCCTTTTACGTAATTTTGGTTCTGAGTCTTAAAAAATAATAAAGATTTCTCGCTCGCTTCGCTCGCGTATTCAGAAACTGTATCTCCTCGTTTTTTCATTTGTCAACAAACAAAAAGTTAAGTACGTTTGGGCTACATTTGACGTAATTTTGGTTCTGAGTTTTAAAAAATAATCAAAATTTCCCGCTCGCTTCGCTCGCGTATTCAGAAACTGTATGTCCTCGCTTTTACATTTGTCAACAAATAAAAAGTTAAGTACGTTTGGGCTACATTTTACGTAATTTTGGTTCTGAGTTTTAAAAATAATTAAAATTTCGCGCTCGCTTCGCTATTTGTAACTACATAGGCGTCGCGCGATTTCTTGTCGGTCAATTTCTTCTACTTTCCATTCCATTTAAGCAATAAAGGGTCTACACAGGCTCAGTGCTTAGGGCCTCGGATACTCTTAATCCGCCACTGGGTAAAAGTACTCAGAACATTTTCGACGGTTGTATTAGATAACATTATGAAGAGGCCACCAAATCGATTTCCCGATATCACTGAAATATTTCCGAACGAAACCGATTGCACAAACATTATTTTGACTGACGTTGACACTGTCAATTTGATTTTGACACGACGCGCTTTCCCCGTGCACGCATTGTTTGTGTTGGCCAAAATTTTATTAAATATGAGAAATTCCTTATAATTTAAGTTATTATAATATTAATTTTAGTGTAATTTTTATTAAGGTTAACCTAGAAAGTATAATACATAAGTAAAATGTCGGAAGATGTGATAAAACACTCGGTACACACTTTGGTGTTCAGATCTCTCAAAAGATCTCATGATATGTTTCTATCTAACCAAGGATTGTTGCCGCCAATTGATGAGAAAGCGTAAGTATTCTTTAACACCAAAAACTGCATATCAACACAGTTTCAACTTTGTATAAATAGTAACCTCACCATTTTCTGCATTGACCCCCATTAATTTGATATTTTATTGCTTTTACAATTATCTACCTAAATAAAGACCTTGTATTGAACTTAATATTATAAAAACACTTATTGACATAAAACTCATTCCTTTCTATTCTAGAGAAAAAATTCTAAAAGGAGTGAAAGCTCGTGACAGCTATGGTCAAGTGATGGACACAGTACAACATGCTCAGGCTGTCAAACAACATGATGCCAGGACACAGATGGACATACCTAATGATAATGGTAATATACATAGTTTTATCAGAATATTATGAGGCATAACTTTTCAATATGATTGCATTATTAATGGGGGAACAATTTCTTGGTCAGTGGGTTGTCTTAGGGGCAGATTTGCCTCTTTTTAAACACATTTGAAGGAGACAAGAGTTATGAAGGACAAGGTTTATATAGTTAAATTGAATAATGGCTGTTGGACAGTAATTATTAATCCACTTATGCTATAAATGTTACATTAAGGTACCTTCTTAAATGTATAGTATAAAATACTAACCTTTTTAAAGCTGATCTCCTTATGTCCAAGGCCTTACCTCTGAAGAGAAAGAAGGATCTACAGATACCCTACATGGTTTGTGTATACTTCACAATAAGTGTAAACAATCATGTTTATTTTATTGGCTGAAGCATGCTTAGCGATCTCTTTCTCTCTTAATCGTTTTTATTTCATGATTTTGACCTTCTTGCTTATAAATGTTAGACTATATTTATCTGTCTGAAACCATGCTCTATGTAAATTTGAAATGGCAATTTGAAAAATGAGTTCCCAGATTTTTTTGATTTACCTAGTTCCTATTTCTTTCTGACTACAAACCAACCTCTACAAAATTAGAATACAGCAAATTTGAAAGATACATATCTCTATTTTTATTTGCTTTGTTATTCTTTCTGATTTCTTGAGTAGTAACTCATTTTTTTTTCATCTTTTATCATGTAAATATAGCCCAATTTTTTTTTATTTTTATTGTTACCATATACAGTCGTGGACAACTAATTAAAGTCACTGTTGGAATCGTAACTTACCGGGGCATTACATCTGTATTTCTTTTTTCAGATTGCCATTGGAACTTTCTTTTCTATTTTAAAATATTTAAAAGGGCATTGTGAAATGTCAAAACAAATGACTATATTCAATAATCCCCCTCACATAGTTAATTTTCGCTTTATCCGAATCTCGGGCGGTTTGATCCATAACGAGAGCTGGCCATCTAATTAAAGACACTCCATTTGCTCAAAGGAAGAAATACAAATTATTAATATTATTGGAGTTACCTTTCTACAACAATATTCCCTACACTATAATTAAATATTCCAATAAGTATTAATATTGGGCGTATTTATTTTTACCTCAACAACAGTACGACATCCCTGAACGAGCAAGCGGTCAGTTTTGTAGAAGTCGCTAAGGGAATTTTCTCCCATGTTTAATTAAAATCCGTGTTAAAATTGATCGATGTTCCATGTACGACTTATTGCCATGATATTATTCGCCGATTACCAGTTTGTGTTTTATTGGATTTGCAATGGGAAAAACCAAAACCGTCATGAGTTGCCCGATCAAAGAGTCATTTTTGCTACTCTTGCAGTGTTTTTCAGAACTTTTCTAATTTGGAAAGTCCTAATGACCGGTAAATTATGCTTAGGTTATAACAATATGCTTGTTTCTGAAATATTTATAGTACTTGAATCCGCCTATTTTTAATAATACCTTTCTGAAGGGTCTTATACTAAACAGTGGCAAGCAGCCCCACACTATAACACTATCGCCTCCCACGTTTGAGAACTTTCTTGTTGTACTTCGGTTCCATCACACGTTCACGAGGTGATTAAAATCAGTTTATATTTTTAGAATTCATCAAATCCCTTTGTTTCCCAACTTTCACCTTTGATAGAAAACGCCAACTACAGTATGGACACCCGGTGCTTTTCCAAAAGTAACATCTTCCAATACCCATGCCCTACAGGTTTTCCTGACCCGGGTTGTTATTTTAAAGTTCTGCAGACTCAATTTTCGTCCTTTTAGCAACAGATAAAATATAGTGCCATTAACAAGGCATCTGTAATAATAAATTTATTACCATGTCCTTATTATAGTTCAAGTGGTATGAATGAATTCGCATGACAAAACTTTATTTAAAAAAGCGTAAAACATTTTACGTACCAGAATTTTTGTTTTAGTCGTATTGATTGGACTAAAATGAAAAAAAAAAAATAATGAAGGAAATTTAAATTATTACTTAATTTGAGTTCTGAGAGAGAATATTTAACTCATTAAAAAAAAAAAATACTGTCTTTAATTAGCTGACCAGCCAAGTATACTCTACAAAAGTTAGTGTTTAGTTCCCATACAGCGTTATATCTAAAGTATAAAAGAAAGTAAATATTTTTTGTCCTTCATTTAAAGAAGACAATGTAATGTTTGTTTAAATAATAATTACATGACATTTTATACCGTGCTTAACCTCATGTCAGTACCATAACTATTTATTTCACTTCGAGTCGGGGGGTGTCTTTAATTACGTGACCACGACTGTATGTATAAAACATACCCTTACCTTATCAAGTTCCAACAGCAAACATTTCCAAATTATATATACATTTCCCAGGAGAACTAGCAGAATCAGCAGCCCTAGGTTCAGAATCAGCTCTTATGCCGTTCACCGGGCCAACACCGACCCCAGCCCCACCAGCCGGTGCCCTGGCCGTGCCGAGGAAACCTCCAGCGATGCCCAAACCCAAGTGGCATGCACCTTGGAAGCTGTTCCGAGTTATATCGGGACATTTGGGCTGGGTGAGGTGTGTGGCTGTTGAACCCGGCAATGAGTGGTTTGCTACAGGTGAGACTTTTGATAATAACATTTTAAAGAATTTATTTAATGGTTGTAAGATATTGATCACAAAAAGTTTTAAGATCTAGAATCAGACTTCTGCAATTTGTTTGATTTCATGATTTTATCTGCCCTCAAACATTTTACTATTTTTGTTACAAAAGTTGGTGAATATCTAAGTAAATATTTCTGCAAACCAATATGTATAATAATAAATAAATAGTAATAATAGTAAAAAGTAAATAGTGTATAATGTTAACTTTTTGTATAGGTACTGAAGCGCATCTTGCATACAAGAGAATACTCATGATGAAATGAAACAGTTATAATATGAAATATTATTTTAGGTGCTGCGGACAGAGTCATAAAGATTTGGGACTTGGCAAGTGGTAAACTAAAAGTGTCGCTTACTGGACATGTCAGTACAGTCAGAGGTGAGATGAATGTTCCTTTTTTCTACAATAGTCGCCAATACTTGGTGGTTTTTTACATGTTTTCTTTAACTTTGCCATTTGTTTTCAGGTTTGGAAGTATCTTCCCGACATCCATACTTATTCAGTTGTGGTGAAGACAGGCAAGTTAAATGCTGGGACTTGGAATATAACAAGGTACATTTTGTTTTATATTCCAATAAAACACACACAATACAAAAAAGCTAAGTACATAAAAATGCTAAATGCATTTTTTGTTAAAACAAATCTACTATATTTGGAATGCAATAACACATTTGCTATCATCATGAAAACGTGCTTGCTTTAAAAACTTCCGATTTTCTGCTAAGGCACATTTACAAAGACCACACAAAAATTTGGTTTTCTTAACAAAACTGTTTACTTTGAAAATTTTACGCTGTTTTTTTTTATGTTGGTTTTTATACTTCATAGTACTTGCTTAGTATGGCATGTTATGAATGTTTCTAGGTGATCCGCCACTACCACGGTCACCTCTCCGCAGTGTACACGATCTCCCTGCACCCCACTATCGACGTGCTGGTGACGGCGGGACGCGACGCCACGGCGCGGGTGTGGGACATGCGGACCAAGGCCAATGTGCACACGCTGACGGGACACACTGATACGATTGCGTCGCTGGCTTGTCAGGCTGCTGAGCCGCAGGTAAAATATTAAATACAAATAATATTCATGTTTTGAAAATGTACAATGTAAAAACAGATTTTAAAAAGAACCCCAAACATATTCTTTGGCTTAAATGGCGATTAATCTGAATTTAATAAATAAAACTAGTTGTCCTGGAAAAGAATCAATGCAACTTTTTAATTTGCATGTAGTGGCTAAGAAATGGCATAGAAACCAGTGCTGCATCTATCGGACTTCTTTCATTTCATCGTTCTTCGTGGCGTGAACTACAAAATTTAACATTTCTGCATAAACACAATTACATTATTATTCCAGATTATAACCGGTTCCCACGACTCAACAATCCGTCTCTGGGATTTAGCAGCCGGCAAATCAATGTGCACTCTAACCAACCACAAGAAATCAGTGCGTTCCATCGTGGTCCACCCAACTTTATACACCTTTGCATCCGCTTCCCCGGATAACATAAAACAGTGGAAGTGCCCAGAAGGGAAGTTCATACAAAACTTGTCTGGACATAATGCTATAGTGAACTGTATGGCTGTGAATCCGGAGGGAGTTTTGGTCAGCGGAGGAGATAATGGAACTATGTATTTATGGGATTGGAGGACTGGGTATAACTTCCAGAGGTTACAGGTGAGTTGTATTTACTTTTATAATATGCTTTTATTTGATTATATAGCCTTCTTACTTGTAGTAGCTTCTATCTCGAATAAATCCGGAATACAAAAAGAGGTCAACTGCTAAAATGTTCTGTTGCCAGTAAAAAATAATGTCTCCTAATTCGAACGTTTCACAATAATATAAAAGCAAACATTCGAATTGATAGTCCTCGTTTTGGGAAGTCGGTTAAAAACAAATACATACATATGTATAGCCAAAATATGTATGTAATCTAATCCTATTTCCTTGTCCCCAGGCCGCCGTCCAACCCGGTTCAATGGACTCGGAAGCCGGTATATTCGCGATGACGTTCGATCAGTCGGGCTCGCGTCTCATCACGACGGAAGCCGACAAGACCATCAAGATATACAGGGAAGACGACACAGCCTCCGAGGAGACGCATCCCATTAACTGGAGACCAGAGATATTGAAGAGAAGGAAGTTTTAATTACTTTAGCTGTAGTAATAATAAAGATTTTTTGACAATGAGTGGTGATTTTCTTAAAAAACGACTTTTAATATTTTGTTTATAATGAGTAAAACCAAGGGCTTCACCAAAATTATTAAGCTCAGCGCAAATGTTTGATAGGTATTTCAAATCTTAGTCTTAATTGACTGAGCTTATAAAGAAATCCATAAATTGAAGAAAACTAAAGTTCAGTGTTTTTATTTTATTGTTAAAAAATATGATACATAATAATTTTACAACCTAAAATGTTACAAAGCAAAGATATGTAGTGTTTACACATGATTGAGTATCGAATCGTAATACAAGTCTCATTCTCACTGGAATGTCGACAACACAAAACTTTAATATTTAAACCGCAACAAAATATGCACTTCTTACCATTAATGCCATCTTTAAACAAATTAAAGTGTTCAGTGAGCCATATTATATAGGATCATACCTTTTTCGCAATAAAGTACGGAACAGTTTAAAATGCCTTAGACCCTTTTTCACCAACAACATAAAACTTCAGTTTAAAAAAACAATTGTTTTAAGTGAACTGACGATTATTTTGTTGGTGAGCTAAGGCCCAATATGAAACAAGAACAAAGATATATAGCAAGTATTCCTAGACATGGCTTATGGCTTTATTATACCTTAAAATGGCAGTAAGTGTAATATTTACAACAAACATTTTGTAGTTGTAGCCAATGCTAGAAACACCTCTATCATACATTATCATAATTATTACAGAGAAATTCATTAAAAAATGTATCAAAAACTAAACGAGACATCCACTTGAGATCGCTTTCACATTTGTAACAAAAGAGATGGCCAAAAAAAAAACCCAGAGTCGACAGAAACTTCGTATGTATGGTTGGATTCAGTATAATTTGTAGATTACAAAAAGTATTTCATATCATCTAAAAACCATGGGGTTCTCTTTTTACAAGGTTATTTCGATTAAGATTTTAGTACATAAAAAAGCTTAGCTTTTCTGTTTGCTGTTTCTTTAGAAGTTGTGCGTCTAGGGTAAAAACTTTACACTCAGGTGTATGTCTATTAGCACTATACACGAGTGAAGGTTTAGAGCTGACCTGATGTTGGAGAAGAGAGACGGTCAAGGGAACTCGGCAATGGTGAATATTAACTACCTCGTGTTTGGGCTTATATTATTCGCATTGACGAGAACTTTTGACTTATGCGAATAGTGACTAAAAATAAAAAAAAAGTAAAACTTCTTTTTTTTTCTTTTAAGTTTTTTTTATCATCCTTTGCTTTGTAAGGTCGGTACTTAATCGTATCTGGAGTGGTTCATGGGAATAGTGCAATGGGTGGGGGTCAAACTCAAGACCTTTTAATTACCAGGCAAACTCTGCTCTGTAACTATGGGGATATTACTATTCGCATGTATAATGTTAGTATACATTGTTTTTTATGGTCTTTTATGTAAATAATCTTTAAAATCAACATAAATTCAACATAACCTATTTTTGTGAAAATGTGATATAGCTCCTATTAGTGTTGCAAAAAAACCGTTTTTTTTCTAGTGTGAAAAAAAACCTTGAAAAAAAACCAGATAAAAAACTGTTTTTTTTCTGGGCCTTGTTTTTTTCAAGAGTATAATAACTCTTAAATTGTTAGGGCATTTACCGTTAAAGATTAATACTTAAGGTTACATAAAAGAGTCTTAGGTTTATTCTTGAATCTACGGTACTTTTCTGATAAAACAGAACCAAATTTCATGAAAATGTTGGCAACATTCATCGATATTAACTCAACGAAAGGGAAATTTTGAAAATTGAACTAAAAAGTAGGCTAGAAAAAAAACCAAATTTAGAAAAAAAACAACGATGCAAAGTTTTTTTTCATGTTTTTTTTTCAATAAAGTGAAAAAAAACAAATCGTTTTTTTTTCATTTTACATCACTAGCTCCTATACCCCATGGATTTCAGGCTTGACTTTTTGGCACCATCAAAGGTCTATCATAATGAACCCATTGGTACCCATTTCGTTGCTGTCGATTCTAGGTTTTTTTACTATGAAAATTTGGCCATCTCCTTATTCTTTTTTACCATCCTTAGTACAAGTTAGTTACCAAATCGCAATTATTTTTTATAGTGCTCGAATAACATGTCTCTCTGCTATCTGAAATAAACAATCTCGCTCCATACATAATCGTAAATAAAGCATTATTTATTAGATTTTTAAAATCATAATATTAAAGCCTATGTGTATATTTAGCCCGCCAGCAAGCTTAATAGTGCTCAATACAAAAATATAATAAGGAGGTTCATACATCATTGTGTTTGTAGCAAGTCTTGTATGGCTATTTCAACATATGAAAACCGCAAACTATGAAATAACATACCCTGTCGATTAAAGAACCAAACCGCATAGGTCAACCTCTCGAGGCGCTGCTTAGACGGACAATTAAATTGCAGTATTTTATTATTAGTATGCAGTATTTTTATTGTTATATTGCACAATGTTATTGTAGGTCTAGCTAGGGGCTGTCATAGTATACGTATATGTCAGTTAATATTCATAGTGCGGTGTTATTTAAATAAAATACTGCATACAAACACAATGTTGTACCTCCTGGTTTACCGCGGCCTATGTATGCAATTGACAGTGAATGTTGAGCGATCATATTTCATCATCCAAATCAAATTCCTCTTCTGGGAAGTCCCCAACTGTCACGTATACAGGTTTCACAAAGCCCCCGTATTTTGGGGGACACGTGAAATAGCGCTTGCCGTTCACACTGTGGAAGAAAGTTTAAAATTACTTGATAGGCTCAATGATAAATTACTGCCGCTTTAATAATAACGTCGGCTTCCTCGTATGAGGAGAGTATTTTATCGAGGAACTCTTTTTCTTTGATAGAATTAAAGATTACAAATGAAATACATGAAGAAAAAATCCCACAGAAACCTTGTTATATGGATCAGAAGCAGGTTGAAAACAATGTTTATAGCAATAAACACTACCGATTACGATGTGAATTTCAAAGACAAAGACATTTATTTTGCAAATATGGGTTCAATGATGTTGTTACATAAGGGTAAAATTTCATTTGTTATTGTTTCTTTGTAATGCTAAAAACTTACTGACTTTATAGAATTAGACACCTTGATGGGCAATAGATCATATCTATATTAAATAGCGATTATACTCACGAGCCATCATTCTTTCCGCGCGGTTCATCATACTGCACGCCGATCCACAGTCCCTTAGCGCCGTCGAGCGGTCCGTTGTACCGCACGGTGGCGCGGCGCACGGGCTGTTGTGGCACTCGGACTTCGCATCTAGCGCCTACTAGCACTGCCTCTGCGATTCTGCGGGGGAAACGTGAATTTGTTAGTGCTTGGGGGATTTGGTGAATTGATAAGTATTAACTACTATGTATGTGCATGAAGGTGGGCAACTTTTATTCTAGTTAAAACATGAAGTTGTGTCTAACTTATATACCTAGGCTCACATGCACCCTTTGGTTTAGAATAGCAGTCAGGGAATACAATAGACATTACACACTTGAGTGATTGAGGAAGAGACAAATGACACAAATCTAGTTCAGAATGTGACTGGGAGAAAAATACATCTGAAGGTTTTTTTTATATTGTTTATAATTCTGAAATTCTCTAATGAAAAAAATGTCCATGAAAAAAGCATAAATAATCTCAATTACTTGGCCTCATCCTCAAGTTCTTTCTGCTGTTGTTCCTTGAGCTTGTTCATCTCCTCCTCATTGTACTTGCCGAGGCGGTTACGTTGCAGGAACGAACGGAGAGTGTCACCCTTCTTCTCATACTCCTCTTCTGATAAACGGAACCTGTGTATAAGTTCATGAAATTGATAAAAAAATATAGAATGCTGTAATAACTATCTAGGTATAGTTCTTGATTTTGTTTTTTGTAATTTTAGATGAAAATATAAAAGAATGTCAGTGCATATTTATGATCTGGGACTACAATTTTATGGACCACTTTAAAATATACAAAAGAAATCTAATAGAAACAAGCACCCTGAAAATTTTGATTCTTAACATGTGGTACAATTTAAACTTAATAATATTTACCTCTCCGCACTGTCTGAAGACCCAAAATCATGTACCAAAGCAAACTTATCAATGACATGTATCCTCATGCCATCATCAATAGGGTATGAGCCGAGCAGCGCATCATCATTGTCTATGTCACACACAAAGCTGTTCTTCTTGTCATAGACCTTCAGCTTCATGGTGGCTGCGGACCCGCCAGTCACGAGCTCCAATTTAGTCTGTTAATTATTAACTTATTAAAAAACTTATGGAAAATTAAAAAATATAATATATGTTGGACCAATTTGTCATTAAGTGTGGTGAAATGGAAGTACTTTTGGAAGTCAAATAGAACTCTATTCATCATTTACTTTACTGCAATCAAGGTAGAAGGATGGAAAGAAAACTATGAATCGGAGATTCTACTCTACCACCTATAGACACTTGGTAGCCTGTTTTATTGAAGGCAAATTACTCAAGGCTACAAAATTACACTACGTTGCATAGTTCTGAAGACTTCAGCATGAGTTTATATAGAAATATAGGTTTTTATAAAGCAAAAACAAAAAAGTCTGTGAATCATCGTAACCTTAAAGTCCATAACAGTAATTCCCTTCTTGAATCTTCTCTCGACGGGTGCAGCATCTTCGCTATCAGACTTCGTGATGTGCACATTAACAAAATCCTGGGTAACTACTTGAATATCTGCCATATTTTTAGAGAAATTTTAAACCGATTGACAAAAGAATTTCTGATTCACACAAACAAAACGTCAATGTTTCGTTCCAGCGCTACTTAACAAAATGTTTACGTCTCCATGGCATTAAATTTATGTGCTTTGCTCTCTTTCTGACAATACTATCAAGACAGAGATGCAATAAAAAAAATTATGCATAGGTATCACAGAATCGAGGAAATGGAACGTTGTTGTCATTTTGGTAAACGTTTTATTTTACGCAGAATTTGTTTGGATTAAACATGTGGGATACTTGTTTGTCCCATTTTAAAACTAAATATATTTTTCTGATCGTGGCATCTTGCTCAATCAAGAAAATAATATTCCAACACTGAAATAACATTATTTTGCCTTCGTGCATTATAGAGAATATTCCTAGATTATACAAATCCAAAACGGTGGAAGTTATGGCTTTCAATCAATTTATAAATTCAAAATGAACTCTGTGGCTTTCAATTCAGATACCTACATAGGTACTCGCCAATGTTTCTTTCTAAAGTATATGCCATTTATGGCATTCCTACTAGCTTGTACCCGAAGCTCCAGGCCCTACTTTCCGCGTATAAAAAGTAGTCTATTACCTAAATTATTCTGATATAAATATAATGATTGAAAATGAGTACCTATACTTTTTCATTCACCGTAATGAATTTGGCTCTAAACAAAATACGGAAGTGGGATTATAAATCTATGTTCAAAATGGTATCCCATCATCAGCGCCATCTAGTGGAAGTCTAGGTATAATGGTCAATATTAACCGACTTCCCAAAAAGGTAGTTCTCAATTAACTACTAGATGGTTCGTATTATTTTTTTGGCTTCCTTATTGTTCAAACTTGTGTAAAGATTCATTTTGAAGCCTGATGAATGATACATTAGGTGTTTGTCCATATCATTGCTAGGCTATTGTTTAGGCCTGCTAACTGCAGGCTAGCTAATATACAAAATATTATTTCATCAATTATGAAAATAAATTGAACCTAACTAATGTAGTTATCAAAATTGGGGTATTTTAAGGAGGAAGTGAAACAAGAAAATAATAATTTTAGTTCAAAATTTTAAAGTAGGCATGTTGAGTAGCAGCAGCTTCTGTCTTGGTGAATTCTATTTCTCGGGGTCTCGTGAGCTGTAGCTGTAACGTGACAAAAACAACGCACAAACTAGTCAATGTGTGCAAAAGGAACCCCGCACGTCGACTGAGGACCCTCGAAGACAGGCTGCACTAGAATATTCTACATGTTCCGGAATCTAATCAAACATAGCTCCAATGAGTTTTATAAATTTTTATTCAAGCAAATATGACAAACATTGAAGCATGCATTGAAATTATAATGTTTATCTACACAGCTAAATACCTAATATTGAAAAGTTCAAAGTAATGGAGTAGGTAAATCTCAATGATATAATAAGACTCACATTATAATTTTATAAAAATATGTTACATATAAACATCGATACTATGAAGCGTTACACATAGCGCACTTTGCGCTTATGTCCTTCAAAAGTAAAGTATACTTATTGCCAGCCTACTATAAACCTAAATCCATAAACAATTTAACTACAGATATAGTGCCTATATAAATTTATAAAACATGTTTATGTCGATATTCTATAAAATAGATTTAAATAGTTACTTTAAAATCCTTTCCCTACCACCACCAAGTTATCTAAGACAAAAGTCAAATTTTAAAATCATTTATAGTTTTAGAAAGTGCGAAACAGTACTAACAAGTTTTGGTGGTAATTTTGATTAATATTACTGCAACGAGTGTTGCCCAAAGTAAAGTATACACATACAATTCGAGTAATCGAAATTAGTCAAGTAAAAAATAATAAAGAACTTAATAAAATCGTCGTAACGTGGACGTAACACAATAGCTAAAACACGCGATTCCGTGAAGACAATAGATACATGGAGTGATCTTCCGTTCTTGTCGTTCGTCGAAACTCTTCGGTGTATATCCGTGGCTGATTCGGGTGACGCGGCCGCCGCCAAGGTATTTTGCACACATTGCTAGCGATATAATATGTCGAAATGGCAATCATTTGCATCATATAAATATTATTTAATTAAAACATTTCATTTCATAAATATATAAAGTGATGTACTGTATTACATTGATTCCATTTCGACATTATGCAATAATAAAATAAGGACGCCCGCCGAGTACAATTGTGCATATGTTTCAATATTTAGACAAGTTTACCGTTGCAACATGTAGCATCGTTTAATACCGGAGGGAGTACACAAACAACCATTGCAAATGTGAATATGCTCAAGGGACAATAAGATTGAATTAATGAATGTAGTCGCGGACATGTTGCAAACTGTGAGTGGTGTGCAATTGTTCTGGACTTGCGTACGAAGTATCATTAGCAACCGTACCTGGCCCGGGTCACTCGACTTGAGTGCCCAGGCGCGTTCCTCTTCACGCGAGCCGAGCCGTGCCGGATGCCGTGCCGGATGCGAGCAAAACAAAACACTTGGGTAACCAATAAGGCACTCGTATATTTCAACTTTTTTTGTTTCGTGTATAAAAAATATCTTTGGCGTTATAACGGTTCGGCGGTGGCGGCGGCGGGCGGCACAGCGCGGCGCCGAGCGTCACCCGAATCATTTCCACTGGAAATACCCAACTTTCCACTTGCGCCGCTGTCAAGCGGCACCTTCCTTGCTCTCTGCGCTGCTCTGCGACTCTCCGGCTTCATTCTCCTGAGAGCTCTCTTGTTCTCTGTCGGGGCTACTTTCTTTTTGTTTTCTTTCTGGGCTGAACATATCGACAGTCTTGGAATCCTCACTTTCTACTTCCATAGGTTCTTTTTCAACGATAGGCGAGGGAGGTGACTCGCTCGACTCAGTTTGTACTGGGGCGGGGGCTGAGAAACTGGTGTCGACGGATTCATCCGCGTCGTATAGATCGTTAGAGGGTTCATCTGACACTGCTGTCCGCGGGGGAGAGGAATTAGAAGACGGTTCAGGAGGAGAGTATTCCGTTTTATCGTTCTCCTGACTACTTGTCTCCTCAGACTGTTCTGGAGCTGCGGAAGGTTCCGTGCTAGGCGTGGTGTCGCGAGGAGACTCCTGGCTCATGGGCTGAGCTTCCTCGGAGGGAATACTCTCACTGGCTTCAATGGGCTCAGCTTGTTCTTCTTGTCCAGCCTCGTTTGTTTCTAGAGCCGCGGCCGCAGGCGGGCTGGCTTCCTTAGGCTTGTCATCGTCACCATTGCCGGCGGTCTCTGCCTCTTCAGCGGCTCCCCATCTAGATTTTCGATCTCTCTCCCGCCTTGAATTCCTTTCACTTCTGTCAGATCTGTCGTCTTTAGGTTTCGATTTGCTTGATTCATCGCGGTCAGTGGATCTGTCATCAGGCTTACGCGTGTCATTGTTTCTGTTCTGCGTGCTGTCGTCACCGCGGCGAGCATCGTTAACTCTATTTTGTTGGTTATCATCACCTCGTCTGTGGTCATTGCCTCTATTCTGCTGGTTATCATCGAAGGTCCTCCTCCTATCATTTCGGTCCTGTCTGTTGAACCGATTGTCTTCGTGATCTCTAGGTTGCCTCCTATCCCGGCGTCGGTCGTCCCAGTCGGGTCTGCGGTCTCCCCAGTCTCGGTCGCGGTCGCGGTCACCATTCCAGCCTCGGTCTCCGAACTGTTCGCGATCATCGAATCTTCGGGGACGGTCGAAGAACTCAGGCGGTCCGTCGAAGCGCGGGGGACCGTCGAAGGGAGGTCTGTCGCCGTCAAATGGTGGACCATCAAAGGGTCTGGGCCCGTCGAAGGGAGGTCGTGGTCCGTCAAAAGGTGGGCGAGGACCATCAAAAGGTGGGCGGGGACCGTCGAAGGGCGGGCGGTTCATGGCGTCAAATGGCATGCGACCAAACGGCGGTCGCTCAAATCGTGGTCCGCCTTCGAACATGGGCGGGCCGCCGTCGAAGGGAGGTCGCGGGCCATCAAATGGCGGCCGGTTGAAGGGCGGGCCCATGCCGTTAAAGCGGGGGCCGAAGGGGCCCGGTCCTGGTCCGGGGCCATCCATCCAGGGTCCTGAAAGTGATAAAAGGAAGATTTTAGCGTAAAGTCGGTTACGCTGGGCTAGTTTACGTTAGGGTGACCTTGTCCAGCCATACCTGACATCGGGGGTCTAGGCGGTCCTCTCATTCTCAATTCTGCAAATGAAATAGTCTTTTATAGACAATACTTTGAAACTAACTACATAAAGTGCTCTTAAATTTTATGTGAGAATATTGTGACTAGTAAAATGTGTTTCTACCACCAATTTAACAGAAATAGTAAACAGAGATCATGAAAGATGTGAAAAGAATAATTTATGAAGAAAAATGAGGGACCCCAGATATAAAAAAAAAAACAATAATGTGTTAGTAAATAGGAATAGCTGTTAGTAAAACTTATGAATCTATAGCATGTTCATTTCAAGTTTCTTTCGCCATGCAGCTATCCAATCAAAACCAGTTGGAAGTAAGTACAGTGATACTTCGTTAACAGTGACAGTAATAATAAAAATGGAATAACTAATATTTCGTTACATTTTCGCCACAGTTACGTGCAATACAAACATAAAAAGAAAGGTTAGATAGTAAATATACCGAATTATAAGTCAAATAAGAAAGAAGCTAAGAAGAAACGTGCCCCAGCAGTGGACTAACAAATACGCATGATTAATCCATTTCTTAGAGTAGCCTAAAATATTGGACACATATTTTTTGTTTTTTCCCGCTAATTAACATAAATTAATGTATTGTTATGTTTTACATTACCGCTAATATACGCTCTCCTAATTAGAAGTTATTTTTTTCATAAATGTATTTTGTCTCGCTTTAACAAAAAATACTGGAAACCAGAAGAAAATAAATATTTTAGAGGGGTTTATAGTTAACGGTACCCTTTGTGCGTAAGTTGACTCTCATTTGGTCGGTTTATTTCTGCTCTTTTTTATAAATTCATCGGGTGCAATGCTACTTAATGGATTGGGATAACAGTATTTCCCAACTATTTAATGTATTTTATTTTACATATAAACATTCCTCTCCATTAACTACTAAACGAAACCGCATCAATATCTTACGTAATATATTTTGATGCGGTTTTAAAAATTTAAGCATACTAGGGATATAGGGACAGAGAAAGTGACTTTGTTTTATACTATGTAGTGATACGTGTCCAATATTTTTGCGAACTAATAATAATAATCCAATAGTTTGCTAATCTGTCATTTAACATCCTTGGCAGTCATTAAGGGTAGTCAGAAGCCAGTGAGTCTGACATCAGTCTTACTAAAGAGTATTAGGTTGCCCGGGTAACTGGGTGGAGGAGGTCAGATAGGCAGTCGCTCCTTGTGGCACACTGGTACTCGGCTGCATCCGGTTAGACTGGAAGCCTCGCCCGACATAGTTGTGAACACTACAGAGGTGGGTGTGACGTACCGGCGCGGAAGTGCGGCTGCAGGTGCGGCGGCGGCAGGCGCGGCGCCCGGCCCGGCCCGCCCGCGCCCTCCGCTAAGGGACGGAACTTACGTTACTTTGTGCCTAATTCTACTAGTACGTATACATGTTTTATCTCACAAAACGTATCATTTTGGTGGCTCTAGCTCACGCATAATAAAGACAATGTGCAATTGCGCATGTACAATTACACACTTACAGAGGGTTACACTATTTACATAAGTAAAACGATAACCAAATCATAGATTTTTTAAACTTATATATCACTACATATTGTTGTTTGATTCGACCAATTGGGTGCAATTTCACGGTAAGTTATAGTTTAGTTATTTTTATAGTTAAACTAGCTTTCCGCCCGCGGCTTCGCCCGCGTGGAATTCGGTTCACCCCTCCCGCTGTGGGTAAGCAGCGGTGAGGGAGTGTCAGACTCTTACTGACTAAAATCGTCGTGTTCCGTCCTAGGCCTTTTATATACCAGGGCCGCGGTACCTCTTTCGAACAACCCGCAGCCGCGGCTGGCCCTGGCGCTACTGGGCCCCACTGATTTCAAAACAGACTAATTCGCGGCGAACCTTAACACCACGATACAGAAAAGCACAACGCCATCTATCGAGCTATCGGGAAGCTCGCGATTGAACAATGAGCTACAGGTTAAAGCGCGAGATATCATTGCACTTCTTACGTATCTTAAAAAAAACAACGTCACCACGTTTTAAAAAGCTATCATTCCACTTCTTATGTATTTTAAAAACACATCGTTACCACGTTTTAAAAACACCCAGCGCCATCTATCGCATACCTCAAGAACGAAATAACTTAACTAATACTTATACCAATTAGTAATTCGTTGAATTATAGTTAATTCAGGATAAGTAGATGCAAAAAAAACAGTTAAGACAATAAAACAAATCGTACGTCATCCCTCGGGAATTCCTCATTTTCGAGGATTCATTATCGTATCATTTAGCTTCTAAATTTATATGTTCATATTCGTTTGCAATATATAAGTAGATGTAAAAAAAAACAGTTTAGACGATTAAACAAATTGTACATCATCCCTCGGGAATTCCTCATTTTCGGGGATTCATTATCGTATCATTTAGCTTCTAAATTTACATGTTTATATTCGTTTGCAATATATTACCTTGTTTTAAACGACACACAGCGCCATCTACAATCCATCCATCAAGCAAACAATATTTTTGTTTTCCCTCGGGAATATCTATTTTTTTCGGGATAAAAAGTACCCTATTATTTAATCCGGACTTCTAACTTTACGTCTGCAAAATTTCAAAGCAATCGGTTCAGTAGTTACGGCGTGAAAGCGGAACAAACAAACAAACAAACAAACAAACTCACTTTCCGATTTATAATATTAGTAAGGATGATGCAACCCACCCTAACACAACACAAGTATGATTAACCCCGATTTTTGTGAGATACAACATTTATAAGTTATGTATTATAATGCATTTACTATAGGACTAAATCATGTTTAACCCGATTTCAATAACAAGTATTTCATGCTCCGAACAATAATTGAATAGATATTAATCTGTGCCTTTCTTAGCCACTAACATAAAAGTGGATTTTGATGCCCGGTTTGGCCTAACGGCAATATAAAGAAATTTTCGAGAACTATATATAGTAAAAACTTACCATTATCCATATTAGCGGGCGGCCCATCATGTCGGGCCGGTACTCTGTCTATGAGCGGAGGCCTATCGTTCCTCTGTTCGTCCCTCGAGTCCTCCCGGTCCCTCTGCTCGGGGAACTCATCCCTCTTGTCCTCCCTCGCGGGTTTGCCATTGGCCATCTCCCAGAGTCGTTCTTGTAAGCTCTTTTCGGGGTTTTCTGGCCCTGGTGGGGGGCGGGGGGATTTTTCGCGGCTGTTTGTTTGTTCTCTGTGGGTTGAATGGTTGTTTTAGTATCGGATATTGCCTTATTTACTTCAATTAGTTTTATGAAAAGATATAGGTACTTTATACGGGTTAGAGAAATGTGGGACACAACTGAATTATACACATTACTCAGAATGATGTACTTAAGTTTTGAGATTAGATATATTTTTGTAAAATCGTGAGTGTAAACATCTACGTGTACCATACAACACATTTGACATCTTAAAAAGCTATTATATAAGTAAGTAATAGGGGTTGTATGTGCTAAATTATTAGGATAAGATCAAATTAGCGGCCATTCGGCCATCTTGATTATTTTTTTTAAGCTGAAGAGGATCAAAGGACATACATTATTCAACTTTGTTATTTGTTTATAAATCTCGTTTTCAACTTAAAAATATGATTACAAGGCAGAACTGACCTGTTATTATCTCTAGAAGAGAATCGCTCTCTATCTCCTCCCCTGTCTCTATCGCGGTCTCGATCCCTCCTGTCGCGTCCCCTATCTCTATCGCGATCTCTGCGGTCTTCTCTTCCGTCACTATTCAAAGGAATTACAAATATTAATTTTAATTAAATCTATAGTCTTCGTAGAATAAACATAAAGTATGAAAAACATGTATCGCATGTGCAGATTATTGAATGTTTATCTTGAGAGAGGCAGTTATTTCTTATTTTTATCATCAACATGACTTTTTATACAGAAAAGGAATTCGTTACATTTGCTTCAGAATTTTACATTGATCATACAAACTTTATGTGGTATGTTTGTAATTGAACTATCATATGTGTATTTAAATAACGCTTTCAACTTGATTAATCCCAAAATCAAACTTACCGATCTCTATCCCTCCCACGGTCCCTCTCTCTCCTATCTCCTCTTTCTCCCCTCTCTCTTCTCTCCCTATCCCTCTCCCCTCTCCTATCCCTATCCCTGTCGCCTCCCCGGCGGTCCCTATCCCTATCTTTCCTGTCGTCGTCATGTTTCTCGTCGGGAGGTGGTTGTGACGCGTTGAAAGGCGGCGGTTCTGAGATGTTGAAGCCTGGAGGCGGTTCTGAAGAGTTGAAGTTGGGGGGAGGAATTGATAGTAGCGCTTGGATCTGTGGAAGAAATTTTGTTGTTAGTGTTGGGTTTTTGTGAACTATTTTAAAATTTTGTGAGAGAGGCGCTTGTGGAAAATGTCGGTCTGGGACTGGGTGACAATTTCCGACATAACGACACGATACAACAACGAAGCATTGAATTTGGACACGGAACTCTGTCCAATTTCAATGTTTCGTGATGCACATAAAATTATTTGTTCTGGGTGCCATTTGTTTCTTTAGCAGTTGTTAGTGGCATCAGAAGGGCTTTTGCCTTTTGGTCTGGCAACCAGTCTTGCCAAGCGGTTTGCCTAGGTAACTTTGAAGAGCTCAGCCACCCATACCTCTACTACTCCACCCTTTTTTCGTAACGACAAAAAAAGCGAAATCTATGCCTTAATAACACATATCTTATACATCAAAATAAATACTAACCTGATCAGGCAATAGCGCCGGTGGCGGTGCGGTAGTATCATTGGTCTCGGCGCTGGGTTCATCGCCGTGATTGTCTTCCGTGTCAAGATCCATGGCATCGTCACTATGATGGGTTTCACCCGTTCTCTGTATGTAAAGAGTTATGGATTCATTAGTTACTGATATTTTTAGTGATTAGGTACTGATAATTTTATTTCATGTGAGTTTGCTAAAAGTACTTATTTCTAAGTTAAATATTACTAGATTGAGTTCTTGAGTTTTTGATCTTTCTTTATCCAGAGAGATGATATATTGAACTATCACTACTAGCGTCAACAGGGTTGTTACTGTTAGATCCGTATGCTAACACACAGCCGACACTGCGATAATTTATGACCTCATTTAAAAAACTCCCAGTGGGCACACAGATAAACTAATACAGAAGGCAATTTTATACAATGTAATGAATCACAATACATTATATAGCAACTGACCGAAAGTATATAAATATTGTCTACTTACCGCAGCAGGTGGCGTAGCTTGTGGCGGCAACGTATGCTGTAGTAAGGGAACGCCTCCCACCAGCCCGCCTACACCCACGCCTACGCCTAACAGACCGCTCAGGAAACCACCCACCATACCTGAGTGAAAACACAATACATTTAATAAAAATTGGTCAAAATAGTTTTCTATGTAATGTTAACAATCAAATCAAAAATCATTTATACAAAATATAAATACAAAAGACAGCCCATAAAACGCCCACCCTTCACCACTTCCTGTGTTTTTGCTGGAAAGAAGAAGTGGTGCAACAAACTCCCCAGCAACACATGTCTGTCTTTAAGTTGAAAGAACCTTTCAACAATGTTTTATATATAAATTGATATAATGTGTATATTGCGGTATACAAAACGATTATAATGATACAATATTTAAAAATGATTTATAAAATTCATCCCATCATGCTAACCCAGATAAAAAGTAACTTACAAGCCTTCTTCAGTAAATTGCCTATTTAAAACTTAAATACAAAAAGGAACTATTTAGCTTTGTAATATTAGTACAGAAGCATAGATAATAACTGACCAGGTTGTGTGAGCGACTGCGGCGGCAGGCCGGGCGGGAAGCGCAGCAGACCGGTCGGCGGCAAGCCCGCCTCGCTCTGTAGCCCTAAGACAAATGCTGACGCTAAGATCATACGCTATATTAGTTTATGTCAATGTGAACACGATTTAGAATACTTAAATATATAATATATTTTGTGATAGAGGTCAAACGAGTAGACGTATGGCATCTGGTATTTATTTATTAAAACCAAAATAGGGTATTTCTATGTATGTGTGATACTGATGAAGCAATGAAATATTTAAATAAATAGATCACGTGCGTATGCGTGTGAGGAATTTAGCTGTGGACAGCAATTCAGTTTTGCGATAACATTACATCCAGTTTACGTCAAATTACTCCTTCAAAGTTGGCTACTGTGACTGAGTACCAGTCCAAATGTACAAACAAAACACTACTGGATATCGCGGTATCAAATGGCTTACGAGAAGGGCAAAGTTAATTACCAAGCTCTGTATATATTAAAAAAAAAACAGTGATCATTTTGCAATAATGTGTATATATATATATATATATTTTTATTTGTATGCCTTCACGGCAAAAGACATCGTTTAATAATAAGATCCTAAAGTAATACCTATGATTAACCAAGTAAATAATGGTATATAATGAAAGTAATAAATGTGTATTTACCAGGCACTCCGGCAGGCATGTTGGGCAGGCCCGGCATGCTGGCGATGTTGGGCGGCCTGATGCCGGGCGGCAAACTGCCCGCTAGGCCCGGCGGCATACCTGCTTGCATGCTGTTGGAGAGATAATTAATAAATTGTTAGAATTACTCTGTTAAATATGTTAGAATTAGAATTTAAATATGGTTACAATTATAGGTCTTAAAATAGTTGTTTCCTCATGTCTCGCCTCATATTCAGCATCCAAATTGAATATGAAAGGGCATAATTTGTTGTGATTTTATAACTGTGTGAGCTGCAGTTTTTATTTTTTTAAGCACAGGATTTAGAAAAACTGCTATCAATCAATATGACAGATCTGCTTGTGGCAGACATGCAGGTGAACACAGCATCATCTGGCCAGGTCTTTTGTTCTATTTTATAAATTGACGGTTAATGTGTATTTTTTAATATTCATAAATGTAGGGACACACACATACGTAGCTATGTAAGTGCACATACATATTTGGGTATAGTAAGGTGTCGCGTGCATTATTTCTGATCCCATACTTCAGTTTGGTCGAGATAGTCGTTCCTAAATTACTATATAATTGGCCTGTAACTATATTGTATTTTGGAGAACTTATGTGTCTGTAACAATTTCGTATTGGTGAACTGTAGTGCCGTGTAACGTAAAATAAGGGTCATATCCATACAGGCACCTCATTAATAAAGATACACACATACAAGGGCTTTCATCTCAAAGTTAGCAGTTTTTTTATCAGAGCTAGGAATAAACCAGTCAGGCTGTCAAACGTAACTCATTCTAGTTTAATTTGTTTCATGAAACCATTTATTTGCTATACAGAAACGTTACGTTAACAGGACAACAAACAGAATGAGAAAATGATGTGTGGCAGGAGACTCAGTTCAGTATATGCTATGCATGCAAGCACACCACTGATTTTCAGCTGACTCCTGATACTTTTAGAATGAAGGTAGTAAGAACTTACCCAGGCGGCGGCATCCTCGGAATATTAATCCCTGCAGTCGCCCCGGGCGGCAGTGTGGGCATGGCGGGCGGCAGCGAGGCGGGCGGCAGCGACGCGGGCGGCAGCGCGCCCAGCGGCAGCGCCGCGCCGGCCCCTGGTAGCCCCAGCATCGACATGTTCTCCATCATCGACTTCGGTAATATCTGTTGGGAAGAATAAGTTGTATAATATAAGAACTACGAGTACATAAAAGTTCATAAGTCGTTTGATTAAAAGCGTTGAAGTTGGGTTTATAGCAGTTGGTCCGTTACCGATAACGTTTTTTTTATCGTTATTCGATATTTTGTAATGTGCACAAGTGTACGTGCACATGTGTAATGTAATCGAGTATATTTGTTGACCTTCCGCCACTTCTACAACTTTTAGGGCGCTTTCAATTTAGACGATTGGTGCCGGACTGCTGCCGCACGGTTGTTACGACCATGAGCCGTACTGCTGCCGGACGACAGCAGTACGACGTAAATCGTCTTATTTGAAGAGATACGCGGCTGCAGTCCGATCGAATTTTAGTGATATCCATCGAAACCCAACTTTAGTCGGTGCCATGGACTCTGACGAGGAAGTGTTATTGTTAGTTCTCTTGCTTCGGCAGAAACATAAACGATGCCGTACTAGGGCGTCGCCAATATTTTCTTTAAGACGCCACCGTGATTTTGATAGCCGTTTGCCATGCCAAATTATAGGACTACCCGCTTACCAATGGATCTGAAATTTTGATATAGGTAAATTGATATCTTTATCTAGATTCTGCCAGAACGAAAACACGATACTGATAATTTTACTCGATCATAATTAATTCCGAAAACACGTCTAAAAAAGTACTATTTTTGAAATTACAAGGAAGTTACACTATCTTTATGTTTCAAAATTACTCTAATATATTCTTAACATCAATATTAACGTTCTGTCAAAGTCATTTTTCCATAACTATTACCAAACATTTTTAATTAAAGTTTTAAGATATTGGATTTTTTGAGCGGCAGCGATCATGATAGACGCTACGCAATTCTGAACCTTATATCCGTGCTCTAGCGATTGATACACAATGTGTACGGAGACGAGCCAGTCCGGCGATAGCCCTCGTCGAGGTCGGACCTGCGCATGTTGTCGCTCCGGCCGTAGGTATAATAATTTGTGACGATAACTCAGATTTGCGCGCGGCCCTATGTGTGCGTCGGCTTGTAAATATACAACTTTCGCTCGTGTGACAGTGACGTCGTCCGAGCATGACGTGTTCTTATCGCTTTTTGTTATGGGTACAGTCGTTTACAAAAATGTCTAGTTGTTCACGAAGAAAATGTTTAAGGAGTCAAGTAGCGTTTCAAAAAATGAAACAACATCCAAAGCTTTTTATTATTACATCTTACAGTTTTTCATTATTTTCTCATAAGTTTTTTCAAATTGACATTGACAGTATCTAAGAAATAAATGAGGTGAAATATCTAAGATGAATTAAATACTCCTTACATATTTTCTAGCTCGGGGTACGAGGACAATAAATAAAAGTGTGGACTTGATTTTTCAAGTAGCGATTCAGAATCATTATAAATAAATAAATATTTTTATTGGGTATTAAACAAATCAAAAACTAACTTAATAATTTCAATAGATATTTACACAGATAAATAAACATTAAATTACGTAATAACTGTTTTTCCTTAAACAGCCGTAACCCCTAAATAACTGTATTTGTACCCGACTGTACCTCTTGTCACGCACACAAAGTCACTGTATATGTACAAGGGTTACCCACACATAACCGCGCGCAAGACTGAGTTGAACTTACTATAAGCACTCTGAGAACAAAAAATCTATGGAGACCGTGTTATACTATAAATTCTTTTTTTTTACATTATATTATTATTTATATTTCAGTTTTAATAAATATGTTTAAAAATGAATTACTTAGCTTCATTACTTCTTTGATACCTTACAGCTTCACTACATACATTTATAGCATACATAACACACAAGATCTGCGACGCTTTTATTCCTTAACCACTTAAGTTTTACTAGCTGTTTAACGCGATTTTAGCCGCATTCCCGGGGAACTTCTTCCTGTGCCTGGATAAAATATGGCCTACATTCACTGGGGATAGTGTAAATCTCTAATTGTGAAAGCAAATCAAATCAGTTATAGTTCGGCCATTCAGAGAATGCGTTCCTGACACGTCGCGATTGAACTGACGACGTAATAACATTCATTGATTATTGATATAATAATGTTGTTTTAATGCTCCTCAATTGTTAAAACGGTAAACAACCAGCAAAAATATTTTTATCGTAACTGCAACGCCATTGCAAAGTTACGTCGTCAGTTCAATCGCGACGTGTCAGGAACGCATTCTCTGAATGGCCGAACTATAAGCAGTTTCAGAACTTATACAATCCACAGAAACAAACAATCAAATCTTTCCTCTTTATAACATTAGTATAAATTATTTAACACTGGTCAAACGCTTTCATTTGATACCCATATTGAGAGAGCTATAAAGAAACAATGCAATTCAGCATTTTCTGGCGGTGGCTATCTTGGACTTTAAATAATATTATACATGATTCTACATACTAATGAAGCCCTTTCATTTGATATCCATACTGAAGGAATTGTAAAAAAAATATGTTATTCGCCATTTTGTGGCGGCGGCCATCTTGGGCCAAATAAAGCTAGGAACACTCCCGATTAATTTCATTTCAGACAAAAAAACCTAAATACATATCGATTCATCCGTTCTGGATATACAAACACACATACACGACACACCACACATACATACACACAACCATACGCGTCCAAATTATCATATTACTCTTTATAAAAAGTTTTCATTACAAATAATTTTTGTAAGTACAACAAAAAAAAATCCGATCAAAAAATAAAAAACTTAGGTAAGTTGCGGCTCCCTATCTTCCCTGTTCGGTTCTCCTGACCCCGCGCTGACCTCGGCGTGTGCGATTGGCGCGAAATTCAAATTTTACACATTGAGTGAAGAGTATAGCTTGCGCGACGCGATAGACGCGGAAGTGTAGTGGGCGGAGCTATCTAAAATCAAAAAATCCGCGGTGCGGTCTTAAAATATAAAACTGGTGATTTTTATACACTTTACCCTAGATTAATAGAAAGCTCAGCTGATTTTTTGAACTATTTTAGTATGTCTAGAGAATGTTTCTATAAATTATATCTTTGTTAAAAATGGAATACAACGTCGATTTGAATACTTGTCACATTTAGAATCCCAAACGGTGGGATGCAACTCTATTTCATTTATAAAATCTTCAGTATTTAAATCATCCATAATTAGGTAGGTATGCACGAAAACGTCTAAGAAACACGATGCGTTCACAGCACTAGCGAACAACGACTGAGACAGGTTGTTGCCGTTCCGCCAACGGACGTGCGCCGCACTGCTGTCACACGACTTTGCGTCGAGACATTTTGTATGAAAAATCATAACCGCCCGTGCGCAGTACGATACCCGGACTGCAGCAGTCCGGCACCAATCGTCTAAATTGAAAGCGCCCTTAAACGACACTATCAATTATCAAAAGGCTTATGTTTAACTGATCACCAGATATAGTAACAAATAGCAGACAAAAATAGTAAATGATCACCAAAATGAAACTCGCATTTTAATGTAAAATTATAACCAAAGTTTTAACACTTTGCTATCCTATTTAAGTGAAATTACTCCAAAATAAATCATGCGTAAGCCAAAAATAGTAATGAGTAATGAGTAATGAGTAATGCCGGGACACCTTTTCACACACGGTCGGTTAGCCCCATGGTAAGTTATTAACTTGTAAATGATCACCAAAATTAAACCACCATTTTAAAGTAAGATTATAACCAAAGTTTTTAAATTCTGCTATCCTATTTAAGCAAATTGAGTCCAAATAAATCATTGTTATCCCAAAAGTAGTAAATGATCACCAAAAGTAGTAAATGATCATCAAAATTATATCAGCGTTTTAATATAAAATGATAATCAAACTTTTTACATCTTGCTATCCTGTTTAAGTAAACTGACTCCAAAAAAATAAGTTCGGCCTGATACAATACATGTAATAACATCATGGGGACCCTTTTCCTGCACTAGGGTGGAAAATTGTCTATTGCATGCCTCTAAACAGTGCGATAAGAGTGTGTTTTCGAGGGAGTGTATTGAGAAACACATTCTTCTTCTTCTTTCTCCTGCCCTGTTCCCGATTTTACTTGGGGTCGGCGCAATATGTCATTTTCTTCCATTTTCCCCTGTCACTCGTCATACTGACACTCACGCATGCATTGCAAGCCGGACACATAACTTAATATGGGATTATAATACTTCTACTCACTACTTCTAGCCTACACTTTATGGCAATCACAGTGACTTATTTAGGCAAAAATGGGATTATAATACTTAATTTGGTAATAAGCCTACACTTTATGGCAATCACAGTGACTTATTTAGGCAAAAATAATACATTAATTTGGTCGTCAAGAGTTGGTGATCATTTACTAAATTTGGTGGTCGAATACAATTTAAAGTGAAGTCGTGACTAAAATAGCTGGTACTATTACATTTTTAGACTGTTTTCTGGTGTTCAGTAGATATTTCCGGTTACAAAATTAAGGGTATCAAAGCATTTTATGGTGGTCATTATATTTGTTCCCTTATCAAAATAACAAGGTTAAAATCGGTTTATCTGTTCGGGAATTATGACAAGACTGACAAACAAGTCAAACGTAACATATTTCTCGCGAACACTTTGTTAACCGACTTGAGGAGATCAAATAGGCAGTCGCCTCTTGTGAAACACTAGTACTCAGCTGAATCAGGTTAGACTGGAAGCCGACCCCAACATAGTTGAAAAGTTCGACAGATAATGTTGCATACTGACCCTGGGCGGCAACCAAGGCGGCAGCGTGTCTTCATCGACGCTGCCGCCGTCCTCCAGCGCGTCCAGCGACAGCGCGCCCAGCGCCCAGCGCGCCTGCAGCGCGGCCCACGGCAGGTACGCCACGCCCAGCTCCGCCTCCCAGTAGTCCTTCCACTCGCGACCCTTCACGCCTTTTCCTGGTGCCCATGCCACCTGATAAAACATAAAAAATGTTAACTACAACAACACTTATAGCCAGTTTTATAGGTCACTGATCTAAAAAACAGCCCCAGAAATCTATATCAACGACGTTCCGCATGCAATTTATAGCGCTGTAAGCACACTCAAACTCGTTTCGCACGCGAGTGAGCCTACGAAAGCTACCAGTGACGTTACAGTTTACTGTGCCCACGCCTCGGGGCACGCTCACTGTGAATGCTGTGTAAGAACTAAAGCCACAGCGAACATGTCGCAGCTCCGTAGCGATTTCGTAACAGGTCGTCGCGTGTTTGTATTAAAAAAACTTTTTCATCCCACCATCTCGGAAAGAGTACTTTTACCCTTTGATATCTGAGCGCAAAAGCCGTTTTTATCCTCTAGAGCGGCAAAGTGATTTGAATTTAGAACATCGTGTGCAATGCTCCATTTGTGACAATCTTGATAAGACTTTTCAAACAAATACATATTCAACAAATGAAATACTGCTTAAAATAATTATTCAATTAATTAAGTAATTTTTATTATTGTTTTTACATAGATTTTTGACCTCGTTTAATTTAAAACTGAGTTTTCAAATAAATGAACTTTAATACGTACTTCTTTTTAATTTGATACTCATATATGTGCGCGCCATTTTGTTTTAAAAATTTCCTCGATGAGGTGGGATGAAAAGTTACGTGTTGCACTCGAGTGCAAAGATTTTTCACCTTGTGCTCTTTTGATTCCCTCGCTATCGCTCAGGATTCTAATTATTGAAACACTCGCTACGCTCGTGTTTCAATTTTAGAATCCTTCGCTTGCTCGGTCATCAAAATTGAGCCCGCGGTTAAAAAGCAACTTTGCACTCTTGTATAACAAATAACTATTATTTTGTTTTTGTTAATGGTCATTGCATATACATATTAAGTGAAAAAAAAAAAAAAATATTTAAATATAATTTTTGGGCCGAAGAAAAAATACGATTTACGCCAAATGGTCAGCTTTGGCGAAATTCGAGATGGCAGCTCTAGGTACAGCGGTACTCACAGTGATCTCCTTAGAGTGCAGCTTGTGGCGGTTGAGCTTGGCGATGGCCTTGGCGGCGTCGCGGCGCCGCTCCATGACGACGAAGGCGCAGCCGCGCGGCGCCACCACGTCGATGGCGCTGACGCCGCCCACGCCGCCGAACAGGTCCGACAGCTCCTCCGGCGTCGCCAGCTTCGACAGGTGCCCCACCCACAGCGTCGTGCTGCACACTGCACGAACATTCACAGATTTGTAAGTATTCTGCACTATGTCCCACAAAGCAGGTCTCTTTTCGAGCGTGTCGAAGCGATCCATTGTCATCGGCGGATTCCGCAGAGCAATTGAACGCGCTCTAGGTACGTCAAGTAAATGGATCCGCGGCGACCACGCGAATACATTTTGTAGCGGTTAAGCGGCGGTAGCCGCGCGGAGTGACAATCCGCGCGGCATGAACGACTTATAGGCACTAATATAAATAAAATCCACGCGGTCTGACCGCGCAATATGCTTCCGCACGGATTTCGCCATTTCTGAACTAGCTCTAACAATACCTTCATCATTACCGATCGGTAGTAGATTATATTAGTGCTGGACATAGGTCATCGATGTAAAAAAGAAGCAGCTGTCTCTTTCGCTGTACATTTAATAATATATTAATTACAGCTTCTAAATAAAACAACTTACCACTTAAGTTTTCTTTCTTTATAGGTGGTAGACCTTTCTTCTCTCTTTCTCTTTGTTTTTCTCTTTCAGCTTCTCGCTCTTTGTAATTCTTTTCTCTGTCTTTATCCCTGTCTCTGTCTTTATCTCTGTAACAAAAATCATCATTCAAATATCTTTTACTACTGTATCAATATTTTTTGTTCACCATTTGATTTATTTATTTCTTAGTTATTTCTTTTATTGCATTAATTACCTCTCTCTATCTCTATCGCGGTCTCTGTCCCTCCTTCTCCTGGGTGATCTTGATCTTGATCTGGATGACCTCCGTCGACGTCGCGGCGACTTTGACCTTGAACGGTGTCTCCGAGATTTCGGTGACGGACTGTGAAGACAAATACTCATTTTAGTGAAAGAAATATGTCAAAAGTATGTAGTCGCAATGGCACAAATACATATGATATTACTCAAAATTGTAATACCACTTTAAAAAAAACAAACATTTCTGCTTCAGAGAAACATTTTTGACGAGAGCTATAGGTGTGAAATATAGAGCAGAATGCAATATTTACCTAGAATCATTAGCATCAGGTATTTCTATAACTTGTGGGCCGGTTTCCACAAACTCTATATCAGACTCCACCATGTCATCTTTGGGGTCATTCTGTTTCTGGGACTCTTGTTGGGATCCCTGAAAATACAGTGTTATTAGTTTTTGTTACAGGTTCAAAGATGTTGTCAGATAACTATGCCGCTATGAAGTTAGCTACTAGTGACCATGCAACTGATACTAATGTATGTGAAACAAAAGATTAAGAGTTACAATGGCCGACTTCAGAGCGAAGAAGATGTTTCAAAAGGCCTCAGTTCGATAAATATTAGTTGCTTTCATTTTAATTTTAATGGGAAATGTGTGCCATAATATCTTTCTTACCATAAATGGAAGGCCTTGATTTTGTTGCATTTGTAGATCAGGCATCATAGGCATCAGATTCTAAAAGTTAAATGACTTTTTCAATAAACCCAAACTGGATAGAATAATATAACGTTACAGTTCATTAAAATTTGTTTAAAAAATACTTTTACTTTACTAATTGAAACGTTTTGGCATTCATTTACTTTTTTGCAAAAAGAAAATAATACTTACGCCTGACATGGCGACGATTTGCGCCTGCAAACTATGTAGTTGCCTCATGATTTCTGGATTTGTTAATATACTGAAATCAAAAAAACAAATAATGAGATGTTGGACATCAGAACAAGATATAAAGATATTGAACTTATTTATAATGATAAACATCAAAGATTGGATGTATATGTTTCTTAGTCTCACTCAAAAACTACAGACAGGATTTTGATGAAACTTTAAAGCAATGTAGTTTATGCAAAACTGGGTTTGTGTAGATACTATTTTTAGTATTTTTTTATGCTTTTCTTTGTTTCTTAGAGGTTGATTCCAACCACAAAGCAGATGTCTTAACCATTGGTCTATGTTATATATGGATCCTGCGCTTACGCATATAAATACAATTCCCATGTGCATTTACACTCAAAGTGGGTAATATAATAGAATAGGTACTGACCTTCCTAAAGCATCAGCCGGGTTCTGCTGTGCATTATGTCCAGTGTGTGAGGTATGGCTGGTGTGTGAGTGTGTGTGCGAGGGCGGCGGCTCGGGCGGAGCGTCGTCCTCACTCTCGTACTCAAAGTCATTCAACAACTTCCTGTTGAACTTCGCTGGAGGGCCCGATGGCTGATCCTGGAACTGATAACACATTTGATTATAGACTCAATACGCAAAATATGATTATCTTTGTGCTATTTAACTTATTCCATTATTTTTAGGGAATAGATTAAGTAGTACTATGTACTTTAAGTTCGACAATTTAGAATCGAGCGAATCGGAAATATCGGCTGTCGCAAGCCACGCCACTTGGAACTTGGTTTATGGATGGTTAAGATTTACAGTGAACATGCATATTATTTTCTACTCAGGCAAATGAAACCAGAAATAATACTCGGCAATAAGATCTACTGATGAAATGTTAATTCGCTTCTCTGCATGTACATTTTTCTTTGCATAAATCCTCAATAGTGATTTGCTGCACACAAAATAATCTTATTATAATATTTTTTATATCATCCCAAGATAACAGAGGTCAAACTAATCCTGATAAGAATAAACTATTTATAATTTATGACATAAATATTATATTTGTGTGATATATTTTCTTTGCATGATTACATTAAAGCCTAGTTGACTATACAACCTGTTTTTGCATAGCAACAGTATTTCTCTTGTTATTTAGTAAGAGGTTTTTATCCACATTATACAATGGAACAACTAATCCTAATGTATAGTTTGTATGTTGGTATGTTTTTACTCCTATTATACTATACTGTCTTGGTAATTAATGCACCATATAATGTGCCATATTAACTTTGCATTATCCTAAGGTTGACTATGCCTGTGGCATTAAATCCGCCGATGTAATATTATGTTGCATAAAGTTAAATAAATTTGTACCTACTGGATGGATTTTGGTCATATTTGGCAGTAACATAGCTTTGTTTATGTCATTTATTATATTGCTTTTATGAATTTTGACTGTTTACATATTTACCTGATCACCCATGGGCGTGGAAGACTGTGGGGTGTGGAGTGGTGGGGGCACAGGTGATATCTTGTTGTCTGATGCATTGTGACTGATGTTCAGACTGCTCCCTGGAATTTTACATGTAAAAATAGTATTATTGGAGATCTTAGCATGAACATTTGCTATTTTTCTAATGTATGGAATGTGCAATGTGCTAGGTTGATCCAGTGCAGGTCGGTTAATGAATTGAAGTTTATTCTTTAGTCGTTAGACAAAAGTGTACTATATCAAATGCCATAGATTTAGTAGTGCTGCAAAAAGAAGTAATTTTTCTTCTTGCAGAGGGCATTACAGTGAAGGAAATTTATGGGCTAGTTGCGAGCCTATTTAATATATTAATTTTACTTGTGACTCAAAATAAAAACTTACTTTAACCAGTCTTAGGAATGAGGTACAAAGTGGCTTTCAATTTGACAAAAAAATATACTCTCTGAAGTTAACTTACTTCTGTTTTTTCAAAGATTTGTTAAATTAACTTATAAAAAAATAAAATATTACCATTAGCAGTATTGTTTTGCTGTTGTTGTATCTCCTGATGCAATGGATGGTTGGGGTCTGCCATATCCAACAAAGGCTGAATAACTTGGGGACTGAACACATTGTTCTTTTGCCACAAATTCAGCACCCGGATTATGTTGCGCTGAAATTATTTATTCTTGAATTAGGACTTAAGTTATATGTGAGACCTTTATAAATAATGCTTATTGGAAAGTTCCTAGCATTTCCACTTATTAGCATTCAATAACAGACATTAATTACATGCATAATGAAAATACTCAAACATAACAAGCAAGGCTTATACTGAAAGTACCCCTTAACTCGTAAGTTATACTCTGTGGTACGCTGAAGTACCGCTGGTACTGTCCCGAAAACATTTTACTCAATACATAGATAAGAGAGGGACAGATTATAACCTAAAACATAAATTTTATGTAACTAACCTTATCTTCAGGAGGACATCTAAAGAGGTTTGCAAACGTTTGCTGCATGTTCTTAGCAAACCTCGGCGCGAACACATCCTTATCTTGTCCAAATTGATGCCGCGATTGTCTCACTATTGAATCTATCACGTAAAGACCAGGCACTTTATACTCTGGCTTGCACTTTTGTATGAACTTTTCAACACTGTGCACTACATGTTTATAAAACTTTATGGCCTTGATAGCACCTCTGGTGATTGCACTCATCTTCGCCTTTGATATCGGCGGCTTGTTGTCGTACAACGCGGATAACTGTAAGAAAAATTTTGTTAGTAAGATGCCACGGAACATTGTTCGATGTGAAAAGTGAGCTAGAAGAATACCTCCGCGTTGAACGATTTTACTTCCGGCATTTCCATTTTGGTTTATTTCTCTTCTTCACTTTAATATTTATAAAACTACACCATCACTACATTTTAACAACGAAAAGAAAATCATTTTACAGGAGAAGAGTCAACATGCTCAAAATTACAAAATGGCGTGCAGAGAAGATCGTTGTCTATGGCAAGTGGCATGAGTTGAAGCTCTCGTTCGGAAAGGGATTTGGCATCTATTTTAATGATGACTAGATTTACTTTTATCAGTAAATTAGTATCAAAGCTCATGATTTGCTTATTGCCCACATTCAGTTTTTAATGTGAATTTAATTTAGTGTTTAATAAAGCTAATTTAGCTTTTTAGAAATAATATTACTGATGCAGGGAAATAAAGAAATGAGAAACGAAACGAATCTAGTGATGTGTGTGTCGATAATTTTAAAGGCGGCTATTATTTGATACCACAATACCCACCATTACTAAACAGCGTCATAAAATCTAGTGTGTTTCTGGTCGGTCTCTAGACTACATTCAGTTCACCATGTATTCTGACGGTGTACTACTTATATTCGTAATCTATACATATAATAAAATGATAGGAAAGTCAAAACTGTACATTGAATATTTTTTAAAAAGAATACTTGGGGGGTGATCTATTATCGATTCTGAACCCAAATATATAGTTTTTAGAATTTTTGTCTGTTTGTCTGTTTGTCTGTTTGTCTGTATGTTTGGTCTCACTGAACTCGAAAAGTACTGCATAGATTTAAATCAAATTTTGCATGAATATTACCTGGGAGCCTGTTCAACATATAGGATATATATTATCACGCTATCACCTACGGGGGATGAGCAATGAACGATAATTTCTGTTAACGTTTCTGCAACAGCGGGTGCAATAATGACACATATTTGAATGTTGAACTTTGTAAGTTTATCGGCCTATTATCTATCTTTACATAGAAAATAACGCTTTTATAAGTAACTTGAGCAAAAAACTGAATTTAAAGAAATGATATCCTAAAATTATAGATGAAGAAAATCATGCAGAAACAGATGTGCCATAAAACTGGTAGTAGGTAAAATATCAATGAAAACAGACTTCACTTTGTCATGGTATGTTCTTACTTTCAAGAAAAAAATATATGACAACTTGTGTATTTTGCTACTATAAAAACACTACAAGAAATATCAGCGCATCATCAGGGACATTTTTATAATTCTTTCACCATTCGAAAGCTACATTATCTGCGAGTAACATAGGGTATATTTTATCCCGGTGCGGGCAGTAGTTCCCATGGGAAGCGGTACCCACGTCCCGAAGAAATTATGAACTTCCCCACATTCTTAAAAAGTCTACATATGTTGTTCTGACATAATATAAGCTATACCTCTCATAAACATGAATATCCATTCATTTCATCCAATAACAAACATGCATCACACTGAAAGTGCATTGCGAGTCTAAGATTTTATTATTATAAAAAAAACATTGTAATTAATATTCAAACATCCTTAAAAATAAGTTCCTGGTTTTAATATATTACATTATTTTGAATTCACTTACATATAAATAGAAGGTCCTTATTAATATACTTTTTGAGTAATAAAGAATGTAGGCAAAATACGACCGAAAACATTGTGTCACTTCTAAAATTAACATCAATGGGAATAACTACCTGTCACAATACGTCAACAAGATGTCAACAGAAGACAAGAGTTCGTTCGTTCTGAAAACGTACAAATTACGCGTCGCAGGCCAGAGACATACTTGCTTTCAACTCCTGATCACAAATCATCGAGCTAAGAATTATATCACAAATACACCGTTTACAATTACGAACAGTCACAGTCAGACCCACGGACTGAGTCTAAAAAAACATCTTTTATATAGCTACGTTTATATCATTTATATTATTCAGTTACTAAGACAGAATTACTATCAAACGTGTTTTTGCTAAATGTTCTATTAGTTTTTGCAAACATACATTCCCAACTCTGATCTCATAGAGGTGGCGCCCGGATCTCACCACTGTGCGGACTGTGCGACCTATCGCACCCGGCCCCGGTTAAAACCATGATCTGGAGCGAGAAGAAATGGGATGACAAAGAATAAGGCGGCGGAGCGACTAAAAATTCCCAACTCTCATTCCAGCCACTGCGGTAAGACACCACGAAAGCCGGATGTCGAGAGACGACTCCCGGCCACCGTAGGCGTGAGCGATTAGTTTTGAGTGGGTCATCGACCTTCCGGCTTCTGGGAGACCCGTTATTTCACGCGCCCCTCGAGGAGATTCAGCAAACCCCTGTGAGGCCCACTAGGGCCAAAGCCTGACACTCCCTCACACTGCTCAAACTGATGGCTGAGAATTACGTAACTTTCCAGGATGCCATGCAACGTGTTTCAAATGCCCAGGCCTTTGGGAGCTTGGTAATCCTTTTCTCCACCTTAACTTGAGTTTTGTGGTACATGAACAAATTAGAATAGTAATGAATTAGGTCATCATCATCACGTATTTACCAACTCTTAATGTTCATCATGCACACCCGCTTCTCTAACTTTATTGAAGGATCACTAAAATTGTTTCAGTTAGTTTAACTACGCTACTATAGCCCGTTGTCAAACCTTTTAATATCAATTCTGTAGAAGTGTGAATATCGAATGTGTAGTATATCGAATTTCCGTTTGTGCATTGCACAAAAACCATCGTTATGATTTTCGAGAACTCAAAAGAGTCGGCTGGCTAAGAATTATATTCATCGTTGGTTAATTGAATACATTTTCAGAAACCACAATAGCAGTAGGAATCAAAGCGAATGATCGCTTCATAGAGCTCTGATTTTCTCGAGGCGATCAAGTCAGTTCATATTCATATTTATTTGCATACCATAAAGTTATAAAGATGTTACAAGGGGCTTAAAGCTAGGTACATATTATGGACCCTGTTAGGGTACAGCAAAAGAAGGCTAGAAAGTCTAATTACAGTAGTAGATGCAATAGTAGATTAGGAAAACACAAGTTATTCATTCGACTATCTTTTTATCGTCAAGGTATTCTTTGACGCTATAGTAGCATTTGCTTAGGAGAAGTTTTTTCAATTTGTTTGCAAATATATGTGTCTTTTTTTTTCTTCTGGTTCTGGTCTGTTCGCTCATCAGATCTTTGAAAGCAGTTCGATGATAATATACTGTTGTCCTGTTTACCTACGTGTGACACATAATATGGTATTTAAACGTCCTCCGCAAGAGAGCGAACGTTTGTGCTATTTATAAAGACGAAATTTTACCGTTGTGCAGTAGTGACGCACAGTATACACAGCACTTATGTTTCTTCTGATCTGCTGGCTCCACCAAGAAATGACAAATTGCGAGCGTACATTTTGAAAATCTTGGAAGAACTGCAGGCTTCAAGTGCCAACACACGAATTGGACTTACTCTCTCGGACGTATACTTTACCTGATCGTGAACTAATGCAAACATTTCGGTGGAATTCCAACATAACATAGTGAGTGAGTGCACAGAAAATCCCCAAAATACAAGTAGTGAAACTATGCGCTTGCCTGATGACTCAGTCATCAACCACCCAGCTATTCCTCAATTGTGTGGGTGTTGGCTTCCAGTCAAACCGAATCTTTTTGAGTACCAATGTTTACTTGGAGTGCCTATCTGATCTCTTCAACCCAGTGAACTAGACACCGCGTTATCCGTGGTAAGTAAAACTGTTTGACAGACTTTCTGGCTCCTGATTTGTCGCAGCTGCTGCAGAAAATGTACAAATGACAACTTTGTCAGACCTTTGTTTTATGTGAGAATTACGTAATAATTTTCCAAATCGGTTGACTAGATCCAGAGATTTCCTCAACGTCACAAACTTTACTTCTTTTGTTTAGATAAATAGTCACACACCGTCGACACCACCTTGATTGATCAACCCGTGCTGCTGCTAAGTGGTAATCCTAATTATATTGTTATGTAAAAGAATACACCTACGCTACGGCATAAGTAGTATTTTGACAATTCCAAATTGCCCACGCAGACGAAGTCGCGGGCAACAGCTAGTAATATAATAAATTGATCGATCATTCAACAAAATAAATTAATTTTTTAAACGGTTTTATTTAGCTCACCCCGTTTGTTTTATTATTTATTCTTGGGTCAAATTTAGTAATTCAAATTTCATCCTCTTCCTTTCAACCGATTAATCTGAAATTTTGTATACACCTTTAATTCCGATGACAATACAATATAGTAATATCAATAACATTGTAAATCCAATATGGCCGCCGGAATAAAATGGCGGATTACATAATTTTCCACAACCCCGTCAATATGGGTATCAAATGAAAGGGCTACACAAGCAGAATACTGTCAGCAACCCCAGCGGGGCCCAACAGGGCCAAGGCCTGCCTGGGCTGCGGGATTGTTCGAAAGAGTTACCGTGGCCCCTGGTATTTACATACAAGGCCTACGACGAAACATAACTGTTTTTAGTCAGTAAGAGTCTGGCACTCCCTTACTGCTGCTGACCCAGGGAGGGGTCACTACTAAAACTAGAAAATAAAAAATCGGTAAAAAAAACTTTTAAGTTAAACGGTTTTATTTTATGTGCACTGAAAACTAGAAAATAAAAAAATAATTACTTACTTGTCAACCTACGTAGGTGGTCCCGGTCATATTAGACTAAAATAAAAACGTGGGGCCCCTCTGGAACTCCTCCTACCTATGGCAAAGCATATCTTTATACTTTTTACATGAGCTCGGCGTTCGCTGGTGAAGCCACTACGGCTGATTATTGATTGTCAAATCTCCAGTTACGATTATTATAGTAAGTCGATCCAATCCACACCTATTATACCTCTAGAAGAATGTACTACAGCAATAGTTAATGGGCCCCACGTTTTTATTTTAGTCTAATATGACCGGGACCACCTACGTAGGTTGACAGGTAAGTAATTATTTTTTTATTTTCTAGTTTTCAGTGCACATAAAATAAAACCGTTTAACTTAAAAGTTTTTTTACCGATTTTTTATCTTTATCTTTTATTCATTTCTTTCTTGCACAAAAAATCGATAAATTTCAAATCATCAGACAGAATAACAGACATCACTATTCTATATAATTTGTTTTATTTTCAAAAAAGCTGTCATAGTGTCATTAAATTCATCAATTTTGTTGCCTGTTGGTCTCATTTTCATCTCAAACTCTCAATTTCAAGTAATTTTGATATCTGCTAAAGAGAAGATTTGATTAAATTGCAACTGTTTGAACGGTAACTATGCAGTAATACTTTATTGTAATTTTACACTATCCTGCGTGTAAATAAAACTCGTAAAATTAACATTTCTATTGTAACTCAAGTTCGAATAAAGTATTTTTTTTTATACGATATGGCTGATGAGTACGCAGCAGTAAAGCGGGGCAAGCTTATTTTTAAAGGAGAAAAGCCCAAGTAAGTATCACTGGACAGTAAGTTCTTAACATAACCTACCCAAAAGATATGCTGTTAGAAACTTTCGTGCCCCAATACTCAAGCTGTCAGTTTATCAGTAATTATATCTTGGAAATAAAATTAATAAACAGTAGTTTGCACACACCACATATTAATTACCTAGTTTTCCACCTCAATGTCAACCGGATTTATTATTGAAATAATTTTCCAGAGCAAAGAAACGTAAACACAAGAAGAAGGAAAACTCAGAAGCATCAAACATAGATGAGGACTCAGTAAAGCATGGAGGTTGGTGGAAGGTTGAAAAGATTGAAGACATTACAGGATCTATCTCTATAGAGTTTGGAAAGAACTCTTACGTTTCAGCGTTAGACAATGGTCTGTTCACACTTGGAGCTCCACATGATGAAGGAGATGGTCCTTCACCGGAGGAGATATTTACAGCATTCCCAGCTGGGGAGAACAAGTTTGCGCTGAAGTCTGGGTATGGGAAGTATTTGGGCGTTGCAAAAGAGACAGTTGTGGGGAGATCTGATGCTGTGGGTGCTATGGAGCAGTGGGAACCAGTGTGGCAGGAGGGTGAGTGGTCTTGTTTTCATGTGCTCTTCTAGATATGTTGTCAATCATTGTCATCAAGTATTTTTTTTCTATATGTGGTGTTCTGTATGTTACATGAATGTGACTCTTTAGTATGGAATAACATACAATTTATTTTATTATTTAAAGCCTTTTTATTTCCATTTCTTTACAATAGTATGTTAATTATAATATGTTTTAATTTTTGATTTTAAAAAATGAATCCCATGTGGGTATATAATAGGCCTCCTCCATCTTCTTCCATTTTTCTCTATTGAGGGTAACAGTCTGCCAACTGGGCCCCGCAATCCCAGCTATGAAATTGGATTGAATAACATACAATATTTAATTACAATTAAGAAGGGCAACTAGGAGCAGAAAGTTTTCATTCACATACTCTCTACTTCTCAAAAATCCACAGGTAAAACAGCAATCCTAAGCTCCCTAAACAAGTTCATGTCCGTTGATCCTGAGGATGACGCTGTTGTTGCCCGGAGTACTTCAGCTGGCACCAATGAGTTCTGTAGCATCAGGAGCAACAAGACCAAGGAGGTCAATAAGTCTGTGCTACCTGATGAAGAGCAAGCAGATCTCTCACAAGTTGAAGTCAATTATGTGTAAGTATAAATTATTGGATCTTTTTAAATTTTTCAAGCAATGCAAGCTTTGCTTGAAAGGTTTTAAAATTGAATGGAGTTGCAGAAAACATACCTATATGTGTATTGTTTTTCTAGATTCACCCAATAATACCTCCAAAATGTTATTTAATTTATTGCAGTCACTACAAGGTGGTTATAATTTTTCAGGAAAAAGTTCCAGAAATTCCAAGACAAGAAGCTCAGGCTGAATGATGGTGGCGTTTCAGAGCTAAAGAAAGCAAAGACAGAAGGCAATCTACACGAAACATTGTTAGACCGTAGGAGTAAGATGAAAGCTGATCGGTACTGTAAATAGACAACTATTATGTAAGCAGATTTTTATTTTTCCCAGGCCCATTTCAAAATATGGATGTAGATTTTGTCATATTTGGTCACCATATAGCAGCAGATATTGCCATTTTGATAAAAGGAAAACTTCAAATTCAGTAATCAAATAGTTTAATAAGAGCAGACTTACACAAAGTTACAATGAACAAATCAAATGGTAAACAAAACACAATTCACTTTGAAATTATTTTATTTATTCCTCATGTAATAACCTCCGTTACAATGGCCTAAACGATTTGCGATAATTTTGGATACACGGTATTTTACAGAGAAATCATTTACTTACAATCAGAGAATTTGAATATACTACCTACACGTTCTTATATAAAACGATATCTACACCTAAACCTAGTGTTTAGACTAGACGTAGACCTAGTCTATTGGAACATGATTCGAAGTGGCCTCGGCAGTCCAGTCTAGTTGCGGTGTATATGGATTATTCTATTTTCAGTTTAGTTAAATGTGCGACACATGTCTAGCGTTAGTCTAAGTATCTTTACAAAAATAACCACTTATGTTACCAACTTATTAATATAATGATACTATACATAAATAGCTGAAGTTTCTATCTAAACATATTTTATTGCTAAAGGAAGATGAATGTTGTTAGACGAACACCAGAGATGTTCACCGCACATTCAGATTACAGTTATCCTAGGCTTGTGTTTAAAATCAGTCGAAAGGCCATCTGAAGCAGATACCTGACAGTATAAGCTTTTCATTGAATTGCAACACATTACACTAATCCCACCAAGTATTAGCTACTGGTACAAAATAAATATACACATAACCTGTTCAAAGTTCACATCTCCTTGTCTGTTGTACTGTTTTATTGCAAACATAATAATAAACGTTCGGTGGGCAAATTAATATAATATTCAATGTCTCAACAGATTTCATAGATAATGAGATTGCATACTTCAAATATATATTCGTTTTATATTAAGAGGAGCATCGCGTAATCATAATATACATACATCTAAAGTAAATGCTAAAAATATACACATGAACTTATACCTACCAGTTAATAAGACAAATAATACATAATATAAAATACAATAGAATGTACTGACCATTGATGTATGAAGCTCCTCGGGTGGTCAACCAATAGCATAAGTAATGTTATATTTACAAAATGTGCGAAATAATGTTAATGGATAAGTGCAGCATGCTTTGCATAAATAAAGTGAAAGAATAGTCATAAGGGCATAATGCAACTTGTTAGAACAAAGAAAAACTAAATTTGTTTATTAACAATACCTGCTTGTTTTATTCTTTTCAAAATTGAAAAAAGAAAACAGTTTACATTACCATGCATACTCGCGTCAAACTATACACGAGATTTTCACATTACATGAATGAAACAAAATACATCATTACGGACGACAACGGGCCAAGCAAACACACAAAAATGTTCTCACTCATTTTCACAATTTGGCATAAGTGGCAGAATGCCTTCTACACTAGCATTGTTGAACAAAAAACCAAAATCTTTTTTTGTAGTGCCATAAACAAACAAAAAAAATTGAGGATAAACAAATGTAAGGGACAACGCTAGAGTACAAAGCAGGACATAAAGTTCATACACACAGGTTTTAAACAAAACTGCTTGATATAACAGTTCAATATGCGGTTATCGCCCGCGATAAATATTACTCACGTAATAATTTATATTCCCTGTCAATAAATTACATATTACAGACCCCTTATGGCTCAAGTATCATATACTAGTTCAGCGAGTGAGTTTGTAAATTGTTAACTAACAGTATAATAATCTGGTATAATTTTAAGGCTTATGAGAACATAGACATGACAATGATATATTGACGATTTTCATACAATAACTTGTTTTATTGACTTTTTGTTTGGTTAATTATAACAAGCGTTAGGGTGCGTCCACATCTGGCGAATGCGCCGCGAATGCGCAGCACGCGAGCCGATCGCGAGCTGTCCGCGAGCTGCGCGCGTGCATTTTTGTTCGTGCGCCGCTTCTGCGCCGCCCGCGCGCAGCTCGCGCGCGACCTAAGCGCCGCACGCGAGCGGCGCGCAGGCGGCGCGCGACGTCTGCCATCTTCGATAGTACTGAGCCAATATACGGAACTGTAAGGGCGAGAACTGATTGCGCGCAGATCGCGCGCCGCTCGCGCAGATCGCGCGCCGCTCGCGCGCTCTATACGAGCCTTGCGTGAGTTGCGCTAAAGAGGCGCACCGAACTATTGCAGTGACTGCACGCGCGCAGCTCGCGGACAGCTCGCGATCGGCTCGCGTGCTGCGCATTCGCCAGATGTGGACGCACCCTTATAAAAACATTCCAATCAAAGACTTGATCACTTGTGCATACAACACAAAATATAAACAAATACACATATTTTTGTTTTGTTATCAGTGTCATGTCTATATATACAGGAGGTTTTCAGAAGTTTCTCACTTAGCATCATGTTGTGAGAGAGCAACAATGTCCGTTCTAAACCATTCACTAACCCAGGTCTTTCATCACATTGATTTAGACCTTCCATTCCTAATCAAGTCTTTTCCACTCTGCATATATTTCCTATTCACACTGTATAGTCAACTTCAACTATACATTCCACAGATTAGACAACTAATGGAGTGCTAATGTGTACAAGTATTTTCATATTCAGGACAACAAAAGTTGTAAAGACCAAGCAGATTAGCAGTACATTAATCATCGCAAGATAATTTTGAATTAAAGTGGCAGTATTGATTTTTATTTTGCTGAACACTAGCTTCTGCCAGCTCTAAGCTGTTTAAACGATAAATGGGCCATCTAACACTAGTTAGTAGTCCAGTAGTTCCTGAGATTTGCATGCTCAACCAAACTTTTCAGCTTTATAAAATGAAATTAAAACACACAGGTACTTGTTTTCTGCTCAGGTCTTAACATTTCATTCGCTGTCACTATTGTGTGCTCCACAGTGCCGGATTTTGCGAGTGCAAGCCCATAGTAATATTTAGAGCAGGAACCCAGGTATGAACCTAGTTACAATTACTAAAATATGAATAACAATATTTATTTTGTAAGTCTGGAAACAATTTCACATGTCATCTTGTATTCTTGCTATAAATGAATCCGGCACTATCCACAGAAACACTGATCACACACAACACGGTACACATGAGCACTCTATCTTGTATCATCCCCTGTGCAGCTGGGGCGACTAGGGCGGCGGCGGGCCTCAGCTGTGCGCCGGCATGGCGGCGTCGCCTGCCCGCTCGCCGCGCAGCCACTCCACGAACTCGTCCAGCATCACGGGCCCTGCAAACAAGGAAATATAAATAAATATATAAAACTAATGACCAATAGAGAAAGAAAAATATTTATTTCATGCAATATAACTACTATTACATACGATGCACAAGTACTAAGCTTGCGGCTAATTGACAGCTGCACAGGTCAATGGATCATAGGGTTAAGCAATGCTAGATGCAACTGACTTTTGAATATTTTAGGAAGTTAGAAGCAAAGGGGTTGCTTGTATAACTGGATCCAGGAGGTCAGATAGGGCAGTCGCTCCTTGTAAATAAAACACTGACTGTAACACCCATAAATATGAATATTTGAGCACACAAACTGATACATACAAGCGCCATCAGCATCATAAGTATTGAGCTGCGTGTCGACGGTGCGGCTGAACTCGAGGATGTTGCACCACTGGTCGCGGTTGACGACGCGGTAGCGGCCGCGCTGCAGGAAGTCGGCCAGCGCCGGCCGCAGCGCCCAGCGCGGCAGCAGCACGCCCAGCAGTGCTCGCGCCGTGCCCGTCTCTAGGGACCGCTGGTCTTTGTCCTACGAAAAGAGAAAAAATATTTATTATTATTTCAAATAAATAACTTGAATTGCTGTACATTAGTCTCGTTAAAACATGAGAATTTACCGATTTGGTCACATTTTAAAGGCGAATGGCAGGCTTGTATGGGACTTTCGTACCGCTAATAAAATTTCGTGTTTTGGGATATTTTTTGTTTTAATTGATGGGTAATATGATAGACAAGCCCTTTGTAAATTCTCAGATTTTTAGAACTTGGGAAGTAAAAGTTATAACCAGTTTTGTTTTTTAAGGTTATGTACTACAGTGTACCCATGTAGGTTGTTTTACCTAGGTGCATAAACATATTAAACATTGTTATGGTAATAAAAGAAATGTTCTACCTAGCTTGTCTCTTAATCAACAGCAAATAACTGAACAGAGACTGAAAGATTTTCGTTACCTGTCAATAAAATAATTGCAAATACAAAAAAATATTGATGGTGAAAATAATTTATATCTAATAATTGTTAATTATTAAGATAGTATGACTAATTATTCATTTTAAGGTATAATATGTGATTGGTTAATAATATTTACTGTTATTTCTATTTTTAAATAATTATTTATCATTTCAAGCCTCGAATTACTTTAATCTTTTAATGGGTATAATTAATTAATCCGGAGTTCTAAAAATACTACATTAACATGAAAATAAATGGCTTAGTAGCCTTAATAATTGGTACAAATTCTATAACTGAACAACAAAAAAAATATACAGTACGAAATCTGCCGTTCGCCTTTGGCCTATCGATCTTCTTTAGCAACAAATTAGGGAAAATTATAACAAGCAAAGTATGTATTTGTGTAAAACAGGGACTAAACTTAGTAGTTTCTAGGGTACCTGAAGACCCAATTACTAACATTCCCCTGTTTTTTGGGTATTTCTTCCATATCTCTGAGTTCAGTACACAGACTTAATTTAAAAGGGGTAAAGTGTGTACTTACCCTTGCAAAATCATAGGAGTATCTGTAAATAGCCTTAAAAATATATGGATCGTTGAGTAAGCTGCGAAGATATTCTAATTTGTTCTGCAATTTGTGCACACTGTCACACTGTAACTCTGTTAGACCTGAAAATAAACAAACAATATAAATTAGCATGTATTTTTTATCATTATCATTTTGGCCAGACATGTTTTGCTGGGGTCTTTGTTACACCACTCCTTCTTCCCAGCAAAAAACATGTAGGAAGTGGTGAAAGATGGGCATTTTGGGGGCTGTTTTTTGTAATTTTTTGTGCTGTTTTGCACCCAAGATTGAATAAATGATTTTTGATTTGATTTGGTCATCACGCAAAAGAAAAACTGCAAAATATGTATGAAGAATAATGAAAATGAATGTGTTACCTTTTAACCATTCCTCTTGTGTGAAATAGCCCATTTGTTTTGCCCCCATTTTGTATGCAATGACCAACATAACAACATTCTCTGGATCCACTCCTAAGTCTTCACAGAACTTTTCCATGCCTTCTGGACCTGTGGTGACAAAACAGTGGTTTTATAATTAGCAACTCGTGCAATGTTTCTTAAGGATAGAAAGTTTGACGAGAACTATATCAATTTTATTGGGCTTTACAATAAAGATGATGATAAATCTGGCATGGAGGTCCCAGATTCACAGTTTTGTAGAAAGTAGGTTTGAATGGTGGACTTAAATTGCACAATGTATGTACTTACCTAATACATCTGGTTCTGTAACTGTTGTGTATTCTTTAAACCATGCTAAACATTTCTTTACGCTAAAACTCGTGTCTTCTGATTTGGAATGTCGACGTGAACTGAAATTAATAAATTAACACATAAGAATAAAATCAAAATATAAAGTTATTAGGCTTCCAACAGTTCAGCAACAATCTGATAAAGATATAAAAGGGAAATAAATAATCAGTGCAAAAAATGTGGGATTTTGGACTCCTATACAAAATATTACTAAAACCGCCCATTTCTGAAATGGTCATAACAATGAAACTACATATTAGATTGGTTCCCTTACCTGCTATTTCTAGATCTCTTGTGGTGATGGTGTTCGTCGATGGCGGTCGCCCCCGGTAGGACTTCGCCCCCGTTCGCGGGAGCGCCGCTCCGTGTGCGTTTGCTGCAGCGAGGCATCGTTCTACCACCCTGTTCAATTAATTTTAATTTTTAATATAACTTCAGTATTTAAATGTCTCAAGTATAGATAGATAGATTTTGATGCTTGCGACTAAGATCAGTAGGTAGTTAACTATTGCTGATTTCAGGTTTCTGAGTTTGCAATTTGAATGTAATTTTTTAAAGAGAGTAATAAGAGTACAGTTGCCCGCATTAGAAACGAAACAGAAACTACTTGCAAGAACATATTTGTAATAGCCACTTAAACACATATATGTTCTTGCAAGTACACATATCTTTGGCACACACATCTTATTTAGCCTTCTGTTCTGTTACTTTCCTCATGAAATTATTTATATTACCAATTAGTACCAATCCATATTTGAACATGAAACATGATATCAATTAAGTTCTTCTTAATAAGCTCATTAATTTGTAAGAATGTTTTAGAATCAGTTATTGTTCAACAAAAAGTGTTGGTTAATTTTATACAAAATATATACTGATACTAAAATAATCTATTCTACATATTTAAGAACACACACAATTTTGGTTAATTAAATACAAACAGTTTTTCAGTTATATTATATGTCATATCTCACCGACTAAATACATAGAAGTGATAGATGGAGATTACTTTTGATAAAATATTATGTTACATGACTTGTTTCAACTTGTATCGAGACTTTTACTGGACTCAAACATACAATACACTCATATTTGGCCCTTGAAACCTACAAGCCTAAAAAAGTACTGATAAAGTAATCTGTGGAATTATACTTAACTGTTTAGTATAATTGGGTGTTTACGCTGATTACTTTATCATATAATACCGGAAGATCTGCTTTTTTAAATGAGTTTGGCCATAAACAGATCGACACCTCCTACATATATTATTGTAACCAACAAAATGACGATTTTGCTTTTTTTACATAAAACAACTTATTTTTATTTCCATTTAAGTATTAATTTTTAAACATATATTTTACATTTATATTTATACTGAATATTACTAAAAATGTAAAATATATGTTTAAAAATAAATAAATGGAAATAAAAATAAGTCATTTTATGTAAAAAAAGCAAAATCGTCATTTTTTTGGTTACGATAATATACGTAGGAGGTGTCAAGATAGTTTGAATGTTTCAACTGACTGAACATGAATGAATTAATATTCTGAGTAGATTAAGCCAGCTGTTTTACTGGCTTTCTCAAATCAGACCAATAGTTCCTGAGATTTGCACCAAAAAACTTTATATGTACATACATGGGTACTTTATACATAGATGGATGATATAAAAGTGCTTGCTTGCAATTATTTCTTTGCCTAAACGCCCTCCAATGTATGATGTAACAAAAATGTTAAATCAACATAGTCCAGAGATATCACACACTTCAATTTATCTATTTCTGTCAATACCCATGGGAATAATACATGACTTTGTTCTTATGTACTTAAATACAATGTATGCAAGGCATTCAGCTTCACATTATACAGCAATTAATAACTTATTTAGTTATTTACATTATTGTCATTGGCCTTCAGAAAATTGTTTGATATTTTCATTAAGTGTTAAGAAACCAGTATTATCTATGTTTATGTGTAAATACATTAACCTATACCAACTTGAAGACATCTTTGATTATTATAAGGGCTACTGTAGTGTGAACAATGATAGGATTTGTAAAGTTAGCTTAGTCCAATAAATATAAAGCATTGTTTTTGTATTGACCCCAATATTATTGACTAGCTCTTTCCTGTGGTTTCACCTTGTGAAAAATACTTTTAGTACCTTGATAAAATATAGTCTATGTTACTTGGGGCGGCTAACAAATAGTGAAATATTTTTCAAATAGTTTAGCAGGCTACAAATACAAACTACCAAAAATAGATGCTCTTTTCCATATTTTTAGTTTAGATAGCCTTAACTTTTAACTAAATCCAGAGAGAGAACATTGCTGTGGATTGGTCTGTGAACTGCACTTCTCATTTCTCTAAAATAAAATTCCACTTTATGTATAGAAGTGATCTGTTGTGCTTGAATTCAAATACATTTTTAATTCTTATAGAAGTTATAAATACAACTTTCATAGTCATTGCCAATCAATATCAATTACACATGACTATTAAATTTAGCTAATAGGAGGCAAAATTAGTTATTTTATTGCTAGTTATCATAAAAATTATCACTTTATTAGGCACAAAATTCAAGATAAATTGTGACTTTGCACATTTTTATGCTAAATCATTGTCTAGATTTATATAAAGTTTGATGAGCAAGTTTGACTTTACTTTTTTTAATAAAAAATAAAAATTCATTTAAATGGCAAGGTTTTGATATTTGCTGTAGGTATAAAATTGCAGTACATTACATAGAATTAATTTGGCTTCTTGTTACTTAAGAACAGCGGTTCACCTGTAAATGAGCATTGAAGGTCGGTTGGCAACTTCAGACACCTTGGTTATTTGGATGTGGCTAGGGTCCTCCTTATCCTTAGGTTATTATTTTGAACTACTCAGAAATAAGATCAATTTCTCTACAGTCGAGCCCTTAATCTTTAGTTGTTCATTTTGTGAGTTTTATTATATTATTTAGACTTGTTTGATTACATTTTAAGTGAATAAGTTTGTAATTTTTATTTAATTCATAATTAAATTATAGATGCAGCCTTATTTGGATGATTTAATGACTAACTTAGTTATTATTTAGTGAACAAGCATCAGCAAACACTGCTTACTATTCACACAGCTATGTGTTGACAATACAAAGTTTATTTCCACTTATCTGTGCAACACAATGTACAATGCTCCATTTGAAAGTAGTAATCTCTGGAAATATCACCCAAATATCCCCTCGTCTGTTGAACGGACTCCAGGAGCTCTCTGTCAAAAAACGGTCATCTGTGGCGCGGACTCCAGGAGTCCTCTGCGAACCGTCGCTTTATCTTATCGCTTTATGACGTAATGCTGTACCTTTCTTGCTCTTACTTGTACGAATTGAACGGGAAAGAACATTAACTATGCATAAACACGCACTTGAAGTAACTGGAACCCATTTGTGACGTATACTAGACACTTGAAAAGTAGTCGGCCGGCTCGCGGCTGACGATGCGTTTTTGTTAAACGTGTTTGGTGTAATCTAAGTCTAACCTTGCATGAGCTACATATCTAAACAGCTGGGCGTGACAGAAACATATGATACTGAATACATTGTAACCGTTTAGAGGTTATACACATAATATTCGTGATTGCACTTCAACAATACACCTTTTACAGAACTATAAGAGAGTATAAAGCTACCAGTCAGTCCTCGCAATCTATAACTTACAATAATAAAACATTCCTATCGCTGGAATTAGCAAAATGTTTACTTACACACCTCGACGAGCAAATAATTTGCTGTAAAGATTTATTACGCACTTTTGCTTGTAAAATTAATGAAAGTTAGTCAAACTTACTATTGGTGGCAGATTCGATATGAAATTTGAAAACTTAAAGGGGTTTTCGTCTCCTATTTTGCGAATTTTGCAAGTACAGCTTCACGAAAAAAATGTCTTCTTGACAGGTCGATAATAACCTGAAATAAAAAAATCAATGTGGGGCAAAAGAGAGAATACAAGTAATACAATTTACAGTGATGACATAATCATCAGTATTTTGGTTATTTACTAAAGATCGATAAAAATGTTATTACAAAACGAAAGGTGAAACGTTATTTTTGTGGAATACCTACATCCCCTACAATAAATGCGTCATATATCTCACCTTTTCTGATGGTATAGATCAGAATTATTATCCAGAATTAGTTTTAATCAAAATAATAACTTTTAACACATTTCCACGGTACTAAAATATAATAAATTGATAAACCAAACAGCAGACACAGCGGCTGAGAAAACTCATAACGAAGTGAACGTTTAGTTACTGCGCAAACTTAGCAGTGAGCAGCTTTATTTTTTTGTAATTATTTGTTATTCATCAAGCGTCTATGTTTAATAATAATCAATTCTACGATTTACTTTAATTTTACATGTGATTTTCTTAAACAGTGAATATCACAAGCGTACAGCGTACTGCTACAAATAAAATTATATTCATCCCAAGCGTCATATTTTTCTCGTTCACAAGGCAGTAATTAAACGTTTTTGCGGAGCTTGGGATTCTGTTCAAGGCAGAGGTGAGGCACCGCGAATAGCCACATTTTTTTATAACTTACCTATTATATAGTAGTTTCAATTTCAATACTCACTATCCACATGGTGTTTTATTCTGACTTGATAAAATTTTACTTTTAATATGTCATACCAACCAAATCTGAGGTTTAGGAAAAAAACACCATGACGTGGGGGTAAAGTAGTCCAGCTGCCGAGATCATACACAAAGAAGATTCTCTCCTGTCTCACTGGTTTCCGGTTACAAATACCCTTTTTGAGTTCCATCTGTAATGTATCACCTGTATTTACAGTGATACCTTACCTACGATTTACGAACAGGCGCAAATGGTTAACGGCGTTTAAAATAGTTTTTTTTAGAAAACAGACATAATACCTAAGCATTACCTATGTCTGTTATAATTATCAGTTTTTTGTAAAAATAAACGCGGATCCATCATTGATTAGTTCCATAATCACACGCGTGTCGCTAGTAGACTATCCCATGTTTCGCTGAACGACGATTTCCGAACCATGTTTTGTATCTCCGGAGCGGATTATTTGCACCAAGTTTGCACCTGTGTATAAAGCCAACCGCGGCGTTCAATCGACAGATGGCATTGATTAACAAAATGTCTGATTCATACCCTTCATACCCTAACCGGTCTAACTTCAACCTGTTTTTTGAACAGGGGTAAACGTAACCGTAATGTAGGTTCAATAATATAGCTGGGTTGGGGATTATCGGTATCGAGTTGATTGATAAACGATACATGGGTATTAGGTAACTGTTATGAGAAGTTAGTATGTACTACCAATCCATGTAAAAAATAAGGGTAGGATCATCAAAATATTGAGTTAAGAAGTTGAGATTTATTTCTTTAAAAAATCCTGCTTTACATTTCGCAGGTTGACCGACCCGCAAACAATGCTGATAAAACAAGACCCACCCTTAATAAAAATCCTTATTAAAATTGTAGGCATGAATCTTTGTGTAGGTCTTACGTCCAAATATTTGTATAGACAGCTTCTATAGGCACACTTGTAGTATTTAGAGCGGGAAACAAAGCGCCTAATCTAGTAAGAGGGTGCAATTTACGAGGGTGTTGAGCCCCTCAGTATCTGCGGTGCACAACCCCTACGCGTCCCGACGCGCCGTCTAGATTTAGTCGAGTACTCATTATCGATTTTAATTCATTTGAATACTGCTCTTTGCCCCCCACTAGCGTCACCTCTCTAGTAAATATTTGGCGGGAATTATTTTTTTAAATGGATAATGAATGGCGCCGAGAGCTTTTGTTTTTGCTCGGCGTTAATTTAATGGGTTGTTATGTTGTTATAATGGGATTAGAAATCGGAGTGGGGTTTTAGCTTGATTGGGCAGTTAACTTTGAGATTTTTTAGGGGTAATGTTTGCTCACAACTGGCTTGCTTCCGTGACTGCTGACTGCTGCTTGCACGGGCAACACGGTGTTCGATTCTCGAGTTCAGTCGAATCTTAATCGCAATGTTAAGAAACCTTTAAAAGACTGCCCCTTGTCTGGAAGTTGGTGGTCTATCTAAATGTCACCCTAAGTCTGATCAGTAGTATCTACTATAACTAGGCGTTACTTGCATAACCATTAACCACCACCAAATATTGGTAGGTATGAACTCCAAAACATACCTAAGGTCTTGGCATTTGCTCAGCCCACATACATGGTTTAGTTTAAATGTTAACATTGTAACAAACTAATTAACAACTTAACCAGAGCTTTAACCGCCGTGTATTTAATATAAACGAAGCAAGACGTTATATTTCACACGATTTAAAGTTCAACATATCATTTTGATTACACCTTCCCACGCGATAAAGAGTTAAATGGTGCACATTAGTGGAACATATTCGTGACAGCCCGTCGACAATGTCTGTCGAGCCCTACTCAGATACTGGCAACGAAACAGCGGCCTAACATGGGTGCCTGCTGGGTACCTAACACGAGCCAGTTCTAAATATAATTAACAAAGTTCAGAGTACATTTATCATTATCAAACACGTATTTCCCTAGAAGTCAAACAACGAGGATGTTTTGCGCGAAGTACGCAGGCATCCCTTTCTGCAAATTGTTAGGAATAACTTAACATTTAAAAGCAAATATTCAAATACAACCAACAAATGAAGGTCGTGAGAATAATATAACATTAAGCTTACAGCTTTCTCAGGCTGTATGTCTGTTTCCTTGAGTCGAACTTATTAAACGAACCCATGTCGTTCTAAAGTTTGTTGTTTTACGCTTCTCAAAGTCATTATCGTTATCTCCGACATTCCCGCTGCTGGCCAAGAAGAAAACATTCGAAATACCAACCCGTAATAATTAGAGAAACATTCATTGCGCACGTCGGGGGAGCGTTCTGTGATCGTCGGTCGGAAAACCGTCATGCGTTGCGTAGCCCGTCCATTCAAGTCGGTTGCCGGCTCGCCCCCGCTTCACCCTATTTTCACCCCAATGCCCGCGTCCCTCGTGGAAACAATCTCCAGTTCGCGTTTCGCCCGCACTGTGGCCGCCTGTCGCGCGCCGGCTCCGCTGCGAACCCCGCGATCTTTCCCGAACTAGTGCAATATTCAAAACAATTCGAATTCAAACTTGTGTTCCATTTTATTTCTGTTTTTAAAATTACAGTTGTTTGTTAGTGTTTCTGTTTGATCGGCCAGTGCTGTACTATTGTTTGTAATTATATTTTCGGCGTGTGTTGTGTAGTTTGTGGACATCCGCATTTAGCGAACTTACGTAAGTATTTACTGCATTGCGTTTTGATCTGAGTTTGATTAACCTTGATTTATGTGGAGACTACAATACCTTTGAACTTTACCTGATAACAACGATCCAATTATTTTAATTGGAAAGATCACGAAGTCGTGTCTGACTTTCCGCTTTAATTCGTACCTAAGGTTTGAAGCGTTTGTGAACCGAAATAATCGTAGCTTTTAGTGTATTTCAACTGAAAAAAACTTAAGTGAGAGCTCTAACAGGCAATTTGTGCGAAGGCCGGCTGAAGTCGATTCAATTAAGGATGAATTGGGTCGCTGGAGTACGGTAGTTGTAAGTAAAAGGTAGGCCGTATAGCTTATTTATTTATTATCCCTGTTTGCCGATGTGTGGAAGGTTAGCAGCTTGTTAGTGAGTTGCTGAGCTGTTACCAATCTATTTGGATACCCGTTTCTTTCAACAACTCATCAGGAATACAAACTGGTATCGACAGACAGTTAGTCAAATTGTATACCTACCCACATATAGCCACCGTCTTTATACCGTTACCAAAAGAAAACTAATCATCCAATTTGGTCCTTTTATACGAAATTCGCTTAAAAAGGCCGAATCGGATTTCATTAGACTAAAAGCTCAAGGTCTCTAAGGAATAAATGAAGCTATAATTTAACAAGTTGTCCCAAGGACACAAAGACCGAAGACGAAACTTTTTGTACAAAAAAGTAGTAGCACCTCTTTACTTTATTCCTATAGGATTTTCAATGGATTTCCTTGTCCTCTGGTGCCTTTGTCCGCTTTAAGAAGCGAAGGTATAGCTTAGTACATCAGCCATGACGCTGTTATGCGTTCCGGAACGTTTGACGGCGATAATGTGGATATTAACGTTCGTACTTTCCTTCTGAGAATAAGCAGAACTTTAGGGAAGGTAATAATGAGCTGGGAAGCCTGCAGTTTAGGACTTATGGGGTATGAATTAGGCTTTCACCGTCAATACATCACAAGTTTTGGTTTTCTCGATATGATGTAGTCTTTGAGGATTCATATTATTTAGATTCTACTCGGTGATATAGTTACTAGTCTTGGAAAGATCAATGAAGTAACTGTTTATAAAGAATTGCAATGTAGTAAGAACCTGGTTTAATTGGCAGATTTTCACCAGTAATCTCAAATACATAACGCATTCCTCAATAGTTAACATCTACCACGCAACATTCATTTAACTAATTACCCACCAATTCCAACAGGACCATGCATTTGCTTACCTACCCTCCCTCCCCTACACAAAGTGACATGTGACACATATGGCCATGGTATACCTAAGCTAAGCACAGGATATCTGGTTAAAAGGGGGATCTCGTCTCAAGTGTCTCTCAGACATAATCCGCCTCTCATGCACTGCAAAGCTTACCGTAATACGCCATTTTCAAGTTCACAATCAATGGCCTTTGTCTATGAAAGTCTATACCTTCGAGTTGGCGGTAGAGAAAAAAGATTAAACGGCAATATGGATTTTGTGCCAGTATTCGTTCCAACTGGGTACTTTTTTCAGAATGAACCTTTTCAATTATGAACTTTAAGCTAATTATATTTCGTTCGAATTTCAATTTATTTTCGATGGGAGACTGTTTTCGTTGCAAATACAAAAGGGACTCATAGTTTTGAGCAACTTATTATTTTATGCAGATACCCGGTACCAATTTCAATGAAAGTCGCAATTCATTAGCATAATGACCGTTGCGGCTGTAAACTAAAAGTTTGTCTGTTCAATTTGTTTTGCAGCTAAATAATTTGCCTAACCTATACTAATGGTTGTTGTATTTTCGACCGGCACAGCTAACATGAGATTTGACAGTTAATTAATTAGTTTTGGGCCGAAGGACTACGCCTTTTCGTGGCATTTAAGTTGGGTGTACAAGCCAATCGTTGGAAGTAATATTGTTATTCATAAATGCGAAATTAATTGTCTGTTTCAACAGAAGGTAAGCGCCTAAATAGCTAAAGAAAATTGATATTGATGTGTAAGTACAAATTTTTCATACGTTTATGGAATATGTAGTTGGAATTTGTGAGGAAGACACAGGTAGTAGGATGTATTAATTTTTTGTACGCGTAATTACATAATGTGTTTAACAATGCTTTCAAGATGCGGTTAAATTCGTAGAAGAGACCCAGTAAATATTTCAGGGAAAGAGGTAGCTGGCTCTTGTTTATAGCTACGAATAATGAACTTACAACAAAGTTCTCCCACTCATTTTAAAATAGCTGAAGAAAGGAGCAGTGATGATGTTATTTATTCTTTAATATTTAAATATAAATTTTCTTCGGTAGATGTAAAACGTTGCGGGAGGGAATTATTACAGGCAGTTTGCTGTGGTTATAACAAATTTTCACGCTCCATTTATTGCTAACAAGCCTGTGGAAAATTCTAATCTGTATAGGATCGTGTATACGTAAATAAAGGATATAGGAACTTTGATTGCAAATACCTCCTTTTGACGGCTACGCTTTGCGCTATATTCATCGTTATCAGCGTATTTGATAATCATCTGTCTAATAATGATTTGATCGTCATCTGCCTAGCTATATTTTGGTCGGCTTCCAGTCAAATAAGATGCAGCTGAGTACCGGTTTTGCATGGAGCGGCTGAATATCTGATCTGTTTGTCAGAATTTCTGGCTTCTGTAGGTATAACCGTAACGACAGCCAAAGATGAACTTCTCACAGCCAGTGCCCACTATTGAACGTGCCTTCCAAAAAACGGAGGAACTCGATATGACATGATGGTGATGGACACCTTTTAACGGAAAGTTGAACAAAGTAGAAACTGTCCGTAAAATTGTAATTCAGTCTTTTTTCTGCAAATCATTTGAGTCAGTTTCCTTATAACTAGTTTTCTGTAAGTTTATGTAGGAGGTGGACCTATGCACATAGTTATGATTGCATACACAAATGGATGATAACAGAATTTGCAATATACCTAAATAAGTTACTCCCAATCTAAGGAGATTACATATCACTTAGTTACCTAAATAATTCTTGGCGCGGCTCATTTCCAAGGCCGTGTAATAACAATATAGTGCCTATATTAATAATAATCTGTGGGCACTTTCAGAAGGTCGGTCTCATTAGGAATTGATGGGATCTATCAACGAATCTAGGACGATCCTATTTTGATAACTGTGTTAAGAAAAAGAACTCAATATTTAATATTGTTTTGTTGAATATTTTATGTATTTTCTTATACTTTAAACACACTGAAAAAGTTGTACAGGTAACACATTATTGAAAAGTAAATAGGTTCCGCCTGTGGTTTCATCAGCTCGCGAGGCAACTTCCTGCACCAGGATAACTAGCCTATGTCCTTTCTCAGGCTCTTTGACTATTATTCGGAGAGCCATATTTAATTTCAATCCGTCCATGTCAACTAAAGTGAAAAATAAATTTTAGTGCAACGCTTTATGACGAACTGGCTCCCAGGCTTTATTTGTCGAATAAAACAAAATCCCTCAAAACAGTTCCGAGCATTCTGTATATATCCTACAAATAAAATATAAATATAAAAAAAAAGTAGACCTTTTTCAAACGGCTTTAGAAATAGAGGGAAAAAATGTGTGTTCTATGATACCTCTGCAATATAGGTATTAGGTATCTGGCTATCAGTAAACCCGATCCTTTTATTTTAAACTAGCAATCTATGAGAATGGTTTTTAAATTGGATATTTTATAAAGAGCTTAGTGTACGTAAATGTTATTAGAAAATTTTAATTGGTCTTCTAATTAAACATCAGCACTTTTTCGTGATAGTCTTTGCGCAATAGTTATCTGCAACCAAACACTATTAACTAGTATTTTACAACGTGTTTTTCAGATTTTCAGTCTATCGATGAATTTTCAGGATTGGAGAATACCTTTGCATATTCCTACATGCGTACAATACGTACGTAGTAACGTACTCCAGTGGTTTTGCCCAAATCCTGAAAGAAACTACCGTACGCACTTGGATAGAAAATAGTTTATAAACGTTTGTAAGTATAATCTACAAGTACTATTATGTATTAAGTTTTATCAAAACCTGCTCAGTCGTTTGCGCTTGAGCACGTAACAAAAGTAAGTAGGTACACATGAATAGATTCATAATGCTTTTTCTTTCGTAAATACTTAACATTCACAACAACATTATCTACCAATTTTATAATTCTAAGATTTTTTTTAAGAATAACGAACAAATCCGCAGTGATTGGTTGTATTTGAGGCGTGTTTGTGCTGCAAACGAAAGGCTTTGACGCTCAAAGACGACAAGCACAAACGCTCGAGAAAAATTGAATGCATCTACGAAGATAGGCGTTATGCGTCACTGGGTATGTGAAGTAAGATATCTTAGCTAGGAAGTGAAATAATAGACTTTTTAATTGAAAAATAATAGTCCTAAAGCAAAAAATGATGTTGATTTATAACAAGGAGCCCTTCCTTGGGATAGTCCACAGGATAGTCTACATAGTTCCACAGGATAGTCGAAAATACTTTTTTATTTTTTGGCGTATACTATAAAGGATGGAAAAAGTAAATGATGGAATATTGCAAGGCATCTACGTAGATAATCAAGCGTTATGCGTCAATGGGTATGTGGAGTAAGATATCTTAGCTAGGTCAGGCCTAGGAAGTGGTTATTTTTAAAAACAAGATAAACGTTTTAATCGGGAAATAATCGTCCTAAAGTAAAATGTTATGTTAATTTGCAACAATATTTTAAAGCGCTACAAGACAGTCGAAAATAGTTTACGTTATCCGTTTATTTTTAGCGGACTGTAAATAACAAAAGGATAGAAAAGGCACCTAATTAAGTCACTTTTACAAATTCTTACAAAGAAACACCAAAAATAGCGTGTTATAATCAACAACTTTTAATTAGTTTTTAATTAACTAATTTTGCGAAATTCTTTTTCCATTTAACAATTTCGTAACAGTCTTCGAAACATCGCATCCGTTGGCTTAAGAAAATTGTTTTATATTTCATTTTTGGCTTCAATTTTTTTGTTGCTGGCCAGTTTTTTTTGCAAGCTCGTGTAATTACATTGCCTTTCAATAGGGAACAATTCGTTATTTTAAGTACATTACGGTGAGAGGTTTCGTCACGGTTTTGCGTTTCCACAAAGCATTGGACCAGACTGAAACGCGTCGATACAATCAAAACACATACATATTTATGTATATGTACACGTATGTTATGCATGTGTGTGTTATTGGAAGCAGACACTATTGTTGTATGCTGATTGCGATCAATGTTGCTGATTTATAAAATAATAATGTCTGTCTGTGTTGGAAAATATCTGTGCAAAATATTGTGTTTGCCTTTTGGCGGCTACTTATCACCAGTGTACATTTGTAGATTCATTGACGGACCATTTGTACACCTGTGTACCAGCCATTTAAGTACAATAACTTTTGACCCACATCAGTAGATAGAACATTTCATATCACCAATGCAATTCCTACTCAAATGCATTCCATACTGATTAGATAAATTAAATTACACACACAGACAAACTATTAGACCTTATCCTTACACATACAAGGAAGGAAATTTCCTTCATCAGACTTAAAACGACATGTCTTGACTTAAGTTATGTGTTTGCCACTTCACATAGTGTTCTAAGGCTTTAATTAAACAGCGCCTGAGCAAACTTAAAGGACATAGTAAACAGACTTACGATGTACCGGCTCGCTCACTTGATGGGGTTTTAGATTCTATCAAGTAATTGGTTTTGTAGTATCGAATGTAAGGAAGTTGACGATGGTTTGAAATCAATTCGTAAATTGCATCTCTCATTCTCTCTTTTAATTACGATAAACTGGTTTTTGTCGCCTTAAAATGTGTAATTTCATGACAAAAGGTACCTTATGGACTTTGGTGCTTAAGCCCTTTAGAAATACAAATTGTACAAGTTTGCTAAGGCTATAAAAACGAAATGTCGTAAGTGCCAATGCCCATAACCAGTGGCGGCCCTAGGGGTGTGCGAACTGTGCCATCGCACGGGGCCTCGCGCTTGGGGGGGCCTCGCGCTACAAGCCAAACTAATATAAAAAAAAATATAGTTAAAAAATATATATCTGGTCCAAGAAAAAAAATTGTGCATTTTTTCTTAATTTCTAATTGATTCTGCTTTTACTTTTTGAGTCCTTAATTTAACAAAAAGTTGGAACACCAAAGTAACAAAAACAACTGGCTCTCGATCCAGTCACGGATTCTTTTTATTTGTGCTTAATTCCGAGATTAATTTGAGAGTCCTTAAACAAACAATTTAAAAAATTCGCGCTCGCTACGCTCGCGGCTGTTCACTTGGAAGTACCCACCTTTCCTTCTAACTTAATTAGAGTACTTTTATGCCCCAAAACTCAAAAATTTTCGCGCTCGCTACGCTCGCGACTTCACCTTACTCTGTTATTGTACAAGTTTTGGTGCTTTAGTGACCCAAAGCTCAAAAATTTTTGCGCTCGCTACGCTCGCGGGTGCTTTACTTTCCACTTGTTTTCTTTTTTTCGTCCTTTTTTAGGCGAAGGTAGAAGGTAGCGCCGCTTATAAGTCCTTTTATTAACAAAAAAATAAGTCCTAGTTTCTGTATGAACTTTCTTATTTACGACGTTCGAACTACTCAAGTCACAATCTTTCAATACATAGGGGGCGCTTGGGTCACGATTGCATCCGGGCGCTACATGAGCTAGAGACGGTCCTGAATCAGTTATACGAAGAGCTGAATAATATCTCGGTGCTGAAGTATATATAAGAAAATAATTTAACTGAAATTTATCCCACTACCGAAATAGTCTTGAGAATTCGAATATTAAAATAATAATATCTAAAAAGCAGTTTTTCGAGGCTTAAAATTATTAAAAGATGTTTAAGGAATTCGATGACACAAGATCGACTTTCAGCCCTTGCTATTCTTTCGATCGAAAATGACTTTGCTCATTCATTTGATTATTCTGCTTTAATTAAAGATTTTAGTCTTAAGAAAAGTCGCAAGCATCAGATCATTTTAATATTTGTTAATTTTGTGATTCTTTAAATATAAACTGTAGTAAAAATAAAATTTTATTAATTTGTTTAACTCGAGCATTTCTCCTCAAACATGGTGTTTAGCTAAATCAAAACACCAGGGGCCCGATTCTCCTAATTTTACTTAAGCGACATACGATTCACATTCGACTGCGATTCAATCACGACTCGATTACGATTGAAGCGTATGTGGCATTCCACTATTTTTTCTTTGAAATAAAAGTTTTTATCCTTTTCTGTCATTCAATAATGAATCATTTTGTCTGCAAATGATTTACGATTGTAATATCATTGAAGAGCAAACTAAAGTATAGACCAAAATCACCAAAATAGCAGACCAATCGCAAACCAATCGAATGTCGTTGGAATACGATTGGTCTTATATTAGTAGCAGAATGCCCGATATGGTTAAAACTGTTATTGCGATCATATTGCGATTTGATGTCTATTCGATTTTGACATTATTAACTTAGGAGAATCGGGCCCCAGCTTACTCTCGCAACACATACTTTTCACGTAGGACAAGGGGCCTCGCATAGACCTGCCGCACGTAGCCTCGCAATGGCTAGGGCCGCCGCTGCCCATAACATACCTTTTACCGTGGACTGTCACAAATAATCGTAGTCATAGTAAAATAATAACATTTATCAGTCCGATGCAGACTTACCAATTTTGAGTCTGTTTTTCATCATATTTCAGGCAAGATAAAACGTAAAGGCGACGTGAAAAAAGCTAACTTTTACAAGCTAACGAACGAATCTTTAGTAATTTTGCCCTGCAGAATTTTAGAACACTTTTATGCCCGGGTAAAAGAGTGGTAACGACATAGATGTCGCATCGCACCCTAGTCGCGTTTAGGCTGTTTATATCTACTCTATGCCAAGGGAATAAGGTTGAGTTTTAAATATCTTTTGTGGAAACTAGCGAGGCCCTTAGTGCCACAGCATATTCTAAGATAGCCAACGGCATTTCTAGCCTTTTGTTACTTTTTCTATTTCAGTTTTATTCGCAACTATGAGAGGAAACTGTTTCGTGGTAAACATATATAGTTTTACTCACTTATGTATTTTCTTTTTTTAAATATTCTTATATTCACCCAATTTTCTAGAGGTTTAAAACTATGTATCGATATCGACCTACGATCAGTTCGGAGTATAATGACGTTTAAAGACTGAATTAATAGACAGAGGTTTAGCGCTCCCAAGACGAGGCTCCTAGAATCGAATCACGAAGGCTTTTCGCCGTCATCTCTCTAGTGCGACAAAACAGAGTTATACGAGTATGCAAATGCGGTTATTTCTCGACGATAGCACCTCTAGACCTCTATACACTATCTCAGCCTATGGATATCTTAGGCACAGAGACCCAAGCCTCCCTCGTTGGTAGTCAGTATTAAAATTCACGGACGAAGAGGCACTTTCTATTCAGTATTCCTTGCTTCTAGGTCAACTGAGCATAGATTGACTATAAGACAGTTTATTGGACGTTCTCGATCTTCCAATGTTTGGGGTTTTACTGTTACTGGGAACATTTGCTCGACTGTGTTCCTTGTTGTATTTGAAGATAAATAAACTGTTTGGGACAGTGGACCTTGTGTTGGGTTAAGATCGATAATGTTAGATAGTTGTGTTGAAACTAGGACTTGTTGTGACCCTAATAAAATTGCCTTTTGGGTTTTTGAGGTAATTAAGAGACTGAAAATAATTGATTATTTCGTAAAGTTGCTACCAGGAATGTTCCTTTAAATATGAGAATAATCTCTGTGATACAAAATGTTCAAGCTACGTGTAGTACAAGGAACATAGCCTCCTGAAGTACAAGGAACAACTAAATTCTATGAAAACAATACCAAGTTCCGTGTTAAGTATCAGTTTTCGAAGCGAATATCTAAAATTGAAAAGTCAACGCAAACTTGGGCAGACAGGGGGACAAATTGGAAGGCAATCTTCCGCGGTTACTCGCCAAATAAATGGAGCGATCTCATAAATTCGTCTCCAAGTGTGACGTCAGAGATACCAACCAGGATAAATGGCCGGAATACTGGAATATTGAAAGAAAAGAACCATGATTTAAGTGACAATGGAGATACGTGATTGTAATAACTCTGGCCTAGAGTGATTGGGGAAAAGATTTATTTGTTCCTAAACGGTTTCAGTAGACAGTAACGGTTTCAATTTACGAGCTCTTGTTTTAGCACCTATCGAGTTTATCTCGGTCAAGTTTTATCGGCGTTGGATATTTGATTTGTGATGATAGCAATTAAAGCCACAATTAGCAGTGATAAAAAACTGCGTCGTAAATCATTGACTATACGGCTGTAAAAAACTAAGTACTTGAAAGCAAATAAATCAACTACTGTACATATAAATAAACAATACTAAACACCATTTATTACAGTACAACTATCATAATTACTGAAACAGGCTCGAACAAATAAGTCGTGGCGCCTAAATATTCCGCTCCATCTACCTTCAACTAACGAGATACAAACCAAACTAAATTATAACATCCGTACATTTGACAGGCTAAACACAATTACTCTGTGTTCTTAGCAGAACGTCAACAAACATGTAATTTGTGATCAGACAAATTAATATACCTAGTGTTGTGTGAAGACGTGAATGAATGCCAAGATTATAGTGTCAATAGAGAATTTGTTAGCGCGAACGTTGTTAGCGAATTCCTTAGCGTTTATGCCGCCCTGGTACTTGGAACGGTAGATTGTATTCATAAAATTGATGAAACTTAAATTAAATAAGGCTTTTAGGTAACATTTTGAATAGGATAATAAATAATATCTTGAGATAATCATAGCTTTAGAAATGAAGATCACAGAAAATGCTTGTGAAAGCACTCTAGTGTTCTCTCATTTTCTTTTTAGTGCTTCCATAAAGGCTTTCAAAGTATGATATGAGAATATTTGACAACTTGCTGAAGCGGATTTTTGAAGCTAAAGTCTGAAGCTTGCTTCAATAGACATTAGATCGAAGTCTCTTACACAGTGAATGACATTATTTTGTTGGTGTTCGGGGCTTTACGACAAGGCTGAAAAGAATAACCAAGTGATTTGATCAAAGCCTGTAATTTAATCTAACCCTAAACAAAAAAATACTTTATACACGCAGAATAATTTGTCAACCTCAGAGCCAGCTTTTCATATATTTTTTACTTAGTTTTTATTTATTTTAAAGAACGACCCTTTGCGAGGTTTTGTTATGCCTCAGCGCTATTTCAATCTTGCGGTGCCCCAACATAAACTACATTTTGGCCAAGATAAATGATAACTTTTACGCAAGATTTTTCAAGTTCAGCTTTCCTACAAAAAATGAATTTGCAAAATACAAAATATACATTGTTCACTCGAATTTTTATATTGTGTTTCTGCCAACATTTTCTTGGCTCTATTCGTGTTTCTGGCGCAAGGTTTTACTCGACTAAGTAATAAATATTATCATGAAGTAACCTCCACATAATGTTTTCACTATTACGTAAACCTCGCTATCCACATTTAGTCAGCTCTTATTTCTGAGAGCAGAGAGTTTAAAATTGAATGTAAAAACGTTATGTAACAGCTCTGGGAGCCAGTTCCGCTCCTGAATGACCCTTCTCACCTAAAGCATTACGTTTTTCATAATTTGTGTGTTAAATAAAAAGCAGCAATTTATTAAACTGTAATCCGAGTGTTGTCATTCGTTTTAAAAGATTGCTATTGTCAGAAGAAGTGAGGATTTTTTTGCAATTTCTTTTTATTTATTTTGACTTATGATTAATGGGAACTTGCCGCTTTCTCTAAGTAATGTTGATGTCTTTAATTTTGTATTAATATCCGTCATCTGTACAAGAGTCTCATTTTAATATCCGCTACATTTAGTTGAAAATTAAATGAAACATTATGAGCCCGGAAATATTGTGAGTCTACCTTTCATAACCTCTGAAATTGAAAGCTAAATAAGATTTTAGAGAATTTATGAGCCAATAAAATAGCGTTTCCAATCTCAGACATTCCTTACATGAGACGCTATAAAATCGAGTGGCCATATGACCCAGTATGGCGGCTAACCTTAAAGCCGTCAAAGTGACTGTAACGTTAGGTTTTTGCCAATCGAAAGCCTATTTTCTGAAGCCGCTGCTATAAAACTTCACGTCATTTTCAGGCTGACAAGTAGACTGTAAAAGTGGACAAAAAATGCTTTTGTTTGGGAATTCCAAAGAAATAATGGCTCCTGAGATTGTGTTCGATGTTTGAGAGCGCGAGTTTTATTAATAGTGGTCATGAGACTGCAAAATATCCGGATGAATGGAGGCTGCGGGTGAAAAAATAACAATGTGTTAAACATTATTTAAGGGACTTTGCGTCTAAATGTATGTACATATAGTTTTACATTCAGGTCTTGGCAATATAACAAATATCATCGAGAGTCATTTCTACATGCATGCAATATAGTAAACAAAAAAACTATAGTAAAACGAAGTGGTGCACTATCAGTTAGGGCGAGCCCGTGTGTCACACCGCGAGCGAGTGGCGGACCAATTAAAAACTAGTATTTATCGCCCCGTGCACACTTGACCGTTAGCTGGGGACATTGGCTATATACCTAGGTATATAGGTACTAGGTATGTACCTACATAGTAGAGTGTCATGTTATGAACACCTATATTATAGATACACTTGCAACTATTGTGAGAAAAGCAATTGAAGTAATTTTTTTGAAGTGCTGTTTATTCTTTGGTAATAATTTCACTATGACTTTCTGGTTTCTATGCAGTTTGAAACTGGTCTCAACTGGTTTGAAGAATCAAATGGATTATCACTGCAAATACAATATTATTACTCTTTTGTATTATTAACTGTGCTACTACAATAGAATAGAATAGAATAGAATAGAATAGAATATTTTTATTTTGCAAATATGGGTATACAAAAGTTCTTATAATTATAAAGTTCAGCCATATTTTACCATTCGGCATGCAAACATTATTACCTACTTAAACATTATTACCTACTATTAATCTATTATTTATTATCACAATATTATATGAGATCAATTAACTTACTACTAATTTTACAATTAAACATTTATACATATAAATTATAATTTTTCTGCTAAGAAATCTGATATGGTATAATAAATTTTATCATTTAAAAATTGGCGTAACTTTCTCTTAAACAGTGGTGTGCTTAAGTCTTTCCAGGCATTTGGTAACTTATTGTATATTATTGGGGCCATGCAATAGATACTGTTGCGCTTCAGACTCGTTTGACACGACACAATGCATAATTTGCTATTGTCTCGTCTATTCCTCGGACATACATCAGCTAGACGTTGGAAACGAGACGGATTTTGTTTAACAAACATAGCTACTTCGAAGATATAGATACATGGAAGTGTCAGGATTTTGTATTGCTTAAAATAGGGCACACAACTGTCTGTACTTTTGAGCTTAAACATGGATCTAATGCACCTTTTCTGAGCCTTAAAAGCTATGTCTCGATCAGTCGAGTTCCCCCAGAAAATGACTCCGTACCGTAAATGGGACTCAACTATTCCATAGTAAGCCGTAAGTAGCGCTTTATCATTCACTATGGAGGACAATCTATACAAAACAAAGGCGGAAGAGCTCAGTTTTTTACACAACATATCTACATGTGCCTTCCAATTCAAACTAAAATCTATTTGCAGTCCTAAAAATTTTGTATCACCCGCTTCCTCAATATTATTGTTTTTGTAATGTATGTGTAGAGTACTTCCTCCAGGAGTTCGCTGTCTAAAGTGCATTACCTTTGTCTTACTTAAATTTATATTTAAATTATTTTTGTCCAACCATCTAATTATTGAGTCAAGTGTGTTGTTAATATCATTTTCGTATGTGCTTATGCTTTTACAAGGGATCGTTACTGTGCTATCATCTGCAAACATTGTTATAGGTTGTTCAAGGGATAACGGCATGTCATTCACATATAGTATGAACAAAAATGGTCCCATAACGCTTCCCTGTGGTACGCCGAATGAAATTTTACGTTCACTTGATCTGACTATCTCTTCATGCTTATTGACTACATTAATGCGGCTAACCTCAGTAATTTGTGTTCTGTTTTCTAAATATGACTTAATAAGTTTGAGCACATTACCTCTAATACCATAATTTTCTAATTTATTGAGTAGCGTATTATAATGGACATAATCGAAAGCCTGAGTCATGTCGCAGAATAAAGCACAAATAGGGTTTCGTCTATCCATGTTACTAATAATATTATTCAAAAAGTCAAAGATTGCCATGTTAATGGTTCGGTGATGTCTGAATCCTTTTTGTTCTTCACAAAGTATATCGTATTTCTCCATGTAATTATACAATTCTTTATAAATGTATTTTTCAAATATCTTTGATATAACCGGTATAAGTGATATTGGTCTATAATACTCCATCAATTCCTTGTCTTCTTTTTTAAATAGAGGTTTAATTATTGAAGTTTTTAAGCCATCTGGATATACGCCCGCAAGAATGATAAGGTTGAGTATGTGACTGAGATGCCCGCATATCTCAGCTGAAACCGATTTTAATATTTGTGTGGTAATACCATCATTGCCTACGCTACTAGTGTTTTTTAATGCCATTATTATTTTATACATGTCTTGTGGCGTGCTAGGGGCTAAAAACATAGAATTTTGTGAGGATGACATGCATACTTTCGGATTACAATCAGCGTCTATTTTTGGGCGTATTTTGTCAACGAAAAAGTCATTAAAAGCATTAGCTATATCTAATGGTTCATGTAAAATTTGGTTACCTACTTTTAGTTTCTCAATGCGTTGTTTAGGGATGTTGTATTTTGTCTGATTAATTACTTGCCATGTAGTCTTTGATTTATTTTTGGATTGCTGTATTTTATAGTTATTTTGTGCTTTTTGTGTTAAGTGAATTATTTTATTGTATAGTTTAGAATAAGTGGTAAACTTCTTTTTATTTTCATAGCTAGGTTTTAGTCTTGATTGCCATAGCAGATATCTTTTTTTTTCTACTGCATAATTTAACGCCCTGTGACAACCATTTTGGTTTTTTAATTATGTTTATTTTAATTTTTTTGTAGGGAAAACATAAATCATAAAATAGTTTAAATGTAATGATAAATTCATCATAAGCTACGTTAGGGTCATCAGTAAGATATATCTCCGAAAATGTTAGATTTTTTATGCTATTTTTAAATTTAAGTATGTTCTCACTGTTGTAATCTCTTCGAGTTATATACCAGGATTTTATATGGAATACATTAGGAAATGGACATTGAAGCAGCTGTGCTGTATGGTCTGATAATGCAAACTCTAATACGTCCGTTTTACAACCCTTCTTAAAATTATGCGCAAAATTATCTATGCATGTCCTGCTAGCCATTCTAGTTGGCTGTTTAAGAGCAAGTTTTAAGTTATAATTTAACAAGAGATACTCAAGGGTAGACGTAATATTACTCGGTTTCAAAATATCAATATTGAAATCGCCTGCAATTACAACATTTTTAAAACGTCTGTTAGTTATCAGTGTGAGTAAATTTTCTAGTTTTTCAAAACAATCATTTAAATTCCTTACATTTGGAACTCTATATATACATACGACTATAATTTTATAGTTAATGAGCTCGACCGCGACAATGTAACCTCATTGTGCTGACCTTAACATACTTGGAAGTAAAAGATAAAAAGTACAAGTGAACAATTCAGTGCTTTGTAGTGCTTTTCCAGATCCAACAATAGTTCTCTTTAAAAGTGGTTAATTCAACGTCTTTATCGAAATGCATTAGTGAAGTTTTTCACTCTGCGGTTAGCGGTTGCCCCAACCACATCGTCACGATTTGAACTTTGACCTATAGAGGTGGAACCGTGACATATATCGCATCAAAGAGATTTTCTATCAACATAAGAACTCTTGAACTTAAACCCACTGCAGAAAATCTTGAACTTTTGTCGCTAACGAAGCTAAAAGCGGCTTATATTTAGAGCTAAACGGACATCGCTTCACATAACCCCTTCATATAGCATTATCTGGCTTTAGTTCCGTTCCTATTACAAAATACAAAGCTATTTACCGATGTAAGGCCATTCGATAATATCGATACTCGAGGATTGAAGTATCGATACGGTTCAATATTGAGTTTCAATTTACTCTGGGCATTACTTGATAGATTAATTTAGTCGAGACTCGAGTTACCCGATAGTGTTGATTCATCGACTTCTGATGGCAACCAGTGTAAATGTCGATGTATTTCGAGGATGTCTCGGTTCTAACTGTGAGATTGGAGATCCTTTGTCATTTGATCAATGGGTCGGTAGCTGTGTTGCTTTGGAAGGCAATTTAACTCTCGCTTTAGGCTCGGGGCGATTTCAAAGCGGAGATATCTGGAGGGGCTACTGTTTTTTTTTTATTATTATAGATGTTAAGTACTATTGATGAAATTAATATAATGCCACTTACCGTAAAAGCGTAGAACTAGTTATACATACATATGTAATAAATGAAATTATGACTATAGTGGTAGTTAAGTCTGAGATAAATATTAGATCGTAGCACGTACTACGAATTCTCGTAGCAAGTTGCTACGGCGTAGGCTACAATATCAACACGACTATCAAAAGATGAAACTTCTTGCATCATCTGTTGTCCTGGTACTTAAAAATAAATGAAAAATAATTTCTAACATGATATTCCATCAATTTAACAACACTACATAAACTTAACAGAAACTAGGCCATAGGTATTAGATGCTTCCACATTTATTAACGAAGCCTTGCCATCTAAAGTTCCTGTAAGCGTTCTGAAGGCAACTTGCCACAATAGGGTCAGGGGTCGGGACTGGCTGCAACTTGCAAACTCGAGGTGGTTGTGTGTACCTCTGCTGACAAAACAGGAGAGACTTAGTTAGGGTATTTAGGTACTTATGCTTTAGTAGGCTTGTACGTTATCAACGAAGTGACGAACGAATCTTCACCGCATTTTTTTCCGAACGATAGTATATGTTAGAAATGAGTGATTGCAACGATTAGGTTAACCAAAAGGTTTGATAGGATTCATTCAAAATAAACTGTCAGCCAATCATCGGGACAACTATCTACCGGTAGTTTAGTTTGCAATATGCGTGACTTGTAACCACATTATAAAGTGCTGACCTACCTGATACCAAACTCTTTAGAGTACAAGCAAGTGATTCACGTCTAGAACTATTTTTCCTAATCTCCTAGGTCAAACTGTACGTAATTCGACATTGTTGTCACGAACACATGACACAAAATTCCATAGAAGCCGTATGTATGTTGATGTAATCAAATATGTCGGCGAATGTACCTCTAGTAATGAAGTGGAGCGATGCTCCAACTATATGGCATCGGTTTCAAGACTCGTGTAATGTATATGTGAATGTAATGTAGGAATCCATATGTTACGTATGAAGGTAGATATGTGTTTCATAAGAGGGGAGTCACTAAGAATTGATATTGCATATCCAGTAAGAAGTTTATTGCCTTGACCCAAGATTTTATAAAGGACTAGAACTTGGTTATTTATTATTATTTCAGCAGAGTACAGATGTTGAACTTAAACATTTTCCCACAAAACTGGTTTAGCGGTTTGACTATGTAGCCATTTTTTTTATTGCATTTTCTATAATACATATATTTCATATTTCTATATTTTTTACCCGACTGCTAAGAAGGGTTATTTATAATACTTTATCAGGCTTGAAACTGAGGCTGAAGCTGCTCAAGGGATTAACATGGAGGTTTTCGCTGCCCAAAGCTACCTGAGTCCGCTATTTGACAATGTATCCACCAACAATATTTCACCACGCCTACACTCCATTACCAACACACCTAGCTATATCCATCAAAACTGCAATAAAACAACAACAAATGATATTCAACATTAAACTCCCTGTTCCCAGTGAGTGGTATAACTTGCAAGTTAACGGCAGTTATTCTCTAATGACTTAAGTGCTTCGAGACATAACTGTGAAGTCCCTCTACTGTTAATTGTGGTCCAACATGAATACTGTTTAGTTAAAGTTTGTCTGGTTTTAGGTAAACTGTCGGACTGGGGAGGATGATCCCCGAAGTAATATGTTTCTTTTGTTGTAAGATACTAGCTTGAGACCGTGGTATTTCTCGCGTTCCATGAATACGTATTAAAAAAAAATTACGTTAATTTATTTTATTTATTTTTAGTGGAGATAGTGTATGTTGATTTTCTATTGTTTTATAATGAGTGTCATTCAACAGGTTAATCAGATCACATGCAAAGTTATCCAGTGTGTAGGTACCTATGTTCAAGTCAACCACTAAGTTTGCTTCAGTATAGTGTCAAAGAAGCTAAACTGTCATCAATATCAAACAGAATATAGGAACCTTCAGCTACCGTACAGCGTTCACGAAAACCTATAACTCTGAACACAAGTGGCTGACAAAAGAACCAGCTTTTTTATGAACATGCAAGGCTGCAAGTTTCGATTGACGCCCAAAAATCGAATTTCACGCCAATATTCTTCATTCTAGCTTTTTTCCTGTTACAGCGAAAAAGCGATAAAAGCTATAACTTTCCTGCAGTGTTTTTAAGGCCGCGTGGTCTGTGACGTCATAGTTGAATAGCCTCCTTTTCCCAAAAGTCTGTACAGTACAGTGAACAAGTTATACACAGTAACAATATCAGAAAAGCTTTTTTACGTGTTGTATAAGATGATCTACACATTCTATCATCTATCATATTCTAGTCAGATCAGCTGCAATATAACTTACCGGGCGTAAAGATTATTCATTAAATTGAAATTAAATAATGATCAGTATTATATAGGTACCACTAAATTAATAGCCAAGCCATACTTAAATAAAATTAATATATCGTTTACAACGAAGGCCCTTTGTACTACCTTTTTGCAGTATTCCCAAATAAAATACAAAAAAGCCACTTGATGTTCGTGGTTGATCAAACGGCGACCTTTCACGTCGGCAGCAAGCCGGGGCTGCAGGAGACGGCTCGCATCCATCATGCCGCCGACAGCCCGACTCACGCTTGACTTATCCTTGTTGACACTCGCTGCCAAGTGCTACTTACGACCAATTTCACACACTACATAAACGCCCGTTTAACTTAGAACAACCGTTTGCTTTGGACTTTGAACGTGGAACATAGTGAACAGCGGTTCTGAAAAGACGGAGGTTTATGTTGTCGGTGTACTTGGGCCATAAATGTATAGGCCTATCTTAGTAGATGGAGTTGTGCGAAATTCCTTTAAGGCAGTATCCAAAATGTGTGGATGAAATGATCATTTGTCCAATATGTTTTTATTGAATTATTAATGTACACACTATACATATATACAAACTTAAGCTACTTATCTTTATACAAAACTATATACAAAATGTATATAAACATAAAACATAATATAAAAGAGCATCGATCAGGCGTCGAAGTATTCCTCCGCATCACTGTCCTCCGGAAACGTGCCCAGAAGACTGGCTGCATTGCCACGTTGAATGGCAATGCTAATTCTTTGTCCAAAGAATAAGCCAGCCCTCTGGTCACGCGAAGCGTCGACAAGCTTTTTCGCGATGTCCTTGTAAAGTAACCGCGAACTCGGGCCCCACGGTCCGAGCGTTTCGACCCCAAACGGCTCAAAACTATAATTTCCAATAAGGTTATTATATTTGCGCCGCTTGGTGGTCTCTGCAGAAGCTGCAGCCGCCCCAGCACAGACTGCCGTGCTAGGAAGATGTGATGGCGCCAGGGTGTCGACGCATGTTGCGTCCCACACCAAGGGCCTACCCATCTTCCATGGCAACAACGTCATACCATCTGGCCTCTTTCCATCGTCACGTACCAGTCCATTAGGCTCTAAAACAGCTGGTACGCCGGCGGTGGAAAGAGCACGACGGATAATGTCGTTAATGCTGGCATGCCGTGCAATACGACCAGCACTTCTGCAGCACGACAGACCATGGTGCCCGAGGCTGTCGACAGCTTCACCGCAATGGCAGCGATGCGGAGCAACACAGGGAGCGCCTAATCGAAGGCATGTAGCTATCCGGAAGGTGTTATCATCCAGCATAGTGCCTATGCTGGTTGACGGAATAACCTGCAACCATAGTCCAGATTCCCATACTCCCACAGCCAGCAGGCGAGCACGCTCGGCAGCACCATTACACGTATTAAGAAGATCATTCCGTGTGATGCTGCAGAGCGGCCCATCCCACTGCCTCTGAGAGGAGGGGTCACTGGGCATAACCGTATTTGGGCAAGTCATTTTCCAAGCATTCAACGCATCGGCCAAACACGGCACCCCAAAGTCCACCAGTGAGGAAGATAGAATTTTCCTAGTGAGACTTGCGGTGCTGTGGACCGAGGAGAGGAATGCCGGTAAACTAAGACTGGAAATTTTGCGGACGCCGAGGCCTCCCAAGCGAATAGGCAGTGAGGCCTGTTGCCAGGCTCGGTCGTCCAGGGCCACATTTAATATTAGAGAAAGGGTGTTCCTGATAATTTTGTCAACTTTATCTAATAGGTTCGGATGTTTCCACAAATGAGAAGAGCGAAGGATATAAGTAAATTTTGGTCCGAAACAACAATATCGAATAAGGGTATATGCCGAATGTACATTAATTTTAAGTAACCTGTCCGAAATGTCATTGAAGTTTTGAATTTTTTCCTCTATAAAAGAGGAAAAAGAGTCGTCATAGATCGGAGACCCTAGTAGGCGAAGAGAGGCTTTCTCAATGATTTTTAATTGCGGAGCTATGGTATGAAATTTTGAAATAATCGTTTGCCTATGAATGTTGGTGACAGGAATGAAAATTTCGCATTTCGAAAAGTTGAGTGTGAGACCGATTGATTTGAATTTTTCTTTTAATAGTGTAAGATCATTGAGAACAGTCTCTACATCGCCTCCTAGGGTGCCATCATCTAAATACCAGACGTTAAATTTTGAATTTAGCTGACGAATAATTGGATTTATAGCTAAACTAAAAATGACTGGCCCAAGAGGGTCACCCTGTTGACATCCAGCAGCAGATTCGAGAAGATGGTCTTTATATAATAATTTGGAAGGGTATCTATAACATTGCCAAAGGAATTTAAAAACTTTAGGAATTTCTTTTTTTGCTTCTGTCAACAGAATGTCCCTGTTTACGGAGTTGAAGGCATTCATGACGTCAACCTTTAAAATGACCTCCCCTTCATTACTATGGAGGAAAGTCGTTAATGCGTGTACCGCAGCCTCACAGCCCCCTTTAGAACCGAAACCTAACTGTAGGGGCTGGAACTTGCTGGCCAAAGATTCGCTGTAATAGGCACAGCTTATTTTGGCTACGATACGTCGGTAGGTGCTACCTACGGCAATGGGACGAATGCCGCCATCCTTCTTGCGTAGGGCGCATAAGTTAGCCCCATACAAGACATCGATGACGGCATCGTGCACATTGCCGGCGAGCATTAAATTTATAAGAGCTGTCAGCTCCCTCAAAAGCGACTCACCAGCCTCCCCGGCGCTTGCACTCGTTAAGTCTTTTAAATGTTGCGGCGTCAAGCCATCGAGGCCCCCGGCGGAGCCGCTCCTGAAGAAGTTGACAGCCGAGCGCAATTGGATAGCTGTAATGTACAATGGATCTGTATCATTGGGGTCGGGGAAGGAGAGGTCATTTGCTGCGGCCGGGTGTTTACTCTCCAGGGCTGTAAAAGTCTCTGGAGAGTATGGCGCGACCACATCGCTGCTAAAAAGTACTCTAGCAGCCCCACTTATGTCACCTTCCCCTAATTTGGATTCCACATGATGTAGAAGCCCTTTGTGGGGTAGACGTGCCGGTAATTTAGGGTCAAAAGAAGAAATAGTACTCATACAGTTTTCTTTAATTTGGGCTGTTAAAGTTTTTTTAGATGCCAAACTTTTTTGAACATGTAGAACCCTATAAGGGAAGGTTAATAACTGTTCCCAGGCACGTTCAGAGTTCTCTCGGGCAGCAAGGGATATGCATCGTGCTAAACTTTTTGCAACCGACAGTCTTGCGCCACGAGGAACTCTCTTCAGAATGGGCACTGAATGTTTTAATTTGGAAAGTTGTTGCCAAAGTGGGGTAAGTGTTGTAGCTGTCGGTGTGGTAGGTACAGTTTGAGAGGCTGAGGGTACACCGCGGGCTTTATGTACTTTGCCATAGTGCACCCTCAAGCCTCGTTCACCTTTAAAAAAACGTGCCTGTGAACAGTGGGGACATCTCACTGAGGTATCCAACGATGTGGTAGGTTGACTGTCTTCCGCATCACTACAGCCGTTTATGCTGTTCATATAAAAATATAGGTACTTACGAATATAAAATATTTACACTTATTTATTACTTAAAAATAAAACAACACAAAAAACTTCACAAAAAATAATATAATTCCAATATGTTATGTCGTATATGTCTTTTACACGGCTATAACAAAAGAGGTATTTAGATTAAACTAAAACGGGTTATGTAACGGGCTTCATGGAATCCAATGAAAATGGTATGTAAAATGGTATTAAAATATTTAGCTGAATGGATTTATTAGTGTAACTGTTTTCAGATATTTGAAAACAAATGTCAACAAATATCAAAGGGATTAAATAGATTTCAATTTCAAAGCGATTTCAATCTGGTTGTAATGGAATTATTATTTGAACTATTACATACAACATTTTAATGCTCAAACATTCCCAGAAATAAAAAAATAGTCCTGTCGCGAAAAATCGCATATTGAACTTGTAGGAACAAATGCGGGATTACTTTTCATATACAGAGTACAGATTGTAGACATAGAGTACAATACAGCACTGAAGATACATGCATGGGTAAGCATAGCAGTACACAGTCAAAAAAACCCTTATCAAGCCTTTCTTTCACTTATTCCGAAATATAAATCAGTATACAATATCCTTCTAGAACAGGTAATGTAGTTCTACCACATAACATGAGTTCCCATTAGTTGATTTCCTGATTTGCAGCAAAACCGCGTGACCAAATCGCACTATAACTAATATGTAGTTAGTTTGATTGGCCGAGATTGTTGGGCTGCGACCACAGCAGGCAATTTCCCGCTCTTGATTATTGCCCATTGTGATGGCTTGAGCAAACTTGACGTACTAGGTGGAACTGGTCATATAGAATGAAGTAGGCAAGTAGGTTCTAAAGTATATTCTAAACCAGCTATATGTGTGGGCGTTCTGTTTAGGAAAAAATCTAACTACATTTCATTTTGTAATGAGTCGAAAAGCTTTATTTTCTGTTTAATATGAATCTGTACGATATAATCACTGCTTAAATTGAACTTTTCTTTTTTATTATACCTCCTTTAAGGCCGTTTATTCAAGCCATGATATGACAATGACAATTGCAAAAACTTTTTACAAAATATAATAACCATCATTCACAATAAAAATATTTACAAAACTATACCTATACTATATTTGTACAGCTAAATAACAGTCTAACAATTCTTACAAACCGCTCCAACAAACTGAAAAATAACCACATTTATCTACACCACAATGTTCAGGAAACCCTTTGCGTTACAAAGAATCATTGTCGAATGTTGTACGATACGACAAACCTTTCGAGTCGAAGTAATATTGCCACCGAAATTCACCCTGACAAGGGCACTGCGCAGACTGCAAACTAAACAGTCGACCGACAGTTGACCCGATGGTAGGAAAAAATATTCTTTTAGGTAAATCGTAAAAACAATCTAAGTTTCAGTCGGTCTCATAGCGACCTAATACTTGATCTTTTTAATATGTGTTATAATATTCATCTTCGTACTGGCGTATGAGCTCGAAGAAACTATCCGCTGACAAAAAGTTTGCAGTGTGGTACTAAGGGACGCAAAGGGTTGTAATTTGAGCAGAAATACGTCAAATTCGTAGAAAACCGGCGTACGTTATGAAGGTAAACTAACCGTATTCGGGGTCACGTTTTAGCGATATTATTATAAAATAATGGAATGAGTTTATTAACATGTTTTTTAAAATTAATTATGGACTGGATTTAGGTGCTTTAGATGACCTTTTGGTTAATTGTTGAGGTACATGAAATTGGCCAAGAATTGCTAAAGCAGTTATTTTTGACCTTCTAAAACAATGTATCGTATTTATGTCATCTTTAATGGGTGAACTAAAAGTAGAAAATGATATAAAACTATATAGAAAGCTGGAGAATATCTTGCAATGCTAATGAATTGGTTTAACTGCAAGAAACAGTCAGTACTACCTACACAAATATAAGATATAAACAGTCTCAAATTCAGGAATTTAGCAGTCGAGATCAAAGAATCTAGGTCGGTGACGAATATCTTAATATCTGCGAAACTGAATACTTGTTCCGAAGAAATAAAACACTGTTTTATGAAAGCTTTAATATAGTTTTATACTCGTATTTTTATATTTCTTCTGAAAAAATAGACTTCAGTTTTATATTTCAGACAGCGTTTATAGTGCCTCTGTTATTAATACTTGGCAAACCTGAGGATTTGTTGTTCATTTGAAAATAAAATTGGTTTTACTCAAACATTCATATCTTGTTGCCATATATATCTTGTAATTAATACTGCAACTATTTAGCTTTATTATTCTTAACCGACTTGCAAGAAGGAGGAGGTTTGCCATTTGCCATCCGATTGATATTTACGCCTACGACGTACGAAAGATGACGCTTTGTAATGACGATTTACTTACCCTTACATTTAATCACCAGGCTGATTGTCTAACTCATAAATGTCTCCAAATCAAAGTTTTATAAAATAAAAAGTAAGGAAAAAGTACTCGTATTCCTTCCTAACAAAATTAAGATTAATTATAGTTCGGCCATTCAGAGAATGCGTTCCTGACACATCGCGATTGAACTGACGACGTAACTTTGCAATGGCGTTGCAGTTACGATAAAAATATTTTTGCTGGTTGTTTACCGTTTTAACAATTGAGGAGCATTAAAACAACATTATTATATCAATAATCAATGAATGTTATAATTTTGTGCCAAACTGAGTGTCAAATAACTTGGTAAACAATATTTTTCTAAATCTATACTGCGCTATTACAAGGTTATGTCAGCGGTTTATATTTTGTAGTGCTGTGCTAAAAATAACAGGCAAGTATCGTAATCTGTTCTTATACAGTTATAATATAAAATAATACGTTTTGATTTTCTTTTTAAGAATTGGAAAATAATGGACTATAAGACTTAATTATAACGTTTATGAAATATAAAAATAAAACTATGACCAAACCGCATTTTTATACTTAGATTAAAAATGGTAACCCCAAATGGCGTTATGGGCCGCCATTTTGTGACGCTAAAACAGTCGTCCGTTGTCGTTTCGTGCGCATAGACCACGTTTTTCAAGTGTTTTCGATCTGTTTTTATTTGATTACCCGGCTTTGAGGGGTTGACGTTCTCCCCAGCCGCCTCCAAGTGCGTGGTACAGTTCGAGCCTGTAACACCGGCGTCACCCGGGACCTTAGGTCGCAGGGAAGACTTCGGTCTCGCCCTCCTGCCTATGCTAAGAGCTGCTTCTCCCCCATCCCACCCCTTCAAAGTCCTGTCGTGTGCACAGCGCACATACCCATCCCTCGCACATACAGTCACTTCCAACCCCAGTCAAACTCCTAACCCTTTCCCAGTTTTTCCCCCAACCCCTCCACAATCCAACTCCACTCCTTACCGTGATCCTTGTGACTAAGTGGTTGCGGGCCCGTCCATCACTTATTCTCTGATGATGGCGGGTAGGAGTAAACAGTCACCTGCGCTAGGACCTGCGCAGTCGAGCGCCGTAAGTGGGGATGAAGGAATCCTGGGGGGTTGAGCCAAGCGGCGCTGGCGGTAATGCGTCCGTGCGGCAACACGCCCCCTTTGGTCTGGATTTCACGCGAAACGGTTGCCCTACCTTAGAGCCATGGGTTAGGGAAATGGCCAATCGTGTCCCGTCAGAGGGCCACAGGCGAGGGACGTGGGGTCCGCGAAAGCCGTCCTTGGGCGGCCGTAGCGGTGGTGAAGGTCATGCTGACGGTGCAAGTGAAGGTTGGAAGTCGGGACTTTCTGCTCCAGACTCCAGCCTGATCGAGTGCCCGATGTCGAACTGTAAGCCAGCCTCGCGTTCCTATATCTACCGGGTAGTCCTAGCGTGCCTACCTTCAGTAGGGCGCTCCCAGTTGCGGGCTCCATGGAGGGTGGGAGCTCGGTAGAAGAAACTAAAATAATCAAAAATATGGATAACACTAAAATAAATTTTACCGGCGTAAGGGTGGAGTCAGCGAAAGCCGACGACACTCCTACGACCTGCGCGAACACCGCGCATTCTGCCCCCGTGGGCAAATGCGACAAAGGTCCAGGCATGGCGAGAACCGTGCCGAAGACCAAACGTCAAAGCAGGAGGAAGGGACCAGGTAAAGCTGGTACCGACTCCACAAACAGGGCGAGGGTTATAGGTACGGGTAAAACCAGTACCGACCCAAGCACCCCCGTGACGGTTCCGTCGGCGGCTCACCCCCTCGGCGGTCCTCACATAACACAGCACACCGAGCAAATTGCTCCACATGCCGGCACCTCCGGGCCATCTGCCTCCGTCAACGCGGATACGGTAACCCGGACTGAGGACTACTTCTCCTCCGCATGGCAGGTGCAAAAACGCAAGGGCAAGGGGAAACAAACTCCACAACCCCAACGCCCTAACCAAAACCAACATGGTGTGAGCTCCAAGAAGAGGAAGATCAACCCACGCCAGCGCAGGCGAGCGCGCATGAACGCGAACGCCGCGCCCGACACACCAGCTCTACCCGCTGCCCCAACCTCCGGCCAGCCATGCTTCTGTGCCGGTGGGCGTACACAGGCCCAGGCAGGCGAAAGCCGACCTGGACCGAGTGGTCGTCCGCCGGGCGCGGGGGCCGGCAGGCCGGTGAAGGAAGGGGACGAAACAATAAGCCCTGCAGGTGAGGTACAGACAGCTGCCAAACGCGCTCTGAACGAGACACTTTCGCCCCGTGGGAAGCGCAAACGACAGTGCCTGGACCCGTCCAAGCGGGCCACTCCTCGGGTAAGCTACGCTCAAGCAACCAAGGAGTCCCTGTGCATCGCAGTTACATGCGGCCACACCGGGATCCTAACAAAGGACGTAGCGGACACGATACTGACGGGGATACAGAAGACCATCCTAAAGGAGGCATGGTCCCCGAACAACAAACAACCGGGGCCAGCTTTTAATGGTAAGCCGGTTTACACAGAAGGCGTCCTGAAGCTGTGGTGCTCCAACGACCACACTTTGACATGGCTTCAAAAAACCATCGCCGACTTGGCCCTTTCAACCGGCCACCAGCTGATCATCAAGAGCCAGTCGGAAATTACACGAAGGATCAGGTGTGGCATCCTGATCCCTAATGAACAGGGGGCCATCACCGACTCGCGAGACATCGGGCGGATTCTGGCATACCAGAACCCGCAGATCGCGGTCGACAGGTGGGTGCTCCAAAGACAGGAGAAGCAGCAAGGCGCCAGCTTTGTGGTGGTGGGAATCCCGGAGGAACAAATCGCGACCCTGATGAAGTCCGGGCGCCGCCTCGCCTTCGGGCTGGGTGCGGTGTACGTGAAATTCCAGGGTCACAACGGCAAGTTTGCCGATACTCCGCCGGGATGGGACCCCGCCACTTTCACCATCCAGAAACAGCCTGGCACAAGTACCACGACCAGCGAGGGCGCTGGCCCCACCGAGGGCCCTGCGGTGCCCGTACCCGCAACCGTCCCCTCACAGGACGACGACCCGGAAGAAGCCCTTCTGACGGGTTCAGACCTGGAGGGGGACGAAGTCGAGTCCGGGGACCTGCTGGCCGGGCTACAGCTTGGAGGAGACGAGGAGGGCGCAATCTGCGATGGCGTCCCCTTCTTCGTCGACAATTAAAATCCTCCAAGCAAACCTCCACCACAGCCAAACCGCGACGGCTCAGCTGCGCAAATGGTTGGAGGTTCAACACACGGCCATTGCCCTAATCCAGGAGCCGTGGGTCAGGGCCGGCCAAATCAGAGGACTCTCCAATCTTGGAGGTAAGATTCACGTAGACATACATCACGACCATCCCAGGGCGTGCATCTATACAACAAAAAACATAAAAACACAGTTTTTATCAGATTTCTGTTGCAGAGACCAATCTGCCATCTCAATACAGCAACCTGCTTTAAACATGGAGATCACCCTCGCCTCGGTATACATGCCCGAAGCAGAGGAGCCTCCTCCCTACGACCTCGCCCGCCTGGTGAATCACTGCGAGAGAGAAGGGAAGGAAGTGATTATCGGTACTGACTCCAACGCACACCACCCTTTGTGGGGAATGGATACACACAACGATAGGGGTAAGACCTTATTTGATTACTTATTCACAACCAACCTATCACTAATAAACACTGGATCAGAACCAACTTTCGTCACTAGACGAAGTCAAACAATTATAGACCTGACTCTCGCATCAGAGAGCGTAGCGGAGCTAATCACAGGATGGCATGTCTCTAAGGAGGCATCTTGCTCAGACCACAGATGGATCCGCTTTGACCTACAGGTCTGTATACAAGAAACACCACCGAAACGGAACCCACGCAATACGGACCGCGCGACGTACACCCGTACGCTCAGCACCAAACTTGCGCAACTCGGGGACCCTACAAATTACGTGGACACAGAACAAATTGACGAACAGGTAAGCTACCTCACACAGTCAATGATAGACAGCTATCAAACAGCCTGCCCCGAAACTGCATACCAGAAAACACCAGGGAAACAACCATGGTGGGGTGCGGAACTAGAACGCAGGCGTAAACAAGTGAGAAAAACTCTAAACAGAGCAATGAATACATGTGCCGACGAGGATTGGACGACTATAAGGCGGCCAAATCAAGGTACAAGAAATGCATCAGATTCCGAAGTACCAGGGGATGGCGCAAGTTCTGTGGTAACATCGAGTCCTGTCAACAAGCAAACAGGGTAAGGAAAATCCTAGCACAACAAAACACACCTGGTCTGGGCACTCTCCGAAAACCAGACAACACACATACCACATCGCCGGAAGAAACGAAGCGCGTCCTAATTGAGACCCACTTCCCAGGATGCGTTTTCACGCAAAATGTAGAATGGCATGAGGTAACACAAACACCAACTGAAGAAGATTGGTCATACGCACAAAAAATCGTCACAATGGAAAAACTCCATTGGGCAATTCAAAGCTTCCACCCATACAAAGCAGCAGGTCCGGACGGAATCTTCCCAGCGCTCCTGCAATGGGGAGGACCATACATCTCATATAGACTATTAAGACTAATGAGAGCATGCCTGGCTTTTCGATATGTCCCCAAAAAATGGAGGGAGGTCAAAGTAGTCTTTATCCCAAAGCCAAGTAAAGGAGACTACACAAGCGCAAAATCTTACAGACCAATCAGCCTGACATCCTTTGCTCTAAAAACCCTGGAAAGGTTATGTGAGCGAGAGCTGAGGGACGGTGCGCTAAGAAACAACCCCCTGCATCCGAATCAGCACGCATATAGCTCGGGGAAATCAACAGAATCAGCGCTTCATCTGGTAGTAAGCCGGATAGAGGAGGCAATAGAACAAAAAGGCATCTGCCTTGGCACCTTTATAGACATTGAGGGAGCCTTTGATAAAACAAACTTCGTTAGCATAACAACGAGTTTACTCAGACACAGAGTTAACCCGATGCTAACTGATTGGATCACAAACATGCTCAGCAAACGCGTGGTACGCTTTGAAGATGATGACAAATCAGCACTAATAGCCAGAGGATGTCCACAGGGAGGGGTACTGTCCCCGCTCCTGTGGAATCTAGTGATTAATGATCTCATCACAAAACTAAACGCAAACCACGACTACACAATAGGTTATGCGGATGACCTTGCCATCCTCATCTCAGGCAAGGTAACTGACACTATCTGCAACCTTACTCAACAGGCCCTACGAATCGTAGAACAGTGGTGCAGGGAATTTGACCTTTCAGTAAACCCCACCAAGACTGAGTTAGTCATGTTCACAAACAAACGAACGTTGGGACCGTACAAACTACCTAAACTCTTCAATACAGAACTCAAACTATCCAACGAAGTCAAATACCTTGGCGTCACTCTGGACAGTAAGCTGAAATGGAGTAATCATATAGACAATAAAGTAAACAGAGCCAGCATTACCTTTTGGCAATGTAAGAAAATGATAGGGAAGAAATGGGGCTTATCCCCTAAGATAATACTATGGCTATACAAAACAGTGATCCGCCCCATGATCACTTACGGCGCCTTAGTCTGGTGGCCCAAAACCGACCAAACTACAGTCGCAAATAAACTGGCGCGAGTCCAAAGACAAGCCTGCATGGCAGCCACAGGTGGCATGAGGACAACACCAACGGCAGCGTTGGAAGCCATGCTAGGTCTGCCGCCGCTGAACCTCTTTGCACAGCAAGAAGCAGCAATGACGGCTCTAAGACTCAAAACCCTTAATCTCTGGAGCAAGTTGCCTACAAAACACACAACTATACTAAACAATCTTTATGCAGACTTTCCCATTATGCAGGCTATAAACGACCGCATACCCAAAGTCTTTATATTCGATAAGAAATACAGGATCCAACTTTTTGAGGATCATCGTTACGAGGGACATAATCCCAAAGAACTAAGAATTTTCACCGACGGATCCAAAACAAGCACCGGCACAGGTTCAGGCATCTTCTCAGAAGACCTAAACATACACATATTCACACCCCTAGGAGTACATAATACAGTATTCCAAGCTGAATGTATAGGCATCTCCCTAGCGGCCGAAGCAGTCATAAAGCGGGAAGTAACCGGTCACTCTATCCGAATACTCTCAGATAGCATGGCAGTAATACAGGCCCTAAGCAAACACTGCGCAAACTCCGGCCTTATACACGAGTGCCACCAACGGTTAAACAAGGTAGGCAGTTTAAATAACATAACCATTCAATGGATAAAAGGACACAGTGGCTCCCGAGGCAACGATGCAGCGGATGAGCTGGCGAGAAGGGGATCAGACCAAACAGCAGTAGGACCAGAACCCATACTGCCACTCCCCTTCGGCCACCTACGAACACTGGTAAGACAGCGTACTAGGCACAAACACAACCACCTCTGGACTAACCACAGCGCGTGCAGGCAGGCGAAGATGGCCCTCCCGACCATCAACGATCGCCTCACTAAACAGCTGATGGGCCTATCAAAGCAGAATTTACGTAAGTTTACGGCAGTTCTAACTGGACACGGCTCCTTCAATAAACACCTCTATGTTATAGGAGTTACAGACAGTCCCTTATGCAGAGCCTGCATGGGGGAAGAAGAAACAGCGGCACACGTGCTACTAGACTGCCCTGAAACCGCCATATACAGGGCTAAGTACTTCGGTAACCCAGGTACTATCCAAGAGATAGTCAGCAGAATTAAACCTCTGCTGGCTTTTCTCGAGGAGTTGGGGTGGATCGAGTGAATAAACACCCATTATCACCCTCACACGCAAAATACGCGCTTTGTCGTGGAGTTGCGGAAACCAGCCCGAGTAATCTAATCTAATCTAATCTAATCTAATCTAATGATTACCCGGCTTTTGTTAGACCGAGATATCAGGATTGATTCTGTTATTGATAATAATATAATTATACATGTAGGCGAAGATGATGATGAAGACACCACCTCCTCAAGCAAATCGGAGTCTGATTAATATTCTGTTCGCACATTCAATTCAATGTACTTGTAACAAAGAATAAATAAAACAATTTTATTATATGAATATTACCTTTTTTTGGTTTCCACTTAAATAACTAAAATATAAAACAAATGATTCCGCCAATTTAAAACGAAAATAATCTTAAAATAATGCGGCGGTTCATTTTGAAGGAACGGTAACGAACTCAGTGTTATGTTGTGCCCATCACTAGTCGTGACTAACTGATAGGTGTCAGGAACGCATTCTCTGAACGGCCGAAGTATACTTACGTAAAATTGTCCCCGACAGATTAATCAGACTTTCACTGAAGTCGTACAAAAAAGTTGTAACTTTCAGTTTTTGATCAATTCCTGTCGGCACTGGCTTGACCTTCGATAAAGAAATTATTTAGTAATTAATCAATTTTTCCAAGAATTTGTAGCAACAAGAATATTTTTCTATGAAAAACTTATTGGTAATGACTTTTCTGAAAAACGATTAAATCAAAATGGAATTGTCTGTTCATTTGTTATGACTGAAAGTTGATTTATGTTTTCTGCTGCCAAAATAGTGTTGCTATTTCTAATATATAATTATTTTTGTATGTCTCTAACCGACCACGGGACTACAGAGTCCCGGATTTTTGGAAGGCGAACGTGGGGCCGAAGCCAACACGCTGAAGCCCTTTTGAGACAACTTTAATGAAATGGTAACACAAAACCGACGATTATCCCTGTATACACTATAGAAATGTACCCAAGAACAATCCCCGGTTCTGTGCTAAACTATTGCTAACTATGGATAAAAACTACTTAGGCTATTGTGATGGGATGCTAATGGACTAGGAATGGGGAAACTACGGGAACTATGGCACCTGCCGATGACAATGTATTAAATACATGTTAAAATGGCAGGTGGAGACTCGCCAACTCACTTACTGGGCCCCCGGGAATCAGTCACTGAAAAGCAACAAGAGGGCAACAGGGACATGAGCGGCTGAGAAGGGTGAGGATACCTCGGCGGACTTTAAACGCAGATCACGCGCTCCCTGTGGGTCCAGCATCACCGGCCCACTCGCCACTTACCACGAGGCACCTACCCTCCGAGCAGGACTAACCTTGCTCTAGCGACTCCACTCTGACCGGCCGATGAAGGCAAGCCAAGAGGCGGGAGACCTATCCCCCGTCATGCTTCACTCCGGCAAGCCGGAGGTGGGGGACAGTATACTCTCCCTGGAGCACTCGGATATATAGCCCCGCGGGGTCGCTACTCCCCGTCATCCGCCTCAGATGCCCTGCGGGTTTTATTATTATAATATAATATGCAGTTTTAGGTCGAAGTTTTCAAGGTGGACTGAATTTCCAGAGCCTATTGATATTGTGAAAACTGGCTGATTAAAATGCCAATTACTACCTATTGCATCGTAAAGGTCTCGAAATGACTAACACAATAAAGTGACAAATATCAATTCTCAACAAGCAAAAGTCTGAAAGAGTATTTATGGCTTGTTATCTGTTTTTACCATAGACATAATATTAGTAAACAGGACTGCGCATATAAACCCAAAAAACGAGCCGAGTGAAACAGTTAGTACGGAGGCTGTCTGTCCCTTTCTAATAGGGTGACTATGAGATTAAGCTATGTCAGACAAATCCGAATTTGCTAAGATTATTAAACACAGATTAGTATTGAAGTTTTAACTTACGCAGTTTGTGACCTTAAGATACTAATAAAGGCTTTTAATAATTAGCGGAAATTAGCAGTATAAAAGCAGGAAGATTCGAAGTGAAGACTGTTTTTTTTTGTATTTCTACTTCATATATAGACTGCTGAGCCATTTATGTCGCCTTTCTTCATTTTTTGGGAAGCTATAACAATAGTACAACAGTTTTAAAATCCATCACCCATATTTTGACTCGTTACAAGAATTCATGGGCACCCTAGTTGTTTGGTTTACGAAAATGTTATTATTAGCTAACCTGTGGAACGATATATTGCAACCACCATAGGATTCACTTTTGCAAGTAGAAACGCAACACTTTTTCACCATTTTAATAGTTTAAATTGATTTAATACAAAAAAATATAAACAAAATTTTAAATGCTGATTACGCGCCAAGAATGTTCAGGGTTACCGCTAGAAAATAAAAAAAAAGCAAAATAAAAATTTATGTTGTTTATGTTTTAATAATAAATACGAATAAATTAATGCGATTGTTATTAATTTGTTGACTTACAATTGTTAAAATAAGATAAAAATATAAGTGATTCAATTGTTTTTTGGGAAGACAAAACTTTTGATCACAACATTTTTTTATGCTGGCAAGGTGTTAGAAAGAGACAAACAGCCTCCGTTCGAACTATCCCTCTCGGCTCGGATTTGCCTCTGTGTATTATGCAACCAATTTAGTACCTTATTGCGTTAGAATAGAGTTCATTTTCGTAAATATATATTTTGAGCGTGCGCAATCTTGTTTAGTAATATTATATCTATGGTTTTTACATACAATGGTTTATGCAGCTTTTTATATTATCAAGACAATATTTCGGGGAGTATCCATTTGATTGCACCCAAGTATATTGGTAGATTTATTCAACTTATGTAAATCTGACAACTATTCTTATATAGGGGCTTTAGGTTGCCCCGGTAACTGATTTGAGGAGGTCAGATAGGCAGTCGCTCCTTGTTAAACACTGGCACTCAGCTGCAACCGGTTAGACTGGAAGTCGACCACAACATAGATGAGAAAAGGCTAGGCTGATGATTCTAACTTATGTGAATGCTCGTTTTTGTTTATATAAACAGAAATTGAACAATTTTTAATATATGCATTTACATTATTTAAAGATACTGTTAAATAGGTTATCAAGTTGACGGACACATATGTTTCAGTGTTTGTAAATATTATAACATGCGGTCCGGTGATTGCAAATTGACAATTACTGATAGTAATATTTTTTTCCTGAGCTTATTTGATAACCTCTTTTATTAATTCTACCTAACTTGGATCATCATCATCATCATCATCATCATCAGCCTATCGCAGTCCACTGCTGGACATAGGCCTCTCCATGTGCACGCCACTGAGATCAATTTTCGGCTTCTCGCATCCAGCTCCTGCCAGCCGTCTTGCGCAAGTCATCACTCCACCGTGCCTGAGGACGTCCTACACTACGTTTGCCGAGGCGTGGTCTCCACTCTAGAACTCGTTTACCCCAACGGTTATCGGTTCTTCGGCTAATATGGCCAGCCCACTGCCACTTCAGCTTGCCTAACTTGGATGGGGCGAATAAAAAATTACATGCAAAAAATAGGTAATTAATATCAAACCTAAGTTACAAAAAAGCGCTATTAAGTACCAGCCCTCCGAATGTGCACCTTTACAATCTATACATCAATGAAATATTACATAATCATGCTATTATTATTTAATCAAGATAAAAACCTCAAGATAGCCCTACTTAATCATTAGATACACCAAAAAATGGTTAATCCATTAACTAACCACCAATTACTTAAAACACGGAAATATTCAAAAAAGGAATTTGTAAAAGTCAATATTATAGACTTTGACCATAGACATAGATGTTGCATTTTATGGCCACCAGGGGGCGGCTTGTGATCGTAAATTATAAGGTGCAGCGTTGGGCAACCATAGGTGTAGGGTAAACATGGGGTGACAATGTAAGGCGCGCTATTCACTGCTCGACTATGGCCGATGCGATTTTTTTCAACAGAGTAGATTTTTTTTATTTTCTATATAATGTTTGTGTAGGTACCTTTCTTTTATTGTTTGTATTTTATGAACTAATGAATTGATTGAGAGTACCAATATGAATATTCGAAAAAACTATTTCTTCCCTTTGGAAGGCGATATCATTAGTAATGGATTGTTACAAAAAAGTAAATTAAAGCAATGCCCGCAAAAGAAGCAAATTAAGGATGAACAAACTTGACCATTAATTAAGCCCAGCCTCAATAGCTCCCGCCGCACCGTCAGCAGGACCCCTTATCAAGGATAAATCAATATTCAGCCCTAAGTTCATGGCGTGACGTGGTCGCATTTTGGCGCCGCTCCCGATTCGCCTGCAACACACATATACAACACTCTATATCTACATGCACACACACATGTATAAACTTCAATGAATGCCAAAGCAGCTTCATTTAAAAAACGCGCGAAAATGATTGGCATTCTTTTTATAAGAAAAATGCAATTTAAATTCTGCCAGGAATATTTTTAAATTCGGAATTCGGCTGTCAGATATGACGATTGATTGAAGTTGCTTCTGATCATAGATATAATATTACTAAACAAGATTGCGCACGCTCAAAATATATATTTACGAAAATGAACTCTATTCTAACGCAATAAGGTACTAAATTGGTTGCATAATACACAGAGGCAAATCCGAGCCGAGAGGGATAGTTCGAACGGAGGCTGTTTGTCTCTTTCTAACACCTTGCCAGCATAAAAAAATGTTGTGATCAAAAGTTTTGTCTTCCCAAAAACAATTGAATCACTTTTATTTTTATCTTATTTTAACAATTGTAAGTCAACAAATTAATAACAATCGCATTAATTTATTCGTATATATTATTAAAACATAAACAACATAAATTTTTATTTTGCTTTTTTTTATTTTCTAGCGGTAACCCTGAGCATTCTTGGCGCGTAATCAGCATTTAAAATTTTGTTTATATTTTTTTGTATTAAATCAATTTAAACTATTAAAATGGTGAAAAAGTGTTGCGTTTCTACTTGCAAAAGTGAATCCTATGGTGGTTGCAATATATCGTTCCACAGGTTAGCTAATAATAACATTTTCGTAAACCAAACAACTAGGGTGCCCATGAATTCTTGTAACGAGTCAAAATATGGGTGATGGATTTTAAAACTGTTGTACTATTGTTATAGCTTCCCAAAAAATGAAGAAAGGCGACATAAATGGCTCAGCAGTCTATATATGAAGTAGAAATACAAAAAAAACAGTCTTCACTTCGAATCTTCCTGCTTTTATACTGCTAATTTCCGCTAATTATTAAAAGCCTTTATTAGTATCTTAAGGTCACAAACTGCGTAAGTTAAAACTTCAATTCTAATCTGTGTTTAATAATCTTAGCAAATTCGGATTTGTCTCACATAGCTTAATTTCATAGTCACCCTATTAGAAAGGGACAGACAGCCTCCGTACTAACTGTTTCACTCGGCTCGTTTTTTGGGTTTATATGCGCAGTCCTGTTTACTAATATTATGTCTATTGCTTATTTAAGTGGTGTATGTATAAGCGGCCATTATGAATTGTTTAGTTAGGGGTGCAATGTCGTAATTTTTTTAATCGATTGCGGTAGGTCAGCGTTCTATTGATCCGTTGCATGTCAGAAGTGCATAATTAAGTTTTTGGTCAACTGTGGCAAAACTGCATTTTGTACTGTAATATTTTTTGTTGTTTGTTAATAAGTAGGTATACCTACCGCCCGTAGCAGACTGGGGTATTAAAGAATTTAGGATTTGCAAGCTTTTTCGTTGAACTGAAATAAAAAGTTATCGATTCAATATAATTTTTCTTTAGTTATGTATTTCATATTTTCTTCAATGAAACAAAGGCTATTGCGATGAGGGGTTTAATTTATTAAATGAGTTGATATTTTACTGTAACTTCATTATAATACAAGAATAGGCACACAAAACCAGTTTTTATGAACTAAAATTGCCAAACCAACCGTACAGTTGACAAATTGCCAATAAAAAAAATCATCAGGTACAAAATGGCGTCCAATTCTCTTGACAAAGCGCGCGAATAACTCAAATTCATAACGCAGTGACTTCTCGTTACTTGTACTTTCTAGAACGTTCTCAAAATCGCCCTTACAAGTGAGGGTCGGCCCTGTCGGCCCTGTAGGCCCTTGGTAGGGCTGTCGCGTGACTAATGCGTTTTTATTTAATGCGGACAAGATTACAGCTAATTTTGTAGCGTGTGTTCATATAATAAATGTGGTATCACTTTATCTGTTCACGGTGTTGTTTATGGTTTGTTTTTTTTTGTTTCCGTGATGTTATTGTTTTGTTTATTGGCGTTATAACTTATAATTATTAATTTATTTTTAGGTTACGTAATAAAGTACAATAGACATAATAAAGTATAGAAAACTTAAGTATTTTTGAATGTCGATGACCTATATACCCAATGCGCATTTACTGCCTAAATTAATCAAACCTAAATTCCTTCTCTAAACTTCCCACCATACCAAAAGCCGATTTCAGCGTAAAACCAAGAAAGCTAGATTAATTGCAACTTCCTAACTCCAGCTAATGTTTCTAGTTACCAAGAAGTTCTTATACCAGCTATTGAATAAAAACTTTTCTTCTATAAAACTAAATAGCATGTTAAAACTAAAGTTGTGTGTACGTTTGTGAGGAAAACGTGAACTGAAGGCGTGTTGCCACTTTTCACTCCGAAACAAATAAGTTTTTCTCAGTTTCCCGTTTGACTAGTTTCATATTAGTTTCTTTGTGCTAGTTTCCATATTTCTGTAGTGTACACGTTTTGTTTATGTGGAAAGGTTACTTTGGAACAAAGTTCTTGAGGTCGGGTCGAAAGAGTAGTGATATCGTCGTGTAAGGAAAAATGTATTGCGACCGTCTCTGCCTGTACCTTATTGTATATTTTTTCGATCTCTTTATGTAAATTTGTACGTATGAACATTACTTATAATATCTTTTTTATTTACAGATCTAAAGACAACAACAACCGTAAGTATAAAAACCTTAATGAAACAACCGCGTAGTAACATTTTAGTGGCAACCCTAAAACCCGCTTTAATTTACGCGCGACATCACTCGAGCAAGGGTTGTCAAACATTTTCAACTTCATTATAAAATGGCGAAAGCCCCCTAGCGGCCGTCGCCGGAATTACACGGAGTTAAGAAAATAATGGACGCCAGTGATGGGAGCTATAATCTGTCCTGTAGTTAAAAGGGTGTTATTTACCCCGAAAAACCGAAACTAAAATTGTTTTAAAAATAACAGAACTCAATATTTTTTGTTGGAAACGGGATACACGTAGTCACGAAATGTTGAATTGGATATCTACCGCACGGATAAACTGAAACCCAAAAAATATATTCTGGAAACCTACCGAATATAGTCTGCCTACGTAATACAATTGAAATGCTAATTTATCGAATAAAGCGAAATATCGCAAAACAAAACACTCTGAACTGACAATAAACATACATTTGGGCATAAAATAAACGCGGCTAATAAAGTCCGAAGCCTAAATAAACCCTATTCGTCCGATTTTATTCCATGTATTATTTTAACTCACGCATAAACACTTATCTACCCTTTGAGAGTTCATTCACCTGGTAATCCTAACGACCGGAGATTACTCACATATGATATTTAGGTACTCTTTGCTGATAAAATAATCTGAACGTTCTCAGCTCCAAAAAATACCAAAGAAGGTTTTTACATATCCATTAACGGTCGCTCTACAAAAAGTATATTATCATTTGCTCCGATTTTATTTATGTAGCACTTTCGGCATTTATTTGTGTAACTCTCTGTGTGTTAACAAACGAATCGGGTCACAGGGCTCAGAGCCATTTTTTTTATTGTAGCAACATTATTCAAGAGTTTCAGGGCACGTGCAGACTTTTTAAATTTCGTTGGCTTTGTATTGTCAAGAACAGCTGTGATTCCCACGAGTGAAAATGAATAATTTTCTGTCTTCCTTTCTCTTATAAATAAATGTGATAGCGTGTCTTCCTAATCCGCTGTTAATGGCGCTACAATGTTTTCATAACGCACTTTACCGCGGCTCAGCGGTTTGTGTGCCGTAAAATTTTGTGGTTGATTGCCACGACAGGTGGATCGGGAATTACAAAATAAACATATCACGAATCCATCGCACACTTATGTCCCGGATTTAAGTCCCGTATTCCGGAGAGTACGCACCGATCCTGTATAAAACCACATTTTTATGTAAAGAGATGTCATAACCGTGTATAGGAATCAGGGCATTGCGAATTCGTTGCTCCATATTATATTGCTAGCGGTCGCTGGGGGGGCGTTTATCGCCGCACACTTCTCTTCATCTTTATTACGGATTTATTGCTTGCCCCCTCAGAAATAATGCGAATATTTATGGCTCTTGTATTAATGAATTCCCCTAACATTTTTTCCATTACAAATCCATATTTCTCAACACAATTTAGCACCACAATAAAACACCTCTATAAAAAATGAGAGTCAAATTTCTTTCGAGGCCTTAAGTTAACTTTCTGTTGTTTTTGTGTCAGGCGCTTCGAAATGAAGTAACAAAACTTAGCAATAAATTGTCGAACAAAGGCTCGACTTCATTGGTTTCAAATCGTTCTAGTCGTAATGTGTTGAGATGTCTCCGACAGAAGTTCGTTCCATTTACTTTGTGTTCTCTTTGAAGAACGTTCTTTGAAACTGGAGTTAATTCAAAATGTAGGATTCGGTCAAGTGGCCCTAGTGTAGTGGACACACCTCGCCTGACATATCGATAAAGCTTATTTAGAAGGCAGTAAAGAAAGGTGAATGTCGCCGACATTGTGATGGATACCATTTACGAAATAGTTTCACGTAAACGGCCGCCACTTTGAGTAGTCACTGTGTAATAGAGAAATGGCTTCCTATTACTTTGTATGAGCAACTTTGGTGGTAGCTTGTAAAAAAACGAGTGGAGTTTTTATGTGCCTTCATGACGACAGTTTAAGTGTTACAATTTAACCAGATCCTGATAAATGTGTGGGTAGTGGCAAACCAGTTACTATGCGATCAGGGGGTTTACATTTCATAGTGATGAAAAAGGTACTAGGTATATAGTTACTTTTAAGAGAAATTTAAATAAAGTAAGCATTATTTACGAAGCTTGGTTCTTCATCTAATCATTTGAAAATAAATTGAAAGATTAACATGGTGTTTGTTGCTTTTGGCAAGCCCAGATTTGATCGTTTCACAAAGATCAAAGATAGCCAATACCATTAAAGTCCCTTCCAGTTTTCTTCAGAATGTTCACCCTCTCACAATTTCACGGTATTTCTTTAAACGTTTGTCACACGATAAAGATTAGACGATCGTCTAATTGTTCCCAAAGGATTTGCGGTAGCGGTGGGGCTACGAAGTATGAGGGTAGACGAAGAAATGAAAAAGGGCGGGATTACTGATTGCTGTGTATCTGTCGCAGATCTTTTCACAAAACATTTATATTGAAGAGAAGAAAAGGGGGTTTTTAGACGGAAGTCTTTTTGCCAGAGCCCTTGTTATCTAGCTAGCTGAAAGAATATTATATTTTTAAAGTTATTAAAATGTACAACATATTCACAACTAGAACAAAGACAAAAGGTTTGGAAAAATGTGGAATCAACCCTGTGTCATAGAGAAGAAGAAGACCCAACAGTCCACATCAATCATACCTTCTAACGTGACGATAAAAATCCCATCACAAACCCCACCTTACTTTGAAAAATCCCAAACACTCAGACTATACTATTTTCATTGCAATCCTCCACAGATTTTATAGCTTCAGCCACCATAAAGTTTTCTAGGAAGTTTCGTGAGGTGATCGCGTGACGACTCGAATGACGGAGCGGTTTCGTGAGCTTCTCCTTAATTCATTGCCATGTGGCATGTTCACTGTTCACTGTTCACGGCGGCTGTTGTTTTGTACGACAAATATGTTCGTGAAGGATTGCACTGTCTTCTGAATGTAGCTCGTTCAGGTGATTGGGGTGTTTGGCTGATTGTAGACAGAGATTGTGGGTGCTTGTTTAGATTTCCCAAAGTAAAGGTTTAGAATGTGTCTGAGATTGATATCGTTTTTTTGATTGGTATCAAATATTCTTTTATTTATTTATTTTTCACAAACACAGCTATCATCACAGGTACATAATTTCATAATGCAGTAGTAAAGTAGGGCTTTTTGTTTATTTGTTTACGTACTAGTAAGTAGAACTAAACATATAGTAAGGCTGCCCATACATTTGTAAGATTTACTTATAATGTCGGGACACCTTTTCACACACGGTTGGTTAGCCCCATGGTAAGTTATTAATTAACTTGTGTTATGAGTGCTAACACAACTGATAAACTACATATAGCTACACATATACATATTTATAAATACATATTGTAACACCCAGACCACGACCAACAAGCATGCTCATCACACAAATGTCGACCGAACCGGGAATCGAACCCGGGACCTCAGGTTCGGCAGTCCGGCATGGTGACCATTGTGCCATCAAGGTCGTCGAACGTACTATTTTGCTGTTTCATATTATGTGAAAATCAAGGCATCAAGGCAAGGCAATATATTATTGTATGATTTTCTTCATCTTTTGCATTTTCATTTAACTTATCTATCGGTATTTTCTACGATCTTTAAAAAACATTGTACCTTGCTATCTTTAAAGTTTTAGCCGGATGGTCGTGTCGTTTAGACAAGCAAGCAGCTTGCTTTTTTATTTTGTTTTCAAGACCTAGGTGGGAGAAAACGGTCGTCTTCTTATATATTTTAAATGGATTATTTCCTTTGCGAGGTGGTGGAATCTTTTAAGTGTTTGCTTCTTCCTGTTGCGGCGACAAATAGTCGTTGTGAGGGCAATGACTTGCATTTGTTTTTTTGTATTTGGAGATTTCATATGTAAGTCTGCAAGTCTGCACCAAACTTTTTGCAGTTAAAGATTAGTGAATCATGGTTTTGGGAAATGAGTGTGAAATTGATTCAGATAGGTACTGTTTTATATTTTGCGATCTCTTTGTTCAAATGTACACCCAGGACCTGCAAAGTAGCTAACTAATAAAAATTATATAGGAGGGAAGCAAAATCCTGAGTCATTTATTACGTGCACATTATAAATGTTCAGAATATTATTAATATTAAATAATAAATCAGTTTGAAGACGTAAAATAACTTCTCATTTTTCTCACCTGATTTTCGTTCACGAGGTTTTAGTTAAAGCTGTAGAAATATGGCCTGGATTTCCTACTGAATCTTAACTAAGTTTCAGCTAAATAGTACCTGGTTACCGTTAATTTGTATGCACGAAATGCTGCAATTTAACACTTTGTGGTAGAAGATGTTTATCGTAATGACTAAATAGTTTCACCTGGTTTTACTTGACTCCTTGGGAAAAATTACCCCTGAAATGTATGCTGCAGAAATGAGTGCTTTTTCTTCGGATTCTTGTAACAAAATCTGTATTGATTTTAGGGTTTTATTAAGCCCGCTTATAGGCAGTATTTTTCACATTCATGTTATTGCATACTGGATGTTCTCAGTAACCTTAGTTTAACCTGCGTCCTGTAATAAGTATGTAATTCTTTTGTTTATTAGCTTTCTCAAAAACAGTTAAATAGTTTTTGATTGAATGAGTATCAAACCCTGCTTCCTCACGATGACCATTGGCACTCTAGGAAAAAAACCAAAAGCTAACAACTGTCTTCAAAACTCCTGGAAAAAAGGATCGTAACATACCTTTTGCATTATTATACTCTAGTAGTAAAGATTTATAATTGAGGTCATTTTCTACCATGTAGTGGGTTAGCGTTGTTTTAATTATAAGTGAAGGTTGATACAGTGAACGTTAATAAACTGCGTCCTTAATACCGGGGCACGCGACCGCTTGTTTCTGTGTTCATAATCATTCCTTTTTAACTTGTGTTGTTTTTAGTATCTGTATTTTGATCATTTAAAGTCAATATACAGGGTTACTGGTAAGTAGACCGCATCCTTTCAGGAGGTGATAGTATAGGTCAATACGGACAAATTTGACCCTGGGATACACTGGGCAAAAGTTAACCCGTTTCAAGAGAATCGAATTTCAAGATCAGTCGTCTAGGTACACGTATAAATTTTCATTATTAGTCAAAAGTCTCGTTTTTGTGGATTTTTGTGTGTTTTTGGATAGAAGATGAATCATTTCACAATAACAAACCATAAAACTGTACAAATCACAGAGGAAATTATAGCGAACAGCAATTACTTTTTTAGTCGATATTTTCTCAAAAATATTACTCTTAATTTTTTTGTGCAGAATACTTAAAAAACATCTACATTTATCTAGCTATCCAAAAAGCCACAAAACACACAAAAATCCGCAAAAACGAGACTTTTAACTAGTAATAAAAATGTATAAGTGTACCTAGACGACTTGTAAAGAAAAGATCTTAAAATTCGATTATCTTGAAACGGGTTAACTTTTGCCCAGTGTATCCCAGGGTCAAATTTGTCCGTATTGACCTATACTATCACCTCCTGAAAGGATGCGGTCTACTTACCAGTAACCCTGTATACTTAGTTAGATTGCTGGTTTTTTTTAAAGAGTTTTCGCCGTTCTGGAACACGAAAGACTCCAAAAGGATAATGGGTGGGTTTTAGTTAGTCTTATACTCTGTGCTGCTTCACCGCAGTAAAAAGGTCATTTGAATTAAAAAGTTAAGCAGTAACAATCTCTGGGACTACCAACCCTTGAACAAACTATTTGAAATCTGAGATCTACGGCAGTAGAATCTACCATCAAAAACCTTAAGGGTATTAAAGTGACTCATAGACTATTAGCACTAATAGTTAGGGTAACAGAACTGGCAGTTAAGGGACTTACCGGCGACTGGCGAATCAATACGATAAGTTAACTGTAAGGTTTCGGCTTAAAGGTTTATTGGCGACCTTACGTGCGTGCAGGTCGATGACACCTGATGTAAGGTCGGCTTCACGTGTTGGTGACGATGTTTGTACCAACCTTGATGGTGAATATTTCATGACAAGTGGAGATAGAAGGGTCGAATGTTGGTGATAGCCTTGGACAAGATGAACTTATATATACGTTATTTAAGGTTATGGCACATTATAGCGGCACCGGCGTCGCCTCAAATTTAGACTACGGCTAGCTGCCAGCGCGCTAACTACGCGTTGTCCGCAAGGTGCCAGCTCGCCGTCCGCGCGCCGTCGGCGAGGTGTAAGCTTGCTGTCACCGCAAACTCAATATTATTTTAAGACAGTTACGATTGAACACGACGTGATGACGTTGTTTCGCTGCCGACTCGGAGTCGGCGCGTAATGAGCATGACGTCGGCGCGCTGTACGCATGAGGTCCGCTCGCTTGCAGCACGCGGGTTGCGAGCCGAGTTGTGTGGTAGCGGCAAGCGCGCTGTCTGCTCGCCGTTGGCTTTTCATATTGACATTACGAAGTATATTATAATATACACGATTTAATGCTCTAAATTGAATGACAATTTAAATGCTGGTGTGGAGCCGTGCTGTTGCGGTGCCGCTATACTGTGCCATGACCCTTATACGTTGGGTGACGATTGTTGGTTCAAAAGTTGCAGCCAAAGTTTGTACTAGATGTTTGTTTGTATGGCAGTTTGTTTAAAAAGAACTTAAGTAGATTAAGGTTTTCATTTTATTTTCTGTGCATTCGATGTTTGCCATGATAAAGTCAGCAATTTGGATATATTGATCCTGGCCGATTTCGGCCACAGCGACTTGGATCTGCGCTTAATTTTGAGAGCTTCGCTGGTGTGCTCTCCAGTGACTGACAAAGCCAATTTTTGCAGTGAATGTCCGTCCACATTCACTGCAAGTCAGCACTCCTCCGATATAGGTGTATTGGATGGCCGCGGGTGGTCGGGCCTTCAGCTCATCTCGCCTAGCGTCGAGCTGTTCTCTCCGCCGGCTCTCAAACTCGCACACCTTGTCCTTAATAGTCCGCCTCCATTTGGTCCTATCTGCCGCCATAGCCTCCCAGTGTGACGGATCTAAGTCACATCTCTTCATGTGGCGTTTCAGCACATCTTTGTACCGCAGACGTTGACCACCCTGCTTACGCTTGCCAGTCTCCAGTTCTGAGTAGAAGACGCGCTTTGCTACTCTGGCATCTGACATCCGGGAGACATGACCAGCCCAGCGCAGCTGTCGACGCATTAGATAGGCCTCAATACCGCTGACATTAGCGCGTCTAAGTACTTCCGTGTTACGAACACGGTCCGACCACTGGATGCACATAATGTCACGTAGGCATTTTAGATGGAATCTATCTAATGTCCGAATATGCTCGCGGTATAGACACCAAGTCTCAGAGGCATATAGGAGATTTGGCAGAACTATTGCCATGTACACAGCTACTTTTGTAGAGAGCTTTATGTCATGTGAGCGGAACACCTTGGCACGAAGTCTACCAAAAGCTGCAGCAGCTGCTCCTATTCGGCTGTTGACTTCGTTATCAAGGAGACACCTGGATGTTATGGTGCTGCCAAGATATTTGAATTGGTTTACTTGCTTAAGCGAGACATCTCCGAGTCTAATGTCAACTGGGGCACTGTTCACAGTATCAAGTGCCATGACTTCGGTTTTCTTGACATTTATCTTCAGGCCAAATCTGCTGCATGCCTGCAGTAGTCTCGACATAAGCCTCTGCAGCCCATCTGGGGATTCCGCCACAAAACAAGTCATCTGCATACATCATCTCAGTGATAGTCGCGTGAGACACTCTTGTTCGAGCCTTGAGTCTATTTAGGTTGAAGACACCACCGCCATCGGTATGAAAACAAATACGGATACCTTCGGACAGAGTCTGCAAGGCTTCCCGAACGACAACTGCAAAGTACAGGGCAAAGAGAGTTGGAGCGAGCACGCAGCCCTGTTTCACACCGCAGCTCACTTTAAAGAACTCCGAGTCTTCGCCCTGCACACTGACACAACAGCGCATGTCATCATGCAGAAGTCGTATCATTCTTATAAACTTGTCCGTGCATCCAAGTTTCGCTAGTACCACCCATAAGGCTTTGCGCGGCACCGAGTCGAAAGCTTTCTCCAAGTCAACAAAGCAAAGAAACAATGGTTGATTCTGCTCACGACTCTTCTCTAGAAGTTGACGGATAGAGAAGATGGCTTCACACGTACCTCGATTCGGCCGGAAGCCAAATTGGGTTTCAGGCAGTATGTCTTCAGACAAGGGCATCAAGCGGTTCAGTAAAATTCGTGCAAAGGTTTTGCCTGGAGAGGTAAGGAGAGAGATACCTCTATAGGAGTTGCAGTCAGATTTGTCGCCTTTGTTCTTGTACAAGGAGCACACCCGAGAGACTCGAAACTCATCAGGTACTCGCTCCTCGTTCCACATCTTTGCAAAGAGTTTCCAAATGGTCTCGTGCAACTCCGCACCCCCATATTTCAGCAACTCTCCAGGAACATTATCAATGCCGACCGCTTTTTTGTTCTGTTGTTGTTGAACGGCGACGATGACCTCACGCAGGGTCAGTGGATCGTCTAGCTGCTTGACAGTGGGCAGTGATGCCATCGAGCAGATGAACGACATGTCCACAGCTCTATCGACGAAAGCAAGTCGTTGAAATGCTCTGCCCATCTCTTCAGTACGTCCTGCTTGTTGGTCAGTAGCTGTGTGCCGTCATGAGATCTTATGGGCACTCTTGTACGACTGGTTTTACCGACCAGTTTGCGAACCTTATCATAAAACGCACCTAGCTGTTTCGTGTCAGAGAGCCACTGCATACGTTCGGCCTTTTGACGCCACCACTTGTCTTTTATTTCCCGTACATATCTCCGCAACTCCGGCTCCACTTTGCTTAACACGCTCCGCTTGTTGATCGTCCCTAAATTGACGTAGTATGGAGCGGTGATTCTGGATAGCTTTTGTTAGTATTTTATCATTTTCATCAAACCAGTCTTCGTGTCTACCAGGTTTGACACCCAGTGTCTGCGAAGCACTAGCGATTAATCCGGTCGAGAGGGTATGCCAGTTACCTACAGAATCACCATGCTCAACGTCTATTAGCTGGATCGCATCACTAATTGCCTGTATATAGTTGTCGCGTCCCTCCAAACTTTGAATTTTTTCAAAACCAGGCACTTAGGCTTCACTCCATGAGATCTGCGAGGAGGATATAAACGAAGCTTCATCTTGGTGACAACAAGACGGTGGTCCGTGGAGCACATTGCATTAGCATCACGATTAGCAATTTGGATAGATAGATTGTAAAGAGTAAGATAGAAAATCTTTATTGTGTTTTTTATTTTAATAAAACAAAGTTAGCTCTTAATACGATAGAGAAATGCCTTGTTTTGATGTTAAAATCGTGATATAACTTGACCTTTTATCCCTTTAAAGACGTCAAATCACGAAGTCCTCTTTGATATAAAGGTTTCTTTTAGCATTTAAGGTAATTTGAGTAAGTTACTTTACTTAATTCGGTTTTTGTCTAAACCTCTCTTAGGTCTATCCAATTTAGTATTCCCAGTAATTAATAGGCCTTGCTTTTCAATATTTTTTAAAGAATTTCGTAGTGACTGCAAATATTTTCCACAGGCTTCTGCTAGCGGTTTCACCCACTAAGGGAACCACTTCACATACCCATATAAAAATAAGCCGTTTTTGATAAAATGAGCTAGTTCATTAGTTCCGTTCAGTGTCTTGAAGGAAAAAAACGAACTTTCAGCTTTATAACGCTAGTAAAGATAAAGCTACTTCCACAAACTAAATACCTGCTTCCACATCCACGTTAACCAAGTCTATTGTATCAACTAGTGCCATTTGGTTGATCAGATCCGTTTCAATCAAATGTACAATATCATTGTCTGGCGCGCTAATTAGTCTACGTATGTCTGTGGTGTGCATTCTGCCTATGTGAGTGGAGTGAGTTAAGGTTAATCTTGTTTTGTTACGTGTTATAATATAGAGAAGGTTTTTGTAGGGATATCGATTAGCTTTAGCTTTAAGAATTTTAAACATTTCTCGCCAAACTTAATGGCGGCGCAGTAAGCAAATGTGGCCATAATCTTCGCGTTATTGTTTTCTAAAAATGATTTCTGTTTAGTGATCCGCATAATGTGCCGAGTTGCCTCTTGTTTGGCACAAATTATATTTTTACTTGTAACTTACTGTTAAAGGATTTATTTGTAACGCTATTAATTCTTTACTTATCAGTTTTTTACTTTTGTCCTTAAAAATGCTCACGTTTTTTACGTATCTACTCATTAGTGCCACTATGATAAGTGTTCATGGGTTGTAAACTTCTTAGTGTATGGTATGTAACTGGTCTTCTCTCATTTTTATACAGAATTCATGTCCCCAAGTTCTGAAAACGATGATGCCTTTACGAAACTACATAAAATAACACCATCAAGTAATGTGTACAGCAGCATTGTTTATCTAAGGCATATTGAAGTATTCTGGAAACTTCCACCACGTAACACACCATTAAATATTACGAGTGTATGGTAAAAGTTTTTAGTACAACGGTAGGTTGCATCAAAATTCTAGCAAGTTTTGCGATATTAGTGTTATGTGTTAAGTTTATGTTTTTACTAGCTTTAACTACTACGTGAACTGTAAGGATAGAATATTATACCTCCATTGTTTTTCATCATCACCATGGGCATGACACTGAAGAGTTTTTCAAATTGGTCCAGTGGTTCCTGATATTGGCATATATTGGTGTGTTCAAAAACATACTTTATACACATTATGTTAGGTACTTTTGTAGTTTCATTAATGTTTCTTTACAGAAAATGTATCTAAGTATAAAACGTAACTGACATCCAATTATAACTTTTGCCTAATCTTTGAGGAAAACAGACTGTATTTTTGTTGTTCAAGCAAACATAAAAAAAACACAATAAGGTCCAGTCATTCTGGCGTATCTTCGAAAACCAACAAACATGTCCATTTTAAGCAATTTAACGCCACGAAATAACCTTTCACCCCTCGTCACATGTTTGTGTTTTATTATTATTCCAGAGAGCTTCAGCGTTTAATTTTCCCTTCCATAAATATATATGTCGGATACGGGGGGCGAAACACATCAGGATGGCACTATTGCCCGACATCAGCTAGGGTAATCGCACAAAGAGATAACTCAAAAGAACTCAAAACTCAAAAACGTTTATTCAAATTAGTCAGAACAAAAGACAGCCCCCAAAACGCCCGCCCTTCGCCACTTCCTATGTGTTTTGGCTGGGGAGAAGAAGTGGCGGAACAAACTCCCCAGCAACACATGTCTGTCTGTTAGGTTAGAAGAACTTTTACACTTTAATTTCAAAAGACACTTTACACACTTTACAATATGGATCTACAACGGTACTACAACACTAGGCAATAACACTAGGTACACTAGACGTGACGTAGGGCAGTTTCGAGATGTGTGCAACACGACGACTCAACGAACACTCGATCAAGACTGAGCTCCGCGGATGCCACGCCGACCACCACTACTCTGCCAAGCGCGCCAAAATGTTGTTTCACCGGAAACGCCACCAGAGGGCGCGCTTGCGTGACGTTTAGTGTCCGTACTAATGACAGTCTCCGACATATACAAATATATCCTAGTACAACATAATTCTGGGCGTCAATGACGAACATCATTAATCACAGTGTTGCCATCATTCATCATGCCGGCCAGACTTTAGTATTTACATATTTTCTGTTCTGGCAACATTTTTTTAAAGTTCAGCTTTTTTTATTAAAGTGTAGTGATGTGACAGTTTTCGTGTTAACACTGTGGTCATGTGGCCAGCAATTTGTCTCCCGTTTTTGTTGGTAGGTATTTATTTTGCGCTGCTGTGCTTAATGTGTCGTTTCGAACGCAAAAGTGCCGCGAGAGGCTGTAACGGGATTATATCGTGGTTGTTCAGAGGCTTATTGAAAAAAGTTTTATTTAATAACCTTCTCGTATCGGTATATCCATGATATGACATATGTATGGTTTGAATGATTGGAACTCCGTTAACAGTCAGAAACTCATTTCATGCCCTGGTCCAATCCACCAGTGCAGCTGTTATTAACCCAGAACCCTTCCGCAATAACACAAAACATCCAATAATGAGGTCTGCATCAACGCCTTTATCAAGATGATTAAGATCACACCCGTGTTATTAAATACGAAAGCACAACTATTTTCCTTACCTTACGAAACGCAATTATTTCGAGATATCAGTATCGTCAGACGGAATATCGATATTAATAATCGAGAATCGAGATAGATTTAGAGATATCTAATATCGGATAGATGTTGAACAATGTGGTATCTGTTAATATCGATTCCGGTGAAGTTTGAAGTTAGTGAAGTTCCCTTATTGACTGTTTCGTGTAAACTTGGAGTAGTTATGAGTTTGAGAGTCTGCGTGTGAGCTGCCTTGAAGCTTGTGAACCGAGTGAGGAGTATGCAAGGTGTGTAGGTTAGTGACTAACCATATTTTGAATCACTGCTCTAGGAAGTTATTTATGTTCTTCGGATTATTTTACTTCTTCTTATCTAACGAGTTTCAGTCTGACGTGGAATTGTTACGTCTGCTACTGAGTAGTATTTGGGGAGGCCAGCATTACATACCCTTCCAAGCTCGGACTGTAAGAACCAATTTTCAGACTCCAGACTGGTTTTTGAAAGTTTTTAAAACACACTATGCGATACAGGATACAAACCCGGTACCCGGTTCACGGCAGTCTGCGATCAATGGAGCAGTTACTAAATATTATCTTGCTAGGAGTTTTTTTAGTCTACTTCAAGGTCAGTCCACTATCATAACTCTAGAAGTTGAACATAGTTAAGTTGTACAGCAGTCCAACTGGAAAGAAAACTTTTTAAATTGTTTCCTCCCTACCATAGTAAGAAATCTCTGAATAGAATAAAGTGTGTAACCGTCCGTAGATAACAAGAGGCAAGTGGAATGGAAAATGTCGGAAATAGACTATTACTGTGTTCTATGCGGATGCACTTATCTTACAGCTAAACTTTTGTTATCGGGACGTAGTCTTATTTTATGAATATTCTATGTGCAACTGATAGATACCTACTATTGCATACATTATAAAGGCAAATGTTTTGTTCATAAGGTGTTGGGCACCTTGGAAATTCTTTAGGTGTAGTAGGAAATAACTAAACATCACATCTCAACACTAAATAGATCTGCATTCATTTCTTTAAAGAGATGCCACGGAAACAAGTTCTTTTGAAAACGAACAATGGAAAATTGCACAATACAAAGAAATAGTAGTACTTGTAAATAGGCAAAACAAACTATATAAAAAGGTTTTAAAATGATGTCACAAAACCTAACCTAAGTGTATACTTCGGTATAAACTTCAAGACCAAGTTACAAAGTATACATACATACAAAAGCATAAAACCCATACATTTATCAATCAGAAATCCTGTTCATATCCTTGATAAGTCATGTGTAGAGGTCACGACAAACTGAAATAGGGTCTGATTGGAATACATTCCGATACCTCACGGTCCAAAGGTTTTGTTGTATTAGATATCACGGTATAGATACGGTATTTCGATATGATAATTGAAATTATAGGGATATCGATTCTAATATTTATTTAGGCTTGTTTTCTGAAGGGTCAAGCTTTCTCAGGTTTCATGTTTAAGGGTCACTGGGTCAAAATGTTATTAGGAGGTATATTGTAGTTTGGCTATTGGGTAACCCTTATTAATTGCTACGAATGGTTGGAACTTAATTATTTTTTAAGTACATCCTATTGTACTTTTTGGTTATTATAACTTTTCCTGCCTTGACATTATCCGTGTGTCCACGGAACTACTTTTTCCTCCCGGATAAAAAAATGCTCATGTTCTTTCTCTAGACTATTTGCATTTATTTGGTTCAGTAGTTTTCGTTTGAAATACAAAGTTTCTCTCGCGAGTAAATAATTATTCATTTTCGACCTACGTAAAGGGGAGTACCATCTCCAAAATTCATTATCCGTTATTGGCGAGTAGTGAGTGACAATCAAACAAGTGATTTATGTGTGACGAGAGAGAAGGGAACCACACTTCATGACGTTGTTTATAGCTCACACTTCAATTGGTAACTGTTCTCTATAAACCAACTGCAGTAACTGCTGTAGTAGGAAAAGTGTAGGGGACGTGGATTTACTGGATCTTATATGATTTACTACTTTTTTTTCAAAACAGCGTACCTATATGTGAAGGAAAAAAATCCAAACGCAAGAATTGCACCACTTACAAAATTACTATGCTAAAAATACAAACATCCGAAATGAGAACACTCTTTGGGAAGTTAGTTAATAATACAGCGGGGTTTACAATCTTTCTCTAAAATTACACACTTCAAAAATGAATTTACCATTATAACAAATTATATTCCCAGTCTCAAGTAATAAATAAACAGTAGCTTATGACCTCAAGCTTGTTAATAGTTCTATGAATTTCGCACAACTAATATTGGACGGTGAAAAGTCAATTGAAATGTTGCTCAGTCTAAATACAAAAGTTATAGTCTGGAATTAGTTAGAGATTGAATTCAAAAACAAAACTAAATTATCCATGACTGATTCAAATAAGCATATTAGTAAATTCCAAATTCACCTCCAAGGACTTGTGTCAACATGTAGAGAATAAATTAAGCGAGGGTGACATAAGGGGTGCTGCTAGGATCCTTTTCAGCAGCGATGTGGTGGCGCCGTACTCTCCAGAAACACTTGCCGCTCTGGAGAGTAAACACCCGGCTCCCTCGGATGACCTCACTTTCCCCGACCCTCCAGATCTAAATTCCAACCACCTCACCGTTACAGCCCAACAAGTAGCTGGAGCCATAGCTTCTTTCAGGACCGGCTCTGCCGGCGGCCTCGACGGCCTGAGCCCTCAACATCTGAAGGATCTTGTAGGTTCGGGCGCTGGGGAAGCTGGTGAGTCGCTTCTGAGGGAACTTACGGCTCTAGTTAATCTTATGCTCTCCGGCGGTGCGAACAATGCCGTCGTGGACGTGCTTTACGGAGCGAACTTATGTGCGCTCCGTAAAAAGGACGGCGGCATTCGTCCCATTGCCGTAGGGTGTACATACAGGCGTATGGCAGCCAAAATTTGTTGCAAGCACTACCATGACGTGCTTGCTAACAAATTTCAGCCCCTGCAACTCGGATTTGGTTCGAAAGGGGGCTGTGAGGCTGCTATACATGCTTTCTCCACATTTTTAGACTCAAAAAAAGGTGAGGTCATCCTTAAGGTTGACATAAAGAACGCTTTTAATTCTGTTAACAGGGACACCTTGTTGGCCGAGGCTAAAAAAGAATTACCCGAAATTTATAGTTACCTTTGGCAATGTTACAGGCACCCTTCTAAATTACTATACAAGGACCATGTTTTGGAATCTGCAGTTGGATGCCAACAGGGTGACCCCCTTGGGCCGGTCATTTTCAGCTTGGCTATTCACCCCATAATAGAGAACCAAGCGTTAAATTTTGAACTAAATTCAAAATTTAACGCTTGGTATTTGGATGACGGGACCCTAGGAGGAGATAGAGAAACTGTTTACCAAGACCTCATATTCCTAAAAGAAAAATTTCATTCCATTGGACTGGATCTAAATTTATCAAAATGTGAAATTTTTGTTCCTGACATCCCGGACAGACAGACAGTCATATCAAAATTTAATGTCATAGCACCTCAAATTAAAATTCTGGACGAAACATCATTGCACCTCCTAGGTTCACCTATTTTGGAAGAAAGTTTCACAACATTCATAGATAGCAAAATTTCAAATTTTAATGACATTTCGGATAGACTTTTTAAAATTAATCTTCATTCGGCTTTTACCTTAGTAAAATACTGTTGTTTTGGCCCAAAATTTATATACAACCTTCGCTCCTCTCCCTTATGGAAGCAGCCACATCTTTTAGACAGAATTGACCAAATTATCCGTTCTACTTTTACATCTGTTTTTAATTTGGCCTTGGACGACCGAGCGTGGCTTCAAGCCACCCTTCCGATCAGATTCGGTGGCCTCGGTGTCCGCAAAATTTCCAGTTTAAGTCTACCGGCGTTCCTATCCTCGGTCTGCGGCACTAAGGAGTTGACCAGAAAAATTTTAGCCCCTTCACTGGTCGATTCTGAGGTGCCGTGTCTGACTGATGGCATGAACGCCTGGAAAATGGCTTGCCCAAACACAGCCTTCCCTGACAACCCGGCTTCCCAGAGACAGTGGGACGAGCCGCTCTGCAGATTGACGAGAAATAAACTAATTGAAACATCTGTCAATACTGCTGAGCGTGCCCGCCTACTGGCTGTGGGAGAGTGGGAGTCAGGGTTATGGCTTCACGCACTGCCGTCACCCAGCGTTGGGACCATGCTGGGTGACACTACATTCCGGCTCGCTACATGCCTACGCCTCGGCGCTCCCACTGCGGTTCCGCATCGCTGCCAGTGCGGTGAATCTGTGGACCGCCTTGGGCACCATGGTCTTTCCTGTAGCAAAAGTGCTGGTCGCATGGCACGACACGCCAGCATAAATGACATTATCCGTCGTGCTCTTGTCACCGCCGGAGTGCCAGCCATTTTAGAACCCAGAGGCTTGGCGCGCGACGATGGCAAGAGACCAGACGGGATGTCTATAATGCCTTGGAAGATGCGAAGGTCTTTGGTGTGGGACGCAACCTGCGTCGACACCCTTGCACCTTCCCACCTTCCCAGTACGGCGAGCTGTGTCGGTGCAGCTGCTGCAGCCGCGGAAAACCTCAAGCGGCACAAATATGTAAACCTCACCGGCAATTGCATTTTTGAGCCGTTTGGGGTTGAAACCCTGGGACCATGGGGCCCAAGTGCCCACAGACTCTTTCGAGAAATTAGTAAGCGATTAGTGGAGTCCACTCGTGACCAAAGGGCTGGCCTATACTTCGGTCAAAGGATATGCATTGCCATCCAGCGTGGCAATGCAGCCAGCCTTTTGGGCACGATCCCAGCTGACAGCGATGCGGATGAATATTTTGATACTTAGTTTCCCTATAATAAGATCATTTTGTAAAACTATTAGAGAAAATAATATATATTTAAACTCCCCTAATAAGCATATTAAAGGTAGAAACCAGATTGGGAGACAGAAAACGGAACATTGCTCACATTTGCGACTTAAGCTAACGACATATAAATGAGAAAATTTCCGTGGGTGCTGCCACAGGCCAGATTATTATAGCCTATTCAAATTTCTACCCACATGACGAGTTTATATACCGTGGTTACAAATGTAATATCAATTTCCCAATGACCCTTTTCGAATGGAGTACTTTCTATAGAAATCTGACGGCCTATTATAGGGGTTTTCCCAATTGTTAATGCTATAGATACTTAGGTACTTACATGATTTTGTGTGTGTAGTTAGTAAATCTGTGGGCTGGGTATTCACTAAACGGTTGTGAGATTAGGTCGGCTTTTTTGAGGCCTAATAGATACATCATTACTATTTCTTAGGCTTTTTGTAGTGGACTAATGTGTGTGTAAATGTTGTTTGATTTATTATCGTTTAAATGGACTTGTATTTAGAAATGGACTTGTAATTATCAATAAGATTGTGTGTTAAAAAAAAAGATTGTGTTATGTTATTTGTCCCCTCTTCTAATATGTGATCCCTAACTTTTATTTATTGACTTGAGAGACCATTCGAGACTACAAGATTCTTATAGTACCTACATATATATTTAGACCTAATCACCTGACACTTAACATTGTTCTAAGTGTGCTTTAGTGATAAAACAATATTTGACTTCTAAGAATTTTGTGAAAACTGAACTCCTTTGTCGCAGCGTCTTTTGAAGAAAAACTTTCAGCTTCTGAGTAATCTATTGGAACTATTGAAAAGACTTTCGCGACCTCTGTATTGAATCTGGCACTTATTTGCTGTTAGTTTATTATTTTCTAACTAAACAAAGTTATTATTATGTGCAAATTTATTGTCTATTTAATTTTACATCTCTGTTCAATATCAATTAATAACTATTCGAAATGGCAGATAAATAATTTATATTGAGATGTTCCGAGAAACATCGAAAACGGCCAGTTATATCTAATCAAATTAATTAATTGATTGTTATTGAAAGGGAAAACTCGTTAACTTGTTCGTAGCTTTATTAAAATCAAAGTTATCTAAATGTTGTTTATTTAAACTTCGACTGATCAAAATGGCCATTGATTTCAAAATCTTAGTAGCAGCGTGGAGTGTGTATTTATTTTATTCCAAAAAAGGATACGCATGCCTCTTGTATCTTATTAATTAAATAACCTCCATACACGAAGGAAGGTTTTTAATAAAATTGTGCAAGTCAAAAAAATCTCTAACATACAAAGCAGAAATCCTATTTACCTAGATGCATCACTTCAAACTCAACATGTCTAACTCTCAAATTATCGCTGCGTCGACAGTCTAATAGCGATCGTCATTCTGTCAGTTCCTCATTCATCTGGTAGCCTGGTAGCTTGGTAGACAGACAGGCAATCGCGACCAGACCTTCCAACTAATATATTCGCGCCACAAGCATTATGTTTGAGGCACATTGAATTAATTCACCATTGCGTTCAGCCTGTGGGAGGCTTGAAGTTATTATACTGAGTTACTCTGAAATGGATTAAAGTTATTACGTACGATTTAGTTTATAAATAGAGTTTATGTGTAAATACCTGTTTAAAAGACAGCTGTGTAAATGACAACCAAAGGTTTTTCTCTAAAAATATGCCTGTTTTTATGATATTTTTAAAAATTGCATTTAAAACAACTTTATGCCATAGGTAAGTATATTGATGATAAAGATGACATAATCAACGATTTCATAGTAGTAGTACACGCACTCAATTTCAGGTATATAATTGGATGTTTTGATTTGATATTGTATGTTTATAAAAAGTAACTACAAACAAACAACTTGTATCAACTTTGACTCAATTTTAGCCCTTCTCCGAACTCTCAAATTCACGTGTAAATATTACCAAACCAAACCAACCGTTATACAAATCCAGTTTTTGGTTACTTTTCTATAGAAACCCAACACTGAGCTGAAGCCATTTCGCAATAAAACATGCGAAACCCGATGTCCCTGTTTTCAGTGATACGCCCGTATACGTTGAGAGAAAATAACCAAACTTTGGCCGTAACTCGGTACGACCACTTTTGAAACTTCCTTTTGACAAATGGGATTTTTCGTATTTATCTTATCTCGTTTTTTGTTCTATAAATGTTTGTTTTAAAACAGGCGTTTGTAGCGTAGTGTGGAAATGATTAAATACTCTGTGTTAATTGGTTTTAGATCACCTTAGGATATAATCGTAGTTAAATCTACATCGAATTAATTGCTACAAAGATGAAGACAGAGTTATTTTTCTCCTTTTTGATATTAGTTAAGAAGGACTGGACTAAACTCGCATTCATTTCCTACCAACCAATTGCTTCCGTAAGCCACAGGAAAACTCCGTTCCAAAAAATATGTGTTACAAGAAAAACCAATCCAATCTTTATTACGACATCGATCCACAGTTATTTATTGAGACCTTTCTCCACTATCAAAACCATTAAACAAAGGCCCCGCCATATATTTCATTCATTTTGAAAAAGATAGAATACTATTGTATTCAGATGTAGAGTAAAACCGCGGGAATCTAATCACATTTGCGGTTTATTTTACAAACCAAAGGCTTGTACTTATATTTGAAATAGTGTAAATTTGGTGAATGATACTCGGGCTATATACATATATTGGTTTTTTTATTACCTATGATTGTTTCACGCTGTTTATAGGATGAATTTTAGTCTCGATGCGGACAATTTTTTCATTCAAAAGCAAAGCTGTAAGCTTTTTGAACAAATTATTATAATATTAGTTGTTAAAGTTTCTACTGAACAAATGCCTCGAACAAATACACGTGTAAAGTGTGTGTGTTTATTCCAAACATCATAAAAATCAATATCTGTATAATAATAGTAAGATTCTGGTCATAAAAATGACAGCAAAATAAAGCACCAGTTCACAAAACGCAATTCTATTTTAAAATCCAGAAACATTAAAATATATTTATCGTCACGAGTAATCCGATTTGAGAAGAATTCTAGGGATTTATAATATTTTCCAGTTTCCACGACTCAGTCAAAAGTACCAGGCTACTAGGAGCGCATAAGTCAGGTGGCTATCTCTTATGTAACTAATGCGGTGGCCGGCTGTGGTGACGTCACGGGGTAACGAACCGCTTCGAGATAATAACCTACTTACGGCCCGTATGTCGAGTGGATTGCTAGTTATATAATAACTACTAGGGACGCATAACTGTATAGGAGTTTCGGATTTACGCTGACCGATTTTCCACGGAAGGTAATTCCATACTGAATACTAGCACTCGATATAAACAATGATCCCGGTTTCACAATACCATAATTAACATACTAATTAGTGTACGACGCAGGTATGCTAATTAGCCAAGTAATTATACTTTGGAGTATGCGTATGTAATGTCGGATTCCATTGTCGGATATCAATGAGGATGTTATTGGCCCTATTCCGTTACTACGTAGCCCGAAAGACAAAATATCAGGCTTTCACATATTATGTAAAATGGTCCGATTTTATTAACATTTGCCATGTAGACACGGAATTTGACAAGGATTTTCCTCAAGACGCAAAGCCAAATGAAAATCTACTATTTGTATATTTAGTAGAAAAGAAATCCCAACTTAATGTCTAACAATACAAAAAAGCATCTCTGAACGTTTGTATTTAACTTATTTATACGTTTCTATCAACAAAACTACATACGGCTTAGTTCAACTCAGCTTTTCAGCTTCGAACAAAAAAAAGAAACTGTTTTTCTTTTAATTTGAGCTTGTTTTTTCCAGTGCAGTGGTTTAAATTCCAGTAGTATTGAACTATTGTGGTTTCGGTTCATTCTGTGCGAGGTTTTGTGTTCCGAGCTGGTTCCTGAACGAAGAATGCGCGTTTATTAAAGTTTTGCGACTCGGTAGTCCGTGGTTTGTCTATTGTCGAGTAAACAAAGTAAGCTCCAGTAAGATCAGATGTGTGATGGATAGGATTGCTTTGTTTTATTTTCTGCTGGTTTTATGTCTAGATCTTGCTGGTTTAATTATAAGCTGGCTGATTACTGCTTTTTGCATGTGAGATTGAGGAAGATGGGTGAGCCCGTCATAGAGGAAACCTCAGCCTGTTTTTCTGCGTGTTTATTACGCCTGTCTTAATAGTCTTGTTGTCCAATTTGTTGTCAATCCAAAATTACCATTAAACACAATCGATTTTTGAGATGATGTTACATTTACAATCTATCTCATTTAAAAGTGTCAATTAGTCAATTACGAAAAAAATTATGTAGAGCAATATCTCCCGACTATTTATCGAGGGTCCAGTCCTTTGTAAGTGGCACTGTGAAGCGACACTACCTGTGCACTTCTACGCTCCTAGTAAAAAGGGGAGCTGGGGTGCAGTTTAAACAATACCTCTCGCTGACCGAGGGGAAGGGCGATCGAGTCACCCCTATGGAAATATTGTTAAAATGTTAGGAAAAAGATCTTTTTACAAGTGCATATATTTTTTTATTTCGTCATTCAGATCTAATTTAACAGAATGTTAGACAGTGAGTATTTAGACCAAGGTCAATCAAGGCAGGTTGCAGCATATTGCAATTCACGTAATAAAGTAAATCATTAACACAAGTGTATTAAAATACATAGAGCTAAAAGATTTAACCCTTCCATTATTAATGCGACAGCGTGTCAGCAAAACCCAGGTCCAAGAAATAATTCGCTGGCACTCCTCCAGTTTGCCCATAACTTGTAATTGCAGAAAACTCTTACATCTTAACCACAAATATAACTTACAGCGAGCGAAGCATGACACAAATACATAATAACGTTCCACCGAAAGAGGTTCCCAACCCCTTATTAACAAGAGTTCAAGAGGGAATTAAGAATTCCAAATAAATCTTCAGCACATTTTAATAAACTCGGATTTTGGGAGGATATCTCAAAAATTGCTGTCGAAACGTTATTTTAAGAGGCAAGCATTTTTAATGGAAAGAGATTTATTAAAGCGTACCTTCGGAAAAAGGTTAATAGATTTCGTTCACACCTGTACTGAAATAAAGGCTCATTTCTCTCAAAGATAGGTTCGTAGAGGGGTGCGTTTGAACCGGCACGACGCCATCGACGTACGCCGTATCGACGTCTAATCGAATTTACGATAACGACGTCATGTAAACATACACCTCTTACAAACTTCAGGCAAACGGCTAATTAGGGTAGCACGACCCCCGTTTTACTTATTTACTTTATTTTCTGGACTTTTCCTGAAACAAAGTCCGTATTGCGGTAGCTTATGTTGGCACGACATGTGTTTATGAGCAAAAGTTGTGTTGTGTGAACGGGGCCTTACGTATGCGGGCGCGTGGGTGTATAAAAATACGCCTCAAATTGGTGAATTGTGTTTCCTGTGAAGCAGTGCCTCGGGGTTCAGAAAGTAATACATACAACGTTGATTTGTTTGTGTAAACATACGTAGGTGTTGCTATTGTTGACGTGGATTGACAATGGATAGGTTAGAAGTTAGAAGCTTTACTAACAATCAATCTTTACTAAAAATAATAACAATCTTTGATTGCAGCGCTAAAAAGTAAGAGTTCGAACCACAAATATAATAGAAAAATAATTCACAAAAATAATACACAAAGCACAAAATTCAAAAACAAGTTTAAAAGTCATGTGTTTAATACCAAACAAGCACTATTGAAAATTATTCAGCAGTCAAAGCTAGCTGCATACATATACAATATACATACAGCTAAGCACACAAGGGCACATGCACTCACAAATTGCAACTGAAAATTTAATCTTGTTAGTACATTTTTAGTTCTTATTCCTATACCGTAAATTGTGGAAGCCGCGCCAAAATGAATGGTTGGCTAGCCGGCTGAAAAGTGGAATTTAAACGAAATATCTACTCACTGTTTATTTAATGGTGTCTCGACAAACTCTGTTTTTTGCATAAAGCCTTCTGAATTCTATTGAATTTCAATTGATATTTGAAAATAATACGGTTTGGAAATCTTGTCGCCACGTTCACTTTGTGATAAAATAATTTTTAAGGACCAGCCTTCGCTATGGTTATTACTTGGAGCAAATGTGAGTATTTACAATAATTATGTTTATATGTAAGATATTTTAAATAATTATTTTTTAATAATATTGCCTGCCTTAATTAGTCTACAGTTGACTTAGCGTAGGTAATGTTATTTTTTTATGCTAATTTGTGATCACATAAAACTAATATCCAGAACAAAAATATAATATAAATAAAACGAATATGTATCTAAGCAATAAAATACATTTGAGTAAACATAACTTTATTAGTTTAGCTGTAAAAAATAAATTGTTATTGGCAATTGCCGATTCATCAATGTTTGGTGAACAAATAGCGTGTGTCATGTCTGTTGTTTTTACTATTTGTTCGGGATTCTTGTGTGTGTTTCAATGAATTTACTTTATTATTTTTCCAGTAACTAGTGCGTTTATTTTTTATACATGTAGGTACAGGTTTTACAAAAATTGTAGGGAAGAAAAAATGTGAGTGACATTTAAGACGTCACTGTCAAAAGTCGGTAAATGCAGGCTGCTTTCTGATTGGCGACACCGCTCGATAAAACAGAGCGGCGCCAGCCACGGTCGAAAACATCGTGCGTGCTATCGCCGCTGCACTAGATGGCGCTGATTGTAGACATACTCCCGGCCTTGGAAGCACCAGCTTCCAACGAAGTTACTGTGGTTGTAGTAGTGGACAGAGTTTTGGGTACGTCCTCTTGATAATTCCGGTCGCCGTCTTGATGACTGCTACACGAGAGAGGCCATCTCGACCTGGGAACGTCTCTTGCACTCGTCCAAGTTGCCATTTCAGGGGTGGAAGGTGATCTTCTTTTATTAGGACCAGTGTGTTCGGAAGTAATGTGTCTTGGTTAGATTGCCACTTGGTCCTCTTCTGAAGCTCAGAAATATATTCCGTAGCCCACCGACGCCAGAAGTTTTGTCGCATCTGTTCTATGCGATCATATCGTGGAAGGCGATGTGTGGCTGTCATCGTCAGGTCTTTCTTGTCAGCAGGCGCAGTAAGTGGCCGGCCAATCAAAAAATGAGCTGGACTTAACGGGAGCAAATCTGTCGGATCTGTGGACATAGGAGATATAGGACGGGAGTTCAGGACAGCCTCAATTTGTGCTAGTACTGTGCTCAACTCCTCGTACGTTAGATGTGCATTGCCTACAATACGACGCAAGTGATATTTGCAAGACTTGACTCCTGCCTCCCACAAACCACCAAAATGAGGCGAGTATGGCGGAATAAAAGAAAATTCTATTGAGTTATCGGATGTATAATTCAAAATGTCTGACTCATTGGTATCTAAAAATTTTGAGAATTCCTTTAAAGCTCCGACAAATGTTTTACCATTATCAGAAAAAATCTGCATAGGTTTGCCACGTCTGGAAATAAAGCGTTTCAAAGCCAATAAATATGCCTCACTAGTCAGACTCGTGACTAACTCCAAATGTATAGCGCGAGTGGCAAAGCATACAAACAGACAGATATAACACTTTGTCAATTTTGCCCCTCTACCTGCGCGATTCAGCATGAGCAATGGCCCGGCATAATCGACACCACAACGTAAGAATGGATATCCTGGCACAAGCCGTTCATTAGGTAAGTTACCCATTTGTATTTTCATTGGCGTAGCTCGCATTCGTGTGCACCTTACACACTTGTGTACAACTTGTTTTGCTAAATTGCGTCCCTTTAAAGGCCACCATGTTTCTCTAACAGTTGCTAAAAGCAACTGCGGCCCAGCGTGTAATAATACCTTGTGCTGATGTTCAAAAATAAGTCTAGTAAATAGGTGTCTGCTACACAACAACAATGGATGTTTTTTGTCATAGGTAAACGAGTCAGAGTTCACAAGTCTTCCTCCTACTCTAATTAAATTATGTTCGTCCATAAATATATTTAAACCAGAAATACTACGTGAACATTTAAACTGACGTTTATTTTTTAAACTATCATAAATTTCTGGAAAAGATTGTTGTTGTGCGATTTGAGTTAAAACTCTCGTTGCATTATTCAATTCGTTTACAGATAAACAACCTGTGAAACGCTGTGCACCTGCCTTTAGTTTACGAATATTATGTGTGAAACGAAGAATGTATGCTACCACACGGCGCAAGCGATTAAAACTTGAGAATCTGTGAAACAAAAAATCATCTGAATTTATCTGAACTAGTGCAGTAGATTTAACTGGTTTTAATTCTGGCAATTCATCACAATTAATGTCATAACAGCGCATGTTTTGATCCCATTCCGAATTGTCAACTTGTAAGAATGCGGGTCCGTGCCACCACATGTCGCACGACTTAAGTAAATCTAGGTGCATTCCGCGTGATAACATGTCAGCCGGGTTTTGTTTACCTGCGACGTGAAACCATTGTTTGTCACCAGTGAGCTCATTTATTTCTACAATGCGATTTTGTACAAATGGTTTCAATAAATTAGGCGACATTTTAAGCCATCCTAATACTACCGTGGAGTCTGACCAAAAATAGACATTATCAAAGTTTAATCTTAACGATTTCTCGATTTTTTTAAACAATCTTGCACCCACTAATGCACCACATAATTCTAAGCGCGGTATGCTAACCGGTTTCACCGGGGCGACTCGACTCTTCGCGCATAACAAATGTACTGTTATTATATTATTATCTGTAACACTGCGTATATATGCACAAGCTCCGTACGCACACTGTGAAGCATCACAAAAAATATGTAATTCTATTACACTTGTATTTTGTCCTATTACATGACGTGGAATGTGAATATACTGTAAATTATGAAATTTATTAATGAAGTTTTGCCAATCTGATAAAATAGACTTAGGCACCGGTTCATCCCAGTCTAATTTAGCTAACCACAGTTTTTGTAGTATGATTTTAGCAGTAATAACCGTTGGTGCAAGTAAACCTAATGGATCATATGTTTGTGCGATAGTTGAAAGAATGATTCGTTTAGTAACATGAGATTTATCTTGATTATATTTAGTGTCAAAGTATAATTCGTCAGAAGAATAAAACCATCCCATTCCCAATGTTTTAGTGTGACAGTTTTCACCGAATGATAAATCCTTAAAAGCGGATACGTTTGATTGTGTAACTGGTGAATTAAATACCCACTTTCTCAGATGAAAACATCCAGATTCTAGTACTTTAGAAACACTGTTGCAAATCTCTAATAATGTTTCTTGATCATCGTGGCCAGTGACGAGATCATCTACAAAAATGTCGTCATTAATGACTTGTGCGATGACGTCATCATTGCATTCCAACGCGAGTTGCTTCAAACACCTCATACTAAGATAAGGTGCGGACGCAGTTCCATATGTTACTGTGTTAAGTTGGTACACACCGAGAGGATCGGATGGATTCTCTCTCCAAAGAATTAATTGTAAATTTCTTTGGTCTTCTTGTATTTTTACCTGCCGAAACATCTTCTCAATATCAGAAGATGCTACGTATCTGAATTGTCTGAATCGAAGCAAAATAGAAAACAAGTCATTGTGTAACGCAGGTCCTGTGTGTTGGATGTCATTTAATGATTTACCTGACGTTGACTTTGCACTTCCGTCAAACACCACTCTTAACTTCGTAGTAGAACTGTGTTCTCGGTAAACACCGTGATGTGGTAAAAAATAACAAATTTTATTATAATCAGAAATGCGACTCATGTGTCCCAAGCTTAAATACTCATTTATAAAATCAATATACATTTTTCTATAGGCCGGTGCGCTTCTTAGTAATTTGCGTTCGAGTGCAAGAAACCGGTTCTCGGCCATAGTAAATGTATCGCCGAGTACATCAGCTGACTCGCTTAGCGGTATGCGCACAGAAAAACGACCCTTATCTACGCGTAAAGTAGTGTCTTTAAATAATTTTTCGCATGCGATTTCTTCCTTAGTGAATTTATTACTACTAATAGGAATCTCTTCAAGTTCCCAAAAACGTTTGAGATCAGAATCTAATGTACTATGTGTGAAATTGCACTGAGTCTGTTTAATGCGTGAAACTCTTTTGTGTACAATACCAGATATGATCCATCCAAATTTTGTGTTTTGTAAGTATGGACCATTAGGCAATCTTACTAAACCCTCACTGAGCAGATCCCAGAACCTGTCCGCCCCGATCAACAAATGTATTTCACCGGAAGAACAGAATTCAGGATCGGCCAGTTGAATGTTGTCAGGTATTTCTATGTCACCTTTTGTACTCAGTGTCGGTAAGTGTGATGAAATACAAGACAAAACTAAACAGTTAAAGCGTGTGTTAAATGAATTTACTTTGGATCGCAATTGAATGCTACAAGAATTTGTGGATTGAGTGACAGTATTACCTACCCCTCTCACTTGAACAGTGGACTGTATCAATGGAATATTAAGTTTTTTACACAATGTTTCTGCAATGAAACAATGCTGACTTCCGTTATCCAGAAGAGCACGTGCTGTGTGATATACGTTATGCTCGTCCGCCACTTCCACTAAAGCAGTTGACAATAATACCGGGTTTTGATAATAGTGTGTATTGATATTATTATCTTCTGTGTAAAGCGTGTGTGTTTTATGAGAAGTGGTGTGAGCTAACTGCGTGTGTGCGTCACTTGTACTAGGTTCAGGGTGAGACTTTTGTGTGATATGCGCCACTGCTGATGATGTACAAGTGTTTACTGAATGGTCGTGAATTAATGTGTTATGCTTCTTATTACAATGCTTGCACGGTCCGAACCAACATTCGTTAACTGCGTGACCTATGCGTAAACAATTAACACATAAACCTTTTTCTTCAATGATACGTAGTTTATCCCGAAGCGATAAATTAAGGAACTCTTCACATGAATAAATGGGATGATTGGAACCACACATATTACATTTGTAACGTTTTGAATTGTTTGACCTTTTGCTATCCTTTTGTGTTGCAACATAACTGTGTGATTTTACTGATAACGACTTCTTTGTGTGAGTATTATTATTATTGTCTATCGTGGCTGGCTTATTCTGCGAAGGTTTCACAGTTTCTAGAAAATCAGCTCGATCTTTCAGAAATGTTAATAAATCTGACAGCAACATTTTTTTATCGACAGAACTGTTCGTGGAATTACTTTTATGAAGTTCCCACTCACGCTCAGTTGACGAATCTAGTTTTGAAACTATTATGTGAATAATTAATGTATCCCATGTATCAGTGGGTTCTCCTAAAGTTTTAAGTGCACGAATATTACGTAACATTGTGTCAATTAATTTACGGATTTGAGCAGCTGATTCTTTAGACATTGACTGCGCTGAAAATATTGCCTTCACATGATTATGAACTAATAGACGGTTATTATTGTATCTGTTTTCTAAAAGACCCCAAGCTACTAAATAATTATCAGCTGAAAACTCCAGCGACTTAATGACTTGTAGGGCGTTGCCCGTAAGGACGGAACGTAAGTAATGAAATTTCTGCACATTTTCTAAATTATTACTGTTGTGAATAATAGACATATAAGTATCTCGAAATTCAAGCCATTGGTCATACGAACCATCGAAGGTTGGTAAAGAAATAGTTGGTAGTTTTACACCGTTAATGCGACTTTGACTTTGTGCTTGACTCTGAACGGATTGACTACTGGAATCTTTAAGAACACATTTACATTTAGCCACAATAGCATAATATTGGTCTTGAAACGCTTCTCTCTCCTGTAATTCTTTATCTAATTGACACTCTGACACAGCCACATCTATCTCGTCTTGAATTTCAGAAAATGTATCAAACAAGATTTTATCTCTTTGATAACGCTCCTCCAATTCTAACTTCTGAGTTGCTGTTAAGTTTGACTCGTCCAAAGATTGCACATATTTGAGAAACAATGTGAACTTTCTTTTAACTACACCTCGTTTTTTCACTAAATCACGAATAAGATCTTCACTACTTTCTATATCTAGGGACTGCCCCTTCTCAGTCATATTGGTGATTTACAGGAGAAAGGAATCAAGTACTTACAGTTTTAACTGCAATGTCGTGCTCGTGGCAATGTGGCCGCTGCACATGTGGCTGCGAAGACTGGAATTTGCACAATAATGACGATGTTAGCACAAATTGAGTAGCGGTTTGGGAAAGGAAAGGATTGATTGACCTGACCGTGACTGCCAATGCTGATTCTGCTGAAGATCCGGGTCTGAAGGTCCAATTTTGTTCGGGATTCTTGTGTGTGTTTCAATGAATTTACTTTATTATTTTTCCAGTAACTAGTGCGTTTATTTTTTATACATGTAGGTACAGGTTTTACAAAAATTGTAGGGAAGAAAAAATGTGAGTGACATTTAAGACGTCACTGTCAAAAGTCGGTAAATGCAGGCTGCTTTCTGATTGGCGACACCGCTCGATAAAACAGAGCGGCGCCAGCCACGGTCGAAAACATCGTGCGTGCTATCGCCGCTGCACTAGATGGCGCTGATTGTAGACACTATTATTTGTTTATTTGTTTAATAACTCGTAACTACATATTTGAATGTTGTCCTATTTGATTGTTACACATGTGAGAAAAAATTGCTCAGAATGGGTCTAAAAATATTGTCAGATTAGACATTTCTGGCTTTGATTCAGACATTTTTTATTCAAAACTTTACTCTATCTAGCAATAGTGAATTTATTTAAAGTAAATTCTAGTAACAACACAAAAATACGTAACTTATTTAAACAAACGTTTCAAAATATACATACGTTTTCCTCGAAACTCTTCAGAGACCCACTGAATATATTAAAATGTGGATAACAATATTTCACAGAATCCCCCTCCCCTCTTTCCTCCCCTTTACAACCCCCAGCTGATGCACAAACGCAAACCCGTGCATTCACCAATTAATATTTAATTTCGACTAAATCGCGAAACGAGGCGATTCCTAAATAAGTCTGTGAAGTTGTACCTCACTTATTTAACTTGAAAACTTAAATTATTCATTGTATTTTGTCCGTAGATTAGTACTTGTTAAGTAGTTTCAGAATAAATGGATGGATTACATAAATTTGACCATTAAAAAGTTTGAACAACGAAATGGGTTTCTACTCGAAGCAAATTGATTTTGTAAAATGTTATCTTAATCGACAATTTGTTGAGCCTGAGTGAGGTAGGCTTAAAGTGGCTTATTGCTTTTTGAAGTACAAACTTGAACAAATCTTTAGTAATATAATAGATGTGAAATAAGACCGTTTGTCTGAAAGGCTTTGTTTGAATAAAACGAATTTGTTTGTTGAAAACTTTAAACTATATGAAGCAGCTTCTGTGCTGTGTTCTAGAATGTACCTCAGCGCACGGTAAACCCGCAGGACAGGAGCTAGTGTATTGGTATATACATCACATACACATGTACCTTTGCACCTATGCATGCAAACATATGTAGTTAGCGGTTCTGATTAAATAGTTAATGTGAACTGTTTTCTTCAAGGGCTGGGCACAAACTTATACACAAAGTCACAAACCCACCCATTCAAAGAAAATTCTGCGAAAATTAATTGAAACTATCATTAGAATGACACCAGCTGTCAGAATATGTAACATAGCGTTATTATACATCATCTTGATTAATGGAATCGTATTTAATCACATTAAATTCAACTGTTTTTTTTAAGTACAAAAAAAATACCATCGCTGAAGTTACAGCATTAAATAAAAAACAATTTTGATTCGTTGAAACGAAGACAAATAAGTTTAACAGCATTTCCCGCAAACTTTACGATTCAAAAGTTTTTTCATCTAATACAAAAGTTGTTTCAAATTACATCGGAGTGCCCTATGCAAAGTTCATTGACTCCTAAGTGCCGAAAACGTAACATTTCCTCAAGATGTCTAAACAACGTAAAACAATAACATTTATCTTCGCTTCAAAGGAAATTGCACTCTATTGCATCAAGATAAGGTTGAAGGATAGTTTGGTGGGTGCAACGATAGCATAACGCATCTCTAGAGAACTGGGGGGTATAAATTGAGCAAACAATGTATTGCAAAATGGCTACGGAATAACCTACGGTGGAGTGGGTACAGTGATCCTCAAAGATTTTTGTTTTGCTTGGGGGGCACCGTTTTAATTCGATTTTTAAAATGATCTTTTTTCTTCTTTAAGATCTATATGTTAGTGGCTAGTTTCAATATATTGGGGTGATCAATTCACTCTTACCGATTTACAAAGTTATCATTCTTTTTATCCTGTATTTTAAAATATGGCATATATTCATGCGAATTGAAATGGCTTATGATTAATATTCTATTCTCATTCTCTAAGATTTCCATTTTGAACGTATTTTATATAAAATCCTTTAGACACGAATTCATGAAATTCCTCTTTGTCTTGTCTGTTCACAGGATTATTACTGATATAAGTTGAAGGAAGTTTTACATATATCTACATTGATAGTAGTTTAACTTTAACTTGAGATAAGTATATCGATTACGAGATCGCTGCCACTTTACCGCTTTAGGCTGCTAACAGGGTAGCAGAAGAAAAGGGGACTAGTGCAACTTAGTTATTTAAAGTTGTTTTCGTTGAAAGTCTTCAAAATATAAGTCCATTTTGTACCTATAGAGCAGTGGTTCCCAAACTTATTTTGTCTAATGCCCACTTTGAGAATAAATATTTTTTTAGCGCCCCCATTTTTTAGGGTTCCGTACCCAAAAGGGTAAAACGGGACCCTATTGTTTTCGCTCTTCTGTCCGTCCGTCTGTCACCAGGCAGTATCTCATGAACCGTGATAGTTAGAGAGTTGAAATTTTCACAGATGATGTATTCAGTGCCGGTTTTAACTCTACCAGCGCCCTGGCCAAGATTCCTATGGCGCCCTCCAACTGCAATTCAAATCCTTTTGAAAAACAGAGACATATGTAGTTACCGATTGCGCGAGCGAAGCGAGCGCGAATTTTTTTTGCAAAAATTATGTAAAATGTAGCCCAATCGTACATAAGTTAATGCTGGTTGGTGAATGCAAAAACACGGGAACATAGCTTCTGATTGCGCGAGCGAAGCGAGCGTGAAAATTTTATATTTTAGTACTCAAAAGAAAAATTAATTAAAATGTAGCCCAAACGTACATAATAACTCTTTGTTGGTGTTGGCGCCTATGTATTAAAATTTTAGGACTTAAAGTAGTACCGTAAATAAGAAAGTTCATATGGAAACTAGAAGTTACTTTCTTATTAATAAAATGTGATAAAAAATTCAAGCGGAAAGTAAAGAAACCGCGAGGTAAGCGAGCGCGAAAATTTTTGAGTTTTGGGACATAAAAGTAGTGTTTGTTCGAGAATTTCTTGAATTAAACACAAATTAAAAGAAACCGTGACTGGATCGACATTCAGCTGTATGTGTTTGTTTCTTCGGTGCTCCAACTTTCCGAGTTTGAGCAATCTTTTGTTGTTGTTGAGAGTAAATAAAATTACAAATGACCCCCCAGGCCTCTACACAACGCCCCCATTTTCTTTCTGGGTCTCTTACCGCTCCCCTTGAGACCTGCAGCGCCCACAAGGGGGCGTTATCGCCCACTTTGGGAAAGACTGCTATAGAGTCAAAAAGAGTCATCAAACAAGATTAATAGCTGATACTTTAACTTTTTTATGCTTCTTACATTATGTTCAAGTATTTGAGTAATTATATTTTCCATTAACATAGAAAAGCTCGGTACATATTTACTCTACGTAACAAATTAATCAGCTTCACCAGCCAACTACTAAGAACTGTCCCATTTCATTCCACATAATCCGGTCCGTTCCACTATCACACATACTTGGAATTCGCTAAGTCTCCTAACAAGGCCGCTACCTTACACTCCATACAACTCTGTCGAAGTCGCGAGCTTCGCTTCGCTCCAACTTCCATTCCCTCATCTTTGTTGGTTTTGTCCCAGACAATAGTTCGTTGAGGATTAAAATTTAATTACACCAGCCTTCTGTTAGTGACAGTTTCCCACAGTTTTCAGTTTTAAAGGGAACGCTTCAAGAAATGAGTAATAAAGAGAAACATGGCGTCGCTCTGTTGAAATTTTAGATTTTGCTGTTTTGAATAGCGTTTTGTTATTGTGTTCTGTGTTAATTAAATTCGTTTATGTGTTGTGACAATTGTAGTACAATGGTGGATATTAAAAGTTTTAATAACACTGTTTTTATGTGCAATGAATGCTTCAAAGTCTTCTTTATCATTAGCCAGCTACACTTCTGTGATCCAAGAGTTCATTGCTGAGTAGGGACCATTGTCTTAGTAGGTACGAATTTCTGTTTGTACAAAAAAATACCTCTGCCAGTAACTAGAGCTATAACAATAAGGCATTACTTGCGTAGTTGCCAATGTCTAGCTATTTAGCGTGACAGTTATGTATGGAACACAGTTATATTCCAAGATAAATGGAATTGTACGATTCATCTATTTAGATGTGTTGTATTTTTAGAACATAAATTCCTTTTAGGTCACCTTTTTCACAGACAAACGAGTAAATAGGCAATTAAGGTTCGTAATTTGCTAAATAAGCGAACCGTACCTAGTTTCCTGACTGAAAATAAAATATTTAAAGCTCGGGAATGAGGCAAACTAAATAAATAAATTACTCAAACGTACTCAGAGAACCAGTAACCGCAATGAGATCGTATCGAATCGAATCATTGATCGTAGTTTCTAGAACATTCTATCAAAAGAATTTTTAATTAACAGAAATGTTAAGTTCGATTTCGGCGTTGATTAAATAATTGAAATGGGACAACTGATTCTGAGAAATGCTAAGTTTGCTTAGCTAGCCTTATAGTGTGCTTGATGCAAACAGTTCTGGGAAATAAGTAAATAGGTCATCTAGGTAGAAACTCCGTAATTTAATTATTTTTTGACAGCTGTGTCAAAACCTACACCTCCACTGTATATATTTAGTTATAGACCCACTAATTTACGCTAGATTATAACCCTCGTACTTTTATCCATACTGACAAAAGAAAGGAGCTAAACAGAAAATAGGCACATTAGTATAGAAACTGGTTGAAATTATATGAAAATGTTACGAGATGTCATTCCGATGATGCATGTGATGTTTTATTCTGAAAAAGTCGAGAAAAAAAACAAAACTCATTCATTACAATAGAGCTACATATTTTTGTTACCTCACCTGGAAATATACATTGTCAATATTTTTATTCTACGCTGTAATACGTATCATATTTATCCGTTAAGAGCAAATACATGTTTGAGTACTCGAGCATTTGAATATACTCGTAAATGTAGATGTATAGGCTGGCTAAATAATCTGTTTTCCGAGTACACTGTGTTTTATTTAAGGGCTCGTTTTAGCCTGTGGTTTTGCCTGCATCATGCAGGTATTAATTCTAAGCCTTGGATAAAAATTCATACAATTATCCTTCTCTAAAATAATTGTCAAATTTTTTCAAAGCATTAAGCTACTAGCCATTTTCCCGCGGTTTCACTGGCGTCCCATGGGAACTACTGCCTGTACCAGGATAAAATATAGTCTATGTTATTTGAGAAGATTGTGGCTTTCCAACACTGAACGAATTTTTAAAATTTGTCCAGTAGTTTTTGAGTTATATCCATTACAAACAAACAAACAAAAATACAAAAATACTTTCTCCTCATAATATTAGTATAGATATCCATGTAATATATTGTCTCAATTGGTAAAGTATTTTTCAGTTAACATAACAGATAGACAGAGTTATTTTCGGATTTTTGACACAGGGATGAGTGCTAGTTAATTTGGTAGGCCCCGCCATATTGTTTGTCCCGACGTAAATTAACATCGGGCCATGTATTTAAGTATTAGTTGCGTCGTTGGTTCTGTGTAGTAGGCAGAATATTATTTGCAGACTCGGTATTTAGTTGGAAATATTAATATCAGAGTGATGTCTGTCTGGCATCTGTTGACTTTTTAGTATTGCGACGGTACGTTTTACTTACGTTTTTTTGCATTATGGTAAGTTTTTGTTTCCTTGCCTTAAAGTCTGCAGATCAAGTATTACTTAAAGACATTCCATTTACTGAAACATACATTCACTTTTTCACACTTGTTCAAATAAATACGTGTCTAAGAACTTCTGTCCAACCCTTAACCCATTTTTACATTCACAACCTCTATTTCTTCGACCACAAAACCCATAACACACACGTGTCACCACCGAACACTATAGAAAAAAAATATCCCAAAACGATAACACTTCACAACTCTACTCACGGGTCTATTTTATGTGCGAAAGTTTGAGCACCGCTGACCGATGACCCTCTCAATATTTTACGCTACACATCGCCCCCGGCTTCACCCGCCTACGGTGGACAGTCTTTGTGTTTCACCTTTATTAAGATTGGTTAGATGCCGATGACTTTGTGCTTTTTTTTGTTGTTGAAATTTTAATGGCTTTACGAAGATGGATTTTGTGCGGTTTTAGGTTTTGACCGGGATATCCCGGACTTGGGGTATGGACCAGGAAGTCTCTTAATGGAACTTGCGGATTTTTAATGCGGCGTAGTAGAAGAGAAAGTTTAGAGAAATAGGAACTTAATAGCGATCTAAACGTTGATTGACTAAGATTTGTAAAAACGTACTGTAGTGTCTGTAGTATGAGTCTCTCAGAGTTATTTCAATTATTTATTTCAAGTGCGTGTACCTACATACCTAAGTCCCTATCACACATTTTTGAGTTGATTTGAGTTCTGAGAGCCAGCCAGGTCTATAGTTCTATGTTAGAGTTTTATAGAAGAGATATAAGTAGTGCTGTTTTTAAATGCCTACCAAAACTCGGATCTCTAATGTGCTAACTCTTGTCTAATCCTAAATCAAAATGAAACCTTCGCAAAGCCTCTTTTACATCTTTCAAATATACGAACTGAATATATATTTTCTTATCTACACTAAATACAATCAAAGCATTTGAAAATCACTTAAAACATTTCAATGACAGTATTGATTCGTCTAGTAAACACACGTCATTTGGACCCTCAAAATGAATAAAGTGGGGCGACTGTAAATGTCAGAGAGATTTTAACTACGATGTTAGATGTATGATTTGACATACTTAGTTACTGTGTGGGGGAAACTTCAAAAGATTGTTGCGGCATTTGCGTCTTTGAACTATAAATTATGTAAATTAGGTAAAGTATGGGTTGTTAAATTATTCCACAAGCAAGGGACTGTCACTTGAGAGTTTTAAGTTGATCTGCCGTAATTTAGGTTATGCTAATATCATAAATACGAATGCTTTGTTACGTTTTCGCGCCTAAACGTGTAAACTAATATCGATAAAATTCGGCATGGGGATAGATAAACTCTTTAGCATTAAAACAATTTAAGGTTAAGGTAGACTCAATAATGAGGATAGCTCAATAAGCAGGATCTTACGTCATTTGCTTACTCAAGTATTTTGATCCTATAATTTCTTTTAAAAATCAATTTACTTTCCAATCACATCCTATCTTTTTTTCAATGACCTCGTTAGGGGAGTCAGCGTAAGGCATATCGTAGCAAAGGGCACAATAAAAAAATGAAATATACCATTAATTTTTATCTATGAACCGACACATAAGGGGAGGTTTTATTGAAGTTTCACACCATTGTGATTTCTAATGCTTTTCATAAAGTTTTATGAAAATGAGAGGTTTATAGTTATCATTATGTTAATTTTGATGAGTACCTACTTATTAACCGTGAAGAAGACACACACACATACTTATCTACTTTTACGTAATGTCTTATTCTCAAATCTCTGTATGCGAGTCTAACCAGATGCAGCTGAGCACGTCTGTTTTACCATATTTATGACCTTTCATTATTGGGGCAAAATCATACCCCCTTCTTAAAACAAATCGTCAGTCTTTCTAGATTTGCTTAACGACTGTCAAAAATGTACTAAATGACAGCTGAGACTTTACCTTATTTTCAAGTCCTATTGGAACGGAAATACTATCCGTCTGTATGCATCCTATTCTGTATTTGTTGTGTGTATATCTAGAGCGAGGAATGTTAGATGTTGTCGAATTCCACGGAGTGCGAGGATATTGCTGTGTGCCTTACTATCCCGGGGGGAAGTTACACTAGATTCAGGAAAAAACACAACAGTTTTTAGGTATCTTTGTGATCTCAAAGTTACTTTTCTCTGAGTAAGTTGCCCCCAGCGACTCCTCCCGCGTATCTGCACTAGTAAATACGCCATCTAATGCCAACGCCATCATCAAAGCAACTGGTGACCACACGTGCCGCGACTGTACGAAATCGGCCGCTAAAATGGACTGGTTTGCATTTATTTAGATGAAACCGTATTGAACTGAGGTGAGGAGCAGCATGGTGCAGTCACCCTTAAATATCAACCGATTTCACTCAGTGAGTCGGCTAGCATTCAAAACCTTTACATAGATTACTGTGATATCGCTTCCAGTCAAACAACGTTCAATATTATCATATTTCGTATATATACTTACATTATTTTACACTGTTGGGTCCAACTAGTTAAGATGACAATGCGTAAAACAGAATAGGTATTAACGTAAATACACCTTTTATTAATACCAACGGTAGACATTATCTTGTCAACTATCATCATGGACTTCCAGTGCTCTATAATTTACTACAACATATAATATTAAGTGTATTCATACATTCAAGTTCATTACAATAGGTTATCCACATGGTATGCCATTATGTAACTTATGTCTCCATCGGTGCCTAACTACAATGACCCTACATCTTTATATGCTTTGCTAATATAAACCTTAACGCTATGTGGGCTAGGTTCAATTTCATTTGTTACAACTGTGAGTAGTTTTAATATACCCGTGAATACTTCTGTAGTCCTGATAATTTGCGTAGAGTCGGCAGTAAAAATACGAGCAATAAGTACCTACTACTTTTCAATTAGGTAATTAGGTACTCAAAACTGGTACTATATGCGTATATGTACTTTTATTTTCTACTAGCTGATCAGGCGAACTTCGTATCGTTCAAACCTTCCCTGGACCTCTACAAACATTTTAAAACGAAAATCAGCTCAATCGGCCCAGCTGTTCTCGAGTTTTAATCAGACTAACGAACAACAATTCATTTTTATTTATAGAGATTAGCCGTTTTCCTGGGGGTTCATCGGCGTTCCGTGGGCACTACAGCCCGAGTCCGGGATAACATGTAAGCCTATGTTACTCGGGAAGAGTGTAACTTTCCAACGGTGAAAATTTTCAAATCTGCTCAGTAGTTTCGGAGCCTTTAGTACAAAAAAACACAAACAAAAAATATTGAATTAAAGTACATATTATATTGAACTAAGTTCCCACAAAATCGTTCAGGAGTTCCCTTTTGTCAAGTCCCTTCAACATTAACGTTACTTATAGTGGAATGTATGGCGCTATGGTACACTGCTATCCATGTAATTGTCGATCCAGTACATTATTACCATGGAGCGGTCCCCAACCAACATAAATTAATTTGTTAGCTTTAACGACATGTTGCTACTTTGATTCCTTTGTTCACTACGTATTTATTTATGTAGTTACCATGTAACTCGGTATAATGTATGTTTTACAGGCAATTTTAGTTTTAGTATTTACTGTATTCATTTTGTTGGTTGATGCTTTTTATTACGGTCTTAGAGGTTCATTAAAGTGCTAACTAGATTATTAAAATTACAATGAAAAATACTAATTGAATTTTTATGATTTGTTTCAGATATCAGTCTGGTAATCAACATCGCATAAAAAGTAAGTTTTCACCAAAGATAAGAGAATCAATTTTGTCTTGCTGATTGGAAATAATAAAATCGAAAACTGTATAAGGCCACGAAATAACAGAACAGACCAAAAACAAGAATATTAGATTATTTAGATACATTGCAATTTTTACTTACTAAAACTACGATTAATTCTGAGCTTCATTAAAAAAAACAGGTGTACTCCAAAACCATAAAAACCATGTAAATGCCCTCAGCACACGGCGGTAAAATAACAAAATAAGATGAGCTTACCCTTATTTACCCACAAAATATTACCCGAGGAACAATGTCGGAATATTTCAGTATTACACTTTTAATATAGAGGGTAGTCGTCAAACCGTAGTGACGTTATATGTGTTTTACGAGGTACCTGCGGCTTATGTCAGTCTCTTGCGGGTACCTTTATTGTTATGCAGGGCTCTTATTAATATACTGTCAGGTTGGTGGGAGATTCATGGTGCCAGTAAAGTGGGGGAAAATTAAGCTTTTTTTTTCACCTAACAAGCTCTAGTGACAGTTTTCTCTTATCCGCCTGACGGATTCTTAAATGGAATTATTACAGTAACTGAATAGCATTCCGGGATGCTTTGTGTATGAGTATGGCAACATCCAGGCTTTGTGGTGTTTTGTGAGATTCAAAAATCTTCAAAGTGAATTTCGTCCGACATAGGAATCGCACCTGAGTCAACAACAGTTGCACTGTGCGTTTACTAGACCGAGTCATATTTTTGGTGAGACATAATTTACAAAAATGTTTTGCGAATGAACACAGCTTATAATATGAGTATTGATTTATTCTTACAGTATACTCTACTTAAGTGTGTCGTATTATTTTATCGACAGGTAAAGTTTCTGATTGGTCTAGACAAGCCTATTGAATTTAGCTTACGTAAAAAGAAATCAAAGTTTTTGTATTTCGGAAAGTGACTTATAAACTTATTGTTTTGTAAAAATATTCAGAAAAACAAATCTACTGAGAAGTAAATTGAATAATCTAAGTTTTAAATTGCTTTTAATTTTTTAAATCGTTTGCGTGCAGAAGATAATTATATTTCTGTATAACAAAGTAATGTTATTATGGATATAATTAAGTAATTACTTTTATAATTGAGTAAGTGGTAAATTATATTATTTTAACTATGATTCATTTAAAACCTCGTTATAATGAAGAATACAATTTAGGAGTTGTCTGTAAGTGGAATTGTGCTGTAGGGTATTCGATTTATGTAGAGGTGCACTAAATCGATGAATAACGTACCAACATTATATTTTTTTGGGTAACAATTAAACGAGTGACTGTAAATTACAATTTTAAGGGTCAAAATTAATTAATTTGGGTTATATAATTACTAAGTGAGCGACTGACTGCAAGTGACGAAAAATCGACAGAATAGTATCTTACAAACATTAATTTGAGTTACTTAAAATACAAAATGAGCAGCTTCATAATATTTGAGCGACTTAATATTTGTTTGAGTGTCAACGTTACGTCCTGCATTTTTTCAATATTTGGCAAATGTATTTTTTATACTGAGCGGCATTTTATCTTAAATGAAGTGTTTCAAATACAAAATGTGTGAAATAAATTACATTAGACACATTTCCTAGGAAATCTATACATTTCCTAAATAGTAATCGGAAATGTATAATTAAGATGTCAAGGGGTAAGCGGGGGATAGCGGAGCGAGGGAAGGGGATTGAAGCGATGCATGCAAGCAGGCATGCAGCATGGAAGCAAAAATGCAACATGCAGCAAGCATGGCTTCTGTCACGGCTCCGGCGCTGCGGGGCTCCGGCGGTCCCATGCGAGCTTATCGTCTCAGATGGTTTTCACGCTCACCACCGCAGCTTCGGCGTGCGAGCGTTAAAACTACCTGCGCCTCAGCTCGCAGACCGCCTCGTCCCTCCGCGCCTACGCGGTGTTGAATTGCTCTCTAGGGGTAGGGCAAACAAGACTACGTGGAGTCGGTTTTGCAGCGATTCGTTTTCAAAACTCCGCCATCTTAAAATAGAATATCAGGAACCAAAATCATTAATAAAGCAGCTTACAAAACTTTGCTCAAAGTGAACTTTTTAGTAGTACGTTATGAATAACCTCACTTAGAAAAATCGAGTCTATCTTAATATTGAAGTTGCCCTCTCTGTATTTCCAGTCGCTCACTTAGTAATGTAGTCGCTCGGATAAAATTTTAATATATGAAATGGATTTATCACAATTCACTTTTTGTAAGCTCGTTGTGGATTTTATTATTATATTAATATTCGTTGTTAGTTTAGTTAATTTTTCGCTTACTCAAATTCATACCGCTCAAGTTATTAATACAGTATGTCATCATCAGTCGCAAAGAGTTTTTTTAATCGCTCGTTTTATAATTCCTCAATATATTTTTTCATGCGCATCTATGTTGTATACTAAAAGCGTAGAATCCAAACAAATTCTGGAATTTTACTATCATTGCTTAGAAGCAGTACAAAGAGTTGTTAAAATCAAATCATACGATACATTTGTATTGAGACAAAGCTATAAGATTCTTGTCTACATTATGTCGAATACATTCCATAGAGAGCACATTGCCGATTGAATGGTATACTCAACTGATATAGGGGTGTACCTATGGAGAACAAAATGACTAGCAGATATATCATAACGCAAAATCTCTTTAGTATAAAGTAAAACGTTACTGTCTCCACCCTCATACGCCTTCTTTAGAGTCCACCCACATTTTTTAAGCTATTTCACCAAATAATCAAAATCAATCTTTGACGGATTGGATTTGACAAGGACCCCTTCGCCTGGTTAGTTCTAGTAACTTTATCATCCTCCGATGCCAGCCTTTTTCCCAACTATGTTGGGGTCGGCTTCCAGTCTAACCGGACTCAGCTGAGTACCAGTGCGTTACAAGAAGCGACTGCCTAGTAACTAGTTAGTTCTAGTGACTTACCGTACGTTAATTGACCTACGAGAAGGCGCTTGACCTACCTGTTTTATGGCATCTCTGCTCATCTTTACCTACTCCGTGGTGTATACCAAACTGGAAATGCCGGAATGGACAGTATACCGTTCAATTTCCAAGAACACACGGTATGGACGTCTGTTTAACTAAGAAATGTTAGAGATTTTTATTTGATTTATTATTTTTATATACAGGTATTTGTATTGATGTGCATTTTGGCGGAAACGGTCTTGTACAAATGCGCAAACGTATAAAGCAAACGACATGCTTGTTTGAAGAAGCATGCTGGCGCTTCTTCCTAAACGCTCTGAAATGTTTTCTGTGTGTGCGTGGCGAATAGATATGTAGGTTTTGTGTGTTTGTATGTTTTTGGTAGTTAAAAGTTTATGTTATGCGAGCGTCCTGTGATGGTTTCTTAATTGCTAATTCTATATAAATAGAACAAACTAGATAGGAAGATAAAATCAAACAGCACTATCATTACTTCTATTACATTAGTCTAGACTAGTCTAGACTATTACATTAGTCTTACCCAAAGCATATTCAAATCGGCATCGACATGGCAGTCATGATAATCCACGTCCACATAAGATAAATTCTAACTGATCCTACAAACAGCATTCTCTCAAATTGATGACAGGAAAGGTGTTAGGTACACTATTATAGAAAAGATAGCAAAACTCCTTAGATTCTCTCCGTAAACTAATTTATCCTGAAATGATGTTTACCACCAACAAAGTTGTTACACTTTTCATTACGGAGTGTTTAATTTAGTGCTAAAGATTTAAAGGCATCTGTCTACCGTACCTATTAAGCTAGAATGTCGCCGGTTTATCTATCCCCCTACCCGCGATACTCGTTTACCGTGTACACAGAGTAAATTGTTCCACCACCCTGGTATTATGGAGCTGCGATATTACAGGTTCATGATATAAAGATATTGCTAGACTGTGGTGTCTACTAATTAGGGTGTTGCGAATGTTAGTGGTTTTTTTTGTGGTAGTAGGTTAGGAAAAAGTTGTTTGGTTCAAAAATGTTTATTTTTATTTGGGAAACAAACAGATATTATATAAAAATAATAACAATCAATGTTTTTTTTTTTGAACTTAATATTTAAAAATATAAAAAATATGTTGAGAAATCAATAAATGAACAACATTATATTACAATCAAATAGGCAACACTTAATCCAAAACAGTTTGAGAGTAAAGGAGGTTATAAGTAGAGGTATTATGTATTCGTACCATGAAACTCGTGTATCTAGTCCTTAGTAAATAGTTACTTTAGAAAAGGCCTGGCAGATTATAAGCAAACCAACATCTTAGACAACGGCTTTTTAGCCAAAAACACAAAAACTTTATACCTCTAATATTCTTCAAAATATTCCCAACCAAGACTATTCCAGCTTCAATACCAAGCCATTCTCTTTTAGAATGCGATGTTCTACAAAAATTATCGTAGCAAAATCTCGGCTAGGATGGCCGGTTTAAATTTAAAACGGTTTGCTTCATAGTATCGTGTGCCGTCTCAAAGGAACCTGATGAATAATTTATGGAGTTTACTTGTACTCCGTTATCATCTTCCACATAGAAATTTGGGACTGTTTTCTATGTTCAAGTTGGTGAACGATGGAGGAAGTTGAAATTTAAATTAGGTTAGGTACTGTTCTTTATGAGAAAATTCCTCTTATTTAAAAATAACTATTAGACTATTTTGAGTAACCTGAAGGATTATTTCTATTCGGATGCTAGACACTGGTGAACATTGGCCAATAGTGGTAAATTAGGTACCTCTACTTCAAAAAATATGAATGAACAGCAAAAAGCTTTTAGACATGTGCTTTTCATTCAGGCCTAAAAATCTAGTCCAAAATAACAATTTCCATCGTTAAAAATACGTCAAGCATATAAAAAAAATTCGGTAGCAGTTTTTGTCGATATGAACGACAGCCGTTTCGATTCTCGATACAATTAAGTGTGAATAGCCCCGACCCCGGGTGGCTGGCAGATTAAATCTCCTATACAATGTTCCGGATGTACCATGGAGAACAATATGACCAGCGGAGGTACCATGACAACCGCTAAGAAAGCAGCGCTCCAAAATACGGGTGAGGCCTTGGGCCCGACCATTTTTTGCAATACCAAAAATCGTTAATAGATGTGTCAATTAAACCCGAACGCCTTGTTAGTTCACTCGTAACTGATCGTTTTGGTAAAATCCAACGTACGAATTTGATCTAAATGAAGACTCCTGACCTACATGCATTATGGCATTTCCATCCATCTTTCCTTGCTCCGAGGACTTTACCAATGTTTGTTTTTTTTTTTCATTACGTTTTCTGGTTCTGTTTTATGGATATTGAGAACCATAATCGTAGCTGGAGGGTCATGCGTGTTCTATGGGCCATTTTGTTGGGGACATTTGAGTTTATGAAATGAAATGAAATGAAATTTATTTATTTGCCAGAATATAGGTACAATATGATGGTCGATACAATAAAAAATATGGTTTCACTATATTCGACTTATAATTTAGTCATGCAAATATTTCAAGTTCTATAATCTTATAGCTAAAAAAAAAAGGTACCTACAATCATTTTACATTAAAACTATTTCTCCTCTAGGTAGAGGAACTGCAGCATATTTGGAATACTGCAGGTAACTTGGAATACTTCGATATCTAAATATATATAAACGCCATCTGAGTTTTTATGCCGTAAACATAACGTCAAACGATACACAAAGCCATACAGCATTAAAAACAGGACGCTATCTTGACATTTCGGCTACCAGCCCCCAGCGAACGAGAAGCCTGATTTGAAAACTTTTTCGGTAAGAATGCAATCAGTGGTAATCATTTGCTGTAATACTCTAAATCTTTATTGTAATTATTTTAATTGCGGAGTGACCTTGTTAGTTTAAGATATTACTATGATTTTGTGAATATTTCTAGAATTAAAAATTTGACATGCAACTTTAAGTTAAGTTGGCGTGTTGTTAATTTGGAATACCGTGTTTTTTTTGCTTTTCAGTTTTTTGGGAGTCGGTTTTATTTTTTTGTAAAAGTTTCTTTTTTTGTAAAAAGCCAATGACTATAAAACATTTAGAATTCTATTAGTTTCTAAGAAAAAGTGTTAGCAATTTTCAAAGAAAAAAATATGAATATAATTTGGAATACTATATTCCAAATTATCTGCACCCTAAGTCAAATCACGTTTTTGGAGTATTTTTAGTTTGATAGGCATTTTGATAATATATCTGGTATTTTTTATATTTGATTGTTCTCATTATTAAAGTTTAATATTTTGACAATAATTTAATGTATTTTTTATTGAGCTATCCCGTTTCTCCTTCAATTTATTTTCAAAAAACAAACTGGTATTCCAAATATGCTTCACTTCCTCTACTCTTTGACTGTATAAAAATATTTATCAATAAGCCAAAGCTTTAGGGTACAAAGTATAGCAGGAATTATTTATAGGTGAAGTAAAGTCGGTAGTTATGTGTATACAAAGGTGGTTGACTTCAATTGTGCTAGAACTGTTGTTTGGGCAACTAATAGCCTTATCTAAATGGTTTCCTCATTTGCATGTTATTGTAAAATAGAGTGTACTTGTAAAACCTCAGTTATCTATGAGGAACTGTGGAAAAGTACTTTCCGTATAACATAGTAGTAATCTTAGAGCAATAAATATATCTACTTAAAAATAAATCTTAAGAGCACAACTTCATAAATGAACTAAACGCTACAAAGATAAGATAGCAACAATATAATTTAATGTCTACTAAAACGATACATAGTAACATTAGCCAGACTATTTTATTTACTAGACTTTTTATCGACATCGCTTAATTGCATAGTTGGAACACTGCACGGCTGAAACATTGAATTTACGGATTTTGAATTGTACGGACACTATATAAATAGAAATTGTCAAAGGACTAATTGGCAGGTGTTTTCTGACAAAACTAAATACGGGACTATACCTCCACATTTACGGCTGTTCCAAATATTTAATTTGTCTATAGTTTTGCTTACTAGAAATAGCAATTTGGCATTATTAGTATGAAAGGACCCCCTTTTAAGCTATCTGTATATTTTCCATGTTTAATTAAAATAATAAGAATACAATTTATGATAGGGAAATATATATAAAGTATGGGGTTAATATGAATATTAAATCTCTACTTAACAAATCCAAACCTAACTATTATCCCCCTTACTTATAAAAATCTCTAATCACCTTCTAAGCAACATTTTAACTAATCACTACTTAAAGCCTTAAGTAGTGATTAAATGTTATTTAAGACATGCTTAAGCAACGTTTATATAGGAATTTTCTTAAACAGCCCTTAAGTATTACTTATTATTTAATTCACGTTTATAAGTAAGGCTGTATATATTTAGAGTATCCGTACACTGCAGACTTTTAGTCGGCCAATAGTTTAATCGCGCGCTTGATAATATGAAGATGAAAGGCAGTACTTACGCACATTACAAAAACCTAGTTTCTCGCCGGTATCAGTCCGACTGAAAACTTTGATCGGAATCAATTTTATCTTAAAAATATTTTTTTGCCAACCATTGGGTCAATTGTCCTCCCACTATTTAGGCTGCAGGACTAAACAGTTGACAAAAACATTGTGTGGATACACTAGGGTACTCTAAATATACATAAAACAATGCAGTTCCGTATAGTCAAGTTTTAGTTCTCAGTTATCTACGGAAAGTGTGCGCCATTAAACTCGGAGCAAGTGACGCTCTATTTTACGAACAAAAACCCACTTTAGTGACGTCACAAGTTATATTTTGTGTCGCTATGAATACAGACATTAACTAACTTCTAACACACTAGTAAATATGCTTAGTAATAAATGATGTTATGTTTACACGGAAACTTTTGTAAGAACAGGAAAATGATGGAGGGGAAATATAATTCGGGTAACTTTTCATGCTGTTTTTGTCAACAGAAAAATACTCGGAAAGTATTTTTATTGTCCTTAAGCTCTTACTTTCACCACCTTAACAGTTATGTACCTAAATACAAGGAAAAATGTTTTGAAGTGACGGTGAAGAGTAGATAAATGTTAGTAAAGGTTGTAAGTGAAGCTATCCCTATATGTTATAATTAAATCTAGGTTGTGTAGCCCCTGCAGCTAGGTTATGGCTCGAAAGGGGGCTGCGAGGCTGCCGTACACGCCCTGTCGACCTACCTAAATTATGGGAACGGAGATGTCATCTTGAAGGTTGACATTAAGAACGCATTCAACTCGGTGAACAGGGACACCTTGCTGGCAGAAGCCAAAAAAGAAATACCCCAAATTTTTAGTTTCCTCTGGCAGTGCTACAGACATCCAACCAAATTACTTTATCGGGACAACCTATTAGAATCCGCTGTTGGCTGTCAACAAGGTGATCCCCTCGGGCCTGTGATCTTTAGTTTGGCAATTAACCCAATAATTCGGCAACTAAATTCTGAATTTAACGTCTGGTATCTCGACGATGGGACCCTGGGAGGCAACAGAGATACCGTACTTAATGATTTCATTTTCCTAAGAGACAAACTCCGTAACATTGGCCTTGACCTAAACATTTCCAAATGCGAACTATTTATATCTGACACAACCGACAGACAGACGACACTCCAAAATTTTAACGCAGTAGCCGATGGCATAAAAATAATAGACAAAAGTTCTCTTTGCCTCCTGGGGTCACCAGTACTAGAAGAGTCATTTTCGGATTTTATTGAGAACAAAATTCAAAATTTCAATGATATTTCGGAAAGGTTATTCAAAATTAATATACATTCAGCCATCACCATCCTACGATACTGCTGCTTCGGCCCCAAATTAACCTACATCTTGCGTGCTTCTCATTTATGGAAGCACATCAACCTTTTGGATCAAATTGATAAAATAATTCGACACACACTTTCATCAATTTTAAATGTGGCCTTGGACGACAAAGCTTGGTCTCAAGCTACACTTCCCATCCGTATGGGAGGGCTTGGCGTCCGCAAAATTTCCAGTATTAGTTTACCGGCATTTATTTCCTCCGTCCATGGCACTGACAAATTGATCAGGAAAATCCTACCTATTACACTGATCAATTTTGAGGTGCCATGCCTGGCGGAGGCTATTAATGCCTGGAAAGTCACATGCCCGAATACCGATCTACCCGCCAACCCATCCTCCCAGAGACAGTGGGATGAGCCGCTCTGCAGAGTAATACGGAAAAATCTCATTGATACGTCAATTACTTCTGCGGAGCGAGCACGCCTACTGGCTGTGGGTGAATGGGAGTCAGGTCTTTGGCTTCACGCATTTCCGTCGGCAAACATAGGCACCATGTTTGACGACACCACTTTCAGACTCGCTGTCTGCCTGCGTCTGGGTGCTTCATGCTGCACTCCTCACCGCTGCCACTGCGGGGAAGCTGTCAACAGCCTCGGTCACCACGGCCTGTCGTGCAGCCGGAGTGTGGGCCGCATACCACGACATGCGAATATCAACGACGTGATCCGTCGGGCTCTTGTTGCCGTCGGCGTGCCAGCCGTACTTGAACCAAATGGTTTGGCACGCGACGATGGCAAGAGACCAGACGGCATGTCGCTATTTCCGTGGAAGATGGGTAGGACTTTAGTGTGGGACGCGACCTGCGTCGACACTCTTGCGCCATCCCATCTTCCTAGAACTGCGTGTTGTGTCGGCTCCGCCGCTTCACAAGCAGAAGACCTCAAACGGCGCAAATATAGTAGCCTTATCGGGAATTACATGTTTGAGCCGTTTGGGGTTGAAACTCTCGGGCCGTGGGGTCCGAGTGCTCACGCGCTTGCAAAGGAAATTTCTAAGCGCCTTGTTGACACTTCTCGTGACCCAAGGGCTGGCTTTTATTTCGCACAGAGGTTGAGCATTGCCATCCAACGTGGCAATGCTGCCAGCCTTCTGGGTACATTACCCGGTGACAGCGATGAGGAGCAATTTTTTGATGCTATGTATTAGTTTTAAGTTGTATATATAAGTTTATTTTTAATTTTTAAAATTAATGTAAATATTATGTAAATATAGATAATATAAACCGCTCAATCTAGGTTGTCGAATTCTCGTTATGAATTATACGCCAACAGTAAAGCTAGGCAAATATTCCTGAAACACTTCCTCCCACATATCGTTTTCTTCCTTATCTGGTGATTTGCCAGCAACCAATACGTTACCGATGTCCAAGTAATCTTGTCCTTCTAAGGTGTATGGCTTCCATTGTACCCCGAGGCTAGCATCCGGGGTAGGGTCCCTTTAAAGATAAAAAAATAAAGTTAAACGAGAAAAGAAAATCAGGCAAAATTAAATAAGGGTTATTTGTGATAAACGTTCGAAAGTTCATACGTCACATTAAAAAGTAGTAGACTTCAAAATACATTATCCAATAAGACACATCGCACTGCAGGATACGGTAACAGTATTTTTTGTATGAGTATTAAAATCTATACTAATATTATGAAGAGGAAAACTTTGTTTGTTTGTTTGGTTGTAATGAATAGGCTCAAAAATTACTGGACAGTTTTTTAAAATTCTTTCACCATTCGAAAGCTACATTATCCACGAGTAACATAGACTATATTTTATCCCGGTACGGGCAGTAGTTACCACGGGACGCGGGTGAAACCGCGGGAAAACGGCTAGTATACAATAAACATCCCACAGAAATTAAGAACCTAAAATCTGTTACCATATTTAAAAGGAAACTCAAAGATTTCCTTATTCAAAAAGCGTATTACTCTGTAAAAGAGTTTCTCGAAGAAAAATAATAATGTAATGAGAAATGAATGTGATGTAAATAATATGATATGTTCAGCTAGATTATAAGACTAGAAATTAAGATATATATACATATATAGTGTGATCTCACTAAATTTAGTTCTGTAATAGTAATTAGTTTTATTTATAAGTAGTCACATAGGAATCTAATGTTAATGTATATATATGTTACCGGCCGAACCCGATTTTAGGACAAACCAGTTTTGCCTAGGCTCAACTAGTTCTTCCTATAGGCGTTAGGATTAACTAGTAGAGCCTAGTCCAAACTAATTTGTCCTAAGCCCGATAGGACGGACCAGTTTAGGCTAGGCAAAACTAGTTGATCCTGATATAAGTACGCACACTCTAGGATAAACTGGTATAGCCTAGTCAAAACATATACATATCTAAAAGTGTAAATAAATAGATGAACTAAATAAACTACTCCGTGTTTAGAAAAATAATCATCTTTATTAAACTATAATGATTCGTCGTTATGGATAAATTGATAATACGAACAATCATACTACATATATGTAGCAAAGTAACAAATAATAGGTAAGTATTTTTTTAAATTAACTAAATACGTTATTAGGCGCGAGGCGCTCGGGGCGTGTACGTTATGCACGGCTAGCAACTAGACGCTAAATGCGTTTAAAACCACGCGACAAATGACGAACGGGGAGCGAGCGGCGTGGGACGTTCGGAGCATTCCCGCATGAACATGTTGTTTAGACTAGGCCATACCAGTTTATCCTAGAGTGTGCGTATTGATATCAGGATCAACTAGTTTTGCCTAGCCTAAACTGGTCCGTCCTATCGGGCTTAGGACAAATTAGTTTGGACTAGGCTATACTAGTTAATCCTAACGCCTATAGGAAGAACTAGTTGAGCCTAGGCAAAACTGGTTTGTCCTAAAATCGGGTTCGGCCGGTAACATATATATGTTAATAAATTGCAATGCCTTAACGGGCAACTAAGTCCTAAGTACGTACCTAGTTATAGGATCCTTTACTGCCACTTAGTTCGCAATAAAGATTTTGAATTTAAATTTGAATAAAAAATAAATATAGCAAATAAAATAATTATGGCCCTCACCCGTATTTGGCGAAATTGGTCCAAAGCTTAGTGACCCTGTCGATCAATTTGAAACATTCCGAGTTTTTATCAACTTTGTCTGTAAAAAGTTTTATCGGAAACAGATATGTCAAATCATCGCAGTGACATACCACCGCCTTATCTTTCGTAAGATGATCGACGAAAAATATCTCGCTGAACTGATTTCTTTCCGATATACAATTAAACTTGTATAAATACACCTTGTGTTTCAACGACTGAAGCTTAGCGGATAACATTATTCCATGAACAAACATATCGGTACTTATAAACTTGATCACTTTATCTACATTTTTCATCGATGCAGGTTCGTTTTCAAAATAGATTTTTTTTATCTTTCTCGCAGCTTTTAATTGATCGGCAATCGCACAGTGAGTTTGTATAAGTTTAGGGGTAAAGAATTCGCGGGAAAGCTTAGCTTTAGCGAGTATATATTCTAACGGACCACCAGTAGCTACTCCCATCAAACCTTCGTCCTTGGTGTACCCAGTCATGATCTCCACTCCTTTATGAGTTCTGTTACGTACAGCGTCAACAACATTTCCATAAAAGAATCTCTCGTTACCAAAATCTTTTTCATCTGCCACACCAAAATGGATTTCGTAAGACTTTTGTGATAGCGTGACTTGCAATTTTAAATCAACAAGCTTTTCTAAAGGTTGCTGTTTAAAGAATTCATATAATTCCTTATCATCTTCGGATTCTAGTCCTAATTGTTTTGCAAGGAGCAGGGCTTTTTCTCTGGGTTCGAAAGCTAGTGACCAGAAACATGTGGCCGATCCACTCTGAACAATCGCTCGTTTAAATAGTCCTTTAGACATCGGAGATATCAAGTGATATGCCACACTTCCCGCACCAGCGCTTTCACCAAAAATAGTAACATCATCAGGCTTACCACCGAAGCTAGCAATATTATTCTTCACCCATCTAAGAGCCGCTACTTGATCCTTCATTCCAGCATTACCAGGTACTTCTTTTGTATCAAGGCATAAGAACCCAAGTGCTTCCAGCCTGTAGTTGAATGTGACGAGAATTATGCCATGTCTGATGAGAAATTCTGGGCCATACCAGTCGTCATTTCCACTACCCCAGATAAACCCTCCTCCGTGTATCCAGACCATGACCGGAAGGTTCTTGCTTTTAACGTCTGGTGTGTAAACGTTTAGATAAAGGCAGTCTTCACTCATGTTTGTCAGGTTAGTAAAAGATGAGTTACATTGGTAGCAAACTGGGCCAAATTCCTTTGCTTGACGCAAGCCTTGCCATGGTTGGCTTGGCTGTGGTGCCTGCAACGTGATATTAATTTCTTAGCCAATATTTGAAATATTCGAACAAATAAAATAAAAAGCACTGACGAGGCTAAGGTTTTTATTTATTTTAAGTGTATCATGATCATAAGAATTAAATTTGAGTAGAATACCTTGAACCGCAGGTCTCCTATCGGCGGCTGCGCGTACGGTATACCCTTGAAGCTGCAGAAGGTGCCTCCATACTCATTGTGCACCACCTCACCTTCCAGCAGACCTTCCGATACTCTCACTTGCACCATCGCAATGGCATCTACCTACTTCTACTTCTTCTTTATGATAGTTTACTACTATTGAACCACGATTAGTTTTAGAAACTGCACTGTAATTGTTTTGCAACTTTACATTTATTTATTTTTGGGAAGTGATTTTTTTAAGAAGTTATTTTCCGTTTTTTCTTTGAAAATATATGATACTACCGTTTCAGATTGATTTAACCGTCCACGACGCGAAATCACCACGGATTGCTAGTTTGTAAGTAATGTCTAGTCATCAGAACATTGTTCAAGTATACTGACATATTATCTATTATACAAAACCTCTCCATCTAATAAGAGACGGGTTTTGTAAACAGTACTTAACTACTGTTCAACGTGACATAGGTAATTACGAGACTAGTAGGATAATCATAGTAAATCTATGTATAACTGCTGACTATCAAACGAGCATAAAAATCGACTTCAATAATAGGTACGTGTTCTATACGTATATAATAACGTATCTATTTTTAAGTAAGTTATTGGGAGCGCCTAAACCTATTTCGGTTAGTTACAAAACTTCTTGCTAGTTACAAGTATTCTTCGTAAAATTCTACAAATTTATTAATTCAGATTTTCCTACCTAACCTGCCTATTTACCTAAAATGTTCTCATAAGTCTGACAAATACCTACTATGCTGAAAACCGCATCAATACTGTTTCAGCCAAAACGAGACTTAATCGCCGACAAACACACAGGTAAAACTGAGAATTTCCTTTTTTAACTTAGTTTTAAAAACATATTTCGGCTATAACATTGTGTTCTAATTTAAATATCGTTGTATTCCTACGCTGTATACTCATATAAACAAGCTTTATTGAAGTAAATAGTGACTCCGATCACAGTTTTTTTTCTTTTCCGTGTTCCTTGCTGAAAGTTCCCAAAGGCTTTGGCCTAAGGCTGAACATTCAACGTGGCAATGCCTTCAGTCTCGTGGGCACGTTGTCAGTCGACGGCGATGTCAAAGAAAATTTTAAGGGCATTTTTAGTTTCATCTTTTTTATATTTTTGTATTGGAAACAAGATTAGATATAGATTAGTAAAGAGTTAAATGAAACATGGAACATGAAATCATTGTATAGATTTAAAGTAAGAATGATCTTAAATATTTGTATTTTTTTTAATATAAAGTAAGTTATTGTAAAGGTGAGTATAGACTACAACATTTTCTGGAGCATTTCTGTGTAACGTTCTAGTCAATGGTACAATACAGGCTCCTACAAGCTACAAAGCTCAGTCTCCAAAGCATTTCCATGTAATGTAACGTTTGTGCGATTGCTCGGCGTTATGTTACGGGTAAATGCTCACAGTCTATGCGTCTTTCGTCCCTCTACTTCCGCGTCATCCTGCAACCGCGCATCGCCCGCATTTAGTTCGACGAAATATTACACCAATATGCTCGTTGGTTTATAACAAACAGACGAGCGTGCTCGACGTTTTGTTCGTAAAAGGATGAGACACTAGAACATCTCATAGAGCGGCTCGTTGTTCTGTTACAAGTAAATGTTGTAGTCTATACTCGCCTCAAGGGGAACATTTTACTCAAGTCATGAATATAAATAAACAACTGAACTAACAACCGGCAGCTGAGAACCAGTCGTTTACAGAATTTACCAATAAAATGAAAACAAGATATTTTTCTTTTTCTATTCAAATATATTTTTAAACATTGTTTCCTAAACGTAGTACTTAAGCTAAGCCTTTAGCAAATTTTCCTCAACAGTCCCAATTAAATTATAAATTGAGCTTGAAATACCCGGCAACCTTCAGGGTTTCAAGTCCAATATTGCTAGGCAAAGATATCGGGGCTCTGTTTGCACAGTTAGGCATATAATTCGTCCTGGATCCTCTATAGTTAAACAAACGGGTCCTCTGCAAATATTGAAATTGTATTTGCACGCGTATATTGGTTTAAGAGCTTTGTGATAAGTGTTGTCAATTATCAGGCCCCTGCTGAGGCCAGACCTCGAGACTAAATAGTAATTTCTAAGCTTCTGTTTACGATATAAAACGTACATATTTTATATTTGGGATGACATGTAGGTTAAGGTGACTTTAAAAGAAAACAGGTGTGTGTTTCTTCTTCTTTTATTTTATTTACTCTGAAAAGAGAGAAAATTCGCATCACTTTGTAGAAAACATTAGTCTGTGAAGGAATCTGTATTTTATTTTATAATTTCTGTAGGAAGTTTGTATGAACTTTTGGTATGAAATTAATGTGCATGTAACATCGGTGTGTGAAGTAAATGGAATCGTTGATGCTGATTGATAAAAGGAAATACCTCAAACATAACAAAACTTAGATGAAAAACTTAATTTTGAAAAGCTAGTTGGTTGTATTTTCCTTGAAGTTCACAAAGCATCGTTTAATATAAAAAACATTAGAAAATACAATTACTTTACATGTTTGTTATGAAACTACAATGTTTGAATTTCTTAGAAGCAGAGTGAAACGCTTAGAAATCTGAATTTAAAGCCACCTTTGAATTTCATTTTATTCACTATTCATATAAAAATGGACCAATGTAGTCTTCTTAGAAACAGTTGTATTTTATCTATCTATATATATACAACATGTAACGTAATTAACGCACACCCTCAAACATCCCAATTAGAATATTATGTTATAATCATAATACATACACTGAATTTTTAATTTAACATGTATATGCATTGTTATTTACTAAATTAGTTATATCAATTCTTGGAGAACTTTTTGGTCATACTACTACGCACGTAAATATCGCGCCGCGCGCCGCTCGACTCGACACAACATAACGAAACTACGGAAAAAGCCGACAATACACGAAGTCTTATTACTTTGAGTTACGGTCTATTTGAATTTGTTTTGACTGTACAGGGTTAATATGACAATAATTTACGTAGTTTAAATGATTTTTGGGATAAACAATTACCTATATTAAAAATGATATAAATCGATTCAGTAAACGATTCTGAAAAAACTAATTTCAAGATGTGCGTTAATTAAGTTACATGTTGTATAAATGAAACCCGCTTTCCGTTGTCACGACATAACATGAAAACGGCTTGACCGATTTGGCTGAAAATTAGAGGGTAGGTAACTTAGACCCAAGAGCAGGTTTTAGGATAGTTTTTGTCACCATCCAGCTACGGGACGCGGATGAAACCGCGGGCGAAAGCTAGTGTAGAATAAAACAATAAACGACTTTTAATTGTCATTTTTTGTAATCGTCGTTCCAGTCAAATAGTATCTATAGTTAAATTTAATACGTGGTAGGTTTCATATTAAACTTACTGTAATATTTTAAAATAGTTTGACATAAGTTTATTTTTCGGCATTAACCAAAAAAATATTCAAACATATAAATGTCTCATTAGACATCTTTTATATAGCCTTAACATAATTGTTTACTATTGATTGAAAAATTCAAAATTTTTTACGTATACCTTAAACGGAATATATAAAATTATTGTCATTTAGTATTATTAGAGTCATGTTAAAATTCCAAGCCAGAGTATTCGAAGTTACTCTTCCAGAAATCCAGATCTTCATTTTCCACTGTTTTCGGAATTAAAGTATCTTCTATTGCCACATAGGCTTTGCTAGAGTTGTCATATTCAGGCCAGATTATACCAAGAGACGAATCCGGAGTCGGAGTTCTGTAAAATTAAATGGCTGATTTAAAAAACATGGTAATAAAATAGTTGGTGAAAATTCACACAAGTGGGTAAAACATAGGACATAGGTGGCCTTACTACAAAAACTTAAACATCTGGTTGAACATCTGTTTCTAAAAAAAGTGTGTGCTTTTTCATAATCTGAATTTTTTTTAGACAAGTGTTCAGCAAAGTTTAAAACTTTTTGTGGTACGACGGAAGACGATTATTCACTACTACAGTTTCATTTGCTTAGCATTCTCAACGTTATGATTTTTGAATTGGTAAAAAAACAGACACAACAAATAGTGTGTTAGCAGGTGTCTGAGGAATATCACATTAAACAACTAGATAAGTAGATTATAGACCAATAAAAGAATAAAAGCAATAAACACTAAAATTATCTTATCACTTACCCGTGTTTAGCGAAGTTTGTAAATACCGTGCACGCCAGTTGAATCAATTCATATTCCTTAGTATTTTGTTTCACTTCCACATTGTGTACGTTGGCATTCAGTAAATACATGAGGTCATCCAAATGGGCAGCTCCTTTGATTCCATACTTCAGACCCTGACTCCCGTACACATTTCTACCAGACACACAAGAGAATTTATACATGTATCTCCGTCCAGCACCAACCTTTGGTAGATGCGTAAGGAATCTATAAATATCGTAAATGAAGCAAGCATAATTCGCGTAAGATACAAACTCTCTCATACAGTCTTTATTAATAAGCTTCCCTTTAAAATAATAATCGTGTATCCTCTTCGATATTTCTAGAACGGTTTCCGGGTTGCATTTCATTAGGATCTTCCTTGGAACTACCAGCTCTGGGTATCGATTGTATTGTTGCAGGAAAAATTGTTCAAACTTAGCGATACCAATCGTGGTCTCTTCACTTGTGTGACCGATAAGTACATCGACGTCGTTAATTCTCTTATTTTTCATAGCTTCTAGTGGTTCCTCTGTCAGGAAATGTTCTTGTCCAAAGTCTTTTTCTACAACCGGTGTAAAATGATACAGCTTTAATATGTTGTTGCTGTACTCTTCAAAAGACATTACAGTAGGGCTTGTGTCTATAAGTTTTTCCACAGGAACACTTTGCAGAAATTCTAGGAGCTTATCAGGGTCATTTGTATCGAGGCCTAAGATTTTGCCAAGTGCGAATGCACGTTTCTGTGGCATAAAAGCCAAAGACCAATCACATAGAGGTGCGCCGCTCATTGGTATAGCTCTCTGAAAGAGACCTTTAGACATAGGAGAGAGAATATGCAGACATGTAGACGCTCCACCAGCACTTTCACCAAACACGGTGACGTTCTTAGGATCTCCGCCAAAGCTGGCAATGTTATCTCTAACCCAACGCAACGCAGCAACTTGATCTTTCAATCCTGCATTCCCGGGTACTTCTTCAGTGTCTAAGCATAAGAAACCTAGTGCATCTAACCTGTAGTTTAAGGTAACAAGGACCACACCGTGGGGCATGAGAAAGTCCGGACCGTAATGGTCATCATTACCAGACCCACTTTTGTAACCTCCTCCGTGGATGAATACCATGACTGGCAATGGCGTATTTGGCATGATATCTGGGCTGTACACATTTAGGTACAAACAATCTTCATTTCCTGATAAAAATGTATCTGTGAATATGTCCTTCTGTGGGCATTTAGGACCATGTGCTGTAGCATCTCTTATTCCTTCCCAAGGCAAAGGCGGTTGCGGGGCCTGAAATAAACAATTGAATAGTTTATAGGAATTTGACACCTATGTTTTCGTCAGTAATGTTGAATTTGCCTTGTTCAACTACTAAATGTGAGTCATTTCCATGGCGTACGTTATTGACAAAATATGCGAATGAAGATGTTGTTGTTACGCTTTTTTTTTGCGCTATCATTAGCATACATACGAAAATAAGAATTGTATTATTTCGATAGTACGATTTTTAGAGTTCCGTACCTACAGAGCAAAACTTGACCCTATTAGTCAGATTTCACTGTTCGTTTGTCACCGGGCCTTATCTGAAGAACTGTAGGCCATTACGATTTCCTTGTGTTTGGGTTTTAGTAAGTTTGTACGGTAATCTCCATAATAACAAACGTGATGTTTTATCGATAATGGTACGGAACCCTTCGTGCGCAAGTTCGACTCGCACTTAGCTTGTTTTTATTGTAAATAGTTACTGTCACTGTACGCTTTTGGCCTTCATGAATATTTTCCTACTTAATACATACTATATCTGTACTAATGTTGTAAAAAGGATTTTTTTTTTCAATTTTTTTAAAAATTCTCTCTATTGAAAAGCTATATTTTCGCGGTTCACTTCCGGGTATGGGCAAAATTTTCTTCGGGCGGCAGTTAAAACTACAGAAAACAGCTAGTATGTCAATGCTTACCTTAAATCTCAGTTTCCCCAACGGTGGCTGAGCATAAGGGATGCCTTTGAAGCTATAATACTTTCCATCTCCCGTGACTGTCTCCAACCTTTCTCCTGACAACCATCCTTGCTGCACCTTTACTTCCACCATTGTCAGGATTTACTCTGGAAAAAATTGTGCTTCTTTTACACAGTTTGTCTACATCTCTATATTCTATGGCTTCTACTACGCGTCTGCTGGAAGAGACTTCATCCCTACTAATATTATAAATGCGAAAGTAACTCTGTCTGTCTGTTACGCTTTCACGTCTAAACCACAGAACTGATTTTAATGAAATTTGGTACAGAGATCGAGTTGACCTTGAGAAAGAACATACTAATAGGATAGTTTTTATCACGGACATTTGAAGAGTTCCCTTGGAAACGCGATATAACCGAACTGGAAGTGGGCGAAATCACGGGCGGAAGCCAGTTAGAAATAAGCAGTACCTTTGTACTATTTTATACATTATTACTTTTGCTTCTTTCATGTGTTAACTGTACATAAATGGTTAAATAACAATAGCATTACTTGATATAATTTTAATTCAGTTTGCTGCTTCTGTTCTCTATGTCCAGGAAGCAAACCAATGAGCCGAAGCTAGACAGTACATGGAAAAATCTATATATATTTTTGCGATATCATAAGAAACTACAATTTTGCCAGTCGATAGAACTACTCCTTGCTAAGAAATTATCGAAGCATGTAAAAACCAGTTCATGATATAATTGCAGAGGAATACAATGTAGTAAGTAGGAAGGTAGGTAGTGACATTAAATACCCGTTCATTGATTTAATTACATACTACATTGTAAGCCTCGTTGAGGTCAATCTTCGATCATTCGAAGTCAGTCGGTCAATTTTAAGGTCATTAAGGCCCTTGATTAGCTATTTATAGCGAAGTTACTTATTTTTTAGTTCTTTTTGAGTATTGTTTTAAAAGGTAATTAGACTTTTAAAAAGGTAAAAAAACCATTTTGTATCTATTTGGGTAAATAGTTGCGCGTTTATATTGTTCGTTATTTTTATTATCTTTATTATGTCGAAGTTTATCAAAAGATTATTTTCATGTATTTATTTTTCATTTCATAATAATAGTATGCTAGAAAAGAAATGTAAATATCATTGTTTTGACGAATTATATATGTGATAACATTTAAAAGAGATAACAAAAAAATATCACTCTTAACATAATAACTGAAACTGAACATACGTCTATACGTCTTTCAGTAATTGGTGAACTAAAAAAACACGAATTGAGAATCTCCTCCTTTTTGGGAAGTCGTTTAAAAACTTGTAGAAATTCAGAAATTACTTACCTACAGAAAAAATACAAGCTTCTGTTATAACAATTTAGTACAGTCCAAATTCACCAGCACAATGAAAAAAATACAAAGCAGCCTAACCTTATTTAGCGAGATTTTTTTAAAGCTATGATGAGACGTGATGACCGTCTTGCGGTGTAAAACCGACTGCCGAGGTAAACGTGAATGGAGGTAGGTCAGCGTGAAACTTATCACCGATTAAATAATACTTTTTATATCAGACTAGCTTCTGCCCGCGGATTCTTTTGCTTATGTCAGCGATAAGGGTGTTGTCAAAATCTAACTCTAGAGTCAAATTCTATGACACCGGGGACGGGACAATTACACAATAGGTGTTCCAGATCTCCGATTTTTATAAGGCAACAGAGAGTGCTCATCAGATTCCGATGATTAGCGTGTACAAACAAACAGACACGCAGACGAACAGACAGATTCTTTTGGATTTGTACTCTATAGCTGTTTCTGAACCATTTTTTAAAATTAGTAAATGTACAGTCACAGTAACTGCCTTACTAAATGTATTTAGAATCTTAAATATGTATGTACTATCGCGGTCTTTTCTGCCTCACAAGTTTTGTCGGTATTATACCTAAAATTAAATTGTAAATTAATATAGTGCCCTGCGAACACATTTAGATTATAATATGTCTTCCTATGCCAGTAATTTTTAGACCTTAAAGTAGTTTATCTTGACCAGAATTCGATGTGTTTACATAACAAGTTTTTTTTTGTTTATTCTGATGTCATTTTTGTATGTACTTGTGAAGGAAAAATACTTGACCGTGGCCTTGGACCAGATATAGCGTTTTGCAAAATTAACTTCTATTAACATGAATATAGGGTTCAATGTCTTCATTATAATATTAATTCTATTTTTATCACATAGGCCTTTTCTCATACAAGTAGGAAACTTATATAAGTTTTGCGAATTAAGTCATATGTAACGAAAAAGGAAAAGTTTGTTTTTCTTCTAAAGTTACTTTGTAAACCAGTTTTCCTTGAACAGAAGACACGTTTATTCATGTTAGTTTTAGATTGAGATGATACGTTACTTCATTAGCATAATTACTATCACTACATAGTATAAAACAAAGTCGCTTTTTCTGTCCCTTTGTCCCTTTGTACTCTTAAATCTTCAAAACCACGCAACCGATTTTCATGCGGTTTCTTTTATCAGATAGAGTGTTTCAAGAGGAAGGTTTATATATACAATAACATACATCAAATAGTGGGGAAATACTGTTACGCCGTGCGAAGCCGGAGTGGGTCGCTAGTAATTTAATCAGACTTAGTATATTGCAATAAAACGATTCAGTAAAGTCATAAAATCATCATGATTTTGAGAAAATTGCGATAAACATCGATTCTACACACTCATCAGTCATACAAAACAATCGAGCAGTCTTCTTCTTCTACATTAATAGTTCTATAATCCTCTTTAGCAATAAATCTTCTTAGAATTCCAGTCCAGCATATTCGAAGATGGTCTTCCAAAAAGCCAGGGATTCGGCCTCTGGTTCTGTCTTCTGAACGAGGGTATCTTCTATATCCACGTATGCTTTAGTGGAACTGTTGTATTCTGGCCAGATCGTGCCAAGAGATGGGTCTGGTGTCGGGTTCCTGAGGGCAAAAAGGTTAAGGTTTTAGTTATTTTAACATAGTCTTGCTTGAAGAGTCTTGAAGAAGTTTGCCTATATTAGTCAAACTTTGCTTGTTATGTTCGAAGCCCATGTTAAAGATCCATTGTGTAAAAACTGGAACCTAATCTTGACAATGTTATTAAGAAAAGCCACAGCCACAGCCACAGTGCTGAAGAAACTAAGATACAAACTGAATATACTTAAATAAACAAAGTAGCAATGGGCGATAAAGCAATTCATTGCTATGTAATTTTTTTTTAAGCAACTTCATATTAGGTATACATCAGTGATCTTTATCATTCTTGTGTTTTTATTGTGTCCGAATTTCGAGATAATAATATTATAGACATAACATAAAACGTCTGCATCATCGTTATCGCCTCTTTTATTATAACTATCACTTTTGTTATCAAAATGTTTTTTCTGCCTTACGTAATGAGAATAAACTGTAATAACAATAAGTTAACAATCATTGACTCACCCAAACTTAGCGAAGTTCGTAAATACGGTGCATACTAAATTAACGAGCTCATACTCCTTAGTGTTTTTCTCAAGTTTCAAGTTATGTGCCTTCGCGTGCAGTAAGTACATCAAGTCATCCAAATGGGCAGCCGCTTTGATTCCATACTTTAGACCTGGCATACTGTAGACATTTCTACCAGATACACATGAAAACTTGTACAAGTACCTTCGCCCAGTGCCAACCTTCGGTAGACGATCAATGAATCTATGAACATCATAGACGAAGCTTGGAAGGCTTGGCTCGCGTAGTAAGCAAATTCTTTCATTAGTTTCTCGTCAATTGGTTGCCTCTTGAAGAAATATTCGTGTATCCTATCTGATATTTCCAAAATTTTCTCTGGTGTACTCGTTGTTAGAATCTTTCTTGGCACTAACAATTCTGGGTAGCGGCCATATTGTTTTAGTATCCCTTGTTCAAAAAAGGCAATTCCAAGCGCACTTTCTTCACTCGTGTGGCCAATCAAAGCATCTACAACATGAACTCGCTTATTTTTCAATGCTTCTAGCGGGTCTTCTGTCAAGAAATGTTCTTTGCCAAAGTTCTTCTCTACAACTGGAGTGAAGTGGAAAAACTTAAACGGATTATTGTTGTATTCTTCAAACGATAATATGACTGGATTTGCGCCCACTAATTTTTCTACTGGAAGGCTCTGCAAATACTCCAACAGTTCATTAGGGTCATTTGTATCAAGACCTAATTCTCTGCCGAGCATAAATGCACGTTTTTGTGGCTTGAATGCTATACTCCAATCATTCATTGGTACACCGCTCATTGAAATAGCCTTAGAGAAAAGTCCCTTAGACAGCGGAGATATCATGTGTAGGCAAGTGGATGCACCACCAGCACTTTCACCGAAAACTGTGACATTGTCTGGATCTCCTCCGAAGGTCGCGATATTATCTCTCATCCATTTTAAAGCTGCAACCTGGTCCTTCATACCAGCGTTCCCGGGTACATCTTCAGTATCTAGACACAAGAATCCTAGTGCATCTAACCTGTAGTTGAAGGTTACAAGTACCACACCGTGGGGCATGAGGAAGTCTGGTCCGTAGTTATCATCATCTCCTGAACCACTTTTGTAACCTCCTCCGTGGATGAACACCATGACTGGCAACTGTCGGATCGGCTTTATATCTGGGCTGTACACATTTAGGTACAAGCAGTCTTCGCTGCCGTGTTCAATAGCTCCAGTGTGAACTGACTGCTGAATGCATTTGGGACCATGCTCTAAAGCACTTCGTGTTCCTTCCCATGGCAGAGGGGGAAGTGGAGCCTGGAAAAATATATTTTTATCATTTAAAGGGATATATATGAAACCATAAAAGAGATAAGTCCCTATTTTATTATATGTTTAAGCCAAAATAATGTTTGTTCGTAAAGTAATAAACGTGTCAAATTAGAGGCATGTGAGTTCACGACTGATTTTACACTTTCTAGTTTTTAATATAATTTTTCTGTACTTTCTAAAAGAGGAGACGCTGTTTTTCTTTTCTAGGCAATATCACTATTTTTAACCACTAGAGTTTTTCTTCATATTTTTTTTGTCCTGTTCATCACTTACCTTGAATCTAAGCTTGCCTAGAGGTGGTTGAGCGTATGGGATGCCTTTAAAACTGTAGTACGTTCCTTCTCCCGTGACCGTCTCCAGCAGTGCTCCAGACAACCAACCCTGCTGCACTTTGACTTTTGCCATTTTTGATTATTTAATTAATTCTGCAAAAAAACAACCGTTCAATGAAATCTTTTGCTCAATAGTCCTTGGTTCTTTAAATTATATGTCGAAGACAAACAACTAATCTTTGGGGTATCGAGTTGAACATGTAAAACAAATTGCTTTATGTAAGACAGTGTTAATCAACTGCATCCAGTTAGACGGGTAGAAAGGCTAAGCAGATGATACTATGATGTTCATACGTAAAAAAATTTTGTTCAACGACCTTGTCACAAGATAAATAATATCACAAAGATCTTATAGATAATTTGACACAATCAGCTTAATAGTAAATGCCAATACGTATTATCTGTCAGAGATTACTTCCTAACAGAATGTCCAATATTGATCTGAGTATTAAGTTACTGATAAAAGAGATAACTAAGTGCAATGACGCAATAAACGTAATCTCTTTTAACCAACTTCACAAAAAGGATCAGTTTCTCTATTTTCATAAACGTAACTAATCTTCAAAATGCGGATTCTTAACAAAATAAATGATGAAATAACTTTTAAGAAACTACCATTTTTGGGAGTTACAACTCTGCTGCGTTTTGAAACTAAATTACATGTAATATCTTAAAAATCGAAATCGCAGGAAATGTTAATTAGGCAAAAATGTGTCTTAATTTACGTTGTACCTTGTCTAAGGTTGTACCTTATTGCCTTAGAAAGATGTGTTCACATTTCGATGGTTGACCGGAGACTGGAACGTCGAACAATTCGACAGTATTTGCAAACGTGACGATATACGTACACCTTAAATACCAGCTTTTTCGAAGATAACGCTCAGATGCAGAGGTGTATGATTTGCAATATTTATATGTTATGCCGATAGATAAAATACCCAATAATGATGATAGCATCTTTAGACATTATCTTGTTTTAAATGCCCATTATCATAGTAAATAATTATTGTCGTTTTTTTATTTTATCAATGTTTGACCTTTGTTCAGTTTGATAAGAATGACGTATTTTATATTGTTTAACCGATTTAGAAAATGGAGGGTGTTCCCAATTTATGTATATATTTTTTTGTATGTAACGCGATTTATAGAGAACTAGAGCTGTTTCGCCCACATCCCATGGAAACTGTTTCCCGTATCCGGATAAAATATAGACTATGTCGGTTGAAAGATAAACCCCGGTGAAAGGATTTTTCAAATAATAATAATATATTAGTATGTCTATTTCATCATTTAGAGTTATTACTCCAATATGCACCGATTTGAAAACTACTGAAATCCTTTCACCTGGGTTTCAAAAAAATAAACATACAAAATGTATTTTTTCCTAAACTTAGATAAATAATTATTTCGGCAAACTGATAATGAATGTAGTAGTTTGAACCTGTTTGTTTTATTAATGATCTATTTGAAATGGAATGCCAGTCGATTGATATTTTAATTATTTACTACGTCAAAATTGTTTTTTCTTTGATTATATTCCAAAGTCTACCTAAGTGGTCCAAAGTCTATCTAATCAAAATAATGACTGGACATAAAAGTATGATGTGTAACGATGGGCCGAACTTAATCTAAATCATGTGAACAGATTAAAATCAACTGTAATTTCATCATTTTGTATTGCACCATAATTTATTGACTTGTATAGTTGCAATTGTCATTTGTATAGTTCATCTATACAAGGCGATTATGTAATGGTAATGTAGGTAATAGCTACTTGCGATTGTTTTTTTTATCGTCATTTATTTATTTATTTATTCTTCAACCTTATCACTAACATTACAGATATACAATCCAATGCGTTAGTGAGGCACTTATATTATTTTTTACAAAATTGAACACATTTGGGTAGTAATAACACAATATACATATTTACACAAAATAAAATTGAAAATCATCATAACAATAAAATAATAAAATTAAACAATAAAAACAAAAGTACTACAAGCCTAATCTACATAACATAATATAAATAAAATCATCTTTGCGAGTTCACTGAACTGGCAAGAAAAAATGTCAATACTTTTCTGGATTTCGTTAATAGTACGGATCGCTCGCGTGAGAGGCGTTTTGGCCAGAAGGTTGGTCCTGGCAGTCGGCACTGACAGCAGAGGCGTCATTTATTGTTTAGGTGTAGAGTGTGTTGAGAGAGCCATACATGTAAAATGCATGCGTTCTGTGCATAGTTTCTTCTCCCTATTGAAATAGAAATAGAAATCGTTTATTTGCTGAAAATGTATGTTACAGATATGGTGGTAAATTAATTTATATTGTCTCAATACATTTCGCCTTACGGCATGCAAAGTATTTGTTGACGTTGACAATTTAACTTAATTATATTAAAAACTTATAATATTACACAAAACACAACTCTAAATAAAAATAAAAATCGACAAAACTAAAATACAAAAAATTCTAAATAGAAAAAAAAAAACTTAATGAATACAAAATAAAAAACTAAATAAGACTTACATTAAATTTCAAAAGTAAACTCTACAATAAACTCATAATTTACTATTTACAGTAACAAATTTTAATCTAATTCATCATTTAGGAAATCGTTAATGTTGTAGTAGCATCTGTCCTGTAAAATTTTAACTAAAGATTTTTTAAATAATTTTGTCGGTAACTCTTTTAATTTTTGCGGAAGTTTATTGTATATCTGAGGGCCCATATGTAGAATATTCTTTTTTAGTAAAGCGGTTTTGTGTCCCCCGGTATACAGCTTATCTTTATATTGCGACCTCATTGGTCAGGCACGTTTCCTAACTTCAGTCAGTGATGTAAATAGGTGTTGATTTGTTTTTACAAATAGCGCTACTTCCAATATATATAGAGATGGAAAGGTTAGGATTTTTAATGCTTTGAATTGTGGTAAACAACTTTCCGTAGACTTGAGACCGGTCATTGAACGAATGCATCGCTTTTGAGCTTTAAATATACGCTCTCTTTCACTACAATTACCCCAGAATATTATACCATATCTCAATACGGAAGCTACTAATCCATGATACGCGGATACTAACGTATTTAAATTGACCTTTTTTGACAAGTTATAAAGCACGAAAGCATTTTTGGCTAGTTTCTGGGATAAATATTCTGCATGAGGACGCCATGTCAATCTGTCATCTATATTAATGCCTAAAAATTTAGTCACACTGGTTGTATCTATTGTTTGGTCTTTATATTTAGTCTCTACACTATCAGGAAGTTTTCTTTGGTAAAAATGCATGACTTTAGTTTTTTTGTAAATTTATTATAAGATTGTTTTTATTCAGCCAATGTATTAACGATTTAAGTGAGTCATTTATTTCTTTCTCATAGTTTCTTTTATCACCGCATTCAATTGTTACAGTACTATCGTCCGCGAATAATGTCGTAGGTTGATGAACATTAGCAGGTAAGTCGTTTATGTAAAGCAGGAATAGTAATGGGCCAAGCACGCTACCTTGTGGTACTCCAAATTTAGTGACTCTACAGTCTGATAGATATTTGATCTCCCGTTTTGTTTTAGTACATACTAACGTTTATGTTAATGTTTTAGTACATATTAATTATCTACCGAATTTTCTATCTATTTTTGCAGATCACGCTTATTTCAGAAATCATCGTTCCCAATTACGGCCGATAGGTACTTTATGTGTGTAGTTTTGCTTACTATAGTAGATATAGCACGATAAAGACATTTAACGTTACTTGCATGGAGTTAATTAAATAAAATACAAAATTCTTGATGATACAACGTTTTCGCCGCATCCCGAAGGAAAATCTACATGCACCCGGATTTAGACCCCTTTCTGTGTTCAAACTATGCCCACTAAGCGGCACTCAATCTGTCTCGACTATAATTCCAAACTTAAAACTATTGTGTGTACGAGTAAGATGCACTTGGACAAATCCTATGCAACTGACAGCTTCATTGGTAGGTATACTTAGAACGGCGAGTCGTTCTTAAGATACGGAAGCTTTAGGCCCGTGCTGTGGTTTGAAAAGCACGCTAAGCAGTGTTCCGTTTTTTTGTATCGTAGTCAAAACTCAACTAGGTCTGACAATTAGTTTGAAGAGGTCTCTATCCAGTCCATCAAGTCGATGCTTAATCAGTACCAATATACTGAGCTACATCTAGTTAGGCTGGCAGCCAACCATAACATGTTGCAGAATACCTAGAGGTTTTCAATATTGACAATAAGTGGACCTACATATTTAATCAGTCCATTTTAGTCTGGAGTGTGTCTCCTGGAGTGAGACTAAACTGTAGGCTGACGGATGACCCACGTTGTAATTTTTTTTCATAAAGAAAATATTGATTTTAATCAAAGTTTTCGCAGTCGTTCGATACCGTCTAAATATCGGATATTATATTGCATACTTATCGATGAGCCCAAAAAAACTATGAGGCGAAGTATTAGTATTAGATGTTTATAAGATAATGTAATGTTGACCCCGTAGGATAATCAAAGAATTGAAGATACAAAATTGCCGTATCTCAATCAGTTATTATTTGGGAAGGGCTCTAGTCGAAAAAAATCGTTATCTGTTTAACTATGAAGCTTAGTGGGTTGGTATATGTATACCTATGGTTTTTTGTATATGGTATATGGTTGATTAATGCTCAATCCTTCTCCGTGTGAAAGGAGGCCTGTGCCCAGCAGTGGGACGATAAAAAAGGCTGTAACAGGTATATGGTTGATTGAATGTAAAAGAGATGTAGATTTTAAACACAGTAGAAGCCTCTCAAGATTCGTTTTAAGTAAAATGTAATTCATTTTGCTTATGAGCTATAAAACGGTATAAAAATAAAATCAAAAAGTAAAAGAATAATAACTTTATTAAAATAAAAAAAGTTTTTGAGTATAAAGTAGGTATAGTGATTAACTGATATCGACATAATTATACGTAGAAATAACAACATTTTATTTTTGCAAATGCAAATAATATTAGGTAATCCATTCAAAGTAGTTCTTAAAACTCCACTCCAGCAGTTTCGAATATTTTGCGCCAGAATTCCACCACCTCTGCTTCTGGAGCCGTCTTCTTCACCAGCTTGTCTTCAATATCCACATATGCTTTGGAAGTGTTGTCATACTCAGGCCAGATTGCACCCAGAGACGAGTCAGGAGTTGGGTTACTGTGGACAAAGAGTTGAGGGTTAAGAAAAGTAAAAAAAAATGAAAGTTTGTGGAAGATACTTCTTTCGCTAAAAAACTTTTAAGTTTTATGTAAGAAGGAATGTTGTGTTATCACGTTAACCCGCTACTTGTTTGATTTACCTATTTGCGGTCGACGAAGCATGGTTTTGCTTTCATTATTTTCAATCAATAAGTATAATCTTGTTCAGTAATCGGTAGTTTTTATAAAACTTCCAAATCATCTACATACATATTTCGTCAACATTTCTTTATATCAAAGAGATAGTATATAACTCACCCATATTTAGCAAAGTTGGTAAATAATGTGCGCACTAAATTGATCATCCTGAACTCTTCAGTATTCGGTACTACTTTCACATCGTGGAACTTAGCATGGAACAAGTACATCAAGATATCCATATGCCCAGCTTCGCGAATACCATGGTTCAGACCAGGACTGCCGTATACATTCCTATCTGATACGTAAGAGAACTTATACATATATCTCCTGCCATTTCCAACCTTCGGCAAATGCGTTGCAAATCTAAGAATGTCCAAAATGAAACTCACATGGCTTTTGTAAGTTACATATTCCTTCATTTCCAAAGGTTTCCCTTTGAAATAGTATTCACGTATCCTATCTGACAGCTCCAAAACAGTTTCCGGAGTAATTTTCATTAAGAGTTTTCTTGGAACTACCAATTCTGGAAAACGGTTAGTCTTTTCTAAAAGAGATGCTTCAAATTTAGGGATGCCACTCGCAGCCTCTTCCTTAGCGTAACCGATTAGTACATCTGCGTCGTTGATGCGTTTATTTTTCAATGCTTCCATTGGGTCTTCCGTCAAGAAATTATGTCCTTTTCCAAAATCTTTTTCTATGACTGGAGTAAAATGGTATAATTTAAATAAATCCTGGTTGTAATCTTCAAAAGATAATACAATGGGGTTGGTGTCTACAAGCTTTTCTACCGGAACGTTTTGTAAGAACTCCAGAAGTTCATAAGAATCATTTGTCTCGATGCCCAAATCTTTACCAAGTAAGAAAGCGCGTTTTTTTGGTTCAAAAGGTAGGCACCAATCGCAATAAGGTACACCACTTAGTGGGATGGCTTTCTTGAAGAGGCCTTTAGACATTGGCGAGATCAAGTGTAGAGAAGTGGAGCAACCACCAGCACTTTCACCAAATACAGTTACGTTATCGGGATCCCCACCGAAGTTGACAATATTGTTCTTTACCCATTTTAGAGCAGCTACTTGGTCTTTTAATGCAGCATTACCGGGTACCTCTTCGGTATCTAAGCACAAGAAACCTAGTGCCTCTAGCCTGTAGTTAAAGGTGACAAGTACTACTCCTTGGTGGACCAAAAGGTCTGGTCCATAGAGGTCATCATTGGCGCTTCCATACTTGAAGCCTCCTCCGTGGATGAAGACCATGACGGGCATTTTCTTGGTGGGCGTGAGGTCAGCGCTGTACACGTTGAGGTGCAGGCAGTCCTCGCTTCCTACGAATTTTCGTGTGAAGTAGTGGACCTGAGCGCTCATCGGGCCATGTTCTGTGGCAGACCTGATGCCCTCCCAGGGTAGAGGTGGTTGAGGTGCCTGGGAAATGAATAGAATATTTTATATCAATCATTTATTATAACAAAAATATTGGATTTACTCCAAGGAAGATCTGTGAAGAATTTATCTACGATTACCCTTCTAGGAGTGGTGAATCCCGCTTTAAATAATAATTACAAGATAATTTTACTACAACATTGTTTCGTCACTAAGATTAAATATCGCCATTGCACGTTATCGAAGAAAAAAACGTATTTTCTTTTACGTATTTGATAAAATAAAAGATATGGTTAACTTGATGCTTATCTATAGTATGTACAAACAAATAGGATTAAAATCATTCGTTACTTTTCATAATACAAATTTTTAATAATATTGAAGAATTTCGGAGTAATTACGAAGTGAGATAATATCATTTTGTGAGGTAAATAAAAGCATTCCTGGGTTCTAAGTTTCAGTAGATAAACGTAGGTACGCCGCAATGTACTTACTTTTATTAAAGTTCTACATAAAAGCTTATTTCTGAGTTCTGATTAACATAGCCCTTTTAAAGTATTCCTGGACAACGATCTTTACATCTTATACATAATATCTAAAACAATATTTTGCTTTTGTTTCTTACCTTGAATCTCAGTTTGCCCACGGGTGGCTGAGCATAAGGCACTCCTCGGAAGCTGTAGTACTTCCCTTCTCCCGTCACACTCTCCATGATGGCTCCGGCCAACCAACCCTGCTGTACTTTTACTTTAGCCATTGTGTTTTCTGCGGAAATAATAAGGGTGTTTCTAGTACGAAAGATGGTTGCCAATAATGAAATTAAAAACTTACTATAAATCGTTTTAAGCCGACCCCGACATGATTGGGAAAAGGTTCGGAGGATGATGATGACTATAAATGGTTTTAAATATATATAGTATAGGTTATCTAAGGTAGGCTTAGAAAGCAAACATTTTTGGCTGATCTAAAATTGAATCTTACAGAAATACACCAATTTCAATTTTTGAAAGTGGATAGCGATACAACGGTTACTCGTGCACTAGTTATTTTCCGCGGTTTCACCTGCGTCCCATACCCAGATAAAATATAGTCTATTTCACCAAGTGAAAGCATTCCAACAGTTAAATATTTTTTCAAATAAGTTCTTAAAAAATCGAAAATTCAACTTTACAATATTACTATAGAAATACAGATGAACATACGTACCTTATTTTATTAATTACTGTAAATAATACCGATGTTTACAATTGAGAGACTTCTGGTTGGACAGTGGACACTCAACTGTGATGATCGCTAATGCAACGTTCATAAATATATCAGATTTTTATATGTTTAAATAGCAGGCATTTATCTGGTAGATAAAAACTAGATAAGAAAGATGAATCCAATCATACATGATGAGTTACTGATAGACGATATTAAGGAGCGTACAATGACTTGTTTCTTTTGATTATCATGATCCGGATTGCTTACACGTCAGATGTACTTGGACAATATGTTTACAATCATCAGCATCATAGTATTATCTGATATTGAAGAGCATGTTAAGATGTCTTTTCGGATGAATGATCGGATAGTACCTAGGATCATTTGTTTCAATATGATTTGATAGTTTATTAACAAGCATATAGGTACATATTTGGCCTTACTACAAAAACTTTAACCACTGTTTTATACTTGTCTAAAAAAAATGTGGCTCCAAAATGAACCATATGTCAACGTCATAATTTGACATTTTTTTAGACAAGTCTTAAACTGACGTTAAAAAGTTTTTGTGGTAAGACGGATTATGTTTATCGTATTAGTAGCTTTCGTCAGCGGTTCCAGTCGTTTCCTGAGGGAACTACTTTCCTATGTAAAAGCTATGTTGCTACTAAGTTTCATGAAATCAATTCGGTAGTTTATGCGTGAGTGAAAACATTCTCATCTTTATAAACTAAGAAAAAATGTTTTTATCTTTTTTGAATAATCATCATTGTCATCCAGATTTTGTCTGCCTGTTTTTACCTCAAATGTCTGCGCAAAATATTAAATATCCGTTGGTTTGATCGTGTGCGTAACACAGGAGTGTTGAGGAAAGCCAATGTAGGTGGCATTGAAGCATACCTCATGAGGAGACAGCTTCGTTGGTGCGGGCATGTACTGCGCATGCCGGATACTAGAGTGGCCAAGCGCATCCTCTACTCCGAGTTGCAGGAGGGCAAGCGGAAACGTGGCGGACAGCTGCTGCGATACAAGGATGTTCTGAAGCGCCACATGAAAAGCTGTTCCATTGAACCGTCTCAGCGGGAGAATCTGGCATCCAACCGCAGAGACTGGAGAAGCCGCGTTAAAGCCAAAGTCTTTGACTTTGAAGCACGCCGGCTTTCTGAGTTGGATGCCAAACGAGATGAGTTGAAAGCTCGACCACCTGTAGCTATCAACTACAACTTTGTGGCTGGTACCCTGACATGTCCGCAGTGTGCGCGGACTTTCACGCACAAAATTGGATACTCCAGCCACATGAGAGCACACGCACGCCATTAGGATCGAAGTGGTCGCCGTTGCCGAAATCGGCGTGGAAGATTATTACGTATTACGTTACGTCATCCAGATTTTGGTAATGTAATTAGATGTTGTATCATAGGATAGTTTTGGATTTTAAACAAAATAATATAAGTGAAATTAACGCTCAATCCTTCTCCGTGTGAGAGGAGGCCTGTGCCCAGCAGCGGGACGATAAAAAAGGCTGTAATAGTAAAAGTAATATAAGTGAAATAGCAAAGAGATCAAGTAATAATATTGTATCCAAACATTCCTTTATCTGGCAAAATATTTTAAAGTATCTAGTAAAAATTTTTGCAACGCGGAGTGATGTGACAAAAATGTGTGATAAGCATCCATTTTATGAGGCCAGATTAATAACTTATGATATATTGCGATAGGCCATAATGTTTCACAATGATTATTGTACAACGTATAGTTATGCTGCGTGTATAGTAAGTATAGCTATACATAATGCTCCAAAAAAATATTGAGAAATATGTTTCGTTGTGTTGTTTGCAGCTAGAAAATAACAAAAACAAAGACAAACAAATACATTGAATCATATTTATTAAGAATTTTGGAGGTCAATAGAAATGGGTTGCAAGAAGACATAGCAAGATACAATAGTTTATATCAGGTCTGAATAGCAAACTATAGGAACTTTAATCAACTTGTATAGTTGAATATTTCGTAAACCGTATAGTAAGACAGTCATTGTCCCTTCAGTAGACCCTTCATTTTGTCTTTGTTTCGAATTTAGAAATTAACTCCAGCCTTTTCATAGGTGTCCTTCCAGAAGATGTAGTCTTGGTCACCAGGGCCATAGCCAACTGTGACGTCATCGTTTTCGAAGGTTACGTAGGCTTTTTCTGAGCTGGTGTAAGCTGGCCATGTGATAGTGTCTGTGCTGGGATCACTGTAAACAGAAGAAAATAAAAAGTTAATATTTGTGGAAACTAGTGTTATCTACTACTTTGTTAAGGTGAAATTACTGATAGAATTTCTATGATATTTGGTATTGGTTAAAGAAAGAGTGCATGTATAATTACCTGTTTTTAGCAAAGTTAGCAATGGCCGTCGTGATTTTCTGTACCAAAGCGTATTGTTGGCTGCTGGTGTCAACAGTCCAGTTCTGATCATTGGGATAGAACACATAGAATGGCATGTCAAAGTGAGAAGCTTCTTGTAACCCATACTTGACGCCTTGCTGACCAAACACGTTCCATTCAGTGAAGAAGTTGAATTTGAAGAAATATGTCTTCTTTCCAATGTTTGCCCATTTATTAGCGAACCTCTGAGCATGGTATCCGATACTGGCGTTGCTGGAATAACTCACAAACAGATCGATGTTTTCAGTTGAAACTGTGTTATCTCCGAAATAAAAGTTCTTGACAGCATTAGCCACTTGTAAATTGGTATCTGGAGTACTCTTGATCAATATTTCACTGGGTGTGAACAACTCCCTGTATCTGTCATACTGGCTTATGTACGATGCATTATAAACATCGATTAGAAGTATAGCCTCCTTGCTGCTGTAGCCAATAATGAAATCGACTTCTTTGTTTACTTTTCCACTCTTCAACAAATTGAAGTAGTCTTCTGTGAGGAAGTTATTACCAGTATTCTTTTCAATAACTGGAGTGAAGTGTTCCATTTTGAACAAAACATCTGTAATCTCTTCTGAAGCTAGCACGGTTGGAGTGATAGGATAGAAAGTATCATAGTCAGCACTCTGAAGGAATTCAAGGAGTGCTGTAGTGTTTTCAGTATCTGGAGCGCCGAGTAATTTTCCGAAAATCTTTGCCTTCTCCTCAGGTTTATACGTGATACCATAATCACAAGTTGGTGACCCACTCATGGCAATGGCTTTGTGGAAAAGTCCCTTAGACATCGGTGACAGCATATGAAGAGTGACCGAAGCTCCACCAGCAGTGTCTCCGTAAATAGTAACGCTGTTGGGATCTCCTCCGAACTGTCTGATATTGTTCTGCACCCATTTCAGTGCCATGACCTGGTCTTTTAATGCTGCATTACCTGGTACGTTTTCGTCGCCCAAGCTTAAGAATCCTAAGGCGCCTAATCTGTAGTTGATGGTTACTATTACAACACGTTGCTTTAGAAGGTAATCAGGGCCATAGTCTCCTGAGTTTCCTGATCCGAATATGTATGCACCACCGTGGATAAATACGACTACTGGAAGAGGTTCATCAGGGTTCATCAGGGACTAGGAGTGTAAACGTTGAGGAACAAACAGTCTTCACTGCCGGAGGTGTATATGGCAGTTAGTGGGTTGAACTGTGGGCAAACGCTTCCGTGTGCTGTAGCTGCTAGCACTCCATCCCAAGGCTCAGGGTCTTGGGGATCCTGAAACATACGATGGAGAAATGAGATCAAGTTCTACGCAATCCTTCAGAAATATTCGATGGTAGATTATATTTAGGAAAAAAAAAATTGGCTGGCAGATAACTAGGTACAAACTCTTAAAATACGAGAACTGTTATGATCTTCCATTTTACCTATAATAATGCAGTCATAAAAAATTGTGATTACCCTGAATCGGAGTTTGTTAACAGGAGGCTTGGCATAAGGGATTCCCTTGTAGCTATAGTAAGTTTCGCCGAGGACTGAAGTGAGGATCTCGCCAGTGAGCTGGCCCTGCTGAACTTGTACTAAGGTAGCATCGTCACAGGAGATGGTTTGGATGGTGCTGAAAAAAATGTTGTGAAAATGAAGGTTGTGGCCAAATGTTTTAAAGCCAAAATGAGTCTTTGTTGCTAGCATGTTCTTCGTAGTGGTTCAACAAATGTGATATTTAACAACGAAAAAATTACAATATGGCGTCAATATGGTTCGATGACATACTATAATTGAATTAAAAAAAAAAATACTTCAAAACCAGAGGTTTATTTTTTTGGATTTTAGTGGAAACAATAATGTTAGAATAACTTACCAAAGCACTAGTACCCCTAAACAGGATACTAACTTCATGTTGCTGTAGTTCTGTTACCTTACTATAATTCAGCAGGAGAAGACTGTGATGCTTCCCAAGATCGAAAGCCTTTTTATATATTGAAGCCTGTCCATTGTTTCATTTTTGTCTGAATATTCAAGGTGGCCAATATTTGCTAATGGAAAGCCAATTGTATCAACACATTTATATTTTAAGAGAATGCAAATATACGTACTTTTTCGTTTGCTTTCGCTTTCAAGTAGGATTCATCTTCGATTGTAAGGCATCGATTTTTCATTTTAATTATTGTAAATTGTTTTTCGATGCAATCAATAGGTTTTTTCTTGCTGAATTCTTAGAAAATCAGCACAATTGCTCTCAATCTCATCAAATATCTTGCTGCAGTATCAATATTTATTGTGATAGTGAGTCATCGATTCAGTGATGCAGTTGGTTCAGTGTTTGATCTGCCCAGTATTTTCTTATTTATGTTGGGGTCGGCCTTCAGCTTGACCTGCTAAGTACCAGTGTTTTAAATATAGTGATGGCCTATCTGACTTCTTCAAAGCAGTATCTCTGATACCAGTCCTTGGAAAGCCTATTAGTAGTAGCCTATTCACATGTACCTATTAGTTTTTGACCATTAGAAAAATGTTGATGTAGCTGACCCGGTGATCCTTTTCCAATGTCATAAAATAATATTGTTATCGATAAAATAATCATTCTATATGTGCCATTTTAATCGATATTTACATTTATTTCTCTTCACTTATACTATAATGTACCATGAATGAATAATATGCAATTTGTTAGCAAAGATGGTTTGGACTTTGTACCCAAGATCTTATATAAACATTTATTTTGGTATTTTTGTAACTTTTTCCTTTCCTATACAGTAATTAATTTAAATAATAATTTAGTCGGTATACATTTCTATCAGCAGGTATCATAATAGTCCAAGTAGTTTTGTTCAGCATAAACCGGGGATTGTCCTTGGGGACATTTCTGTAGTGTACCTCTATACAGGGATAATCGTTGATTGTGTCACTATTTCATTAAAGTTGTCTTACCATGCTGTCCTTGGCCAATCATTTGCCTTCTGGGACGCCATAACAACGTGTGCATGATAACATAATAACACAGTTGCAGACGTACCGACAGGAATGAGATTTTCACGATCATGCCAGTTGTGGCTTTTAGAGTTGAATCTACATTTAATGGTGGAATGCTTTTAACTTTCACCCTACTGTTGGACAAAACTCTGAATCTGCAGTTGTGTTTTTCAAAGAAATAAAAATATTTTGTCAGAAGTTTTGTTATCACCAGTAATTTATATTTTAGTCAGTAGAGAAAGGAATTACGATTACAATTATCTTTTCGATCAAAGGTACACTCATGATCGAATTAATGACGTCAAAAAATCCGGCCGTAAGTGGTATAGATAAAAACGTCAACAGACTCAATAGTAAGATAGTCAGATTAGCTTTAATTACTTATCATATCATTGGTCCGCATACGTGATGAAGTATTTTAGATAATTTCACACGCCACTAATATTATGAGGTGTTTGGTCTTCTCAAAACAGATAATACTTTGGTAATTGATTAGATGTCGCTTCATATATTTTTATCTTAATAACTTATAAGTAAAAAGACCATGAATTGGTTTTTTAGTTTTAACTTCACGTTTGACCAGGCTAGTTGTACCCAGAAGTTCAGCTTTCGTCCCGAGGGAACTACTTAATGCACCCGGATAAATATGGCCTACTTCCTGAGTCACTAGTTTTGGCTTGAAAGCGCGACACACAGGCAGTCAAAGTTATTTTGGTATTTAAAATAGTTTCAGTGCCCAATTTTAAACAGCCTATTTGTTATCGAAGTATGCAAGCCATTTCCTTGTAGATTAAGTCGCAGGTTGAAATAGCTCTTAGTAGAATAGATTGGCATTCCTACATTCAAACAATGAAATCACATAATATCACCGTAAACAGTTAAATTTCCCTTCATGCGGGATGTAGAGAAATAATTCAAGCTTTCACTTACTATGGAAATGAGCTGACTGACATAGTAGGATTTGTTAGGTTACCTGAGGGAAATAATACATCATTTTGATTTAAGATGGTACCACAATTAATTCTAACATAAATTGTGGAAAAGGATATTTTGTATCGGATGGACGGTCGGGAGCATTTCATTAATTTTGATGTCAGTGTTCAGAAGTTAGCGGTATTCTGCGGGCCATAGACCAGACTCGCTTTATTTCAGTTCTTTTGTTTTAAATCTTTAAATTTTTTATTCTTTTTTACCATTTTCTTTCTTATGTACTTAGGTATTATTTTATTTAATAATTTTCATATGAATTTAATGTGTTGTGGAAGATTTAATCGTGTTTTTATGTGTTTAGTTTTGGAAGATGTTTGGTTGTTAAAGCGACAACAGGTATTATCATCTGTGAAAATTTCAACTGTCTAGTTATCAAAGTTCATGAGATAAAGCCTGTTGAAAGACAAGCGGATCTATGGTCGGACCGACAGAAAACCGAAGTCTTACTAATAGGATCCCGTTTTACCCTTTCAGTACGGAACTTTAAAAATAGGTAATTACTTCCAATCAATCATTTATTAATTATTCAAAACCAGGAGTTTGTTCAGGGGTCGAAAATTCGCCATCGTTGCGTGGTTATGCGGTATAATAATATTGATAAAACGAACCTTTATCAAACCTGTCGATGAGTATACTACCCTGGATTATGTGTTTTAATGAGCGAAAATCGTGCTGCAATTAAAATATGTGGGCTTTCATAATTATTTTATGGTTATTAAAAATATATTGTAGTTAATGGGCCATGTACGGCGAAAAGAATCGTTTGTGTCTCGTTAACCTGGTATCCGTGTTCGATATATTTTCATTTCATTTACACACTAGCTGCATGCAGTTTCACCAGCATTCCGGGGATGTACAAAATATAGCCTATGTTATTCGGGGATAGTTTAGCTTCCTAACAGTAAAGATTTCTTCACTACGCTTCATAGTCGGAGCTTTTCGAGTATGTGTATAAACAAACATGGACGTATTATCTCTTTATTATATTATACTAGTACCTATAGATAGATAATTAAGGTGATGACAGCCCTTTCACTCAACCTTGATCTAGGGCAGTACTTAAATTTTTTATATGTATTTTTATCAAAATCTAATGTCTTTTGACGTAACAGCCAATACGATAAGTCTCCAATATTTTAATGCGATACGAGCTGTTTTACAAACTTTCGATAATATCATACAAAAGTGAAATATACATTTCCAACTTCGGAAGGACTTGTGCAAATTTCTGAGGGAACAAATAAAGAAAATTGTGTTTCATCAGAACGAAGGCTGGGGAAGGTAAAGTTTGCAATAATTTCTAGAAATATCTTATTCCGTTGTACCATTAAAACGGCGTCTAATTGCCGTGGAGCCCTGCCGACCAGGATATTGATTGGTTCATGTCATAAGCGGTAGCGGGGAGCGGGTTAAGCGCACCAGGGATAAAGGACCAGAATATGAACAAGGTTGGTGTTTCAGTGTGATTTATTATTGTAGTCTTTAGTACCTAATAATGAATGATCTATTTTTACATAGGCCGATTTTGCGTTGAAAAAACTGGCATCAATTGAAGATAACATTTGATAATCGTTTGTATTGTTATTTTAAACCCAGAATAAAGTGACCAACCAATTTAAAGTTACTACAATTTATGGAACTTATTAGAACTAGACAATTTAGTATCAGGTTATGTTCCCATATGCATAGTATTAGATTTGAGTACGCCATAAATTAGAGCGTTCCTCGAACGTTAGGCTATCACAAACCTCATAATCAAACCGCTACCATCTATAACTTGTACCACACTTACTGCTGACCGTCGTTTTAGCATAGTAATGGGAATATCCAGTATAACGCCGTGCTTACCAACGTTAGTTATAACGAGATTTCACTACGCTTCGACGGAACCCATTATAATTAATCGCTTCTCTTCGGACATGGTTCAAGTCTAAATAAACTTAAAGTTAGCTGGTTCGAGTTGTTGGTAATATTTAACAAGTCCTTTACGGGACAGTTAAATATATTTTGTTAGTTGACATTATTGTAGTTATTTTCTTATGCATTATTGAACATGTAAAGAGTTAGGTTAACTGCACTAGGTAATCTCACAAATGTAAGGGCTGCGTGATTTTCGGGTTACTGCAGTCCTCGTACATAGGAGGGAACATGGGTTTTAGTTAGTAAAATCTGACACTTCTTCCGTCTTGTAAAAAAATGTATTCTCCCAAATCTGAATAGGCGACTATTTTACACACATGGATCGACTTCATAAGGTCAATGGCTAAAATAATATAGTTCTTAAAAACATTATTGCTTTTACACATCTGTAACAAAACAACAGGATACAAAAAAAATCTCATCCAATTTTCCACATTCCACAGACAAAATCTTTGCTTCAGTACATACCAAGTACAAAATAAAATAGGTTCTTACATTAGATTTTACTCCTACGCACCTGAGAACGACTGACAGAATGTCGTCAGCCTATATATTGTTCTAGGTTTTATTTGATCAATCTCCTTGGCATGTTAACATACTATAAATAGTTTCTAAATACAAATATTTCAATATGAAAAGTCCTGAGTTAGATTTCAAGTTATATATTTTGTAAATCCATCACAGATCTTTTATATAGCAGTCTGTCTGCATTAACTTTGTTTTCATATCACGGGATTAAGCTTGGCTATTGCAAAGCACTATTATTTTCACATGTATCTAGCAATGTAACATAGCCTTTAGTACTGAATAACAGTCGACGTGTTTACAATTTAATAACACCAACTTCTCCATAATTTCACCTGCTAAAACAAAGTTCGAAATTCGAAACTTGCACCCATAAAATGTACCTCCACCCGCCATATGCAGTCTTGCTTCGAACGGGAAATTCCTAATACATATTTCAAGCACTTTGTGCATACAGGGTGATGTCTGCACCAGTTATCCAGTCGCGTTCATCGATAGCTTGCATTATACAGGGTGTTTTATCCCGAAGGCACACTTCGCTATTTACGTCTGGTCAAATAGAATTCAGAATGAAGTCCCGACTAGCCCGTAAGGCGCTCGGGTATTGAAATGTTAAAATTGTATTTACGTCTCAAGTGTTGATCGATGAAATCGTTATCTGGAGTAAAGAGTACAGCTCTGAGCGTTAAAAGGGTTAATGTTACATTTTGTGGAATGTGTGATGAGCATACTTTTAGAGGATTGAAGATGAAGTGTTCTTTTTGTCCTCATTATTGTTAAATTACATGACGTCTCGCTGTGTTTTTAAATAATTAGACAAAGCTGCCTATTATTTACAGAAGCTCAACTTTAATCCACTATCTATAAATTAACGATCAAGCAAAAATGTAAACTATCACAAAGGATCCTCACAACAATATTTTCGAAACAAAATGAGCTGCCAAACTTTCGTACCCGCCCAACTATTTAATTAGATCGTTCAATCAAAATGTTTCATAAGTTAACGATGGTCGAGTCACCGATGCTCGAGTTAAGTTTTAATGTAGGCCCTTTTAGTTTCCTGAATCGAGCTAAAAGCCCTTCAGGGGACAGTTTGTAAAGGATAAAGTCCCTAAAACATTTGGGAATTGAGTTTTCGCCCGGGAGACATATTACGTCATGTTCAGAACACCCATCAGTTCGATGATTTGTTGTTTAAGTAAATATTCACTGTTTAAGTAAATTTTCACTGTTATTTGTTTTGTGAAGAAATGTAGTATTTATTTGTTTTTCAGCGTTAATTTATTCTGTACCCTTTTTTTGTTTTTTGTTCGTAGCTAATGTTGTTATGATATTCAAATGTAGGTATTGTTTATGTGAAACTGATTATTGTACAAAAGTGCCAATTACTTTTCACATAATGGTATGTACATGTACCTATTGTATACTAGCATCCTACATAATATATTGGTCCAAATTGAAAAGGTACATACATACATACAAAGGCCCTCATGCTTCAAATTAAACCACATAATCCACTAATCTCTAATCAACTATCCAACAGTCCGTCCACAGCCTTCAAACTCCATATGTTCTTCTCAAACCACGTCCAAATATGAAACGGGCCTTATCACGCTCATGCACCTTCACACACACATCTTGCAGACGTATTGATAGTTCGGTTGTTTATTGACGACACAGCATCCATTGGCAACTGTGATCGCATCAACTCGAATGGAAAATTGGATGGAACCCGTCGTTCACGAGCCATATCCACTGAGAATCCCGGATGACGTGCCTTTGCACAATTCGCACTCAAAATTTGATCCCATTTCATAGCTTTGGTCGTGTTAAATTTCGGCTTGCAGTAATTGGAGAACTGACTTTTCAATTTTGTCATCTTCGTTGCCGAATTTTCGAATTTTGGTGGATGGTTTTTTCAGTGATTTAAAGGAATGTAAAGTCGATTTTGGTAAATAAATTATTGGGTTCTGAAGGTGTCGTGTTTTCTTCTAGTGTTCTTCACGAACTTCAATTTTATTACATATACGAGAAGTCTAAATAATCAGTTGCCTATAAGACTTTTTTTGTAAGAATTTTAACACCCAGCTCTCTAGAAACCATTTTAATATCCTACTAACATAAATCAAACAAAAATAAACAAATTACTTATCAAAATGAAAACTCAGGATCGCAATAAAGTATTAATGAAACCTGCAATGATTTATAAGGCTATAAACGTCAGTGACATCGTCTGCGAATACCTTCAGTTGTCATCGTTCCGAGCGTTTTGGAATTAATCCCGCAAATTGTTACCACCTGGCAGGAATCGTCACATTTTTGGGGTAAAATAACCTGTGGCGTGTCATTGGTATGAAAATGGTATATGTTGTGATTTTGTGAGGTTTTACGTATAGTCAAAAAAGGGTCAAAAATTGATTGTCTGTGTGATTGTTTCACACAAAACTACAAAATGAATTAGTATATCGAATTATGTATATCTATATATATATAATATTATAAAGAGGAAAACTTTGTTTGTTTGTTTGGTTGTAATGGATAAACTCAAAAACTACTGGACCGATTTTAAATATTCTTTCACCATTAGAAAGCTATATTATCTGCGAGTAACATAGGCTATATTTTATCCCGTTGCGGGCAGTAGTTCCCACGGGACGCGGGTGAAACCGCGGGAAAACGGCTACTTAGTAGATATGTATAAAAGACAATGTCAGTTACACTACTTATAACTCAAGAGAGTTTTAACCTGACAATTAGAGAGAAGGTAGCTTAGGCCTGGGAGGACACAGTATAGTATTTGTCACCAACACTCTACGGAAGCAGTTATCTGGGGACGCGGAAGAAATTGCGGGCGGAAGTTAGTAGTTTATACATAAGAAATCTATATAGGCTACTATTTATCCATGTGCGAGAAATAGTTCCTTTGGGAGGCGTAGACGTATGATTGGGATCTTGGGAGCCGTGTATGTTTAGTTAGGGTCATTACATTCATGTAAAAGAAAATAGAAATACTGGAGTCATTCTTTAGATATTTTTTTTCATTTTATACGTAACCATGACAAGGCAGAATTTGTTGACAAAGCATTTTGTTTCTTTAAGTATAATTATCATGTGTAAACCAACATTATTGTATTTTCTTTCTATTTGTACATATGTTTCTTTTGTATGTTAATTACACAGCAAAATTATTTTTGCACCTGACTGGCGTTTTTTTTGCAGTTTAACTTACATTTTCAGAAAGAAAATTCATGCAATTATATAAAAATAATTTAAATGTTTGTAGATTTTGTTATTCTCATTTGTATGACTTAACAATTTTATTGTATCGTGGCTTTGCTTACAACCGTAAAATGTAAAATCAATTCGAACATTCAAAACCCCTCATTTATCGTCCTTCTACCTCTTTTCCTGCTTTTACAAATTGAATCCCAATAATATCAATTAATAATTCCAATTTTAACAAACCCTTAATTGGATGTAAATGTGTAATGTTAATGGATCCATAACCGTTATTATATCCAATTTCATTATTTGGTTATTACAAATGAGCAAGAAACGATGTGTGTGTATTATGTGAAATTGTATATTTTTGTATAATCCGGTATAAAGTACCCTTAATGTTCTCATTAATTCTACGCTCCACTGGATTTGGGCTTTAATACTGTTTGCGGATAAATATTATATTTGATAAATTATTTTGGTAGGCAAATTATTATTTATAAGCCATACTCAATACCTCAGTCATCATAATTCAACCTTTTGAGTTTCAATATGAAAACCACAGAAATGGGTTAGTATAAAAAATAAACTTATATCTAAAAATCGGATTTTTTTAAATTTCTATACAAAGTTTCAGACAAATCTTTTCACTTTAAATAGAGCTGTAGTCTTAGTGCTTTTCTCTTTCAATAACACAAAAACTATTCGTCGTATTATAGAAAAGATATCCAAAGTTTCGAGAGAATCTTTTCACTTTTAATGGTATTTCAACACTCGTTAAGGTGACCTTGTAGGTACCTGACAGAGGTCGCCGGTCCCCCGACACACCTTTCACGAGAAATTGTAGATTTATCGTCCTAAAGGGTGAACATAAATCCTGAAAATATGAATGGTGTAGACAACACTCGGATTGTCTTTTTGTAAATGCGATTATTGGTAAAGCGATTTCTTCGTATTTTTCTGTGTTTAAAAATGTGTTTGTACATTAGATAAATGTTGTAGGTACTTTTAAAAGATTATGTATGATGAAGAATAGAATGTTTAAGAAAATTCGATACTTATACAAAACCTTTATTTTTTCCTAGAGTATTTGTTACATGCGATTTGAGTTAAGTCAATATCTAGCCAAGTTTAGCAAAAGCTATTACACTTGTGGTTTTCTGTTCCATCGATCTCATAGGCCGATGGTACGGCATTCCTTTAGGATTGGAGACAGATCACACGCTGGACCGATAGTCTTAACGTGCTCTCCGAAGCGTATAAAGTTTCGAAGCAATATTTAAATGCTAAGATTTCCCATTCATTATCATCATCAAAAAAATATGAATAACGAAGTACGTGACAAAAAGTCTCATTGGAAGGATTTCAGTAGTGGATTTTCGAGTTTTTACGTAAGAGACTGAAATTCAGATTTCAGAGGCTCTGATTTTAAGTAGATTGCGGTATCAAAGAGCACGCATTAGTAAATTAAAATGCTGGTGAAGGGAAAGGGATACGCTAAGAGGAAAATAACGTTCGCCGCCCTTTGTCAATCTCACTGATGTATGAGAGTACTATCGTACTTATGTAACGGTGTACTGATATCTTTTAATATAGGTAGAGCTACTAACTACTAAGATCTAGCTTTTCCTTGAGGTTCCACAAACGCCCACAACTGTAGCTTACGTCCTTTCTTCAGCTCAGGGAACAGACAATCTGTGTACTACATTGCATTTAATCGGCATTATGGTTTTGAAGTGAAAGTGCGTCGGACACATTAGTGGTACAGTTAACCAATATTTCTCAAGTCTACAAACCATTAAACCGAGATAAGTATCGCTAGACAATATTAATATTTGTTCTCTAATCAAGCTATCAACCAATCTAGCAGCGTCGACAGAATCTTCAAAACTAACGATAAGTAAATAAAAACTTAGAAATTAAATAAACTAACAAACAATAAATAAATAAACTGTTCCCTACGGTTTCACCCGCATCCAAAGTAATATTTTCCGCCCGTGTTTTTTATTACTGAAAATATTTTATTTTTCACTGAAAACATTTTGATTTTCAAAAATGATCAAAGCACCTTTGAGTGGTAAAACATCGTCCACTCGCCAATATTACCCAAGTTGATTGCCTCGATCGGCCCCCATTCCACCCAGATTATGTTAATTGATTGCTGGCCTGAAAATACTTCGGTCAATAAAAATAATGATGTTTCTGGATTAGTTAGTATTATTTTCTTTAGCTAATTTAATACACTCTAAAAACCCTGGTTACTTAAAAGTCAAACTCTAAACCGCGTTCCGCTACCTACCTAATAAAAACTAACCTTCTTCGATAATATACTATCCAAGACTGGATGAATTTTGTAAAGCAAGATTACCGCGTTCTAAGAAAAAAAAAGCAATTAAATTGACGATGCAATAATCTATACTAATATTAAAAAGAGGAAAACTTTGTTTGTAATGAATAGGCTCAAAAACTACCGGACCGTTTTAAAAAACTTCCACCATTCGAAAGCTACATTATCCACGAGTAACATAGGCTATATTTTATCCCGGTACGGGCAGTAGTTCCCACGGGACGCGGGTGAAACCGCGGGAAAACGGCTAGTAACTGATAAAAGAGAATAAAAAAAAGTTGATTTTGAAATCAATTAAGGAAAAGTAATTTTAATTTTTTTTTTCTTTGCAGATTAATATTAGGCGACCATCAGCTACAAACAAGTGAGTAAAAATAAAACCTATCAATCGATTCCTGCATGATAAGCTAACACGACTATATGATCAACGAGCGATAATAACTACTTACATATTCACGTCATGTCTTGAATGTGTTGTAAACGTATTAGTTTATGACGTCCTCTGACTATGTTTCTTTTTATAGAGTTCACTATCACCATCATCATCGTCGACTTAGCCTTTTCCAAACTAAGTTGGTGTTTCCAACTCGTCAGAATGTACGGTAATCTTTGGTGTGACTCGCATACCTATGTATACTGTTATAGATATATGTGCATAAATATATCATGGCAAGCCATTGAATTGTTGGTTTACTATAACACTGGGAGTCGTAAACTTTGTTCACAGTCATTGTAGCATATAAGTTATGTATGACGTTATCATCCTGCAATAGCCTTATCTATTGCATAGTAAATGTTAATGATAAAAATATATATTTAGCAAATAAGTTGAAATCAACACTTTGGCAAGCGGGGGATAATAAAGCGTATCAAACTGATTTATTTTAGTGTACTTAAAGTGTTAAATTGACAGAAAGAAACTGGTTCGTTTCGTTCGGTTTCGTTCTTGAGGTAGTGTACAAAATCTGAGGGTGACGTAGGTACTGAGGAAATATAAAAATTAAGAGGAAATGTCATTTTATTTTTCCGCGATGACCCTCATTTTAGCGGCCTCTTCCACATTTAAATTGTTATATAGTTCGGCCATTCAGAGAATGCGTTCCTGACACGTCGCGATTGAACTGACGACGTAACTTTGCAATGGCGTTGCAGTTACGATAAAAATATTTTTGCTGGTTGTTTACCGTTTTAACAATTGAGGAGCATTAAAACAACATTATTATATCAATAATCAATGAATGTAGTTACGTCGTCAGTTCAATCGCGACGTGTCAGGAACGCATTCTCTGAATGGCCGAACTATAGTAAGAAATATAGGCCTTTTTATTGACACTGGTTTACCTCCCTTTTATGTAAATAAAAACAATAGAGTCAATGTTCAGCGGAAACAACTAAACGAATGATAACGACCACGATAACATGAATGTCCTTGGAATTACAATCCCATTTTCGCAGAGAAAAACACTTTTTACACGAAATAACGTTTCTTCAAACATGTAAATAGAATGGACATGCAACTGATAAAATATTAAAACAAAAAGACGTCAGCACAAAAGAACACTCAGCAGACCTATACCAGACAACGAGTAACATATATTATTCAAAACCATATCACTACAAGGTAACTCCTAAATTTCTGCATTAATTACCACTTAATTAATTGACCACACGTTCTAATCACTTACTGATGTCACTCGAACGACTTCAGGTCAATGTCAGTCAAATGGTACGTGACCAGACTGATGATCACCGAATATCCTCTATAGCGTCCTTATCACACCATTTATGATACAACAAAGCATCATAAACTCATCATCATAGTATAAATTGGGCTGGAATACGAAGACCAGTATCATTCAACAGTTCAATCTACAATCATGAAGTTCCTAGTACTGTCTTGTGTTGTGATCGGTGCTCTCGCTGAGCTGCCTCGCTTCAGACCTGCGAGGTTCAGGTTCCAGCGACAGGAATTGGCTCCGACAACCACTGACTCACCGACAGAACCTACAACGGAAGCTTCGGGACCTTACCCAGCGTCTGGGTGGAAACCGGCCGGAGAACCATTCACGCTACCCAATGAAGAGCCTCCAGCGAAGCCAGCTGACCAATATGGAGCTCCTGCTGACCAATATGGAGCACCTGATGAAGGATATCCCGCTTCTGGCTGGAAGCCTCAAGGACAAGCTTTTGAGCTGCCCAAGCAGACACCACCAGCGACCAGCTACGGCGTCCCAGACAATACCTATGGAGTTCCCGATTCTACTGAAGTGCCAACTACTGATAACCCTCAGGCTGAAAGGTTAGAAGGTCCAGTTGAGGTCCAGAAGAGTGTTGGCACTTACTTCGTTCTTCTCCCTGACGGTAGACTGCAGAAGGTGGAGTTTGTGACTGAGAATGATGTTCAGAATATGAAGTACTCGGCTAGACTGCAGCTTCGGAAGCCTGCGCCCCTTCTCGTGTTCAGACCTTAAGTTGTGATGATTGTAATGTTGTTTATTAATAAAGTGTGTAACTATATAAAGTGAATGTTTTATTGACATCCAAAGTACAGTATTAAGATATTGTGCGATAGAGTTTTGAAAGATATAAAAGGTCATTGCTCATCATATTCGAATAGCTATATTAAATATAGACTTTTTGATAGCGCTGTGGTTATGAAATAAATCATTAAAGCACCAGCATCTCATATAATTGTAATAACAATGGTTTCCAAATGTTATCAGTAACATAGGCTATCTTTTATAAATTACTATCAGCGATACAATCCCATTCTTATGCGAAAGAAACTCTGTTTGTCTGTCCGCCATTCAGGTCAAAACTACAAAACCGATTTAAATAACATTTAGTATACAAATAGTTCAGAGTCTGAGAAAGGGCACAGTCTACTTTACATTTGCTTGTAGAAAATAATTCCCTTGAAATGCGGGCAAAACCGCAGGAAACAGCTAGTGCCAAAATATTTGTTTACTTAATCTTATTTCCCGTTCTAATTGAGTCGCGAGTTTGTGTTGAATTTTGTTAGTAACTTAGCGAAATACAAAAGATACACACTGAGACAGGTGTTATATTCCCAGGGGGATTGTGTGTGCTCAGAATTGGGTCATGACTGTCTTTACTCATAAATAGTAGAAGTTATACTAATTTGTAATACGTTTCGGAAGTAAATACACCAGGTTTTGGTCAACAGTTCAAACGTCATGGTATTGAAACATAAGAATTTGTTGATTTCTGGGGTATTAAGTGAATTGTTTTTTATGAGCAATTTTATAGACTTTCCTTCAGCTCTGTTGAGTACGCGAATAGATACTAAGCTCAAACCAACTTGTATCTACTAATACATAAAGCGTAAGAGTCTGTTTAATGTTGTTGAAATATTGATGCAATTTGAAAAATACTTGATACTGTTTGATCGCAAAAAATATACACATTATTATGTTACATAAGAACGCGAAGTTTTCAACCGGAATCAAGATAAATCACAGGCTAAACTTAGTTAAAATCGTCATACAAAATTCTAAATACCAAAACGTTGCCTTTCAAAATCTTCTCAAAAAACTTAACATGACGTCATTTCTTCTGGCATTCAAAAGCACGTACACAGCCGTAGGTTGTAAGAAGCCGCCTCCGGCTTCATTCATTACTAAACCGTCGGGATCTCGCGATAATTATATCATTTATAAGGGAGGGATTTTAATTGCTGTGCCCGCATTCAGAACGCTATTCATTCGTACTGTTTATGTCTCGGCTTGGAAATGAGGCGACTGTTTTATTTAGGTCGGACGGTTCACGCTTGACCGTTTGGTTACTGTCTGGGTTTGTTGGTGGAATGTCGGTGAAATGGTATGTCTGGATTGTGTGGATGATATTCGATGTGGGGTGGTATTGATCCTTGCTAGTAGGAATCTTGTGGATGTGTTCACATTGGGATATTCCAAACTATTATTGAATGCTGTTTTATTTACCTTCTAGATCTCGCCGGCGGTTGCAACCGCTTCCCGTAGGAACAATTCCGCGCACCTGGATAAGAACCAGCAATTTCCTCTATAAAACGGGCTACCAAACACTCAGAATTTTACAAATCGATCCTGTAATTTCTGAGATTAACGCGTTCAAACAAACAAACTCTTCAGTCTATACTAGTGTAAAATCTATATTTTCATTACGGTTTATACTTTCATACATAGAACTTTAGATAGGTAGGTACCTTTGCTGGAGACAATTGTAGGTTATCGTTACATGGTAGTTCTGAGTACATAAATTACTACAATAAGACAAATGAAGCGACACAACAACTTTCAGAGCAACATTCTATTCCAAGATAACATGCTAAACTAAACTCAGTAGGCGTTTACAAAAGAAACAGTGACTTCTATTCATGAAGACGGCACGTAATAATAAAATATAAAAAGACAAATGACGGTGCTGACCGACCATAAAATTTAAGAATATTACCCACCTGTTGTAGTCCAGTTTCTGAGGATATTTTTTGTTGGGTTAAAATAAAATATTTTTTTGCTTATCACAGTGTTTGAATTATAACTAAGTATTAATGCTGTGGAACATAACATAACATCGTGGAAGGGAAAGTCGAAGGAAAGAGGGGAAGGGGTCGTCCAAGGTACAGCTACATCAAGCAAATTAAAAAGAAGGTGAATGTTGTGACGTATAAGGAAGTTCAGGAGTTGGCGCTAGATAGGCGTAAATGGAAGGAGCTGCACCGACAAGAGCTGGGCTCTTAAATTGAAGAAGAAGATTAATGCAGTAAATGAGAAAGATTTTTTGTAAAAATATTTGTGGCCTGTCCCGGCTGCACGCTATCGATTGCTTGAAAAGAGTATGAAAATCCGTTAAGTCGTTTTAGAGATTATTGCAACAGACTTTGTTTTGTCTTGATTTGTAATTTTTCACATTAATTGAAACTCGACATTCAAAACTTATATAAAATCGTCTGTAACTTATTGCTAATATTTAAAAAGAGATGGAATACGTTCTGAATTAAATACATATAATCTTCTACTAAATATGATAGGCACTACATTACTGAGTTTCTTTTAATCATCGAAAGTTAATCCAATGATTCATTTCTTGTCCGAGTTCTATGTTTCGGCAAACGTAGTATACGACCTGAAAAATAATAAAATTGAGATGAAGAAATTCATTCTATGAAAATCCGCTTGCTGATTCACTCGCGTCCTGGGGGTAGCCCATAGCCTTTCTCGATAACTGATTGTTTAACACTAAAGATCTTTTTAAAATAGGTCTAGTAGTTTCTGAGATTAGCACGGGGTCATACAAACATATCAACTTCAGCTTTAACTTTCAGTCAAATCGATTCAGTTGTTTGGCGTTTTGTGCGGACAGATGGAGATATTTTCACATTTAAAATATTGATTAGAGATATTTAAACTTTCCGATTTGTACACATATTTATAAATAATCGAGGCGATACTCTATTTAACAAAGGTACGATACCTTTTTGATTATTATTTTAAGGATATGTTTAATATAATATAGATATTACATAACATTAACCTCAAGTTGTAGGGGCAGCCTGAGATAACTAATAAACGTTAAAACGGATGACCAACTTGAGATCCTGACTTGAGTCCCACGAGAGTCCTTTGAACATTAAGCTTATAAATTACTAGGTTTTGGTCACGGCTCCACCCGTGTTATGTGCATATTAAACAGAGTATACAAAGAAATCTCTCGGAAGTAACTATTTATAGAAAAAAAAAACTGTACTTTCTATTTTTTTTCTTTTGGCTATGACGAGCATTTTCATTCCTAATGATTTTAAGGATTGTACAGGAATTTGGAAAAAAAAAATGCTAAAGTTAAACTTCCTGCTTTTGGTTAAAACCGATTCATATGATTATTTTAAATAACAAGCCATATACAAAGACATAATCTTTTTTTAAGTTAAAAATTCATCATGTGTATTTAAAAGAAGTAAAGAGCAAAAAAATATTAAACGTCAGAATAGCAAAAATACAATTTAATATTCTGGGCATTTTAATGTTTTATGTATGGAAATAAATGCAGTGCAGCCTGCCAAATATAATACGAACAAAAAGACAGCAAGCGGATTAAAGTGGATTTGTGAAATTTATATTTTTTTACAAATTGTAGGTATGCTATTATGAATATTGATATAACATGTCCGTTAAAAGTATTGTTTTTTTTTTCACATAAATATCTATTATTTTTTTTATGATTTTAGAAAATCGAAATAAAACATGAATTATTAATGTTCATATTAACATGGAATAACGGATTACTTTCATATTGAAAATATGTATAACTTATTTGTATTTATATACAAATCTTTACTAATATTATAAATACAAAATTAACTCTGCCCGTATCTGTCTATTTCTCTATTCACTGAACTGATTTAAATAAAAAATACTCAGATAAATAGCTAGTCTAGAGCCTTAAAAAGGATGTATTCAACTTTCTACCAAGGAACTGCTACTATAAAAACTTACGATATCCCGCCAATCCTTCGTAATAATTATCCTTAACTATCCAAAAGTTAACGATCCACTGCACTATCCCTCGTAAGCTAATGTAAGCCAACAGAACTGCTATCCAGGAGGTGTCATCCTCGTTGAGCAGCTCTCGGCTGATCGGCTTCTTGTCCATGGAGCGAATGCGACCACCTTGTCCTAGGTAGCCGAGGATTTCAGCTGGAAAAGGATAGCTGCGGATAGTAGGATAGCAAAGATAGTTAGGATAGTATAGTAAGGTTTTACGTCATGAGCCCGTTTGAAATGTGGTTTTTCTACGTATGATAATTTTTTAGTGTGTACCAATTTTAGTATTTTGCACATCGGCTTCAGATAAAATATCAGTGTATTGAATAGCTATTCCAGGATTTAATATCCTTAATCAAAGCATTAGCACATCCAGTCGTGTCACCAACGTGCAGTGAATGGACTGCACAGTTAACGTAGCAGAAACTGAACGCATTCATTGGGCGAGGCACAAAGCGATCGTCAAGCTAGGAGTGACCATCTATTAGTGTATTGCCTTATTCGGGGATATTGAGGGGTTTTCGATTTTCAAAATGATCGAGAAATTATAAAATTAAAGATTTTAGTATCGTTATTATCTCCATTTCTCGAATCCTGAGAGAGTGCGAATAGTTACTGAAATTATTTAGAGACAATTTTGGACTGTAGATATTTTTCCTATCAACCAATGATAGGTCACTAGATTTTTAACCCCCGACGCAAAAACGACGGGGTGTTATAAGTTTGACGTGTCTGTGTGTGTGTGTATGTATGTGGCATCGTAGCTCCCAAACGGATGATCCGATTGTAATGTGTTTTTTTTTGTTTGAAAGGAATGTCATTTGGGAGTGTTCTTAGCTATGTTTGGTGGAATTCGGTTCAGGTCTTCAAGGTCATCAGCTCGTTTGATAGGTGTGATAGGAATGTTACACGCTCAGTTTACTTGCAAGCATATGTGGGATCTGAAATTTGAAACACTAATGTCTTCTGGAACCGCTAAGCTGGTCTGCTGTTAGGGCACGAAGATAGGAGACGTAACCCTGAACTGCCTTTTAGTAAACGCATCGAGTTTGGGCTCGTTGAATTTGTCTTGACTAGTTCTCTTCATGATTGTAATTGACGAGAACCTGATGCTGGAAATGGGATGTGACGGATGAAACCCTGGAATGCCGGAATGAAACGGATAAACCGATTTATATTTTTGCTGAAAATCTAGAATGACCAAAAGTTAATCTTTATTGATTCTTAATCTGCGCAATTCTCCCAGAGCCAGTTTGTCATGAGGATTGTTAAACAGCTTCCTTTGGCCGTGATAGCATATAACGACCCCATCTTAAAATAAAAGAAATTAAATGAAGGAAGGAAGAATTAAGGAGCTCCTTCAAAAAGCATGAAATAAAATAAAATTATAAATTTAAAAAAAACCCCGACCCAAAAAAAGTACGCAATTAAACCCTATAAAAAGCAAAAAATAACTTTAAACACTAAAGCATGTAAGTACCAACTAAAGCATGTCAGACCAAAATTTTGACGTGTCGGGGGACCGCTTTTTACCTTTAAAAATACTTACATAAATCAAATGATACCTACCTAATTACAACACTCGTATAAAAAACACGTATCTAAACACAATTATATACAAAGTTATAAGTAGTATATATAATGTAGTAGTATATAATTACTTCTAACGTTAGGCTAATAAATTAGAGCGGTCCCCCGACACGACAAAATTTAGTTTAGTCTGACATGCTTTAGTTGGTACTTACGTAGTGTTTAAAGTTATTTTTTGCTTTTTTATAGGGTTTAATTGCGTACTTTTTTTGGGTCGGAGGTTTTTTTTAAATTTAAAATTAATTTTTTTAGAAAATTAACTATTTGGAGTAGATTTTCATTAACAGACTACTTAAAGTATCAAAGAAACGCAGCACCTAAAATGCTCGGACAATCTTTGAAAATTTTAACCAAACCTCCGACTACCGACAAGCAAAATAACACAGTTCAGAATAATCCTTCAAACTGCAAACCTGCTGTAAAGTGGCTGAGATCGGAAACTATAAGTTGGTTGTATTGCTGCGTCTGATAGGATAATGGTACACGTGTACCGAACAAAGCCCGCAGTGTATCGAGTGCTTTGGATATCTGGCCCTGAGAGGGATTTATAGTTCTGCATTCGGATTTGGGTTTATAGAGTTTATTTGTTGGAAAAAATACGTCTCTGATGTTGCATATCCTAATTATATTGTTGAATTTTTAAGACTTATTCTCAGTTCTTTATTGCGTACCATGAAGTATACAGGTAGTCGGTATATAGATAATTTACTCACAGTTATGAGCAATGTTGGGCACAGCATATAACAATAGTAGGAGAGAGGAGGAAGATTTTGAACCAAGAATAGTTGATTGAATCCAATTTGGATCCTTTGCTTACAATTTTTTTTTATTTACAGGTTAGTTGGGCGTTTTTTTAATTACTTAACTCTTTAATCTGAACTGGTGTACATATTAGGTATTTAACTCCAAGTTTCTTATTTAATAAAACCGTCATTTTTATCTTCAGATTGCTTCAAGAAGCGGCATACAATCTCTAAGCAATCTCGCTTGCTTAAGATAGAGGTTAAGATTAACCTAATAATAAATATTCCAACTTACACTCATTAGAAGTATGTGCAGCGTCAATAAGGAACAGGATAGCATATATAAAGTCAGCTAACATTAGGGTCAGGCCAGCGATGGTGAAGGGTAGCAGTGAGGCGTAGAAGCTGCAGGACCTCTGACCCTGGGTCACGTTGATCACGGCGAACATCAACCACATCAGGTGGAGGGACAGCCAGAGTTGCATTTTGCTGGAAAAGAAGTACGTGACATAGGTTTTGATTACAGGAGGTGATTTAAAAATGTTTCGAAATTATTCTATTTTGAATAGGTCAAGGTAAATAAAATTATATCTATAGTTAAGAGGAAACATTAAATTAGTAAGTCCATTATAAAACACTGGGACTCAGCTGCATCCAGTTAGACTGGGAGCTGACCCTAACATAGTTAAGAAATAGATAGGCGTATGATGAGTTAAAAGGAAATATTAACCATAGCTTTAAATATAATGTCAAACAGCTATCCCCTGAGACACTGGCTAGATATAAAACCAAACTTAAACAGAGACAGGAAATGTGTGTGTGGAAAACCATAATAATATTTGCAATATTATTCACGTAGTGAGAGAAGATAAAATGTTACTAACGTTCTAAATCTAGACGAAATATGATTCTTCTCTAGCCAAACCACACTGTTTCTAATCTTTTCATAATTGGTACTTGTAGTCAGGTTATAGAAGTAGATCCTGCCACACGCCTCAGGGTCGTACAGATACAGAATCTTCATCAGCGTCACCTCATGGAGTTCGTCAACATCTGGCTTCAACTGACAGCCTAAAGTCAACCAGCTTATTATGACGCAAAGTAGTGCTGAAATCATCGTTAGTTACATGTTTTAGAGTTCAAAATACTTTGGCAAATGCTATGTTATGTTATGATCCAGTAGAGGTACAAAATGGTTCGTTAGGACTCAAGCGAAGCATGAGAGGATTTACGTAACGTCTCTCTAACTGAAACTTGAAGGTTTTGAGCAATCATAATGTTTGCGGAACGAAATAGTTATAGAGATTATAACGTAGCAATTTCCATGTTAGAATTTGAATCTAGAACACTTCACAATTTTCTCTTCAATATTCTATTAATATATTTGCAGTTTATAGCTTTGCCATAAATTCGCCCCAATAGTCCTTGAAATCGACATTAATATTTTCTGCCATAAAACTGAAGATATCAAAACAAAATAAACTCACAAATAAATTATCAGCAGTCACGACACTTACTTTGTAATAAAATTGCGATCATGCTCCAAAATCCTAATGATCCCATTATTTCGGTTTATTATTGCGACAGTTGTTAATTAATAGAAACCTTTTTCCATTCAAGGCCACACTCAAAACGTTGCCAAGACAATCTAGAGGGCAAACAATTTTCAAGTGGGCCGTGTACCAATTTGCTGTCACTAAAACGAGGACGGCCCATGTTTTGATTACAGGTAAAGTCCAGAATTAATAGGCATCGTCTCCCGCCGAGGTGATAATGAAAAATTTAATGGCATCCCTCCACCGTTCCAAATTGAATTCGTTCAAGAACAGAACCGCTTCATTTCATTTCTCGTTACCAAACGACCTTTGGTGAAAATCGACGCTTCCTAATCCAGATAATAAAATACCTTTACATTTATTGATGGGATTTTATTCCAAAAAACGTTTTTTACTTAACGTGGTTACAATTCTTAGACAGAAAATTACTTTTCTTAAAAGAGTAATGTAGGTATCTTAAGTCTATTGTCTCGTATGCGGCTTGTCCTCACCAACTCGATACACAAGGACTTTGTCAGATGCTTGGACCTGCTGAGGCTCAGGGAAAGGGTTATAACGTTCAGCAGCCATCTTCTTCTTAAACTCTCTCCGCCTAATCTTACGTCTGATGATGGAGATCACTCTACAGAAGTAGAGATTCAACATGAAGATCACGAAACCTCGGAGCCAGCAAGCGGATGCTGCAATGGGAAGCCAGCCGGAGAAGTCATCATAGTCATCGAGTTTCATCTCAGTGCTCCAGCCACTGTACCTTAGAATCATGCCTTTGGTCAAGCTCTGTTTGATATGAGTGATGTAGACAACAGCCATGGAGGAATCAAAGCCTATGATGAACACACAGCTATAGAAGAATACACCAAGGGTGATCTTCAGAGAACGTGTGTCTGTGCTGTTCTTGATAATGACGCGGAAAGCAATCGCGAGGAAAAACCATATGAAGTGAAAAGTGAAGCTTATCTCTATGTATCTGAAATAAAAGAAAATGTATGACAATACAGTTTTAAACAGTTTGAAGAGCTAATAGATTTTTTGCAACTATAACAACAAAAAAACATATTAAAGACAATCTTTGTACGCTACGGCGCTTTTGCTTTATGATATCTACAAAAACCTAGATAATGGCATAACAATATTGCAAGTGTATTTTAAAACGAGTTTGGTCCGAAGCAAAACTTTTCCTATCCCGTTATAACGAAGTCAATTTGAAATAAATATGCAAAGCGCGCTCCATATCGGATGTTCCTCGACTACTTTAATAAAATATAAAAAGAGATCGGATTACACGGACATTCACATGTTCACTTCATTAAACTTACTTTCATGATATAAAAACTTTTTTGAATTCTAACTCGATTTGTCGAATATACACGAGCTGTATTCTGCTAATAAAGAGAACAACGTTTTCCAATGTATTGGAAATATCAAATATAAGATACACAATAAAGTCTGATAAAGAGTTGTTATAAGATATCAGACGTTTTCAATGACTGTATAACATGTATTTCAATACTTTTATGGAAATGTTCGTGCAAGAACTTTTTCTTGTATATATGATCAATTTTGCAATCAGAATATGTAAAAAAATAATAGCCATATTTTTCATAGCATTCAGCTAGTTCTCGGAAATCATTATTTACTGAAAATAACATTTGCAAGTGATCTTGACAGCTAGCGAAAATCTAACTAGATATACCAAAGCATGAGCAGCTATCGAAATTGAGAAATTAAATCTTGACGAAAAAGGATACACAGGATACAAAAGTAAGTGTAGGTGTATAGGTACGACGTTGTAAAGAAGTACTTACTTCCTAGTCTTAGCAGAAAAACGAGTGGAGACCGTAGTCAAAGCTGGCTGCCATTTAATAGGCAGTAGTTCCAGCCCATAGGTCTCATTGCTTATATAAAGGTTGGCTATCGCCTTGGCAGTCCTCAGTTTATAACCACAGGCAGCTGCATCATATAGGTACATGATACGAGTGAGTTTGTCATAGTCTAGCGTGGAATGTTCTGGAGTCCACACACAGGCTAGGATTGAAACTGAGCCCAAGCATACTATGATGCCTGCAGAGAAAACATAAGACTACGTTAGAATTGGGTGATGAAGATTTGAAGAAGGTTTTAAAAGTCGCTGATTATAGGATAGCTAGAAAAATTCTTAAATATGGATGTGATTTATATAATACTTGAAAGCGCTGTGATAGGAATTTTAAAGAATTACAGAAGTAAGAATCTACATACTGCACCCGAATAAAAACGAAAAGTTTACACAAAATTATTGGCCTTAAGTTTAGAGATAATTGAAATAACAGAGTTGCATGTTACGCGTATGAAATTACTACATTATTGCGAGTTTCAATAAGAGATAAACTTACATTGGGCCATAATAATATCGGCAATGAAAGCGCATTTCTTCCTGTCTTTCACATGCAAGGTTACTCGTCGTTCTATCAAATAGTCTGGGTTTTTATACAGCATCTTAAATACTTAAATATTATATCAGCTTAGGACATAATCATGCGATTTTCACTACAGAAAATCTTCTGACAACTGACAGATACTGATTTGGTTGTCAGTTTATTTGCCAAGGGTAGGGCATGGTAAAGGGCGCTTTTTTTTGCTGAGCAAGGAGGTTTAAAACAAGCAGGTTTTCTATCGTAAGATTATAAGGAATCATCGATTTTACAAGGGACTGAGAGTAAAAAGAGACCAATATGTCGGCAAGTCTCTATTCATCCACTTTGTTCTTAAAACTATATACAGTGTCTAATACATACGTAGAATTTGCTAAAGTCAACTTTGTGCTCAACTATAAATATAAACCTATCTTTCGAAATAGCAAAAAAACTTTTACGATTTATGCACCGCCACTATCAGTACAAAACCATCAAAAACATGCAGTTTTAAAGCCCTCGATAAAAACTTCGCAGAGAACTTTAAAGATTCGAATAGAACTATTAAAAACAGTAGTTGGGAGGTTCTGAAGTAATAAGAAACGTCTGGTTAATTAAGTGTCGACAGTTTTATGTCTTCGTGAGACGGGAGAACTGAGGCCACGGAGTAAGACAAGATAAGCGGAGATGGCAAAATGCAGGTAGGTCAGGCGCCTTCTTCTAGGTCAAATACCTATCTACAGTGGGCATGACCAAAATGATCAGTTACGAGTGAACAAGGCATTCAGGTTCTTTGAGACATCTGTCAACTATTTTGTTGCGGGTTCAAAGAAGGCCTATCAGAGCAAAGACAGTAACGTTCCTTGTCCCTCGCACACCCGCATTTTGGCGCGCTACTTTCCCGTTATGGCATCTCCGCTAGTCATTTTGTTCTCCGTGGCTGAGATGGTGAGACATAGGAGAAGTAATCGCTTCTGGCGTGGACGATTAGTTGCTCGACGTAGACTGGGAGATTTTTCTAGAACGATCTTAAGTGAGGGTAATTTTTTTGGAGTAATATGTTGCGGTTCTACCAATAAATGGATAGATATTTGTGTTTTAAGAAATCTTTTATATTTCTAAGTCCAGTTCATTAAATTCTAAAGTCTTAAATCGGTTCCTAATTAGGATGGATTAGTCGACCGCTCCTCCCACTGAGGATTCCAATTAGTATTTTAACTTCCTGAATGCTATTTCAATCGACTAAATTAGTCATTGAATCATTAAGGACGTTTGAATGTGGTCTGGTGGTAAAAGGCCTTTGATACCTAATGTTGAAGATTAATTGAAAGACTAATCAAAATCATAATAATTCATGCTAAGCAAAATATCAAATAATCATGTCTGTCTGAGTATGTACAGTTTTAGCCAAACAGAAAATACATCACTACATATGTATTTGAGTCATTAACAAATAACGTGGCTTGTGGTTCCTGTGTCTCCAATCTGAGCAACCGCAGGACTGCAGGAAGTGAGCAAATGTCGTGTTTGCCCCATCCTGTGGCTTTGTGCAGACAGACTGTGGTTGTAGACATAGCTTTATAATCAATCGATTTTCAGAGTTGGGTCCAAGATCGATCCTTGTGGCATCTATTGGGTTTTTTGAAGAATATTATTTGATTGGTTGAAAAGCACCTAAAATGACAAGAAAATATGGATACTTAAAATAAAGAAGAAGTTAAAGATATTAAAAAACAAGCTTTTGGCTAACACAATAATGAGGTAGAAACAAGTGATGGTTACTGGTTACATAGCCAAGCGATAAATAAAGATAACATACATTTCTGCAGAAATAGATTAACATTATATTATGAACCTAAAGGTGTAATAAATAAGTACATTAATGAAGCGAAGACAATAAATAAAGTCAGTGATCATTAGAAGCGAAGGGAAACTATATAGGGTATTTTTTGCTGTAGTAAAAACTGACAGGTTGAATACTGGGGAGTTTTTTTTCTTTTTGATATTTATCTCTGTAGTTGATGGAGATTTTATTACGTTTCTGTTTGTTTACTAAGTTCATATCAAAAATATTTTACTGTATGCACCACAGCACACCACATCAGACCACGGGAGCAATGCAATATGAGGTTCGGAAATATAGGTATCGTAATACCAATTAAACCTAATGATCAATAGTAGAAAACCAACTAACAACAGATAGAATTTCAAAATTCCAATAAACCGGCCAAGTGCGAGTCGGACTCGCGCACCGAGGGTTCCGTACAAATCCTGTTTAGCTAAAAAGTGAGTCTCGCGCCAACCATTCAATTTAGAACAATCATAGTTATGGTAATTTCGTGAGAGTCAAAATAGTTAATATTTTTTATTTTATAATATAACTAAAATAGTAGGCCAGTACCTTGTAAAAGTTATTTTATTAAAGTTATACAACATATACAACAATATACAACATTTTATAGTCATCATTCAGAAATCTGATTGAAAATAACTGATTATGTCTTAAAGGTTATTGGGCATATCTGACCCGCTTTGTAAAAAGTGGCGGACATGAATCAAAGTAGTTTTAAATCGTGGAGAATGGTATGACGTTTTTTTTAATATAAATATTTTATTAAAATTCCATGGAGACGAATGTCCAGGATCGTTTGAACAATATAAAAGACAGGCAGTTTCAGAGGATTGTACAGGTTGCAATGCTAGTTTTTATTGTTAAAGACTTTTCATAAAGAAGGAAGATGCCAAATCGGATGACCAGGATCTGATGAGGATCTGGAAACCCTGAGAAATCGAGGGCAACTCTTGAATATTGTAGGCACGCATCGAGTCAAAACCAGACATGTGAGTGTGTTTTTGAGGGTACTGGTAAACAGTGAAGGTTTGGAGCTGATTTGATTATGGAGACTACAGAGAGTCGAGGGAACTCCTGAACGGTATGTTGCAACTACCATGTGTTTGGGCTTATTTTATTCGTAGGTATTGGCGAAGACTTTCCACATAGATAGGTTTGACTGCCATTGTGGGATCGATAGCAAAGATCAGATATAGTTATGGGAACTCCTTTACAATTTATAACGTAACCTTGAGTTGGAGCTTATTTTATTTTAGGTGATGAGAATTCACTACTAATGGGTCTTTTATTTTTGAGGGATTAATCACCTAATGAGCCCCAGTTTCAGGTTTTGTTCGAAACTGCCTGACGACTTGTAACTGTCGAATTGTGTGCGGGACAATGTGCATCGTAAATGATTACGCGAGTGCGGAACAATATGTGTCGTGAATACTTCAAGATCGAAATGTTTGTTGTTTGATAGTCTAATAGCATTTGTAAGATAATTTAAAATTGTAAAATGACTAGGTCAAATTCACTTTATAAAGTAGACTAGGGCCCAGACCGCACGCCAAAACGCGTGGGCCAATAAGAAGCAAGTGTCGAATTAGAACTTTGTAAATATTTTCTTATTGGTCTAATTTAACGCGCTCTGATTGGTCGTCCAATCAGAGCTCTAGAAATAGTTTGCCCAAAATTGTATAAAATGAGAGCCATTGTAAGCCGCTCAAGCAGTCGGCAGGCAACATTTGAAGAATAAACAGAACTGAAGAAAGCGACCGAGCAGTGTTTTACTTCACCAATCCAGTACAGCAAATGTATCCAGTACATTAGTGGTCCTTCGAGCCGGATTGTGAAGAAACTCGTCTCGTCGAAGTCAAGCTCGTCAGCTGCAAGATGCCAGTCACACGCTCCGAGGGGAGGGGCCGCAAGCCGTCGAACACGCAGCCAGCACCGTCGTCGCCCGCAGAAACTACAGAAACTTCAGCGACCGGTACCAGCACGGAAGCCACCACGACACAGACGGGGACAACTGCCACGGAGGACTCCGAAGAAACGACAGCCTCTGGGACGACCGACCCTACCACTGTGACCTCCGCCGCCAGCGTCTCGACCGCCGCCGCCGCCACAGCAGCCGCCGCCGTGCCTCCCGCACCGGCTGCCACCGCCCCCCCCGCCGCGGCCGCCAAGCCGCCCTCTGTCACGACTACGCTCACCGCATCGAAACAGCTGATGAAGCCGCCTGCCGCTGCCACGTCGAAAAGTCGCCGTGAAGGTGACGCCTCAACAGTCAAACGAATCGTCAAGAACACCGCCGAAAACAAGAAGCCAGCTGATCCGCCGCTTCCCCGCCCCCCTAGCAAGAAAGGGGGTGAGGGGGGTTCAACGTACAGCAAGTCGAAGAAAATCTCCAAAGCCAAGGAAGAGTTGCTACGCCTTCAGGTGGAGCTGGCAGCAGCCCGCCTGGCCGCACTAGAAGCCGAAGATACAGAAGAGGAAGATGAAGAGGAGGAACAAGACTCCCTCTACTCCGAGGTCAACGCCCGCGTCGACAACTGGTTGGACAATCAAGTGGCCCGTCCCGTCTTAGCCATCGCCAACGAGCCACACTGCCCTCCGCCGCAACCGACAGTCGTCCGCGACGTCCCCCCGCAGCCAGAAGAAACTCATCGAGTACCGGCGGGAGGACAAACCGACCTCACCCTCTTAGCAGAAGCAATCACCAAGGCTGTCAAGGCGGCTCAGCGACCGAAGTTCATCGAACTACCTATATTCAGCGGGTCACATCAAGAGTGGCTGCCTTTCCGCGCCGCCTACTACGAGTCTGAGTCAACATTCAGCATCGTCGAAAACATCAACAGATTAAGAAGAAATCTGAAAGGAAAAGCAAGAGAAGCAGTTGAAGGGTTGCTCATCACAAACACGCACCCTTCAGAAGTTATGAAGACATTGGAGTCAAGATTTGGCAGACCAGAATCCATCGCCATGTTAGAAATGGAAACACTTCGAAGCCTGCCACGCCTCTCCGAGTCGCCGAGAGACATCTGTATATTCGCCACGAAGATTTCTAACGTCGTCGCAACACTGAAAACACTGGGTTGTTACAACTACATGCACAGCCCGGAACTCGCGAAGACACTGGTGGACAAGTTAACACCGACGCTACGGTACCGTTATTACGACTTCTCGTCGACGCAACCAAAAGAAGATCCCTGCCTCATCAAACTGGAGAGATATCTCAAGAGAGAAGCTGAGTTATGCGGGCCTTACGCATTACCCGAACAGGTGGCAGCACTATCTACGACTGCGCCTACGAAGAAAACACAACGAGTCACCAACGTCACAGAAAAACGCTACACGTCGAAATGCTTCGTGTGCGACGAAACAAATCACACTAACATAACCGAGTGTGAAACTTTCAAGAAGATGGAAACTGATTCAAGATGGGATACAGCAAAGTCCAAACGCCTCTGCTTCAGATGTCTGCGGTATAGGAACAAGACTCACCACTGTCGTGCGCAGCCATGCGGGGTCAACGGCTGCAAGTACACGCACAACAAACTGCTTCATCAAGACAAGAAGTCAGAACAAGCTGAAAAGACTGAAAATACAGAAAATGAATCGAAGACTGAAAGTATCAACTCGGCGTGGACAGTCAGGAAACAGTCTTACCTGAAAATCCTGCCAGTTCAGGTGAACGGACCGAAGGGAAGCGTCAACACGTTCGCGTTAATGGACGACGGGTCGACGGTCACGCTCGTAGACGATGACGTCGCGGCGAGCGTCGGTGCAACAGGGCCATCCGATCCACTGAAGCTAGAAACTATAAATGAAATGAAGACGGCCGAATCTGCGTCACGAAGAGTTACTATCGGCCTCAAGGGGAAAAATAAATGCGAAGAAACAGTACAGGCGAGAACAATAAGAAACCTACAAGTGTCCTCCCAGCGGGTGCCTCAAGAGTTGGTGGAAAGATGTCCGCACTTATCTGACATCAAAGACCACCTCGCGTACGCCAACGCCAAGCCCCGCATACTTATTGGCCAGGACAACTGGCATCTTCTGATCACTGAAGAAACAAGAAGAGGCGACAAAAACCACCCGGTGGCATCACTCACGCCACTCGGATGGGTACTACACGGCAGTCAAACAACAACACTCGGCCGGAAGATCGACTTCGTCTCTCACGTGACAGAAGCAGAAGATGACCTAGAAAGCCTGGTCAAGAGGTACTTCGAGGTCGACGCCCTCTGCATTAACCCGAAGAGACCAAAATCAGATCCAGAGGAAAAAGCGCTTCAGATACTGGAACAGAAAACAGAAAAGGTCAACGACACGCGTTATCAAACCGGCCTGCTCTGGAAGAAGGAAAACATCACGTTACCCGATAACTATGAAAACTCACTGAAAAGGCTCTACAACATAGAGAAGAAGATCGACCGTGACCCCGCCCTTAAGAAAAAATACGTCGAACAAATGGAAGCCCTTGTAGAGAAGGGTTACGCCGAGCCCGCGCCACGTGAGAAAACTCCTGATAAAACATGGTACCTGCCTCACTTCGCGGTCATCAACCCCATGAAGCCAGACAAACTGCGAGTAGTTCACGACGCCGCCGCCAAAACCAGAGGTGTAGCACTCAACGATATGCTACTGAAAGGCCCGGATTTACTTCAGTCTCTACCGGGCGTCGTCATGCGCTTCAGGCAACACCTCATCGGCGTCACAGCAGACATCAAAGAAATGTTTATGCAGGTGAAACTACGAGCTGAAGATAGAGACGCGCTGCGGTACTTATGGCGCGGGGAGCGCCGCGACGATAAACCTCCGGAAGAATACCGAATGACATCACTGATATTCGGGGCGTCAAGTTCACCGTCAACAGCGATTTATGTGAAGAATTTGAACGCCAAACAACACGAGGTCACTCACCCCGAGGCCGCAGCTGCTATTGTAAATAAACATTACGTCGACGACTACCTAGACAGTTTTAGAAGCCTGGAAGACGCCATACGCATATCTACTAGTGTGCGTGAAGTACACAAGAAGGCTAGCTTCGAGCTGAAGCAATGGAAGTCTAACTCAGCGCCACTCCTGGAAGCCCTGGGAGAAGAAACCCAAACAGGGAACCTGGAGCTGTATAAAACCAAAGAACAGACCGAAAGAGTACTGGGTGTCATCTGGAGAATGAAGTCCGACGAGCTGACTTTCAACCTAAACATGGCCAGAATACCTACAGCACTCGTCGAAGGGAAACGACCGACTAAACGGGAAGCCTTGCGTATCGTGATGTCGCTCTTCGATCCGCTGGGGTTCGCTTCGCCTGTCACTATCCGGGCAAAACAGCTGCTCCAAGAAGTCTGGCGCCGAGGCACTGCATGGGACGACTATATAGATCAAGATCTGGCCGAGCAGTGGGAGTCATGGATGGGACAGCTGAAAAGTCTCCACGACGTAACCATACCACGACGCTACCTGAAATACAGCGACGCCTCCACGCTCGAGCTCCATGTATTTAGCGACGCCAGCGAGTCCGCCTATACAGCTGTCCTGTACTGGAGGGCAGTGACCTCCGACGAAGAAATCGGCGTATCCCTTATCATGGCCAAGGCGAAAGTGGCGCCACTGAAGCTCACCAGTATACCCAGACTGGAGTTGCAAGCCGCAGTCATGGGTACTCGACTCGCCGACGCCGTAATCGAAGAACACGAGAAAAAACCCGACCGTAAGGTATTCTGGACCGACAGCCGAACAGTACTCACATGGATCAGAACGGGGTCACGGTCATATAAACCGTACGTGGCCCACCGACTCGCAGCAATAGAAGACAGTACTAAGGTCAATGACTGGCGCTGGATACCGACAAAACAAAATGTCGCCGACGACGCAACAAGAGACGTGCCAGCCGCGTTTGATAAAAATCACCGGTGGTACAAAGGGCCAGACTTCCTATACCTACCGGAAGACTCGTGGCCTACAGAACCCGCACCGCCTACAACGCTCGAAGAAAACTGTGAAGAAAGGACGCATCACATAAGCAACAAACGAAAACACAGACTAGCCGAGAGTCTGCCTGACCCGACGAAATTCTCCAACTGGGACCGCCTCCGGTACGCAACCGCACGCGTGCTTCAGTTCATCGACCTCTGCAAGACAACTACACAAAAGGTCAACTACCGACGAACCAAGAAAAACAAAGAAGCGGATCCTGCGTGGAAGAGAACTAGAACTGCGACGGAAAAACAACAGGCGTCTAGACCAAAGAAACAATCGACACTCGACCTACGCCCTGTAACAGCTGACCTCCTTATAAGAGCTGAAGAACTTCTGATGCGCTCCACACAGGAAGAGACCTTCACAGAAGAAATCGATTGTCTTAACAGCGGGAAATCGATCGCCAAGGAAAGCCGCCTGCACCAACTCAGCGTCGAGTGCGTCAACGGCTCGCTCCGACTACGCAGCCGTATCCGAGCAGCAGAAAACATCAAGGAAAATGTCAAAAGCCCACTGGTTGTCAGCGGAGAGCACCCGACGGTGAAATTATGGATAAAGGCAGTTCACCGACAGCTTCATCACGCCGGCGTCGAAGCAACCATTAACGAGTGCCGCCAACAGTACTGGGTGCTGCGGTTGCGTCCCATAACACGCACAGTTATCAAACAGTGCCTCTTCTGCCGCATGAAGACACAGACGCCGCCGTACCCGAGAACCGGTGACCTGCCAGCGTGTCGCTTAGCTCACCATAAGCGACCCTTTACATTCACCGGAGTAGACTACTTCGGCCCCCTCTCCGTGACCGTCGGACGCGCCAGACAAAAAAGATACGTGGCCATTTTCACGTGTCTCACGACGCGAGCCATACACCTCGAAGTTGCCGGCTCGCTCAGTGCCGACTCAGCAGTGATGGCGGTCAGGCGGATGATCGCGCGACGAGGTTGTCCGACCGAGATCTGGTCGGATAACGGCACCAACCTGAAAGCTGCTGACAAAGAATTACGACAAACAATCGACGCAGCCACAGCGGAGGAAGCAGCCAAGAAAACCATTTCCTGGCGCTATATCCCGCCTGGAGCACCGTTTATGGGCGGCGCCTGGGAACGCATGGTGCGCTCCGTGAAGAACGCGCTCGCAGCAACACTGCACGAGCGCCACCCCACCGAAGAAGTACTCGCCACTCTACTCGCCGAAGTAGAGTACACAGTAAACAGCCGCCCGTTGACACACGTCTCCGTCAACGCAGAAGATCCAGAGGCCCTGACCCCTAATCACTTCTTATTAGGAGGCCCGGGGCGCGTGCCACAGCCATGCACATTCACCGAGCGCGACGCAGCTTCCCGATCCAGCTGGCGAGCCGCGCAGAGACTCGCCGACATCTTCTGGCTCCGCTGGGTAAAGGAGTATCTTCCCGAGCTCCAACACCGGCGGGAGCCACACGGCCGGGGTCAAGAGGTCAAGGTGAATGACCTCGTGCAGATCGTCGACCCGAACCTGCCCCGCAACGTGTGGCTACGAGGACGAGTCGTCGCGACGTATCCTGGCCCCGATGACGTCGTGCGGACGGTGGACGTGCAGACCAAGGGAGGAGTGCTGCGTCGGCCGGTGAGGAAGCTGGTGATCCTGCCCCTGTCAACAGACGACGCGCCCGCACCGGAACGAGATACGACTCAGTCGCACGGCGGGAGTGATGTGCGGGACAATGTGCATCGTAAATGATTACGCGAGTGCGGAACAATATGTGTCGTGAATACTTCAAGATCGAAATGTTTGTTGTTTGATAGTCTAATAGCATTTGTAAGATAATTTAAAATTGTAAAATGACTAGGTCAAATTCACTTTATAAAGTAGACTAGGGCCCAGACCGCACGCCAAAACGCGTGGGCCAATAAGAAGCAAGTGTCGAATTAGAACTTTGTAAATATTTTCTTATTGGTCTAATTTAACGCGCTCTGATTGGTCTTCCAATCAGAGCTCTAGAAATAGTTTGCCCAAAATTGTATAAAATGAGAGCCATTGTAAGCCGCTCAAGCAGTCGGCAGGCAACATTTGAAGAATAAACAGAACTGAAGAAAGCGACCGAGCAGTGTTTTACTTCACCAATCCAGTACAGCAAATGTATCCAGTACAAATTGTAACAACGACTGCTAGAGAGTAGGATTCGGGGCTGCTGGCTTTACGTTTCTAGAGCCTTGTCAAAAGTGTAGTTCTGTCCCTTTCTTTGTTTTATAAAGTCGGCTTTATTTTATTTTGTAGCATTTTACAAACAAATCCAACTTCAAACATATAAAAAAGCAAGAAAGAAATTAAAAAGATGTTAGGTGCATCGGTCTAGAAGTCGGTGTCTAGAGGATGCATCTATATTTATTTAATCACCGAGATCTAGACCGATGCATATAAACAGTTTTCTTGTTGTTTTTAGAAGTTGTTTTTATTTTTAACTTTTGTGAAAAGTTCTCGTCAATACGAATAATATAAGCCCAAACACGACGTAACTAAAACATACCGTTGAGGAGTTCTCTCGATTTTCTCACGTCTCCATCATCAGGTAAGCTCTAAACCTTCACTGTTTGATAGTATCACCAGACATACATCTGAGAATCAAGTTGTAATCCTAAGCATGTCTACAATTTCTGATAGTTGCCCTCGATTTCTCAGGATTTCCATCATCAGATCCTGACCTGATGACATTGGAAATAAACGAAGAGTATACTCTTTCACTACAAAGAAATGATTTTTCAAATCCGTCAAACTTGATCGTTTAAATTCCCCATTATTAATGAGGAAAATATTTGATGTTTACACCTGATTTTCTCTAGATTCCCATGGTTCACATTGATGCGACTAATGCCATAGTAAATCAAAGCCTTTATCATTATACTGTGCTATATTTCGTTCGTATCCGCCGTGGGTATGGTTTCCATACTAAGGAGCCCAATGACCTTTGAATGATTTAAAATTTTTCACAGTTTAGAGGCAATTATATTTAGGAAGTGTTTGATATGAATTTCAACTTTAATATCTCTACGCGTTCATGTGAAAAAGGGTAGGTAGTAAGTTTATAATTATTAAAAAAATATTTTATGTCATGTAAGCGCAAAATAATATTTTAATATTTTATGTAACTTCAAATTTATCATTTTCGCAATTTTTCCTTTATCTGTACTATATAACGTTGCTTCGTGCCGAATTTCAGGATTCTGAGTTCACGGGAAGTACCTTGTAGGTTTTGATTCCCTAGCGTGTGACGGAAATTCGTCTAAGGTGTCGGTATAACTGCTGTATCTTTTGATCGCGTTAACTTAGAAGTTTGATTTTTTCACTGCCTAAAGGGACAATAGACCTAGGTATTTGGTATAAATTTCAATTTGATACCTTTATTCGTTCGTGAGAAATAAGGTAGTAAGTTTCATTTTATTAATTTTTTTTTTTTTATATTATATAACTAAAAAAATGAGATTTTCGTAATTTTTCCTATATTTGCATTACATGACAATGCTTCATGCCAAATTTCAAGAATTTCATCTTGATACGTCCACGCGTTCTTGAGATAAAGGGTCTTGACAGACAGACAGACAGACGGACAACAAAGTGATCCTATAAGGGTTCCGTTTTTTCCTTTTGAGGTACGGAACCCTAAAAATAATTCACCATCAAAATAACACCAACCATTGAACTCACAAACCAAAATTAATCCCAATATCTGCCCTCTGAACCTAAATTACCACGAACTGGTAATTAAAATGAAACGCAACCAATCAACAAACAGAGGCACGTTTAGCATTGGACGCAATCAATCGTGTTTGAACAAGCTTACATATTCCCGGAATCCGAGTGTGTACATTGTGGAGGGCTCTCGAGCCCTGAGTATTTGGGAAACTTGTCTGTCTAAGACGAGTCGAAGATGACTTGCAGATTTTTGGCCATGAGATTTTTTGGTGGTTTCAAAATGTTCTTAATGTGGGAAGATTATGAAGAATTTTAAATGGGTATATGAAATTGGTTTTATGTATTTGTTTCAGATATTTCTAAGTAGATATATCTTAGACACCAATGACTGTGTTTCGGATGGCACGTCGTTAAGAACATCCTTGGCAGTCGTTACGGGTAGTCAGAAGTCAGTAAGTCTGACACCAGTTTAACCAAGGGGTATCGGGTTGCCCGGGTAAATGGGTTGAGGAGGTCAGATAGGCATAGATAGGCAGCTGAATCCGGTTAGACTGGAAGCCGACCCCAACATAGTTGGGAAAAGGCTCAGAGGAGGGGAGTATTTGTTTCATATGATACCTAGTTTCTGTTTTTTTTTGTCGACATTTCTTCCTATTACGTGTTTTATCTTTATAGTGACTTTTAAAGCAGAAAAATAATACTGTAGTTTCTCCAAGCAAGATAAAAGTCTGCATCTTCTTACTAAAAGCTGAAGATAATTACCTGTCATTCCAAACGCCATTAAATCCATTTTTATTCCATTTAAAATGGTTGAGTTATTTCTTTTCTTAGGCTTTACTGAATCGTGATAGCTTTCGAAGACTTAATAATGCCGAAGAAAACAAATAATTCTAGTAATTGTGAATTCCAGTCGTTTAAGTTATAAGTTATTCTTGTTTAGCTAATTACTTGGTAAAAGTACAAAAGAAGTATTTGAAAAAGACGTAATTATTTAATTTGTGGGCATTTTGTTTTGACTACTAAAGACCAGATTAAAGTAAAAATGGAAATAAATACGATTAGAATTTAAAAGATACTCAATTTTAATGTCGGCACTTTCACATTTACTTGTATGTGGCTTACTTTTAAAAGAACAGAAGATATTCCAGTGAATATAAATTATTAATTGGTATTCATATTGCGAATCTGGTTTAACAAAGTTATTGCACCAAATTCACAGAAATCCACCATTCACATACAAAACAAAAAAGCACACACACGAATATCGAAAACAATTAAATTTCTCCATCACATAATTCTGTTCAATGCTAGTAATTGAATTTCTGTTTCACATAATTAGAACGTTTCAATTAAATTTGTCCCGATCACAATAGACCATGGCAGGAACATTGTCACAAACTTCATTTATTCATTCAATGATTTAATTGAATGCTGGCTTGATGAGAACAATAGTATTAATGACGTCAGTCCTATAGTGATGATAGAAATGGGGAGTGTTAGTGTCATTTGAGGTATTAAAGCTATTATAAGTAGTATTGATGAAATGATAGTTGCAATAGAGTCATTTAAAGTTAGGAAGTAAGCTGATAAGGGTGGACTATTTGTAGGCAATTTAAATAATGATGTAATTGAGCCTTCGACTTTAATTATACCTGATCAAATAAAAATAGTTCTGTTTTATAGAGACGAATACAATGTTTAGTTTAATAAAGCTAAGATATACCAACAAGTATTTCCAAAAATAAACCTCATTGCTCACGTTACCAAATCAATGAACACTATCAAAGCTGTGATCAAAGCCAAAAACATTTTCTAGCACCCGTCTCTAGTTTACAGCAAAGGAATTACATAGATAGTAGATCAATAATAGTGTACAAAGCGTGTTAAATTTGAGATAACCACAAACATGCGGTTATCTAGAGAAGCTACTAGATCATCATCATCATCTCAGCCATAGGACGTCCACTGCTGAAGTTAGGCCTCCCCCTTAGATCTCCACAGATACCTGTTGGAGGTGACCTGCATCCAGCGTCTTCCTGCGACCTTTATAAGGTCATCTGTCCACCTTGTTGGTGGACAAGCTACTGGACGCTGCCTGAAAAGATCAAATGTTGACATATTTAGATATGGAGATGCCTGTGCATTTAGTTTCTAAGGCTCAAGTAGATTGTGTCTTTAGTTTTCTATTTCCTGTTATTTCAGTAACAGTTGAAAATGAGACATAACTTGGTTTTTATTTTTATTGTTTGCTTCATTTCATCTACTTACTGTTGTAAAATAAGAATATGTTATCTGTGTCACAATTCATGGTAAACTTGGAAAAGTTACACCATGATGCACGCTGGACCACCTAGTTTTCTATAAGCCTGTTTTGTAAACAAAAAATATTTTTCAACTCAAAAACCTCCAACAAACAGCCATTTTGGTAGCAAATAACACAATAAACAAAAGACTGCCGACGTGACCCAAAAAGCCTGAAAACAACATATTTGCTCACAATTCTTTCATGAAACAATATGTGGTCGCAAATATGCATTTTTTATGAGTTTATGACTTAACTATGGCATAGCCGGAGGCAGAATTGTTTGCTAATTACCAAATCAGGACATTACTTGTTATGTTAATGTCTTGAAAGTGTTGTCAAAGTCTCTGTGTGGCTTCCAAAGAGTCTGTCACAGTTTTGGGATGTTACGATTTATGTAATCAACTATTACTGTAACTTATTTACGTGTTACTTTTTTTTTAAGAATTTTATTTTTTAAAGCTTCTACGGCAAATGTCTCCGCTAAGTCTTCCATCGCTTTTGGTAGACTGATTGCAATTCCCTTCGTTAAAGGCAAGTCCTTCGATTTCTCTATAGTCAATTCTTATATGCAGAATAAGATGTGTCCTTTTTTAACCCCCGACGCAAAAACGACGGGGTGTTATAAGTTTGACGTGTCTGTGTGTGTGTGTGTGTGTGTGTGTGTGTGTGTGTGTGTGTGTGTGTGTATGTGGCATCGTAGCTCCCAAACGGATGATCCGATTGTAATGCGGTTTTTTTTGTTTGAAAGGAATGTCATTCGGGAGTGTTCTTAGCTATGTTTGGTGGAAATCGGTTCAGGTCTTCAAGGTCATCAGCTCGTTTGTTAGGTGTGATAGGAATGTTACACGCTCAGTTTACTTGCAAGCATATGTGGGATCTGAAATTTGAAATACTAATGTCTTCTGGAACCACTGAGCTGGTCTGCTGTTAGGACACGAAGATAGGAGACGTAACCCTGAACTGCCGTTTAGTAAACCCATCGAGTTTGGGCTCGTTGAATTTGTCTTGACGAGTTCTCTTCATGTTTCTGATTGACGAGAACCTGATGCTGGAAATGGGATGTGGCGGATGAAACCCTGGAATGCCGGAATGAAACGGATAAACCGATTTATATTTTTGCTGAAAATCTAGAATGACCAAAGGTTAATCTTTGTTGTTTCGCAATCTGTGCAATTCTCCCAGAGCTGGTTTGTCATGAGGATTGTTAAACAGCTTCTTTTGGCCGAGATCGCATATAGCGACCCCATCTTAAAATAACAGAAATTAAATGAAAGAAGGAAAAATTAAGGAGCTCCTTCAAAAAGCATGAAATAAAATTAAATTATAAATTTAAAAAAACCCCCGACCCAAAAAAAAGCACGCTATTATTATGACAAAAGGTTAAAAACGCTAAACCCTATAAAAAGCAAAAAATAACTTTTAACACTACGTAAGTACCAACTAAAGCATGTCAGACTAAACTAAATTTTGACGTGTCGGGGGACCGCTTTTTACCTTTAAAAATACTTACATAAATCAAATGATACCTACCTAATTACAACATTCGTATAAAAAAAAACACGTATCTAAACACAATTGTATAAAAAGTTATAAGAAGTATATGTAATGTAGTAGTATATAATTACTTCTAACGTTAGGCTAATAAATTAGAGCGGTCCCCCGACACGACAAAATTTAGTTTAGTCTGACATGCTTTAGTTGGTACTTACGTAGTGTTAAAAGTTATTTTTTGCTTTTTATAGGGTTTAGCGTTTTTAACCTTTTGTCATAATAATAGCGTGCTTTTTTTTGGGTCGGGGGTTTTTTTATAAATTCTAGTTATTAGAAAAACTTCAGTATTGTAAGATAATTATTGACCTCCACGTTTTTGAAGAATAAGATCAAAGTTACTACGGCGTTTTATATCAAATTCAATTATTATCTTCCTTGTTTCTATAAATTGGTGATAAATTGTCAGAAATGGAGCTATAAACTCTATCATCGACATATTTCTGTATTTTATTAAATTTCTTCTCGGAACAGCAATATGAAAATAATCATTGAGAGCAATGAAAATGTTTCAATTTATTTTTAAAGTCGAAGAGTAGGAATTACTTTTTGAGATATTTTTGCGTAAAATGTAGATTGGCGTACTGTGAGCATGAACTTTCAATTAAAGTTTTTTGGGCTATTTTATAATAATTATTACTTGTAATGCAATATCAAAATGTCTGCCGAAAAAATTATTACTTTAAAAAATATTCGAAGATCAGTTGTAGAAAGAAAATCCTTGTAGTTTAATACTTATTTTTTACAAATAGGTCTGATTTTACCTGAAAACATGGAGTTTAATCACGCCAACTTTCAGCCATAAAACTCATAATATAATCAAACACATGACATTATGTAAAACAAAGACATTTATTTACAACGTCCCGAATAAATTACATAAAAACATACTTGGTGGTTATTGCCGCATTGTAAACGATTGGGCATTAACATCGTACGACATTGAACAATAAATTCGTTTGAAAAACGGTACTTTCCGTATCTGTATATCGGATCTGGTATAATCCTCGCAAATCTAAATTGCATCCGTTTGGGGTAGCATTGGTTGAAAGGGGTTGAAATTAGAATAATTGAACGTAAGCCGCGGATTGGTACTGTGGTACTGCTGTGTACACGTACACTGGCGCTCGGTCTTCATCCCTGTATTGAAGACGGGCAGTGTACGCCATGTTCCTCTGGTCGTTCTCAGTTTGGAACTGCACTCTCTGGAGCTGCGAACCAGGCAGCAGCACGTAGTAAACACCCTGAGCACTCACGACTTCAGTATCACTCTTCGGCGCTTCCTCAAGGTTTTCCTTCTCAGCTTTCTCTTCCTTAATCTCCTCCTTTTGTTCAGCCTCAATTTCTTCCTCCTTTTCAACTTCACTGTTTTCTGGGACACCGTATTCTTTCTCTGGAACACCGTATTCAGTCTGAGGAGCAGTGTAAGTCTTTAGAGGGGCACCGTAGCTGTCGTCAGGGACTCCGTATGATGTTGATGGTGGGTTGGATGGACGAACTTCCTGACGCGATGGCAGATTGAACTCTTTGGCAGGTCGGAAGCCAGCTGGAGCGTAGGGAGCTGCTTCTTCTTGTCTCTGGAACCTCCTGTATGGAGGCTCAGCTGCGACCACAGCGGCGAGCAGGAGAACACACACAAACGATTTCATGTTGAACTGATTGTTTCGACTGTTTGAAGACGAATGATGCTGTGTTCACGCCGCGCCACGCTTATATACATTTCCTTTTTTTCCAAAGTTTCCGCGATCTCCGGATGTGTCATCTTTCCACCATGATCGATATTCTGGGCGAGTGGACCGCGACATTGGCCTCCTAACGCACGATCATTGGTTGTGTAACATGACGATTAGGACCTGTCATTGTGCGTACGTGATTTGCGTACTCTGTAGGATTTACTTAAAAATATGCAGTATTATCAATATTCATGAATGTGGGGTAAACCGCTTTCTTTTGCTTTGCTAATTGGTGAATATTCGGCTGATTGCAAGCGTAATGGGTCGGCAGTCGGCTCGTGTAATCACCGCCTAAAAGGACTGTATTGCCAGTTGGCTGACGTAATTAAGGCGCCGAGGGCAGAATTGTATAGTGTCTTTATCATGTAAATAACGATTAGCAAGTGGTTGTTGCAAACTGAAAATGTTTTTGTTTTATTAATTTGTTGGTTTATTAGTTAAGGAAATTGTTAATATTCGCAGGCATATAAATAAAATTATAATAATTTGAGATGGTTATTTTCCGTTTATTGAAACGGGCCATTATTTGCAATAACATTCGTAACAATAAAGTTCAATGATCATTTTAACCTGGAAATGTAAAATTATTTAAATTGTCAATTAATATAGATACTTGTTTCCTGCGAACGTTTTCAATTATCGAGATACTTTATGCCATAAATTGAATTAAAACATCCTTTCACATTACGGCTCACGAAGCCCTTAATATCAAACCGACCGCAATTGGCAGCAACTTGACACAACGATCGCACAACCGTTGCATATCGTAGTTGTACAATAGGTGCAATCACTGTGACGACCAATGGCGAGCATGTATTATGCATGGTGACATCTCCTTGGCAGTCAATTATGGCGTTAGTTGGCATCAGGTGCCAATGTTGGCAGGCATCAGGTGCATAGTAGCATGCGTGACTGAATTCGAACACTGATTCATTTGGGCCATTGTTTTTGCATTGTGTTTGTCAGTGGACTTGATACAAGTCATTGACACAAATTATGACGTGAAACTGTCTAGAATGTTACGGTCGGAAGTAAAATGTGCGTCGATTTAGTGACATATTATTTCGTGTATTTTTTGTCAGTCTAAATTGAGAAAATGGATCTAGGTATCCATAATGACACATATTTTGCAATATTTTTTTTTTCAAATTAGCATTTTTATGTGTCTAAAATAGTAATATTTATGAATTGTTTTGTTTCATAAATGTAATCTGAGCTATAAATTCCATTTCATACAATTATATTACAATTTCATCTTACAAATATACATATCATTTGTGTCAATAAACTAAAGCTAAAAATACATAAAGAAGAACAATAAAAAATACAATATCTAAAACTCTAGGCGAAAATATTGTAATATTTGAAAAAAATTGTAAAAAAGCTGGTCCTCAACCTAACTAAACAAATCCTTAGAACCGACCTTTCTTTGTGAAATCAAACCTAAACAGAACTTTCTCGAAGCCAATTTTCGTTCATTCATAATTCGATCTCACATCATAAAGTTCAAAGGGAGGCTGAATTAATATTCGATTCGAATTGCGAATAAAATATAAAAAGGCGTTAAAATATTTCGAGGCGAACACCACGCGTCGATTCCCTCATGCATGTTTATACGCAAAATGGTTGCTTGACGTTTAATTACGCGGGAAAATGGCGTCTGGCACATATGGCGGGAAAAGTCTGCGTTGATGTTACTATTGATATTTTTACCGTGTAAATATCATTTTTGTGTAGATACTGTTTGTGGATGATATGCTTCTTTGTAAGTTGAATGAATTGGATTTTGGTAATGCGGTGTGTTAAAATGTATTTATTTTATAACCTAATAATAGAATGTTAAATGTTACGTCGTTTTACGCCAACTCTTGACGTAATTAACTGAACGTTTTAACATTTTTATATTGGTAATGAATTTTAATATAATTGATAAATCCAATCCTTTCTGCCTACTATTTCTAGTGATTATAGGAACGTTGCGTGTAATATGTCAAACTGACATTACAGCAGTTGACGTTCAATTTCGTACTTTCGTACACAAATTAATTTCTGTGTTTCTTTTCGACGGTAATTCATTTGAAGTTAAAGAGATTACGTAAAACTAAAATTGACGTGTTTCATTAGGAGAGATAAAACACAAGCAAAAATCAACCGTACGGTTGGAGGTTCGAAGCTCAAATAAATAACCCTGCCTATTCAGGCCGGTCCTGTTCTTCATTGATATTATCTATTTCTATCTTATTTTCTTTACTTATTTTATAAGTAAATACAGGTAATTTCTTTTTTGAAATTGAAATATTATATAATGTTTGAGGGGAAAAAGCCTTTGTACCTTTTAAAACTACAAAACTAAATTCACTGTTCTATACACTTTTTCGCGCAAAAAGGACAAACACACAGGCTTTTAATCCAAAAGCCCCATGGGGTGCAAGTGTAACCACAAGCTACTCCTAGTGGTGAATATTTTACGGTAATCCTGAACCAAAGGCCCAAGTTTAGGGACCGTATTATGACACATAGGATGGAGTTCCCGCGGTTTTACCAACGAGGTTTCGCCACCGAGGTTTTAACGCGGTATTTTGGAGATGAAAATGTATGTGTGTATATCTACTTCGTGCACTTAGTTTATGTGTACCAACTAAGTTTTAATGAAATCCTTCCAGTATTTTTTGCATCGGAAATTAGGTAATATGTATTTTAACAAATAGGTAGTCGATGTTGTTATGCTTGGTTATTTAATATGTTTACTGTTTCTTGTGGGCATAATGCACAATTGTTTTCAAACTAACCACAAAGAAAGTTCCAAAAATCTGTCCTAGAGATCTGGGGGCACGGCCGTACCATCCTCCATCATTTCTTAAAGCGTTTCGCGGCTATTTCTCCCCTGTATCATCCATGTGGACAAAGCTAGGAGTTTAGGTTTTCGATGACCAAGAGTAAGTATTAGAACAAGCTCAGTCTCAAAATTACATTACATTTGATAACCTTTTCCTGACATTTCACCCAGCGTTTGTTTTTAACAGACTTTTTATGTTCTTTTATACGATGATATGAAAAACAAAATGGCGTCTGACATGTAATTACGCGGTCAAATGTCTAGCGGTTCACGTGTGTGACGGCAAAGTATTGTCACAAAGTAATTGGATTTTGTAACTCCGTGTTAAAATCACCGCTTTTGGTGTAACATTAATAATATTGTTATTAAAATATTTATGAAATGATGACAGGTGTAAAATAAATATATAAATAAAATTGAAGGTTCATTGTAAACTTTGCTTGAATTATAACTGATTTTTATTTTAGGATTCCGTTGTCAAATAGAAACCCCTATTTGCAGTAAGCAAGCACCTGTATTTTAAAACTGGATATTTTCCACTTACCGCAACCGGGTGAAAAGTCAGGCTCCAGACAATTTAAATCAGTTGAGTTTGAGTAGTATTTGCGTGAAAAAGCGGCAGACAAACAGAGCTACTTTTTTAACTTATTTTTTTTTCAATATTAAACCCTAATTAAAGCAATGAAAGCAACGCATTATTTTCAAGAATAAAAATCTCCTGTCTCCTAGTAATGACATATGAAATGGAGCATAGACGATAGACCATAAACACAACAATATATTCCTCAGTTACGAGTTTTAATACTTTTAATGAACAAAGCCAGTTTGCGATGAAATTATCCCAAAATGGCTTTTAACATTTCGAAGCTTTTTTCGTAACAAATTGGAAAACTCCGAACGATCCGATTGTTTTTATTTTGATTCCCGCGTCCCTAATTTCATGATGAATCCATTTGGGCCTAATATGTCAGGTTTTTTGTTATTTCGCGAGTTTTTTGATCAAAAAGTTTTAATTGTATTATTCTGATATTGATTGGGATGTTGTTTCCTTTTATTTTTTTGTTGATAACCCTTTTATATTAAATAGAAGTTCTGTAGAAAGGTTCTATAAAAAAATGCTCCGTACTTTTTTAGGTATTTTTTTTTAGGTATTCTAATTCTACTAGGCAAAAGTTGTTTCATTTCGTATTAGTATAAAAAATCTTTTATTTTGAAATTTACTTGTCACAATGGAAAAATTTAAATAATTATTTCCGAGATATCCATAGGAAACCCAGCTTCGTTTCCATTACACAAATATTCGGATGTTAACATGGTAAAATAACCTCCTGGTTAATCGATAGCTGATATCAGAAATGTTGATTTATTTTAATTGGAAGGTAAAAGCATCAAAAATCTGATACTCCATATTCTATAACGAGCGTATTTCAAAGGAAAACGGAGTTATGAATCGGGCTATTTATAGACCTTTATAAGAGTGATTTGTTATGAGAGCTCTTATTTGGAAGTTTATTTCCATGTTCTGAAATGGATTCCTATACATACATTAGGCAATATAGGGTACTGATGTACTCGTACCTACCTTTGCCTGTAGCTCAGTTTATAATGAGAACTTTTAATTAAACAGGCTTGTTTTTTTATTTAAATATTATTACAGAGCCTGAAAAAGAACATATTACATACTTTTTAGAAGGGTGTGTTGAGTTTTTCCATCTTAACCGCAAACACTAGTATTTGCGTAAATTTTCTTACTTGTCTTTTTCAAAAATCCTGTATTCTTTTAGATAACTACACTACATTACACAGAAACAGTAATAGTAAAGCTTCAAATCACTGTTCATAGAACGCTCGGAAACTAAATTGGAGGCGATTGCCCGACGCTCACTATTTGCATAAATCGCAAATGATTTGTTGCAATTTTCCACGCGCGTATGAACAATGTTCCCGGTCGTATTATTAGGGGGTTGATGACGTCACTAATGACCTCATAATGACGTCATGACGTCACAATTATGAGGGACAGAAGTAACGAATTAGTGTCTACGTTTGATTGCATTTTCATATTTCATTGGCTGTGTGCGTTTGCATGCGATTATTTTAAATTGAAATGAAAAGAATTAAAATTATACTTGTGAATAATATCGTGGCTGGTATGAAAAAATATGTAAGTGTGTGTATTGATTGGCAGAGAGGAATAAAGCGAGTTTGCTTGAATAACGTAGTTTTGTTAGGTACTCCACGTCAGGTCATGTTTGGGTACCTGGGTAGGTAGATATGAAAATATAATAATTTTACGAAAAAATACTTAAATACTTAGTTACTGTGGAATCGCGCGTAAATCGTTTCCATACAATATTTCTATTCAAAATAGACCGTTCCGTTTTAATTAAAAGTTTAATAAAGTTGGACAAAACATTTTTATGATACATTCAGTAACATTCATACATTACAATTGACTTTTTTTCGCAAACAAGTACCTAAATAAAAATTGTTACGTACAAAATACAGCAATATTTAAACTCAACATTTTACAATAACTTTTAATTTAATCTCGACTTTAATGGTTTCAAAATAGGGTGTATTTTCGTTATTCTCGAAGTTTCTAAGTAAATACTTCCTTTTTGGTAACCTTACATGCACCTTACAACCTTTGAATTTTACCCTTTACTCCTTGAAGCTGATGAATATTGAATATTTTCCTCCATTCGTGATGAGGAAAGTATTATAATTGATTTGTTTTGGTACAATTTGATGGTATTTTTCCTTGTTACCTGCCAAGGTTTTGGTAGGAATAATTGCGTGTGCTAAATACCAAAATGATGGGGAAAAAAGTTGATTGAATGTTTCTCGCTTAATATTATAAACATGTCTTTGCAATAATGTAAGGCTCAAATCGTTGCTTCAATAATTAACAGACTCCAATTTCATTTACCGTTATATGATAAAATGAGCAGGTATAAAGTTGAATTAGGTACTTACTTTTCTGAAAAAATATCTCGATTAACAAACATACTCATAACAACAGAGTAACTCTGTTTGTCTGTCAGGTTTTCAGACCGAAACTACTGAACCGTTTGTTTTACATGATCGATTATCTAAAGCGTGAGACAGGACATAGGCTACTTTCGTCCAGATTCGAGTAGCAACACGGAAAGCGGGTGAAACCGCGAGTAAAAACATTTCTCTTGTTGAAGTGTCCACAGTAATTTGAATAAAAAGTAAAGATGAAATGTTCTAGATAAAGTGCTAATATTTCATCTTCATTCAATTAGGTTTCGCTCATTAATCATTACCTTGGACACCTGAGGCTTTTTCTTCGGTTTTTAAAGTAATATTAATTGTTCAGTAGGTATTTTCTCTTTTGTTATCATTTTTCACCTAGGTTTTGAGATTATTATCACAGATTTTTCTGTGTTGGAATGCTTAAGAATAATTATGTTTGTTGAGGTTTACTTTAGGTTATTTTAGGATCTTTGTTGGCATAATTTTCGTAGTCTTTTTCCTCTTCGCACGAGCCTACATTGTTCATTTTATGATACTAGTTATTTCTAGTTTTTCTTCTCTAGTTGTGAAACTGGAAATTCCAGCCACATTAAGTTCTAGTGTTGCTAGCTTAGCAGTCCCGTGTTGCAATCTATCTGAATATTAAAGACCGTAATCAATCTAAGTATTGAAAACAGAACCTTATTCTATTATTTTTAAAACGAAACCTATTTACATTGCCATTTACCTGTTACTTCAAATAAATAAAGCTGCTCAACTAAACAAGCCTTATTTGAGCCAGTTCACAACAACACTTAGTTACTGCTATAAATATCACATCACATAAAATTATGCATAATTGAATCGTTTCCGCTCAGTGAGCCGATTGTCTCGATTCAAATCGATCGATTATTCGAGTCACGTCTGCGATGCGACGTATTCTTTCGATCATTATAATCGCTTAGAAAGTATTCAAATCTTTTTATAATCATTACACGCACGTTATGTAAGGTTTTTTCTGATATTATGTTAAAAAGGATTTTGTTGTCATTAAAAATATGTGTCAGTTTTTATTTATTGTACAGTTTATTTACACAATTGTGTAAAGTGCGATATATGCGAGGTCAGTCGATTTTAATTCTTGTGAGAGCTAAAATTAACCTTATATTCTTGGATTCAAATCTGAACCTAGGCAGCAAACTATCAGGGTCACCAAATATTGTTATCATTATTTCAGCCGTGTAGTTTTCGCAATTGATTTCTAAAAAGACCGGTTTAAAGTACCCTCTAAAAGTTGTAACTGCAAAACATAGCATATCCACATCGATAATTAAACTTCAATGAAACTCGTCGTTCCGACCATTTTATCAAACAAATAGACCACGGCACGTGTAACCAATATTTCCGAATACAAGGTACCATTAACGTTTCAATTTCCGAGAAATAGAAATCAAACAGAGATTGACCGCGGGACCTTTGATTACAGTATTCATAATCCAGACTTTACTTACAATATGAATATAAAGCTCTTTGATATGAATTTATGAATTTCAATTCAGACTTTTGAGTGGATAATCGGGTTATGTTTTTTTGAATATATACGGGTTATGAAACTTTTATTATTATTTTTTGTGTATGGATTTTATGAAAAAGTATTCTTTGTAACAAATGAGAAAGCCATTTTAAAACTTTTCAACGTAGCGTCGTAGTTAAAAACTGACCGTTTGGAAAACGATACCGGCTTACTTGACAAAACATTTTTTATATTCCAGGCATTTGGCACAATCAGAAGCTCCAAAATAAAAGCAAATAAAATCGCGCCTAAAAATCTGCAAAACAAAATAAAAATCACAGTTCATTTAAAAGCAAATTAAGAGCGAGGGGAGATTCAACCTAAAATGTAAATAAAACAAAACTCCCCATCGGTTAGCGAGTAATCGGGGAAAATCCTAACATCATAAGATAAGGAAGAGGATCACAAATAAAGTATCAAATTGATTCCTAAGTCGTGCTTCGGCCGATTCAATTTGAAAGTCAAAAAGGGCCCCAAATATTTTCATTGCGCACCCAATACGGTGGAAGAGGGCTTCCAATGGGGTTAGGGTTGGCGAAGGCCGAAAATAGAGGTACTGAGGTCAGCGATTTGTGCAAAAGTTCCTATGGCATATGTTGTTTGTTTCTGGTCCTTTTAAAGTACCTGTGTACCAGCATATTTGTATGTTTTATCACCTACCTATCTCTTCCTGTATTAACTTTTACGTCTACAAGAAAAGCAAACTTACATAACTCAAAGTTGAATGTGACAGCCAAAAAAATGTTTATAGACTTGGAATTGATCAGCAAAACTAAACCATCTGCTAACACCAGAAATACATTTAAATAACAAGGTAGAATACGTTGCACAATTCAGTATTTTCACGCAAAACACTAGCAACAAGTTGCATACAATATGTTTTACCACTGGGCAGCCCTAAGCCGCTCGCTCCCGTTTGATCCCAAACAAATTCTTCGGCATTTTGTATACAAATATACTGATTTGCTGCTATCACGCACATAGTATTTATTTATGAAACTTTCAGTCTACTGTTGTTATTGATTCGTGATTGGTTTTAATTAGCGGTATATTTTGTATTTGCTGGGCAAAATAAATCATAATTTGTTTAATTTACATTAGTGACTCGACCCGGCTGCACCCAGGATACGTAGGTATATTTTATACATTATGTATAAACCTATTGCGTGCTATATCACTTGAAACTGTATGAAAATCCGTGAAAACTAAAGTCTATCTTTTCGTGATAAACATATAGGCACGGCAAAGAGCTAGTTTTTGCACTTTATTCTTCCATTGGTGCGTGGCTCTGTGACGCAGTCTGCGACACAAATGTTTCTTCTGGTCGACTCACCGAAGTAAACACTACCAATTGTGCGCAGTAACATTTCTAGACATGTTCATTGGTTTCAATATGGAACCTGGCTTAGAGTAGCGTCCTTAGCATTAATGTTAACCTGTGTGATTACATTAATGTAAACCTTAATGGTATAAACGTCGCCGGGAGACGCTGGATGCAGGTCGCCTCTAACCAGTATCTGTGGAGATCTAAGGGGGAGGCCTATGTTCAGCAGTGGACGTCCTATAGCTGAGAGGATGATGATGATGATAATGATGTACCTTAATGTGATTAGGTACGACACACCCGATATAATATTACTAATAACTATTCGTTTTAGTTATATCTAACTCTGTTCCAAATACCAAAGATTAGGAACTAAAGTCCTTTGTAGTGAAACCACAAACTCCACTTAATACCATAAAGCGACCAGATTAATCAAGAAATGTACAGATGTGCATTTAATCTAATTGTGTGACTAGTATTATTTAATATTCTAGAATCTAGATTATAGAACTTAGGGTAAAGACAAGTATTGTATATGTATGTAACGCAAAAACTCAAAAAACTATTACTACTATGATTTCAAAAATTCTTTGACCATTAAAGTGCTGAATTATTTCTGAACTAGCTTCCGCCCGCGGCTTCGCCCGCGTAGAGTTCGGTTATATTGCGTTTCCAAGAGAATTCTTTAAAAGTTCTTTCTCAAGGTTAACTCTAGCTCCGTAGGTACCAAATTTATTAAAATCAGTTCACTGGTTTAGACGTGAAAGCGTAACAGACAGATAGACAGAGTTACTTTCGCATTTATAATATTAGTAGGGATTTATAGTAGGGATAAGTTACACTGAAGCACCTAGTTAAAACCCGTAACTGATCCTTACTCTACTGTACAACTCTGGCGGTCTTTCGCACTGTAACCCTGAGAAAGGACACACATAGGTATCCGATGTCCTTTTTATATCCAGAAACGCTATGTAGTTCCATCAGAATTCGGGAGGAACGGCTCTAAAAGCTAGCCATAAGTAAATACATATTTTTATTTTAACAATTAGGTACCGTACGCGTAAAGGTAAAAACAATACAAAAATAGCCAGGTATTCATTGTGCAAAGTGCGTACAAAGTGAATGGTTTTTGAATAACAATTAGCGGCGCGGCGTGAGCCTACCATTGTGCTCCCAGCTTTATGTGGCCATCACGCCTCACTCTTCTATTGCCTATTTATTTATTTTATTTGGGAAAACAAACAATTCTGCATTCAGTGCTATAGAGACAATATTATTTAAATGAAAGTGAAAATGTACAATCAACAACTTTTCCACATATTACTAAGTACTGACGTAAAGAGTATTTGAGAAAGAATTTCTGGTGGCCTAGTGGCCTTTTTTTTTTTTTTTTTTTTAGCGACGTAAAATCATCAAATGACCCCTCCCGCTGTGGGTTAGCAGCGGTGAGGGAGTGTCAGACTCTTACTGACTAAAATCGTCGTGTTCCGTCATAGGCCTTTTATGTACCAGGGCCGCGGTATCTCTTTCGAACAACCCGCAGCCCCGGCAGGCCTTGGCCCTGCTGGGCCCCGCTGGGGTTGCTGACATCTCTTTGAGGAGCACGTGGAACAACGCGCGCCGTCGACACGGGAGATAGATAGACAGAGGGACGATGAGCCACCCGAACTCACCGCCCACAGACCCACGCCTACGGTGGCCGGGAGTCATCTCGCGACACCCGGCGCCCATGGTGTCTACCTGGTCCAGCGCGGCGGCCGGGATGAGAGGTGCGAACTCTCTGGCGTTCCGCCTCCTCCTTCTCGAGCATGACCGCTTCGCAGAAGGAGGCGACGGCATCCCATTCCCTCTCGCCCCGGACCATGGCCTGAACCAGGGCCGGACGCGAGAGGTCGCCGCCGCCCAAAGCCTCGACGAGGACCCGGCGGTGCCCCTCCCATGCGGGGCACACCTGGACTGTGTGGTCCACCGTGTCCTCGGGGCTGTCCGCACAATGGTAACACCCGGGCGCCTCCTCACAACCGATGCGGTGCAGGTACCTCCCGAAACAACCGTGTCCGGTGAGGACCTGCGTCATGCGGTACGTGAGGGCGCCGTGACTCCTCCCGAGCCACTCCTCAAAGAGGGGACTTACCGCCACGATGGTGGCGTGCCCTGCACTGGGTTGCGACAGTCGCTCCCTCCAGGCCACCATGAGATCGCGCCGGAGCTCCGCCCACTGCGCGACAACTTGCCGCGGCAACGGGGTTTCTCCCCGGCGCTGAGCCTCCTCGCGCCAGTCGTACAGGCGCAAGAAGACCCTCGCCTCCAGATCCCACGGTGGCAGTCCAGCAAGTAGGCCAGCTGCTTCGCGGGAAATCGTGCGGTACCCCCGGATTAGCCTAATGGCTATCACCCTTTGGGGCACGTTCAGGTAGTGTACAGCCCGCGGCCGTACCGAACGTGCCCATACCGGGGCCCCGTAAAGGGCCATGGACCGCATGACCCCCGCGTAGAGTCTGCGGCAGGGGGCGTTTGGGCCGCCCAAGTTGGGCAGGAGCCGCTTGAATGCAGCACCTGCCTTCTCCAGTTTGGGGCCCAAACGTCGGAAATGCTCGACGAAGTTCCACCGGCCGTCGAGGACGAGTCCCAGGTATTTCATCGCCCTCTCGACGCCGATGGTAACCCCCCCCACCGTGACCTGGGAGCCTGAAGGTGGCGCGTTCCGAAGCCCATGAAAGCACATGGCCTCGGATTTGTGCAAGGCCACCTCCAGGCCCAGCAGCTGGATCCTCTCGATGACTGTCGCAACCCCGCGCGTCATTATGTCGGCCGCCTCCTGGTGCGACCTCCCTTGTGCCAGAACCAGCGTGTCGTCAGCGTAGCAGACCACGCTGACGCCGCTAGGGAGGTCGGCGCGCAGCACCCAGTCGTAGCCGATGTTCCACAAGAGCGGCCCCAGTACCGACCCCTGCGGAACACCGCACGACATCTCTCGCCGGTTCCATTCCCCGTTGTGACCAGGGTAAATGATGGACCTATCCGACAGATAGGCCTCGACCACGCGACGAAGGTAGGTCGGCACCCGGTGATACCGGAGTGCCTCCCTGATGCAACTCCAGGGAAGGGTGTTGAAGGCGTTGGCGATGTCAAGAGACACCGCCAAGACGACCCCCCCCCCGGGACACAGCATCCCCCGTCGTGAGAGCTCTCACGCGCATGATGGCATCCACCGTTGAGCGCCCCTTGCGGAAACCGAACTGGTGGTCCGCAAGGTCCGGCCCTATCCCCCCAAGGTGCGCGACGAGGCGGTGTGCGACAACTCGCTCAAAGAGCTTGCCCACCTCGTCGAGCAACACGATGGGCCGGTATGCGGACGGAGAGTCCGCAGGGCGCCCCGGCTTCCGTATGAGGACCAGTTTCCCTGTCTTCCAACGAAGTGGGAACTGGCCCCTCTCCAAACATGCGCTGAGAAGCCCCCTAAGTCGAGGCCCGAGAGCCTCAAGGGCCAGGACCCAGGCCTTGCCAGGCAGGCCATCAGGCCCTGGGGCGGTGTTTTTGGCTTTCAGCCTAGCCACCGCCACTCTCAGGTCCACCCCAGTCACCTCGGGGACATCGTCGTCGTCGGAAGTGTGGTCCGTACTTGACACCGCGGGTTGCAGAGACATGGGCGGGGGAGAGTGTTCCCCGCGCGAAGGGAACAGAGCGCTCACCACCTAGCGGGGGGGCCCATGGGCGGAGCTTGCCCCGCACCATTTTGTACGGGCGCCCCCACGGGTCCCTGTCCAGAGACCCCAGCAACTCCGCATTGGCCACCTCCTTGGCCTGGATGATGGCCAATTGGAGGGCGGTCTTCGCAGCTCTGTATCCCTCGTACAGCTCTGCTTCCCTGGCTTCTGCATCCGGAGGGCGGATGCGCAGCCTGCGGTGTCTGGTGTACAGGTGCCTCGCAGCGACGCACGCCTCTCGAAGGGCGGCGATCTCGCAAGACCACCAGTACACCTGGCGTCGGGCGCGTCCTGGCGAGGCTCGGGGCATGGCCACGTCACAAATCTCGGACATGGTCTCCCGGAACCACTCCGCCTCGTCGTTGATGTCGGCGGGCCTGTCCGGTGATGACACCCAGGCCTGCACGACTGAGGCTTCCAGGAGAAGCTCCCGGTCAAGGTGCCTCAGCGCCCAACGTGGACCACTCGGGGTCTGCAGGACCGGCGCGCTAGGGTTCTGGGCGGAGACGTCAAACCGGATGTACCGGTGATCGGAGTAGGTCTCCACCCTCTCCTCCACACGCCAGTCAAAGACACGCGGCAGCAGAGCGGGGCTGGCGAACGAGATGTCCACCACTGACTCGCCCCGCATCCGTACACACGTGGGGACAGAACCCCGATTGAGGACGACCAGGCCTGCTTCCAGCGCCCAGTCCTCCACCATCCTACCCCGTGCATCTGTGCGTCGGGAACCCCAGGCCGAGTTCTTGGCGTTGAAGTCCCCTAACACTATCACGGGGAGGGAATAACTTCCGACGACGACGGACAACTCCAGGAGGGAGTTGTGGAACTCGGCGAGAGTTCGGCTCGGGGAGAAGTACACCCCCACGACGACTATCTCCCCGAACCGTGCTGCGACGCAACCCCTTCCACTCTTCACCCCTTCGAGGGAAGGAGTACCAGCGGCGGCCGACGATATGATGGTCACTGAGCCGCTAAGGTCCTTAACCCAGTCATCCCTGGGAAGGACAAAGTACGGCTCAGCGACCACGGCGATGTTGATCGACCACTGCGCCATGCTTTGGAGCAACAGATCCTGGGCACGGGCGCAGTGGTTGATGTTCGCCTGGAGGAAGCGTAATGGAGCCAGACTAGCACTCCATCACGTCTTCCTCCTCTTGAGACGCAGAGACGGGCGCTGCGACAGCAGCAGTGGCGACGGCGTCGGTAGCGGCGGCAGCGTTGGAGGCGGCGGCGGCCGCAGGAGCTGCGGTGGTGGCCACTGCGGAGGTGGTGGCGGTGGCGGCGACGGACGGCCGGCCCTTGCCCTTACCCTTGGTCTTGGCAGGTGGGGCACAGAACTTGCTCCCTGCCCGGTGTTCGGCCGGCTTGCCAGCAGCCACGCATGCAGTGCAGTGCGGCGCGGCACTACAAGCCACGGTCTTGTGACCGGGCTGACCGCAGCGGAAACAGAGGGCGCTGCGATCGACCTCCGAGGTGCAACGGACACCCACATGATGCCCGACGTGGCATCGGAAGCACCTCAGCGGTCGGGGGTCTAGCAGCTTGACCTGCGCCGACACCCAGCCAACCAGCAATCTTCGGCCGTCGACGATGTTCTTGGCCGCCGTCACGGGGCAGCTCACCGTGATGGTGCACGTGCCCCTGAAGTCGGGACGTATGGTGCCCGCCTTCACTTCGTCGGCGGAGCACCCACCCGTCCTAGGTGATACCTAGCTCCTGCAGGTTCACCGCCTCTTTAGCTTGGGCGAGTACGTCGCGGTACGACACGCCCCTCTTGACCGCGTCCGGCTGTAGTGTAACTACTACAGCCGCGGTCTTGGGGGCGCGGAGCTGCGCCGCGGCGGCTCGCTCCTTGCGACGCTGCCTTTGGGCCTTCTTTCTGGCCGCCTTGGCCGCCCTCCGTCTTTCTTTCTTTACCCCCACCACCTGCCACTCGGACTGAGTGGCAGGAGAGGTAGGGGCCGCAGATGGAGTCGGCTTCGGAGGGCGTTTCGCCACTGGTGCCGACGACGGAACCGGTGCTGGTGTTGGCACCGGGGTCCTCTGCGGCTGGACCGCTGTTGCGGCCTTGGGCTTTGGCTGGGCAGCCGCCTTCCTGGGCGGCCCGCTCGGCGCCGCCACAGGTGGCTTGTTCGGCGGTCCCCTTCTGGGCGGGGGTGCCGCTGCAGCCGCAGCCGCATAAGAGGCCCTTTGGGCCGCTGGGGGCTTCGGCGCCGCGAGGGGAGGCCGTAGGACCCTGCCCTCCAGGACGGAGAAACGGGCCTGGAAGGCCGCCATCTCCTGCCGAACCAGGGCTAGGACCTGGCTCTCCACCGGGGAGGACTGCGGCCGCTGTGAAGTGGTCCCGCTGCGTTCGGCCTCCTGCTCTCTCATCTTTCTAAGGTCCGCCCGGAGACTCCTGTTCTCCTCCAGGAGCGAGTTCAGGGCGGCCGTGAGACGAGCCACTTCCTCTTGCAGCTTGGCCAGATCGCTCTTTGGAGCCTGGCCGAAGCTTGCTTCAGCTGCCGCAATGATTGTGGCGGAGGCCGAGTCAATCGCCCTCTGTTTATTAGCCTTGACGCGCTTGTGGGACACGCCCTTGAACGCGGCCGCCACCGTCTTGGCGAAATTGGCCCTCCGCTCCTGGTCAGAGCCGACGGCCGCCGAGTCCTCCTCGGAGGAGCTCTGTTGAGCTGCTCCTCCCTTGTCCTTGGGCGCCTCAGCGACCCTCCCCTTCTCCGGCCTCCGGTGGGCCTTTTTGGCCGGGGCCCCGCGGCCACAGGAGGAAGACCCCAAGTCGTCCTTCTTCCTCTTTAGGAAGGCGTCGACTCTGTGGTCCTTCTTGCTTTGGGGGACCCTGAGGTCTCCCGCTGCTCCATCACTGGATGCAGACTCGGAGCTCGAGTCCTCATCCCACTCCCTTTCATCTTTGTTTTGGGTTTTTTCATTTACGGTTTCCATATAGTTCCCACGAGTAGAGAGCAAATATACGTCCACCCCGGCAGTGGCCTCATACCGGGGCAAGCCTACATACTGTTGGGGGCGGCTGGCCCCAACAGGGGGGAGCGCTAACGACCGTGTCCCCCACGGCCATTCATCCCCTCGCCGCGCTCCCGAAACTTGGGATTGGGTGGTTTTTTATAAGGTGTCCTTCCTCTGGGCCGGGCGATTAAGCCAAGCCCTCGGCGGCGGCATTATACATGCCTCCGTCTGCTGTCCAGCCAACCCGGCTCAGCAAACCCGCCGAAAGGTTTGCTCTTCGTTGTACGAAGAGCAAACGAGCACCGCTTTGGTGCGCCTGCACCTCCACGGGTATGGCCGCATCCTTGCCATGTCCACAAGCGTTGACTGGTCAGGAGCGGCCCCTCCCTGGGTCCCTCTTTGTCTGGCCTCTCCCCTGAACCTTTCCGGCATGAGTATCTCTACCGGCAGAGCTTCAGGATCATTGAGGCACGCAAGCCCCACCACGACGAAAACGTGGGGACCCCCTCGGTGGGGTGGCCTAGTGGATTAATGGGTAAAGAACTGACCTCTTAAGAATGAGTATGCGAGTTCGGTTCTGCCCAGCAGTGGAACGATAGAAAAGACTTAAGATGATTTTGTTTTGGTCTTTTAACTGTAGGTAAAAAGTAGGCTTTACGGTATGTCTACGCACAAAATACCTTAGCAATTTATTAGCATAACATTTTACTAGAAATAAAATAGTTCTCCTTTGCAATATTTAATAAAGTTTTTCATATCATAGTAACATGGCCTATCAATGAATAATAAATCATAATGTAATTATTCAGTGTGATTTATTGGTAGGAAATTAGGCCACGGTTGGTCTGTCAAAAGCCTTTGATTTTAGCATGCAAATTGTTAATAGATAGTGACCGCAGCACTAGGGGATTTGTACGCACCTATATCGTTTTGATTTATACTCGTACGCTCATGAAATTCCTACTTCATCAGAGAAAACTTTAATTACTTCTATAATAAACAAAATAGTCATGTTAAGACAAAATATAAATTCTATTATAGAATTATATCTGCTTTATGAGGGAACTATTTCTCGCACCCATAGGTATAAAATGTAGCCTATATTATTATGATGTACATACATAATTGTATTATTGTTAAGTTCGAGCGAAGCCAATTCAGTAGTTTTTGTCTGAAAGTGCAACAAACATCCTTTCATTAGTAGGATATCAATAATTATGAAGAAACAGAATGGTACGAAAATTCCTTTGTAGTAGTTTTACTTTATAGTACCCAACTAAAGGTTTAATTTAAATACTGATACTTCAATCACCACACAATTAACAATCCACAAATTAAATCAGGTCGCGTATGGATTAAACATTATCGTATATTCGCTGTTACCCGCGGTTTTACTCGCTTTTCAGGAAAACTACATACTGCATCCGAATTAATATTTTTTATTTCTGTACTATACTAAGATTATAAAGAAGAAAATAAAATTGCTCCAAAAGTAGGTACTGAACCGATTAGATAAATTAATTAACTGTTGGGAAGATACATACATAAAGTATATGTAAGATATTTTGCAGGTAAACTACGTTACTACAAAGCTTCATCAGTAGTTTTGCTTGAAGTGACAACATAGACAAGTACATAAGTACATCAGATTTGTATTTCAAAGCGGCATCCAAAATCTTTAGCACCCCTTCAAAGCCTGGTCTTTCAAACATTCCAAATTCAAAATCACATTCGGAATCTGCATTGCAGGTCACCTGATCCAATCGGAGGAACAGATTGGGCCTTTTAATTTGTCAGCCGCGTCGCTGCTAACTAATGGAGTGGCAGACAGGTGACATGGAGAACAAAATAACTAGCGGAGGTGCCATAACGGAAAATCTCTTAAGAAAGTAGCGCGTAAAAATGCTGGTGTGTGGGGAACGAGGAATGTATTTGTTCAAATGCTTCTTGCACTTGCAATGGCGGACCTAACGCCCTAGCTAGGCGTTCTCTACCAGTCTACCTCAGGAATAATGTCCCTGTCACTAAGCAAGGTAGTGAGGAATGTTACTGTCTTCGCCCTTATACGCCTTCTTTACACCCGATATTTTTTGTTATACCAAAAATCGTTGACAGATGTCTCAAAGAATCCGGTCGCCTCGCTAGTTCACTTGTAGCTGATGGTTTTGGTCATTGTCACCTTACGTATTTGACTTAAAAGAAGGCGCTTGACCTATCTGCATTATGGCATCTCCGCTCTTTCCTTACTCCGTAGGTGGGAGCTACAGCGCTGCAGCAACTTGACCATTTATTTGCCAAAGCCTTTGTTAGATCCACGTGAAAAACGACGAGTTCCGCTGTTTTTGTGTTAGCGCTGCAGCGCTTTTTTGTACGGTGTCAGTGGTTGTTCGCAAATTGGAATTGTTGCATTTGTTTTTATGAGGTTCTTAGTATGTTTTGTTAGGATGATGGACTGACTTTAACAACGTTGACAAGTTTCTGCTTTTCATAGTGAGGTTTACAATTTCGAAAAAGGCACAAACTACAACAAATTATATGCTGGCCATTTTAAATATTACTACCAATTTAACCGATATTAATTATAAATATTATTTCAGCTAAGTAGCTTCTTACTTCAAGCACCTCGATAAACGGGCTATCTAAAATTGAAAAAAAAAAAAAATACAAATCGGTGTGATAGTTCCTGAGATTATTACGTTCAAGACAACAAACAAACTCTTCAGCTTCATAATAATTAAAAAAGCAAAAAAAAACTATTCTTAGGTGCATCGGCCTAGAAGTCGGTGTCTAATGGATGTAACTAAGTTTATAACGCCACCGACTTCTAGGCCGATGCACCTAAGAATAGTTTTTTTTTGCTTTTCAGTGTTTTTGGGAGTCGGTTTTATTTTTTTGTAAAAAGTTTTTTATTTTTAGCTTTTCAGTAACAAGCATAGTTGTCACTATCCGTGTGGAAAGTTCTCATCAATACGAACAATATAAGCCCAAGCACGAGGTAGTTTACATATTCAATTGTCGAGTTCCCTCGACCTTCGCTGGTCTCCATCATCAGGTCAGCTTCAAACCTTCACTGTTGCAAAGGTCTCGTCAATACGAACAAAATAAGCCCAAACACGAGGTAGTTTTTTACACATTCATTGTTCAAGTTCCCTCGACCTTCTCTGGTCTTCATCATCAGGTCAGCTCCAAGCCTTCACCATTGCATAGTGTTATCAGACATGCGCCTTAGTGTCAAGTTTTTACCCTACGTATGCCTACGATTTTCGAAAGTTGCCCTCGATTTCTCAGGGTTTCCATCATCAGATCCTGACCTGGTGACTATGGGACCACCTGGGAGGTAAACCCTATCAAACAAAAAAAAAAATTTGCAAATCGGTCGAGGCGTCTCTGAGTAATCGGTGAACATACATAAAAAAAAAAAAAAAAAAAAAAAAAAAAAAAAGATCCCGACGAATTGAGAACCTCCTCCTTTTTGGGAAGTCGGTTAAAAAGAGTATAAACAGTACATTAATTACTCAGATCCTAGAAACAGAAAATAAAACACAATATTTATTTGAAATCATTTCTCAGTCTCAGTATTTTCTTCTCTAGCTTTATTGAGTCTAGATATCTAATGGAGTGGACGAGACAGATGGCGCTACAGACCCACTTTGAAATAGACTCGCTCTTTTTGTACCACAGCCTTTGTAAGGCACAGATGCGACCAACTAGAGCACTGGGTGAAGAAGTTTCAAGTCAAAGGAATTGGAGAAATCAGTTTCCAATTGATGGTGAAAGATTGAAGGAATTCATTTGGAGATTTAATGTATATTTTTGTTTGGTGGGAAATTGCAAATAATTAGAAGGTTTCTGAAATTTTAACACGTTGTTTTAACATTCGAGAAATAAACTTTTCAGTGAGAGTAGTTTTTGTTTTCTATTAAAAAAAAAAGGTTTTGTTAACAGTATGTAACTATTTAAGAGACGCAGATAGCTAAGGTGATTTTAGAATAGTCTAATCGCAGCAAGAGTATATTTACAGTAAACGGACAAAAATAATGCTTCCTCAAGTAACCTAATTTTCATAAATTGACAAAAAACTCTGTTTAAGGAAAATTTTGTACAAGATATTTGAAAAAGATTATATCGTTTAGGAAGTCTTTTACTCGAAACTTGAAATTATGTTAAATTAATTGCTTAATTTTAATAACCAATTTCCTGCTCAGTAGCTGTTTAAATAACATTTAGTTTAACATCAATTCATTTTCAATTTAGTCTGAAATGTAACATTATTAAATACCAATTTACTGGACTGGTGGTAATAAATGGTCTACCGTGTTATATTCGTATGTTTCGGCTTTTTATGCATCCCGGATTGACAGTGTTTTTTTAACTAACTATATTCAATCGACATAGGAGAAATTTAGTATTTATTAAGCTTCTTCTTAAAAATACTCTAGGAAAGTTTCTTGCTGATTCAAAACCACCAAAACTACTGAATCGATCGAAATAACATGAATACGCAGATAGTCTAGAGCCTGCGAAAGCAGATAAGTTAATTTTTATCCTGGTGCTAAAAGAAAATCCTTTCGGACACGACTATACCACGGAGAAAATCAAGTCTAACAAAAATAAACAGCATGCCTATTTAAACATAAATTAAATAACAAAATTGGTTTTCTGAAGTGCATTATAATGAGACAGCACCTCATCTCATTAAATCGACCGCTTGTCGCTAGTTGCTACTAATTGTGTAACTGTTGACTCTGTAAACTATTGTTAATGAGGATTAAGTTTGCACGTAATTCGCGGTTTTGTTATTGTCTATTGAATAATAATATAGAATAGTAATATTGAAATGGTGAAGAGTTGTTTGTTTACTTCTCTGAATGCGCTAATCTCAGGAATTGCTTGCCCTTTTTGAAAAATCATTCAGCATAATATGGCCCATTTATCGCATAGAAGGCGGGTATAACCACTGGCAAAAGGTTGTATTTATTTATGAGAGTGATGAAATAATTTGTTTTATAACTTTTGCCTACACTTCCTCGCGGGCACAAATCGATGTGTGTGCTGAAAACAAACCAAACAATATTCTTTATTTTCATCGAAATCTGATCAAAAACTGGAAAAATATTTTGCACTCCCACATGGTTTTGAAAACCGTAACCTAAAAACTATATTCGCGTACACATTGTTCTCTAAAACTATCCCCTCTCTCCCCTCTTCCTCAAATATCCTTGTGTGTATCCTTAGGGCAAAATATTCTATGTATATGTCTTTGTCTTCTCGAAGGCTGCAGTTAAAATGTTAAACAGGGCCTATATTACCGTAAGACCCTACGCACACTGCAAACTTTTAGTCGGCCAATAGTTTGATATAAGTCAAATAGTATAAAGAATGGTGGTGCCTCATATTACAATAATCAGGTATCTGACCAAGGCCTAAGTTAAGCCACAGCAAAACGTTAGTTTTTCCAACAATTTTTCAGTTGTATTAAGAGAACTGACGTTTAGGTATATTGTCGGTAAACTTGGGTCTTTTTTAAAAGTTTGGATTCCATTTTTTCTCGTCTTAGCCTCTATTGTCCCACAGCTGGGCAAAGGCCTCCCTATTTCGTCTCCACACCTCTCGCTTCTTAGAGTGTTCCCACCAATCAGGGTTGTAGGATTCTAAATTACATTCAAAAGAACTGTCGTGCAACTACCAGTCGACAGTTTAGTTTCCAGTATGCGAGGGAACTAAGGTGGATTGCCAAAATAGCTATAACCCCTTAGGGATTAATGCTGGGTTTAATTCGTGTACTCTATCCTTCGCCTTGGGAGGATGTGGTGACCGGCATCCTCTATTACAGCCGACCTGACAAACATGTGTTAACTTATTTGTAACCTTATACGCATAGGGATAAAGTGTAATTTTGGGTGACAGGGTTTGAAGATTGTTGAAGGCCTTAAGAATGAAAGGAAAGGATGTACATATACTTGTGTAAGGTTATGAAGTTAAGGGCGTTCTGGCGTTTTTTTGATATTGTAGGGAAGTAAACACGAAGATGGGTTAGTCATACTAGATTTAGCAAAATCTAAAACAGCTCCTTACATACCTACCTACAAAAGGAGTTACAATGTAAGAAGTACGTACTACAGCGAAATAAATGAATAAATCTGAGAGAATATTAAAGAAAAACAAATGAAAAACGACTTACCCGAACAAGTCCTCTATTTTTCACTTGTTCTATTTTCATTTTCTAAAAAATCACAGACCGGAATCAGGTTCGCAGCAGTAAATAACGTCCATATTTCCTTCACATATTCGTAGTGCATAAACACTCCATTTATTTCCACTGCGTACCTAACAGAATTTAATTCAGTGAGGCTAAAAGCCGGGGAGGAGGAAATAAAATTTTCTTTCGCACATAAATCAAGAATTCAAGAAGTTTAATTACCCGTGACGGGGCGTTGGTGTGATTGGGAGCGAACAGCGGGAAGGTAAAGCATAAAAAATAGGTGATAACCTTAATATTATTTATATTCTATTACCCTTTTTTAGGATTTATTTATTTAACGTTGTCGTCTTTTTTGGAAATCGGTTAAAACAATTGGTTGGTGAACAAATGTATAATGAGTCTCTATGACGCTAAGTATTTTATGAGTGCTGCAAATACTGTAAACACTCGGTGGAAGTTCTCTGCCTTTCCTTTTGTCTTAATATACTTGTCATGCTGTTTAGATAGTCCATTACTATCAACCTACCATTTATATTATTAGAACGCTTTTATCCACCCCTTGAAATAAATCAAAAGTCGCGAAGGTGAAAACAGAATAGGCTGCAGGTTAGGTTATTTTTATTTAAGAAACGCCAAACTACGAACTTCTTCAAAGATAAAAAAATCTCTTTTAATAAATCTTGTAGTCTACTTCACTAATGTTTTCGCTAATCTTTTGTTCCCAATTAGTCTTCATTGTTTGAAATCAATGGATTATGCAAACGCTCTCCGCTGTTAGAGAGACCCGTCCTTATGTACCGTTGGCAAATTAAAATAGCTTACTTAAGCAAAAAGAATGAGGTGCAAGGACGACGCACGCTTGCATTTTACCTGCGAATTTGACTTAAATGTAACGTCAGCAAAATAAAAAACGCAAAAAAGCAATATTTTTTTAGAACAACATTATTTTGAGACGGTCTCGTTTTAATTTGTAATTGGTTTACCTATTTAGGCTCTCAATTTGGAACGACCTCAATTCCAATTTTGTTATATTCTATTCATAGTTAATCACATTTGAAACGACCTATCACGGCAACCTGAATATTTTAATGCTTATTTATTCTCAGAAGAAAATAAATCAATTGAACTATAAATTATGCCTGTGTATTTTTTTACATTTTAAATATTATGTTTGGAATTAAATATCATGCAACAGCATTAAAATGTTACAAGGAATTGTAAAGTCTTGTCAGTAGTACAAGTTGTTGATTAATATAGCATAGTATTTATTCACTGCACTGTTCAGAGAACATAACCCAGTGGATTAAAAACTATAGTGATCATCATCTGCCTATCCTTTACTATGTTTGGATCGGCGTCCAATCTTACTAGGTACAGCATAGTACCCAAGTTTCACACCCAACAACCCTGACCTATACAACCCAGTTACCTAGCAACCCGATACCTCTCCTTCTGGGACCCCCTTTCTGAGACTGGTTGTTGGACTTTCTGGGGTATATTCTTGACAGGCCACAAGCTTTCTTAGTTAATAATAATATAGTGACACAACTTAAAAAAAAGAGAAAGTTCCTACCCAACACGCTAGCCCAGACCCACAAAACTGTGTCAGCGGATTGATACGAAACTTTTCAGAGTTTAATTAACTGAAACTTTTTAGCTGACGGTATCCGATGTTGGCTGAAAAGAAGCCATTACTGACATCTTTTGTTTCACAAAGCGTGTCACTTCTTAGGCCTTTCAGTTTTCTGGTCCTATGGGTGAGGATCTTGGACTGAAAACCGAGGGTACTGAGTTTTGAAAAAAGAAAATGTTTTTGTAGTGGTTGGAGTGAAAAATGGCCCTTCTTGTGCTCTAGTTCTTTTCGTGTGCTGGTTTATTACGCTCGCTTTTTCTGTGTAAAAATCTGAATTCGATTTAGATTTTTTTGTATGTTTCGTAAGAACTGTTGTTTATTCTGAGCGGTTCTTTTAGTACTTCATTAGTTAAGTAGGTAGTGTATGAAAAGAATTTATCTCTGTATTTTGCCTTTTAAAACTGAAATAAGATGCTGTTGTTTGAGTTGTAGAGCAGCTAAGATTCATATCATATCATTTATTGCATTGCATTCAACAAACATCATCTATAAATAGGACATCAATTGTCTTTGAAGTTTCTCCAACTTTGACTACCTAAAACTACAAGCAACCACCATCTTACATCAATTTTAGTGTACCTTTCAGACATTACGAGAACACGTGTTAACTTCCCCAACCCGCATATAACAAGATAATCCTTCTCAACTATAACACTTATTATAACTTCCACATTATGAAGCAGAACTTTAAAATGTCGTTTACGAAGGCTCACTCTAACTTGAATTAAGTTGAATTTAAGTTGCAACTTAGAACTATGGCTGAAAGTAGAAGTTGCAATTTAGGGTAGTTTGCAAGTTTTTGTTGGTTCATTATGCAACTTAATGTTCTGCGGATCTTTGAGGAGCATAACTTAGGATGAGTGTTTTGAGTTATCTTTTTGTATTTTGCCCCAGTTTTAGATAACGTTTAAGTTTTTAAAGTCTTTCAATGTTTTTCTTTTAATAACCATTTATATGAACTTAGAATTGGTTCTGTATTCGGATGGAAGCGGGCTGGCAGGATGGTTGGCGTTCTTTGGGGGAGGCATACCTTCAGCTTTGGACCGCAATATGATGATAAAACAATACATAGCAATCGGATCCATTAAGTACCTCATGTATTCAGCATTTCATTCCGATCAACAAACAAACGCAAATCTCTACCTAATAAACTAAATATTACTATTTCATGTATTTTTCCTCATATTATTTCTATCATCTACTACTAAGAAAAAACAAAGCTACTTACATCCCATCAAACCAATTTAGATACACAATACTAAAATAACGACTAGCGGAATCTCAACATTCAAACATCAAAAGATTTTATTTATGCCGACTCCACTAATAGAGGAAAAATAAAGGTATTCCTTCAAATGTACATATAAACGGTTGTACTCAAGCGAAACATTTCGAGAACCAAACAAAGGAATTAGGGACTTATATCTTGCTCACGTGTTTCGGATGGCACGGTAAACTGTAGGTCCCGGCTGTCATTGAACATCCTTGGCAGTCGTTACGGGTAGTCAGAAGCCAGTCTGATGACCAGTCTTACATAGGTATTGAGTTGCCTGGGTATAACTAGGTTGAGGAGGTCAAATAGGCAGTTGCTTCTTGTAAAGCACTGGTACTGGTACTCAGCTGCATCTAGTTAGACTGGAAGTCGACCTGGAAGTGGAATTCTACTGGAAGTGGAAAAGGCTAGGCAGATAATGACTCAAGCGAACACTCAAATGCCGAACAAAGTAATTAAGGATTTATTACTACTACTTACTCAAGATGTGAAGTGTATGAGTGTTCATAAATATTCCTTTTTTGGTAAATTGTGTTTATTTTAACGTGGATTTTTAAAATAAAACTGAACTAATTGAACTGAATTTATTTTTCAAATCGACTCAGTACTTCCCAAGGGTTAAAAACGAAATACCTACGTATTTTTCAGCAAGTTTATTGAACTAACAATAACTTGGGGTGTTTATATGAAGTTTGATTAATTTTCCATCTTTCCTGTAATATAAAATGCCTGGTGTAGGAGTATAAACTCTTCGCCTTGGGGCACTTGGTACCGGTGCACTCGGAACTCTCGGCGACATTGCACAGCTGCAACTGAATTTAAAAAAATATATACATTCTTTGGTGCAAAAAAGTATTTAATTACGAGTAATTCAAGAAATTCTCTTTGTAGAAATGAATAATACATTTGGACATTTATTTCTTTTCATTCGCTCTTTTCTTCGCTCCAGAACTACTGGAAATATCAGAAACAGATCAACCTACAAACGATATTTAAATCGGACTATCTCTCTTTATGTCACTATCAATTCCGATAAAATACTCCAAAGTATTCAGTGATAACAATCTGCAATCAATTCGCCACTTGACACCATCGAATCGATTTTGCATAAAAAATGTGTTTAAAACGACTCCCAAATATCTAGAGTAGGTACCGAGTTACCGACCGAGATTTACAGTATCCGATTACGAGATGTTGAACAAAAAAGCGATTTACATCGATACTCAATCTAGGGATCGGTAACAATCGTTTAGCACTCGATTAGACTCGGCTTCTGTTAGTGGCTGATTGTGTTATGTAGATTTCGAATGGAATTGTAGTGCTCTTAAATTGGAATTTCCGAATGGCTACCTGTGTGTTATTTATGTGATTTTATTTGGTAGGAATATAAGGATTTTCTACTTTATTTTTTTGTTGTTAAATATATGCTGTATGCTGTACTCAGTAAGTACACATACGTAATTTCAAAACACATTCCAGATATTATAAGAATAATTAATATATTTTTTACCACTATCTAAACTAAGTAATTATATCTCAGGATAATCCATATCTCAGGATCTACCGATTCGATGGTAGGTCGGCAGGGTGACATTTATCAAAAAGCACGGTGTAGGACCATGAGACCGACAAAAATAGTAAAGAAATACTCCTAATTCAAGGCAACCTTTATTTACTTTTCTCTTCATCACACACACATCTCTAAAAGGGAATCTTAACTAATTAGGTCAGTTTTTACCAGTCACCCGTCCCTCCCAGTATGGTGATTGATTAATCTACTGAGGACCTCTAGCAGACTGAGATAGGCTAACTTTGATATATTGTTGCATATCAGACTAACTTAATTGGGCAGTTGAACATAGGTTTACTTATTTCAAAAGTGTAGGCACTGTTTTATTTTCTGTGTCACTTGAAATTTGAATGAGGAATGCTAGCATATATGTACTTAACTGATTATATTGTAATGGGACGTTAAATCGATAGTATCTAGACACACGGCAGTGTGTCCGCCAAGTTCGAGCAAAAAAAGCGACACACCGGCCGTGGGTTATATTACACGAACCATTTCGGGCCAAATTCGACCCCCCTGTAACTCAAAATCTATTTTATTTACGCATATCAAATTTATAGTATCTATTGAGACCCCCTCACTTATCTAAAATACAAAATTTCATTAATATCCCTATTGTAGGTCTTGAGATATTGACGTCAGAAAATCGCTATTTTTACTATACACTCACTGACTGACTGATTCACTGACTCACTCATCAAAAACCTAGACCACTTCCAATGGTCGTATTGACTTGAAATTTGGCATGGAGGTAGGTCTTTATGTCAAGGTAAAAGGGAAAAATCTGAAAATGGCCAAGTGTGAGTCGGTTTCAAAATAATGAAGGTGTTTTATACCCGGTGTAAATTTATACCTCTAAGGAACTAAAACGAACTAAATTTATCTATATTTATATAATATATCTTCGAATGGTTTGTATTTAGTTTAGTTAGAAGTAAATAGTTTTAATAGAAAATTAAATACTTGATTCATTGCGTTTAGTAGGTTTATAACAAGGTGTATGAAAACTTTCCAAGTAACATCATTAAAAAGTAACTATTTTTAACTGAGGTATGTGTATGGAACTTGGTACTTATTCAGATCTCACTTCTTTTATAGGCGAAGCATTCCCATATTATCGAACTTGGCAGTCTTTCACATTTTTGTTTTGGGTGGGTATTATTTTCAGAGGTAATAGTATGTTTTGACAATAAAACTAAATCTTGAGTCCACTCTGACTTTTTTTTTATAGTCAAAATTAACCTCAAAAATTTAAATTCGTAGAAAAAAGAACCAATTATAATTGAACACACGCAAAGAATAGACTCATAATAAGTTCTTTACCGAATTAGCTCACAGTTCACAAAACACGTTTTTAATTAACATGAATGAATTAAACGTTTTGCTCTCGTGAGGTTGGCAATATTAATAAATTAAAGGATATAAGAGATAAAATGGTACCCTGGGACTTTGTGACCCCTACACTCAGTGTACCCACACACTGCTAGACTAAACAGTCGGCCTGTTGTTTGGATTTTTTTTTGTTAATATATCGTGAATTTTATTCAATCAAACTTTTGAGTCGGTCTGATATCGTCCAAATATCTGATCGTTGTTACGTGCATCGGAGAGCACGTAAATGTCGGTCCTGCGCCTGATCGCTTTCCGGTCGTGTCGGATTGCCGTCCCATCGGGTTATGAGAGTGAAGGAAGAGTGCACTCACAATCTCACTCCCTGTGTCTGCACTATAATATGTCCTGCGCAGTTGAATAATTTCCTTATATGAGAACAGCTGCCGTAGCCAATAATCGACTAGGAGGAGGACATCATCATCAATACCATTCATTTTCATACCGATCCATGAGCCCGAAAAAACCGTCGGGCGACTAAAAGTTTGCAGTGAGCGGATACTCTTAGAGATTCAATTATTGAAGGTAGCTGGAACCTTTTTTATCTAATTTGTATGTGTGCTAACCCTGTTACAGAAATTCATGAGTATTTTAGGAACTGTAGATTTTGGGGAGCTATATCTGTGTATAGCTATGACTTACATAGTAAAGAGTTTTAACGAATACCTAACGGGGTTCAAACATTTTCATGTAGTAAATTCTCAGAGCTAAACCTATATTGGTTTAAACTTAATCACGTTGAAAGTTTAATAGCTCTAAGTTTGGTAAAACATTTCGGGTTTAACCGAGTATGGAAGAATGAAACGGATGCTGATGAATTCAGTATTCTTTACTCATATCATTAAAAGAAAAGCCATATACGAAAAAATACCTGCTAAAAATATACTGGAGATTATTAAGCCGCATTTGGTGAATGAGTTTTGCATATAACCATCTATGAGCTAATACTACTCTTCATTAGTTGGCAAGTGATCACAAAACACAATAATTGGAAAATTATTCGTACAATGACGCAGGCCAGTTTCGTGCAAAAACCAAAATGCGAAATAGAAGCCAAAACCATTGTTCATGCAAGTTGACTTGGCACTTAAAATAATTGAGGTCTAAATATGTGCCAAATGTTGCTACTAAACTGCTAAGCCGCTAAACAGACAGCTTTTGTTGCCAACAAAAAAAAAATTCAAATCACGTTCTGTGGTAATTATAAAATATATGCTGCATTGTAATAATTAGAAGTATTCATAAGTTATCACTTTTACGAAGTGCTTTATAAAAAAACTATCCGTCTTACTGCTGTATTATATCTATTATGTGTCTTGTGTGAACTACTGACCGTAACGAGATAAAATATAGCGCATCTTTCTTGGGAAGAGTGTAATTTTCCAACAGTGAAATAATTTTACAAAGTCAAATCAAAAAAATATTTCAAATAGGCATATGAAAGCTCTTTCGAAATTTCGAAACGTCAAACAAGTTGCACGTTAATTTACAAATTGGTTAAGCAGTTTCAGAGCTTTCGGGTACAAACAAACAAACAAAAAAGTTTTTCTTCTTTGTTAGAATATTGTAAGCTTACAAACGAAATTGGATTGGTTTTAGTGGATTACGCATTAGATAGTAAGGCGCAAAAACAAATGAAAAAAAGTACAGTCAACCACAAAAGCCACACACAAATTCAAACAACGAACGTCAGATGACGTCACGAGAACACTTCAATCTCACTATGACGTCATATGACGTCACTCGCTCTCCAAGGAGAATTTAATCTGTTCTCAGCTACTACTTATCACGTATGCTGTTAATGAATTTGAAACACACTAGTTCGCACTAGTGAATGTCTAATTAATTGTGTACTAATGAATACTGAAATAGGTGTGCCTTTTCAATGGGAAAATGGTGATTTAATTCTGTCTAATTTTATTAGTGTTAATTGCTCATTCTGTCTATTTGTGTCGGCTGATATACAGGAATGAATTTTATCCAGTGCGCAAACTTTGTCAACTTATAGTTAAATAAGTTTTATAGATACGTATATTTTTATTTTGTAGTGTTTTAGTACAAAAAAGAAAAGTCATTGATATCGAAAGATGTTTATTTTGTAACCGATAGTACGGTCACAGTCGTCATAGTATGCACGGCGGCAACGCGAAACCGGTTTACTGACGGAGCTCCGCTCGGCGCGCGTAAGAATAGTTGGTATCCATATTTTGCTGATTTTAGGGCGGACAAAAGAATGAAAAAATATTTTTTACTGATGATGCAGATATGTTCTGTTAACGATTCTGGACCACCAGTTTTATTTTGCGCACTGCTTAAAATTCATTCCTGTTATTATATGTATTTGGGTGTGTTCTTGTATGACGATAGAAGGACTAAGAATAATTTTATCCAAATGCATAAAATTGCAAGCAAAACCTGCTGAATAAGCTAGTTGAAAATACATTTCATGTTAAGATAACTCGTTAGTACTAAGTACTTTAATTATGTATGCCGTGTGTATGCAAAATGGTTGTAGAATACGACGTGCTGTCTTATCTTAAGTTTAGAATTAAATCTAGTTATTTTACACGGTTTTACAGTAAAATGTTTTTTGAATAAAGATTTTTTTCTAATTATATTTTTTTTTAGTTTTTAAAGCGAATGTGAGTTTTTGAGTCATTTCATTTTAAAATATTGGAATGGCTTAGTATGAAGGTTAGGCTACTTTCTATCCCAATGTGTGAAGTAGTTTCTTAGGGACCCGGACAAAAAACATAAAAAAAGTCTTTACCTTTATATACCCAAGTAAAAATATCTTCTTCTATCTACAACAAAATAAACACACTGCAGCAAACAAACCGCAGTTCAATGCGTGATGTTTTTGTGTGTTTCGTTGCAAACGTGTTTGTTCGCCACGACACAAAACATACATTGATTCGTGTTGGCGTGGCGTGGCGTGGAGTGACGCGTGGCTTGTTACAACGCTGTGCATGACTGTACTTTGTGCTGCGATGTTTATTTGCTGACTGAAGTTTTGACATGGTATATATATGTATGTGTCTATAAATAATATTGGATGCTGTCTACTGGAAATTTGTTTTGAAGTGTCTGAATGTCGGTGTTGAAAGTTTACCTTTATGTAATAGTAGGTTTTTAATAATTTTTTTTGGATCCAGTTTGACTTGTTACAAACTGTGATCATTATTAATGGTTGTGATCCACATTTTTAAACAGTCAAAATTGATGTAACATACCTACCCTATCGATATGGATAATTTTGATTACAAAAAAGAGTCAAATGAGTCATTCTACAAACATTTAGTTTCAGAAAATTCTCTACGAAATGAACAAAACGAATTCTCAGAAAATACCTAAAGAGTTTGTAACTTCGCTTCCACAACCATCCCACAGGCATTCCTCTCACAATTTCCTACAAAGATAATATTACTATTCAATAAAAGGCTGTTAGCATGAGAGCCACACATTGAAGTATTGTTCTTAATAAAGTGCTCTTGAAGTACCCGTCGGTTGCGGCCGTCGCGTCGTCAAACTCATTACTGTCCTTTTACCGCTTTGCGAGACTCAAGGTGGAATATACGGAGGTATAATTTGGGTGGAAACGTCGCGTCGTGGATTATTTGAATAATTTTGCATTTGTGTCTAAATATGCGAGAACACGTGATAATTGTTATTAATGTTTTTCTTGCTATTTTCCAGCGGTTTCACCCGCGTCAGGAGAACTTCTTGTGCCCTGATGAAATAAAGCCCATGTTACTCGGGAATGATGTACGTTTTCAATAGAGGAAATAAAATCGGGTCACTTGTTTCGGAGCCTTTAGGGTACAAACAAACAAACAAAAAAATAATTCGTCCTTACTTAATTTTAGTGTTTTATTATTAGGCCAGGAAAATATGAAAAAAAATGTCATAATATGTTAAGCGATTAAATAATGAAGATTCAGAAGACGGTATTCCTTAAAAAACCACCTATTCTTTCCTTTTTCCATGTTATTCTCACACAAACGGCGCTTTCCAAATCAGACTAGGTACTGTATGTTGCCAAATAATTTGTCGTAAGAACTCGACTAATGTTTCCGCTTGTCAGAATGGTAGAATGGTAGAATTGCGCGATGCTGTTTAGCTCGACGCCTGTAGTAAAGACGCTTACTGACGTTTCACTCAGTGCCTTGGTAACATCGTCTGCAAAAGAGAAAGGATTTATTAGAATGTGTTTTTTGTTACATATTTATCGCTTATCAAATAGAAATATCAGTTTATTATGTCAACTTCCACTGTCGTGAAGCGGTAGTTTAGGTACATCCAAAGATGTCTCTCCGGTGTTTCATCTGGTATCAAAAAATAAAATACAAACTATTATTAAAAACAACTTTTACGAAAAAAATAGAAACATCGGAATTGCGAACGTCCTGCTTTTTGGGAAGTCGATCAAAAATAAGAAAATCTTTCCGATAAGTACTGCCTTTTTTTAATATCAGGTTTTATATGTATCTATACCGCGGCTATAACTAAGTATTCAGAAGCTAGTCATTACTAGCAATATCGTCATACGTCTTTGTTTCACTGGCTCGAGAATTTTGTTAGCGACTGTACTTCTGTTTTCAGGGCGTAATTGTTTGTATTCATTTCGCGTGAGGTGTTTATAGACCATTGTAACCCAGCCTGATTGTTACCAGGCCACTGTTTACGCTAAAATGCATTTATTTTACTATTTTTACTACTTGCAATTCTTTCTAGAGCTATCTGTAGGTATCTATGACGAATTAATGAAGGATTTTTTTTTGTTTCAGAAACATTGACTGTCGCGCTAAGATTGGGTAAGTTAACTGTGTTTTTGAATACTAAAATACCTAGTAAAGTACTGTATAGGGAGTACATCAGGATGGGGAGTACATCAGCAGCGTAGGTAAGGGTACTAGGAACATCTTGAACAAACTTGTGTACCTTGTTATATACTTTCTATACTTATGTACTTCCCCTGTACACACCTATATAGTTCCTTATATTATATTGTCGCATGTTGGTATTGTTTGTTACTGTTACAAGAAACTGTGCCAAAATATATTTTAGAACCCTCTGAAAACGGCTAAGTAAATAAAATTGCTAATCAATGTGTAAAACAGCGATTTCCGTCCAGGGGTGTCGCATCTGCAGGTTAGAAGGGGTCGCACTCAGGAAGTAGGGTGGAATTACATACGACACCGTATTAATGACATTTCTTACTTTAGAACGTGTTACAGGAAATTAAGAGCACGTTAGCCGTTGATTGAAATTACGGTAAAATGTACTTTTTTGAAACTGTAAACTTGTAACAATTTTCTAAATCTAAACAATATTTAATGTCGGTATCAAGTCTTCCTTTAGTATAGTATCTAATCCTTTGAACTAAGTTACCCGGAAAACCCAATAGTAAGATTGGTAAGACTCGTTCACAGATTTTTGACGAAGCCAACGTTTTAGTTCGCTATAGTAAATAGATATTATTTGAACTACTTCTGACCTTATTTCGTCAACCGACAAAACACAACAATTACAAAAAAAAAAAACATATTCGGCAAAACAACAATCATAATCGTGCCCCAATCTTCTAAGATCCTTTCAAGAAGGGGGAATCCGTTTTCATCCGGACACGACGGTAAATACCGGTCCGTCCGGTGGCATTCCGGACGCGATTCCCAGGGGACGTTGACAACCGTTTAATTTACCATGGAAGATGCAGGGCGTCCCAGCTCTTTATGGAATTGCTTGTAAAACCTTTGTGCAAAGACATTTTCTTTTGTGGGAAAAGAAATGTGGGATTATAGCAGTGTTTGAATTTGAAGGTAGTATTTTTTGTTATGCGACCTTTTCAATGATCTTCATGGTTTTATGGTTATAGGTACAATGTAGCTTTACGTATTTGCAACACCTACCGTCTTACCACAAAAACTTTTAAACGTCAGTTTATGCCTTGTCTAAAAAAATGACAAATTATGACGTTGACATATGGTTTATTTTGCAGCCAAAATTTTATTAGACAAGTGTAAAACAGGGTTTAAAGTTTTTGTAGTAAGGCCCCTAGTATCTAAGTTGTCTTGAATCCTCCTTACGATAATCTGAACTGCAATGGTGACATTCTGAGTCATTATTTACTCGAATACACTGGTACTCGTATTTTCTTAACAGCTTTAAAAGTACGGTAACTATATTTAGAAGCCAGAATTAAATACTCCTGGAATTTGATAAACCATAATATTTATCAAACGTTCATCTTATTTACAAAGCCCACTTTGTACATGAATTATTATGTTTGACAAAAAGTTGGTGTGTTTGCCAAACGTATGATCAAACGGATCGCCAAACAGACGAGAATCACTTGACAAATAAGACAAGTTATTTGCTGAACAATTCTAATACAACAAAAGGTAAAGCAAATAAAATTGGGTATAATTTGGTCGACAAGGGTCCGTAATTCTGGATGGTATGACAGTTCATTTTATTTTAACAATCAACAATATGGTTACCACAAACATGTGGTGCTTTTGACCCGTTTTAGAAACGATGGAAGGGGAACACTCAAATCCTTTTCACAGTATTTTCAATCTACTTCATTATTAAAGTATTTTGCCTTGAAAATCTCAAGAGCTGTCGCAGAATTATATACGAAACCAAAACAAAACCAGCTCAAAATTTTTAATCCATCCAACTTATCATCAAACGTGGTGTCCGTAAAGTGAAAAACCACCCTTTGACACCGTAAGATACTCGTAAAAAAGAGGTTACCATGTCCTGCCTTACATACATATAACGTACGTATGTATTCCTTCCTGTAATCTTCCTAAGGTTCGTTATCCAAATTGCTTTTTGATGAACGTGAAAAGTAGTCCCTTGTTCTTAACTCGTTAGCTAAAACGCGCACATTATTATCTGTACTCGCCTTACAAAGTTGATAAAGTAATCATTTACGCAGGTATATCTAGTTAATATGAAATGCCTGAATAAGCTTGGGTAATCATGGAATGACCCCTCCCCCCGTGGGTGCAGCGTGGGGGAGTGTCTGACTCTTACTGAGCTAAAACCCACCATGTTCCTTCTGGAACCCTTTGTGTACCAGAGCCGGGATAACTCTGGTAAATAATCCTATATGTTCAATTGATTTATGTATTACGCCATGAATCCTCATCTAAGCCACTCAACCTATTATTGCACATTAACATTCTTCTTAATTATCTTTTGTCTATTTTTCTAGAACTTCTTAGAAGAATACTTCTACTTTACGTTCTATTTTAGCTGTCGTCCGGCCAAGAAGCCGGCAAACTTGTTAATGAGTTAGTGCATCATCTTAATTATTAATGTCGTGGAAAACTTCGGCAAAAGCCTTATGCAATTTTAGTAATCCTCTGAGATAGATGTTGTCTTGGATCTTAAGGTAAAAGCTAAAAGTTCTACGGTCTATTTAATTTTAAGACCGGTCAATCTTTTTGGGTCTTCTCATGAAAATAGGCTATATAGGATAGGATATAAATAGGATACAGGATAGGATATAAGTCGGGACACCTTTTCACACACGGTCGGTTAGCCCCATGGTAAGTTATTTATTAACTTGTGTTATGGGTGCTAACACAACTGATAAACTACATATAGCTACATATATACATATTTATAAATACATATCATAACACCCAGACCACGGCCAACAAGCATGCTCATCACACAAATGTCGACCGAACCGGGAATCGAACCCGGGACCTCAGGTTCGGCGGTCCGGCATGATGACCATTGCGCCATCGAGGTCGTCATGAAAATGTAGTTTAAGTTTGCATTATATTTATGTATTTGTATATTATTGTTTTATTAAAAGTTATAAACAAATTATGCATGAAATACTATACTGTTTTTAGTGACCATAGGAAACTCAACTAAGAAATCTACCAACATTCTTTACTTGAAGGATATATCAGAAATCAGAAATACACAGGCCTTACAATATTGGGTGCAAATCGGTTTCCAAATGTTGCAAATCGACAGTTTCAAAGAATATATTTCCAAACATGCAATAATACTGGTGATTTCGAAACGTGACATAATGCATGTAAAATTCAGGCGTTATGTTACATATTACTGCCTGGCCGATTGCCAAGCGATCCGCCATTTTATCATCTGCCAATATTTTCATTCGGCACGGTGCGCGCCAAAATTTTTATTATAAATCTACGGAGATTTTAATATTTATTTTGGGCGGTATAGGTTTTTGTTTTGTTTTTTTTTATTATTGCTGTTGTTGTGATTTATTACAAAAGTGGTTATGATGAAGTGGGGATGTTCGGGGATATGAATTAATGGATTTTGTTGAATTTTTTTTTTGTCTGGTTGCCTAAATATTTTGCTGTGTTCAAATTGGGGATTTTTGTAGTCATTAACATTTAGAATTTGTCACTTGCTTTTGCAAGTGGTTCAAAGTATACTCTAGGACTTCATAATATACACACATATTTATATCCTGCAAGGCGGGTACTTTATAAATTAAGATATTTAGTAAAAGCATCCCCTAGTAAGTTTACCTATCTCGTAGTATTATGTATAGTTTTGAAATATTCACATAGCGACGGCGCACACAGGTGGCAGACATAACTATGGTTCTCAAGCACTTGCACTTCGCAACACTTATCCTCCCTTCCTGCTGTAATTTCTTCTTTTGTATGGAATATTCCAAATATGTACTTACACATACTATTTCTACAATTATTTAATATTATCTTGATGGAACTATAGCGTTCATTCTTACAATAATTAGACAACGTCCCATAGTCAAAAAATATCCAATCTAATAATTGTTAATCTCTGGATCTACTGAACCAATTTTGAAAATTCTTCTGCCGATATAAAGTTACGTTATTCCTAATCATCATAGGTTATAAGTACATACATTTACTAGGTATTCAAAAAGTAGTTCTCTCAGGACTCGAGTGAAACTAGTCCACATTAATAAAATCTACAACCGCAAGAATCAGCTACTCTATAATAATTATCTCATAATGGCAAGAATCAGCTACTCTATAATAATTATCCCATAATCGCAAGAATCAGCTACTCTATAATAATTATCCCATAATCGCAAGAATCAGCTACTCTATAATAATTAAACCTAATACCACAAACTTGACCTGCGACTTGGCAGTAAGGTCACATAATTACATAGGTAACGTATGCACATAATCGCGCGAACACGTCGCTGGAACGCGCCCAAGCGAGCCACGGTCACTGCCGGTGACATTATAGTAATACCGCTAATGGATTATTACCGGTCACCTACTGTATGGAGTTCGTGGAAGTTATAGAAGTTAGGTATAGTTAAATTGTGGTAGTCTTCTGACTTTGTGAGGTGAAAGTCTACTGAAAATATAAACGTTTGTTTTTCTTTAAACAGCTGTTTACTTTGAAACTTGTTTTAAAAAATGTCGCTTATGGTGTCGGTGAAGTTGGCCTTTAAACATGGTAGAGAAAGATTATATAATCAAGACATTCTTACATCATTAAAAACCTCTGCCATGGAGTATCAGTCTGTATTTTCTTGACTCTTATTGAAAAATAGTATAACTACCTATCCAAGTTTCTATTCCTATAAAAAAGTTACAAAAGGACAATGACAATCGCGGAATATAAATAATGGTATACAAAGAAACTTCACTGAATTATCAGAAAAAATATCCTCAACCTCAATATAGCAATTTACTTAGACAAACAATCTCCTAAAAGTACGATCAATAAAAAAAGTCTAGATAAACTGTCACTCCCGGTCATTGAACGGAAACAACTCAACTTTATGAAGACACAAGAGGTTCAACCACAAGAGTGGTGTCTATGTCATCGGCCGCTCCTATGCTAGCCATGGAATAAGGTACTTTTCTGAACTACGCGAATGCCGCAGCAGACACGTCAATAATAATCAGACAAAAATCAAAATGTTTTTATTTAAATTAGGCTGGAAATCGGCACTGTTTTAACATCAGAATTACATGAGACAGCCCCAAAAGCCCATCCACTTATGTGTTATTACTGGGAAGAAGAAGTGGTGCTAAGAAGACTATGAGGATGTGCAGCTATCGTCAAATAACTACCGTTGTAAAGTTGGCGAAGATAACCAATTGTATGTACAAAGCGATTTTGTGTAAGTATAGAGTATGCGCGAGGAATCAAAAATGGCTGGCTTCAGAATATAAATTAATTGAAGAGTGCAATATATCTTTTTCGTAGAATTTGATTACTGTGCAGTCACTTGTAGCCAAGATCCGAACGTGAAGGGTTTTTGTATTTGACGAGAACTGTGTGATTTTTCTATATGCCAGCCGGGTGTCGGAAGTGTACCTTTATGGTAACTTGTAAGCCATAGTTCAGTTATAGGAAAACTTTGGAAAGTCGTCTTTCAGTCTAGAACTATTGATGGTTCGCCAAGTTCTAGTTTATTGTAGTTTTATCTGGCAAAAGGAAAGAAATTACATGAATTAAGTGAGTTTATGATGTAAACAAATGAAAGAGGTATTTAACTGTCGTAAAAATCTAAGCTGAAACGATAAGGTAAGTTTTTCGTATAGTGAATGGAACTGTATCCAGAGATGGTCAACCTATGATAGATCAACTACCTACTTACATATAATATGTTGTATATACAATATGTACCTAGATCTACTTGAAAACTAGCTCACATATATCAGAAACGTAATCCTCGAGCAATTATTAGGCCTTGAATTAGATCAGTTTCCTATAATGCACTTTTTGTGTACATGCTTGTACTGTATGAAATATTTTTTTTACAGATATTTCGTTGTCAGCTATAAAATGGTGCCTGCCATCGAAACAGTAATTACTATCGTTTATTAATGATGATCCGTTTGGTGGCAGTTTATCGAAAATTTAAGCCATTACAAAGTGCCCATTAAGCCGCTTGATTGGATTTTAATTATCACGTTGTTTTGTCTTTGTTTAATAATGTTCAGCAAAATTGCTTTTCGTCTACTTTTTGACGGTATAGGTCTCTATTAATAATGGTAAAATAATCATTTATATATCAGCTTTTTAGTAAATTTTAAGTAACGTTATTCTTTTGTTCGAAATAAAACCTAAAACAACTCGTACCAACATTTTACTGATTTCATAAAACCGGAAAAATCCAGTTTCACGATCCAAAATGGCGCTTATCTTTTGGCAGCAGTTGTCACCGACAACGGAGAGTAAAACGGGTTAATAGTAATCAAAAGCACTGGAGCAGACACAGTAACTATCTGGGTCTTTTTAACCCATTCCGTTATTGGTATACGAACCGGAATGGGTATCGGTTTATACAGGAAAACATAAACGGAACATTTTATCTTTATGGGTTGTGCTACGTCGTATCTAAATGTTGGTCCCAACATTTGTGAGAAAATGTGAGCGTTGGTTTGATGCAGATATATTATTATAAAATAGAAACATATATACGCTGTAACCAAAATGCCAATATTGGTGTAAGTTGAAGCCATCGCTAATGTGCTATCATAGTCGTTATAATTTCCCGACTCACTTGTTGAGACAAACTATTGGGGCCAACGTTTGTAGCCAGCTTAAGATGGTGAGCTCGAATTGAATACTTGACTACTGGGTTCCAGTTTCTTTCCAGGATGTAGTGGAAAAGGACGACCAAAGAAATGATTGGTGGTTTGTGAGAAAGTTGATAGGGGTAGAAAGAATGTTACTTGTGGACGATAGAAAACATGCTGCGCCGACCATATATAAAATTCAGAATGATGATGATGATACAAAAGTAACTATTAACTATAACTGCCAAAATCAAGTTAACAAAATATTAAGCTTACTACTGTATATCACAGTTTTGCTCATTTATTAACAAGTTCCTTGTCACTTCGCCATTTTGTGACGTCACAATGTCAAAGTTTTCAGACTGCTGTAAACAATTTGTTGTGGACGCAAAGTTTTCAATGGCGTGGCCTTTTCCGTTTTCCTGAAAAGGGACAACTTTCAGTAATACCTAGGTATATATTTTTGAATATATTGTAGTGTAAAATTTATGAATTTAGTTTAATGCATATAAGCCTGACATTCCATGATTTCACACTAGTTCCAGGGAAACTATCCATTGTTCGGATAAAAAGGAGCATATTTCTGAGGTACCACCAATCCCTGACCCAAACTTCGCAATTGGTTCTGACGATTAAGCATGATTTTATAACGAACAGATTTAAATCATATACTATTGTTATTCCTAACCCTACACCCATTATAAGATAAAAAGGTCAACAGAAAATCTTGGACAAAATGAAATACCTCATATTTTTGCTTAACTACATCAACATCAAATTACAAACGACGCCGCGTCACACAGCGAGTATTTAATATAACGCATTAGTGTCGCGAATGCCGCCAGCTGCGCTATATTACGAGAAAGCGACGCAAGCGATGCAGCCGCTTTATCTGCAGCGAACACACGGAGAACAAAATGATAAGCGGAGATATCATAACGCACAATCTTCTAAGAAAGTGACGCACAAAAATGCGTGTGTTCGGGGGACGAGGAACGTTAATAGTTCAGCCGTTACTTCTATGGGACCCACCCATTATTTTCAAAATAAAATCACCAATCAATCAAGTCAAGTCATTTACGGATAGGTTTTCATTTCATAGTTTTAGTAACCGATCACGCCTACCATACGTCGCTTGACCTACAAGGAGGCGCCTGACCTACCTTCCTTATGTCATCTCTGCTGTCTGTCCTTCCTCGGTGTGTGAACGCGATTGCCAAGACGTTGGACTGATGGCTTTCAAGCGCTGTTTATGCTTGAATTTGTGATGATGTTTTGAGTTTTTGAGTAGTAGTGTTTTAGTGTATTTTGATATGCTTTTGAATTTTGGATATGTAGGATCACACAGCGAGGAAATAAATCCGTACAGAGTAAACCTTTTTGAGTCTGGAATACAGAATTATGCATTATTGAAGACGGGCTTGATAAAGAACTTCATTAAAAAAGATGATGAAATGTTGTAATCCGAGTTTTTAGATATTTTTTTAGGAAAAATAAATCCGTGTAATAAATAGAGCAAGTCTACAAACATACAGAATTAACAATAATGAGCAAAAGCAACGTAGGTAGATAGCTCCGTAAAATAAATAACAATACAGGCAAACCTACTTTCGAAATGTTGCAGGTATTATTTATTTACGTTAAAGCATTTTCATTTAAATGTAATGTTAATTCAATTCCTCAGCCGCTCGGAGCGACAGCGTCGAGAAAATGTTTGCGTAAAAAACCCTCACAAAAACGTACACTCGAAAGAAAAATAGTTGCAAAACTTTCCCCTTTTAGTAAGGAAATATAACAATCCGACAAGATACTAAGGGTAGATTTTTCATAATAGGATAATACGTGCTTTATAGTTATGTTTAGGCAGTTTCTTGTCACTAATACGCTTCAATAAATTAAATGTGGATTATACCTAATCCACTTTCCTTTTAAAAATTGCTGTACAAGGTAACTTGTACCACAATCTGGATATACGTGCAATCCAAGTAATCCTGTATATTTTAGATGTCAAGCAACTGTCAAAAGAAACAGTCGACAATAGTGTTGTGTAATATTCTAGCACCTTCCGAATAACCCAGAATTGTTAAAAAATACGCCAAGCTGCATCTGCAGATGGAAAATAACTATTATTCATATTTATCAAAGTAATCAACTGTCATGTAATATATCTCTTATTCCGAATTCAACCGCAAGGAAGATCAGGGAAAACCAATAACCAGGAAAACTCACAAACTCATATTTACAGCTTCCCGAAGAAATATTAAATACATTTTTTTATCCTTAACTTTTTTTATTGCTTAGCTAACTTTCCTCTTTACTGAATTTAATCCCTTGGCAGTCGTTTTGATCATGCTTTGAATTAAGTTGCGTGAGGTCTTTATAGAAGAATAAAGTTTTAATTTGGAGGTCATTATCAGCTTTTGAGGAGTTCCTTTGCTTTTATTTTGTAATATTATTTTATAGGAGTTATAGATACCTATAATTATGTGTTTCCTTGATAGTAATGGACAGCAAAAGTGAGTACGCGGCTTTACAGTTGCCCAGTGCCTACGTACTTGGTAATACAATCATTTCGTTTTCACGTGCATAAAGGACACACATATTTATAATCATTGTCAAGAAAGAAAACTTAAAACAAAAAAAGGTATTGTAATTAAGATTTTATTTACCAATACCTATATGGTAATGACAACTTTTGTTTTTTTTTTTTTTTTTATTTATTTAAAGGGCTTTGTCGCTTAGCGACCACATCGCCCAGTTTACAACTTTTGTTCTTTTCAAGAAAAAATCTCCGAAATATTTATAAATATTATAATATATTCTCATTAATATTGGCAGTTTACAGCAAAAAATTGCCACATTTATCTTCTTTGTTTTAATCGTTATTCCTCAGTTAATGAAACATTGGGTTTGTGTAGGTATCTATTCGCCTTTTATGTCGAAATCTCTCTCAGATAACTGGAGCGAAATCAACTAACGAGCTCTTACTAGATTTGTCTCAATTTCTCGCATCACATACCTTTCTAATTACGTTTTCGAGTACCTATAGTTTTAAAGTGGCGCTTTGGGTTAAAACACAGTAGGATCGATATCCTTGTAGGTACTTTATAGAAGCTTAGGATTGTCTATTTGGTCGTAATCAGATTCTATTATATTGTTAGTGTTGTTTGTAGTTTCCAAAGCGTCTAATTGCAATAGAAAGTTTATTTCACTGTTGGGAAGCTAGACTATATCCATACGACATAGGGTATATTTTGTTTAGGTAGGGGAACAAGTTCCCCCGGGAGGCGGGTGAAACTGTAGGAAAACAGCTAGTCTTCTGAAGAACTTAGCAATTGCTGATTATTACCAAAGCTTTCAAGCAATAAAATTAACTCAATATAACGTGTATTTTAAACCAAGAACCAAAAAAAACACTAATGAAATTCACCTAGCTTTCTCGATAAAACAAAACACGAACCACACGTAGGTAAATTCCTTCGTTTTATGGTATAACAACACCATAACAAGACAAAAAACATTTAATTATGTAACGGCTGGCGTGCAGACTGCATCGATCGACTTCATAATTCATGGCAGGGTTTCCCATTGACTCACGACCATGGTGACCATGAAATGCGAAGACGTCTCGTAACATTGACGTTGGAAGTTTAAGTAAAGTTGTTTTGTGTTATAAAGAAGCCTTGCTTTGATTTTTTGGCGTTGTATTACACATATGAAAATTGTAATTTTTCAAAGAAATCTTGATAGCAATCTGGGTTCTAAATTTGTTTGAAAGTTAGAAACTTAACTTAAGTTTAGTATACTAACAAATGGTCTCCAACGCTTAGGTCAATAGCTGTACGAATTAAATGCAAAGCCTGCACCTGAAAAGACACCCTCGATACTAGCAAATTTTTGGTTTAAATGCAAATCCTGCACCCTGAGAAGACACCCTCAATACAAATTTTTGTTTCAATATTTTATTTAACAAGACCAGTGAAAACAAAAGACAGGTAAATTATTGTAATCATTAGTTGGTCCTCAAAATAAAAACTACATTTTATCGATGTAGTCAATCAAAAGCATGTATATAATAGCATTATACAATACCTATATATTTCACCTTTAGACAGAAAAAAATAACCATCTTACAGAGTTATTTCTTTTTGTTTTGTAAATATAAGTGCGTAATGGCTGTATGTACGAATGTCATGTATTCTGTGTTCGTTATATTATGATATGAACATTTGTTTTGTAGGGTTGACTAACGATGTTTGTTTTTTCTTTCGTCTAGACAGTTGTTTTTTTTCTTCTGAAAACAAATGAACTAGCCGTTTTGGTAACAGTTATGTGGACTTAGCTAAAAATATAATCAAATGATGGTGGCTCCATGATTTTTTTTAAACAGCTAAGTGTTTATTTTTGGTTAACTATCGATGTATGTACCTACCTACTTAATTTAAAAAAATATATTTAAAAATATATTATGACGAATTTTAATTCTTTTAAACATCAGTGTTAATCTGTTATTGCGTAAAGTATAAAAAAATACTATAACAGTAGTAAAGATAAGAAAAACAAATGAGAAACAAGCCAGACAGAAAACGTAATATTTCATGGTCACCCCAAAATACACAGTGTATTGATAACGCCCTCCCAGTAACGAATGGTACAATCACGACAAAAACATGTACTGCTATCTTATTCACAGTACAGGTGAATACAAAAGGGTTTCTCGTTGTTCACTCTTGAATACTTATTTCTACCCCCACATTTCAATTTACAACCTTATTTCAATGTAGTAAAGTTTAAATTTGAATAGCGTTACAGCTTATCGTAATATTGTGTTGTTGAGAATTACTCGATACTAATTTAATTTAAATAGAACTTAAACAAAGCAAATAAGAGTTAAATTAACTCAGACATTATTAAAGTATCCTTTTGTTGAATAGCTTACATTGAAGGTAGTAATAATAATATTGAGCGCTTGTTATGGATTATATTCTTAGTAAAATTAGAATGGTATTTGTTTAAATTAACACTTTATTGCTTTATTAATACTTTGACATACCTACTCTCATTTGAATTAGTGTTTAAATAGAATTTTCAAAATTGATATAATTTTAGGGTACAATTGGGAGACAATAATTGTTATTTTTCCACGTAAAGTCACGGCGGTCATGTCAAAAAATCGCCATTTAATCTAAACAAATGATGAAAAACAACACAAAATAAAAAAAAAAGTTAAAACTTCAGTTTCATCAAAATCTGGCGTTTTCCGAGGAAATAAAGAAAAAACTCCCATTTATTTAGTAGCTTCGGCAAAATGAAGGTTGTAATTTGGCACGTCAGATGGTGGTGATGAATGAGTGACGCCACAGCGGGGGATGAAATAAGGGGGGAGGGGGGGGAATAAATAATTGATAATTTGTAGATCAAACACTTTTGCTTAAGAAGGCGATTTTTAAAAGTAAATTGAAAAATGTGTTCAACATTGAAAACTGATTTCTTTTAAAAAAATGTGACTGACTGTCCTATTGGGTTATGAGAGTGACGGAATAGTGAGTGCACCTGTGTCTGCGCAAATGGCTAATCTCCTTACATGAGAACAGCCGCCGTAGCCAATAATCGGCTAGGAGGACATCATCATCATCAATGACTTGGTTGAAATATGATCAAAAACTAATCATAAAAAATATTATTATTATTTAATCTTAATATTTAGGCGTTATCATAAATAGCACATCAGAATTCCATTATTCTAAACTAATAGAGCAATCTTTTTACGTCATAAATTGGCAATTTTCTCTAAAGCATTTGTAATCTTAAGCCCCTAAGAGTATTTTCAATATTGTTTCACAACTTAAGTATACATTTTTTATCTAATTCCCAAAGTAGGTACCTAAAATCAAAATTGAAAATTGATTTCTTTTTACTTATGATTGAAGGGAAATTACTTTGGGGTCTATTAAAATCCTTTTTATTTAAACACTTGAGGGTTGAAAGGTTTTCCCCCTAGCTTTACTTTGGGGTGTGTTCTCATTACTTAAACTAGGTTTGCCCCTTAGTTTTACTCCCTTGGTTGATTCCAAAGGTATCATCTGTTTTCTTGGTGTAAAATAATGTGTCGCTCTAGCTTATAAAATGTACACAAAAAGTATATACATACAAGCTTTTTCCTAGTGCCACACGTTACGAAAGAACTACTTCCAACAAATATTGTCTTCAGGTTACTAGAAAACTTTAGGTCAATGTCAGCATAACAATCATACTTTTCTACTTATTTTGTTACTAAGAACTATAACTCTAACATTGTGTTATTTATTTCTTTGTACATTTGGAATAAAAAGCAAACGCATCTACCAAACTGCACCCAAAATATGCTTCAAACTGTACAAAAAGACTGTCAAAATAACGTGCAAACTTCATTAAGATTAACATAGAAACTTTCAGCGATTTACAAGAAAACCCCATGAAAAGGCAATAGCCGCCACGTACCAAATAACCAACATTAGCGACAGTAATTCCAAAATAAAACCAAGTCCAAGGAAATTGCAGGGGAATTGGTAATGCACCGAAGTACCCCATTTGTACCCTGAACCAACTCCCTTGAACTACCCCTCTATCTTGTGCCAATTTTCCCCTAGTCTCCCCTCTTAGGGTGTGGACACAACCACTGTTTTATTGTATAGCGTCATAATTTTGTTTGCGGTTGTTCGGTTATTCTATAAGTAGTTTACGTGTTTTTTTTTTTTTAAATTGGGGTTGTTAAAAACTACTAATAGAAAAATGTAATGTACAGTTCCTGAAGATTTTCACCAACATCACCATTAAGTAGGATCAATCAATCAAGATAACATACGTACTTGTAAAACCTCTTACATAGATTAAACTTAAAACTTTACTGATCATTGTATTTTTTCCACTTATCCATTCCATTTTTATAATACAATAGTATGCCCCTGGCCTAACGCCTCCCGTCCGTCCGGTGACAAAAATATCAATAAAATAAATGAAATCGTCTCCAGGCTGACACTGCATTTTAGTTCCGAGACACGTCTGGTGTCTACTGTACAGTTAACCATTGTGACACGTGTCAAAAGGAGCAGACAGTGTCTGTTCTGTGTCTGAGAACTACGTGATTTTCGGGGTCTTTTGTAGTGTTGGGAAATCAGTTTACGGTAGTATCGATAATCTGAGTATGACATTAGCTTATATTAAACAAATGAAGAATAAACATGAACCTCGTATGTGATTTGGCTGCAAAAGCAAATGAGTGTGTAGTCTTAAAATTATCCGCAAATACTTAAAGCTACATTTCGAAATTACGAAGTTTATGGACATTAGAGTAAATTACTAGTCAAAGCAAACATCAAGGGCCTTACTACAAAAACTTTAAACCCTGTTTTACACTTGTCTAATAAAATATTGGCTGCAAAATGAACCATATGTCAACGTCATAATTTGACATTTTTTTAGACAAGGCATAAACTGACGTTTAAAAGTTTTTGTGGTAAGACGGCAATAATTTGCCATTTTAAAAGCTTTTTAAACACAAAACTCTACCAACTTATTTCTACAAAATTGTAACAAAAAACCTTTCAATTCACAACTGTACATAAATTACTTTACCTTTGCTTCAAATAGAGCCATAACTCTCTCGAAACATCGACAAAAGAGATGGTAATTTTATAGCAAAACTATCGATATTTTTATCATTACTGGTCGATTATTTCAGAAGGAAAAGCATCAGGTGTTCTTAGTATTTTCTTGTCGCTCTATAAACGCGAGGGATTGCCAAGTTAATGGCTGTTGCATTTTGCCATCAATTTCACCATAGTAGTTTATCCTTGCACTGTGGTACAAGTTAAAAGCGATTGTGATGTTTTGAATATTTTTGTAGATGCCTTTGTTATGCCTAGTTAACATTTTGTTTGTGGTTTTGTTATAGAGTTTACTTCTTTGGCTACTTGCAGTGTTATGTAGACCGTTAAATATGGGAGGCTATTGACTATCTTATTTGTGGGTGCCGGGCGTACGTCCCATGGGGTTGAAATTGCATTTCGCCAGCAATTGATGAAGCTGAAATAATTGTCAAATTGGTTCAGTAGTTCTAAAGATGAGCGCGTTCAAGCAAATACAGTGTTTTTAACTTTAGTAAGTACACGTTGATACGGTTTATCTATCCACGGATAACAGATAGATCTGATCACCAAAAGACTTAATCTCAAAATTAACTATCTCTTGCCATAGACCAGCTCTTCAGGGAGGTTAGACTCCAGGGCGGGGGGTTGTTTATAAAAGCGTCAATTAATTATAGCACAGGTGAAGCAGCGCGAACAACCGAGCGGGATTTATATGAACGCTGCGGTTTTCACGTGATGAGTACCTACGTCTTTGTAGTTTGTTTATAAACGTAATTTGAAAGGTTTTTTTCTATTTTATTCTGTTAAAAATATAACGAGTCATTTAGTAACAACTTGTGGTGTTTTGTTTGGTAAGAACTTGTTCTAGTCAAATAATGGTGCCTCTCTGAAGTTGGTGCATAAGCAAAAGCATCGTTTTACTCTTAATTAAAAAAAAAACTTTATTGCACAACTCAAATTAATTTTCTATGTGGAATTATGTAACAATAGTAATAAACGTATTAAGAATCAATTAAAAACAAATTAGAAAAGTCTCCTTATCATAATAACTTCTTGGGATTTTGTTTAATAGGTAGGTACTCTTTAATTACTAAAACAACAAACTAATTACGCATGTAGTTTGCTATTAAAAAAAAACGAAAAGAAAAATATATTTATATTTTTCGGAACCATGTACATAATATGTTAATACATCATTTTAATTAGAATTATAGTATTGGATTAACATTTACTTTTTCAGTTGAAACTACAAAAAACGCACATTATTTAAACGAAATAAATTTTAATAAATAATACTAATAACACTATGTACACAGAAGTCTGCTTTATAAAATTAAATAGCTAATCATAATTTTAAATTTAAAAATCTTTAAAAAATCGCTCTAAAAAACTGAATCCCTAATTCAAATTAAACGTTAGAGTACACTTCAGTCCCCAGCACTGTGTGTCTAATTATGATTGTCTCTCCCCCTAACCTCACTTCAGCTAAATTTAATTTGCTCCTCAAACCATACTTAATCTGTACTTCTAAAAATTAAAAGCTTTTCAAGAAATGGATTTCTTATATATTAGCTTTGACGTTCAGTTGTGATGATTGGATGAAATTTTCAGGAGTTCAAAAGGGCTTTGCTGATTTTTAACATCTTCGTTTGGTAAGTAAAAGTGTTTCTTTCATGTTGGGTTGTTCATCCGATTTGTAAAGAATATAGGTCAACAATGCTACGCTGTATACCCTCTTCATAAAAGTTGGTACTTTTCCATTTTTATGACGAATCAATACAGCAGTCCTTAATAATATTATGTATGCGAAAGTGAGTTTGTTTGTTACGATTTCACGCTTAAACAGCTGAACCAATATATGGGTAATGGGAATGGAGATAGAGATGGTAGCCTGGAAACTGAGATTTATTCGGGTAACGGTCTTAGTACTTTTAGAAGCAGATGAAATCTAATTTGTTTAATTTACTTTAGACTAAATTATTTGGTTTTTATGACCAACAACTTTTGTCACTAATTTAAGTAGGTCATGCTTACTAATTTACACTTTATTAGGTACTTTATATTTTAATGTTAACAGGGCACTTCATAACTTACCATTAACAGTAAGGCCGAGGTTTACATATAATTACACCCACATTTTGCTTATGTTTAAGCCTAGTAATTAAGAGCGAGCCTATTGCCATAATCCATAAAGTGAGGCTAAGAAAATCCTGAAGGAAATAGGACCTCATCCATTTTGCTAATCCATTTTGGTAAAGCAGATGGTGTAGGCACTCTAAGCTTTAGGTACTATAGTAATACATCCTACTAATATTATAAATGTGAAAATTTGTATTTGTACACCCCTTATGTATTCCCCTTATTTAAACCTCTTATGCACTCCTCTTATGTACTTCCCTTATGTTCTTCCTTATATACTTTATAATGTATACCCATTATATACTCCCCTTATGTACTCCTTTATATACTTTATTATGCACTCCCGTTATGTGCTCCCCTTATGTACTTCCTTATATAATTCCTTATATACTTACTTATGTACTCCCCTTATACATATACTCATATACTTTCTAATGTATACCCGTTATGTACTTCCTTATATACTTTATTATGTACTCCCGTTATGTACTTTCATATTGCAATCCCTTATCTTCTCTAATCTATAAACTTCCTTATGTACTCTCCTTATGTACCTCCTTATATACCTACTTTATTATGTACTACCCTTATGTACTTCCTTATACGAGGTGTGTGGTACCTAACCACACTAAATTAAATACGTTAATATACAGGTTACAATATGTCGATTATTACAAAGTAAAAAATAAAATATGTAAAAATAAAAAAATGGATTTTTCAAACAAAGTAAAATAATTTCACTTTGACCTACCACAATGTGCTGAAAAATTCACACAAAATGACATAAATCCATCCTTGATCCTACTTAAGCTAGCTTAGCTAAACCTCGACCAATTGGTTCATTCCATTACTTATTTCAAACCAGTCAAAATTCTATTACTGTTACAGCCTTTTTATCGTCCCACTGCTGGGCACAGGCCTCCTCTCACACGGAGAAGGAGCTAAAATTCTAATTACTTTTTAATAACAAAACAACACACTCTCCCAATCCTGCATAATATTTACAGAATCTCAGATTTTCATTATACGGGGCTTCAGTGCAAGCCTTGGTCTACAGGATTCCACTTTATTTATATACCGCATGAAGTATTACCTACTTTGTTCAGTCGGTGAAGGCTTATTTGCTAGAGATTATGCCCGGATTATGCGTTGAAAAATATTCTTTAAAGGTTCACAAAATTTTGCTGGAAAATTTTTATTTTGTTTTAAAAGATTGCTTGTAAGAAGTTACTTTGTATCTTGGGTCATTTATTTTGCGATATTATGCATTTTTGCTCGGATTTTGCTCGGTTTACCTTTAAGAAAGTTGGTGTTTTCTTTATATACTTTTCCTTAAACAATATTTTTATATAGTGAGATAGGAAAAACGACATTACAAAAACTCATTTTAGAATTCTCTGGTTATGAAATCCAATAAAAATTACTGTAGGTATAAGCAATATGATAATACTCAAGACGTTAAATAACTGGAATTAATTGGAAAAATACTTAATTAATAAAATTGCTTGATGCATTCTTAATGGATTTTTGATAGAAAATTGTGTTATAAAAGGATTGGCTTTGTGGTTGTACGTTATTCTTGTTGTATTGCTAGTTGAAATAACTATTGTAATACGTCAAGGTAAGTTATACTTAAATTAAATTCAATATTATGTCTCGGATTAAATGTAGAAATAACCCTTCTCTTGTCTCCGCTTTCTTTGTTATTTACGTATTCTTTGACTTGCCCGATATTTGTTTATTTACAACACTGCAATCACGTTTGATTGGTGCTATAAATTAAATAAAGGAATACAAAATATTATTAATCGCCCAGCACAAAATAATCTAACATTTTCATTTTCAGATGAAGATTATTCTTTTGACCCTTTTCGCCATCGCAGTGGCGAACGCCGAATTAAAGTGGGACCCCAGCGGAAAATACCGGCTTATCGATACCGAAACACATGAAGAATATCCACCAGAACTATTCGAATTTGAACCTAAACTATTTAAAGATTTAAAATTGGAATCTTTAGTTGACAAGGATGCCGTAAAAACCAATCCGATTAAGAAGTATAGGATTATTAGTTACGATGATTTCAAATATGGAAGTTACCCCTATCGATATGTGTATCCCTACCCTATTGATGCTAGATTCAGTCCGTTCGTTTACCGTGGTTATGTACCGTTCCATTATGATTATATACAAACAAGCAAGTGAACGTCTTGATTAATAAAGTTGTTGTTGATTTTATTTTATTGTTTTTATTTATTCCTGTTGCATCACACTGTTGATGATTCTTAGGTCTTGTTCCTCCAAATATGTAAACAATTACAAATAAGTAGTTGTTATTGAAGTAATGCCATCGCTTTTATACAGAAGGAGTGACATAGAAAGAGATGTTTTTATACATACTTAAGTAGGTACCTAGAGCTACTTTAAAATTACCTTCAACAACATACGACATAAGCAAGGGTCAGCGGAGCCTTTTAAATCTGAAAAAGAAGTTAACTGCTTAAAACAACCGAAATAGCGAAAAAGATATGTGAGTAGCATGAAATACTGTTATACCAGTGCTATATATTTCTATGGTTGATCGGGCGCTGTTGGACAAAGGTCTGTCTCAGGGTATGGAATGACTTGAACCGCTCAAACGCAACCAAGTGACTTTTGTCCCTTTTTCGTTTTGACAGTAAAGCGCACCCAAGGGTTTTTTGTCCCTTTTTGCGTTCCAGTGCGATACACATCATAATATATTTGTTTCTTTCTATTACACGGTGTTTTAATACCTTTTCTCTTTTCTACACGATTCTTAATACATTTCTTCATGCTAAAAATACGACAATAGTTCCACAATAGTTCATTCGGATTGAAAAAATAATGTCAAAGTCAGTCGTTCGTTGGTTTTCGCGCGTTAGGCGGAAGATTATCCTTGTAATTTAATCATTATTTCGGTTATTTGTACGTATTATTGTATTAATTACGGTGTTATTATACAATAAGAATATAGTCTTTGTGTGTGCAAGCGAGTTTTAACCTAAGGGTTTAATAATTCAGCTTTTAAAAACATTCTTTTTTACAAGGTCAAACAATGTTTTTTTTTTAACTAGTAATGGCCTTACTACAAAAACTTTAACCACTGTTTTACACTTGTCTAAAAAAATGTGGCTCCAAAATGAACCATATGTCAACGTCATAATTTGACATTTTTTTAGACAAGCCTTAAACTGACGTTAAAAAGTTTTTGTGGTAAGAATGTCATTGTTTACATCTAAAAATATAAACATTTGAAGCTCAATGTTAACAAAAACCTGATACCACTTGAAAGAGTCATTCATTAGCTTGAACAAAAACAATACTTGAGATTGCTTATGTTACCAATGAGTCATAAAAAAAACATCTTGTGAGCTCGGCCATCTGGCGCAGCGGCGCGCCATTTTTTTTTCGAACAGTAGCGCTTTGTGCGTAATTATGAAATCGGCGAAATCGATCATGCGGTTTGAATGCTCTGCGAACATTATGGCCTCGCTAACTCACAAGGGGATTACGGGCGTACGTTAAACTATGATTGCCATTGATAGTACCATCAAACTGCTTAATAGAATGACCGTCTGTACAAAAAGTATGGATTTTTGTCTACAATCTTATGCTCAGTACTGCTTGCAACAAACCTATACAGTAGGTACTAGCTGTTTCCCGCAGGTTCAGTTGCATACCATGGAAACTAACTGCCCAAAACCGGAGAAAATACCGCCTGTCACCCGGGGACAATGCAGCTTCCCAATTATGAAATATTTTTTTTAATCGGCTCAGTTCTTTTCGGAGCCTTAGGACGCATACAAGTAAACAATTGTTTTATTTATTTTTCCTATTTATAATATAAGTATATGAATATAGGCAGATTGCAATCTATAAAGTACAATAACACACATTTGTTCCATATACCTATAAACTAACTCCAGTACAGCAGAAAATCAAAGAAATGGCCTCCTTTACTTGGCATTCCGCTCAGTTAGAAGAGTGAGTGATAAACTAGCCGCTGAGAAAAATGTATTTCTAAATGGATAGCTATATGTACCTATAGTATTATTTTCTATGGCTATTTATAATAGCTATTTGTAATGTAGATAAGTAAGAGACGGTACTATAATAAAGGTTTTAGTATAAAATTAAATCTAGCTGTAGGCTGCTTCTGCCTAGCTTTTCCCAACTAAGTTAGAGTCGGCTTCCAATCTAAATGGATGCTACTGATCACGATATAGTCTTCTAGTAAACTACCAAAAATGTTGAAATGACAGCGTTCAAACAAGAAGGAACTCATCATGACAGGATGATCATGACCACGGGCCGATATCGTAAAGCATTGCTTGTCTGTACATGGACGATCAACCCGTGCGGATGCTACTTATCCAGGAGCTGCTCACTTGCAGAAATTGACTTAGCACCCGGTGCAGCAGTTGATATTTCTGACCGTACCGTATTGTGTACCAGAGGTCTGAAAAGAGAAGTTGCTCCATGTAAACATTGGTACAGGTGTCCAAAATACAATGGCGTTTTGCAACCTAATTACGAGTTTTATATTTGAATTTCGACATCCCCGCCACCCTGATTATCTTAAAATGGTTTCTGTTTTTCGTGACGACAATCTTCTCCATGACGACAACTGAGCTGTATACAGTGTGGCGACAACTGACCTTGTAAAGTTATTAGAGGAATCGTATAGGTATAGTGAAAACCGCCCACAGTACCTGTACATTACAATTTAAAAAAAAACTGAACAAATGATGATCTGGAAAATCTTACAATCTCGATTACAACAGCATTAATTTCTTATTAAATAAGAATTTGAATCAACTAATTGCACTTGATGAATTTGATGAAATTAGATAAATAATTAAGATAATTAATTGATCCATTTTTAATAGTTTTTTGATAGACTGATCTTCAATAAAAGGAAGTTTTTTAATAAGTCGTTGCATTCGTATTTTATCACGAATAGAAGGAATTGTTTATCTTTCTTAGTTAAGGTAAGATTCTGTATTTTTTTTTAATGAGCTGCATTCATATTTTACTTTTCATCGGCCTAGCCTTTTCTCAACAATGTTGGGATCGGCTTCCAGGCAACCTAAATGCGGCTTAGTACCAGTGTTTTACATGGAGCCACTACCTATCTGATCTCCTCTACTCAGTTACCATGGCAACGGTCGAAATATTTTTATATGTTTTCATTTGTTTTTTTTAGATGAAGATCCCAATTTTTCTAACATTGACAATTATTTTCGTGTTCACGGAGGCAAAGTCAATAGAATGGAAGGCAGATTACGGTAAATACCCGGTCGTCAGCGAGCGAATGGCAATCGAGTATCCCTGGTACCGGTACAACTATCCTTTGTACCGGTTCAGCTATCCCTTGTACCGGTACGATTACCCGGTACCGATCTACAAGACTTTAGTGAAGTCTTATGATCCGGAGTATTATTATAAACATTATGGATACTATCCTGAACATTGATTAAAACGAAAGGAATTGGTAATAAAAATTATGAAGCATAAAATTTTAGTTTTTTTTTCTATGTAAGTGCACTGTTTGGTAAAAACCTAAAACATTGTATCTTACTCGTTTCCATATAACTTTAACCAAGCCTTGTCTTTGGTCATTATTGTGTTTACTGGTGGTCTTGCACATTTTGGAAAAAAATATTACAAAATGCTACAAACCGAAGTATCAAGAAGTAAATTAATAGGTTTCAAGTGTACTTATTCTATTTTTAAACGGTTTTATTTAGCTCAACCCGTTTGTTTTATTTATTCTTGGGTCAAATTTAGTAATTCAAATTTAAGTACCTTCCTGTTGTCAAATTGATCTGAAATTTGGTACACACCTTTAATTCCGATGACAATACAATATAGTCATATCAATAACATTGTAAATCCAATATGGCCGCCGATACAAAATGGCAGATTACATATTTTTCTACAACCCCCTCAATATGGGTATCAAATGAAAGGGCTACTCAAGTAGAATACTGTCAGCAACCCCAGCAGGGCCCAACAGGGCCAAGGCCTGCCTGGGCTGCGGGATTGTCCGAAAGAGTGACCGTGGTCGTGGTACATAAAAGGCCTATGACGAAACACAACGGTTTTTAGTCAGTAAGAGTCTGGCACTCCCTCACCGCTGCTGAACCATATATAGAATGAAGAATATTCGGTAGGCATTATCATTAAATACTAAAAACTAGAAAATAAAAAATTGGTAAAAAAACTTTTAAGTTAAACGGTTTTATCTTATGTGCACTGAAAACTGAAAAATAAAAAAAGAGTACTTACCTGTCAACCTACGTAGGTGGTCCCGGTCATATTAGACTAAAATAAAAACGTGGGGCCCTCTGAAATCCTACCTATGGCAAAGCATATCTTTATACTTTGGTAGATCATGAGCTCGGCGTTCGCTGGTGAAGCCGCTACGGCTGATTATTGATTTTCAAAATCTCCAGTTACGATTATAGTAAGTCGATGCAATCCACACCTATTATACCTCTAGAAGAAAGTACTACAGCTATAGTTAATGGGCCCCACGTTTTTATTTTAGTCTAATATGACCGGGACCACCTACGTAGGTTGACAGGTAAGTACTCTTTTTTTATTTTTCAGTTTTTAATAAACGGTTTTATTTAGCTCACCCCGTTTGTTTTATTCATTCTTGGGTCAAATTTAGTAATTCAAATTTCACCCTCTTCCTGTCAACCGATTAATCTGAAATTTTGTATACACCTTTAATTCCGATGACAATACAATATAGTAATATCAATAACATTGTAAATCCAATATGGCCGCCGGCACAAAATGGCGGATAACGTAGATTTTATCAATCCCATCAATATGGGTATCAAATGAAAGGGCTCAACAAGCAGAATACAATATACTATAAAAAATTGAAATCAAAGATGGCGGCCGCTACAAAATGGCGGACAACGTAGGTTTTATCAATCCCATCAATATGGGTATCAAATGAAAGTTCTCAACCAGTAGAATACAATGTACTATATAAAATTAAAATCCAAGATGGCGGCCTCTACAAAATGGCGGATAACTTAGGTTTTATAAATCCCATCAACATGGGTATTAAATGAAAGGTCTCAACAAGTAGAATACAATTTACTATGCAAAATTGAAATCTAAGATGGCCGCTGCTACCAAATGCCTGATAACAATTTTTTATCAATCCCACCAATATGGGTATCAAATGAAAGGGCTTCACAAGTAGAAAACTGTCAGTAACTCCAGCGGGGCCCAACAGGGCCAAGGCCTGCCTGGGCTGCGAGATTGTTCGAAAGAGTTACCGCGGCCCTGGTACATAAAAGGCCTACGACGGAACAAAACGATTTTTAGTCAAGAGTCTGGCACTCCCTCACCGCTGCTGACCCACAGCAGGAGAGGTCATGTGATGATTTTTGGGGTTGTTACAAAAAAAAGTATCTGGAAGGGCTATGTATTGAGGAATTGGATTGTAATAAATTTTCAGGTAAGAGACCGTGTAATAATGATGCACTAAATGAATTAGATAGAATGAGGAATATTCGGTAGGCATTTTCATTAAATACTAAAAACTAGAAAATAAAAAATCGGTAAAAAAAACTTTTAAGTTAAACGGTTTTATCTTATGTGTACTGAAAACTAGAAAATAAAAAAATAGTTACTTACCTGTCAACCTACGTAGGTGGTCCCGGTCATATTAAACTAAAATAAAAACGTGGGGCCCCTGTGAAATCCTACCTATGGCAAAGCATATCTTTATACTTTGGTAGATCGTGAGCTCGGCGTTCGCTGGTGAAGCCGCTACGGCTGATTATTGATTGTCAAAATCTCCAGTTACGATTATAGTAAGTCGATGCAATCCACACCTATTATACCTCTAGAAGAAAGTACTACAGCAATAGTTAATGGGCCCCACGTTTTTATTTTAGTTTAATATGACCGGGACCACCTACGTAGGTTGACAGGTAAGTAACTATTTTTTTATTTTCTAGTTTTCAGTACACATAAGATAAAACCGTTTAACTTAAAAGTTTTTTTTACCGATTTTTAGTATATTAACTTTTAGTATAATAATCTAGTTTTATTTAGTAAATTATTTTTGTATTATATGAACCCATTTTTTTAAATTAAACTAAGATAGGACACAGTAATCTTTCTTCTACCCGAGTGAGGTAAAACAACATGCATCTCAGGCGTGCATACTTGTACAAAAGTTTACGCCAACACATATAAATTCTAACACAACTGAAATTGCTAGTCTGAAAACTTTCAGCACCATGCGACTGTTCGTTTAGAATACATTAGAATTCTTGAAATATGTAATTTTATTCTTTAAAAGTTTTCCCCTGCTGTTTTGGGATGTCGCGCAAATTCATTTCGATTTCGAAAACATTTTTATTTTTGCAGTTTTATCCGGATTTTTATATGGAATAAACTAAAATATGTTTTATGGCATTTATTTATTAATCCATTTGAGTTTCGACTGCACTGGTGGTTTCCCCTTTTCGTTAAATGATGGTCGTTGAAAAATTGATTCAATTGCAATGTTTGATTCTTACAAATTAATCCTATTTTTTTTTCTATCTATATATTTACAAAACGGGATAGTAGTTTTTTGTAGAGACACAAGACATAAAAAATAAGTAATTCAATAATATTACCTTCGTTTCTGACAAATACCTATGTAATATTGCAGTGTACAAAATAGGAATTCGCGTTTAAAATACCAACTACAAGCATCTAGTTAAAGGGAAACTTATAACAAAGAACACAGAGCCCACTAATTAACTTCTCCTTATAATATGTTCGAAAACAAAAGGGAAGGGACCAACTTGGGATCGCACCCTAAACTAAAATGCTGACAAAGGACGGCTAGACATCATTTTCAATACATCATTATGGTAGTGTGATGTTATTTCTTATCTTAATTTTACACTAGTACCATTTGCATAGCGTTGGAATTTCAATTTGATCACTAAACTTAGTATTAAACATTTACAAGGTAATGTTAAACAAATAGTGCTTAAATTCGCGCCATGTAGGAACTGTTCCTCACTTTCAAATCTAGTTTTCCTCAAACAAAAGGGCCAACTACCGCTTAAGAATCAATCCAGTAGTTCCTGAGATTAGTGTTTTCGACAAACAAACAACTGTTTATGATATTAGGGCTATATATACTATACTTTTTATTATAAGACTTTTTCTAAATCTTTCTTCTACTACTTACTCGTACCGTCTTTACGTTCCATTGCCAATCTTGTCAACTTGTAAAAAACTTTAGAGAAACATTCAAAGTTTAACCAAATGCATTCCTAACTTTAAATACGCGACCAGATGTTAGTTCAACACAAACCATTATAGATTTTCGATTTAGCACTCTGAAATTAAAGAAACAGGTGTGGGAATTGAATCGTCGGGAACTCACGAAAACGGAAAGTTTTCCGACTTCTTGCAATTTCAGTTTGTGATTCCGACTTTATTTTGTAACGAGACTTCTATGCGGAGATTTTGTTGCACACTATGTGTATGAAAAGGTAACCAGTGGTTTGGATTGTGCAATTAGGTATCTTGTTTTGAAGAAGATTTTCTTATGCATCATCTGCCTAGCCTTTTCGCTAGTTGGGGTTGGCTTCCAGTCTAATTTACCTGATGTAGCTAATTAATCCATATTACATGGAGTGACTGCGCATTTCATCTCCTCAATCCGATTGGGTTAATACCCAGGTAATTGCCCGGGCAAGACGATTTGATTAGACGAGTATTGAAAGAAGGCGGATCTTCCTGTAATATAAGTCCTTATTGTTATTAAAAATTAGCTATACAAATAAATTTTATATAGGTAACCCTGCCACATTCAGATTAAAAAAAAAACTATTTATTGCTAAATTCCAATTAATATTTGATTTACAAAACATTACGACCAACCCAAAATACATAAATAGCCAATATCGAATCTAATTCCCCAAAATCAACTGCAAATACCCAGGCAGCAGCAAATATTTATATTAATACAATTTGATATCCCCACTAAATAATCTAGTATAGGCATTAGAAACATCTGCCCCCGGATAGCCGGGAATTAATTCATTTTGATCTAATACCGGCAGGAAATTACTAGAACTGTTTCAACTAAGATGAATTTTCGTGGATATTAAAGGATATTTGGAGCATCAACCATTTTGCCGGATATCTAAATGTTGGGATTACGAATTATTGTTTTGGAAGTAATTTATAGGTTTCCTGGTAGTCTATAAATTGTTTGAGCTGCTAAATATCTGATTAGTATTGTTTGTAATTTGAGTAGGTACAGTAGAAATTGTTTGAGCAACTATTGAGTCTCGAACTTGAATGAGATATGTGAAGGTCCATAGAAATAGTAAATATTGAGAGACTTTCAGATGATGATGATAGGTTAGTTTATATTATTTTCTAATTAATTTTGATCTATACTTTATCTTTTTCTAACAAGGAAGACACAAATCCCCTTAGTATTCTTGTACCCAACAGTGGTTGAGTAAATAAACACATTTGTCGAATCCGTACGTAAGCAAAGTCAAACGGGGTAGTACAAACAGAATTAGGGGTTGTAGTGAAGTGGTGGCTATTCAAGAGACTGATAAACAGACGGACTTACTGGATGTTAGTCAATCTATTGGGAGCTGTAGAGATTTGTAGTTGCGTGTTAATTGAATAGTCGATGTAGGTTGGTGTTAATTTTGGAGCACGGAAAAGTTACCGAATTTTCTGTTATGGACTTCAGGATAAGCCTTCTTAATACTAATTTAGTGAGTCTAATACGGATCTTTATACTGAATTCTCCTAATTATAAATCTAATTTTTCCATGCCAAAAGGTAGAATGTATCTGGGAGTAAACCTATAATAATTTATGTCGGTATGTGTAGGTACCTAGATACAATACAAGTAAAACTATGTACTTTGTGCTATTCTTTTTGCACAGTGTATCCAGACAATTTTTTACAATAAAACTGGAACTTGATATAACATTTTCTTTTTTAAAGATAACTTACAAGTTGTAATTTTACAGATAATTCTAATTTTAGTTCAAACATCTTCTATTTTAGCAAACACAAACTAAAAGAACTTTCATCACTTCGCAAATAACGAAAGTATTTTTATCTCAAGGACGACCAATAGTTGATAGGACAAATATCAAACACAGAGGGTTTCAGATAAAATCACTTTCATTCTGTCAGGCTGGAATACGACATATGTCAGACATATCCGGGTGTTGAACACATATCGATATCTTTTCCCTTCGCTAAAATAAGTACACATTCTTGTGGTGTTTCTGTCATTCTGATGTATTTCATTGTTTGTTATGAACTTGAAGAATGTTATTTGAGGATAGATTTGTGACCGAGTTTTAGATGGATGACGTCGTGAGTGGGATTGGTAGTTCGGGAATTGTATTGTGGTAAAGAAGTCGTCGTTGCCTAGCTGATAAAGCTCCTGAGTCTTAGTTATGTGTGTGTGTGGGTTCAATTTCAGATCAGATAAGCACCAATATGTAACTTTTTAAGTAATATGTGCTATCTAAGAATACCTTGGAGACCTATGACTAAGATAATGTGAAGGGAAATATTTTGAGGATACCTGGTCTGAAGTCTGAAATCGCCAATACGATTTTTTTAGGACCTTTTATTTTTTTTTCTTGGTATTATCTCGTTCAAGCGTACAAACTTTCCATACAATATTAAATAGATTGACTGATAAATTGAAGACATACTAAAGCTCCATAAATAATTAAACCCTATGCACTATCACAATCATCACGTAGATTTCACATCCTACCGAAAACTCAAAACTACCAATACCAACCTTCCTCAAATATCCGAAATAACATTACTCCCTTATCTCACAAACACACGAAGTTTACGTTAACATTCCTATACTATTAGTGGGAACCCAAGGATTAGGGGCGACCACGAAAACTGTATCCTAATTCCTTCAGCAAACGGCCATTCATATGTTTATGTAAATAAGCAAGACTTGAGGTTCCTTAAGCGCTCTTCAGGGCTCTGCAGGGTAAGCCTTGGCGTCCCTTGATGCTCTCCTTATGTCTAGTCTTAGAAAACTGAGAGAAATGTCGACTTGTGTTTATAGTTTTGGAAAGGATATGCTGATTTTTGCAGCCGTTATGGGGGATATAATGGCGGTTTTATTTAAATTTTAGTTTTATTTTATGATATTGGTCATATGTGAGCCTATTGACAGTAAAAATTCTTTAAACAGTGCTTTGTAGGTAGTTTTTGCTTTCGACGGTAATTTTTGTATGTGAGTGCTTTTGTACTCATTCAAAATTAAGTAAATGTGCGGCATTCTTATTAGTTAATAAAATTATGAATGGTTATGATGTCCATTTTATTTTAAAAGAGCAGATTATTTAATGAAGTCCCTTTTTCACTTAAAACCCTTTACGTATATCTATACAGAATAATTAATTTGAAAATGGGTTCCCAAAATAGGTCATAAAATGTTCTAGTTCAAGGGTTACCCCTAGGTCTCAATGTTAAGATAATATAGCTAATGTGTTTGCTTAGGCCGGGCAAGCACGTTATAATTTTTGCGGCTCAACGATGTAGGAAGGGTGTTTGAGAGCAATTTACCCAAATTACTGCGGTTATGTATTACTTTCTACATACTTTGGTTTATGTATGGATAAATGTATTTTATGTCTTGAATTTACACTCGCACTTTCCTTATTGACTTTGGTCACTTTTTCCAAAAATCAGAGAAACTGAGTTGGTCCAAAAAGGCTGTCTTGTTTATCAGCTTCACAAATCATTTTCAAAACCCATAAACATGGATGCAATTTCCTAACTTCACAAAATGAGTTTCTTCCAAAACCAACCTAAAATCTTAGCCTGTTTTACTCCGAGTACCATTAGATTAAGTGCCTCACAAACTAAGCAATCTTGGAAACCCCGAGAATACCAAACTAGCATATCAGGATTCTCCTTCAGCAAAACAAATGATTCAGACTGAACTATGATAAACTTTGCTAATAACTGTAGGTCAATCTAGGCGGAGCTGAGTGATGAACTGAAAGCGATTTGTTCTGTTCAGGAGCTTGGAATTCTGCCAAGTAATATAAAATACTTTGTGTCTTATTGCGATGTTTAGGTCCTAGATGGATAGAAAAGGGTCAATGTCCAGTTGTGATACTGTAGATCAGAATTTGTCTTGGAATTTCAGGAACTAGATTTAGATATGAGCTTTTCATAACTACCCATATAGCAAAATGCAGATTCCAATTTGGTAGTTAACCAAATTGGACATTATATTTTTTTATGTGTTTTGTCATTATATTTTTGCTACGATACAATAACGTGAGTGTTATTGTATTGTATTTTTTTTATATCACCCGATGCATTCCGGTTTTGCCTTTAATTTTACAGCGATTGATTTTTAAATAATTTTAAATGTACTTACACCACTCGCTAATTCTACTCCCTTGCACCATCCAGCCACAGTCTATGAAATATAGCGTCCACAAATCAGCGGCACATCTCGGGGGCAGGCAGAAGTTCAGCCATTACTCAGCGCATCACGGCCGCATCAATAACCGCTACGTAGTTTAAACTGTCTGGCGTGCAATGTGTCTGGGCGCCGTTGGTTAACTGGCCATGTGGAGTGGGGTGCGAGGGGATTTTTTTAGACTGTGGCTGTTTGTGAATGGTGTGGCTGTGTATGATGAATTCTGTAGTTATTATATATATGTGGTTTAAGCTCACCCACTGAAACTAACACACACCACACAAACAGGCACACACAACACAAATACACAACGCACACCCACAACACACTTTATATTAAGTAGACTGATAAGTTGATTGACAATTGTGACACTAGAATTTTGGGGGGCCTGGAGTGCCAAGATACAGGCTTAGGCTTAGTTTGGACTCCAGATCTCCCACAAATTACAAATCAATCCCTGTCAAACTAAACTGTACTAAGAAATGTACTTACCAAATAAGTACCTTAATATTGTAATTTGTGGAGATGAAATAAACGAATTTATTGTTATTAATTTATCTAACCGACCACGGGACTACAGAGTCCCGGATTTTTGGAAGGCGAACGTGGGGCCGAAACCAACACGCTGAAGCCCTTTTGAGACAACTTTAATGAAATGGCGACCCAAAACTGACGATTATCCCTGTATACACTATAGAAATGTACCCAAGGACAATCCCCGGTTCTGTGCTAAACTATTGCTAACTGTGGATGAAAACTACTTGGGCTATTGTGATGGGATGCTAATGGACTAGGAATGGGGAAACTACGGGAACTATGGCACCTGCCGATGACAATGTATTAAATACATGTAAAAATGGCAGGTGGAGACTCGCCACCTCACTTACTGGGCCCCCGGGAATTATTCGCTAAATCGCAACAAGGGGGCAACAGGTACATGAGGGGCTGAAGGGTGAGGATACCTCGGCGGACTTTGAACGCAGATCACGCGCTCGCTGTGGGTCCAGCATCACCGGCCCACTCGCCACTTACCACGAGGCACCTACCCTCCGAGCGGGCTGCTAACCCTGCTCTAGCGACTCCACTCTGACCGGCCGATGAAGGCAAGCCAAGAGGCGGGAGACCTATCCGCCGTCATGCTTCACTCCGGCAGGCCGGAGATGGGGGACAGTATACTCTCCCTGGAGCACTCGAATATATAGCCCCGCGGGGTCGTTACTCCCCGTCATCCGCCTTAGATGCCCTGCGATTATTATAGAATTTGAGTCTACTTTTGATTTGTTTATAAATCTTATAGCTATGCTATAGATACGCTTGCTTTTATGATCTAGAAAAGGTTATAAAGTAATGAAAGGACTATACCAATCCTATAAAGCTAATCTCAGAAGCTACAGGACAAAAAAATTAGTAGTAGTTCAAATGGGACATAGTCGAAACCGCAAGCAGAATCTTTTAACATTCGATGTCAAAGTCGGATATAATGGCAACAGAACTTTCGAATTCACAAAGCGTAAGCAAAATTAATAACGAGTAAGCGGGTCATTGGTTGAATATCGACAGACATTGAGCCGGGATAAACTGATGTTCATTAGCTTGCTCACAGATAGACATATGATTTGTATTATATCAGTTTCCATGAAATTTGGTACAGAATATTTGGATTCATTTGTTGAAATTATACGCGGAAACGTTAGCATTCAAGCTTAGTAGTGACGAGAAATGACAGGCGTGCAGTTTCAAGTGAAATTCATGCTACACTTATATTTTAAGTAATTTAATCTTAATGCCATATGTCATTCTGTCAAGTCAATTAGTAAGTGCGTAGGATAGTTTTACTGAACAAAAATAACATAAGTTCACCATAAACGTCCGCTTTTTCTTAAAACAATTGTTTACTTTGAAACTTGAACGTGAAAATTTATATTAACTATTCAAGTGTCGGTATTCCTGGGGCCTATAAAATTAATGCACCCCACTGCCCATTACTTTTTTCAGAGTATCTTCTTTTTATTACGTGGACGATATTACGATCAGCCGCATATAATTCCTCACTTCAGACTGATTTAAATATAAACAGGCCTAAAACTGTCTAAGATTCATAATCGGGAATCAATAACATGAGTCAACTCACCATCAACATATTACCTACTTCGTTGGTTGGGGAATATGAACATTTACAAAATATTATTTTGATATTTGACGCCCTCTCGCATAAATAAGATCTTACCAATAGGGAAATCTTCAGGATAAAGGGAGAAGAATAATTGAATATAACGATAGGCGCTTCTTCCCCACAGTTTTTATTCGTTTATTCGAGTATTTGTTACGAGTTCACGTAGAGTTTAACAATCGGGGTGCATTCGTAAGAAGATTCAGAGGTCTAAGGGAAAATGTATGTTCATATTTTATTGAATTTATTGACCGCATTTTGGATGCAAAAATATTTTTGTTATTCTCGGATATTGCTTTAATCATGGGTTTCGCCTCTTTGTCTAAAAGATTGAACTGAATTATTTACTAGTATTGATTTAGTAGACACTTTAAACTCCAAGTAAAATGTTTTTATTTCAAATAGGCCTTTCGAGGCTCATATGAGACGTCATACTAGATGTACTTGATTGTTTAGGAAAGAGATTATATTCATTTTTATTCGAGTGCACGAAGTAGCTCCTATACAGCGAAAGCTGGTTTCAACATTCATCATTCTATTCGTCACCCCATTCAACTTAAACCTTAAACAAAAGAGCATACCTACCACGACAGGACCCATCAACCCTTCGCTTACCATCATCCGTTGTCACGACAACGACGTACAATGACATGAGCCCATGACCGTCTTCAAACGGACGGACCCTGACGTTCTGCTGAATGAAAACAATTTGTCCAATGCCATAAGATTTAGATGGAATGCCAGAGGAATTTGAGGGTTTTGGCCTCGTGGTATGAAAGCTGGTCAATTTATGGAGATTAAATGTTGAGGGTTTTTTTTTAAATAATATTTTGGTTGTGGTTGGATTATTGTTTAAGAAAAAGCAAATTGTCAGGAGAGGTTGTTTTATTTTTAAGTTGGGCGAACTTAGCAATATATAGCTTAGGAACTATTTCTTCTAGCATAGTTGGGCCTAGACCCAAAATTCTGTAACTTTGAAATACTTACAAAATACAACAATATAGCGTTCGCTAAATAAGAACACTATACTGCTTTATAAGTACCAGTTAAAATTTCTAATGAGTCATTTGCGAGAACGTGCATTGTTGGAAAATTTATACTTTTTAGTAAAGTGGGCCATTTTGTGCTTTCAAAATGTAATATTTTATTACAGCGACGAATGCAAAATGCTTCGCTATTTAACTTTATTGCTGCGTTAAAATATCTGCAGGGACTTTCAAACTAATGTGAATGTAATAAACTCTGACTAGGTTATGAGTATTACTTAAAAGAAGATTGATTCGTCACTTTTTCTTAAAGATATATATCTTGTTTGAAGTATATTAATTATAATTTTTGGAGCTATTTTAGTGTACGAGAAGTCTCTTTTGAATTTTATACTTTATTAATTTACTTAAGAACACTAGCTTCAAAATCTTTTTAAAACGAAATTCCTAAAAACAAATGTGACAATTCAATTTAAAAAAACGAAATAATAAGTTCATCTTCTTGTCAGCTGACTTCTTTGATTTATTGATTCTTGCATACTCAAATACCAAAGCTGGACTATTCTTTTCATAACAAACAAAGGTGGGGTCTAAGACAACCTGACTAAACTCTGAGACCCACTAATTCCCTGTCATTACATTTCCCAATCAAATATCCTGTACCAAAACTTCACCAGCTCGCATGATAGCCACATGTTTCGCCATTACTACGGTCGAACGACCAATGATAATCCGGGCACGTCTCACGGGATACGAGTGAGATCATTTGTAAAGCCCAACAAACGTTTGTATTACAATGACGATGTGTTATGTCCAGGGATGGATTAGGGAAGCTAGGGGCTCCTGGCTGTGTAGGCTTTTGCGGGGCCTAGTCGGAAAAAAATTGGGCAATGAATTTCAGACTGAACAGCTTAAAGATTATCAACAAAAACATGTACATAGCCCCTCATGGCAGTCGGACAAAAAAACATACTGACTTCGATAATATATTCGATATTTTATCATCATCATTATCCACCAATCATTATATTATTCATCGTTCTAGAGGACCGTGTATTGAGGGAAAACAGCGATTTATATGTTTAGTAGAAAGTTTTAATTTTAACTTTAAGTATCTCGGTCGAATTTTCTCCATTATTGGAGTCACAGAAGAAAAATACACGCATTTTTTTTTTCTGCGAGGCCTTAATTCCGGTTTTTTTCTGTGCCTGTAGGGCCAGTGGGGCCTGTAGTAATCGTTTATCCATCTGCGCGGTTAATCCGCCACTGTGTTATGTTACCTTCCGACTATGCTTTGTTTGAAACATGTTTGTTCAGGGGTTGTAATGTAATGGTGATCTATCATCTTGATTCGGTAGGTTTTGGAATATACGTGTATTTCCTGATACTATGACTTACTTAAGAAAATAACCTTATATTCTGGAAAATATTTTTCCTCTTTTTATTATCATTGTGATCCTCAGTTTTAATCGCTTCATCTTCGCATTCATATTTAACGTTCAAACAACCAAACAAAAAGGTTTGTATTTAAAAAGTTTCAGCCGAGTCACACACAGTTTTTGTAGCCCAAACTCCAAAAAGCCTTATTTAAAAAAATTACAATATCGTCGTTCTAATTTGTACAGTTTGGCCAATTTGTGCTCGGAGATTAGGCTTGTTATAAAAAGTATTTATTAATGACGCCACTGGGCTTTCTTCAAATACTTTTTTTCTGTAAAATCTCTGAGAAATTGAGTTAAGAGACGCACGCGTGCTCTTGAATATTTTAACGGAACTTTGTCGGGGAGATTTGTTTGTTTCCCTTTATTTTTATTGTTTAGCATCGTCTGGAAGAGACAGGATTTTTTGTTCTTGTATTATAAATGTTGTGGTTAATGATATTTGCTGCTTTACAAGTAATTTCCTTTTGAGGAGTTTATACCTAATACATCTTTTTAAGCTAGTTTTTGAGTAACCATACTTCATAATATGACACTTTGAGAGGATACAATTAAGTACATCGACATCACCAGTGATCAAAACAAAAAGTCTTTTACATCTCTGTTTAACCCCCCAAAACCCACGCCATGACCTTTTTCACAACGTCGTGATGAAAACCCAACAAAATCCCCAATTTCAAGCCAGTAGGAACCTTTATTAAAACTATTATTAACAGCGAAATTTACTTGCTTAATTTAAATTGCTCGTTTGCGTTCACGAAATTCCGCGTGTATTAAATGTAAGACGATTTCTGCGAGACGTTTATTTTCTGGAAAATTCCGGTTAGAACCGGTGAGAGGCGCTTCGTACCGGAACGTAAATGTGAAACGTGACAAGTGTGTACGTGACCTTAGAATGGTTGTAATAATTTGTTGTAATAACTAGTTATGGGTCGCCGTAAACTTTGATGGGATGATGTATTACCTGTTACTGTGATGAAGGATAATCAGGCTTTCAGAATGTCTTGCTAGCTATTTCACACGGTTTTCTTTGTAATATTATGTAGAGAACTTATGAAGGTAGATAAAAAAAAAGAAATGTGACATTGTATTTGCGCTTGAATATTTTTACATGCAGTGAAACAGTCTTATTTCTTCATTTGTTTACTATGTGTGTGTGTGAATTAATGTATTGGAAAAAAAACTAGTCATAATTTCACAATTAAGTACATCCCTGAAATACAGTGTTTAAAACCAGTTTACTTTCAACTCAGGAACTCAATGTTCAGTCTATAGTCGTTATTTATTTGTTACAACAAAGTGTTATAAAAGACAATCCCAACAGCGAAGTCTGGCTGAAGTCTTTCACGAACTTGAAAATTTATTTCTTCTGACAACGCCCATGGGAAATGAGTAATCTTTGTCGTACAAAAGTTTATTTTCAGCCCCAAAAATCTGCACTAATATTTTATAAGAGTTTTTATCTATAGATATTCTTTGATTTATTTAAAGTAAAATAGACATGTGAATGTATAGCGAAAATGGTCTAGAATTCAAATGTGAAAAGAACATACCGTATAGAAATCGCGTTGATTATGCAAATGCTATATGAAATGGCACCATGCAGAATCATACTCTACGGTACAACGAGCCGGAATTACTCTGATTGTGTTCCACCACGCGTAACATGTACAAAGGCAGAAAAATCATGAAGCCTCATCTTTAGTAACTTTTCCCTTTTGTGAATTAATGGGGAATCAATGGGAATTCCTTTGTCAGGCAACAGGATGTCTGAGTTCGATAATCAAAGTGACGGGCTGCTTTGACAGCGCTCGGTTGTATCGAAATGTATGTCGAATGTCGATGAAATGGTTTGGGGTCCCTCGGGGGAGTATAATCGGACCATTGTTATGTTTATAATAAAAAGAAGTCAGAATTTTAGGTTTTATACTTTATTCAAGAATCTCAAGTATAGTTTACTAGCTTTGTAAGAAAAATGAGACAGATCTATAGCAAAAACGAGAACAAAACCTTCCTAACACAGTTTATTCAAACTTGACTGAATAAATTTCAGAGTTCTCGAATAAAGAACACAATATCAACGGAACCATTGTTTAAAAGCAATTCGTTTTTATTATTTCTCTAGAAGAGCATTGAAGGCTGGGGAGTTACGCGAATTTTTCAAATAAAGTTACGCTTACATCTGAGTGGCAAGTTGGAATGGAAACTGAATATTTTTCAGTGTTTTTTAAAACCGCAGCTGGACTTTGTTTTAGTTTGCGATAGTTTTTAACTTGTCGCGTTGTGTGACATCGTTTGTGTTCGACGCTTTATCATTGGGGTTTCTGAAACGAGGGCAGAGCGTTTTATGTTTGATTGGAATCTATTGTTTTGACGTCGTCATTATTTCCTTTTAAATAAAAAGACCTAGAATATCGTGGTTTATTAAAGAAGCCCGTGGCTAAGTAACAGACGCGCATTTCGATGGATCAAAAAGTTAAGCAACGGTTCGCGCGGTCGGTCCATGGATGGTTGAACATCTTGGCATGTCGATTTTTGGAAAGTGCGATAAATTGATGGGTTCTGGCTGTCATACGAGCATCTTTGGCCGTTGTTTCGGCATCGGAGGTCAAATAAAAAATGTAAAACACTGGTATTTAGCTACACCCGGCGAGCCTGAATGGCCCAACTTGTTAAAGGCTAGATAGATCATCGTATATAAAATTTGTGTTTTTGCTTGTTGCAGGCGGAGCAACGCGTGCGAGGGCGGTTTGATGGCGCGGTGACGCAGCATGCGCCGCGTGCCGCTAGCCGCGCTCTTGCGCGTCATCATCATAGCAGGTAGGTACCTATAAACATAATATTAATGATAACACGACAACCACCGTATCTTTTGTGGTAAATCATGATATGACCCAGCTGTGAGTGCAGCGTGAGAAAACCTGAACCCCATCATGTTGCTTCTGGAGCCTACACTGTGCCAAGGCCACGTTAACTATTTCGTAGAATCCCGCAGCCTAAACGACCCACCTTGACGGGAGTCCGGCCCTGGCAAATGCTTCCTTTATCGTAGGCTGTACCAAACTGGAAGCAACACTTGCGTAGTTTGCAATCAACTTGAGGGCGCTTTTGCCAGGTCTGGCCAGATCAGTAGATTTTGCTGGTGGCCCAGTGTATAAGCCAGCTGGCGAGTCTTAAAAACGGCTGAACTGTTTTAGTTTCTTCCCCATTCCGAAGTAACTAAATTAATAATATTCCAGACTCTTGTATGTAGCTCACTCAAAAAAGAAATCATGTAACATGCAAAGATTTTATCAAATCGAGCCTCCATTCACACACAACACGCGATTAACACGTTCAACCAAACAAACAAGTTCTTAAGCTTTGTAAATAATACACATATTTACGTAGACTTAAATACCATCTAGTACCAGCTCGCAGCTAAATTAATGTGTCTGTCCCGCCCAAAGTAGTTAGTGTCAATACAATATGTTATGAAGACGTTAAGGCTACAGACGGCTGTCTTGTTGACCTCGAGGTTATAGTAAGGTTACTGCGATTAATTTTACGTATTAGGCACTTAATTATATCGAGGGTTTTGGATATTAGAGAAAAAACGATGCTTATACGAAGAATTGGAAACAGTTGATTTCAATTTGTCTTTCTGTTATTCTCTTTTTTATACTATCCATTTGGATAACCTCCGAAACTTCTACACCTATTCTGATAACACCATGATCATATATGTAATTTGTCCACCAATATCAGTCCATAAATACAGAGACCTAACTAATCAACAGAGGGACCCAGATTTTATAGTTTTCCGAACATCAATGTCTCTCAATATTTACAGCTTGTGTTGTTACCATTGTTACAACGAGATTAATCAGCACCGCTATGTATTGGGGACATCTCTAGGGAAATTTGTTCTGAATAACGTTACCTAACGTAAGGATGGAAGGTGATTTTATGAGCTTCAAGCCTCCTCACTGATTTATGACTATGATAACCTGGAGATTTTTAGGGTTCCGTACCTAAGGAGGCAGAAACGGAAGCCTTATAAGGTCTATTTCTTGTCCTTATATCACGGTGCTAGGTATATTTCGGGAATGCGTAGAGGTATCGAGTTTGAGTTAGTCGGTCGGGTAAAAGGGTTCTGAGGGTTCCATGTCCTTTCTTAAGGTTCAATCTACCTACGATTTCATCTTGTCTGGTCAGCTATTTTATAACGATGCTGTCAGTTTGATACGAATTCTTCCCTCGGTTCCCTCTCTAGACATCTAATTTTATAATCACCAATTACCCCGTTCTAACTTGACCATTGTGAAATTCTTAACAATACACAATTAAGTTTAATTCAGCGCAGTTTTCTCCATTTAAAAAGATTTACAACATCTCGGCATTGTCAGTTCATTTCCAGCCCAAATTAAATTTACAGTCGTAAAAGAAATTGTTATTTCCTTTGTTGAAAGTCTTACCACGAAAAGTCGAAGACTTCATACGCAGTTCATTTTTGAGAAAAAAACCGTTCTTATTACTATTTTGCAAAATAAACATATTACCAAGATTAACGTGTAATTCGATAGCTGGGTCATTCAGGTCACTTATGCGGTAGTTTCATGAATAACTCCATTTAATAAGTGGAAGAGCACAGATAGGCAGTAGTATCGTATAAAGTACTATAGTTCGGCCGTTCAGAGAATGCGTTCCTGACACCTATCAGTTAGTCAAAATTACAACACAAAATTACAACATTCATTGATTATTATTGATATAATAATGTTGTTTTAATGCTCAACAATTGTTAAAACGATAAACAACCAGCAAAAATATTTTTATCGTACTGCAACGCCATTACAAAGTTACGTCGTCAGTTCAATCGCGATGTGTCAGAAACGCATTCTCTGAGCGGCCGAACTATAGCACATGATTAGAAAAGGTTATTTACCCATGTGTAAAAAACGTTATTAACTCATGTGACACTTTAATGCAGCTGCATAGGGTTAGACTGAGAGGTGATTCCAACATGGTAACAGCTAGTAGTAGTATGTATTAGATCCTTTGTATCTTTTAGTCTTCAACCTAAGTTCACCGTTTACCAGTGTAAAACCCATAGTTAAGCATCCCATTGAAGTTCATTATAAACGTTATTCATTTACCTCTAAAGGGGAATAATTAGAGTGGTTACAAATATAACGCCGGCTAAAGCTGGGGCGTAGGTAGAAACACCGCATTAACCCGCATTTGCATTTAATGGCAAAATGTATGTAAATTCTGATGTACGGTGTATCACGCCTCATGAATTTTGAATATTTTTCAACGTTTTTTTGGAGGTTAACCTTTGTTTGCGTTACTAGAAGTGCTTTTATTACAGATTTATTTTAATGTCTAGAGTCTAGTCTGTTTAGAAATTCCAAAATACTTATGTAATGTCAGTATATTTTATTATATTTTCACGTGAAAATTGCTGAACCCTATTGTATGAGTTGCCGAAACATTTGGAATTGGCACCCAGGAAAGTCTAGAAATAAGAAGATACTGCTATGTTATATAAATAACGAATGCAGTGTTCTGTTCTATAATGACTAAATTATTCCCCATGCTTTATATCAGAATTACAAATTAATGTTACATGATAAACCCATTAGTGTTTGATTACTTATTATACTACATATTAACTTCCCCCTGAAATAATGATTTATTGTTAAATAATAAAGAGCATTGGTGATATAATATTCATTAAGTTGAATATGCTGTAATACACTGAGAGACTTCTACTTATAAATTAACAAGATTCCGCCAGCGGATTTACCCACGTCCCTTTACGCGCATAAGGATAAAAAATAGGCTAGGTTGTGCTTTAAAACTGAAAGAATTATTCAAATCGGTCCAGTAGTTCCTGAGATTAGCGCTTTCAAACAAACTGACAAACTATTCTCAATTTATTTGTCAAAAGAAAGATGGGTCGGTTGAATTCTATAAAAGAAACATAGTTTTTATAAGCACTATCATTTTTATCCTTTGCAGAAGATACTTAAAAATATCTAGACCAATATAACCACAAGTTACTTTTAACTTTTCTTAACTTAGTTGTATCTCTGTCGTTGTCGCTCTAATGTCAAATTACAACGGTAAGACAAGGACGAAAATATCCTAGCCAATACAAAGTAATTATCGCCATTGAAAACTACATGAAAAAAAAAGTTTGTTCGTATTTTTCATGGAGAACAAAATGACTAGCGGAGATGTCATAACGCAATATCTCCTAAGAAAATAGAGCGGGTTACTAAGGTTACTGTCTGTCATCAACCTTATACGCCTTTTTTGGACCCGATATTTTTTTGTTATACCCAAAATCGTTAGCAGATGTCCAAAAGAACCCGAATGCTTCATCAGTTCACTTGTATCTGATCGTTTTGGTCATGGCCAATGTATTTGACCTACAAGAAGGCGCCTGACCTACCTGCACTATGGCATCTCCGCTCATTTCTTACTCCGTGGTTCGTTCGTATTTTCCTAGCGTCCTTTGTTTTTGTAATTAGTGTACGTGAAATTGGCTGTTAGGTTTCACTGTCACGATTCAACTGTACGTGTGTCCAGTTATACGAGTCCGAATACGGTTTTAGATTATTTTTATTGAGCTAGCTTTTGTCTGGTTTGTAGCTTACAATGTTAAGCTGGAATGAGCCTATTTTAAGTAGATTATATAAGTATTTTTATTGTGGAGTGTAAAAATAATGCTAGGGATAAGAGTGACGTCATTGTAACGAAAGAACATTTTATTCACGGAGGAAGGCTTTTACTACAATACATTATAATCTAAAAAGGCTATTAAGTCATCGATGAGTTAATTAAGTTTACGTTAACCTTTTTGTCCACAGGCGGCGCTAATTTCGTCAATCCCTACGTAAGCGAAGACCGAGTCGACCTCAACCAAGTATGGGTGGAGATACCTTCAACCCTCGTGGCTTTGGGGGGAGATGTCCACATCAGGGTCCACGGCACATCAGGCGGAGGGCTCAAGGTCCGCATCGCTCGAGAAGACGATGACGGACGAGCTCTCCTTGCCACCATGCCTCTAGCACTCGACGCAGAGAACCGCATGACCTTACCTTGCGGCTACTTCTCAAGAGGAGGCACTTACTATCTAGAACTTATATCAGATAAGGATCCATACTTACCAGACTATGACAACACGACAGAAGTCAAAAGGAATATTGACAACAAAGTCAAAAGGGATGTTAGTGATGGGAGTTTAATGGAGACAGGAGACAGCGTTGTGAAGTCCTGGAAATTTGACGTCATGTGGCCGACGGCGAACCTGGATGTGACTCCAGAACAGATTCAGACATACCCTGAGAGACAGGTGATGGCTTTACTGGAGTTTCCAAGGGTGGTGTGCACTCCTATTGAGTCGAGTGCAGACTTTTGGCTGGAGTTGCTGTATTGTGGACATTCGAGTGGTGGGGCGGTGCTATGCGATGGAAAGAATACCAGTTCGCATGCACATGTTTTGTATTCTGAACAGGTGAGGAGAAAAAATATTATAAACCTTATACTATAGCCCTTACTTTAACTTTATATTTTTTAGATATAATGACGTATTGGGTTTACAGTAGGTATATTGAGGAATTATTGTTCGAAATCTTTGTTATATTTTCCATTCAGCTGAGAATTTTCACACTAACATTTCTAGAATTTTGCTTTTGCCTGTAAAACACGTTCGTAGTGTCAGGTAGCGACGGCCGATAGCACTCATGTGAACGTAAATTTTTGGAAAATTTTAAACGAAAAGCCTTTGTTTCGTTGTAGCTTGTAATACGATTTTTATGATCCAGTGTCGGGAATTTTAAGCTTACTACTTAGCTTAGTTCAGTTTTTCGAAGCTCGCATTTTTAATTCCACACTCATTTCAATTTTTTAACTTTACCTCTAATAACACCTATTTTTATATTTTCTATCAGACTGTTAGAAAATTTAAATAGGTGTTGTATATGTATGTATGTTAGACTGGTCGTGAAACTTTAGTTTCTATAGCAAAGGCCAAGCTAAACTCCAAAAAGCTTGCTACAACTTAAAATGGGACGTTTAATCAAAAGTGTGCAATATCTTACATCTATCCCATCAAGCAGTTCCAACTCTTTTATCCCCGTCTTTAATTTATCAAGATACTCTTGCAACTCATCACAAAACCATTTCAATTTTCTATCACTAAGGATACCTTTCTTTCAGATGCACGGGTTCCCAGGTCGTCGCACGATGACCCTGCGTTGTGAACTTTTCGGTCAGGCGGGGGACTACGCGCTGACCCTCAGGCCGGCAGCCGCGGCCGGGCCGCAAGATCTGGCTACTGCTTTTATTAAAGTAAGTCTTTTCTGCTTCTTCCTCTTTTTGGCGAGTCAATGACAGACGATGATGACGATGACGACGATGATTTATAGATCTCAAATCATGGTAAAATGAACGCCTTTATCTCCTTATTTATATAACCTGAAAGGTATCAGTCTAACAGGCATAAAACAATCCCGCTTCTAAACTCAATTTTCTTTATTCTTTCAACGTCAACAGTTTTTAATTATTTGTGAAAAATGTTTGTAGGAGGTAATCAAAACGGAAACTCGTCCGACTTCCACTCTCATAAAAAGGCTTTTCAAATGAACACCTCCATAAATATTTACAGAGGCACAGGCTACCAGGGTAGCCATGCTCCCGGAGTTTAGACGGACTGTCTCAATATTGATCTGTGTTTAAATTAACTTTGAGCTTTGTTTTTCAAACATTGACATCCTTACCTTTCCTTTTTTTAACAGATCTAATTAGATTTGTTAAATCCTTTGGCGTTGAATCCTTTTTCGTAGGTACCGATTCCTCAGAGGTCTTTAAGGCACAGTAATGGAATCAAGATTAAAATAATTTAAAATGTACAACTGAAACAGATAATCGTACATTTTGTTAGGTTTGCTTATCCAAACTCGTCTATTAGTGACTCCACAATAGTCCAAAGTCGTGGATGCTAAGTTATTTTTAAGTAAAATTGTTACATTTTATGGACTGTCCCAGTTTTCCCCAAGCATTATGGTGACACGAACCTGTACATATTTTATTGAACACCTGGCGAGTGATGTATGGAGATGGTCCGTAATACCCACACAACTGAAGGAAGGATATTTGATAGATATTGATAGCTTAGCCGAAGCTTTGTGCTCAGATTGTGATGCACTATGATGACGTGAATATGGGATCTAAGTTTTATTACTTGTCTTTTTATGATGGGTCTTTACTAGTGAGAAAGATGAATTGTGGAATAGAAGCTAAAGATTAGTACCTGTATGCTACAAATATGTGAAAACTAAATAGACCACCTTTAGCAACCGTGGCAGGTAATCGACGTTTAGTCTTGTCTGTTCTGTGTTCTGAAACATAGGTTTCTTTTTGTCAGACACGTGAGACTGATATGGATGATGTTAAATGAATATGTTCGTGTAGTTACTCATGTGATGAGTAAATAATAATCTCATGTGATAATATAAGTAAATAATTTCAAAGGATTTTGTAATATAGCCGTACTTAAATTCATAAAATTATTAGAAATGGACGTACAGAGTAACTGACTAACCACACAAAATGAGTTCTTTGAAATCAGTAGCTGCAACAATGGCTGTGAAAATAACATCGGAGTTTCTGGGAATAAAATCTGAAAACTTCAAACCCAGTACAGCTTTATTAAATAAATCTTCAGCCAAACCATTGTTAACAATTCCACGAAGTTGTTTTTGCTTTTCCATTGATAAAAGATCATGGTGCCTAATTAAATGAACAGCAAATCGAAGACTACGCTTGATCAAGCAAACATGGACAACAGAAATCTTTAAACAAAATATTATAATTATCTAATTTCAGTCTTTGTTTGAAACAAATCAGGCGTGAATTAACACGAAAGTATTTTATTTGATGCTGCCCAAACTGAGATCGGTTCTTTGAAACAACAAAAGTTGTTCCTAAAATGTTATCTACTCCTTCATTTAGCTCGTTCGCTTATATTTTATTACGAAGAAGTCTGTGTTCATGTAAATCTAGACTCGTTTTGTATTATCAGATACCTACCTACATTCGTAAGGACACGCCGCCTGGCCATTCGCTATTTGTTAGATATGACAGCCAAAACAAAATATACGCGGTCGAACTGAGAATCTCATTAAGTAGTCGGTTAAAATATTTATGAAATTCGTCTTTGAAATGGCTTTGTCCATTTAAATGTTTTTATTTATAGAGTACCCACACTTTTATCATGGTCCATCAATGAATCATAATGATATTCTGGATCTGGTGGGTGGTGTTGCAGTCCAAAAGTTTATTTAAGTAATTTCTTTGTCCGGGAAGAAGTAGGCGAACAAGTACATATTGTACGTTATTTCTTTTTTTGTTATCAAGATGAGTGGAAGGGAAATGATTATATTTTACAACTGCCATTACACAAAGTTCGGTGTTACAATCTACATAAAAGTTTATGTATTGTGTAATAAATGGCTCTGGTTTTAAGTGTTGTATTCCATTATTGTGAGTCGACAACATTTTTTATAGCGCGAATTTTATCTGTGGCCTGTGGGCCAAATTTTTGGAAACTTCTCTTTTAACAAAAGTGTTGATATAATGAATGGGTGTTTACGAATTTACTTTTTATTTGATATTCAGTTTTATTAGTACTTTTCGTTGTATTATGGCTACGATCATTTTATTCAAGACCCATCACGCACCAACGCAATGTCTAAATTAGATAAAAAGACTGTAAACATTTACATATCTCCACTCGCCTTGAAGAGAAAGATCAACAGTAGTTTTCCAATTATACATTAAGTAAGTACCTGAAGGAAGCGCTCTAAAACAGTCTCAAGCAGTTCTTAAAATAACTGATTTTCAAATGCAAGTGTAAATGTAGGTAGAAAGACGTGAAGTGGGAGAATTTCTTTCAGACCATTACCCATTAAAGTGGTGTCCATTAGCCGAGCACCACTCTTCTCAAAGTAGTGCACGAAGGTAATTGCGCCTTTTTATTTCAACTAGCCATGAACGCTGCGATTTCTGTTCAAAAAACGAATATTGCAAATTTTTTTAAGACTAGTTGCGCCTTTTTATTTCAACTAGCCATGAACGCTGCGATTTCTGTTCAAAAAACGAATATTGCAAATTTTTTTAAGACTAGTTGCGCCTTTTTATTTCAACTAGCCATGAACGCTGCGATTTCTGTTCAAAAAACGAATATTGCAAATTTTTTTAAGACTAGTTGCGCCTTTTTATTTCAACTAGCCATGAACGCTGCGATTTCTGTTCAAAAAACGAATATTGCAAATTTTTTTAAGACTAGTTGCGCCTTTTTATTTCAACTAGCCATGAACGCTGCGATTTCTGTTCAAAAAACGAATATTGCAAATTTTTTTAGACTAGACTTTACATCGAAGTATCAAAAAAACAAACTTCATTTGAGAAAGGCTAGACAAATTGGGTGTTTGGTGGGTAAATCAATAAATCTGCGGTATAATGTGGCTCAAGAAAGTGGGGGTACTTATATGCTTATTCATAAATGTGAGAAGTAAAAAATACAATTCACTGAATAATGTGGACAAAATTGGTGGTAACCGCTAGCTAATGCGAAGGTTTTTTGTCCCATATAATTTGAAACAATAGAAAATTGTGATTTTATAGTTGTACCAATAAAAAAGCCGCGCCAAACAGTTCCTATTGGCACACTGTAATCAATTCATATGAATTCACTGTTAAACGGAGGTTTCAGATATGCCTATTTTGGATTTCATTTTAAACAAGCTTACTTATCATTTTTGCAATTCTATATCGCTCACGACGTCACTGACAGTCGCTAGTTTTTAATGATATTTCTGATTTCTCCAGGCGGACTGGTCAGAACAATTCGTGCTGAACGTGCACGGCGGGTCGGTGTTCCCCTGCGGAGACGGAGTGAGGGTGCTGTTCCAGTACCCGGAGTGCGTGCTGGAGGGAGCTGATAGAGTCAGGGTCTTCGGCAGAGACGCTGATCGGCTGCGGTATGTCGCTGAGAGGAGGGTTCGCAGGTAAGACGTTTGAGATTATATTTTGGAACCACTTGCTCAAGGGTTTAGCAGGAAGTCACAAGTACCTACGCCCAGGAAAATCTTCCCTACTCAGTGACTTGCAAATGTGCAATGTTCTGTGACGACAAAAAGGTGAAAACTAGGTAAACATGGATACTCGACACCACATGGACCATAGTTAGGCTAAATACTTATGTCACTGATTTAGATGGAACAAGAATTTGTTAGGCAATTTTGAAACTGTCATCCTAGCATCCGAATATTATATTCATTCTTTATTATCTTAACCCCTTGCTGAATAATTACTTCAATATTAATAAATGGAAAATCACAGAAAATATATACGATAATGATGTCATCACGATAAATTAAATGCATGTACCGATAGTTTATGAGTGAATCGTAAGGTTTAATTAGACAGTACTTATAACTGTGTCATTTATTACTACTGAAATCATAATCTATAAATCCACAGGAACAAAAGGCTAAGTATCGATACCACAAAATCCGAAGCGAATTATTAAATTATTCAACGCAATCACACAAAGCTACTAATTACTTCATAAATTAATATTGCAATTTATTGTATGAGCTCAATCATCGTCAGAATTCTGAATCCTCATCGATATTCCGCGGTAAATACTATTGGTTACAGATAATCCTGCTAATATTTTATATACTAGCTTCTGCTAGTGGTTTCACCCGTTCCTCGAGCGGACTACAACCTGGATCAATATAAAAAGTAGCCTATACTATTCTGATGTGTAAGCTATATCACTGCTGAGTTTCAAGAAAATCCATCCAGTAGTTTTTGTGTGAAAGAGGAACAAACATCCATACATACAAACCTTCGCACTTATAAGCTTAGTAGGATGTGTTTGTATTCTTGTTCTACAAGCACGCTCTAACAGTTGAATAAAATGAGCCAAAATTTCGCATACATATAGCTTTGGGTCCAACTTGAAACATGGGAAATTATCCGCGTGCAAGAAGTAGTTTCGCAGGAACGCGGATGAAACCGCGGATGTGATACATACATAACTATACAAAGATATGTATTGTACCTATGTATCTATGGAGTTATGTACCAGGCACTAATTTGCGGCGACAATAATCGGCTTATGCGACCACACAAATTCTGTGGAATACATAATACCAACAGATTTGATTAATAATGCAGCTAGATACTTAGCGTTTGGAGATAACTATTTATATGGCAAACCACACTGAATAACTCTGATAACCATTACCACTGTACACCATAGTCATTAGTTTGCATAAGATAAAAGGTCCAAGAACAATCTCTGAGAGAAAACTAATCCTTTTAATTGGAAAATAATGATTCCAGAACGAACATAGATTTACCCCCTTACTTATAAAATCTCTAATCACCTTCTAAGCAACATTTTAACTAATCACTACTTAAAGTCTTAAGTAGTGATTAAATGTTAGTTAAGACATGCTTAAGCAACGTTTATAAGTAAGAATTTTCTTAAACAGCCCTTAAGTATTACTTATAATTAATTCACGTTTATAAGTAAGGCTGATAGTCTGGAAGGACCTGACAGTAGCCTGTGTCCATCCATACCGAAAGGGGATTTTATTTTAATCATGATTTCCCACCTAGAAAAAAAAACAGATAAACAATGATTCTTTCCTACACTGAATAAGGAAGAGGTTATTTAAAAGAAGGTACTTATACTATAATTAAGTCAAATTCTTCCCAATAAAGGTAGATAATTACGGCATCACCAATACCGATTCAATTAATGAGATGTAAACACGTTATCAGAATTATTAATGGTTTTCGTTTATATGCTGGGCCATTACGCGTGTCGGCGTTACATGTCGGCGTCGGCATTAATTTTCGGCTAATGTCGGCGAAGTTCGGTGTTCGAGCCCAGTTATAAATTATTGCTCCTCTGATTTATTTACTTGGCAATTTATGTTGGCTAATGTGGGTATTATAAAAAAAAAAAAAACTGCACTTGTATACGCTTTAGAAATCACGTTAATGTAAGTAGTCATGGGCAGGCTATTCGGAACCAAAAATACTCGTTTAGTTTTAAAACTTAAATAATAGTCATATTCTTTTGTAGTTACAATAGGTACATTATTTCGACTACTTACTTATTAATAACTAGCTTCTGCCCGCGACTTCGTACGCGGATCCTGTCCCTTATGCCAGCGACTACGGGGTCAGCAAAATCAAAGATCTGAACCGTCTGATATTGAATTTTAAGGGCCCGTTGACTTGAAAACAACGGAATACGGATAAACATTAGAAACGTTCCATATATTTAATTAAATTGGACTAAACAAGACGCTGAGAACTGAACCGCAATAGGCGTGATCATAGGGATAAAAGTAGTGATTCTAATAAGTCTGCATTTAAGTTATGTGGCAAAAATGTTACACGTATTATTACGTAAAAAAACATTAAATAGATGACAAAGTCGTGGTGACTTAGTGGAAGTCGTGGTGGTTTAGTGGGTAGAGAACCAATCTCTCAAGTATGAGCGTGCGTCTTTGATTCCAGGTCTGGCAAGTGCCTGCCAATGCAACTTTTCTAAGTTCGTATGTACTTTCTACGTATATTTTGGATACCAATAACCGTTATTTGGAGGGGATGTTAAACTGTAGGTTCCGGCTGTCATTGAACATTCTTGGCAGTCGTTATGGGTAGTCAGAAGCCAGTAAGTCTTACCAAGGTATGTTGGGTTGAGCGGGTAACCAGGTTGTGGAGGTCAGATAGGCAGTCGCTCCTTGTAAAACACTGGTACTCAGTTGCATCGTGACTGGAAGTCGACCATAACATAATTGGGACAAAGGCTCTTGAGATAATAACGACAATAATAATGAGATATAGGCACCGCAGGACATCTGAGGCTGATGACGGGGAGTAGCAACCCCGCGGGGCTATACTATATGCTGAGTTCTCCAGGGAGAGTATCCCCCATCTCCGGCCGGTCGGAGTGAACCATGACGGGGGTAGGTCTCACGCCTCTGGCTTGGCTTGGCCGTCCAGAGTGGAGTCGCTAGAGCAGGATTAGTAGCCCTGCTCGGAGGGTAGGTGCCTCATGGTAAGCACAGGGAGCGCGTAATCTGTGTTTAAAGTCCGCCGAGGTATCCTCACGCTTCAGGTTCCCGGGGGCCCAGTAAGTGAGGTGGCGAGTCTCCACCTGCCATTTTTACATGTACCATTGACATCCACTAACATCCCATCACAAATAGCCCAAGTAGTTTCCCTCAATAGTTAGCAATAGTTTAGCACAAAACCGGGGATTGTCTTTTTTTTAACGACGTCCACCGGTGAATGTCCTTGGGTTCATTTCTATAGTGTATAAAGGGATAATCGACGGTATTGTGTCACCATTTCATTAAAGTTGTCTCAAAAGGGCTTCAGCGTGTTGGCTTCGGCCCCACGTTTGCCTCCCAAAAATTCGGAACTCTGTAGTCCCGAGGTCTGGAAGAGACATACAAAATAATAATGAGATATAACGCAACAAAGTCGGAGAGTGAGGGCTCGTGACGCCACGTCTAAGTATGTAAAATTTGTACTAAGCAGTGACTTAACGAAGCGTTGTTGTATCTTCGTTATTATTTGTTTGTGAGAGAGAGAGAAAAGAAAAATACGTGTCCATTATTTTAGGATAGGATTCACCATACCTATTTCATAACATTCATTTCTATACATTTCAAGTGTAGTATTGCTCTTGAAGTTTCATATCAGGTGTTCCAGATCTTCGATGTTTATACATCAATAGAGAGTGCTTATCAGATTGAACCACTTTTGCTAAAACGTCATATCTTCATATGCTATAGTCTAGCTGGACTCCTGGAGTTCCACATCAGGTGTTTTACACCTTCAATTTGTATAAGTCAACAGAGAGTGCTTATCAGATTGAACAACACTGGCAGATATATAGGGCAACACTGGCAGCCAGTTGTCAAAATAATATGTGCTAGTTTTAAAATTAAATTTTAATATATTTTGTGCTTTTAATATAGTAAATTGCCTTAAATTCGATAGATATTGTGAATAGATATAAGTACACGCGTTTGTGAGTGATTTCGTTGCGAGATTGTGCATGAAATCAACAATAAAGGAACCGGCTGTCATCCCAACGGATGGATTTGAAACCAACATTGAAACCCGGGGAGTATTCAATATTTTCACTATAATATAGTCTAATCTAGTCCGATACCTGCTTCCAGACGCAGATTTCTTATTATACAAGTCTTCAGCGGTGTAAGCAATAGCATAATAGCCCGCTTTGTTGTAAAGTAAAAAGTTTATTTTTAACAGCTGATTGAAGCAACAGTAACTGAGAAACCTATATAACAGCTCAGTGTACGATAACTTAGCCTATAATATCACAGTTGCCTACCTAAAGTGTCTGTTATTCTACAATTAAAGTTAATTATTTTTTTCAAATCACAAAGAAAAAAATTATACCCTCAACATATTTTTTTTATTTTCTATCTTAAAATTTTTCTTACATTTCATTATACATACATTTCCCAAAATTCTTATTCTTATAATTCAAACTATAGGTATTTCCAGTACTTAACTTAATTAATTTAAATATTCTTAATAATGTACAACAGATACTAATTTCAATAAATAGTTTCCCCTATTTCCCAAGTTACTTAGAGTCTTAACTTTCTTAACTTTCTCCTTCTTCCTTCACTTAGCTGTCTCTTCTAACATTCCAGGGTGCCTTTGGGTTAAGTTACCATCATGATGACCCGCAGTGCTGCACTCTTGGATGGAAAGTTGAGGGCTGCGCTTAAGGAACTTGAATCCAAAACAAACCTGTGCAATCAGCTGTTGCAGGAGAGGGATGATAGTGAGGTAGAAGTCAAACGTATAGTAGACAAGAACACTGACCTTAAGAACCAACTGGCAGAATTACATATCCAGCATATGGACATACTTGATCAACATAGTCACCTCCGTCAACTTGTGTCAAATTTTCAAGAATGTAATGACACACATGAACTGGCATTAAGGCGGATCTCAGAACTGGAAATTGAGCTAAGCAAGGCCCACAACACCATCACACAGTTGGAAGCTGCTCAATCCAGTGAACAGTCTGCGAACACCTGCAGTCTTTTCAATGAGTTAGTTGGTAGTTTGTCCGGACCCTCTTGTAATGAGCCAGTTGTAACAATTGACTTGACCAATGACACTTTAATTAAAAGTAGAACATTTACATCACATAATAAAATAAAAAAATATTTAAAACTAAATAGAATAATAGGTAAAATTAGAAAATCTTTAAAGAAACAAAAAGTGTATAAATCAAATAATTTCCTTAGAAAAAAGAACATTACTTTAATTAGTGATTTAGGACTTTGTCAATCAGAATTGGACGTATGTAGGTCATTTCATGACACTGAAATACAGCGCTTACAGGAGGAGCTTCATGTTAAAGAAATGTGTCTTAGGGATATTTTCCACAAATATGAAGCTTCACAACAGGATTTGAGTGTGCGCATGCAGGAGGCCTGTGAGTTGGCAGACATAGTGAGGTGCAATGCAGAGAGGTATGAGTCATTGACAAATAACCTTTCCTGTAGTTGTACTTGTTCCCCGACACCTGAGCCCCAGTCTGTTACCCCTGCACCACAGGTGACTCAAGTGGCTGTTACCCATAATTCTGATTCTGTTACAGTTATAAATAAAAGTGTTACATACATTTTTTCAGACAAATTTGGTCAAGGATTAGGTAGTATATTTAATCAGTGTTCGCAACAATGTGTAATTAACAATTGTTTACCTGGTGCCAGTTTTAGCCACTTAATAAATACTATTAAATTGACAAAGCTAATCCCCTATTCTACTATAATATTACTTTATGGAGATAGCTTTAATGTTACAAAAAAAGATATTATAGAATGCGTTAGTCTTGTTCTACATTTAAGTGAAATAAATAAATGTAAATTCATAATAGGTGCCTTACCTTACTCTTACAGTTTGACTGAGGAACAAAATAGGCACATTTTCGACCTAAATATGTTAATGTACAATAGGATTAATCGTCTTGAATCTATTTCAGTTTTTGATGTTAATCAATTCGACAATAGATTTAAACTAACTGAACATTCTATGTATTTGCCACCTAGCTGTAAACGACAAATTGCTAATCTTTTAGCATATAATATACACACTGACACAGGTACTTGTCATGTATCTTCGGATATTGTTAGTAATACTACTAACATTACTATTGATACGCCTACTAGTTTAAACTATTAGGCACGACAACAGGTGAGTCAAATGTTTTGAATGTTGTACATCAAAACATGCAGGGCTTATCTGGCAAGGAGTTAGAGTTAAGTTTATTTATGGAGACCCATAATGTTCATGTTTTGTGTTTAACCGAACATTGGTTAAAAGAGCATGAATTACTGTTTATTAATGATAACTATTACACAATACAAAGTGCGTTTGTAAGAAGTAAGGCTATTCGAGGCGGTTCCTTGATTCTAGTTTCAAATAATTTAAAATGTAAAAAACGCCCGGATATAGTTAAACTTTCTATCGAGCGCACTATAGAGTTGTCCTGTGTGGAACTTGAGCGTTATATTATAATCTGCGTTTACCGCCCCCCTCAGGGAGATTTCAGTATATTTGAATCGGTAATTGAAGATTCACTTAATAAATTAAAATCAAGTCAGAAATGTAAAATTATATGTGGTGATTTCAATGTTAATATCTTGGAGGCTTCTCCATTAACTACTAGAATTTTGAACTTATTTAAGTCTTTCAATTTAGTGAATTTATTTTATGAACCAACGAGAATAACGGAGTCTTCTTCTACTTGCCTCGATAATGTATTTACCGATTCTGTTGAATCAAATAATACTTTAGTCTTTAACGACCTCACGTCCGACCACTGTGGCCAAAAAGTGAGTTTTCCCATGGTAATTCATACGAGTCCACTTAAAATTGAATGCAGGCCCCATTCAGCTAGTCGTTGTAACAGATTTAAATGTAATATAGTTAAAAAAATTAAACCCAACATTATTAACAACGAGGATCCTAATGCCATCTATGGATCACTTTTCGGTATTGTTCAGAAAGAATTTGATTCCACATTTAAAACCAAAACTTTGGAAATTAAAAGTACCTCGGCCAACTTTAATCAATGGGCCACCACAGGTATTTATAAAAGTAGAGCGAGGCTGTATGAGCTGTATGAAATAAAAACGTATCAATTTGATGATGCATTTGTTAGTTATGTTAAACAATATTCTAAATTATTTAAAAAGGTTTGTAATATCGCAAAATCTAAATTCTTAAGCGATACAATTAAAAAGTCAAATAACAAAATTAAAACTACATGGAAAATAATAAATAACGAAACTGGTAAATCGGTCAGGCATGAAAAGAAGTTGGAGATCTTAATCGATAACAAACTTGTTAGTCATGCGGACGACGTAGCAAAAGCCTTTAACGAGTTCTTTGCCGATATACCCATAGCTACAACTCGCTCCTTAAATTCTTCTTCGACTGATGCTGAGAAGCTTTTGCGTAGTTGTGTACCCAAGTGTGACTTCTTATTCAAGTTTGAGCATGTAACGCCGCAAGACGTCATCAATGTCTTCAAAACTCTCAAGGCAAAAAACACCGGTGATTACTGGGGTATTTCCATTAAACTTTTAAGTCATATAATTGACATTGTTGCCCCTTATCTAGCTGTCACATTCAATAAATGCGTTGATGCTGGTGTATTTCCCGACCTCATGAAACAAAGTAAAGTCGTTCCCTTGTTTAAATCAGGAACCAAGTCGGATATTGGTAATTTTAGACCAATTTCAATTCTACCTGCGTTTAGTAAAATATTTGAAAAGTTAATACTCAAGCAGTTGCTCAGTTATTTTAATGTAAATTGCCTCCTCCATAGTGAACAATATGGCTTTACTCGAGGTCGTTCGACCACTGATGCTGGTGTTGCTCTTTTAAAACATATTTTTAATGCATGGGAAAACTCTCAAAACGCAATAGGAGTCTTTTGCGACCTCTCCAAAGCTTTTGATTGCGTTCAACATGACACACTTTTACGCAAGTTACGTTATTACGGCGTTCAAAACGGAGCTTTGAACGTCATAGAATCATATTTAAATAATAGATTGCAATGCGTAGACATCAACGGTGTCAAATCTTCAGGCCTACCAGTTCAATTAGGCGTGCCGCAGGGTTCTATTTTAGGTCCTTTCTTATTCTTAGTATATATAAATGATTTACCGTTCCATTTGAAAAATATATGTGATATAGTATTATTTGCAGACGATACATCTCTCATTTTCAAAGTTGATAGGAATAGAGAGCAATTTGATGAAGTGAATAGTGCACTCTCCTTAGTTACGCACTGGTTCACAACAAATAATTTAGTTCTTAATGCTAAAAAAACTAAATGTGTTAAGTTCACCTTGCCTAATGTGAAACACTTAGGACCTAATATTATCCTAAATAATGAAGTTCTTGAAACTGTGAAGTCAACAGTGTTTCTGGGAATAACAGTTGATGCAAAGCTACAGTGGGGCTCGCATATATCTAGCCTCGCGGGAAGGCTTAGTTCTGCTGCCTACGCCGTCAGAAAAGTAAGACAATTCACTGACGTAGACACAGCTCGACTAGTCTATTTTAGTTACTTTCATTGCGTTATGTCCTATGGTATTCTACTGTGGGGCAAAGCTGCAGATATCGAAAACATTTTCGTACTACAGAAACGAGCCGTTCGTGCAATATATCAGTTAGGTAGCAAGCATTCCTTAAGGGAGCTTTTCAAAGAAATAGGTATCCTTACTGTGGCATCTCAATTCATCCTTGCTAACATACTATATATTAGGCAGAATATTCATCTCTACACTAAGAAAAGTGATGTCCACAGTATCAACACTAGGAACAAGCATAAACTGTGCGTACCCATTCACAGGCTTCACAAGGTGCATGGAACATTTAAGGGGCTAGGTATACGATTTTATAATAAACTTCCTCAGTCGTTACTAGAATTGCCATTTGATAAATTTAAAGTCCAAGTCAAATCTATTCTGTCGAAGAAAGCCTACTATACTGTAAATGATTACATAAACGATAAGAGTAGTTGGTCCTCATGTTAAACACCGGACAGCTTCAAGAGTTATCATTGATAGTTGATGTGATTTACTTTTATTTTATACGTGACATTTTCCATTTTGTATGTATACAGACAGATTATCACCATCGTACTGTTTTCACGATGAGTTGTTTCGCAATTTTGTAAATGGTTTACTAGCGACTGTAAAACTATTAGTATTAACTGTTTTCTTGTTATGTGGTTGCAAGTCGTCATGCTCCCTTAGACGGTATTGCTTGCGGTAGCGTCGGTGGTCGGGTTGCCTCCCTCCCTCAAAAATGTGCGAGGGGGGCGATGGCTGATCCTCGCGTTATGCTCGTGAACGGGTGCTGCTTGTGGTACCAGGTCGTCTTGCTGACTACATATTTTCTTGACTCGTAATATAATGTGTATGACTTTTGATTTGAACAGTAGTCCTAGTTCACCGTTTTCACTGTTTATGTTGTAAATTTGTTTTTTTTTTTTTTATATATATTATATATATAAAAACACGTCGTGTTTCGCATGTCGCTGAGTACGCCCTAAAACTATACCTATTTTCACTGAATGGAGGCATTATGTTCTCTCTTTTTTTTTCCGACATTTTTTTTTTTTTTGTAGCTGCTTGAGTAATAGGTATGGGAAAGGTGTGTACTAGCTAACATGATTACATGTTTACTTGTTTTTTTTTTTTTATACAAATTTATGTGTATAATTTTGAGTGATATTTTTATTTATTTTTTTGTATACGGTTCTTCAAACCATACAGACAGAATTGTGTTGCTGGGGAGTTTGTTCCACCACTTCTTCTTCCCAGCAAAAACACATAGGAAGTGGTGAAGGGCGGGCGTTTTGGGGGCTGTCTTTTGTAGATTTGACGTTCAAAAAGTGCTGATTTTCAGCCTACTTTGAATAAATGACTTTTGATTTTGATTTTGATTTTTTTTTTCAACTTTTGCTAAAACGTCATACCTCTATATGCTATAGTCTAGCTGGGCACCTGGAGTTCCACATCAGGTGTTTTAGATCTTCAATTTGTATAAGTCAATAGAAAGTGCTTATCAAATTGAACAACTTTTGCTAAAACGCCATACCTGTATATGGTACAGAGAAGCTGGGCTCTTGGGGTTCCACATCAGGTGTTCCAGATCTTCAAATTTATTATCTCAACTAAAAATGCTCATCACATGAAACAATTTTTGCCATGGCACCATTTTTATATCTCTTATAGTTTTGTTGGTCTGTTGGAGTTCTGCATCAGGTCTTCAAGTTTCGAAGATATATTATAGCCTATATGTTGACCAGGCTTAATACTGATACAACAAAGAAAAAATCATTGAAATCCGTTCAGTAGTTCCGAAGATTAGCGTGTACAAACAAACAGACATACAGACATACAGACATACAGACATACAGACAAACAGACAGAATTTTTTTTTTGGATTTGTGCTCCATTACTGTTTCTAAACCCCACCCAATTATTATTTTTTAAATATATTCAATGTACAGACACAGTTTTTTTACAGATTTATTATATGTATAGATAACAATTTAGCAATAACTTTAATATAACAATTTTCAAAACGTGTAATTACGGGGGCGCATTTGTCTTACTCACCTACCTTACCAGTTCTAGATGTATTCTACTTGGTAGATCCGACCAGACTTTCCTTACTTGAAAAGCCACCATTTTCCCAGGGGTCAGCACACAGCCTCATTCGACTGCCGACTATTTAGCGAGCGTTACCCGGAGTACTGCTTCGTGTACGTGTCGCAGGCAGTCACTGGGGCAGTCGCTGATGTCAGGATGGACTGCCTCCCGACGATGCCGCTATCAGGTAATTAGAAAAATATATCTTAGTACTTATAAGAAGCGCTTAAACTTGGCGGGGCATGCCGATAGACCAGAGTGTCTACAAGGATGTAAGAATGGAATGAAAATGTTTACTTGTGTAGGTGAAATGATAGGTGTACATGTGAAGAAGTAACCCTCGGCTTGTGGGTTAATTACATTACACAAATATTATTTCTGCCCAATGACATAGGAAAAGTCCGGTGTTTCTGAAAGTACACCCGCAAAGAAACGGAACCTTTTGATGCTTCGTTAATATCTGACGTTTTTATGTATTTAATATATAAGATTTTTACATCTAAACATTTAAGTATTTATGTCGAATCCTGAAATACTTGGTTGAAAACCCTAAGTAATTAATCCTGTTTACACAGTTCTAATGATAGTAATTTTCTTCCCTCAGCAGATGGCGGCGCGGGCGGCTGGGGGGCGTGGTCGGCGTGGTCGGCGTGTCCGGCGCCCGCGCACTGTTCTACTCGCACGCGAAGCAGGCACCGCTTTTGTGATTCCCCGCCCCCTGCTTATGGCGCGAAGCTATGTGAGGTAAGTCTTCGTGGATAGTTTTGACAAGGAACCACTTCTAATCTAACACTCTTGGTTTTACCTCAGTTTTTCAGTTAAAATATATATAGTGATAGTATTTTTTATGTATAGTTAGTGAAGTAGAGCCTGGGAAGCAGCCCCATTTATTTCCATATCTCTATAACGATTGACGCATGTCTATCCCTACCTATCTGCCATTGACCACATCATATATTCGATCAATACATTCATACCATGTCATCATCATCATCATCATCAGCCTATCGCAGTCCACTGCTGGACATGACTGTACCATGTAAGTACGTCCAAAAGTCAACTGAGTAATAGAATATATCAATAAACGTAATCATTACCATTGCAACAGCCATAATTATTCAACATCATTTTTTAAATACAACTAAATAATTTTCTCATTAAATGATCCCAAAAGCCTTGTATTCAGTACTGTGTTATTTTTTGTATAGCGAGTTTGGTTGCTAAGTTTCTGTTATTGGTTGCTTGGTTACGTATTTCATAGCAACTATGTTATTCATTTTTCACAATTCACGTCACATCCACGTCACATCGTTTTTTTTATAATTATTTCATTTGCTAAGTAATATTTTTAAAAATATGGCACCTAAAAAAGATAAAGGAAACAAAAATGACGAGAAAGGTGGAGTATTTACTGAAGTGGAGAGAACATTTATGGAACTCCAGCTAGCCGATTGCAACCGCAAGGTAGCTAGGCTTAGATCCGCTGTGGAAGAGTATGAGGCACGCATCGAAGAACTACAAAAAGCCTATGCAAAGTTGGACGAAGACAGGGCTGATATCATCGCTTACCTGAAACGAACACTTACTGTGAAAAGTGAGGAAAATATCGAGCTGAAAGAAAAAGTTAAAGGTTTGGAGGAGATCAGACAAATTGAAAATGAACGGTTCAACGAAACCACACAACAATTAGAAAAAGACTTTATTTTTATGAAAGAACAGCTTACGTCGGAGAATAAGTTATTGGCAGGTAAACTGAATACTTTAGAAGAGTTTAGAGCTATAAGAGACGATTTAATGAGGAAGTTTGAAAACCAAGAACAAGAATTTCAAGACCAAGAAATGAAATACAAACGCCTTATATACGAATCTGAAAAGAAATTTATCATTGGTAAAGATAACTTAAAGAAAGAAATGGAAGCCAGACTATTACAACTTGCTCAAGATTTCCAAGATGCAACAGAATTAAGGGTCGCTGCTTCTACACATAGAGTGATTAGGGAAAACATAGCTATTAACAATGAATTGGAAAATATTTTAAACTCTCAAGTTAGACTGTCAACACAAAATGAATCTTTTAAAGAGGTAATGCGAAAGGCACAAGTGTCTAAAGAGTTGGCTGAAGAGGAGCGAGATAAAGCTATTAACAAGAGTGTTGTACAACTAAAAGTAATTGATCAGCTAACTAAAGCATTTGAATCAATGAAGAAAGAAAAAGCCTTATTTGAAAGAAAAACTTATAACTTCGAAGTACTGCAAGGAAAAATTGAACGATTGACTAAAGAAAATGTCAATCTTGGCTTTCAAGTGCGTGTACTGGAACAAAACTTACATGCTCGCGTAAGTGATCAAAATAAAGCAGTAGTTGAAGCGGCAAAAATGTCCAAAGAACGTGATAAATTGAAAAAAATCCTTAAAGAAGCAGCAATCGCTATCCAAGCGGCTCTAAAATTGGACAAATGGGCATCAACTGAAGAGTCAACAGAAGTTATGGATAGGCACGTTTTGCTTTCACATTTGTTGGAAATTGTATCACAGTTCCGTGAACTTGAACAATCAGACTCCGTGGGCACAATAGGTTCATTTAGTAAAATATATGAAGAAGGTGATCTGGGTTTTGTTCCTAAGCCAACGAAGAAAAAGGCCCCTGTAGTGTCATCTGTTCCCAGTGCAATTATTTCTATGAAAAACGGCACCATTCCGGCTGAAGATGCGAGACCACCATTGGAGTCAGAGTCCCGCTCTACTCTGGGAGGCAGCATCGATACCGTGCCTAGTATTAAAGTGTTACCTCTGAATTCGCAAAAGGAAGTGGTTATAAATGAAAGTATAGAATCTTTTGTGGCATCTTCTTATCAATCGGAAGAAATAGCTGTAGAGGAAGAACAGGAAGAAGTGCCAGAGGATGATATTGAAAAGAAATTGGCAGCAAGTAAAGTTGAGATGCAGAAATCTTTGATGAAAGATTTAGCGCTCTCCCAAGTAATCCCAGAGCGTTCGGAGGTAATGAAGGACAAAGAAACGAAGTCCATGGCACAAATGAGACATAGTCTGGTTATGGAGGAAAAACCAGATGTAGATACTAAAGTACAGGAAATTGAAATGGAAGTACTAATGGAAGAAGACTTAGATGTTGATGATGGGGATGTTGAAATTGATGTTGTTGATGATGATGATTTTGATAACGATGATGACGCTGGCGATGACGGAAAAGAGGAAGATCTCAGTGGAGTATCAGCCGACAAGGTCTCAGAGTCCCATTAGTAAGCAAAAGGAACCTCATCATTATTTGGGTGTTATATTTTTTATTTTTTGATATGTTTATTTTATTTTACTTTTTTTTTATAATGCCATTTTGCATTAAATTTTATTTTTCTTTTATTTTATATTTTTTTTTATCTGACGTGCGTGCATATCGATTTCTCGCATAAAAGAGAAAATTCGATTTACGTTCCCTGTGAGCCTAACCATCGTTAATCTTAGTTAGTTTAAAATATGTACAATGTGTGTTACCTACCCATTTCGCTGGCTACTTTATGTATGCCATTAATTTCATTATTTATTGTTCACTTATGACTTGCGTCCCTAGCTGCGTTGGTTATCTTATCTTTGATGAAACTCCAGCCTACTATATCACTATCAAGGCTTTGCTATGTTATTGATCTAACATACGGTTGGTAGGCTTAACCTTCTCGACTGTCGTTTATGTAAGTATCACAGTTTTTCTATTAGTTTAAATATGATTAATTCTATAGATATACTTATTGTGTATGCATATATAAGTTTTATTTATTCTACTATAAATGAAATATGTTATGGTTTATGTTGTTTTAGCTATTCTAATTATTCTTCTTCCTCTTCAGAGTTCTATTGTTCGATTATTGCTCTGTGCTTGTTGGTTCTTGTCTGGTTTGAGACTCCTGAATGACTGGTTCCGCATGCGTGCTTGGTAACGGCTGCGGGTCTTTTAGTTTCTTGTGTGTCTAGTGTTTGTGTGTGTAAGTGTTATCCTTCTAGTATTCGTACGAATACTGAGTATCTTTCTGAGTATATTTGATGAATGTATACATAGCTGTCTGTTTTTAGAATATATATATTAACGTCGATTGAAGCGAATAGTACATCTTCAATTAGGCTGAAATAATGATATTTTAATAATTATGATTTACACCAAATTTAAGAAAATATATTAATTTAGTGGAATATCTTGATTTTCTTTATTGTACGCACAGTATGTGTGTATATCGCATGTGTATTAATAAAGTATATAGTTAATAAATGTGTTGTTTCATTTCATTTATAAGTGAACCTTTGCAACCAATATTTGGGAATTTATAGACTGGGACTTCTAGTTCCTGTCACTATCTATTTTATTTGAGGTCAGCTAGGAAATAATCGTATTATTCTAAAATTATTTCAAATAATTCAATAAAATAATCCTACTATACGAAACTTCTCTATCATTTATAACCTGCCTTTCACTGTGAAATCGAAATAACTTGTGTCCAGTGTATTTGAAAAATGAGGTAGACATATTGTAACCAACTAAACCTTATTCCTACAAGCAAAGAAAATAATAATTTATAGTGACAGCTCTAATGTCAAGGATGACAAACACTTTTGTTTGTAGAATTATCTCGCTACAGAATGTTTATTAATATTTTTTTTGTTAATTGCTATTAATATATTCCGCAAACATGGCACCTAAAAAGGATAAGAAGAAAGGAAAAGATGAAGAAGCTCCTAAAGGCGTATTTTCCGAAGTTGAACGAGCATTCTATGATCTACAGTTAGCGGATTGTAATCGAAAATTAGCTCGTCTCAGGCAAGCCGTCGATGAATATGAAATCCGTAATGAGGAATTGCAAAAGGCATACGATAAGCTTGACGAAGATAGAGCCGATATCATCGCATACTTGAAGAAAACTCTCAATGTTAAAAATGAAGAAAACACTGAGCTCAAAGAAAAAGTCAGAGGTTTAGAGGAATTAAGGGAAATAGAAACAACACAATTCAAACAGACTGTCACTGAATTGGAAAAGAACTTTACTACCATGAAAGATCAACTAACTTCAGAAAATAAACTGTTGGCTGGGAAGCTCAATACGCTCGAGGAGTTCAGGGCTATCAGGGATGATTTGATGAAGAAGTTTGAAAAACAAGAGCAATCCTTTGAAGATCAAGAAATGAAATACAAACGAATGTTATATGACGCTGAAAAGAAGTTTGTAATAGGAAAAGATAAATTAAAGAGAGAAATGGAAGAGAGACTTCTGCAACTAGCACAAGAATTCCAAGATGCTAGTGAAATGCGAATTGCTGCCTCTACGCATAGAGTAATCAGAGAAAATATTGCTTTAAATAATCAATTAGATAGTTTACTAATGACACAGGCAAAAGTCGCCGAGCAAAATGAGAAATTCCGAGAGGATGAAAGGGCATCTCGGTGCGCTAAAGAAGTGGCTGAAGAACAAAGAGATAAAGCAATCAACAAGAGCATTATCCAACTCAAAGTAATTGATCAATTGACATCAGCGTTCCAAGATGTGAAGAAACAAAAAGCTATATACGACAAGAAGCAGTTTGATAATGAAAAACTACAAATGCGAGTGCAACGATTGACTAAAGACAATGAAAGTCTCTTACTACAAGTCCGAATACTTGAGCAGAATCTGCATGCAAGCCTTGGCGAACAAAATAAATCCGTGGTAGAAACAGCAAAATTATTAAGGGAGCGTGAAAAGTATAAGAAGATATTAAAGGAATCAGCATTTGCCGTCCAAGCATCGCTAAAGTTGGACAACTGGTCGAGTTTAGATCCCTCTCGTGAAATAATAGATAGGCAAGTAGTACTAAAGAGGATACTTGCCGTCATAAACCAATATCGTGATGCTGCACGAGCTGAATCTATGGAGTCGCTTGTCTCCCTTAGTAAAATTTATGATAAGGGAGATCTTGGATTTGAAGTCAAGCCGTCCCAGAAAGCTCCTGGTCCCAGAAGATCATTTGTCAGCGCTGGTGCCATTGGTGCGCAATCATCTTTAGAATCGTTTGAAGACAAACGTAGCTCCATAGCGGGCTCAATATCTTCATCATCCTCTTTCGGAAGCTTGAAGACAATTCCCAGTGTTGAGCTTGTGCCCCCAGACGATGACCAAGTGCCAACACCTAAAGAAAGCTTGCCATCATTCACTGTGACGTCATTACATGAAAGTGGCAGCGAAAGTGAAGTAGAGGCCGAAGAAACTTTAGAAGATATGAATGACTTGGAAAAGATGCTGGCTATCAGTAAGGTTGAGATGCAGAAATCTTTGATGGCTGATTTGGCATCTCACATGTCTATGATGAAAATGGATCATAAAACGGGGGATACTTCTCAGCCAGCCTTAGCTGAGGAAGACGAGGAAGGAGCTGCTGATGATAGTAAGGTTAAGGAAGGAGCAGAACCAGGAGATGAGGAAACAGAACCTGTGAAAGATACTGCTGGAGGTGAGCAGGATACAGGTGCGGATCAGGGTGGTGAAGATGACGAGGAAAAGAAAACGAAAGAAGAGAGTGCGGAATGAGGAATTTATTTCGGAGTTTCAATAAGTTTTTTTTTTTAAGTATCGTGTTCAGTGGTATGTGGACGATAGCGCATTAGTAAAATACGTTTTGTAAAGTACCGGTAATTTGTACTGTGAGTTTATTTTGAGTGTAGTTTCGAGCAGTATCTTATGAATACAAATATTATATTATATTGCGTATTTATTCAATTACTATTTTTATTTACTCATGGACGGGTTAATGGTTAATACTTTCAAGGATCGACGAATTTTATGGATGCGCATATTGTACTATTTATTTTACTGTAGTGAGTGTAATGTGTTTAGTTTATTTTGATGAATGTGATTTGAATGTTTATTAAATACAGTTATGCTTCTACACGAATTTGTCTATTTTATTTAAAATCACACTCTCCCTGTATTATCTTTAGCTACTGATTTAGATGCTGCTATTTAAATTCATCGATTGTCATCCATTTTTACATATTGGGTATTTCATCATCTAAATCTTAGCCGATGAATGCAAAATCGTAATAGCCGTTTCTTCTATGTTCACATCTGTTAATTACATTATCTGTCTCCTCTTTAAGTCTAGAATCTCGTAAATAGAAATCTGTCTAATCTCTCTCTAATTCTAGCATCCAATTTTGGACACTATAGCCCCCTTCTTTCACCAAGCAAAGTTGACAGCACATATAACCAAGTTCCTCCTTCCAGGGTCAAGCAGTAGAGCTGGCAGCCTGCGAGTGTGCAGCGCGACCCTGGGCAGGAGACTCCACCATGGTGGTGGCTGAGGTCGGAGCTAGGTGCCGCTGTGGCTGCGTGTTGCACCTGGCACCTGCGGCGAGGCTGCTAGCAGGGTCCGCCAGGGCCTGCCCGGCGAGATCGTTCTGGTTGCTTCAGGTTAGTTTAAAATTGGAGTTTTAGTAGTATTTGATTCATCAATTTGTTTACTATCAGTGTTTACTAAGGTAGATAATATTAGCAGCGTTTTGCTAGACTTATTGTCTGCGTAAAACTTGTTGGTCGTAATATTCAAGTACTTTTGCGGACTTATACTCTTTTACTACGAATACAAAAGATAGCGAATACTAATCTGATTCTGAATGTTCTTCTTAAATTCTGAATGATTTAGGAACTACGTGATACATAGGTAGAATATGTCAGCTAGATGTTTCTGTCTGCTGGTGTGTATCGGAATACCGAAATTATCTCTTATCTAATACTGAAGTAGCACTTTGTTGCCTGCATCAGATATTATCTGGTCCAGGTAGATAACACGAATTTTACAAGTTACTTAAATGTTTTGATAAATAGGGTGATACACAACATAAGTACAGTCTGCCATATTGCTGGTGAGATTAATTTTGATCATCATGAAATAACAATGTCAACTTCCATTACGCTACTTTACATCACGTAATTTTTTTTTCAAAATAACTGAATAAATAAAAATTAACTGCGTTAGAACTTGGACCAGATCCTAACAGAAACAAAACGTAAAGGTCATTCGGGACGTCCCAAAACACTTTCCTAAAATAGTCCCAGGAAGCAGTATGGTCACCACCTATGGTTACGTGGGATATATAAACTTATTGGAAGCTGTCACCTACCACCTCACTATAGATCAATTCATTCCAAAATGAACCTTATTGACATTAGAGTTAAGTCCTATTAAAATAATAATGGTATTAGTTTACTTAGAGTAAATAAATTAAATGTCTTAAGCGTCAAAAGCCATAAGGTTCATTTTCTCGTGGTCGACAGTATATTATGATGTCCGTCCGTAAGTATGTGGACGTAAGGGAGTGTTTGGTTTCGCCGCTGGACTTGACACGTTCGTTTAAGATATATTACTCGCTTGGGTACACATAGTTGTGTATGTATTTTGTGTAGGAATATGCAGACATTTTATTTTAAAATATTGTGGGGTCTGCTTTAAAATTACTTATTCTCATTTGCTATAAAATAATGCAATGCTGAGGCTGAATTATCCAGCCAGACCGTTTGGAATAAGGTATCAAAACCAATCAAAAATCAAATGAAAGGCGGCTCAAGGCGGCGTTCTCTCTCCTCTACTTTTCTCCGTTTTTATTAACGCCATCACAAAGTCACTTACTTCACATTACCATCTCTATGCAGACGATTTGCAGCTTTATCAACATTGTAACCTTGAGGAGCTTCCTAGGACGATTGATGCCATCAATAATGATCTTGACAACATAAGTCAGTGGGCTAAGAGCTTTGGACTTTTAGTCAACCCTTCTAAATCTCAAGCTATCATTGTTGGTGGCAGATATTTTCTAAATAGGTTACAATCTCCTCCGCCGCTCTTGTACGATAATGTTACTATAACTTACTCTTCGCACGTCAAAAACCTGGGTGTGCTAATGGACAGTCACTTGTCTTGGGGTAAACACATTGCGGAAGTAAGCAGGAGAGTATTTTGCACGTTTCAGTCTCTCAAACGGCTCCAAAAGTTCCTGCCTTTTTCAACAAAAATTACTCTCGCTCAGTCGCTTCTTCTCCCACTTTTAGATTATGCTGATGTCTGTTTCCTTGATGCGACTGAGGAACTTCTAGATAAGCTCGAACGTCTGCAGAATCTGTGCATCCGCTTCATTTTCGGGCTCAGGAAGTACGACCACGTGTCGGAATTTCGAAGTCGGTTGAAGTGGTTGCCTATTCGGCGGCGTCGAGATGCTCACATTCTTTCTTTTCTTTTCTCTCTTCTCTACAATCCTCGCTCACCAAGATATCTTCGGGAACGTTTTGAGTTTCTTGTTCCGAGAGGCAAACCTTGTCGCACTTCCTCATCTCTCCTTCTTCGTGTCCCTTCCCACACTACGAGCCGCTATGATGGATCGTTCACTGTTCGTGCTGTGAGACTGTGGAATTCCCTTCCACATTCGATACGCGAAAGCCCATCGTTGGGTGCATTCAAGCGACGAGTAAAGGAATACTATTTATCGACATGAATGATATTTATATTCGTATGTATATATATATTATATGTATTATGTTTATGTATTGTGTAGTTTTACTACATATATATGTTTAGTATATTGTTATTTGATATTTTTGTTTAGTTTTCAATGTTTGTTGTGCACTTTTTAATCTACCCTACCACTATCAAATCTCTCCATGGCTTTAAGGTTGGCTGTAAGAGAACCCAATTCTGGGTTAAGCTCGCCATTGTACATAAACTGTCTTTTTTTTTTTTATTATGTATTGTTAAGTGTGCAATAAAGAATAGAATAGAATGAATCATAACTTCGCTGCCTTTTAATTTATGTCATTTTTATTTCTAGAATTAATAACAGTACTTTAATCACAACTCCAGCTATAACTAGCCCAATCGACTATCCTAAATGTAAACGCAGCACCGTTAAATTAGTATCGCCGTCAAGTCATTAAAACTTCCATTGTGAAGTAGGGCCGATATCCGACGGTTTAACAAACTAATATTGTCCCGGATACAGTTTACGGGACACCAAGTTACTGGCAACTGGCAATTAACTCACAATGTGCCCGTTTAACTAAATTTGCTGTCAACCTCTCTAAAAGTTAACCGTTGTTATTGGGGGGCGTAATTAATTGGCGGGGGATGAAACTTCATTATAGATTTTGATAGCAGATATCTATAATATCTAGTCAAGTGGAAGATAGGAAAAAAACTAACATATAGGTAGGTAAATACAAAGGAAATACACTAAGTAAAAAATACTCCATTTATGTCATCATGAAGTACGTAAGTATTGTTCGTCTGAAGTTATGAAGTAGGTATTGCATGATTTTCAACAGTAAATTGAATGATTTTTAGGGTTCCGTAGCCAAAATGGCAAAAACGGAACCCTTATAGTTTCGTCATGTCCGTCTGTCCGTCTGTCCGTCTGTCACAGCCGATTTACTCGGAAACTATAAGTACTACAGTGATGAAATTTGATGGGAATATGTGTTGTATGAACCGCTACAAAAATATGACACTAAATAGTAAAAAAAAGAATTGGGGGTGGGGCCCCCCATACATGTAACTGAGGGATGAAATTTTTTTTTTCGATGTACATACCCGTGTGGGGTATCAATGGAAAGGTCTTTTAAAATGATATAAAGTTTTCTAAAAAACATTTTTCTTAAAGTGAACGGTTTTTGAGATATCAGCTCTCAAAGTCGTAAAAAGTATGTCCCCCCCCCTCTATTTTTATAACTACGGGGTATAAAATTCTAAAAAAAATAGAGGTGATGCATGCTAATTAACTCTTTCAACGATTTTTGGTTTGATCAAAGTATCTCTTATAGTTTTTGAGATAGGTTGATTTAACTGTAATTTACGGAACCCTTCGTGCACGAGTCCGACTCGCACTTGGCCGGTTTTTTATACTCATAAATAGGGCATGCAATACCGGTTTACCGGTTTCGGTTTTACCGGTAAAACCGCCCATTTTCGCGATTTTTAGGGTTCCGTACCTCAAAAGGAAAAAACGGAACCCTTATAGGATCACTTTGTTGTCCGTCTGTCTGTCTGTCTGTCTGTCTGTCTGTCTGTCTGTCTGTCTGTCAAGACCCTTTATCTCAAGAACGCGTGGACGTATCAAGATGAAATTCACATGAAATGCTCAGGTCTGTTGTCCCTTTAAGCTGTGAAAATATCAAGCTTCTAAGCCAAGCCAATCAAAAGATACAACCGATTATGTCGATATTTTCAACAAATTCTCGACACTCGCAAAGGAATCAAAACCTACAGGGTACTTCCCGTAAACTCAGAGTCTTGAAATTTGGCATGAAGTATTGTCATATAATGCAAATATAGGAAAAATTACGAAAATCTCATTTTTTTAGTTATATAACATAAAAAAATATATTTTAATAAAATGAAACTTACTACCTTATTTCTCACGAACGAATAAAGGTATCAAATTGAAATTTATACCAAATACCTAAGTCTATTGTCCCTTTAGGCAGTGAAAAAAACAAACTTCTAAGTTAACGCGATCAAAAGATACAGCAGTTATACCGACACCTTAGACGAATTTCTGTCACACGCTAGGGAATCAAAACCTACAAGGTACTTCCCGTGAACTCAGAATCTTGAAATTCGCCACGAAGCAGCGTTATATAGTACAGATAAAGGAAAAATTGCGAAAATGATTAATTTGAAGTTACATAAAATATTAAAATATTATTTTTGCTTACACGACATAAAATATTTTTTTAATAATTATAAACTTACTAACTACCCTTTTTTACATGAACGCGTAGAGATATTAAAGTTGAAATTCATATCAAACACTTCTTAAATATAATTGCCACTAAACTATGAAAAATTTTAAATCATTCAAAGGTCATTGGGCACCTTAGTATGAAAACCATACCCACGGCGGATACGAACGAAATATAGCACAGTATAATGATAAAGGCTCTGATTTACTATGGCATTAGTCGCATCTATGTGAACCGTGAGAATCTAGAGAAAATCAGGTGTAAACATCAAATATTTTCCTCATTTCAATGGGGAATTTAAACGACCAAATTTGACGGATTTGAGAAATCATTTCTTTGTAGTGAAAGAGTATACTCGCCGTTTATTTCCATTGTCATCAGGTCAGGATCTGATGATGGAAATCCTGAGAAATCGAGGGCAACTATAAAAAATTGTAGGCATGCATAGGATTAAAACTTGATTCTCAGATGTATGTCTGGTGATACTATCAAACAGTGAAAGTTTAGAGCTTACCTGATGATGGAGACGTGAGAAAGTCGAGAGAACTCTATGCATGTTTAAAAAAATAATAGATCCCATTAGTAGTGAATTCTCATCACCTAAAATAAAATAAGCTCCAACACAAGGTTACGTTATAAATTGTAAAGGAGTTCCCATAACTATATCTGATCTTTGCTATCGATCCCACAATGGCAGTTAAACCTATCTATGTGGAAAGTCTTCGCCAATACGAATAAAATAAGCCCAAACACGTGGTAGTTGCAACATACCGTTCAGGAGTTCCCTCGACTCTCTGTAGTCTCCATAATCAAATCAGCTCCAAACCTTCACTGTTTACAAGTACCCTCAAAAATACACTCACATGTCTGGTTTTGACTCGATGCGTGACTACAATATTCAAGAGTTGCCCTCGATTACTCAGGGTTTCCAGATCCTTTCTTTATGAAAAGTCTTTAACAATAAAAACTAGCATTGCAACCTGTAAAATCCTCTGAAACTGCTTGTCTATTATATTTTTCAAACGATCCTGGACATTCAAAGAAACGTCATACCATTCTCCACGATTTAAAACTACTTTGATTCATGTCCGCCACTTTTTACAAAGCGGGTCAGATATGCCCAATGACCTTTAAGACATAATTAGTTATTTTCAATCAGATTTCTGAATGATGACTATAAAATGTTGTATATAAATAACTTTAATAAAATAACTTTTACAAGGTACTGGCCTACTATTTTAGTTATATTATAAAATAAAAAATATTAGCTATTTTGACTCTCACGAAATTACCATAACTATGATTGTTCTAAACTGAACGGTTGGCGCGAGACTCACTTTTTATCTAACCAGGATTTGTACGGAACCCTCGGTGCGCGAGTCCGACTCGCACTTGGCCGGTTTATTAATTTACCGGTAAAAATAATATGTAACCGGTAATTTACTGGTTTTTACGTTTTTGTGATAATATATAGCAATTTGTTCATTTAACGTCTTCATTTAAAATCTTCATTATGTAGCCTGAACATAATGTAATATTGCATACATTACATATTGTAAGAGTGTTAAAGTTGCTGTTTTTTAGGAAAGTAAACTTATGTGGCTCCTTAACTACAGCTTATGTGGCTCCTTAGCTACAACTTAACAACTACTCTAGGTTAGATACAAATCTTCATTCTCATCTTAATTTATATTATCTAAACAAATTTGATTCATTCGGTTATTCTGAATTTCCTAATAGCTCATCCTCCGAGCTTTTTCCCAATCATGTTGGGGTCGGCTTCCAGTCTAACCGGATTCAGCTGAGTACCAATGCTTTACAAGAAGCGACTGCCTATCTGACCTCCTCAACCCAGTTACCCGGGCAACCCGATACCCCTGGCTAGACTGGTGTCAGACTTACTGGCTTCTGACCACCCGTAACGACTGCCAAGGATGTTCAATGACAGCCGGAACCTACAGTTTAACGTGCCATCCGAAACACAGCCAATGATGTCTAAGATATACTTCATCATCATCATCATCAGCCTATCGCAGTCCACTGCTGGACATAGGCCTCTCCAAGTGCACGAAGGTGCGAAGATATACTTAGAAAGTACATACAAACTTAGAAAAGTTGCATTGGTACTTGCCTGACCTGGGATCGAACCCAGGGACCAGGTTGGTCCTTTACCCACTAGGCCACCACGACTTTTGCATGCCACGAATTTCCTAATAGCTGTCAGCTCCTTTTAGGTAAAAATGTAGCTTATGCTTATTTTACCTACTATATGACCTTATTGAGCAAGGGCTTTTACTTAACTACTATGCGGACAGCTCTGAGGACACGGTGGAGCACACAGTCTAGGTGTGCACTGCCTGAGAAGGGTACCGCCGTGTCGTCGTCGAGCCAATAGGCAGCGGCGACCTCTCGCGTCCGACCCTGGTTCAAGCCATGGTCCGGAGCGAGAGGGAATCGGAAGGCGTCGCCTCCTTCTGCGAAGCACTCATGCTCGAGAAGGAGACGATGGAGCGCCTGTGAGTTCGCACCTCTCGTCACAGCCGCTGTAGTGGACCAGGAAGACACCACGGGCGCCGAGTGTCGAGAGACGACTCCCGGCCACCGTCGGCGTCGGTCTGCGGACGGTGAGTTCGGGTGGCTCATCGTTCCTCCGTCTGCACAGACAACAGACCCGTGTCGGAGGCCCGAGTTGTTCTACGCGCAGGGTCAAGGCCTGCCGGGGCTGCGGGATTGTTCGAAACAGTTACCGCGACCCTGGTCCATAAAATGCCTACGATTTACCATAAAAAAGGGCTTTCACTTCAATGAAAAAAATGTTTTTTTTTTTCACGGTAATTCTTAGCGTTTATCCCGTCTTGTGACGGGGTCCGCTTTCCGTATCTTCTTCTTTCACTTCAATCTATCCAGGACATCTTCCTCTTCGAGTTCGTAGATTTTCATGTCATTCATTACGACACTCAACCACCACCGTTTCGGCCTGCCTCTGCGCCTTTGACCGGGTATACCTATTGAGATTGAGTACACAACATTGGCGATGTATTCAGGTGGTCTTCTTTTTACATGGCCGAACCATCGCAGCCGTTTCTCTTGCACTTTGTCGGCGACATTGCGTACGGATGGTACTGACATGTTTTTTTGTTACGTCCCACGTCACATTATTGATATTATATATTATACTTATTGATATAATATCACATTTAAAAAAATACAAAAATTACCGTTTTACCGGTTTACCGGTAAAAATATTTTATTTACCGAATTTTTACCGGTAATTTTTATTTTACCGATATTGCATGCCCTACTCATAAACTAAAATACTTAGGTATAAAATCTTAAGACACATTAAACCAAGCTCTTCAAAAGAGCCTTAAGAATTTCACAAACAACTTTCACTATTTATATAACACTCCAAAATTTTCTCTAAAAGCTAAATTCTTAGCAAAGATTTTAGGCAAGTTTATAAGTGAAAGAAACTATTCAATGTTAAACAAAGCCTGTAGAAGTGTCAAGAACATAATTCCTTTGAAAAATCAGTCTGTGAAGTGAGCGAAGTGGTTTCTGAATCACTTGTGAAAATAAGATTGCTTAGATATTTTGTTGTTTCAACGCTGTTTTCAATTTGCTGCATATTTGTACTGAACTCTTGAAATATGATGTAAAGGCAAAAATAAACAACGAAGTAGTTATGGTTAAGGTACATACCAGTACAGCGTGTTGTTTTTGCGTTAAACAACGTTATTGATACGTATAATAATGGTGGGTAAAATAATGAAAGTAGATTTTTTTAAAATTTATTTCTTGCGTTAGAAGATAAAACAATTACAACAGTATGGCTATGAAAATAGTTGATAGGAAAGATATCACTAGTATACCCCCTTAATAGATTCATTTGAAAAATATTCAGTACTAACATTGTTTATTACATTTTTGTTTGTGTACTTTCAAAAGATAGACAACAGAATCACCACAAAGAGAACATTGTAACACTATTTTCAGGTTAAATGAAATCTTTCAGTAAATTAATTAATTGTTGTCTCAACTTTATGTCAGTAGATGTTTTGAAACAACAGTTTTAGAAAATTAAATTGTGCGCAGTTCGAAGAGAAGTCAGAAAGTTAGACCAAGTTCAGATCGCCAATCCTTTCAATGAAAAGTTTTGATTTTGTACGGCTTAGCTTGTTTTTGGATGTAGCGTTTTCACGGAAAATTTATGGATAAAAATAGTTATTGAAGCTTTTTGTGGTAACTTGTTAACCTTTTTATTATTTTCTCAGTAAACATATAAACTTATATAGCCTTGTATGTATATAGGTGATAATATGAGAAATGCCTGACGCATTCTGATGTCACGTATATAGAACGTGTACAAGAAAAGAAATAAAACTAGGTTTAGAATTTTTAAAAATAAATGCAGGTATATTAAAAAAAAACTAATTCAAGGTTCGGCCTAGGTCGTTGCGCACTTGTCTAGCCTTCCACACTTCCCTGGCGAGTTCCCGTCCTCCAGGCGTAGTCCCGGTCAGCTCGGCCACTCCACACAGGCGATGTAGACGACAGATCCAATACACGGTTCAGTCAGTTAAACCGTGACGTAATTCCTAGGAACAAAAGCCACATCAGTAAGCTGCCGGTATAAGGTGTGCACGGGAAACGCTAGGTATGCATGGCAAGAACTAGATTGGCAAATTAGGGCTTATAAAGGCGGAAAGATTTCTAGGCGTGAAGCTAAACAAAAAAATGTAGGTACATATTCGCTAGCAGAGGCGGTTACAATAAATATGCTAAAAAAATAGTGGAAGGAAGGCAAGCTTTAACACACACAGCTAAACACAGGATAGAAATAAGCTACAATATTCAGACGGACTTGTACGTTAAAATTAACACAAGATAATATACTTAAAAAATAGGTAGATACAGCCGTTAGAAATGTTTGTATGAAATTGTGCATAACTTACCCAACTTTGGGAATCACAGACACTTATTACTTATTAGAACAACTTTTAATTTAAGAAGAAGCAATCCAGTCTCAAAAGAAAATACTCAAATGTTATATTTGGTCAATTAAAAATAGCAATTGGCGGTAGCAAAATAACAAAACCTGCCAAAGCGACAGCGCCCGTGCCTTGAGAGGTTTGGCTGCGGACTGTCGCATGGTCGCCGCGGCGCTAGCGCCTTCGGGCCGCGCGCCGAGGTACCGGTTACTCCGTATATATAAAATAATGCGGTTGTCCGTTGATTTGTTCTTTTATTTATTTTATTTTTTTACTAGCTTCTGCCCGCGACTTCGTACGCGGATCCTGTCCCTTATGCCAGCGACTACGGGGTCAGCAAAATCGAAGATCTGAATAGTCTCATATTGAATTTTAAGGGCCCGTTGACTTGAAAACAACGGAATACGCATAACCATTAGAAACGTTCCATATATTTAATTTTTGTACTTTAACGGCAAAAGCACAGCAGACTAAACAAAACGCTGAGAACTGAACCGCAATAGACGTGACCATAGGGATAAAAGTAGTGATTCTAATTAGTCCGCATTTAAGTTGTGTGTGGCAAAAATATTACACGTATTATTACGTAAAAAAAGATTAAATAGATGACAATGTCGTGGTGACTTAGTGGAAGTCGTGGTGGTTTAGTGGGTAGAGAACCAATCTCTCAAGTATGAACGTGCGTCTTTGATTCCAGGTCTTGCAAGTGCCTGCCAATGCTTTTCTAAGTTCGTATGTACTTTCTACGTATATTTTGGATACCAATGACCGTTATTTGGAGGGGATTTTAAACTGTAGGTTCCGGCTGTCATTGAACATTCTTGGCAGTCGTTATGGGTAGTCAGAAGCCAGTAAGTCTTACCAAGGGGTGTTGGGTTGAGCGGTTAACCGGGTTGTGGAGGTCAGATAGGCAGTCGCTCCTTGTAAAACGCTGGTACTCAGTTGCATCGTGACTGGAAGTCGACCCTAACATAATTGGGACAAAGGCTCTTGAGATAATAACGACAATAATAATGAGATATAGGCACCGCAGGACATCTGAGGCTGATGACGGGGAGTAGCGACCCCGCGGGGCTATATATACTGAGTTCTCCAGGGAGAGTATACTGTCCCCCATCTCCGGCCGGTCGGAGTGAACCATGACGGGGGTAGGTCTCACGCGTCTGGCTTGGCTTGGCCGTCCAGAGTGGAGTCGCAGGAGCAGGATTAGTAGCCCTGCTCGGAGGGTAGGTGCCTCATGGTAAGCACAGGGAGCACGTAATCTGCGTTTAAAGTCCGCCGAGGTATCCTCACCCTTCAGCCGCTCATGTCCCTGTTGCCCTCTTGTTGCTATTCAGTGACTGGTTCCCGGGGGCCCAGTAAGTGAGGTGGCGACTCTCCACCTGCCATTTTTATATGTAGGTACCTAATACATTGTCATTCACTAACATCCCATCACAATAGCCCAAGTAGTTTTCCTCCATAGTTAGCAATAGTTTAGCACAGAACCGGGGATTGTCTTTTCTTTAACGATGTCCACCGGGGATTGTCCTTGGGTTCATTTCTATAGTGTATAAAGGGATAATCGTCGGTTTTGTGTCACCATTTCATTAAAGTTGTCTCAAAAGGGCTTCAGCGTGTTGGCTTCGGCCCCACGTTTGCCTCCCAAAATTCGGAACTCTGTAGTCCCGAGGTCTGGAAGAGACATACAAAATAATAATGAGATATAACGCAACAAAGTCGGAGAGTGGGGGCTCGTGACGCCACGTCTAGGTATGTAAAATTTGTACTAAGCAGTGACTTAACACGCAATTCAAGCGTGTTGTATCTTCGTTATTATTTGTTTGTGAGAGAGAGAAAAGAAAAATACGTGTCCATTATTTTAGGGTTATCTAAAAAACGGACTAATTTCTTTTTTTGATACCTATTTCATAACATTCATTTCTATACATTTCTAGTGTAGTATTGCTCTTGAAGTTCCACATCAGGTGTTCCAGATCTTTGATGTTTATACGTCAATAGAGAGTGCTTATCAGATTGAACAACTTTTGCTAAAACGTCATACCTCTATATGCCATAGTCTAGCTGGGCCCCTGGAGTTCCACATCAGGTGTTTTAGATCTTCAATTTGTATAAGTCAATAGAAAGTGCATATCAAATTGAACAACTTTTGCTAAAACGGCATACCTGTATATGGTACAGAGAAGCTGGGCTCTTGGGGTTCCACATCAGGTGTTCCAGATCTTAAAATTTATTATCTCAGCTGAAAATGCTCATCAAATGAAACAATTTTTGCCACGGCACCATATTTGTATCTCTTATAGTTTTATTGGTCTGTTGGAGTTCTGCATCAGGTCTTCAAGTTTCGAAGATAAATTATAGCCTATATGTTGACCAGGCCTAATACTGATACAACAAAGAAAAAATCATTGAAATCCGTTCAGTAGTTCGGAAGATTAGCGTGTACAAACAAACAGACATACAGACATACAGACATACAGACATACAGACATACAGACATACAGACAGAATTTTTTTTTTGGATTTGTGCTCCATTACTGTTTCTAAACCCCACCCAATTACTATTTTTTTAATATATTCAATGTACAGACACAGTTTTTTTACAGATTTATTATATGTATAGATTTCTTATTAAGTTAACAATCTTTTTGTTTTGTGTGTTGTTTTTTTTAATTATGTTTTTTTTGAGTAATAGTGTACATGTTATGTACACTATGTTACACTGACTTTATTAAAATTCATATTTTTTGCTGTGGAGTGTGGGTAGACAGAATTAACTTACTAAGATGTTTTATTAAGCATTAAGTTCCGCCCTCGACTTCACTCGAATATCTTGGCTACTATGTCACATACCCATACAAAAGTACGGTCATTTAACCTGCCTCGATAAAAATAGATAATTTAAAACGGAATCTACATACAATAATTTTTCAAATCAAACCATGTAGTAGTTTTTGAGCTTAAGGGTTTTTTTTTTCCGACGTCAAAAATCATCAAATGACCCCTCCCGCTGTGGGTTAGCAGCGGTGAGGGAGTGTCAGACTCTTACTGACTAAAAACCGTTGTGTTCCGTCATAGGCCTTTTATGTACCAGGGCCGCGGTATCTCTTTCGAACAACCCACAGCCCCGGCAGGCCTTGGCCCTGCTCAAACCAACTGTCAAAACTACTGAAAATTTCATTTCTCTACAACCGTTTATACGTAATAGATTTACTAAAACGATTCCGTTCAAATTGATCAGTTCTAGTTTGATTTCAATTAAAAGTTATTGTTTATTAATAGAAATTGATGTTCAATCGTATTGTATTTTACTTCGACTACAATCAGTGCTGGTCAGAATAATACCTAGCCATTGGTAATGTACTTGGTAATTAACTAATTAATCAAAAAGACATTACAAACGTTACAGTTTGGATGTGAGGGATATAGAAGTTAGGATGTGTTTTTTTACTTTTCCTCGCTTATGTCATCAGTACCTACCCATATATTTTACATTATAATATATTACCTAACATAATATTCTTAACCGGTAGCAGGAAGTAGTTCCCTCAGAACGCGGGTGAAACCACGGGCTTCTTATAACAGTTCAGTCTAAACATAAAAAAAATAGTCACTAGGTACAAGTTACCATTTTTAATTTTCATATTTTTTTCTTTGTTCTAGGCTGAAGAAGGTCTGGTAGTGAGGCTACGTATGGAGGCAGTGCGACTACCGTGTGCTGGTCAGTCACTTCGGGCCAGAGATGGAGACTCACTGGGCTCGCCCCTCCTGGCCTCCTGGGATGGTCCTGATAGTACTGCTGTGGTAAGTTGAGGTTTTATAGCCATTGTTCCTTACAGTTTTGTCTGTTTTGTATGCTACTTAGGTACTAACCATATATGAATAATACTTATGTGAGTTATTCGACTCAATATTGAAAATATCAAAGTATATGTTTAATGTATTTCGAAAATATTTATTTATCGGAAACTCAACAACTCATTATTAATGTGACATTTTTGTGAAATTTCTCTCCACTATCAATGACCAGCGTAATGCACTTGCAGTATAAATATAATTTATATCAAAGGGCACTTTAAATTGAGCCTTAATGAAAATCTTCGGCGATTTATTTATATGGATTAACAAGGGTGCGTGGGTGCCACCCTGCAATCACGGGACATGGCTGATTTAAAGACACCATAGTACATGGTTCTAACAGTGACGATGGTTGCATTACAAAAGGTGCTTCAAGGAGTCTTAAAGATGCTTGAACTTTAATATTCGTTGCCTGTTCTAGACTGCCGGAGATGTGGAGTCCACAACAGACGGCAGCGGCGTCATAGAGATAGCTGGCGGGCGCCACATCCTGGTAGAACTTCGGTCTGATGACACGAGTGATCGCTGCGCCGGCGGGTTCCTGGCTCATGCTACCCAGATGGGTGAGATATCTTATAGACTTTGCTGACAGTGACGCACGAAGCTTTATAATTACATCCCTGTTATCCATGTTGCCCTTCATCAGAGACAGGGCTTGCAAAGGCTTTTCTGCTCTTTACGATCTTGGACAGCACTTTGATGTTCTTCCAACCAGTCAATTTAGCTTTATAAAAAACGTTTGTTTACGATTTGGAAGTTTTTTCAGCCATGATTATTTTGCGAACCGTTATATTATAAAAGCTTGTTACACAGAACCAATCCGCAACGCGTCAGCAGCTTGGGCTTCAATGAGTGGCGGCCTCTGGTGGCGCTCGGGTGGTGGTGCGCGTGAAGTGGCCGTGGCACTCGCAGCCGCTGCAGCGCTGGCCGCGTTGTGTCTAGCGCTGCATTCAGCGCACCGGACGAGGGCGTACCAAAGAGCTGCGGATAAAGACTCGCTTACTGATAGTGATGGTGAGTAGGAGAAGCCAGATCTTTTTAAGAATATTACACACAACATACATAACACTTGTCATTCAAATTGTGGGCTTGAAGTACAAATATGGCAACATAAAATTCAAAGTTCATTTATTTCGTTAAAGTCTTAACAAGCACTTATGAAGACGCAATATAAATAACGTTGATTCTTGATGCCCATTCCAAATCCCCTCTTGTTGACAATTCCTATGGAAAAGGACTGTCAAGAAACTCCATACTTCTTTTTTAAAAAAAAACGTAGTTTAACAGTTTTACGTATTAAAATCAAAATCAAAATCAAATCAAAAAGTCATTTATTCAAAGTAGGCTGAAAATCAGCACTTTTTGAACGTCAAATCTACAAAAGACAGCCCCCAAAACGCCCGCCCTTCACCACTTCCTATGTGTTTTTGCTGGGAAGAAGAAGTGGTGGTATTGATACAATAGGAGCATGCACAGATCATGTAGAACAGCAAACAAAAGAAGAGAATATTAATTATTTGACCTCTAGATTACCACACAATGTCCTCAAATTCCCATCATCTTTCACAGCATGTTCAGCCTCCTTAGAACTGGGGGGTGCAGCATCAGGTTCCCGCAGCACGCTTCTCTCCGAGGTGGTAGGCGGTGGCGTGTCACTCCGCAGGCTGCTACCCTCAGGGAAGACCAGGCACACGAGGCTGAGAGACTCCGATAGGAACTCTGAACATGTGGAGCAGAGGTTAGTTTATTGGATCTTTTAACTGCAGATGTCCAAAACCTATATATTCTATGTATGGAACTAGTGTCAAAATTCAATTTTTAATTACAAACCAACGGATAGCTACGATAAAGAATCCGCCGCAAGTTATTAAAAGGAAAAAATGAAAACAGATTTATTAAATTAATCGTACAAAAAATTTAACTTGTTCCACTAGGATTCTTTTGCGGCAGAACTCTCATATAGTTGTAATAATGACACCCATCCGCCTATTCTTTTTCAAATTCCTTTAGAACTTAGTTACATAATAATTGCTACGCTATTTAAGATCCGATAGCATAAAGCCCAGCTTTTGACTTTCAATAAATTACCCTTAAATATTTATATACCTTCCGCGTACAAAGTTCACAAAAAAAGCAAAAGAAAGGAAAGTTATAAATATCGGTCGACACAAAATTACTTTAGCATATCCTTAACCTTTAATTAGAGGCCACTTGAAATTTTCAAAGAGACCCTTCAGTGGAGTGGGACGAAAGAAATAATTAATTAACAAACACTTGACTTCGCGAGAGTACACCGTTAACTATGACTCTATTGTTTGAGCACGTATTGGTACCTACGGGTTTAACTAAATGATGGTACAGTCGAGTACAATGGAGGATAAGAATAGTTGATAATTTTATGAATTTGATGATTTGGTGAACAATGACGAGAAGCAATAATGATGATAGGGTGATGACGATGACGATTGTAATGACGTGACAGTCACGAATCTATTGATGTCTATGAATTTTATAAGCTTTATTTTTTCTTTGGTAGGTATTCGTTTTTGCACAAAATCATAATTTAACACTGACGAAATCGTGGGTAGAAGCTAGTAATAAAATTAAATTATAAATTTAAAAAAACCCCCGACCCAAAAAAGTACGCAATAATTATGACAAAAGGTTAAAAACGCTAAACCCTATAAAAAGCAAAAAATAACTTTTAACACTACGTAAACAAAATTTTTTCGTGTCGGGGGACCGCTCTAATTCATTACTTTAGATACGTGTTTTTTTTTTTAACGAATGTTGTAATTAGGTAGGTATCATTTGATTTATGTAAGTATTTATGAAGGTAAAAAGCGGTCCCCCGACACGTCAAAATTTAGTTTACGTAGTGTTAAAAGTTATTTTTTGCTTTTTATAGGGTTTAGCGTTTTTAACCTTTTGTCATAATTATTGCGTACTTTTTTGGGTCGGGGGTTTTTTTAAATTTATAATTTAATTTTATTTCATGCTTTTTAAAGGAGCTCCTTAATTTTTCCTTCTTTCATTTAATTTATTTTATCTTAAGATGGGGTCGCTATATGCGATCTCGGCCAAAGGAAGCTGTTTAACAATCCTCATGACAAACTGGATCTGGGAGAATTGCACAGATTGAGAAACATTTGGACATTCTAGATTTTCAGCAAAAATATAAATCGGTTTATCCGTTTCATTCCGGCATTTCAGGGTTTCATCCGCCACATCCCATTTCCAGCATCAGGTTCTCGTCAATCAGAAACATGAAGAGAACTTGTCAAGACAAATTCAACGAGCCCAAACTCGATGGGTTTACTAAAAGGCAGTTCAGGGTTACGTCTCCTACCTTCGTGCCCTAACAGCAGACCAGCTCAGTGGTTCCAAAAGACATTAGTGTCTCAAATTTCAGATCCCACATATACTTGCAAGTAAACTGATCGTGTAACATTCCTATCACATCTAGCAAACGAGCTGATGACCTTGAAGACCTGAACCGATTTCCACCAAACATAGCTAAGAACACTCCCGACTGACATACCTTTTAAACAAAAAAAACCGCATTACAATCGGATCATCCGTTTGGGAGCTACGATGCCACATACACACACACACACACACACACACACACACAGACATGTCAAACTTATAACACCCCGTCGTTTTTGCGTCGGGGGTTAAAAAAGAAAAACTCCTAAGCATAAGTAGACAATCTATATAATAGTTCTTTCTTTGAAGTGTGTGCCAGCCAACTTCATACCATTGAACGTACTTATCTTATCTTCAGGGACGAAGAAGACCCAACAACAGATATCGAAGCAGACGCTAACGACACCACGAGCGTTGCAAGCGCAGACAGCGTCGCGAGTCAAGCTACTGTCACTCCAGAAACAGTGTCGTCTAGCAGTGCTCCTGTGACTGGGAATGTCATTCACACGCCTTCGCCTCTGAGGAGATCACATACCGTATCTGTGACTAATGTGACTACGGTGCCACAGGTATGTTATTTACTCTCGCCAGTTACGTAGTACAGTTTCCTTGTGAGGCTAAATGAATCTTCTAAAGTCAAATCTCTGTCACTAACTTATAATGTATTGCTTATAATCTATTGCTAGTGCTTGAGATCTCTCTCGAGTTTTGTCGGATTGCACCTTTGTTGCCACAAGTGCTAGTGTAATGTAATGTCCTACGCGGCTGGATAATCTCCTAAAAAGAAAAAATAACTGCCGTGGCTGATAATAGCTCCGAATGCCATTATTATTTTGAACATTGTGGAAACCAGGGTGCATTGAGCTGGCGTGTGATTAAATTAACCCTCCATCCTTCTCTATATGAGAGGAGACTAATGCTCAGCAGTGGGACGATAAAAATGCTGGTGATGATGATGATGAACAACTAACTACATTGCTTATAACTTTCTCCATTTATTCAGATAACATCACCACCCCAATCAACGACGGACTCGCTGGCAGTAGAAATGAGCACCAGCGTGAGCAGCGTGAGTGAAAGGGACAGCTGCAGCGAGAAGGACAGGGACAGCATGTGGGACAAGGATCGCAGTGTGAGCAGAGCTTCTTCTTCAACGTCTGCAGCCACACTGACTAACGTGAGTGGTAGTGTGGAGTAAATAATCTTCTTGACTTGCCTAAACTTTGTTCTTTGGTGAAAATTATGGACTGTTGAATTTAGTTGAATTTCAAAATGGTTCCAATAGTTCCAAGTTTTAAGATAAATCTTGGAAGAGTATCGCCAATTTGATGTTATCCTTGTAACCAGAAATGTGATCCATTATTTGATTCATTACAACCAAAAACTTTTCTAACCAACTTCTAATTTGAGGAGGTTCTCAATTCAACTGTTCTCTCTCAGGACACCTAGATGACTATAAAAGTTTCTCAATAACAACGGCTGATATCATAATTGCGAATTTTCATAAACTGTTCCGTTCTCCATCTTCTTTCAGCTTTTGTTTTATTTAATTTTTTAGTTTTCCTTTAATATTATATATCTTTTGTTCTTCCCCTTAGGGTTGGTACTCACCAGCGCTAAGCGGCGTGTCGGCAGCCCGCATCAGAGATAATCCGAAGCACACGAAGGAGTCTTGCAACCGTCGCCTGCTGCGGTCTGACCTCAGCCTTACCTCACACCCGGAGATGGAAATAGACTACTATGATTACGAAGTCAATAATGCTGGTAAGGTTTTCAATAACCATGTGAAATCTGGAAATAAAATTGTTGGCCAAGAATTCTGTTTTTCTTTTTTTTTTTGTCATAAAAATTGACATATTATTTTAAGTTTCTTATCTAGGGGCACGGCAGTGTTATTATTTACTTCTATAATTTGCTCCTACCTGCAACATACAGGGGTTTCCAAAATCTACCTTTTACCTAGAAAATTAATTAAAAAGAAACTGAATTGTCATTTGTCACAGGTTCAGTTCCTGGCTCGTACTTGGGAATGGATCCAGCGTTCCTGGTTTGGATACCACCGCTTGAAGAAGGCGACATTCTAAAGGAAATTGATGAAAACAAGGTGCCAATTTATGAGGTAAGTCAACCTTTTCAACTTTGTCGCTTTCTCATTTTCTTTATTTACTGAAGTTAAGTCTCTTTATATAGTAATATTTGGTTTCTTATAAAAATATTATTTCGCAGGAGATTCTTCCGAAAGAACTTCACCCAGACCCCGGCAGCAACACCGAGTCACCCGAAGACCGACCATCTTCCAGCACTCTCAAGAGGAACCCAGACAACCGCATGAACAGGTCCAACGAGTCCATCAAATCTTTCCGCAAAGTCATCGAGAAAGGCAACATAATACACCCCCTAAACTTCAGCATCAGTGATTTGCAAAACTCGCCCAAAATGTCTAAGAGAAACAAGAAGAAGAAAGCCGAAAGTCCCGTGACGATACAAATGAAGGATCTGACACTAACGCGATCGCCAGTCAGAGTTCACAGAAAAGAGAGTAGAAGTGACTTCGACACTTCGACTTTGAAAAGAGTTAACGAAGCCAAAGAAAAAGATGCGGATACGCTAAAAAGAAACGATTTTGCTGACATAAGGTTTGCCGATGAAAATTCGGACTCGTCAAACGAAATAAAATTTGCTGACGATTCACCGGATAGCAATAGGATTGTTGATAAATACAATGTTAGGACTTAGGATTTTATGATACAGTTTCGGAGACTACGTTCTTGATGTTGAACCTGGTAGATAGAAATACTTTTTGTGTACCCCTTTATTATAAAGAAATATAATTAATCATCTTTTTTGCTTGTCTATCAGCAATTGAAGTTTTCAGATAATCTTTCTGAATGCTGGCAAAAATAAAAGTTACCAAATAATGAGCTGATTTTAGTCGTGTTTTTCTTTATAATTAAGGGGTAATAAATCCTTTAATTTTATTACAAAATATTCCCATTTCCCATTAGTTGAATGTAAGGACCAATCTGTGAATAAATCCGACATATTAGCTCTCATATCATCAAAACATATTTTTCAATGTCATATACCATTTATCACCAATGTAAGGTAGTCACACATTTAGTCATAGAATTTTATAATCAAAACTAATCGTTAGTAGAGTTGTAGAATTCACTTGACCGTCACTAATATAAAGTAATATTAAATAAAACTTTAAACGTACAAAAAGAAATAGTAAAACAACAGAAAAGTTCCGAATAAATAAGCTCTAAAATGGTAATTCTGACAGTAAAATCTTTATTATGCTGAACTCGTATTTCAAAAATCGAATACAAATACAACACTTTTCATTAAATTATAGAGACAGCTATTTCTTTTTCTACATTAAAAGTAAATAAATGTTACACACATTGTATAATACCATTGCATTTTCTGATTGTTCGCGAATATAAATATTATTTAGTTTTTATTAATAACTTATTAGTACATCGCTGTGCCCCCGCTGCCAAAGTGTAGTTAATATCTTCAATTTCAGTCAAAATATAATTTTAATATTTATTAGAAGACTGACTTCGGGCAGTGCAATAATTATCAAAAATATCGACTGTATTTTTCGATCTCTTAAAATTCTAGTCATTTTATGTCAAAGATTTTTTTTGTAGGTACTTGGCTCTTTTTTTGACAAAAGTTTTTTTTAAGTTATGAAGAAAAATAATGAGCAATCGTAAATAAGGCTTATTTATGCATTTCGTAAGTTATTAATTGCATTTATTTATTAAAGGAAACTAGCAATAAGTACATTATCGTATTGTTTTTAATATTATTGTATATTTAGGTACGTGAGTCCTCATGTTTGTTTTAATGTTTTATTTGTGGACGCTCCATTAAAGACATTTTTATTTTGTAATTTGATATTGTTGTTTTATTTATTTACCTGAAATATTTTTTTACCAGATTGTTGTAACTAACCTTAATTTTATGACGTATTTCGATCATAATATTCACAAAACACATTAATCTAGAAATTGGATTATAAACGACTTTGCTATTAACTCAGTCAAAAACCAAATAAAAATCTTATTTAGCCACATCTGTTGAAGTCAAGGTGAACCTAGTTAAATAAAGGTAAAGGGAGCCCTTATATCAAGAAGTTCGGCCGTGTAAGTTGTACGAGTCAACCGAGGAAACTAACTTTACAACAAAGTATAAAGTCGTACCTAAGCTATAACCAAGAAAAACTTTATAAAAGTTAAACTACAAACAGTCTGTGAAAAGAACTGTACTTGTATCCATAAATCGAACCAAAAAAATCACACAGGTTTAAAAAAAAAGTTACTTATAATATGTTGTTGGGGTATACATGATTATGTTTCAAATTATGCATACCTAGTATTTGATAAAGCCAACTGAAAATTGACCGAGACAAACTCACATAGAAACTGTAACCTAATAAAAATCAAATTACTTAGTACGCGTCGCATCCTGGCACATACTAAAACATATTGCAATTTTTCGAAACTATACCTATAATAATTATAACAGATGCAGACGACCTAGAAGCGCCAATATTTTCCATAACTCAGGTTGATACCTAAAGTTCAAATCTTCAAACAAAATCGCCATTCATTTTCAACACTTGAATCTTCATACAAACTTCAATTTACTAGACTTTATCACACACCCATAGACTATCGTAACTATTAGTTAGGCATAACCAGGCATAACCAGCCAGTAATTGCTTGCAGTCACTCCGTATTACTTGTGAAGGGTATCGGGGCTAACTGCATGCCTATATCTTTACCGATACGAAAAACCGAGGTTATTTCCTATGTTGCAAATAAATAGTTTAGTTTGGCGTAAATTGTAGTTTGTATAGCTAAGAACGAAAAATACGAATACATACCTATCATATATCGTAGGTCCCGGCTATCATTGAACATCCTTGACAGTCGTTACGGGTAGTCAGAAGCCAGTAAGTCTGACACCAGTCTAACCAAGGGGTATCGGGTTGCCCGGGTAACTGGGTTGAGGAGGTCAGATAGGCAGTCGCTTCTTGTAAAGCACTGGTACTCAGCTGAATCCGGTTAGACTGGAAGCCGACCCCGACATGATTGGGAAAAAGGCTCGGAGGATGATACCTACTTTTTTCAAAACTAAAGAGAATCTCCATTCATCCAAATCACTTCAATCTTCATAAAAACTTCAATTGATTTCAGCCTTACTTCAGACTTTATCACACACCCATACACTGTCACAACTAAGTAAAACTATTAGTTAGGCATAGCCAGCGAGTTATTGCTTGCAGTCATTCTGTATTACTTGAGAAGGGTAACGGGGCTAACTGCCTGCCTATATCTTAGGCGATACGGGATGTATGGAGAAAAGTTAGCTTGTAATAAAGTTGTTGTCTCCTTGGAAACTGCAGTTACAGTTGAATGGGGTTGGAAATCTAGGCTTTTTTACTATGTAGAAAATAAATTAAGAGTTTTGTACAGTGTAGGTACATAATTCGTCGAGCTAAGAACGACAAACATAAACGACGACACTAGCCCTAATAAACAATTTGAAATGGTTTGATTAAGGCCTGTCTCTTTCCTCGTGTTTCTCATATAAATGAATCGATTAATCAAATATTACCGTTTGACACACAAATAGTCCTTCGGTCCTAAAACAGCAACACAATCCAGGTGCAATATTAAACAAATTCTCTCTAAGCAATATGCAGAAACATTGTCAACACCTAAATCCAACAACTTCATCCCTAATATTAGTCTCATACGGATTGCCAGTTATTTTCATCTAGGCTAAAAGGCAGGAATTTAATATCCCCGCGATAGACGAAGCAATTAGGTGGCAGCTATGTGTGCCAAGCATGATGGTTTTACCAAATTATGTAATTAGGACGAGCTTTGGCTGTTAGCAGATTATCTATTAGCAAGTTTCAGGCTTCTTTTTACCACGTTCAGTTTAGGTAATCTATGAGAATACATAAAAAAAATGGTCCAACACTTTTGGAGTCTTACGGAGAAAAGGAAACATCTTTTTGTTTGTTGGTTTGTACCCTAAACGAAACTACTGAATCGATTTGAAAAATTCTTTCACTGTTGGAAAGCTACATTATTTCCAAGTATCATAGGCTATATTTATCCCGGTACGAGTAGTAGCTCCCACGAGACGCAGGTGAAACCGCGGGAAAACGTCTAGTTTTAATATATAAGTCAGCGACAGATCGCTCGCGGCTTAGTAACAGGTGCATTCAATTTAGGTTAAGCTGCGCTCGCTGCGATCCGCAGATGGGTAAACAATCTGTTTTATACCGAGACGGGGCTTATCTGATGACTCTTTCATACCTTGGAAATAATCTAAGGTCTCAATGTACGGTACGTGGATATCTTTTAAAGATCAAGTATTTATTAGTTAGATAATTGTGAATTTTATGTCAGCTTGTAAGGCGTCATACCTCAATTTGCGCACATTAGGAACATCAAGTATTAAAGGGCTTAAGGGCTTATTACACTTTACTAAATGCAGTAGCCTAAATGATGCAGTTACTAAATTCAGTCAAATGAAATCGTATTTAGGTAGATAGGCTTCTAAAAGGAAAAAGTACGGGTACTGACTCACTACTTACATAATTTAGAAACCTAATTAGGCTACTAATTGTAAAGTGTAATAAATAATCTCTACTACATTTGTACGTCGTAATGACAAAACATAGCGTTCTAATTATACATACGTAAGATCTTTATTTTGTCAATACCTATGTTTTACAAATAAAAAATATTATATTCTATTCTATTCTAAAAAAAAATAAGCCCTTTAGCCGCTATGACACGGACTGAAAACTTTGAATGGAATCAAGTATTTCTTAAATTTTAAAAATCCTGTCGGGTCAACTGTTGGCAGTGTGAACTCCTGACATTATGGTTATGTGAAAAACAGCAGAAACAATTTTTAAATAAAATATAAATCGTCTCCTCCCTCTACATATATGTATACTTAAACTAAAGACCTAATTCTTTCACAAAACAAAGTACAATGAGCTTTCTAACTTAGTTAAGTGCATTAGCGAATAGAAACAATAAAGATTAGTCCACTAACGCCTCGTTACTAGTTAGTAAGTAGTAGTTGGCTGTTTACACGAGATGTTAATTTAGTTCGAGTCTCCAGGGATCGGGAGAAACGCTGCGAATTAGACTGGTTTGTACCGGATTGGTAGATTGCTTTTAAAGAGTAGATACGAAATGAGATTTAAAGAATATTACAGCATTGTATAGGTAAATGGCAAGCTTAACAGATTTCATTGCAAAAAAAATACAGACGACCAAGATGAATTAGCGGAGACGGATCATAGTTTTTTGTTCTGAAGACCAGTAAACCTCTGATACAAAAAAGGATTTCTTTTCCATTTTAGCGTAAAATAAAACAATATTTATTACAAGTATTGGGTCACCGCAGGTAGACAGTCGCTTCTTGTAAAGCACTGGTACTCAGCTGAATCCGGTTAGACTGGAAGCCGACCCCAACATAGTTGGGAAAAAGGCTCGGAGGATGATTGGGTCACTGCTAAAAGAAAACTAGTGCTCAGAAAATATATGATAGCCTTCCTCATCAAACGAAATAATTTTTCTAATGGGTCTAGTTGTTCCCGAGCTGAGCGCGTTCAAACAAACTCTTCTGCTTCATAATGTATTAGTATAGATATTTGGCTTGCTCTTCTCCACCTTTGAAAAATGTATGTTCTTTTAATTATCCAATACTTTAAAGGCCCAATCAGCCACGCTCTACCACTTCCACCAGCTTGTTCCATACAGTCTGCGTTACCAAGGGATCGGCACTCAATTAGCTGGTGAAATTGCCTTCAAGCCGGACTCTGAATAAGTTAGCCCCGTGTTAAATGTTCATTGGCCCGTCATGGGTTAGTTATAGCCTTGTAGCAGTCTGTGATGGTTTTTTTATACTACTGGTGGAGTGGAGTAGGTTTTGTAAGAAGTTTTATTTTCTGTGGCTGTTAAACAGGTAGTCTTTGCATCTGTATAAAAAGTAGCCTACTTATAGCTTTATTTGATAAAAAAGCTATCTAACACTGAAAGTTTATTTTTAAATGAGGCCAGCGTAGTCCTGGGATTAACGTGTTCCAGCACACAAAAGTTTAAGCTTTATAACATTAGAACATGTAGTTACTGCAAACAAAGGCTTGTGTTCCATATAACCATTAAGCTCTTTTCCTAATCCCTTACCATAACCACATTAAACCCTACAAACTTGCTTCTATCATCAAGAAAGCCACAAACTTCGTCAATCCAAGTTCTATGTCTAAATGAAATCATTTAAACTGAGCTGCATACACTCCGTAATATAATAACACTGAGACTGCAAACTGCAATAACTTAAGGGGGGAGGAAAGGGGGGATTTTCCAGCTTTATTTTATAGAAAAGAGATCAGCTACGAAGCTTTATAACTTATTAAAATATTTTCGAGGAAATATGTGTGCGTCTGCTGAAGATTTTGTATCTAGGATAGTTTACTCTGTTGCTTCATAAAATGTTGCGCAAAGTTTGTTGTTTGGATAAGTAGTTAGATACGTAGTGCTTAGTTTTGGTCGTATATTAAGGACAATGCTTATACACTTACAATGCTTAGACATAATATCAACTTTGTTAATGGTTTCCGAAACTAACGAAATTCATTATGAAATGATGAATATGTATACACAATTGCTATGTTTGCCATTAACATATTGAGGAGTTCAGGTAGGCATTCACTACACTAGAACTCAGCTGGATCCAGTTAGACTGAAAGGCTACCCCAATGTACCTAGGTACGAAAAAGCTAGAGAGTTGACAATAATAGGACAAGTTTTAAGGTTGCTTCAAATACTGACTCAAAATTGTCTTCCTCCCTCGTGTAGCCCTCAAACGGAAAGGTACAAATTGACGTGAAAACTTTCCACGTGTCGTACTCTAAATGGTCGGTAAAATAATCTCTTATAATAATAAGGTAAGTATAAAGTTGGTCGGTAAGCGGCAGTTAGTTTAATTTCACATGTGACCAGCGGTCGGAGAAACTAATTCTCTCCAGCTTCCGAAATGAACTACTCGCGAGTAACGAATGGCGTCGGCTTCCATGATATAGGACTGCTGGAAGGTCCAAAGCATAATATTGTGTGTAAGTATAATATGATTAGTAGGTACTTAAATATCGTAATTATAGGTTTAAGAGTTCCTTACATGAGGGGTAAAACAGGACCTCATTCTAAGATTACACTGTCCGTTCGTCCGTCGGTCTATATCTCAGGAACCCTTATAGTTAGCCACGTTAAATTCTGATAGCTAGACAGCTGTTTTCAGTAATGATGTATTTATGTGATGGTGTGTTATAACAATAAATAGTAAAATTACTTGAAACATAGACAAATCAAGTCTTTATCTCACTCTGACATGATGAACTTATTTTGCGCTTTGAAGCAAATTGAAATACCAGCTTCTAGAATTAATTAATTCAACTTGACTATAAATAAAAACTACCAAAATATATCGGGTGTGTCGTTCATAATCACATTAAATTCTGTCACATGTACTTCATGATATTCTATAGCAAATTGTAAAAAAAATAACATAATCCATTCAGTGGTTTAGCCACAGGACTCATTTTTCGTTTTCATAATTTACAACATCATGTGTAAAGGAGAGATAAAGTTAGGAGTATCAAATGTTTTGATCAGTTGACAGCTGTCAGTTTTCAAGGGAGAATTTCAGCTGTTTGTAATGACTGACTTCTATATGGTGTTCTAATTTTCGCACATTTTTATTCTATTTACTTTGTTTGAAAAATGCATTTTTTTATTTTCACGTATTTTTCTTTTTTCTTGGTGTTAATCGACATATATTAACCAGTACATTTAATGTGATTATGAACGACACACCCGATATTTCACTGAACCCTTTTTTTGAGTAAATATTTTTCCAAAATAGACACTAAAATTAATTGTGGTCCTTTAGGTAATTTACGTAAGCCACTTCTAGTGACGAGAGGACATATTAATGCTCTTTGTAGCCACCGCTGGCTGAAGGGCTCACATTAATTATTCTCAATGTAGTTTTTGCTACATTAATCAACGTAAATATTAATGAACGAACATTTATTTGATAGAGGTTTTAAGTTCATTAAGCTAATAAATCTGATTTAACGTGAATTTGGCGGTACGCGGATATAGAGATAGTTGTATTTTATTAAACACAGTGGAATTATAAACTTACAGCACCCGGATAAAAACTACCCTATATGTGTTATGTCTAACATATAGTTTGCCAAGTTTCATCAAAATTTGTCCAGCCGTTTCCGTGTGAAAAGTACACTCACGAACTGTTGCCTTTATAATACGTTTTGTTTGATAATAATGAATAAATGTAATACAAATAATATTGTTTAAAATAGCTTATTATGTTAATTATCTTCACGACTACCACCGATGTATTATGTAAGTATAAAATAAAAATATGACGTTAAACTCTCCTTTAAATAAACACACTAGAGCGCAATATAAACCGAGTATTACAAACGATTTAAACCTCTTACACCGTGTAATCTGGCATGCATACCTGTGTACTCAAAGTACACAACACATACACACATACACAACACAAGTACACAGATACACAGGTGAACAGTAATGGGTGCAGTTTGCAGTAATGCATACATGATCGGCTGCTGATTGTGATCTTAGTTTCTCTCGTTCGGTTCTGCGCATTGTATTTGGTTGTATTTCATTAGTATTGTGAAACGTTACGTGATTTAATTTTGTAGTAAGGCACTATGGTACTATTTGCACTAGAAACCTATGTATAAAATTATTTTAAAAGCTTATGTATTAATATTAGGTTAAATACGATCTAACGAAGACTAACGAAGTATAGGTACCTAAATACGTTTTGCCATAATAATAATTTGCCTTTTAACTGCGTTCAAGTATTATAATGAAACTTCTTTATTAAGTAATCTTTAAGGTTTTTTGCTGTGCAGCTTTTAGAACTGCACTATGTTTCTAGTAAGTAATCGTTATTAAGACAGCAATAAGTGCAAATCAATGTAAATTAAACAGATTATAGGACGAAATTGCAAAAACTTATTATCGCTTTTTAGTTAAATTAAAACCAGCATGAATAAAACTGTATGCAGCAATGTATGCTATAAATAATTGTTGGGTGTATGAATTAATATAAACTCTATGGTGCAACTTTCCCTGGTTTGTAAATCAAAAACAAGTAATTGATTAGAAACTCTCAACTTATATTCGTGATTAAAATCATAAAGTTTAGATTAGAATATTGTTGGAGAACGATTTCAATTAATTCGGAAGAGATGCAACTAGAGATTGCGGTTAGCAAAAAATCTAATATCCAATCTAGATTGTAAAACATTGTAATATAAGCACAATGTTTCTTGAAAATTGAGGAAAAACATTAAAGAAAAAATTGTTGTAGGTGTTTTCTGTTAAAAGCTTCAAAATCAAAACGATTATTTATTATGCATCCAGCCTTTGAATACTAACAAAATTCCTTGTAACCTACCTCATAACCAAGACACATTTCTTACTTTTCCTCACGATTTTACCAGGCTCAAACACTCCCACATACTTCCCTCTCATCGTCATCACGCACCTCTTTAACCCTTAACTGTACATTGTACAGTCACAAATCGTTTCCTAAAGGATGCAGGCTGGATGCAAGGAGGATGCAAGTCTACGGAACCGCTTACCCCCTTGAGTCCTACCTGCAATTACCAGGAACCCTGATTATAGCGCAAAGGATGCTAGACTAGGATAATGGCGACGGATTTATGCATGAGGATCCCTATCTAGAGAGATAGATTACCGGGGATTTTCGCGTGTGAAACCTGTGTAGACGATTTTAGGGTTAGGTGGTACAAAGTCAGTTTCGATGCTGTTTGTGTGCTTGAAACTGTTATAAATGATGTTTTTTTGAGTAACATATTAATGTTATTAATATTAATGTTTAATGTGTAGATGTTTGTTTTTATATCACATCTTTGTATCACGCAATAAAACTCCTAAACTGATTTTGATCAAACCTAGCCATTATAAAATAATGCATCAGAATCACCTCAAGGCTACTTTTTATGTGAGCATAGTGAAGTATGTATTTTCTATTAGATGCATATGAAACCGTAGACTGAGGCTTGTATATAAATAAAACCTTCAAACATTGTATGCTTAGTAATTAGTAAATTAAGTAAGACCTATCAATTAAATACTCCAGTCAACTGCCAATGAACACTCGGGAATAAAAAACAAAGTAGGCAAGTTTTACTGCAGCTAATCAATACATTGAAAGTTTTAAACTTAATTAAAACCACTTTACAATTTGCAACGTATACCATAAATTTTCATTTCACACAGATTATGAAAGCAATTTCCTTCAGTTGCTAATTTCCTATAATAAACCGGTATTACGTGCAACGGCCAGCAATTTCTCCGGATAATACCGGTTCAATCCGGATTGAACTGCATTCATTAATTTTCTCTTCCTCAGTATAAGTTTTGTAGATTATTTTTTAAATTAGATTAGGTTGAAAGAAGGTAATTTATTATTGCTAACTAGCTAGCTCTAATATTCACTTAATTAGCTAAACTTAAAAAGCTAGCGTAAGCCCTATCTAGTCATTATCAACCATACATGAACCTTTAATTAATTGATACTTAAAAATCAAAATATTAGCCGTAAGCTAACATTTTCGCATAAGTAATTAATATGCTATCAGCATCAATCGATACATTTGAAAGTTACTATCTATTACAGGGATGGGAAACCATACGTTACCGTTGGCTCGTCATTATTTTCAATATAAATTATTGCAATTGAAATTATGTTGTTTCAAACGCGTCATAGGTTCCGTACCATCTACAAATACTGAAAAATAGAATGAAATACTTATCTGTTGTAACAAACATTCCGGTTTTAATATTTAGGTACGAAACCCTGTAAAAGCCTATGTCATTGAGATACTCGATCATTCTAATGGTGAAATATTCTTTTTAAGTATGACAACTTATTTGAAGGCATGCCACTATACATAATTAGCACTGTATTTTTTTACGAATTTGACACGTAAATCAATAACGGTTCGCCATCCCTAATCTCCTAACTAAAGTGCTGACTAAGGAAGTGTTTAGCCCGATTGAATTTCAACTCGCAAACTTCACGAATTGATTAAAACGTTGCGGAATTAGGTGTAAGCGTCAAAGTCGCTTTTAATGAATTCCTTTTTGGGTGCAAGTCGAGTTTCTGGTTTACTTTGGGTTTTATGGCTCTGAAGTTGGTCATTGGTGAGTGGGAAGTAGTCAAATGTGAAAAAAAGACTATCGTGACATATTTGTATGACGAGAGTATGATGATGATGAGAGAGAGATGTTGTGCCATAATCTGCCTAGCCTTTTTCCCAACTGTTTGTTGTGTGTGTAAGAAAACTTTGTTACTTTTTTGTTTTGTTTGTTTTTTTTTGTAATAAATACTGAGCATGTTTCATTCGCACATTATGACCATGTCATGAACGATCAGGATTGCATCTAAAAATTAAGAAGAAGAAGTTTCATTTTACGATGTTACAGTGTCTACTGTATCGTTGTTTGAGGAAAAAGTAGTTCATATTTACAATTTGTAATGTAAGATTAAATTCATCACGTGCAAAGGTTTTATTTTACACAGTTTACAACGACTTTATCCAACTAACTGATAACTGAGCGAAAGTAATTCTATTCCAATCTTTGCAAACTTGCAACTATGTAGCTTGACGTTTCGAAAGAACTTTGCCTATGTATATGCAAATAAAAAAAAATACTTCGACTCATTTACCTGTCGGTTTTTCACGTCAAAACTAACGATCCGTAAAATATTTGGCATACAGATAGATAATCTAAAACCTGAAAAAAGACAGAGGCTACTATTTATCCAGGTTCGAAGAGTATTTCTTTCAAAACACGGAGGAACTGTAGGAAACAGCTAGTTTCTTAATAATGCAATTTTACTTATTACACATTATTTACGCTAATCGTAAAACGTATTCGCTTCATGCAGTAGAAACTATTGAAGCATGTAAATAGACGCGCCATCGACGCACCGCAACAAACTCGGTGCAAGTTTAATCTGTAACTTTCTTACTAATTAAACCGCTAAAGTGGTGTTACTTGTATTGTACTTTCTCTGTTGTAATGTAAGACAGTTGCAGTAAGGTTTTTTGTTATACATAAATTAGTATAAAAGTTGTATATTTGTCACGCAAATGAAGAAATCTTGAAGAAGAAATTCTGGCACATAAAGAAACTCAGTTTTTTAAGGTCTTAATAGGTACTAAAATCCTTTTTTATACCAAACAATGCTTATAAGTGCACGTATTTTTGGTTTAAATCCAAATTCTTAAAGAAATCATGAAAATATAGTAATCAAAATTTTCTGACGCAGTCTGTAAAAAAAAGAACTGATTTATATTTTCATCTCAAGATGAAAAAGACAAAACGTCAATATTTCCACAAAACAAATAAGGAATGTTAACAAAAAGGGACACCAAAACCAAATTATCTCTTCAACTTGAACTACGCAAGTCATTTCGCAAAATTACTGAAATTAGTTCACACTCAATTTCACTCTCCGCCCATGAACGGACGTTTTAAAATAAATTGTACTTTTGACTTCACATTTGTAATCAAAGAAGTATTATATTTTAACAGCAAAATGGCCTCCGCCATTGAAAATCAATTTTATTTTCAATATTCATCAGTTGACGGCTTTTGAAAAATAAATGATTCATGTTTATTGGAGTGTGATCAATAATTCGTTTAGTAAGTAATAAATAAAATGTGAAAAATCGTTTTATCGCGATTAAATGTTAGCTAGCTTTTGCTCGTGGCGATTTCTATTGTTTATCATACTCTGACATGGAAATAAAAACAGGACGTTTCACAGGTTTGCTTTGCATCTGGTTATTATAGCATAGATCTTTCCTAAAAGAATAGAATTATTAAAACAATGTGTGTCTGCGTGTGTGTGTGTGTTTGAGTAAGTAGATGTTGTAAACATGGCTTAACTTTCAAGTATGTAAAAATAATCTCACATTTAAGACAACTCAGTTGCCTTTCATTCTTTCACGAAAAATAACTGAAACATTAAATACATATCTATGTAGTTCTTTATTTAAAGCCATTGTCACCTTACATACCCTTAAAAACAACGGTCCCCTATTTACGCCTATCCTAAACCGTCCGTATTCCGGCTGTCCTCGCTTGAGTACAAACGTCCCCACGGACCCCAGTTAGGGACAAGAGGGTCAACGGTACGTCTTAACTGATAAAGTACTGAATTATTTACACGGTTGAGTTACTGCTTACTGCTAAATAGACATTGAGATGTACAAATGTTCATTGCAAAGAGGAATAAAAGTGGTGAATGCTTGTTTTCGTTCATTTCCGATGGTTAAAGCTGGAATCGGGTATTTTTTAAACATATGCGGATGAAAAAGCCAATAATATAACTATAGTATTTAACAGAGTCTCTCAGTCGCACCATTAGAGCCAGACAGCTAGATGAACATCAACATTCACACATCACAACACCTACCTTCATAACACAAATACACACACTCATTCACACAACAAATAATAATAGTGCATTGCCTGTTATCCGCCACTCTTTCGACAAATTATCATTATTGTTGTATTAGTGTACTTCATAATTGGCGTAATGTTTTGTATGATGATTTAATGTAATGTACTGTAAGCTGTGAAGTTACCTATCATAAATAAATAAATAAATAAATTATTCGACTTTAACCTATAACTATTTTCCCAGTCCGTTTTTTGAGTAAAAGTATTTTTTGTTATTATGATAGAAGCATGGAACCTCTCTAGGCTAACTTTTAACCGCTTAGTCAAGGAAGTAACTCAAGTAAAAAGTTGCATTCTAGTAAATAAGAGCTGCGAACTTTGTTACACAAGTTCATCCTAGCTTACAGACCTACATATTATACCTAAGTTGAAACCCTCGGCGGCAAGTTAACTTTTTCCTACTTTAAACTTATTCAATCCTGAATCATTCTTGAAGTAGGTAATCAATATTTAAATCGTAATAGAATTTCTTTTTTCTTCTAAGATAGTTTTACGATAACATAACGGCAGATAAAAGAATAGAAGAAAGGAGAAAACATGCTGCACGGACACCAACAAAATTTATATAAAGACATGAGGATGATGATCTTAACTAAGTAAATAGTAAATAATCACCGTAAATTAAACTACAATACTTTTCCCAACCATGCCCATGATCAATCTCAGTCGTTACGATAAGAGCTCCTTTGCGGACCCATTACTCTTACTTTAAGTTTATATTAAAATTATGAAAATTCTTACTTGAAAGCTTTGCTAATTGTAGTGCTGTGACACTCAGTATTATTAACTATTTCTCTGCTGAGTTAGCTACGGTAAAAAGGAAGGATATCTTAGAAGATTTTTTCTGTTCCGTTCTTGAAACAACTCTTAAATGTTTTCTGTTTGTATTGAAAAATATAAAAATATACTGCTGTTTAACCGCGTTTCTTGCATAAAGACAACATTTAACATTTTCATTCTTACTACATGTTATAAAGAAGAAAAAAGTCGTGGTGGCCTAGTGGGTAAAGGACCAACCTCTCAAGTATGAGGGCGCGGGTTCGATCCCAGGTCAGGCAAGTACCAATGCAACTTTTCTAAGTTTGTATGTACTTTCTAAGTATATCTTAGACACCATTGACTGTGTTTCGGATGGCACGTTAAACTGTAGGTCCCGGCTGTCATTGAACATCCTTGGCAGTCGTTACGGTAGTCAGAAGCCAGTAAGTCTGACACCAGTCTAACCAAGGGGTATCGGGTTGCCCGGGTAACTGAGTTGAGGAGGTCAGATAGGCAGTCGCTTCTTGTAAAGCACTGGTACTCAGCTGAATCCGGTTAGACTGGAATCCGACCCCAACATGATTGGGAAAAGGCTCGGAGGATGATGATGACTACATAATGTTATAAAGAAAATCCCTCTGCGCCTGCTCTCAAAACAACTACATCGAGTTCGTGACCACCAATAGTAGTAAATCATAGTGTGTTATGATAATCATTATGATATACTACTACATACTATGTAAGAATGGAACCAAACCGAAAATTAAGGAACCCCGGTTAAAATCTGAAGTACCTAAGCATTAAACTTAACTGAGTGACATAAGACCACCCGCTACTTTGTTACATAAAGAAATCTGGTTCTTATAGAGTTTCACGAGACAAGGCACACTTTCAGCAAGTTAAACGAAACATGGTACACGCATAAGCTACTTATAAATTATTCAATTTATACTAAGCGGTCTTCGTATACATAGTGTATCTATAGATAATGTGCTTCCTGTCTAATTTGATAGTCATAGTGAGATGTTAGTGTTCCGTCAGGAAATGGTTCTGTATAATTAATGTGGTGTTTTAGTGCATGTGCCTTATGGTAATGATTACCAGAGAAATGAAGATATTGGGTACAAAATAATAAGGGTTTAGACCTCCCAGGTACTATTCTTGTTAAAATGATCTTAAATGTGAAGCAATAATTGAAGTTTACGTTTTGTTGACTGTTTAAGTAGTTGGATCTGATTTTTTTCTCGCACGATTTTAAAGAACTACAGCTTTCTAAAGCTAGTTAAAAATTGTCTGTAGCCTTCCACTTTAAATAGGTTATTTAACGCTATTTGATTTTTATTTAAGTTGCAGAAAAAATATCATAATTCAAGCATTAAACTTCAATACTTCTTCGTGTCAATACGTGCCGCTATGATTAAGAGCCCAGCCCGGCTGAACTGGATAAAATATCAGACAATATGCCTGGAGTCAGGTGACAAATACATGTATGTATCGAGCGTGAAATGACGGTAGGATTGTACCATCAGCTAAACTGCGTCTAATTTGCAGTTTAACCAACGCAGTTTAAGGATTAGGTACATCTAAGAAATGCATCAAGAAAATAACTTAAATAAGAGTGCAATATGGCATCATTTATATGATGATACTACTCAAAGAAAAACTAATAAAATTCATTACGAAACTGTAAACTTGTTATAGAATCATTAAAATGTTAAAAGTTTAAAGAAAATGTCAGAAAAAACTTTTAACCCATAACTTTTATTTATAGTCTATAGTCACAAAATGGTGCCATCGAACTTAACCATAAGAAAATAGAACAATATGTTCGGCCGTATGGGAAACGTGCTCAGACATAACCTTGCATAGTATGATTTTCTATACACTATTTCCATTTGAAATCTGCGTGCTTTTTCTCCAGTCTGCCTATTTCTTTTTTGTAGTCGGAAGCCGTCAGACTGGGGTTTTTTAATCATCCGTTTTATCCGATTTTTGGGTACGAAAATCCAATATATACAAAAAAATAATTTAGACGTTTGGTGAATTTGTTGCAGATTTGGAAATGTTAACGAAGTTCTTCTATAAGGTTCATTTTTGGTAAAAAGTCCGATAACTGAAGTAGGAATTATAAAAATAACGTTTCTTTATTCGAAAAATCATTTACCTAACCCAAATGATAAAGTTAGCGGCATACAACGAAAAATATTTCGGAATATCCTTAGGTACAAAAATATCGGTTAGTTATTTGACAACGGATCGGATAACTCATAAAAACTAAAATAAGACACAAAAAATACTCAAGTGTTGTACCCAAAAAAAGGGGGAAAAGCCTCGCACTTGAAAAGCATACGGTTATTGACATATCCGAGTTCAGGCCCATCCTAACTTAATAGTGGTGACAAAGAAAAGATCCTATCACCCATATATCTTTGCGAGTCGTAAAAGTCAATTGAAAGGCGACAACATGGGGTCTACTGTGAGTCAAATAAAAATACAACTTTTCATCAAAGTTACCACACATACCTACATTCAGTTAGCAATATTTCAGAGATCTGGATATTTTACATTACCAGCTTTGTTCTGAAAACACCGCATCTAAATCGGTTTATCTATTTAACACCTACGGTGGTACAGACTGACAAACTTACTACTGCGTCAGGGGTTAAAGAATACATAAAATACTTGAAACACCTAATTTTCCTGGTACACTACACAAGTGTGGAAGGAAACTTGGCACGTCTGGATACAAAGTAACCTTTATGAGTTTGGTCTATGAGCTTCATTTCTACTAACTTTAATTAAAATCGATGACGATGATGATTAAAATGATGAGAACAAAATTTTATAATACTAGTTTCAACTATGTAAAAGTCGTGGTGGCCTAGTGGGCAAAGAACCAACCTCTCGAGTATGAGGGCGCGGGTTCGATCCCAGGTCAAGCAAGTACCAATGCAACTTTTCTAAGTTTGTATGTACTTTCTAAGTATATCTTAGACACCATTGACTGTGTTTCGGATGGCACGTTAAACTGTAGGTCCCGGCTGTCATTGAATATCCTTGGCAGTCGTTACGGGTAGTCAGAAGCCAGTAAGTCTGACACCAGTCTAACCAAGGGGTACCGGGTTGCCCGGGTAACTGGGTTGAGGAGGTCAGATAGGCAGTCGCTTCTTGTAAAGCACTGGTACTCAGCTGAATCCGGTTAGACTGGAAGCCGACCCCAACATGATTGGGAAAAGGCTCGGAGGATGATGATGACTAGTTTCAACTATGTATGATGATCCTTTTCGAGTTTGCTTCCGTATTTTTGTTGTGTAAGAGAGTAGACCCCAAACCGAACTCACCCTTAACCAAAAGGGTGTTGGCATCGCTGATATATAGGGTGTTTTTCTTCTAATCCCATATGAGCAGTAATGGTAATTTATAGTGAAAGCTGTTTTGTATTGCATGCTGGTTTTTTAAACGGTTTCTGTCTAAATGCAAATTCTGGAATACGGCTTTTTTGTGTTAGAAAAGTTATATTGGTACTCACGTGTCTTGGAATCAAACCCACCACTCTGTACTTGAGTACTAGGCCATCACTTATCTTTCACCACTAATTTTAATTTTAGTAAAATTACATATTGCAAGTGTCGAAAAAAAAAGTGTCCTTTTTTCGTATTTGATTACTGAAAAATGACGTCATATTATATCCAATATCTACAAAACTCAGAAAGTCATTATTTCCCAACAAACGTATGCAGTAATTGAACATGGCCCCTACACATTGGGAAGTGAACCTGACAGCGACGAAAGCCTACAAAGCGCTGCACAAACTTCGGGAACAATGTTCAAGTTGCTGCTAAATCTTTTCCTAAAGCGCTGAAATTGCTGGCTTGTATGGTGTGGTGCTGTTTTTGTAGATGTATCAATATCATCATAGGTACACTCTAGTTTAAGGGTCATTTCCAAAATCCATTTTAATTATTTTTGACGAATATTTTTTTTTATTTAATTTAAAAATATTATGAAGAAGATTTTATTGACCTATCAAGAATCATAGAGACTATTTGAAAAATTATTTCAGTGTTAGATAGCCCATAATAGGTATATCGGGGAAGGTATATTGAGGGCGTTGTCTACCGTTGTCAAGGATATAAATAGACGTCACAAATTGAATGATTGTCAAAACTTTTCTATTTAAATAAAAAAAAAATTAAGTATATAAAAGTATATACTAAAAATATCTTGGAAACTCAAATAGTACTATAAAATTGAAGACGGAACTAATATAAGTTCTTAACGAAGCCATTTTAATTATTCTCACTAATCCCTCCTGAGGAAACTTGCTCCAGATGGCACCGGTTTGATCCGGATTAATGCGGTTACCGTGTAACTAGCAGATATTAGTAGGTTAATTCTTTTTTAAGAGGGAGGTACACGCTTTCTATTTACTATAACTATTTTCTGACTATTTTTTGGCACCATTATAAAATTGGCTTTAAAAAAATATAGCTAAGTATTTATCCATTTCCTAAAAGTAGGTAATGTACCTAAGTAGTTGACAGTAAAATGTACCTATTGTTACATTCGATACTTTAGAAATAGAGTCATCAATAGCATCTGCCTCAAGTAATTATTTTCATACAATTCCACAGCTTATTCAGAGCCTTTTTACTGTCCCACTTCTGGAAAAAAAACCTTCTCATATACAAACTCTTTGATCATCAAGCTAACTCAAAGCGGATTGAAGATTTCCATCATTTTTAACGACTTATTTTGCTTACCTTCATCCTTATCAAATAAATAATCCATATCTTGAACATCAAAGCACCATAACAGAACCTGCCTTTAATTATTCTTGCGAATCTCAACTGAAGGGCCTTTCCAGTCCGCGCCGGTATTATCCGGATAAATGCGGTAAAATGACCTCTCGACGTACCGCTCTCATTATGGTGCCTTGCCAAATTAAGTGCAGCACTTTTTTCGCTAATTTTCGTAAGCAATTAAACTCTATGGTTTGAGGTTTATGCTAAGGGTGACTTTTGATTTTATCTTTGTTTTTTGGGTGAGTTTCAAGCGGTTTTGTTATCTTGTCGCTGTAATTTGGCTGTCTTTGTCGGTTCTTTTGTATATTGAGAAGTCATCAATTTCTGTCGCTTGACGTTATTGGTTTTAGCCGTGACCTATTCGTGACTATAAAAGTATTTGTATGTAGGTATTACAAATTACCAGATCTCAAATTCACAAAGTTTATGTTCTACCTAAACAACAAATACAGCATTACAGGTTTATGTAAGTAAATTGGAATCGCAGTACCTATATTGTTCACTTTGTACAGCACGTTACCCACAGTAGAACATCGAGTGGCTGAGTACACTGGATTGCATTTTATTGAACAACCCCGAGAGAGTTCGACGGCGTGGTTTTACTATTTCTAGGACAAGAGCAAATATCTCGATTATTTTGTTCATAGATCTAGGTTTTCGTGTACCAGGTCTTTTTTGTGATTTTAGGAGTTTTAGAATAACAACTCATGAACATTTTTGTTACCCCTGTCCCGGTTTTCAACCTGAAATAACTGATGCACAAACAACGCGGAAAAATAGCTCATATTTTCTACCCCTTAGATTTGAGTTTACCGTAACGAGCATTTAATTTTTTACATCCAATTAACAAAGAATAAAACTAAAGAAAATATAACATTAAATGCGAACCTTAGCACCACTAAAGCTAGTTTTTTATTAACATTGAAGTTCTCCAGTAGTTCTGACAAAGCGCTTAATTGCTGCAAACGTACGGCTTTAAAGGTCGTAGCACACATGTCGGGAACGGATCGTAACTGTGTCACCTGCAATATTGTCAGCTTTCTACGTAGACATAAGCGGTGCACTCTCCATTCTTTCACTCTCATAGTCCGATGGGACGGCAATTCAATACGACCAGAGAGAGATTAGGTTCAGAATTGACATTTACGTACTCTCTGATCCACCAGTGTATCACCAACAACTTTCAACGACTTGACCAGGGAATCGAACGCAGAACGAGACCCAGTGGACACTAGTTACGTTTTGCGATTACGGGACTAACAAGGCAGTCCTATTACTGTGCTATTTTCATACAAGCTTTTTCGAGTTGACAAGTGTGCAACGACCCTAAAGCGCTTCAAGCTGTACGAGCAGTTGGAGATGTCACAAGATTTTATTATACTGAGCAAAATGTAGGGAAATGTGGGTATTTAAATAGTAGTGCGAATCGTAATGTAAAGTCCCAAGTGGTACGTTATGTATGCTATTTTTAAAGGATTACAACTTTATATTCAAATCTATGTCGTTATTTTTCAAAAAAACGTCATAAACAATTATAATTCAGTATGCATGCAAATGCTGTTTGTTCGGCCAGCTCCCAAATATAATTATGTATAACTGAACATAGCCCTACATAAGAATTTACAAAAAACATAACAAATCTACACAAGAACTAGACAGATTTAAATGCACTCAAGTATAACATGGTTAACTTTTTGAACTATTAGGCTAATAAATAAATATATTTCTCATATGCTGGGAGACCTCATTTGTTTAAGTATCCGATCTTCAAATTCAACTAAAATATAAATATCCAAAACTCAAATGACAATCAAAACCAAATTCTATTCACAACATCAACAGAAACATTCTTACAAACGTTAGCTTCCATAAAACCACAATTGATGTCTCCGGGACAACATTCCTCCGTGAGATTAATGTCCCACGCTTGCCCAGGCTTGCCCAAGCTAGCCCAGCTTGCCCACGCCCAGCGCTGGACAATTAGCACGCGTGATGTGGGTCGCTTTGTTACTTGTACGGGACATAACAATTGTTTGACGTTTTTTGGGAGACAGGCGTAACTGTTGCGGGGAAAATTGTGTTTTAGGAATGAGTTTTTTTTTGTGAGTTTTTAAATAGAGTAGGTAGTATTAATTAAAATGTAGATATCGGGTTTAAGAAACTTTATTCTCAATAAAAACATACAATGTCACTTACTTGAGAACAATACTATTTATTTATTTATTTATTACAGGGTTTACCAACAGCTTCTGTGTAGATAAAGCTTAGAGTACAATTTTTGTTATTACTAGGACTTACACAGTCGCCAATTCTAGGTTAACCAACATACGCTAAATAATGATAGAAAATTATACAAAACAAAAAACACTTCTTATTAAAATTAAAATTAAAGTAAAACTAAACTTGTTGCAATACATAACACATAAACTTATGAGAACAATAACAACTGTCTTAGAAATACTTACAACTTATAAAACTATATTTTGTGATACTAAGAAAATAAATTTTATATACAGTTCATCATCATCAATCAGGTACAGACTATATAAACGAACAAATTCACCCATCTAATGCAATCATTTCCCCATAAGTGATTGATTTGCAATTATGTGTTTGCTAAGTTGGGTTTTGAATGCACTAAAAGAGTTTAGCTTTCTTATACAAGGCGGTATCTTGTTGTAAAGTTGTGCTCCTTCAAAAGTCAGGTTTTTTTTGCCATAGTTGGTTCTAATTTTCGGTAAGACTAGTAAGCTAGCTCGTCGAGTGCTGCGTTGACTTATGTGTTTATGTTGTGTGAGAACTATGTTCGTATGGGTACTTTTGCTGAGAATTTTTTTTATGAATATACATGTGTTGTAAATATATAGTTGATTTATATTCATTATTTTTGTGTTATGTGATATGGTTAAAATAAATTAAATAAATATTACGTAAGAAGTAAGGGACCGTTCTAGTTATGCTCATGAAACAATATCGATAGCTAGCTATATAGCGCTCGCAATTTCGTCCCCATCACGTGGATATCACAAAAAGATCTGATAAAAAGTAGCCTATTTTCATTTAAATCTAGCCAAATTGGCCAGTTAAAATATTGATCACAATCCACATCTACAAACATGATTACATATATTGACTTTAGTTGTTAAGTTTACATTCCAATAGCAATAAAATACTGAATAGTACATTTCAACTTAATTAACCAGTCACATTTTTTCTCTCAAAATGAGGTAAAATAACTCTGTACTTATAATTTGTCTGAACCAGTCTGCAAAGTTTTCAGTTTACATTAAAATAAAATAAATAATAAGTGATGTTTGTCGGCACGGAGGCGCGATCGAGTCGGAACACAATTTCCGTAGCGCCCCGCCGGGATATTGCTTATAAAATATCGCACTGCCCCGTGGAAATAAAATAATATCTGCTATTGTTAGTGTAGAAAGATAAACTTTAATCTTTTCGCTAAATAAATGTAGCCTAGTTCGAGTAGGAACAAACATTATTGGTCAATTAACAAAAAAAAAATGGTTAATTGACCAATAAAATTTTTAAACCCTAAACTAATTCTTTGAATGAAAATATTCTGTAGATTATAATTACAGAATTGATACTTTGTATTTATTTAGTAATTAAAACGCTTGTTTGCCAGTTCATAAGATTTAATGAATAATTTTTCAGCATGGTGATTAAAATATAGTTGTGATTGATTTTAGCCCTCTATTTTTCTAAATTAACCTTATTTTTCTGAACCAATTACTAAAACACTTAGTACTTAGCTCAAATTAGTACATAACAATGCTTTTAACTGAAAATGCTACTTACACAAGCTCTAAACCACAATACTTTAAAATCCAGCTTCAATAGCCTGAAGTTTTTATTTAATTTCAGGTTTATTTTATCAAAGTATGGTTGTATGATACTCGGCGGTGCGTGGATCGTAAGAAACCTCTTTACTTGATGAAATATACGCTGGTTTTGCTTGATGTTTGCTTATTTTATTTTATTACTTACTTCAATTTTATGTTTGATGTGTATTTTTTTTATTTGATTTAAAATGAGAATGTTTTTGTTTTCCGTTTCAGTGTGGGAGTTATTTTACTTCATGACGTGATGAAACTAATGTTTTCTACAGTACAGCCCGTTGCATATTGAGGTACCTATTTTTGTGTCGTGTATCAAGTCGGTTACTAGCATTTTATACGTGAAATACTATGGAGATTTAAATAAATCAGAGATTATTCTAAAGCAAACCATTTATTCAATAAGGTACAACACAAAATACTATCCATATATCGAGCAAAAATACGCAAATAATAATGCACAAAAACTGATTCCATTGGCCAAAAAACCGAAACAAGATAACAAATTTTCCATTTCATCCCACCCCAACCCTACTTCAACAATATCATTTGAAATAAGCTCCCGTAATTCAAAATTTAATACTGCAGGGCGACCAGGCTTAGTGCTAATTTACATAGCACCTACTAGCTAGTACCACAGAATAACGACGTACAGTTGTGAAGCTACGTACTAACGCTCGTAAATATATCACTCACACATGCATGTGCATGTGTTGACGCTCGTCAATGCACATACGAGTGTGTGTTACTGTTACAAACGTTACTACCTATGTAGTTTCACAACTGTTTCGTCATCTCATCATCTCCCGAGCCTTTTCCCAACTATGTTGGGGTCAGCTTCACAACTGTTGAGAAGAGATATTTTTAAACTGTGTTAGTGCTTAGGTATAGGGCATAGGTATAGGTCGTCTAGACACGGTAACTCATTACTAAAGCGTTTAAGTAGCACTTGAAGTATGGACAAAAGGGGTGGAGATGCGCTTTTGTTTATTTTTTGGGGTGACAATTGTGAATTTTGCATTGTTTTCAAATTCAACGATTTATTTGCTAGAAATACCTACATTGTTTCTTTAATAAATGTTTGTAATTAAATGGATGATAGATATCAAACGTAAAGCTAGAAAACTGTTATGGGAATAGTAAAAAAAAAAACATCTCGGATTATTATCTAAAGGTGAAAACTAGGTAGTTACACTTAAAAGTACTCAAAAAATAGCTGTCACGAAAAAAACAAAATGAAAATTGAGACACGAATGCAATTCTTCAAAATTAACTCACTTTGACACCTCCAGTCCTTTTCTGTGCAACTTTCAGTCACGTTATCTCTCATACTCCAAGCACTTCAGCCACCCATCTGAAAACTGACCGTGGCATTTGACGATCAGCTGAATGCTTTCGGTATATCGCTTCAACTTTATCTACGGACTAAATTATTAAACTTTCATCGTCGAGACTTACTTACGTTCCTAGAATTTTGTGAACGTGACGAGTACCTGTACGATGCTTTTTGGGAGGTTAGAGACCTCTAGATAAACTTAACGTACATACCTTTATGGTAGGTTCCTAGAAATATAAAAACAGTCGTTTTGCTTACTGGCAGTATTATAGTAAGTATTATTTTTGAGGGACATTTAGGTATCATTAAAACAACTGTTTACGAGTATTTTGAAAATTGAATGTGGAAATTCATAGTAAACTATTGTTCAAAGGAAATTGATTTTAATGTTTTTTTGAAATTCTCTATTTCCAAAAAAATACATAATTAAGAGAACTATTATTTCTTTGAGTCTTGTGTTTTACTACAAAATGGGCAGTAGGCTAAAGCTGAATTTCATACAGTGAATATGTGTCCAGTATTCGACCATGTTCATGTAGCAATATATCAAGTGGTATGGTACAGGTTCGTGAAAGTAATTGTACAAAGTGCGCGCCTGTCTTGCCAAACTCTCTTTCACACCCACAGTTTACACTGCAGGGAAATGAAACTGAGTCAGTATATTATTTTCTGAATCGTGTAAGATGCGTAGAAAAAGTTTTAAGTTCACAAAACTAGAATAAGGCACGTGGACATTCTAACAACGTTAAACCGTTTATTTTTATCAATTTGATAATCGTTAAAGGTGGTCAAAAGACTGTAAGGCTAATCACCATTGTTATACTATGGCATTTAAAAATAATTTTTCACGTCAAAACATTTTTGAAGGTCAATTTAGACCAGGCCCAGGTAAATAAATTCTGGCCTATCTTAATGCAACTATCAACTGAACAGAGTTCTTGCAACTGACTACCAAATTAAGGACACATGGTTATAACCCCTTCAAAAAGATTGAAGGAATTTTTACTAAACAAATTGTCCCACATTTACTGCACGACACTGTACAATCTGCTCTATCCAATATCTTAAGCAGAACACACAATACCAGTAAGTGTATGCAGACGTTGAATACGATCTCACATTGATTCCACTGTCTTTTGTTTTCACTAGAGCTGTGTGAAATAGCTGATTGGCGAGAAATTGTAATAGGGAATGTGCAACGAATTTAATAGGTTTGTTTTTGAAAGTATTTATCTAAGTTTCAAAAAATATCACTACGCCTGCGGAAAATATTCACAACTTAAGTATGTGTCTATGCACCAAGTTTGAGTTGTCAACGAAATTAAAAAGTTCTAAAAAAGAACAAATTTAGAATCTCCTCTTTTTCGGAACTACCTTTTACCCACTGGTAGTAAAATAAACAATTAATTAATAAAAATTCTACGGCTAATGAAGCCTGCATAAATAACACTCATTTTTACCTAATAAAAAACTACACCGAACTTGCATGCATATCTGTTTACTTCACAAAGGAAACGCACCAAACTGCATAAAACTAACTTCAAACTGCGCCCAACAAAACTGAAAGACGTGCCTCTTCATAACACGCTCTTGATTGCAGACGATAAAATAAAGCGCTATACAGACGACGCGAAAACTTCTAGGAAAAAACTAAGTAAGTAGGTACGACAGTGTAAAGACAGCCTTAAATACGTTTAAGAGGCGTGCTTGCTCATAAGATGCACGGTTTTATTGCGGGGCAGAAACTTCGAGACGGTCTCAAACGATGCTTTTTTTTTTCATTAATTTCAGGACTGTGTTTAGAAAAAGGCGAAATATAAAGATAGGTAGACTCAGAAAATGGTAATGGAATGTCGTATAGCACACAGTCAAAATAACAATAGATGAAATATCAGATGCCGTGATGATAATTCTAACAGGAACAACAATTACCTCTACTATGGAACCAGAATTGTCCAAAAAATGTGGAACGCTTCACGATTTTGCGTGTCATCCTTGCGCAGGGGCCATGCTAATCTTCTCTGTATCGTTCCAATTTTAGTATATGTACTGCCGAAGCAAGTACGATGGTTGTGCTTGAAATTTAGAACATGCGAATATTACACAGAAAATGTTGCTTGCGCGATGTGGAACTTCTCACAATTACATATCATTTCGATTGGGATTTTCACCATTTGTTACTATTACTTTAATTTAAAATAACTAAGTTATCTAGAAATAGGGATAATTCTGTAAAATTATATTCGCTTATATTATAAAACACAATATTTCAAAATCAAAATGCAACATTTCAAAACAGCGCCACCTAGCGGTTACACAGAAAACTAACTCATTTCAATGCTGCCCGAAAAGCGATGTGCACTACAGCCGACGGTGGCGCCATCTTACCAAAATATTTTGCACTTTTAAAAGCACTCACTAAGCTGTCATTACACGGTATAGTCAAAGTTCCGTTAGTTGCTTCTAGAGAGCGTTTTAGCTAATGTGAGCATATTTTTTTTTAAATATTTTTTAAAATGATTATTTTTCATTTACTCAAAAATCACGAATTTTGTAACATTAAGCCAACGGTTCACTAACTACATTTTAATCATTAAAGTAATATTTGTGGGCACAGCTTTCTTTCTCTCTTTTTCCACTAAAGAAAGATAAGTTATCTAGTTTTTCTTTTTACAACACAGAAAAAAAGCTACAACATTACTACAGACAAAACATCTTAATAATTTCGTGTATTCTGCTCACGTTTCTCTAGAATTTTCCCGTAAAAACGGCTGTAATGACCGTTTCAGGCTGAAGCCCGCCATCAGTCATTAGTAAGTACACGAGAGGTATAAACAATGATAATAGCCGTGATATACTGAAACACATAAATGTTACAGGTTATAGTGCGGGGAAGTGTCCCGGGATTCGCGGGAATTAACGGGATAGAGTTTTGGAGTTATTGAAATAATAATTTCATAAATAGACCTTTTCAGGTAAGGCTTATGAACGTCAGAAGCTAGATGAATGGTTTTGAGGAGTGGGTTTTATGGAGAAGAACCAGAAAAACGGGGAGTCTATAGAAATATATATTAAAAAAAAAACCGGCCAAGTGCGAGTCGGACTCGTGCACGAAGGGTTCCGTAAATTACAGTTAAATCAACCTATCTCAAAAACTATAAGAGATACTTTGATCAAACCAAAAATCGTTGAAAGAGTTAATTAGCATGCATCACCTCTATTTTTTTTAGAATTTTATACCCCGTAGTTATAAAAATAGAGGGGGGGGGACATACTTTTTACGACTTTGAGAGCTGATATCTCAAAAACCGTTCACTTTAAGAAAAATGTTTTTTAGAAAACTTTATATCATTTTAAAAGACCTTTCCATTGATACCCCACACGGGTATGTACATCGAAAAAAAAAATTTCATCCCTCAGTTACATGTATGGGGGGCCCCACCCCCAATTCTTTTTTTTACTATTTAGTGTCATATTTTTGTAGCGGTTCATACAACACATATTCCCATCAAATTTCATCACTGTAGTACTTATAGTTTCCGAGTAAATCGGCTGTGACAGACGGACAGACGGACAGACGGACAGACGGACATGACGAAACTATAAGGGTTCCGTTTTTGCCATTTTGGCTACGGAACCCTAAAAAGGGGACGTTTAAAAGAGTTTTATACAGTTAACAGACAGAAGACAACAGTACTTTATTACCTTCCTAATGATATTTTTATAATAAGCAATTTATTGATGAGCAACGTCGTACCTACATTCACAACTTCGGCTCTTGAAGACGGCTCTTTTTATCAATTTCTGTTCTGACATTTAAACCGCCATCCAAACTAATATTATAAATGCGAAAGTAACTCTGTCTGTCTGTCTGTCTTTCTGTCTGTCTGTCTGTCTTTTCTTCACGCCTAAACTACTGAACCGATTTGTGTGAAATTTGGTACAGACATAGTTTGAAACTTGAGAAAGGACATAGGATAGTTTTTATTACAAAAAAAAATAATAATAAAATTATTCCGGACATATAGCGCCATCTATTGGTCAAATCAAAAATCTGCTGGTAGTCACTATTCCACGCGAACGAAGTTGCGGGCAAAAGCTAGTAATTTTATTAAAAGAAAAGTAATAAAAGGTGTAAATCCCAATCTACCGTCTTACTTTAACGTCTGTATAAATCCCGGAATGTTAGCATAAATATCAATTAAAAGTTTTATGTTAACTACACCGACTATTGCTTTAATGAATTTAAAACGCAAATAAACTAAAACAGCTTACGGTGAATAGAAATGAACAATAATTAGCTCCTACAATCATAAATGACTAGAAAAGCTCTAGTATTTTAGGCACTCCTACATATGTATATCATGAAATGGCTATTATAATTATCATATTTTTAAATCAATTAAATTGTTAACTTATTAGATCAGTTTATCCTAAAGTTCATGCTCTGAGCACAAACTTGAATGTAAAAGCAAAAAAAAAAACAGTAAGTGCTTATTATCTGCTACAGTTTTCCATCCGTACCTTTATCAAAGCGATCACATAAATTACTAACCTAACCTAACAAAACTACCACATATTCCAAATTCACCTACATCGCTATTCCCGGGTTTTTTCGTGGCAAATCCCGGGCTACAAGTTGTCAGCACTACTCGCGGCGTATGAGCCCGGGAACATAACTCTTGAGTGAATCCCTATGCTTAGTGTTGCAACATATCGCTGTTGCGAACATAGGTATTATTATACCGGGGTTATAAATACTATGTACTGTAACGTAGTTAGAAACTTTTTCATTTGTAAGGTTTTATTCGTGAGATATTTTTGATACTGACCGGGCAATCATTTCAAATGTATTCGATTTGTTCCATAGAATAAGTTTTTTATATTGAAGTGTGTCACTTCACCCCCGAGTCGGCGAATAAACGCAAAGTTAAAGTTATTATTGAATGTTTTAATTTAATATCCTGAAGATCCCCGGTTCCTAGCGCACCACGCGCTACAGTACCTAGCTAGTATACATAGGTACTAAGTATACTTAATAAGAAGGTTGTAGTAAGAAGCCAGAAAGTCATAATCAGTCTTACGTAGGGGTATCAGGTTGTCTGAGTAACTGGGTTGATTGAGAGATCCGAGATGGGCACAGTCATTCTCTGGAAAAGGCTTCGCAAATTGACACAACAAGTTATTAAAAAGGTATATTAATAAGAGGTAATATATTAACGGCATCTGTACCTAATTAGAATAAAAATAACCCTTGATTAACCCTTCAATCTAAAATTCAAACCTTTCCATTAAGAACCCATTATTATTGCAATAAACAAATCAAAAATGAAACGAACGCTACCTTTTAATAAAGTAATTCACCCACTCATATCTCTACTTAAATATTAAATAACTACAATTATTATAGTAAATAATAGTAAATAATGTAGTGTTACAATCTACCCTAATCACGCTACCCTAGCGTTCTTCGTAAATGCACACGATCGCCACGTGGCGGGCTAAAACAAGCTTTATGAACGCAAATAAAGTTGTGTTTGTTTGTATTAGATATAATTATGAGATGATTTAAGCTAAGCTCGGGGCAAAATGTCATGAGCAGGTCAAAAAAGAAAAAAAATGAAATTCTCCTGTTTTATAAGAGGTTCACATAAAAATTCTGTTGTTTTTTTTAGAAGATAAATTCCACTCCTTATTATGTTATTGCATTTCAGCTGCGTGAAAAGCATTATGAATGGCAAAAACTAGATTTGATTAACGAGTTTTACTGCCAAAAAAAAACTAAAACTGGTCATATACCTAACACCCAGCTGAAAACTATCTACATGTTTATGAACTGTAGTAAAAATACGGCCAACAAAAAGCTCTATATACAATAAAAAAAAATACGACACATCGACCCAAATCGATAAATCAGTATCGATACTAAAAATCGTATTCGTTACCACCGTCATTTGGATTACGAGAGTTTATAAAAAACACCTGAAAATCTTATTGGATGTCTGTCATAAATGTGAGGATATGACAAGGCTGTGATCCACTTTATATGTGAACTGGGTTTACCAGGCTTTGGGGTGTAAATTGGTATTGAAAATGGTCTGTAAGATTTTATGTTAGGACGACAATCTTTTGAATACACATTTTTGTCTCTGGGGAGTAGACTATAGCCTTCTAAAGAAGTTAAACTTGATATGTTTGTGGGTTGATGGATTACATATTATCTTTCAGAAATATACCTACCTTACTATTTAGCGAGTTACATACAAAATGAGACTACCAGGTGAGTAATAAGTTGGGATTTGGAATGCTCAAATTAATAATTTGGCAATGGGATAAAAATAGGTTTACGCCTTACAAGAGTTTTCCCTATAATCGATACTTAGGTATATGTTTCCTTTTTTAAAACACAGTGTCATTATTACATTATTGTGTTTTATATGTAGTTCCTGCTTCCAACTTTGATTCTAACCGTTACCACAAAAAAACCTAGTATTACATTAACGATCAAAAGCACTTCATTACTCCCTTACACGTTATGGGATCCACACAATTTCACGGTGACCGCCCAACAGGTGACTCAAGTCACCCATAAAATACCCATCAACGTTATTGTTTATATCGATTACCGATTCGATTTTAAATCGAGTCATTTGTGACGTATCATCGATGCTTTTAACAGCTTTTTAAGTTGTGGCGCGGTGAACCGCGAAATTGACCGTCATTTCCGCGGTAGAATTAATTCTTTGTTTATTGCGGGTGTTTTTGTAGAAATAAATTGTGTTTTGCACCTTGCATATTTGAAGATCATTTTTGATACTTAATTGAGAAAAAAATAAATGAAAAGTTTAGGTACTTAATTAATTAGGGTAAGTATGTTTTAATAATGTTATCAATTTCGGTCTAAATAAATAAGTAAGCCTGCTTTACTTGTATGTATATGTTTAAATAAGGATTTCTTAAAAGAATATTTAACAAACTTGCCCATACTTATGTTCTAAAACCTAAAAGAATTAACACAATTGAAAACAAACCTTCTCAATTGCAACCTTTTCCTTACCCATATAACTCCCAAGTCCCAAGTCCCAACAGATATCACAACAGAACATAATCCCATAAAATTATTTTAAACCCAGCATGACATGACTTTTAATAAACATTCATGACTTAATTAGGATTATACAATTAACCGCAAAGGAATACCAGCCAGTGTTTTGTTTGGACCGCTGTTATTATGTATGAGTTTATTTTATTAAAACCTTTTTACGTGGGATTTGTAGTGAGAAATGTTGTTTAGGGAAATGTTAACACCTATGTTTTATGCGCTCCTGGTACTTTTATGTAAGTGATTTCAGGGTAGATAAAGTTATTTTAAGGTAATTTATTACAAAATTGTATGTACATCTAATATATACCTCTATATAATTACTGATACAAAGAACTTAGAAAAGACAAATTTTAAAAAGTCCGAAACGCAGCTAAGTACTTTTTATAAGAATTTTAAATACATTTCTCAATAAAACTAATAATAATTTAAATCTCCATCAGCGTTTATTAAAAACCAAATAAAATTACCATTCCTTTACAGTTCAAACAAAATAATTTAAAAAGCAAATATTTAAAATTGGAATATGGATATTCTCTATTCGATTCAAAATCCGTTGATTTGTTATTCTAATTTCGGTGTTTCGATTTGATTCGATTATGCAATAGTCGAGTCGTGTAATAATCGAATGCACCTTGTTTGCATTCGATACATAAATATGCAAGTTGAGTGGACGATCCAATCCGAATGATAGACCTACGTACGTACGACTGTGGGCGGTAGTTCTATGTTAGGTATACCTATAAATAGAGATACAAAGGGTAGGTTATCTTAAGAGTAGGTAATAAGGCTATAGAAACTATTTGTGCAACTATGTGCAGTTATGTTAGTTAGATGATAGATTTTGTAAGTAACTAAATATTGCAAGTAAAAGATTTTTTTTTTTAATATCTAAAACAAAATACAAGCGCTAAGTATATAAATTCACTAAATAGACATACATAAAAGATTTTTTTAAACCATGATAACAACAAAAAGTAAAACACTTCTCGAGATCCGAACCCAAACCATTTTGATTAATTATCGACAAAAGACACCTCTCGCACCCTATCATTCGTCACCCTATTTCACAATGTTATCCTAAATCGCGCAAGCGAAGTTTGCATGTCTCGTTCTATGATAACAACCGTCTGTACCGCATAAATGTACTTGCTTCGGCAGTACATATACTAAAATTGGAACGATACAGAGAAGATTAGCATGGCCCCTGCGCAAGGATGACACGCAAAATCGTGAAGCGTTCCACATTTTTTGGCCAAATCAATAGAATCAATACTTTTTATAATGTGTCTCTGGATCTACTGAACCGATTAGAATTTTTTTTCCTTGTTAGAAAGCTACACTATTTGCGCTGGACATTGGCTATGTTTTATCCTCGAACGGGAAAAAGATTCTCCATGACGTGGGTGAAACCGAATCGAACAGCTAGTATAAAATGTTTTAGGCAGATATTTTATTTTTAGATGACAGCTCTCTTTCAATGAAAATAGGCCTTGAACTACCTACATAAATATGGTAGGTAAGATGTCTCAAGATTTCAGTACTCAAATGTTTATTTTTAGACTCAACCTCATTCATACACATTCCTTTTAAGAAAATTCAATTATGCTACATAAAGATTATTCACAACTCCTTACATACCCGATGTAGACTCAATATTCCTTATAAGAATTTCGCTGTCTAATAAGTTTCCCTTAACACGTACTTACCTTTTAAAATGAGTTCTTTTCCTTCACAACATTTTTCAGATCGACAATAAGAAATTATGAATTACGAAACAAATATTCTTTCAAGCGACAAACCTCTTAACCAAACCACTCAAGTGAAAATAAACCTTATTACCTTTCAGTCAGGTTGAATTTTCAGCGAAAATTTCAAGATGAGATGTAATTGAAAAAACTGGGAACATAATAACGCGCGAAATGAAATTGCGAAAATGTATAAAGAGGAATATTTCTTCATACAAATTGTTCGCGGACAGTGTAACTTGGAAATATGTTTTTTTTTTTCATTGTCTTCGGAAATATTATCTGGGCTTATTGTTGGTTATTTTCTATTATGTTTATATTTAAAATACGTGGATATAAAGGGAACTCTCACGATTCTCCCCTTCAATGCAATGTCCATACTTCTTATTCTCATTTCCACTCGTATCATAATAATTCATGCCACAATTTGTAAGACATCGAATATGTACTTTACAAAGACTGCTCTTAAAACTAAATATGACACAAAGACACATAAAAAAATAACCTACCATAAAATGATTTTCGCGTTACAACATTACGCATTCCAGTCAAGACCGTTGCATTCAACCCTCTAACGTTTCCGCGCAATTTCTCCATCTTGCACACTTCAGATACAAGAATACACAAAAGACATAAGTAGCATTCGGACAATAGGACAATACTCATACAAAACTACATACAAGTTGTATGACGAATCACCGATTGTAAGAGCCCTTCATTCATGGGATCCACTCCGCCATATTGATCGAGGATCTATAGATCTGGTGTGAAATAATGGTTAATTTATGTCAACCCTTGACGAATTGGCTATCATTGTGTCTGTGGGCTGTTACGTTATTTGATTGAGGGTTAACGTGTTACACTTAATCGATAGCAGTCGTTTATAATGTCGATAAATGTTATTGTAGTGTCTAAAGCGATGACAGTAATGGAATGAGTGCCTGAGATGTATGGGGTGATAAAAATAATTGTAACCGTAAGTTTTAAGTGATTTTTTTCCTCAAGTTTAATTTGATTTCGGCAGAGAAGTTATAGCTAGTAGATAGTGCGATCCAATATGGGACATTCAATCCATGTTTCATCATGTTTTGCGCATGCAGATAGGTAAACCGTTTGTCTTAGTTAACTACACATTATCATAAAGAATATGTATCGAGAACACTATAAATTATGTAAGTACCTGTTTCTTTCATGAAATAAATAATATTATCACAACACACTTATACACTTAAAACAACAATAGCACCAACTAATTACATACTATTGTAACCATTTTTCTCATAAACAAAAAATACAAACAATTCGTGATTACCCTTCGTCATTTATTGCACTTCGTCATTACGTTTCGTTGTCATTCGTCATTACCGTAACGTGACGAATGAGAATGTTTCGCAAACAGATTTAAATGAACATTTGTCAACTATCAAACTGGTTGTGGACTATTGTAATGGTAATAAGAAAAGGAAACACAATAAAAATCTGTTGTAACAGTCAATAGATGATGATTATTTCCTTTTGTCTCGCTTTTATACAAAATATGTAAGGAATCCAAAAACATACTATTCATGAATGAATCTTTATGTAACATAGACCATCAAAGAAAAAAAAATGGACTGGTTATTAACCTATTACCTTAACTATTAAGTATTAAATTAAATAGAAATTTAGTATTAGAATTTTATTATTTTTTTATTATTAAATCCTTCCAGCCTTTAGTAAAATCTTCGAAAGGATCATGTTAGATCAGATGTTAAGACATTTTAATTTAAACACCATATTTCATGACCGCCAGTACGGCTTCACAAAGGGTAGGTCCACCACTGACGCAAGTGCAAGATTGATCACCCAAATCTTAAACGCCTGGGAAGATTCGCGGGATGCTGTGGGCATCTTCTGCGACCTTTCTAAGGCGTTCGATGGCGTTGACCACGACACTCTCATTTGTAAGCTGAACCACTACGGAATTCGTGGTAACGCTCTCGCGCTCGTCCTTTCCTATCTATCAAATAGACAGCAAGTAGTGGACATAAGTGGCTCAACTTCATCTGGGTCATTAGTAAAAATGGGCGTGCCGCAGGGCTCAATTTTAGGTCCTTTTTTATTCTTAGCTTATATAAATGATCTCCCGTATATGATGTCTGAGTTCTCTGATATTATTTTATTTGCTGATGACACTTCATTTGTCTTCAAAATTAACAGAAAGGAATCTAGTCCCATAAACGTAAACGATAGCTTGGTTATTCTGAGCAAGTGGTTTGCCGCGAATAACTTGCTTCTTAATTCTTCTAAAACGAAATGTATTAAATTCTCTTTACCTAATGTAACACCAGTAGGGCTCAATATCGTTCTGGACGATAATAAGTTAGATGTTATTAAGCAAACCGTCTTCCTGGGCATCACCATAGACTCTAAATTGCAATGGGGTGCTCACATCTCAGCAATGTCAAAAAGGCTGAGTTCCGCAGCTTATGCAGTCAGAAAAATAAGACAGATTACTGACGTTGCTACTGCTAGGCTCGTGTATTTTGCTTACTTCCATAGTATTATGTCCTACGGTATTTTATTGTGGGGGGCAGCGGCGGACGTAAATTCAATATTTGTACTCCAGAAAAGGGCAGTTCGTGCAATTTATGGCCTCGGCCCTCGCGAGTCACTGAGAGAATTATTTAAAGAAATTGAAATACTTACACTTCCTTCTCTTTACATTCTTGAAAATATAATGTTCGTACGCAAAAACTTAAATCAATTTATTGTTAAAAGTGATATACATTCGATTAATACAAGAAACAAGCACAAACTAGTAGTTCCGAGATTCAGATTAACGAAATCGAATAAATCGTTTTTAGGGAACTGTGTCCGTTTTTACAACAAGCTGCCTAAGTGTGTAACCGATCTCACGGATATAAAATTTAAGAACACTGTAAAATCCACCCTCATTAAAAAAGCTTATTATAAAATTCAAGACTTCGTTGACGATAAAGATATTATATGGCGATAACTCATCTCTCCATGTGTTGCTTCCCTGGCAATTAAACGTCTTTTTCTTTTCTCTTTGGATTGTATAGATTTACTGTTTACCTTTCAGTTGCATTGTATAATTTTATCAGCTTACTATTGTTATGTAATAGAATGTTTGTGACAATATTACTTTTTAAAAGAGTGTCTATGGAGTTTCTTGCCGGCTCTTCTCCATGAGACCAACTTTTTGGAACCGTGCAACTAATTTGACGTTTCATAAGAGCCTGCAAAGGCCTATTTGAAATAAAAACAATTTGATTTTGATTTTGATTTTGATTTTTGAATTATTCAAACCAAACTCATCATTTTAAGTTCACAATAAAATTTAGGTATTAAATTAATTTATAAAAGGAGATCATTCATTTCGTAAACAAAACTGAAAGTGCCGGCCAGAGTAAAAAAATACTTGATTCTTGTAGAGAATAATGCCTTGAACATTTTTTACTATTACAAGAATCGTCTACAATTAACCCCCCGGCTGCTATTTGACTTTGAAAATACCAAAAAATCCCACAATGTTTGGAGCATTACATTACGGCCCCAAACTGAGGAAGGAAGCTGCTGCCTTCAAAGAACTCCTGCCCAACCTGGGAAGTCATCAAACGACCCCCCTCCCGCTGTGGGGAAGTCAGACTCTTACTGACTAAAACCCATCATGGGGAAACCAGGGCCGGGGTAATTCTTTCGAACAATCCTGCAGCCCCTATAGGCTTTGTCCCACAAAAATATCGTACGATTCTTGTCGAGGATGCCCTGAAGATTTTTTACAATTATAAGGAACCTCTTCGGTTAACCCCCAGACTGCTGTTTGAGTTTAAAGTGGGAGAACCGTGAATAAAAAATCTATACTTGAATGTTATGGCAAATAACGTCCACAGTATTTTTTTAACCAACTTCCCAAAAAGGAGGAGGTTCTCAATTCGTCGGGATCTTTTTTTATGTATGTTCACAGATTACTCAAAGACGCCTGAACCGATTAGCAATTTTGTTTTTGTTTTTGATAGGGTATACCTTCCAGGTAGTCCCCTAATCACCCAGTCAGGATCTGATGATGGAAACCCTGAGAAATCGAGGGCAATTTTCGAAAATTGTAGGCGTGCTTAGGTTAAAAACTTGACAATGAGGTGTACGTCTGATAACACTATGCAACAGTTAAGGTTTGGAGCTGACTTGATGATGGAGACGAGAGAAGGTGGAGGGAACTCGACAACTGAATATGCAAACTACCTTGTGTTTGGGCTTATATTATTTGTATTGACGAGACCTTTGCAACTGTGAAGGTTTGGAGCTGACCTGATGATGGAGACTGGAGAAGGTCGAGGGAACTCGACAACTGAATATGTAAACTACCTCGTGTTTGGGCTTATATTATTCGTATTAATGAGATCTTTCCACAAATGCAGATAGTGACAACTATGCTTGTCACTGAAAAGCCAAAAATAAAAACCTTTTTACAAAAAAAACACAGTGTCTAATGGATGTTCCTGAGTTTATACGCCACCGACTTCTAGGCCGATGCACCTAAGAATAGTATTTTTTTTTGCATTTCAGTGTCTTTGGGAGTCGGTTTTATTTTTTTGTTAACTGACCGAACGTCTACGATTACGGCCCCTGCTACACTGATTAGCTCCGATTAGCCTCTTACTGATTTAAACCCACCATGTTCCTTCTGACCATGTAGCCAGGCCGCGGTAACTCTTTCGAACAATCCCGCAGCCCCGGCAGGTTTTGGCCCTGGTGGGCCACCTGGGGTTTGCTAACTCTCTGAATCCTCCGAGCCTTTTTCCCAAACTATGTTGGGGTCGGCTTCCAGTCTAACCGGATTCAGCTGAGTACCAGTGCTTTACAAGAAGCGACTGCCTATCTGACCTCCTCAACCCAGTTACCCGGGCAACCCGATATCCCTTGGTTAGACTGGTGTCAGACTTACTGGCTTCTGACTACCCGTAACGACTGCCAAGGATGTTCAATGGCAGCCGGGACCTACAGTTTAACGTGCCATCCGAAACACAGTCATTGGTGTCTAAGATATACTTAGAAAGTACATGCAAACTTAGAAAAGTTGCATTGGTACTTGCCTGACCTGGAATCGAACCCGCGCCCTCATACTCGAGAGGTCGGTTCTTTGCCCACTAGGCCACCACGACTTGCTACCTTGCGACCTCAGAGAGTTTGCTAACTCTCTGAGGGGGGCGTAAACAATGCATGCCGACGACACATGTTGTCTGTCTCTAAGGAGACAGAGGGACTATGACCCACTCGAAATTCTATAGGGGCGAGGGGGAATGGGATGCCTTCGTCTCCTTCTGTGAAGCATGCCAGAGAAGGAGGCGGTGGAATAACTGAGAGTTCGCGCATCTCATCCCAGCCGCTGCCGTGGACGTGGAAGACACCACGCGCATCGTTTGTCGAGAAGACTCCCGGCACCATAGATGTCGGTCTGTGGGCGGTGAGTTTAGGGAGGCTCATCGTCCCTCCGCCTCCTTAGAAACAACAGGCCTGTGTCGGCGCCGAGCGTTGACCCAAGCCCTCCTCAGACAGTCAGCAAACCCCAGTGGGGCCCGCCAGGGCTGCGGGATTTTTCGAAAGAGTTACCGCGGCCCTGGTACATTATCAGAAGGAACATGATGGGTTTAAATCAGTAAATCTCCTCGGTGTGCCGCAGGAGGGGGGGGGGGGGATCGTAGACGTTCAATTAGTTAAAAAAATACTGTGGACGTATTTGTCGTAACATTCAAGTATAGATTTTATATTCACTTTAAACTCAAATAGCAGTCTGGGGGTTAACGAAGACGTTCCTTATAAAAGTAAAAAATCGTCAGGTCATCCTCGACAAGAATACTACGATATTTTTAGCGGGGACAAAGCCTATCGGGGCTGCGGGATTGTTCGAAAGAATTACCGCGGCCCTGGTTTCCCCATGATGGGTTTTAGTCAGTAAGAATCTGACTGCCCCACAGCGGGAGGGGGGTCATTTGATGACTTCCCAGGTTGGGCAGGAGTCCTTTGAAGGCAGCGGCTGCCTTCTCCAGTTTGGGGCCGTAATGTAATGCTCCAAATATTGTGGGATTTTTTGCTATTTTCAAAGTCAAATAGCAGCCTGGGGGTTAATTGTAGACAATTCTTGTAGTAGTAAAAAATGTTCAGGGCATTATTCTCTACAAGAATCTACTATTTTTTTCTTCTGGCCGGCACTTTCATTTTTGGGTACAAAATGTTCGAGACTTGAATGATCTCCTTTAAATTCTTCATTCATCACATATCTACTTGAAAAAATACCAAAATTCAATGACCTATAGAAAACCAAACCAAATTAAACTTAAACAACTCGGAAATAAAGTTTAAAATCCCTTAACACAAAACACTCATAGTCCTTGAATTCAGTGCCCTATTATCAAAGCGCACGGTTGTCACCGTGATAGGAGATTTATAGGAAAACGAGCTAGCGTTTCGAATGACATGCAAATATGTTCGCATGTCATTTGTTCCTTGTATTGTATCACTCGTTATTGTTGCGTTATGTAGGTTTGATAATAGGACCCCGTTTTGAGGGTGCGCCAATCAATTCTTGAAAAAAGTTTTGCGATTTCTTTGACGTGTTGTCGGGTAAAAATAAGCGCATGCTTGTAAGACTATAAGGTTCGAATTTTTGTATTTACCTACATACAAATATCCAAGGTAGGTGGAGACTACTCCGCACACGTGGAAACGAAAATCATTTCTCAATGAGTGGGTTAAGTAACTATAGTATGTATACTGAAAAAGTTTTCAAATACGTCCCCAGTAGTTCCTAACATCAGCGCGTTCAAGCAAAATACAAACAAACGAAGTTTGCAGCGGTATAATTTAGTAGGCTACATATACGGAACGTACAAATTCGACCTAATTATTCCAAGTATGTATAAACATTACAGCGTAAGAAAACTTTTCATTACCTACTTACCTTCATCTAAAGTCTGAAGAGCCTAATCTCAGTGTAAACGAATAAATCATGACTCTCTATCATGACTTCCAAGGTTACTTTATAATGGCGACGCACCACGCAAAATTACGAACTTTCCTGAATAATTTTACTAAGTTCTTCTTAAACACAACACGCTAACGGTCTTTTTAACCGACTTCCCAAAAAGGAGGAGGTTCTCAATTCGGCCGATATGTTTTTTTTTTTCTATGTATGTACATCGATTACTCCGAGGTTTATAGACCGATTTACGTGATTCTTTTTTTGTTCGACGCGGAATAGCTGCCAGTTGGTCCCATAGTCATCAGGTCAGGATCTGATGATGGAAACCTTGAGAAATCGAGGGCAACCTTCGAAAGTTGTAGGGATACATATGGTAAAAACTTGACTCTCAGGTGTATGCCTGAAAGCACTATTCAGCAGTGAAGGTTTGGAGCTAACCTGATGATGGAGACCAGAGAGGGTCGAGGGAACTCGACAACTGAATATGTAAACTACCTCGTGTTTGGGTTTATATTATTTGTATTGATGAGACCTTTGCAACAATGAAGGTTTGGAGCTGACCTGATGAAGGAGACGAGAGAAGGTCGAGGGAACTCGACAACTGAATATGTAAAATACCTCGTATTTGGGCTTATATTCTTTGTATTGATGAGAACTTTCCTCTTATATGGATAGTGACAACTATTCGTATCTCTGAAAAGCTGTAAATAAAAAAAAAATCACAATAAAATTAAACCGACTTCCAAAAACACTAAAAAGCAAAAAAAAAAAAACAAACTAATTTTTTTTTTGCTTTTTAGTGTTTTTGGAAGTCGGTTTAATTTTATTGTAAAAAAGTTTTCATTTACCTCGTTTTTGAATAATAAATTCTTTTAGTTTTGCCTGTGTAGAAATATGTTTAAGTGCTTGTTTTGGTGTAACATGAGAATAGTTTTGGAATAGAGAAATGGAAAAGTCCTAAGTTTTAATTTTACATAGGAATCAAAAATCTGTCTAAAAGTTTTTTTTATAGGTGTGCACTAAAAAAATGCAGTATGATAGTTTCTAGTTTATAATATAATAGGCTATAAATAAATTCCAATTTATAAATAAATAAACCAAGTTTAATTATACTAACGTAATACCATAAACAAATAATCAATTTCCCACCCTAATTGCTGACCAAAAATCTCTTACACAAATAAATTAATTTGACAATAGAAACACACTTGATGACAGTCCAATCGTAAGCGGGAACCGACTGATGAAAAACAAATTCCGAATTTGAAGTTCGAAATTCAAATAGATACCAATGAAAAGATGCCGCGTGGCGAACTATACAGAGACCAACTTTAATACACCATTAACAAAAAAAAAACACGCCAATTTGAACTTTATCGCTTAACAATAAAACCCTATCATTTATTGATCAACAATAAAATATTTTGGTAGTGTATTGTGAGTGTCAAGAATTACAAATTTAATTTTTCTCATTCTAAAATAACATTACAGCTTTATTGCTACTGCATAGAGTTGAAAATTGAATAGCAATAATATTTTTAACTGTATATAGAGCGGGGTTAACTAGTATGGCTGCCACGCGGCAAAGCGTCCCTCCATAGATAATAAATGCTTTTGGCAAATAATTACGATATTTGATTTTAGATGGATGATGGTCGTTGGGCAAACATTAGGTGGAATCCCTACGTGGGAGATTTATTACGCATGTTGTGTTGCGTTGTAGGGTTGCAAAATATATTCCAAGTAATTGAATTGGATTGGAGATTTTGGATAAAATAATAAGGAATGAAAGTGGAGAATAAGATAGTAATCAGTTATTTGTTGCTTTAGTCTACTCTGAGATTAGTTTCTATAGATCCGTTATTGCATTAGGTCCATGATATTTGAACGGAAATCTATCTAACATTACATAAATTGTATTGCTCAGTAAAAAAACAGGTTACAGTAATGAAATCCAGCTTATAATTGAATACCTGGGACCAATTCAAATTCTAACTAATAGATGGCAGCCACGCTCAATAAGCAAAGCTGGTGATTTAAATAAGGAGTACCTATATAGTAACAATGATCAGAAGGCTAGCTTTGAACAAGAGACCACAACAATAGTTTCAGTTTAATAAAGAAAATAAATTTTTCCAAACCATCAGAAAAGAAAAGATAGGAATAGATACCAAGAAAAAAAAAACACTTATACGTATATAATGTCGGCCAAACGGCACAGCAGTATATACCATTATTTCTTATTATCTCTGAAACCCTACAAACTTAAGATTAAAAAAAAAAAAAACTATTTATGAGTCGGCGGCGGTTATTTGCTAAAATTACACGAAAAAATGTTTCAGCATTTAATTCTCCATTTGCTTATAAAAAAGTTGTAAATAAACTTACCTTCTGTGTTTATTTATCGGTACCTGGCAGTGGTGGACTGAAAAGTTTTCGATACACAACTGGGACAGAGATTTTACGGAATTAAGTGGATATTGCAGGGTTCGCTGCATACAAAATATTGAATTAACTGTTCATTTCGTTTGTCAAGTAAATAATCTTCTTCTGACGACTGTATGATACTTATGAATTGGTATCGAAAAGAAGTAAGTACCTACTTATGGCTTTATTGCTTTCAGTAGGTATGATACTAAAACAGCCAAATTATGGTTTTCTTAAGTCTAAGGGAATCCTACTGTTTCTTGTATGTATAGTTCTCTGATGCTCATCGAAGTTGATGCAGTCGTTTCAGAGTCTTACCTATGCACAAAAATATAATTATTATTTATTTATTATAGTGTAGGTTTGTACTCAAAACAAGACAGATAGGCAGTAAAACTTTGATTATTTGTGTTGTTTCAGTAATTTGACCGCCAACTAGTTTCCAGTCGTGAACTAAGTACAAATTACTTCGCTTGATTCATTTATTTTAGATTGGCGCTCGGATTGAAGGAACTATATACAGGAAGATTCTTAGATCTAGCTAGTTGGTTTTGCTGGATTTATTATGTTTATATTATTCAATTTAATTCTTATTATAATTATAATAAATAATGAGTTAGTGCTTGATGAAGCCTTACAGCGAAGTAGAATAAAAAAATGCAGATACAATACCTAAGTTATATCAACGGATGATTGTAAAATCGACGTGAAAAGATCTCTCTTCTTGATCTATTTATGGGTGTAGTAAACAAAAGTAGATTTATAATAATAATGGCGTCCACGGCCGATTTCGGCCACGGCGGCTGTTCTCATCTAAGGAGATCAGCCAGCTGCGCAGGACATATAGTGCACGAGCATTTGCGCAGACACAGGTGCACTCCCTATTCCTTTACTCTCATAACCCGATGGGACGGCAATCCGATACGACCGGAGAGAGATCAGGCGCAGGACCGACATTTACGTGCTCTCCGATGCACGGGTGAATCAATCACCAACTTCCAGACTACGGGCTGCTTTGTGAAAGTTTAAGAAAACCCACAAAGCGATTTCGGCCCGACCCGGGAACAGCAGCCGCGCTTGCGACCCCTAGACCAACGAGACAGTGCTTTTTTTATAGTATTTATAGAAACCCAATAAAACGATGCATAATCTATTTAGTTGCAGATATAAATAAAATTTCTAATGCTCTTATTGGTGTACAACCTGTAAGTTATTTTCTAGTAAGAAAAATGTCGGAATCAATCATATAAGAAAACTTTAATGTGTTTCTTTAACTTTCAAATATCTTGCATAGGGTAATTATTATGATAAAATCTTATCAAAGCAAAGATGTCTTCTTAAAATGATCAAAGGAAACTTTTAATGCAAAATTCATGTATTGGTTCAAAAGATTTTCTATAGAATCAAGAAGAAGCGAGTGTCTAAGTAAAATAACTTAGTGTAGCTTACAGTCGCCAAGTTGGTTATATTTTCATTCTCCATTGTTTCACAAAGTCTATTATTGTTCTGAATATTATTCATTGAATCTGAGTTTCATAGTTGCAAAATGCAAATACTGTTGAAATGTAATTGTATTCTGGTTTATTGAGATAGTTTTTATAGGTCAATTTCAGCCTAGATATAATTGTTTCTGGTGTGTATCACAAGAATTTGTTACATAATTATTAAGTGTAGTATTTTGCCGACGATAAAGTTATAGGAATATTTATAGCTAGGCACTTATAATTTGTTTGTGTAAGAAGTAAAGAACCTGCCTAATTTTCACCTACCGTAGTACCTAGTATCACTCATATCCTTTAGGCTAGGTAGCTATTTAACATAATAGTATATATGTAACTGTTTATCGGTCAATAAACTATGACTTACTGCCATTAAAGGGTAAATTATAGTAGGTACCTAATTATAAATTAATACTATTTATAGGTGTACAAACAAACTTTTTTCATTATTCATAATAAGCCTTTTACATCAAATAAATGCATCGTAATTTATATTAAAAACTTTTAAATAATTTTCAGTGTTCACCATTTATTTCGACAGAATTTTATGAAATGAAAAACAATAATTATTTACTTTGTAATTAAACTGAAATGTTCAAGAACATTAAAATAAAAGCGTTCAGTTAAAATGAGGCTTTTGTGGTCAACTTTAATGTGTGGTTTTGGGTTCCATTACTGTTTTATGAAAAACAATTAAAACGTGTGTTTATTAATGTTTTGCAGAAAAGTTGAATTTCGTCCATACTATGTGTGTTCAGTAGGTTTACTCCCATTTTCAGAAAGCAATAAATCATGTTATTATATTCGTAAAGTTTTATAGATAAAGCAGGTTTTCAGTTCAGGCATTCACCAGATTATATTTAAAGAGGGAGTTATGACAGAGTCTGTCTTAAAATATTATCAGTTTTAATTCATCATATATTAATAAGTATTTAAATTACAAACTACAAACATACCTCTTAAAAAGTCATTAAATTCCTAACGTCATCCTAACACAGTATTAAAATTAATTAAATTCACACACGCTATGACATTCCTTGTGAAATTCTCGTCACCAATACGCTTGCATTATTAGAGGTCCGTTCATAAAATGTCCCCTAAATTCTTTAGGCCTCTTCAAATACTATGCTCTTAATGAAATCACCGTATTCGTACTTGCATTATTCTCCTACTATATTAAAGTTGAAAATATTGCGTTAGATATTTCTATTGTTCATAGAAGTGATCAGCAAATTATTCTGTTTTTATGAAGATTCATATCGATAAAAATAATATTACTTGTGAGACGGCAGATAGAAGAGTATGAAGGAGAAAACATGCCGACCATGTATACAATTGGGATGTGTGTTCGTATGTACATATCTATTTGGTTTAGGCCTACATTAAAAGGTCCTATCTTAAAAAGGCATAAAGATGTCTGTGTACTAAGTGATAAATAGGGAAAGAAATAAATATTTACTTGATCCACTTCAACAATGTAATTTATGTATTAGGCTTTAGCATGATGTCTATAAAAATGTTAGATGAAATAAAATTACCTACTTAGCGAATAATTGATCTCGCCAGCACTTTTGATCAGAATGTGAAACTTGGATAATAATGATCACCATTAGCGGCTTCATAGCGATTGTAGTCTTCATCACTATGTTCTTCTTTTCTTCAATTTAGTAGGTTGCGTATACCTATATTATTTTTCAGTGCTTTTTAAAAGGTTATTTTTAAACATCATTCACGAGTAGATAAGGGTTGAAATTGAAAAATCAAAGGCAATAAATTTCAGTTCGTACAATTTTATTATACCCTAACAAATTGTAAAGATTTATCAAAATATATATATCTTATTTATACCAAATCGTTGTTCATAAATTATTATTTACATTATTAACAATATACAAATATTTTACAAGCGTACTCTACTTAATTAGAACTTGGACCTGACTTGCTTAGTAAGTTACAAACAGTTTTATTGCTATCACAAATATTAAGCAGTAAAATCTAGACATTATTAGTGTAATCAATTTTAATTAAACAACTTGTTAATTACTAGAAACAATTGCAGTGATTACATAGTTCATTGAGTAGAAGTAAATTGAGAATCGATTTTAATTTATAACATCGTTATAAATTAAAATCGATTAAATATATAAATTAAATTCGATTAAGCAAATTCAGTCCTAATATTGAGTTAATTATCATTTGTTATTTGATCCCAAAAATCAATTACAATCATACAAACGTTATGAAAATTTCATTTTTTACAACCACAAAATTGGCACTTCAGAATCTCACGCAGGTCTCAATAATTTACACTCATCTACCTCTAAACATTGTCAATTAATTTAACAATCATAAAATCTTACTGCAAAAGGCTATACAAAACCTTGGATTCAATCCCAAAACCACGAATAAAATATTCAAGTCTTTCCACAATAAAGTTTACTCTTCAAGAATACTGAGAAAGGTTTTGAGCTTCGTAACTATTGTCATGATCACTAACCACGTCTATTTGTTCCTGATCGCAAGCTTCCTGGTCTTTTGAGGAGCAGGTACTCTTAGCACAGCAGCACTTCTTAGCACGAGGATCGGAAGACACAGGGGATTCCTCCTTCTTTAGCTTAACGCGGCGGTTCTGGAACCAGATCTTCACTTGTTTCTCAGACAGTTTCAAACGGGAAGCAATTTCTATTCTCCTCAATCTTGATAGATACATATTCATTGAGAATTCTCTTTCTAATTCCAGGAGTTGGGTGCCCGTGAAGGCTGTCCTGATGCGCTTGCTGGAGTCTTCCTTTAGTGGTACACGTTTTAAATCCTTCGAGTATCCTGGCAGAAGTTCCTCTGGGTGACCCAGTGGTGGGCTTGGAGTACCATTCCGGCTTTCACTGGATAACGAAGGTGACCGCTGTCCTTGACTCTTGGAAGGAGATGTAGTCACTTTATAAGGATGGTGAAGATACGGAGATACAGACTTCTTTCGCCTATTCACAAAGTTCACAGGCTCTTGTTCTTCAGTTTTCAGGTATCCTTCAAAAGGTTTAGGTTCAGCTTGAGCTTCGTAGAAATCAGGGCGAGGCAGCTGATGCAGTAAAGGATAGCGGAAATTCAACTGCTCCAAAAATGGTCTAAATAAATCCGGAGCCCGCTGTTGCTGCAGGCCGATGTTCAGGAGATTGTTTAAGTTCCCCGGGTAAGGGTAAGGTAAGTACTTCGAACGCGGATCCAAGTGGTGTCCGATCAACGCGTAAGGATGTATAGGCTCACTAGACAGTTCATTTTTCTTGCAATCTTTCGTATCACTGATCAGAGCGTCGACTAAGAACGACCGAGACATGTTGATGTAGCTCGTGGCACGAACTCCGGTATACTACTGAATATGGGGTGCGTCTCTCCTAAAAGTAACAATTACAAAAACTACCCCCACTTAGTGCACCCTATTGTAAATACACACAATGGGTCTCGAAGCGTTTTGGCAATTATTTGGCCCGGCCCACCCCTTTGTCGGTGAGACGTCAACCCCAGTGTTAGTTGGGAAAAAAAAACTTTGAATAGAGCATTTTAGTAGCTATGAATAATTTTGTATGGCACGAAACATCCCTAATATCTGTCTCATTAAATCCAATTTGGTTACTGTTTTGAATGCATGTGTGAGATGTGTACGTTGATTTTTTTTTTGCTGTTTAATTATTCAGGTTTTTTAAAGGATTTGTGGAAATGTTGCTATTAGTTATTGCGTGTTAACATCTTGGGGATTGGAAACAGGTTTTTTTTTGTATCGTCATGAAAATATAAGTTTATAGTATATAGTAATATAAGTTATTTGGCATTTTATTTCTACTAGTTTCTTCAAAGTTTCGTACTAATTGATCAAAAGTCTGGCATCTTTAAATCAGTATTCGAGTATTTTTAAACGTATAGATTTAGCCCATCTCCAAATACTCTGTACTTTATTTAATACTAGCTGTTGCCCGCGACTTCGTCTGCGTGGGCAATTTGGAATTGTCAAAATACTACTTATGCCGTAGCGTAGGTGTATTCTTTTACATAACAATATAATTAGGATTACCACTTAGCAGCAGCACGGGTTGATCAATCAAGGTGGTGTCGACGGTGTGTGACTATTTATCTAAACAAAAGAAGTAAAGTTTGTGACGTTGAGGAAATCTCTGGATCTAGTCAACCGATTTGGAAAATTATTACGTAATTCTCACATAAAACAAAGGTCTGACAAAGTTGTCATTTGTACATTTTCTGCAGCAGCTGCGACAAATCAGGAGCCAGAAAGTCTGTCAAATAGTTTTACTTACCACGGATAACGCGGTGTCTAGTTCACTGGGTTGAAGAGATCAGATAGGCACTCCAAGTAAACATTGGTACTCAAAAAGATTCGGTTTGACTGGAAGCCAACACCCACACAATTGAGGAATAGCTGGGTGGTTGATGACTGAGTCATCAGGCAAGCGCATAGTTTCACTACTTGTATTTTGGGGATTTTCTGTGCACTCACTCACTATGTTATGTTGGAATTCCACCGAAATGTTTGCATTAGTTCACGATCAGGTAAAGTATACGTCCGAGAGAGTAAGTCCAATTCGTGTGTTGGCACTTGAAGCCTGCAGTTCTTCCAAAATTTTCAAAATGTACGCTCGCAATTTGTCATTTCTTGGTGGAGCCAGCAGATCAGAAGAAACATAAGTGCTGTGTATACTGTGCGTCACTACTGCACAACGGTAAAATTTCGTCTTTATAAATAGCACAAACGTTCGCTCTCTTGCGGAGGACGTTTAAATACCATATTATGTGTCACACGTAGGTAAACAGGACAACAGTATATTATCATCGAACCGCTTTCAAAGATCTGATGAGCGAACAGACCAGAACCAGAAGAAAAAAAAAGACACATATATTTGCAAACAAATTGAAAAAACTTCTCCTAAGCAAATGCTACTATAGCGTCAAAGAATACCTTGACGATAAAAAGATAGTCGAATGAATAACTTGTGTTTTCCTAATCTACTATTGCATCTACTACTGTAATTAGACTTTCTAGCCTTCTTTTGCTGTGCCCTAACAGGGTCCATAATATGTACCTAGCTTTAAGCCCCTTGTAACATCTTTATAACTTTATGGTATGCAAATAAATATGAATATGAATATGAACTGACTTGATCGCCTCGAGAAAATCAGAGCTCTATGAAGCGATCATTCGCTTTGATTCCTACTGCTATTGTGGTTTCTGAAAATGTATTCAATTAACCAACGATGAATATAATTCTTAGCCAGCCGACTCTTTTGACTTCTCGAAAATCATAACGATGGTTTTTGTGCAATGCACAAACGGAAATTCGATATACTACACATTCGATATTCACACTTCTACAGAATTGATATTAAAAGGTTTGACAACGGGCTATAGTAGCGTAGTTAAACTAACTGAAACAATTTTAGTGATCCTTCAATAAAGTTAGAGAAGCGGGTGTGCATGATGAACATTAAGAGTTGGTAAATACGTGATGATGATGACCTAATTCATTACTATTCTAATTTGTTCATGTACCACAAAACTCAAGTTAAGGTGGAGAAAAGGATTACCAAGCTCCCAAAGGTCTGGGCATTTGAAACACGTTGCATGGCATCCTGGAAAGTTACGTAATTCTCAGCCATCAGTTTGAGCAGTGTGAGGGAGTGTCAGGCTTTGGCCCTAGTGGGCCTCACAGGGGTTTGCTGAATCTCCTCGAGGGGCGCGTGAAATAACGGGTCTCCCAGAAGCCGGAAGGTCGATGACCCACTCAAAACTAATCGCTCACGCCTACGGTGGCCGGGAGTCGTCTCTCGACATCCGGCTTTCGTGGTGTCTTACCGCAGTGGCTGGAATGAGAGTTGGGAATTTTCAGTCGCTCCGCCGCCTCATTCTTTGTCATCCCATTTCTTCTCGCTCCAGATCATGGTTTAAACCGGGGCCGGGTGCGATAGGTCGCACAGTCCGCACAGTGGTGAGATCCGGGCGCCACCTCCATGAGATCAGAGTTGGGAATGTATGTTTGCAAAAACTAATAGAACATTTAGCAAAAACACGTTTGATAGTAATTCTGTCTTAGTAACTGAATAATATAAATGATATAAACGTAGCTATATAAAAGATGTTTTTTAGACTCAGTCCGTGGGTCTGACTGTGACTGTTCGTAATTGTAAACGGTGTATTTGTGATATAATTCTTAGCTCGATGATTTGTGATCAGGAGTTGAAAGCAAGTATGTCTCTGGCCTGCGACGCGTAATTTGTACGTTTTCAGAACGAACGAACTCTTGTCTTCTGTTGACATCTTGTTGACATATTGTGACAGGTAGTTAGTTATTCCCATTGATGTTAATTTTAGAAGTGACACAATGTTTTCGGTCATATTTTGCCTACATTCTTTATTACTCAAAAAGTATATTAATAAGGACCTTCTATTTATATGTAAGTGAATTCAAAATAATGTAATATATTAAAACCAGGAACTTATTTTTAAGGATGTTTGAATATTAATTACAATGTTTTTTTTATAATAATAAAATCTTAGACTCGCAATGCACTTTCAGTGTGATGCATGTTTGTTATTGGATGAGATGAATGGATATTCATGTTTATGAGAGGTATAGCTTATATTATGTCAGAACAACATATGTAGACTTTTTAAGAATGTGGGGAAGTTCATAATTTCTTCGGGACGTGGGTACCGCTTCCCATGGGAACTACTGCCCGCACCGGGATAAAATATACCCTATGTTACTCGTAGATAATGTAGCTTTCTAATGGTGAAAGAATTATAAAAATGTCCCTGATGATGCGCTGATATTTCTTGTAGTGTTTTTACAGTAGCAAAATACACAAGTTGTCATATATTTTTTTCTTGAAAGTAAGAACATACCATGACAAAGTGAAGTCTGTTTTCATTGATATTTTACCTACTACCAGTTTTATGGCACATCTGTTTCTGCATGATTTTCTTCATCTATAATTTTAGGATATCATTTCTTTAAATTCAGTTTTTTGCTCAAGTTACTTATAAAAGCGTTATTTTCTATGTAAAGATAGATAATAGGCCGATAAACTTACAAAGTTCAACATTCAAATATGTGTCATTATTGCACCCGCTGTTGCAGAAACGTTAACAGAAATTATCGTTCATTGCTCATCCCCCGTAGGTGATAGCGTGATAAATATATCCTATATGTTGAACAGGCTCCCAGGTAATATTCATGCAAAATTTGATTTAAATCTATGCAGTACTTTTCGAGTTCAGTGAGACCAAACATACAGACAAACAGACAAACAGACAAACAGACAAAAATTCTAAAAACTATATATTTGGGTTCAGAATCGATAATAGATCACCCCCCAAGTATTCTTTTTAAAAAATATTCAATGTACAGTTTTGACTTTCCTATCATTTTATTATATGTATAGATAACTAATTTTTTATCTCAAAATTTAGCAACGATCAAAACCTCTCGCTCAAACTACAGCGCACCATATTAATTAAATATGAATACCCCATAATTGAATCCTTATGGTGCACGCGTGATCCTTGCAAAAGAAACCCTAGCTATGGGGAGGGCTCACCATAGCCCCGCCCCATATGCTCTGGCCAAACTAGTTTATGAAATATTAAAGCACCCTCAAATCTGGGAGCATTATAATTGTGAACCAATTCATGTTATTATCATGTCACTATTAATTTGTAAAGTAACATTTTCTTTTGTGTGCATAAGTGGTTTTATATGGGTTATTTCGTTGTAAGTAAATATTCAAAGTTTGTTTTCTTAACGGTAATTTGTTTTGTACACTTATTGCGACTCGGTGTCGGACACATCTGTTATACAAACATAATTTTAAACGTTATAGAAATTACGTTATCTTATATACAACATTTCATAATTTTACTTACTATTCAGAATTTCAACACAAAGCAAATACAGCGAACAGAAGACACGCCAAAACACCATCAAGATTTATTCCATCAAAATTAAATAATGAGAGTTCCCAATAAAATTTGGCAATGTCACAAAGGGTAACGACTAAAGTTAAACAAAGGCCAACGGCTGCTTCCTGGGTCATTGTCTTTTGAGAAAACTCAAAAACGAGAAAGTAGGTATGTCTCAAGTAAAGGGCTGCATCCGGGCCCAAGGCAGTAGTCGAAAAAAAGGAGCAAAAATACACACAAACTACAAATCAGTTGGTATCATCAGCAAATATTTTTTGCAACGCATTTTTGTTCTTTTGTAGCAAAAATCTGACGGCACCGAGTTCGATCACGGAATCGCGTCGGCCAGACAATGGCACGAAAATAACAATGTTTGGGCAAACAACACTTGGTTACTGCGTATCTGATCCTGATAAAATTGACAAGGTATTTTGGCCATTTCTACTGATTGAAATAAAGGTGAATTTTGTATGCGACATCGAAGATCGAACTCCCCCACAAATCAGATAGATATAAAGGGTTATTATCGAATCAAACCGGGGGTATTCTTCTAATTGTGTGCACGTCAAACTAGACCAGGTGGCGTTTGACACGGTAATGATAATTCAGGAACTTTATACAATAGAAAATATGGCAAATTAGGTAACTGTTTTCAAATAATAGAGGTTTTGTAACGAGATGTTGTGACGTGATTGGCTATTGATAGTCGGAGATGAGTTTGATTCGAATCAGTGCTGCTTCGATTCTTCATTTTATTATAAAATCGATACATGTCAAAATGTATTAAATGGCATCAATATTAAAGTGGCTTTTAAAAGCTCTTGGCTTTTAAAAGCTTAGCTGATTTTGAAGTTATGAACAATGACACGCTGCAACTACAAGTGAAAGACGATAATTTTAAAATATAGGATACTTACTAGGTATTTCATAAACCCTCATTTATAAAAATACATGCGCCTCATAAACCAAACCACCTCAAAAGATAGCATTCCTATTCAAATACTAACCGAACCAAAAAGCATTGACCTAAACCCACTTTAGGAAGTGCATTCACAAACCTACCTAGTATTACATACATAGTCAGATTTGCAGTGCAACGGTCCATGAACTGACGTCATGCTTGAAGCTTCATCCAGGCTTTGTAGTGAACAGATTTGCTTTGGAAAAACCAGGTCGAATGCATCAAATGTACGTATGGATTTGTAAAGGCTGGATTTGCAGTTTTCAAAGGACTATGTGAATATGGAGTTTTTTGTAGAAATGCGTTTAATTCGCTAAATAAACTCTTATATACGAATTATGAAATTATGGTTTAAAATCATCGGATAAGAAAATCGAAAACATTTCCCAACACATCTATAATGACACCCACTCGTTTCCAATTTTCATATTTCATATCCTATCTGCCTAATTTATCTCGAATAGCCTTTGAAATCACAAGAATAAACCATTTCTAATTACCAGACAGTTACATCCCCATTCATATCTAAAATTCAAAAAGGTACTTCATTTAAAACGCAATCACAACGGAAATGAATTTCGGAAAGACATTTAATGACCACCTGCGCATTGTCCGTAAAATTCAAAATGGCCGCCGTTCTAAGAACATCGCTTTTAAATTGTCTGACAATGCTGTCGCCTGTTTGTCTGGAGTTTTGCACACTACGGGGTACACTTGTCCAGTTCATTCATAAATCGAGTCTTTGACTCGTTCATTCATGTTTTTAGCTACGGCTATGAATGAAGTATCGATTCTATTGTAATTTTCACTCTATTGTGTCTGTCGATAAGTTTGCGGGACAGGTATCGGTGGCTGCTAATTTTATTATATCTTCATCCCTAACACTCACAACTCTTATGTCTTAAGCTGAAGGTTCAAATTCACATACTGTTTTGTTTAGTGACGGCAAACAGATAAGTTGGTAAATATTTAGGCTCGTACCCGAGTAGTGTTGATCTCATTTTTCGCGACTATTGTACCATTTTTAAGTTCATTAATGCGACAATGCGTTTTTGTTGCTACGAATGTTTGTGACAAAAGTTTTTTCTTGTGTGGTGGATTTTAAGGAATATAAAGGCGTGGGTTATTCGGTGTTACTACTGGGCTATTGTATAAAGTATCACTTTCTTTAGCGGTGGTCAGTGAGAAGTGCTGACTAAGTTTTTACGCACTGGCTTGTTCCTTTTCATTGGTTTTCTTTTTTCTTGGTCTGTTCGTTTAAGTAGCTATTTGACTTCTTGCACCCGATTTGCCGTGTTAAAACTTTCATACGGATTTTTTCTGATCAACTATTTGATGATAACCAATAATATTTTTATATGCTTCTTAGCTTATACAACCTTAAAAACTGTTCGTCTTATTTTGTGTGTATTTTGTAAGCTATTCAAAGTTACCTATATACTCAAGGAGCTTACTTAAGTACCTCTACTCCTATTTTATGATTTTCCAGGTTAATAGATTGAGCACTATTACAGGTAAGTATACATTATGAATTGACAACAGTGCCCCAGTTTAACTGGGAAATTATACCAACACCGCCCCAATACTAAACACTTAATGTATGTTGTAGGCAAAGTGTGGCCTTATTTACTACCTTATAGTTCGGCAGAATTACATATTATATAATGGGTGATTTATAAGCATCTACAAATCTTTTACTACTCCAAGAGCGTATACTGTTAGCAACCGACATTAAACTGTTTATTTTTTTATTCAAATCTTCACGACTGGGACAATCTCAGCTTTTTTCATTAAGCTTTGCTCCATCCGACTCTTCTTTCTCCTGCCCTGTTCCCAAATTTTACTTGGGGTCGGCGCAATATGTCATTTTCTTCCATTTTCCCCTGTCACTCGTCATACTGACACTCACTCCCTTCCTATTCATATCATCTTTGCGGCAATCCATCCATCTTTTCTTAGGTCTTCCTCTTCCTCTCCATCCATCTACATTCATACTTAGCACATACTTTGTTGCATGCGTATCATCCCTCCTCATTACATGCCCATACCACGACAATCTTCTACTTCTCATCTTTTCTGTAACTGGTGCTACTTCCAAACTTCCTCTAATGTAATCATTCCTCAATTTATCCATTCTTGTAACACCACACATCCATCTCAGCATTCTCATTTCTCCTACATGCACTCTCTTCTCATCCCTCTTTTTCAATGCCCAACACTCCGATCCATACAGGACGACAGGTCTAATGACGGATTTGTAAATTTTGCCCTTCAGTTTGAGGGGCATCCGCGGGTCATAGATAGCGCTAGTTACCTGTCGCTACTTCATCCATCCAGTATTGATCCGATGCGTAACGTCCCTGTTCACCTCACCGTCACTTTGGACGAGTGAACCAAGGTACCGGAAGTCGGAGCAAACTGGTAGGGGCATGCCGGCTAGGGTTATGGTCATGGGTCCTGAAATACCGCCAAAATCACAATGAAGGTATTCGGTTTTGCTCCTGCTCACCGTTAAACCTACTGTCTCCAGTCTCAGCCGCCATGCCTCCAATCTACTCTGGACCTCTGGCCCACTCTCCTCCACCAGAACAATGCTCTGACTAATGCTATGCATTTATGTAGGTATGCCACATATTATAGCGAGATATGTCTAACGTACACAATGTACAAAAGCAATACCTAGACAGCAACTTAGTCAATTTTAAAAGGCGAAGAGAGAAAAGTTGAAAGAAAACGGAATTATCAACGTCATCGCGGCAATTCGTGCTCTTTGCTTCTGCTACATCCATGCCTTAAATAATTATCAAGAATTCTAGAAAATTCCAACATTACCTTAAGGTTCTCAACTCCCAGCAACACGTACGCGATATAATAAACACAAGACACGGCAGGATTGATGAGGTAGGCGCCGCGCCGCCAGATAACACGGTGATCCATCTGCCACGTCCAACTTGGACCTAATTTTGTTTAGATTCAAACTACTCAGGAGTTGGCTGTTGGCTTATGTTGTTGTGGAGGTAAGTTTGGATAATAATATGTAGGTATAGTATAGTATAGGGTAATGGTGTCTCTTAGGAGCTACCTACGTAACATTTGTGAGAATTTGTTAGTGCGTCTCTTGTCTCTTGTGCGAGACGATTGGTGTCATAGGTTTTTAAAGGATGATAAAATGTGATAAAATTAATTGGTTGTTTTTTTTATGAATTCCATAGTCCAAAATTTAAGGCATTTATAAACCTATACCCTCTGTGCGACGGATGAATGAAATGTTTTCCCTGAATTGATTTTCTTGAATATGTAGGTTATGAAGAAGTTCATTCAAAATTCTTACAAAAGTCTATTTTTAATTATCCTATATTCCTAAAGACAGATATATTTGTATTGATTTTGCTAGTACTTGAATCGAATTTCACAGCTCAGTTCCCAGTCTGTACCAATATGTATACTGAGATGAGCAATCTTAGATACTTCGATAGTTTACATCTTAGTGGTAAATCAACACGATTTGCCATCTAATTAGTCACTATTTGGAGCAGTCAAACATTTAATTTCTGACTTCGACTATCTTCAAACTTTATCAAAACCAACTGCAACATATTATTTTGCCCCATTAAACTCAATTAAAACATCTGACTTTAATACAGCTTTTAACGGAAAATAAGAGGGGTGTAATCCAAAAAAAAACGAAAGTCACTCCTATGGTAAATTTTGAGATCAAAGCGAAAAATTATTGGACGACTTATTGGGTTACGATGGAAAGGGTACGTAGAACGGACTTTTTAATTTTATTTTTTTACCAGTTTGTGTTCCATTTATAAAATAGTCTGGTTTTCACTGGCCAGTAATATTTTTATAGAAACGCTTAGAAGTGAATAGAGAATAATGTTTTAATGCTACTAATTAGACATTAATTCAGTACAGTATAATATTAAGTAAGTAGTAGACAACGGCTGAAGAGATTTATATTTCTTGCAAAGTTCTTACCGTTCAGATTAATATGAAAGTAAACTCATAACAAAGTGAAAATATACTCTTAAAAAATATACGTTGATGAATAAAATTACAACACAATAACATGGCATTTTAAAGTTAATAAACCAGCTCGGAAAGCTTTTAACATGTCGACGACATACAGCACATGTTATTACAACATTATTATACTTTTAAGAGTATTCATTATAAATTGCCAGCGTTTGAGGGGTTAAATATTCGGATAAAAATATACGAGTACCTAATCTGGAGTGACTATTGAAAATATATAAAGTACAATGTTTTGACTCTGTAATGCTGTAAAACAGTTACTTATATTCAACTAAATATACTTTCATGTGTATCTAATCTAGTGATAGAGAATGCCTAATAGTTTTTATCATGTAACAGTACACGTTTAAAAATTAGGCACATAACTTAAATTAAAAAAAAGTCTGCTTAATATTTAATACCATGTAATAGTATACCCCTAAAGATGTGGCACAAAACTTAAATTCAAATAAAATAAATCACAATCATATTTCTCTTTCAATTTATCTGTTTCAATAAAAAAAATAACAAGTACTATATGGAATTGAAATCTTACAATACTACTAAAATATATTTCACCACATTTCAATTAATAAAAACCAAAGTTCTCGAACTTTTCAGTAAAATTCAATCAAAGTTTCACTTTGAGCAATATTTCACGTAAAATTCGTCAACAATTTGTTCAGGGCTTACCTTTCAACGATATTTTAATTTAAAGTCGCAAGTTTAAATTGCTTCCCAATTATTTATGTTTTCCGTAAGAGCTAGAATTTTATTGAAAGGAAATTAAATTGATACTCAGGTTCCAATAGCTGGAATAATAATTGGTAATCGAATATTTGGAAATTAGTTAATCAATTTGGTATTGAATTCTTAATATCTGTAAGTGGAAAACCATTGGCCTCAACTGTCTAGCCTTTTACCAACTGTATAATATTGGAGTTCTAAGTTGGTTTTACATGCTTGCTTGAAGTGACTACGTTTCAAACTTCTGGACTTGGCTGTCTAGTAGTTAGAATAAGAATGTCTATCAGGCATTCTACCACAGAAGTAGGTACCCTTTGCTTTACCCTATTAATTTGATTTTATCATTCCTATACATGCAAATTTTCTTTGTACGCTTAAGCTCAGGAACGCTCGCGCTTTCTCATAAATAAGATATTTAGTTTTGTTCTCTGACCCATACAGACTTTCAGTAAGAAAACTCTACAGTAGTGAACTAAAAGTAATATTCTCACGACACTTATGTTAGGAGCACGTAATTACAGCGGCACAAAGTACGAACAAAGATTTGCGCTAAGTGGCCATTGAAGCTGACAAATCGTTGAGTATTGAGTTGGGGGTGTGGTGCAAGGCATAAGAATATAAGTTAATAAAAATTTCGTAGGTATTTGCCAAATTCAGTAACAATTTGTGTTAGCCATAGAAAAATAATTTGTTTTAGTTCCTAAATATTTTTGGACGTTTTTTTAAAAGCCATTTTTTATTGTTTCTCTCTAAGCCCGGTTCTTTAAATCATGTTAGCCTAAACCATTCACAAAGTTGAAAGATTTTAATATTTTCTTTATGTCATAAAATAAACCCCATTTGGTGGTTTCAATAGGAGTAAAGACCAAAAACATATCGTTGTAACCTCTGTACACTTTTGCACCCTAAACGCTAAAGTTTATCCCTCACACCACACACCAACAATTGTAAGCTCGCCACAAAATGCAATCACAAATGCTATTCGCTATTGTACAAGAGTTTTTACAAATAAATACATATAAAGCGCTTTTACGCTTTGTATAAGTACCGGCTTTTTATCACAGCAAGCGCTTTATGCTGCAAGTTCTTTGTGCCCTTTCTTTTGATAGACGTAGTGTTTTGTTTATTTTACTTCAGCTACTTTGAGTGCACACTAAAGACTAAACAGTCGGCCGATAGTTGACTCCTCATCATTCTCCAAGTCTTTTCCCAACTATGTCGGTCGGCTTCCAGTCTAATCGAATGTAGCTGTGTGCCAGTGTTCTACAAGGAGCGACTGCGCTATCTGACCTCCTCAACCCAGTTAACCGGGCAACCTTGGTTAGACTGGTGTCAGACTTACTGGCTCCATGTCTGGCAATTTATTTTTATAAGGAAAATCTTGATTCCAATCAAGTAAGTCGTACTGATACCGACTAAATACCTGATCTTTGTAATGTGTGTACTACCATTCATCTACATACTATTTATGAACCCAAACAAACTATCGGCCGACTAAAAGTTTGAAGTCTGCGGGTACTACTAGGTGACAGAATTTGGGTAACTTTTGGCTGTAATTCAATTGAACAATTAACCAATTGTTTAGCCCATTGTAATTGAGAAGGTTAAAGCTATATTGGTTTAATTGAAATTAAGAGCCACTTCGTATAAAGTGTTTGATTTGTTTCAAAGGTCATTGTTTATATTTTTCTTTTCTTATGGTTTCGTTTAGACTTGAGATTGAGTGTTTTGACAATAAATTGATTGAGAATAAAGTAAAGTGGCTAAGAACTGTTTATTTGTTGACGTTTTCGAGCTTTGAACCATTTTTTATATGTACTGTTGTATCAGGATTTTTCAATATGACACCTATTTCTTCAGTTATCTATTGCGAAAGATATGCAGAAGCATTGATTCAAAAAGCCTTCCCAATTATATCAGTATTTCTCATGCAGATATTTCATTTAATGGTTTATCTTCTATGTGTTTATATAATGTGTTTTATCTAATGTTTTATTCATGAAAGAACACGAATATAAACAGCACTTATTTACTGCATAAATTGAAATTAATATCTAAAGTCCAGAGTTTGCAACTTAAAACTAAGGTTAAAACCTTAGTTGATCTCATAATATGTACTGCACGACGTGACTTTGTAGTTGCGTTATTAATTTACTCACTTTTGAGGCCTTATTACGTTACATAAGTTTATATTAATGATGGTCGTTTCAGTAGCCTAAGCCTTGGCTTAAAGAAGGGTGCCCGTTAGTCTTGTGAAAGTAAGCTCTTTAATTGACTAGTATTTGCACGTGGTTTTGCCCGAGACTATTTTCTACGTATTTCTCATATTACAAGTATTCCTATTTCTAAAAAATACAAGTTTTTTAAGTTTTACAATTAGATTATTATCAAGATCGAAATTAGATATCAAGTGAATGTACCTACAAACTCTTGTGTTTATTATTAATAGTTAATTTTGGATATTAAATAAGTTCTTTGGGCTAGCTAGAATATATAGCCTTTTGTTAACATGGGATAATCCTAGTGAAAGTTAACAGTTTATATGCATATTATGAGAATAAATAGCATAGATTAGTTGAAGATTACCCAGCACTATTTGTTTTTAAATAAAAAACGTTTTTTATTACTTGGAAATTTAGTTTTTTTTTTTTTCAAATTAAAGTAAGAGATTGCCATGTGATGCGTAACTCCTTCAAAGTTATTAGTTTTAATAAATGAAATATTGACTTTATATTCTCAGTATTTTGCTTTTAAGATTTATTATTTCAATATGCGCTGCTGCAAGTTTTGTTAATTAATTTTCAACTATTAGATTTGCAAACGAAGCCCTTGAAAGCCCTGGAGAGCGATATAGAATGTATTTTTATGATTTATTGCACAAGTTCGAGGAATATGAGATATTCTACAACATACTTTGGGAATTATTTTGATCTATTACGATTTTGCTTCGACTGGCATAATTAAGTAGTAGGTAGGTATTTACTTGGTTTCGCGCAATAAATCTTGTATTAATATTATAAGAAACTGCATTTTTGGGATTCATTTTTCGTTGTTCATTGAATTTAAACATCCTTGGCAGTCGTTACGGGTAGTCAGAAGCCAGTAAGTCTGACACCAGTCTAACCAAGGGGTATCGGGTTGCCCGGGTAACTGGGTTGAGGAGGTCAGATAGGCAGTCGCTTCTTGTAAAGCACTGGTACTCAGCTGAATCCGGTTAGACTGGAAGCCGACCCCAACATAGTTGGGAAAAAGGCTCGGAGGATGAATGTTCATTGAATTTAAACTGAATTGTCACTGTGCATGACATATTTTAAATGGGTTAAATATAAAACAAACCTATTTTAGGCAAATAGTAGAAGTGCCAAAAACGCCTGATGAGAAAATGCATGCTGAAAAATTGTAGCAGTCTTTTTGGGTTACCTGAAAAATAGCCTACTTAACTGATTTCCTTACACACATAAATGGACATTAGATATCATTAAGCTTAATGTAATATTGCAGTTTTTCTTTGCTTACAACATCAGCTGCCCGTTAAATCAGCGTGAAAACTTTAATTTAAAAAATTTAAACTAAATTAATTCTCTGTTTGTAACTGTATAAATGTCGCATTAGTTACGAGTGTCATTAGCGCTAGGGTGTCCACACGTGTTTCGAAATAAAATACAAACGAAAGGGTGACAACGTTGTTGTAAAACATGGAATTAGTCCCGCTTCGTGTTAGCGTGACTGGTTGATAGCTGTCTGTTTGCTTTGAAATTTGGGATTATTAGGTCCTTGATAATGTTGATTAGAACTGTACACATTTGAGTTAAAAGGGATAGTGTAACTGGTCAAGTTTATATAGTTATGTATAGCTTTTTTATTTAGATGACTTGTAACTATACCTAACAAATATTAGCCAATCATTAAAATATGACAGTTAATATTAGGAATTCGTCTACATTAAAATGTTACCCACCCAAAACAAAAATGTGAAAGACTGCCAAGTTCGATACTTGGCAAGTTTTCACACACCTTGTTATAACCCTACTAAACGCAATGAATCAAGTATTTAATTTTCTATTAAAACTTACCAAGTAACATCATTAAAAAGTAACTATTTTTAACTGAGGTATGTGTATGGAACTTGGTACTTATTCAGATCTCACTTCTTTTATAGGCGAAGCATTCCCATATTATCGAACTTGGCAGTCTTTCACATTTTTGTTTTGGGTGGGATTTCATTTATTTTTGTAAGGTTGTTTATTTTATTTTTTTCTTATGATGAAGTTAGTTAAAGAAATGTCTCATTTATACTATTTTTCAGATTTTTTAATATGCACTATGTTTCTTACAAAGAAATGAACTAGATTAACTAAATGGACTAGATTTACCAACTGACTGACATGACATGTTATCATATATTATGTTCGTGGATCAAAGTTACACATTCGTTATTTTCGAAAGTGATTCACACTTGGCCGTTTTCAGATTTTTACTTTACTTTGACTAAATACAAACCTTTGTAACGAATTTCAGATCGGTACGACCATTCGAAGATATATTATATAAATATAGATAAATTTAGTTCGTTTTAGTTCCTTAGGGGTATAAATTTACACCGGGTATAAAACACCTTCATTATTTTGAAACCGACTCACATTTGGCCATTTTCAGATTTTTCCCTTTACCTTGATATAAAGACCTACCTCCATGCCAAATTTCAAGTCAATACGACCATTGGAAGTGGTCTAGGTTTTTGATGAGTGAGTCAGTCAGTCAGTCAGTGAGTGTATAGTAAAAATAGCGATTTTCTGACGTCAATATCTCAAGACCTACAATAGGTATATTAATGAAATTTTGTATTTTAGATAAGTGAGGGGGTCTCAACAGATACTAGAAATTTGATATGCGTAAATAAAATAGATTTTGAGTTACAGGGGGGTCGAATTTGGCCCGAAATGGTTCGTGTTATATAACCCACGGCCGGTGTGTCGCTTTTTTTGCTCGAACTTGGCGGACACACTGCCGTGTGTCTAGATCTATATTCATAATAATACGGGGATTTAAGATTCGTTTCTTTGTTTGTACCGCGGGGGCTCCAAAACTGTTTCAAAATTATTTCCTTGTTGGAAAGTTGCACTATTCCTGAGTGAGGTGGAATATACAAGGTGTTGATTTGCATTTGTGCCATAGTTCAGGAGGAGGACATACAATACGTAAATAATCGATTGGAATTACAGTAGATGGGAAATAACTAATATGCACTGCTTTTTTTGTCATTGTAATGTCGTGGTATTTCCGAAGTAATCCAATTTTATGAATGTTTATGAGTAATCGTTGCGTATGCTTTGTGTTTGCGTTTGTGTGAGGGTTCAGCACGGTTTTAACGCCAGTAACGTACGCGCCAAGTTTAAATAAGGCTAGATGACATAATATACGGAATTCCGAAAAAAAATTAAAGAAAAAAAATTACGTACCAATTTTTTTTATTGATTTGGGTCGAGAATCATTAGCATAATTACCTCCTTGAATATGGCACGGATGCAAATCAACAGCTTGTATTTCTGCGGGTTGTTCGAAAGAGATACCGCGGCCCTGGTACATAAAAGGCCTATGACGGAACATGACGGTTTTTAGTCAGTGGTCTGATACTCCCTTACCGCTGCTAACCCACAGCGGGTCATTTGATGATTTTTGACGTCGTTAAAAAAAGTGGGCCATATTTTATGTCAGTACAAAAAAAGGTTCTCTGGGGACACTCTAAAAAGCTAGTATAAATAATTTATAATTACTATAATAAATACATAGCTAAATTATATATTTCCCTAAAAACTAGTAAAAAAATAGTGTTTTTGCAATACTTGTTACATAAGCTCATTCATAGCTAACTAACGTCACAAACCCAACACCAGAAACGTCACATCACGCACTATTCCCTCCAAACGTATGGTAATCAAATGCCATATCAAATCACACGGAGGGTAGTAATGAAATAGCTGATGTTCTACGCCAAAACATGATTAGTTTCGCACACTCGTCTCGATATTGCACTGTCATTGTTGGGGGACCGGTTTTATTAGTTTTGGGAATGTCCGCGGAGGTTTGAAATGTATGGTCAGCCGAGTGGAGTTTTTTTTGAAGGGTGTTAGTTCGATGTAAGTAGTTGGATTTTGGCTTATGTGAACTGAAAAGTTGTTTAACAATTATTAATTAATTGCAAGTTATCGATAAGAGGAAAGATCAATGTTTTATATTGTCATGTGGGTAGTGCTAATATTATGTTGCTATTATAAGTGTTCTGCCTTAATCATATTTGACCACAGCAACATAGGCAGCCGAGACAGAAAAAAATAAATGGAATAATCTTAAGAACCACGAAAAATAAGTAAACTAATAATATGATTTCGATTTTTCAGTAGATATCTATTAAAACAACGTTCACACGTTAGCGTTCTGAAAAATATGTACATAGTTAAAAATCCTTTAAGCCTTTTATGTATGGATATAATGTAATATATCTATTTCATACACACAATCACAATAATCCTGCTATATTGGACCCAAACCAACAAATCCAAGATCATCTTACAAAAAAACCATGTCCGAATAGATACATAAACTATTGACAGGTTGACTGTGGAACACAAAAGTAAAGGGTTAACTGTCCAGTCCCTTCCGGTCCTTTCGACCGATATTGTAGCTTTATAAGTTTTCAATGTCGTGACGGAAGCATTGAAGGGTTGACTCTAGGATTGATTGTTGTGGTTCAATTGTGAAGATTTTGGTATATAAGAATTATGTGTCGTTTGATAAAGTGATCGTAGGGTTTTGGCGATTGTGTTTTGTTATTGAATGTTCGATTACATGTGATTTTTGGGTGAACGTCTTGTGCCTCTTAAGTGCCTATTTAAGATTCGGGTTACCTAGTGTATTCTAAAAGATATTTAAAAATTTGCCATCTGCGAGTATCTTAGTCCTATACCGATGAAGGTGTCATGACTTTCTGCTGTACTTTGTAAACGTTTCACAATACAGAACAAATTCTAACGTAGGTCAGAGTAGTTATAAACTTTCTTAGTCACATTGTGTTCAAGATTTTTTCGAATTCAACCAGCTCACGAACCTTTCAGGACGCTGCTACGGAACGCTTATCACCCTGAGTTTCTTTACAATTACCCACCTTAACGTCAGTTACACGTTTTTCCTCATCCATCCGACCATAACCAAAACGGATCGCAAACTCCTAATCAAATATCCGTTGTATTAATATCAAAAACAAACGTTCGGAAAACCCAATAGCCTGTTAAACTACTAAATTTAAATATGGCGGCAAATTGAACTGTGACGCACTTCCGGCGCGCCGCGTGCCGGACACATTTGACGTCACTTCCGGTATTTTATAACAGGAAGTTGGAATGCAGTTTGGATTAAATGGTGTTATTTCGATGATAGTGCGAATAAATGGGATTTTGTGAGGGTTTGAATGTAATCGAATTTATTAGGAGCTTCTGGTCTTTTTTTACGGGAGCCGGATTTCGAGTAGCTAAATGATAGAATAACTGAAACTTTCGAAGTCTTAAATATCTATTTTTTCTCACCATTTGAAAAGAGTAAAATATACTCTTCATTATACTGTATGTGATTCCATTTTAACATTTACAGCTTACAATACATATTCTTACAATCCGTTAATATTATTTACATCACTCATAAGTACCTATCGCCCCTCTGTAAATACATAGGTAAGTATTATTTTTTTGTAACTAAACATTTACCAGCATTATAATCAAAATCTTCTACAACACTTGTGCCAGAAATAACACCATTTATTATATAACCAACATTACAGCATTCACTAACAATTTTTTTGCAACTACAAATCGATCTTCATTCACAAACCAGTCTATGAAATACTATTACAATCTTCTTTCCTTCGATACGGTCACTTGACATTCCATTCATACATTCTGTAAGTAAGAGAATCTATGGCCTAATGTATGGGCCCATTCATTAAATCTTTCAATGTATTCTGTAAAATATTATTCGGTGTAAAATGTCGCCGTGTTTAGGTAGCGGTATCTTTGACTCGTGAGCGACGGTCTTTATAGAATGTGTGTATCTTGTGTGGCTATGAAGTGAGTGAAGCGTGGGCGGGAGCGATTTTAAGGTGATTCTTGATGTACCAAAATAGGTATTCGAAATTAATTTTCAAAAAAATGCTGTTAGATATTATAAATGACTACGTAAAGGTATCAATCATAAATAGTTATTAAAATAAAGTACCTATGATAGCTACATCTCACATCCTCTTAAGCAAAGTGATCTGAATAATAAACAGAAGAGTTAATAACTAAAATGACACTCTGGAGTAATCTAGCTATATCCAAACGATTCTCATCAAGTTCTTTACGATCGTTATAAAACTCTACACTTAATGTAAAATTAATAAACTTCAACATTAAATATTATCGTTAATATCAAGCTTTCAAAATTATTTCGAAAGTTATTTCCCATTAGAACGGAGTCATAATAAACTTGGTAACATTTTATCAGCTACAACCTTCGCTTCAACAAAGACAAAATTTAATAAAAGTTGACTAAAACTCTTTATCAGGTTCTAAAAATTCTAAATTCAATTTAAAGTTTTGTCGTGGCCTTTGGGTTTCGTGGCCCGAGGTGTTGGGTTACTAAAGGGCCCGTTCCTGGCACCGCCCTCTTTAATTGATTGCATAACTGCCGCCAATAATTCTATTCATTCGTCCATTCAGCTCGTCGTTCCATTCAAGCCATCGTTTGACATCGGCGACAAATTCCCTCCAAAGACACCATTGTTACTTTGAACCAAATTTTGTTGAAATTATATCGATTTTGAATCTTATAGCTTTGGTGTTCGGTTGCCTCCTGATGTTAGAAAAAATCTCATTGACAAATTCGATGGTTTTAGATACTAAACTATAGCAATAAAGATCAATTTCGCTTGTGAATTGATGCTAAGTTATCGCATTAATTTTATAAAGGAATTTCACGCATGCCTCTTGCTTTTTCTTTTGCAAGTCAGACGCTTTGTCGCCATTATAAAATTCTGAGTGCTACTTGATATTGTTATGTATAGAATGGAAATTAGTTATGGTGAACGATTATCTATGATTTTTTTATTTTATTTGGGCATTTAGCGTCTGATATGTTGCGTATGACCTTTTGGCAGATGTTTGGTAAAAGGTGATGTTCAGCCGTTTGAGACGACACGGGACAAGAAATAAGATAAACCTTCTCGGTCCAATGAACTTTTTGAAAGATAAAATGATGGAAGAAACTGGAAATGAACAAAATTTTTATTTTATTTTGATAGCGATATCGTTTTGCGAAATTGAATTTTAGGAAATGTTAGTTATTTTTCTGTATTTTTAAAAACGACTTTATGCTTCTTGCGCTATCTATCATAGAAATAAAAATCTGGATATTAGTCGACCTTTTAAATTACGATTTCATAATAAAACCTTTTTCTTAGAAGATAGCATATTAATTAAAGCGAAGCCACTGAAATTACAAAGTTATCACAAGGTACAAAAGCGTCGTGTAAATATATCTGGAGCGAGAAACTTTATAAGAATTTTCATACTTTTCTTCACGAAGAACTTTCGAGAATAAATTAGAACTTCATCGGCGTAATATATACCGTGTAATATTCATACTTAGGAAACTTATAACTGGTACACTTGACTCCACAAGTTTTTATTAGTTAGTAGGAAATCGAGCGAAATGAAGTTGAGAAATTATCTAGAAGCTAGACTTGTGAAAACTAAGGCTGTATGCAGACCTAATGTTACCTAATTATTCTTTCTCTATTTATTCGCCTTACTTCTGAAAATTCAAATTATACTTAAACGAAACCCAACGTATTTTACCTAACTACTACTAACTCAAAAATAAATAAATCTAAAAACATTATCACTTTAATCCCCATAATACTGCCACTAAAAATTCATAGCATTCGATCCCATTCTCCCGTCGATATACCATCAATAATTCCCAATATATCAGCGATAAATACCGTAATATGTCCACAATGAGTCCCTTCGACTCCCGACTCGTGCAAAACATCTGGCATCAGACCTCGCCTATGATTTGACGGCCCATTAACCATCTTCCACGCTTTCCACTTATTATCCATTTTTATATCATTTCTACAATAAAATTTTATGCCAAATAAAATTCTTAGCCCCGCCCCTTTCTAATAAATTATACGAAAAAGACAAATCTGGAATTGTATAGCTTTTTTTTGAGGATTTCTGGTGAATGCGTTGCGTAAAATTGCCGATAATGCTCTGAAGGGCTTTTAGTGATAAAATTGTGGTGTATACAAGTTTTTTATTCACGTTTCGCGGTTAGGGTGGCCATAGTTTTAATGGGATGTCCTCATAATGTAAGTGCGGTGGTGTGTGACATTTGAGTGTTTGGCCACTCAAAATAATTGATAGTTTAGTGTTTTTGTTATTTTCTGAATTAAAGGATAAAATTGCAATTTTGGAAAGTTGTTATTATGGCGTGTTTTTTCATTGTGTTATTTCGATTATTTGCTATTGTTGGGGTGTTTTTATAAACAACATCAAGTTTTTTGTGATCAGCAAGTGTTTCAGATTATATAATGGGAATTTGAAATAGAGTCAGACGACATGGAAAATTATGTCTTCTAAAAAAAGAACGAAGTCTGAAAAAAGTTTTTTTTTCAATATTTTCTCCAAAATCACTTCTTCGAAAATCAAAATACCCTTAATTTAATAACCAAACATACAATACCTGTTATTAACACACATATATCTGGGAGCCTTACCCCGGGCTAACGAGTGCGTCACGCCGGTCACGTGACTATCCCGGATTACACCTAATTACTACGTCACTCTACTGCTGTTTGTGTTAGGATAATATTATTATTTTAGTATGTATATTAGTATTAGTGTAAATAGATTGGGTTGGTATTCTATATCTTTGGGGTAAGTAGGTACTCATATTTTCTTTACGTGTTATTGTGTAACATCTCTTCAATATTTAGACTCATTATAATGTTGCAGAGACTTGGGAATTTCACAGATAGACTAAGCTAAAAAAGAACCTAAAAAACTGACCTGGGAATTTCCGTTACGTTCACACAGTTAGGAATAAAAAACTAGTCTGAGATTTTCTGCCACATCTAGTTAGTGGGATGGTCATTCCTTACGTTATATAAAAGTACCTACATTCAATATGCTACTAATAAACAAAATTAAGATCGCTTTGGTATAAATACCAGAGTAAAATTCCTAATATTCAAATATCATCCCTCGAACAAACAGGCAATATTAATAGGATTAATAATTACCAACCACAATAATACACTCGATGCACAATTTGCTTTGAAATCAAACAATAACTGACAAGTTCATTAATTGAAGAGCCTCTTCAGGCCATTGCCTTTTAACATTTATACGCCTTTATATCAAACATAATAGTTTTAATGAAACAATCATAAGTACCCAATTATAATAGTGTACTTTGAACCACAGTGACATACTATTGTACAGTACTGTATTCACCCTTTGTAGTTTACAAGTACTTTGTTATTATTAGACTCCTGGGCATATGTTTTATATGAAGTTTTTACAGTTGCATTTTTTATTGATATATCAAAAAAGAGTCTTATTACAATAGCATTAAGTCACAGTTTTGTTCAGTACATTTTTCACGTATAAGTCCTTTTTGAACAGTTCATTACCAAAAAAAATGTGTCACTGAACTGTTCTATTTTCAAATAAATTAAGATTGAAAACAAATAAAACCTTTTTTGTAACTTATGACGTTTTGTCATTGCGTAGGCCAGCCTTTGAAATGTATAGAAATTAAAATTCAAATAGAATATAGTTGCACAAATAATGCCATTAGATTTTCGACTTAATGGCTTAAATAATAAGGTTGATTTAATGTGTGATTACATTTTGTTTATTGTAAAACGACCATTTTGACGTGGTGTGACGAATGCAGCCAGTTGGTGTATTTGAATTAAACATTTAATTTGTTTCCTTTATTCTGTTCGGGATTTATTAAGTGGCAATGTAGTAGCACAATAGTGACGATTCGATTTGCTGACGTCATTATAGTAATGAACGTCAACTGTTGGGGATAAAATGCTGATGACGATTGCATGGTATAATTTATAATTGGCAACTGCTGGATTTGAATGTCGAACTCCCGTTTGAATTTATTCTAAAAGCATTTTTTAGAAAATGTTTGAATTGCATATTTTTTTCGAAGATAGGTATTTGCCAATTAATTATTTTTTGACATAGTCAAAATAAAAACCTTTATTTTATATTTATTATCCAAATGTTGATTTAAATTACGAAATTAAATGGTCCTTTATGGCTCCGAAGACCGGTCTTATGACTTTATAAATTAATTTTCTAAAAAAATAAATTCTTAAAAAATATAAGTAAGTATTTCTTACTAGTCCTAAAATACTTTTAACAGAAAATTCTAGAAGCATTTAGCAAAGATGTAAGCACATACTTTGTTGTACATGGTGCGTCGGATTCCAATCCTAACCGTTGATTAGTACTGGCACGGACAACGTAAATTCTACCCACTGTCAAGATTACGACGATACAAGATGTTGGGTTCTGCAGATGCGGCACTTATTTCGTAGCTAGATGTTTGTGACCCATCATCATCAGCCTATTGCAGTCCACTGCTGGACATAGGCCTCTCTAAGTACACGCCACTGAGATCGATTTTCGGCTTCGGTACCTATGACTGCTGATAATGGTGAAAATAGGAAGAGAGAGCTAAATACAGTGTACGTTTCTGCTCTACTTGTATGTTTTGACGCTTCTTGAACACTTAATAAATTACCTACGCTAGAAGTTGACGGTAAATAAACTTAAAGTGGGAGCCTCAAGGGCCATGTCTTGTTCCACGTTATATTTAGAAGAGCGAATTTTTTTTTTGTAATATTTTTTTAAGTAAGTTTTAGTTTTGATATTTTTTTGCCCCGTCCTTACGAAGACTTACATATCTTTATTACAATAAGCCTATATACAAATTAAATTACCTTATCCACCTCCAAACCCACTTCCCCATACTAACATACTAAGTGTTATTTGCCTCAGTTGTAGTGTGGACCATTACGCGCTAGGCTGTGCGCGCCGGAGTTTTGCGCAATTTACTGCCCAACCCTATTGTCTCGTCCACTTGATTAACTTGTTGATTAACTAGCACCCTGTAGGTATTTATTTTTTCTTTATTTTTGGAGAGTAAATAATAAAAAGCTTTTTTTTTTTTAGTTTGAGAGAAAATAATAGAAAAGTGTACCTAAAAATGGATATTGTTCGTTTATTAATTTGTAAATCAGGAAAAAATCTCTTAATTTCTCTAAAATAATACATCATAGTTTTTAATCGAGAGTTCACAATAAATATACTTATGTATAAAAATACTAAAGCTTTATGAGAAAAAAGCATTGGAGATGAAACTTAAGGGCCTTACTACAAAAACTTTAAACCCTGTTTTACATTTGTCTAATAAAATTTTGGTTGCAAAATGAACCATATGTCAACGTCATAATTTGTCATTTTTTTAGACAACTCTTAAACTGACGTTTAAAAGTTTTTGTGGTAAGACTGTAAGTGTTTATTATAACATTCAACAGCGGACTAAATAATGTTTATCGACAAATCGCGTGTACACAACCAATAAAATAAGATATATGTACACGTTATAAGTAAGTATACCTATTAGTACTTTCATAAGGAGAATAATAAATTGAGTATTATACTATTGGTAAAGCGATTAGCCGTACACATGCTGTATAGAACTCAATTATTTAGTCATCACATGATTCAGTACTATAATCTTAGTGTAGACAGGACCATTTAAATATTAATTGTGATTTTTGCAAAATTCGAACTCAATTGTTTTTATTTCAAAAAGGCCGAATCGATCGAAGACAGAGCAAAGGGGATGAGAAAAATCAGGAAAGCTGATCACCTCCATCTTTGATACATACCAGGAAAGAGCAAATTTTGTTATAAGTAGATACTTAAAAAATATGTTAAGCCCCATAGAAATGATTTTCTCAACGAAAAATCCATTTACCTACCAAAGGATATTGACTGCATGTACAAGTTATAAGTCTTTAAAGGTATATAAAGAAAGCTTTACATATATTTGTCCTTGCATTCGTACATAAATACACAAAATTCCACTAAAAAACGGCGCAGTTGGTCGCATTCTTTGACTCGTGTCGCCCACCTGGCTTCGCCCGTGGCCATTTACAAAACTAAATTAACCTTACAGGACCACGCCTCTGAGACCGAATGTAAGAAACACGTGCATTTGACATATTATATGTATTTACACTTGAAAGGAATGACTTATTGATTTGTAGGTTATTGTCAATATCTAGTCCAACTTTGAGAAATAATGTTCTGAAGTATAAAATAAACCGGCCAAGTGCGAGTCGGACTCGCGCACCGAGGGTTCCGTACAAATCCTGGTTAGATAAAAAGTGAGTCTCGCGCCAACCGTTCAGTTTAGAACAATCATAGTTATGGTAATTTCGTGAGAGTCAAAATAGCTAATATTTTTTATTTTATAATATAACTAAAATAGTAGGCCAGTACCTTGTAAAAGTTATTTTATTAAAGTTATTTATATACAACATTTTATAGTCATCATTCAGAAATCTGATTGAAAATAACTAATTATGTCTTAAAGGTCATTGGGCATATCTGACCCGCTTTGTAAAAAGTGGCGGACATGAATCAAAGTAGTTTTAAATCGTGGAGAATGGTATGACGTTTCTTTGAATGTCCAGGATCGTTTGAAAAATATAATAGACAAGCAGTTTCAGAGGATTTTACAGGTTGCAATGCTAGTTTTTATTGTTAAAGACTTTTCATAAAGAAAGGATCTGGAAACCCTGAGTAATCGAGGGCAACTCTTGAATATTGTAGTCACGCATCGAGTCAAAACCAGACATGTGAGTGTATTTTTGAGGGTACTTGTAAACAGTGAAGGTTTGGAGCTGATTTGATTATGGAGACTACAGAGAGTCGAGGGAACTCCTGAACGGTATGTTGCAACTACCACGTGTTTGGGCTTATTTTATTCGTATTGGCGAAGACTTTCCACATAGATAGGTTTAACTGCCATTGTGGGATCGATAGCAAAGATCAGATATAGTTATGGGAACTCCTTTACAATTTATAACGTAACCTTGTGTTGGAGCTTATTTTATTTTAGGTGATGAGAATTCACTACTAATGGGATCTATTATTTTTTTAAACATGCATAGAGTTCTCTCGACTTTCTCACGTCTCCATCATCAGGTAAGCTCTAAACTTTCACTGTTTGATAGTATCACCAGACATACATCTGAGAATCAAGTTTTAATCCTATGCATGCCTACAATTTTTTATAGTTGCCCTCGATTTCTCAGGATTTCCATCATCAGATCCTGACCTGATGACAATGGAAATAAACGGCGAGTATACTCTTTCACTACAAAGAAATGATTTCTCAAATCCGTCAAATTTGGTCGTTTAAATTCCCCATTGAAATGAGGAAAATATTTGATGTTTACACCTGATTTTCTCTAGATTCTCACGGTTCACATAGATGCGACTAATGCCATAGTAAATCAGAGCCTTTATCATTATACTGTGCTATATTTCGTTCGTATCCGCCGTGGGTATGGTTTTCATACTAAGGTGCCCAATGACCTTTGAATGATTTAAAATTTTTCATAGTTTAGTGGCAATTATATTTAAGAAGTGTTTGATATGAATTTCAACTTTAATATCTCTACGCGTTCATGTAAAAAAGGGTAGTTAGTAAGTTTATAATTATTAAAAAAATATTTTATGTCGTGTAAGCAAAAATAATATTTTAATATTTTATGTAACTTCAAATTAATCATTTTCGCAATTTTTCCTTTATCTGTACTATATAACGCTGCTTCGTGGCGAATTTCAAGATTCTGAGTTCACGGGAAGTACCTTGTAGGTTTTGATTCCCTAGCGTGTGACAGAAATTCGTCTAAGGTGTCGGTATAACTGCTGTATCTTTTGATCGCGTTAACTTAGAAGTTTGTTTTTTTCACTGCCTAAAGGGACAATAGACTTAGGTATTTGGTATAAATTTCAATTTGATACCTTTATTCGTTCGTGAGAAATAAGGTAGTAAGTTTCATTTTATTAAAATATATTTTTTTATATTATATAACTAAAAAAATGAGATTTTCGTAATTTTTCCTATATTTGCATTATATGACAATACTTCATGCCAAATTTCAAGACTCTGAGTTTACGGGAAGTACCCTGTAGGTTTTGATTCCTTTGCGAGTGTCGAGAATTTGTTGAAAATATCGACATAATCGGTTGTATCTTTTGATTGGCTTGGCTTAGAAGCTTGATATTTTCACAGCTTAAAGGGACAACAGACCTGAGCATTTCATGTGAATTTCATCTTGATACGTCCACGCGTTCTTGAGATAAAGGGTCTTGACAGACAGACAGACAGACAGACAGACAGACAGACAGACAGACAGACGGACAACAAAGTGATCCTATAAGGGTTCCGTTTTTTCCTTTTGAGGTACGGAACCCTAAAAACTAGCATAGGTGTGATGTCTACCATCTTTTCAGATTTACGAAAACTCCTTGACCTATAATAAGCAAGCAAAAAAGCAAATCTAAAACATATTTCCTACGAAACCAACAAAAATATATAAAATACAAGACCGAACAAAATAACCTTATAACATCGAACACCATTATTAAATCCACATTACTATAACCGGGCAACTTAAATTAAATACCTCGCTGACGTAACAATAAAAAAGCGATAAAAATCACTTTATCTTTAATCTTATAGGTAGTAAGTGACGATTGCCGCGACAACATAATACAGTGTAACATGATTCTCTTCATTGTGAACTTAATGTCGGTATAATATTTGAAACTTGAAACTGTTCAGGAAATTGTGACTGGTATAAGAGGGTTCGTTTATTTTGAGCACCTTGATGTTGGTATGTTTTGTTTGAGGAAGCAATCAAAGTCCAAAGTTAGGTAAAGTTGTGAGAAATTTTCGATATTTCTCCAGTATAGACAAGAGAATTTCCGAAAAATATAGCTCTGATATACCGACACGATGTAAGCAAAAGGGTGGTGTAATGCTACCTCTAAATCCGAGCAAATAAAAGAGAAAATTACTCTTACCACTGAAATTTATCTTACTGTAAAATAAATCGTGGAAAAAACGTAAAAACCCCACTTTTTTGAAACAAGCACCTTTTAAGTAAAACGTCAGCCATCTTGTTACATTTCAGTCTACATACCATTACCCAGAAGCTGAAATTAATTACATAAGGAGCGTCTAAAATGGCCTAACCGTATTATAGAACGCGCTTGACAAAGGGTGTGGCATTTTATCGCCCCGGTTGTAACCTTATAGCGAATTGCCAACAAATTATAGCCTTAATATATAGCCGTTTTATGGCCCAGCAATTGAGTTCATACAATTCGGTAATCATATTTAAGTGAGAGCTATTGTAATTTGAATTGAAACATCTCATTGTGAAGTCGTTAATGGGCGGTTTAAAAAAGAGTTTTTAATGTGTCAATGGTATTGTTGAAGAGTTTAAAACGCTTTTAAATTGATAGGTTATATTTTTATCTTAAAAAAATTAAATGAAGTGTTTCTTGAAAGAAAATTGCTCTCTGAATGCGAACTTACCCATTGGTATCTACTGTGAGAGAGTGAGATGAGAGTGGTGATAGAGTAGACATATTTTGTTAAATCTATGAATGATATGAATATTTAACGGTCATATGTCTCACACTGATTTAATAATTAATTCAAAATAGACAAAACAAACGTAAATTATTCTCTTTTCACGTTGTAAGTTATCACAATTAAACTTAGTTCCTTTTACAAAGTTAACCCTTATAAAGTATCGATTGTCTACAATAAAGTTTAACATACATGACCTCAATATAATATTATAGGCAATAATAGCACACAACATAGTGTTAGTACTAAATGTAACATTGCGTTTGTGCGAGGCGGCGCCCGGGGCAATCTGCCACCTAGTGCCAGCCGTCGCACTTCCGTCTGTAATGGTAGGAGAAAAGTGTTATAAAATACCATTAATAAGCAATGGGCTAACTTCGCGACATGCGGCACGTCCAGAAATGAATTAAACCTAGTTATGTTAAAATAAAATAACTAAAGATAATTACGGAACTGTCTTTTTTCAATTGTAAAAACTATAGTTGTGAATTGAGCCGTAAACTTCATAATAGGTAGCTTAGCATTGGACAAGTAGGTGCAATGCAACCGCATACGGCCGTGACTACATATTTGATTTATAAACCTATCAAAAATCTATTTTTAAAACAAAAGTACCTACCATATCCGCTACAACAATAAAAAAAATTGCTAAACAAACTCAAAGCTCAGTTTATTTGCTAACCTCAAAAGAACCAACAGACAAAATTAAAATGGTCCTTCAATACAGCGTTTTTTTGCCGACACTCCTACTAACTAACCACTAAAGGACTTAATCTTGAGCTCATCGTGGCTAGTCAGAACGTGTTATTGCGGACCCTACAGGGATTTGTTCTTTAATGAAACAATTTTTCACAATACATAACCTTGTAAAAAGGACAATCTTTTTTTAAATTCATAATTAAAATCCTGGCGAAGTAGTTTGTCACTGTCTTTGAAAATGCTGTTATAAAATTGTTATTTTAATTTATGGCGCAAGGAATAACATTACGTAAGCGTATTACATCTAAAAAGTTTTCATTTTCGAGAAGTGATTCTTATGAATATGAATAAATCTCAGCGTTGAAACATTATGAAATAAGGCAAGTAAAATTCTAAATGATCCACTCAATAATAGAAGAACGAAATAACGTACGGTTCTTCTTTTTGTTAGTTCTATCTATCTGTCAATGTAGGCCGAGTTAAACTTCTGAACCGATTTGGGATTTTTTTGGACTGAAAACATGATAACTTAATTAAGACGGGAAAGGAACAGTTTCAAATAAGTGAAGATATACATATAATAATATATGTATAATTATATTTCTTCAGTAATTCTAAAAAATAAGTAAATATTCCTTTAAACAACACGATTAACATTTCAGTTGCTTTAATTGTAATTAAGACACAGCAGAAACACCACAAAGGCACCAGGCTAAGTAATACATACTAATTCGCTAATACTTTGTATTCATTGGCTGGCTGGTACTCGGAACCTCATTTTGATTATGTTTAAAAATAGCTAATAGCTATATTAAATGTTCTGTAATTGAGTTTGTTTAGATAATGTTTAGGAATTAAAATAAAATGGTAGTTAGTTTGAGAAGGATGTATTCAGGAAATGGATACACTCTTCTGGTCTTACCTATTACAATCACAGACGTTCGTTATGTGTAAGAAAATCTGGATTTATGATGACAAATGTTAAAAATGATATATATATATATAACAAAGTTACACATTTGTATGCTGATAGCGTATCTATAATGTGAACAAAATGTTAGTTTATATACTTAGGTAAATAAACAATCTGCAAATCAAGATTTAAAACCACTCCCATACCGAAGAGCCATCCAAATCCCATATTTAATTTGATCTCAAAGAGCTACTTATTCTGTATTGCAGCTTTGCCAACAAACCGGACAGCCGGGACGGTATCGGACGACATCCGGACAACTCCCGCCGGACACCGGACACACTTGCATTAGCTATGAGAGTATCCCTGCTGTTTACAAATACCGATAAAGTTTTATATTGGGTTAGAAAAGGTAAAATAAATAAGACATACAATTGAAGGTACTTTGATTGAGAAAAAAAGTGGTGAGATGTTGCTGAAAGTTTCAAAGTCAGAAATAAGATATATAGACAATTATCGTTAAACAGTGTGGTTAAAAGCTAAGTAAAAAATGCCTCCGTATCGCCTTGCTGTAATGAAAAGTCACAAAAATTTCTATTTCTGTGTCTGTGCATATTCAGCAAATATCTTGAAAATAAACATTCAAGCAAAATAGCATCAATAATTTAAAAGCAAATTGAAGGCAGTCCACTACTGAATTCTCGACGGACGAGTTGCGTTGGTAAGGCTGAGGACAAACTAGCGTTATTTTGTTATAGAAAAATTTTCTATGTAGGTACATATATGTGGCATGGAAGACACTTTATTTTTCGTATCAAAAGGTTTAAAACAAATCGGCGTATAGAAGTTAATAAAAAAAAGCCCCTCATATTTAATGCAATGTAACTTCAACTGCTGGCTTCATGTGTTTTTTGTACCGCTCATATGGACTTGTCCGAAATAAAGTTTTATTATTATGTTAGTGTTCTTTTTTGTCTTCCTTTGAAGGGGTATTGAAAATCTAACCACACGGGCCGCGGCCAAGCGTGGTTAGGTTATGTTAGGTACTACCGAAAGCTTAATTGTTGCACAACTTACAGTTCTCGTCGAATAGGCTAGATGATATTTCGCGAAAGTCTACAAAAACACTACGCAGATTCGTAATACATTTGACGTATTAGAGTTAGTGATTTAGTACGACATACTTAGTAATCGGAAAGAGTAGGTAGTGTTTTGTATTTTGTACATTCTGACACACAACTACAAATACACGCTCATGTATCCACAGCCTAACTGTTGACGTGTAGTACGTACGGTTAGCAAATACGAATGCTGTTTGAGTCATATTCCATGAGATTGGAGATCTCCTATCGGCTCGGTTTGAGAGCTGGTTTGTATGGAATGTTTGAATGGAGCTCAGCTATGCCTAAATTGGATTTCGTGGATACCTAACTTTGTTGATGGTATTCAAAAGTTTGAAAATACCTAACCTACCTATACCTAGAGGTTTACTTTTATCGATTTTTAAGTCTAGTACACATGTTACAGTTACACACAGTTAGGTAGCCTACGTAATCACAAAAAAAAGCTGAACTAACGTTTATTACTTTATTGTAGGTACCTACCTACTTTTAATATTTCTCTGTAACTCCTGCATAAATGAACAGTATTTTACTATCGTTTATTATTATTTTAACCTTTTCTACTCTTCCTTTTTGTACAAAATAACATTTTAAAATGTTTATCTCGCGACGTATCAAGGAAGCTTTCAGTTTCAACAAAAGTGTCAGTTTTGTCGACTCACGCGCATCTGTCTACCCCTTCCACGGTGGGCGGGGCCGTCGCCATGACAACGGGTGACCACGCCTACTAATATGCATATAGTTATGGTGACTTTTATATGGTTGACTTCATTAGCTATCTTTTCAAGGTTGCGGTTAGTTAAAGGTTTTTATTAAACGAATACTTTCTTGTTTGAGTTATTAAATTAAATAAACTAGCATACCCCCGCGTGCTTGTGTTAAAGAGTTGCAAACATACAGACATCCAAATATGCGGAATATACCCACGCGTTTATGATAGGTATTAGCACAATAATGGTCTAAAATCAAGCATATTGCAAAAAACGAAATATAGGTAAGTAAGTTACTAAACTCAAAGCTAAAACGCCGAGTTGCACATCTTTAACGCATAATTGAGCCAAACATCAAAATCTCCGTCGCATCATCAAGCTTAACGGACGACTAAAAACTCGGCCTGACTAGGCTAAACAAACCAAGACTTGCATCTTTACGTGTTCTTACAGAGACAGTGTGCGGAATATTAATGCGGAATTAACGTCTCGGGTTTTTGATGCAAGGTTTAGTCCTCACGGCATTAACCCGTCAATCGGTAGGATAAAAACGGATTTTATGTTTCTTAATGTTTTGTGAGGAAATTTAACAAAAATAAACAGTAAAACGGAAAATTATTTAAAAAAAAAATAAGTTGAAATTGAATAAGTAAGCGCTTTCTGAAAAAGTTAAAGTATTAGCTAAGTAGGTGGGTATACGAGTAGGTCATCATTTTTAAAGATGTTTTTTATATGTATGCACTTTTTTTTGTTTGGATACAGACAACGGTGATTGACATTGACAGTACGCGTCCCATACTAAAGACCTACCCATCTTCCACGGGAACAACGACATACCGTCTGGTCTCTTGCCATCGTCGCGTGCCAGACCACTGGGTTCTAATATGGCTGGAACGCCTACGGCAACAAGAGCGCGACGGATTATGTCATTGATATTCGCATTAGTCCCGCGCTGCGGCTGCACGACAAGGTGTCCAAGGCTGCTGACAGCTTCACCACAGTGGCAGCGGTGAGGAGAGCAGCACGGAGCACCCAAACGCAAGCAAACAGCAAGCCGGAAAGTGGTGTCGTCAAACAATGTGCCTTTGTTGACGACGGAAGTGCCAGAAGCCATAGACCCAACTCCCATTCGCCCACAGCCAGAAGGCGCGCCGTCTCTGCAGAAGAAATTGACGTATTTATCAGATTATTCCGTATAACTCTGCAGAGCGGCTCATCCCACTGTCTCTGGGAGGACGGGTTGACGGGTGGAACAGTATTCGGGCAAGTGATTTTCCAAGACTCTACAGCCTCAGTCAGACATGGTACCTCGCAATTGGCCAGTGTGATAGGAAGAATTTTCCTGGTCAATTTACACTTGAAATTTTGCGGACGCCAAGCCCTCCCATGCGAATGGGAAGAGATTTTCTCAAATACACTTAAAAAAATCTTCATATTTCCCAACATTTTCTTGAGCGGGGAAAAGAAAAAATCATAATTTGAAATCTGATGAAATTGGTATCGCGTAGTGAGGGAATTTCCCTGAGGTACCACTCCGGGTATTGCTGTCCACTGGATCACGAGGTTAGAGACATTCCAGATGATATTAGTTGTATTAGTAGCTGTCTCTGTGAGGAACTTTAGCAAACGATATCGAATTTAGGAAAAAATATGTGTTGATTAGATGGCTGTAAAGACTTTTGAATTGGAATTAAATACCTACAGAAAAAGAATAGATATAGGTAGTATAATGTAAGTATATTTTCGATTTATGATTGTGTCTTCGATATCAATTACAAAATTTCATTATTTTTTCAATTAATGTAAATATTTTGTGAATAAAAAAAAAAGAAATAAGAACTCAAACTACGATTTCAGTGATAGTAAACCATTTTGATTCGCTTGTAGTTCACTTTATGGGAAGAAATCAGTGCCCTTCAGTGATACAATAAAAATGAGGCTGATGATGATATCAAATTGGAAAAAAAAACAAATAAAATGACAGATAAACCAAAATTCATATCACCAAAACAAACCACAGAATAAAAAATCATGGACGTGTCTCTTTAATTCGACCGCGATCTCATCACCGTACGCAAATAATGAAAATAAAATGACAATACGGTTTAATAAAAATCCCTAACTACGGCCTGTGTGCGACCAACACAATGAAGGGTTGATCACGCTGTTTGTGGTGTGGTACAAGTTATAAGAACTTAGCAAGTTTACAGTTACGCACGATTCTTACAAGGGTTATTTTGACGGAACGACGCAATGGGAATTCTAGCCTGATACCGGGTTATAGGTGTATAACTCATTTCAAGAAATAACATCATCTAGTGTAATAGCCTGATACTACTGTGTGAGTGTGCTTGAACAAGGACTGGATTTATAAGCAATATTCCGCTCAACTAACGTAATCAAATAAATCAGAAAAAATATCCTGCCGATCGGTGGTCAATAATGAGGGCTACGAGTATTTAAATTAAGTACAGCGAATTTAATAATTGAGCAGTTGGTATATTTGTCTACTCATAATAATGAATTGTTAATAAATACTTATTGTACTACACTATGGATTCCTACAAAAGCTTGTTCTTTCAACTTGCACCACACGCTAACCCTAATTTGAATAATTCCTCGTCACGGGTTACGAATAATTGCTTCTCTCTCCGTACCTGCTGTAATTACGATTTATAACCTATTGTGTATCAAACAAAAATAAACATTAAACTCAAAGCTATAGAGCTCAAAATCTTTTACACTTTCAAAGGGTATTATTTTATTTTTATTGTTACTTAATAATTATTATAACAATTGTCATTATTGGTACTTATTTTATAGAAGCATAAAAGTCTAATTTAATTTATAATTGCTGCAAAAAATGATTTAGTGTTTTGATTATTCCTTTTTGGTTAACATAAAAATATTATGAAGGTATTGTATTTATTTTCACGGTTATTAGTTACAAAAGCAGTAAACAGTAACTTTCCTTTTATCAAATTTTGAAAAAAATATTTAGCTTACGGCTGACATTATCATGAAAAAAATCTGAAACTTGTTTATAAATTACTATGCGTCATATAGAAATGAAATAAGTATTAAAAACATTTCTAAATCAAGCATTTCTCACTTTGAAAACTAAACATCTTGTAAAAGGTGTTAATTTAGCCTTTATTAGCACTTAAATTAAAAACTGGAAAGTAAATTAGCGCTAAAACTAATTTTGCATTCACTTTCCAGTATAGAAATAACCACTTTTAATAGCATATTCCTTGAACAAGGAAACCGTATTTTTAATGACGTCAATGCTTCGCTTATTATGTCCTTAATTTGCTTTTTATAGCTTTTACTTGCTTCATTAAAGTCTATTTTTGTTCACAACTTATTTTAGGAACGTAAGATACTTATGGCTTCTCTCCGCCTCATTGAGAGTATCTGAAAAAAACTTTTTTACAAAAAAATTAAACCGACTTCCAAAACCACTAAAAAGCAAAAAAAAAACTAATTTTAGGTGCATCGGCCTAGAAGTCGGTGTCTAATGGATGTTACTAAGTTAATTTTGCCACCGACTTCTAGGCCGATGCACCTAAAATTAGTTTTTTTTTTGCTTTTTAGTGGTTTTGGAAGTCGGTTTAATTTTTTTGTAAAAAAGTTTTTTATTTACAGCTTTTCAGTGATACAAATACTTGTCACTATCCATATAAGTGGAAAGTTCTCATCAATACAAAGAATATAAGCCCAAATACGAGGTATTTTACATATTCAGTTGTCGAGTTCCCTCGACCTTCTCTGGTCTCCATCATCATGTCAGCTCCAAACCTTCACTGTTGCAAAGGTCTAGTCAATACAAATAATATAAGCCCAAACACGAGGTAGTTTACATATTCTGTTATCGAGTTCCCTCGAACCTCTCTGGTCTCCATCATCAGGTCAGCTCCGAACCTTCACTGTTGCAAAGGTCTAGTCAATTCAAATAATATAAGCCCAAACACGAGGTAGTTTACATATTCAGTTGTCGAGTTCCCTCGACCCTCTCTGGTCTCCATCATCAGGTCAGCTCCAAACCTTCACTGTTGAATAGTGCTTTCAGGCATACGCCTGAGTGTCAAGTTTTTACCTTAGGTATGCCTACAACTTTCGAAGGTTGCCCTCGATTTCTCAGGGTTTTCATCATCAGATCCTGACCTGATGACTATGGGACCAACTGGCAGCTATTCCGAGTCGAACAAAAAAAGAATCACGTAAATCGGTCCATAAACCTCGGAGTAATCGATGTACATACATAGAAAAAAACAAAAAAAAAACATACCGGCCGAATTGAGAACCTCCTCCTTTTTGGGAAGTCGGTTAAAAATAATGTTTATATTCTAGAAAACTCTACCTTTAGCTTAATTAATTATCCTTCGTAAATAACTATTACAACTGATTATGATTTACGTTTAGTTCAGGAACCAAATCTTTAATACGTAAGACAGAAGCACGCTTACTCAGCCATTTTTTTTATTTTTTTTTACTATCTAAAAATACAAACACCACAAAGATCCCTAAACGATATTAATTGGCTTACTCGATTCTAACATCGAACAAACTTTAACTCGATTGCACCGCTTCCCGAAAGTTTTGTCAGAACTCGAACTGTGGCGAACACAAACGAATAGTTTGCGAATTGCCGCTCGAGAGCTCGAGCAAACAGATCGATCATGTCATCGGTTATCAGATTAGCCTTGTCGGCAGTGGAAAATGTCAGCAAAAGAGCACGTTTTAACAAACACTTAGGAAAAAAGTGCATTGATGTGCCGTTGGGTAGAGATTGAATTTATATAAAAAGGGGTACATACTTGAGAGTTCCAGTAGTGATTGATAATATTAGCGGTGCCTGTGTGTCATAAGCTTTTGCGGTTTTCTAAATACCGCCACTCTGCTGTGACTATTGTGTTATATACTTTTAGGCTAATCCTCTTTGCGCCCAACCTGCACCGAGCAGGCTGGCAAGAAGAAGTTACAACGTCGACTGCGATGACAGACCTTCAGATTGTCATGATTTTCCAAATTATCTTCAATGCTGTATTTTTAATAACTTCGTTTTGACATCGTTAAATCATTTATAAAAGTAATGTTTGTAAGCAATAAAACTTGGACGGTTGTATGTCTATGAATTATGTGTTTTTAATATTTATCTATCCCACTTCTGATCTTAAAAGACAGTATATTTTCTACTACTGTTAAGCTGTATATTATAGTGGTCACGGCTATCCTTCCTTACTAATTTATTATATAATGAACGTAGGTACTTAGTTTACCTACCTAATGCAAGGGAAACTTAGTCACGGGTAGCCAGAAGCCAGAAAGTCTAGAAACAGAAAACCCATGCTACAAACTGTTACACAATTCGCACTGTTAACTAAATTGAGGGGTCACATAGACTCCATGTAAATACTGGTTGGCTCTCAGCTGCATCTGATTAGTCTGGAAGCAGACTCCAACAAAATTGAAGAAAGGCTAGACCGTTAAATTTACCTATAAAGCATCGATTTTCCTAGATAGACGGCAACAAGAAATAAATTGGTTTCCATTTAAAAACATAGGTATCTTCATTGATACCGATATATCATTGTCCTCATAACATTTTAGCTCAATACCATAAAGTTGTTGGTACAAATGTTTGAGAATCTTCCTCGTTGTTTGTTCGTCATTTTTCTTCAATTTTCTATAGAAAAGGATTTTGTTTTGTGCAAACGTTGTTATGAGATCTGTTTGAGTTTTTTCTTTGATGTTATAGCTGTATTATTTTGTAGGTAATGTGTTTTTTATCGATTGTGACTTTAGCTTCTCGTATGTTGGAATAATAATAGTGATTGGTGATTGAACCATTATGATTCTTGGTTTGTATCAAATACAGTTAAGAAATTACTATTTTCATTTGTTAGTAGTTACTTAAGCAATAGGTTTTGTATGAAAACATGGTTTTTTTTTTTATCGAGACTAGTTGCTGTTATGGCGCTGATGGTATAATCTATTTGGTAAACTAACTGTGTTTTTTATCAAAGTTAGTTTTGCCAATTTTCCGCTGTTAATATTTAACAAATAGAGCGAGAGACAGTAGGTAAACAAACGGTCATTACCTCAAAACAACGAGATTTTTCTTCGTCAATTTTTCTAGGAAAACTAGATCCTCACTAGACTAGAAACATAATACAGGTCGTAACATTAACATTCACGACACAGTTGTCTGCGTTTCTTAGAACAAGTAACTAACTGGACACGAAATTCCCATGCTTTTCTCTCTACTAAAGGTATGAGATTGCCGCAGCCGCGCCCAAGCCATACTTGTACATGGTGTGTGTACCAAATTTATTGTCGTGTCTATCAATTTAGAGCCGATTTTGTATAGAACATAAAATGTCAAATCGCTATATATATTCCCTAGATAGAAGTTAACTGATATAATTGAGAAAAATCAACCTTTACGCGTGTGCCCGTTTAACAACATGATCGAAAATGCTTGAAAATCATTATTTGTTTCATTGTCTCACACTCCGCGCGTGAATTGGCGAACTTTTAGCATACAGATTTGTGCTAATGTCGATTCCAGATATTTAAACAATCTTAGAAGTTAGATGTAAACTGGAATAGATTGCTCCCTACTTAGAAGTGAGGATAATGTGTTAAGCTGGTCTGAGACATGTCGTAAGACTTATTTACTTCAGGCTAAGTACGGAATGGTGTCATGTAATCTCGGTGGAATGTTCCTTGATGTAATTAAGAAGATTTGATCGTGGTTTTGTAGGTAAATGTTATGTTCGTCGTGTTGTGTAATTTGGTTGATAAGTTGATCATTCTGTATGAAACAGGATTAATTTATGGTGCTTTCACAGTATTGGTTCTCAAGAAGATGATTTTTTAATTCATGCTGGCATGAATGATGCAGACAAGTTCTTTTATTTCAAAACAGTTTTTGAGATAGGCTATATTTAATCCCAGTACGAGCAGTAGTTTCCACGGGACGCGGGTGAAACCGAGGGAAAACGGCTAGTTAGATAAATTACATACTAACTTGGTTAAAATGTCAAGATATCAATTTGTGTTTGCTTCTAAACTACATTAAACAAAAAAATACTTTCTTTTGGATATAAATACGTAGGCACCTAAATACCAACAATACTATTCAGAAATAACTTCCACTTGGTCAGCGGAGATAAGGAAGTTGTAACTAACTTGACAAACAAGCTGATTGTTTTAGTTGCAAGTCTTCTAAGTTTGTGTTGTCCCTATAGCTGCAATATCGCTTACTGCGTGGGAATAAGACTGTAAGGGTCGAGTACACTGTCAACTAACCATTGTGTTAAACTCAGTTTAGGGTAAGTTGGTGTCACTTGATCGTGACATTGAAAAAATGCGAAGTCCCAATTCTTGGCAAGATCTATTCTACATAGTACGAACAAAATACTCAAAGAAAACATTTAACTTCAGGAATGTAAGTAAATTGGCACGATCTGTACTTTTGGGGGCAAACTTAGGTAGATATATAGGACCATGTACCAGAGTAAAATATTGAGTTATTAAGCATAAAAAAATGTGATTTGATTTATTTACTTTGTCGTTTATTTTTGTCGCTAATTACCTACTATCCACAGGATTTTCCAAGATTATACGAGATTAACTGGTTAATTTCTAAACTTGGTTTTAAAAAGTGCAATTTGTCTTTAAGGTCAGAACGTGTGGGAGGAAACGGTTGAACGGTTCATAACGTCTTGAACCGTTCAGATGAAACTCTATATCTTCCTGAGAGACCTTAACTATAATAAGGAAAGTGGTGTAAGACTGTGTGAATTACCATAAAAAATATATTTAGGTATGTTCCGGTATAAATTAGTTGCATAGTTACGTTCAAGAATAATGTAATAAGTGCTAAAATAGCAATCAAAACTAACTAACTAACTAATAGCTGAAAACCAGCGCTGTTGTCTCGTGCCTGCGTGTGCGAGACACAGCATTATGCTGAGCGTTGCCCCTTTTCACGCATAAGTGACGCAGCTGCAGCGCTTTTCTTTTTTTGTCTCACTGTTTGTTTTGTCCATTGTTATATTTGTTTGTATTTGTGTGTGTTTGTTTTCTGCGTCATTTGTGTGTTAAATAAAATGGTTTTTCTTTCTTTCTTTCTTTCAATCACATAGGTACCTATTAGATGTATATTTATTATCCCTTTCAATTCTACTAACATACTAAAAAGACAAATATTGTCGTATCTAGAACTTTCCCCATAAATAACCAACAAAAGCGGCAAATCAAACTAGCAGGTACCTAAACCAAAAAAATCTGTAGACACGAAAAAAATTGGTTTCAAATCGCGAAATGAACGACGCCCGTCTGTCTGCCGACCATTCATTCATTCACTCACTCTCATTCATAGAAACGGTTCATACAATAGCCCTTTTGTTGCCAACTTAAAATTCCTTGTTTGTGGTAGAAATACGAATAGATAATTTATTACTACTATTTTCTTTCTTTTGTAAACTTTATGAATGAAACCTTTTGACTTGATTTTGCGTATTAAGTGCTATTGTGTTTGTAGTGGCTTTTCGATATGGTGTTTCAAATCGCCATTATTTTTCGAGAGTTTAGCTTCTATTGCGAAAAGATATTGCTATGAAATGAGACCACACACTTGTTATGGTTTTATATGGGTGTCGATAAAAGTGGGTTTTCATGTAGCGGTATACTTTAAAGTATTGATAAAGTAGGCGCTTGGTAATAGAAATTCTCCTCGATCGTTCCCTCAATGCTGAGGATCGTGACTCCTTTTTATTTCGTCAACCAGTTGTCTCCATCGGTTACGTTCCGTTGCTTGGTGTAGTGCAGTGCTGACAGATATCTCCAGTTCCTCCGATATCTGGTCTGACCACCGTTTGGGACTTCTACCTCTAGGTCTTTTGCCTTCAATTTTTCCTGTTACCATCAGGCGTTCCAAGTTGTTAGTGTCTCTGCGAGCAACGTGGCCGAAATACCGTACTATTCGCTGCAAGCAGGTAGTGGATAAGCGTTTTGTCTTTTCTAGCTTTAGTTGTTGTAGAATGGATACATTTGTGCGGAAGGCTGTCCATGGTATCTGCAGCATACGGCGCCAACACCACATCTCAAAAGCGTCGATTCTCAGCCTGTCGGCAGCTTTAAAAGTCCACGTTTCCGCACCATATAATGCGATGGAAAAGACAAGAGTGCGGACCAGATGTATTTTGGTCCGATATCTGATGTTTCGGTCCTTCCAGACTTTGCTCAACTGGGTCATCGCTGTCTTTGCCATGCCAATTCGCCTACGTATTTCAGGTTCGCTACTTCCCTTATTTGTTATTAACGAGCCAAGGTATTGGAACTGGTTTACGGTCTCGTAGTCTTGTAGGATATCAGTGCGTTGAATAGTGTCAAATCGATCAACGATCATGAGCTTGGTCTTAGATTTGTTAATTGCAAGTCCCATTTCCAGACTGGCTGTTTCTAAACGACGCAGCAGCTCCGCCATTTCGTTTTCGGATGATGCGAAAAGGGTGGTATCGTCTGCATATCTCAGATTAGATATCTTGACTCCACCTATCTTTATGCCACCCTCCCAGTCTTCTAGCGTTTGACGCATAATGTGTTCTCCGTAAATATTAAAGAGTATAGGAGAGATTATGCATCCCTGACGAACGCCCTTCTGGAATGTGAAACGGCTTGATGTTGTGTCTCCTACTGTTACAGTGCCATAACTCGACTCATAAAGGTTGCGAATCAGCATTACGAGGTGGGAGGGTACCCCCGCTTCGGTAAGTACTTTCCATAGTTTCTCCCACTTGACGCAGTCAAAAGCTTTTTGGTAGTCCACAAAACACATGAAAGTTGGGGTGTTATATTCGTAGCATTTTTCTATTATGAGCCTTAAGTTTAATATTTGTTCTCTCGTTCCCCTTTCTTTTACAAAACCCGCTTGTTCTTGGGGTATTTGCCAATCCAGGAAAGCTCTTAGTCTGGCATTGAGGATGTTAAGGAGAACTTTGCTGGCATGGGATATTAGTGCAATAGTTCTGTAATTACTACAGTTCCGCATCGATCCTTTTTTATGGAGAGGAAGAATTGCGGAGTGTACCCTGTCAGATGGCCAAAGTCCTGTATGCCATATTCTATTGCATATATTATGCAGGCATGTTATTCCATTTGAGCCCAGTCCTTTCAAGACTTCCGCTGTGATTCGATCCGGCCCTGGTGCTTTATTTCTTTTAAGTTTCCGGATCGCATCTTCAACTTCTGAGCGGAGAATGCTGGGCTCTTCATCTCCTATGATTTTATTTGATGAAGTGGATTTGGATGATTGGTCTTGGTAGAGTTCCTCGCAGTATTCTTTCCATCTTTCAGCTACTTTGGCAACTTCATGTATCGGATTCCCATTTTTGTCATCTATCGCCCACGAGGAAGGTTTGACTTTGTGTGTTATTTGTTTGACCTTTCTGAAAAGATCAGCAGTTTGATACTTGTCCGCATGATGTTCGATTTCGGTACAGATGTTCTCCAAATACTGGTTCTTATCCCTTCTGCACTGTCTTTGAATTAACCTGGACATTTGAGAGTACTTCACTTCGAAATTTTCGGGTCTTTCGCCACTTTTGAGTTCTTTACGTAGCTTTATGTTAGACCAAACCTCCTCTGACATCCAGTCTTTTTTATCCATAGGTTTTTTGGCTATAAAATCTAGTGCATTAACAATTTTCTCGCTAAACTGCTGCCATTGCTCTTCTGGATTCATATGTGCAATTTTAGGGGTGAGTTCTGCTAGATATGATTCCGTATTGTTCTGGAAACCATCGTATTCCGGTTCTGAGAGCCTAGCTAAAGGTTTTGCTTTCTTACGACGAATCTTTAGACGCACTCGTAGATCTGACACTAGCAGTTGATGATCAGAGCCACAATCCGCTCCTGGATATGTTCTAGTGTTCGTTATGGACGACTTCCATCTGTTTGCAATCGTAATAAAATCAATTTGATTACGGTATTTTCCACCGGGTGAAGTCCATGTATATAATCTTCGCTTGTGGTGTTTGAAGCACGTGTTGGTTATAGTTAAATTATTGCTTACACAGAAATCTATGAACATTTCACCCCTCTCATTTCTGGTGCCAAGTCCATGTTTTCCAAGTATGTGGCGGATGTGGTCATCTTGTTCAGTGCTCCCTACCTTCGCATTCCAGTCTCCTTGAATTATTAGGATCTCGCGCTTGGATATGTTCTCTACTGTTGTTTGTAGCGTTCCATAAAAATTGTCAATGTCTTCCTTTGTTGACTGTGCTGTGGGTGAGTAGATTTGGATGATGTTTAGGGGAAGTGGGGTACAGTTGATGCGCATGGTCATAATTCTGTCATTTATTGGGTTGTAGCCAGTGACGAATTTACGTAGTCTACGAGATACCAGTATGCCTACGCCATTTTTGCTATCAGTTTCGTGACCGGAGAAAAACATTAGATTGCCACTCGAAGTTGTGAGGTGTCCTTGTTGCTTCATATGAGTTTCGCATAATCCAAGCAACATAAGATTGTGTTCATTCATCTCCTTCTCTACAATCGCGAGTTTTCCCGGTTTCAGCAATCCTCTTACGTTCCATGTTCCCATTCTTTGCTTGATGCGCATGGATGGTTTCTTGTTGTCCTCAGTAGCATCAACTGCCTCGGTAGCCTGATGACACACTATCGAAGAGTCTTCGGTCGCATATTTCACACTCGTCGACCCGGGAATCGGCGAGCGCCGAGGGTCAGTCGGATCGTCCGACGTACTAACTTTTCTGTCGTTGACCTTCATGGAGTTCTCTTGGGAGCATAATCGTAGTGGGTTCCCATTACCTTCTACGTCGGTTTGTTTTGAGGGTATTTAGTCCCCAGGGCCACCGTAGCCATGTTGTTGAGTAGGATACTTCACCGCCGCCTACTACTCGGCGTTGGCGTATTTTACAGCGGTCTTATTCCCTGGTGGTATTGGGTGTACGCCGTTCACCAGCCAACCCTCCTCCTTTCGCAACCGGGCTTGGGACCGTCTATGGCGGAGTTTATTATGTCTAATAGAAATTAGACATAATATTAAAGAATACCTGAGACTATATAGATATAATACAGTGTTTTATGGCAACTTACTACCTGATTTTATCAAATGTTGTTCCTGATAAACATATAGGTAGTATCCGCACAGTTTTGATTCATGAAAAATGCACGTTCATCTTACTCATGTAAGATATTTTCAGAATTTTCGAAGTAAACAGTTGTTTTAAAAAAAATATGAATTTTTAGAATGTCGTTGAACTTCCGCCTTAGTGGAGTCGGCTCTTAACCAAGCGTAGCAAAAGTGTGTAGATACATTTAAACCACAGCCACACAACCACATTTATTTTGTACTCACTCAAGCACACTTACCAATATACCGAACTCATTGAACTCGCAAACTCGCCACGTGCAAGCCCCGCCCACATCATGAGCTCTGCGCCTGACATCGCGATCGTCTCATGTTTCTAATGGATTTTCATTCACACTATATGATTATGATGTCGTGTATCATGGACTGTCAATTGCAACGATGGTGTGAAAGTGTGTTTTGAAAGTCATTTTTGTTTTTGTTTTTATTGGCTAGTGGTTTGAGTACCTATTCTACATTTTCTTTAAAGGTATTTGATAGTTATACTAGCTTAAGGAGTAAGCAGTAACTACTGTCGTTTATGTTGTATTGGTGTCTCAAACTAAATAGAAGAGTGAGAATCTATTTGTGTAAAAGAAAGTCGTGTTACTTACACAGGTCCCACGGGACTGGGGTAAAACCACGTGTGGAAGCTTGTGTAGTATGTTTGTAAAGTAACTGAGAAGGTTCTGTAACTAATTAAACAATCTTAATTCAGTCCAATGGCAATAATTTTTGTTAAAGGCTATCTAGATAATTTTGTGCTTAAATAAGAACAATATATTCTAAGTTTTCCAACTCTAATAATACATATTTTGTTTCCCACAGTAAACTATGCGTTATATAAAACCATGGTACCCTCTAATCCGTTTCAGCCGCTGAAATGGAACCAAGCCGTATCGAGTTGCGAACATTTTATTGAATCGAATAAAACGTTATCCGATTTGCGGATTTGTATCGATATTGTAATGAGTTAATCCGTCTCATGTGGGGTATAATTTGTATTGATTTGTCACATTGTTTTGTATCGGTAGGCAGTGTGCAAAGGATTTATTAGGTTAGGTAGGTTTTTCACAGTAGGTACAGTTTTCGATTAGGTAAAAGTAAATGTTTTACATAATAATATTATAAAAGATTTTTTTGTAATGTTTAATATTTTAACTGAAATAAGCTTTCAGTAAAAATATTAAACATTTTGTATTTTGTATTAATTGACTACAATCTATGTATGAAAAAATCACTCTCCTCACGATTAAAAAACTTATGTATGTATATACAAAGCTAGACAAATGTAGTTATGTATCTAAATCGTATTGTTTTACTTTTACTTAATCAATAGAACCCTACATCGATCACAGAAATAGAGACAATAATTTTTATAATTGGTTCTTCATGCTAGAACAATGTGTTGCGTGTTTTGCCCAAACAATATCGTGCCAACGAAGGAAATACACAATGCTATTTTACTTTAAAATCCTTTTGTTTATAACTGCATTTACAGACAGATGTTAATGAAAAATGTGGGTAATAAATATCCACGAATTCAGTGAGAATACTACTTTGAAATATTGTTGTTTTAAATTGAGATGTACACTTAAGTGCAAAAATTTTGGTCGCTTTTTTAAGTGTACCCAAGGAGTTGAAAATATAATATAAATTTAATAATGAATACTGCAGCTTCTTAGTGGTCGTAAAGCTTTGTCAAAGATGCAGCATTTTTCACAAAAGAATACATGACTATTAATTTTAAATAGCAAAAAAATCCACAAAGTTTTAAACTAACCTCCCATCCATGTATTTCACGTTAATCTAATTATATTTTTTTCCTCAGTATGTTATCCTTCTATTATTTTGACCTTGAAACCTGTAACGCATTTGTAAAGTGATCCTTATCAGTGAAGTCGACGGCGACCTTGACATTCACCGTTCAATGTCGTGATAAGGGTCCTCTTGCACCTACGCTTAATCCTCTATAGTAAAGGTTTACAAAATATACATATTATACAAAATAATGTTTATAAATATTTTTTTTCTTTGTTGTTTAAAATGGAGCATGTTTTTCTGTTTTCTTAAAAAAAACTTTAAAAAGGTTAAGGTTATTTTTAAACCGATTTTGAAAAGGTCACACATATTTTTGGTGTTATTGTGATAAGTTTTCAAAGGATTTTTTTTTTCTAAAGATGTTATTGAAAAAAAAAACATATCAGACTAGTAATTTCTGAGATAATTAGTACAAATTATACAGTTTTAATAGCCAAAATTAATTTTACATAACTCATCTCTGTATCTCTTCTAAGCTTCATTATTTCGACAAGACATAATCTTCTATTTCTTCACCCGTAAATCTTTTTCAAACCCACAAATACACTGGCAGCAAAATTAATTAGAGCAGAGAACGCACTCCGATAGCTGGCGAGTACAAGTGCGGTCACGAGCGAGTGTCCAATTATATTGTCCGCAAGTGTACTGCACAATGGCACAAGAATATAATTGAATGGACGCCTGCGCTTGTGTGATTCACTTTATTATGAACTTCTCTTGTTGTGTAGACAGAGAGTACTGGTTTTACTTATATGTTGGGATTTTAGATTTTCACTGTGAATCTAGGACATTTCATAGCGATGTGACAGTCGCATGGGTCGATCAATGCTTGGTAATCCAAACATATATTAAGAATGCGAAAGTAACTCTGTCTGTCTGTCTTTCTGCCTGACTGTCTGTCTTTTCTTCACGCCTAAACTACTGAACCGATTTGTGCGAAATTTGCTACAGACGTAGTTTGGAACTTGAGAAAATACATAGGATAGTGTTTATAACAAAAAAAAATACGGACATATAGCGCCATTTATTGGTCAAACCAAAAATCTGCCAGAAGTCCTTATTCCACGCGAATAAAGTCGCGGGCAAAAGATAGTCCTTAATAATCTATTGATGGGACCATCTTCTTAGTTGAAGAAGTCAGTTAATCAGTCTTGTCGAACTCGTATTAGATTAGAAGCCGGCAAAAGGCTAGGAAAATTATCTTTAATTGATATCTTTATTACATTTACTCCACTAAATTAAATAACAAAAGCCATGCAATTTCACACAAAAGCACTCAAGCAAAGCTGCAGTAATAAAGTACTATGATTCAATATTTTACTAAATTAATGCAATCAGCAGTCAGTACCGTGAATGTTGAACAAATACAATTTTCAAGCTGACTGGGCGCTCGCTTCTAGGAAATCCTATTATTCTGTACGCAGGATATAAAAAAGTGGCCTATATTGTTTTATTTTTGTTTGATCCGGGGTTAGGTGTGGCTGGTGGAAGTACCGAGATAGGAAATGTCGTGAGCGAATACCAGCTGTGCTTGAATGCTCTGATGACTGCCATTATAGAGCGGAATTGGCTGCTATTGGTTACCTAATGATTTCTAGGCAGTCCAAAATATTAGAATAATATTAGGTATATTTAGAAATCTATTTTATTACGCATACCTAGCAGTAAAAACCTTTAATTTTAGAAACAAACCACATCATCTACTTTATTAATTGAATATGGACACTGTGCTATCAAAACCACAAATTAATCTAGTGAGAGTGACACGAACAATGTCATGATAGTACATATTTCGTAAAATCACAACAAAGATCCGAATAGATTAGGACAGCAGTAACCAAATCCAAGATGGCGTCTATATACACAGAAGCAAAACTACAAAAACACTAACACAGCTTAGTTTTTATATTATGCATTACATGTCTACGTGGAGTAAATAGAAGTGGTATTTTCCAGCAAAAAAATGAGGACTGAGAGTATCAAATATCGCGTAGTTTTTATTCTTTTATTCGTGTCTACAATATTCAGTTTCGAATGTTAACCTTTAGTTTGTTTGTCACCCGAGATATTCGGTTCAATTCAGTTTGCTTGCCTTTTGTTTTTGGTAAACTCGCGTATAGATTTACTTTATAGATTTTGTTTTGTTTGCCCAAATTCTATTAAGGTTTATTGGTTAGGTAACTGATTTTTATAGGCGAGAGAGGGAGATGGGAAAATTATGTTTTTTTTTAGAAAGATACAAGTGCTAAATGTTTAATCATTCAATGATGTGGTTTCAGTAAACCTTTAGGTTCTATCTATCTATTTCTATTTATGCAAAATACTTAGTTATTATTTTGCATAAAAATTTTTTGACTAACAAAATGAATTTTGGACGCAGTGCGGTATTTTAGTTATGAAACAATAGATGAGTTTTAAACAATACCCTGTACCGATTGCAAACAGGTTAAAATAATGCATGAGCGTGGCTTTTATTTTTAATCTGGACGGATTGAGATTTAATTTGGAATACCGATGTATGGTGTGCGGGACGCAGTTCAGAAGCAGGAAGCAGACTTGTCTGAAATCTAGAAATCCAATACTTAACATTTTTTGCTAACTAAATAAAAAAATACATCAGTTGAGTTGTTTTGAAAATTATTTCCTGCACACAAACTTTACCTCTTTTCATTATTAATATAAAAATAAAAAATACGATTCAAAAAACACTGCCAAATAAACCCGACCTTTTACCAACAGAACAATAAACTGCAAAAACTGTGCCAAAGGGCATATAACCTTTAAAATAAAAATGGCGATAGGGATGAGCAAATATCCGCCGAATTGTGCTCCGTATCCGCCGAGCGATTTATGATCCTATCAATTCATATTTATTTGATGTTCTCACACTTGGACCTTGTTTGGTTAAGCTGGGGCCGTTAATACAGCGAGTGTACCTATAGACGCGAGCGGGATGAAGTTAGAGGTGTGGGCAAAATGTTTTAGTCTAGCATGTTCCAAGTTTTCAGTACCTAATTATGGATCGCATAAATGTAGTATGTATATAGCTGGATTTTTGTAGTTCCTTACAAAACTATAAATTGTGGACGCTAAGTGAGGTAATGAACGTACTTAATGTAAATTCCATAGTGAAAACAATGCGTTTTATTAATTGGCAGGAAATTACTAGGTCGTAAAATACTCTCTGTAACAGTAGTAAAAATTATCAAAAATATCACAAAAATAAACGATCATGTTTTCAAACCTCTGACGCTTATGTACGTCTGTCGCGCGTTTCCTAGCCCCACACAACACTGTACTTAAAAGTTAACATTTCAATACCACTCCCTTTCCATTATAAATAATATCCCTTGAATTATTACAAGTATTTTATAATACGTTAATACAGAAATATTGCTGTACAAACATAGTAAATAAAATGGGTTCTAGTGATAATATAGTGAGAGAGCTTATAGCCCGGATTTAAAAATGATGTAATTTAAAATGTAACTGGGAGTTATAAGTTTAAATTGTGGAGATAATAATAATTGGATTGCTTGGTCTGTTTTAGAGTTAAAGAGTTTACTGTGGACAGTTAGACATTAACAGTTGTTCAGATGTAAATAAAACATGTTAGGAAAATTATGTAGCATTCACTCCGCAAGACAGTAAATCTACTATACTCGACATTCTACATCATCATCAGTTTTTAATATGTGTGTTATTAATACCAAGAGTAAAAATCTAAAGAAGAAGATTGTCTCCTATATGCGATAGGCTACTAGTAACAATATAATTTTTTAACATTTTATTCTTATCAAAGCCTAGTTTTTTGACGAGATTGTGGGAAACAAAACTGTAGGTCCACATTTAAATGCTATTTATCACAATTACTTCCATAATTAAACATTATAATATTGCAAGTTATAACCGACTTGGGAATAGAAACTAATGCGTCAATGTTAGGTAAGAGAAACCAATATGGCGCCGAGGAGAAAATTTAAATTAATGTTCGCGAAAGTTAGAAGTTGGTCTGATTTGGATTAATGGTGAAACCGTTGTTTAGATAGGTCTTTGCACAGATTAAGAATTTGAAAAAACCAGTAATGTGACTTTTCTGTATAGCATTAAGACAATATCGTTATCAGTAAGATTTAAAATAAGTCATTTACGTGATATTTTATTACTTTAATGTTAAAAAGTTTGTTTCTTTTTGCTGAATTTCAGGAAACACTGGTCTGATAAAAAGAATCAGTATTAATTAAGGCTATATATGATTTTAATGTATATGATATCCAGATACCTATTCTAAGTTTATTTATCTTTTTTATTCATCATTTAAATACATATACAAGGGAAAACTTGCATACGACGCATGTCAAAATACTTACCATTACAGACATCTAAAAGTTACCCAGCTGATCTTATCAAAACAAATAAAGAAACGTTTTTTATGATCAAACAAACGTTTCACAAATTGCCGATACCATTGTTGTTAAATAAAGCGAACATGTAAAGGATTGCGTATTTTTTGTGTACCATCGTACTTGCGTATCAATGGCAAAAAGAAAAAAAAAAAAACTAAGAAAAAAAGTTATTTTTGCTGACGACGCCGCCAGAAGATTTTTTGAGGCGGTTCTTTTTATCTCAAGTATGGCTCAGTGGATCTACATTTTTGATAATAATGAGAAGGAGTGTTATCTACGAATTTGCTTTAAAAAACTGTTTGGATTCACGGTAACATTTTTGGTCATTGGATAAGTAAGTTTGTGTGATAAATTCCTTCGTTTAGGTTTTGAGGTTTAAGTAAACTAATTACCTGCAGGTTTTTTAACCCTTCAAAGAAAACCTTATTATTTATTTCTGACACTTACGCGAATATAAGACATTAAAAAAAAAACTACTTTTGCTGATTGGATTGGACCATGGATGCTGTAAAAGATCCGAAACGTCTATAAAATCGATAGAATTCGTAAAAGTAGTTTTATTTATAAAACCTTCTTTTTTTAAATTAAATTAACACAGTAAAACACAGTAAGTTAACCAGTATAAACCAACAAAAAACTATTTGAAACATAAAAAATACTTATATTCCACACGTACGATATATTTTACCACCTGGTTCAATTATTACAACCACGTATTCTTTTCAATTAACAAAATGAGGACTTTTAAGAAAAACTACAGAAAACTAACAGAAGGCTTGGGGTCTAATTAGAAAACTACATAATTATTAGAAACACGTGTGCCAAATTGTAGATGGTACTTCATTTGTTTTTATTTTTTTTGACGAAAACTACTCAGATGGAAACTAGCTTAGAAACTTCTTTCTAGAAGAAAATGATTACGCACTTTTGTTCAAATTATGAAATACTCAATTTTCTGCAATTATAATTACCAAAATTTACAAGGTATCTCCGTTTTAATGACAATAATTTACAAACTTTGAGTGCACCCTGGACCGTACGACATTAAAGATTGTTTTCAATGTTTAAAACAATACACCTCTTTCAAAAATGAAACTATTGTATCATACAAGGATCGCCAATTTACCAATAAGACACCCTTAATTTCCTAAAGATTCCAACAAGAACCGTTTTGAACTTGAATCAGTAAAAATGTATTTAGAATCTAAACTTTACACCGAGCGCACAAAGAACAAGGCATTGCTTCGCAGCATTTCAGCATTTTTTCTAATCAAATTGTTATAACTAAGTAGACGTCGCGTTTTTAGTTGTTCTCTCTTTTTTTATAATTTATTTATAGAATGTGTATTCACTGTTACTGTTACAGCCTTTTTATATCGTCCCACTGCTGGGCACAGGCCTCCTCTCACATGGAGAAGGATTGAGCATTAATCACCACGCTTGCTCAATGCGGGTTGGTGATTTCAGACTAAATAGTCCAGGTTTCCTCAAGATGTTTTCCTTCACCTTTTTATTAGCCATTGGTGTCTAAGATATACTTAGAAAGTACGTACAAACTTAGAAAAGTTGCATTGGTACTTGCCTGACCTGGAATCGAACCCACACCCTCATACTCGATAGGTTGGTTCTTTACCCACTAGGCCACCACGACTTTTATATTCACTAGTTTGCTTTTGATCGCGACCTAATATTGTACTGACAAACTGATTCCTAGTAAAGTTGGAACTATCTGTTTCCAGTACAAACTGACAATCGGTTGAATTTGAGTTATCGAGAGATTGGTTTCTGAGCCTATTTTGAATCGAGAACAATTGGAAGTTTCTAAACTACATACTTACTTATGTAACGCTTTTGTTACTTTTAGAATTAATAAGTACGAAGAAGGTAATGTTAATTATCTTATTCCACTTATAAATAAACTAATGTAGTAGGTATATACCTAAATAAGTTATACTTAATATCTATAATTTTCAGGTGCCCATTAAAATCTCTAGCCAAATCAACGCGCGAAGGTAAAAGAAAAACTATTTCAAAAACATTCCAAATCGAATTCCAATTTCAAAACGATTCGAAATTGACAGCTGTTTTATTTTTCTAATGAGATTTTTTTCTGGAGATTGATTGGCAGTATTATAACCTCATTACAGCATTTCGTATTTTTTTGCTTATTTTTCGTATAGAACATTTTTTCGAGTTTATTTAGAAGTTTTTGCTACGATATAATAGCTGTCATTGCAATACGCTTATTACCCAATGATTGACGTGTCCCTATTATGTGTGACGTCATTATCCGATGATTGTCACGGCGCACGCGCTGAACAATGAGACGCGGGTTCGAATCCCGTTTTGGGTATTTTTACCCGTTTTTAGGGAAACTCACTAATCCCCTTTGTTGTTCTTTTTGGTTATTAACAGATTACGGGATAAGTATAATTTGATAGATTTTTGACCGATAGGTATTGTTCTGTTCGACGAACCCTCTTATTGAGCCGAGAGTTATTTTTGTCTGCCCTTAACAATGTCTTTCTATAGAACACGTTAAATAAATGGATACTTAATAGGGCTTAGAAATTTTGAATTTTCAATATGACCTAAAAATAGTAACCTTAAAGTGCAAATTAACCATTTTAAGGTACGTAACACATTATAAAGTTAAAAGGCTGGACGATATCCAATCATAGATCTTACCTCGTGCATAAACTCGGAGTCATTCGATTAGTTAAATCGACTTTTAAATCGAGATTCAACCCTAAGCCTAGAATATTGGCCTGGGACCTAAATAAATGACTTTATTTAAAGGTGGTTTAATCTGAATTTATTATTTCACTCCGGTTAGGTTTCAATCGATAAAGAATCGAATGACAATCATTCGGATTGTGACTTTAAAGGTTGACTTCGATAACCTTATTAAACAATCTTTTATTGTTACTACAATGTATTGCATACAATTATGCAAGTCATCTTCATTAATTTATTGCCAGTTTAAAAATTGTAATAAATACATATGTACAATACATAACTTTACACTTTGAAATCTAATTCTTAACAAATAAATTACTTGTAACTCTCGTCTTTGGTACGGGCTGATACAAATCCAAATATATCAATAGAGCCATTTTGAAATCAGTTTTTTAAATCGCATTGAACTTTCTTACGGATTCTTTAACAGTTTTCGACACAATAGAAAATTAAAAAAAAATCGAATAATCTAGTAAGGAGATTAGCCACAGCCACATACATTTACTTTTAGTTCTAAGCACCTATAAAACTTAACCATTTCGTAATTACCACACATAGCCTTTTCCCAAAAACCCTAAATCTATAGGTATTACCTACATACACAAAACCTAGCAAAACGTGCATCTTCACTAACGATAGTTGATGGAACTTGCGACGAAGACGAATTAATGGCGCGGGAAGCTTCGAGAACACGGCGCGTGACGTCACGGCTAGGTAAAAACTTAATGGAGACTAGTGACGGACGCGAATTGAGATAACTGGTGCAGTTTAGTGCTTTCTAATGTACGTTAGATTTAGGTCGACGATAGAAAAATATATAAAACTGTAAGTACTGTGTGTATTTTTACCCGATTGCGCCAGAATGAGGGTTATGTTTAATTCACACTTTTACAGTAATTTCCTTTGTTATATGTACTGATTTTAAAATAGCTTTTACATGAGAAATTGCGCAAGAATTTTCGGTAACATGGCGTGTGACGTCACGGCTAGGTAAAAACTTAATGGAGACTAGTGACGGACGCGAATTGAGATAGCTAGTGCAGTTTAGTGCTTTCTAATGTACGTTAGATTTAGGTCGACGATAGAAGGATGTATAAGACTGTAAGTAAACTTGGTAGGTACTGGCCTTATCTCCATTATTATTATTGGGGTAGCAGCATATCGTCTTCTTCAATACTTTCCTTATCTGACGACATTTCAGTCATTGAAGTAACATTGTTGCCATATCTTTTGATGCAAGTGATGATTTCATAAAATATTGATCAAAATGAATTTAATAAAGGATATCAACATATTTATTTTTGTGACAAATTAAATGATTAGATATTTTTTTTTTGTATTTATAATTTTAGAAAGTTCCCAATATTTGCTGCCATCCGAGCGCGACTTTTAAGACTCTGCTTTGCAGTATAGATCTCTACTTAAAGCCAAAAGGAAGGAAATTTCAAGTTACAGGAGCCTACCAGATCTTTTCAGGCTTCCTTTACCTACCGGTACAAAATAACACCGAATTAAAACACAAGGAGTACGTGACGAAAATTCCAGAACCGTCAAGTCACAATAAAGAAACAACCCTGTCATATGGAAGGATCATATTTTGAAAATCTCGTTAATAATTTGTACGTTTTCACGCCAGCGTTTTGCCTCCCGGCGCGGCGTGACGGTTCCTGAATAATGGATCTACAGACAGTTGGATATATGGAATAAAGAAAGGTCAGCAGAGATGTTAAAATGCAGGTAGGTCAGGTGTCTTCTTCTAGGTCAAATATGTTCGGCGGCATGACCAAAACGATCAGTTACTAGTGAACTCGTCGATCAATGCGTTCAGTTTCTTTGACGATTTCTGGTGTTGCAAAAATGGACGGATTCTAAAGAAGATGTATGAGAGCGCAGCTACTAACGTTCCTCGTTCGAACACCCTTAATTTGGCGCGCAACTTTCTTAGAAGATTTTGCGTTATGACATCTCCGCTAGTCATTTGTTCTTCATGAGATGGACAGACAGTTGAATATTACATGTAGCTGAACCTTCGCACTGTCGGGTTACGTAACGTGTCATAACCCGGCAATTTGGTAGCACTGTAATACGGAGTGCGTTAAGGTATCTTTGGTACTTTTTTCTGCAACCGTGTTGAGGCTTTTATTAGATTCGAGTTTTCTAAGATGAAGAAGATTGGGATTATGTTTAATTTTAATTGGCGTGGTCAATCAGAGTATCATCTGTTTAAGTATGAATGAAGGGTATGAGAGTATGTATGAAGAGTTCAGTACCATAGAAAAATATCTACGAAGAAATACATCCTTGAATGTATCTTTTTGTCCCAAAAACCAAACATGCAATTACTCGTATCAACCGCAACTCACAGAAAAATGCTCAAAAAATCTTATTTTCCTTCCACAAAATGTAATAAATGTGAAAATCTCGTTTAAGTCAGTTTTGCTGAAACCTGTCCCCAGAGATGTGAAGCTCGACAGTTCCATACAACATTCTTTGTGCAACAACTTTCAAACGTTTTGTCCAATTGCATTTTGAAGAAATCATTTTTAAAATAGAAATGTGTAACGGCGGAGCAATGACACGACTGTTTCTTGGAGCAAAAACATGAAAAGTGAAACTATACTTTGTAGACAGCAGGTAAAACGAAATAGGTACTGTAAAATATCAGATAAGATAAATGATTATCATTTAGTAAAACAATTAATTAATATGCAAAAGTTTATTAGACACACAAATACAAATCAAAATCAATAACAAATATGTTTACAATATCGCTGTCCATACTTATTGAAAACCTCAGGTCTATCTTTAATAATTTGCTGTATTTCTTCTTCCGTGGCATGTCTGTCGTTAGTCATCAACCATTTCGAATGACCCCTCAAAGCACATCGCCAGAAGAACACAAACTTGTCACTAAGTCGTCTATATACATACACTTCATATCCTTCCATGTTTAGAATCATAGCAGATTTTGGGTCTAATATATACGTTTTTGCTTCTCCTTGTCCTAGTATCAGGCCTTTTATGTATCCTCTATCGGCTACTATCGCATCATCACCAATTGCTTGAGGTAATTCGGTTGTCTTATACTTCTGTCGATACTCCTCTATTTCTGCTTGTGTTGGTTTGTAGAAAGTCACATTTGGACACGTACATGTAGGTACTGGACCATCAAGTTTGTATAAATAGACTTTATGCCAAGTTCCTATAAGGAAATCGTTGGAGATACTCCCGTTGTTTGCAGCTATGCACTTTTCGTTAACCTCTGAGAGGGCGCACACTGTTGATATAACACAAATTATTGTAAGTAAGAAATACGTACTTCTACTTGTAAACTTCATCGTAAGACAAGTCTGGTCAGATATTGAAACAATATTGTCATTGCAGACGTATTTATGAGACTCTGAGAACAAAAAACTCAACACAATCATTAATTACTTTGATAAATTCAAGTGCAAAGAGCATGCCGATACCTTATCTCGAAAACCACTGCAGTTCAATGCTATCTTATGCATCTTACTTATTTTTATCCTTCTAAATTAGGTACGCTTATAACATATTCAGTACCTACTAATACGGTGTTTTTGGCAGGGAAATCTTTAAATATCTCTTTAGATGCGGTGAAAACTACTATCAGACTTATTCTAAGTAAAAGTCACTTGTCATAACTATATTGTCACTTGTCCTAAGGTGTAAAGTGTAAACCGAGTATCACCAGATTACGCATTTACCAGAACACGTTAAATGTGTGTTTCCCTTAAATTAAGTTTGTTCCCCTGAGGAAAGTTGTTATGCGTACCTTTTGCGTGTCTAAAATATTAAAGCCACGGAATATGTGGTTAGCATAGGCCCCCGAAGACCCATGACATTATGACCTTATCTTACATTATAATAGGTAGTCATATAATCATGTTTTTTTGGGATTATTTGATGGCGTAATTTAATGGCCTTTCGTTACAAAACGAAGATTGGATTACCTTTGAGGATAATTTCGGCTTTTGTTTACCTTAATTATGGTTGCAATCTTTTGCTGTTTGAACAAAAAAGGGATTAGAATTGATACACGTTTTCATTTTTACTAGAATTTTGAGAGAATATATTATTGTAAGTTAATGGCCATTTTTTCACCTATGGAGGACTTACTAATTTATGTCCTAGATACTTAATTATTTACATAAAACTTCTAACTTTAAAATAATTTTGCGGATAAATCATACAGTCAAACCAGATATACTTAAACACAGGTCTAAAATAAACCTTCAAAATCCTTCATTTCAGCCTAAAACCTTTCCTAAAAAGGACCTTAATTGGGTGTTAATTGCTTCTCTTCAGTAGATTTTACAAACAAATGCAATGCGCGCGAGACGGTTCATTAGTGCCCGGATTGTTTTAAATTATTCCCGAACAAACATCATTATGAGTTGCCGCTTCTGTAGCCGGTGGGGCCGTGAAAACTTCGGAAAGTCAATGTTTATGCATGGGAAGTTGAGAGATTTATGATGATGTTGCTTTGATTTTCATTTTATACTAGCTTCCGCCAACAGATTACGTTTCGTGGGAACTACTTCTTGCACCCGTATAAACCTACTTATAGCCTTTCTCGATAAATGAGCTGTCTAACACTGAAACAATGTTTCAAATCAAACGATTCAAAATTTCACTTTGTCAGTATGTGGTGTTTTTAGTTTATTAGCATTTTAAAACCTAGAAATAGAACAATAAGAGTACCTAAATATGTAAATAAATCAATACTTCAAACACGTAAACCCCACAGTATTAAATACACAGGCATTAAGTTGAAATAGATCGCCTCCGCTAATTTTGCGGCCCCACCTGTAGCCCGCAGCGCGAGACAAACTATGTTTACCATGTATCTCAGATAAAATAGAGGAACACCCACCAAACACGTTTTTGCGCCTTTTCTTTTAACATCTGATATATATTTTTACTACCTATGTCCCGCGGTATCACCCGCAATTTAATTACAATTTACCTTTCTGGTGAAACTTATACTCGATAAATTTTTTTACCTATCAACTTTAATAATCCGTGGAACTACTGTCTTTAATCAATCCAAGAAACTTATATATATTTAAATAGATATTTATAAAACAATACATATAAAAAACTACCTTGTAAAACAAAAAACAAAACAAATTCATAATCATAATGATTTTAGCGCATGGTTTTAAAAGCGAATTCTCCCGCATAAATGAGAACTACTTCACTAAGGGATAAAACTTATACGATAGCCTTCCTCGATAAATAGATTATCAAATACAGAAATATTTTTTGGAATTGTCCAGTATTTTCCAAAAAATGAGCTATCGAACAAACCTACAAACTCTTCAGCTTTACAATATTAGTATAGATTGAAGTTGCCCTGAGGATGTTTGTTTTCTATTCGATAAATATAAGAAATATAAAGAGATATAAGAGGCGCCCGAAGGAATATACTTCGTTATTTGTATGACTACTCACGCGATATAAATGTTATGGCTGATTTACATTGAGTCAGTAACTGACGTCAGTCCACTGACAAGTCAGTGCTGACCCGGCACTGCCATCGTGTAAATTGATTTGAAGTCAGTACAGTGACTGTAATAGTTCGTGTAAATAGCACGCGTCAGTTTTCGGCGCCTACACTGACGTCAGTTACTGATTCAATGTAAATCAGCCTTTATACGTATCATAAAGGACAAGTTTGTCACTTGTTTATTTTCAGGACTCAGGTGAATGAAACTTATCGCAATATAAGGGTTTGTTAAAAAATTATCTATGGCTAAATACTCACAAATTAAAATGCTTGACATTTTTTTATGAAAAAGCAAAAGTGAAGTCTGACTGTAAATGCTAGTAAATGTTAATGTACTTCACATTGAGATATATCCATCATTTATTTGTAACTATAGAACCTCATGTAACTTTGAGATCTACATAAAGGTACACTATCATAGAAAATAAATAAATCTGACAAAGATAGAGGAAAAGTAGATGAGCAGGGTTAAAATTGAGTGGTTGTTTTGGCGGTGTAAAATTAATCATGATGCCTCATAGGTACTAATATTATTGCTAGGTACACATCTGATCAATCCTTCTGGGAAAATCACCGCACTGATCACATCTGATCCGCCCAATGTCCATACTACTCGATATACCAATTAGCACATCGGCACTAATTGAAATTGGCTAATCCGTTACCGATAGTAATCTTATCATCAGCCGCCATCATTTGCATCAATTATTGCGCAGGTCAGGAAGGTATTATGACGTTAATTAATAGATTTTTCTGGTAAGTATTGCATTTTGGTCGTGGTGGCTTAGTGGTGAAAGTAGCTACTTTCCAAGTACGAGTGTGCGGGTTCGATTGCAGGTTAGGCTGTAGGCAATGTAACTTTAACATGTCATATGTACTTTCTAAATGTATCTTGGACACCAATGACTGATCACAGATAAAGGAAAACATAAGCTACGTTATACTGTTTTTATTTCAAACCAGACCAGTTTATAAGATAAGTAGAAAGATGTTCAAGCCAACGAATAAACTTCTCAACCTTAAAATATTTGTTTCTGTATCGGCGACAACCTTTCAACGTTTTTTGAAAAACACATACAAACAATAGGACATTGAAGGTTTCACGCTACTACAAGCAACACGAACTGATTCCCTAAATAAAACCCAAGTGAAGCCACTAACCAAACACTTATAGCCAACTTCGAACATCTGGTCTAGTTCTTCAGTTGATCAGTTTCCGCGTCACGTGCAGCTCTCACAATTAAATGGTATCGGCGTTCGAAGCGTTTCAGCACTGCAGTTTAGAAACTTTCTGTAGTTCAAACTAGGTATTATTGTAGTGAATACCTAGTTATGTTTGTAGTTTGTGTAGCTTCTTAATATTATGAGCTTGATAAACCGTTAGGAAGTACAGGTACATTTACAACCAAGAAAATATACATATAATCAAATCAAACCAAAATATGTAGTTTTCTTTTCGTCTGAATATAGTCTTATATTCTATATCTCTACAAGAAAGGCGTGTTAATAACACTGCTTTAAACTCAAGAATGCCTGAATTCGTTGAAAATTGAGAATAGGTGAACGGGGGGAAGAATACAGAATACTTTTTATCACCATCCGGGTACGAGAACCTTTTGCTGAAACTACCTTTGTAGTAGTTTGTGAGTGCCTTTTGATGAAACTACGGACGGAAGCTAGCAAATTATAAGTGCAAATATGATCATACACTATCAAGTATACTATCAAGTACATATCAAGTACACTTTTACGGGAAAAACTTTTTACAAAAAAATAAAACCGACTCCCAAAAACACTGAAAAGCAAAAAAAAAACTATTTTTAGGTGCATCGGCCAAAAAAAAAGATCCCATCGAATTGAGAACCTCCTCCTTTTTGGGAAGTCGGTTAATGATTGTTGAAGAAGAGAATGGTGGAAACCTAGAGGATTGGTTATTGGCCACTTTATATTATGTACTAGCTTCTGCCAGCGGTTTCACCCGCATCCCGTGGGAACTACTTCCCGTACCGGGATAAAAAGTAGCCTATAACTTTCCTCGATAAATGGGCTATCTAAAACTGAAAAAAAATTTCAAATCGGACCAGTAGTTCCTGAGATTAGCGCGTTCAAACAAACAAACAAACTCTTTAGCTTTTAATATTAGTATAGATGAGGAATACATAGTTCCCTCGGGAGGTCATGACGGAAAACTGCCAGCATTACAATAATTACTACCCAAGATCTTGCATATTTTACGTGACCCTACCATTCGAAAGGTTCAAAAGCATCCTAAGAAAATATTTCCTATACGAATACACTTTCTCCGTTTCTGTATAGTAATAAAATACTGGGTGAGGTTATTAGGTCACCTCTCGACCGGCCATTGACATTTTGCTTCTATCGAGTGCTGGATGTAGGTCAATACTGTTGAGATACGTAAGATCCGTGATAGCATTGTTTTTGTTAATTTTATTATGGTGGAAGAGGGTGTAATGCTTGTGGTGAGAAAAGATTTTAATTTAGTGTCACTATTATAAGGTGTATCATCCAGATGGAATATCATTTTAGCCTATAAATACCTAACTTGGTGAAACTTACATACTCTATTACCCGATATCAGAATAAAGAGGTCATTTTTAACACGTTTTGTTTTATGTATCAGTAAGTTAAAACATAGATTTCGACAAGCAAACCTTCAGGTAGACAAACCTACAAAAACTAAACTCACACTGAAAACCAAAGAAATATCTTCAGAAAGTATCTTTGTTTATTTCGTTGCTACACACAAACAAATGTATCCCCTAAATTGAAATATTTCATCAAAATAAAACCTTCAACAACATTACAGAAGATACTTTACTTACTCAGTTTTTCAAATATTTTCGTGAATCACCCCGTTTTCATGTAAAATATATTGGCAGAGACCTGTATGGCTGACAGACATGAAAGAATTCCCTCGGTGGCGCATCAATCAATAAGATCGATGTCTTAGTAAAAGGGGTTTGAGTTGCAATCTTGAGTGAGGAGATTTTACATGTAGGTGTGTTTGTGTGTGTGAGAGTGTGAGTTGTGATTAATTTTAGATGTTTGTGAAGTAGGTGATTTGATTTCCAGTTAGAATCAAAAGTAATTGGGTTTAGCCGTGAGATTGTCTTTAGTTTACAGATATTGATATGATATGATAAAGAGGAAGCATTTTTTGTGTGTTTGCTTGTTGTTACTGTTACAGCCTTTTTATCGTCCCACTGCTGGGCACAGGCCTCCTCTCACATGGAGAAGGATTGAGCATTAATCACCACGCTTGCTCAATGCGGGTTGGTGATTGCAGACTTTATAGTCCAGGTTTCCTCAAGATGTTTTCCTTCACCTTTTTATCAGCCATTGGTGTCTAAGTATACTTAGAAAGTACATACAAACTTAGAAAAGTTGCATTGGTACTTGCCTGACCCTGGAATCGAACCCACACCCTCATACTCGAAAGGTTGGTTCTTTACCCACTAGGCCACCACGACTTTGCTTGTTGTTAAAGGTTAAATAAACTACAGTATCTATTTGAATAATACTATCAGTATTGGAATGCATCACTCTTCCCGAGTAAAAAGCTATATTTTATCCCGGTAAGGGCAATAGTTCCCACGGGACGCGGGTAAAAACGCGAGAAATCGTCAAGTTACAGATAAAACACTAAATAAAACCCCAAGTAGACCAAAAGTCCACAAGTACTACTGCTAATTAGTTTCATCGAAAAAGAAACAACTACTCTTTCAGGTCGTCGTAGAATCCACTTACAAAACAAAATATAAGTACATACCTAGATAGAAACAAAAACTTATAAAATTCATATCTAGCCCAACTTTAGCTTACCCAACAGAGGATTTGGGGCAAACATTAAATATTTGTGCAGAAGACACAGCAAGACTGTTCGTCTCCGAATTCCGTATTCTGAAGCGCCTGAAAAATTTGCATTTCAAAATTCACGCCGAACGTTGGCCGAGGTACGGGTAAAAGTTTAATATGTTAGAATTCAGTTTTGTTGGGGAATACCGAATATGTATATGTGTGTGTGTGTATCTGTGTTCTTTGTTTTGTGTTCATGTTCTGTTCATAGTATTGTTTTGTGTATTGAGAAGTTTGATTTTATTAGCGTTGGGGTTGGGGTTATGTGAATTTTGCAATAAGATGTTGAAATGTTTGAGATGTATTGTATAGCAAAAATTTTTAGTTTTGTAATAATTTCTTTAAATTAGTGTTTTAGACGATATTTTAAAAGTATAACATGTATAAGACGGCACTCAAACATTACATAAAATAAACTCTGATACAACAACTATGCCAAAAAGTAAGTAGGTACAAGACACAATTCAATCAATCAGAAAACAGTCCTTTAAGAAAAAGTAACGCGATTTATCAAGATTCTCAGCACTTTACCCTATTCAAAAACAAAAGAAAAACCTCTATACAAAACTAACAGACTGTATATAAATCTATCTTCTCTAAAAACAATACATATTGCCAAAATCTCTTTATACACAACTTGGAGACTTCAACTCTCAATCTTCTTCAAACACACTGCAGTCTGTAGGTCCATGAAATAGGTGTTTTATCACCTAAGATAGACCCCGTGGTGATAACGATTCATGATACAGCCGCACAAATTGAAGAGAAAAGGATAGTGTTAGGGGATTTTATTGGGGTCCCCGCGATAATAGTGAATGGGTATGTTCTTCTTGAATAATTGTATAGTATTTGGGGCAGTGGAGACTAAGTTGCCAGAAAGAGGTTTGTTTTAAATATCTTCTCGTGTTTTTATGCTATTCATATACAAATTAATATACATAGCTTTTGGATTATTTATGATAATTTGAGTAACTTTTAATATTTTTGAGCGTATTGATGTTTTGACTGGTCATTCATTAGTGTCATAAAAATACAAGAGTAGGTATTCAACCTTCAAAAGATTGAAATTAAAAACCGTTTATATTTTTCGCTATCAGACATAAGTAGATAGTTGTAACAAAATAACAAGCTCTTTCCGTATAGTATAAAATTACAGTTCAAGCTTCTCTTACCGTAAGTACCTATATAACAAGAAAAAATCTTTCGTCTATCAATAACCCAGAAGATAAATTGAAAATACAAACTTTTTTATACACATTACTCAATCCAGACAATTCGATTAACTGTCTCGCAAACTGGGAGATGTCTAATAAAAATTCAATGCTTTACAGACGTGTTAAATGGATGTACCTACTTATCTTAGTATTATTCCCGAGGAGTTTTTGAGCGATCATTTAAATGCGTCTCCTTAAGTACAGATTGCAGATAAATCTTTAAGGCATAAGATAAGAGCAGTCAGCTTAGGTATGCTAAAATGTTAGTCTGATATCTATCTTTTTTGGTAGCTTCAGGTTGCATAGTTTTTTGTTTGTTAGCTTGAACTTGAACTGGTCAACCATATTTTTTTAAGGCTGCCAAATTTTTGGATGAGAGTAAAGTCAATCACTTACTGTCAATCACTGGTCACTAGGTGAGAAGATGTAAAAGCGAAACGATAAAACTTGAAACATAAAAATTCCTGTAAACCTGATACACTGTAAACCTGATCATATGATAAACATCCACAAAAATATCATTTCCCATTTCAAAAAGCACCTTGCAAAATATTGTTGCCATCAAGTTTTACTTGCGGAAAATTTTGCTATGATTCCTTAAGTAGGCGTCTAGAAACTTAACAAAAGTAAAGCATTTTCTTATAAAAACATGTTTGGAAAGTTCCCAAAGGCTTATATTCCAGTTAAAATAAGTTTGTTTTCTTCAGTCTATGTACAATGAGTATTAAATGTGGAGTTGATAGGGCCGCTTTGAGCTGAAAAGCAGTGGTGTGTGAAACGGGGTCGAGGCAAAATGATACCATGATACCTAATTGGTGGAAACTTATTGCTATTACATGAATACAGAATAGACTTTAAGTCTTCTTAATGTTACTTATATTTGTAACAAAACGAATTACTGAGCTTTGAGCTTTATAGGAATCTTGGTGAAAGAACTCGTCTGTGAAAACATTCACTACTGCCCGACCTATCTTTGCCAGGATCCTCGATCATTTGCTGAATTTCGACTTAAAATTTAATAGACTTCGGTAGTATACCAGGCACACTCTTTGTCTCTAAAATACCAATGTCTTTATTTTAGCAAATTTTTTAATTGCCCAATATGCCTTTAGCTCAAATCTCAGGTATAAGTCTAGAGAACACACAGCTTTTAAGTAGATACTTATCCCACTCGTAACCTCGACAGAACTATGTCTTAACGTTCCATTTCACACTAAGACGACAGCTCGCCTCATTCGCCTAGTCACATAGCTTAACGTTTGCTGCGTGTAATGAGGCGGCACGCTAAGGTTCATAAATCATAATTTAGTTAGCAGACTCTTGTAATGACGTATCGTTTTGAAGGATAGAATCTTGATGCAGTTTCTTCTAGCGTTCTTGCAAATTAGGTATAGTAACACTTTAGTGGGACTGGTGTATCTACGTAGGTTAATAATCTTATGACCCATAGAAACTTATTCCAGTTCATTTAATTTTGCCGCAATTCCATATTTATTTATCTGCTGTCATCTCGCAAGTAAAGTCCTTTCTAGCCGTAGGTAATTAACTAAAAGTAAGTAACTCAGGCATCCTTTATGTCAAAAATGCATTGTAAGAAAACGTAGATAAACAAACGAGCATCAATTACCTTTATTTACACAAGAACAAACAATTGAATTGTCAAGATTTAATGAAATACCCTTATTTACTTGAAGCAGAAGCTTCTACATAAAAACAAAGTGCAATACAATACTGCGACTGCACTCCTGTAAGCATTTTACTTTGTAAGCAAATGAACGGCAAACAATATCGGTTTACTTTTGCTCCTACGCAGTTTCAGACTATGTAACGTGCTGGAACCGCCATGAACAGAAATCGCTAAGCTAAAAAATTGCCAAGTTACGCGAAGCGAGAGAACGCAACAAATACATGGTGATAACTCACTCATGCATTTTAAATCAAATTTTTACACGCATAATAATGAAAAAACACAAGCATAAACTTGTTGCAGTCACACGTAAGTACAATTGGCGCTCTCGTATTTTTGGCTGAGGGTATCCGGTTAGTTGAATGATCTAAAAAGCAGTTGATATTAGAATTGTTCATGTAAATGGATCGGGTGGGTGCTGAGTGTTTAAATAGTTTTTATTTACATTTGTAATATAATGTAGGTATATTATAGTTATGTTTTTTTAATAACTGACCTAATAATACATTATTTCTACCAGAGAGATAACTACAGTGTAATTGCATTGAATACCGATGTCAAAAATATTAACTTTACACAGCTTCGAATACAAAGCCGTAATGAATTGAAAAGTGTGTACAACCATGATAAAGATCTCTAAGATCTAAAGTATAACCCCACACACAGATTACAGGCTCAGTATATTATAATGTTACTGCTTGATATTCTGGCCAACTCGTTTGTGAAAACGGGCGTGAGGATAAGATGCAATGGCTGACATTACCATAGCCCATAGAGATGTTGTGACATATCCTTACTTATACATGCATGGTGGTAAAAATAATATGGTTTAGAGATCTGTATTGCTATTCTTGCATGAAGTCGTGGTGGCCTAGTGGGCAAAGAACCGACCTCTCGAGTAGGAGGGCGCGGGTTCGATTCCAGGTCAGGCAAGTACCAATGCAACTTTTCAAGTTTGTATGTACTTTCTAAGTATATCTTAGACACCAATGACTGTGTTTCGGATGGCACGTTAAACTGTAGGTCCCGGCTGGCATTGAACATCCTTGGCAGTCGTTACGGGTAGTCAGAAGCCAGTAAGTCTGACACCAGTCTAACCAAGGGGTATCGGGTTGCCCGGGTATCTGGGTTGAGGAGGTCAGATAGGCAGTCGCTTCTTGTAAAGCACTGGTACTCAGCTGAATCCGGTTAGACTGGAAGCCGACCCCAACATAGTTTGGGAAAAGGCTCAGAGGATGATGATTGCTATTCTTGCATGTTTTTATATTTTTTGCATGTTGTTTCCAGCGTGACTGGAAGGTGAACCCAGTATTTGGAAAAAGGCTAAGCAGGTTTTCCAGTGTTTATTTGATTTTGCTCAAAATCTGCTCAGTATAAAAAAATATTTTTATTAGGCGCTGAAATTGAGGTCGTTGTATGGCACATAGATACTGCCTACGCAAAAATATTCAAGTTCCAAACATCTTATAACCTGCTTCAATAGATCTGTTTGCCTAAAAATAACTTATCTATTCATTGCTTATGTTAGATATTGCTGCAAGACCTGTTTTTTACATTTAAAAATTTAATCAAAATATTTGCATGTACAAATTACTCAAGAAAAGAGTTATAAGTCTATTATATTCCTGAAAAGCCCAGTTATAACATCCACGTATAAAGAGGGATATCTTAATTTCAGTACGCCGCCATACTTGTTCAGGAACGACGGAAAATTACATTCCTAAGGCTCTCGCGGTGTTGAATACGTGAACGTATTTTATATCCTGAAGTGGATGATGAAATTTATATTTACAGCATTTTTCAGTAAAGTAGGGTAAGTGTAACGTGTTAATTTTGTTGTTGAAGCTTGCGTTTTTAAGTGTTTAATGAATGTTATTTTTGTTATGATTGTAGCGTGTTTTTCTGCCTAGTATTTTAAGGCCACATTGGTTGGTTGGCCAGGTTGGTTTATTAGGGGTAAGAGTTACAATACCTAATTCGAACCCAATCTAAGATAAACGCTGGACCGGCTACAAGAAGCTTACGACAGATATAGGTGGAAGGCGTGGCTCAGAAGTGGCCTAGACTGAAAAAAAAGTCTTGTATTAATGTTGCCATGTACATTCACTTTGGCACCATCATCCTCATCCTCCGAGCCTTTTCCCCAACTATGTTGGGGTCGGCTTCCAGTCTAACTAGATGTAGCTGAGTACCAGTGCTTTACAAGAAGCGACTGCCCTGCGTGACCTCCTCAACCCAGTTACCCAGGCAACCCAATGCCCCTTGGTTAGACTAGTGTCAGACTTACTGGCTTCTGAAAACCCGTAACGACTGCCAAGGATGTCCACTGATAACCGGGACCTACAGTTTAACGTGCAATCCTAAACACACCCACAGCACTCACTTTGGCATCCACAGACAAAAGTCGTCGAGTCACACTTCCTACCATAAAAATACCGTAAACAGAATAATCCATACGTGTAAATACAAAAACTCTAACACGTGAAGTTAAACTAAATAATGCAGAGAGAATTCTAGAAGCTTCGAGTTTAAGCCATTTGCTCGCCACCTGATAATTCTGTAAGCCGATTTACTTACTAAACTGGAAGGTTGACCAATCCCGTCTTTAGTGTTTAGCCATTAGGATCCGAATACTTGGAAAACCTTTAAGGATTGCTACGATTCTTAGAGAAGATTTTAAAGGTGATTTCAGATAGGTTATTTTGAGTATTAGATATTTTGGAGTGAAGAGGGATGTTTAGGAACATTTTACTTAGCTAATAGTAAATGAGTACTTGGAAGAATTGTTAGGTTTAGGTCTAGAACTTAGAAGTAATGTATTGTTAGGTTTATGTTATCAAGAAGTCCCGATATATAGATTTGTCTGTGAAGATTTTAGAAGATGATAAGGTAAGTTTTTTAAAAGTACCTAATTACTTCCATTCATCATCTGCGAAGCCTTTTGACATCTATATTGGGGTTGGCTTCCAGTCTAACTGCATGCAGTTGAGTACCAGTGTTTTACAAGGAGAAGTACTTAATTATTTACATTAAATAACTAAAATAAATACGTTAAGTGCAAAAATTCAAATGTTCAGGAAGGTTCCATTAACATTATCTTAGTAAATTATGCTAAGTTCCCATTGGAAATAAGCTTTTTAAAAAGAGCGTTAAAATACAGGAATTCCCACGCAAAGGTTTTTGGTTTTAATTTACAAGAAATTATTTTAACAGAATAGCTTCTAGTACGCCTCTTGGTATGGTAGGTAGTCAGAGTTACTGGCTGATCTCCTTAGATAAACCAGCCGCTTTGTCAGTCGTTCTGGGCACTATTTTATTTATAGAGGCAGGTATATCTATACATATAATAAATCTGTAGAAAAGTAATTTTTGTACATTGAAGAAATTGACAAAAAAATAGCCAGCATTTTAAAGGATAACAGAACCCATTTCAATCATTTTTGTCATTTTTGTCTGTTTGTCTGTTTGTCTGTTTGTCTGTTTATCTGTTTGTTTGTTCGGGATTCACGTAAAATCTACGAATTAAATGCAGACAATGCTTATATACAAAAATTCTACGTAACTTGGGGTATTACTTAGTTTTTGTTTCATCGAAATCGATTCACTCTATCAAAAGATATGATTAATTTTGTGAATTCAAGATGTAAAATATTACGACACGCAATCTATTTGTCAAAACTGTACATTTGAATGTTGTACTTATATTAGTTGATCGGCCTATTATTAATCTTTACACAGAAAATCACACTTTTATGAGTAACTTCGGAAGAAAAAAAAAAAATGAAAATTTTGTTTAGCCAAGGTTAAAGTAGCTCGATCTGTGGTAAATAAAATACATCAAATTTGTCAAAGTAGAGAGTGCGATTTGCGAGGTGGTAAATGACAATATTACCATACATTCTTTATAGAGGATTATTATTTCAACAGATGGAGTTGTGTATTTTCCGTAATTCACCATATTTTAACACGTAGAGTAATTTTCGATAGACATTTCAATAGTGTTTGTCAGTTTGCCGTGCCACATCAAAATCCAACTATAATTATTACCTTGATGAAAAGAAAATTAATAGTTCTCAGCCAAATTTAAAACAGTGCCATCTAAATTATTTTTTGAACATTATGTCAAAAATGATGACTTTAGTGGAACAATTAATTATCATTTAAAGTTACAGATGGAGTTCATATCAGTATTTTATCATAAACATAGTTTAGCTTATCTTCCACTAATGTGGTGGCCTTAAAACAAATTACTTTGAGTGAGTAGTATTAAGTAGACCTTAATTATTTTTTCTGATGCAAAATATGTAAACTTAATCCTAGAAGAAATGAGGATCTATCTCTCGCAAGCGCTGCTAAGCGTGAGGAAGGTAATGTAGGATTCTGTAGCTTTAAAAACAAGCCCACATACAAAGTGCAGATAAGAAATGGGAGCTCTCTCTATTTAATACCATACACACGTAAAATGCTTTATGCGTCTGAAAACGTACAAATTACGCGCCGCATACCAGAGACATGCTTACTTTCAACTTCTGATCGCAAATACACTGTTCTCGATTACGAACAGTCTCAGTAAGACCCGAGCCAAGTCTAAAAACCCTAAAAAACACCTTTTATATAAAACTACGTTTGATGTCATTTAATCACAAAGACAGAATTGTTCTCTGTTGCAAATCCTATCCACCTATATCCTATCCTAATCCAGAATGCATTGCAGGTGTGTATTGCACAAAAACCAATGGTATCCTATTCGAGAAATCAAAAGAGTTGACCTGCCAACGTCAGCTTCTGCGCTAAGCAAGTGTTCTTAATAGTACCATCAGAATTACATCGTTGAATGAGGTGAATAAATTTTCAGAAACCACAATAACAGTAGGAGCCAAAGCGTATTATCGCTTCATAGAGCTCTGATTGGCCCCAGGTGACCAAGTCAGGTCTGATTTGTTCGTTCATCAGATCTTTGAAAGTGTTTCGGTGGATACTTACTGTCGTCCTGTTTACGTGTGACACAAAATATGGTATATAAACGTCCTCCGCAAGAGCGAAATTTTCCCGGTGTGCGGTAGTGACGCACAGTATACAACACTTATGTTTCTTTTGATTTGCTGGCTCCACCAAGAAATGACAAATTGCGAGCGTACATTCTGAAAATCTTGGCAAAACTGCAGGTTTCAAGTACGAACACATGAAGTGGACTCTCACAGATACGTACATTTTGCCTATTCGTGAACTAATGCAAACATTTCGGTGGAGTCCCGGCTTAGGCCTCCCCCACATTAGGCGTGCGCGATCCTCGGGCGTGTGAGTAGCGCGGGCGCCGCGCGTGCGTCGCGAGCGCGTTGCGTGAGCGTCGCTTTTTGCTGCCCTGCGGCTTTTGCCGCGCGCTCGCGGCGCGCGCGCGCCGCTCTCCTTGACGTTTAACTGCTAAGGCTTTTAGCGGGCGGCGGGGATAGCAGGCGAAGGGGTAAGAACGCAATTCGAGCGCCGCGTGCTCGCCGCGAGCGCGTCGCTTGCACTCTTCACACATGCCGCAGGGTAGCAAAACGCGACGTTCACGCAGCGCGCTCGCGAAGCCCGCGCTACTCACACGCCCGAGGATCGCGCACGCCTAATGTGGGGTCAGCCTTACCATGAGTAAGTGAAACTATCCTACCCTATGCGCCTGCTGATGATGATGACTCATTTTATCATCCATCCAGCTATTCCCCAACTATGTTGGTGTTGGCTTCCAGTCACCGAATCTGTTTGAGTACCAATATTTTGCTTGGAGCGACTACCTATCTACAATCCAGTCAACTACACAAGACGATATCCATATTATGGTAAGACTGACAGACTTTCTGGCTTCTGATTAGTCGCAGCAGCTGCAGAAAATGTACAAATGACAGCTTTGTCAGACTCAAAGCATGTAGACATAGATTATAGCTGTTTCCTGTGAAAATTACTTACGCACCATACGTAATAATTTTAGAAATTGGCTGAACAACGTCACAAACTTTACTTCTTTTGTTTAGATAAATGGTCACATCCACAACACAACCTTGATCAATGAATCTATGCGACTGCTAAGTGCTAATCCTAATTATACTGTCACGTGAAAGAATGCACCTACGGGATAAGTAGTATTTTGACGATTCTATATTGCTCACGCAGACGAAGTTGCGGGCAACAGCTAGTTTTAAAATAAGCTTCTTTGATCCGTTGATGAGTTTATATTTCAACAACGATTGCCTTTGAAAAATCAAAACTATAGACACTTTGTAAGATTACAAAACCTTTAACACATCATTGCCTACGCACGGTTTAGCCTGCGTCACGAGAAAAATACTGCAAACGTGATGAGATGTAGTAAGTAGTAAAGAATGTATTAAATCATACCACTAACTCAATAATTTCTCGCGTTCAACCAAATAAACAATTCAACTTCATAATATAAGCTTCCACCCACTATAAACTAGACTAATAAACATTTTAAATCTGTTTCATCCTCCAGAAAACGCTTCATTTTCCATTATCATCTTACCAACTTAATTAGTAAAATAAGATTTTCCCTGACCACTTGTATCAGGGTATTTTTATTCCGGCACAATATCGCCACGTCCCGGCTAAGTTCGTTTAACTAAGTTATTAAAAGTTGTCGCTCTTAAGATTTTCTCTTAATTAAAATTATGACGGCGGGTGACTCTAGTCAACTTCTAATAATTGTGTGGCGTAAGTTAAAGGAGGTTGAGAGTTAATATTGTATAGGAATAAGAATCTATGGGAATATTTTACATATCGTTGTCTTTTGAAAAATGTAGAGTTGACAGTCGTTACCAAATATATATACCATTACCTAACCAAAAGTTAAACTGGGTGTAGAAGTTGGGTGTACTCTATGCAAAAGTATAGCACACCGTTACACCCAGCTATACTGGAAGCTGATGGCAATGTAGTTGGAAAAAAAGGTTATGCTGTCGATGATGAGCATTGCAATAATGAATTTACCATATTATGTTGCATATAGGACAAATTCCTATAGAAATCGTACGTTGAGTTGTTTCAGCATGATTGCGAGAAATAATACCTAGTAAACATTAACATTCATATAATCTTCTTCTAATAGGTACTTATTTGGATTAAATAATCCCGCCGTCATTTACAACTTAAACCATATTGTATGCAAAAATATAAGAACCCACGATTCAGGTAGCTTTCAACTTTGCCATCAGGAAACTTTGAAGTAATTAATTTTGATCTTTCTTTATTGCTTTGATTACAACATTGACTATCTCATTAGCTAATAGCGTTTTATGAGAATTCAGGACAAGTGGGCTGTGCTGTTGTTGAAGGTTTTACTGTCTAAAACTAATGTAACTCAAGTACGTATTATTAAAAAATGTAAATTATTAAAAACTGAATAAATGCACGATTAGAAGATTTTTTAGTATTCCGCCTATCTGGTATCGAAATAGTTAACCAGTCTAAGTAAGAAAAATATAAAGATTCATATCAATATTGCTATAGGCGAGGTTCGAACTCATGACTTCTACATCGCCAAACCAATAACCTTAGCCATTGTGTTCTTGCTACTACACGATTCTAAAAAACACCTAACTAAAATACAGTACCTACACAGTACAGCAAAATCATAATTTTGTACAGTCAGCTTCTGGACCAGGTAGACACCATGGGCGCCGGGTGTCGCGTGATGACTCCCGGCCACCGTAGGCGTGGGTCTGTGGGCGGTGAGTTCGGGTGGCTCATCGTCCCTCTGTCTGCTTAGACGACAGACCTGTGTCGACGGCGCGCGTTGTTCCACGCGCTCCTCAAAGAGATGTCAGCAACCCCAGCGGCGCCCAGCAGGGCCAAGGCCTGCCGGGGCTGCGGGTTGTTCGAAAGAGATACCGCGGCCCTGGTACATAAAAGGCCTATGACGGAACACGACGGTTTTTAGTCAATAAGAGTCTGACACTCCCTCACCGCTGCTAACCCACAGCGGGAGGGGTCATTTGATGATTTTTGACGTCGGAAAAAAAAAGGTCAGTAGTAACAGATTTATAGGAATATCGTACTTATTACTATTGAGTTAAGGTGCATGACAGTTACCACTGATGTGCAGATTAGTGTACATACTGCTTTCATCGCGTGACTCCCCCTACATACGATACAAAGTGGCTCACAGTAAACACGACTTAGTTGTACCGCCATTAAAGTAAAAGCTTGTATGCTAATATTCCACTAAAACGTTGTTGTTTATGACCGAACAATACTCGCGTTTATTGGATAGTTTACATTTTGTGTCCATTTTATTGTCAGGACTGGTTACTGTTGTTTTACAAGAAGCTGGGAATTTTAACTGTCATATCCCTTTTCAGAGTTTATTGTGACGCTAAATGTTTAAAACATTTTCCTTCATTGTTATGTACTTAGTGTAAATATCTTCGAAATTAATTAAATCCTCAATTAATTATTTAAATTGCCAATTAAACAAGCCTTACATTTTGCGTAGGTACTCATTCCGAAATATTTTGAATATTGTAAAGGCGAGATTCACCGGTGTGTGACATATGTGGTACTGTGATGCACACCATTTTTTTATCTGGTCTACTGACTTTATCAAATGGTAACAGATTGCGAGCGAATGTCTAAAATTTACATGAAATTTCAACCTTTCTGTTTGAAAAAATTAACAATCAGCATAGATATACAGACAATTTATTCACAGTCAATTTTTCTTGATGGAATCTCACTATAAGAAACAATTTGAAATGTAACAAAATTACTTTATTTATTTTCAAACTATCTATCGCTATAATTATCCCACCCTATCTTACACAAAAAACCGCCAACGCTCTTTACCAACTAAAAACCAGCAAAAAATGTAACCACAAAGAATAGGATATCTTTTACCGAAGTAACTACGTCCAGAAATTTGCCATTAACATAATTGTAGCTGGCATTGTCCTGAAGTTGGCGGCTATATCAAGATTGTTCACAATATCAGGTTGCTATCGACCGGCCTCCCGTAGTGTTGGGTACACCCTGTATATTGTGTGTTTATTTTAGGAAAAGTAATTTTAACGGTAATGGTTTATCGTGACGGGATTAATTGCTGTATTATTATAATGGTGTTGTTAGGGAAGATTATGTTGTTTTAAGAGAAAAGTGAGAAGTAATAGTTAAGTTTATATTTTGCAATGTCCGTGAGTGAAATTACAAGAAAGTTGAATATTTAGGTTATTTGTGTATTGTGACAACTTGATCAGTAGTTACTTCAATGCTAGGCTGATTTTCCATAATATAAAAAAAAACACCGTTTATCAGTATATATCAGTGACAAAAGCTCTATAACAGTAAATAATACAAAAACTCTGCCAACTAACCAACAAAACTATCCTACAAAATTCCCGAACAATCTTAAGCTTGTGGCACATTATAGCAGCACCGCAACAGCACGGCTGCAGCACGGCTGCAGCACGGCGTCGCCTCGAATTAAGACTACGGCTAGCTGCCAGCGCGCCAACCACGCGCTGTCCGCTCGCCGTCGGCGCGCCGTCCGCTCGCCGGCCGCGAGGTGTAAGCTTAAATAAATAAAAATAAAAAATAAATAAATAAAATAAATATTGACATTACGAAATATATTATAATATACACGATTTAATGCTCTAAATTGAATGACAACTTAAATGCTGGTGTGGAGCCGTGCTGTTGCGGTGCTGCTGTAATGTGCCACGTCCTTTATTCATTATCTTCCTATAAAATAAAACAGTAAAAATCCCTTTCCCACTAACATGCAACCCCCACTGACCTAAAAATCCGATTACTCTCTAAAGTGCCTCTAAACGTTTCCACCAAGGTTCAAAGGGTTCCAAATAAAAGTAAATATGCATCATCCGGGAAGCGAACCCGGGCCCGCACCGGTGCATTACCGCGGTGCACGTAATTGCATTTTGACATGACGCGAGCAAAGCGCTTCGTGTGGGGCCGTGAAAACTAGTGTGTAAAATGTAATGTATTGCGGAATATTGTAAGCTTTAAACTTTTTGTGTACCTGCATGAAAGAATACAGGAAAAGCCTTATTTATGGCGTTTAAACAAACCTACAACTACACAGTTGATTTACCAATGATTTTCACTATTTCCTTGAACCTAAAGAAGAACGATTATTCGAAACGGGCTTTTAATTTAGTAGGAATGATTGGGACTTTTAGAATTGAAGCAAAGAATGTTACGGGTTGATTCTCCAAAGTCCACTTTTTTCCAGAAAAACTTTTACAGCTTGGAAAGTGACACATAGCTAATAATCGCACTACATAACATTGTCAGAGAGTAAAACCACCATTTTCATGGCCCTATCCTAATTGCGACCCCCGTGCACCTCTATCGTTGCCGCTAAGTACACCGGTGTCGCTCCAAGTAGTTTTATTGCACTCTCTCATCTGGCGCAGATTAAATACGTGTTTTCCTTTGTCGCTAAATGCTTTTATGAAAATGTTATCTCTCAACTGAATTCGAGGTCCCACGGTGGGCGCCAATTTTATGAAACTATGAATTTTTTGAATAAATTACCAAATTAACTATTTTAAGCTCCATACATTTTAAACTAAAGTCATTGGTGAAACATTTTGAAAGCTGATTCAGTAGAACTAGGCTCACGTTTGGGTGCCAAATATTCATAGTGTAAAAAATCACAGAAAATGTGAGAGGAGGCTGAGTCGAGACTACACGTATGTATTCTTGAGCCGTTTTGAACTGATTTCCCGAAGGCGTTGGATTATTTCAGCCAGTAATAGACACAGGTAAAATATTTTGCTTAAAATAGAATACTGGGAGCAAAGAAAATCTCTTGAAGCGCTATAACGACCGATCATCTTGAATTCGAATATCGGATTGGAATCGTTTATCGGCGACTACGGATTTACGTAGGCCGCCTACGAAGTGCTACGAAAGCGCTACGCCTGCAATGCTGCTACGAAATAAATTATTATTTGCGATTGCAGAGTTAAAGAGGTCGTTTGAAAGTCAGTTTACAAACTGGTACAAAATTGGAACAAACTTTTTCTCTATTAAGCAGGTAGGTTGTATTTTTCTTTGCTGCTGGCATTTTGTAGCAAATAGACGATTTTTATAAATTATCATCATGTCGTCCAAGCCGTATCCGGCGACGGCGACTCCTAAATGTCTAACCCGGGTCGTTGTTATGATAGGCTCTAATGTGGCTAGCGAAACTGAACTTCGATCTAAAGGTCCGGCTACATGGCGCACAAAATAACTGACCATCAGAATTAACTGTGTAGTTGTAGGAGGGCTTTGGTCGGGTCTTCCGTATTTGGCGTTTGGCCTCTAGATCTTGTAAACGCATGTTCTCGTACAAATCCACATTTTTGTGAACAGTGTGACGCCATTCCGGTAAAGAAGAGACATATCTATTACCTCCGTCAGTAAATTAGACAAAGGCCCCAATGTATTCTCACTTCACAAGTCAACATGCCAAACCTTTACATAAATTTTGTATAACAGTATAAAGAACTAGTATTTTTTTTATATTATTTAAACACAAGAACACTAAAACAATAGAATTACGATTCAAACACATTGTTTCAAATATAACTAAGCCAAGTAGATCTTACAAGAAGTTTGAATTTATAGTTAGTTTTGACCTAGGCGGTATTAAGCAATAAATTTCATGACCCCAGCTTGCTAAGAGGCGGGATTTGGCACCAGATTACATCTCGGCTTGCCAAACTAAGATGGCGTAATATGACGCTGCATATTTAAATTTTGCAGTTATTCCAGAATAAGGAAGACTAGAAATTGGCTCTGTTATCTTAGACCGTGTCATGGCAGTCAAAAAACTGATAATTCATATAATCTTTCAAGGTATACTACATTATTATTTCTGCAAGGACGTCTACTACTGAACATAGGCCTACGACATTGATTTAGAAAAGAACTGAAGCAATCGGCATCTAGCGTCAAATCGTTTGACCACCTTTTTGGTACCCCAGAAAGCGAAAGAGTTGACACTTTGGCAGTTCAGAGACGCCGAGAACACCAAATTGAGTTAAAGTTATTCTCGTTGGTAGGTAGATCTTCGTGCAATTTCTCGTGTAAGCAAAACGTATTTGTATTAGAAATGTTTCCCCATAATTAGCATAAGCTATTAGAATGGTAATGGAAACTGTTGTCTTATCTGAAACATTGTAATATTGGAAGTAAAGCTAAGATGGTATCGCCCACGCGTTCCTGGAAACCGCATACGGGAGCACTTCTCATTTACATAGATGAACAAACGGATTCGATGTTACTGTAATGTACAAATGATAATATCCAGTCTAAAGCACCGTGGTCCATTTTTCTTCAATCTAAATTAAAAAAAATGTTTGGATAATGTACCCATTTATTTAACTTATTATTGGTTACGGCTTACAATATACTCTCACCACGATAATTTAAAATACCTACAAATGCATAAAACCCGCGATTTAGTTACAAAAATTTGGTTAAAGAGTGAGAGTAAAACATTACCACATAATATAATAAGCAAATAAATAGTTCATTTTGTCCACCTAATGAACAAAACATTCACAAAATTCATATCGGATATAAAGGTAAAATGCCAATTCATTTGTTTGTCAATCGAAGTATACTCAAAATAATATACCTGAACAATAGCTCATTCCCGATCAGCTTAATGAACAATAAATTATACCTGCATAGCTCAAATAACTGCTGAATGGAACGCTGCAATAAAATGGTCGCATTCTATTAAATGTGAATTAAAATTCTATGAAAAGTGCTGGAGTGGAGACCACGGACTAGCAAGCGCAGCGTAGGACGTCCACCAACGAGGTGGACAGACGACCTTATAAAGGTCGCCGGAAGACGCTGGATGCAGGTCGCTTCCAACAGGTATCTGTGGAGATCAAAGGGGAGGCCTATGTTCAGCAGTGGACGTCCTATGGCTGAGATGATGATGATGATTCTATTAAATATTTCAATAAATAATTGTAGTTAATGAAACTGTACATTGACATTTAACGAAACTGTACATTGGCTATAATGAAACCATACATTGGCTATTATTTGGAAAATGTATGCTTGATAAAATGAGGGCACTTATAATGCTTCGTACACTCGTAACTGCATACGAATGAGTGATTCTCTTTACTCTTTTGAAATGGAAATTCGAAAAGGAAGCCATGTTTTATGCGTGTATGAATTTGCTTTAAGAGATCCGTAAGGTTTGCTTGCAAACCATTTTTAAAACGTTTTTCTGTTGAAAGTTACTTTAGATTGTTCTTTTCCAGAGTGGAATTATTTAGAGCCATAGATTTTCAGGAGACCGTTAGGCAGGGTTTTCATGTTAATGAGTAATTGAATATAACTAATAATCTGAAATGTTCGTTCAAAAAACACACAAAAAGTCTCGTATATTTTTTTTCGGAAAAACATCTTTCAACCATCACCAAGTTTGTGTCTACTTAGAATTTTCACTTTATAAGTTTAATGAATAAATCAAAACAAGTGTCTCAGTCCGTGCGCAGTTTTGAAAGGTCACAATCTCACCACGATTGGAAACTTTATGTTAGAGTTCCTGGCTTAAATACAAACTTGAAACTTAATTTAGCATTTCTATGAATATTGACAGATTTGAAACGCAAATTAGTACAAAATATGCAGTGATTCATGAGCGTTAAAGATGAAAGGAAGATTATCTCAAGGTAAAGAAAAAGAAAAATGGTGATTTAAAAGTTACACGGAACCCTTCATATGAGAGTCGGGTTCGTGGATAGCCGCTATTAATTTTTTATTTTGTCATAATATTATGATGGTGGAAGTAAATATTTACGTATTACGAAATATGGCTGTTCCTTTCATTTTAGTGTTATATAAAATTAACGCATAAAAATGGTCTGTGGCGTTTCAAATTCATGTTTACACATTGTGTGTTTTTTTGTCTAGTTTTATATGGGAACTAACTTTTAGAAATGCCTTTTTGTTTCTAACATAAAAGTCACAACTACCACATCTTCTTCTTGCTTCTCAAAAAAGAAGACAGTTTCAGAATACCAAAAAGCCCAGCTTCGGTATATAAATAATTTCATTAGCATTTCAAAGCCGTGTTTATATTGACACCGACTCCAGCACAGTCGATGTAATTGCGCCCAAACGCCCAATGAGGTCGGAGGTGCCTCATTAACAAAACGCGCGCGTTTGCGTTCCAAACCAGAGGCTTGGTTCAGGTAAACGTAACGCAAACTATTTTTGTGTTAGTGACTTGGTGTTTTATATTCTGTTAGAGTATTTCAGTTGTGTGTTACGGTGGAGGAAATAATTGACTATTGAATTTTTGGAAGTACATTGATAGATAGTCTGACACCAGTCCTACCTAGGAGTATTGGATTGCCCGGGTTGAGGAGGTCAGATAGGCTGTCGCTCCTTGGGAAACATGGTCGGGAAAAGGCTAGATAGACTTTTATAGATGAGAAAGACTTATTTAGGAAAATATTAGAATCTTTCCCAATTTACAAACGTTTTAAATTCCTGAACCAACTAAGATAAAATGTCACGGACAGTATACCATATCCTATTTATAAAGTAATTGTTATCCGGATACATAGAATGTTTGGACACAATTGCGTTTCATGGAGATGAAAACATATTCATCCTCATCCCAATTTCCCATAACAAAACACCACAATTTGGAGAACATCCCACACGATTCGGTGTAACTTAGAAAAAGATAACAAGAGGAGCTACGAATTATCCCTCCCACGCCTCCCATCAGTATTAAACGTAAGGCTTATCACACACTACCACAGACAGAACAGAACATACTCTGTTTCGGTTAGTACAGGAGGAAACCATTCTCGGAAGTTCGTCCCGGAGGGACTCGAAACTGGCTTTTATCTTTGTCAATATAAAATAAATTGGAACCTCGGACGGGAACCTCAGGGATCGTCAGAGGTTTCAGGGGCTCGCCAACTATTACTAGTAATTCAGTTGCATATTAGAAATACGTTAAGCATTGCAGATAGCTCGTAGTATATTTGTCATAATGGTTGGTTAACAGAACGTAACCTGGAGTCAGTAAATGTACCTAACGTCTTGCCTATTGTAACAACTAATACATTTTTGAAAGTAGCGTATAAAGTTGCTTTAGAATATCGTCTCGGGCCCAAATATCTCGGACTGCAAGATGTTGTTAGAAATCTATAAACTAATAATAATCTATGGGGCTGACATAATCTTGTCAAATCCATTCACTTTTCTGGTCACTAGCCGCATAAAGCATAGCATGACGCCCATTGTTACAGTAATATTCGCCCAATTCACAGGTATATGGTAATGTGAGATCTCCCTAAATTCTACAGAACAACTCCGAACCGATGCTGTAACTTTGTACCGAAAACAAATAACTTTGTAAGGCAGAGTTTTGCTTAACCCACACACGGTCACGATGAACGTGCTTGTCTATAACTTTCTAATGCGTATTAACCTAATGGTATTAATCATTTAATTTGGTTATTAATTTATTGTTTGAGATTTAGTTTATAATAATTATTTTTATAAGAATTATGGTTTGTTTTCAGAATCAGTATAATATAATTATGTTGTTGGCATATTTTTTTGACTAGAGAAGAACTGAACATTATGTGTATCATTCTAGACTTGTAGGTATTCAGAATTTGTACTAATCAGCAATACTTTGTCACTCACAAGAGTGGATCTAGGATTAAAATAATGATAATGATATTTAGAACTTTAAAAGAGCCCAACTCCATGAAACTTAAAAAAGAAACTGATTAAATCCAAAATACATAAAGATATCTCAATCATATCAGAGACAACTCTCTCAACACAGCGTCTGTTTTTGAGCTTCAATAAGTACACAAAAAAAGACATTTTCCATTACTTATACAAAGGGCAAACGCTATACAAACGAAAGAAATTGCTCAGATAACAACGTGTTTAAATAACATTGTGAATCTGTGGACCATTGAGCTGAGAAATAATGCAACCTTCTAGAAACATCTGCAAACTAAATACATTTATTTTAACAAGTATTAGACAGAATGGAAAAAAGCCTGTTGATATTGACAGGATCAAATTGATTATATAATCGTTTGGTAAACATGTGAAAATATTTATCGAAATACGAATAAAAATATTAAGTCTACAGGCTTTGACGTACTTGAACAATTTAGGTATCTGAATTATTTCAATAATATAACGATTTCGGAATAGAATTTATTAGACAATCAGTTTTCTCTGAGGTAAGATTTTTAATATCAGAATTACTACCGACGCGACGCGTCGCGTCAAAAGACTTTACGTTTAGTTATAGGCACGAATCTTGAGCTCTGACCTACATCTGCGCAGAAGTGATTCTCAAGTAGAAATCAGGCTCAAGATTCGTGCCGATAACTATATAGTTGCGAAATTCAATGCTATTGTTATTAGAGCTAATTGTATATTTTTTAGGAAACCAAACATAGTAATTTTTCAACAATAATACATTCAAAAGGTAATGTGATTCTTCCCATACCTATCGAAAACTATTTACCACCTTACAAGACCATGCCAATTTGACTCCTCATTGAAACATCAACCTACATAAGAAAAGGCGCACACTAAAGACACCTCGTTGCCCCAACGAGCACATTAGTGCTTGCGCCACTTATGTGCGTACAATTTCTTTTTATTGCGCGCCATTTTATGTGCACAGACGATAAATTCTTTATGTGTCAACGTTGCCTATTTAGATTTATTAGATTGGTTGTCGAAAACGTATTTTACGTATTAGTTTTGTATTCCAATGATCATGTTAAAAAAAAAATAAAGAGAATAAAAAAAATGATCATGTTGTGGTAGCTTATATAATCATTTTATTTTCATCATTTTACCCTATTGGCCAATTTACCAAATTGTACATATATGGACAGTATTTTATGTTGACAGCTGTCTAAATTTGGAATGTCATTTTCAAGGCCGCCATTGTGCCATTGTTTTCTTTCTTTTGTACCAAATTGGATTCCAAAAACTTATTTAGGTTTACATTATGAACTTCTTTGCTTCTAAATAATCTTTAAATATTGCCATAACATGTGTAATGCGTTACATTCCTTAGCATTTTAAAACAAAGCCTTGTCTACAATCCCCATGCACACTGCACCATCTGATTACCCCGCTATTTTCCAAGAATGCAGCAGAAACATGGCTCCTCCAATATTAACGGTTCATTCCACTTGGCAGCCCACGCCGGGTTGCACCAACCTATATAATGGCGATGGCGATGGCAAATTATTGTTCAATGTTTAGAGCTTGCAGAATGTAGGGCGATAATAAATGTTGACGTTTATGATAGTTTGGTATTTATTGTAAATGATATTACAGTGTAAAAGTTACAGTCAGAAAAATTCAAGACTTAGAAACAAGTAGGTCTAGGATAAGGATGCCAATTATGAGATACCATTTCTATTTTTGACTATAAAAACAAAACTGTTACATTTGAAGCATTCTGAGATATAATTTTAGGTAGCAAATTTAATGTGCTTTAAATGTGTCATAGCTATTTAGGGCTATATACAATATTTTTCTGACTATACTGTAAAAAGTGAAAAATATCAGAAAACAAACCCAAGGCAACTGGTCTCCTATTATGAGATATTAGGGGTTTCTAATATAAGATAGTATCTTATATTAGGTTCCTTAAAATTTTAGGGGGTAAACAAACAAAATGAACAATATTAATGTAATAGTCACATTTTTATTGTTACTTATTAATTAAATATTATAGACAAACATCAGTCTTAATATTTTGGTACTTTAAACATGAAACTATAGACAAGTATCAGTCTTTAAAACAAACAAACAATTCGAGCTTTACTCACTAATCATGATCATTTTTAATACAAATATCAAAAGAAAAGTTATAAAAGTAATAACAAAAATCAAAATCTTCTAAAATGTTGTAAATTAAATGTCTTACATATCTGAGCATAAAGAACACAAAAAATTATCCGATGCTACTTCTCTACATTCCTCATGAGCCCATTTAAAACAACCTTGACGCTTAGCCCATTTTTCTCCTCTTGTATCTTGTGAAAAGTTTCCGCTGCAGTAGGGACATTCAACATCATACTCATCCCCACTGCTATCTGCGAGCTCAGACATGTCATCGTCTTCGGAACTGAAACTAACTTCTGCAACTCTTTTCTTTTTCAAATCTTTTTTAGCTCTTAAGTAACCCATTTCGTTTCTTCGAACTGCATTCACAGTTTGTATCATGGCATTATGGTCCCATGTCTTCCTTTTGATGGGAGGCATCTAAAACAATACTTATAATAATTGCTCTTTTTGAGTACCACAATATGAGATATCTCATTTTAGGAACCCCAGCATATCTCATATTAGGAAAGCAACAATTTTACAAAGTGGATGCCTTTTTTTTTGTTTCAAAAAGAAAACACAATGAAATTGCATTTACATCTTAAAATGGATCATATAAGTTACAAACCAAATATATATTAAGAGCTTTTAACGTAATAGTAAAGTTGTTACATACCTTGTAAACATTTGACGAAAAATATTTTGTTTTACGAAAATGTAATAACTACACGCACACGTACTTCTATCGCCGGTGGCCGGCACGCACTGGCAGACGTTTAGCGGTGTTGCTGTGATGATCGCGTGACACTAGCGCCAAATGACTGACGTGAATAGTTTGACTAATACCTTGCTATCTCATATTAAGCGCCTATCTCATAATAGGCATCTTTACCCTACAGTTTGCTTTCAATTTTTTTATGCAATGCTGTAGGAAATTAGGAGGATAGGAAGCTTAGAGCAACTGAGTCTCATAATTGAGTAGTAAATACAAAGAGGTATCATATAGCCTGTGCAGTTTCACCCGCTACCGGTGGGAATAAAAAGCCTATATTTCTGGATAAACGGACTATCTAGAGCTGAAATACATTTCAAATCAAACCAGTAATTGATGAGATTAGCGCATTAAAGCATACTTAACAAACTCTTTGGTTTTATGGAAAGCACTTTCGTCGGAAAGATAATCCTTCAACAATAATCTGACTAAACCTCCCTCTTTTGGTATAAATTAAGTAATTGATCTGTATTTGTGGCTTACCCTCAATGATGTCACACGTGGTTCTTCAATTAGAACATACAGATATAGTCAATCAGTAATCCCGGTACAAACCAATATATTGACTGCTTGAATAATCTCTGAAGCTCTAATTGGGGTTCACATTGCTAATTGGACTCCCCACATATTTGGAGATAATCTCCGGCTGTATGAATTTCAATTGGTAATCGGAACTAAGCAATTAGGTTGTTAGGTAGATTCGAAAATAGCGAACCTATGAAACGATGTGAGTAGTTTGACGCCAAAAAGGCATTCATTGAGATACAAATAGGTGCTTAAAATGATAAAAGCATTTGTAACTAGCTTTTACTCGCAGTTTCACCTATGTTCTGGAGGAACTTTTACTGTCACCCGGAGAGTAAATAGTCAATTTGCATCGCTAACTTACCACTGTACTCTTACCAAATATCTTGATCGGTTTGACCGTTTGAGAGTGATTGCATAACACAAAGACAGAACTACTTTCTCATTAATTTATGACAAATAGTAAGGATATAAATGGTAAATACTTTTCGTCCTCCGAATACTGATGAAAGAATATAAATACATACCTACACTGAAAAAATCTGTGTTTTAATGTAAATTCCTAATAGAACAATCACACAAAAACCTCAGCACAATCTATCAATCTAAATGTCAAGGACATTCTGAATTAACACTAAGACGGGGAACACCACAGCTCAAATCCAATTAGTAGGACAGCACCGTTTACGAGCTAAACACGACAATACATGTTCTCTAGCAGATCTAATCTCTACAAACTGGTGGTTAACGCCGGTTTAAACCTCTGTTTGGGGTAGTCGGGCCACTTCGAGGCAAATAGAAGCTTGTTGTGTTAGCTAACTGAATTTTGGACGCAGAAATTTGCTACTAGTGACTTGACGACAGTCAAAATGTTCTTACACTAGCGGATTCTAGGCTCAGTTTTTATATACGTAGAGCTCATTCCGAATGATGAAATCAGGTCACTTCAGTAACGACAGTAGCAATTAAAAGAGAGTTGTGTTCACCTACTCTGTTGAACTCTGTATTTTAATCCAATTTAAATAAATAAAAAAAATGAGGTAAATTGCCATACTATCTATAGCCGTTTGCGGTCCAACGCGTAAATTTTCTAAAGGCTTTAAAAACAAAAGAAATATCGCAAACCAAATCTAGCCTGTAATATCAGAGCAAAACCTGAAAATATCTCAGCGATTTATTTAAAATCGTTTCGTTGTAAAAACCACTTACCGACTCGCCAGCCAATCCCCTTAAAGCAAAAACTTTACAATCACTTATCTGCATACTCGTAAAAATTTACATATTTTTCGCTAAAACTAAGTGAAAACCCGCAATTTACTGAAATACGCTACCTAATTTGACGATATAATGTGAAAAGATATTCGGTTCAGTGGTGTACAGGCTAAGATCACTTAACCAACCGGAACCGCCATGAGAACCAATCTTTATAATACTTATATCTATTCGTTTGTGTATAATGGGGGTTGTTGTAACTAGTGCAGCTATAGCATCTAGATACTAACGTTAGCTCACTCGAGTGTAGTAAAAATATACTTGATCACATAGAAGTCATAGATTGAAATTGACAAAAACAAGCATAAAATTTATACACAAGTGTCTTTGCAAGTGAACATGAGTAATTGAGTACCTATAACCAGTGCAGTGGTCTTATAGGCAAGTGTCGGCACGTCAATACCATCTCCAGATATTTAAATGCTCTTACTGTTTGGTATAAAATTAGGAACAGATGTGTCTATCTGCCTGCCAAGGGTTATAGTATTATGCAAATGGCACCCCACTTGGCATACAAATGATTAACCAATGTGTTATACTGTAACACCCTTCTTGTTTATGCTATGGGTGTTTTGAAAAAGGTTACATAATGGCCGTTGGGTATGGCATATCAAAAACTAAGTATATAGGTAGAAGAAAGTTTATATTAAATCGTTTATAAGCTATTTCTCGCGGTTTCACCCGGATGGTCTTCTTTCTGTACTCGCATAAAATATAGCTTATTTACCCGGAGATATTGTAGCTCCGAAATAGTGTAACAATTTTTGAAATTGGTTCCGTAATTTCGGAGCCTTTAGAGTACAAACAAACAACCAAACAAAATTTTCTGAAATCTTAATTCTTGTTATGTAATACAGAAGACATTATTAAACTTATATTTCACTACGTGATGTTTACAAGCATTAATTTTACGAAAATTACCACATTCGTGTGAGAAGTTTTCATAAATATTAAGAAAGCTACTCCCACACCATCTAACTACCAATTCATATTAAAACCGCCCATCTTCTGAGAAAACTTATAATCACTGGCGTGACCTACAATAACTTTAATGACTGACTTACATTAAAACTTGACGTATCTGCTTCTACTAATATATATAGCGGAAGAGTTTGTCGGTTTGTTTAACACACTTAATAATTATGTTTTCAAGAAATACTTGAAACAGTTAAGAGGACCTTAGTTTTGAAGTTTAGGAACTCAATTGCTTTTTCTTATTCTTTGACTCTTCTTAGCATAAAATCAAAACAAACATTAGGTAGTTAAGTTCTATAGGACTACCTTATCATTTCTCTACCAACATAATCCACTATTTGACACAGATCTTCCTTTAACACACGACACATTGCGATTCTTAAAATTCTACATAGAAATCCACGGCCGAGTGACACCACGAAATGAAACTAGTGAAGTAATAAAGCTGGCAGTCATTAACTATTCATTGCGAGTTCATCATGCTCTCTCTATATATTATTATTAAAACTTCAACTTGTAAGTAGTATCATCGTTTATTAGCTTTTGTTAGGGAAGTCTTATTAAAGCACATGTAAGTATATGACACTGGAGGTGAGTGTTTCAGATTTTCTAGAGATTTTTCTCCTGATACAGATGAGTCTGTAATTATGTGAGAGGCACAGATACATAACTTCATAAAAATATTTATTTTTGATTTAGTGACTTCGCGTTAGTATATTTGTTCCATTCTATAAACCTATTGAGAATCATGAGATATACTATCTTCATCTAAACATTTGCCGTCTTACCACAAAAACTTTTTAACGTCAGTTTAAGACTTGTCTAAAAAAATGTCAAATTATGACGTTGACATATGGTTCATTTTAGAGCCACATTTTTTTTAGACAAGTGTAAAACAGTGGTTAAAGTTGTTGTAGTAAGGCCAAGAACATCTTAAAATAATCAAGCTGAAAACGGCTGAGTCGTTTCTCAAAATGTAAAATCGTGTCAAATTAAAATTTGATCAGATGGTAGTCTGCCCTTTTGGATCATTATGAATTTATAATCGAGAGCAATGGGAAATTGTGCCGACAATGTTTTGTAACAAATTAACGGTTCAAGAGATTTGCAAATAACAGATTTACAATACCTTGTTACAGCTTTGTAAGCATGAAAGATGTTGGCACTGCCTTTTGATTTGTTTGAACAACATTTTGTATGAGAATCGTAATAGGAGAATTATAGGTATGTTGTTATTGTGTTTTTAATTTATTTGCTCTGATCCTACGAAACATTTGAGTAGATTAGAACAGGCATATTTGTTTGAATTTCGCCTTTACGTTTAAAGAAAGATTGACCGATATTATATACAGATTTTATGTACAGATAATATAGACAGACATAATTATGTATTTTACTAGGTTCACCAATTTTTACATGTTTGATCTTAAAACTAATAAATGTGGGTGACATAATGGACTGTCTTATCGCTAACAGCGATCTCAAAACGTAGCAACAACTTTTTGGAAACAATACATAGACAGATATATCAAGTACACCACCATACACTTTCCTCACCAAGGCAAACACCATTAAGTTCGTAAGCTTTTTAGTGAAACTAATAATAATTATCCTCTTAGTGGCAACAAAGCTTTACACCGGTTGTTTATGATAATCAGTGGTAATGAGAGAAATAATTGGGTACGAGGTTGCGCCTGTACGAAACGGAATATGTCAGTTATTCTCGGAAATTATTGCCATTGGGATATTGGTTTGTAGTGTCATTTTCATTGGTAAGCTGAAGTATGCTTTAGTGCATTAATTAATGTTCACAGTAGGGCTGTTATTTTAAGCAGAAATAGCTAAAAGAGCCTCTGAATACTGCACACTTTTAGGCCGCTGATGGCTCGGGCTCTTAAATGTATGGGGGGGATACATCAGATCGACTGAAAAGCTTAATTAAATTCATGATTACATAGCAACATAAAAAAATAAAATTAGTAAGTACTAAGCCGTTATACAAGAAAGTACGCACATAAATAATAAGAAACTAACTTCGCACAGACTTAATAACACCTAGACAGGTACAAAGACCACCTACCACCACAACTATACACCAATAAACAGTACTATACAAGTACACAATAGGTACTATACACGTGCAATAAAATGTAACCACCCCACTGCACTCAGGGCATTAGCCGTAATTGTGCACTGGCAACACTTTATAGCTCTAAACTTCATTCTTTTAGACAGGAATTACGATTGCGACTGTCGTTTTGTTTAGTTCTGTAGATTTAATTCATTTTATGGATTTGTTTTCCTGGCTTTCATAGTTTGTTGGATTTAATGAAACATATTTTAGTGGATAATTCATTTAATAGTAACTTAAAAACGTAAATAATAGTAACTTCGTATTTTTTTTCCTCAATTTTTCAATTTTTTATTGGTATTGAAGATGATTTCAAGACAACTAGAGCTAAGTTCTGTTAATTTCCGTTCAAAAGGAAGTTACGAATAGGTTAACACATACACATACATAACACAGACATAAGTCCCAACCCTATACCAAGCTGATTAACTTTATCGATCACTTTATCAGCCACAAAAATCATCTACACTAATAAACTAAGCACCTAATCACAGATTTAGAAGTACCTGCAGTATTTAACCCTTGAACGTCGTCAGTAAAGTTCGCTCTGGAGTGGCACTTAACAATTAATGGATGTTTTCCGTAGCGGGCGAGGAACGGTTGTAATGAAGAATGATCCCCGCTCTATACTTTTATAGCTCTACTTTATTCTTTTAAGTTCCTTAAGTTTCTTCCTGATATTGTGAGTGGCTTTTTTATTGTTGTGTTTGTAATTCTGTGGAGTATTTGTTAGGGTTATTACATTGCACTTGAAGAAGGAAGAATTGTTGTTATGGATACTAAAATAAAGTTTATATTGTGGGGTTCGATTCCCATATGAATCGATTTATAATTTCGAACATAATAATTTTTAGGTGCCGTATAACCGTAAGCCACTTTGAATAATAATTATTGTAAATTATTAAGCCATTATAGGTTACGTTTCGGCCTCATTAAAATTGTTTTTATCAAAGAAAAAATATGTAAGTACCTTAATGACTTATCGCAAAACATTTATTTATTTTATTTTCAATCTTTTTTTTTCCCAACTTCAGTCCAACAGACTCCAAAAATCCATCCCAGCAACCACAAAATAGTCCATCGTAACTAGCTAGTAATCAATCTAATAGCGCCGACTCCTGAATCGGCTGGTGAGCTCGGCGCCATCAATTGTTCGTGAAATTGGAAGCTCCCATCATAGACAGCCATGTTTCATTCAGGGTAGATATGTAGCTTTCTGTAGTTTTATGTAGGTATGTACAAAACTATGTCTCAGTAGCCGAGTTAACTCTGTATCTGCTGATAGTTTTTGGTTCATTGTATGTAGTTATGCAACTTTAAGTGTACTGACTCAATACTTAAAAGCTACTAAAATACTACAATTGAAAATGCTGCTCAAACATTGTTCTTGTGAGACAAGAATTCTTAAAAAATTGAAACAAAGTTACATTCATATGTGATTTACTAAAACTGTTGGCAATGATATAGAATTGACCATAACCTTAATTTTTATCATAATCCTTAATGGGGAAAAAGCTCATGATACACAAAAAATATTTCTTTAAAAGTTTATCTAAAAGTTCTACATTTGAGCTACTTAAAGATCACAAACCACGATAAAACTTCAACCGGTAATATTTCAAGCCATTCAAAGATAATATCCAAGTCACAAAGCCACCTTCTCACAAGGACTGCGAGTATGACAGCGTGTTCTATTGTGTCAATCAAGCGAGTGTTTGAATGACATCCAATATGTTCACGTCACTCCACCAGTGGTTACGAATAAAATCATACTGGATTCTTTATTCTCTTTTTATGCCGAAGTAAGGGCTTATTGATAAAACATCGACATAATTATAATGTAAGATTTTTATTACGACAAGATAGACCAAGACAACGTGTTACGACGGACGGACCTAAGTTTTGAATAATGCAATCTGCGTTAATCGTATATCATAAGTATAATATGTTCGAGTTTGCTTATATATTCATTGCTACATTATTTGCTTAAGTGTTCACAAAGCGGTATCGTCGCGTTAGGCTTCACAAAAACAATATCTTGATATTATTTTCAATGCTATAAGCAATAAAAATATAAAAAGAACTTTTCGTGGTTGATAAGACCTTGCTATTGTTCTACTGCTGCTATGCTGCAACAAAAATAAAAGTGTACACAATAAGTGACAACTCACTTATGTGCTAAAAATCTCGGACACTAGTAGTGACTCCATCTTCGAACTTGTATGAACGTCAAGTCAGAATGTGGGACACTCCCTCAGGGCATAGGATGACCCGATCGAGTCAACGTAAATCAAATCCGATTTATTTCAGCTCAAATATAGAGTCAAGTTCAAATTATGTGGTCTAGATTTCTTTAGGTCTTGTAAATACGTTGTAACTGCTTTAAGGGTTTATCAGCCTCGTTGTTTGTAGCGTTGAGTCCTTAATTTGTGCGTAAGAAGAGAAGGTATGTGTGATAATAGATGTGATTTTTGTCATAATTGTTTAGAACTTTCTAAACTTAGTTGTATCCAATTAATGTGAATAAAACTTCTTTAACATCCTACACGGCGTCTGTTCATCCCAACAAAACCTCTGTCTATCCTTACAGGTTTTAAACTGACGTAACACAAAAAACCGAAACAAAAATAAACCCTAGTTACTTTGCCTCACCGATACTTGAAACATAATCCAGCATTTTTTATCGAAACCCCAGAATTCAATAGTGAGTTCAGAGATATTTTTCAAGCGGCGACAATCTTTCCATTCATGTTTATCAAAGGCTTGGAAACAGCTTTAAAAATGAAGAGGAATATTCAAATGGGGATAAAAACTGTCCTTTGGAAGTTTCCAGATAATTAAGCACTGTTTAACGCCTCGGCTCGGTCGCGCTTGTAGCTATGAATTGTACCCGGCGTCTCCTGGGGATGAGACTGATTTTTCTGTAGAATATTTTTGTTGGGGAGTTTTTAGTTCTTGTTTTGTGTTATGTGGTTTTTCATGTGTTGTGAGTGTTGAGACTAGTTATTTAGTTTCGATAGTATTCTTGTTTTATAAATACGTATGACAAAGTAGGAATTTCTCAAGAGGCATAATTGGTTGTGTCTACAATATTGTAGGTGCAGTATAGTATAGAAAAGCATTGTACAGTAACAGCAATATATATGTATACGAGTATCATAGTCTTAGAATCAGATTTTAAAAACGTTCAGACTTTTTCTTTTCATTCATTTCCAAACTATCGCCGCCTTTACAACACCCAGAAGACCAACACTTTTCTAGATAACGTTACTCCACAAAACAGATTTACTCGTCAAATTTTTCCACGAAAAATGTTCAACCCTCAAACGACCTCTGAACATATTTTTCGTATACATTAAAAAGTCCTTTGTATCCCAAAATCACTTGAGCTTTGCGACCCAAGCTCTTTAATTTTGTCCGTCTTGCAAGCGTTTTGTACCGTGATCGATGGTGCTTGATACCCCCTAGTTTTTCGACAAGAGAAAAAGATCTAAAATCCATACTTTTAAAGAAAAAGACTTTGGCATACAGGGTGGCGTTAATAAGCGTTTTTATTTTTGCAATTGACTTTGAACATGTATAATGTACAGTGTACAATTAAAAGTGGTTAGGGGTTGAAACTAGTTTCTGTAGTAATTTAAAGGTCCTTTACGTATAAGAAGAAGAAAGATATGTTTAGATCAAAGAAAAGAATAATTAAATACTGAAGTAGGTATACGCTCAATACACGCTCCAGCATGTTAAAGTAAAATAGAAAGCCAAGAAATTTCTTAATTCTTAGATATTTAGCATACAGCTGTTACCTCTTAAGCTCAATGTAAGTAACATAGCAGATGGTACCTTTCAAGTATGTAGAGGGTTTTTAAATAGTATCTGAAACTTCATAATTTCTCACTTTTCATCAAAACTTACTTATGTGAACATACAGTCCTATTTGAAATACAGATACTGTCTGTGTGTATTGTTTGATTGTTTGTTTTCCCGTACCATCCAAACAGGCTCGGGTTTCCAACGTCTGTTTGTAACTGAATCGCCTTTGAATTTCTAGGAGGTTCTTTTGAAATCCTATCTGATACGATGTTAGTAGCAAAACATAGCTGCGTAGTAATTGTGTATATAATGGTGAATACACATGAAAGTAAGTATATGCTTGATACTTAATAGAGAAAGTCTTGTACGATCATGTGTAGCATGCTTATGTCGTGACAAATTCACAAAGCCTCGAAGAGTGTAAAGAAAGACACCAAAAGGCACGTACTATACCTACCACTTATTAGATAAATAGCCAGGGTATATAATAATCTCCAGGTAATCGTAGGTATATTACTGTGCCAAAATAAACTCAATTGATTCAGCGGTTTTATCGTGATTGCTAAGAGGGAGCAAAGTTTACATTAATATTACTTATAGAATTTCATACAAGAAGAATCCTAAAATTTTCCTCAATTTCACGGTTATTTGAGCAAGCTAAAAAATATAAGTACTAGGCAAACATAGAAGAAAAAGGTTGCGTGCGGTCGACGGAACTCAGAACAACAGATTACGTTGAATTTAAGGCTTCACCGAGCCATTTGTTATTTGCCAAAAAAAACGTACCTCTTCAGTCTTTTCAGGTAATTTATAGAATGTTCTAGACACCTTTTTTGATGGAAAGCCGCTACTTTTATGCTATTTATTTTATAATGAAACACTTAACCTTATTTTTGAAGTACGTACCTAAAGAATTTTGTGTGTTTAGAAGTGAAAAAAAAAAAAAACAGAGTTATACGCACCTTTTTCTACATAAAAATCTTTGCACCTAAAAACACACCCAATTTCATCCGACTCCCCAACAACACAGTAACCAAAATACCCCCCAATTGATCATGATTGAAAACTAACGCGTGAACCGTGGCGTCATCAATCAGCTGTCTATGCCGCGTCCGTGTGCGTTACGGAACGTGACTGAGTGCGTTACGTGAAACGTGACGGAGTGCCGGCGGCGGTACTTATAGAGTACCTAGTGGACTGTTATATGGGCCCGGTGATTTTGGATTTTTTACGGGACTGCCCCGCCCTGGATTCGCACGGATGTGGCATCCGCTCCACTATTTAATAGATGTTATTATACATATAAACCTTTCTCTTCAATAATTCTATTTACTAAAAAATACTACATCAAAATCCAAATATAGGGATAGAGAAAGTGACTTTGTTCTAAACTATGTATTATAGAGAAGTAGCTGTTCTTCGCTTTGTAACGGAATTATTGCGTTTTGCGTCAACCCAAGGATGTGTCACTAAGGTATCTTACTAGAAATATAAATTGACAGGCAAAATATCTCAGGAATAAATATGGTGGTTTGAAACGTCAAACATTCTTCAAATAAAAGTTATCTGGCTATTGAAAAAAAGAATTTGATCTGAGGCGACCACAAATAAAATTGAGATATGGCTGAGGTAGGATGATGATGATGAATTTTGGCGTGTAAGCCAGAAAAAGACACAGAGTTATTTTCGTCTTTATAATAATACGTGAAGATATTTATTTTAAGTGCCTATTTAAGTACTAGCTGTTGCCCGCAACTTCGTCTGCGTGGGCAATATAGAATAGTCAAAATACTACTTATCCCGTAGGTGCATTCTTTCACGTGACAGTATAATTAGGATTAGCACTTAGCAGTCGCATAGATTCATTGATCAAGGTTGTGTTGTGGATGTGACCATTTATCTAAACAAAAGAAGTAAAGTTTGTGACGTTGTGAATATCTCTGGATCTAGTCAGCCAATTTGGAAAATTATTACGTATGGTGCGTAAGTAATTTTCAGGAAACAGTTATAATCTATGTCTATATGCTTTGAGTCTGACAAAGCTGTCATTTGTACATTTTCTGCAGCTGCTGCGACTAATCAGAAGCCAGAAAGTCTGTCAGTTTCACCATGGATATCGTCTTGTGTAGTGAGACTGGATTGAAGATAGGTAGATAGGTAGTCGCTCCAAGCAAAATATTGGTACTCAAACAGATTCGGTGACTGGAAGGCAACACCAACATAGTTGGGGAATAGCTGGATGGATGATAAAATGAGTCATCATCATCAGCAGGCGCATAGGGTAGGATAGTTTCACTACTGGGGAGAAACACTTGTATGACGGGGATTTTTTGTGCACTTACTCACTATGGTAAGGCTGACCCCACATTAGGCGTGAGCGATCCTCAGGCGTGTGAGTAGCGCGGGCGTCGCGAGCACGCTGCATGAACGTCGCGTTTTGCTGCCCTGCGGCATGTGTGAAGAGTCCAAGCGACGCGCTCACAGCGAGCACGCGGGGCTCGAGTTGCGTTCTTACCCCTTCGCCCGCTATCCCCGCCGCCCGCTAAACGCCTTAGCAGTTAAACGTCAAGGAGAGCGGCGCGTGCGCGCCGCGAGCGCGCTGTAGGTAAATGCCGCAGGGCAGCAAAACGCGACGCACGCGCGGCGCCCGCGCTACTCACACGCCCGAGGATCGCGCACGCCTAATGTGGGGGAGGCCTAAGCCGGGACTCCACCGAAATGTTTGCATTAGTTCACGAATAGGCAAAATGTACGTATCTGTGAGAGTCCACTTCATGTGTTCGTACTTGAAACCTGCAGTTTTGCCAAGATTTTCAAAATGTACGCTTGCAATTTGTCATTTCTTGGTGGAGCCAGCAAATCGAAAGAAACATAAGCATACTGTGCGTCACTACCGCACACCGGGAAAATTTCGCTCTTGCGGAGGACGTTTATATACCATATTTTGTGTCACACAGGACGACAGTAAGTATCCACCGAAACACTTTCAAAGATCTGATGAACGAACAAATCAGACCTGACTTGGTCACCTGGGGCCAATCAGAGCTCTATGAAGCGATCATATGCTTTGGCTCCTACTGTTATTGTGGTTTCTGAAAATTTATTCACCTCATTCAACGATGAATGTAATTCTGATGATACTATTAAGAACACTTGCTTAGCGCAGAAGCTGACGTTGGCCGGTTGACTCTTTTGACTTCTCGAATAGGAGACCATTGGTTTTTGTGCAATGCACACCTGCAATGCATGCTGGATTAGGATAGGATACAGGTGGATAGGATTTGCAACAGAAAACAATTCTGTCTTTGTGATTGAATGACATCAAACGTAGTTTTATATAAAAGGTGTTTTTTTAGACTTGGCTCGGGTCTTACTGACACTGTTTGTAATCGTGACCAGTGTATTTGCGATCAGAAGTTGAAAGTAAGCATGTCTCTGGTATGCGACGCGCAATTTGTACGTTTTCAGACGCATAAAGCATTTTACGTGTGTATGGTATTAAACCGAGAAAGCTCCCATTTCTTATCTGCACTTTGTATCTGGGCTTGTTCTTAAAGCTACAGAATCTTACATTACCTACCTACCTCACGCTTAGCAGCGCTTGCGAGAGACAGATCCTCCTTTCTTCTAGGATTAAGTTTACATATTTTGCATCAGAAAAAATAATTAAGGTCTACTTAGTACTACTCACTCAAAGTAATTTGTTTTAAGGCCACCACATTAGTGGAAGATAAGCTAAACTATGTTTATGAAAAAATCCTGATATGAACTCCATCTGTAACTTTAAATGATAATTAATTGTTATACTAAAGTCATCATTTTTGACATAATGTTCAAAAAATAATTTAGATGGCACCGTTTTAAATTTGGCTGAGAACTATTAATTTTCCTTTCATCAAGGTAATAATTATAATTGGATTTTGATGTGGCACGGCAAACTGACAAACACTATTGAAATGTCTATCGAAAAATTACACTACGTGTTAAAATATGGTGAATTACGGAAAATACACAACTCCATCTGTTGGAATAATAATCCTCTATAAAGAATGTATGGTAATTTATTGTCATTTACCACCTCGCTCCTTTGGCAAATTTTATGTATTTTATTTAACACAGATTACCACAGATGGAGCTACTTTAACCTTGGCTAAACAAAATTTTCATTTTTTTTTTCTTCCGAAGTTACTTATGAAGGTGTGATTTTCTGTGTAAAGGTTAATAATAGGCCGATCAACTAATATAAGTACAACATTCAAATGTACAGTTTTGACAAACAGATTGCGTGTCGTAATATTTTACGTCTTGAATTCACAAAATTAATCATATCTTTTGATAGAGTGAATCGATTTCGATGAAACAAAAACTAAGTAATACCCCAAGTTACGTAGAATTTTTGTATATAAGCATTGTCTGCATTGAATTCGTAGATTTTACGTGAATCCCGAACAAACAAACAGATAAACAGACAAACAGACAAAAATGACAAAAATGATGGAAATGGGTTCTGTTAGTTATCCTTTAACATGCTGGCTATTTTTTTTGTCAATTTCTTCAATGTACAAAAATTACTTTTCTACAGATTTATTATATGTATAGATTTGTCTGATGAACGTCTTTCTTTTATCTATCGATTAATCACACATTTAAAACTACCCACAATAATATGGCATGTATTAAACCAGTAACAGTATGATCAAGTGTTTAGCTTCGTGCAGCAGTAGTTTACTTAATGAAAGGCACTTCACGGACCGGACTGCCGGTTGGTCGGTTCCGTTCCGGCAACACGCGAATACTTACTAAAGTACACGTTGTTTGTTTTTATTAGTAATTTGTGTGTGAATTAGCGATTTGAGGTCGGTTTAACTTGATTATAGCGTTTGTAACAGTGATTGTTTAAGTTTTTACGTTTATAGTTTTATTCATGAGGTTCTTAAGGGAGAATAAGAAATCTTATGGTCCTGAACTTGTCTAACTTGAACATTGTTTCGAAAATACCCATGGTGTTTCTTTAGGGATGATTGGCTACATTTTACGACCAAATACTGAAACATCACTCAATTTTGAAGACTGCTCAATCAATCTACTTCCACGTAAATTGCTGCGACAGAAAGACTCATTTTAAGTAACGTGTAAGTATTTTGATATAATAACTGTACTTATCTTTTCTCTAAAGCTTTATTCGTAGACCTATTTGAAAAATAAAAAAACTAAATGCTTGCGTTAAAAAAAAGGTCTGTGCTCTTTAAATCTCATCAACATAACCAAGTCACATACCCCTAAATTAGGTACCTTACAGATACCAAAAATCATTACTCTAGTACACCCCTACAAGTTTACCACGCCCAAACACTCATTACACCCAGATTACCTTATCAGGGACCCTTGCATCATAAAAGGCGTACCTATATTCACGACATCCTCGAAGGCGTGGGGGTCATTTGTCACGTCAGTATGTCCGGAATGAGGAGCCAAGGTCATGGAGTAGATAGGATTAAAGATAGCTGTGCTGGTTGAAAGGGTAAAGTCATGTTAATAGAGAATTTGGATAGAATGCATTGGTGAATTTTTGTAAGCTAGGAAAGGTGTACTCGTTAAAATAAATTACCTAGAGCTACTTAGTGATTCATCTTATCGATATGAGATACCTATTTCTTATAAAAGGCCGTTTAATAATTGGCAACTAAGCCGATATGTTTATGGTTTCAGTGTTAAATAAAAATATCTCACTTCAAAGTTGCGGTTCAGTGTAATATTGGCATTATCTTTTTTCAGTTTTGGTATATCAAAATTATATTCCCAGATACATAGTTTGAATAGTCCTTGCTTAGCTTTATAGAAACCTGTTAATTTTTTTTTTTTTCTAAAATCTTAACTTACCTATACACGATTCCTAATTTTCCTAGTCATGTTTATAAAAAGAACAAGAAGTCCTAGAAGTCTTTGTACAACCGGTATTGTTTGCCGCTAGATGGCGCGCCTCAGGTTTCAGAGTACCCGTGAACCGATATCAGATACCCGCTTTGTGCCCGCCCTTATCGATAACATAGGTACTTATGTATTACAGTTACATCATACATAAGGTACCTATGATGTTAGAGTTATGTTTTTGTAATGTTTGATTTTTAGGAGGAAGTTAGCATGAATGTGATATGGAAGGATAGAGAGGCAGAGCAAAGATGGATTGACAGCCTGAAAAAGGAGAGAATAAGAAGGGAGTATTATTTCAGTGTGACGTCGGACAGAGACGAATACAAACAAAGGCCCTTAAATAACTTGGGAACAGGGCAAGAAGAAAAAATGTTAGAAGGAAGCAAATCGTAGTATTTTGTACTTAATCAAATTGTACGAGTTGATCAAAAGTAAAAGTAATTAGTTCATCTTTAGATTAGCAAAACCACTTCCAAGTATTTTTTTTTAATAAATACCAATGATTCTTAGTTAAAATAGCCTAAACATCATTTAAAGTAGTCGAGCATATCTGAAATCACCTATTATCATTATCAAGTAAAAACAATCTAAAATACATAAGTAATATCAAATGGCTTTAGTTGACGAAAATTAAATTCTAAATATAGAAACAGGGTTCATGACCTCTTTATAACTTCTCAATACGGTCAACGCCTACAACCTTAGCTTCGCAGTCGAGTACTGGAAGCCAGTGCTCTCACGAGCTAAACGAAGCATGAAATGAACAACCCGTCAGCTTGGAGCATTTAATCCACCGGAGCTGCCATTGCATAAAGCTCACAAGCCACGCAAAAATCTATGAGCGCAAAATTATGCCAAAATACTAGTGAATTGCGGCAACGCAACAAATAGTGTTAGATCACACATTTCTGATCGATCACATCACTTGAAAAAAATATCAAACACATAATTGGTAGTCAAACACAAAAGTCAACATCTGTAAATGAAATTGTTACACAACATACAGTCGATATGTTATGGACCATGTGATTAATTCGGGCATTATAAATAATGTCCGAGCATTATGAATAATGTCTAGCTTTATCGGGCTAAGTGATTAAAAACTATCTTAACTTCATTATTTATCACATTGCACGGGCATTATTATATTGCTACATGACAGTTGGGCAATTTGATAACAAAGCTATATTTTACGCGGTGCGAGGGCGGGGAAGTACGCAAATAAAATGTTGGATGTGTCAAGCGCTAAATATCCCATGGCTGCAATTGGTGACACTGTAAGGGTCCGAGTTCCCGATGCTGTTCGCGCTCGTAGTGATGGAAGAAGTATGCTTGCTACAGGTATTACATTAACAGCCATGTGGAGGGCAAGGTTATAGCAGATGTGGTTGAAAAGGTGGTTGCAAATCTGATAAATGTACTTGTCGCAAAGCCAAAAAGTTATGTACCTCAAAATGCCATCACAGTGGCAGTTGTTCTAATAAATAAATCCTGTTACTTGCTATAGATTTTAAATATGATTATTGTTTTACACTTTATGTTCAATTTCAATTATATTTTCATTTGACTTTTATTAAGAGAAGATGTTAATTATGCCAAATAATGAGTCTGATTGCTTAAACTTTATTTTATTTTGTTTTATAATAATAAGTCATTTCTATAAAACGAAGATGTTTTGTAAAATTTTTGTTTTAAATTTAATTATATTTTTAATATGACTTTCCTTAACTTTTAAATGCAAAAACTAGTGGAGTTTAAAGGCAGAAGCAGTCCTTCATAATTAATCCAAATCATGAGGCTGATTATTTAATGGTTTAATATTTAGTTTATTTTAAGTTAAATGGCAATAACAATAAAAAAATTGAAATTAAATATGTTTGTATTACTTTGCCCAACAGGTCACGGGCAATATGTATAGTGCCCGGTCAATTTGATTATTTGAATGATTATTATCAAATTGCACTCTCATATTGGGCATTTTTCATAATGCCCGGGCATTATGTATACTGCCCAATTTATCACTTGGTCCATAACAGATACATTGCTTGACAATACAAACACCAGAACACTCAATTATCAAAAGAAGTTAAGCAACTAGAATTCTATATGTGTTTTTTCTGTTTTTCCATTTAACTTGTAGGGTGATGTACATATTTTGTTCTCCATGATGTACATTTTTCAAAAGAAAAGGGTATGGCTAGCGCTTTCAGTTGGTTGAATGCTCCAAGTCCGTCGGTCGCGCCAATCTGCCGCAAATTGCATTGTGAATTAACTTCTGGCGTTGTCTCGCCCACATGTGATAAGCGCGGCTTCTACAGTTGGACTACACTTCGCTTAATTGCTTCTATCAAAAATAATTTCTACATTTTACTTGATTTCCTGTAGGAATAGCAGCCATTCACCTACATTTGGTCTCTTTTATACTCGTATTGTCGTCGTAGGCAGTAGATACGTACTGCCTTCGTACCTAATAAAAACGTCAATTGCTGAAAAACAGCTCTTTTAGCCATGGCGACAGTTATCGACATTGTCAATAAATCTTATTATACAGGGTTACTGGTAAGTAGACCGCATCCTTTCTTGAGGTGATAGTATAGGTCAATACGGACAAATTTGACCATGGGATATACTGGGCAAAAGTTAACCCGTTTGAAGATAATCGAATTTCAAGATCTTTTCTTTACAAGTCGTCTAGGTACACGTATAAATTTTTATTATTAGTTAAAAGTCTCGTTTTTGCGGATTTTTGTGTATTTTGTGCTTTTTTGGATATCTAGATAAATGTAGATGTTTTTTAAGTGTTCTGCACAAAAAAATTAAGAGTAATATTTTTGAGAAAATAGCTACTAAAAACGTAATTGCTGTTCGCTATAATTTCCTCTGTGATTTGTACAGTTTTATGGTTTGTTATTATGAAGTGATTCATCTTCTATCCAAAAACAACACAAAAATCCACAAAAACGAGACTTTTGACTAATAATGAAAATTTATACGTCTACCTAGACGACTGATCTTGAAATTCGATTATCTTGAAACGGGTTAACTTTTGTCCAGTGTATGCCATGGCCAAATTTGTCCGTATTCACCTATACTATCACCTCCTGAAAGGATGCGGTCTACTTACCAGTAACCCTGTATAAACTCAGATCAAAAAACATGTATAAACTTAAATAAAATTAATAAATGAAAGGCTCATCTATATCTAAATTATTCTATTTAATTCTATTTATTCATAAATACTTTTTATTCAAGTCAGTAAACCAAATTCCCATATCCCATATGTAAGCCGTTATTTTTGTTCATAACCTTTTTAGAACATGCTAGAATAATCTGACTTCCGCGAACAAATGCACATACGATACTAAAATACCGGAATAGTTGTGCCACAGACATAGTTTACTGAATATTATCACGCTATGTCTCTTGTGGTACCTTTACATATAAAAATAATATCGGGGAGTATTGATAAAAGTAAGTAAAAGCATAAGTAACAGTCTCGCACGGGTAGATCAATGATAAGGTAAGATAAGGAATGCTTGGCGCGGTTGGTTCTTGGATTGGTGACCATCTTGGCTTGATGTGTCCGTGTTTCGGAAACTTTGTTAAATTAGTGGAGTTAGAGGTATTTAAAAATCTTTGGCAGTAGTTACGGTAGTCAAAGTCAGAAAGTCAGATTTGGCAGCTAAACTTACAAATTGCAGTTTAATTTTTAAGTTCAAAAACATCAACTAAACCTGCACAATAATATAAATCAAAACCTATAAAGGACATATACGTAAATGTATAAAAACACAACAGTCTCCAACATTCACGTATAGTAAACTATTTCTCCACTTAACTTATCCAACACATATAACTATTTCCACACTACACTTAAGCCTTTATCTCGAACAGGAAAACGCTTGAAGACAAAAATCGAACAAACAGAAAAACAGTCAGTAAACTCTGTCACATAGGAAACTGTTCAAAGATACAGGAATACAAATATTTTCGCGACTACTCGAACGAACAATATTTTTTTCGAACAAACAAATCGTTTGTACGTGATTTGTGTAACTTATTAGTTTTGTTTTTTGGTGACGAAATATCCAAAATCCAATCTGTTATCAAAAAAAAATATAAATAGTTTTTTGACGATAAGAGGTGGTCGAGTAAAGTTCAGTAGGTATAGATAGTAGAAAATAAGAGTGACCAGCAATTTTATATCTCTAAGTCCACATTTTCCTTTTAGTTTATTCTTTTTCAACTGTTTGTTTCAGTTATCTACTAAAAACCCGCGTAATTTTTTTTTTGCGTTTTCAAAAGGTAGATTTTTTCAGCCATGATTTTTCAAAACCCATCTCACCGTTTAGCGTTGTCTTATTTCGTCTGAAATATCTTCAAAGCAACAACCACTTCATCATAGTACAACACTCTCTTTAATGTTTATTCACCCATCTTCAAGTTCAAATTATATCGCCATTAAACCAAGGTGTGCATCAAAGGAAATATTTACTGCAATATATTATAGTTAGCCACGGAGTAAGAAAAGAAGCCGAGATGCCATAATACAGGTAGGTCAGGTGCCTTCTTCTAGGTCAAAAACGCACCTTGCGCACGACCAAAACGATCAGTTACAAGTACACTAACGAGGAATTCGGGTTCGTTGAGAAATCTATCAACGATTCTGGTATTACATAATATGGGCAGATCCAAAGGTGTAGGTATAAGAGCGAAGATATTAACGTTCCTCGTCCCCCGCACACCCGCATATTGGCGCACTACTTTCTTCAAAGATTTTCCGTTATGGCACCTCCGCTAGTTATTTTGTTCTCCATGTAGTTAGCTTGGTACTCGCGATCTTAGAATTGTTAGACTAGCTTCGGAATTTCGTGCTTAGTGGCTGGAATTTACTTCGATAGATTTTGCCTGTTGCATGCGATTACAATCTTGCCTATGTACAATTTAAGCCCGGTTGTTTCAGTGAAAATGTATGTGATGTTAACGAAATACTTACAACAGTATTATTTCGGTTTATTCAAAATTGTTTTGTGGTTAACTTGTTCTTTTCTACGATCTTTAATAGATGGTTTAACTAAAAGATTTAAGTGCAATAAGACCGAATTTTAAAAGCTACCATCATCTACGGTTATGTAGTTTAAAAACTCTAACGTGTTAAAGTGTTATGTGTTTAACAAAACATATTAACAGAAACATATAAATATTATTGTCAGTTATTTATCTTATTTTAAGACCAAGACCTTTGGCAAAGCATTACTTAAATTTACCATCGTCTATAACAAAAATGACGCACGTTGTGACCATGATATCATTAAGGCGACGAATTGGTAAACAATAATTCCATAACCGGCACGCGCATCTAAGGGGCCAAGAGGGGACGGAGTGTCTGAGCGGGGCGAGGATTACAATACGCGCGCTAGCTTATAACTAAAAGACGTAAGCGACAAAATGGTTTTGTAATTTTATTATTTAAAAATGATAATTTGATAAATATTCCTTCCACAATTTTAAAGAGTATGTATATACTCAACTACGAAAAAAGTTAAGAGGCTTAAATCGGTCAGGTTTTCCCATAATATGTGAATCACTTTTTAAAAAGAGGTATGTTTGATATTTTTTTCTATGTTATAAAAGTTACCTAATCATGTTTTTAAAACTAACAAAATAAGGTCTTTATCATGAACTTTCAGGTAGCCAAGTTGTATTTAGATCCGTTTTGTATTTACTGAGAAAAATTGAGATCATTGGCGCCAAAATTTCCAATGCGTTCTCTTAAAGAAAAGTCCTGTATCTTTGTAACAATCTTTATCAATATTTAGAGCATCTTTGTACGGTCTTGACATAATTCGCCAATATAGGTACCTATTAATAAATCGATAGCATTGTAATTCGATTGTAAATCGTCATTATGATATAAAGATAAGAACTCTAATGAGATCATAAATACCAAAGATTATTTTATGCACAGTAATGGCCGGTGAAAAATAATAATAATTCGTGCGTCATATTTTCATTAAAACGCTCAATAAAGATACCGGCTCAAAAGCAGTCAAGCATTTTAAACATTGACTTTAAAACTATTCCCACTCTAGGTTTCCTTGTGATTTATTGAAATCATGAAATACTTGGTTCACCGCTTGGTATTGCCAATTTGGCTAAAGTTAATGTGCAATCAAAGCTTATGCCTTTTCTCTAAGAAATGTTCCTTTAGTCCAGTTTAAGATAACAATAATACCACTATGTATATCATAATTTTGCACTCTGCTACAGTTTTCTTACGAACGGATTTTCCGCTCAGTTTATTACAATTGACAATTACTGTGCGAAAGGTGACGAGAATGTCACACGAATACACCCGTCTTTGCTACGCGCGGAAAATTAGCTAGTGTGAAAGCGCTGTTACACTCGTGGAGTGCAAAATCGTGTGGAGCGCAAATACCTATCTCTTAGTCTAACAAACTGTCTTGGATTAAAGATTAATTCATGATTAATGAAGAAGTAATCATTTCCTAATACATCCACGATACTGGGTATTTACATATTATCTAATCCTATACAATTATCAGTATTAACATATTGATTATTCAGCTTATCTATGTGTTTCTTGCAAGGTCAATGTCTCGATCTGGTTTTAGTCAGCCATTTGTGACCTTGAAGATAAAAATTCTAGGTGAAGAACTATTGTTTATGTTCCGGAAAAAAAGGATTATTTTTATTTCCAGGTGTTTGGTTTGTCTTAATCTGGACCTTGAAATAATTTGTAGTTAATCGTATTATGATTCAGTAGTATATCTCTATCATGGGTTTATGTAGAACCGGTATTATCCTAGGCATAGCCACCAAAACGCATGTCCATCCTTAGCCTTCTCAACCATAATAGGGTCAGATTCAAAAGTACTTAGGTAAAGAAAAAGCAGTAACGATAGTACCTACACGAAATAATTAACAAAGGTCGGCAGATTATTCCAGTCTTGAAGAACGGAGAGCATATCACCTTTGGTCCATGTGACTACTTCGTCACGAGTCTTCATAATGTTTGAGAAAGTTGAAATAGATACACGGCCATTATAAGACTTTGGTAAAGCAGCGTAAAACCCAAATACCCTGACATGATAATGTCAATATAAACGAAAAATCCAAATATGTTAAGAAAGATACATCCTTTGATAACATGCCTACTTATAATAATTGATGAGCACTGAGCAGGAAATTGGACAGGTGCAAAAAAATAGCCATCTCTAATTAATCAATGGTGACATTATCTATTAAAGCACTGATTTATTTTTTCCAATTTTCTTTTAATCTGACAGGGGGAGCATCGAACTATCATTGCGTGATAATCATCATACCTACTTATGATAGTCCGTCTGTAACATACGTAAAAAAAATACAAATTCATCATGCTTTGTCACGTGATATCAATCACGTAAAAAATATTAAATGACTAGACAATTACAAAAAGTAGGTATAAGGAAGGAAAAAGATTTTATCGCTGGCAATTCCTCTTCTAGATATTTTTATGTTAATAATATAAGTATTTTAAGATCTGTCTGTTTGTCTGTTTCTTTGTCTGTTGAGGAAATTGTTAGAAACTGCCCACCGTAAAATATTAATGCAGTCTAATGAGGTTCTCGTTAGGCAGTTGGGTCAAGCGCTTGATACAAAAAAGACTACTAAGATACTGTCCATAATTGTCATAAAGTCAAAATATTAGTTAAGTATACAAATAAATTAAAATATTAAAACGAGTATATAAAGTATTTCAAAAATAATGATGAAACTAGAATTAACGTGATACACTTGCTTTTTCACAACAGATATACAATACACTCAAATGCTTGCGATAACCTTTCATGAGAAAACTTTTTAATTCATGTCAACAAATAAAATAGTTTATAGAAAATTATTCTTTGTTATAGTGGCAGATAAAAAGAAGGGATTAATGGCAGTAGATTATTTTGAGTACTAAGAATCACTAGACATTCCTGAAACCCGTGATAATCACTTACAAAAATTACTGAAGTCCATAAAAATATCGATACTAATAAAGAATTTAAGCCTATAGACGACAGCGTAGACGGTGTGAATTAATAGTATGTTTTATCAGCAGTAAATTATAAAATAGATAATTTTTTTATAAATACGTTATTCTGCACTTTGCTAGAGGTGCAGGCACTAGTCCCGGACGTGATTTGAGGCATACCAAAATGGACGGTGCTCAAAAAGATCGGAAAATCGACGTGGATTTTGCTGTACCTGACACTGAACCAAAGCCTCATGTAGAACTAGATGATATTCTAGTACAAGAGATTGGTCAGTTTGGAAAGTATCAATTGCGGTCGTTTTTGCTATCCGTGGTATTGGTCCTTTTTGTCGCATGGAGTGCTGTGGAATACGTGTTTACAACTGCCAGAATAAATACCAGGTAAATTAAAATTTTCATTTTCTGAATGAATGCTAATTAATATGTGCTACAGCTTGCGAGCCAGAAATTCAAATTATGAAGATTTTTTAAAAGCATTTCATGTTGGTTGTCTAAAATGGCTTTGCACATACTTTTTACGTATAAATTAATATAGTTAGCGGCTGCAGTTTATGTCTGTTTTTTGTGACACATCTTCATCCACGTAAATACGTTTCTAAATTGATCACATTATATTCCAGATGTCTGATCCCAGAATGTGAAAATGACCCAACAGACTTCTCTCCATACTGGTTAGCAAATGCAGTACCGGCAGGATCCAGTTCAGGATCTTTCGACAATTGCCAGCGTTTTGCCAACACATCAGCTGCTTTGAGAATAGTTGAAAGTGCCACTTGTCCTAGCAATCTCTTCAATAGGGATAACCTACAGCCTTGTGATGAATTTGTGTATGAGAACACGCACTCTGTTGCATATGACGTAAGTCTTTTCTTTCATTTTAATTAATCTGCTTGATTTTTTATGGTGTGCTTTTTAAATATTGAAAGCAAGCTTTGAAAATTAACGGACTTATGAAGTCAATGGATGTCATAGTTCTAATTTGAAAGATCTGTGTTTAATTTCATCGATCACCAAACCATAGGAATGATAAATGATACAACGGTCTTTTGTTGTAGGCGTACATAATGTCCCATCATTTATAATGTTTTGACCATCATTTTTTTCAGTATGGCCTGGCTTGTGACGAATGGAGGCGTTCCCTCATCGGCACAGTTCGTACATTTGGTACCCTTACTGCATTGCCCATCACTGGGTTTGTATCAGACCGATGGGGTCGAAGGGTTGCTCTCACCATCAATGCCTTCAACACAGCCTGGCTAGGAGTGACCAGGTACTGGGCTGATACCTATCTTGGTTTTATGTTCTCCGAGTTCTTTGAGGCTACTTTCGGATCTGGTGGATTCTCGTGTGTTTATATTTTGAGTGAGTACTTTTTTCGATAAATAATCATTTTTTTATTTGAAAACTTCTTCAATAATAGTATTTCCTAAAGTGCAATGTTTGAACAGCGCGCTTTGTTTATTGTTATTTTTTTGTTGTATGAGATTTTAATCTTGATACGTGTCAAAGACCGGATTCAGATACTAATCATTTTTTGGTATGTAGTCCAGCCATAAACTCCTGAGATTAGATATTTTTTTCTTTGTTTTGTATCAGAAGTCACTTGCATTGAATTGCAATGTGCGATGATGAGTGATGTTCAACGATTGACTAATGTTCAATATCACGTGCATCAGTAGTAAAAACAAAAAAAAAATACGAAACATCTAATTATAGTTCGGCCATTCAGAGAATGCGTTCCTGACACGTCGCGATTGAACTGACGACGTAACTACATTCATTGATTATTGATATAATAATGTTGTTTTAATGCTCCTCAATTGTTAAAACGGTAAACAACCAGCAAAAATATTTTTATCGTAACTGCAACGCCATTGCAAAGTTACGTCGTCAGTTCAATCGCGACGTGTCAGGAACGCATTCTCTGAATGGCCGAACTATACATACGTTAATTTCAATTATTTTTTTAAGGCAAACCAACTAATGTCTTAATAAAATTTATACCTCCTTCACAGTGATGGAGTTGGTTGGCCCAAAATTCAGAGTGGCTGCAGGAGCAGCGATGAATACCTGCTTCGCGTTAGGACAAGTAACGATGGGTCTGATTGCATGGGGCGTTCCCAACTGGAGAAACCTTACACTTGCACTATACATCCCTCAATTCCTCACCATCTTTTATTACTGGCTCATCAGCGAGTCTATACGTTGGTACATGAGCAAAGGACGATTCGATGAGTCCGAAGCACTGCTCAGAAAGGTGGCTCAGGTCAACGGGAAACCGATATCTGAGAAGTCATTGGAAGCTTTGCGCCATACTGCGCAAGAGAAGTTGAGAATCAGCGCGGTGGAGGCAGAGAAACGCGGCAGTGAACCATGGCTGATTGTCCAGGTGTTCCAACACAAGCCTATATTAATACGTTGCCTGATCTCGCCCATTTGGTGGATCACAACCACGTTCATTTATTACGGACTCTCTTTAAACGCGGTTAACATGTCTGGAAACAGATACTTGAACTATATTGCTGTGGCAGCAGTAGAAATCCCTGGCTTTTGGATCTCATATTTCTTATTGGATAGAATTGGAAGAAAGCCGGTATTGACAGGAGCTTTTTGGTTATGTGCTGCCTGTCAGATTGCATACATTTTTATTCCTACGGGTTGGTACAAATATAAATATAAAATATAGCTTGTCATAAGCTGATTGAGGAAATTTTGTTGATGTACTAAATATTTTTTGCAGATCTTTACGCAGTGTCCCTAACAGTATACCTGATTGCGAAATGTTCTATTGCAATGGTGATGACAGCAGTGTACGTCTATACGAATGAACTGTACCCTACAAGATACAGACACAGCTTATTTGCGTACTCCTCCATGATGGGAAGGATCGGATCTATGGTCGCACCGCTAACTCCTGCTTTTGTAAGTAACTATAGTGAAGCCATTGACATTAATAATCATTATATAACATTTGGTGAAATAATCAAAATATGGTGCTTTTTATGTATTTAATTCTTATTTTCGTGAAATAATAATCCTGTGTATATTTTTTCATGTCTGGTAACAATAACATCTATTGATTGGCCATTATTTATAAGGGTACCCCACGGATATATCCTGGGTCCTTTGCTTTTAAGTGGAATACATGAAATGAATAAATACTATAAATAATAACCTTTATTTTCATATCAATATTCTACTGTTTTTTCTCATGAATATTCTCCTATTACAGGGTGCACAATGGTTTGAGGAGTTGCCGTTCGTGCTATTTGGCACCTTTGCGTTAGTGTCTGGGATACTGATCTTCTTCACACCAGAGACTCTTGGCAGCACACTACCAGACACCTTTGAGCAAGCTGAAGAAATCGGTAACAAAAAGAAAACCGTTTTATGAACAGATTTAGGACTTAAACTTGCATAAGTAATGAAATCTCGTATTACTTTTAGGATATACATAGGTTAACTAGCTTATAGTATTATGTATGTAAATGTGAATCAAGCATTCGTCTGAAATAAATTACTGTTATGTTTTTTACTATCTTTTATTTAAAAAAAAACTTACACAAATGTAAGTAAAACAAATGGGTTCCAAAGAAGTGGGCCAGTAATATTTCTTGTCTCTGGAGCACCTTAATATTTAGGCGTCAGTACTTTCTTAGGAGATTTTCCGTTATTCTGCTAGTCATTTTGTTCTTCATAAAAACAACTCAATGATTTAAAAATATACTGATAACGATTGATTTTCCTCAATAATGATATTCTAATTACAGTGTTATTATCAAAACACAAAGCTTAAAGATAACCTGGAGTGATTACTGTCACATGATCATCCATCACAGACACTTAGGCCTTTTCGAACATAGTCAGATTTCTATCTATCTGCATGCACACTTCATGCAATCGGTTTTACCTTCTAGGTATACATCGCATCCCAAGGATCATAAAAAATATCAATATGACTGTGATAAAGATAATTTAGTAACATAATGAAATGCAATAAAATTCATTGACATCCTTAGGACTTTTGGCACGTGCAATAACTGCACTCGGTATTTTATAACGATAATATTTTTGGATTAATGCATTACAGTATTTCAATAGCCTCCTATGCTTTGGTATTTTGATCAAAATCTTGACACAAACATATGTGGACGAACGCTTTAAAAATAAGTAGTAGGCATTAGTTGTGACGGGGAGACATTTAAAGTTATTTTTTTTTTTCAGACCTTTAAAATATTTAAAGAAACCCTAATAACCTGAAATAACATTAGTACAGCGCATGATAATGATAAAATTAAATATCAATATGACAATAAGACACATAATCCGATATGATAGATGAAGGCGTTAACAGCGGTAGTTAATAGTTTCTTTTTATCAGCAATAAATTCAATAAAACTCTTTCTTAAAAAAATACACCAACTTACAAAACACAAAGAAGAAATAAACATTCATGGTTCTGAACACTTAAAAAAATTACCAAAATTCGATACCAAAGTAAGAGAACAATAGCAATCACAAAGGTCACAAATGTGTTTATAAACTCTGATATAATCCGAGTAGTGTTATAACTGCCAGAAAAACTATGCGCTCTGATAATGTAAAGCTTGACAAAAGACATACCTAGGCTACTTTTATCCACGTGAAGTAAGAACCTACCTCGGAACACGGGTAAAACCGCTTTAAACTGCTAGTGAAAAATAAATTCGGAATCTAAGTGCAATAAAGAGACATCAAAAGTCTGTAAATATTTATTAATTAGATAAGATAGTGATATTTACTATGCTGGAGGTAAACATACAAGTACTTGCCGTGTTCCAAGAAACATCAAGATGGAAGATCCTCAAAAAGATCAGAAAAAAGAAGTAGATATTGAAACGTCTAAACCTGAGCAAAAGTCTAAAGTTGAACTAGATGATATACTAATACAAGAGATTGGTCAGTTTGGGAAGTATCAGTTGAAAAGTTTCTTATTGGCTGTGTTATTAGTGATATTCATTGCATTCAGTGCCGTGGAATATATTTTTACTACTGCGAGAATAAGTACAAGGTAAGAGCTTTTGAATTTTATCTTAATCGCAAGGTCAATGATCCCACCAAGGCCAAGGCCTGCGGAATTGTACGAGAGAGTAACCGTAGTCCTGGTACATATAGGGCTTAATGAATAAGGGAATGAATGCTCACGCTGCTAACCAGAGGGGAGGGGTCATTTGACGATTTCACATAAATAATAATCTTCACTGCGAAGCGTGAAATTTAGATTTTGGTCTCTAGCTTAATAAGTGTTTTGCATCAAGGTCTGAGAGAGACCTCGTTACCGTTTGGATATTCTAGGTATTTTATCTATTTCAGATGTCTGATACCAGAGTGCGAGAGTGAGCCAACGGAATTCTCCCCGTACTGGTTGCCAAATGCAGTTCCATCAGGGTCTAGTTCAGGTTCTTTTGACAACTGCCAGCGTTTTGGCAATACGTCAGCAGTCTTTACCGTAGCCAGCAGATTGGTAGAAAGCAATACCTGCCCCAGTAATCTTTTTGACCGCAATGTACAGCGACCATGTGACAGTTATGTGTATCAAAACACACATTCCGTCGTGTATGATGTGAGTCTGAAACCTTTTATTATCCAAGTAAATCAAAACATCCATCTTGATAGATTTACTTTCAAATACTAAAGCGTAACTTCAAGTCTTACTTAAAAGTCTTTCTGTCGCAGCAATAGAGGTATGTATATATATATATATATATGTATAGAATCATAATTCTCAAGCATACTTTAGCAGTCTGAATTTTCTTTGAAGCTTTGATCAACGGCCTTTTAATTTTTTTCTTAGTTGGACCTTGCTTGCGACGAATGGCGTAGATCCTTGATTGGCACCATTCGAATCTTCGGCACATTAACTGCTCTGCCCATCATCGGCTTCATATCTGACCGTTGGGGGCGAAAGGTTGCGCTCACCATCAGTGCCTTCAATACAGCTTGGATAGGTGTCACGAGGTACTGGGCTGACACTTACATCGGGTTTATGCTGTCAGAGTTCTTTGAAGCCACATTCGGGTCTGGTGGATTCTCCTGTGTATATATTTTGAGTGAGTATCAGAAACTTTGAAGATTTTATCCAGTGTTCAGATTACATAGATAGAGATATTTAAAATAATACTTTTCATGCTTTCTTTATTAGAGCACTAATTAATTGATAGCGTTAGCCAATTGTCGTTGGACTTTGAACCAAAGGTTAGAGGTAAAGTTTTATAAAAATTATCTTTGCACGTGCTCAAAAATATTTTATAAACATATAGTAAACTATTTATCAATAATACGTTGCAGTAGTCATAAACTTTAATCTTTGATAAGATACGTGCTTTATTTTGTTTGATATTGAGGTATGTGTTTTTTTTTTTTTTACGATTTTTGTTTTAACTTTCTCTCATCATTAGAAATTAATTCATGTGTATTACATACTTTAATATGCTTTATAATTGACACAGTGATGGAGCTGGTTGGTCCGAAGTTTCGTGTTGCAGCTGGTGCGGCGTTGAACACCTGCTTCGCAGTGGGTCAAGTAATAACAGGTCTGCTAGCCTGGGCCGTGCCAAACTGGAGGAACCTCACTCTTGTGCTGTACATCCCACAGTTCCTCACCATCTTCTACTACTGGCTCATCAGCGAGTCTGTACGCTGGTACATGAGCAAAGGACGCTTTGATGAGTCCGAAGCATTACTCAGGGAGGTAGCAAAGGTGAACGGCAAAACATTATCAGAGAAGTCTTTAGAAGGGTTACGTCACACAGCACAGGAGAAGTTAAGAATCAGTGCGTTAGAGGTAGAAAAACGTGGTGGTGAACCATGGCTTATCATGCAGGTTTTCCGACACAAGCCTATATTGTTACGCTGCCTTATATCACCAATTTGGTGGATCACAACCACATTCATATACTATGGCCTTTCTCTAAACGCCGTGAATATGTCTGGCAATAGATACTTGAACTATGTTGCTGTAGCGGCAGTTGAGATTCCTGGCTTTTGGATCTCATATTTCCTCTTGGATAAGATTGGAAGAAAACCAGTATTGACGGGGTCATTTTGGTTATGTGCTGCTTGTCAGACTGCTTACATTTTTATACCTGCGGGTCAGTATAGATCTACTTTATTTTTACATCATACTTAACGGTCTAGGTATATTAATTTTAAAACATGTTTATAGATATGTATGCAGTATCACTCACAGTATACCTGATTGCGAAGTGTTCTATAGCCATGGTGGCAACGGCTGTGTACGTGTACACAGCAGAGTTATATCCTACGAAATACCGTCATAGCTTGTTTGCTTATTCTTCCATGATGGGAAGGATTGGATCCATGGTTGCACCGCTAACACCCGCATTCGTAAGTGACTGATGCTAAGCTTTTGATATCGTGAACATATACTTATCAAAATAACTAAAATGACCTAGGAATGCCTTACACGTGTGATGACTTAAAATGCCTTAAAACTTAAAATGAATTAAAAATATAGTTTTAGAAAAATACTTTACGGACTTTTCATAGTGTTGAGTCGCAAATATTTATGGGATACCGCAAGGATCTATCTTTGGATCTACCTTTTTCCAGGGTAGCGACTCTAATACTCATCAATACGATATTTGTGTCTTAAAACTTCTGCAAGATTTTTTATATTATATTTTTCACTTTTAAAAGGTTTTTTTTATGATGTATTTTAAATTGCAGGGATCAGAATGGTTCGAAGAACTGCCGTTCGTGCTATTTGGTTCCTTTGCGCTGGTGTCTGGAATCCTAATCTTCTTCACACCAGAGACACTTGGTTACACACTACCTGATACTTTCGAACAGGCTGATCAACTCGGGAACAAAAATAAATCAACGAATTGATAGACTGTCCATTGTGAAAATCTCGTCTTAATATTATACTGTTAGGTTATATTAGTACTTACAAAATGAATAAGATAGCTCTTTGTAGCCACTAAACGTATTATGTTTGTTATAATGCTGTAAGTGTTTTCTAATAAATTGTTAAATTAGAATACACATAATTATAAAATTAGACCTATTATAATCTACCAGTTTCTACCAGAAGTATATAATAATTTCTACTTCTGCAAACTGGAAATTCAGTTTATTGCTTAACATTATGAAATAAAATAGGTAATACACATGTAATCTTATTGGTTTTTCTGAGGAAATTATACATATTTATTGATATAAAGATACCGGCAACTTTTTAAAGATTTAATAAGCGATTACTTTATCACTATTTATGACACATTGTTCACAATTCATCACAATGACTATTCATTTTTCGTTTAGTACGCAGTTGAAACTGGTTAAAGTAGATAGGTATAGTATGTATAATTTATACGTTAATATACTAGTTTTTTGCGAGCTATTTTAGTCACAAAAACTTTGAGCCTTCTCTAGGCACAAATTAAATCATATTTCTTGCCCATAGCATAACTAAAAATGTAGCGTTCAATGGTTGGATGCGGGCTGCCCAAGATCAGGATGATCGGTAGCCCATTGAGGGAGACCTCCTTACAGCGGTTGACGGCAATTGTCTGATATGATGATGTGTTATAAGTAAAGGGCTGGATTTAAAAAGGTTCTAAAAATATACGCTGGTATTAAAATATATTAAGCGTAGATAAAGTCCTTCTGTATTATTTACCGATTGATAGACATGGTGTAACACTTAAGGTTAGCATATTCAAGTAACCCGCTAGCTGCACACTGGAGACTAACGAACCTTGCCTACAGCTAAATTGATTGACTAACCTTGTGTGCACTTTGACAGCCTTAGAGATATGAATATGTTTATACGGATGAGGTGGGAATGGTATAAACAGGTAAAGATTTTTTATGTATGGGTTTAGATAAATAGTGGTTATGATTAAATACAGAAAAATAATTATTTTGTACATAATCAAAATAAGCTAATTAAGTTCACTATTTGAGTTTCATTTAAAAGTACATAATAAGTATAAAATGCCACATGAGTGTGCTAGAGGTAAGATTTTTTTGTCTGTCCCTACTCGCGTAGTAGTACCTACTCGAGAAGTAGTACCTACCAATTAATAATAATCAATACATAGTATAAAACAAAGTTGCTTTTTCTGTCCCTATCTCCCTTTGTTTGCTTAAATCTTCAAAACTACGAAACCGATTTTCATGCGGTTTTTTTAAATAGATAGAGTGATCAAAGGGAAAGGTTTATATGTACAATAACATACATTAAATAGTAGAGAAACACTGTTATCCCGTGCGAAGCCGGGGCGGGTCGCTAGTAAAAAATCTCTTGAATGAGATAATTTTAAGAAGTTGGACAATCCAACGGACATAATGATACAAATACAAAAAGGTTGATTAAAAAAAACGAACGTTTGTCTCTGAACATGGGTCTTAGACATTTCCCAAAAACAACGCTCGCGTTTCACGAAGAAAACCTACTCAATATAACATTAGAAAACGTAGTAAGGTAGAATATACGTGTGACACAATCACGTAATAATAATGACGTCATAAATCATGAGAACGAACACGTAGAACCGGCTGTGAGCCGAATTTCAATGTAAACCGTTCAAGTTTCATGTCAACGGGAAATATTAGTAGGTAAGGTACTCACGATTTGTTTACTTTGTGAACGTTTTAAGTTCTAATCTGTGTAGCCTTGGACTTAAATAAGTTAAGTAGGTAAGTAGGATTATGGGTTTAATCTTGATGTTCTAGATTCTAGAAAAATGGTCAAGAGCGAAATGGCCAGTTATTGCTTTTAATTTGTTCAGAACTTTGTCAAAGCAATTTGGAAGTACTTTGCTTTTTCCTTTAGAATTTTGTATCATTCTGCTCTTTTTAGGTACCTACATATATGTACACTTATTTGAGACTCAGATCTGGTAAGAAACCGCACACCCAAAGAATGACTAATTTATGTAGGTATAATTTCTTATTTTAAAGCATTTTGACTTAGCGATATTGTGTAATACACAGTGCTGAAAGAGCCATTATGAAGAACAACTCATAGTAAATAAAATTATCACGCAATTCCCTAGCACGTTCAGCAAAATATTAGTACTGAATAATAACTTAATACATACTTATAATCACATTAAACGCCCAATTAGGCAGTTTATTGTGAACACGCAAACAAACTATTTTAGTTTTATATCCGATAAGCAAGTTAATCACGAAGTGTTTACGTGAAAGAAACGTTCCTATGAAAGTACTGTTCCTAATTTTGTGTGAGTACTTTGAGTATTTATTAGAAAAAATGCCTGCATGTGTAAGATATTCCGCATTCAGTCATTATCCGCCTAGCCATTTACTGTGTCTAACTAGATACATTAATAACTAATAATAAATAATGTCGCGATACCTTTTACACACACGGTTGGTTAGCCCCATGGTAAGTTATTAATTAACTTGTGTTATGGGTGCTAACATAACTGATAAACTACATATAGCTACATATATACATATTTATAAATACATATTGTAACACCCAGACCACGGCCAACAAGCATGCTCATCACACAAATGTCGACCGAACCGGGGATCGAACCCGGGACCTCAGGTTCGGCAGTCCGGCATGGTGACCATTGCGCCATCGAGGTCGTCAAATAACTCTGTCTAACTAAGTACGTTACATGCGATAAGTTTTACACGGTATCCCTTGATAATATTCGCGTCAAGAATAATTAAACTTTGTGTCATACAAATAAAACTCTCATTCAGACAAGTCTTTTAAAATAAAATGCACATAAAGAAGAATTGACAACTAAACTATTAGTATTCGAGACATTCTTACAAAGTCTATAAAAACGCCCCTCGTTTCACGCATTCATTGTAATCCCAACTATTTACATACAAACGTCGGTCACTCGGAACTTTAACTATTACAAGAGAAAACTTTTCAGTTCAGGATTAAAAACCCAACCCGTTGCACAAAAACCAACTCTGTTACAACCGACTAAGATTGAATTTCGATAATTTCAATTAGGAGATAAAGGTTCGATCTTATTCAGGTGACTGGGCCTTATTTCTGGGTAATTTTACATTAAGCCTGTGACTTGAATGCTTGGGACATTTCACTAATAATAAAGGGACATACGTGGGCGCAATAAGGTACAATTTGGTCCAAAGTCGTCCTGTTTTGTGAAAATATACGCTTGTATGTACCAAATGGACCCGTGGACGTTTGAGTGGGTAATATCAATATACTTTACTTTTGTGCGGGTCTTTGGTCATTTGAATGTCTAAAGGTAAGTTCGCAATATGAAGAGTTTTAATGAGGTGTTTGCTTTTCTACTTCTTATAAAGTCGTCAACATTAGAAGTGGAAAAATATCGTTTTGGCAACTGATTACTAGATACTGCATAACAGATAATTTGTTAGTTAGTTCAGAAAAGTACCTCTATTTTATAATCCTTTAAATTGTGAACGTATAAAGTGCTGTTTTCTTAGTGCTATATTTTCAAAAAAATTCTGTAGGTACAACGCATATTTTATTCAAAAAAGTCATCACTTTCATGAATGAAACATGTAAAACTTTACCTAGAAGCGTAGACAAAAATACCAGGCGAGAACTTAAAAATAATATCGCATTTAGTAGTCATAGCGAGAAATATTTCTAGACTAGAAAATACAAAGAAAACCTGCGTTATTCCCCAAGACGATATTTATAGTGAAACGTTAATACTGCGAGCTGTAGTGTCAGGTGTCCACGCGATAGAAACAAATCGACGAGACTGTCCTGAATGTTAAATAAACTAACCAAAGTATCTCTATTATAGATGTTTGCGAATGCGTTTTGTAAATAACTTGTGTAAATGGGGATAGTTTCTTATAGGATTGATTATTGTGAATTCCATCCCACCCAAAACAAAAATGTGAATGGTTGCCAAGTTCGATAATATGGGAATGCTTCGCCTATAAAAGAAGTGAGATCTGAATAAGTACCAAGTTCCATACAAATACCTTAGTTAAAAATAGTTACTTTTTGATGATGGTTCTTGGCAATTTTTCACACACCTTGTTATAAACCTACAAAATGCAATGAATCAAGTATATAATTTTCTATTAAAACTTGCCAAGTAACATCATTAAAAAGAAACTATTTTTAACTGAGGTATTTGTATGGAACTTGGTACTTATTCAGATCTCACTTCTTTTATAGGCGAAGCATTCCCATATTATCGAACTTGGCAACCTTTCACATTTTTGTTTTGGGTGGGATTTCATTTATTTTTGTAAGGTTGTTTATTTTATTTTTTTCTTATGATTAAGTTAGTTAAGGAAATGTCTCATTTATACTATCTTTCAGATTTTTGAATATGCACTATGCTTCTTACAAAGAAATGAACTAGATTAACTAAATGGACTAGATTTACCAACTGACTGACATGTCATGTTATCATATATTATGTTCGTGGATCAAAGTTACACATTCGTTATTTTCGAAAGTGACTCACACTTGGCCGTTTTCAGATTTTTACTTTACTTTGACTAAATACAAACCTTTGTAACGAATTTCAGATCGGTACGACCATTCGAAGATATATTATATGTCGGAGGCGTCATCAAGATGGCACTATCGTCCGACATCAGTTAGGGTATTTAAGCAAAGAGATAACTCAAAGAAACTCAAACACTCACAACTCAAACGTTTATTCAAATTAGTCAGAACAAAAGACAGCCCCCAAAACGCCCGCCCTTCGCCACTTCCTACGTGTTCTAGGTGGGGAGAAGAAGTGGCGGAACAAACTCCCCAGCAACACATACCAACCATTACAAAACATTCAAATACCACAAGAACCATACCATAGACCATAATACCATACCATACCATACCATACCATAGAAGAACCATTACAATTCAAAAATCACAAGACTTACCATAAGTTTAGGTACTACAACGCTAGGCAATAACACCAGGTACACTACACGTAACGAAAGGCAGTAACGCGACAACTCCACGAAGACTCGACGAAGCTTCGACCAAGACTGAGCTAAGACTGAGCTCCGCGGACGCCACGCTGACCACCACCACTCTGCCAAGCGCGCCAAAATGTTGTTTCACCGGAAACGCCGCTAGAGGGCGCGCTTGCGTGACGTTTAGTGTCCGTACTATTGACAGTCTCCGACACGGCCATTCTGACAGGACACACGTCCTCGTGTGTTAATCTGCAACAACACAAACACAGCACAGTATACACAATACAGCCTCGGCCACTCCTGACCACAACAGTAACTCTCGATCTTCGTTTTACTCTCTTACTTCTCTCAAGGAAATTGAAAAAAAACTTCAAATGGCCTCAATTAGGTCTTTAACAAACAATTTAGGTGACAACTAGTTCTCAAAAGCTATACCCTGAGCAACCGAGTACTAAACTCACAAGCAACAAAACAAACTCTACATTTAGTTGGGAAATGATCAATGAAAAGAAAGAAAATAATCGTTTCATTACAATAATTCAGAATCAAAATTAGGAATTTCAAAGTAAAACTGATCACTGCCTCTTACAAGAGACAATAAACCCTAAATTGATAAATTAAAACAAAACATTTAAGCTCTACATGTGACCATGGCTACACTTAGCCCAGTAACCTCCAGTTACTCTTTACTGCGAACCTCACATAGGAACGCCGAGTCTACACAAAATTACATTTCATCATAAAGACATAGAATTGAGTACCGGCTCTATATTATTTCTAAAAATCAATCAAATACCAGTTCAGTTCATGTAAAACCCAATTGATCAGGTAACAAAGGCCAGTATCGTAACACAACAAACTTTTAGGTAATCTGTATCCAAGCACACACACCAATTAGACCTATACGGCTCTGCTAGCCCAGCAACTCATGCTTATGCAATCCATCTACCAGGATCACCGAGTCTCTCCATGACTCTACGTTATGCAATCCATCTACCAGGATCACCGAGTCTTCCCATGACTCTACGGTCTAACCTTTTAGACCCGACCCCCGCCAGTGTTCATTGCAATACCGCGGGCTCACGGTGTACTACCCAGAGGCTGAGCGCACATACCGATTTCAACGAACTACGGCTACAATGACACTACTGGTGCGGTCAACACATACGGTCACACTTGACCCGGTCTGCAACTGGAGTATCTAGCTTGGAACAGATTAAATCTCACAATTTGACTCATCCTCATTAACTTCATTTGGTACCTGACCACTTGGCATACGTCTGATCAATCTAAACATTTTCAATGCAATAGAATGCTTTCACCTTGTGCGATGACATGCGATGTCCTGGCCTGTCGCAACTCATACGGCCTCCACGACGAATCTGGGGGAGGATGACGCTCCAAACAGCAACTGCAGCGCACCTCGCCCGCCGCTTGACTAGTAGACCTCGTCCTGTTCTCCAGGCTCGGTTCACCTTAGATGATATCTGTTAAGCCAGAAATAGAAAGTGCTTAGGCATCAAATATTGACAACATATGGGCCAGCAACAAACCTTCTCGTTTCGTTAGATAGTAAGACCTACACACATGTTACAGATTTAAAGAATAGCAATCACTATTCAAATGAAGAAACTAGATACCTACCTTAAAAGCTAAGCACGTAATCAAAGAAAGATCGAATTGCTAATCAGACTCAACTTGTAAATTACTAAATCGCTAGGCTTCACGTGACCGTTGTCCCTTAGCCGAGCTCTCAGCCCATTCTGGCCTCCTAGGGACCACAACCACAACCACAGTGATATGACACCAACTGTACCACTGATGTATACGGGTCTCTTCTTGGTCACCCCGATACCATCACACAGGCCAACGGGTCTTTTCCAAGTCACCCCGGTATCCACCACTGGCACAAATCAGTACAAATTAACACAATGAAATTACTGAGTAGGTGAACGTAACACCTTACCAAAAATCTATAGTCAAGATGCACAATTCAATCAAATGTCGCAAAACCGAAATATTCTAATTTGAAGTTTTAGTTAATAAACATAAACCAGGTAATCCCTGTGACCAAACATAAGATACACACTTCAGCCATCCCTGTGACAAGTGCTCAACGGCAGTCATCTCTGTGACTTCCAACTTAACAGTCAATCAACCCTGTGATTAAAGCGCAACACACAACCCTGTGAACCTAGCTTTCATCATCTACGATTTCATTAATTAAAAAAAACTACCATCACACATCAACATCTCAACACATATCGCGATTCTACACAGTGCCTCCATCAAGCACTATATGGTTTGAGACCAAATTCTAAAACCCACAAAGCGATTTCGTCGCGACCCGGGGATCGAACCCAAGACACGCAGTCACGCTTACGACCACTAGGCCAACGAGTCAGTCAAACAGTACAATGTACAATGACAAGCCACAATAAAATTGGATTGATCTCACCATGTTTATCATTCAGGCGTCTCTTAACATCTCTGTGCATAGCGTCTTGTGTATGTTCAGGCTGAAATCCGGCACGCAGTAGAAGCCAGGCGTCGCGCTCGCGGACACCACAGCGACGAACTAGCAGACTAGACTCCTTTCACTCGAAGCAGGAGAGGCTCACGGGATTATCACATGCAAAAGAAATCGGAAATCGATTAATTTTATCACAACATTTTCATAACAACTATGACAATATTACTATCATGGCATAAATCTAATTTCACTGACTGACGATTTTCCCAACCATGCAATTCATGAAGGTCACGTCAACATTATGTTGCTCCTGCTCCTGCTCCTGGACACATTCGGATCAAAACAAACCTAACAGCAGTTTTATAAGGACGCTTGTGGGAATGAATGCTCCTTGAACCCAGGCAGTTCATAACCAACACTAATCAGCGAGACTGAAACTGCCTCTCAAGTTTATAAATGCCATATGACAAATAACCACAAAAATAAACCAAAAATGGATCGGTCTCACCGGGTTTCCACTCAACGTGCGTGACAATGCGCACATCGCTATAGCGCGCAGTACAGTGGGGCTTTCGCGGACGTGAAGCCACGGAGATGCACAAGCACCAATACTCCGAACTCACGATAACACACGACACGTTGACACGTTGGGCTCCTGGCAGCTGGGATGCTCCGCAGTAATTTTGTCGCCATATTGTTCAATAACGACCGTCATTGTTGAAACATGAAAAAAATACAAATTCGGTTAATTTTCTAGCATACCTTCAATAACTAGCTTGACATGTAACAATGGAAAACAATACCATTACCATAACCGTGTTACCATACTTGTACCTTCGCTGAAATCTATACATATAATAAAATGATAGGAAAGTCAAAACTGTACATTGAATATTTTTTAAAAAGAATACTTGGGGGGTGATCTATTATCGATTCTGAACCCAAATATATAGTTTTTAGAATTTTTGTCTGTTTGTCTGTTTGTCTGTTTGTCTGTTTGTCTGTTTGTCTGTTTGTCTGTATGTTTGGTCTCACTGAACTCGAAAAGTACTGCATAGATTTAAATCAAATTTTGCATGAATATTACCTGGGAGCCTGTTCAACATATAGGATATATATTATCACGCTATCACCTACGGGGGATGAGCAATGAACGATAATTTCTGTTAACGTTTCTGCAACAGCGGGTGCAATAATGACACATATTTGAATGTTGAACTTTGTAAGTTTATCGGCCTATTATCTATCTTTACATAGAAAATAACGCTTTTATAAGTAACTTGAGCAAAAAACTGAATTTAAAGAAATGATATCCTAAAATTATAGATGAAGAAAATCATGCAGAAACAGATGTGCCATAAAACTGGTAGTAGGTAAAATATCAATGAAAACAGACTTCACTTTGTCATGGTATGTTCTTACTTTCAAGAAAAAAATATATGACAACTTGTGTATTTTGCTACTATAAAAACACTACAAGAAATATCAGCGCATCATCAGGGACATTTTTATAATTCTTTCACCATTCGAAAGCTACATTATCTGCGAGTAACATAGGGTATATTTTATCCCGGTGCGGGCAGTAGTTCCCATGGGAAGCGGTACCCACGTCCCGAAGAAATTATGAACTTCCCCACATTCTTAAAAAGTCTACATATGTTGTTCTGACATAATATAAGCTATACCTCTCATAAACATGAATATCCATTCATTTCATCCAATAACAAACATGCATCACACTGAAAGTGCATTGCGAGTCTAAGATTTTATTATTATAAAAAAAACATTGTAATTTATATTCAAACATCCTTAAAAATAAGTTCCTGGTTTTAATATATTACATTATTTTGAATTCACTTACATATAAATAGAAGGTCCTTATTATACTTCGGCCGTTCAGAGAATGCGTTCCTGACACCTATCAGTTAGTCACGACTAGTGATGGGCACAACATAACACTGAGTTCGTTACCGTTCCTTCAAAATGAACCGCCGCATTATTTTAAGATTATTTTCGTTTTAAATTGGCGGAATCATTTGTTTTATATTTTAGTTATTTAAGTGGAAACCAAAAAAAGGTAATATTCATATAATAAAATTGTTTTATTTATTCTTTGTTACAAGTACATTGAATTGAATGTGCGAACAGAATATTAATCAGACTCCGATTTGCTTGAGGAGGTGGTGTCTTCATCATCATCTTCGCCTACATGTATAATTATATTATTATCAATAACAGAATCAATCCTGATATCTCGGTCTAACAAAAGCCGGGTAATCAAATAAAAACAGATCGAAAACACTTGAAAAACGTGGTCTATGCGCACGAAACGACAACGGACGACTGTTTTAGCGTCACAAAATGGCGGCCTATAACGCCATTTGGGGTTACCATTTTTAATCTAAGTATAAAAATGCGGTTTGGTCATAGTTTTATTTTTATATTTCATAAACGTTATAATTAAGTCTTATAGTCCATTATTTTCCAATTCTTAAAAAGAAAATCAAAACGTATTATTTTATATTATAACTGTATAAGAACAGATTACGATACTTGCCTGTTATTTTTAGCACAGCACTACAAAATATAAACCGCTGACATAACCTTGTAATAGCGCAGTATAGATTTAGAAAAATATTGTTTACCAAGTTATTTGACACTCAGTTTGGCACAAAATTATAACATTCATTGATTATTGATATAATAATGTTGTTTTAATGCTCCTCAATTGTTAAAACGGTAAACAACCAGCAAAAATATTTTTATCGTAACTGCAACGCCATTGCAAAGTTACGTCGTCAGTTCAATCGCGACGTGTCAGGAACGCATTCTCTGAATGGCCGAACTATAATATACTTTTTGAGTAATAAAGAATGTAGGCAAAATACGACCGAAAACATTGTGTCACTTCTAAAATTAACATCAATGGGAATAACTACCTGTCACAATACGTCAACAAGATGTCAACAGAAGACAAGAGTTCGTTCGTTCTGAAAACGTACAAATTACGCGTCGCAGGCCAGAGACATACTTGCTTTCAACTCCTGATCACAAATCATCGAGCTAAGAATTATATCACAAATACACCGTTTACAATTACGAACAGTCACAGTCAGACCCACGGACTGAGTCTAAAAAAACATCTTTTATATAGCTACGTTTATATCATTTATATTATTCAGTTACTAAGACAGAATTACTATCAAACGTGTTTTTGCTAAATGTTCTATTAGTTTTTGCAAACATACATTCCCAACTCTGATCTCATGGAGGTGGCGCCCGGATCTCACCACTGTGCGGACTGTGCGACCTATCGCACCCGGCCCCGGTTAAAACCATGATCTGGAGCGAGAAGAAATGCGATGACAAAGAATAAGGCGGCGGAGCGACTAAAAATTCCCAACTCTCATTCCAGCCACTGCGGTAAGACACCACGAAAGCCGGATGTCGAGAGACGACTCCCGGCCACCGTAGGCGTGAGCGATTAGTTTTGAGTGGGTCATCGACCTTCCGGCTTCTGGGAGACCCGTTATTTCACGCGCCCCTCGAGGAGATTCAGCAAACCCCTGTGAGGCCCACTAGGGCCAAAGCCTGACACTCCCTCACACTGCTCAAACTGATGGCTGAGAATTACGTAACTTTCCAGGATGCCATGCAACGTGTTTCAAATGCCCAGGCCTTTGGGAGCTTGGTAATCCTTTTCTCCACCTTAACTTGAGTTTTGTGGTACATGAACAAATTAGAATAGTAATGAATTAGGTCATCATCATCACGTATTTACCAACTCTTAATGTTCATCATGCACACCCGCTTCTCTAACTTTATTGAAGGATCACTAAAATTGTTTCAGTTAGTTTAACTACGCTACTATAGCCCGTTGTCAAACCTTTTAATATCAATTCTGTAGAAGTGTGAATATCGAATGTGTAGTATATCGAATTTCCGTTTGTGCATTGCACAAAAACCATCGTTATGATTTTCGAGAACTCAAAAGAGTCGGCTGGCTAAGAATTATATTCATCGTTGGTTAATTGAATACATTTTCAGAAACCACAATAGCAGTAGGAATCAAAGCGAATGATCGCTTCATAGAGCTCTGATTTTCTCGAGGCGATCAAGTCAGTTCATATTCATATTCATATTTATTTGCATACCATAAAGTTATAAAGATGTTACAAGGGGCTTAAAGCTAGGTACATATTATGGACCCTGTTAGGGCACAGCAAAAGAAGGCTAGAAAGTCTAATTACAGTAGTAGATGCAATAGTAGATTAGGAAAACACAAGTTATTCATTCGACTATCTTTTTATCGTCAAGGTATTCTTTGACGCTATAGTAGCATTTGCTTAGGAGAAGTTTTTTCAATTTGTTTGCAAATATATGTGTCTTTTTTTTTCTTCTGGTTCTGGTCTGTTCGCTCATCAGATCTTTGAAAGCGGTTCGATGATAATATACTGTTGTCCTGTTTACCTACGTGTGACACATAATATGGTATTTAAACGTCCTCCGCAAGAGAGCGAACGTTTGTGCTATTTATAAAGACGAAATTTTACCGTTGTGCAGTAGTGACGCACAGTATACACAGCACTTATGTTTCTTCTGATCTGCTGGCTCCACCAAGAAATGACAAATTGCGAGCGTACATTTTGAAAATCTTGGAAGAACTGCAGGCTTCAAGTGCCAACACACGAATTGGACTTACTCTCTCGGACGTATACTTTACCTGATCGTGAACTAATGCAAACATTTCGGTGGAATTCCAACATAACATAGTGAGTGAGTGCACAGAAAATCCCCAAAATACAAGTAGTGAAACTATGCGCTTGCCTGATGACTCAGTCATCAACCACCCAGCTATTCCTCAATTGTGTGGGTGTTGGCTTCCAGTCAAACCGAATCTTTTTGAGTACCAATGTTTACTTGGAGTGCCTATCTGATCTCTTCAACCCAGTGAACTAGACACCGTGTTATCCGTGGTAAGTAAAACTGTTTGACAGACTTTCTGGCTCCTGATTTGTCGCAGCTGCTGCAGAAAATGTACAAATGACAACTTTGTCAGACCTTTGTTTTATGTGAGAATTACGTAATAATTTTCCAAATCGGTTGACTATATCCAGAGATTTCCTCAACGTCACAAACTTTACTTCTTTTGTTTAGATAAATAGTCACACACCGTCGACACCACCTTGATTGATCAACCCGTGCTGCTGCTAAGTGGTAATCCTAATTATATTGTTATGTAAAAGAATACACCTACGCTACGGCATAAGTAGTATTTTGACAATTCCAATTGCCCACGCAGACGAAGTCGCGGGCAACAGCTAGTTCTTAATAAATCTTCCACCACAAACTCCATTTCAAATTATCGACGTTACATTCTTTTTTTTTTTTTGTTAGTGGGTAGAAATTTATCTTCGCATGGCGAATTCGAAACGCATGTGGGCATTCGGATTGCATCCCACTTCTGATGTCGGAGGCGTCATCAAGATGGCACTATCGTCCGACATCAGTTAGGGTATTTAAGCAAAGAGATAACTCAAAGAAACTCAAACACTCACAACTCAAACGTTTATTCAAATTAGTCAGAACAAAAGACAGCCCCCAAAACGCCCGCCCTTCGCCACTTCCTACGTGTTCTAGGTGGGGAGAAGAAGTGGCGGAACAAACTCCCCAGCAACACATACCAACCATTACAAAACATTCAAATACCACAAGAACCATACCATAGACCATAATACCATACCATACCATACCATACCATAGAAGAACCATTACAATTCAAAAATCACAAGACTTACCATAAGTTTAGGTACTACAACGCTAGGCAATAACACCAGGTACACTACACGTAACGAAAGGCAGTAACGCGACAACTCCACGAAGACTCGACGAAGCTTCGACCAAGACTGAGCTAAGACTGAGCTCCGCGGACGCCACGCTGACCACCACCACTCTGCCAAGCGCGCCAAAATGTTGTTTCACCGGAAACGCCGCTAGAGGGCGCGCTTGCGTGACGTTTAGTGTCCGTACTATTGACAGTCTCCGACATATATAATATATTTGGTTTTTAAATATATAGTATAGTAATTTAAAAACCAAAGATACATACATACCTATATGTATAGTAATAAAAATACAATAAATTAATTTATTTACAAGGGTACATTTATTTTTCATCTAGGGTCGTTCCCAGTCTACACCCCGTATGTTTCCGATCACGAAAACGTAATTACATATCGAAACTCGTGTCGTTGCGTAATCGCAGCTTACCTCGCACTGTTCAAGGTCAAGGTCACAGGTCAAGTGGACCCGGACAAAACAATTAATTTGCATATTATTCTTTCAACGAAATTAATTTAAAATTTAGAAGGCTTCATTAAGGGATTACAGCCGGGCTTGCTTTATTTTGGGCTGATGTAAAGGAATATTTATAATGAGTTACAGAATTTTTCGGTGTTGAAATTTTGTGATGTATTATGGAAATGAATTTTGAGCACAGTGAAAAAAACATTTGATTATAACATTAATCATCTAATCATTAACGCCTAGTCGACTGCCTCGTTGGTCTAGTGGTCGCAAGCGCGGCTGCTGTACGCGTGGTCTCGGGTTCGATTCCCGGGTAGGGCCGAAATCGCTTTGTAGGTTTTCTTAAACTTTCACAAAGCAGCCCGTAGTCTGGAAGTTGGTGATTAATTCACCCGCGCATCGGAGAGCACGTAAATGTCGGTCCTGCGTCTGATCTCTTTCCAGTCGTGTCAGATTGCCGTCCCATCGGGTTATGAGAGTGAAGGAATAGGGAGTGCACTTGTGTCTGCGCAAATGCTCGTGCACTATAATATGTCCTGCGCAGCTGGCTGATCTCCTTAAGTGAGAGCAGCCGCCGTGGCCGAAAACGGCCGTGGACGCCATTAACGCCTAGTGACAATTAATCTTGCTTCGAACAGCAAAACATTTTCACAGTCTAAAGAAGTAATAATTATTTTAAGTGCCCTTGCATGTTATTAAAATTTTGAAGTTTAGACAAAGTCGCGTGCAGAAGCTAGGTTTGGAATTTCCTTTCCCTCTTAGTGTCTTCATATACTTCGTGTAGGAGATATACATGAATTGTATCGTTAAGGGCAATCGAGCGAGGTCAAGGTCAAGGGCGCGACTTGACGATTTATTGAAGTAGCGTATTTATTGAAGTCAGGCATTCAGTAGGAAACTTCACTGTTTCCAATAAAGGTTAAATTTATTTTAAATGTAGATAGATGTCTTCACATTCAAAAACAATGTTTTTAGAATACTTTAAGAGGCAAATGAAAAGAATGAATACTTTAAAAATATCTTAAAATTCCAAAATATCTAATTCATTGTATCCGTAAACGTTAAAAAACAACAAATGAAGGAAAATACATATTTTCTGACTTAATATGACCCTTTTCATATTAAAGCTTTAAGTATACTTTTCACAATGCGTCATATTAAGAATCAAAATAAACATTGTTGGCAAAATACAGCTTCATTGCATAGAGGAAATTGTGAAAATAATAACATAATGTAAAACAAGACCGCGTTTCCTGGCGGAAGTTGCTGATTACTGACATAATTCAATATTAAAACTTAGGCTCGTGAGAAACCCTTACGACTCTGTCACCGTAGAGAGATTTTACACACAAGCAATAAATCGCAACAGCAAAAATGAAGACGGTAAGTGTACGATATATCGGGTGTGTCGTTCATAATCACATTAAATGAAATGCGTTAATATACTGGTTAATATATGTCGATTAACACAAATAAAAAAGAAAAATAGGTACGTAAAAATAAATAAATGAATTTTTCAAACAAAGTAAATAGAATAAAAATGTGTGAAAATTAGAACACCATATAAAAGTCAGTCATTACAAACAACTGAAATTCTCCCTTGAAAACTGACAGCTGTCAACTGATTAAAACATTCGATGTTCGTAACTTTATTTCTGCTTTACACATGATGTTGTAAATTATAAAAACGAAAAATGACTCCTGTGGTTAAACCACTGAATGGATTAGGTTATTTTTTTTACAATTCGCCATAGAATATCATAAAGTATATGCGATAGGATTTAATGTGCTTGTGAACGACACACCCTGTATGACACCTTCCCTATCCGAAACATATCTTCACATTACAAAAGAAAAGTCCTATATTGTGTCGCTACAAGGCCCTCTAGAGACAGATAAAATATTTATACGCAGAGAGTTAGGTCCGCATTCTATTCTGTGTGTCCAGCGGGACGGACTCACGTGTCATCTAGCCTGTTTTTCTAGAAAAATCTGTAAGGTCAACGACCTTTATGTAGGGTATATAGACGAAGAAATTTTGTAAGCTTACCTAGGAGGGAGGAGCTTGTCTTAATATTCTGTAGCTAGAATATAGGGTATCAAGTTTTATTGAAATGACTACGAAACCGATTGGCGTTTTGAGACTTCTTATGTAGGTAGTTATTTTTAGATAAGGTATATTATATAGGTACAGGTTTTAGGTTTTTTGGTAAACCTTCCTATAGTTGAAGACAGACTGCTGTCTAATGATTCTGATCATGAGAGGTTACGGCAATAATAATTGCGTCTCAATTTTTTCATCATCATTCAATCATCACAGAGAATCATGACTAAAAGAATTCTATAGCACAGATATAGAACTACTTTTAAAGCAATGAAAAATACAGTTACCTACACAACGCCCTTTCACATGTGACAAACGCCCCGAACTTCCTCCACAAATCACAAAACTACCCTTAAAAAAATTTAATCCGCCTAACTTCCAAAGTACGTTTCACTCACCAATTTCCCTACTTATTATACTAGATCTCATAGATATAAATTGTGAATCAGAAAAGGCTTGGTCACGTACCACGGGACCTTACCTGACGCGTTTGATCTCACAACTCGGTTTGAAGCCAAATTGAATTGCGTGAGGGTTATTGAGTTAAACCTTCTATGTTGTTATGTTATTAAACGTTTTATTGGTCTGTTTGAGGTGTAAGTTAGAGTTTGTATCACATGAATACATCTGTGGAAAACGCAGCTATGGAAAAGTACACCAGCTTTAATAAAGCAGGCGATTTTATACTAGGCGCATGGTAGGCAGCAAACGTTAAGTCGGCTGATTATTTAATTGGACTGTTAATCAATATGGAAATAGAAAGTAATGCGTACAGTATAGGATGATTAGGGTTGCTTTAACTGCCTTTTATCTTAAAAAAAACTTTCAGGGCTCTTAACTTGTAGTCTACGGGATCTTTCACAGTGTATAGCCACAATGCTTGAACCTGTTATTTATTTTATACAAGTTTCATAACAACATTTTTATAAATATGCCCCACAAAACCATTTACCTACAGATATCGATTAATCTATTTATATCTTTTTAACCATAAAGTCAACCTGAAACTGAATGCTTCAATAAATTGTAACTGTCATAAATTATGATGAAATGGCGCTTCGGCCAATTAAAGCACGTCGATAAATTGAGTTTATTTTTTAAAGCTTAACACTTCAATGGAGGTAGGGACAAGCACAGTTTGAATTGAAATGATTTTTTTTTGTGTATTTGTAAAATAAGTTTTGCTTTATTTACTGGAATAAAAAAATGAAGGCAACCAACAACAAAAATTATGACACGACTAATACAGTGTAAATGAAAGCCATCAAAATAATATTGTCATAATTTCTATATCTACTTATTTTCAAATTTCGACTATAACCCTGTGCAAAATAATTGAAAGCCCACGAGGTCACTTTGCATTTACATATTTATTGCATAATGTACAGAGTTCCTTATAACTGCATACTTACCTTTGCAATGCAATCGCAGTTTATCATTTTATTAGTACTTCCTTTACCTAGGAAAATCATAACTGAAGCATTAACAAAAAGAAGCAAATGCATGTATGAAAAATGCAAAGAAAGATAATTAATTCACACAAAACCGGAGTGTTTTTCTGCTACTAAAGAATGTTTACCGCACTGCAATAATGTTTGTTTATTTGTTGCATTTCCTTCGTGTGGTTTCATAAAGTGAAGTTATTTTGTTCCTAGCTTGTTATATAATGTAATCTAAGTACCTATTTGTTAGTTTCATATGAGTTCTGATATAGCTTGGGTAAGGGATGTACTGCTGAATATCATCTGCCGAGCCTTTTTCAAACTATGTTGAGGTCGGCTTCCAGTCTAACCGGATTCAGCTGAGTACCAGTGTTTTACATGGAGCTACTGTCTATCTGACCTCCTCAACAAAGTTACCGCTGAACATATTTTGATAAAAATTGACATGGAGTGGAACCTAGTGTAGTTCAATATCTTCGGTCATCACCATTTATTGCTTGAAGAAAGGAACTTAAGTTTCCCATACTTAGTATTGTTATGAGGATAAGATAATATAAATTACTTGTTCAGTATTTACCTATTAACACAAACGTACATCAAACAAACTACTCACTATTTCAACACAAATACTATCTTGTTGAAACTCCCCTACATTACGTACCATTCACGCAGTTAAAACATAATACAGTCATAATATGCTCCAATAGCGTTAGACAGAGATGCACTTATACAACCTATATAGCTCCATCTTCCTCTAGCAGCAGATAATGACAGCTCTTACAATTCGCAGTAAACACTTACCATTTGGTACAGTTACGTTGAAATTGTTTTGGATATTAGTTTCCCTATGTTGTGATAATCTGAGTTTACTGTATGTCTTGTTAGTTTTCACTTTGTTTTACAATTCTAGTTAAGAGAGAAAATGAGACTGGGAAGAAATAATTTAGGCTAATGACTTTTAAGGAATCTTGTATTTGTACTGCCCGTACTGTTTCTACTTCCCAGTTCAAAACCTCAACAACGCTAACTTATTGTTAACATTTTACAGTATGACGTATACGGATATCATGTTCAAGACGTTTAAATATTATCAGAACAGTGCATTTTCCTAATTTAGTGGTAGTTATCTTGTGTTGTTGGAAACGTTCAAATCCAACTTTCTGAGAACGTTCTCCACATAGCCAAATATCTAGACACACGGCAGTGTGTCCGCCAAGTTCGAGCAAAAAAGGCGACACACCGGCCGTGGGTTATATTACACGAACCATTTCGGGCCAAATTCGACCCCCCTGTAACTCAAAATCTATTTTATTTACGCATATCAAATTTCTAGTATCTGTTGAGACCCCCTCACTTATCTAAAATACAAAATTTCATTAATATACCTATTGTAGGTCTTGAGATATTGACGTCAGAAACTCGCTATTTTTACTATACACTCACTGACTGATTCACTTATTCACTTATTCACTGATTCACTGACTCACTCATCAAAAACCTAGACCACTTCCAATGGTCGTATTGACTTGAAATTTGGCATGGAGGTAGGTCTTTATGTCAAGGTAAAGGGAAAAATCTGAAAATGGCCAAGTGTGAGTCGGTTTCAAAATAATGAAGGTGTTTTATACCCGGTGTAAATTTATACCCCTAAGGAACTAAAACGAACTAAATTTATCTATATTTATATAATATATCTTCGAATGGTACAAAGGTTTGTATTTAGTCAAAGTAAAGTAAAAATCTGAAAACGGCCAAGTGTGAATCACTTTCGAAATTAACGAATGTGTAACTTTGATCCACGAACATAATATATGATAACATGTCATGTCAGTCAGTTGGTAAATCTAGTCATAGTTAATCTAGTTCATTTCTTTGTAAGAAACATAGTGCATATTAAAAAATCTAAAAGATAGTATAAATGAGACATTTCTTTAACTAACTTCATCATAAGAAAAAAATAAAATAAACAACCTTACAAAAATAAATGAAATCCCACCCAAAACAAAAATGTGAAAGACTGCCAAGTTCGATAATATGGGAATGCTTCGCCTATAAAAGAAGTGAGATCTGAATAAGTACCAAGTTCCATACACATACCTCAGTTAAAAATAGTTACTTTTTAATGATGATTACTTGGCAAGTTTTAATAGAAAATTAAATACTTGATTCATTGCGTTTAGTAGGTTTATAACAAGGTGTATGAAAACTTGCCAAGTAACATCATTAAAAAGTAACTATTTTTAACTGAGGTATGTGTATGGAACTTGGTACTTATTCAAATCTCACTTCTTTTATAGGCGAAGCATTCCCATATTATCGAACTTGGCAGTCTTTCACATTTTTGTTTTGGGTGGGTTCCTTCACATACATCAATAACCAAGAGTAATTTTTTCATCAGAATTCGATACAGATTCAGTTTCTCAGAGATATACGAAATATTATTCAAAGAAATATGGATCTTTTACTAGGAAATTCGAATGGTTTTGTAGGAAACCCTCCTGTGACAGTCAATTCGGGAAATCGAACCAGAAAGGTAGGTACTGTCAACTAGTCTCTTATGAAAGTTATCCGGTTGCCTTTGGATTTCAATTAAAAAAATAACTATCAGAGGTCAGATAGACAGTCACTCCTGGTAAAGCACTGCCAATTATATATGTAGGTATCTGGTTAGAATGGATGCCAAACTCTCACAGTTAAAAGGTAATTAATTCCAAAAACTTTTAAACGTTTGTTCAATAGTAACATCTGATCTGTTTTTGTGATAATTAACGATAAAAAACTAATGATTCAATGCTTAATTACAGAAAATTAATTAGACCTCTTTCTACCCTTACAACTTTTCTATGGAATAGAAAAAAAACCTTTTTTATTGTAAGAGCTTACGATATTACAATGAGAAAAAGACTTACGCATACGATGATGAGAATTCTAGGAGGACTTAAATAAACGGCAAAAAAATCCCTAGTTTAGCAAAAACTCTACTGGGCTCTTTGAAGCTAGTCGGAGATATCTACCTAGTTATAAAAGTTTCTGTATGAAACAAAATCAAACATTTGTAAATAACCAAAAGAAAAATGAAAACCAACAGAAAAGGTTTCCCCAGTTTCCTTAAAACCGGAATTCAATCAGCTTCAAGTAACATTTTATTAGGCAAATGCCATAAATCCAGATAATAAAATACGTGTAGGCCTGGCTTTACCAGAATAAAATCTTTTAGTTTAACACTCGAGGATTTGGTGTCCTATAGACCGTAGACTTATATATACTCTGTACATCTGGGTGAATAAGTCAATCCGACGAGAGAGATTTTAGTACTGTACGAAAGAAATGTATGCCTTTAGAGATACAAGAAATATGCTATGTTTATCTACGCATTGCCAAAGTGAATTTAATATAAGTATTAGTATACTTTTAATGTTACACCGTCAGTAAAACTTTGCCAAAAAGATCAGTTTATAACACAAGCTAATCAAAAGCCCACCATGGGGGTAACCCACAGTGTGTCGAAAAAAAGTGTTCCATGTTTATTTATTTATTTTGATCATCTTGACTCTCGGGATGATGTTAAAATGACTTAAAATGACACACAAGATGACTGTTAAAATACAAATAAACCTAATATATTATGTGAATCCCTCAAAGCAACAATAGAGCTTACAACCCCAGACGTTTAATAATAACACTAAATAATGACATAACCCAACTAAATAACGTAGTAAGCTCAGCTAACCAGATTAATACTTGGGGTCTGTGTACTTAGTCTGTACTTCCAAACTTTGCCAACATATTTGTCCAAAGTTTCCTAAAGCAAACCTTGTGAATACACCATCTTTGTCCAGAACTTTGGGCGTAGATATGACTTATTTTTCTTTGACGTAAGTTATTTGATTCGGGATCCTGTCACAAATAAAAAGTTGAATTACGATTTCCCAAATGAACAAGTTGAATTACGAATTTCCTCGACATGATTTCCGATTTGAAAATGGAAATCTTTGGAAAAAATGGCACAATATATTTTAGGAGACCACTCATGCTGCGCATAAGTGTAAAATTGTTACCAAATTAACTCTTCTTTGCTTATTTATAATTAAACATTAACCTCATTTTTGTAAAGGCAATTTTGATGAAAATTGATTTTTAATAACTAGTTTTGTTACTACTAATATTAGACACTGTCAACGAATCGACTTGCAAAGACATGTTAAGTGGTAAGTAGTGTGTAAGCCGCTACACAAGCTGGCCTTTTTAGCAAGGAAGAAGAACATTTTTCAAACCCAACCAAGTCCATTTGTTCTGTCCCGTACTTCGCAGACGAAGAGGTATTTTTCTTTTCTCGTATTTCCTAGCTATGAAATAGAGTTCTATTGCGCGAAGTAATTTCTAAGTTTCCTCTACTTATTTTTATTTACCTGAGAGTTCTAGTTGCTGGAGTTTGAAAAACAATAATGTGCCTCTTGAGAGTGAAGTTTTATGTTTCATTGACGTAATAAAAAGTTTTTTTTTTTTCAGTTGTGAAGATAAAATTATGGTTTTGTTTTTAAACAAATGCATACCTTTATTGCATACGTTTAAATTATGGTTTTGTTTTTAAACTAATGCATACCTTTATTGCATACGTCATGTGCTAATTTTCACACAGTAAATTCCTATTTTGAAATGTGCAAATGATTGACTACTTAAAAATGAACAACCATTAAGTAATTTCAGCAATCAATTACCAACAACAAAGGCTTTAACTAAGCCGTTCAGGAAATGAGCAACTAATGTAATTTCCGAATAGTTTTGCGTCCAAACTGGTTCAGTTGTCGACCCGTATCGACGAAATATTCCTGCCTATCGGTTAGTTTCGGAGCTGTAACGTACAGATTGACAGACGGTTAAGTGAATTCCAATGTTGTAGTTCATAGTTTTACGAGGCTACTCGCCCACGTCACATTTTTTTTAGGACGGATAATCGGGCCGATTTTGTGTAGGATGTTCTGACTAGCATTGTCTGGGCGACTTTTTGTGATGATGATGATGATGATGTCCTCCCAGACGTGTCCGTCGACGGCGACACCCTGTCAATTCCCGGCAATCTGTCTTCGCTCATGGGCCCGGTAGTGACTTGCGAACCCGAATTTGCTTGACGACTTTTTGTAGGACGTGTGCGTTGAACAAGTGCTGTCAGTGTGTTCTCCTACGAAAAATCGGTAACTGATTATACGACGTGCGTAGCAGCCTTTTGACACAGGAGGACTTTCAGAGCGGAAAAACCGCGCAACAACACTCGATTCGTAAGGGAGGAGTCTCATGTGCAAGCGCTTTAGCAATCAATTGACAACCACCCTATACGACAGGGAATTTTGGTTGTATCAAGAGTATTCAATGGAATATGATCAGTCAATAAGAAACAAGTTCCTAAATATACCATTATTTTTTTTTTCTTTATTTTAAGGGCTTTATCGCTAAGCGATAACGTCGCCCTGTAACATCAACTTAATCACTTAACTACAATCACAAATCACTTACTAACTGCAATCACAAAGTAGTTACCTACTTATAACTTAACTATTTAAAACAAAAAAAGCAAGTTTATACAGCTTTCTGGCCTTTACCGATAAAGGAGTAGCCAGAATGACATTACACTCTCCAACGTCGAAATTATATGTTGATCCGAACAGGTTAAATCTTAAAGCTTCATTTCGGACACATTCCATCAAAACATGTTGAACATCTTCGACTACTCCACATTCGTCAATATATACCATTATTGAAAAGGCACATTTTTGTCTTATTTCTTAGATCTTTATTAGTAGATATAGTTGAGTAGATATTATATTCTGTCATCTTAATCATAAAACGTGGGATGCTGTTGTGGACTAAACATTAATTGCTCAAAGAAATGAAATTCTTGATAAAAGGAGCAAAAACTAAATAAAATATTTTTGCTGCAATAGTGATGGAGTTTTACTCAGAAATTGCATTCATTTTGAGCTTTTTTCTCAGCGACAAAAGAGAAAATGAAAAATATTTGCATAATCATAAAAAATCTCGAGGTTTTATTTTATAAAATAGTGCCTTGGATTTTGATGTTTTCGTTAGATATTAATAAAATTTATAAAATGCCTTTTCCTAGATTATTTCTCAGTAAACTCTGATACTTTTTACCAGGAACCTATTAAAGCCAATTCTTGCAACGAATAATAATTTAAACATCAAATTCCTTAAAAATGCAGCTATCCATCCTTACAATTTCCAGTATATTGCGTTTCTGGAAGCAATCAAAGCCGGTATATGAAGGGTTTCCTAGATACCCCAACACTGCAATACTTGGAAAAGTTATTTCTGTAGTGAACTGAGGGGAAAACTTTGTTGTGAAGCACCATCGTTTTCTTGCGAAGCCTTGTATTGTGAGGGTTTAAAATATACAAATTGTGTGTATTAAGACTGGTAAAGAACGACTAAAATTAAGTCTGCCATTTTAGGTACATACATCTATGAAAAAAGGTGTAGTAAATAAATAAGAAAATCCTTACTAAAGTAACTTCGTATGTCTGTTGCGCCTTCACACCTCTTCCTTTTGATTTGATTTACACAAACAATTTAAATCCTCAGAAAGGATATAGACTTCTTTTTACCCAGGCGTGAAAATAAATATAAAGTGTACACAGCAGACATTATTTCAACTTTGATGACTATTAATGTAATATGTCAATAAGATCAAAAAGTTATTATCACATCTTTTAGCCGCACGAATCCTCTTATATCTATTAATATTACGCCTGATAATCATTGTTCGAGAAGTTTCAATAAAACATTGGACTCACCGTTCAACATTACTCACGTATTACAGTTTACTTAATGTATAGTTGCTAACATTAAGTACTATAATAGAGGGAGGAAACCTTTTCTTTTCACCAAAATTACTATACCTACCGAACACAAAAGAAATCTATAAAAAAATCTTTCCTCGTACTAAAAATAATTGAACTCCAAAAGCCGTTCATTGATTAAAATTATTTTTATATCCTCCCAGTTCAATCATCCCAGAAATACGTAAGTACATACTTACATGTGTTCAGTGATTAAATTCCAAGCATACTGGAATCTTCCTTTATACCTACGTTTCATTTTAATTACGCTTTTCATATTTTTTCTCAAAGACTTATCTAGTACCTACTCGATATTTTTAATATGGATAAATAATTGGGAAATGGAAATGTGGCTTCAGTGCTGCTTACAACTTTTTCGATGAAATTATAATATGTGCTAGCTACAGCTTTCGTAAAATAATTTTGTGCTGTAAGCTGACTAAGAGCGATTGCGCAAAAGTAAAAATTATATAAACTTAACAATGGCTTACTTTAGGATGGCAAAATAAAAAGAAAAGCTATTTTACGTAAGCTATAGTGTTTTGTTTATTTCGAATATCTTGAAGACAATTTGGCAGTGAAAAACTTACTTGACGAGGATTGTAAGGTGACCGTTTCTCATCAAAACAACTGACTACAAGGAAAAGTTTTAAGCGGTGACAAAAATAAATCAAACAAAATACGCAATGGTCAACTCTATACTTTATTGTTTACCATCTTAAAATAAACTTAACATCATCTCGAGAGTTCTTGTCACGTAGTATCGGGTGTCGTCTTTTGTTTACTTTCGGACGTCCAGCTCGTATAGACTATTGCGAAATAAACAACTATCTTATGAGACTGGTAGACATAAACAACACTGGAGTGAGTACTTGAATGTTTATTTTTAGCAAGAAAACACTTTTTTCTGTATTTTCTATAAGAGAGTACCTTCGTACTCTTTGCTGAGTAACAACTTTCGTTAATTTATATTTTGGATCAATTGTATTAATATACCCACTCTTGACTAGACCGGTAGAGGGCATATATAGTTATCGGCACGAATCTTAAGCTCTGACCTTCACCTGCGCAGAAGTAATTAATTGGGTCCCTTTTGTGGTATGAAGTGAGGCGCGGGGGCGGGCTAAAGCGGTGATTGGCCCGCAGCGCATCGCGGCATAGCCGTCACTCGGGATTGGTTCTTTGCTAATAAATCACTTCTACGCAGATGTAGGTCAGAGCTCAAGATTCGTGCCGATAACTATACCGTAGTATATTTATTCCCCTCATTCCGCGGGTTATTCCTTTAAAATCTCAGAATCCGAGGTGATTTTCAGTGAGAGTAGCAAGAAATCTAAAAGATAGAACAAACTTGCATAAAAAATTGAAAGTGCAGCGGCGCAGCACCGATTCTAAATCGTGAATTTATGTACAACGCAAAACATCTAAAACCACATTGAATATTTAAAAGCTCTACCTACATTGACGAAATCAACAAGAAAATATGCTTAAATCCATATTTTTAAATTTGGTATCAATATAAAAGGTATTGTTTGACCAAACTTACCTTTAACTTCACCAAAAAGCTTGCGTCGCTATGTGTATTTGCCACCACTGGATTTCGATTTTCACACATTCATCGATTATAATTTATTTTTCTTTTTGACATAAAGTTTTAGTAACGAAATAGGTTTTAGTGTAAGTGTCAAGTATTTTATAATCGCTTTGCATTGTTACATCATACTTGAGTACGATAAGGAGAGGCAAAAATATAAACATAATTTTATAAAACACATTTATTTACTTATGTCATCACAATAAATACACGCATTACAATCTTTACAGTTTTTCTATATATCATCATAATTATAATATAGTAGTAATACCTATAGGTCATGCTTCCAGCGTTCTATATAATTAATAATCATATATTTTAATATATTTTAAAGAGACATCTACAAATAGTCTTTAATTAATTGTATTCCACTTCATAGTCTAGTGTAAATATGGCTATATATTATTTTATATAGGGTTATATAAAGTGGACATTGATATGGGGATCTAAGTCATAGGATATACTTTTTATATGGTCGTTAAGCAACGCGTTTTCATAAAATTTAAAAATAATATGAGCCTGAAAAATAGCTATACATTTACACCTACTAATATGTAAAACAAAAAAATAAAGTCAGAAATTATTCTGACCATGACCTTGAAAAACAAAATGTACAGTGAAAACGCGTTTCCAAAAGCTTAGTTCAGGCACTAATATCTAAAGTCAATACTAAATATTCTTTAGAAATATTCTCAATAGTTGGGCTTCCTACAAAAATATTGAGAACAATTCAATATTATGTTTTTAATATTTATGTTCCCAAAACCCAATGTTATAAGGTTATTCTGAAACATGAAATAAATATGAGTGGTAACCAAGCCGAATTGCGAGGAAAGGTCACCACCCAAGGTCAAGGACGATTTATTGAGACACTTCGCAATATGACCTTCATGAATATAAGAGTGTATCTTCAATATTCAGTATTATGATTTAGTATTTGACTGACAATGATATGATAATGTAAAGCTTGGATGAAACAAGAAATAGAATTTTGATATTATTTCGTTAGGAAAATTCCCAAAAAATGAAATATCTTTGTGAAAACAATAAGGTAATTTCACCTTTAAATCAGCTTTGTAAAAAATATTATTACATAGTGGAATGTACGTAAAATTATTCCAAGAAAAATTGGGATGATGCCAAGTGCAAAAAATTGCATTAAATTTTCAACCAATACAGCGTATCAGTTATTTTTTCATGCATTCACTACTTTGCCTATTTAGGTATTTTTCATATAGTACAATGTATTATAGAAATTCTTTTCCGTACACAATAGTTATTATCATACTAAATAGGTATATTAAAAAGGTTTCATCTATCATATAGATACAAGGTATATCCAAGATTATAGGGATAGGAATAAAATTATATTCTCTATACAAAAATAACTACGATTTCATCTATGTTCCCAAATCCAGTACTAAACAATTTCTAGTATATTTTTTAAATCTAGGAAATGTCTTATTTCACAGTTTAACTGCGACATTAGAAAATCCTGTAATCGTTTACATTTTCATAATTTGGTTTTGCAGTTAAGCTATGAATAAGATTTTTTCTTATAAGTACTTATAATTATAGATATGATACATAGTTAACCATTTAGAGATGTCGGTTGACTATACGTTTTTCTAAAATAATTCAATTCTATATCGCATTGCCTAATTTACATTATTAGTTTTAGCATATTTTTTTATTTATTTAAAATCCAAAGCACCAGTAAAGTGATGTTCCTGAATTTTCAGCAATTATTTGTAAAAAAGAAAGATTTTTCAAAAATACTGTAAAAGCTGTTCTGATTAAAAATTGGTCTGAAAGGGACGTCTTTACAGTTTAGGACGAATTTAGCGATACATACAGGGTTTTGTGTTAGGCCAGCTGTCCACTAACTTGATTATGTTCCTGACCGACTGAAAATAGTATGTATGGAGTTTCTTGTCCGTGAGACCAACTCTTTGCAACCATGCAACTAACTTGACGTTTTGAAAGAGCTCTCATGGGCCTTTTTGAAATTATTTTTTTTTGTCTTTTAACTTGACCAAACCTTCTTGGTTTATTTATAAGAAATTGGTCTTGGAGAATGCTAGAGATAAAAATTAAGATAAATATTTTTTATACCTACAAAGTATTTTATGATATTCATCAAATAAACAAAGAAGTAATTTTTACAAGATCTGTAGTCAGAATTACACTTTACCTAACAACTCGAGTCAGCTTCACTGTCTTGTTAGTTTTTTGACGAATGTATAAAATATAAAGGTCAGGCTTAAAATAAAATAATGACACTTTGGTAAGGAGATCTTTTATGCTGGCTGTTTGAATAACTTCGTGATTATATTTTTCAGAATAACAGAAACACAATACTTATGGAACATTTTGACCTATTTTTTTAGGTGTAGTAAATGATTATATAATAAGTAGACACTCAGTATAAAAAAGATTAAAATTTTGATATGAATAAAGATATGAGAGTTACTTCAATGGACAGCATACCTTAGCTTACTACAAGTATTTTCTTATGGGAATTTTGATTATTTTTTACGAACACATTTGATTATACCTCTAACTGAGATAGCTCGCAGCCAACTGGTTAAAATGGCCATTTAATTAAGAAATTGTATATTTTGAAATATTAATTATTTGTCATTTGAACTTATATCAGAATTTGTTGAAAAAAATATATTCGTCATTGAAAATTTAACCCAGAGGCATAAGCATAAGTTAAGGAAAACCTTTTTGTTGTCAAGTAAGTTACGTCCAATAAGTGATTTATCTACAAGCACATTGATACAAATCTCATCATAAATATATATTTATTATATAACACATATTATTTCATATTTCTCTTCTATAAAAATATGATTTCACATAAAATGTCTATTAAAGCCTGTTCCATGCAGTTACGTGATCACTTTGTATCGAAACTCGAGACTTTACAAAACTCTGAAATTAATTTTCAACACTTTTGTTAACAGTCCTTTGTACCTATATGTAAAACATGCTGCTTAAAAACATTTTCATGATGTGAGTCGTTTTTTTGTCACGCCTGTGTTTTTTTCTCGTCTCGAGTATCTAACCCGTGTTTCACTTACGAATATTCAGACATTTAGTACAATTTTATATAGATATTTAGGTGCACACAAAATTTATACAATACTATCTAATAAACTGTGTATCTTCTGTATATTATTTCTATCACGAAGTGCCGTAAAATGGAACGTTATGACTTGTGACGTCATAAGCGAATGCTGATATCGGAACGTTCTGTCTATGAAGCTTACGACAATCCTAGGATCAACAAGTATTTCAATTTATGTTAATACGCGTCGTGGAATAGAGCATCTCTGCATAAATAAGTATATTTCGGATAGGGTATATCAGTGGTTCTTAACCTTTTTGTCATGAGGGACCACTTTACCAAAAGTTTGTCTTGCTGGGGACCACCCCATTGGTTTGTCTAAATTGAGGGTTCTTTGATAAAGAATACAAGCACACTTTATAATTAGCACTCATTTCTTTATTATTTAGCAAAAAAAGCTACAGATTTTAATTTAATGAGATTTTTGTGACTGCATAGTTAAGAACTAACTTCCGAATTCTTGGTTCAGTTCTACTTACAAATGTGCGAGCGAAGCGAGCGCGAAATTTTTTTCGAACTCGTACGGACGTAAAATGTATCCCAAACGTACTTAACTTTTTGTTTGTTGACAAATGCAAAAACGAGGGCATATAGTTTCTGAATGCGCGAGCGAAGCGAGCGGGAAATTTTAATTATTTTTTAAGACTCAGAACCAAAATTACGTAAAAGGGCTACATTTTAAACCTTAATTTTTTTCTGTTGGTCAAGTAAGATGGATAGCAACGTCGCGAAGCAAAGCTTCGCGGACCACTTGGAATGCCTCCAGGGACCACCAGTGGTCCGCGGACCACCGGTTAAGAACCACTGGGGTATATTATTCCAATCTTTTGCATATGATTCTAAACGACGATGTACGATCTACGACTACGTAATGATATACTACTGTCACATTTGTGTTAGCAATGTAAGTCATTAATATGTACCATTATGTCAATTATAAAACTGTTGCTTTAAAAGGAATAATAACCTACGTAGTATGTACTCGCAGACAAAAAATATATAACATTAAAAACAAGGGATATAAATTATTTAAAATTACTCCATTCAAAAATCGCTTACGGTATGCATACTTTTAAAAACTTGTTCGTGCTAGGCTCATAGTAATGTGAATTTCATGAGTAATTATGTTAATACTTTGGTCTTTTTAGGACGTTGTTACCTACCAAACGTTCCATTTTCTAAAACTTGAATCGTTTCGAAAATACTCTTTTATATGTTAATCTACTATAAAGGATATGTGTTAACTAGTACATAAGCTGATATGATATACCTACATTACATATTAATATTGATTATATTAAAATCCCAATATTTACAATACAATATAAAAAGCACTAAGACTAATAAATATTCGTTGTATCTTAACGATAAAGAAACGGCACACATACATACCATTAATTAAGACAACACATTGATATGAAATTAAAACTACTATCACATATACTATGTTATTATTTATGCATTATTTTAATATATACTATTTTAAAAGTACAGTAAAAGACAGCATTTTGAGCACGGACTCGAAAAGCAGTGACAGTCAAGCAACGGTACACTGGCGAGCAGAAATATCGAACCACAGAAATAACTATAAATACTCGCACTTTTGTAATTCTTAAAGACGGAGGTAAAGTTAGAAAAGTTTTTCCCAAAAGTCTCGTCTAAGCCTGGATTCCAACTGTCAGGAACACAAGGTTACTTTTTATTCTATTTAGATAGTGAGCTGAGAAGTTGGAAAAGGTTCGCTTAATGTACGAACAATTTAGAAGCGGATAAAAACCTTCGTTTTAGAATCCGAAATATTTACCGTTGTCAGGTGTGTAAAGAATTTTGTGAGGCCTCTGGTCCCACAAATCTGAAAATCTGTTTAGGTTAAATGTTTCATGCAATTAAATAGTTCGCTATATTTTAATAGGTAGCAAATCGATTTTTTTACGAAAAACTGATGCCATAATTCATACACTTATTGTTAATCTATCAAAACTTGGTTCGACATTTAGCTCCACCAATAATATATCGTCCACAGCAATTCAGAAATAATATATCTTATCTGTTGCTTCGAAATGTACATGCTTTTTGCCGTGCGGTGGCAGCACGACGAACAACCATCAGGCAGGACTGCCCTTTCTCGTGTTCTTCATAGTCACTACATCGCAGCTCCTCACTTCACTATTCTTACCATTAGCACTTTTGTCAAAGTATTTCTTACCACCATTTTCAGTAACACTAGCACTTTTGTCCTTATGTACACTTTTGGGGTTGTCTACATTCTTAGGTGGGGTTTTCACTTCATCGTCTTTGTCACTTGGTTCGTTTATTTCTGGGATGGTGTTCTTTGGTTTGGGGAGCTCTGCCTCCTTGTCTGCTTGGGTGAGCACCTCTTGCACATGGATGGTGAGCTCGGGGCGCACGACCTGGGTGAAGGGCAGCAGGGCTCCGGCTACGTCCATGGTGTTGTTGATGTTCCTGTGCCATAGTTCTAGCACGACGCTGCGCCGTTGCTACTTGTATCTAGGCGGCCCTAACCAGCCACAGCCGAATACCTGCACACAAATTACTTTAGGTATAATATTACTCTCTCCTTGGGTCGAAATCTACAAGCGGTCTGGTCTGCACGTGGTCGACGATGGATCGTGTAATGTAAAAAACTTTTCCTATTTGCATAAGCAATGTTTTACCCAATACCCCCGAACCCTTTTTCAGTTCTAACTTTTAGAATTTTAATACACAAAGTATCCCTGTAATAAAACTTTTAAAACTTCTGTACCCCTGTTCTGTTTGTAGCATCAAATTCTAGACCGAAATGTGAGTTTGATATAATATCAAATAGGTATAGTGTTAGTAGAATCAGTGTAGTTTGTGAGGATATGTGTCACTCCAAAATAAACTCTAGCGCAGCAGCAATAAGGTACGAATTCATATTATACCTGAGCCATTACCTGACAAACAGCAAGAGCCATTAGCACCAGCAGCACCAGAGCCATGAGCCCCCACACCACGCCCAGCTGTGTGAGTGAGAACACGTATAGCGTTCTGTGGCACCACTGGTTCGGCTCGAACAGTGTTGGTGTGTAGTCTGGCCACATGATGCCCAGGGTCCAGTAGTTGCCGACGGCAAACCTGTTGGGGATGGTGTACTTAGTAAGGTTCAATGGGAAGAAATAAGTTAATGAAGTCATGAAGATTTAAGAGTAATTTCTAGGGATGAGGTCCTAGGTTCTATGAATTTTCACTGTAAATGAAGTAGGATAAAGGAAAGATTTGTAAAATAAATGGTGTACAAAGTGGTACTTCTATATTATGACATTTGCTTAGCCTAGTTAATTAGATGCGTTATTAATTAAAACAAATACTTAATTATCTCACTGTTTGTAGATACCTAGATACTATGTATTTAATCGAGCACCTGTCAAGCACGTACTTACCAAAAACAACATCCACTAAAATCTTTATTTAATAAAATAAAAGTCTTAATATCAAACAAATATCTTTCACAATGATTGAAATCAAATCTTTCACAATGAAAGCTCTGTTTTCGATACTGAAGGCTTGTCTCTTGAGATTGATCGATATATATACGATGACAAGACGTTTTTATTATTTTTATCTTAGACACATCTGTAGTATTCAATTTACTTTTTCATACGGGTTATTGATACCATTCAGATGTTTGAGAAATATTTCAATCATCAACATCAGATTCAGAGTAGCAAAATTTTTCTTTCCGGGGCCCAAATCTAGGTTATTTACTTTTTTTAACAATCATCAAATGTCCTTCTGTGGGTGCAGCGTGAGGGAGTGTCAGACTCTTATTGACTAAAACCCACCATGTTCTGTCTTAGGCTTGGCCAAACAATGTACCTACTGGATGAACCAGTAGGTATAAGCTAGGGAACTTTACAAACCATCTATTCCCGTAGGAATACATCGACCAACTAAATCAATGTCACAGAAATAGGTCTATTCATGTAATCTTGTAATATTTCCATCAAACTTGTCCAAAATTATTCATTTTCAAATAAACCCAACAAAATAGAAAGTCACAAAACAATAAAACTATTTGGCAACCTCATTGTTATTCAAAGTAGGCAGAACCCAATCTGGCAAAATAAATTGCATTTGCTTTTTCACATTACTATACATAGTCTAAACTTCAAAAACTATTTCTAACAAATAACGACATTGTTGATTACACTCGCGGACAGTATTATTTACCAAAACCCGTAACCTGATTAGGATTTTACAAAGACTATTATTTTTAAAGTAGTCAGAGGATTGTAGTTGTAAAAGTTCAGTGGGGTAAGTACGGTACTAGAAATTATGTCTGTATACGTTGCTATAATTAGTTGAAGTTAGCATAATCATTGTCCTGCATAGGTATCCAGAGTGTATTCTTTTATTTGACATCTGGTAAATAATTCTTGCGGCAAAACGAAAAATATCTCATAACATGTTTTTATTTTCACGAAATGTCGCGATGGCCAAAGTTTTTTGCTCGACAGTGTAGTTAACGACGGCATAAAATAAACTTTTCCAACTGCTATTAAACTACTTTAGCCTTAAATAAAGCGAAACAAGTTTCCGTTTCCACAAACGTGAAATTCGACTATAATTTTGTTTGTGCCGTAAATAAGTTTCTGATTGGTTTCCAGTTTATAAATTATGAAACTTAATTGAATATTTGAGTAGTGTTGAAATTATATTGATTGTGTAATTTGATGTAATATATTATAAATAGAAAGTGTAAGGTCACCTGTCGTGCCTGACAGATTTAAATAGCAATATTTTATGAGATTTATTTATTAGCAGTATTTAGCTTATAATTGGAATATTTTTTAAAAATAAATAAAAAAATCGAAAAAAATAAGATAATTTTGATTTATTTTCAATAGAACTTTGTAATCCCTGTCAATCATTTAATTACTATTTGCTACAGCATTTTTTTTAAGTTTATTTACGACCATTTTTGATGATGATATAATGTTACATAAGAAAGTATAAGTGGCATTATGTAAGTGCATACATACAGTGAAACCAAAGCTCCTACATCATCACTTACCAAGCCATCAGAAACAAAGTCAGCAATGACGCTAGTATCTTTTCAGGCACGCTGGCTGAAGAGTTAGAATTCCTCCCGAAGAGTTGGGTGAACAGCAGCCAGGCTAGCCCGGCGCCTCCGGATACGCCACCCACAATCATGTAGACTGGCAGACGGGGTTCCGCTGGACAGTCTCGGAGGTAGTGGACTCCTGGGGAGGAGAAGGTGATTAGTTGTGGTGGTGATGGTGTTTGTTGAAGTATGGATTGAATTGTATATGTTACAGGACATTTTTGAAGTTAAGAGCCCTAGCTCACTGCAGAATAAACTGTCGGCCAATAGTTGGTTCAATGCTTGGCAAACAGTTTATTTTGGGGGTAATCGAGAATCAAATCAAACTTTTTAGTAATCCTGATCGTTGTAATGTGCGCACTTCCAAACTGATCTATGAGCCCTTTCAAATCAAACTGTCGACTGTCAATTGTTTTTATAAACCTAATCCGACATCGAATCATTAGGATTTAAAAACAACATTGATATAATTCTAAAATGTACAATACTGAACATAATATGTACGCTAAGTTTTCCCCATATTTACTCAGCGACGTTTATTGATCAAAGTTCTAAGGTAGGTAATGTGGGAATATTCAATATCCTGCTTCTCTGTGTCTCAACCTTTGATAACTCATGCAATTTATAAAGGAAGCTGAGGTGACCCAATTTAGCTGCGAGTAGTGGCCGGAAAACTAAAACATCTAGGTATCTGCTATAAAATATAGCTTCTATCAGCCGCGCGGACCGCTCTATCATAAGGTATACTGTAGGTAGGTTCGCGCATGGCTGATCATCATGATGAGTATTCCAATAGCTACGAAGTCTGACAACCAATTTTACCAAAAAGTTTAGGTAGGCAGTCGTTTTATGTAAAACGCTGGTACTCAAATGCATTGTAAAGATTGGGCAGGTGATAGTTTTATGAGAATTCTCATGTAACCGATACCTTGGACACATCGATAAATATTAGATTAAGTACTAGAGATAATGAGGTTAATTGTCTTATGTAAGTTTTTGTTTACCTATTCACAAAATATTTACATTAATTGAAAAAAAAAACATATATATATATACAACTTAAAACTAATACAGTGCATCAAAAAATTGCTCCTCATCGCTGTCACTGGGTAATGTACCCAAAAGACTGGCAGCATTGCCACGTTGGATGGCAATGCTCAACCTCTGTGCGAAATAAAAGCCAGCCTTTGGGTCCCGGAAAGTGTCAACCAGGCGCTAGGAAATATCCCTGGCAAGAAGGTGGGCGCTCGGACCCCACGGCCGAGGCCTTATGTAAGTTATTAACGAAAATAACTTAGCAAGTCAAAAAAGAAAATTCTTGAAGGGAACTTTAACCATCATAGTTATTACGGTGGACGAAGTGGGTCAAAGCTGGAGCCAGTACAATCAACAAGATTCCAATAATGTGTCACCGACCTAATTCCCGTGGCCGGCCCGCACGGAAACGGATTATACCAGTACGCACCGGATTCGCCGATCAGCGCATTGATTAAACCGTGCCTGACTGTACAAATATTTGTCCGAGTACAAACGATCGATTACAATCGAGTGAGCGTTTTTCATTCGATTTTATTGTCGAAAAAATGGAATTGAATTATCATAATTTTTGTAAAGGTTCGACCTAAAAAGATGGGTTTATCGTTATTTTCGATCGTGAATAAGAATTTGTAGGTGTCCATGTAAGTAGATCCACTAAAAGGAAGGGTTATTTTGTTTATATTTTACTTTCAACGTGAATACGTAATGTGGGCTCGGATAAGTTTTAACAAGATAAACATATATGGCCTTACTACAAAAACTTAAACGCCTGTTTTACAGTTGTCTAAAAAAATTGTGGCTGCAAAATGAACCATATGTCAACGTCATAATTTGACATTTTTTTAGACAAGGCTTAAACTGACGTTTAAAAGTTTTTGTGGTAAGACGGTGAATATTTTGTAGCTGCTGTGTGTGGCTATTGAAGTGAAAGATAAAACTGATACACATAATATTACTACATCTTTTGATGGAATCTACCAGTGTCTGCGAAAATTCTTGTGTACTATTAGGTAATACTATGTCCTGCACGCCTGGTTAAGAAGAAAAAGATGCTCTTTAAGAAGAATGGCATACAATCAGTCTTTACACCATCATTATTACCTATGTAAAATCAAATTGTAGGGAAATACCAACTGTTGCCTATAATCATTACCTAACAATCTACACTGCTGAAAATCGCAATCTCAGAACCGTTATTTCTAACCCTTTGAACATACAAAGCGTATTTCATTTTAATTAGCAATTTAATAACCTGTCAGATACATATCGACTCCGTGTAATGAGCAACAGTGAAACTTATTGGCCCTAGTACAGTCGAGTGAAACGGTTCAATCAGATGTGTATTAATTAATTTGAATATTCATGCGATTCTGCCGGTGTGCTCAACTTGTGTGGAGAATAAATTATCAGTTCTGACTTTGGGATGCCAAACAGAATTGTACAGTCATGAGTATAATTCTGTTTGGGTTAAGTTTTTACCTTTTGGTTATTTCAACAAAGAAGAAGAAAATTCAAGTAACTAATTTTATAATGGTAAATTATTAAATATTAGCAAAATTTTAACGTAATTTTACACAAAGTAACCTTTGTTTGTTTAATTAACTAGAACTCTAATTGATCACAGGTATTCCTTCCCACTTATTAAAGTAACATGTCGACATAATAGAACAAAAAGGAACCTCAACAATTTAATTGTATTAAGAAACAAGGCTGATCCCGCCGTTATCTATTCAAAAGCCTAGCAAAATTCCTGAACATTTCTCTTGCCCTCAAACTGAGTCAAACTTGTCTAAACTCCGTAACTTCAATCAAACACCGCCAAAACTTCTCGACGACCGCCATTAGAACCTCCTTTTAATCAATAAACTTATTTACAAACTTTTTGGTAACATTTTTTCGTCGCCATTTTGTGGCATCTGTCAGTAATGTCATTATGTTGGCATCTCGTCCGCGTGGACTTATCAGATTTGTGTCAACTTTGGTTTAAGCTTTATCTCGGCGACTGTACGCGGGTATTTACGTAGCTGCTTTAATGTTGTGACGCAAGTTGGTACAAAAATTAGGTACAAAGCTTTAATTATTAGGAAAGTTAATTATGTATATGTTTAAAAGTTTTGCAAACAAACTATTTAGCTTTGTAATATTAGTAGGCTGCTTTAGCTTTGTAATGTTCTGTCATGGCTAACATGGCTCTTTACATTCGATATTTTTCTTTTCTTATCAAGATAGCGATAAGACTATCCTGCTAAATGATCACTTTTCTAAGAAAAATCGAAGTGATCATTACTTCTATATCTATCTCCTTATATCCAGATTTCACTTAGTTATATTAGAGTCAGCTTCAAATCTTACTTATTGTGATAATATTTTGTAATAATAACTTACCCATTATCATCATAATAATAGGCAGTGTAGACAACATCACCAAGAACACCGTCATGAGAACTGAAACAAAAATGTCACATTTACCACTTCAATGTTACCGCAAATTGAACCTTATTTGTACCTCCATTAAGCTCATTTTGGAACATGCTTTCTTTCTCCTGCCCTGTTCCCAAATTTTACTTGGGGTCGGCGCAATATGTCATTTTCTTCCATTTTCCCCTGTCACTCGTCATACTGACACTCACTCCCTTCCTATTCATATCATCTTTCAGGCAATCCATCCATCTTTTCTTAGGTCTTCCTCTTCCTCTCTATCCATCTACATTCATACCTAGCACACACTTTGTTGCATGCGTATCATCCCTCCTCATTACATGCCCATACCACGACAATCTTCTACTTCTCATCTTTTCTGTAACTGGCGCTACTTTCAGACTTCCTCTAATGTAATCATTCTTCACATTATCCATTCTTGTAACACCACACATCCATCTCAGCATTCTCATTTCTGCTACATGCACTCTCTTCTCATCCCTCTTTTTCAATGCCCAACACTCCGATCCATACAGGACGACAGGTCTAATGACGGATTTGTAAATTTTGCCCTTCAGTTTGAGGGGCATCCGCGGGTCACAGATAGCGCTAGTTACCTGTCGCCACTTCATCCATCCAGTATTGATCCGATGCATCTTGTATTTTGGAACGTGCATTGCTAGCATATTATAGCATTCTTCTTTGGAGTCTTATTTTTACTATTGTATAGGACTCGGAAAATCGATTACACTACTATAGTTATCGGCACGAATCTTGCGCGCTGACCTTCATCTGCGCAGAAGTGATTTATTAGCAAAGAACCAATCCCGAGTGACGGCTATGACGCGATGCACTGCGGGCCAATCACCGCTTTAGCTCGCCCCCGCGCCTCACTTCATATCACAAAAGGAACCCAATAAATTAATTCTGCGCAGGTGAAGGTCAGCGCTCAAAATTCGTGCCGATGATTATACAATAACAAACTTAACTTATTATTAATTTGAAAATGAAATAAAAAATGAGATGGTGATAGAAATTAAGACGACATTTCGAACGTTTATGAGCACAACTCCATTTACTTGTGTAGGTAGAATTATTTATTTGGCAAATAATATTCCTATCTAAATACAATAAGTGATCCAACACTTACAGGATTACTGTGTTAAAAGGATTAACAATAAATAATTAAAATGGTACATTATCTGTTTAACTTTTAAGAGTGGATAATTTTATTGAGGAATCAAGGAAATATCGTGTTTCTTCATTCTCTCAAGTGTCACTCTCAACAAGAATAATTTGTTTGCCAGAAACTTATTACGTTATAAACAGTTAATAATAATTCTAACGTCGTAAATTAAAATCTCAATAGACTAGTTCAATCTTAATATTACTTGAAATATTAAAATTAACTTTATTATATTTTCAGAAAATATTAAAATTACTGAGAATGCAATAAAGTTTGATAATAATATTATAATTTCTGTGATAAGTAGCAAAAAATCCGTCTTAATAATTCTGTTCTTTTATTCAATTCAAGAAAGTTCTAAAGGCTTATTCCCAGGTGTTCCAAAAATTACGATGAAAAAACTTTCGAAAAATGAAAAAAAAAAAAATAAGTCCCAAGAGTTTTTAAGTTTTTCTTTGTACTATAGAAGGCATGAGAAGAAAATACATTAAAACGTTTGTAGCTTTAACAATAAAACAGATGTGAAAATGAAGTAGGATATTACTTTATGACTTCAAACATCATCTCGTTATATTCGAGGCATATATAATTCGTATCCTTAAGAAAGCTCTAAGACTCGAATAACCAACACAAATCTTTTATAGCAAAAACATAAACATTAAAAATATTTAATATGAGGATTATATAACTTACTTAATCCTCATATTAAATATTTTAAAACTTACTTAAAAAGTCGTGGTGGCCTAGTGGGCAAAGAACCAACCTCTCGAGTATGAGGGCGCGTGTTCGATTCCAGGTCAGGCAAGTACCAATGCAACTTTTCTAAGTTTGTATGTACTTTCTAAGTATATCTTAGACACCAATGATTGTGTTTCGGATGGCACGTTAAACTGTAGGTCCCGGCTGTCATTGAACATCCTTGGCAGTCGTTACGGGTAGTCAGAAGCCAGTAAGTCTGACACCAGTCTAACCAAGGGGTATCGGGTTGCCCGGGTAACTGGGTTGAGGGGGTCAGATAGGCAGTCGCTTCTTGTAAAGCACTGGTACTCAGCTGAATCCGGTTAGACTGGAATCCGACCCCAACATAGTTGGGAAAAAGGCTCGGAGGATGATGATTATATAACTTACTTGTCCTATTCATAATCTTAGCAGCCCTGCACACAAAGTCCACGGTTCCAGAAGCTTCCATATTCGCGTCTTTCAGCTGGTAGGCCACTGAGCCGTACGTCGTCAGGCCCATGCCTAGGCCTAGGCCAGTCCTATCACTGTACTTGGCCTGTTCCCCGCAGAGGCGACGTTGTTCATCTCCTGAGACCTGTGAAAGAAGGATTTAGAGTGACAATTGTTCAACAAGTTAGTCAGCAATCATTTTGGAAATATTTACTATTATTAACAGTCAAGTCTCCCGCCCATCCGTATGGACCATGGCTGTGCCGCTAACGAATTTGCCAAGCTATCGTAGAAGGTTGCCGGGTAACTGGGTTGAGGATGTCAGACAGGCAGTCGCTCCTTGTAAATCACTGGTACTTAGCTGAATCCGGTTAGACTAGAAGCCGACCCCAACATAGTTGGAAAAAAGGCTCGGGAGATGATAGATGAGTAGAAGGTACCTATAGATACGACTACTCCAGTGCTACGAAAGCGTAGCAGTACTACGATTGCTACGCGGCTACGAATTCTACTACTTACATATTTGCATGAGCAATTAATCATACTCAGTTCACGCTTATTTAAAACCTAGTGTGAATTAAACACTTAATTTAAATGCTAATTTATTTTAATTTTCAATCGTAATTAGTGGTGCAGTTAAAGTAATGACATTCATAACAACTGCATAATTTATTATTGCATGTTTCATGGAAAACTTAGTTATTTGCTTGTGCTTTAAAACTTGAAATTATAACGCCATTTACTGGTCATTCACCTTCCGGCTTATGTTGAAGTTTGTTCGTTCTTGTAACTGCTCATTAATAGTTCTTTAACCTGAACGAATTAGGAAACAAAGCCCTTTTGTTGAAACGCTGAACTAATTTAGAGCATACTTTACTTTTACTTTAAGCTGTATAATCTGTTAAACTTTCTCTAATGACATTGGTTAATCAGCTGAATCTGGAAGTAGAGAATTTTATATTTACTAGTTCAATTATGATGGGTAAGATTAAATTCCTAAAATACTTGGAAATCAAGTATCATTGAGGATCACCATTTAATTTCGCCAAAACTGTACCTTGACTTCTATCAAAGATTAATTAAAAGATAGATAGAATCGACGGGTTAGCGTAATTATAGAATTTCTAAAGTTAATCTTAATTGCAGAGTCTATTAAAATATTAATCCTTACTATCTGCTTTAACCCTTTGCCAAACAAGCCTGAAGTTACGTTATCTCTAACACCAGCAAGTTAAATGATTTATTTGCAATCACAAAATATAATAATTTACACGAACATCAGAACTTGGGTACTGAAATATTTTATCTTAGTCATTTCATCGTAATTGCTTTTCGTCTTTCAGGTTATATCAACGGCTAACGGCATTTGAAATTGCTATAATTTCAGTCGAAATGGTGACTTTTTGTTAACCATTTCGAAATATGAAACATAATTTTATTTTAAAATTGAACCGCCTTTCATTTAGCAGTAACTGCTTATTGCTTCCAGCTACATAATTTTGAGCTTCAAAAAATAAAATAGACCGAAATATCAATAAATAATGTAAATTTTTAACCACAAGCATAAGCTATCAAAAACATCAGACTTTTTTCCAAATATTTTTCAGAAATGTCCACGTTTTTTAAACATTATATATAAAACATTTTTAATAACATGCACCAACATCTCTTTAATCTCCGGCTTATGAAAAATGTGTACAAAAATATATTAAAAAATCCTTTTTATTTTTGTTTACGTGTCACATGCATTTTAACCAACTTTCTACAAATGAAGTTCTAAATTTATCTGTATGTTTTCATTCTATACTGTCAATTAATCTTTTGAAAGTTACCCTATTTTCCAAAAGTGTCCATTAAACGTTTTAACTGGACTTTATATGACACAGTTAAGTCTTCATCACCGGTCGTCAAAATAACTGGAAATAAAACTTTCGGTAATGGATGAGACCGTAGTTTTACGCGTTGTTATAAAATATTATAAGCTTTTGGGGTTAAAGTTCAACGGTTCTATTATAATAAAGACTATACTACCAAAACTGAAAAATCAGCGGTTATATTCACACTGCATATTATCTACTAGTTTCTGCCAGCGGTTTCAACCGCATCCCGTGGGAACTACTTCCCGTATCGGGATAAAAAGTAGCTTATAGCCTCGATAAATGGGCTATCTAACACTGAAAGAAATTTTCAAATCGGACCAGTAGTTCCTCAGATTAGCGCGTTCAAACAAACAAACAAACTCTTCAGCTTTATAATATTAGTATAGATTTAAAACTCTTTTAACGACTAGGTACATTAAAACGTAATTATTTACATCTCTCTCAAAATATAACACCAAATCTGCAAATACCCGGTTCCTTAATTTCTGAACTCGATCTGAACAGGACCTCATTACATATTATCAAATCATCAAACTAATACAATCCTAAAATACTAACACGTAAAGTTCATAATAACTTACCTGACTAACTGAGCTAGAGGCTCTTCGGGATCCAGTATCTGAAGGTGCACCAGCCCCCGTCTGTCTGCCAGCCACCGATGCTCTGTAGGGGGACACGCTCCGTCCTCGGGTACCTGGTGAAAAGAATTCCATTGATCGATGTTTATAGAAAAAAAAGAAAGCTCGTAAGGTTGTCTATTTATAAATAGTTAGAGATCTCCTCTGTATTAATTCATCCAAGTGCAAAAATGAATTTGAGTACCTATCTTTTATATGTAGCGTCAAATTGCCAAACTATATAACACAGTTAATTAAAATGTCCAAATGGTATTATACGCATACTCCAAACGGAAATTGACTTTAGGACCTAAACTCTCGGAGCTGGCACATAATTCAAATCACGACAAGCTGTCAAAATAGAGATTATTCCGAGAAATCCATCAAGCCACTTAATTTAAATAAGACAAGGATTTCGGGCGCCATTCCGACAGGGTTGGCGTCAATTTACCTTCATTTTGTGTCATAAATATTAAGTTTGTCTATTAATCGGGCTAATTGAGATATTTGTCTCGGGACTCGGTCAAAGGTGTGACTAATCAACTCACTTACCCGCAGTCTGACTATCTTCGCTCGGCCGTCGCTCTCGAGAAACCAATGGCTCTTGGAATGTCAGCGTTAAACTTCCCCTGGGGCTGATCCTATTTGCTTCACAGTCTCCTGCGACTAGACTACCTCGTGCACTCCTTTCTGATGGTGCGATACTTCCCCGAGGACTCCTTTGTGAATCAGGAATCAAAGATCCTCTCGGACTCCTGTTCATTTCTTGAATATCTTTCTTTAGAGGAGCTTCAGGCCCTACACTCCCTCTTGGACTGGTCCTAGGACTAGGCCCTAAGTCTTTTTGACTCCGAGCGGGGTCTATTTGAATACTTGCTACAGAATGACGAGGACTTCTCCCTACATCTGGCACCAAGGAGTTTCGAGGCTGATTCCATGACGTACCCTCAGGGACCAAGCTTCGTCGCGGACTTCTGGCAGTCGCGTCAGGTGTAATACTGTTCCTTGGACTTCTGTTAAAGTCTTGAGGATTTAGACTGAGTCTTGATCCGTAATTCATGTCCACTGCTAAGTTGTTTCTAGATGGTGCCAGAGTATTTCTTGTAGGTAAAGCTGTATCGGGTGTAATTGAATTTCTGGCAGATCTAGGTTCGGGGACCAATGAGTGTCTTGGACTGCGATGGTAGTCTAGTGCAGCATCTGGTGCGAGGCTCGCTCGAGGACTTCTTTGTGGCGGAGGAGTTGGTTCCATTTCTTCATCAGTCTCTGTAGCTGCTAAAGAGGCTCTTCGAGAGGGCTGTGCTGATGCTCTCGGAGATCTGGCTTGCGGTGACGTGGCGGCACTCCGGGAAGCGCGCCGTCGTCTCGACGATGACGTCCTGTGAAGCATTTTGACGGCTTCTCACATCCACCTACTGCTCACCACCAGCCTCTGGCATCCAGTTCATCATTTTATCTGAAACAAAGAACAGAATGGCCTTGAAACTTCCCGATCATGTTCATGGATTTAGCTTTTACAAAATTTGTAACTAAACTTGGTAATCCGATTGCAAAGCCGCAATTTTAACTTCTTTGTTTACGGTCTCAGGCCATGAATCTTAATGCTGTTTAAAATGAGCTGAACGTTATAATGTCACGTAATTTATCACGGACTTGTCCGTGTGAATTCGCTTGTCATACAAACCGCTGGAATATATTTCTAATTCTACCATTTCATCTTAATGTAGCTGAGTAATTATGATGATTCATAACCAAATTAGTTTTGTTGTCTCTTTGTGGGACACGGGAAACTCATCAAGTAATTAAGTCTTCCAGTGATATGGGAAAAGTGCTTTGTAATGGACACAAAAATATATGGTTCTGACGTAAATATCCGTGTTTCTCTGTAACAAAATCATTATATTTGTTCTTCAGGTTTAATACAGTTATATTTTACCAATTATTTAATATATGTTATGCAAATGTGTTGCAACTTTATTGCGCCTAACCTGGCACAGATCCAAAACTGCAGGCCAGCACTGACAACTTACATAATGGAACAACTGAATACCGCACGCGAGCCTATGTTTGCCACCACTACACAAAAGTGGCGTTTAAAATGCAATTATTCATTTAACTGCTAGGTATTGGTTTGGTTTCATATAGGAATCGATTGATATTTAGTCTGTAATGGGACTGTTAATTTCATTTAGTGATTATAAAGTCTTTATCTCAAACCTAGGTAGGTTATAAATTCGATAGGTACATAAAACACACTTTGGCTAAAAAAGTAAACTCAAACTCAAAAAAGTTTATTATTTAATGAGCACTTTTCGAAAGTCTAACAGCCAGTTTCTTCATCAAAAGTTAAAGCCAAAGTAAAAGTCAAAGTAATGTCTAAAGTAAAAGTAACGGTCAAATTCAATTTTTCTATTAGTTTTGCTGTCACTTTAGCCTTGAAAAAACGAGTTTGACCGTTACTTTTACTTTAGACATTACTTTAACTTTAACTTTTGATGAAGAAACTGGCCGTTAAACAAAAGAAAGAACTAAAACGGCCCGCCCTACACTTCCTATGTGTTTTTGCATAATACTTCTTCAGTAAGTTTGTCAGCATCCCGGTTATAAGATTCCATGACATTCAAACGAATAATTCACGTCTACCCACCATCGAACTTCCAATCAGAAACATAATCCAACTCCAACCAACCCACGGATTACACAATCAAATTGCTGAACCCTGTCACTAACTCACGAACTACAACAATCCCAGCTGCGGGTCACTTTAATACCAACTAAATGTTTCATTATTACTTGGCTGTGACGTTGGCGTTATGCAACTTCCATTGCGGGCTATAAGGTGATCTTCACACTGCCCCGCATCACGCTGCATCTTGCGTGTCGACGCACCTACGCGCGTTCCTGCGGGAGTGCAGATCTGCATCATCGTGCGGGTTTTTCACGCACTCACGCGCGTAGGTGCGTTTTGTAAATTCACGCACAGCGAGTTCCATTTTCAAATATACACGTCACGCCCATTCAAAATCACGCGCGGCATTGCGGGATTCAGTGTGCCATACCTTGCGTCTCGCCCCGCACCTACGCGCGGGGGTGCGTGTTTCTCCGCATGTATGTGCGTGATCCGCATGAACGCGCGTGGATGCATTTTCAGTGTGTTGGACTATGCGTGTTTTCCATACAAACGGAGATATTTCCATACAACGGAAAAAAACGCATCCACGCACTACGCTGCATCATGCGGGGCAGTGTGATAATCGCCTAAAGGATAGATTTCTTAGAGAATTTCACAAACTGGATACGCCATAACGTTCCATGCCGTCTGACAAAGTTCCAATTTTTGTTGTGTGTATGTGATCGAACATTACTGAGTAAGCTTTTTATTGTCTGTTAGCCATTTTGTCGCGGTTTCATGTGGGAACTGCTGCCCGTACCGGAACAAAATATAAAAACTTATGTTACTCGGGGAGAGTGTAGCTTTCCAACAGTGAAATAATTTTTGGAATCGGTTCAGTAGTTGCGGAGCCTTTAAGGTACAAACAAACAAACAGTGTAGAAAAAGTATCAGTATCATCGAGCATCGATTGGCAGACTTCTTCGCATACACATTTGGGCTCATAGCTGTGCCAGTTGGTTCTATGCTCTAAGCAGTTACACAACATCCATTGCTAGCCACAAAGGAAATATCCTGAGTAATTTGGGAACTGTCAGAGCATTATCTTGGCAACATAAGCTGGCAATTGGATGATGTGATGAGCTATTGTTAAAGCCTATAAATGGACGGTTTTGTGTTCAACTAAATGGGATTTTTTGTATCGTAGTTTTTTTGTGGGCGGCACTTAATTATTTTTGTGTGAGTTTCTCGTGTTTAGGTGCTGTTAAATCTGAAGATAGTGTTTCATGTCAAAATAACGTGTGGGAAAATAAACAAATTTTTCCCAAATATAAATTGATCAGATTTTTTTAATATTGCATAGTAATGTTATATCTGACTGCCATTTCACCATCTCGATGCGGTTTCATCCACTTTCCGCACCCGGATAAAATGTTACCTATATGTTATTCTGATAAAGAGGGTATACACAACATTACTGTCATGTTTCATAAAAAATCCATTCGGTAGGTAGTTTTCGCCCGAAAGAGGAACAAACTTCCGACATAAAAACATTTACATTCATAACATTAGTACCTAGGATATCATCCAGTACAATCCAGTAGGTACTTCAAACAGGGAACATAAATTGTAAGTATATTTTGTGTGTATAACCAAGACCGAATATATGTTCTGCGATTTCGGCGGTCTCTCCAGTCCTGAAGCCATAGCGCTGGATAACGCACTTCTTCCAGTCTGCTCCGATTTCCGGTATCTCGGTTCGCTTATTCAGGGCGATGGCGAAATAGATCGGACAGTTACGCACAGAATTAACGCAGGATGGATGAAATGGCGGCAGGTAACGGGAACAACTTGTGACCCTCGTATTCCCCTTAAAGTTAAGGGGAAAATTTACAAGAGTATGGTCAGGCCTGCTGTCTTGTATGGATCAGAGTGCTGGCCCACAAAAGCGACGAATGAAAGACAATTGCATGCGGCAGAGATGAGAATGTTAAGAGGTATGTGTGGAGTTACGCGAATGGATAGAGTGAGGAATGAGTATACAAGAGGAAGTTTGAAAGTAGCGCCGGTATCAGAAAAACTGCGTGGAAACCGGCTGTCGTGGTATGGGCATGTGATGCGGAGGGATGAGAGTCATGTTGTGAGGAAGGTGATGAGTATGAACGTGGACGGATATAGTGGAAGAGGAAGACCAAAGAAACGATGGATGGATTGTGTGAAAGTAGATATGGTAAGAAAGAATGTTACTTGTGAGATGACGGCAGATAGAAGAGTATGGAAGAAGAAAACATGCTGCGCCGACCCCAAATAAAATTGGGATAAGGGCAGGAGGATGATGATTTTGTGTGTATAAGTAGTTAATGTATGCACCGCTCGCCAGAAAGGGAGTTAGTGACCGCAGCAGTTTGACTGCAGCGCTGATTCCGAGGCTTCAAAGTGAACGTCGGACAGTTCGTTTTAATTGTATTATTTTGTGGCTTGTTTTAACTTCCAATTTATACTGAAACTGGTTCGTTTTGATGTCACTATATCTGTGTTAGGTTTGCCTGACATTTAAAATTTCCACACGTGGATTCATTTATTGAAATTATTTCATCATTTTTTTTCAGTAGTTTTATTCTTTTAGAAAAGGGATTTACATCATAAAAAGTTTGTCATTATTACCTCACTTTCCAGCTAGGGAAACGACGGAGTAAATTTAATATTTTTTAAGATGCCTGTGTACTTTTATGTTTATAATTTTATATACCTACGAAAAATAATTTAAAATTTCATATAAAAGATGAAGCAGAAAACCTTTTTCTTTTTGTTTTAAGAGCTTCTCAGAATACCTCGGTTCCACTTCACTTTTCAACGACAATGTCTTATGAGAAAATTTTACGAACATTAAATTCTAATACTGGACAAAGTAATAACCAAATAATTTGGTGAGAATAATTCCAAGTAATTTCGTCGCAATGCCCATTCCAACTTGACATTACCTAAATAGAAATAAATGTCTTTATTTCGTAGTACTTTCACGAAAGTCTCGATTTTTCGCGCAATCCTACAAATTGAAACGTGGGTCCCTGAAATATCGACCGTATTTGCTACGTTTTTACTTAGATTTATTAACAATTTGCCTTTTTCCTTCTCCAAGGCTCTATTGTACTTTAATTTGAGAAATAGCTCGACTTGAGAACAGTTTTGTACAAGACTTGCGTAACTTTCCAAATGAATTGGTTTGGACTTTTTCGGGATGGGACTTAGGCTAAAATATTGTGCCTTTACACGCTACGCTTTGTGGGATTTTTAGCAGTGATAATATTTCAAGACTGCTACACACACCCACAAACAAACTAAATATTTTTGCTTAGCTAAGAGAACTATGTTTGTTTATAAGCGTTGAATAGTTTTCCGGGTTTCCGAAATTATATACAATTAAGTGGTTGTGGTCAAGTAGTGTTTATATAAGTGAGGATCATACAAAACCAACCACGCAACATAATCGATTCAATCATTTTGCTATTCCAATATTCTCAGACAAACAAAAGAAATATTCTTATACGAGTATATCACTTCAGCTTCCACAAAAGGCGACCATTATCACACTTTCCAATCTTTGTCGATCTGACGACAAAAACTCAAACAGCACCAATATCAAGTTTCTTACTGACAATGACAAACCGAGGTAACTATTTTCTTTGAGCTTGTCGAACTAAAGGCGAAAAACCATGGAGAATAAAATGAGTAGCAGAGATGTCATAACACAGAATCTCCTAAGTATTAGCGTCACCAAAATGTGTGTTTGGGGGACGAGGAACGATACTAACTCCAACCTTACACGCCTTATGTGGAACCGGCCTATTATTTTCAAAATAAATCTTTAAAATAAATACTAAAAATCACCAATCAATCAAGCTCGCCAGATTGGTAGATTAATTTTGACAAGAATGACCGAATGACTCGTTAGTTCTAGTTACTGATGACGCCTACCGCACGTTACGTGACCTACAAGAAGGTGCCTGACGTACCTTCCATATGGCATCTCCGCTATCTTTCCTTCCTCCTTGCGAAAAACTTTGTGGTTTTCAAGAACCAAAATAGCCGGCGCACATCCGTCTGACGCGATTACGCGGGAAACACGACGGAAATTGCGAAACCGTGCTCAGACTTAATAACGCACTTTGGATGATATCTATTCGATTTTGTTGTACCTATGTTAGTGACGAGAATTGGTGTTCTTACCCTATTTTGGTTGTATTCTTGTTGATAAGAAGGTAAATTGGTAAGTGTTAATTTTGAGGAAAGCTACTAGCTGATAATACATGGTCCTGATTACGTAAGAATAATTATTTCTTCTCATGCAAACTACTTCGCGGACCCGGATAAAGAGTAGCCTAGCCTTCATCGAGAAAAGGGCTATCTAACACTGAAATATTTTTTCAAATTAGACTAGTAGATTCTATGTACCCACTTAGGGTTCAAACAAACTCCTCGTTTTCTAGTTTTCACAATGTTAAAATAGGATACTCTTTCGATACCACGGCTTACTCATTTTACTTAAGATTTGCTATATAGACCTGCTTAAATAAAGGGAACAATGAGAAATAGGTCAAAACTCCAATTACTTTCAAAGACAGATCTGTGGAATTCTCACAACATTCCAAAAAATATATTATAAAGCCATGCTAAAAATATTCCACAAGCTAGTAAAATTAACCGAATCCGTATTTCGTGAAGCGTAAAACTGTTGCCGGCTCTTACAACTAAGTACCTATTAAAGTACTTTTCGCAATTTCACACTGGCGCCGCCATTACGAAATCAAATGAGACTGAAATACTTTTCTGTTCTAAATAAGATTTGTGGTATTTTGCAGAATATTTTAGTTTTTTTCTATGCTGTTGCTGGTGATGGTAGTAATGTATTTTGTTTATTTCTGAATATTTTCATGTCTAAGTCATTTTGGCGAATGTCAGTATGGCCATTATTTACTTCACAATAGTCAAAATGTAGGTTTCTTCAGATAACTTTGCCGCTTTAAAATCAGTTCATTTGTGTTGCCGTAAATAATAAGATATTTGAAAATTGTGCTCGTACTCTTGTATTAATTGCAAAGCCTTACCTTACCTGCTAAGACTACAGAACCAATATAATCCTGCAAAACAAAGTTCAATGACCGCGGAAATAACCCTTCTACAAAATAATATGTAAGGTATTATTTTTTTACAAGTTTTTTGCTCAAAACCTCACTATATCAACTAAGATCATAGAATATACCCTTTTCTCCAGTCCTTTTATAAAGCCCTTACAGACGTCGTTTGACACTTGACGGTATTTCGTGTGTTCTATTGTCGTTTTCGGTTCTAGCGACATATTGGATTTGTGACGTCATGAGCCCTTTTCAAAGTAATACAGAAAAACATCGCGTATTTGTAAAATGTATTGATGTTTATTACGGTGGGTTGGTAACAGCTGAAGGGGTACATAAACAATGTAGGTTGAAGTTAAACTGTGCTTTCCGCGGTGATCAAGTGGATGGGTGATCAATAAAAACATGCTCAGCTTTTCATGAAGCAAGTTTATAAAAGTGTTTTCGCTATTATTTGTTAGATTTTTGACAACTTATTTAGATGAAAAATCTAGAAAACACAAGAAGCTAGCCTTAGTAATTAATTGCTATCTTTAGTGTTATCGGGGGAACGAAGTTGATTTTTAGAAAAGGGTAACTTATTTCGCAGGTACACCTATTTTTTTTTGGAAAACGTATTTTTCCCCCTATTTGGAACCTGAGATATTTTATCACTTCGAATATAAGTACTCTAATACATCTCTTTTGGGAAATTAGGTCTAACACGAGTATGATATTAAAGTTATTATCTTACAGCCTTTCATACTTCAGCCAAAATAACACGTTATTCGCTTCATTTTGTCTCTACAGCATAAAGTAAGGTAAATAAAAATCTAATATTCCTTAAGCGAGAAGCCTTTATTTTTATTTATATTGTGTAACTTCTTTTACTTCTCATCAACAATTGTTTGTCGTCCGCGAAGAAATTTTACTTTTATTTGTTTTCACGGTATTTTCCGCTATAATGTGGTATAAGGCTTTTTGTTCTTTTCAGTCTATTTAGGACAGTTTCGTCAAAGAAACTTGTTTCTCGTTTCTTTGTCTTTTATTTGGGAATAAGTTTTGTGGAGGTAAAAACAAAATCTATCTTGATTGTAAACGGTTTTTGTTCTTATAAACTATGTCTGGTATAATTAAATGAATGCAATTCTCAAACCACAGAATTATCAATTTTAATAAACTCCAACCGTAATTTTCTCTAGGAAACAAAACTCCAAAATACTCCGTACTTTATATTAATTTCCTTATAAAATTAATGATGTAATATAACAGAATTTGAATCTGTAATTTTATTATCTTCTTCGGACACTTTAAATCACTTGAGAACTTAATTCAATTAAATTATTCAGTACAATTTGACAGATTTCATTTCGTTTGGAAACTTGAGATTCCCGACAAAGGAATGGCAGTCTATTATAACTTTTATTTTTTGAAAGTTTAAGTTGGGTTTCCAAGGACATTCATTGTAACTAAGCCTAATTCTTGTAGAATAGGTTTTTGTCATTTTATTGGTATTTGCCTACAATTTTGAATTGTGTTCACGATTAAAATCATTACTTTTATGACGATCAATTTTGTTGAGACATAAGTAAACCAAATCACCTAGATTTATCCACCTTAAATCCTTAGGTCGGCTAACCAAGAAAAAGAGGTAGTCAAAAGAACCTTCGTACCGATCGTTTATATTATTTGAAACGAACCTCTGCCATTCAATAAACTGTAGACACTCAAACATACCCAATAGGTACCAGATACGCATTAATTTCCCGTTTTAATATACAAAATTAATAATTTCCCTCGAGTAATCACGATCAAACGACCGCCGAAGATTGCCGACGATTGCCGAAGTTTGCCGAATGCTACGATCCGTAAATTATTGTGTTTTGATCGGAGTTACAATATTGTAAACGTAAAGGAACCTTTTCAGAAATCAATGTCTTGAAAATAGACGAGAAAACATGAAAGGTAAAATTATTTTAGGAAAACCTTTCTTCCTTCCTATAAAAGTAAACCATGGCATAACAAATATAATCTACGACTGCAATGATCAACGTTAAATAAAAGTATCTAGTACCTATCTTTGTAGACTGCGCAGGTACTTAATAAGAATGAGTAACTGTTGCAAGGTTAAGAAAAATATATCCTCAAAATATTTAAAAAAGGAAATAAAAATCAAAACAAAAGACGAAAGTAACACCATCTCTAATTACCCCCTCGAGTACAATCAAATAAAATTCTTATCCTATTCAATCCGTTAACATTTAATTACAAATCCTTTTAGTCTTAACAAGTATTTTAAAAGTCACTCAAATGCTAACTTAAATTCCTTCAAAGAAAGCTATGAAGATAAATGATCTTCCTCTTAATACCTCGTAGATAAATAGACTAGTCCGCAATGTGATTCGCTCTTGAGACATCGGGAAATACCAGGAAAGTTCTGTTATAAACTGTCTTGCATTTATATTGTGGAATAAAGTGGATTGCTTTTTATCTACTGTGGTAATTTTATTTTATCTTTATCCATCCTACTTAAGTACTCATAAATATGAGTTTGTTTTAAAACCAAGAACATTTCAGTGTCAGATCGCCCATATATCTAAATAGGTTAGGTAGGCTACTTTTTATCCGGGTCCTCGAGGTAACCGACGGGATTCGGCTGAAACCAGTGGAGGTAACCAGAATATTTATTTTGTCAAAAATCACGTCAATCCGTCGAGCACGGTGATACTTTATGTGAGAATAGGCTTGTGTCTTGCAGTGGAACAATAAAAAGGCTGCCTGTGAGGCTATCCAACTACAACACACATTCAACAATGTGGAATGAAGTCTCGAGAACACAACAGAATTTCCATGGTTAGAAACTGGTAAATACCATCAACTTCCAACTAACAAACTAATCATACAACGACAGCTGAAAATTGCCTGCGAATGCCCTAATTAAAGCTGACGATTTGATTTGAAAACTCGGGGAAGTAATTACAGGTACCTACCAGCCATCTTGTGAAAGCGATTCCAACTACAATCGTAGGTTCAATTATCAGTAATGGAATCTAATGTCGGTTCTGTTGAACAGATGAGCTTAATGACAGCGTTTAACTCAGAATGCAATTAATATGTGGAATTAATATTAGGATGTTGTCTGATTACATTGGTGTGGTGGAATTTTCTACCTTATGTCGTTGACGTAGAGTTTAGTGTGCTAGAGGCTACAATTCCTATAATGTTGGGATATTATATAGCTACGCTGCAATAATCTATACTAATATATTGGCTGTTTTGCGATTACATATAATAGCCCTCGCAGATTGCACACTAAACTGTCGGCCCCAGTTTATTTTAAATCAATCTTTGATATCCTGATATTATGACTGGCACACCCGATAGTTATAATGCTACCATGCATCTCTATACTGACTAAATGTTTACAGCATGCCTGGGAACTAAAATAGCAGAATTAGGCAATATACCAAAATTAGGCAATGACCGAAAAACTATTATTCTCCGTGATAAAGTTCTAAAAGAGCACAAATTGATAAACAGATTATTATATTTCAAACCACTAAACTCTTTGATGAGCATAATGTATTAGCTTAATGAATGAGTAATATAAAACACTCGAATAATTTCACAGGTAAAACATAATCTGTATGAATTTCACTGCTGGTGGAATTAACCCACTCGTCTGTATTTCATACGAAGCGAGCGAATCCAGTACAAAACGATGTATTTTGTAAGCAGCTTACTGCCGAACTGGTTGAAAAATGTGAAATAAAATGGTTACCAAACATTCTAGCGCATCGTTCTACGAGTTTATTGTATTGTAATATTTTAATCAGTCTTCAAAAAAGAAGCATATGAATAGACTTGAAATAAGTACCCTACGGAGGAGGTTTTTGCTGATACTTATACTTTGTTTTTATTTGTATTTGGTTTAGTCATACCAAGGGGCAACACCCCTTTTTGGTTGCCCAGGTAACTGGGTTTAGAAGGACATATTATTATAGGCAGTTGCTTCCTATAACACAGTGACACTCAGCTGCATCTAGTGATACTACAAGCCGACTTTAACATAGTTTGGAATGTCTAAACCCCTTAAAAACCTACACAAAATAAACTCCCAAAAATACTTCAATATAAATCACAAACTTCCTTAACAAACCACCACACTACAAGTATTGTACAACCATCATTTGAAATGCAGCGGTTGCAGCCAATGCCCGTGACGTCACAGTACTGAATCAACGAACAATACAATACAACTAGAGGGTACTTGTTGCTATTGTTTACCAAGTATACTGCTGAACACTGAACTACTTTTCGGGAATATACTGTAAAGTTCTTGCTTTGGTTTTGGCAGTGTTATTTTGGTATACTGCACACCAAAATAACACTGCTTTGAAGTGTTTGAGGAAGTGAATGAAATAAGTACTCTGGTTTGGAATAGAAATTAAGTTCAGAATTAAATACCTGTTCTTATCGATTGAGTACTTAAAAGAAGTGCAATTTTCTTTTTAAAAACATTATGTTACTAGTACTAACACTCATTATCATTCAAATGTCATCTACAAATACTGATTAACCGCCGAAAACAAAATAAAACAAAATTGCAAATAATGTAACAAAAGTATCAAATTAGGCAATAATAAATCACTCAACATCATCAAACAATACTTAAGTATTGCAAACTGAAGAAAACTTTCCCGCAGAAAACTATTAATTAATTGTGAAGAACATGAGATCGCTCTATTAAAACAATATAAAAACTTGCAAGTTCTCGTGAAAGACCCTTTTAAACCCCCGACGCAAAAACGACGGGGTGTTATAAGTTTGACGTGTCTGTGTGTGTGTGTGTGTGTGTGTGTGTGTGTGTGTGTATGTGGCATCGTAGCTCCCAAACGGATGATCCGATTGTAATGCGGTTTTGGTTTGAAAGGAATGTCATTCGGGAGTGTTCTTAGTTATGTTTGGTGGAAATCGGTTCAGGTCTTCAAGGTCATCAGCTCGTTTGTTAGGTGTGATAGGAATGTTACACGCTCAGTTTACTTGCAAGCATATGTGGGATCTGAAATTTGAAATACTAATGTCTTCTGGAACCACTGAGCTGGTCTTCTGTTAGGACACGAAGATATGAGACGTAACCCTGAACTGCCTTTTAGTAAACCCATCGAGTTTGGGCTCGTTGAATTTGTCTTGACTGGTTCTCTTCATGTTTCGAATTTACCAGAACCTGATGCTGGAAATGGGATGTGGCGGATGAAACCCTGGAATGGTATATAACCCTGGATCACCAAAGGTTAATCTTTATTGTTTCTCAATCTGTGCAATTCTCCCAGAGCCAGTTTGTCATGAGGATTGTTAAACAGCTTCCTTTTGCCGAGATCGCATATAGCTACCCCATCTTAAAATAAAATAAATTAAATGAAGGAAAAGTTAAGTAGCTCCTTCAAAAAGCATGAAATAAAATTAAATTATAAATTAAAAAAAAACCCCGACCCAAAAAAAGTACGCAATTATTATGACAAAAGGTTAAAAACGCTAAACCCTATAAAAAGCAAAAAATAACTTTAACACTACGTAAGTACCAACTAAAGCATGTCAGACTAAACTAAATTTTGACGTGTCGGGGGACCGCTTTTTACCTTCAAAAATACTAAAAATATAAATCAAATGATCGGTACCTACCTAATTACAACATTCGTATATAAAAAAAAACACGAATCTTAATTAGATAATTAGAGCGGTCCCCCGATACGACAAAATTTAGTTTAGTCTGACACGCTTTAGTTGGTACTTACGTAGTGTTGAAAGTTATTTTTTGCTTTTTATAGGGTTTAGCGTTTTTAACCTTTTGTCATAATAATTGCGTACTTTTTTTGGGTCGGGGTTTTTTTTAATTTATAATTTAATTTTTTGTAATAGCTGAAGTATTTGTGAGAAGAAATGGTTTAATTTTTTGATCCTAGAGATTCATTGTGGGCATTATTGTCTTTTTTACTCATTTGATAATGAGAGTGCATTTAAACTAAATTAAGAAAAACTCTGTCTATCTTCTATCATAAAGGTACTTAGATATAAATATTTTGAACTATGAACTATCAAAACGCAATGAATTATAAAATGCGGTTTTATAATGCTCGTGTTTTAACTCTTCTTATTTAGCACAATACCAAGCATAGATAGGTTTTTGGGTGCCATGATGGCATGGTGTTCAACTAGGCAGCTAAAAGCTGGCGGTAAGAAAATGTCATGACATTATTGTTACGGTACAAAACAGTCTACCACAAGTCTTCACATATGTAATACATCAAAATAAAAATCATGAAACAATGGTTTTGACCGTTTTTTGGGGCAGTTGTCAGTTGCTGTCAGTCAGTACAAAAAATGCTGTCATCCCTTGCAACTGACAGCTGCACATATAACGACGCGGCCGCACTACTACAAAATATTAAAACAAAAACGCAGTCATAAGTATCGCAATTAAAACGGTCCACTCAAATGATTTTATAAACGTTTTAATTTTTACCGCGGCCATTACAAAATGGTGGATTCGCCGGCCGTGATAGATTTAATTTGCTCTCACACATTACGACTCGTAATGGATGCTTTAAAACTGGAATTTACGTGAGTGTGCTCTGAAAAATGTATATCGGAATAAATATTTTTATTTTGATGCAAAGCGTATTTTATATCCAGGTTTTGCAGTGAGTACACTTCATGAGCTTGGATAAAAGAGGCTATAACTGACTTAAGCCGTGTTTTTACTAGCTTATATTCATGGAACAACTGAAGTCGTGGTGGCCTAGTGAGCAAAGAACCAACCTCTCGAGTATGAGGGCGTGGGTTCGATTCCAGGTCAGGCAAGTACCAATGCAACTTTTCTAAGTTTGTATGTACTTTCTAAGTATATCTTAGACACCAATGACTGTGTTTCGGATGGCACGTTAAACTGTAGGTCCCGGCTGTCATAGAACATCCTTGGCAGTCGTTACGGGTAGTCAGAAGCCAGTAAGTCTGACACCAGTCTAACCAAGGGGTATTGGGTTGCCCGGGTAACTGGGTTGAGGAGGTCAGGCAGGGCAGTCGCTCCTTGTAAAAGCACTAGTACTCAGCTACATCCAGTTAGACTGGAAGCCGACCCCAACATAGTTTGGGAAAAAGGCTCGGAGGATGAGGATGAGGATGATTCATGGAACAACTTTCATCATCAGGAAAAAAAGTCTCCAGTATCTCTGTAGTATCCACCTCAATAGGCTAGGCAGTTATTTTAGCGTGAATTCGACACACAAACGTATAACACTTATAAGGATTCTTCTTGAATATTCAACCAAAACATAAACATAAGTAAGTAGGTGAGTATCCAATTCCATTGCTTTAAATACGCCCACTACAACTGCATTCAATTCAGAACAGTTCTCAAACTTTTAATCCTCCATTTAATAGTACAGAACATTGAAATACGATGGTCATTCTATGCAGAACTTTCACAAAGCAAGCTTTGACAAAAGCGAAAGCAATGTAAGATTAAATTAGGTAGGTATCCATGCTTTAAGTTTCCCAAACTAACTTCGCAAAGTTGTTTGGAAGTCATTAGTAAGTGAACGAGTATTTCGTTCACTCATTCATTCGTTCGTTCGTGATAAGGCCGGTCTACATGCTATTGAATTCTAAATAGGATTCTTCTGCATTCCAGTGTACTGGGTTACTTAGTTGATTCTTTGAGTAAGAAATATAAAAATGTTATAAGTAAGTATAATAAAATATATATGCCTGGTGCTGGAAAAACAAACGAATGAATGAATGAATTTTATTAAGACATGCAAATATCAATTCAATTGTAATTTCAAATACAAACCATTGCTATTGGTTTATTAAAAACAAAAAAACACGTTTTATTTGACTTACTATAAATATGAAAACGTATTTGTTTAATTGATAGAGTAACCAATTTCTCCACAGTCTTGTTACATATTGTTTCCTTTCCATTACTGTATCAGTATTGAAATCATTCAATGGAATTAAAACAAACAATTCCTTGTATTAACAATAGCAGAATTCTGTAGTATCAATACCTTTTCCGTACAAGCGATACTAATCTTTATTTCATAGAAGTTAAGGTTCATAATAGTTTGGTCATATAGTGCGTGGGTAGGTGCTTATTATTGCCTTAGTAAATAAAGTAAGAGAAGTGATTAAGTCAATTTGTTCGTGGTTTGCTCCCTATGAACGCTCTTATGAACGGCTGCGGTTAGTTCTGAATAGTAAACCGTATTAATCAGGTTATTATTACATAAGTACCTATTATTTGTTGTAAGTATTTAGAAAGATCGTACTTTTCGATACATGAACAAAATTTTCAACATATTAGACTTTTCCTAACAACGTTGGAATTAATTTCCAATCTAACTAGATACAGCTAAATACCAGTGTTTTACATGGATCCATTGTTTATCAGAACTTCTCAACCCAGTGAGACTGCTTGTCAGAGTTTCTATCTTTTGACATTTGCACCGACACCGACTCAAAACAACGGTTTAATTTGAAAATATATGTAAAAATTCATAGTAAGTAGGTAAAAATAGTTTGAAAACTGACGTTTATGTTGATGGTAAACTTGGGCCTAAATATAAGATTTACATAAGTAATAGTGCTTAATATAAATAATTCCTGCTCATTAACTAACCAGCTGTAGCCAAACGTCTCTAATTAGTGTTTGTAGCTAATTCATGATGTCTGTACGTTTGTAAGCCCAGGTTATTGACTGGCCGACATGCTAATAAGTGGGTTATATGTCACTGACATGGTAATCTGAGACGACGGTTCAATCACAACTGTTGAGTTAGATACATTATTGATGCATGAGTTCAAAGGTCAAAGTACTAACCTATTTGGTTTTGATGAAGAGCTTTCACACTAGCAGATTTCCGTCGTCGATTAAATTGTACATGTACAGGCGCCAAGTAATTGACTACTACTTATTCAAACAATGACACGTAAAAACGCACGACAGGTTCTTCGCGCGAAGAAAAACCTAGCGGGAAATCCGCTGGTATAAAAGCTCTGAAAGAGACTGATCATGGTTTATTTATATTTTCTCAGATTGTCCTCTACTGACGGAACTAATCAATAAATAACTAAATACATAGATACAATTTAGGTAAGCATATTCTATTTTAGAACACTAATTACCATAATTAGGATTTATGAGATTATCTGCAAACCTCTAAAATAACAGCAATCCCACTAAAATCCACCGAAATTACGTACTACCCAAACAAAATCCGATATGACCATAGTAATTTCAGATGCAGGAATTTCAAAGTCAAAGTCAAAGTCAAATCATTTATTTCATTTAGGCCTTTACAAGCACTTATGAACGTCAAAATTATAACTAAGTTTGATTCTAGTTGCCCATTCCAAAAGTAGCTTCCTATGGAGAAGAACGGGCAAGAAACTCCATGGTTACTCTTTTTAAAAATAATATAGTATTACAGTTTGTATGTATTGATACATACAGTAAAAGCATGCGAAGATCATGTAGAATCGCAAAGACAAATGAGGATAAAGTGACAATTAAAATGCTACATGGTGTTCACATTTACAAATTGGTTTATATTTTGGTACAAAGTTACAAACAAATTTTAATAATCAAAAGATGAATACAATTTTATTTGCTGGTGTAGTTTTAATTTGTTAATTAATTAGATATTGTCAGTATGTCCTATGGAGCAGGACCAGCATGTTTCCAAGCATTTTTATCTTGAATGTAATCTTCTAATTTATAATATGCTTGCTTACAAAGTGTGGCTTTTATATGAGTTTTAAACCGCAAGTCATTCAATTCCAGAATGTTGTCTGGTATTTTATTATAACATTTGACACAATATCCCATGAAAGATGTATGTACTTTAGATAATCTAAACTGCGGGATAGCTAACTTATTTTTATTTCTAGTGTTATAATTATGTCTATCACATATTTTTTCAAACAAATGTAAGTTTTTCCTAACATACATGATATTTTCATAAATAAATTGGCAAGGTACGGTCATGATATTAATTTTTTTAAACAGTTCCCTAAGAGATTCACGACCACGTAAGTTGTACATAGCTCTGACCGCTCGCTTTTGTAAGATAAATATGCATTCAATGTCAGCAGCTCGTCCCCACAGCAGAATGCCGTACGACATGATGCTGTGGAAGTAACTAAAATATACCAGTCTAGCTGTTTCTACGTCCGCTAGCTGCCTCATCTTTCTAATAGCATAGGCGGCCGAGCTAAGACGACCCGCAAGAGATGTTATGTGGGGTCCCCATTGTAGTTTTTTGTCAAGAGTGATTCCCAGGAAAACTGTCTGATTTATAAATTCTAGTTTTTGACTATTGAGTATTATGTCACATTCACTACTTTTTACATTTGGCAATGAAAATCGAATGCATTTTGTTTTTTTTTCATTAAGAGCCAAGTTATTTGCGTTGAACCAATTTTGAACCTGGATAATGGAATTGTTTACGTCGTCTAGGTTACGTCTACGTCGATCAATATTAAAAATAAGAGAGGTATCATCGGCAAAAAAAAATTTCGCTCGCTTTCCTAGCTTCATGAATAATTTGCGTGTATTCAGTAAACAATCACAGTTGGTAATTAGTGTAGGTAGTTGGTAATTTAGTATTGTCCATGTTTGTCTACATATTGCTAATGGATGGCCGATGGATGTTGATTCAAGTTGATGGCACCAGTTCGTGGGGTAAAGTAGGTCGGGGTTGATTCTGTGTGGGTTATTGGTTTGCGATTGATAATATAGTATGAGTTATAGTATATGAGTTATAGTTATAGTATATATAGTAGCTATGAGTTTTTTAACTGTTTCTTTTCATCGTAAAGTAAAACCAAAGTTTTTTCTAAAAAGAAAACTTATTATACCTTAATGAGTAGATAAACCAATGACAAAGGCGCTCACAAACCGGCGTTAGAATGATACCTATCTTTATTTACGGTTTACTTATTTATCTATTTATTTCGAGACTTATCAGCTGCCCAGCCTTTTCTCAAAACTGAAAAAGATGTTCAAATGACAGCCGTGAACTAAAAATTTACCCCTTTGATGATTAACTCATGATGATTAACTCATCATGACAAAATAGTCGCCCACCCGTGCGGCTATTATTTGACAATTAATTGACCCAGAATCGGATAATCTATTTAACCATAAAATCTTAATTTTCATCAGCCAACTTAACATAATTTTCTCTTCAGGTAGGTACCTAGCAACTGCAGTTTGCACTTTAAATGGCTATATTCTGAATCTTCCTCATATGTACATCTAGGTACATGAGTAATGTAACGCGGTGTCCTGCATGAGCGACGAACGCGACGCGACGCGACGCTGCGAACGCGATCAACTCAACGGTATTCCCTACATGCGGCCTATGTGACAGTCTGCGGCGAGACGCGACGTAACGCGTACTTGTTTTGCGGGCGACCAGATGCGACACCACGAACTATTCAGAAGCGTTGATCGCCACAGTGCGTGAATCAAGATTGTTGTGGGACAAAAAACATAAATGTTGCTGTCTGTACTCTAAATATGAACTTTCAAGCAAAATTGTACTGAACTTCTCCATGATTTGAGAAGTAATGACCAAAATCACGTAGGACATTTGTCGCGTCGCATTACGTCGCGTCGTGTTGCGTCGCGTCTCGTCGCGTTCGTTGCTCACGCAGGACACCGCGTAAGAGCAATGGAGTGGTCACGTAACAAATGACTCGCGGTTGCAAATTACCCGTTCGCGGCTACCTACTACTTGCTCTGACTTTGATTTATGTTTTGTTCTAAAGGACATTGGGCAGATTGGTATACCCCACCAATAGCAATGTCATACATATCATTGGATAGGCCTTTTTATGTAGAACAACATTTACTATGACAGCTTTGCTGAAATATTTGTCCATTCTGAGATATAGATCAAAAACTGTGCAAAAGTTAAACTAAAGTTAACTTAATAATCTATTGATATCTCAAGTTTTTAGAGTAAAAACTAAGTTCCACTAAGTGTAAGTCTCCTGAGTCCTACCTGTTGTGCCCGTTAGGGTCCATAAGTGTTACTATTATTTAGCATTTCAAGCTTATACTGTACCAACTGGATATTGGGCATGGTGATAAACCCCACCAATAACAAAGTCATACATATCGATGGATAGGTTACAACATTTACTATGACAGCTTTGTTCTATTGTTTGCCCGTTCTGAGATATGGCTAAAAAACAATACTAATCAACACTGTAATCTGATTTTCTTTGAAAAATAACACCAATGTCTTTCTTTTAATTTTTTTTTATAATCATTATGTAAGTCGTGGTGGCCTTGTCGGTAAAGAACCAACCACTCAAGTGCGCGGGTTCGATTCCAAGTCAGGCAAGTACCAATGCAACTTTTCTAAGTTTGTATGTACTGTCTACCTAAGTATATCTTGGACAGCAATGACTGTGTTTCGGAGGGCACGTTAAACTGTAGGTTCCGGCTGTCATTGCGGGTAGTCATAATTCAGTAAGTCTGACACCAGTCTAACCAAGAGGTAGTGAATTGCCCGGGTAGCTGGTTTGAGGAGGTCAGATAGGCAGTCACTCATTGTAAAACACTCAGCTGCATTCGGTTAAACTAAAAGCCGGTCGAATGAATATTTTTTATGTACTTTAGAATAAGAAAGATTTAATGATCATGAGAAAGAGAAACTCTTGTCTGAGTAACAGCCACAAGTGTCGATCGATATAAGGATCATAAGCAAATGCTTGGTGTGGTCGGTCCATGGTCGTACATGGGTAACAACAGAAGACAAAGAGACTGGCAACCAATCTTATCAAGAGGTATCGAGTTGCCCAGATTACCGGGGTAAGGAGATCAGATAGGCAATTACATCCAGTTAGACTGGAAGATCATATTGAATTATTTAAATGTACAAAGTAACGTATGAACGAAATGTGGATATTATCCTTATATTCATATCGTCTATTTCATTCCGCAATGTAAGTAAAACTGCGGTGGAACTGCTAAATATAGTAACAAATGCAGACTCACAGCAGGTACTTAGTACATCGAAGACATACATAGATTTTCCTTTAAACACATGTGGCCTTACTACAAAAACTTTAACAGCTGTTTTACACTTGTCTAAAAAAAATGTGTCTCCAAAATGAACCTTATGTCAACGTCATAATTTGTCATTTTTTAGACAAGTCTTAAACTGACGTTAAAAAGTTTTTGTGGTAAGACGGTTAATCTGCATTAATTTTAAGTTTGTTTTTATCTCTATCTCAGAACGGACCAACAATAGACCAAAGCTGTCATAGTAAATGTTGTTCCAGTTAAAAAGACCTATCCATCGATATGTATGACTTTGTTATTGGTGGGGTTTATCATCATCCCCAAAATCCAGTTGGTACAGTATAATGTTGAAATGCTAAAAAATAGTAACACTTATGGACAATAACGGGCACAGCAGGTAGGACTCAGGAGACTTACACTTAGTGGAACTTAGTTTTTCCTCTAAAAACTTGAGATATCAGTAGATTATTAAGTTAACTTTAGTTTAACTTTTGCACAGTTTTTGATCTATATCTCAGAACGGACAAACATTTCAGCAAAGCTGTCATAGTAAATGTTGTTCTACATAAAAAGGCCTATTCAATGATATGTATGACATCGCTATTGGTGGGGTATACCAGGTCCCATATATTTGTGCCCATTGTCCTTTAACCCTGTTTTGGTGGTAATAGAGTAAGTTTTACATTGATGAATGAGGAATATTATGATGACTTTGTTTACATTGACGTTGTTACTTTATAACGTACAAAAGTCAGAAGAGATTTTGATGAAACTTGGCAATAACATGGATCGTAATTATATAAAGAAAACCATATAAACGATCTCTATCTGAGTGCGGAAAGTAGTCCCCCGGAACGAGAGAGAAACCTAGTCAAGAAACACCGAATTCTAAAATATAACAACACCACACCACATACAAAACCACAACACGAATAAAGCTCAAATACCATTACCCACTCAAGCGTCCGAGGTGATAACAGTCACCAAAAAAATTCTTGCCTTAAGCGTCCATGGTGACTACAGTATCCGAACGACATCGTTCGGTTTAAACGTGTACAGCGCTATAGCCAGGTGGTATTAATATAGTTGATTGATACTAGATGGCGCGTTATTAAATTTGTCATCCGTGAGTTGTGATTTTTTCTGTGCAATGGCAACATTAAATTTATAAAAAAATATATTGAAGTGACAGTTCGTCGTTTTTGACAAGTGACTTTTTTGTGTGTGGAGCTCTTGACAAAAATGTGGTAAGTTTCTTGTTTTATACCTTATTTAGATTGTTATTTTATATCAAAATAAACGTGAAGAAATTTCCTTTTCGAAATATGTATTATTACGACAATTTCAAAACGTTTACATAGTATAATTTAGGTGGAAAAGTTATACGATCACTACACGATCATCGTTTGATACTTTTCTATTGTTTACAGTGTATTCTAATTGGTTATTTTTGTTAAATAAATGCAAAATATACGAGAATCGTTCACTATTAGCACGTTAATGGCCATTTACAAACGAAATACATTGAGATGGGGTCTATAATGATTAAAATGTTAAGACGTTATTCATGATTTTAGTGTTGGTGAGCCGACTCCCCTTGGACTGATCTACTTACAACGTAAATAATGGTTTGTTCACACGGAGCGTTTTATGATCAATTTGGGAATGTTTTGTGGCTTTTGGCTTTGTTTATGTATCTACTTATAGGTGACGGCATGTTTATTTAGTTTTCGTTTTTCAATATCAAAGAATGAAAAATACCTAAAATTACAGTTTTACAGTGTATTTATTTTACTGTAATACCAATAACCGCTTTCTTTTTTTCTATTTAACATAATAAAAAATTATATGTAATATATAAAAGTAAACATGTTTGCTCTATAAACATACCGAACAGTAATATGCGTGTTTCATTAAAACAACGTCGTCGTGTGAACACGCTATTAGCCGGGCGGCCATCTTGTCACATTTTTACGTCGCCCGAGGCCCAGTGACCGCTTGAGAAACACTTAACTTTGTTTATTTTTTCATGACAGAAAACTAATTACTTATATTAAGATATTGGTATCATTTTAAAGAGTATATCCTGTACTAATATAATAAAAAAACATTGTTACCAGTAATCACTATATTTTTCTTATAAAACTCGGAATAAAAAAAAATTACGATATTTTTTTTGATATCCTCAACTTTATACTTTATTATCATCCTATAATATTAATTAAAGTAAGTATACTTTTAATCAAATTAAATTTTACGTTCTTTTAGCTTTCCGTGAGTATTTTTTATTCGAATCTAGCTATTGTAGTTTTTCAGTAGTAATCGTTTTTGTTGAGAGAGTCTCGCTTGGTCGTAAAAAAGCAATTGACATTTCAAGCGCGGACAGGTGGGCCGAGAATCACTGCGCGGCTTGGACGCTTGAGTGGTTACTAATTGTTAATTTCCATTTATATACAAACCAAAATCATAATAGCCAATAAAAAAGCCAGTGAATACGCTCATCAAAACAATATGAGATAAAACTAATTATGTTAAAAGTACGAGCGATCAATTGAAACATTCGCCAACTCAATTACTAGATTGGTTTTATTTGTGCATCCCAAACAACTGTGGTTCTCAAAGTTTTTAGACTACGAACTATGATAAATATTTTTATCACTAACTTATAACTACATATAACGTATTTATTTAAGAACTGGGTAAGACTGGTCGTCAGAAATTCAGCTTCTGACCACCCGTAACAATTTCCAAAGATGTCCAAATGCCAGTCGAGGCCAATTAATTTAAATTATCTTCGGAAACACGGAAGAACTCATCATTATAAGAAGGTCACGCATTTCACGAATCGGTCGTGCCAAGCATTGATCGCACCGAGTATTGCTTAACCATAATGATCGATGATACTCACAGCTGTCACTTCGTCACGAGATCTTCCTTTTAAAACTAAGCCACATGAAAAATAAAGCCCTATTTGTCATACCCTGCTTTTATTCAGCCAATAGTTTGAGAAACAGCGACGTACAGCGTTGTGATTGCAATAGTCCCCGCAGAATCGCTAATGCATTCTCATTGGACAACCGCTTCGGTTGACGTCGTGTCATGTCGGTTCATTCCAAATTGAAATTCGAATTACGAAGCTCGGAATTGAAAATGTTCGTTAAGTTTTTTGCTCTGAGCACTTTTGTTTCAGAATTGTGGATTTATGCTTTTTTATTTATTGCGAAACCTGTATCTATTTTAAGCAAATGTAAAGGTTTTTTTTCAGACGATGGTTTGCTGTTGAAAAAACTTGAACAAAGAAAAAATACTTTAGAATTATGGATGAAGGAGAATTTCCAAAGTGAAGACCGACGAGGCAAAGATGTTTTAATGTTCTAAAAGTACACAAAGTACGACTACATAATGTATCAAAACATCGTTTGTAGAACCATACTTAAGATGAAATCTCCATAACTCCTACGTAAATTCAACAATAAACTTCTACTTTACGAAGTAAATGAGGTACTTATTTTTCATATCACTATTTAACAGAGCGTAAAGGACACATTTTATTCAAAGTCAAAACCTCTTCAGATATCCCGGCCTTTGATATTTCCAATACACTCGAGAAAGGCCCAAAAACTGAAGAACTCTTTAGAATAGCTAACATCGGCTTTTTCATGAAAAAAAGCGATTAAGTTGGAAGGTTCAATCACTTATTTAGGCTTCTTAAAATTCAATTGTAAGTTCATTTCTCATTAGTCAAGAGTCACTTGTGACGGTGGAACTTTCCAAATCACCTGAGCACTTGCTCCATTAGCCATTCATTCATTCATTCACTCAGTCAAGTTGAGGAATGAACGATGATTACGTAAAACGGATCGTTATGCGCAAACTCACGCAGTCGACTGTTGAGGTGATGTGAACATTTTTATGAATTGAATCTTTATTAATTTCAATGAGTCGGTTGATTTGAATTTTTCGCGAGAAATGTTTGGTAAAATACTTTTGTTTGGTTCGGAATTTTTGTACTTACTTTCTGATGAAAACGTATTTACACGTACGAACTTTTTGATGCATCAATGCTATGTTTCTAAACTGGTCTTACGTACCTACTACATTATTTGTACTTCAAAAACACAATGGAAGATTTAACAGTATACGCGTGTATCTCTCAAAGCGATCGTGTTTCCCTTTTACTCAAATTACCCTTGAACTTTGATAGACAGATAAAATGGTAACCCCATTGTATTTTTAGGAGCTTCAGATTTCCTTGTAGTGGCAAATAAACACGGGAACTAAATAAATGCCGATCTATTTTAGAACATTGAGGAAACAACGTTTTCCAATGAGAAATGCTTCAAAGAGTAGGTATCATTTGTTCATTTAAAATTGAGAATGCTTTGTTAATTTCGCATTTCCGCGAAGCAATAAATTTATTGCTTAATCTTTACTTGAGTTTTTTGGTTAAGAGAGAAAAAAACGACTTGCAAATAAACTCCCATGGTTCTAAACTACATTAATTAAATGTATTTTTGTAACAGAATGGGAGTTTGATGCCTTCACTGACTAAAGACTTTTGTTCGTTCTGGAGTCCAGTTTGTACACCAGCGCCGGGGTAACACTTGCAAACTATTTTGCAGCCCTATCGACTGTAGAATTGTTGGGTTAAGGGATATTGCGTATTTCACACATACATTTCAACAATATTGCAGGTAATCCCAAAAAAATATTTCAGACGTACCTACCTAGCCTTTCCTCCCAAATACCGACCTCACGTAATTTTATTTCTTCACCTAATTTATAAGGCACGTCCTTCCTAATTAGGGCGAGTATCTTCTTAATGAATGTTTGTAAATTAATGTTATCAACTGCCGTGTACACAGTCAAGCGTTGCTCCAGGGAGACGAGATGATAAGTTTCACAGTTGAAATAAAATAATATATCTTTAGTGAAAGAAAAGATGAATTTTAATGTAGGTTAAAAAAGTGACTGGCTATAGTCAAGAGTCTGAAATTTCCTTCAGCATGAAGTCAGATCAAAGAACATAATAGAAATACACGTATTAATACAGAAATAAAGAAATAATTTGTTTAACCGAGATGCAAACCTAATGTTCAGAAATGCTTGTAAAATTTTCCAACAGCCAGGATGAACCTATCTCCGTTTTTAGAGTACCACTTTTCTTTATGCCAAACAACTTAATTAGTACAGCTTTTATAGCATAACTAACTGTGTAACACATATTCCTCTAAAATAACATTATCTCTGAAAACCCAACTTCTGACTTTCGCTTCTTTCTGACTTGACTGAAACTTCTTTCTGACCTTCACAATAAAATACATCTTCCGCGAATTATAAAGCCACAAGAACCAGCAAGCAATATGGCGGACCCGCATCAAGTGCTACTCATGACATATGACGTCACATGTCACGACAATATGGCCGATAAGGCTGTATGTCTGTATTGTAAGGTTATCTACGCGTGTGGTAACAGAGGACGAAAATAGAATCTGAATTACGTAACCTTTGCGGTTGTAATCTTGAATTTGTGTTTGATTGTCGTGAAAGGTTGTGGTTTTGGGGTTTTTTTTTGATACAATGTTTTGGCAAAGTCTGCTTTTTCTTTGTATTCCTACTCCTTTTCGTTCTACTACTATTTGTATTATGGAAATGGATATCAACTCTAACATATTTCAAAATGTAAAGTTTTAATGATTGAAAGGATGTGTGTCTGTTTGTTACATACTGTTTTATGCAGAAAGTAGTGAATGGATTTTGATCTTACTTTACTGCAAAATAAGCTATCTACTGTGTAAACGTTTATCTATGTTTATGTTGTTTCCTCACGTGTAGGAAGATACGATTGACAGCTGAGTTATTTTTCATATTAAAATTAAAGTCAGACATCTTATACAAACTGCAGACAAGACAATTTTTAATATCATATAGGTTTTACCATAGACAGAAACTTTATAGGAACTCCCCTTAATAAATAGGCACAATACTAACCCTTAATCTCTTACGAACAATAAGGCATTATAATCTAACGCCCGAACTAAGTTCAAGTGAGATTAGATTACCGCACTTTGTAATCTGGTTAGTTTTGACGCCGGATAACTTAACACAGTTAACTGTAATACTGTTATTTGTGATGAGGGTTTATGTTATTTGTTTGTTTTTTAACGAAGCCTGACCATACGTAAGTAGGTTATTCTCAAGTTAATACAAAACGAAGTTTGACAAGATTCACGCCAAAGCTATATTCGATCATACTTATAAACATTAGCTTACACCCGCGTTTGCACCCGCCTCCCGAGATACTTGCTTTCCGTATCCGGATTTTGACAAAAACAATTACATGTTCACCGGGTCTTAACTACCTTCCCTCTAATTTTCAGCTTAAACACTTCAACTATTCTTGAGTTACAATTAATGTAACTAAGACGACTTTCCTTTACATATTATATCGGGTGTGTCGTTCATAATCACATTAAATTCTATCACATGTACTTCATGATATTCTATAGCGAATTGTAAAAAAATAACAGAATCCATTCAGTGGTTTAATCACAGGAGTCATTTTTCGTTTTCATAATTTACAACATCATGTGTAAAGCAGAGATAAAGTTAGGAGTATCGAATGTTTTGATCAGTTGACAGCTGTCAGTTTTCAAGGGAGAATTTCAGCTGTTTGTAATGACTGACTTCTATATGGTGTTCTAATTTTCGCACATTTTTATTCTATTTACTTTGTTTGAAAAATGCATTTTTTTATTTTCACGTATTTTTCTTTTTTCTTGGTGTTAATCGACATATATTAACCAGTATATTAACGCATTTCATTTAATGTGATTATGAACGACACACCCGATATATAGATCTGTGTATCTAATCTACAACCTGGAATTTTAGTAAAAGTCCCAAATCCTTTCTATAAACCTACACATTTTCCAAAACTGAGTCGTTTCCAATATATGTACATAGATACCACCTACCCATATTCTCTTAACAAAAAAAGGCTCCCAAACCCAGTTGTGTACAAAAACAGTTAGTTTCGTAACAATTGCACGCGACAGCCACGTAGGGAATTGAACTGTGCGAGTGTGCGAGTTTTTCCACACTTCGGTCTTTGTTCGCTCTATAGAGAATAAAGTCCTAAGTGTAATTCAACTGTAAACTTTGTACGAGCGTTTATAGAAATAGACGAATAGAATGGTGTTTTTGGGTGGTTTGAAGGGGGTTTATGGGATTAGGGCACGAAGCTTCTTGTATTCATTGTTGGACATTTATAACTTCATAAATTCTTATATGTGATTTTATCAAATCACTTAATTTTACTGACTCAATCTAGGCTAATTTTAATGCCTAATTTTAATGGGTCATTCGTCATCTCGACACACTTAACTGGCCACGAATGTGTCCACTTGGTGAAACTCAAAATTTTAACATTTATCATGTCGGCAGCTCGACACGTTAAGATTTTGATGCGTGGCCAGTTAGTGAAACTTAAATTATACACTTTTATGTTTTCACCAACTCGACACGTTTTAAAATTTAACCCGATTTCAAGCAAAGACACAGTCGACTACATTCATTTTCTGTGTCACAAACATCATCGGCCACTGAACGTCCGCTTAGCAAATGCTTGAAACGCGAACATAGACTCCCAAACTACGTACTACAAGTACTAGGACATCATAAGTGCATTGAAGCCAGATGCATTAGCAACTTTTAATAACGTTCCACAATAAAATAATGATATTGAAATCGAATCATTGTTTGTCACAAGTACTAGGTGCCATAACTACAGTTTTAGTCTACTTTCATTCAATTTATGAAAGCAAATGCTTGAGCACTATAATATGTCCTGCGCAGTTGGCTAATCTCTTTACAATCACCATGGCCGATAATGGACTAGCAGGACATCAGTACATGGACATGTCTTTATTGGTTAGCTGGTAGAGGATTCCAAGATAGTTAAGAAAAGACTAGGGAGATTATGAATTCTGCATCTTTAGTGGTCCTGCTATTTACCTAAGCATAACGATCATAATGTGATCATTCTTCATAAAGTAAGTATATCTTGAAAGACAAAGTTGATCCTTTGGTTAACCGTTCGTTAAACGTTACATTAAAGTTAATTAAACCAAGCATGATTAGAAACCATTATCGTTCAAGCAAATGTTCTGTTTAATTACCGATTATTAATTAAATACAATGTAAATAGATCGTGCCAATCATCGTGTAGTAAGTATATTTCGTACCAATTAACCCTGTTAGCAAGCGAATATTTATGTAAGCATTATAAGTGAACCAATTTAAATTGTATTTTGCTTACTAAGTAAGAGTTATGAATTGTGTTGGTTAGTTTGTCAATATTATTTTGCAATCTTTTACTTCTATTAATAGAGCTTTATTTAGTCTAGAGTCTAGACTTTAGATACTAAAATAGCCTAATTGGCTACGTCAAAGCAACAGTTTTTACTACCATACTTTCTGTAAGCAGGAGCATCTAAGAGAACTGAAAGTGACTTTGTTTGGTCACTGAATCTAACCTATGTATATTAGGCATATAAAATGTAAGAACCAAACTTAATGATGGTTCGGAATATTGCGCCGAATTTTTTTGGGAATTATTTTTTGGAAATGCACAATGGTCTTTGTGCTTCATACTCATAGGTACCTATGGTTGAAAGTTAGTTGCAAACCGCCATTAAGTTTGATTCCTACTACACCTATCTAAAACCGGCTTTTGTAATTACGTATCCGAATAATAGGTTAACAATTAATTGATGTGGTAACACGCTTGATTACTGTTAATCCTCTTGTCTTTTGACTTCACTCAGTGACGCATATCTAATGTCTTTTGTTTTCTAGAACAATGAGCCTTAGCGTTATCTCCCCTTTGAGCTATGTGACTTATCTTGGTAGAATAGATTAACATATTGACCGGTCAAGCAAGACTTAAGTATTTATTTAGTAGGCATTACTGACAAACAACAGTAAACTTTTAAGGAAATCAAGAAGCAAGTGCAACCAAACACATATGAAAAACTCATTTTTTTAATGTTTACTGGGGTCTATCGGTCCATAGGTACTTAGTCAAAGGTATTTTCAAAGTTGATCACAGCGAAGATTGTATTTTTCTTTGATTTTGAAAAAACACCCACATGTTCCATATTTCTACATAAAACACGATTATTGCATGCTAATAAATAAAATTATTGTAACTCACATAGTAGTAATTTTCCTAGATGCTTTCTCGGAAGGTTATTTGAAAGAAAAAAAGAAAGAAAATTATTATTCATAAGGCATATCGTATTTCCATAGTGCATTTAAATCGCTGAATGCAACTGTATACCGAGAGCCGTTGAACCATGACAATGCTTACATAAATATTCATAAACTGAGTCTGCCAAACGCAATCAAAATCGGTCGTTTAGTTAAAAAACGTTGCGAACGAAAATTCCCAAAGAGAATTTTAAATGGGTAGTGTGATAGCTGGACGGTTTTTGTGGGTGCAGTTACCGATAAAATAGTTTACTTTTTAGTAAAGCACCTCAGGTGTTTTGCCTCTAGAGACAGAATAAGGAATACTGCTGGTGAAAAGATTTGGACACTTTCCTCGCGAATTGACCACTGTAAGGGATGCTTCGGAAAGGGATGGACTGAAAAGTCTAGGGAGACCTTTGCCCAGCAGTGGGACAGCATTGGCTAACAAAAAAAATTAAGGCGGGGGGTACTGTTTAAAATATGATATTTAGATTTCCTTTCACAATCAAATTAGACATAATGAAACAAGTGTTCTATAGTCAAGTAACCGATTTCGATTAAATAGTTTTCCACATCAATAACAGGGCTATTGTGATTATTTTTGTTCATCAACCTAAAGAAATATATTTGAGACCAGATATTTACAAATTCTAAAATGCTAATATCTAATCACAATTTTAAATAAACACACAGCATGGAAGCTGATCTCCCTGAAGGGTTCGGCTTAAATGAATAATTGGTTACCGGTCGGCGTAGAGACTACCAATTTATTCATCCGTAGGGCAGAGGTGAAATATGGTAATATATCTAAACTACACCCACATTTCATCAGTTATGGTTCATACGTTATCGTTATATTGATCTTGTAGGTGTTGGTATCTTAAAAATGTTGCACTTTTCCCAATAGCGAGACATATAGATAATAGAGTTCTATTTCGTTTCGGTTATTACGCATGATCTACTTGATGCTTACCTACTTAGTTGTAATCACTCAAGTAAGAACTAGTAAATGTCGGCTTAGCTATCGCTTAGCGTCTTAAATGTATAGATTGCCATTTTTTCTACAATTTACTGTACTAATTGCAATTTAATTAACCTAAAAAGTCTTACTTGAGATAATGTGCAATGATATGAGTAATGGTAAATCGTGTTCAAAACCATGCATGAACACAGGGCCGTCTTTAAACTATTTGAGGCCCTGGGCACATTAGGATCATGGGGCCCCTATGACCTTGAGAAAACACTAGTGATAATATATAAAGAAAATAGACAAACAAGGTTCTAAATTTATTTTTATTCAGTTACTAACTTTAAAAAAATAGGATATATAAAAAATAATCTACAAAAGTAACTCGCTTAGCATAAAATCCTTAGATTAACTCTATGTTGATTGCAAAGGTACCACCCTTCTAGATTTAAGACGAGCAAAATTGTTAATCACTTCTCCAAAATCTATGGTAGGTATTGAGAATATCACATTCTATGGACATCAGCGACAAACTAGTTAATCTCTCTTGAAGCATTGTACTTCTTAATTCATTTTTTATTCGTTTCAATTTGGAGAAGGAGCGTTCTCCGCCAGTGGCGGCGTAGCATCGGGTAGCACCCGGGGCGGGCTACTTATTGAGCAAACCCTTCCAAAAAAAAAAACGACAAAATATAATCACGTAGTAAAATCATACAGAATTAACACAAAAGTACCCAAATAAGTTTGAAAAAAGCGCTGTAAAGCGAAGATAATTTTTTTAAAATTTTGATTTTTCGGACGCAATAGAGATGTAAAGAATTCAAAGAAAACTATTGCTAAAGTGTAAAGCGCGAGCGCAGCGAGCGCGAAATTTTTGACATTTTTAACACAAAAGTAGGTACCCAAACAAATTTGAAAAAAGCACTGTAAAGTAAAGAAGGCGCGAGCGCAGCGAGCGCCAAATTTTGAGTTTTGGAACACAAAAGTACTCAAACGAGTTTAAAAAAAGCGACCAGAAAGTGAAGCAGCTGCGAGCGTAGCGAGCTCGACATTTTTTGACAGTTGGGACGCAAAAGTCCTCCACCTCCGCTTACAAATAGCGCCTAAATAGCTTAGAAATATTCACTGTAAAGTGATTTTTTATTGATATTTTAAGGACTCTCTATCTAATCTGGCAGGAACTAGGGGGCCTCATTCGATCGCGGGGCCCTGGGCACTTGCCCATAGTGCCCAGTGGAGAAGAGGGGCTTTTTTTTTTTTTTTTCCGACGTCAAAAATCATCAAATGACCCCTCCCGCTGTGGGTTAGCAGCGGTGAGGGAGTGTCAGACTCTTACTGACTAAAAACCGTCGTGTTCCGTCATAGGCCTTTTATGTACCAGGGCCGCGGTATCTCTTTCGAACAACCCGCAGCCCCGGCAGGCCTTGGCCCTGCTGGGCCCCGCTGGGGTTGCTGACATCTCTTTGAGGAGCGCGTGGAACAACGCGCGCCGTCGACACGGGTCTGTCGTCTAAGCAGACAGAGGGACGATGAGCCACCCGAACTCACCGCCCACAGACCCACGCCTACGGTGGCCGGGAGTCATCTCGCGACACCCGGCGCCCATGGTGTCTACCTGGTCCAGCGCGGCGGCCGGGATGAGAGGTGCGAACTCTCTGGCGTTCCGCCTCCTCCTTCTCGAGCATGACCGTTTCGCAGAAGGAGGCGACGGCATCCCATTCCCTCTCGCCCCGGACCATGGCCTGAACCAGGGCCGGACGCGAGAGGTCGCCGCCGGGAGAAGAGGGGCTTGCATGAACATGCATTCTTTCACTGATACATTCCACTAAAACTGATCTAGCATAAATTAGAATTGACCAAGGCACTCTTAAACCACAACTTTCCCTATCCAAATTCTACCTTAACACATAGTGGTTTGCATACCTCAAAACGAGACCCTTATCAAATCCAGATGTTAGATCTACTACTAGACTAGGCTCGCAGCAAACCAATCTATTCCACGTTTAAAATCCTTTGGCCTGACAACCATAGGAACCAATGGGCTGGAAAATAGGGTCCCCAAACTAATTGATATGTACCCATTTGGTGTTTTCCAAAAGTCGATTGCGGTTTTCGGATTTGCAGAAATGTTCGTTCGTTCGTTTAGGATTCCGTTTGAGCTGGTAGTTGGTTTTGAAGTTTAGCTTTTAGTGGCGAGGTTGGGCTAGTTTTCAGGCGATTTTTTCGTTTACTTTTTCGACTAGTACTGGTCAGGGAAATGGCTTCAAATATTGCAAATAAATAAAAACTAAGTATCATTAAATCATTATACCAAGCGCTAACTTATAAGATTGAAACTGACTTACAATTCTAGCGTTGTAACACGATGGATTCTTTCCCCACATGTACTCTATCTCTTACTCTTCGATATCATCTAATTATTTAGCCTATAACACTAAAATAATTAATATAGAATAGGTATAATTATAGAGCCCTTACATAAAAAATCAATCACCCCCAACAAAACAAGTACCAAAAACCAATATCTTTAGTTTATCAACAACAAAAATAAACTATAGCAAATACGGCCAAGTTTGCCCGTTTACGGAAATCCTAGATAAGTGTGCCTTAATGCTTGATGGAGCTAGCTATATCCCGCCTCCCGTGTTTACTCGGTTTGTTTGTAAATCGTTAGTTGTGCACGTAAAAACGGGTAAACGTGTTTCTTTTTCTTTGGAACGCTCGTTACCAAAAATGGTTGGAAAATGTACGAATGTAGGGTTGTTATTTTGGTCTCTTTTTGACTGTTGGGGAGTTTGGAAGCTGGTGGTTATGTTTCTAGGTATCTTATTCATTTTAAAACTGTTTTCTAAACTGATATTTAAGACTTTGTTTGTACCCTAAACTCCGAAACTACAAAACCACGGAACGGGTTTGATGAATTATTTCTCTGTTAAGAAGCTACTCTAACCCCAAGTGGCATTGGGTCTATATTATCCTGCTAGTTGCTGGGGAGTTTGTTGCGCCACTTCTTCTTCCCAGCAAAAACACATAGGAAGTGGTGAAGGGCGGGCGTTTTGGGGCTGTCTTTTGTTTTTGACGTTCGAAAAGTGCTGATTTATCAGCCTAATTTGAATAAACGATTTTGAGTTTGAGTTTGATACCGACTGAACTTTCCTCTAGAATGCGTGTGAAAACGCGAGACACAGCTAGTGTTTGATCTTATAAAATATTGAATGATGTTACCCATATAAAAAAAAAACTGTTCCATTTACATACCTAAATAACCTAGATAGTTAGTTTTACTTAAACATAATATATTCATACTACACCTTCTCCTTCAAGGAGATGAAAGGATCGATTTCATCGTTGACTCGCACCGTTGATTTTCTGTTACTACTCGCACTGTTTGAAGGAGCTAGGTCTAGGCAGTTATTTGTATTTGTTAGCACACATCACGTTGTCGGTAAGAGCTGTTGATATAACGACGCAATTAAGATTTTCACGAGCACATCTTAGGCGTCGTCCTAATTGGCAGCGATCGCGCGATGGTGCGATGCGTTTTTCATCTAAGACGTCGTCCCAATTGACAGCGATCGCACGATGACACGATGCGTTCTCGTCATGCGATGAGTTCAAACATACAGATTTCATCAGAGTGTCCTATTTGAACCTCGGAACCTCGCAAGTGAGATCGTGAGATGAAAAACGCATCGCGCCATCGCACGATCGCTGCCAATTAGGACGACGCCTTAGTGTACTGCTAAGAATAGTCGGCTGATAGTGTGATCAAGCTCATAAATCAGTATGGAGATGAATGGTAGTGCTCACATTACTTCGACGTGGCTCGTATTAAATCGACAGAAAAGTTTGATTGAATTCAGAATTGTTATAAATTGTCGGGCTGACTATAAAAACTCATTATTACAGTGTTCCTAACTGAACTACACATAAGCTAAAATGGGTATTAAAAATATACATAGAGTTGCGAAAATAATCCGTGTTGACACAACCTGCCTATTAAACACTTTTGTGTTCATTTCTAAACAACAAAGTACTAAAACATTTAGAAAATATACTCGTATGTTTCCCTGTACTTCCTCAGGAACGAGGAAGCTAGATAAGTGTGCAACATCGAGACATTTTCACATCCGCGCACATGTGTTACTAATGTGCTTAATGGGATATGGGTCAAACGGGCTACTGTACCAGTAAATGCTGTTGTAGGTACAGAATGCTTAGGTACTGATATTATAAAAGCAAAAATAATTTTGTCTGCCTGTCGCATTCACGCCAAAATTAAAGCTGGTGGATGGTATGACGAATTTAAAATTGATAGTAATTTATATAGCGGACCAAAACACAGCAAATATCTGTACATAATAATTAAGATCAACATAACATAATCTTAAGTTTAGCCGCATATAAACCTAGGTTAAACCTAGGCGTAGTCGCACTTCGGCCCTTAGCCGTTATAGATATATGTATAAGCATTTCAATAGTGCCTACATCATTTTTTCCTTCATATTTCAAACACTGTTGAATAAAATATATTTTAAACAAACTGAAAAGGGAAAAAACTAGTAGGTGCCCTTGTTTCCTTCGAACATTTACACGTGAGTGCACACAAAACGACCCAGCCCCAATACCCAGTATTTTCATTATTCAGTGCTTGTATGCAAAATGAAGTTATTCCATCGGGAACCTAGGACGAACTAGGTTTCCTAGGAATCTATTATAATACTGTGAAGGCTTAAATTCTCTTACGTGTATGAATAAATCTTTAGGTAATTCCTGGATATTGTCGTTCCAAGAAGTCTTATTTAAGTGTATCATATTTTTACAGCGTGTATTTTCTACTGATCAAAAGATTTGTTACTAAAAGGATATCCATGTTTTGTTAAATCAATATAGTAACGTTCATATTAGATTGAAATTATCAACATTAGGTATATGCCTACAACCATTTTGGGGTCGGAGCGGATGAAGCTGAGGGCTAGTAACTTGCATGCCTACAATGAAAAAACTATTTCATGGTTACTTCTAAATATTTAAGCATTAAGAGTATGATGATAGCAAAGTATATGAAATAGGAAACATGCTACACCGACTTCAAATAAAATTGATGTGAGGGCAATTTGATGATGATGCGATTCTTAATGCCATAGACACATAGTCAGATAGATAAACATTACATATTTTTTGTACTAAAAAAATAATGTATAAATATATTTACGAGCGTAAAAATAATGAAGTTTGACACTCCATCACGGAAGTTCAGCTACATCGGAAAATAGGAATCAATTATAATTAATTTAAACGCACGGGACGTTTCCCAGAATACCTGATTTAAATTTTGATGAGAATTCGGAGAATGTTGTTCAAAATCGTGTGTTAATTAGATTGCAGGAATTGCTGACTTTCCGTCCGTGATGCTTTGAACAACGCCCTTGCTTGGACGTGTAGTATTACATTTTGTAGACATTGTATGGCATAATGTTTAGTCATTTTGATGTTAGGAGTAAACTGTAGATAGTTGTCCGCGAGACAATAAATCGAGGCTTGGATGAAGAATGTACTTTTATGTACATGCACATGCAACAAAGGTGCAGGGTAACAAAGGTATGCAAGAGACAGATTTCATGCAAGCGGACCCATACTCGACACGTATTTCACCCCTCCAGGTCGCAGCCTAAGGAGATGTCGTCGAATAATCAATGCTTATTATACTACTTACCTGGTAAAGGCTAAAATCAATCCACAAAGTTACACGTAGTACCGAAAACCTGGAACTACTGACACTAAAACACATACAAAACTTATAGATATACCCACGAATCCACGAACAAGGTAACACGAGCTATCCATAAATATTGGTTTGCAAGCAATCTGTTAGTAGCGACTAAACAAATGGCGTGCTACGCAATAAAAACGGCATTACATTGATATATCGCGTTGTTTGCTATCGAGGAAGTGAATTAAATGTGTTTTAGTACTATTTTTGTGTCTATGCGTAAGCCGGTTTATCCCCAAATGGGATTTTATTTTGGTAGGTACCTATATATAGATTGAGGACATCCATCTTCATTCTGACACGTAATGGACATTTTTGTCATTTATATGTGTACCAATAGCCAAAGCTGAACTAGTTTAAATGCACAGCCAAAAGTACAGAAGCAATTAACGTAATATTTGGCACATGAATAGTATAGAGCCTGAGAAAGAACACGCGTCTTGTCAAAGAATAATAAATATGCCTACTTAGTTAGAATTGGGAAGTAATTTCCTCAAAAGGAAACAGCAAGTTAATTTGAAGATTGCAAACATTTAACAAAGTAAACATTATAAATATCTATGTAGAAATCACGGCCCAAATTCAGAGGAAGCCGGACCGATCCATAAATATTGGTTTGCCACCCATTTGTTGGGAGTAGCCGGAGCAAATGGCCGAATGGGCAATACGCTATAACTACCCTATTACTTTGATGTAAAACCTACTTTATATTTGTTAAGAAAAGTGATACAAATACCAAATACCTTAGGGTCTTTATTACTGATCACGTATTAGGTAACTTTTGAGGAAAATATGAAATAGCTTGCGGTGAATTTTCTAATGGTTTATCCGTTTTTATGAAGTCCTGACCCACTTAATTTAATGGTAAATACAATTTACAGATACAAAAAGGTAACTCCCTCATAATGTCTATACCTTTCAAACACTTTATTTTCTTACCAGATCAACTATGTGAGTCCATATTTCTGTATGTAAGCATGAAAAGAAAATCCTAAGGATCGGAATAATATTGCACTTAAATAACTATGGTGTTCTGACGCTTTTAAACGGCTGTACAAATACGATACACTTATCTTCAGTCTTCAACGAACTTAAGCCGCGAACAGACTATATAGGCATTCTAAAGTACGCACACACATTCTGAATGCCAAGACGAGAATCGGTCGCGTGCTATAATTTTATACATGGCCTGTACTTATGTACCTATCATTCTCTGTGTACTCGTAACCAACTCTTCGTATTGAGAACCCCTCGTCTGTGAACGTCTAGCTTAATAATTATACATGCCCACATACATAAATGTTCTACCATCTCGTACAGTCTTATCGTCCATATTGTCATGACATGTGACGTCACAAATTCCTCTTGACACGGGTCTGCGATAATTGCACGCATCATGCCCCCTAATTCCAACGCCATTTTGAATTTTGACAAATATTATAATTGCTGTTTAAGAGGCCGTCATGTATTATTGTTATAATCTGAATAAATGCCAAGACCATTATGGTTTCTATCAGTTCATATTTAAGTGCTTAAAATTGAAATAAGTAATAAGGTATCAATAGTAGAAAACGAGAGTAACCTTACAGGGTTTACCTGATATGCGTACCAGCTTTCAACTAAAACAACTGCATCCTGCGTTCATCCTTAAAAAGCCACAGACAGGCACAGAGGTAAAGACAGGCAGACAGCCCTACATAGTGGTCAAACTTATATCATCCCTCATTTTTCGTCGGGTATTAAAAATAACAACAAACCAACCATTTGACTTTCAGCACATCATCATTATCATCTGCCTAAATAACAACAACAAACTAACCAAAAAAAAAAAACAAATTCCACCAACTATAGTAGGAAATAACATACAAACATGTTGAGCCCACAAACGGTGAATACATCAATAATTCTTCATCTCCACTAAAAAGGCAGAGGTTCAAATCAATTTCCCGCTTATATCCGTCGCCATCTTTGTGGGCGCTCCAACGTTAATTTTATATCAAACACAGTATGTAATGGTTTTTAAAAGATGGGAAATGTGATCAAAATGTCTTTTGAAGTCATCAAGTTAGGAGGTTGTGTGTTTTTGTTGTTAGAATCTTGTGCCTTGCTTTTTATAATATATGTTTAAGATAAAATGGTAGCAATGTGTAGGATGGGGGATCTATTTCCAAGTCTAGCGTAATTTTCATATCCTGGAGTAGGTTTTCTGTGCTCGAGGCAATTTTAAACCAATACTTATTCTAACCCAAAATCTTGAATTTAACTATAATTCAACTTTGGCTCAAATCCCATGAGACCTAGGCTCTATAATTGGGCCATAAGAAGGTTATTAATAATTTTGTTTCGATATTTAAAAACAAACCTAAACATAAACATTTCAAGGTCATATAAAAGTAAAACCTACAAATGTCATATAAAATAAATCCTTCAAAGAATAAGCTTTATATCCGTTCCCTGTTTTCTCATCCATATTATCCAAGGCAGAAGATTCGCTAGGTGCTTCGCCGGTTATCCGGGCATTAAGTTACATATGATACTCTTACTATAGTTCGGCCGTTCAGAGAATGCGTTCCTGACACATCGCGATTGAACTGACGACGTAACTTTGTAATGGCGTTGCAGTTACGATAAAAATTTTTTGCTGATTGTTTACCGTTTTAACAATTGATGAAATAAATTTAAAACAACATTATTATATCAATAATCAATGAATGTTATAATTTTGGTCCAAACTGAGTGTCAAATAACTTGGTAAACAATATTTTTCTAAATCTATACTGCGCAATTACAAGGTTATGTCAGCGCTTTATATTTGTAGTGCTGTGCTAAAAATAACAGGCAAGTATCGTAATCAGTTCTTTTACAGTTATACTTATATTATAAAATAAAAGATTTGTTTTTCTTTTTTAAAATTTGAAAATAATGGACTATAAGATAACTTTTATGAATTTAATACAGCTAATTTCAGCTAATTATTAAAAGCTTATATTAGTATCTTAAGGTAACAAACTGCGTAAGTTAAAACTTCAATACCAATCTGTGTTTAATAATCTTAGCAAATTCGGATTTGTCTCACATAGCTTAATCTCATAGACACCAATAAGTAAGTAGTATAATATGTGCGCAGTCCTGTTTACTATATTATGTCTATGGTTTTTATTTGATTATCCGGCTTATGTTTAATGGACTTGTAGCGACATGAAACGCATACAACCTTTTCGACTCGCAACCTTCAATAGTCATGAAGAAAAATACAATGAAGTTCAAATGTCAAATTCAAAATTTTAAATTTTCAAAATCAGATTTTCGTTGTCGCAGGCGTACACATATAAATAGGGCGCCGCCCGTATAAATAAATTAGTCGACATAAATTCTTCGTGCGTAACTCATCTCCTTAAGACTGTTTCTGCTTTTCAAACTGACATCGGCGCTAAATAGGACTTCGATTGTGTTTTTTATTGCGTTCTTTTTACTTTTGGTGCATAATAATGCCTAAACGTGGACAAACATTGAAAAGTGGAGCCCGTGAGTTAATCATCAAGCTGCAAGATTACTTTGAGCGGGAGCGGCAAAATTGCGGACCCCTGATACCTGTCGAACAAGTACAAGAACGCGTCTCTCAGGCGCTTGGAGTTAGCAAACGAACGATAACAAATATTAATAAAGAAAAGTTCGGCTCGACTGGCATGGAAGATAATATTTTACGTACTCCGAAGAAGAAACGTAGAACTAAACCCGTGACAGATATTGACACCTTTGACGCCGATGCAATCAGAAATCATATATATGGTTACTATTCCAGAAATGAATATCTCAACAGGAAGAAGCTTTTGGCATCCTTAAGAGAAGCTGGACTGTTTAGGGGGGGTAAAACTGCTTTAACCAAAATCTTAAAAGATATAGGTTTTTCGTATAAAAAAACAGACAAAAGAAAAATTTTATTAGAACGATACGACGTAATTTTAAAAAGGATAAGTTTTTTGAGGGAAGCAAAAAAAATTGATAACTGGGATAATGTCGTGTTCATTGACGAGACATGGCTAAACGCCAATCACACGGTTTCCCGTTCCTGGACGGATGATACACAAGCGTCAACGTCAAAAGTACCAATGGGTAAGGGGGCCCGTCTGATAATATGCCACGCAGGTTCTGCAAAATACGGCTTTGTGGAGAACGCGTTACTGGCATTTCAATCAAAAACCACAAATGACTACCACGAGGAAATGAATGCCACTACATTTAAAGAGTGGTTCCAGAACGTGCTTTTGCCCAGCCTAGCAGAGCCTTCTGTAATATTCATGGATAATGCCTCCTATCACTCGGTTCAAATACAGAAACCCCCTACCCAAGCTAATAAAAAAGAAGAAATGGTGGCTTGGTTACAAGCAAAAGGCATTGACGCAAATATGCAGATGCTAAAAGCAGAGCTAATTAAATTAGTTAAAGAAAATAAAGCGGCAAATGTGCGATACGAAATCGATGAACTGGCTCTGGAGTACGGTCATCGCGTTCTAAGAATTCCACCGTATCATTGCCAATATAACGCGATCGAGCTAATCTGGGCTCAAATAAAAGGTTACGCCGCCCGCCACAATACTTCCCCGCCATTCAGCACGAAAAAGATGATGACCCTATTAAAAGAAGCCTGCGGGGAAGTCACAAGAGATGACTGGGCAAGGGTTGTTGAGAAGACTAAAAACCTGATTTTGGAACATTTTGACCGAGATATCAGGATTGATTCTGTTATTGATAATAATATAATTATACATGTAGGGGAAGATGATGATGAAGACACCACCTCCTCAAGCGAATCGGAGTCTGATTAATATTCTGTACGCACATTCAATTCAATGTACTTACTTTATTGCATAGAAATTGTAACTTTGTAACAAAGAATAAATAAAACAATTTTATTATATGAATATTACCTTTTTTTGGTTTCCACTTAAATAACTAAAATAAAAATTTAAATGATTCCGCCAATTTAAAACGAAAATAATCTTAAAATAATTTGGCGGTTCATTTTGGAGGAACGGTAACGAACTCAGTGTTATGTTGTGCCCATCACTAGTCGTGACTAACTGACAGGTGTCAGGAACGCATTCTCTGAACGGCCGAACTATATAAACAAATACTATCTAATAAAAATTGCAATCCAATTCAAACTTCATTCCCCTGTGCGAAACGAGGCCTGTTGTACTATGAAAAGATTGATGATGATTTCAAACATAAATATTTCAAGGTCATAAAAAAGTAAAAGTAGGACAATAAAAAGGTTGATGATGATTTGAAGCATAAATCAAGGTCACATTGGAGGGTAAACCTACAAAGGTCATATAAAATAAATCCTCCAAAGAATAAGCTTTATATCCATTCGCTGTTTTCTCATCCATATTATCCAAGGCAGAAGGTTCGCTAGTAGCTGTAATCGCTTCAACGCATCGACACAGTCGGCCCGCTGCCGGTTATCCGGGCGTTAAGGCTTCAAGTGTTAACGTGCTTCAGAGAATACAGTTCTAGGAAACTCTAATATAGTTTGTGTATGTGTTGATGAAGTAGGAGAATTTATCGAATACTTATTTGTTTTGAAAATAAACGCTTGAAAATTAAAATTGGATAACTTTAATGTAATGGTGTAGCAAAAAACTGTTTTATATATTGCCGTCATACGAGTGAATTTAGGTCTCCCTGATATAAAGGTTATTGGTGCAAACCCGAGTACTAGGTCGGGGAGGTCTGATAAACAGTGGCTCCTTGTAAAATACTGGTCACTCAGTAGCATTGGTTAGACTGGAAGCCGACCCCAGCATAAATGGGAAAAGACTAGGCATGTGATGATGGAGTGATCGCTATAAATTATAAAGTTAATTTTCACGACATTAAACTAGATTCAGGGCCTCAAAAAGCCTAAATAAATTGTAGAAATCCTCATACATTACAGGCTTGATTCCATTCAGTAAAACATATAATAGGTATTCATTGTCCACGATAGTTCAACGAAAATCCCAGCCCACTGAGGTCAACTTATGCAGCTTTTAAATTCTTGTAAAGCGTTCAAGCGCATGTGAAGTGCTATTTAACTAGAAATTCTAAGTATTTGCACGAACCAAGCATTCACTTAAGAATCAAGAGGCATAAGTGGGGTCAGTTTCAAGTTCTCTCATTCAAGGTCATTAAAAACTAACATTTCTAAACTAAGTGCTAATAACTCTTGCAAACGTAACTTAGTCAAGTCTTTATAAATAACGTAATAGAATGAATTAAAAAAACTTATCGCGTTCGCACGTTAATATCAATCTCTTCATAATGTGCCAATTATTTTTAAAATACCTGAACAAACTCAAGATAAATTTGTTAAATATTCATTATTCGAACCTTTTTATTTCAGATAACTGAGTCAAACATTTTGCAGATCATTCTAGCGTAAATTACTCGTCTAGATTCAAACCTTTTCACTTGACTTATCGCAATAACTTAAAATCACACTTGTCTGTATTTATTCAATTCAGTGCAATCAAACGTAATATGGAATTTTAAGTAGGTTCAAGGTCAATTCAAAAGGTCAAGGTCACAAAATATTAACATTGTTATGGAAAAAATTCAAGGTACTTTTTCTATTAGCATTTCCCTGGAGAAACATTAGACGTTCCTAGTTAAGTGATTGGGTAGTTACTATGATGATTAGAATAGGATGAGATTGACATTCTGAATAATAAGCCATTAAGTTGAGAAATAGAAAGTAGTATTGGTAATTAAATATTAATGTGAAAGGATCCTTTTCAAAATAATATCGTTGTTTAATTTCTTATGAAAGTCAGAACAGGTGCGGGATCATTAATAACATATTTCTACGCCATATTTACAAAAGATACTTATGTAGATGCATATGCAGCTGTGGCCATGATAAAGACCATAATGTACTTCACCATTCACATATTTTGAAAGTACCCATTACTTAAAATTACCTATTTACCAAATAAGCTCTTAGAAACCTCAATGTGCTCAAATTGGCTAAATTATAATAAACTACGTTTTCTAAACAGCTGAGACTTGCTGAAGTAATGTTCTACTGAAGTAGTATGTTTCAGATTGTCTAGAAACTACACCTGAGAACCAATCAATATTACTTCATAAGGCTTTAAACCTAACAAGCACATTATGTAATAAACAATTTATCATTATTTAATATTAAAAACTGATAAAAAAACTCGTAACTGAGAAAAAATTCGTAGGCAACTAAATCACGATTTTTTCAAAATTTAACTTTGTATTATGTAACTATAATTATAATACCTCATAGACCAGCTGATTACCTAGCTTTAAGCGTGTTATTCCATTATTATCCGTGAAAACCTATAATTGGCTTTCTGTTTCTTTATATAAGTTTACAACATTGTTTTGTATAGCCGTTGGTTTTCCAATAAGTAAATAAATAAATAAAAAATATCCCAGTGAAAAATAAAATCAAATAAGTAGCTAAACTCTCTATAATATTTTACTCTTGTATAATATAACATCCATAATAATATTTCACTGGATGCTATCATGTCACATAGATAACATACCAAGGCCTAAATAAATAAACATAACTGTCACATAACATATTCCAAGTTCCGACATTCTCAAACAATAATAAGTTACCATCGATACCCAAACTACCGTAAACCATAAACCTACAATAACTTAACTACTTCATAAGAACCCAAATTGCTCAAAATTAGTTCACGACCTACTTCCAAAACCAAATAAACTAAAGCAAACAGTCTATGATCACGCAATCAAAAAAATATAGACCTGAATATCGATAAAAGCAATATCGTAAGCACTTCCCTTTATTTGTATATTAGGTTCGCCCACAGCATTATACACATAGGTATACAATTCATAAAATCTTAGGTTCTATTACATATGCCAATTAAAGGGTAAACACAACATTTACATTAAGGACGCCAGATTTGCTAAATATATATCTACAGTAGATAAAAGCAAAAAGAAATTATTAATGAAATTAAAACCAAAACATAATAATAGAGAACACTTATATTAGTTAGTTTGAGGCCAGGATTCTTCTTTAATTCAATTCATTTTATTCTTATTCTTGATTTAAAAGAATATATTTCCTTAACAGAGATAGTGTGGGGCGCTGCGTATCGACTTTTAACGATCGATATAATACGGCTATTACCGCGTGCTATTAGTCCGAAAATAAATGTCCGCGGTTGAATAACTAGTGGCCTGAGCGAGGAATGAACTGTGTTTTGTAGTCTGAAGTCATTTGTTTGTTCTTTATCCCATATTAAAAGACTTGAATTGACGTCGCATATGCGGCTGCGTTGCATGTAATAGGTTTGTTTCCCTCACGGGTCAACTAAAAAGGAATTTTTTTGTGAATATTCCAACAATGCATTGAAAAGTTTTGTTTTATTTAATTACCGAATTTTAATTTGGTTTTATGTCTAAACTTAATTGATCATCATCCAATATCGGTAAATCTCTCGATAATTAATACAACTTTTGTTAAGCTATCTAAAAGCGAGCTAAAGCTGTGCTATGCTAAGGTTAACTCATTTATTCATAGGAAGAATGACTTGTAACATCACACGCTGTGTAGTTAGTGTCATTTTATTATTTATGGACTGCATACAATCTATTTATACCAATGGCTGAAAAATACCAATGAAATGAAAACCGGCAATCAAATTGACGTAAATGGAAGTAAAACGTGATTGTCATATTTAGTTTTTTGTGATATTATTTCTTTCATTCAATTATACGTAGTTAGTATCAATAAACAACTATGAAATACGTTTCAGTTGATTTTGGTTTTAAGTAAAGAAACCTATCCAAAATTCCGTAAATAACTGATGACCCAAAAATCTGTCTCCATCAAAATATTAAAACCGTTCTATAGGTAAACATTGTTGATCGTTAGAGCTATTTATATCAAAGTGAAACATTTTCCCGTACCATTAAAACATCAAGGTAATATCGATTGAAACTCATATTTATAGAAAAGCGTAGGCTTCGTCCATATTTATAGTGTATCCGTTTTCAAGAAAAATATCATAAATAGATTCTGCATCGGCAGCTGGGATGGAAATTTAATCCTAGCACAACGGAAATAAGATTAAAAATAGATTACCGCAGCACTGCCTTTGAGGTACACACCTATACTAACATTTTTTAAATAAATAAATGTATAAGTACGCTAAGTAACTTTTCCTGTTTGCTTTTACTTTGCAGTAAAAATTCCAACGATTTCAAACAGAGAGAATCACGAACAATCTATTTTTATTTTATTTTGTGGAATTTCAACTCGAATAAAAATACTCCTAAAATTGTACGAGACGTTTTTCGAGCGTCAAAAATAATTCTTATAAGGTCGCAGCTGCAAAAATCGAACGTAGTTCAATATTTCGTTCTGAATCAACCCTTTTACGTGAATGATCATGCGTGTCAGTTTGACACACTCCTTCACATTAGAACCTTCGCGGACCCTTTTTCCTTGTCAACTGAAACATACACAAGAACTCGTCAATTCCTCCCGAAACTATGTGACTGTTCATGCGAATTGTAAAAGATCGTATTTACATGCCCTTATCAGATTTTTTATCCTTATTCTAATTAAAATGTATATGGGAAAGTGGATGTGTGTGTCTATTTGTTACGTTTTGCGCTAGAATGGTGAATTAATTAGGTAGTGCCCTATGGACACGGAGATAGGCTATTTATAATCAGGGTGCAAAATCTAGTTAGATACTTATCTTTTTTAAAGAAAAACGTTGTCTAGTTTACCTGGGTGAGTCAAACAAGGTCAGTAGTTCATGTGCACGCATGAGTTCTTGTAATACAGTTATTTGCAATACGTCAAAGACACTGTATTGGAAAACAATTGAATGGCTGTTACGTTGGTGATCTTGTCGACTTGTATCTAGATATTTTGCTTACGTTAAGGTAGAAACACATTATTGAAACGCCACGCCACCCGACAAAACGTGATGCGTGTTGAGTGGAATCAATTCGTACTATTTTCTATGCCTAGAATCACATTATAAACACCCGACGCAACAACATGCGCGTACACGCCACCCGATCCCTGACTGCCAGATCAACGTGTCGCCGGTGGTGGGGGTAAACACGCCACCCGACGCACCGCTCGCAGTGTGTTTCTAGTGCAGACCCGACGCCACGCGTCATTTGTTCGAGAACTTTCTTTGATTTTGCACGCGGATTTTATTTGCATCTTTTGGAAATGAGGGACGAACAATTAATAGAATTAGTGAAACGATATCCTATTCTATATAATACTAATTTAGCTCAGTACAGGGACCATACTGTACGAAATAATGCTTGGGAAGAAATTGCAGGGGAAATGGATACACCAGGTAAGTTTTATTACGAATATTATTTATTACAAAATAGAATATACTTATTTTTTACTTGAATATATATACCTATTGGATAGGACTGTATATAAAATTGAATAAAAAATGCTTCGTGAAAATTATATAAGAGAGTTGTATTCCGCAAGACTTATTTTTGACAACGAAAAATTAAAAAAAGATAAAACAAAACACAGACACAAAGAGGTTCCTACTTTATAGGTTTTGGTGTTTTACATTAAAAAAGGTTTCACGTTCTGGGTATCCCGAACACCTATGTTAACTAAATATACATATATCTCGTATGAACTTAGTTTTGTGATTTTTTTGAAGAGTAGCCATGTTATTAATGTTGTCTACCTCTCCTCACAATATCAAGCTGCCACGGAACGGCGCCTTCACTGTTAAAATATTCTTTGAATTTGTTTCTCACTGTAAAAGCATATTGTGTGGAATTTCTACGAATTGGATTTAAATTGTCAAAGGCGGTAGATTCTGTCATATTTGTCTCTGGATGATCACAGTTCGAGGGTAAATTATCCGTGCCCAAATAATTGTGTAAGCAACATGTTGCTAAAACTATTTTGTCGACCATGTCAGGTTGTACTGACATAGGACCTGCAAATACACGCCATCTTGATCTTAAGATGCCAAAAGCATTCTCGACTATTCGTCGAGCACGACTGAGTCTGTAATTGAATATTTTATTGGGTTCATTGTTACGAACGTCATTCTTACTGTAGGGTCGCATCAAAAATGGTTTTAAGGGAAAAGCTTCATCTGCCACAATCACATGTGGCAATGGTTCTGAATTTGGAGTTAAAGGGTTAGCGGCTGGCAATTCTCCTAAAATGGATTTTTCAAATATGCCACCATCGCTGTTTTTACCATAGGATCCGACGTCCACAACTAAAAATCTATACTTTGGATCTACTACAGCTAGTAACACGATTGAATTAGTTCCCTTATAATTCCAGTAATTTGAACCACCATTTATAGGACAAATAATATTCACATGTTTTCCATCTATTGCTCCACAGCAATTTGGGAAATTCCAGTAATTTCTAAAACCATTTTCTGATTCTTGCCAAATTGCAGTTGTAGGTTTGGGCATATAAATAGGACCCATTTTCTTCCAAATTGCATTGCAAACGTCTTGCACAATGTTTCGTACGGTACTGAATCCCATTCGATAGTTGAATCCCATCGATCTAAATGAATTGCCCGTGGCTAAAAACCTATAACAAAAAATTTCATTATTTTTCTTTTCTTTCAGTTGAAGATGTAAAAAATAAATGGGCAAAATTAAGAAACTGCTTCACAAATGCATTGAAAAGACGCCGCAAGAAGAGCGGTCAAGCAGCAACTAATTTAGTACCTTGGAAATTTGAGAAGCAGATGGAATTTCTGTTACCACATTTAGAAGGGAGACAGACTGTTACAAACTTAGCTGATATAAATGATGAAGATTCAACACAACACTCTGAATTGCAATTTTCTGAAGAATCTGCACTTTCACCTCCTCCTATAATTCGTTCACCTACTCCAGGGTCCTCTTCTTCCAGGGCATCTGCTGCAAGAGCTTGTACTACTCTAAATTTTACCCCGAGACGCACAAACAAAAATGATAGTGATACTCAAATTTTACGAGAAATGGTTGATGTAATGAAAACGACGCAGGATATGAGACAGAAAAGAGGAGTACCAGACATGGATGAAAATAACTATTTTTTTTTATCAATGAGTAAACAATTGAAGAAGTTACCTAAAACAGACCAAGCTGAAATAAAATTTCAATTACATAAGCTAATACATGATTCGGAAATGAAAATGCTTAATAACCGTGAAAGAATTCTGAACACACCGATAAATATTACTAGTGATAATATAATTCACAATTCTAATAAGCCATTTATTGTAAAACCAAATCAAAGTCCATATACACACACTAGGACAACAGAAAAAGAAAATGTACCGGTTAATATTATCCCTAACCAAACATCGCGTGATTTAGAGAAGACTACATTATACTATAACTTAAATACGAATCAAATAATGTCGAATCCAAATGTGACTCAATATAGATATTACGACCATTCTCTATCAGCACAAAATGATGTGTCAAAAGTAGAAGCTGGACAGTTGCCAAATGAAAATACTAATTTGAAAGAATATTATGATAGTTTTGACCATGAAGAAAAGTTTTAAAAGACAGTCTGATCTTATTTTTTTTTAAATATCTAGTAGTTACTTACCTGAGGCATACAGCAAGTCTTTCTTTTGTACTGATTGCTTCGCGAAATGTTGTCCTTTTCTTTTGTATATCATTTTTAATAAATTCATGTATTTCCTCAAATTGTGTTTTAGTAACCCGAAAATACATATGAAATCTTTCGCTGTCATTAAGTAAATCTTGATAAAGAGCATGATATTCACCACACGTACTTCTCTTTTCATTTATTTCATGCACCCAGTAACGTCTAGTTTGTTTCTTATTCTTGAGTCGTTTTAGTAACATATATGTACCCAAAATTTGCATCAATCCATCTTCAAAATCTTCATCTGACTCGTTATTTAGAAGATCCATAGTACACGACTATACATGTTCACCGCCGCACATAGACTGAATTAAAAAATTGCGAGCGTGTCGTGGCATCACGTGTTGGTAATGTGCACAGTGCTCATGGGGTGGCGACACGTTGTGTGGCGTGGCGTTTCAATAATGTGTTTCTACCTAAACATATGCAAGTGCATGATTTTCAGTGTTTTATTTTTTAGCTGTTCGACTTGAACTCACTACTTCATAATACCGTGTTATTAAGTCACAGTTTAATTTTTAGTTGTGGTATCTTTTTCCTCACAAAGCTATTAACTTTTTACGTTACGTTCATGACAAATAGATAACAGATTATTTCTATTATATAGTCCGATAACGTTTAGCACCTAAATTAATGTAATTCTAATGTACTACATAAACCACAAATAATGTAACGTATAGACAGCAATTTGATTTGACGAATAGTTTCAGATTTAGGTTCTGATGATGTCAGACTGCCAGACAGATAACCTAGCTGATAGGAACCTGTCATCTAAACAATAAACATATACCTATCGTAATATTTTATTTCGCCTCATCAATCTTCTATCGTCTTTTCATTTAGTGTGTTTCCAACCGTTCCAAAAAATAGGTTTGAAATATATCGTCTATTTAATCTAATAGCACTTTCACACTAGCAGATTTTTGTAGCGCGTATTAAAACTGAGCATAAATGCGCGACGCCAGAAAACCTCTGTCGATTGTACCGGTAGTTGTCAATTGTTTAATGTCGTCCGTATATGCGCCCTTGCAAACAAAATAACCAGAAAGTCCGCTAGTGTAAAACCAATGGTAATGATTGAAGTCATGTCTTCCAAAGATGGAATCCTGTGTGAAATATTTTAAATAAGTACATAGTAATATCATCCTGGTTTAATCTAATTCTCAAATACTAAATGTAAAAGTTGGTTTCATAAAACAAATGAAATGGCCCCGCGGACGGCTATTAAGATCATAAAATATTATTATCTCGTCTCTATTTACACCTTGAGGCTAAAGCTGGGATCGTGAGTCTATTTATAATACAGCCTTTATTTAAATTACAAACAAATTATTGAAATTGTCTGTTTGATATTACCATATTTTTGTCATGGAATATTTTTGAGTTTGAGAGATAAGTAGTATCCGTAGCGACTGCCAAATTTGCTCAAAAATGACTGCTGGGACTTACCAATTTAACATGCCTTCTGAAACAATGAAGAATTCTCTATGACAAGTTGGTCACCCATCCACAGACCGACCGCACCAAGCGTTGCTTAACCTTATGATCGATCGATCGAAGTATTACAATTAATAATGATTTATATTCCTACATTAATAGGTTCCCATTAATTGTTAAGCCATATAGGTCATATAGGATGACTAGGCTACAATAGTTTGGCTACGACCGCCTAACGACGTAGCATTATTTATGACGTAGCCGACGTAGCAGCTACGGCGTAGCAACATCGTAGACAATTCTAACTTTGGGCCTAGACTTAGCGTTAATGCTGGTGACTTACTAGAAACCCAATTTAGAGGTAATGGTGTAAGGACAATAGTTGATTGTAACTTATATTAATTAATGAACAATGAGTTTGTTTATTTGTTAAGCAAGGAAGTTAATGTTTTGTCATAAGTCTTGTACTATGATTGGACTGGAAGAAGGAAAAACCTTCTGTGCTCATTTTCTTGTAAAGAAATATGGCCTTACTAGCGTAAGTCCCTTCATAACGAAGGTAAAACCATTGGGGTATATTTTAATCAATCAACTAGCTGACCCGGCAAACGTCGTTTTACCATATAAATTATTGAAAATAAAATGTTAAGGGTGAACATCCCTTACAACTTAGGAGTATGAAAAATAGCCTGTAGCCGATTCTCAGACCTACTGAAAATAAAATTTGCTAAAAATCGGTAAAGCCGTTTCGGAGAAGTAATAAACTAACATTGTGACACGAGAATTTTTTTGTTAATTTAATGTGGAAATCAAAATAAACTAAAAAAAATCATCATAACTTGCTTTACCTACAAAAAAAACTGACATCAAAATAATTGCAATACTCAATCAACTCCAAACATATTTTTGGTTCGCAAAACTTAATTATTTCGTTCACTAGACCAAAATATTATCTTTTGAACTATTTTTCATATTCTGAAAAGTAATTGCATACACGTTTCATATAGCTTGTATGTTGGGTTTATTCTCGGAAATGATATTTAGTTTTCTAGTGCTATGGAGATAAAATTAAAGAGGAAAACCTGACAGCGAAGTCCAATTTGTTGCATTTTCAAAATAGGGACTTTAATTTTAGAATGAGGGTTAGTATGTGACTTAACTATTTTGTTTAACCTAACTTATTTTATACATACGATAGTCACTCTGTATGGCCGTCACAACATAACTGATTAAACCCGAAATATTAGCTCAGATAGTATAGAGTATAGAGCCTACAAAAAGGACAATGGCCACTTTTTTCCGGGTGCGGAAGGTTCCATCTGGACGTGGGTGAAGCCATGGGGAACGGCTAGTATATACATTTGGTATTCTATACAGGTAAGTACTACATTAATACTATCAAAACAATGACTAGGTTTGATCGTCAAAATTATATGTGTATAACTAAAGATTTATTAAATAGAGAAATAATGAACCAGGCTCGAAATAATTTCAAAATTATTGAAAGCCCTGACTTACAATTGGAGCTCCAATATTACAATTTAATATCATTAAAAACCCAATTTACTTGAAGACATTACGAAATTGAGCAATCTCACCGAATTGACCCCTAAACTATAAGTTAATTGACTTGTAAAAAGCCTCATCGCCGACGCATAAAATTATATCAACCTATATCATCAAAAGTATGTAAAGCCCTTTCACATGAACAATGTAAACCGCGCGGCAAAAGAAACACCAAACCTGCACTGCGTACAAAAATTATGTACTTTTTTTAAGTTTATATATGATTTTTTATGACATTCACGCCATCATGACATATCAAATGTATCATTTATCAAAAACGCTTATGGCCTAAACAAAGACACAAATCTTCATGCATAAATACTCTGATAAACACAACACAGACAACACCCCACTGCGACACGTAAAAGAGGGAACTGTGTTTGTTCCCTCTTTTACGTGTCGCAGTCGGGTAATAAGAATTTTTATGCATGCCACAGCTGTCATAAGACGCCTCCAAAACAACGAGTCAAGAAACAGCTGCAGTAACATGTAAAGTGCATAAATATAGCATTTTGACCGTCACGTAACACACAGTTATTCGCAGTAAGTGCTCCGACATTTGAGCAGTAACTGCTGTTTGCTGTCGCGGTTATGTTGTGAACTGTATTGAACACGTTTCTGTAGTATTGAACTTCGCGATCAAGATGGCTGCTTGAAGTTTTGACTGTGCTTTCACACTAGCAATTTGACGCTAGGGGAAAAACACGGCACATACGCGAGACACATTTAGAGCTGAAAAATGTCTCGCGTGTTTCAAGGATATATTTTGTAGGTACTGGTAGTTATCAATTGTTTTCTGTCATTCGTATAAGTGTAACACCGCACGTTCATATGGGCATTGTCGCTCAGAGAAACTGAGCGGAAAATCTGCTAGTGTGAAATCGCTGAAATCAATGTAATGCTTATGAAAATAGCCTTTCGTGTTCCTTTGTGCTCAGTTATTTAATTGCAATACATTTCACCAGCAAAGATTTGTTGTTAAATTCTACTTTCAGATAAAGGAAGGTGTCTCGACAAATAGTGATACATCAAAGCGCGAATCGCAGCGACACGTGCCATGTGAAAGGGCCTTTACAGCCAACCATGTTTGTTAACACATAAATGCCGATGGTATTTATCCAGCACAAAGCTTGTTAAATGTCAGCTATGTGGTGTTGGCGATATTTTTCTATTTGGGAATTCTTTTTAGCACATTTACTTACTAAATTAGGAATAATTTTGTTTAGTAGGTATTTGGAATTATTTACTAATGCTTGTTTATAAATGGTGTATTAATGTTAAACGATTAAGATAACGTCGCTTATATAAACACAAGGCATGACAAGACATGACAAGGTTTAACAATCACTTACAGGTGGGTAACACGCGAATTTAATATTATTGTTTTTAGAAAACAACAGCTTACTCCACAATAAGTCTTGTATTTCACTTATCAAACATCCAATGAAATATTAATGTGCGATGTCCACTCGGCAATCGATATATTCCGATCGAGTTCTATTTGAATAATTTAATTGATGTCGATGTTTTAGAATTATTATCGATGTTGTTATGCTAGCACTGTTTCCAGTGTTTTGTATTCAGAGCTCGTTTTTGATGGAATAATTTACAGTACCAAGCACCTTTTGATGTGCGTTCCGTTAAGTAAATTGCTTGTGTGTTCTTTGTAAAGATTATCTTAGTCAAAAAATGTTATTATGATAATGTTCTAGGTAGATGTTTTATTTTACTAAAAGTGGATATTATATAAGCCATAGGTACTTGTGTGCTCATTGTCTTTGTATGTGTAAGCACAAAAGCAATGTGCATTTGCACTTACGAACAAAAACCATAATGTAACTTGGAATACACGATGACCTTTTCATACAAAAATCTATGTAACACCTGCCAGTAAATGCAACAGTTACATTACAGGTTTCCATAAACCTCTAATAATTTTTAATTCAAGCCACTCTAATGATGATTAAAAACAATAAAGTGTGCCATTCACCATCCAATTTACTGCAGGAACATAAAATAGATCGGTGTCATGACATGAGCCTGTAAAAGGTCGATTGATAACGCTGTGTATGGCGAACTTTAAGTGTCAATCGCGATATTATAGAGATGCTACTTCTGAACAGTTTTATAACGATACCTGTAAAGGTTATAGAAATGTGGTCTTACTTTTAATATAAAATACACGTTCGGCCATTCAGAGAATGCGTTCCTGACACGTCGCGATTGAACTGACGACGTAACTTTGCAATGGCGTTGCAGTTACGATAAAAATATTTTTGCTGGTTGTTTACCGTTTTAACAATTGAGGAGCATTAAAACAACATTATTATATCAATAATCAATGAATGTAGTTACGTCGTCAGTTCAATCGCGACGTGTCAGGAACGCATTCTCTGAATGGCCGAACTATAAGTACGCGACCAATGAATTGTAATTTCATGACGAATAGGTTTGATGAATGTTAAAACTAGAGTAAAAAAATACCGTTATTTATCTACAGCCTCGTCAAACTATATCATCAACATGTGTTTATTTTTTACTAATGTAGTATATAATAATCGTGAATAGTTTCTTTTTATTGTTATTGTCATCAACATCGTCCTATTGTCGCAAAAGGATAATATTCCTATTATTAAAATACCTCTAGAAATAATTCAGAAATAACCAAACCAAAATAAAACTATGGTAAAATATTTTCCTCGCGAACTTATTAGAAAATTACCTACATAAACACAAAACAACTTCTATTTATACCGACATTACTTCACAAAATCCCTCTTAAGAACACGTTAACAAAATTCATACAGTGTTTTATATTTTCCTCTCGGTTCCAGGGATGTGTAACATAAGGTACGCCTCAATAACTTGACAGTTTATTGTCCAAGCCGGGTAGAGCGAGCTTGTCATGGAGAATAAATGACTAGCGGAGATGTCATGACGCAAAATCTTCTAAGAAAGTACCGCAGTAACATGCGGGTGTTTGGGGAACGAGGAACATTACTAGCTCCCTCCTTACGCGCCTTCTGTGGAATTCGTCTATTATTATATTTTCGGAATAAAATCACCAATCAATCAAGACCAATCTTTGACAGATTGGTTTAGGTAGGAACCTGAATGCCTCGTTAGTTCTAGTCACTGATCTCTGGCGTCCGTTACTTTGACCTACCTTCCTTATGGCATCTCCGCTTTCTTTCCTTCCTCGGTGGATCTTGTTCATAAATACGTATTATGTGTTATAAGAACACAATGTTGCGCATCCCTGTCTTCGACTATGTTCCGTAAGTTTTTATGTTTATTTTTAGTATAATATTGAGTGGGCTGTTCCAATAAGTTAAAGTGAGCACTTTAATTTTATAGGTAACTATACTAGGTCTTGCAAGAGATTTCACCCGCGTTTATTTATTTATTTATTTAATACTTCTTGCACATACAGTACAATGGCGGACATAACGCCTAAGGCGTTCTCTACCAGTCTACCTTTGGGTGGCGGAGAGAAAGTGTTGGTAGGTGCAAACAAATCCGAAAAACTATTAAGAAACATAAACCTACATATATTAAAATACACAAATAAGTCAATAATAAAATATATGTATATATATAACTATATAAATATGTACACTACATACAATACTAATAACATATCAAGAAAATTAATTTGAAACTGACTGTTTATGATTCTGCCAATTTCCCAAGATAGTGGTCACGAACTTTGAGTTTGAAGGTGTGACGGCTATTTACCATCCTGATCTCCAGAGGTAACTCATTCCAGAGAAGAATAGATTTAACAAAGAAGGAAGAGTGTATGATATCAGAACGATGGGGAGGACATTGTAGAAGGCGATTTTTGAAAGAGCGTTTTGTTGCGAGAGACACTGCTTTGTTCGTACGGTTGTTGATAGCAAACAATTTACGACTATCGATACAATAGATGACGTTTATAACTGAGTGACAGATTTTTGTAGCTCGGGATGTGTCGCGCACGTTCGGATTCGCTGCGCGCGAAAAATATCCGCCAGTGTGAAAGCGCTATTAGGCTATATCTACTTTCCAGGTAGGCTTACTTGCTACATAATCCACTTAAGTACTTACATGAATGTTTTCCACGCTCAGGTAATCTGAAAAACGAGAAGAATAATAATGTTTAAAATGTTACAAACATTTTCGTACATTTCAAATTCGGTCTCTATTTGTACCTTATTTTTCATTTTATTTTTAGAAATGCTTTATGAACGTTCACGTATTGTTTGACAAATAAAACAGACTATTGGAAATGGTTATCAAACACGGTTTCGCGGAAAAAGCTTCCCGTTTGCATCTAAACATTACAGTACGTTTTTGAGGACAATATAGCCGGAATGGGTTTCTAAAAATAAAACAGATATATACCTACTGTAAATACATAATATGCTTATATAAGTAAACAAATAAAATATTTACCTATGCATTTTTATGTAAGGTATATTTATTTGTAAAACGGAGAAGTATCCATAAATATCTAAGCACATTATTTTCAAAGCACGCATTTCGACGAACGAGCGAATTCTAAATTTATCTCCACTTATCAAATTATTCCCTGTTCCTGTTCCTACCGTGCCCCAAGGGAACAGCTTCCTGCACCCGGATAAAATTTTGCTTATTTCCTTTCTCAGGCACCAGACTATCCGTGTGCTTTCATTGAAATTGTCCAGTAGTTTTGACGTTAAAGCCGGAAAGGCAACCAGAGTCACTTTCACATTTATTAATAATGTTAGCAAGGGTAATAAGTTAAGTATTAAACCCTTATTCTATAAACTACAACCCCCACTGTAAGCTCTATAAAATTAAAGTAATTGTATTCATAACTCCATAAACACTCGTTACTTTGGTTCTTACAAAACTTTATTCGCCCTTTAAAACAAAAGCTGGCAGATACGTTTGTATACATTATATGATGAAGATACATTGGTACCACCCCCGCTTAAAGAATATGGTTCTACCGTGGAAGTTCAAGGTCAGCTATACAATGGAAAATGGCTTGATACTCGTATTTTGTAGGTATACCTACATACTTAATAGGGATGAGTAGTGAATAACATTATTTAGGTTGCTATAGCGGAAAGTTCAGTTCAATGGTCTCTAGTAATAGTTCCCAATCTTGGAATCGAATGTAGAACTTCACACTGAATATTCTTCAGCTATACCTAGTTCTTTCAGAACTCAATGGCGCAACTAAATTCGGAACACAAGTATTCTCATGTCGTGACCTTTACATACGCACCTTCGCAGAAGCTTAGCCATCTAAAAATCTTTTCTGCATTGACACTCATGCGCTGATCCATGAGGACAAAAGTTTGGCGAAAAGTATACCACTAAACTGACAAAGCAATTAGTAACATAAAAATTGACTTATATATCTCTTGATTATTACGATCGTAACCTAGTCTTTGTGGAGAATATTATATTGAAGTTTTTTCCAGTTCCTTTTCCATGTGAGACATTCTTTGGATCCATACAGCTTGAGTCTAATTTTTCATAAGAGCAAAGGTCTATTTTAAATAAAAAATATTTAAAAAACAAGTGAATGCTACAAGTTATTACCGTACCATGGTGGACTGAAGGCCAGACCACTGCTCTAGTGCACGTCGATAACACTGAGGAATTGCTACTAAATAATGTATCTTAAGTCGGTTAACCGATTGAAAAAGTGAGGTATACTTTTGTAGATTTAGTCCATAGAGCTAAGTTTGGGTTAAGTCAAATTCAATAAGGTTGAAATATTTCAAAAGCACTATAATGGAGGCCTCACTAAAGTGTTGACCTCGTATGAACTTCAAACTTTCGGAACCGCAGCTGGATAGAGGAAGACGTTCAATGCAATGGTTTGAACAACTTAAAGTATACAAATCTTCGTTTAAACTTTATGACGATTGGGAAACGTTTGCAGATTTTATTTTGATATCTCTACGAGTATTTTCAGAGATGTTATACATATATATATATATAATAGAACTGAAGAATTAGTTTTCATATACATATAACGCGCTCATTTCTGGAACTTTTGGATCCATTTGAAACATTAGTGCTAGATAGCCCATTTATCGAGGAAAGATATAAGGTATATACACGGGTAAAATCGCTGGCAGCAGTTAGGTTTTACATAATTTTTGAAGACATCATTCGATAGCGATTTACGTCTTGTAAGTTTGAGTAGTTGTTAAGCAACACCTATTGGGACAGATCAATACGAACCAATGTACAGAATCAACAAACTCCAAACTGAAGCTAAACAAATGTTCTGTCTACTGTCACATAACTGGGTACAATGACACTATGCAAGTTTATACAGAAAATTAAACAGCCCATGAACAAAGAGAAGTCTAAGGTTCTCTGACTTTTGGACGTTTCAGTTGCTAAGACGACCATGTTTATTTTTGTCCCCTTTCAGGGCTTACAGAGAAGGATTAGCGCTAAACACTTCACTTGCTCGAGGCGGACTGGCAATTTCAGACTTCTAAGTCCTAGGTTTTGGAAATATTATAGTTCCTAATAACGAGAGTTAGGTTAGAGATATAATCATTTGACTTATCATCACAAACTTCAGCTTCGCAAATTCCTATAAAACCTTTCTAGAGTCAAAAATACTCACACCACAACTAGTGAGTCTTCTGTACTCCCACATAAGACAAGTGCTGGTACTAAAGGCACACACGGTTTTTATCAATATTTGTGTCTGATCGATCGCTGGGTGTGCTCCGACTATGAGGTACGAGCGCTGTGATTGACGATGTGAAATAAAGCACTTACATTGATTACTTGTTTTTTAATGCTTGTTTACTATATGTATGTACTGTCATTTTGATTTGAAGTCATAATGACTACGTTTTTGAAAATAAATAATGGACACGTTAAATCAAAATGGAACTGTAATATTATGTGTGTTTGTTGTCCGAAATGTTTGGTATATCGCTTTTATGAATTATATATTATGTTTACGTAACCAGTCATACTTAGGTTATCGAATCTATTTTGGTAACACGAATAGGCGGCTAGCGTTTAAGTACTTGCATACCAAGAAATGCGTTACTTAACTTTAGGTTCTAGTTAAAAGTATTTCTGTCACAGAAAAGTAAGTGTTATAACACAGACATATACCTATATTTATGTATAGAGAAATGTGTGAGCAGTCTTTAAAATTGAGTGGCATTTCAGGGGTTCAAAACATTTGACCCCTAGCGACCAGCTTCTGGTCACACACCAACGTCATATAATAGTAAAATATTTCTGAAATCTATTAAGTTCAAAAACTTGAAGAATTTCCGCAGTAAAATAGGAAGTCATAGGCATGAATATTTCATATCAGTTTATATAGTATTCCAAAGTGGTGCAAGCGACATTAGCATTGTCAGACAAATGGTGACTACCCACGGTATTTAGTACCTATATATATATCCTCGTATGATATACAAAATACTGTAAATAGCTAACATGACAGTGAAATATTATGTTGAACACAATAAATGATAGGATGACTAATTTACTAACATTTGTTTGTATGACAACCTAACAGTTTTGAACATTGATTTATTGTTGTTATTGAGGTTTTTTGTATGAAAATATTAAGCTGTACAAGTAATGTTATTACGAATGAATGAGTCACACAATATTGTGAGGAAAATTATAGGAAAACAAAGAAAATTATTTGTTTTTTTTATGTCTTAGCCATATTTCTTTATCTACGTTGTATAATTGTGAAGGTTTATTACTCCCTTAAGAAAGCATTTGATAAAAAACACTAGAACATAAAATTCGAGTAGTTACATAACTTTTAGTTCTCATATGCCAATTTATAACAATGAAAGGCTATTATTGCCATGAAATCAGGTCCAAATGTATGTCAATTACGAAAGTTTCATAGAATCTAACGCCACTCAATTACGATAAAGAATCAAGGGGCGAAAGGATTTCAGTAAAAATTCAGTAAGGCGGATCACACACCACGGGCTAAGATTAGGTGAGCGGAGCAAATGGAATTTCACAAAATTATTTGTACCTACTAGCTCATGCGAATAGTTACAAAAGAATTAAACCACTTGTGCTAAATGCAGCCCCGAGCAGTCAAGCGTGTTAAAGTGATATAATCGTATACATTGTCCCACTGGTAAAGTGTAGTCTTTAAATATGTAAAACAAAAATGTGTTATAGCTTTCACGAACTCTCATACAAGCATGAAGTCAAAATGAAATCATTTATTTTCTTAGACCTTTCTTTACAAGCACTCATAAAGGCAAGAAAATCATCATCTGCCTGTCCTTTCATCAAGGTATATTTAAATAACTAATAGTGGATTCAGTTTTCCCATATTCGTAGTGTGCGATCAGCCTAAATCACCTAGTAGTTTTTGCCACCATTACTATTTCTCAGCTGATAATCTCGGATCTCGGATAGACGGTTGCCAAGTTACTTTGAAATGGCCTCTCCTAATATTAAGTATCTATTTGTGGAGTTCGTGACCTCTAACGTCATTTGTAACCTTTTTCTCTTAGACTCCATTTGGACTTATCTGGTAATGTTAAGAAGAAGTTATTTGACGGGCTCTGGACATTTGCTTCTCAGTGTAATGTAAAGTCTGTAGGCCGATAGTCAGTTGATAGTCAGTTGACAGTGCATTTTGAGGTTATTGTGAATTCAAATTTTTTGTCGTTCTTATCGAATCGGATGTACCTGATAGTTGTAACGTCCGCCGTTCCATTCATAATATCCATACTCATTTATAAGCCTGATCAAACTTTTAATCAAAGTTTCTAGTGTTCCGGAGGCTTTAAGACACTATGCTATTAATTTGATCACTGGAAAACTATATCAACAAAAACAACTTTGCTTACATAATTATGTCTTGAATTAAAAAAAAAACTAATTATTTGTTTGTAAAAACTTCAATTTAAGCCATTTGTCAGAATTATTAATTTGTAAGAACGAAACATAAAAAGTACAGTTTTAATTAAACTACGCAGTTTAAACCACAACTTTAATGAATATAATCCCAATTGGCTTTTTACTTTAATTAATACATATTTTCTTTTTCATTTTATAAACAAACAACAATACGTTGAATTTTTGTGATTTTATCTTAAAGAAAATTTTTGAGGTGAATGCGCTAGTTATGAAAAACTTCAGTTTTTACGACATAAAGAAAAATAAAACTATCTTCCCTTCAAGTTTAAGTTAGAAACTTTCAGCAGATAAGTTTATTATTTATTTATTTATTAGCTGCTTCTAAGTCGTACGGCAAAAGTTGTTTATTAAAACGAGTTCACCTCTTAATATTCTTGTCTTGGAAATTGTGCATTCATGTGTTAGCTAATGTCTCCCGAAATAATAATGTTTATAAATATCTTTGTTTATGCTTCTACCCACGCCGTTTTCAGTCAAGAATAATACGTCTTCTTTGAGTCAAAGGATTGATAGAATTCACTGAGTATTATTTTTAAACCAGCTTTTAGCAGTACCAAGTACTTCTTATCCAGGTGTGCGACGGTATGCTTCTATTATTATAATTATTTTATAACCGACTGCTAATACATACACGACTGGACAAAATGAAACAGGTACCCAAAACTATTAAAATAACAAAACATTTGAACCCTCGAACCATGACAGGGTCAAAACGGGATATTTTTAGGGGTAGTTTTCTAATATTTTGATTGTTATAACCGCAATGATACACCAAGTTAATTTAACCTTAATTTTACGGTACCACATAGGTACATTGAGGTTAGTGAACTTTGATTTTAGATTTGTTTAATTACCTACATCCAACCTTAGCTGTGAGTCTGGTAATTTGTTGTAACTATTGTTCAACACGAATACTGTGGATTCAAATATAGATTAAAAGTAAGTTTTATTCAGTACTAAATGTTCTCCGCGATTTCACCTACTGTATAAAATGCGCAAGTAACTCTCTATCTGTTGCACTTTCATGCAGAAACTACTGCCGATTTTTTGTACTTTGTTTGGAAAACAGTCAGTGTATAGTGATATGGACAACAATATACTTGGTTGCGGGAAGTCGTTCCCTCGGGTTATGAGTGAAAACATGGGGAACATCCCGTCATAGATTAAAATATTGTAGTTTCAAGTATTTAAATAATTGTAGATAACATTAAATAATTGTAGATAACAAAAATAAAATTAACTTCTTAACAAGAAATTAAAATTCATAATAACATTCTTGGTCGCTAAAGTCTAATTGTTTCAAAATTAACACCGTTTTTAGAATCGGTTTAATTAGTTGAATTTAAATAATTAAATGAACTCTGAATAATGCTAGGTAGTGTTTGGTCGCAGCTGGCTCGACGTTACTTAATTATATTTTAATTGAACTGTGTTCGCGTGAATACTGAATTCATTTGATTTAGGTTTTTTAGGAATGTTGGCAGTGTTTTAGAGTGTTTTATCAGATATCTTTAGGAAAACAAATATGAAAATATGTATGGTTTCAAATATAATTACAATTTTGTGAAAACATTAAATGCATTATTTGGAATGCATAGACAAGGATAAAAATCATTTTTTCAAATTCTCAAAAGAGAGTTGCACCGCTCTTCTTTCAAGTTTTACAATAAAAGAATAGCCTAAGCAAAACATTATACATAGATGAATAATAAAAAAAATAATAATATTGCAACAAAATGTCCCCCAAAAAAACCGAGAACCTCGTAAACTAAATATAATAACCCAAATAATCAAGAACGAATCGCATTACTGTCATCTATTCCCCTGAGACTTCAAGTCGGTCCCTTCATCAGGACGACGCCGTTGTATTCTTCAGAGACCGACCCTGGTGGATCCTACTGTCTTAGAGAAAACTTGGAGTGAGTATAACTTGACTGATGATTGAAACTGCAAGGTTAACGCCCATTTTCACTTAAAACAATTGTGTACTTCGGAACTCGAAAGTAAAAAGTAGTAAAAAGTTGTTTTAAGAAAACTGACGATTATGTTGTTTGGCCTAACCAAAATATTTTATGTATAAGATTTTTAAGAGGTTTAACTCGAAAAAGCAATGAAAAACGCAACGTTTGTATTATTATCTAATTAGTTACCATATTATCCTGGAACTTTTCAAGACTAAAAGACTCCTACCTACAACAAGAAACTTCGACCTTAATTTTAAAGACGGCCTTTTAATCATGCTATTGATCATGTACCAAGAATGTAAGAAAATAAAAACATTTGTTCCTGTCTAAAAATTAAATAATTTTTTACTTGATGTCTAAATTGTGTCGAAGTTTTCATAGCATACTTCAATAATGTCCAAGATAAAGCCTTAAACCAATTTCTGTTGAACACACATATTCATTCCGCTATTGTTTGGCCCACAAAGGATATTAGTTGGAACACGCATTTCTCTATCCTCTACATCGATATATCTACTTATATATCTATCGATACGCGGATATCGATAAACCTGGGAATGCCTTTTACCTCACTATTACATTCATGTCATAGACAATCTAGAGTGCAGATTCAACAGGAAGATGTGAAATACGCCTTTTAAGATTAAGGTATTACAAATAGCTGATCAGTCTAGGTTGATAAAATTGAAAGTCTTTAAAGTATTGTTATGGAATTTGTAATTTGAATCTCAGTACAAAACTACGCATAGAACTAACGAGAAAAAGAGTAAAACATTTTGGCCATAATTATCAATACATATTTATTTATCAATACATATATGTAACTGTACTGACCAAATTGTCTAATTTGAGAATCGTTCAACAAAAATCAATGTTTTATCAACGTAATAATTCTGCTAGTACAAGTAAGTCAATATCTCTAAGGTGTAATTTAAAGAAAACTTCTCACAAGCACCCTCTACACTTTCTAAAACTCCACAAATCACAGAGGTGCTCAAAACTTGAAGCTTGCAAAAGGAACTAAAACTATGAATGTCTTTAAGACCAAGAGAAATGTAACTTGATTTTAATTAGTATTTTAGAAAGTTGCTGGCTTGGTGATTTTTTCTAAAATAACCTCACTGGGAAACTCGTCTATAACTTTTACTTTGAACTTCTTATCATTTTCTTTTTTGCCAGATTGCGAAAAGTTTATCAAGGGTTTTGAAAAATGTAACAGAAGTGAATTATCGTTGCTATTTTCGAGTGCAATATATTTTTGTTTGTTCCAATTTCTCAACTCTTCAATATTTAGGTTTAAGCTGTGGTAGGTATAATGTTATTAAGATATTAATACATCTTTACCTAAGTCTTCGATGAAGTCTTTGGTAGTTTCTTCGTTGCATTAATTTTTCTTCATTGGAATTAAATTACACTTTGCGAGTCTAAATAGTTTACAGGATTAGCACTATTATCAGCACCATGGAAAATACCAAGACACCTTATTTAATATAATTTGCATTTTAATATAAATACCGTTTATATTATTTTGGCTGCTATATCCGCAATGTCTATGTAATTGGATTATACGTTTTGGCATTTGACATCTGTAATTTTAGATAGGTATGCGCCCAAATATGCCATTCATGGTCCAGAAATATTCTCGATTGACCCTCAGGGCCCGGTAATTACCGGGTCTATAACGGGGTCCCACGTAGAGTCCCCAATATAGACATGAATGACCGTACTCATCAAATATTCATTAAGTCACGCTACAGGTTATTACGAGGAAAATGCAGGCGAGTTTTTTTAATTTTTCTTTACTTGATATCTCCAATGTTTTAAAATTTATTGTCTAGAGGAAGAAGTAGAAATGTGCTCTCATTTCGATATTTGCAACTTTAAGCAGGTATTTAATTGTTATTTCGAAGATTGATCTATGATCGGTCTAATAATCATACTAATATCTCAATGATTCATGCATTTTAAAGAACGCATTCACCTCATTGCTTACTGCGAAATCACCTTACTTATTATAAAATAAAGGTATTTTCAAGCCATTGAATAAATTCACTCAAAGCAAACTCATCATATTTCTACGAAAACGAGGTTTTGATCATTAAGAAAATTCACGACTTTCACGTCACCTACGTACGTAATTGTTAAAATTTCTGCGAAATATTCAAAGTAACTATGTAATAATGACAATATTATTTTCATTCACGTTGGAATGATAGGCTTTGACTATCGCCCACGTGTGCAAGCGAAGGGTTTCCCAGAAATATGTTTAATATTGAAAAGTTTGTTAAATTGCGGTGTGATGGTCGAGTGCGTGTCGGATCACGTTTAAAATTAAATTATTTTGTATCAGTGAGACCAGGTTTGTAGGTACTTATGTTTTTCATAGTTTGTATGCACAGGTCCTAAGGGAATTACTGAAACTCTCATTAGAATGAAACTAAGTATTTTTAGAGCTTTTCAGAGCTATTTTTACATGTGTTTGACAAAATGATGAAGTCCGTATAAGTAAGGGCAACTTGTTAAAACGGGCTTCGGTGATAGGTACTCATACTGAATTTTAAAAATAAATAGGAATGTTTTCAATCTTACTACTGCATTTAGTAGGTACTATGTATACTAACTGCTTATTTCGTTCATGAACATTTAGTTCCGGAAACAGTTTTCAGAATCAAGTTAGTAGTTCCTGAAATTTTATTTACGTTATCCTTGACACGTTCTAGTTTTCCTCTCTTGGAAACTTTATAAATAAAGTTTAGTGCCTTAATTTACCAGTTGCACATCATTGTTACAGTTTTAAGTCTGTCTATCTTTGAATATTTTGCTTATATCATTCTATTTATATATGACCACAGTAAGCCTTTCAAATGGTACATATGCTATTGGATCCGATCTTAAAATTTTCTAGCAGGTAGAGGTATAATTTATTGAATAGGACTGCTACTACCTAATACCTAGTAGACACCGTGGTGGGTAGAAGAAACCTACGCCTCGTATATAAATTGCTGTAAAAACTTCAGAAATAACGTTTGTATTCATAACTGGGGCTTAGCTCAGGATTAAATTCTACCAAATCCCTCTAGGTGCTGTTCCATTTTTTGCCATTTTCCCAAACAAACAGACGCAGACACCCACATTTCTATCTTGCGTCGAAAAATATAATAACAGCATGTAATACAGGAATGAATTTGTCAACTTATAGTTAAATAAGTTTTATAGATACGTATATTTTTACTTTGTCGTGTTTCAGTACAAAAAAGAAAAGTTATTGATATCGAAAGATGTTTATTTTTTAACTGATAGTACGGTCGCAGTCGTCATAGTAGGCACGGCGGCAACGCGAAACCGGTTTACTGACGCGAGCGCTGCTCCAAGCGCGTAAGAATAGTTAGTATCCATATTTTGCTGATTTTAGGGCGGACAAAAGAATGAAAAAAACAATTTTTACTGTGATGCAGATATGTTTTGTTAATGATTCTGGACCACCAGATTTTTTTTTTGTGCACTGCTTAAAATTCATTCCTGTATAACAACAAAAGTCCAGCTTGTGTAATACATTAAATTAAACATAATGAGCTTGTCAACTATAACTTTGGAAGTTTTTACATCGACATTTAGTTCATTTAAAAAAGAAATAAGCTGTTTATTTCTACAGGTTTTACACATAAAGAGGTCTGTGAAAACCATTTCCATTAAAAATTAAAATAACAGCCGAGCCTTCCATTGCACCAAAGCCAGATTTAATAAAATTTAATAAACCGTGTATGGTTAAAAGCATGTATCTTATTTATGAACCTTTTTGTTTCCGACGTCAAAAATCATCAAATGACCCCTCCCGCTGTGGGTTAGCAGCGGTGAGGGAGTGTCAGACTCTTACTGACTAAAAACCGTCGTGTTCCGTCATTGGCCTTTTATGTACCAGGGCCGCGGTATCTCTTTCGAACAACCCGCAGCCCTTATTTATGAACCTTACTTGAGATCGAAACTCCCAGCCAAACCAAAAAGAAAAACAAACATCTTTAATCCTCACAGATCATGAAAAATTCGAAAATAAGATTCTCTTTTTTGCGCATTACATAAATCTAATCCAGTATTTTCTGATAAGCCTTTTAAAAATAATAAGAGAGCTGGCTGAAACAGAAATCTAAAAAACAAAATACTGAGTAAAAAACGTGAAAGAAAAACCAAAACGAATTACATTTATCTCATTTTATGTCAAATGCAAATGCAAGGTCAACGGACGATATGAATAAATATTAAAAGCTGTCTGGTTTATGACCAAAATTATTCGTAATTATTCGAACATGTCACTGGAGACAAAATTAATTAAGTGAGCACAAAGGTTAAGCGCACATATAATTATGGCAGTCGATTTTAAGCCGCTCGCCGGTAATAACATTATGTCGGTGCAAAAAGCTCCCTTTGGACAAGTCGTATTTTTAAACCGAGAATTTTTTCATTCAGTTTTATTCCAACAAACCGAAGTTGGAATTAAACTTGTATCGAGTATTTCTAATTGTTTCTATCCACATCCTTCATTGCAACGTGGTTTCAGTTACTCATACTTTTGCCAGAAATAATTACGTAAACAAACCTACCTTTTATAATAAAAATATCAGAACTACTAAACTTTGTATGAATGAAGGGTGTGGTAGGATATTTAATTATAAACAAAGCTACCGTTGATATTTTCCGAAGGGAGATTGTAATAGCCCTTAGGCACTATGTAATCAATCCTTAAAAAATCGGCATTTCAACATCAAAACAAATTATCTCTTTCTCATTTCCAATCACAAGAAAAAATCAAACACCAAACCAATTAGCGTCCAAAAAAGAAATGTTACTACAGATAAAATGATTAGTTAATTCCGTACCCATCTCAAAGAAATCCTCCAAGGCGGGTAAATATCGTCGCGATTTAATTTCCTCTCGGTTGGGGAAAAAACCCTTTTCTCGCCCTTCGGAGCTAGAAATACATTAATCGAATACCAACCTTTATTCAGAATACTTGACATTTAGCGGTAGATGTCGTGTCGAATTGTTTTAAAAATAGATCTGGTGATAGTGCGATCTTTTGGTAATGTTCACAAGGTAAATAGATTTAAATAAAGGAGGAGAATTAACAGTTAAACAGAGGTGTTTCCTAAAATCCCTAATTAGGATTTGGTTTCACACAGTTGAAAATTATCAAATATTAACTATTTAACAAAGTACTGATGACTATGAAAAACACGTGAGCACATAATAATTTCGGAATTATTTTATTAGCTCTATACGGGCAGGGTAGGTACCTGCGAAAACTAGAATTTCCACAAATTTTCAGTTTGGAATTGAACCAGAGTTTTAGTTCGGCTGACTAGCTAACCTATCGATTGGAATTCTCGCTATTAGTTTCAACTATTTCACAAAGCTTTGCAATCATGTGGCCCATGTGGTAAACTTGAATTTATTTCAGAGATATAGGAACAATTCCAACTAAATCATATTGGATTCAGACCAATTTATACTTTAAATACATTAAGATTACAAACCTATTACTAGAATTTTCTCTAGGATCTAGGCGTCTTATAAATCATGTTTTAGAATCCATTCAGTGATACCATCTACATAAACATACCATCATTTAATTAATCAAGAAAATAAATCAAACACTTCTAAAACATAAAAACCGTATTCCGTACGAAAGGACCAACTCGTCGAGGCATTCCGCATTAAAAACCTTCGCAAACAGATTAAAAACGTCTTCATGTCTCAACCAGGGCGTGACTCCATTAAACTGGAAATATTTTCATAATAAATTGGCCCCTTCAAAGTCCCAATAGATTTACCAACGACAATCACCCTTCGCCCTTCTGGGAAATTAGCTTCGACCTATATTTCACCAGCTAAGTGACGATTTCCAAAATGGCCGTTATTGGGAAATTGATAAAAAATAACTTCTTGATCGTATATTTTTATGTTTCATGTTAAATGATAGAGGTTTCGTCGATAAAATTTGACTGGAGTTTATGGCTTTTACGAGGGTTTTGGTATTGATATAAGTAATGGATTATGTAGGACAAGTAGCTACCTGAAGCTTCATAGCTGGCTATTAATAAACCCGTTCTTGTTGAAATTATTATGCCAATACTCATATTACTTTGACCAATGCCCCTTTACCTCTGAAATACTAACCTGGGTTTAAGATCTCTTTTTCTGAAAAAGTAGCTTCTAACCTTGAGAGTTTACGAGCATCATTTATTTATTCACAATATGTATTTATATTGTTATTTTTTATCTCAAAATACTCACTGACATAAACGCAAACCTCCGAACAACACATAGGTGTGATATTTTCATAGTAATTACTATGTGTTAATATCATCATAAAACGAATAAACTGTTACACATTTAAAGCCTTTTTAAAGACATAAATGATTCAGTCTATGTTATAAAAATATCCAAAATACACGTGTTTATAAACAGTGTAGAGCGGTGGGCGTTAATCTTTAAGTTAATTAGTTATAATTGCATTACTGAGACTGTCTCCTTTAAGCCGAAGATTATTTTAGGAAAGCCTTATTATGATGTTGACATAGAATAACAACTGTTATGATTTCGTAATCCTGTTTAAGTAAGGTTCATTCGTAAAAACGTTACAGTTTGTCAAGGTTACAGTCATAAACTGTAAGAAAATTGTTCACGAAACTGAATAAATAAGTTTTTCTTTTTCTGCCTTATCTGTCATTCATTTGTAGCAATTTATTTGCAACGCTTTTGTATGACATTTTATGATCTTTTTACACAACCGTTGTTTGTATAATATTTATAAACATCGTTATTACTATTTTATAATGCGTAACTAATGTTTCTTCCTTGCCCTTTCATCTCCATAAAAGACTACTTTTGGAAAGGGCTACTAAATTCAGTACAATACAGACACTTTAGTTCATATTTGGGTCATAGAAGTCCAATTTCCCACACAATCCTATCCAACAATAAAAATAATACCATTTCTCGCAATCATACCACGATAAATCCTTTTAATACCCTCTCATCGGCTCACAAACAAACTATTCTTCCTTAGAGCAGGACAATTACAGTACTAAATACGTACAGTCAACTTCAGGTCAGTGGTAACAGTTTCATAGTAAAATCGTACTTATTACTATTAAGTTAAGGTGCATGACTGTTACCACTAATGTGCAGTTTACTGTACTTTAATAAATAAACAGTTCGTACTAGAGGGAACTTAAGTTGACCTTTTTATCTCGTGCCCACATTCGAGAAAGTTCTAAAATATTCATCAGTGATTGGATGTTTTCAGATGTAGGGAAAGCGAATTAGTTTTTACGTGTACTGAAATATAAAGTAAGAGCTATAATGACTGTGTGTGCTGAATAATGCTAGGTGGTTGAAAAAATATTTGTAATCTAGGTCAGATACAGAGGTATAAATATTTGGAATCTTGGTGCCACCCACCTATCCTACACATACCTGCCTACAGTTCAGAGTTCTCACAAAACTGAAAGACGGCCCAAAACTGAATACCGAGCACAAGTACTTTTTCGTTCTTTAGCCAGAAAAGTCTAAACCTCTATTCCTTTCCACCGTCGACGATTATGATTTCTCTCCCCTAAGAAAAGAAAATGAAGTTGTCTTAAAAAGTGAGTTATGCACGTGTAATTTCCTGTGCTTTAATCTTGTTATACTCAATCTCTGGAACTACTCTCATAACTCCGTTTATTTCAAAAACAGAAAAAAACTGCAAAAAAGGTCTTGAGCTTAGTTTTGAATATATTATTTTATTCAAACTAAGTAGATTTATTCCTGTACAAAAATGGATGTCATGTTTTTATATTATTTCGTAACACAAACACGTATTACACTTAATTCCGTATCCAACACGTGTAAATATAGACTTAATTTCCAAAAAAGCACAAGCACCACTATTTGTCATTCAAAAATAATCCCTAATACAAATGCATAAAGTTCACGAAATATATTTTGCTATGTCACTATGGATCTCACCTTCGTTACAGAAATGCTCTAGGGACATCATTCGTCATAAAACATATTCATTGTCAGCACTTCATATGGCGCAGTTCTCAATTTGTGGGCACATCCCTAACCATGTTACGGTGGAAATAAAATCATTTTGTTCCCCAACACTGCGAAGTACCGTAGATACCTAGCACTATGTATGGATGTGGTCCTTCAAACATACCTACTAAAAATCCCGCAAGAGTATTTATACTTCATACCGAAGTATATTTTTCGCTATCATGATTCGCCTAGCCTTTTCCCGACTATTTTGGGTTCGGCTTCCAGTCTAACCGGATGCAGATTCGTTGAATATTCGGGCTCTTTGAAATTGGAAATTTCGAGTCGTGCAGCAACGGTGCATTTGTCGTACTGCTGCGGATGTTCATTTGTTTTCAAAGAGAGCTATGCGGCCACAGTATCAGCGCTTTAATACTAGCGGATTTTCAGCTCGGTTACAAAAATGAGAATGATTGATGCCGCTTAGCATAACGAGCATGAGCTCGATTTTGATACATGCGGAGAAACCGGGCAGAAAATACGCCAGTGTAAAAAGCACTTTGTCCTCATAGAGTGGTTCTTACAATGCCGTGGTAGGTACGACACGATATGTCTAATTTGAAAGAACCCTTCCTTTAAATATAAACAAATTGATGGACGACCAATGCAGCAGCTGCAATCTCACTACAAACGTAATTACTGGCGGCCATTTTGTGATTTAATTTAATTAAAAGGATCCTCGTCTCCGTCAGTGCAACTAAACTAATTACGTTTTTGTAAGAGATTTGCTATCTAACAGATTTCAACTGGGATGTTTTCGTTGGTAATTAACACCTACTCTTAATTAACTAGAACATTTTATACACAAAAATTATATACAACAAAAAAAAAAAATACTTAGAAGGGGTCAGTAAATGAATTAAAACTGCAACCAGCAACTGTGCAAACTAACCAATACGTAAATCAACCGTGCAATCTTCAGTTCACCCGGTCCATTCACAAAATAAACCGATCGAACGTTTTAATGATCGAAACGAACTCTGTTACTTGGATAATTGACGTTCGCGACTTTTAGCCAACCGTCTTACCTGTACTGATTGAATCTGCACTTTATGACATGGTACTAAGGTTGAATATTTATTTGGGAGCTAGTTAATCCGCTTGCCCGTTCGTGTTCACGCACCAATATTGCGGCCGGTAACTTTTTTAATTAATGGTCCTTGGAGCCAAGCCGTCTCAACTCTGTGAAAGTCTACACTACGAATACCAAGTTGTTTTTTATTAGGTTCTTTTTGTTTCCTAACTTTGTCTGTGGTTTCAATTTGATGAATAGCTTTTGCTTCGTTTTCGCTGTATTATTGTTATGACGAGTTTTCGTGTTCGGATTTTCTTTTGAGTTCTTTTTTTTTGTTGTGTTGTTCCGCGAAGTTGTGATACGTTGAATGGGAAGTCGTAATAAATGTTTGACTATTAGGTACCTGCGTATTTTTGATAAGTTGGTAACAAATGCTAAAGAAATAAATAAAATACAATGGTGTTTTTTTATAAATGTATTTAATTTTACAAATATACCTATTCGTATTTATTAAATACTTTTTGTTCAATGCACAATGGCGGACTTAAGTCTACGTTTGTTTAGAGTGGTGGAGAAACGTACATATATGTAAATACCAAAGACACTATTACTTAATCGTATCTACGACTACATGAAACAGTAACAAAAAACTGATTGATGCCATTCAATAAGACAGTCAGTTCTCCACCATATTGCAGTTCACATTTACATGTTCGTTGATAAATGGCCATTTTTTCTCCATCCAACAATACAGCAATCGCAGTAACGTTAGAATTTAGATCTATCGAGAGTAAAATTGCTGCAGCTTTTGGGAAGATTGATCTCCTCGCAGTTATAGCTTTGGATATTTGACAGCTTCATATTGATGATTTCTAGTACATTTTTGACAGCTGGCTAGTAACGGCTTTTAGTTTTGAAATGGATTGTATTTTTGTGATAAACTGACAGTTAACAATACAGTGTAATATTTCTATTGCGAAAGTGATTTCAATCTTTCTCTGTATGAGATTATTTGAAAATGAGTTTGTATATGGACAGGTTCTAAGCTAAGTACTTGTTATTCAGTAAGTAGTTCCTCAGATATAGTATAACAACTATAATATATCATACCAGATATCTAAGAAAGTCTGATCAGGAAGAAAAATATATTTCCCACACTTACTTTAAAGTGCAACGCTCAAAAGCCAGAAGAGCTGTCGGTTTTTAAAACCGCGGTTTTGCGGAGATCCACCGACTAGCTTTAGTAACAAACCACAAACCCGCGGTACATCCCGACTACAAATAGGACCTTAAGACTTATGTGGTCCATCCATTTTCCGCTGGAAGTAGGTAAACGGACCAATGGTCATATGTATGTTTTAGTAAGCATTATAATTTATTCGTTTGATCGCTATGTGTCAGTTTGTCTCTCTGAGGATCATTTTCCGATTTAGACGCGGTTTTTCTTAAACGAAAGCTAATTTCCAAAAGATATGTTTAATTGCCAACAAACCCTAATTCTACTAGGTACTACAACCCATATCCGTTACCTCGACTTAACAAAGGCAATTATAAAAATATTCTGTTACCAACTAACAATAAAGAAAATAAATCATCCCAGTTATAAAAAGCAACCGCTCCCTAATGAGCAAAAACTTAGTTGGAATAACCGCCGTGCTAGTAAAAAACGCTGCTATGAATTTTAATATTCCCTTCAATAAAATGGAGACTAGACTATTCCGACTATATTATCCTGATAAAACTCCATTACCTGCCATAATATTCTTGTCAATAGCTCATATAGCGGAGTTAGGTGACTGGCATAAAATAAAAACCTGAATAAAAACCGGCGTAATGTGAATCCAATGCTCGCACTAAGGGATCCGTACCATTAACTATAAGTTACGTTTGCTGTTTGGGAGCTCCCTAAAACATGTCTTTTTAAGTTTTCAATATTCTTTGTCGTATACATAATTTTTTGAAAGTTTCAACTGTAGCATAATTACTGTTACAAGATATAGAATGGTGACAGACAGATGGACAGCTGAGTCTTAATAATAGGGTCCCGTTTTAGCTATAGGAAACGGAACTCTAAAAAGTAAAATAAAAAAGATGGCCGCTCCATTAAACTCTAGCATTTGGAACAAAATGGCCGAAATGGCTGACAGGTTTTAGGAAATGTCGGTACTATTTAGTTGGTGATAATGTAATGGGAAATGGCTAGGCAGATGATTAATTGATGGTGATGATTGAATAGTTTTGGTAATCCTCGTTTTTCAATGTTGACAATGGTAGATTCTTGAGCAGTAACTCAACGTTGAATTTCCGCGGCGATGGTACATAGAGGACTTAAACAGGTACATGATGGGTTTTAGTCAGTGACCTGACACTTCCTCACTCATCCCAAAAGTTTTTGAGTAAAATATAATTCTGGATATCAAAAGAAGATAAAAATCATCTTTTCCACGATTTTTTCTTCATCTTAAAGCAAGAAAGAACTAAGGCATTTTTCAAATACATAGGTACTCAAGACTACGAAACAAAAGATTCAACACCGCACTTGAACTTGCTCTACCATTGATTTTCCGTGACCTTACCAAAGACAATTAATGATCATGAGACCGCGCTTTTGTCCTGTTTGAGGTTTTTTTGTACCTGGCAACACAATTACGAGTGTTGCCAAGAGTGGTAACGATCTTAGTTTGAGATAAGGAAGCCTTTGGTTGGAGCGAAAATTAGACGCCAAGACAATTAGACCCGGCATTTCAGATATGCTCTTGGCATTTTAATATCAATGGCCATTTGCTTTATTAAAATTTATATTATACTACAATTTATAAAAGAAAAAAAATGCTGAAAGTAGATGTAGGCGCACTGCTAAAACTTTAGCCAGTCTCTTGCGCCGGTACAGCTACAACTATAATTAATACAGCATAAACTTAAATCACCCCAAAATGAGAATTGCCTTTTGTGAACTGTTTTCCTTCTTTCTCGGTCAATGTTTTTCAAGGACAATAATATAACTATAGTAACGACAGTACAATTATATGGACAGAAAAACACTGTAAAAATAATTATAGAATTAAAAATTAAACCATACAGTTACCACTCAAACTAATAACAGCAATTATAAACTTTAACATTCATCATTCAAAAAGGTATCACACTGTTAATATTATAAAAGCGAAAATATCTGTTCATGCGACTATCATATGTGTGTACTTCTTCATGCGCAAACAAATTATTGGATTTTGATGAAACTTGGCAGTAATGTAGCTTATACATCAAAATAACATAAATTAACTTTTTATCCTGGTGGGGGAAGAACTTTTTATCCTGGTGGGGGAAGAACTTTTTCTCAAGGAAATGGAAGAAGCTATCATAATAAACTACATATTAACTTAAAAAATATTGTACATTCAATGTTCAAGGTCTAAGATAAGAAAAATCAAGTGTAAATAAACTATAGAGGGCCCATGGGTACTGTTGGCAATGTGTCGATACGACAACGGGCCACAGGATAATGGAAATGGCTCTAGAGATATCCACTGAATGCCTTCTTTATCTAGCGTCTTGGATTTTTGGGTTCCGTGGGTAAATTGTAGAAACTAGAGTCATGGAATACGTTTACAATTAAATATTTCAAAACTTTCATGAATGAAGTGTAATAGCCGTATTAACAAACATGTTGTGGAAAAGGCATATTTCAATGTGATTTTTTTCTGCTACTTATATAACTTCGATCGCAATATTAGTCTGTAATTGGGTAGAGAAAAATATAGAAATGGCTTTAAAGCACTTCAGTTATTTACAATTCCTACGCATAGTAACTCTCGTAAAAATAAATAATAGCCTACTCAACATTCATGCTTTACAGGATTCAGAGACCACTAATGAAAAACTTAATACACTACAAGTACTTCTTAGATGTATTTCCCAGTTCAACATTTGAAACTAACTACATTATTATCCCCGTACGGAACTCCAAGACTCGCTAGCCATTTGCCCCGGTTTCCTTAGAATAGGATTTTCGCTATCACGAAGGTGGGTCGGAGTGCAATTTCCTTATTTTTTGTTGAAGATGAGGGAACCACAAGGGGAGTATGTTTTCATCATACCAACTCATTTCCCTGTGGCGCACTACATTTATTTCTATGGGGTAAACAATTGTGATTTACCTTATGTTTTTGATAGAGTTGAATTTTGATTTTATGGGTGTGTCTTTTTGTGGTAGATGATAAGTGCTACGTTGATTTAATTTAGGGTCATAATCAACAAAAAAAAATAGTTGATTAAATGTCGTCTCAAAATAGTAATGTTTTAGAGAGAAAATCTAAAAGTTCCTCAAACGTTTTAATGAATCAACATAGTTTCATGAAACTTGACAGTTTTAATATATAGCTTATACATCAGAATAATTTAGTTGGAGTATTAGGAAAATATCAACTTAAGGAAGCAGGTACAACAGCGGAATTAATAATTTCCACAATGTAACCACGCAAACGTCGGCACTCATTGATGCAAGCATTTGTCAGCTGATCGTCATTTGTCGTGCTATCTTCAAGGATTAACATTCATTTTCCATTGTGGCTCAAGTAGAAGTTAGGTCAACTTAAATCGAGTCTAGCAGATTAGCTATCTAAAGGTCGAGTTCCAGATAATGACTTTGCTATCAAGTCGGTCGCCGTTCAATTTCCTTTTTAAAAGACAAGTCTTAATTTGCTGGAAGTTTTGCGTAATTGCTTGGTGTAGATAGTTTGATATTATCCTTATTAATATTTTAAATACGGAAGTTTATCTGGGGCCCGATTCTCCTAAGTTAATACTGTCAAAATCGAATAGAAATCGAATCGCAATATGATCGCAATAGCAGTTTTAACCATATCGGGCATTCTACTACTAATAAAAGACCAATCGTATTCGATTGACATTTGATTGGTGTGCGATTGGTCTGCTATTTTGGTAATTTTGGTCTATACGGTAGTTTGCTGTACAATCATTTTGCAATCGTAAATCATTTGCAGACAAAATGATTCATTATTGAATGACAGAAAAGGATAAAAACGTTTATTTCAAAGAAAAAATAGCGGAATGCCACATACGCTTCAATCGTAATCGAGTCGGGATCGGATCTCAGTCGAATCGAGTCGAACGTGAATCGTATGTTGCTTAAGTAAAATTAGGAGAATCGGGCCCCTGTATTTCTGTCTTTCCCGTTTTGACGCCAAAAATACTGAACCTGATACAGAGACAGAAAGCCTACTTTATACCCATCCGTGTGAGAATTCCTCCCCTGGGACGCGGGAACAATGGAAATGGCTAGTATTTTATAAGCGAAGGTTACAAATGGAACTAATATTTATACCATTTTAACAAACTCAAATCATAAAGCGATAGTGCATGAACCAATAAAATACCTACATGAAAAATGTGTACCTAATGAAATGAAACCATACACACAGTTCAAAAATCCTCCATCTTTACATTCAAAACACATCCCATAATAGGTACGTAATCCCATAAAGAGAATGTCTTGTCCGATAACAGACATAAGTCCCCTAACAAATAGCACTCCATACTCTAGTCTAGTAGTTCTAACTTCGACAGAACCAGGGAGTAAGGAGATGAACGGAGATGCCATAATGAAGGTAGGTCAGGCGCCTTCTTCTAGGTCAAATTCGTACGGCTTGCATGACCAAAACGAGCAGTTACAAGTGAACTAACGAGAGGTTTTGATCTTTCGTAAATTTTTGGTATTATAAAAAAGGGTCAGATTCAAATAAGGCGTATAAGGGCGAAAACAGGAAAGTTCTTCGTCCTCCGCACACCCGCATGGTGGCGCGCTACTTTCTTAGGAGATTTTTTGTTACGGCACCTTTTAGCGATGGCAAAAATCATCAAATCAATCACCGCAGTGGGTTAGCAGCGGTGAGGGAGTGTCAGACTTTTACTGACTAAATATCCATCGTGATTCTTCGTAGGCCTTTTATGTACCAGGGCCGCGGTAATAACTCTTTCGACCAATCCCGCAGCCCCGGCGGGCCTTGGCTCTGTTGGGCCACGCTGGGGTTTGTTGTGGCACCTCCGCTAGTAATTTTGTTCTCCATGGACGGAACGTTCTCAAAGGTTTCAACACACTGGGGCTCCAGTTAATAGGATTATGACGTCTAGTTGGAGTTCTGATTATTAATTGGCTGTTCGTCTGTCTGTGAATGACGTGGTTGTGATGATTGGGTGAAAGGACTTTTGTGATGTTTTGGCATTGTTTTGTAAGTTGTTTGTTTGCATATTAAGAAACTTGAAGTTATGTTACTATCCTCATTTAAGGAAAACATGACGACATTTTAACACGCATAGGTATTAGCTTTAGTTACTTTTATTTTCCCTACTACTTGCACTTTCATGCCCGCATAATGTTTCTTCTAGTCTACTCTCTATAGCAAATAGGAACAGATTGCGAGCGAACATTTCTAAAATGTCTGCTAGCAGTGGACTGAGTGCAATTTTGGTGGAATCTCGATATAACAGAAAAGGTAAATAAATCACGTTAAAATTAAAATAAAAATTAGGTTACAACTTTATTTTTTAAAGCTACTACATTTTTATTATATAACATTGTTAAAATTCATAAATCGATTACGCTGCTTACCTACCGTTACAAAATCTACTTGCTTTACATGCCTTTGATTCGATGGAAATGTAACCTTAATACATATAGGTACGTATACATACATAGTGGAAGAAATTGCCTTCTTTTGATGTTAACATTTGAAGTGAGGAAGCCCTTTGAAATCACAATGTTTAATTTGGTTAAATAAAATATGGGTGTTACACAAATATTGGTTTGGGAGTTCATCCTTCTGGTGAGAAATATCCTCAATAAGCAGATTTATATGTAGATAGTTTTGTGTCAGGGTGAATGTGGTGAATTATTAAGTTTAGGTAGTGTCTACTAGTCTGGCTGCGTCCGGATGAAACTGCATCCTTCAGCTGGATAAAAAGTAGCCTATATACTTTCTCAAGCTGTGGCTTTAACAGTATGTCAGCTTTTTCTCTTTTTTTTAACGACGTCAAAAATCACCAAATTGCCCCTCCCGCTGTGGGTTACCAGCGGTGAGGGAGTGTCAGACTCTTACTGACTAAAAACCGTCGTGTTCCGTCGTAGGCCTTTTATGTACCAGGGCCGCGGTAACTCTTTCGAGCAACCCGCGGCAGACCTTGGCCCTACTGGGCCCCGCTCACTTAGAGCGCGTGGAACAACGCGCGCCGTCGACACGGGTCGGTCGTCTAAGTAGACAGAGAGACGATGAGCCACCCGAATTCACCGCCCACAGACCCACGCCTACGGTGGCCGGGAGTCATCTCGCGACACCCGGCGCCCGTGGTGTCTATCAGTGTGTCAGCTTCGGTAGTGTTGACGTGAAAACGCGACAGAAAAAAAAAACAAACGTAGGAAACTTTTTATTTTATTAAAACTAGTTACAAAAACATCACATTTAAACTACCCACATTCTCTAACACAGAGCTCATGCGGGCTGCCCTACACACCAGAGATAGCGACATATTAACGTGCAAAAGTAACTATATCTTTCTGTCCAGTTTTGACGCCTAAATTAGTAAATCTTTTTTCTTGTCAGTATCTGTCAGGAGCTGAAAGTGGTTATTAGTTCCTAATATTTAAGTTATCATCGAATAATAAATACGCATTCACTTTTGCTCTTAGGTACCTGCGTTGAAAAACAAGACTTTATTTCTATACCAAATTCGTAAAATTCCATTCTGATATTTACTCAAACTTTTACTCATTCATACAACACAGCTTTGGTATTCCATTCCACACCCATTCATACATTTTCAATATTCATTCATTTGGTTACATTTCGAGCGCTTCATATATGTATAGGTAAGCCGAAAATAAACAAAGATAGGCATTAGAACGAAAGGAATTTAAATCCCAGTTACGAACCATTCAATACGCAATACTGCTGTGAAATAGAATTTCAGTTCATATTTCAGGTTTACAGATTATTGAAATCCTACGTGTTTTGAACCTGTAGATATTTGCTATTGACATTATTGTCAGACGAATCTATAAGCATGTAACTATTGTATGATACTTCAGTTATGTTTATTAATTCATCATCTATAAGATGGTGGTTTGTGAGATGACGTCAGATTGTAAAGTATGGAAGTAGAAGACATGCTGTGCCGAGACCAAATAATAAAATGGGATGTAGGCAAGGGAATGATGATGAATTATCAAAATACATAAGTATCTTAAGATATAGGTATACAGTTTCAGTATCTAACACTTTTCGTAATTTCCAAATAGCGTACTAGTCTCTGTTTACACTCATCTTAGAATTTTAGATAATTATCCATGGGATATTATAAATTGCATATCAAATAAATAATCGCCTATCAATAAATACTCATCATTTATATTCTTTTTTACATCAAATAACTTACTTCACTACAAATAAACTAAATGTTTAACAAAACTCAAACTGCAGATAATTCGAAATTATACATCAATATGACATTACTTTTTTCCTTATAATGCAATACAGTTAAATTTATTCTTGTACAAAAATACTACATACAAGCATTAAATACTGACTGCACAGCAAATTTTCCATATTTCATAGCAAAATAACTATCCCAGTCGCATATTAACCAGTAAGTACAACAAAACCTGTTCATCATATTTGTCTTAATTTTCAAGAAGCCATGCTCGGCAAATTTAATGATTAGTATAACAAAAAAATCCTGTCACATTGCATTATTTTTAAAAGCAGAACAAATTAACTGAAATCTCATTCAGCGTACTATGAAGATGGTAGAATTTTATTTAGATTCAATTTATTTCGCAAATTACCATTTATAACCTTCAATTAAAAAACATTGTTTTAAAAATTGAAGCTAGTAACGAAAACGAATCGCTGCAAAACCGACTCCACGTAGTCTAGTTTGCCCTACCCCTAGAGTGCAATTCAAAACCGCGTAGGCGCGGAGGGGCGAGGCGGCCTGCGAGCTGAGGCGCAGGTAGTTTTAACGCTCGCCGACGCGGTTGAGGCTGGCCGGCTCTGCCGGCCAGTAAGCCGAAGCTGCGGTGGTGAGCGTGAAAACCATCTGCGACGATAAGCTCGCATGGGACCGCCGGAGCCACGAAGCGCCGGAGCCGTGACAGAAGCCATGCTTGCTGCATGTTGCATGCTTACTTCCATATTGCATGCCTGCTTACATGCTGCATGCCTGCTTGCATGCGTCAGGCTTGTTTGCATGCTTCTTACAAGAAAATAAAAATTCCAAAACTATGCCAAAAGATGATTCTGACTATAAATATTCTGAAATATGTTAGTTCTGCCTTTTAATGACTACTTATATGAAATGTATGCCAAAAGGAAGTACTGACAATGACCGAAAATGCACCTGTCCCATTTTTTTTAAGAACTATATGTGCAAGCATATCATCGGACTTGCGATCCCACTCAAGTACGCGGCGCCACCTGCAGAAGCTAAAAATGTGCCTATTGGGCAAAAAAAAAAAAAATACTGGCTTTAATAATTCAATAAATTACAATACTGTATTTAATTTTATATTTTTTTACTGATCTCATTATGTGGTAATTAATAAATAATAAGATGACTGTGACTAATAAAATGCTGTTTTATTCAGAAAAACTGCTGTAAATAATATAAAAATAGGAGCTATATTTAAAAGAAAAAGAGTTAACATGTATAATGTGCATTAAGATTGTTAGCTGTGCATTGATGAAAAAGCTTTTGCTTTAGGAAAAATCGCTGTACGCTGCAAAAATAAATTGTAGTGTGATTAGTGATATTTTGAGTTGAATATTTTGCTGTGCAATCAGTAATTTTGATGGGAATTCGGAATCTTGCATAGAAAAAGAATATTTTTTGATTTGCGTTTAAATACTACCCATTATCCATCTACTTTTAGCCATGTCCTAGTATCTCATACATATGTGGTGATCATATTTATGCAATCAAGGCCACAATAATTAGACTTCCTATTTTACAAGATATAGGTAAATAGACTATTTTATACTATTTAGCTAGACGTGATTTTCAAAAGCAGTTATTTATCGATATATTTTGATAAATAACTTTCCAAGAACAGAGTGTATTTTGTTGTCAACTAATTCCAAGTTGTTTATCGTGAAAGCGAGTGCTTCGGACTTTGTTTTTCGCAAAACTTCAATTTAAAAGGTTTCTCAGTAACTTGAGATTTATCTACCTTTTACTTTTATAGGCATGTGCTTCATTAAAAATGTTTTATAAAATTCGCGACCTTCATCCTTCTTCGTTACGTGAATAAGCTTGCATTTCTATAATTATCTATTTTTAACATGAGTGTATTTTTTGGCTCATATTGTAATAAATAACCACCTCTAAAGATCATATTTTATCCCGTGGTTCCACTCGCGCCCCGATGGAAGTACTTCCCGTACATGGGTAAAAAGTAGCCTGTCCTCTCTCAAACTTTAGCTTATTCGTGTTCCAAAATCAGTTCAGCAGCTTTGGGATGAGCAGAGTTGCGAGATATTTATGCGTAGGTACAAATTATATCGTTAAACCAACAAACCAATAACTTCTCTTGGTAGTCGGATAATTAACTACCCGCTACACTACGTACCTTCAGGTACTTACGAACGTCTAACTACAATCGATAGTCGATAACACTCATAAATTATGATAGAAATATTAACGAAACTTCTACGACGGTGACATAACCAAGTTTTTTAATTTATTGGCTTTCGATATTGGTTTCCCAACACTCGGTAAATGAAGTCAATGTTTTTAGGTAATTTGGCAACAAAATTATGGAATAGGAATTTTGTTTTGGATACAAAGATGAAGTTTTATTGGATTTGTGAGGTAGGGCGGAAGTAATTTATATTCACCAGTAGAAACTTTGATATTTACTATCATGTGATGATGATGTCCTCCTAGCCGATTATCGGCTACGACGGCTGTTCTCACGTAAGGAGATTAGCCAACTACGCAGGACATATTATAGTGCACGAGCATTTGCGCAGACACAGGTGCACTCACTATTCCTTAACTCTCATAGCCCGATAGGACGGTAATCCGACACGACCGGAGAGAGATCAGGCGCAGGACCGACATTTACGTGCTCTCCGATGCACGGGTGTATCAATCACCAACTTCCAGGCTCCGGGCTGCTTTGTGAAAGTCTTCTAAAACCCACAAAGCGATTTCGGCCCGACTCGGGAATCGAACCCGAGACCTCGTGCTCAGCAGCCGCACTTGCGACAGCCAGACCAACGAGGCAGTTCAGTACTATCATGTAATTATCACATAGGTAAGCACGCGTTCGATCAGATCAAATCAGTCAAATATTCATACATTTCAAGGAATAATTATTTTAACTTGAAGAAAATCCTTACCAGTGCTATAAATGCGAAAGCAATTCTATCCGTGTGTCCAACTATTATAGCAATTTAAATTAAAGGTACACAGATAATCTAGGACCTCGGACGGGAAACCTTCAGTTCTGAGTCAGACAGCGGGGAACAGCTAGTTGTTAATGTTTTTTCCACCAAACTCGAACCCTTTCTTACTATCTTTATTTCCTTTTCATACACAAAAACTTTATGAGCACCATTCAAAGCTATAAACTATGAGACCCCACCTACAAAACTAAATAAACGGAGGCCGAAGCGACTCCCTAATTAAGCCATCCGTCTTTGCATGCAGTAAACATACATACAGATATACAATATAATATGTTTATATACGTATAGCGGCATGAATGTTCAGGTCTCCGCCTGCCAAGATACTACTGAAAATGCTAGGGTTGGCGAGGCGTTACAATGTACTAGATGTGCAAATTGTTTATTTGAGAAAAGATTTTTTTTTTCTCTCCTAATAGATAGTTTTAAGATGCTTTCTGAGAAAGGATGTGATCAAAATAGTGTCTGATATAAAAAATAAACAGTTTTCATGCACGAAATCGTTCATTTCAGTGGACCTCTGATAACAGCTTACGAAAGTTACAATGCGGCAAGAAAATTCGGCTCCTAGATTATGATAAATATTTTTCGACATATTGTGTTTTTTTCACATTATGTTCACAATAAACTCAGAATTTACTGCATGGATTTTTATCTTGTTCTCAACAGCAAATAAATCGATTCATAAACAAGGTACCTATACGATGCCGAGATGAGGTGCTGGTTTAAATTGTTTATGACTTTACTGTTTTCATATAATATACACGGCATAATTTTTTGTATCTTCAATACTTTTATACACGCGGCAACCCTACCCGAGTGGGATAACGAACTGGACCGTTACAGTGTTGCATAAAATACCCTCGAAGTATAACGAAGATACAGGTAAGTTTGTGAGCTGGAACTCATATGATGTATGACTTCAAACTTTAGTTTTAGAGCTTGTAAAGATATCATCATCATCATCCTCCGAGCCTTTTTCCCAAACTATGTTGGGGTCGGCCTCCAGGTAGGTAGGTTAATTCGCGGTTGAAAAACACGGTTCATTAGCCGTAGAAATCATGTCGCTGCCAACTGGTTAAAATAGCCATTCATTGAAACAGACCTTTAACTGATGAATGTCAATTAATCACTCATCTACTTTCATAATTGAATAATTCAGCGCTTACCACCGCGGCATCAATGTTGTAGAATGTTTTAAGATATATTTTTTTTCTTAAATGCGAGAGTTTACCGGAGTTATCAAAGTTCATTGTTCATTATACTATATCGTGACTAACAATGTACCTATTATCAAACCCTATGTAGAAGACAAATATAATTAACTCCAAAATACATATCTTTACCCAAATGTTATACTATATATCAAGTATAATATATCCGATGTAATTTGTATGTAACTCAATACATTGACCGTTGGGGTCGGCAATCATTGTAAGCAATTAGACGGATCCACTCTATACCACCTATTATGTTTGTATTGTCCCCAAATTGAGGAAACAGTTCACAACCGAACCCTTTTGTAATTTTAAAGGTTTCGACTTTCCTTTTGAAAGCAAAAGATTTTCGTTTGTTAGAAAAATGGTGATTGAATTTGGGTTTTTGTGAAGGTGAATGAATTTTGTAATCGGTTTACAATATTGATTGTAATGGTGGAAGGTTAATGCGATACTTACGATATTTTACTATTGGTATTAATTAGGAAACATATTTAACAAACTTATATAATATATTTCATGTTTATTAACAGCATCAAAGTATGCGGTTTCACTACGTCTGTGGCCACTATTGCATTTTTTATTCCATATTTTAAACCTTTTCTTCTTTTAAAATGGAATAATGAAAGGCTTTTAACTTAAGAAAACTATCAAAGAATACAGTTACGATAGCACTATATTGTTCAGCTTTGACAGTTCCCTAGTATTATGGCTAGATATATATAGTGTTCATAAATAAACTTCCCGGCAACATAGCTATCTATTGCAATTTTACTAATTTAACTGATGCATTCGTCAAACTTTTTGAACGACGCAAAAAAGATTCAATATCACCCTGCAGCTGCAGACAAATTCAATCAAAAAACCTCTTGATTTTTCAATATTATAATACTTTAAAGGTTACGGCTTTCCACAGGTTTGCATCAAAGGTGAAAGCAATCAAATAAGTCTTGGCTCGTTACGTCTGTCAGTCACAGACGGTGATCTCCGAAATCAATATGATGTCGCAATTTTAAATTATATTGGAACTCAGTGATGCGCATTTTTTGATGTCAATGACATTGAGGTATTTTATACCGCCCGTAAGATTGGCTCAGGAAAACTCAGCGGAAAATTAGCTAGTGTGAAGATACTGTTAAAGTGATGTTTGTTAGTTTTACAGTACCTTTCATATGTAAAGTATCGATACAAAAATCTTAATTATAACTCAGATCAATTCAAGTTACATCACTATTGTTGCCTACCTTACTAAACTGGATAAGAGAGAATTTAACGTTATAACTTTCAAAGTAAAACCTTCACGTCAAATGGTTGACTTAACTAACTTTATCAATAATAGCACATTCTTTTTATTTCACGCCCAAAATAGACTGTAATCAATACCATCACAATTGAATTAAAACAACTAACACTATTGGAAACTATCGCTTTTATCTAAAAAGGACCGGACAAAGAAAAATCAATCTTGTTTCTCTGAAGTTAGAGATTAATTTCGTGCGTCATTTGTCACAAAGGGATGAGCTAGGCGACTGTAATTAAGGGTTGACCGAGGTCATCTGATAAGATACTATCAGGAATTATTTCCGGTTGGTTGTTAAAAAGTAGGCTTTTTTCTCTCTATTTCTGTTACAATATTGTCCGATGAAAAGCTGCTGTATTTTTTTGCAGGATGAATCGATGTTAGTTTATTTATTTTGATAAATGGATAGTGTTAAATAACTTAAATATACAGCGACCGATGTTTTTCGCAGTTATACCATCGTCTCGTGGAAGCAATGCAGAATATAACCTTTGTTAGCCAGGAACAGTGTAGCTGTCCATCAGTGAAATAATTTCTCAAACCGCTTCAGTAGGTTCGGAGTTCGGAGCCTATTAAGAAACAAACCAATATCTTGATGTTCTTTATAACATTAGTTTAGATAATTGTAAAAACAAATACATAAGGTATATAATAGACATATTCGAAACCAACAACTGACCTACCTCAATGACCCATCCAATACCTGCATACAGTTCCCAGTCAGTATGCAATTGGGCAAGTTGCCAATGCTCCTGCAGCTGATTTCATTGGAAGGTGACTAAATAACACCATTTTATGTCGATCCATTTCAAGCGGGTGACCTACACCAATTTGCAATAATTCTGGCCTATTTTGTCGTTATTGTAACTTGATTTGTATTATGTAGACATTTAATCAACATTCTGACACTTAAAGCATTGCCGAATTTCCCTGGTGTGCTCATAAGAAGCAGAAATATCATATTTCCATGCTCACCATCCTCAACAGATAGGCTATCTAACACTGAAATATTTTTTCAAACCGTTCCAGTAGATTCTGAGATTAGCACGTTCAGGCAAACAAAAAACTCTTCTTTACAATACCCTATTAGTATAGATGATGTTGAAACGCCTTAAAACAAAGAAACAAGCTGATTATCATCAACGAGATACAGACCCTAGGTTGCTAACGAGATTTCTTTTAAACAAATTCCCCTGCCTCACTATTCTATTCAGAAATTGTAATGAAGAACTTCTAGGATGAGTTGCACCGTTTAACTAAAACGATTACCAAACCATAACCAGCCGTGTACTTGTCCGTTTGTCAATCATCATCAGCGATTGGACAACTGAAAAAAGTTCAGTTATGGTTAAATGTTGCACACTCACCGCAGGTAGGTATACTTGGTTACACAACAACTAATTGGCCCACAAAGTATTCCTGTTATAAATGATTTATTATGATTAGTTTTCCTCATATAAAAATACATAAATAAACCTTAATATTTCAAAGCAAAAGCCCCATCGATATTCATTTACAATTCCCCTCGGTTCAAGGAAAAACTATCGTATAAATAACAAAGGAAGCCTGATCTCTCATGGCCGACAACAAATTGCTTGCAATTATGTCAGCAACGAGTTTAGACGCGGTTTCCTTGAATCTCGAGAGATCAGACATTAAGCTGTATAAACTATCTAGGAGAAGTAAATTTTATAATGAACTTCTGAACGCAAAACGCTTGAGATGCAGCATCTTAAGATAATTCAAATAAAAACTAAGGGTTCACTTTCATTATGACCAGCAATTTTTTTTATTGTCTCGCTATATGTCACAGGCCGCTTCTGGTACAAAGAAGAAACGAGCGTGTACGAAAGGTGGATTGGTGACTTCAGGCTGTTAAGAAGCCTTCACTTTTACGCAGTCATTGATGTCCAAGATATACTTAGAGAGTACATATAAATAAGTTCATTTAAGTGTCTCAGAGTTACTTGACTGACCTGAAATCGAACCCGAACACTGGTTATTGAAAGGCAGGCTCTTTAACTTACTAACTTTAACCTACACGGACAAACTACGTACATAATAATACAGACCTACTTTCAATTGATAAAATCAATTTATAACAACCAGCTAGTGTGTCGCACATACATATAAAATACTATTGTAACTATAGCTATGTTGAATTAGCAGTATATTACAAGTACATTGTATGTAAAGCACTTTGTATGGCTTCCCTCTGATTAGCTGCACGGATATAAAATTGTACCTATCTTGTGTTCACTGCAATTATTTAGCTTTAGTATTTTTATTGAATGTGTCAGCCTTTACTCGACTAGAATATAGGCTTTCAGTTTATCAGATTTTAATCGCAGATTTGATTCATAGGACAATCTACGTGAGAATTATTTAAACCTGAAAAATATGTCCAAAAACTGCAAATGGTTAGACATTGATTGACAAAGGGTCTTAACAACGAGCCAATGTATTCGTTCTTACAGAAAAACTGTGAGGCACGTGTTACTCATTTCTAAAACACAACTCTTTTCTAAGCCAGTTTCATACAAAAGTAAAATGGCTATGACTTCCAGAAACGTGAAAGAAAGCGCTTTCAAATAAACCCTTCAGCTTTATATACGCTACAAAATATTAAACTTATACCTACATTAACATATTTCCAAACAACAATCCAGCAAAAGTTGAAAAGCAAAAATTTTTCCGAAACCAAAGCACGTTGTGTAGATAAAGTTCGCCTCCATAAGTAGGCACTTGCGTTTTAATTTTATTCCGAGAACATTCTCCCAGTCTTTGTAACTTCGAGCACTAGAAGAGTTTAGTTCACTTAATTTCCACATCTCGTACTGGTAATTTTATTCGTTATCTCTATTTAGAAGGGAACAAGTCAGTTTTTGTAGGAAAAGTGTTTTGTTAAATGTAGTACAAGAATCGCAAAAAGACTGACTAAGTTGTGTGTGGTTTTCAACTCATAAACTGCTCTAAATATTTCTGCGCGATTTACAGCAATAGATAGGTACAATGATTGATGAAACAATTAATATGCAGCAAAGGCCTAAATATAATATTGATTTATAGTTAAGTTAATGTTATTGTTTGGTTAAAATAGTATGTGAATATTTTTTTTATTGCTGTGGCATATTTCATCGTTACTTTTTAACTGCGCTTTTAATGGCACGATATAAACATACAAAGTGATATATTTGTCGTAACAACGATACAAAGTAATGTATAGTGATGTGTACATAATACACAGAGTTTCATATATGAATAGGTAATTTTATTAATAGGCATATAAACTAAAATCTTGTAGTAATGGTAAAAGTGTAAGTACATAGATTATTTGACAGCACAAGAAGTAATAATAGGCAGCATTGTTCAATATTTTGGGACCAAAAACTTTTTACTGAAAGGTATACTTTGACTATACAAAATACGAGTCCTTTCCCCCTTTTGAAAATATACTCCTATTATTAAGCTTACAATATATATTATTCTGTGAGCAAATATTATGTTTAGTAATGTGTAAACACAAATATAACTTAAGCTCTTCCAACTCCGAAATAAACAAACACACATCATTATTTAGAAACCTAATGAAACAAAATTGAAGAGCAAACAAATATACTGAAATATATTTTAATAAAATATCAACAAATGTTTCCAAAGTAATGTATAGTGATGTGTACATAATACACAGAGTTTCATATATGAATAGGTAATTTTATTAATAGGCATATAAACTAAAATCTTGTAGTAATGGTAAAAGTGTAAGTACATAGATTATTTGACAGCACAAGAAGTAATAATAGGCAGCATTGTTCAATATTTTGGGACCAAAAACTTTTTACTGAAAGGTATACTTTGACTATACAAAATACGAGTCCTTTCTCCCTTTTGAAAATATACTCCTATTATTAAGCTTACAATATATATTATTCTGTGAGCAAATATTATGTTTAGTAATGTGTAAACACAAATATAACTTAAGCTCTTCCAACTCCGAAATAAACAAACACACATCATTATTTAGAAACCTAATGAAACAAAATTGAAGAGCAAACAAATATACTGAAATATATTTTAATAAAATATCAACAAATGTTTCCATGTGAATGATTACATGTATATTAAATTCAGTTTAATACAATCAAATATATTGTGTTGTTATATAATACAGTTAGTATTTGTTTTTTGTTTGTATGTAAATCGAAACAAGCTATTATAAAACCTCTTTATTGGAACCGTTATAGGTGACAATATATAAAAGAATATTTAAAAAAAAAACATATAGATCATCATTAGCATTCTAAACTCCCACTGCTAGGCACAGGCTACTTCTGGTAAGAAAAATATTACCCGAGTAAAAGAGATAAAATACTTATAGTATGCATTAGCCGTATCATTTAATTTGTCTTATCAAATAGCACCAATGCAGGTACACATGTAATATATTAATGTTTATAATCATATTTTATATGTAACCTTTAAAAAAAAAACATTTCTTCAAGCAAACAAGACAAGAAGCCTTCGTAACAAATAACAACAACATTTAATGCCGATAGCTCAATACATTATTTTATCAGGCCGTTACCATCGGCCGGTGAAAATGGCAGCTTTAATTGATCAATACAATTAACAGTTAATGAGTGACGGGTTATTATATTGTAATTATCAACGAACAGCTTGACGTGATGATATCATATTTGACGAGTGGAAGTACGGAATTACGTGGTTTAAGGAATATTAATGAGAAGATTTTTAAAAATATTTGCACACTAGTTCTTCCCAGCGGTAATATCCGCGTCTCGTGGGAACTATTTCATATAGAGAGTAACTTATAGGCTTCTTCGATAAATTTTAAAAGACATTGTTTTTTTTTCAAACAGTTACTATCAAGTCAATAGATCACCGCGTTCAATCAAATCAACAAACTGTTCTTTATTATGTTTTAAAGGAAGCTTTGTAAAAAATATCGACTAAAGTTATACCTACTTGGTATTAATTGGTGTTATAAAAGTACGAAAATGATAGACGCATACTTATTGCCTATCTAAGAAAAAAATCTCCCTTTTTCATACCAGCTTTCTAGTTTTCTCATCTTCAACAAAAAATATTTAATGTTTATTTTACTTTGTACCTAAAATTTTAAAGTATTCAAGCCTTCTGAGAACAAGCTCATTCAATTTTAATAGTATTAAAGTAATTTACCAATAGATGATTGACCCTTGAGATGAAGAATTCAATTTTAAGATATAACTTAAATCCCTATTTTACATTACAGGTAAACAATAAAGCATTTCTTTTTATTTTCTTTAATTTATTAGACTTTATAAATTCTGTGAACCAACTTACACCATTTATTATGCTTTAATCTTTAAAATTATTTGACCCATTATTGTTTTTCTACTAATAAATAATAAATTACTAACAGCAATAACTCAAGGAATATAATAGAAAACGTAAATCATGACATCTAAGTCACGCCTTCTTTTTGAACATAAATACTAATAATATGAATTAATGCCTGTTTGATAATACTTTCACAATGACAAGCTTTTTGATTCCGACGTAGGTATATAGACTAAATTTTATGTATACTACAACTTAACAATAAAGTTTCCCATAACTGTTTGGAATAATGTATTTGTTTCCTATAATGTGAATGAATTTCCAAATCCGGGTTCAAGAAAGAGATACAATTTTTTATTACGCGTATTTATATAGGTACTTAACAAATCCTATTTCTTTGAAAACGCCACGATTTATTTCTCGAACCTCGCCTCGGACCTTAAGTAATTGCATTTGAAGCCTATGTACAGATCTTTTTATTATATACCTCAAGTCAAGTGGTGTTTCCACATAATCGAAGTATATGTGCTTTTAGTTATTGGCTTCTGATTAATTAGGTAAAATACTGTTACTAAGTAGATGGTGATGACACTCAAAAAAACCCTCTTCTAATAGATCAATAAAAAATTAAATACCTACCGCCTTAAAACTGATCAATTTAAATCAAAACCGACGTCAAAACCTCTCAGGTACATTTAATACAAATTAAAAATGAATTCACGTGTGTTGTAAAACGATCCGTAAATTTGATCCGTCAATAGATCCTTCCGGCAGGCTGGGAGGCTCTGCGGGTCAGCGGACAATGGCTTCTCGGCTGAAGGTAAGTGCGCACTCGAATCTGGGACCTTCCGATAGCCCTACCTATATTTAACCTGCGATATACCCGGTATATAACGGTCCTCTTAGATGTAAAGTTTTTTTTTTAAGTCTATGATTTCCTCTATTTATTTTATTTTTTATTTGAGCTTAAAAAATAGAGTTAAAAATAACTACTTAAAAACTAAAAAATATCACAAACAATTTACTTACAAATCAAATAAATTCCATCGGGCAAACAAATCGATAGAAAAGTTCACTCCAACAAAATAAAACAGACAACTTGTCCAATTCTAACACAACGTCCGCGAAGTGATCGAATAAACAAATTTCATCAAATAATTGCTCAGCTGAACAAATGTACTGAAGTCACAGTCGCACAAAAGATAATGGAAACTCGGATAACTCGAATATGTCCATACTCGGAATTTTCGAGTACGCGGCTCGTAGCCGTAGACGTCCGTAGCGAACCGGCTCCTTAGAGCAACTGCTACGCCGCGTAGGCCGCTACGTACTTTCGTAGCATACGTATGTATAGGACTGTTAACACCGTAATGATAAGAACTTTTACAAGTATCGATAACGGTAAACTATATTAAAATGCAAATGTAAATTATAGGCGGTTTTACACTTATCTACATAATTGTTTGAGCAATTTCTGTTATTAGTGCACATATTGTAAAACTGTAAATTATGATTGTGTTATCAAACGATAAATGGTATTATGGTGCCTATAAACATTTATTTCTAACTGTAAAGTGCGATCGATGGTGAGTTGCAAGTAGGCCATATCACCTGCTCTAAGTATGACGGTGTTGGCCGTTTAACTGGTTATGTAAGTGTATTTTCGTGAAACATTAAAAAAATAAACTAATGTAATTAATACAGTCATTTCTAAAGTGATGACTTCAGATTAAACTAAAATATTTCTGGATACACAAAAAAATATTTAATGCGTCATAATTATATTAAAAAAATTACTATCAATAACTTTCCGATTATCAATATAATATTAGTCCATTCACACCAGATCAACAGATTACGCAGTTATTTTGAAAAACAAATTAAACTGGTCTTGTTATTCCATCGATGGCTCTTCGCGAATAATATTCTGTTTCAATTTTGATTAATTCCAGCTATAAGACGAGAGCTATTAATTTGTGAACAACTATTTGTTTTAATTCTAAAGTGCTGACAAGGTCAAAGGGTGTGTCTTCTAATAATATTAATTAAATCTTCGGTAATTAATCTTAGATGAAATTAGCATATTATTGGGTTTGGTATTCACTGCATGCTTGTGTAAATTATTTTGTTTAATTGATAGGTTTGAATTGCATTGTTAACAAATCCTCGCGAACTTACTGAAATTGTAGAATTTGAAGTCTACACATTTTTTTTTTGTGGTTTAAAATGTATTTAATAAATAATAATGAATTATATGTACCTATTTACATGACCTAAAAATAAACTTATTTGTATGCAACTAAAGACAATTGTAAAATGGCATCAAGAAATTGGACCCCACAGTCCGAGAGTTAAGAAAAAATACAGTCTAACGTCTAAAAAAGATATTATAAGGTCAAAGGGTGTGTCTTCTAATAATATTAATTAAATCTTCGGTAATTAATCTTAGATGAAATTAGCATATTATTGGGTTTGGTATTCACTGCATGCTTGTGTAAATTATTTTGTTTAATTGATAGGTTTGAATTGCATTGTTAACAAATCCTCGCGAACTTACTGAAATTGTAGAATTTGAAGTCTACACATTTTTTTTTTTGTGGTTTAAAATGTATTTAATAAATAATAATGAATTATATGTACCTATTTACATGACCTAAAAATAAACTTATTTGTATGCAACTAAAGACAATTGTAAAATGGCATCAAGAAATTGGACCCCACAGTCCGAGAGTTAAGAAAAAATACAGTCTAACGTCTAAAAAAGATATTATAAGGTCAAAGGGTGTGTCTTCTAATAATATTAATTAAATCTTCGGTAATTAATCTTAGATGAAATTAGCATATTATTGGGTTTGGTATTCACTGCATGCTTGTGTAAATTATTTTGTTTAATTGATAGGTTTGAATTGCATTGTTAACAAATCCTCGCGAACTTACTGAAATTGTAGAATTTGAAGTCTACACATTTTTTTTTTGTGGTTTAAAATGTATTTAATAAATAATAATGAATTATATGTACCTATTTACATGACCTAAAAATAAACTTATTTGTATGCAACTAAAGACAATTGTAAAATGGCATCAAGAAATTGGACCCCACAGTCCGAGAGTTAAGAAAAAATACAGTCTAACGTCTAAAAAAGATATTATAAGGTCAAAGGGTGTGTCTTCTAATAATATTAATTAAATCTTCGGTAATTAATCTTAGATGAAATTAGCATATTATTGGGTTTGGTATTCACTGCATGCTTGTGTAAATTATTTTGTTTAATTGATAGGTTTGAATTGCATTGTTAACAAATCCTCGCGAACTTACTGAAATTGTAGAATTTGAAGTCTACACATTTTTTTTTTGTGGTTTAAAATGTATTTAATAAATAATAATGAATTATATGTACCTATTTACATGACCTAAAAATAAACTTATTTGTATGCAACTAAAGACAATTATAAAATGGCATCAAGAAATTGGACCCCACAGTCCGAGAGTTAAGAAAAAATACAGTCTAACGTCTAAAAAAGATATTATATTCATATATTTTCTTCCCAAAACAGGCAGCAATGTCCGAGGTACAGTTAAAACTTTACTGCCTTTACCACTTAGCCAATTGATACATTTATATTCCATATTCATCCTACCTCTAGACTGCCTCGTTGGTCTAGCTGTCGCTAGTGCGGCTGCTGAGCACGAGGTCTCGGGTTCGATTCCCGAGTCGGGCCGAAATCGCTTTGTGGGTTTTAGAAGACTTTCACAAAGCAGCCCGGAGCCTGGAAGCTGGTGATTGATACACCCGTGCATCGGAGAGCACGTAAATGTCGGTCCTGCGCCTGATCTCTCTCCGGTCGTGTCGGATTACCGTCCCATCGGGCTATGAGAGTTAAGGAATAGTGAGTGCACCTGTGTCTGCGCAAATGCTCGTGCACTATAATATGTCCTGCGTAGTTGGCTAATCTCCTTACGTGAGAACAGCCGCCGTAGCCGATAATCGGCTAGGAGGACATCATCATCATCATCATTCATCCTACCTTAATCACATAAATTATTGTCAAGCAAAGATTATACTTTAAAAAGTGCCAAAAGCAAAGTATAACCTACCTACGTGTACGAAAGTAATTAGTTACGTTCCAATTACCAAATAATTCCCAATACATTTCTTACATAATAGTTAACAATATTTACATTACTTCTCAAGCTTATTCATGAACAGCCTGAATTCCCTGAAATTCCAAGTATTCAGTAATAGGATACTCTCACACGTGGACTACAGGCTAACACTGTTTACGTTACAGGAATGTTCACTCCGCTGGGAGACAGCCTTTAGGGCTTACTGTGAATCACCATTTGTACGTAAACAATAATATTATGGTTATTTTTTGCATAACAGTTTGACAGTTAAATAAGGTCAGGTTTTAAGTACTATGATATTAGGCCAAGCCTGTTACAGCCTTTTTATCGTCCCACTGCTGGGCACAGGCCTCCTCTCACAAGGAGAAGGATTGAGCATTAAGGCCAAGCCTATTATACATCTATATAAAAAAATCTAGGCCCTAACTGCTAGCTTTAACATTCATGTGAGTCTATGTACATATATCTACTGGGAATAAAAGTCATAATTTCTCCAAAAATATATGAATGGTATGAGTTTCATATCACAGAGAATGTATGGTCTCATTAGCAAACTCGTTTTTGACTGTCCGCCTACTTATATGCACTATGACTCAAATTAAAACTTACAAATCGTGTATTCTATTAATAAACACTAGAAACAAAACACTGTCTATTATTTTATTATGACTAACGTCATTTCGATGAGTCGTAGTCAAAACAAACATATTATAAATATTTCGGTCTACATTAGTAGGTAAACAGGGTTTTTTCTAATATTAGAAAGCAATATCTATTCCTTAAATTGTATTGAAAAGAAACCAATTCTTCTGAGCGTAATATAGAAGCTTTTTTTTTAATGAACATATTTATATTGACGCTTATTTATTTGATTGATGATATTGATATTATTTAATCGATTTTGACATTCGTTCAGTTTGAAAGATTGATTGGCAAGTAATTGTATTTTTTTCAGTCATAATATTCGCGTTCATCATGCTTCCAATTACATTAAAAAACTAATTATTTATACAAGTAACGTTACAGTTATAGGTACTGTATACAGTGATAATCATCGGTTTTGTATCACCATTTCGTCGTTGACGTCAGCGGGTTCGGTCCTACGTTCGCCTTTCAAAAATCTGCGATTTTATAGTCCCCCGGTCTGAAACAGACGTACGTACCCAGTTATTATTTGAATGAACACTTATTTTTTAAATGCGTCTTATTCAACATTGTTATCATAGTAAACAGTTATTTTTTAAATAAGTCTAATTCGACATTGGAATCATACTAAATTGTTCGACATTCACATTGCCAATTCCAGTCTTTCCCAACATACAAACAAAATACATTCACGTAACAAATATATGAAAGTTCTAGCCAAAACAATACAGCAGCATTTTCACAGATATTAGCCTGAAATAGTAGTCGTTTGTCACGACTAGTGAGACATATTTCCTAGCTAGACCATCTGTTGTCTAGACTAGACTGAATCTAGACTAGATTACAGTAATACGTACTAGAATAAAGGGAATCAGACGAATTTACTGGCTGTCTTTTGTGGGCACTGAAAAATTTGATAGGGTAACTGCAGTTTTTACTGTCAGTAGAGATTTTGGTAATTTTGGTTCTGGTCTAATTTAACTAATTCTATGATTTCTACTTATGGCTTTGATTATGAAAAAAAATATTGAGGCTCAAATTTTTTATATATTGTGCGTTTTATTTGAAACTTTTGTTAAGTTTCAGAAAAATACCAAACTTATTCTATGTAAGCTATTATAATGTGAACTAAGTGGTATTTTAATCTTTGTTATTTTTCGTTAGCAAATGGCACTACTCCTATCAGCTAAATAGCATAGTTCATATTTTATTCCTGGCATCTACAAATCGACAACGTGTACTAGACAGTAGATACTTGTTTATATTAATATAAATTGGTGGTCTCAGCTGTTTACTCCGTTTGTTGTGCTACCTCCCTCTCCGCACCCCTCTGGATAAGAGTGGGTGCACCTACCAGGAACATGAATCTATTCATGGTAATGTTAGGGAGAATTCTTGGGCTGTAGAAATGACTGAGGCTGTTTCCGAAATATAGGTACTGGTTTATTCCAACGGATGATTTGTAACAAATTATATAATTAAACGGCGCGCGACGCGTACAATTTTCACAGCTGATCGGTAAGGTGTGTGAGCGGCCCGCGATCCTCGTACGTGGCTGCCCCCCGCGCCGCGCTGTCCCCCCTCCGATGCCATCGCCGGTGGCGCCTCCATCGACGTCGTTCCTATGTTCTAGAGGTTTCCGAACAGTAATGTTCATATTTTTAACGGGAAAAACAGTAAGCAGTTTTTAAATTCGCAATGTTATTTACTAATTGAACGATTCCAAAATTATAATTTAATTATGTTAGTAATTCTATTTCATCGTCTTTTTGCAATTGGTTGACACAAAAAAAATACCTTTGCTTTATAAAAATATTCTGCAACAAACTACCAATTAAACAAAAGTATAAACATTCTAACAAGCAACAACATAACGTCGCAAACATTCCTAGTTTACTGCAGTTCAGAAACAGACGAAACGTGATATTTTATTTACTTTATTCTGCAGTTCATACACACTCGTTAACTGTTCCTATCCAATTTAAAATAACAACTAACCTTTTAGTTAAAAATAATAATTTGTAATGTCGAAAGTAATTAAGTTAATGATATAATTTATTGCTGAATTAAATTAAAAGTGGTGAATGGTGAATGGTGGTGAATGGACAAAAAGTAAGGAAGGGCGCAATTAGCGGGAGGATGGAAATTTGTAACTTCACCCTACTTGCTGAAATTGAGAGGCGGCTAAGTTGTTGAATAAAGGCAGCTGCGATATAGTTGTCGCGAAATTGTGGTTTTGAAGTGCTTTAATAAGAAGTGAAAAAGGTTTTTTGTATTCAATTTATTTTTAAGTATCCATTTCAGAGACGACTTTCGCATGTAAGAGAAGCTACTTGATATAAGTGAATCGTATGTATTAGTTGCATTGAAAATATAATGATTTTCTAGATCAGAATTTTCAGGCAAACATAAGTAAAAACATCTAAATTGAGGAAGTTTTCGACCAAACATAAAAGTAAAAACTTGAAAATGAGAATTAATCTTGGCCACCATAAAAGATAAAGATAGGTAAAGATAGGCACTCAAAAATAGAATACTATATTATTAATTTTTCTACGAATATATACATATAAGCAGTGACTTCTCAAAGCCTGGAGTACCAACCAGCTTAAAGCAACAACTTATAAACCAATTGCTTATACCTAAATATAGAATAGACTACAGGATGAAATCAAAACATACAAACAAAACATAATACGTACTGTGAACACCTCACGCCCACGCAAAACACTTTATAGCTGACGAACAGATGTGTTCACATGTATAAAACATATACAGAAGGATTATTTATCTCCAAAGGAATCAATTGTACTGCTACTACCGCGATCCTGATACACAAAGGGTTCCAAAAAGTACCTAAATCAAGCAACAAATTCATAAAAGCAACCCAATTCTAGAAGTTGGTAGTTGATACACCCGTGCATCAGAGAGCACGTATATGTCGGTCTTGCGCCTGATCTCTCTCCGGTCGTGTCGGGTTACCGTCCCATCGGACTACGAGAGTGAAAGAATAGTGAGTGCACATGTATCTGCGCAAATGCTTGTGCACTATTAATCTCCTGTGCAACTGGCTGATGTTAGAGAGAATAGCTGTCGTTGATGACAATGGATGGTTCTGCCGTGCAGCTCCCAACCCCTGTCGGAAGTGGATAAGCATTTTTGCACCTACCAGGGCGAGGGCAATGTAAGGAGCGAACCCAGGAAGTATGATGAGTGACAGGGAGGAATGGAAGCCAATAACATATTGCGCGAACGCCAAATACCTAAACTTGGGAACCGAGCAAGAAGGCTTTGCTGGGAAGTTTGTTCTTCACCGCTTCTTCTTTCCAGCCATAACACTAGGAAGTGGTGAAAGGGGGGCGTTTTTGGGGGTGCTGTCATTCTTGTAAAATCTTGACGTTAAAAAGTGCTAATCGTATTAGCCTATTTTAATAAATGATTAAAAAAAAAAAAAAAAAAAAGAAGGAGATAATGATGATACTTAATGGACATTTTTATTTAGGTATTTACTCTTTGAATGAAGTGATCCTTCTACGTTAAGTTTGACTGTGTAAACTATGAACGATATTCTCAGTTATTCATTGCGAGGAGCGAGCCCGTAAAGAGTTACGATTGTTTTACTGAGCTCTGTTTAAATCGTGATGGCTGTGTCTATGTCTGCTATTGTTGAATAATAGCTTTAAGTACCCATCTGTGTGTTTATTTTTGTATGATTGTGTTATTTTTAGCTAACTAAACAAAGGGTCTCAATTCGGATAATTACTTTTGTATATCGTTGTTTTTTATTCGTAGGTTTTTCTGGAATTAAGTAATAAGTTTTAAGTGCCTGAATAGATAACTGTCTCATCAAGATTCCACTATAAAAAGGCTGTCTTTGTTTACACAATTTCAATGCGTCGTAGTGAGAGTATGGGAAACGATTATTTGTAAAAATTGCAAATTTTAGGGATTAAATATTTTTTTGGCAGTGAAAACACTGGAAACACTGGTTTACTCAGCTGTATCCACTTAGAGAAGGTTGAGATGAAGTTGAAATGGACCTATATATGGCAAAGAAGTAGGTACACGTAGGTATTGTGAAGAGTAAATACAGCTATTTGTTTTATAGAATCGACGGCGTCGCTTCCTGTAGGTCGGAGATCGGAAATTGCGCGGTCTTCGATAATGCGTGAGTAAACTAATCACATAGCTACGTGAACACTGAACACATACTGAACTACAGAATAACACTACAGTAGGTAGGTAGGTACAAGAAATAAATAGAAATGTTATTTAGTGTAATAAATGTTACTTGTTAGATGTTTTTGCGGTAGAAAATTAAATGAACATTAATACCTTTTGGACGCTTTTTTTCTTTAGCGATCAGCGGAACAGATCCTACCTCATCAATTAAAACCGTAAAGAATCGTCGAAAAAACACAGATACATAACGCCAACAAAATGAAGACAAACAGACATACCAGAGAAAACTCACACCAATACAATAAAAAACAATAACCCGTGACCTTTTAAATAAAATCTAGGTTAACTGGCGGAGTTACGGCCAGTCGCACACAAAGGCGCGAGCGATAAAGCTGATTGTAGCATGTATAGCTAGCGTTTATAGCTGCCTTGTTACGACCGCCTTTATGACGAATCGGTGATACATGATGGCTTTACCAGGAATTTGGTGTGTAGATAGATAGATAGATAGATAGATAGATAAAACATTTATTCAGACAAACAAAAAGACACCACAAAGATACACAATAAGAAAAATAAAACAAAACAAGAACTGGGTAGAAAGAGAAACATAAAATATGAAATACAATCAGAGATTAACGGCGCGCTGCAGTGTCTTACGTTTGCACCGAATGGGAGTCCAACTCAGCATGTGTCAGGTAGAATACCTGACGCTGGTATTCTGCTGGATCCCTAAAAATGACGCACGGACGTCGAGTAGACTATTGGTGTGTGTGCTGTGTGTATTTGAAGTAAGTGTTTTATGTTCTGTGTATGTGTGAATGTGATTTAATTGCGTTTTCTGTCATTGCCGTGTTTTCCTTATGAAACTTTAGGTATCATAATCATAACCCCAGCGGGGCCCAGCAGGGCCAAGGCCTGCCGGGGCTGCGGGTTGTTCGAAAGAGATAGCGCGGCCCTGGTACATAAAAGGCCTATGACGGAACACGACGGTTTTTAGTCAGTAAGAGTCTGACACTCCCTCTCCGCTGCTAACCCACAGCGGAAGGGGTCATTTGATGATTTTTGACGTCGTTAAAAAAAAAAGGTATCATAATCATACAAGACTTGTCAATCTAAAGACTCTAGTTTCTAACTATCCTGAAAACTGCGAAAGACACAATTTAACTTAATCAGTGAACTTGTAAGGGCTGTTCAGGTACTCTCAGAGAAGCGAACTTTGTCATCAGCACTTTCAGTATACAGATGTTTTGTACTCTTTTGAAAATCTTACCAAATATAGGTTCTTACGTGATTTTGAAATTAAAATTAGCACAACATAAACTATTTTTGCCACTATTTTCATTTCGTCGTGGAACAACGCGATGTTTCTTTATTTTATTTATTCCTTTATTTCAGGCAACTAGGGCCCATAAAAATACAAATACACATATATCGTACATTACAATACTTATAAACTAATACATAAAAAAACACCATATCAATATATATATATGTTATGGACCATGTGATTAATTCGGGCATTATTTATAATGCCCGAGCATTATGAATAATGTCTAGCTTTATCGGGCCAAGTGATTAATCTTAACTTCATTATTTATCACATTGCACGGGCATTATTATATTGCTACATGATAGTTGGGCAAATTGATAATAAAGCTATATTTTATGCGGTGCGACGGTGGCAGTTGTTCTAATAAATAAATCCTGTTACTTGCTACATATTTTATGATTATTGTTTTAAATTATATGTTCTATTTTAATGGGAAATTATAAGTCTAGCCACAAAATTATTAATTGGACAATTGTCATCCACTTTACTAACTCGGCCTCGTTTTTCTTGATCTCATTTTTCTTGGCTCCTTTTTTTTATGGTAGAATTTAATTTGGATTCAAAACATTGTATTAAAATCTGAATTAGTGACGAAAACGAATCGCTGCAAAACCGACTCCACGTAGTCTTGTCTGCCCTACCCCTAGAGTGCAATTCAAAACCGCGTAGGCGCGGAGGGGCGAGGCGGCCTGCGAGCTGAGGCGCAGGTAGTTTCAGCGCTCGCCGCCGCGGCTGAGGCTGGCCGTCGGAGCCGGCCAGCAAGCCGAAGCTGCGGTGGTGAGCGTGAAAACCATCTGCGACGATAAGCTCGTATGGGACCGCCGGAGCCCCGCAGCGCCGGAGTCGTGACAGAAGCCATGCTTGCTGCATGCTTACTTCCATGCTCTGTCAATTGATATGGGATGTGTTATATTTTAAACGTACTGAGTAAAAAAATTAGAAGCTAAATAAATATATTTTATGATGTAATTTAATAGTATTTCAGAAGTTTACTTTAGTTTAGCATGCTACAAATTTAATTGTGGCTGACTTAGTAATTTAGAAGGCAACATACATTTTTGGGGGCGAGTAATATTAAAAAGAAGCCTGTTTAAATAGCACCCTATTTTAATTATATTTTCTATGTGACTTTTATTTAGAGAAGCTAAATAATAAAAGTTAATTATGCCAAATAATGAGTCCGATCGCTTAAACTTTAGTTTATTTTGTTTTATAATGATGATGATGATGATGTCCTCCTAGCCGATTATCGGCTACGGCGGCTGTTCTCATGTAAGGAGATTAGCCAAATGCGCAGGACATATTATAGTGCACAAGCATTTGCGCAGACACAGGTGCACTCCCTATTCCTTCACTCTCATAGCCCGATGGGACGGCAATCCGACACGACCGGAAAGAGATCAGGCGCAGGACCGACATTTACGTGCTCTCCGATGCACGGGTGAATCAATCACCAACTTCCAGGCTTCGGGCTGCTTTGTGAAAGTCTTCTAAAACCCACAAAGCGATTTCTAATAATAATGCGTTTTATAATAATAAGTCATTTGTATAAAACAAAGATACGTTGTAAATTTTTGGTTTTAAATTTAATTATATTTTATGTTATATTTTTAATATGACTTTCCTTAACTTTTAAATGCAAAAACTAGTGGATTTTTAAGGCAGAAGTCCTTCATAATTAATCCAAATCATGAGGCTGATTATTTAAGTGGTTTAATATTTAGTTAATTTTAAGTTAAATGTCAATAACAATAAAAAAAATGAAATTAAATATGTTTGTATTACTTTGCCCAAAAGTTCACGGGCAATATGTATAGTGCCCGGTTAATTTGATTATTTGAATAATTATTATCAAATTGCACTCTCATATTGGGCATTATTCATAATGACCGGGCATTATGTATACTGCCCAATTTATCACTTGGTCCATAACATATACAATACTATATCTATAAAAACTTAAACATACTATAAATACATAACAAATATTCTTAAAACTAATGCACACGATGTGTCGGAATACGTGCCACGAACGAGTTAAAATTCGTGTTGTGACGCGGCACCAACCTCTCGACCCTCAAGGTCCAGTTAGTTTTGACGCGCAGATACTCTACGACCTCCTCAACCTTCGTAGAATGGTGCAGCCTGGACACGTACAGCAGCGTCGTTGGAATAGCTGGACGCAGCAGCATATTGGGCCCCGCCAGCGCAGTACCGCACTGATTCCGAGAAGGAGGTTTCTTCTTCTTCCTCTCGACCTTGACGAACCCATCCTTGTCGCACGTGTCGACCTTGGGACCTTGCCTTCTCAAAACCTGGTTTGGTTTCGATCGTCTCTTCTTACCCCCTTTTGTAGTTTCCGCTATTTTAACCTGGGAGTTTTGTGGCTCAACAGGCTTCTTAGCGGCTACAATTGCTGCGTAGGCTCGTTTGGGGGTTAACGAACCTACACGAGTCATCGTCTCTACCGGTGTCGAGGCAGGGACGGCGGCGGCACACGTTGCAACGCATGCATTCTCGGCAGTAGATGACGCATTCGAGCCCGCCGACTCGAAACTGCAGATGGAGGCATTTTGCGCCCCGCGACGCGTGTTCACATTACTGTCGCTGGCGATAGGTGACCTACTTGCAGAAATTGTGTTGCGCAATGCTACTACTTCTGCCCGTAGATCACTGATGGTGTTGTTGGACACCTCCAGCTGAAGCTGCATCTCAGCCTGGCTTTGCTTAAGGAGTGTGATATCCTTCAGCAGCCTGGTGACATCTACGTGGTCGAACGTGACGGGAGGAAGCTTATGCAGGTCCTTCGCCACGAAATCGGGCACGTCATCCGGGTCGGTCTCCTTCAACAGCGTGACGATGTCCTGGAGACTCTTCTCTGTGCCATCCCTTCGACGAGACGGCATCTGGCTAACTTTGCCAAGAGTAGTGAAAAGCAGCAGTTTAGCACTGCTTATCTCATCTTCCTTGAACGACGTCTTGCAGATCTGCAAGATGCTAACCTCGTCTATGTAATCTATGGCATGTTTGATAAATCGTTTGCACTCATAGCGAAAACCGGGCAGCGGCTACAGCCGCGCAATTCGCGAATTAAAAATTCATACAGTGCAGCGCAAACGCGTCCGTACTCGACTGCGTATTGCACTGGTCTGAGTTTTTGTCTCAACGTACCTATTTGACTTTAGCAACTACCCGCTCAAATAAAAACCCTACAAAATTAATTATTACTTAGATAGGTAGGTACAACGACAGGTGCTTATTAGTACACCAGGCTGCCTGGCGTGGGTAGATAATAATTAGGTATTTCATAATTTTAGTAGGTAGCCTGTACATATTCCTATAACTTTGAACCTACTTATATTAGGTACCTAGAGGTACTTATACACATGTAATAGGTATACATAGTAATAGGAACCTGGTACTTACGTAAGAATGTGGTTTTTCCTAAGACAATCCACTTTTAATGTATCATTAAGAATTTATTACGCGAACGTGTTCGGAAAGCCATTTATCTCGGAATTTAATTTAGGATTTCTTGAAGCGATTTTCCGGATTATCCTTTAACGAATAAGAAAAAACTCCGAGCTGAGGCATCTTACGTAATCGAAAGGGCTTTCAAGTAAGACTGATTTATTTCCTCGTACCTACTGTTTCCTTGGTTCGTTGAGCAGAACTCAGTAGGGCGCAAAATATTTATCTACTTTAGTACTTAAACATATTACAAATAGGAACTAGTAATTATTATTATTGAGATCATGAATTAGCATTCTTGAATACCTTCTTTACCAATTATTTTTCTTTTTGGGTCGACACAATTACCTACAGATAATTATGTTCAAGCCCACACTTGCTTTGAAGATTAAACCATAGATACAAAAATCCAACTAAGAAATGAACGTCCCGTGATGGTCCCGTGTGACGTATCGCAACAGAAATAAATGTCACTTCTTACATTTCGTACCTGAGCTACAAATAGCACCCGCTTTGAATAACTAAAATGTAATTCAGATATTCTAAATAACATTCCGTATTGCAATCACGTAGCCACCCAATTTACTATCAGTTTCAACGTAAAATGAACCTTATTGGAGTTAAAATAAGGGTGAATATGGGCTGTTAGTCTGCAACCACCGTCAGGCGTGTATTTTATTTGATACTGATGAGTTTGAATGCTGTTAATTAAGCTGTAATTTGGTTTGTAATATGGTTTACTGAGAATCGTGGTTTATGTTAGATAGTTCGTAAATAGGCTTAGGTATGTCTGACGATAATCATCATCTGTGATAATAAAAAACCATGAACATGAATTTTCTAGCAATATTTTTAGGGTTCAAGAAAAAAACTTGATAATCTTAACAAAATTTATTATTTACAAAATACACAAAATATTTACAAAAAAACTTAAAGCAATTGTTGCTATCGATTTACGTAAAACATAACTTATTCTATTGACAATGTGCTCAAAATTATTACCAGTTACAAAAATATTTTATAAACTTCTTACATTTTGTGTTTAAGTATAATATTGAGTCCTATGAATAAATCTCTTTCATACAATTAAATTCACTATAATAAAGCATTCTGGTGTAAAAATTGTAATTAACAATTATTTTTTAACAATATCAATTTGCTAATGTTGTAAGTATAACAATTAGGTACAATATGTAGCTAACAGTAATCTTAGTGACATCTACAAAAATGTAGGAAACTTAAATGCCGAAAAGTACAAAAAAAAACATAGCATTTCTTTTACATAATAACTTTATTGTCTTTGCAAAAACATAAATATATTCGCATTTTCTGATTTTATTTGACCAGATATATTATTGTAGTATAACAAAAAACTGTCTTATATTGGCTATTAATAATTAATTTACTCTATTAATTAGTCTCACAGTATTATTTGGGCTAAGTGAAGCCAAACAGTTTAGCGCTTGAAGCGGCTGAACGCTCAAGTAGTCAGTAAATTAATCGGAATGAATCTCGTCGGCTACTTGTTGCCACTTCGCCACTAAGTTCGATACTGACTTGTGTTTCAATCCCATTGATGCTGATATTTTTACCTGGAACAAGGCAACTTCATGTTAACATGAATGCGACGACAAGCAGCTCAACGTGATTTTTGGTGTCTTTGTTCTACTCCAAAAGTTCTTTAAATTATAATGTTTTGTAAATAGAATTATTTGTTGCATTAAATGCTTGTACGTCGCTATACTTCGGCCGTTCAGAGAATGCGTTCCTGACACCTATCAGTTAGTCACGACTAGTGATGGGCACAACATAACACTGAGTTCGTTACCGTTCCTTCAAAATGAACCGCCGCATTATTTTAAGATTATTTTCGTTTTAAATTGGCGGAATCATTTGTTTTATATTTTAGTTATTTAAGTGGAAACCAAAAAAAGGTAATATTCATATAATAAAATTGTTTTATTTATTCTTTGTTACAAGTACATTGAATTGAATGTGCGAACAGAATATTAATCAGACTCCGATTTGCTTGAGGAGGTGGTGTCTTCATCATCATCTTCGCCTACATGTATAATTATATTATTATCAATAACAGAATCAATCCTGATATCTCGGTCTAACAAAAGCCGGGTAATCAAATAAAAACAGATCGAAAACACTTGAAAAACGTGGTCTATGCGCACGAAACGACAACGGACGACTGTTTTAGCGTCACAAAATGGCGGCCCATAACGCCATTTGGGGTTACCATTTTTAATCTAAGTATAAAAATGCGGTTTGGTCATAGTTTTATTTTTATATTTCATAAACGTTATAATTAAGTCTTATAGTCCATTATTTTCCAATTCTTAAAAAGAAAATCAAAACGTATTATTTTATATTATAACTGTATAAGAACAGATTACGATACTTGCCTGTTATTTTTAGCACAGCACTACAAAATATAAACCGCTGACATAACCTTGTAATAGCGCAGTATAGATTTAGAAAAATATTGTTTACCAAGTTATTTGACACTCAGTTTGGCACAAAATTATAACATTCATTGATTATTGATATAATAATGTTGTTTTAATGCTCCTCAATTGTTAAAACGGTAAACAACCAGCAAAAATATTTTTATCGTAACTGCAACGCCATTGCAAAGTTACGTCGTCAGTTCAATCGCGACGTGTCAGGAACGCATTCTCTGAATGGCCGAACTATAATTATAAAACAATAGAAGATGAACTGTGGCGCGCGTATTCCTGCGCTGTATACAAACGGGTTAAAAGTTTTTAGAGTTGTCAGAATTTGTTACTGGCTGATTAATTTAAAGAAACAAAAGCGTATTAAAAAATTATAATGTCTGTGGGAATTAAGAAGTCTAGCCCCTCTAAAGCTACTCGTACGAGTTTACGCAGAGATCATATTTTTAAGGTCTTGGAAGAATATTTTTATACTCACTTTAGATTTCTTCTTGATAGTCTTAACGTCTTTCTCCTTATCTGCCTTATCTCTTTGTTTGTCCTTACTGTCGACGGGTTCAGGCGAGTTGGAAGCCGTGTGGGGCCCCGAAGTCTGCTTCTCTAGTTCCGCTATGTCGCTGTAGAACGAAGCAAGCTCGTCGCCTATCTCTTGTTTTTGTTCTGACTGCAATGGGAAAAATAATGGTAAATGGTGAATTCTGGAATTAAATATTTGTTGAATGTGCTCTGCTTTACTTCTGTTCTGTACTAAAACGAGTATTTATTCATCATCGTCCGAGCCTTTTCCCTATTATGTTGGGGTCGGCTTCCAGTCTGTCAGTGAGTCAGTCTGTGAGTGAGTGAGTGTGTCTGTGAGTGAGTGTCAGTGAGTCTGTCAGTGTGTGTGTCAGTGAGTCAGTCAGTCAGTCAGTCAGACGAATATTTATTATTCTAAATATTTATTGTTAAAATTAAACAAATGGTTTTATATAAATTGTTTATAGAGACAAATCATTATTTTTTAATCCCGTAATGACATAACATTTTAGTATAAATTATTCAAAAAATAAATAACAAACCTATATAGTAGGCCAATGAACGTATCGTTTCAACAGTCTCACAAGTTCAAGACTCCAAAAAAATCTGAACTATCAACAAAAATAACTAAAAACTCACATTAGCAGGCAAAGGCGGCAAATCATCGCACCCCGGCGGCGGCGGGTCGACCCAGGCCGGAGGGGGCGGCGTCCTAGCTCTCGGCCACAAACCCTGGACCCCAGCACCATGTGACCCCACTGACGGCACCAGGCTGCCAGTAGCCGGGATATGGCTCGACAAGGATGGTGGCGGCGGCGTGACGGCGCGAGACCACGTGGATGGGGGTAAAGTCGGCGGTGGTGGGGCGGACGCTGGGGGTGGCGTTGGTGGTAATGGTGGGGGTATTTCCTCCTGGAATAAAGAGAATAGTTTAATTGTTTATGTAAGTCTTGTAAAATTGTTCTATTTTTTATAATAATTTTAGCAAGACACTCACACAGTTGCGTATCGAATTGGATTTCTCCCATAAGTCTATGAAATAACATAAAATAATATTATCATACTCATTATCACATTTATTTACTCTTATAACCCCAAAAAAACTAGGCACCACCAAAAAGACTACAAAAAATAACTTATTCACAAAATCCGTAAGTATATTCCTTACCTTAGCATCAATACCAGGATGAGGCGGCGTGGTACAAATCTCCATGTCCGTATGCGTGGTAGCGGGGTATTCCCACTGGACCAAGCCGTCCGCCTCGCGCCGGTAGCAGTAGCGCCCCTCGGACCTGTGGTGCACAAATGTGACGGTAGAAGCATGGGCAGTGGGGTCACGAGCAGCCCGGTAGCTTTAGATACGGGGGTGAGCTTAAGTTTTTCAAGGTTTATTGAGAGTATGTACTGACATCGAAACGTTTTTTGAGGTTTTCTCGCCAGTCAAAACGGGGCATATAAGAAAATCAAGCTGCCAGAATATGCCAAGATGTTGCTGTCGACGGAAAAGTCCAGGAAGACATCATGATATGAGGTTTCTAGAGGATCATTTTAGCAGCAGAAGACAATTCACAAGTCAGAAAATATCATGTATTTGGGATTAGAGAATGCCACGTTGGAGAAACTGGGATAACCAGACCAGAGGATCATATAAGGCAATATAAAATCTCCATGCATGCGTGGTAGCGGGGTATTCCCACTGGACCAACCCGTCAAAGCATGGGCAGTGGGGTCAGGAGCAGCCCGGTAGCTTTAGATACGGAAGTGAGCTTAAGTTTCTTGATAATATTTTGTAGGTTTATTGAAATAATCGTTACTCAGTGGATACCACAAGATGGCCACTGCAGACGGGGTAGGCCCCGGAAGAGATGACGTGACGATCTGGACGCCGACAACCCTGACTGGTGGGAGCACTCAGGATCGAGGGGTGAGGAGACGGGATGGGGAGGCCTTTGCCCAGCAGAGGGACAATAAAGGCTAAGAAAATAAAAAATAGTGATTACATTAATTTGAGGGTCACATTATCATGACGTTATTTTGCAAATCAAATCTGCAAAAATGATCTAATTCTTGCCGGAACATACTAAGGTAGACGAAATCTTCTAAGAGAGTATTTTGAAGTACAGGGCCAGCGATGTCAAGCTGTCAGAAAGGATTGGGTGTTGCCACCGACGGAAAGTTCTAGCAGGATATGTATAAATACACGACGATCATATACCAATATTGAGAAGACAATTTACTGTCATGGATTTTTTGTTGAGAATGTCATGTTGGAGAAGCTGTACCCGACCGGAAGAATACAAAAGTAATTTTGACATTGTTTTGTAGGTAATGTAATTCGAATGACTATCAAAGTATTTATTATTTGTAAAACGTAGGTAAAAATAAAATCTTAAAAATAAAATAGTGCGCTATGTCTTTGGTGAGACGTACAAATATGGAATGGAATACAATAAAAAGTATTAAAAATTCGCTTAAAAAGAGACTATCGAAGAATTTTATTTTATTTTTCTACAAAACTTAAGATCACCACAACGCTATCTAAAAGTATGGGGCGAACTTATCTAATGACAAATAAAACCGCATACTTAAACCCGTGCTCCGGATTTGTGTCCGCCGTCAAAATTAAAAGAAAATCAAAAGAAAATTGCGTTCCAAAATGGCGGACACAAGGAATCCTCAAAATCCTTTACACGACGGTCTCGCATCAGCTTTCTAGAAAGATCAAAGCATATTATTCACGAAATATATAAAAATATTTGGCAAAGAGTTTTGTTTTCTCACCAACTCCTGGGCAGTCGCGGCGACTCGACGTCCGGCCGGCGGCGATCTTCTGTCTTCTTCACACTTATAGCTAAGATGTTGCCGACTCTTTTATTCTCAGTTTTCGGGTTAACAAAACATTAAAGAAACTAGATGTTTAGAATGAAGTCTTTATTCTTACATAATAAACTAATCACAGAAAAATTATCACAGTTTGTTGCAAATTTAATACAGTTCAAATAGAGTATTTTATATTGTGATGAGGTTTCATTCTCTTACCTTGAAATTACAATAAATAATATGAATATTTTTATACATTCAAAAATGTTTTAGTCAGACTAGATTAAACATAACAATTGTCGATGTTGAATGCAAAAGAAATTTAAAGAGACACAGGTTTTGCATCACATTTAGACAGTGTGGATATGCAGAACACAAATACCCTTCTCATTTAAGAAGATCATCAAAGAAAATATGTCTGACTTGACTTGATTCAAATAGTTCGATCAAATCAACTCAAAATACATACGTACCACTGAATGTGTTATTCTGTCAAAAAATTACGATTGGATATCGAAAGAAACTTTCAAAATCTTGGAGCATCTTGCATTGCTAAATTAAACAATGAAATATTTGACATTACCTCAGATCTATGCTATTAAAAAAATGCAAGAAATATAAAGAAATTATTTCACTGCGAATTTTGCAATACAAAGCGACACCAAAGAAAATTTTAAATTGTTCCAAATTCCAACTGTTGTATAGACCTTGAATTTTAGAGTTTTGACCAAAATTCAAGGCTGCAGTCATAAAAATATATCATAACCAAAAAGAAGTCCAAAAAAGTCCATAATTAATGTTCAGTCCGCACCGTTCGGAAACACTGAAGTTCCGAAAGTCCAAAAACAAAGACTCCACTATAAATAGCCCATTTTTGAAAAGGGGGTAAATGTAAAAGGGTTTATTCGCTGTTAAGTTTGTCGATCTTAACGTTAGTCTAGCAACTACCTACAATATAATAAATACCGACATAAAAATGCTGTCAAAAACATTTGTTTTTCTGATATTGATTTATTGAATTTTAATAACAAGCTCGAGCAAAAATAAACTTGTGGCAAAAGTTGGAAAGTGGGCAAATTCTTGTAATCTTGAAGTGGTTGATCCCAAGTCGTGAAGTAGCTTTAAGAGCTAGCGCTCAGGGGGCTGGCGCCGCATATTTATTTTAGATGCAAAAGTGACAAAACCATTTTTAACCGATTTGCCAAGAAGGAGGAGGTTCTAAATTTTTCGAAATTTATTATTACAGAAGTGAATTTTCCAAAACTACTTTCGTAAAGAGTGCACTTGATCAAACGCAACGCGCAATAAACCCTTGTACATGGGTGTAGGAGTCGCTTGTGCTCGTGCGCGTGGGGTCGTACCTCTGGAAGCTGGCGCTCCAGCCCGCCGGCGCCGCGCGCGCCTCGTGCCGCGCCAGCGCCGCCAGCGCGCCGCCCGCCCAGCGCCGCCAGTAGCCCGCGCCCACAGCGCCGAACCGGAACGCGGCCACTAGCGTCTGTGCACAACGACAGATCCATAAGGTCATAATGTAATTGAAAATACTCAATCACACCGGAATAGCAACGGCCTTTTCTAGATTTTCAAGTGTCACTAGTGACACGAGTATTTTAAGTATGTAATTAAAGTTTAAAATTATTTCACACTGAAAGTGCTCGACGCGTCGCTGCCGGCCGCTGCCATTCCGGTGTGATTCGAGCCTAACACCTCGTTTAGGGGCGCCAGATTTAAAAGTTCGCTCGCTATGAATGCGCACCAAAAATAAAAGAATAATGTAACTATAGTTCGGCCATTCAGAGAATGCGTTCCTGACACGTCGCGATTGAACTGACGACGTAACTTTGCAATGGCGTTGCAGTTACGATAAAATATTTTTGCTGGTTGTTTACCGTTTTAACAATTGAGGAGCATTAAAACAACATTATTATATCAATAATCAATGAATGTTATTACGTCGTCAGTTCAATCGCGACGTGTCAGGAACGCATTCTCTGAATGGCCGAACTATAGTCACGGCACTCAAGGCAGAGAACTTTCATGTAAGAGGACCCAATTTTTTTTTTTTTGTTTATTTCTATTATGTTTTTATACCATCATCATGGCTCATGAAATGCAACCTAGTGACAGACAAACTGCAAAGTCTTAAAAACAGGGCTCCTCCATTTTACCCTATAGGTACATGAAGTGGTGAAAGGGTGGTGCTTTGCAGAAAATTAATTTTGTTTATTACGAAACACAAAACCTCCTTTCAAGTTTCCCACATTTCCGTATTTACGCTCAAACACTATATTTTATTACCCATTCAAGGTCAATAACACACATCTGTCTAAATATACAAATAAAAAACTACATACCTGCATCTGTATCAACATTTCCTGCACCGGCGTCACCACGCACGGTTGCAATTGGTTTAAGTACTTCAACTTAGCCTCCAAAAGTTCAGTAAGATCGTCCAAATCTTCATCCTTCTTATCCTCATTCAACGTCTCACCCTTCGTAAACATTAAACCGTTGCCATAATTAATCGCATTCTTTGGACTCTCATTTTCATCTTCGTCTTTAGAGAAACCTAATCCAGTTCTCTCGTTTGAAAATCCTTCAATAAATTGGGAGTACTTGGTTGTGTACGCTGGCTCTTCCCCCCTTTTTCGGTCAGGTAATACAGAGTTTGATATTCTGAGTTTCTTCTTGCCAACATCTCTACGTTCTTCTGAATCTATAAGGTATAAGTTAACTCCTTTCTTTTCGGTTGTGTCAACTTTCTTTTCTTCATTATCTACGTCTATTGGAAGGGGAGGCGTGGGAGGTATTGACGGAGGGGTAATGGGTGTTTCATCAATATTCTGTATACTCGGGAACAAAGGTTTAGCCTCAATAGGTGGTGTAATATCACCCTTAGGGGAACTCTTACCACTGATTGTACCATCAACCTTTTTTGTCTTAACTACTTTTGGTAATTCTCTTTTCTCAATCTCTTCTAATAATTCATCTATGTTAGCATTGCCTTTTGAAATACTTTCTTCTCTTTTTGGTGTATTGCTGCCTGATCTTGGATCTTCTTCAATCATCTTTTGTAGGTCTTTTGGTAACTCTCCACCTAATTTTTCTAATAGTTTGGCTTTGTTTTTAAGTCTTAGGAATAAAGCGCTTTCATCTTGACTGTCTTCATCATTTGTTTTGTCTGATCTTTTATCCTTTGGAAACAAAGAAAAGTAAGTCAATCACATGTTTCATCAATGTTCAATAAACCCTAACTCATATTAATATTGGTACCTCAGATTGAAAACTTTAAACCCATCACATTGCATGATAATGTATCAAAGATATCGAGAAATATTGATCTAACTCAAACTAGTGATATATTTTGCTTGTTATTTACTACAAAACATACCAGAAGTACATGAATTAAATCAATGGAAAACCATGTGAAATCAGCTCCCGTGATAATATACCAAGAGAGATTATTTCAAATGGTTGTTATGATTTTACATACAATGGTGAATAGGCAATAGATATAAAAAGATAAAAAACAAAACATAATTGTTTAGATTAAAAAAAGGTATTTCTCAATATAATGAAACACTATTCTTTAGCATTATTCAGTTGCATTTCTCATCATAGGTACCATTCAAAGCTGGAATTTTCTTCACACAATATTTTTTGAAATGACATATAACAGAAATATTTATAACATTTCTCATACATACCTCTTTAGTACTATTCTCAGGTGATTTCGGTCCATTGTTCATCAACTCAGGAGGCAGTTCCGGTCCAATCGGTACAGTATAATTCTGTTTCGGAGGTAATGCAGGTCCATACTCTACCGGTTTTACTTTAGGCTTCTTATGGGGAACCGTTGGCTTAGATTGGGGTTTCGGTAAGGGCGGTGCCTGTGGTTTAGTTGGTGTTTCTGCCTCATCATTGGATTCCGAGTCTGAGTTGTGGTATGATGTTATTAGCTCGATTTTTCTGAAAATGATAATAAAATTAAGGTTATAAAAGGATTTTCTTCAACAAATCAAGTTATATTTAAGGGGGTTGAAAGGTTTGGCCCCACTGATTTACAGTCCTGTGAATATTAGGGTGGTAGAGCATGTTTGTGGCTTCAGACTTTTATCAAAACGCTTACAAAGCAAATATATAACCTAGGAAAGTAGAAATTAGTCAAATATTATTGATACTTACTCATCCTCATCATCACTGTGGCTCCGTTTCTTGCCATACTTGTTACCCTTGTCTTTATTCCCGATGCTGTTCCGGTCAGTCTTTTTGGGTTGTTTATTGGAAGACTTGCTCACTACTTTGTTGTTCTGCGAGTTTTGTTTCTCTGCTAACGCTTGCTGGTACAGTTGCCACTCTTCCGCTGATACTTCTGCTGAACCTTAGAAGAAAGCATTACACTTAATGAGATTATGTGTATGGGTTTAGGATTGTGAGTATGTTTAACTGAATTAGACTCTCAAACTAAAATTTTAATTCAAATAGGCCTATATAAAAGCTCCATGGCTCCAAGGTGCGGACCTCATTCAGCAAGAAACTCTGTAGCATAACTCCAACTCCATCACTTTTTTATAAAACAAGGGTTTACAATAGTTTTCTTACAGTGTAAGTTATACAATACAAGTGAAGCTAATATGATGTGTCCATAAATTACACAAGACATAAATTATACAGAACAGTAAAAGTAAATCTTACTCTCATTCCATTAACTCATAACTTATAAATTACTTTTAGAGATGACAGCAAAATTATGTGGTGTGTAGATTTATGCCAAAAGAATTAGAGATTTTTTTAATATATATGTCGGAGATAGATCAATTACCACTGTGGATATCCGAACAAAAATGTGACAGATAGATGTCAATGTCAATCACCGTTGTCTGTATCCAAACGAAAATAATAAAAAAAACAACAATGTATGACCATAGATTAAAAATGGTTCGCGCCCCGGTGCGTGAACAATAGTAATATCCAAATGAATGTTTTGATTCTTTTATTACCGATTATTATTAAGTAATCTTGCCAATTTCTTGTCTAATAAATCTAAACTAGATTTATAAAGTACTCTGTAAACATGTGAATTGAATTTTTGACTAGGTACTTATTATAATAACAGAAACTAAATGGATTTTGTCAATATCAACAATAACATGTTATTTTGATTATTTTAACGTTTAAATGCGATTGTCTAATTACAATAAGCATTCTTGGATAATTTAACAACTTTGCAATGTAAAAGTCTTGTAAGAATCTAGTTAGATTAAGCTAAATCTTAATAATGTTGTATCAAGTAAACGCATGGCGCGCTTTCGCGCGCTTTGGACAGAGTTGTTGTGGAGAGGGGTCATTGTTCGAACGTCCTATAAAAGGACATGCATTTGATGACGAAATCAGTCTATCTTCGGATTAGACTCATTATAGAGCTCCTGCTCCCGACAAAACTGTCGGTTTCCTTGGTACAGCCTCGCTGTATATTCACATAGCTGTATTGGCATACGATACACTTTGTACTTGGGTGGCTTACGCCGCTGTACGGACTGTGACCCTAGTCTAGGGTCTGTTCGTTTCGCCATATTATTTACAAACATACTTTGTATGTGGGTGGCTTACGCCGCTGTACGAACTGTGACTGTAAAGTCTGTTCGTGTCGCCATATTATTTACTAACATACTGTGTATGTGGGTGGCTTACGCCGCTGTACGAACTGTGACTGTAAAGTCTGTTCGTGTCGCCATATTATTTACTAACATACTGCGTATGTGGGTGGCCTATGCCACTGTACGAACTGTGACCGTAAGGTCTGTTCGTGGTCTACCTAATTTATTGTTTTAAAGTGTGTATACTGTGTGGATTATTATTTTGTGTAATTAAACATTGTTATTTTGTTATAAAGTCTTGTCTATCCCAATAAAATGGGGACTCCAAACCCTGATGGTGTACCGCTCGGCTCTCCTGATCCTACATCAGAAGTGGGATTAGGTGAAGCCCGGGAATCGGAAGGGGTTGGTGATCCATGGCGAGCAATGTTAGAACTTCAGGGCCGTAATATGGCTCAGCTAATTGATGCAATGAAGACCCCCACCACACCGTCTAATTCAATTCGCTTGCCCGATTTTGATCCCGATTCACCCGATTCCAATGCTCGATCTTGGAGTACAACTGTTGATGTTTGCCTATCTGAAAAACCCCTTCAGGGCGGTCCACTTATTATTGCCCTTAGTAAAGCTTTGAAAGGCAGTGCTTCCGTATGGCTTTCCCAAGAATCGTATGCCGGCATGACCTGGCCAGACTTTAAAAGTATCTTTCTTTCCCGTTACGATGTGTCAGAAACTATCGCTGCTACTCTCATTAACCTTCATAACAGTCAACCAAAAGAAGGTGAATCTTTAGCCTCATATGCTAGTAGACATGTCACTTCGCTGACGTCAAAATAGCCTGAGTATCCACTATACTGACGCTAGTGCAGCTGTTTACGGTACCATTCTTTTTCAAAAAGTTTGATAATAAGTTTCGTAGGCTTTGTGACAGAAATGCAACTGAAAGTAGATATCATTCCTATGAATAAGAAACTTTGGTAGTAGTTATTGCAGTAAAACATTTTCATAATTACTTGCAAACACATAAATTCACTGTTACTGTTTTGACATTATGTAATACCCCTTCTTTCTTGCTTTTATTTCCTCCACTAAATAATTGACAAAATAGAACAGAAACGTGTTGATATTACAACTCTGTCTAATAATTGGTGTTGTGATAACATTAACCGATTTCCGATTGCTTTTGCATGTGATAATCCCGTGAGCCTCTCCTGCTTCTGCACTGCTAGTAGTCCGTGAGCGCGACGCGACGCCTGGCTTCTACTGCGGCCCGGTTTGCAGCGTGAACTACATAAGTCGAGACGCTGTGTTTGCTTGCGTACAGAGACATTACGAGAAGCATGAATGATAGATCTGGTGAGATCAATCCAGTTTTATGTTGTTATTGTTGATAGTTTACCTATTTTTGTTGCTATGATTTCAATTGTGAGTCAGACTATAAATTTGGTGGTAAGGTGTTATGCCTACTTGATTATTTCGTTATGTTAAGCAGTACTAATGATGGGTATCGGGGTGACTTGGAAAAGACCCGTTGACCTATGTTATGGCATCGGGGTGACCAGGAAGAGACCTGTGTAATGTCTGCGGTACTGTTGGTGTCACGTCACTGACGATTGTGGTTGTGTACCCTGGAAGGCCAGGATGGGCTGATTGCTCTTGGTCATGGGACACACTAATGATGCAAAGCCTGTCGAGCAAAAAGGCGTTGTTGTGAATGACAACCGTAGTTGTAATGGTTGCTGTAATTTACAAGTTGAAAGTCTGACTAGCAATTAGATCTTAACTTTATTAGATGGTGATATTTGTTAATCTTTGAATTGCAATAGAACTTACAAATACGCACACGATAGGTTGCGAAAAATGCCTGAATGTCCAGTTACTTTTAATGATGATATTGACGTTAATTTGACTGCTACCGACATACAATAGCCGAGTTTGCAAGATGTCTATGTTGACTCTTGTTTGGGTTGTCTATGTTGACGCCTGGTTGGATGTCTATGTTGACTCCTGTGTTTGGGTTGTCTATGTTGACGCCTGGTTGGATGTCTATGTTGACTCCTGTGTTTTGGTTGTCTATGTTGACGCCTGGTTGGATGTCTATGTTGACTCCTGTGTTTGGGTTGTCTATGTTGACGCCTGGTTGGATGTCTATGTTGACTCCTGGATTTGAATATCAATCTTGACGCATGCGGGCTGTCTATGTTGACGCCTGTGCGTGTTGTCTATTTGATTCCAAATTACTTGTCGAATGTGTGATTTCGGCTGGGGGACTATGTCCCTACTTTTGTTGAGCTTTTGTATGGTCAGTAACAGCATAGTTATTACGAATAATTTTCGAATCAATTTCTGTGAAGATTTTTTATGACTAATTCAGGATTTTTCTTAATTTACCCAGTGTTGATTACTTTGTTTGACTTTTGTTTGTCAGAAAGGCCGAACGATATACACCTAGAGATTTGTATTGTTACATAATTACACGAGGTCGTGTAGAATGTCAGTTCTGGCCGTGTCGGAGATAGATCAATTACCACTGTGGATATCCGAACAAAAATGTGACAGATAGATGTCAATGTCAATCACCGTTGTCTGTATCCAAACGAAAATAATAAAAAAAACAACAATGTATGACCATAGATTAAAAATGGTTCGCGCCCCGGTGCGTGAACAATAGTAATATCCAAATGAATGTTTTGATTCTTTTATTACCGATTATTATTAAGTAATCTTGCCAATTTCTTGTCTAATAAATCTAAACTAGATTTATAAAGTACTCTGTAAACATGTGAATTGAATTTTTGACTAGGTACTTATTATAATAACAGAAACTAAATGGATTTTGTCAATATCAACAATAACATGTTATTTTGATTATTTTAACGTTTAAATGCGATTGTCTAATTACAATAAGCATTCTTGGATAATTTAACAACTTTGCAATGTAAAAGTCTTGTAAGAATCTAGTTAGATTAAGCTAAATCTTAATAATGTTGTATCAAGTAAACGCATGGCGCGCTTTCGCGCGCTTTGGACAGAGTTGTTGTGGAGAGGGGTCATTGTTCGAACGTCCTATAAAAGGACATGCATTTGATGACGAAATCAGTCTATCTTCGGATTAGACTCATTATAGAGCTCCTGCTCCCGACAAAACTGTCGGTTTCCTTGGTACAGCCTCGCTGTATATTCACATAGCTGTATTGGCATACGATACACTTTGTACTTGGGTGGCTTACGCCGCTGTACGGACTGTGACCCTAGTCTAGGGTCTGTTCGTTTCGCCATATTATTTACAAACATACTTTGTATGTGGGTGGCTTACGCCGCTGTACGAACTGTGACTGTAAAGTCTGTTCGTGTCGCCATATTATTTACTAACATACTGTGTATGTGGGTGGCTTACGCCGCTGTACGAACTGTGACTGTAAAGTCTGTTCGTGTCGCCATATTATTTACTAACATACTGCGTATGTGGGTGGCTTACGCCGCTGTACGAACTGTGACTGTAAAGTCTGTTCGTGTCGCCATATTATTTACTAACATACTGCGTATGTGGGTGGCCTATGCCACTGTACGAACTGTGACCGTAAGGTCTGTTCGTGGTCTACCTAATTTATTGTTTTAAAGTGTGTATACTGTGTGGATTATTATTTTGTGTAATTAAACATTGTTATTTTGTTATAAAGTCTTGTCTATCCCAATAAAATGGGGACTCCAAACCCTGATGGTGTACCGCTCGGCTCTCCTGATCCTACATATATATAATCTGCAATCAGTTACTACTTTAAGCAGCTGATGTCTTGTATGATGATGTTAGAGAGAAATTATGCTAAAAATAAAAAGATTCCTTACAATATGATGCATGCACATATTAATTAGTGATTAATGACATCTACTGACTGAATCATTATTTTTAAAAGACTGATACCTTCATCATCTATTTAACATACATAACATACATCTATTTACCTGCTACATGCAACTGTTGCTGTGCCAACTTGAGTGCCAGTAGGTATTCAGGAGGAGCCTCCCACGTCACCGCATTGGTGAGCTGGTTCCAGTAGTAAGTGAAACCACTGGACTCATCGTAACATGCTGACCATGCTGTGAACACATTATTTCTTATATCAATTAACAGACAGGACGTTTGAGCATTTTAAGAAATAAACAATTTATATGTGAGTTTTAACTACCAGGTTGTTTGTACCATGTAGTAATCATCATATCCCAAGCCTTTAACCAACTATGTTGGGTTCGGCTTCCTGTATACTTGATGTTGTTGTGTACTAGTTTTACGAGGAGCGTCTGCCTCTGACTGCTCTAAGCCAGTTACCTGGGCAACCCAATACAAGTTAAGACTGGTTCATGTAGTATCCTAAATCTAATAGTTTCTTGCTAATTTCAATAATAAAAATAACATGTAAAATGTAAATATGTAAACTAGGTAATGGTCATACCATTACCTAGTTTTAACTACAAAATTCGTAAATAAAAATGATTGACTTGAGTTATTGCAGTGGTTTTCCTCATACTGTGCAACAAATTAAAGTCAATTATGTCTGTGACTAATTTCAGAATTACATTAATTAGAAGACAAACAAGTTTAGATACACTAAAGTAAGTAATTAAGACCAACCATTATTCTTTTGCCTTCAAACTGTAACTTATTTATATTGTTACAAGATAAAGCCTTTTGTAAACAACAGACTATATCTGAAGGTTTTTGCTATTTATACCAAAGGATGTAATCATTAGTCATCAAGCATGATTCTTTAACCTTCAACAAGGCCGAGAAAGTCAATCTGGGCTTTGATATTCGGGAATTTATGAGTGTAAAACACTTACGGCAATGGGCTATAGGCGCAGGATGCACGGCAGCGGCGTTCGCAGCGGCCACAGATGCATTTGCATAATTCTGCCCAGGCAATGGGGCTACAAAACTCTTCCTATTATTGGGCTCAGGCGGCAATGGCGGAGCACGCATTCCATCATCAGAATCATCGTCAGAATCTCCGTAGTTCGCCAACAAACCAGCCAGCGGGTTAGATTTGCTCATTGCGGAAAAAATAACTCAATAACTTCCAAACACAATATAACACGTTTTAATACTAATACGTTTTGACTTATTTCACACTAGATTTACTATTTATCATGCAATGCTTTGATATGCGTTCGTTTTAACAAAACTCCTTCCCTAGGAAAAAAACATTTTCAACACGCTCACTCAAATCCGCACGTTTGACACATAATAATCGCCATTTTGAGCGAAAAGTTTTTTTGACATTTGCGTTTCGTTTCATGCCGATTGCCGATGAAGAAAGATGAGTTCGCTTTATTGTCAAGAAAAGAATGCCAATGACGCGTTTTTTTTTCGTACTTATGATTATGAGTACATTTAATGTTTTTAATAATCATTATAATTTTGTACACAATAAAAATAAATCGTTAAACGCGTATATGTACTGAATCTTCCTATTTATACCGACAGATGGCACTAGTTATCAGTCAGGGCCCCAGACCCTAAAACCTATTTGGATACAAAGTTTTCCACTGTCTCATTAAAAACCCCAGTGGGTACATACTTCTTTATCTACTTTGTTATGTTTTTACTTGCTTATTTATTTTTTCTATTCGCTCATATTATACTTATGTAGGGTACTTGAATGTAAGGATGTAATGAATAAGGATGTAAGTACTGATAATTTTAACCACATCGAATGGATGTGCATTGTGCTCAAAACCTTTTTTTAAGTACTGGATCCGCCCTTGGTTGAATATAAGCTTGAGCTAAATATTTTGTGGGCTTACGCCGCATTTACACAATGCAGCATACCTATGCAAGTTTCTATGTAAGTACTTACTACTTACATGTTTTACACAAAATCGATTGTGATTCTAAATCTTGTTGCCAATATTGTGCAAAACCCGAATAAATAAAACAATGTACCACTTTTTATTATAATTATATTTTATTAATATAAAACTATCTTAAATTAGGCATGTATGTATAGGCACGTGTATAAAAATTATGTATAAATATTGTCTAATCTAAAACTACTTTAATGGGGGTTTATATTTATTTTAAGTGGGTTCTAGTATTTTACATTTTTATGATTAGGTAGACATGGTAACTATGATTTTTTTTTATAAAATTGAATAAAATAATTTTATAATTTCCGCAGAGCAGTTGTTCATCGATGGCATTTTCTTACAAATAAAGTCTTGCCAAACGTTCCATTCGGAATATCAGAAAAAAAGAAGTTTAAACACAACTTTTTTACAAAAGGAGGTAAACAATGTAATCTTAAAATTACTATTATTACCTATATTTACACTGGGTAGGATAGCTCGAAAAGTTAGGGTATTCGAATTTAAAGAAATAGCTCATTAGTAGGTATACCCTCATGCAAGATTCTAGAGGTTAGCATTCTATAAAGTTAACAGAGCATACATTTGTGTTTAACATAAACACAAATCTGGTTAATCTGACACATAACGCACCAACAGTATTTTGTAACAATATGGCTTTTAAAACTAAAAATAACAGTTAATAACTTACTACATTGTAAGAAGAAATAAAAAATATGCAAAAATCATTCGCCTAATGTGAAATAGGTGAATGAAACAACAATACATTTAGAATATCTTCGGTGACAGTTTAACGGACTTATAATTAATTTTAGAAGACTCTGAATTGGTTACCGTTTAACTATACAAGGTTCGCAAGTCCCCTCTTTGAGGTAAGCAGGGTGGCATTGGGGACACTTGGGGTTCTCCCCAAAGCTCTGCCTCCCAGGCCTTATTTTGACTTGAAAAGAGGTCTCAGCATCATCGCTCTCGTACCCTGGATGCGCCTTATCCAGAGGAAAGACGTAGTCAGGAATGAAGTACGAACTTATGTTATATTCCGTGTTGCTTGGTAAAGGAGTCGTGGTCTTTGGTTCAGGTCTCGTCACGCTGCTGAACGGACTCTTCCCTTGTATCGACCTGGTCTGCTGTATGTTGGTACCATTTGTTTTATTACCTTCTTTTGGAGGTACTAAGTCGAAGGCCGGGACTGCCCATTTCCATTCGTAGTAAATTGGAGGGCCTACGGTCGTTGATGGGATTGCTGCAGTGTCTTCCTTAGGTGGTAATAGAACTCTATCAGGTGCTGGGATAATATTACCATTTTGGTCTTTTACAATAGGTTCTTCGGTAGTCACGCTAGATTTAGTGTTGACAGAATCAAACCTAGATCCTTCTGTGAATGACTTGTCGTTATCTGTTTCGAAGGTATTCAAACTATTGCCGAAGTTTTTGTGTTTCCTAGGAGTTCTATCCTCTTCGGAGTTGGCTGGTCCAGCTGGGAGATGACCGTTTAGGTCTATGATCTCAGATCTAGACATAGCAGTTTGGTGAACATCAGGTGATGTTGGATCGAAGCGTTTGATGAATTTGAAAACAGAATCTTCTGATTGATTATCGTTAGGTTTTTCTGACGCCTTCGTTGGTGCTGGAGGGGGTACTAGGTCAATAGATGGTGGAGTTACGCTTGGTCTAGGATTGATTTGAGTTAAGTTGATGCTAGGTGTCGGCCTGAAGGTTGCATCGGGTTCTTGCGAGGCTGCTTCGTCGAGGTTATCGAAGTCTCTGGAGGCGAAATTCGTGTTGGGGCTGGCGGTGGGTCTGACTCGATTCTTGCGACCGGTGGACCAGCCTGTAGGGGGACGGTAGTTTCTCTTGCCGCTGTCCAGATCATTGTTGTCCCCGTCAGAAATGGAGTCGGCTACACCCACGATACTATTGCTTGGGAGAGCTGGGAACTGAAATGAGACAAAGGCCTGTGTTGAAACAATTTCTATTAAACAGGAATTCGCGTTTTTATGAGGGAAGTCTAATTATTAGAAGTAAAAAATAATTAGCTTCACAATAATTATATGAATAGTATTTAATTATGATGATTTCATAAGATAATCCACTGAATAGAAGGAACTAAAGTGAGTGATCGCATCAGTTCACGCACGAATTAACTGACTTAAACTTATTAAAAGTTAATTTATTAAAGTAAGGAAATGAGCATAAACCAACAGTAGGTATATTTAAGATTTTATCTTTCATTTTAATTATAGGTACCTATTAGGTAGGTACTAATTTATGTTCTACTCTAATTCTACCTTAATTATCTACATGTCGTCAATTGTTCAGTAAGTAAGGTACTTACATAATATCGTACCATAATATTTCTTATATAATAATGAACTAAGAACATCATTTCAACTTTAAAATGGCATTCCCAGATATACCTGTAACTATAAGCCAGAGCTTTCATATGGATAAAACGCGAACATTGCATTAAATCGACGTTAGCAACATAACCGTGTGAATTTAAGTTATGAAAATATGAATCGTTAAAGCCCTTTAATGCGCCAACATAAAACATGTGAACAAAATGATTTATTGTGACGACATATAATATGCCACAGGTTATAGTTCGCGTAAACCTGGCAATAATATAAGGAAATAGCATTCTAACTTATGATTATGACACTTAAATAAGTATTTGATGATGACCACACAGAACGCTTGGGTGATCCATGAAATTACTTTTCCTGGGACATTAAGATGCTATGCTGACAAAATATCTCCAATCGAACCATAAACTTTTCTAACTTTATGTAGGTACTGATTTATTTGACTGAAATTGTGACGACTTAAATGGCATTACCAATGCAGTTCAATACATCTCCGTAATTACTAGAGCAATAAAGACGAAAACGACTCGACTTTATTTCACTAGTATCTACCGCTGGTACAAGAAAAACCTAACCTTGTATGTGCCTAAATTAACGTATCTACTCAAAAAAATTAAATGCGTATAATACCTGTGATTCAGCTTCCCTCAGCACGTCATAGTAGGGGTTGTACGGTGGCGCGGACAGAATGTCGGGACGCGGCGTGCGCAGACGCATCTCGTCGTCAGACACGAACGGCTTGTCGCGTTGACCTGGAATATAAAAGATAGACAAGTAAATATAGGTACAAAAAATGTACTTTTCATCCCACCATCTCAGAAAGAGTAGTTTTACCCCTTGATATCTGAGCGCAAAAGCCGTTTTTATCCTCTACAGCGGCAAAGTGATTTGAATTTAGAACATCGTGTGCAATACTCCATTTGTGACAATCTTGATAAGACTTTTCAAACAAATACATATTAAACAAATAAAATACTGCTTAAATTAATTATTCGATTAATTAAGTAATTTCCATTATTGTTTTTACATAGATATTTAACCTCGTTTGATTTTTAAACTGAGTTTTCCAATAAATGAGCTTTACTAGGTAGGTACTTCTTTTTAATTTGATACTCATATGTGCGCGCCATTTTGTTTCTGTCGCTCAGGATTCTAATTATTGAATTTTAGAATCCTTCGCTTGCTCGGTCAGCAAAATTGAGCCCGCGGTTAAAAAGCGACTTTGCACTCTTGTATAACAAATAACTATTGTATTATAGTAAAATAAAAAGTATGAGACACGTAGGTAATAGAAAAACTGGTTTGAATAAATCAATTTAGGTAGGTATCCTTGCTGTGCATTCAATTAATTAAATAAACCTAGTGATAGAATAAGATCCAGTAGGTTCAAAGAAGAGTGGTCACCCTAGCTACAAAATTGCAATCACTTGCTTTAATATTTGGCCAACAAACTTTATTTCATTACTTCGCAGAAATGTCTTAGACGCAGTAGAACATTGATGTAGCCTGAAGAAAACTATGTAACTACATAGGACTTTAAAAATATAAAAATCTTCGTAAATACAAGGACAGCTTATGCCATAAATTCTAATTAAGTTCAGCAGTCTAGGTCCTAGACTCTAGGATACCTAATAACCTAGCAACGTTAACTACAAAACAATGGAACAAGCCACAGTTTTTATAATGCTCAGTAGATTATAATGATATAAGAAACAATAACTGTTATAAGTAACGATATAATGAGTGCGCTAAATACCCATTGTCTGTGGTTGCCGCTGGTGACCGCAACCAACCTTAAAACCTGTTTATTTAATGTTTGGTTGCGGTTTTCAGTTGGTTAAGGATATCAATTTGTTATTTTTCTTGCTGATAACATGTAGGTTTTCTAATCGATGCTATTTTAGGTAAAGCTGAAAATTTATTTGTATGTTGCTACTTCTGGCCCGATTTAAAAATTTTTAGATTCAGTGTTTTATAAGTAACTCAATTCTCAAAGAAGACTACTGCTGGCTGAAACTCGTTAAGAATATTTTACAGACACGGTAAGGTAGCGTGTACATTATTTCTTCTTGGTACAAACAATAACATTGTTAAGCGGTGGTCAGTAGGTAAGTAAGTATGTGCCTAGTTTCTTTATCGAAGACTGAGAAAATATTGAAAGCGATACCTATATATTTTTGAGTTTAAGTATCTACCTCATCCACTGCATAGCCACCCAACTATCATTTCTCACATTAGATGTTCATTAACTTTTAGCTTTAAGCAATTAGAGCGACCATGTAGGTACATGTTTTTTTAAGAAAAGATTGATGCAGCAAGGCTATGCAGGTGGATCTAGTGATGTGAATATTTTACAGTTACTTACAATTTATTTTTAACCAAGTTAGTCTAAGTAAGTTAGTTAGTCTAAAGTGTAAAAAAAATCCTAGACTATATCCTTGGTGAACTGTTTTACATGAGACGTAACAGGTATGGTTCTTCGTTAAAGGCTAGCCATTCTCTTCTGAGATTAAACTAAATAATATCTATAGAAAATCTTAGACATAGGTAACATATTATATCCTAAATTACTTTAGGTTCCGTTAAAATACAGGTAAAACCTAATTTACTCATTTGTAAATAACTCAGCTCCCAACGACTGATTGAATTTTATTTTTTCAACAGAATCAAAAATAAATCTACATTCCTAATCGTATCACGTAATTCTAACAAAATAATGTAGTACCTATACCTTTTTGAATCTACTTTGAGCACCGAATAAAAGTAGTGTCCAGCCTTACTCAATACATGGACGATCTAACAGTGATTTTAAATCAATGTTTTGTTTCCAAATCGGGCCAGTAGTTCTTGAGATTAATGCATTCAAACAAATTCCTCAGTTTTTTTTTTTAGTAGGTATAGAAATAAATTATTCTATTCAGCTTCAATAAATGTAGCATATTCGTACCTACATCACTAACTTATGACAAGGTCGTTCACTGATTACGTTCATTAATGTAACATTAACGAGCTCTTCTGCTTCCTCACACTTTCTGACCTGTCAGATTGATGCTGACTCACGACTTGCTTATTTTTGCCGCAGAGCAACTTAACTTTACGACATTTTTACATCGAATATCAAATACATCCCTTTTGACAGATTTTCAGTCACGAAACATCAACCCATGATCCTTCAGGCTGATTCTGCAGCCCTTCGGGAGCCCTTTGAGCTTTAATGATGCAGTAACTATTACGGACATCAACACAGTCTTAAGCTTCGTCATAGTGGAAATCGGTGATATCCGTGGATACATACTGTTTTTGCGAACACTGCAATATATTTCGCATTTTAATTTCTATGGCCTGAGGCGTGACGTATCACGATTTTGCCGATTGATTCCATAATTTTAAAAGGCGATGAACTTGAGCACTATGTAATCAATTCTATAGTAATAAATTATATTGTACCTGTAACATAAAAACTATTGTCTAAAACACGTTGACCCCTAAATCAGAAGTACAGCAAGATCTAATTATAAGTCTTTAGTAATTAATTACCACCACAACCTCGGTAAAAGATATTCTATCTAAATGCAAAAAAAACTTCAATTTACTAGCACTTTAGTTAAGAAGCTTTGAAGTTATTAATTTTCTATCAATCATGCTTCGAGTTCATAAAACATAATGAATTGAGTTAAAAATATGTAATTATAGACATCAGAACCTTCGAGAAAATTACCTTTTGAAATAACATTATTTAATTATTGTAATAGGCATGATGACAAATTTTTAAATTCCTTTGTATGATGTAGGTATACGTCTATTTTATATGAAAAATTATTAATTTTAAGAAAATGCGAAGATTTTTTATCAAATAATTGCATTTTTCTCTGTCCACTTTGAATCCGGCGCGAAAACGCTTGTCAGTGTCATGGTGTCACTTGTGACGTCACGACTGAAATTACAAGACGCAAGTAAACAACGCTCGTGCAATAATTAAGTTTTTTGTGTTATTAAATATGAATTCGAAAGGGCATAGGTGTTGTGGGGTCACTGGGGGACCAAGTAAGAACTCATCCAAAACAACTCCTGACAAGTTATTTGTGTACGTTCCTCACAATAAAAAAATACGAAACAAGTGGCTTAAACTTGCAAGGCGATATTCAAAAGCAATATTGCCCAGGGTACAACTTTATTTTTGTGAAGATCACTTTGATGTAAGTTATTACGTAGTTCTCTAGATTCTAGCATAGTTTATAATGTAAATAACTATTTCGAGGTTAGGTTTCATCTCTCATTGTTTTTTAATTAAACTAGTATACTTACATGGAAGTTTTAACATTTCTAAATTCAGCTGAACAAAAATCTTTATTTGATGCCAAAAACTTTCCCAGCATTATGATATCAATTCTAGGCAAATTAGCGCTGTTTGCCTTGATAAATCCGGGCTCCATAACTCGTGTTATAAACAATTAATTAATTAAAAACAAAGATCGCAGTGGAAGTTCACAATAACGAAATGTGACGTTCGCGCGCTTTCGCGCGAGTTGTTTTGAGAAATGACGTCACGAGCTCTGATTGGTGTTCAAGATATCATGGCGGATTGCCTTATTTCGGTAATTTTATTTTATAAAAATACATATTAATCACATTATTAATAAAGAAAACAATGCGCGTTTTATATTCCAAGCTTCAAGTTTAATTTAATAAATATATTATATTAATGATTTTTGATTACTGTCATCATGCCTATCGGCTTAGCATTGCCACCCAAGAACACTAATGTAGGAATAAGTAGAAGTTACTTAATAGTGCTTTACCAAATAACATCAGCTTAAATAGGAGTACTGACATAAAATAATGCACATCCATTATCTACTTCACTTCGTCAGCACTAACCGTAGTGTGAAATCTAGGATTGCTAATTCTAGGAACGTATATTTTAAACTAGCTGCTCCCCGTGGTTCCATTTTAACAATTTCTCAGGTTCAGATAAAGCCTAAAGCCTATGTCCGTTTAGAAAATTTAATTTGAATCGGGTCAGTAGCTTCACCACAAAAGCAATTAGCGGGACAATTTCGCTATTTTAGGTTTATTATACTAGATATAAGGATGGTGCAAAAGAAAGAAAGGTTTGATGTTATGAACTAAAATCAGGGCTGTGACCCTGTTGAACTAGGTACTGGTACCTCTTTTATCATTTTGATCTCCTGAGAATTCCATAGATGCCAAACTAAGTAGCTCGACATCAAAAAGACCTTCAACCGCGAGCTATATTAAAACCAGTGCGATACTTGCATACCATTCAAATTCACTACAGCATTGGAATTTAGAACATCTGTCATTCACGGACAACCGCGAAGGTTTTGATCCTGCAAGATTTTGATTCAAATATAGATCTATTTAAGATAGTTATGATTGACGGTCTTACTACTGATGTTGTTAACTATTTGATAACAACAATAGCTCTAAATAAGGCCACAGGAGCTACACGATCGGAGTGAAAAGTTAAAGGTCTTTGTTTGGTCGTGTTTGAAGCCCACAGCTTCTTCGCAGATCAAGGTTTGCACAATTCAGATTATCATCTCCTTGGCCCATACTACGAGATGTAAAGTGCCTATTATGTTATATCTGGTCATCTAATTTAGAAACACGTTGTAGTGCTGGCCAATAAATGGTTTGTGTTTGAATAATAATAGCGACACTAAGTTATTCAAGCTTTTATTGGGTTGTAAACCTATGGATGTGCTTCGTATGGAGTTTTATGGCAGTCGTATTTAATGCTGGCGTAAGATGCATTTTATGTTATGCTATTATGTTACTATTTCACAAGTGCCAGAATCATAAAATAATTACAATTCTATAATTGTTTTTCTTTGTTTTATGCATATTTTTAAGACGCCCTTGCATCTAAAGGGTCAACAGTTTACTCATTTCTACATATGCAGTTCCGCTATTCGAGTGATATCGCAGCTTGACACAAATTTTACCCGTACCCGATATGTCTCTGGTTCGATTTCCCATTTAACAGATACATATATCTTGCGAAAAAATGCTGTGAAGTGACATTAATAGCTGTACCACGTAGATTGTTGAGTTAACATGAGTTTTGAAGCCAATAAGATCCGTCAGTTTTCAAATAGATAAACCAAAACTCACCTATAAGCAGGTTAGCAGTATAATCCCGTTCGGACATGGAGCAGTTGACCATGTACCAGTGGTCGCAGATGAGCATGCGTTGCTGGAACAGCGTCATGTTGGGGCACTTGTAGCTGAACTGACGACCCAGCCCGTCGCACATGTGGTATACCTGGAAAGAAGGATATTAAGTGTGAGACTGATATAAAGGTAATAAGGTGATATGGTACACTGGACTGGAAGCCGATCCCAACATATGTGAGAAAAGGCCAGGCAGAGGATGAGTTATGGTGAGCTCTTTTTTGGAGAGAGAAAAGAGTAACCATGGACTTCCCTGTCGGTTCTTCTCTATGGGAAGATATTTTTTCCAATGGAAGCAATAGAACGGAAAACTAGTCAATATTTTTCTGAATCTGGGGCTTTTGAAAACAAGGATGTTATTTACGCCTGATAGGAACACCTTAGACGTAGGTGAGGTTGTCCAATAGCATAATAAAGTTAAGTAATCCAAATACCAAAAGCCAAATCATGTGACTGTCAATAAACTTCTCTAGTTTAGACTTGTTAATCAGCAAGAATTTGGCTTCTCAAACGTCCATATCAAACAGATACTCCAAATACAGACAGACACGACAATGCTTGTGAGAATACCAATTATCACCAAGTTATCTGCCCACATCATTTGAGTCCACTTAGCGAGTGGTCGCTATAGGTAAATAGTAATATCCGTAATATGCTTTTTAGGTACATGGTATGAGTATATAGCTTTTGCTTATAAGCCGAGGGCCCGTGAGTGAGTAGATTAGATAGGGCTTAAGACAGAAAGAAAGAAAACTGGATCTTGGCTAAAGGTCAAAAGGTTTAGACCCAAGTTCACCGACAACATAAATGTTATAGTTATCTTAAAACAACTATGACTTTTTATATTGAAGTTATAAAGTTGTTTAGAGAGAAACGGACGGTTATGTTTGTGGTGAACTTCGACCTCGGAGGATTATTCTAATCAAGACAAAAAAATGAATGCTAGATACAAATCTAACTTAAACACAATCAAAAAAATATCGTACACACTCTAATTGAATCAAACGAAGAACCAGAAAGAGCAATAAAAATAGGTCCTCACCTCCATCCATTGTGTGAGCAATTTGAATGTAATCAACAAAACTCAACAAAGCATTTTGGCTCTTAATATAATTAACACGTTGTATAAAAACTTAGGAAGCGACAATTATATTTCAATTTAGTTATATTCGTACACAATACATGCATATGCAAAAACGTTTGCTTCCGACAAACACACTCATCAGGAAGTTTGTATGGCGCAGTTACATCCTTTGTGCTACCTTTTATTGAAGCTAGACCACGGCCTTTGGCTTAATTATTATAAATGTATTAGTTTTTTTTTATATAAAAAAAGGATGCCACAATAAGATTTAATACTAAGACTTATGATCAGGTTTTCCTCATTTAAAGACAAATTGTAATTAGAATTTTTATCCTTGCTCTAGTAGTAACTTATTCCATCTGAGGCAATTTCTGCCTGTAACCTTTCCGAGAATGTCTTAATTTCTACAATAATACTATGTATTTAATGCATTGGCTTTTGATACCTAATTAGGGATAGAAAATGACTCCTCTGTTTCCCAATTCAATGACGTATTTAAGTCAGTAGGTGAGGTTGATTTAGTACTAACTAAACATATGACTCTCAATAACTGTGCCAAACGTGATTTGAGTGTTCCACCAATAAATTATGGTAACTTAGCAGAACTTATTTGGACTTATTTCTCATTCACATTATTAGTTTGGAGATCTTATTACCAACGGGTAAGGTTGGTACATCTGAAAGACCGTCAATTCAGACCAGGTTGACGAATCCTGGCTTACCTGGAGGCAGGTGACCCCCCAAGAACCTTTAGTTAAACGCGATCATACGTTACTTGATAGACATAATTGTACAAACTGACATAACAATGAAGTAACATATTACGTGAAGTTCAACCGTAACTAAAATGTTTTGGAGATGACTCATGGCCACACAAACACAACATATGAATGCAAACAGAATCTATATACGGAAATCAATAGAACAATATCTAAGGGAAATGATTTTTTTTTTGGCAATTTGTCGGCGAAGGTATAAAAAAAATAAAGGTAAAAAATACGACGAGGTCTTATTGATGGAGTTTAGCGTTTTTTGTTAAGCTTAACATATTAATCCACATTCCTTTGATGGATGTGTTATGGATCTTCCGCAATTCATGATCTTGTATATTGCATGAATCATACATCCCTCCGGCAGCTATCTGCTATGTTTATGGAGTTCTGGAAAATGTTTGAGTTAGGTACTGAACTGACCTGTATTATAAGTGAACAGATATTTTCTTAGGGTAAAAGTTTGATTATGTGGATGATGGAGAGGTACAAAATGTAAATATTTACTGTTATGCAAACTAGTGTCACCGAATTCTCATCAAGCTATCAATGAGGCATCGCCTTACGGCGCTAAAATTGTAATTTACGATCTTCAACGGTAATTGATCGAACAAGTTCTTTGTACCCAACGTTTTATAAAAACCAATTTATCGCAAAAACAAAACGATAACAAGTTCCAAGAAAAACTATTATGATAACAATTATCTGTAACGTAAACATGAAGTTCTTGATATTAATATTAAACATGATGAATTGCCTTTTAGTCACAAAGACACAATTAGTTTTCGAAAACACGAAGAAATACCTCAAAGGATGATGATGCACCTTAAAGCAGTTGTATGAACAAAGACATATTAATAAGAATTACATATAAGGCATGAAACATATTTTTTTGCAAAAATTCTAGACAAATATTTTACCAAGGACTAATCCTAACCAGGCACATCACGCAATCAATTCATCAATCAACCTCGTTCGAAGTCTAACACCTTACATGAAAAGAAACGTAAGGTAACACAACTCATGTAAGATATTAAAGACACTAATTATTTCGCAAAGCCTTGCATCTCCGATTGTGAAACAAGCCTAATCGCTATCGTCTGCGTGATTGCGTTGTATAAACGTTTTTGTTCATGTTATAATTCGCGGTAATTATTACTCTTCAGATAATGTTTCGACGGCTAATGTCGACTATTGTAATGCCAATGTTTTGATCTAGGCTGTCAGGTCAGTATGCTAGGCTAATGTGTCAAGATCTTAGTTTATGTCTGCCGCGATCATTATTGTATGTTTTGTCTTGTCGTTGACGTAATGCAAATTAAGATGGATAGTAGTTGAGTCATCGGTATGGAACTTGAGACTAGATTTGCCTAATTATCACGCCATAGATTTATCCATCCATCCATGGAAGCCATCTTAGGTAACACAGAAAAGGAAATAGCATTGATCAGTACACTTGTTATACACAATAACACTTTGATCAGTCAATTCCTTGCGATATATATGCACCAGCCGTATAAGTATGTGAAATAGTTATATAACAATTCGGCCTTAACAAGTCAAGCTCCTTGTCATGTCAATACCACGCAACACAAAGCCTATCTTCTATTTGCATCAGCATCAGCTACAATAGCCAATAATTTAGAGGTTACGTTTGCAGTGGCTTATTGACGCAGGTCCTTTGGCCTTCCAGTGTATTTGCACCCATTTGATTTTAAATTATATTTTATTACATCTAAATCTGCCAATACTTTAAGTGCAAGGTTAACTTTGAGTGAAGAAGTATTATTAGTTGATTCTCAAGTAACAATTATAATTAAGGGGTAAAAAAAAATCCATCTGTATCCTTTACAAGGTAAGCTCAAAATAAAATTAAAGCAACACTGCTTTAATTTTATAAGAAACCCATAAAAGCTTTGGAATAAGATCAATGGAAATACAAATAATGGAAGAACAAATGCATATCTATTATGAACATTGTAATAACTCCTGATTGTATAGTTGAGAGCTAAACAATGCGTTAATTTAACTATTGATATAATTACATTTACTCACGCAAAGCAGACACGATTGAACAATTTCCTTCATTCATCAATAATTATGGCTTTTGTTGTAATGTTTTTAGGTTATGGTTTCTGCCTATTTAAGTTTAAAACAAATAATAAATAAATACCCAATTGTTAGGTAGCCTCACGATTTTTCTGTTTTGATTGATATGTTATTAAAGTTTCGTAATCATAAATTGCATAAATTATATCCTTACATAATTGTTATGTCGGTTATTACAAAATGTATAATTCTTTTGTTGATATTTTGTGAAGACGTGTTTATTGTTAAACCTTTAATTTAGCATACATTGAGCTAGTGTAAGCTTTGACACTGTCATAAATATTATATTTTATTGGGTTGTTATTTTTGAAGTAGCAATATCAATTACGTTTAAAAGCTTTAGAACTGATTACACCAAAATTCATCAGTCAGAATATTTATAAAAGCAATTATGTCAATAAACAGTTTATTTACCATGGTCTTCCGCAGGGCAGTATCTTTGGACCTACCCAGTATTACCTCTGCAAAACAAGTATGCGGAAAAATCGGCATAATTATTCAAATTGACGATTAAATTGTAACTAGGAAAAAATCTTCAATATTTGTATTAAGAGCTATCAGAATTGCCTTCAAAAGTTTTTTCAACATTCTTGCATATAAACTCCTCATTACAACATACATTGTAAGTACAAAAGAACTGTATAATAATGTTAACACGTTTATCAGTGACTGAAGGTTAAACAATTATGTGTGCATAGGATAATTATATTAACGTAAAAACTATGATAAATGAGCATCTCTACACCTTGGCCCTTAGGTGTTAATGAACTAAGAACTACATGGCCCATGATAAGTTAAAATTTTAAATTGATTTATATGCTCACGTTCAGATCAAAACTTTTGATTTATAAGTAGAAAGAGCTCTTAAAATAAGACAAACGTGAGCATGATTCATAGAAGATATGAATAGAGTAGTAATAGGCAAGATGTTGGTGACACTACATGGATTCCAATTTATTTAGCAGTAGCTTTTATAAATAAAAAAAGTCTCCATCCAATTTAACATTTCTCAGACCGTTCTTACCAAACAATGCTGATGTTGGTATTGTATTTTTTTCTAACCATCTCAGAATATTAATCATCATTTAACCAGATATGATCGTGATATGTAACCGTCAAACCAATAGAGAACAAATTGAGTACTTTTAAAATACTTGCACGAGGTGAGATCAAACAGTTTGTCAGTCACGGTGGTAACAATGGTCGGGTCAAGGACTGCAGTCTTCCTCATTCCAAGCCTGGTTAAATGTATTGTCACGATTGCTTCGCGGATGTCAGAATGTGAACTGTGTTTGAAGAGGACCACAGTATCTAAGTGTATGTAGATGTGACTGTGTACTTAAAAACATCCTATAGTGATGTCTTTTGGGTGTCTCCTCATCTACCGAGCCTTTTTCCCAACAATTTTGTAGTCGGGTTCCAGTCTAATCGGGTGCAGTTGAGTACCAGTGTTGTACAAGGAGCAACTGTCTCTGACCTCTGCAACCTGATCACTAGAGAAACTTCAACTCAGCCTTTTGAATTAGTCCTAGCTCCAAAAAACAAAGTAAGAGTAAAATTTTAGGGCAAAGGCGTTACTTTTCCTTCCTCCTGTCTACTTAGGTAGGTACATCAGTCTAGTGTGGCCTGCTTTATTATTGTTCTTCTTCTTCTTTTATATCTACCATTTATCCTGGTAATAATCCATAACTAATCGTATTTTAATAATAAATCGATTTTTATCTTTTAGGTTATAGTTCTTGAATAGACTGGTTCCAAAATAATTTGATACCGATATTTGTATGTCTCTACCAGACCTCGGGACTATAGAGTCCCGGATTTTTGGGAGGCGAACGTGGGGCCGAAGCCAACACGCTGAAGCCCTTTTGAGACAACTTTAATGAAATGGCGACACAAAACCGATGATTATCCCCGTATACACTATAGAAATGTACCCAAGGACAATCCCCGGTTCTGTGCTAAACTATTGCTAACTATGGAGGAAAACTACTTGGGCTATTGTGATGGGATGTTAGTGGACTAGGAATGGGAAGACTATGGCACCTGCCGATAACAATGTTTGCACACGTAAAAATGGCAGGTGGAGACTCGCCAACTCACTTACTGGGCCCTCGGGAATCAGTCACTGAATAGCAACAAGAGGGCAACAGGTACATGAGCGGCTGAAGGGTGAGGATACCTCGGCGGACTTTAAACGCAGATCACGCGCTCCCTGTGGGTCCAGCATCACCGGCCCACTCGCCACTTACCACGAGGCACCTACCCTCCGAGTGGGCAAGCCAAGAGGCGGGAGACCTATCCCCCGTCATGCTTCACTCCGGCAGGCCGGAGATGTGGGACAGTATATCTCCCTGGAGCACTCGGATATATAGCCCCGCGGGGTCGCTACTCCCCGTCATCCGCCTCAGATGCCCTGCGGGGCTACCGATATTATTATTAAAATGCGTTTTTACACACGGATGTAAACTCAAAAACAAGAAAAAAGTATTATGTACAGACCTGCATATTTTAGTTTACAATTTTATTCTAGTTTACTTCCTCATACGTTGGAAGACTAGTAACTGGTAATATTTTTGATAAACGACTATTTTCGCTCCAGTATTATAATTTTAAACAGCTAGATCACCTTGCTGTAATTTATTTATTGCGTCTGTCAAGTGACCATATTGGAAATTATTATTAAATCATTTTCGCACAGGTTTTATTGAACTGTCTTTAATTAAATATATTTTATAAAAATAAACGGTAGCTGGAAGGTCACGTATAGGTGCACGCATGAATGCATTATTTAAATTAAAATCAAAACTACATGCCATGAGCATTGATATGTGATTTACACTGTTACATAATTTATCATTCTTTTCATTAATTTGTTTTGTCGTTACTTTTGCAATGATAGATTTTGCTTTGCATTTACGTGTTGTTTTCATATCGTTGAATAGTAGGGGATTCCATAGACCAGTTTATTTTAATTAAATCTAATAACTCGAAATAAAATGATTTCTTACTCAAAAATGTATCTGTGGCTATAAAGAGACTATTAACAATTGAACACGGTCCGTTTTACTTGATTCGTCATTTACTATGTTCGGTCATATTAGATCAGTACAAAGTTTAATCATTCGATGATTACTTAATTGTTGCTATTTTAATTTGTTTGTTGTGGAAGGCGGCTGAGTCAGAAATAAGTCTGATAAAATATTTTGCTTAAATCCGGCTACCATTTAGTCCATTAATTAATTTTTAATAGAAATAAGTATAGGTACCTAACAATTTGAATGCAATTTCAAGCCTCATTTTAGAGCCTTTTTTTACTGTTAAAGCAGCATTTTAGTACATTGCGTAACTTTGACCTAACGCATAGGGTGTCCATGATTACTGACATTTTTGGGACAAGTATTATTGGACAGACACGTTTTTAATAGATTTTGTTACAGTTACTGAAAGCGTATTTCATTGTCAGTTTTTATCACGATATTAGTGCGTAGGTACTTAAGGCATTTTTTTCTACACAATCAAAATAGAAAATGTTTTTTTATACTGGAATTTTCCTTTTTCATAACAACAATTTAAGGCCATTTCTTTTGAATTTAATAATAACAATAAATAACCTAGCTTAATGTTTGAATAGCAGCAATGGTCTTGAGATTGTTTTTAGACTTTAAAAAATAAAAATATTAGATAGGTATGTACACTTATTGTTACAGCTGCGTCTGGATTAGGTCACTATAAAACTTATAGTCCACAGCCAAAAGGCGATCACACAGAATAAAACCTGTTTATCTAAAAAGGCATTATGCTCATAACTGGAAAGTCATTCACGAAAGTGCAAGTTGTACTTTCGCTTTCAACTGTGAAGATGAGTTCACATTCATGAGCGCAGCGATAGCATTTTACGGTTTATTCTTTCGAGTCCTTTTGCGATCTTGTTTCAAAAAGATTTATTTTCCAAAGTAAATAAGGATATAATGTTACTCTATAATAATAAACACTGATTTCAGCTTTCAAGTTAGATAATTTTGACCGACTTCCCAAAGAGAAGGAGGTTCTCAATTTGTCGGGATCTTTTTTTATCAAAGTCGATTAATGTCTAACATCATAGTTTAGTGAAGGGCGGTTGTCAAATTATTTATTTTGCTGTCCTTATTTATACAAATCTAAGATAAAGTTTTATGTTAATTTTAATATTTTATGTACCAGTATTGTTATTGATTCTTTCCAATAGAATTCCTAAACTCGTTCCGCTTAATCTAAGTCTCAAACAGTCAAACACACTCCGCTCATCACGGTGTTCGCAGCCTACCAACAAGTTTGTGAGAAAGGTCAAGGTAGATGAACTGATTCAGTAGATCACTCTCGCTTTATATCGGATGCGTGTCGTCTGATGCTACTTTAGATAGATTGATTTAAAGTGACTTTACTTTTATTTTACTCACACTTTACTTTACCTCAAATAATCAGAGGGGTCCAATGTCTAAATTGAGTTTCATTCAAAATGCAACAGAACTTCAATCAACTTTAGGAAAAAGGACGAGTTTTTCAATTAAATTGAATGACTATTGATAGATTCTAATTTTTTTTTTGTAGTTGTAGTGATCTTTTAACTGGTTTTTGCTATTATTTGGTGATCAATTTTGTTATTATCCTCTATAAACTGAATTTGATTCATTCTAAAAACTGAGACTATTAACATTCCAAAATATGAACTCAAACAGGACATCCATTTTCTACGAAAAATCTGAACTCGTGAAAAAAAAGTTGTTGGCCTTCGCTCAAAGTAAGCCACTGACTTCAAACCAAAATATCCGCCCATGGCCCATCAATAGAATCAATTCTATCAGAACCATAGTATTTCTGTGAGCATGCAAATTGATTCAGTCTCATAATATTTAATTATGGAGAGAGAGCGTTATAATCACAGCTGCGATTACCGTTGTAAAGTGAATATTCATAAAGTTCAAGGTGAGGTAACTGGTTCGCTCTCGTGAATGAGAGTGGATCGGTGCACTCATAGTGACAGATTTTATGCGGTAACCGTTTTAGCAACGTAATATGAAGTGGTGCTATTTATATTTTTGAACGGGGTAAAGTGGTGTATACTTGTTTTATTTTGCAGTATATACTTCCTTGACAATCACTTCTTTTTGAAGGGATTGTAAATTACCGTCTGGGTAACGCAATATTAGTACCTACAGTTTAAGTATCAATACAAACTGGCTATAGTAAAACGGGTCTTTCTAAAATATTTGCGGCATTTTCATTGATGTCCGGATAGGTTTTATTACTATCAACATTAACTTTAGTGTCTTGCAATAAAGCTGTATATTAAGTAACACGTTCTCCTATAACCTCAAGACAACCTTAAACATCGAATTGATCAACAAATACTAATACAACATACATCTAAGCATACAAAATACCCTCGTAGGTCCCCTGAGGCATTCCGAACAAACAGATTTGTCCAAACCATTAGAGATGTTTATTTTAGGTGGCGACTCCCACAACATTACTTTAAGTAGCCATAAAATACATTTTGCAATTCATATTTCATTCCTACGCAAAGATATTTGGTAACCGAACTGACATTAGGATTATTATGTATGAAAAAATACTCTCACAGTACATTGGGTACAATTATTGTGTTTCTAGCTTATAAGAGGTAGCGGTTTTGAAATTCTAAATGCCTTTTGACGAAATGACGACGTAAATAAGTAATGGGGAAATGGTGAGTAATTTAGAGATGAGCTATTATGGTCAAAGCAGATATCATTCTTGTATTAAAAAAAAAATGTACGTTTCATAGCATCTGAAACCCTAAAAACCTCTGAAAACTAAAAATTTCGATTTTACACCAAGGTCAATAACAAAATCAACTAGCATAATGTAAGGCAGCTGAAGTACCATCCTACGCTTGACTCTCATAACCTGGTAACCAACATCAAGCTCATTGTTTCCGCAGCGCACAAGAACTGAAGTGTCACTCATTTCATACGCCATTGCTAAATATTAACACAATAAACTCAAAAACAATGGGTTCGCGTGACGTTCACTATCAAACAGAAGCTGATGGAGATAACAGTTAGCTTGCAACTTGCAAAAACATTGAATGGCCTCGATTGTTCATATAATTGTGGTTGGACATCGTAAGGAGTTTTTGAAGTTGGTTACTTAGTTTTTGTGGGCATGCGTGCGAAAAACGACGCTTTTGGGGTAATAAAGGTCTTGCCTGTAAATGTTATCATATAAAATATGAATCATATGAAATTGTGTATGCCTTTGATACTGTCTACCTAAGCAATGAATTAATTATGTATTTATTAGTATAAAACAGTTCTCTCAAAGAAAAGGACCATTGACCTTATGTTAGCATAGTTGAGATCAAATTGAAAAAAAAACAATGTAGTACAAAGAGAGAACAGAAGTATGCACATTAACTCCATTAATTACGATAGCCAAATGTCAAACATGACTACCAAACAAGGATAAAACGTTTACTTTTACACCCATCGATCTTTGAACGTCAGTGACAGGTATGCGCACGAGCGTCTGCGCAAGGTTGCCATCACAAGTACTTACTTTTTAAACATCCCACTTTTATACTTTTCTAATACATTTAAAGGGACTTTTTAAAATGACCTCACATTCATATTTTGTATATCGAGTGTTTTGATCATATGAAAAAAAAGTTTTTTTTTTGGTCTCATAATATTATTTTCTTTCTTCATTGACGATAGGTACCTGTGTGGTAGTTACATACTAATATTAATCCCCCCATCTCTCAATCAGAAAAAAAAACTTGGTAATCAAATCCTTTTTTCGGCTGTAAGGAATAAGGACTTTTTCGTCAACAAAATCCTGGTCACCCTACTCAACACGTATAGGTCAGGGCTGGCACTGGACCCATTTGCTTGTCCCCGTGTAACAGCGGCATGTGAACCCTATTGTTTTAACTTTAAGCTCTAGGTTATATCTGATGTACTTGTTAGCACAATGAGGTAATTCATTAATTTCGTTGTTAGTACTTTTAGCACGTTTGGGAAATTATGACGTATGCACTGGTACCCTACTCAGCTGCAATTGGTTAGACTGGAATCCGACCCCAACATAGTTGGGAAAAGGCTCGGAAGATGATGATGATGATGGGAAAGTGTGACGTCGTAGTTTTTGTGTTGGTTATTGTCATTGATCTAATAAAATGACGTCATAAATGTCTATTAATGACTTATTATATTTTTCGTGACCTTTCGTCTCAATTTGAATAGAAAACTAAAGCAGAACACGTCAAAGACCTTGCCAAAGTAATTAAAAATACTATTAGGTACTTACTATAAATACCCACAAAAATCACAAACACGCAAATAATTATAACAACATGACAAATTATTATTAAGATTAGCGTTCATCCAGTTCATTTACTTCATAATTAAACATACCACCTAATAAACAGGTGTTGATTAAAACTATTGGCTATAAAACTTAATTATTAGACATCAAAACAAAGTGTGCCGGATTTATTTGACGATGCTACATATGTATGTAATAATAATAATACATCCTTGGTGTGTCAAACTTGTTTGTCTGTCTGTGCGTAAGAGTTAGTGGTGGCCTGGTGGCTAGTAATTAATTCATCTGCATCTACTTTTGTACTTAATCAGGTTCATCCGTTCTAACTTTAGGTTACTTAAAACCTATAAAAATATTACGTCTGATTTGCTGACATATCGCAAGCATATATTATTAACTAGCTTCTGCCAACGACTTCGTCCGCGTTAGAGTCGGACTTTGTGCAAAGAGAGGAAGAAATAATAAACACCAGCCCCTCCAATTATCTAAATCTATGCGTACTTACTGCTACTTTAAGTAATCCCACCCAAAACAAAAATGTGAAAGGCTGCCAAGTTCGATAATATGTTACACATTCGTTATTTTCGAAAGTGACTCACACTTGGCCGTTTTCAGATTTTTACTTTGACTAAATACAAACCTTTGTAACGAATTTCAGATCGGTACGACCATTCGAAGATATATTATATAAATATAGATAAATTTAGTTCGTTTTAGTTCCTTAGGGGTATAAATTTACACTGGGTATTTTACACCTTCATTATTTTGAAACCGACTCACACTTGGCCATTTTCAGATTTTTCCCTTTACCTTGACATAAAGACCTACCTCCATGCCAAATTTCAAGTCAATACGACCATTGGAAGTGGTCTAGGTTTTTGATGAGTGAGTCAGTGAATCAGTGAGTCAGTCAGTGAGTGTATAGTGAAAATAGCGATTTTCTGACGTCAATATCTCAAGACCTACAATAGGTATATTAATGAAATTTTGTATTTTAGATAAGTGAGGGGGTCTCAACAGATACTAGAAATTTGAAATGTGTAAATAAAATAGATTTTGAGTTATAGGGGGGTCGAATTTGGCCCGAAATGGTTCGTGTAATATAACCCACGGCCGGTGTGTCGCTTTTTTTGCTCGAACTTGGCGGACACACTGCCGTGTGTCTAGATAAAATGTAAACTATTAATAATTTGTAATTTGAACGAATATTAAACACAAAAATAACTAATAGGTACCAACGTATTTTATAAAATAACAACAAAAGAAATTAAAAATAAATTATTTAAAACCTAAAAGTCGCGCAATAAGGTTGAACGCTCTGAACGTCTATTCGCATCAATTGCACCAACAGCCAAAATTGTATGAAGCTCGCGCAGCGACCGCGCCGCGAGTCGCGCCGAGCGCGGCGACCGTTGCACAAAAATGATCCTTATAGCGTGATTCAGTATTCACGCGCGATGGCTTATTACCGTTTTTCATGTATAACTTTGGTGTTTCTTTACCGATTTAAATCATTATTTTTTTAATGAATAGGAAATACTGTTAACTATTTTTAATTAGTATGAGTAAGAGTGTTATAAACGAAATAGTAGACAAATATAATTAGAAAGCTCCGAACTGCTAAGCTACCGAGCGTACGTGCATAAATGATTAATATTAAGCGTCCTATTATTATCTCTAAAAGCACCTGCATTCATCAAAACAGCCAATATACAAGATACTTTATTTATGCCATCGATCTAGAATGTTTTAGCATATACCACGCGAATAACTCGTTTTTCATGAATGGCTCAAATATTATCAGAAACTAGATAATTTACTAACATTAGCATAATATTTGCATAATCATGGCGGAACTACTACTATCTAAAGCTGAAAATAGTCTATGTGCGTGCTTAAAGTTCACCTAAATTCGTTAAGTTTTTGAGGAAAGGCAAATTTTCTTTCTGGAAAACACCAACTCGTACATTTTGATTACGAGTTGTAGGTTTTTTAATCTCGTTAAAGCAGATGAGCCATGAACAGTATGTAGAAATGCACTATGTAGGTACATATAACATAACATTTTCTAACATCACCACTACTGAGCTTAGGTGGTCAAAGAAAATGTGCATTTACATATTATACACAAGTATGCCTCACCTACCTTTCATGAGATAAAATACATATCTAAAATAAGAACTATCAGAAAAACTAAAAATCTTTATTAAAAATCTATCGATATAATAATAAGTAGATGTTAATAAGTTAATTTTGTCGAACACAAAACACGTATTTTGATGTGCTGCATAAATCACGGACTATCTATGAATCGCTAAGTAACGCGTGGCCTTCTGATTGTGGAAACAAAAATAAAACTACAATCTTAACCAAGTATTAAAAATGCATAAAACATTGTTTTGCCGGAGCTTATAATGGCTAGATTTTCCACAAAGTAAGACAAGAGTTCTTACCCATAGATATAAGAAATTGATTGGTATTTTCGGTATAGAAGTCTAGTAGGTATCTCACCAGAAAAATTGTATTGAATTCTGTCCCACTGTTCCATAGACTAACCGTAACAAATAGAGAGAGGCAACAAAACGTGTAGCAGTTCATTAAACAAAACAAGGGACAAACCTAGAACTTGTTAATAAAATAAGTAGCTTACGGCTATTTTATATTACTTATAACCAATTAATAACATGCCAGTTTTGAAAAAAAAAGAAAAAAAAAAGAAAAAAAAAAAAAAAAAAAAAAAAAAAGTCGTGGTGGCCTAGTGGGTAAAGGACCAATCTCTCAAGTATGAGGGCGCGGGTTCGATCCCAGGTCAGGCAAGTACCAATGCAACTTTTCTAAGTCTGTATGTACTTTCTAAGTATATCTTAGACACCATTGGCTGTGTTTCGGATGGCACGTTAAACTGTAGGTCCCGGCTGTCATTGAACATCCTTGGCAGTCGTTACGGGTAGTCAGAAGCCAGTAAGTCTGACACCAGTCTAACCAAGGGGTATCGGGTTGCCCGGGTAACTGGGTTGAGGAGATCAGATAGGCAGTCGCTTCTTGTAAAGCACTGGTACTCAGCTGAATCCGGTTAGACTGGAAGCCGACCCCAACATGATTGGGAAAAAGGCTCGGAGGATGATGAACATGCCAGTTTTGAAAGGCACATGTTTATTGTAAGAATTTTATAATTTACTCTTTTAATTAAATGCTTATTATCAAGATATTAATATGAAGGATATTGCAACGAGAGAATTAAACTTATTCACAAAAATATTCTATTCTAACTAAGATAGTATAAAACATAAACGAGCTATTGTATATGTTTCAGTGCCTATATTTTATTATGTTCTAAGCCATTGTTGTATGTAAGTCCAGTAGAAACATTAAAAATCTGTTTTGAGAAAATATTACTCTTTTAAGGCACTGAAAATGGTGCTGCAATATAGGTCCAATTGGAGAAAAATATGTATCTTGAGCACCAATAAACACTGAAAGAAATGTATACAGAAAAGTTCACTTATTCTTTTACTAGGTTAGGACCATGAAAAAACCAAGCCAGATTTATTAGATTGAGGAAGACTCAATTTGTTTTGAAACTGTTGATATATGTTATAATTTAAAAGACTTATCATATCACGCTAAATCCAGTAGCAATTAAATAAATACAATATTAAATACCTATCTACATATAGGTACCTTGACACTTTTTTTTTTTTTTTTTTTAGCGACGTAAAATCATCAAATGACCCCTCCCGCTGTGGGTTAGCAGCGGTGAGGGAGTGTCAGACTCTTACTGACTAAAATCGTCGTGTTCCGTCATAGACCTTTTATGTACCAGGGCCGCGGTATCTCTTTCGAACAACCCGCAGCCCCGGCAGGCAGGTAGGTACCTTGACACTAGCAAATGAAAATGTTAACGGCTTGTGTTTAAACACCACCCAAAAAAGTACCTATTTTACTACCAAAAAAATTCCAAACGGTTACCAAAATGGATAAATGGTCACCAAATAACGTTTCCAAAAATATTATTAGGTAAAACCATTTTTTCGTATTATTGACTACAAAAAAAATATATGGACGCCTTTAAAATACACTTTAGACCAAATATTATATATTGTCACTACTTAGATGTTACCAATTATGTAATACCATGACTCCTAATTTGGTCATTTTTGTTAGACTAAAAAAGCTAACGATCGCTAGAATATTTCCCAAATACCAATTAATATACTGGGGTTCCCAAACGTACGTCGCTTATTTATTGTTATATGAATTTGTGTGTAACTCAGTAGTAAAATGTAAGCACGAAACATGCAGCAAGCATGGCTTCTGTCACGGCTCCGGCACTGCGGGGCTCCGGCGGTCCCATGCGAGCTTATCGTCGCAGATGGTTTTCACGCTCACCACCGCAGCTTCGGCTTGCGCCTCAGCCGCGGCGGCGAGCCTTAAAAACTACCTGCGCCTCAGCTCGCAGGCCGCCTCGCCAATCTGCGCCTACGTGGATTTGAATTGCACTCTAGGGGTAGGGCAGACAAGACTACGTGGAGTCGGTTTTGCAGCGATTCGTTTTCGTCACTAACTTTGATTTTGGTAGTAATATTAATCTTTTAGTTGGATAGAATTTGGTGACCATTAATCCATTTTGGGAACCAAAAATAATATTTGTGCGAGATTTGCGATTTTTCTGATGTTATTTTATTTTTTTTTGGATCATAATATTATATACTTTAGTGCCCTTTTAATAAAGTCAATTTATTTTTTTTGGAGTTGTTTATTTTATTTGGTGCCTCAGCTTAGAGTCTTAAAAATATTTTTGGTGATCGCCTAAATTATACCCAATGTTAACTACAATTACTTTCGGCTCTGTATTGATCATAATATAATTACTTAACTTATTATAATATGCATGTACTTATGCGCTCATTAAGTATAATAAATAATAACAAATATTACTTTTTGTGCATTTTGAGAAAGGTAAACAAAGCTAGGGCACTACTAACACCCAATTTGATTAGACTGATCTACATAATTTATTATGTTTAAGAGCTCAATTATTGAAATAGTTTTTCATAATATTCCCACGAAGTAGCATGTTTTTACAATCTATATACTTCTAAATGATATAGTTTTAGTTTCTCTAAAATTGTAGGCAGACACTCAACCGAAGAGAGTTGACCACTGACCATATTTGGGACTAGCCGATAATGAAACGCCCGCAGGGGGCCACCAAACAGAAGCTACTGAATTATAAATTAATCAATTAGATTGTGAAATGGCCAGTTAATCGACTAACTAAGCATATACATACTCATTTATCATGTCTGCCTAGTAAATTGGTTTCAGTAGCTAGATTTGTAGGTGATTTTTTTTATAACTTAAAAAGGAATATACACCAAATTCAGCTGCAGTCATCAATATAATTATGCAGTATCGAAAGCCGCCGATCATCAAAGGTGAATGATGCAAAATATGACATTTTCGATGGCCGGCCATTTCATCACTGTACAAATAATGTCACGCTTAAAGTCCCATAAATAAGCCATTTTTCAAGGGGCGCTTATTAAGGAACCTTGAAGTTGCGAAAAATAATTTATCAAAAGCAATAAATCTCTTAAATTCAGAGGTTTCTGAGGTCGCACTCATGATTTTAAGCCTTAAAACGAAGCTTCGGTAATTATATGCCGTTAACATTGCGACATTTGAATACTTTATTGAGTCATATTTTGACAGCTGGTTAAATTAATTCTAGATGCTATTAAAAAATAGTACTCAAAATTATTCGAATTGTAAATTATTTACGGTTACATTTTAATCGCAAAAGTTTGGCTTTTGAATATAAACTATATTAAGGAAAAGAACTCGCGAATAATGTAAGTGCCTTAACTACTTGAAGTTCTTTTAAAATCAATGCTAATAACTTAAACATTCATATTTTATTTAAATACCTATACTGCCAATCAGGATTTAACTGATACCGCAGAAATTGAATCTGCGTACTCAAGGGCAGCCATAATTTTGCCCAAGTCGACAATGCATATAAATCAACAGCTTAAAATCTTCCCTGACTTATAAATCTTCTAGTATCACGTGATATGAGTGAGGCTGATTCATCTCGAAGGACCGATTAAAGGTAAAACGTTACGTAAGCGATATTAAGGTATCATAAGAAGTGCCCTTATATGGGCTGGTCATTTTTAGCTGTGGGCGCAAGCATCCTGTAGGTAAAGAGATGGTGATGAAAGGTAGTCATATGTTTTTCGTTGTAAAAGGAAACCTTTAAAAGGAAAAAAGTTTAGTTGTTTTTTTATAAAATGAAATCTGGAATGAAATTTGGAAAAAAAACTAATGGTGGGTATTTTGTTTAGGCATACCTAATGGTTTTAAGTGATTTAAAATAGGTACCATGTTCGCGCTGGAATCAAACTGTGCTGCCACAGTATTGAACTTCCTCTTGAAGAGCTTTCATATGACACAAATCTCATCACTGTTTAACTATGTTGTAGGTTTGTATGAACACTATAGCTCATACAAAAAGTATTCATGGTTCATTAAACCATCACACATTCTATCTACTTATCTCTGAGACTATAAAGAAAAAAAACCAAGAGCTTGCGAATATGACCCAGGTTTTATTACTGTTACAGTGAAAAAGTGGGTACAGTATTCATACAAAAGTGCCCATGGTTCTTTAAACTATAAGACATTCTATCAGTCTCTGAGACTGCATTGTTTTCCATGTACGTACAACGGAATGGATGGATTGGCTTGTAAAATTAAATGGCTTGTATGAGTTGTATGTCGGCACGGTGACGACAAAGAGAATTTACGCTTTTTGTGCGCAACTATGTTGTAGTAGCTTTATTTGTACGCATGTCTTGTGTAGTGGTGTGAGAATTTTAATAGGTATGAGATCTGATAATTCGTTTTCTATTTTGAAACACCAACATTTTTTTAATTCCAAGAACCATTGGATGCCACTTGGAAATATGAAACATTCAGAAATGGCCTACATAATGTAGTGCCTAACGGTAACCTATGTATGATATTCCGACGAACTTGTTGGCAGCCGTCTTATACTGCGTTTACCCTTCCGTGGTCTCCCAAGAATATTACTCAGTTTTATGTAAAGGGCTAATATGATTACTTGAAGTAGGTAAATATAGAGATGATGACTAAGATAGAGATAGTTTAGTAGTCAAATACTTGCAGCACTGATCATAGATAAGGACAGTCTAATGATGATACCGTATAATCCACCCGATCATTGTATTTAATTACAATAACCACTTAGGAACATTAAAAGGCCATAAAAGTGCATGTGTTAGAATCAACACTTATGCTCATCCGGTAGCTAATTCTAACAATTACCATATCTAATGGCATTTTGCATAATGACCGCGGGTAATCGATTGACTTCGTGACTCGGATACTCGTTACGTAAGGTCGGTTATTATCAATTTGAGCACTAGGTATCGATATTTTTATCGATGTTTTGGCCTAGGGATTGAGATGGTTTAGATTTTGTTAGTGTCTGAAGTAATTGGGTCAAGATCTTTATCGAGGTTTATTAATTTATCTATCTAATATATGTAGATTTACGATAACCTGCGGCGTGGTACTATTCGGTTTTGTGTCGTTTGAGAGCTGTTTAGCTCGAAGGAGGAAATCGTTTGCATGGAACATTATGTACATTGATAAAAAAATAAATAAAGATGCTTGAGAGTTTTCAAACAAGGCTGAGTGTCTTTACATAAAGATCTACAAGATGTGCAAAAATCTACAAAATGTACAATATTTGCATACGATGTATGTCATATTTGATCAACTTTCTAAAATAAATATTATTAATTTCAGGAAGCTATACATAAGTCGTAAAAGACCTGATTTTAATAAAAATTGTCTGTAGGTATTATTTAACGATTCATGAAGTTTAACTTTTCGTACTGATAGCATTACTATTTAAAAATTTATATAATGCAGTTTAAACACTTATTTTTTAAACTTTTAAAGCATTAAGTCACAGACCAACTAAATAAACTTTCCTTTTATCCCACTTGAACAAGTGAAAAAAGTAGGTATCTACTTAATTATATATTTCTAAATACGAATTATAACAACAACATTCAATTCTTACCTGACATCCAGTGTCGACATCAGCATAGTATCCTGAGCCCCTTCCCTGACACGTGAACCTCGTCAGAGGTACTTTTGGCTTTGGTTTACCCTGGAACAAAAGAAACATGTAAATTAATGTTTGATCAAGAAAAAGTATAATCTGAGATATCACAAACATACTGCTCATTCTAGTACATTTAGTAATTATCAAATTTCTTAGGTATCCGTATCGTAGGATTGTCAAGAGTCTCCGAAGATTTTCGTACTACAAAAAGAAAACCAGCAAATTGTAGGCTCAAGTGTCTATGCATTTTATCCAACCACTCGAAAACATAACGCAACTCTCAGAACTTTATTATAATAATTAATCTCTTTGCCTAATTAACATTTAAATATGAAACTAAAATTCCCATAACTAAGCCTTTTCATGAGATGTTTTCACATAAAGAAATCAAAAGGTGATTACGTTTACTCAATACGGATTAGCACTGACGAAATTACAAATATTAACTTAAATTGTAAAGTAATTTGTGATTCACTATTATGATGGACACAACTTCATACAAATAAATAATACGAAATAAGTACCATTTACCAATTATAATGCGAACCTATCAAAATAAATATTTGTACATAAACAATACGTCTGACAGATTCGTGAGATAGCAAATGGATGCATTAGATGATCGAATGTACTTAATTGAAACATCTTTTATTGCAATAACACACTAATGCCAGATAAGTTAGGCTTGATTGAAAGACAAAGGTTCCGCATAGAATATAAATATGTTACAAGGTACTTGATCTTTAGAAAATTAGAGTATTTAGTAGGAATTTGTGTTAGGTACTAGTTCATATAATGTAGACCCTAAGTCACAAGTAGCCGGTTTGGCGCAAATCAAAAATTATAAATACTTTTTAGAGGGCACAATAAGAATAACAAGAACTAATTTAACTTTGCTATAAAGACTGACTTTAGACTGAAAGCCGAACCCAACATAGTTGGGAAAAGGCCCGGAGGATGATGGAGCTCAAAAGAGTTCAAAGGGTAGGGTGAGTAGCTTCTGAGTTATTTTTTAGATCGGCATTAGACACTACAGCATTCATAAACTTGCCAACACTAGAAACGTTTTATGGTCTTATTCTAAGGAACCCTAAACGATGTCTCTACTCATACAAACGCACGTTTTATCACTAATGCTCTCTGGGCATTTATTCTGAGCTGTAACACTTGCGAAATTAACCAATAAAATATAAGTAATGAAAACTATTGCGTGAATTTTAATTGCTATTATGAAAACCAAACATTTCGAAATCGTTTCGCTAATGAGTGAAAGGTATGTTATCTAAATCGTGTGATAATAATTTTATATTAATTATGCGTGCTTAATACATTTTTAAATGAAGTAACAAGTAGGCAGTAAATTCTTTGCAACATTTCTCTTAACTAATGAGACTAGGCCAAGTAGATAAATGTAAAACCAAATAAAAAAAGATGAAATTTTAGGAAAAATATGCAGCGTCAATTCCGCGAGACTAAAGATTCTGTCTCAAGGAATCTACGCTATGTATTTTCCCTAAAATTTTATATCATGGATTTCCACAAAATAATCCCTATTCATGACGAAAAAAGCCCAATTCTAACATAGGTATTAAGTACTATACCGTCTTAAGTTTAACCAAAAAGTGCAATATTCAAACTACCATACAGTATCCAAGGACTGACATTCATAAAGAGCTATTTGAACCATTATTTACTGCTTCAAAATAGCTATAATATACAGAGTTCAGGTAATATGTTAATAAAACAGTCGCCTACACAGCGAAGCTCACCAATTTATACAGTTTCCTAACATGGAATTAAACAGTATGTGCATCTCTATTTATAATAATAGTATGTCTTTATAAAAAAGGACCGCCAAATAAAATGCAATATAACACATTCGTATGCAAAAAATGAAATTAAGAAAATTCACAGTACAAAAGACTCAAATTCTGGAACTCCTAGATCTGAAATGCCAGATATTACAGAATCGATTCAGGATAACAGATAGAGTTATACTATCACAGGAGAAACGCTTATGTTTTTGAGACTAATGTTCGGCGGTAGGTGTTTGTTTTCTAGGCGTTTTATCTGGTTACGAAATGCTTTGGATGCAAGTGAATACGAAGGAAGCGGCAAGCTTATAGCAAATCGATTTGAAATAAATTGTGGGAAGTTTACTTAAAATACCACACTTAAACAGACGAAGGCTTTACCTCAACATTACGGTTGATGGAACTATTTATAATCACTTCATCTTTTTTAAATGTCAACGGTACAAAAAACTGAAATACTTTATATAATGTCTTGTGCAAAAAGTAACCATATTATGGTCACTACTTTATTTGTCATTCTAAAGTGTTACACTACAATTAAATAATACTGTTCCTAAATTGGAACACTATTTAAATTAACTCCAAAGTTCAATTGTTTTATCTTACATTTAAGATAAAAACAATGTAAACCGTCCATTGTCATGTACGTTATTCATTGTACGTACAGTATATTGCACCATCCCATTGACTTACTGACGCGCACTCCTCATAAAGATGTCCTGATAAACTCCTATTGTCATGATTATACCACAACCATTGTCCAAATGTATGAAATACCAACTTAGTCTTACACCTGCCGATCACACACATTTCTATTGTGTTTCATAGAACAAATGTTCAGCGTACAGTGGAAAGAACCGCAAAGTTATCTTGGTTTCGATTTCAGCGCGGCTTGCTTGGGAATTTTTGCTAACTGTACTGTCTGTTGTTTCGTAAAAGATACATCTTTATCCAGTTGCTTTGTTTGATCTGGTTTTGCTCTAATTAGTAAAGAAAGACAGTGAGTTTAGCTCTACTAAGCTTAACAACTGGAGATTGTAGGTAAATTGATATGGTGAATGTTGGAAGCTGTTTAATAGCATTGTTGTTCGTGATTGGCAGGTACCTGGTATATGATAAGTGAAATTCATCATCATTAATTTAAGAGCCCAGCTCTTGTCGGTGCAGCTCCTTCCATTTACACCTATCTAGCGCCAACTCCTGAACTTCCTTATACGTCACAACCTACACCTTTTCTTAAATTTGCTTGATGTAGCTATATCTTGGACGACCCCTTCCTCTCTTTCCTTCGACCTTCCCTTCTACGATGTTTTTGATAAAATCGTCGTGACGTATAAGGTGTCCTATCATTTTTCCTCTCCTATTCTCTATATTTTGTAATAGTTGCCTCTTAGTTCCTACTCTGTTTAGTACTTCCTCGTTAATAACTCTTTCCGTCCAGCTAATTCTCTCTATCCTCCTCCAGCACCACATCTCAAAAGCCTCCAGTCTGCTTACAATAAAATAGACCAATTGATAGGACCAGACCAATATGGTTTCAGGAAAAACAGAGGCACTAGAGAAGCAATATTAGCATTGAGAATGTTAATAGACCGCCGACTAGATTTGGGACTTAATACATATTTAGCATTCATAGATTTAGAAAAAGCCTTTGATAAAGTAAATTGGAGAAAAATTATGATAACCCTGAAAAATATAGGAATAGATTTTAGAGACAGACGAGTAATATATGAAATATATAATAATCAGGAAACTCTTGTTGAAATAGGAGAAGAGAAGGCTAAAGCCAAAATAAAACAGGGAGTTCGACAAGGCTGTACCCTACCACCGCTATTATTTAATATTTTCATTGAACAGGCAATAGCAAAAATAGCAGAACAACCTTTTGGAGGAGTTAAATTTAATGGGAAAAGGGTACTATTTATACGGTTTGCGGATGATATAGCAGCGGTAGCGGAAGATCACTTGCAACTTGAAATTTTACTTAATCACATGGACAGTTTTCACCGAATTTCAAGTGAAATTCATAAAACAAAGAAATATATTTGTGTTACCAAACTAATCATAAAACAATTTGAAAATCTTCTCTAACCTATTAGGTTCTTACAACGCTTTTAGACTATGTAACGGAATTTTTGCTCGAGTTTTCCGCAAGACAATCCGCAGATCATACAGAACAGATAAATACCAGTTCAAAATGGCACCTGGAATCACGCAATGACGCAATAGGACAAAATCCGATAGTTTGAAAGTGTTCTCAGTCTATCTAACATCTCACAAGATACCTTTTCTCACATCTATCCATCAATCGTCCACTAAGTACCTCTTACTTTATACGAGTAAAACGAACCTATAATTTAAAAGATAAGCGTAACTCTCACAAATTAAAGGTTTCGGAAATACTTTACGAGTCAACGAGCGTTCAGATGTAGATCGAGATCATTCGAGATAGCTAAATAAAGTAATTTGTATTAGATCTAGATTAAAGATTACTGGGCTTCTTTATTTCTGTATTCGGATAGAAAATAAAGAAATTGTAAATTGATTTAACGGACGGTTTTTGATGGAACTCGGCAATAAAAAAGATATTACATTTTAAAATAATTATAATATTCAACGATACGAAACGGATGGTTTTCCCATGTTTTAAAGTCGCGCATTGTTAATCCTTAAGTCTTGATTTTCATAAAGACTTATTTTTTTTTTCACCTATTTTCCTACAGCCTACCTAAGCCCAAAACCAATTAAGTAGTTCGATCTAGATATGGCCAGTCGTAAGACAATGGTCTAGCTAGTTACGTCACGCGGAAGGGTTCGCCCGCCGCCCGTCGCAACGGTACGCTGTGTGTAATTGAACTACAAATTGCTACCAATCTGGCTAATAAGATATCTGACTAGATTTAGATCGAAAGAAATGGGGGAAGAGTTTGGTTGTTAAAGATTTCTGGAGTGAAAAACATTGAACAATGTTATTTTAAAAGCGTTAAAGTTTGTTGACGAATTTGGCTGGAAATGGAGAATGATGGAATAATGTTATGGGTAGTAGGTACTCGTATAAGGAGGATACTAAAATAGTGTAACTGGGCCTTGCTCCCATCAACTTCGACTACTAACGACATCGGGAAAAAAGATGAGTTACTATCATCTCTGTTAATCTTTTCAAAAGCTATAAAACACTCGGATTTTTTTAATTGTTCAATTCGACATGCTACATATATTATTCTTTTTTATTGTATTTTGATACGAATTAAATTAAATAAAGATTTAGTGATAAAACTTAAACAGAATCGTTATGTACTTACGACACTGAAATTATTTACTTAAAATAAACAGCTATGTTTATACATTATGTAAGTATATAATATTTTAATACATATAATTTATACCTACTGTTTCAATGCCAGAAGTCAGCTGATGTGTGCAACATTTGTTTGAGCTAGACAGAGTTTTGTAATATTTGCTTTGTTTTTAGTCAAAGTTAATCTTTGTTTAAAAGCGTTTACATAACGCACTATGTTATTGATCCTAGACACGCATTCATGTTAATGTTTTACTTAAATTGAATAACTTATTTTCCGACGAAATAATATATCCGTTTATATAATTTGGAGCCAAGGTTAACCTGAATCCAGCAAAAATCCCAAAACACCTATAAATTGTTCTGAATCCGCTCAGCATTAATAAAGATATTGTACATCAGTCCTACTGTTTTTAATTCATACGTACATTCTTTTGCTATCCTTAACAATAAATTATTGCATAGGAATCACACTCAGCCTAGCCAAGCTACCTAAAAACGTTTTCCTCCTAAACTCAAAATACATTTTTAACGAAACATAGGTAGCTACTTTTGAACAGAAAAGTATTACAAAACAGTTCCCAAATCCTACACAATTAATCACCGTTCTAAAAGCTCTGTGACCACAGACAATAGACTGGAAATAGACGCACGAACACACTGACAGACTAAAGGTGCTTTTTGAAAGCTAACTGCCGACTGCAACTGCCGACCGCACTTGCAGCGACCATGAAATCGATCGATATGTGAGGGCGACTGCACATACTGCTACCGCTTCAATCTAATACAGTTTCATGTAAATACATAGATACAAATGAATACATGAAATCCTTGTAAGCTTATTTGTACCAGTAGTGCAGCTGCGGCCGATTTAAACTACTCGTGGTGTGTGCGGTCAGCAGTTGCAGTTGGCAGCCAGCATTGAAAGCCTACCTTTATATTCTTACCTTATATAACCCGTGACTCAAGTTAGACTTATTACAGGTTCAGGTTACCTAACTAAAGTAGCTGCTACTAACTGGACAACAGGATTTGTAGCTATGAGTCGGTGGTTAAGTCACGTAGGTATTAGTTTACGATAGTGCCAAACAACTGGTGATTATCACTATTTATTATAAGGAATAGTTGGTTAAGAAAGTAGTCTGGTCAGAGTTCTAATGTCGCTAAGGTGAATTTTGAATTTGAATTTATAAAGTTATGTTTTTTCTAACTGTGTCTTCGGCGTAGATGGCAGAATAAAATATTGTTATGAAACCTGAATATTGGCTCACTTGACTGGATGCATCATCCTTATGATTCTCCTCTACGCATCCTACACCAATTCATATTTAAATGTCTTTCCTACTTCTCTGTGTGACGTCCTCTCACAACTAAAATTCCTACCATTAGCTTATCCGGATAATCTGGTGATTAACATGGTCTAAGAACATTACAGGGATTTTTTGTTTACAAGCCTACTTGGTATTGTGACGTCATAATGTCCAGGTGTTGCTTGGTATTCATGTTTATATCGGAATGTACTTTCAGTTCCAAACTTGGGATAGGATTATGACCGAAATATGGTATGTTAACTCTAACCAAAACTAACCAGCTTTACCTAGGTGTATTAGGTTGGACGGGTAACTGAGATGAAGAGGTCAGAAAGGAAGTCGCTCCTTGTAAAACAATGGTACTCAGCTGCATCCGGTTAGACTGGAAGCCGACCTCAACATAGTTGAGGAAAAAGGTTAGACAGATGATGAGTATTGTAACTCTAAAAATATCTAACCAAAAGTTCTGAAGATTACAAAGACTATGATTATGTCACTTTTACTCTTATTCAAGTAGTTGATTCACCGCAATGACGAAATGTAGGTAATCATGTAAGAAATTGCATTTCGACATTTGAACTCTCTTTTGTATGTGACTGACATTATTTATAGAAATTGCGTTTACGGAATATTTCTGTGGGTAATAAAGAAGATTCATTGGCCTAGTAGAAGCTACCTAGATATTACTAGTTCCTGCAGGCTTTCGTAAAGCAATCTAACTAAACTGACTGTCTGCCTATCAGGCAGTTTCCTCATTAAATTCTGAATTTGAAATTTCAAAATCCATTCGGTAGTTTTGCGTGAAAGAGTGATATACATACTTTTACTTTTATACATATGTAAGCATAAAGTACATTGTATTAATATTTGAGACTGTGCTCTCTTTCATTAGTATGATATATAGGTATAATAGCCTCATTTTTATAACACTGTTTAAGAGTATTCCAGTTTAAGACCTTCCTAAAATCAGTAGTGGATCAAGTTCTTCCCATAATAGCGGACATTTTAGTCATTTAAATGTTACCGGTCAGTACTTATGGCCATATTTCCCCACAGTTTAACCTTTAAGTGCTAATCACATAATAAGGCGTGTGTAGACAGTAGTTAACGAATGATGATGGCTGTGTTTAACGAAGAATTTTACGAGTTATAACTAAATCTAAGATGACCATATTTGGCGCAGTAATTTTGAGAATGTAATTTAATTTTACGAGCAATTAAGTTATGAGTATATGGCCTTAACTATTGTGCGTACCAGTCTTACGTCTAGTGTCATGGGTTTGATTCCCTTGCCAGAATAAGGAACTTCTTTCTTCTTCTAGATATTTATTTTAGATTTTGTGACTGTGTGTGTAAGTTTGATCCGTTTTCACGCGCAAAATATAGCTTATACGTCGGAATATTACGTTTTATCCGTGTGTATCTAGAGGTAGTGTATACAACGTTATTTTTTGTTTGTGCGAAACCTGAATATAGTTTGTTCAGAATCAGTAACTGAATCGATTCCAATAGTTTTTACACCATGTTATATTTTTTCCCAAAAAAATAACATGGTGGTAAAAGTCGTGGTGGCCTAGTGGGTAAAGGACCAATCTCTCAAGTATGAGGGCGCGGGTTCGATCCCAGGTCAGGCAAGTACCAATGCAACTTTTCTAAGTCTGTATGTACTTTCTAAGTATATCTTAGACACCATTGGCTGTGTTTCGGATGGCACGTTAAACTGTAGGTCCCGGCTGTCATTGAACATCCTTGGCAGTCGTTACGGGTAGTCAGAAGCCAGTAAGTCTGACACCAGTCTAACCAAGGGGTATCGGGTTGCCCGGGTAACTGGGTTGAGGAGGTCAGATAGGCAGTCGCTTCTTGTAAAGCACTGGTACTCAGCTGAATCCGGTTAGACTGGAAGCCGACCCCAACATGATTGGGAAAAAGGCTCGGAGGATGATGATGATGTTATATTTTTTCCCAAAATTATCTAAAAAACTTTGAATGTTGGACACCACAAATAGGTATTTATTCTCGCACAACGGCGGTCACGGCGAGTTCATAGCGGGCGCGAGCGCACAGTGCTATCGCGTTGCGCGGCATGTGTGCGTTTTGTGGTGATTATGTATTTCTACGGACAGTCCCGTAACTTAGCAAGCTTATAACTTTGTGATTTTTCATGATACGGTTTTGAAATTTCGTACATAGATTCTTTACATAAAAATACTAGATAGGTGTATCAGGTTTCGCATAAACAAAAAATAACGTTGTATATTTTACTGACTGAACTGTGCACTATGTATTGTATTTATATGTTATTTAAAAAATTACATTCGTTGCTCAATGTTCCTGTGTGAAATTTCGCACTCGCGTCATTAGCCATTAGAAAAATTATCTTCCGACAGATTGTGCGAAAACTATGCGTTTTCGATAACATATCGACAGTTGCAACAAAAAGCTGCACCGTTGCATAGCAACCAGTTAGTTATTGTGTGAATAGGCAAATGACTTGCCGTGTGATTAAATCAAGGTTTAGAAAGTACAGGAATTTGTTAAGAACATGTTGTAAGTTTTGTAATTGAATATTAAAACAAAAGATTAAGAGGATATGTAGCCTAAGGAGTTGAGATGACTCCCAAAAAGTATTAACCACTTAAAGTCCGCTTTTTACCGTACAAATAAATTTACGAACAGTAAATGTTTATTGACTTAGTATTAGATTTTTATTAAGTATTTAGCTGCATGAATAAGTCTACAATGACTTGGATTTTAATAACTTAATAAAACTTTACCTTTGCATATCGTCAAAAGTACATATTAGTATCTAAAACGGTTTAAGAGTTGCATCAACCTGTCTGTCAACAGTTAAACATGCAATTAGCATGTCTTTTATCTGGTTGCACTATTATCAATGTTGTTTTAGGTGCAGTTTTTATTATAGGTCTTATATTTTTTGTCTTCATTGGTTAGTAATAAAGGCGTATTTCAGACAGGTCTCAATTATCACCCATTAATAACCACCAATAAATTCACCATATATATATATAACGACATTTTTTGTATCACATCGCAGTGAATCACACACTATTATCTTGCCTAGAGGCATGACATAAGTTATATTGTCAAATTGTCATTAGTTACCTACACATGAGGTCCGAATATAGCCGTCACAAACCACCGGACAGACAAACAGACATACCGAGGACGTTACAATTTAGGCATAACATGACTGTGGGTCTTAATGGGACCAGCGTTCAAAAAGGAAATGTTACTGGCATAAAAACTATGAGTTATGAACTCTTTTTTGTTTTCGTTTTAATGTAGGCCAGTATTTTAGAAGAACAATCAACTTTTCGAATGTCAGGAAAGAAGATGAATGGATTTTATGAAGGAGAAAGTGGTCTATGAAACAGTGGTCAAAAGTCACGCAGATTCTACAGAAACAATATAGCCAATCTTAGGAAATAATAGCAATAAAAATAGGTAATATTGATAACAATCTAAAATAGTGGCTTTGCGACTAATTAGTTTATACCACGTCATGGGTCACTCAAAATGCCAAAAGACAAATTAACAACATATTTTATGGCAAACGCGCCGTTTTATCAAATACGTAAATTGTTAATTGGTCAGAACTTTAATTACTTCCTGATTTTGCAGGTATCAACTTCATTAACGCCCAAGGGGTTATGCCAAGTACGCAGTTATACCTAAGTAACTTGTTTTAGTCTATTTAGAGTTCCGTAATTACCCAAAGAGAAAAACGGAACCTATTGTAAAGACTTAGCTATCTGTCCCTTCGCCTGTTACCAGGGTGTATGTATATATCCCATTGACAATGATAGTGAGCCAGTTGAATAACAAAAGCCTTTCAATCCATGAAACTCTAACAATCCTCTTTAGTCGACCTTCGTCGGAAAAAGCAATTTTTGGGGATTTTCGATGCCCAAAATTCAGGGATGCAAATTCCGATCTCTGAATTCTTGACAGAAAAATACAATACTTTAATGGATTGACAATATAATTCAGGATCACTCATAATATTTAGTAGCCTTCCAAATAAAGCTTTAAAGTGTGCCCACCAAGAAATCAAATATAAGCAGTCACTATCATCCTCCAATCATAGTACCTAACAAGCTTACTAATGAGAGAATTTCCCTCAATTGTTCCACTAGAGATAACAACTTACTGCGCGGATACACTTTCAATCCAGATTAACTGTTTTAATCTCAGATCAGAGTGTGACGTAAAGAAGTACTCGGTATGTTAATTTATATTATGTCAAAGAATATAGATACCATATTTTTTGAGTTTTCCTCATTTTCTACTGTGTGTACTACTACTGTATCAGGGTTAGGTAACTAGTGTCAGATTTTCACTTATTTGGGTTCAAGTTTACGGACAACATAAATGTCAGTTTTATTAAATAAGTATTTCCCGTAAATTTTCAAAGTAAACAGAGCCCACTGTGTACCAAGGCGGCTGTAACTTTTTGAAATAACCTATAACTACTATCATGTAGTGTAATATTGTTTTACAAAATAAACAGACGACCTCAAGACATTATAGGAATCAAAACAGTGACCAAAAAACTACACATTTATTGAACTCTAGTAGAATTTTAAATACGTCTGCATTACTATTCAAAATCATTTATTTTTAACCGATGACGGCGACTGTTTGTCTACGAAAGGTTATTATCCTGACGAATATCCTTGGAAAAATGAAGCTGACGGCTAAACAGATATTGATGTAATTCGCAATTATAATAGGGAATAGATTAGACACGTGTTTAAGGACTTCGCTTTGAAATAAGTAGCGATAACTTTGCTAGCTACTTTAACAGTGCATTGCTAAGCTTGACTATGAGTGATAATGATAAAAAACAATTGACAATCACCGATAACAATGATAATAGCTGAAACCGCACGATAAACGACACGTAAGTAAATACGCAAGTGTGAAAACGCTAAAATAGAAATTAATTCTATAGGTCGTGTGTACTCAAGTGGTATTTAATTAATATTAATAAATATTTATAATAATCTGTCCAGCCATCACTTATATCTAATGTTTACCATCGAAATCTATACCTATTTGTTTATGTATAGGTATCTAGGGTAAAACTTGTTCATATTTATAGCATTGAGTAGGTAATTAAAAGTCACAGTCTAAAAGAAAAAGAATTTAAATGTCACTTTTCTATTAGGTATTACTGGTATTACAATCTGTCTGGTATATGATGGTATTTTGATTAAAAGTGGCCGACATATTCTTTTGGTTTATTACCATGCCGAATTAGTTTTTATCAAGGTTTACAACAAGGCATCACAAACCGAATTGAACCTCGAAGACCTGCTATCAATGAGTTCTAGAATTGTTGACTATCTATCAATGAAAGAGAAGCTTTAAACTTACTTTTTTAGCTACAGCTTCATAAAAATACGTCTGCGAGGTTTCACCCATGTCCCGATAGAACTACTTCTCGTACCTATTGGGATAAAAAAGTAGCCTATAACCTTCCTTCATAAATAGGCTATTTAAAACTGAAGAATCTTTCAACTCGGAAAAATGTTATTTGATTAGCTCGCTCAAGCAAACAAACTTTTCAGCATTATAATCCTTGTATACATAGATAGTGTATCGGTATGAAACTCTTCAAAGCTGCTAGCTATATTATGTACAATCAACTGAACTAAAACAAATGACACATCACTACACGACAAGACAGGTCAATTCATTAAACCACCCAAATGGCCACAAGTAACTGTTCATTATATTGTGATCACAAGCCGTGAGCTAAAGGTTAATGTAGGAAACATTACATAGTAGGAACAATTGGTGCTCGTCACACTTGTGTCTGGTTGATGAGTTAATTTTGTGTGACGAATTTAATTGACGAATGTTATTTTTATACAAAATATCATCACTAGATGGAAGTACATTTTAGGATTTTTCATATTGAGTTATTTGGTGTAGCAAGCTTTCGATTGACGCATCTTTAAAGAATAGGCAATATTTTTAAGTTCACCCATTCAAGCCATTTATATTACATTGCACGAAATAAATGTTTTTATAAGGGACGATTGTTACGATCCCTAGAATCAATAACTTTATATGTACTACCCTTTAACTGTAATAAATAACTCTCTGCCCACTAACTTCACGATTCCTATAAATTAAACAAATCAAAAGGAATGCTGAACACTTCAGAGCTGTCACACATTAATTGTTATAATTATTTATAATTACTAATTATGTAGTTAAATAATAAAATTACATATGTATGTGCATAAACAATTACTATAAAGGAAACTGGTTTATTTTATAATTAATTTATAATTTATGACAGCTTGTGTGAAGATGACTAACTTTAATAACAATCATTAGAAGATTCCTTTGTGTATTCTGCATGGTTTAAGAGGACGAATTGGAATTTTTGGCGCCAAGGATGTCAATTTTTCTCAGTAAATACAAAACGGATCAAAATACAACTTGGTTACCTGAAAGTTCATGATATAAGCCTTATTTTGTTAGTTGTAGAAACATGATTAGGTAACTTTTATAACAGAGAAAAATATATCAAACATACCTCTTTTTAAAAAGAGATTCACATATTATGGGCAAACGGGACCGATTTAAGCCTCTTAACTTTTTTAGTAGTTGAGTATATACATACTCTTTAAAATGGTAGTAGGAATTTTTATTAAATTATCATTTCTAAATATTAAAATTACAAAACCATTTTGTCGCTTACGACTTTTAGTTATAAGCTAGCGCGCGTATTGTTATCCTCGCCCCGCTCAGACGCTCCGACCCCTTTTGGCGCCTTAGATGCGCGTGCCGGTTATGGAATTATTGTTGACCACTTCCTCGCCTTAAATTGCGACTTCTACATACCTAGTTAAAAGTCTGAGCAGAATCGTAATTTTAAACATTCATTTGATAGATTAGAAACTAAGCAGGTAGTAGCGGTGACTGATTAATTAAAATAATAAATCATTGATTTGCCTGAAATATTGTTTTACATAAGATAGGTGAATAGTATGGTAGTATGTACTTGTATTTGTCACAGCCTTTTTATCTATGGATTACTATTCTTTAACATTGCAATAATACATCATACACACTTTTTTCTAACAAATACTTTATACACAGTCATGTAACAACATATCAAAACGAGATCCTTATGTCTACAGAAGTACGTCACATGCCCAAATAAGATAAATCTATGATGAGTATTGTTTTACGTGCCTATAAGTTGCAGATAAGCCTAAACAGGCATCATGAGGTTAGTAGGTACCATTGACAATTATTTCTGAGTAAAACCGACATAGAAATATGCTTATCTGATCGCCATTTCGACGTTGAAACCCAGGCCTTCATCCTCATGTGATTCACATATAAACCGACAAAGAAGATAGAAGTCCCCGCATATATTTTACAAATTTCTTAAGAACATGTGTCATTTCGTCATGGGTAAAGAGTGAAGACTGTTTTCAGAAATGTTTAAAAATAGTTTTTGTTGTAAAACTTTTTATGGGAAAATAAATAACGTTACACATTTAAGTCGTACAAAACAGATCGTTTACATAAATACGTACAAAATTGCACACTTATGTATCAAAAGCTCTTAACACGCACTCGGATTCTAAACTCGTTTTAAACGTTTAAGCCCACGTTAATGACCATTTTAAATTGCAATATTGTGTTATTGGGTACCTTATTAATTAAAGTTCAAGTTTTAGGCATATACCTATGTTAGTCATATCCTTAAATAGTTATTTAGAATTATGAATTAACATAAAACGAATTAATTAAACTCGTGCGACCGTTTGACTGAAGCCCAATCAGAACTTGTTTTAAATAAGTGATTATAATAGAAGACTAGTCTTTAATGCATTATTTGCATATGTTTTAGTATTCTACATTGGCCCTGTTTTACGTCAAATAGGTATTAAATAATTGATTAACCGAAATAATTCATATTCAGTTTTACGAATGGTAAATATTTTTTAATCTCCTCATATTTTTATAGTACTGAAAGATCAAATAACTTGGAGTTGTTTTATGTTACCAGTTAATTAATTTTGTAAAATTGTTGCACTGTAACTATTAAGCGACAAAAGTAAGGCTTAATCCTGACTTTAAGTAGTTATGTAGTACATGCATGATTACAAAGCCACAGTAGTATAAATTAGCGCTCTCAAATATTTTTAACATTAATTACCATATTGCACCACCTAAGACTGTCACTAATATCATTAATTACAAGCGCAGTCGTATTTAATACCCACAGGTCAGAGTTCAGCAAAGAACATGAATAAAAATAAAGAAACAAATGAACACCTTCTCTATTATAAGGGCAATGATACATGATGTGTGTCAATCACCATTTTATTCAAGCATGCAAATAATGACTTATCAAGGTGCCAAGTTGTCCAGTTAAAACTACCAAGCAAACTGCAAACTTTTAGTCGGCCGATAGTTTGTTTGAGCTCATAAATCAGTATGAAGATAAATGGTAGTACGCACATTACAAAGATCAGGTATTTGGCCGGTATCAAACCGACTAAAAACTTGGATTGTGTACCGGATTTTCGTTAAAAAATATTTTTTCCAAACATCATGGCAACTGTCTAGTCTGCAGTGTGCTGGTACTGTAAATGTGTTTACATGTAAATATTCATGTTTTGAGTGCAAGTGTTTATATCCGTTGATATTTTACGTGTTGCATCATTTAGATGCTAATTTTGTAACGCAGTGGTGTGCACCTTGAATTATTTCCGATGATGGTTATAGAGCTTCTTAGTTGTGTCGACAAAATTGGATAAATGATTCTTGGCAACGGTAACTCGCGTGCTGAAGTCAAACAAAGTCCAAATGTTACTAATTGGTAATTTTGAGTGAATCAGATTGGTTATTCAGCCTCTTGACTTAATAATTTGTAAGGCTTCAGATATTTGAAATCAATTCAACATATTTATCGTAGGTTTCAACAGGTAGGTAACGTCGGAATATAAATAAAAATACTCTTATTTGAAACTTCACGTTATCTTAACCTCGATCTCTTAATTTTCGTAAGAAATAAGACTACAAGTAAATACCTCTATCGTGACAACTCTGACCTATATCCCCCGACTTAACTCCACAATAATGTTGATGAATTTAATTGGCACAAGCACTTGTCATTTAAACATGTTTGTATGAATTCTAATCATATTTGACTGTTGGATGCGCGCACGCATTTCTTAATGTGTCTTGTATCACGATTTGCATCTGTCACTGTCTTGATTGTATAAGTGGGTCTTTGATGCACTTGTTTGATAATGCAGTTGCAAATGAGTTTATGGTGCATCTTCTCAAGGCTTTGAGGGGATTTAATCTGGTTTTAGTATTATATTTTTATTATGTTGTTCAAAATGCTGGTACTCAGCTGCATCCAGTTAGATTGGAAGCCGACCCCAATATAGTTGAAAAAAGTCTAGGCAGATGAGCGAGAACGGTTTTCTTAATTTTTTTGAACAAGAATGAAACAGTTTAAATTGTCGCGTGCGAGAATCGAAACCGATCAAAATCGATCTCTCAACGTAGCAGCCCATTCCTCAGCAAAACATGAAATTGTGAATCATAAATCGCTAAGGTTTGACCTTAAATACAAAAAGTAATAGTTTTATATCAATAGACAGATCAGCATATTTTATCATATTTACATAACCGATATCTCATTACTGTATATTTTTTTGTCTAATCTATCAAACTGGTTTCATGAACTGCTAGAATCCTCTCACGGTTTAAAAAAAAAATAAGTTGTGTCCTTCTCTTTCAACGTGTGGTTGTCATGTGTCCACGTATCACGTAGACATACAGACAGACAGACAGACCTGTCGAAGACCATGTGGTGATTGATTGAAACAACTTTTTGGCTATTAAGTAATTGCTTGCTGTTTCTCGCACACCTGGATAAAAAATAGCCTATCTATGGCGTTTCACGACAAATGAGGTATCTAACACAGTAACAGATTTTCAAATCCGATCCAGTTTTTGAGATTAGCGCGATAAAGTTAACAAACAAAGTCTTCAGCATAAAAATATGTATAAGAATGGGTATTTTAGATTACTAGAAACTCATGAATCAAACAAATATTAAATACCAATTATACACTATTGTATTAGTTCATGCACTTAATTTTAAAGTCTTTGGGTACTTATTTAATGCTTTACTACTAAATTAACGTCAACATTTAATACATAAATGATGTCTTAATAAAGTATTCTATATTATTTTCATTATCAGACATTGCAAAACTTTGTGGTTGTAGTACAATCCATCAAGTTCGGTTAAATATTTAATTATTTTCTAATAATAATTAATTAATAGGTACATGCTTTTCTATCAAATCTTTTATAAATTGTGACCCTGAGAAATTAAAACAATATGTCACCGAATGTAGTCTCTTAATAGCACGAAAAAATAAGTCACTCATCCATCCTCCGAGCCTTTTCCCAACTATGTTGGGGTCGGCTTCCAGTCTAACCGGATTCAGCTGAGTACCAGTGCTTTACAAGAAGCGACTGCCTATCTGACCTCCTCAACCCAGTTACCCAGGCAACCCGATACCCCTTGATTAGACTGGTGTCAGACTTACTGGCTTCTGACTACCCGTAACGACTGCCAAGGATGTTCAATGACAGCCGGGACCTACAGTTTAACGTGCCATCCGAAACACAGTCATTTGGTGTCTAAGCTACACTTAGAAAGTACATACAAACTTAGAAAAGTTGCATTGGTACTTGCCTGTCTTGGAATCGAACCCGCGCTCTCATACTCGAGAGGTTGGTTCTTTGCCCACTAGGCCACCACGACTTTTTTTTTACGACGAAAAAATAAGTCACTAAACTACAAAAATGGTTCTAAAAAAAGACGTATCCAATATCCATGTTATATTCTAAACTGGTATCTATCTGACCTCAATATAAAGATTCATGTGAGCTTTGACATCACGTGTTTAACCAAAAAAACTTTAAATAAATTAGTAAACGTGTCTTGTACAACTTAACGACCTAAGCATCGTTTTATATTCCACTAGTTGACTCATATTGTTTCGTCCGAATTTCGAGGGAACTATTTATTTTTCCTCAACGAAAAAAAAGGTGTAAGTACAGGTTTCAGGTAAAAAGAGTACCGACTATTCTCCGACTATATGTTATCCGGGTACTGAAAGAAGTTCCATTGAAACCGCGGGAAATAGCTAGTGCATAAGAAAGGACAAGAAATGAAAGGAGAATTTTATCGTATTAATTTACATTATTTACAGTAATTTGATGAAGTCACGTTTATTTAAAAATTCGTGTAGATAGGCGTCGTTTACATAATATCAACTGATTTGCAAGCGACCTTGACTGTTGACGCAGGGTCAGCAAAAGCGTCACAGTTGAAAAAAGTTTATAAATACTTTTTTTTTCTAATGTTAGCAAATAATGTTTAAAAACAGGTGTGGGCAATTTGTCAACGTTATTTGGTTCATTGACTTTAGAAACTTTTCGTTGAAGCAAATTGAAGGCCTGGTTGTAATGCGTATGATTGATAAACTCAAGTGTTCGAACACATTAAATAAACAAATCATTTTGTTAACTTCATTTGTACATAATGTGTAAAATAATTTGCTTAATTGTAAATAAGTGCTGATGTATAATTTGATTGAACTAGGTAGAACGAACGGGAGTTCTAGAGTGGAGACCACGCCTCGGCAAGCGTAGTGTAGGACGTCCTCAGGCACGGTGGAGTGATGACTTGCGCAAGACGGCTGGCAGGAGCTGGATGCGAGCAGCCGAAAATCGATCTCAGTGGCGTGCACTTGGAGAGGCCTATGTCCAGCAGTGGACTGCTATAGGCTGATGATGAGGTAGAACCTGTGCTTCAGGCATTTAAAGAAAGACAATCAAAGGAACCAATGAACTTAATTACTCAATAAAACAACATCATATAATAATTTTGGTTCATAGTAAAACACAAATAATACTTGAGGAACACAACGACAAATATTTCATCAAATTGGTTGTCTTTGATGACACAATATTTGCTCCTCAAAGTTCCCAGTCATATCAGCTGTCTTAAATCTGACATTTCATGTATGACAAAAGATCATTACGGTGGACAAATAATTGAAATGTCAACTGAAAGTAACACATGACCCAATGCCTGAATCTTTTTAGCCTAACGAACTGTCAAGTAAAGAAACTTCGAGAAATAAGTAGCGATGACCTTTTCTAAACCGATAAAGTAATCAAAATAATGACACTAAATTATTTACGACAGCGGAACAAGATGACCCGTTTCGATTACATCGAACACTAGCCGTATTCTCGCGGTTTCATCCGTGTCCTGTGGGTATAACTGCCCATACCGGGATAAAATATAGCCTATGTTATTCGGGAAGAGTTTAGCTTTATAACGGTGAAAAAAAATTTCTAATCGGGTCGGTAGTTTCGGAGCCATTTAGGTTACAAGCAAACAATAAAATGATTCCTCTTTATAATATTAAGTCTATAGAAGTGTAGACAAGGGAACAAGATGACCCGTATCGATAATACCGAATATTTCTCGGTCACAAATCGATTAGGAATCGAATAGTGGATCGAATTAGTATCGATTAGGAATGTTACGTGGAAGTTTCGCAGTTGTGACCAATGTAATGTGACCTTATGCACTTAGAACCGTGAAATGGTAGTAGGTTGCATTTTTGTAATTTTTGTAAGACGGTGAAATTTTGTACGCATTTTTAGGTTTGTTGCAAATTGTGCCCTTTGGATGATTGAGTCATTGACATTCTAAATGTCTCTTATTTTTATTTTTTTACTTATTCAAGAGGTCTTTGTTTCAGATATTTTACAATCATGTACTTTGTGTTGACTATATTATTTGTACGCAATATTGTTTCTCTGAGTAAATCTAAGTTTGCTTGAGCCTTGATATTCATAGTGTTGTATATAATAATAGAAAAGTAAAAGGTATGTCATTATAGTCAGTGTCTTCACATCTCAAAGAACATCTGTCATGCTCTTTACGCGCAATTTTCGTCGCCATTAAATTCCAAATGTTAATACCATTCGCAAACCGGTTACTAAGAGCTATATCAATTAGAATTAGCATCGAAGCTTAGCTTATGTTTAAACTGTTGAGAGGTTGCAGTCGTGCGTTACTTCGTCGTGCAGGTGAATCTATATGCGTAGTGGAATTAGGTGAAGATTCTAGAAATGAATTGAGTTTCAATAAAGTTCCAAGTGCTTATAAACATTTATTTATAAATATGTACAAATCGCGAAAGTTTTAAACCTTATAAGTATTTTCTTAACGTACACCGTACAGTACGAGATGAAAACAAAATTCCAATTTAACACGATGTCCTGATGTCCTCTCCTTAAGAAGTCAAGATAAATTCATAAAATAAATATTACTTTTAAGGAGCAGGCTTTTAATGTTCCATTTAACATCATGAAAAAATATTTTCGTATTGATTAAGGACAGATCTATTAATATAATATAGTCAAAGTGTAAAGTCCAAGAAGGACCATAGCCTTTTACATAATGGCGTGTCCTATCTACACTCGTCACCATGTCAACACGCATACATAACCTGAGCTCTTAACCCACAAATCGTGCAAGATCACGAAGCCTGCATTTGCATCAGTCAACATTATAGCTAACAAATTGTCTTCAGTCGTGGCTGTCTGGCATAGCTGCACTTGAGGGTTGAATTCATTATCTGTAAATGTTTGATGTTATGTAATGTTAAAGTTGCATATCAAATAGATCGAAGATCATGATAGGTTTTAAAACACGGGGCTACAGTTAGATAAACACAGGCGTATAATTTCATTTAGGCCTGCCTGAATTCCATCGTTCACTATATTTTTTTCGCTGCAAAGCTTAAAAAACTGTATAATATTTTTGTTAAAAAAATCTTCGACGATCTGGTGATAATCTGTTTACAAAAAATAGTTTCGGTAATTAATCTTTGAGATCGCATTCCCTTTTCTTGTTGTACAATAGTATACTGATATACGACACATACTGACTCTGAATGATGGTCGTTCAACATTTCTAGAGTTTATCAAATAACCATACGATCTCCAAGATCACGACCAGCCCCAGCCCACATTTACATAAGCTAGTATATTATTATCAAATTCTTAGCTCCGTGCAAGTCTGGCATTACTCGCATCTCGACAATTCGCGAGCTGCACCGATTATTGTGTTATGCAAGAGTTGTGAATGTAATTGTTGAGATTAAGTTCCAGTGGCAGCTAGGCGATTCAGCGATATTCACTAAATTATGCCATTTTATATGTAGTATAGTTTTGAGCAATTACATAAGTACACATTTAACTGGTATTTACAGATATAGTAAAAATAACTCAAAAAAATAAAATCGGTTGAAAAAATATTTTAGGTACATCGCCCTAAAGCCGGTATCTAACATCCGAATTGAGGACCTCCCCAATTTTCGGTTAAAAACTACAATTATTTAATTCACTAACTTTACCATTATATGGGGTACCTACCATAGCAGGAAAAGAAGTAAAAGCGTCTTGATAAACTGTAATGCGAACTTTAAGTTTCTACAAACAACGCTTCCAGTATGCATCTAGTACGATTCACATTTTATGGGCCCTTAGGGCTTTCATGATCTGCTATTCAGAGCATCGAAGTAAGTATTTTAAACTGCACTAGAAATGTAACCTATAATTTTATCAGACTGTTTTCAAGCCTTATAACTGTATTTAGTGCATCACGAGTTTTATACTCGTGCATACAACCATTAGAAGTAAATTATGTTAAATTCAATTGTGATGGTCCATTCTAATCTACATTAAAGTGATTTAGACTTCATTGAAAGACAAAGATACAGTTATAAGATATGAATACTACTATATTTATAACACGCTTATTTTAGTACAAAAATAACGCCACTGATTTGATTATGCAGTCCTTATTAATAACTTTCAAATTATTGTAAATATTTAGACTCTGCTCCGCCGAAGAAAGATGAAGCTAGACTAGAAGCCGACCCCAACATAGTTGGGAAAAGGCTCGGGAGATGATGATGATGATGATTTAAACTCTACTGAAAGTTTATCACTGACTTTCTTAGATAGGAAGAGTTACCTAACGCACTGACAACTACACAGAATTAAATAAAAATGCCTAAAGTTGACCTTTCAGCATAGTAACTGTATATCTCAGACCGACTCCAAAATCTTGTGCAAGTACAGACAAGACTATCAGAAAAAGCCACAACCTTTCACACTGAAGGTCGGTAAATATGATAACCTTTGGTAACCATTCTAACCTAACCTTTGCCATGTCCTAACTTAGCAATTATGGGACTTTGATACTACCAGAAATAAATAATTGAAGAGCGATTCCCAGATTTGTGTTATGAAACTTCGTATTATTATTTTGATGTAAGTCTTTAATTGAGGATGGACGATGGAGCTCTTAGTTATAGTTGTGTTGCAGTTCCGTGTAATAAAGCTGCTAGATCCGGAGACCAGGTCAAATATTGCAATACCGGTACTCACAAAGTTGAGATGCGGTCAGATGACATTCTTTTGAAAAAAGAATGTTTAGGAAATACAAGACTTACCTATTACCTTACCTACCTATTTTTTATGTTTTGACGATTAAGAAAAGTGACATAGTTAGGGTTCAAAAATAAAATATCTCACGTGTGATGTTAAAGGTTTTCCAAATACACCTAAGTCTGTTTAGGGAAAAAAACATCTTCTATTTTTCAACATGAATAAGAAACTATCAATGACAATGTTTAGAGATTACTTTCAAAGTGCGTCGCAACTTAATTGAGAGATGACCAACAAAATCCGGTATTTCATCAGTTTTACTCACAACCACCTAAAAATACAATTCAGGTAATTCGTCATACACTTGTGTTGAATGTCAGCGTGACATACACATTGACACACTGACGTTCAGTCACACGCAACGTGTCATTACACAATGACAATTGACACGCGGTTATGACACGATGCATCTCGTGCAATTTAGTTGATTGCTACGCGTGACAGAAAACCCGCCAGTGTAAAAACGCTATTTGTGTCCGTTCTCGATGTGGCCTTTCTTTATCTTATGTTTTCTCAATTGACTAGTGCGGTTGTTATGTAGTTACAATCAATCTGTCGGTTTACCTGTTATCATTCCGCCAACTGCATAATAATTATGACTTTGAATTGTGCTAACTTGAGTTACTGTTATGTAAGTTGAGGTTATGCAAATGTATCGTGCAAATTATTATTATTTTTAGTTATATAGATATACACTGACGATTAGCATGTTTTTTTATGATAACTGATACACGAAATCTTTAACCGTAATAACTCATCAAGATCTGCCTAACCATTTCCCAAATATATTGGGGTCGACTCCCGATCTAACCAGATGCAGCCGAGAACCATACAAGTACTGTTTTACAAGGAGTTGCCTATTTGACCTCCTCAACCTAGTTATCCGGGTAACCCAATACCCCTAGGTAAAACTGATTATCAGACTTTCTGTCTTCTGACTACCCATAACGACGGCCAAAGATGTTCAAATGACAGCCGCAAAAATAACTTTGGCAACTAAATCTCATAAAAGTCTTATAGAATAGACAACTTTTTGCATGAATATTATTGTCTGTCATTATTAACCATAAGATATTAATAAAAGCTAAAAACGAATAATGTTTTATGTCCTAACAATCACAACTTTACAAGTTAAGTCTGACATTAATTTAAGCCTTTTAAGCAATGTTTCGAATCGTCCATCACACAGTTTATTGTAAAATATTCAGTTAAGTTCAAGTTACTTGCCTAACGTATGCGGCTTTCTAGTTAATTTTAACTTGGAAACTATGTGTCAAGCTGTCGGTAACAAGATTAGAATTTTAGAAATATTAATGATAGTACTGGACAAGATTAGGTTAAGCTGCATTACATACATACATGGATAGATAAATCTGGATTAGTATGAAATAGCACGCACTCAACTTCACTAGAATATTTTATAACTCTTTTTAAAAGGAATTAAAAAAGGAGGTTCTCAGTTTGAATTGCACGTTTTGAAAATCAGCGAACATATAATATGGTTATTAAATGGAAATCAATTTCGTTTTGAATTGTGAATCAAGGAAAGATTCTTATCGCTTATTTTTGCTGACGTTGTAACTCTTAGAGTTGGCCGACAGTTTTATCTGGTGCTTGATAAGTAAGTATTTAAACAGGCAGAAAATTGTATTTTCAGTACAAATTACACAATAGATACTCAAAGGTGCGTATGCAAATAATAGTCTAATGACTCACGTCTGTTCACTGCTTTAACATAAAGTTGACAAAGTCGTCTGCTAAGTTGACATATTACTTAAACAACTTAACTGGTTATGTTAAATAGCATAATTTAACATGTTTGCCGATTTTTAAGGTGTTAGCAGTAATGTCATGTCTATTTTGACAATTATTAATTTGATATATTGCATAATCTGGTATTTTAAATTGCCTTTATAATAAAAACGATCAAAAATTCATTGATATTGTTGCCCTTGTTCTAAGCATTCAAATGAAATAAATAAATTTAAAAAAAGAGCTTTGACCTTCCATTTATTATGCTCTATCAATAAATGGCCTACCCTATGTCCTTTCTCCGTCATATGTAAATAGTTATATTTTCAATTAAATGCATCCTACTTCTGATTGCAATCTTCCATAAGAGCCATAACAACTTTTTCTCTAGCTGTTTATACTTCAACAATAATAGAACACACACATACACAGTCATTTAATCTATACTCATTAGTTTTATTTTAATTAGTTTATAGTAAGTATTGTATACTATTGTATTTTTTCTAAAATCAACAAAGTCTCAATAAATAAAATAAACACAAAAGAATCACTCTTTCTCTCGCACGCGTAGGCACGAGCCATGAGTCAGGTTGTCGATATCGACACGATAAACAAATGAGCGATGCCTACTACTAATCATAACTTGTAGTGGCGCCTACCGCGAGGTAAGCAGCTTACTACATTAGTAAGTTAGCTATGTAGGCAGTTTTAATATTATTAACGTACTTAAAAAACCACTCCCTTTTACGTAATCTTTTAAGTGAAAAATCCTTACTAATATTATAATTGCGAAAGTGATTTTGTATGTCAGTTTATTGAGTTTTAACATAAAAAATAATGGTACCGATAACAGATATTCTAGAGCCTGAACAAAGAATTAGACTTCTTTTTACTCGATCAGGTAAGTGGTTCTCCGGGGACGTGAATATCTACAACTGCGGGGAATAGCTGGTATAAAATAAAGTGCATACATAAGATTTTTTACAATAAAGCTCTTATGGAATCTTCCTAATAACAGTTTCTCACAAATAGATCTCCACCAAACAATTCACTCCTTAATTGGCAAACTACATTCATCATCTAACCTGCAACAATTAAATAAAAGAAAGGAACCTAATTTCTAAAGACGCAACATCATTCAATTATACCTCACATTAGGGTATTGTACCACTATGACGTAACGGCACACAAAAAGGCCATTGTTCTGAATACGTTTGACACAATGTCAGTAATTGGCGAGACGAGAGCGATTATTTTGTAATTATTGTGCAAGTGGATGGCGACCTTTATTCGTATCATCAGACGTTCTATATGCTCCGGTAATCGGTTCGCTTTTGTTTTTTTAAATAGAAATTGTTGTGTGCCGCGGCTCTGTTCGAATATAATAAAAAAATGTCTTTATGGCTGTACTTCCTAGCCTTCAAACCTATATAAACAAATCAGTTCTTCGATGTATTAATTAGTAATCATTATAAAAATAATTGCTGATGGATTAGGTATTAATCAATAACTTGCAACTTTTCTCATATTATTTATTGTATCTATTTTCTCTTTAAAACATCACAAGACTTTTGACAGTTTAAAATGTGTACACCTTATGAAAAGTATGATCTTTTGAAACTAAATGTCAAATCGACGCCCATTCACAGCAAAGTACAACGACCCCCAAACATTAAGATCTAGATCTAAGTCTAGATTCACCGGCAGAATGTAATTATGAAACTAATGCTCTGTTACATAAAGTTATTATCGTTATGACTATCATAAAACGAACGGACGAACTGTACAGTCGCGGACATTAATTGTTGAACCGAATGACATTGTTGTATGTAATTTACTCGTACCTATATCAATTCGGTCAAAAGGTTCTAAGGTCAGCATCAAAAATAATTTATTAACTTACTTAAGTATTTACCCACCACCCACGGAAAAAAAATCCTGCTCCCGCATAAAATATAGCTTATAAAACCGGGGATAATGCAGCATCTCATCACTAAAACAATTTAAAATCGGTTTTGTACTTTCGGAGCCTTTAAGGCAAACAAACAAAAAAACTATTTTTAGTTAAGATGACCTAGTTCAGATAACTTTTCCGGTGGAATAGTTAGAGTTTATATTTAATCTATACATATAATAAATCTGTAAAAAAACTGTGTCTGTACATTGAATATATAAAAAAAATAATAATTGGGTGGGGTTCAGAAACAGTAATGGAGCACAAATCCAAAAAAAAAATTCTGTCTGTATGTCTGTATGTCTGTATGTCTGTATGTCTGTATGTCTATTTGTTTGTACACGCTAATCTTCCGAACTACTGAACGGATTTCAATGATTTTTTCTTTGTTGTATCAGTATTAAGCCTGGTCAACATATAGGCTATAATTTATCTTCGAAACTTGAAGACCTGATGCAGAACTCCAACAGACCAACAAAACTATAAGAGATACAAAAATGGTGCCGTGGCAAAAATTGTTTCATGTGATGAGCATTTTCAGCTGAGATAATAAATTTTAAGATCTGGAACACCTGATGTGGAACCCCAAGAGCCCAGCTTCTCTGTACCATATACAGGTACGACGTTCTAGCAAAAGTTGTTCAATTTGATAAGCACTTTCTATTGACTTATACAAATTGAAGATCTAAAACACCTGATGTGGAACTCCAGGGGCCCAGCTAGACTATAGCATATAGAAGTATGACGTTTTAGCAAAAGTTGTTCAATCTGATAAGCACTCTCTATTGACGTATAAACATCGAAGATCTGGAACACCTGGTGTGGAACTTCAAGAGCAATACTACACTAGAAATGTATAGAAATGAATGTTATGAAATAGGTATCAAAAAAAGTAATTAGTCTGTCTTTTAGATAACCCTAAAATAATGGACACGTACTTTTCTTTTCTCTCTCACAAACAAATAATAACGAAGATACAACAAAGCTTGAATTTCGTGTTAAGTCAATGCTTAGTACAAATTTTACATACCTAGACGTGGCGTCACGAGCCCCCACTCTCTGACTTTGTTGCGTTATATCTCATTATTATTTTGTATGTCTCTTCCGGACCTCGGGACTACAGAATTCCGAATTTTTGGAAGGCAAACGTGGGGCCGAAGCCAACACGCTGAAGCCCTTTTGATACAACTTTAATGAAATGGTGACACAAAACCGACGATTATCCCTTTATACACTATAAAAATGAACCCAAGGACAATCCCCGGTGGACGTCGTTAAAAAAAAGACAATCCCCGGTTCTGTGCTAAACTATTGCTAACTATGGAGGAAAACTACTTGGGCTATTGTGATGGGATGTTAGTGGATGACAATGTATTAGGTACCTACATGTAAAAATGGCAGGTGGAGACTCGCCACCTCACTTACTGGGTCCCCGGGAACAACAAGAGGGCAACAGGGACATGAGCGGCTGAAGGGTGAGGATATCTCGGCAGACTTTAAACGCAGATTACGCGCTCCCTGTGCTTACCATGAGGCACCTATCCTCCGAGCAGGGCTACTAATCCTGCTCTAGCGACTCCACTCTGGACGGCCAAGCCAAGCCAGAGGCGTGAGATCTACCTCCGTCATGGTTCACTCCGACCGGCCGGAGATGGGGGACAGTATACTCTCCCTGAAGAACTCAGTATATATGGCCCCGCGGGGTCGCTACTCCCCGTCATCAGCCTCAGATGTCCTGCGATGCCTATATCTCATTATTATTGTCGTTATTATCTCAAGAGCCTTTGTCCCAATTATGTTAGGGTCGACTTCCAGTCACGATGCAACTGAGTACCAGTGTTTTACAAGGAGCGACTGCCTATCTGACCTCCACAACCCGGTTACCCGCTCAACCCAACACCCCTTGGTAAGACTTACTGGCTTCTGACTACCCATAACGACTGCCAAGAATGTTCAATGACAGCCGGAACCTACAGTTTAACATCCCCTCCAAATAACGGTCATTGGTATCCAAAATATACGTAGAAAGTACATACGAACTTAGAAAAGTTGCATTAGCAGGCACTTGCCAGACCTGGAATCAAAGACGCACGCTCATACTTGAGAGATTGGTTCTCTACCCACTAAACCACCACGACTTCCCCTAAGTCACCACGACTTTGTCATCTATTTAATATTTTTTTACGTAATAATACGTGTAATATTTTTGCCACACACAACTTAAATGCGGACTAAAATAATTAGAATCACTACTTTTATCCCTATGGTCACGTCTATTGCGGTTCAGTTCTCAGCGTTTTGTTTAGTCTGCTGTGCTTTTGCCGTTAAAGTACAAAAATTTAATATATGGAACGTTTCTAATGGTTATGCGTATTCCGTTGTTTTCAAGTCAACGGGCCTTTAAAATTCAATATCAGACTATTCAGATCTTTGATTTTGCTGACCCCGTAGTCGCTGGCATAAGGGACAGGATCCGCGTACGAAGTCGCGGGCAGAAGCTAGTCCTGTAATAATTGCTGCCTATTTTACTACAAAATTAAAAAGATATGAAGGTGGTTCCAACATAAAAGTCCGCGACTGTACAAACGCTCATAGATAGATGATCATGATACAGTAAATGCAGTAGTTCAGTTATCTATAAAAAAATAATAATAATAATAATAAAGCCCCGCAGGGCATCTGAGGCGGATGACGGGGAGTAGCGACCCCGCGGGGCTATATATCCGAGTGCTCCAGGGAGAGTATACTGTCCCCCATCTCCGGCCTGCCGGAGTGAAGCATGACGGGGGATAGGTCTCCCGCCTCTTGGCTTGCCTTCATCGGCCGGTCAGAGTGGAGTCGCTAGAGCAGGGTTAACAGCCCACTCGGAGGGTAGGTGCCTCGTGGTAAGTGGCGAGTGGGCCGGTGATGCTGGACCCACAGGGAGCGCGTGATCTGCGTTTAAAGTCCGCCGAGGTATCCTCACCCTTCAGCCGCTCATGTACCTGTTGCCCTCTTGTTGCTATTCAGTGACTGATTCCCGGGGGCCCAGTAAGTGAGTTGGCGAGTCTCCACCTGCCATTTTTACGTGTGCAAACATTGTTATCGGCAGGTGCCATAGTTCCCATAGTCTTCCCATTCCTAGTCCACTAACATCCCATCGCAATAGCCCAAGTAGTTTTCCTCCATAGTTAGCAATAGTTTAGCACAGAACCGGGGATTGTCCCTGGGTACATTTTTATAGTGTATACGGGGATAATCGTCGGTTTTGTGTCGCCATTTCATTAAAGTTGTCTCAAAAGGGCTTCAGCGTGTTGGCTTCGGCCCCACGTTCGCCTCCCAAAAATCCGGGACTCTATAGTCCCGAGGTCTGGAAGAGACATACATTTATAATAATAATAAGCCCCGCAGGGCATCTGAGGCGGATGACGGGGAGTAGCGACCCCGCGGGGCTATATATCCGAGTGCTCCAGGGAGAGTATACTGTCCCCCATCTCCGGCCTGCCGGAGTGAAGCATGACGGGGGATAGGTCTCCCGCCTCTTGGCTTGCCTTCATCGGCCGGTCAGAGTGGAGTCGCTAGAGCAGGGTTAACAGCCCACTCGGAGGGTAGGTGCCTCGTGGTAAGTGGCGAGTGGGCCGGTGATGCTGGACCCACAGGGAGCGCGTGATCTGCGTTTAAAGTCCGCCGAGGTATCCTCACCCTTCAGCCGCTCATGTACCTGTTGCCCCCTTGTTGCGATTTAGCGACTGATTCCCGGGAGCCCAGTAAGTGAGTTGGCGAGTCTCCACCTGCCATTTTTACGTGTATTTATTACATTGTTATCGGCAGGTGCCATAGTTCCCGTAGTTTCCCCATTCCTAGTCCACTAGCATCCCATCACAATAGCCCAAGTAGTTTTCATCCATAGTTAGCAATAGTTTAGCACAGAACCGGGGATTGTCCTTGGGTACATTTCTATAGTGTATACAGGGATAATCGTCGGTTTTGTGTCACCATTTCATTAAAGTTGTCTCAAAAGGGCTTCAGCGTGTTGGCTTCGGCCCCACGTTCGCCTCCCAAAAATCCGGGACTCTATAGTCCCGAGGTCTGGTAGAGACATACAAGATAATAATAATAATAAATAATAATAATATAATAATTTTTATAATTTGATTCATTGCTCTCGGCGATCCGGTTGCGTGGCATACGGAGGAAGTTTGATTTTAAACTTAAATGTCAGTTTCCTTTGCATTTAATTCTTACTGCGTTATATAAAGTTTATGTGCAATTAAGCGGAGTAATATGCTACTAGCTGCTAAGACCAGGAATTGTTGTTTTCCGTAAGCTATAGGTAAGTAGATTATTAAAACGGCCGAAGAAACATTCGGGTTTATAAATCAGTGTGGAAGTCAGGTATTTGGCCGGTGTCAGACCGACTAAAAACTTTGATTGAATTCAACCATCAGGCCAACTGTCAGCCGACTGTTTAGTACTTAGTACTCTTATAGAACTTAGTTTCAAAATTACTTCCATTGTATAAAGTCAGTTATGAAAACAGTTTCAAATCCTTAGCAGGTATTTCAATTCCTCCTTTGTCGAATAACGCCATATCATTACAAAGTGTGCACATACACAAATTACCAGACTATTGTCAGACCAACCCACACAGGTCCTACATAAACCCTTTGAATGCCTACTAACGAAGCTTAGCAATAATTTCTAACTTTAACTAAATACTTAGAATCTATCAAGTGGCTTACATATAAGCATTCATCAGAGTCTATTGAGAGCCTTAAATAACGTGCGCTCGTTGTGAGCATCGATAACGAAAAGTAAAAGGATTCTATAAGGCTGGCTGTGAATGCTTCCAATATTGGAACCAACTTTGGATTGATAGCGAGCGTCGGAGCAGATTCCTTTGAAAGTTGGAAATAAAGAAAAATCTTATAGACAAAATATTATAAAACCCCTTTTAGAATATCTTTAGCAGTTTTTTAAAAGATCTATTAAAATGATAAACGGATTTTAATCAACTATAGCTAACAAATATCTCGATTAATTACAACAATTAAAAAAAACTAATTTTCATTTTGGGAACTGTCTTCGGCTGAACTAAAAACACCACAAACTTGTATATTTTTTGGTAGTATAAGGAGAAATGCCGAATCAGAAACAAACCTAAGTATTTGTGATGACTTGGTCGAATAGCTCCAAAGCTAATTTTCCAATTCATCCGTTGCGTTGGGCCAACATATGCCACATGTGTTTGCGTGTGAGGTATGCCCACGTGCAAGTGACAATGACAGGATGCTTTGATTAATGAACTGAATTGTTTTAATAGGATTTGTTTGGTGTTTCACAAGAGTTTGAATGGAGACTCTTCAACGATTTATTTTGCACACTTTAACGACATGGAAGATTATGAAGTTTACAGGTACATTTACTATTTTACTAACTGTTTCCCCACGGTTTCACCCGCTTCCCCTGGAAACTTCTTCCGTACCCGGACAAAATGTAGCCTATAAGTATTATTCGGGGATAATCTAGCTTGAACCTTCCCAAAAATAAGTAAAATATTTTTTCAAATAGGTTCAATAGTTTCAGAATCTTTTGGGTACAAATAACAAAAAAATGTTTCCTCTTTGTTTATAGAACTTCACATGATTCAAATAAAATGCTCTGCGGATGTTTAATATGTGCGAATGCGTAAATAACTGTTGAGGGATGTCATTCAGTAAATATTTACCTCTTTGCAATAATAAACGTAAGAATGCAAGCTAGAACGAAAAATAAACTGTATTATTAAGACCATCAAAGATGTTTGCTTATAAATCTGGTAACCAGAATAGTTAATCATGGAACAAGCCTATTGTGTATTATCCCTACTATTATTATACAGTTATCGGCACGGATATCGAGCCATGACCTTCACCTGCGCAGAAGCGATTTACTGCCTTATTGCCTTATGCGTACGGGTGCGCAAAGCGATCCCCACTCTTCCGCCGAGAGCCCAATATCCGTGCCGGTATCTGTAAATGCGAAAGTAACTCTGTCTGTCTGTCCGTCTGTCTGTTACGCTTACACGTCTTAACCACTGTACTGATTTTAATACAATTTGGTACAGAGATAGATTTGACCTTGAGAAAGAACATAGGATAGTTTTTATCCCGGACTTTTGAAGAATTCTTTTGGAAATGCGATATAACTGAACTCTACGCGTGTGAAGCCGCGGGCGGAAGCTAGTTATATTATAGAACAAAACACAAAAACATGATCCATCAAAAAAGGTCATATTTAAAGTCAGGATACAAAGATAACAATTTTATCTATATAGGACTCGGAGTCAATAATCTGGACGACTGTAAGGTCAAATGTTAATCTTTGAGATAAATCAATAAATGTCTGCTATTTAAAAATGAGTAGCTTTTTCTACTTATAGTTTTTGTAATTGAACAAAAAGTGGTTATCTGCGATCACCGTTAGAGCTAGGCGAAAAAAGAAAAAAGATGTTGTATTAATATTTAAAGATCGGAAATACATAGTTAAATTAATGAAAATATGATGTGTTTAGTTTATGGTTTAAAATAGAACAATGGGCTTCTTACACACACCAAACAAAACTCGTTAAAATAGTTTCCTGAAAAACGAATCTTGAACTATTTCGTATTTAGTGAATCATACAAATTATTCTAACGAGGTAGATATTATCATAATTATGACTAAAGCCTCTGATGAACAAACAATACATAATACATAAGTGAAGAATTGTTCACCTTACGCTAAGTGGTGCAGCCGTTTCAGCGCATATAACTTTGTACGAAGGTGCAAGGTGTAACGCGTTGATGTCTTCTATACATATAATAAAATGATAGGAAAGTCAAAACTGTACATTGAATATTTTTTAAAAAGAATACTTGGGGGGTGATCTATTATCGATTCTGAACCCAAATATATAGTTTTTAGAATTTTTGTCTGTTTGTCTGTTTGTCTGTTTGTCTGTATGTTTGGTCTCACTGAACTCGAAAAGTACTGCATAGATTTAAATCAAATTTTGCATGAATATTACCTGGGAGCCTGTTCAACATATAGGATATATATTATCACGCTATCACCTACGGGGGATGAGCAATGAACGATAATTTCTGTTAACGTTTCTGCAACAGCGGGTGCAATAATGACACATATTTGAATGTTGAACTTTGTAAGTTTATCGGCCTATTATCTATCTTTACATAGAAAATAACGCTTTTATAAGTAACTTGAGCAAAAAACTGAATTTAAAGAAATGATATCCTAAAATTATAGATGAAGAAAATCATGCAGAAACAGATGTGCCATAAAACTGGTAGTAGGTAAAATATCAATGAAAACAGACTTCACTTTGTCATGGTATGTTCTTACTTTCAAGAAAAAAATATATGACAACTTGTGTATTTTGCTACTGTAAAAACACTACAAGAAATATCAGCGCATCATCAGGGACATTTTTATAATTCTTTCACCATTAGAAAGCTACATTATCTACGAGTAACATAGGGTATATTTTATCCCGGTGCGGGCAGTAGTTCCCATGGGAAGCGGTACCCACGTCCCGAAGAAATTATGAACTTCCCCACATTCTTAAAAAGTCTACATATGTTGTTCTGACATAATATAAGCTATACCTCTCATAAACATGAATATCCATTCATCTCATCCAATAACAAACATGCATCACACTGAAAGTGCATTGCGAGTCTAAGATTTTATTATTATACTAGCTGTTGCCCGCGACTTCGTCTGCGTGGGCAATTTGGAATTGTCAAAATACTACTTATGCCGTAGCGTAGGTGTATTCTTTTACATAACAATATAATTAGGATTACCACTTAGCAGCAGCACGGGTTGATCAATCAAGGTGGTGTCGACGGTGTGTGACTATTTATCTAAACAAAAGAAGTAAAGTTTGTGACGTTGAGGAAATCTCTGGATCTAGTCAACCGATTTGGAAAATTATTACGTAATTCTCACATAAAACAAAGGTCTGACAAAGTTGTCATTTGTACATTTTCTGCAGCAGCTGCGACAAATCAGGAGCCAGAAAGTCTGTCAAACAGTTTTACTTACCACGGATAACGCGGTGTCTAGTTCACTGGGTTGAAGAGATCAGATAGGCACTCCAAGTAAACATTGGTACTCAAAAAGATTCGGTTTGACTGGAAGCCAACACCCACACAATTGAGGAATAGCTGGGTGGTTGATGACTGAGTCATCAGGCAAGCGCATAGTTTCACTACTTGTATTTTGGGGATTTTCTGTGCACTCACTCACTATGTTATGTTGGAATTCCACCGAAATGTTTGCATTAGTTCACGATCAGGTAAAGTATACGTCCGAGAGAGTAAGTCCAATTCGTGTGTTGGCACTTGAAGCCTGCAGTTCTTCCAAGATTTTCAAAATGTACGCTCGCAATTTGTCATTTCTTGGTGGAGCCAGCAGATCAGAAGAAACATAAGTGCTGTGTATACTGTGCGTCACTACTGCACAACGGTAAAATTTCGTCTTTATAAATAGCACAAACGTTCGCTCTCTTGCGGAGGACGTTTAAATACCATATTATGTGTCACACGTAGGTAAACAGGACAACAGTATATTATCATCGAACCGCTTTCAAAGATCTGATGAGCGAACAGACCAGAACCAGAAGAAAAAAAAAGACACATATATTTGCAAACAAATTGAAAAAACTTCTCCTAAGCAAATGCTACTATAGCGTCAAAGAATACCTTGACGATAAAAAGATAGTCGAATGAATAACTTGTGTTTTCCTAATCTACTATTGCATCTACTACTGTAATTAGACTTTCTAGCCTTCTTTTGCTGTGCCCTAACAGGGTCCATAATATGTACCTAGCTTTAAGCCCCTTGTAACATCTTTATAACTTTATGGTATGCAAATAAATATGAATATGAACTGACTTGATCGCCTCGAGAAAATCAGAGCTCTATGAAGCGATCATTCGCTTTGATTCCTACTGCTATTGTGGTTTCTGAAAATGTATTCAATTAACCAACGATGAATATAATTCTTAGCCAGCCGACTCTTTTGACTTCTCGAAAATCATAACGATGGTTTTTGTGCAATGCACAAACGGAAATTCGATATACTACACATTCGATATTCACACTTCTACAGAATTGATATTAAAAGGTTTGACAACGGGCTATAGTAGCGTAGTTAAACTAACTGAAACAATTTTAGTGATCCTTCAATAAAGTTAGAGAAGCGGGTGTGCATGATGAACATTAAGAGTTGGTAAATACGTGATGATGATGACCTAATTCATTACTATTCTAATTTGTTCATGTACCACAAAACTCAAGTTAAGGTGGAGAAAAGGATTACCAAGCTCCCAAAGGTCTGGGCATTTGAAACACGTTGCATGGCATCCTGGAAAGTTACGTAATTCTCAGCCATCAGTTTGAGCAGTGTGAGGGAGTGTCAGGCTTTGGCCCTAGTGGGCCTCACAGGGGTTTGCTGAATCTCCTCGAGGGGCGCGTGAAATAACGGGTCTCCCAGAAGCCGGAAGGTCGATGACCCACTCAAAACTAATCGCTCACGCCTACGGTGGCCGGGAGTCGTCTCTCGACATCCGGCTTTCGTGGTGTCTTACCGCAGTGGCTGGAATGAGAGTTGGGAATTTTCAGTCGCTCCGCCGCCTCATTCTTTGTCATCCCATTTCTTCTCGCTCCAGATCATGGTTTAAACCGGGGCCGGGTGCGATAGGTCGCACAGTCCGCACAGTGGTGAGATCCGGGCGCCACCTCCATGAGATCAGAGTTGGGAATGTATGTTTGCAAAAACTAATAGAACATTTAGCAAAAACACGTTTGATAGTAATTCTGTCTTAGTAACTGAATAATATAAATGATATAAACGTAGCTATATAAAAGATGTTTTTTAGACTCAGTCCGTGGGTCTGACTGTGACTGTTCGTAATTGTAAACGGTGTATTTGTGATATAATTCTTAGCTCGATGATTTGTGATCAGGAGTTGAAAGCAAGTATGTCTCTGGCCTGCGACGCGTAATTTGTACGTTTTCAGAACGAACGAACTCTTGTCTTCTGTTGACATCTTGTTGACATATTGTGACAGGTAGTTAGTTATTCCCATTGATGTTAATTTTAGAAGTGACACAATGTTTTCGGTCATATTTTGCCTACATTCTTTATTACTCAAAAAGTATATTAATAAGGACCTTCTATTTATATGTAAGTGAATTCAAAATAATGTAATATATTAAAACCAGGAACTTATTTTTAAGGATGTTTGAATATTAATTACAATGTTTTTTTTATAATAATAAAATCTTAGACTCGCAATGCACTTTCAGTGTGATGCATGTTTGTTATTGGATGAGATGAATGGATATTCATGTTTATGAGAGGTATAGCTTATATTATGTCAGAACAACATATGTAGACTTTTTAAGAATGTGGGGAAGTTCATAATTTCTTCGGGACGTGGGTACCGCTTCCCATGGGAACTACTGCCCGCACCGGGATAAAATATACCCTATGTTACTCGTAGATAATGTAGCTTTCTAATGGTGAAAGAATTATAAAAATGTCCCTGATGATGCGCTGATATTTCTTGTAGTGTTTTTACAGTAGCAAAATACACAAGTTGTCATATATTTTTTTCTTGAAAGTAAGAACATACCATGACAAAGTGAAGTCTGTTTTCATTGATATTTTACCTACTACCAGTTTTATGGCACATCTGTTTCTGCATGATTTTCTTCATCTATAATTTTAGGATATCATTTCTTTAAATTCAGTTTTTTGCTCAAGTTACTTATAAAAGCGTTATTTTCTATGTAAAGATAGATAATAGGCCGATAAACTTACAAAGTTCAACATTCAAATATGTGTCATTATTGCACCCGCTGTTGCAGAAACGTTAACAGAAATTATCGTTCATTGCTCATCCCCCGTAGGTGATAGCGTGATAATATATATCCTATATGTTGAACAGGCTCCCAGGTAATATTCATGCAAAATTTGATTTAAATCTATGCAGTACTTTTCGAGTTCAGTGAGACCAAACATACAGACAAACAGACAAACAGACAAACAGACAAAAATTCTAAAAACTATATATTTGGGTTCAGAATCGATAATAGATCACCCCCCAAGTATTCTTTTTAAAAAATATTCAATGTACAGTTTTGACTTTCCTATCATTTTATTATATGTATAGAAAAAAAAACATTGTAATTAATATTCAAACATCCTTAAAAATAAGTTCCTGGTTTTAATATATTACATTATTTTGAATTCACTTACATATAAATAGAAGGTCCTTATTAATATACTTTTTGAGTAATAAAGAATGTAGGCAAAATATGACCGAAAACATTGTGTCACTTCTAAAATTAACATCAATGGGAATAACTAACTACCTGTCACAATATGTCAACAAGATGTCAACAGAAGACAAGAGTTCGTTCGTTCTGAAAACGTACAAATTACGCGTCGCAGGCCAGAGACATACTTGCTTTCAACTCCTGATCACAAATCATCGAGCTAAGAATTATATCACAAATACACCGTTTACAATTACGAACAGTCACAGTCAGACCCACGGACTGAGTCTAAAAAACATCTTTTATATAGCTACGTTTATATCATTTATATTATTCAGTTACTAAGACAGAATTACTATCAAACGTGTTTTTGCTAAATGTTCTATTAGTTTTTGCAAACATACATTCCCAACTCTGATCTCATGGAGGTGGCGCCCGGATCTCACCACTGTGCGGACTGTGCGACCTATCGCACCCGGCCCCGGTTTAAACCATGATCTGGAGCGAGAAGAAATGGGATGACAAAGAATGAGGCGGCGGAGCGACTGAAAATTCCCAACTCTCATTCCAGCCACTGCGGTAAGACACCACGAAAGCCGGATGTCGAGAGACGACTCCCGGCCACCGTAGGCGTGAGCGATTAGTTTTGAGTGGGTCATCGACCTTCCGGCTTCTGGGAGACCCGTTATTTCACGCGCCCCTCGAGGAGATTCAGCAAACCCCTGTGAGGCCCACTAGGGCCAAAGCCTGACACTCCCTCACACTGCTCAAACTGATGGCTGAGAATTACGTAACTTTCCAGGATGCCATGCAACGTGTTTCAAATGCCCAGACCTTTGGGAGCTTGGTAATCCTTTTCTCCACCTTAACTTGAGTTTTGTGGTACATGAACAAATTAGAATAGTAATGAATTAGGTCATCATCATCACGTATTTACCAACTCTTAATGTTCATCATGCACACCCGCTTCTCTAACTTTATTGAAGGATCACTAAAATTGTTTCAGTTAGTTTAACTACGCTACTATAGCCCGTTGTCAAACCTTTTAATATCAATTCTGTAGAAGTGTGAATATCGAATGTGTAGTATATCGAATTTCCGTTTGTGCATTGCACAAAAACCATCGTTATGATTTTCGAGAAGTCAAAAGAGTCGGCTGGCTAAGAATTATATTCATCGTTGGTTAATTGAATACATTTTCAGAAACCACAATAGCAGTAGGAATCAAAGCGAATGATCGCTTCATAGAGCTCTGATTTTCTCGAGGCGATCAAGTCAGTTCATATTCATATTTATTTGCATACCATAAAGTTATAAAGATGTTACAAGGGGCTTAAAGCTAGGTACATATTATGGACCCTGTTAGGGCACAGCAAAAGAAGGCTAGAAAGTCTAATTACAGTAGTAGATGCAATAGTAGATTAGGAAAACACAAGTTATTCATTCGACTATCTTTTTATCGTCAAGGTATTCTTTGACGCTATAGTAGCATTTGCTTAGGAGAAGTTTTTTCAATTTGTTTGCAAATATATGTGTCTTTTTTTTTCTTCTGGTTCTGGTCTGTTCGCTCATCAGATCTTTGAAAGCGGTTCGATGATAATATACTGTTGTCCTGTTTACCTACGTGTGACACATAATATGGTATTTAAACGTCCTCCGCAAGAGAGCGAACGTTTGTGCTATTTATAAAGACGAAATTTTACCGTTGTGCAGTAGTGACGCACAGTATACACAGCACTTATGTTTCTTCTGATCTGCTGGCTCCACCAAGAAATGACAAATTGCGAGCGTACATTTTGAAAATCTTGGAAGAACTGCAGGCTTCAAGTGCCAACACACGAATTGGACTTACTCTCTCGGACGTATACTTTACCTGATCGTGAACTAATGCAAACATTTCGGTGGAATTCCAACATAACATAGTGAGTGAGTGCACAGAAAATCCCCAAAATACAAGTAGTGAAACTATGCGCTTGCCTGATGACTCAGTCATCAACCACCCAGCTATTCCTCAATTGTGTGGGTGTTGGCTTCCAGTCAAACCGAATCTTTTTGAGTACCAATGTTTACTTGGAGTGCCTATCTGATCTCTTCAACCCAGTGAACTAGACACCGCGTTATCCGTGGTAAGTAAAACTGTTTGACAGACTTTCTGGCTCCTGATTTGTCGCAGCTGCTGCAGAAAATGTACAAATGACAACTTTGTCAGACCTTTGTTTTATGTGAGAATTACGTAATAATTTTCCAAATCGGTTGACTAGATCCAGAGATTTCCTCAACGTCACAAACTTTACTTCTTTTGTTTAGATAAATAGTCACACACCGTCGACACCACCTTGATTGATCAACCCGTGCTGCTGCTAAGTGGTAATCCTAATTATATTGTTATGTAAAAGAATACACCTACGCTACGGCATAAGTAGTATTTTGACAATTCCAAATTGCCCACGCAGACGAAGTCGCGGGCAACAGCTAGTAAATAAATAAATAAAATCTTTCTTCTGCATAATTATACCATTTATACGAGAGTTTCGCCTATATTTCGAGGGAGCTACATCCCGCATCTGGATAAAAATTATCCAGTCTCTGTCTAAATGATACCACCTATCTCCATGAAAGATTTTTCTTTATCTACAGAACTAATTAGTTACCTATGTGGTAGAAAAGTATATCTAGCTATATTCCTCTATTTTTCGTCATTAAGTGAATGAGTAAGTAACTGCATTTATTATGAACGTTAAAACTTGTTAATTAACATAATAATACCCATTAATGCTTTTCAAAATGCAGATTTTCATATTTAAGTATTCATATAGGCATGTATGCGTATAACATTTTAAATATAATCTGGAAGTGGAGTTATATTATGTGCATAAATTAACTTGAGTTTTATTTTTAACAATAGCAGTTAAAACATTTGTTTTGGAGCTAATTATCGTACTGTTTTTGTTATTTTAAAAATATAATAAACGGTAACTCAAGGTCAAGTGCAGTGAAATATAATTAAAATCTTCATATTATGAGGAATAGGAAGAGATGTGAGTTGGAATAAAGTAATTAGTTAGGAACATCCGTAGTTTCCACTAACTATTTCACCCGCTTCCCGGGTGACTATTTCGCGTACCTGGATAAAAAGTACATCGAAATATATTTTTTTATTATTTCAAGGAAACAAACTCGTCAGATTAATGGTGTCAGTGTCTTCGTATTAACTGTAACTGATAACTCTTATCAAAACTTAACAATAATAATAAATTATGATGTTTGTTACTTCATTATTTATTATATTGATTAAAGTCTAACAATATAATTTGAAATCAAGTGACACATGTTGCGACTATGAATATTTCACAGATAAGTTTGCATAACTACAGAATGCATCTCATCAGAATTCGCGAGCTGAAAATTACAAAACTAACTCTCACCTGTGTGTTGACATCGGCCAACAGCAAACAGACGACTGTTGCACACAACAATATGTACATATTACCCATGATGCACTTTACACGAACCTCAAACTAACATTACTCACAATCAATCAATAAAAGACTAATTACAAGGAAATTGTCTGTCAAAACAATCGCATAAAAAATCAAGTTCCCACTATTTTGTCATCCGATACAATGCCGATGTAAACACATTCACTCGGCTTCACCTTTCCTTGTGATTATCGCAAAAATATACAAATGTCAATGAATTGCACTGTAAACAATCGATTAAAACCGATTCGATTTTTGAAAAAAAATTGTGAATGTACAAGATTCGAACACAGGATCGTTTTTTTGTTTAGTATTAGTAAATGTTGTTATTATTTTTTCGTATTCGATTATTAATTCGAGTCTCGTATCGTATCTCGATTGACGCGCGCGTTCTCGGCGCAGTTTGTAGAGAGACTATTTGACATTTGGCCGCGTCGGTCACGAGTTAGTGACGCCCCCCTACCCTGCTCGCGTCGTCCTTGATCGTACTATATTGTTCTCGATTTATGAATTCGACGTGGTCTCATTAACACAGTTGTCTGAATTGGCGGATTTTCTTATTATGCGTTTGTTCTGACTTCCTGACGTTGCTAAGTTAATTAGCAAAGGATTTGGGACGGAGCTTTTTTCGAAATAAAGTCGTTTCAGTCATATTTCTTTATTGTTGTTATTTTTAAACAAATTATATTGTAATTGCATCTCGTCCCATAATCTAAAACTCAAATTAAAACAAAGATATAATGATTTACACTGAAGATCATGCTGGGACTGAAATCTTAATAATTTAGGGTATAATGTAGGTACCTACAAAAACGTTTTAAAAATAACTTCAGATAGGACGATACAATAAAAATAACTTAGACATGATGTGAAACAAATATAACAATTAGTATCATCATATTCTTAGTACGGACAAATAGGACAAGTTATCGAACAAAAACGTGGGTTTATTTATAATACAGTTTTTTACTAATCGATAGATTATTTTAGGATGTCTTTGACCGGAGTTAGTACAAGATTTTAAGGAAAGTCGTGGGATAAGTACTACAAAGATGTACACAACATACTATTTACTGTTTAAACTACATCCTGGCTATTTACTGTAGCTTCACTTGCTTTTCGAGAGAAGTTTTTCTCGGATCCAGATAACAAATAAATGGGCAAAATGTAAGGCTAATATAACCGTTAAATATTATTTGATTAGGTTATTTTTACATGATTATATTTTATGTATTTCGGTTGGCGCACTTTAATGAATAAATAAAACTTCAGTCGATTCAGTGTTACAATAAAGAAAAGTCACTTTTACGTCTATAATATTAACTTAGTACCTATAACTTAACATTTAACTTACATTATTCAGAATTACGCAACTTTTACAATCCTTCATAATTCAATTTTCTCACGCATCTACAAAAGGCATAAATATGCATTCTTCAGTCATTGGCATTGTGACAATTATTATTATCCGGATGCAACGCAGCGCAGCTGGGCAGAATTATTAATTGTAATCCTTTATAACCTGATGTAATTATTAGATTGTTTGCTTTGTCAGCTATCAACAGAAATAGCCACAGTAGCCCCCATCCTTGATAAATGGCCTGTGTTATGCGGAATGAGTTTTTCAAATCGATCTTAGCAGTTCCCAAGATTTGGGCGTTCATACAAGTAAATTCTTCAGTTTTTAGGGTTCCGTACCTCGAAAGGAAAAAACGGAACCCTTATAGGATCACTTTGTTGTCCGTCTGTCTGTCTGTCTGTCTGTCTGTCAAGACCCTTTATCTTAAGAACGCGTGGACGTATCAAGCTGAAATTCACATGAAATACTCGGGTCTATTGTCCCTTTAGGCTGTCAAAATATTAAGCTTCTATGCCAAGCCAATCAAAAGATACAACCGATTATGTCGATATTTTCAACAAATTCTCGACACTCGCAAAGGAATCAAAACCTACAGGGTACTTCCCGTAAACTCAGAATCTTGAAATTTGGCATGAAGCATTGTTATATAATGCAAATATAGGAAAAATAGCGAAAATCTCATTTTTTTAGGGTTCCGTACCTCGAAAGGAAAAAACGGAACCCTTATAGGATCACTTTGTTGTCCGTCTGTCTGTCTGTCTGTCTGTCTGTCTGTCTGTCAAGACCCTTTATCTTAAGAACGCGTGGACGTATCAAGCTGAAATTCACATGAAATACTCGGGTCTATTGTCCCTTTAGGCTGTGAAAATATCAAGCTTCTAAGCCAAGCCAATCAAAAGATACAACCGATTATGTCGATATTTTCAACAAATTCTCGACACTCGCGAAGGAATCAAAACCTACAGGGTACTTCCCGTAAACTCAGAATCTTGAAATTTGGCATGAAGCATTGTTATATAATGCAAATATAGGAAAAATTGCGAAAATCTCATTTGTTTTGTTATATAATATAATAAAAATATTTTAATAAAATGAAACTTACTACCTTATTTCTCACGAACGAACAAAGGTACCAAATTGAAATTTATACCAAATACCTAGGTCTATTGTCCCTTTAAGCAATGAAAAAATCAAACTTCTAAGTTAACGCGATCAAAAGATACAGCAGTTTTACCGACACCTTAGACGAATTTCCATCACACGCTAGGGAATCAAAACCTACAAGGTACTGAACTCAGAATCTTAAAATTCGGCACGAAGCAACGTTATGTAGTACAGATAAAGGAAAAATTGCGAAAATGATAAATTTGAAGTTACATAAAATATTAAAATATTATTTTTGCTTACATGACATAAAATATTTTTTTAATAATTATAAACTTACTACCTACCCTTTTTCACATGAACGCGTAGAGATATTAAAGTTTTGAATAAAAAGTGAAATTCATATCAAACACTTCTTAAATATAATGGCCTCTAAACTGTGAAAAATTTTAAATCATTCATCACCATCATTGGTCATTGGGCACCTTAGTATGAAAACCATACCCACGGCGGATACGAACGAAATATAGCACAGTATAATGATAAAGGCTCTGATTTACTATGGCATTAGTCGCATCAATGTGAACCATGGGAATCTAGAGAAAATCAGGTGTAAACATCAAATATTTTCCTCATTTCAATGGGGAATTTAAACGATCAAGTTTGACGGATTTGAGAAATCATTTCTTTGTAGTGAAAGAGTATACTCGCCGTTTATTTCCATTGTCATCAGGTCAGAATCTGATGATGGAAATTCTGAGAAATCGAGGGCAACTATCAGAAATTGTAGGCATGCATAGGATTAAAACTTGATTCTCAGATGTATGTCTGGTGATACTATCAAACAGTGAAGGTTTAGAGCTTATCTGATGATGGAGACGTGAGAAAGTCGAGAGAACTCGGTATGTTTTAGTTACGTCGTGTTTGGGCTTATATTATTCGTATTGACGAGAACTTTTCACAAAAGTTAAAAATAAAAACTTTTTACAAAAAAAAAAACAACTTCTAAAACAACAAGAAAACTGTTTATATGCATTGGTCTAGATCTCGGTGGTTAAATAAATATAGATGCATCCTCTAGACACCTACTTCTAGACCGATGCACCTAACATCTTTTTAATTTCTTTCTTGCTTTTGTTTTCTTGTTGCTTTTTTAGATGTTTGAAGTTGGATTTGTTTGTAAAATGCTACAAAATAAAATAATGCCGACTTTATAAAACAAAGAAAGGGACAGAATTACACTTTTTTCAAGGCTCTAGAAACGTAAAGCCAGCAGCCCCGAATCCTACTCTCTAGAAGTCGTTGTTACAATTCGACAGCTACAAGTCGTCAGGCGGTTTCGAAAAAAACCTGAAACTGGGGCTCTTTAGGTGATTAATCCCTCAAAAATAAAAGATCCCATTCCTGCAATGGCTGCTTTAACCCAAGTTAGTAGTGAATTCTCATCACCTAAAATAAAATAAGCTCCAACACAAGGTTACGTTATAAAATTGTAAAGGAGTTCCCATAACTATATCTGATCTTAGCTGTCGATCCCACAATGGCAGTCAAACCTATCTTTGTGGAAAGTCTTCGCCAATACGAATAAGATAAGCCCAAACACGTGGTAGTTGCAACATACCGTTCGGGAGTTCCCTTGACTCTCTGTAGTCTCCATAATCAAATCAGCTCCAAACCTTCACTGTTTACCAGTACCCAGTACCAAAAATACACTCACATGTCTGGTTATGACTCGATGCGTGCCTACAATATTCAAGAGTTGCCCTCGATTTCTCAGGGTTTCCAGATCCTCATCAGATCCTGGTCATCCGGATTGGCACCTTCCTTCTTTATGAAATGTCTTTAACAATAAAAACTAGCATTGCAACCTGTACAATCCTCTGAAAGTGCTTGTCTTTTATATTTTTCAAACGATCCTGGACATTCGTCTCCATGGAATTTTAATAAAATATTTATATTCAAAGAAACGTCATACCATTCTCCACGATTTAAAACTACTTTGATTCATGTCCGCCACTTTTTACAAAGCGGGTCAGATATGCCCCATGACCTTTAAGACATAATTAGTTATTATCAATCAGATTTCTGAATGATGACTATAAAATGTTGTATATAAATAACTTCAATAAAATAACTTTTACAAGGTACTGGCCTACTATTTTAGTTATATTATAAAATAAAAAATATTAACTATTTTGACTCTCACGAAATTACCATAACTATGATTGTTCTAAACTGAACGGTTGGCGCGAAACTCACTTTTTATCTATACAGCATTTGTACGGAACCCTCGGTGCGCGAGTCCGACTCGCACTTGGCCGGTTTATTTGTTACATAATATAATAAAAATATTTTAATAAAATGAAACTTACTACCTTATTTCTCACGAACGAATAAAGGTACCAAATTGAAATTTATACCAAATACCTAGGTCTATTGTCCCTTTAAGCAATGAAAAAATCAAACTTCTAAGTTAACGCGATCAAAAGATATAGCAGTTTTACCGACACCTTAGACGAATTTCCGTCACACGCTAGGGAATCAAAACCTACAAGGTACTTCCCGTGAACTCAGAATCTTAAAATTCGGCACGAAGCAACGTTATATAGTAAAGATAAAGGAAAAATTGCGAAAATGATAAATTTGAAGTTACATAAAATATTAAAATATTATTTTTGCTTACATGACATAAAATATTTTTTTAATAATTATAAACTTACTACCTACCCTTTTTCACATGAACGCGTAGAGATATTAAAGTTTTGAATAAAAAGTGAAATTCATATCAAATACTTCTTAAATATAATGGCCTCTAAACTGTGAAAAATTTTAAATCATTCAAAGGTCATTGGGCACCTTAGTATGGAAACCATACCCACGGCGGATACGAACGAAATATAGCACAGTATAATGATAAAGGCTCTGATTTATTATGGCATTAGTCGCATCAATGTGAACCATGGGTATCTAGAGAAAATCAGGTGTAAACATCAAATATTTTCCTCATTTCAATGGGGAATTTAAACGACCACGTTTGACGGATTTGAGAAATCATTTCTTTGTAGTGAAAGAGTATACTCGCCGTTTATTTCCATTGTCATCAGGTCAGGATCTGATGATGGAAATCCTGAGAAATCGAGGGCAACTATCGGAAATTGTAGGCATGCATAGGATTAAAACTTGATTCTCAGATGTATGTCTGGTGATACTATCAAACAGTGAAGTTTTAGCTTATCTGATGATGGAGACGTGAGAAAGTCGAGAGAACTCGGTATGTTTTAGTTACGTCGTGTTTGGGCTTATATTATTCATATTGACGAGAACTTTTCACAAAAGTTAAAAATAAAAACTTTTTACAAAAAAAAAAAAAACAACTTCTAAAACAACAAGAAAACTGTTTATATGCATCGGTCTAGATCTCGGTGGTTAAATAAATATAGATGCATCCTCTAGACACTGACTTCTAGACCGATGCACCTAACATCTTTTTAATTTTTTTCTTGCTTTTGTTTTCTTGTTGCTTTTTTATATGTTTGAAGTTGGATTTGTTTGTAAAATGCTACAAAATAAAATAATGCCGACTTTATAAAACAAAGAAAGGGACACATTTACACTTTTGTCAAGGCTCTAGAAACGTAAAGCCAGCAGCCCTGAATCCTACTCTAGAAGTCGTTGTTACAATTCGACAGCTACAAGTCGTCAGGCGGTTTCGAAAAAAACCTAAAACTGGGGCTCTTTAGGTGATTAATCCCTCAAAAATAAAAGATCCCATTCCTGCAATGGCTGCTTTAACCCAAGTTAGTAGTGAATTCTCATCACCTAAAATAAAATAAGCTCCAACACAAGGTTACGTTATAAATTGTAAAGGAGTTCCCATAACTATATCTGATCTTAGCTGTCGATCCCACAATGGCAGTCAAACCTATCTTTGTGGAAAGTCTTCGCCATAACGAATAAAATAAGCCCAAACACGTGGTAGTTGCAACATACCGTTCGGGAGTTCCCTTGATTCTCTGTAGTCTCCATAATCAAATCAGCTCCAAACCTTCACTGTTTACCAGTACCCTCAAAAATACACTCACATGTCTGGTTATGACTCGATGCGTGCCTACAATATTCAAGAGTTGCCCTCGATTTCTCAGGGTTTCCAGATCCTCATCAGATCCTGGTCATCCGGATTGGCGCCTTCCTTCTTTATGAAATGTCTTTAACAATAAAAACTAGCATTGCAACCTGTACAATCCTCTGAAACTGCTTGTCTTTTATATTTTTCAAACGATCCTGGACATTCGTCTCCATGGAATTTTAATAAAATGTTTATATTCAAAGAAACGTCATACCATTCTCCACGATTTAAAACTACTTTGATTCATGTCCGCCACTTTTTACAAAGCGGGTCAGATATGCCCCATGACCTTTAAGACATAATTAGTTATTTTCAATCAGATTTCTGAATGATGACTATAAAATGTTGTATATAAATAACTTCAATAAAATAACTTTTACAAGGTACTGGCCTACTATTTTAGTTATATTATAAAATAAAAAATATTAACTATTTTGACTCTCACGAAATTACCATAACTATGATTGTTCTAAACTGAACGGTTGGCGCGAAACTCACTTTTTATCTATACAGCATTTGTACGGAACCCTCGGTGCGCGAGTCCGACTCGCACTTGGCGGGTTTATTTATTCTTGGTTAAGATTTCAAAAATATAATGGAACCTTTAATGTGCTTTTACTTGTATTCGGGCAGTATTTTTTGTGTAAACCTTAGTTGATTTTCTTGAGTATAACTGTTTTCTTTTGTGTATGTTTGTATATGTTTTTTTGTATATATTTAACAAACTACAGTTGACCTTTGGGAAAATATTGACAGAGTTATTTTTAATTCTTATTATTGGTGAGGATAAAATAATACGCAGTTATTGATTAAATTGAAATCATTTTAATAGTTTTTTTTCTGCATTGACGTTGTTTATTATGGTTACAAAGATCAAGAAATATCTTCAATATTTAAAGGTTATTTAAATGGTAGTATATGCCGAAATTATTAAATAATATAAGCTTACGTAATAATTCCATTTAATCTGATACAAATTCCGTTCAGGGTATGAAGTTTTCTTTCTTTTTTGTCTGCGATAGGAGAAGGTATGTAGGTGCTTAAATGATAAAAGTCAATAATACACATATACTTAACCTTTGACATGTGATTTTAATTAATTATTCAGATAATTTCATCACACATTTTTTTTTATTTTGGAAAAAAAAAATAAAATTCTTGGTAAAAAGCTAATAAACGAAGCTAGATTATCAATTTTATTCGTCAAATCTTGGAGGAAAATTAGAACATTCATTAAAGGCTTTTAAGAGACTCTGCACACTGCAAACTTTTAATCGACCGATATATCCTGATCGGTATCAGATCAACTAAAGAGGTTGAATGGAGTCACAATTACCTTCAAAACATACTGCCAAGCGACCATCGGGTGACAGTTTAGTTTGCGGTGTGCGGGAGCACTAAATACCTAAAATTATGATTGATGATTCTCCTATTTTCCTAATTAAAGACCAATTTAATATTCAACAAATCATCAATCACCCATTCAAGTCAAAAATAACTATATTTTCATATAGCTAATTATAATCTTTTGTCGTACTTCTAAATGATCTTAACTGTCATCTATGAAGGTACCTACAATTGCGGACAAAGCCGCTTCGAATCAATTATATGCAAAGTAGTGTCAAGGGCAGGACGCAATAGTGTAGCCGGGTCAGGTTGATTACCTCTTATTAGGTGAAAACTATGATTCTATGGCATGAGTATTTGACTATAATTAATTAACTTTTATAACTATTGATGGGTGAGAATAGCTCATAGCTTCTAGACAATGACTAAATAAGTGGCATAGTGATTGATTAGAATAGCTTCTACTGGTAATCTTAATAAAGTCTTAAGTACATCCTTGTATATTTTTAAGAAAAAATAACGTTTGTCTCCCCGTCTTTCAATTTTGCTTTTGTGGGAAACTCGGAATTCACATAACCATCATTCCCATACTATTATATATCTTTGATAGTCCCCTTCTTCCATATCCATCCATAACATATGTATAACAATACATACATAGTTTCAACACCCGGATAAAGTCGAAGAACCTAACTAACATTCAAAATAACTTTTTACAATAACTTAATAATAAATATATATACTACTATATATACTACTATCGTGAAAGACGGGACGGTTGACATATGTCGGGCATGTCACCATCCGGGTGAGTCTATCAGACATATTATATCTGGTTGTTCTCGTTTGGCTAATGGTGAATATTTGCACAGACATAACCAAGTGGCCAAGATCATCCACCAGCAGCTTGCTCTGCAATACAACCTTGTAGACCTTGAGGTACCGTACTACAAGTATGCGCCCGACCCAGTTCTCGAAAAGGACCATATCACGTTGTACTGGGATCGATCTATCATCACTGACAGGACTATTGTAGCCAATAAGCCTGATATTGTGGTGATAGATCGATTAGCGCGCCGCGCGATGATAGTCGATGTCGCCGTTCCGCATGACGAGAACCTTGTGAAAGCTGAGAAAGAGAAACAAATAAAGTATCTCGACTTAGCGCACGAGGTTGTCGCCATGTGGAGTGTCGACACGGCTGTTGTTGTGCCGATTGTCGTTACGGCCAATGGTTTAATAGCCAAGAGCCTCGACGAACACCTCAGGAGGCTCTCGTTGGGCGGCTGGATCAAGGGACTGATTCAGAAGGCAGTACTCCTTGATACGGCACGTATTGTGAGGAGGTTTCTGTCTCTGGGACCCTAACCACCGGTACCTTGGACCCTGTGCCCGATATCGGTGGCAACCTATTTTTTATATTTTTAAATGTTTTTTATTTTTATATTTAATATTTAAAAATGTAAATTATATGTTCTAAATAAATAAATGAATAAGAAATATATATACAACATATAACTAACTTATTACCTAATATATACACTTACTATAAATAAAAATTTTTTAAAAATTGCATCAAAAAACTCCTCCTCATCGCTGCCCACCGGGAGTGTACCCAAGAGGCTGGCAGCATTGCCACGTTGGATGGCAATGCTTACTTTTTGGCCAAAATAAAAACCAGCCCTTGGGTCACCTGAAGTGTCAGCAAGTCGCTTAGCGATATCCTTATATAGGAGATGAGCACTTGGACCCCACGGCCCGAGGGTTTCAACCCCAAACGGCTTCAACATTCAAATAAAGACGTTTAAACAGCCATTTTATTTCCAATGAAAATAACACAAGAACTATTAGTACAGTATAAGTGAAGCTATGTGGAACTTGCGCCTGCGCATCGGCCGCGTGAGAGAACGTGCGCCATCCTTGACTCACCTTGCGCCGATAGGGCGTTTGCTGAACTGAATTCGGTCACAAACTGTTTAGTTGCGATTAATTATCCAATACTCATATGCTCCTTCTCCTAAAAATGTAAGTTTGTCTATTACGAGACGATTAATCATTCGGCTTTAATCAGAGTTGGTATAAAGGTTACTTTGTTTCTCTGATACGCTTCAAGTGTAAAACTTTAAAAAGGAAACTAGATTTTGATTGAAAATTTGGGCTGCCAAATTATCATGAAGCGATTACCGCATCCCTAGGAAACGAACGGCTCTAGAAAGCACACAGGTGGTTTTGTAAGTCCGAAACTCCCTTATATATCTACAGCACACATAGACGGAAGGGTCATTTTTTATGATTGGTCACCTACCTTAAACCTTGTTGAACCCTCAAGTATGGCATTGTAATTGAAATGGAACCTTTAGGAAGCGAGCGCATCCACGGGAAACAGCTGGTTGTTAATGTTACTGTAATTAATCACTCTTGTTAATGAGTTAAAGGTTGATGTTCTTGTCGGCAAATAGATAAGTGGAGCTATATTTTAAAAGATACTTAATAATCGTATCGAAAATAAAGGATAAGTGTTATAGGTATAGAACTAGTTGTGATTTACGGCAGTTCTTGTTTATATTCAGAAGTTGCTGTTATTTAATGGGATTTTCTAGAGCTCTCGAACAAATTCCTAGGTATTGTCATATTATGTAACACTGTTAAATTAAACTTTTTAGGTACCTATCAGTGAAAGGCCAAACCTATATCAGATTTTAGGTGCTTTTCTTGGAGTCAAAAGTCATAGTTATGAAGCTTGGTTGTTATTTTCTTTCTTTTTTACCTATATATTATTCAGACATTTATTGGTAGCAAACTTAGCTGATAATAAGCGAAAATGCGTTTAAAGATGAATCAAGTCTAACAGCCCACTTACTAGTATCTTGGAATATATTTTTTTCACAGTATTTTTTTTTTAATATTGATACAAAGTATGTGATAACCATAATAACCCAAAATATTTAGTAATATGTAAGTAAATACCTACTTACCCTTTAGCTGTTGAACGGACTCCAGGAGCATCCTTAGTACCCACGAGTTACATTAAAACTCGTCAATTTTCCATTGTCACCTTTAAAGAAACATTAAGCAATGCATAAATCCAATTCAATTACATTCAAACGTGTAACCATCACTCAGTGCAGAGCAAAGCATTCCTCTAAAATAATCGAATGAACAATAAAACACCAGTTTACAACTCGATTATCTTGATTTTAATCGATTTAAGATTAGCGTTGCTCTGCCTTATCTGAATTTTTTTCTAAGAAATCTGTTACATTCGTATGGAATGTGTTAGATCGTGTAAATTATGTTTAACATACCATGAATTGATTATTGTTTATTTTAACCTAGCATATATTATAATATGTCATTAGTATGAACTGACTTAATATTTTACACAATAGATAAATTATTAGATATCGATCTACGTTCGATATATCGATATTTACCAAGGCTTTGTACATCATTACATTAAAACAAGCCATTATGAGTACTCACCCGAATTAATTCTTACACAATAAGCATTGTAAACTGCTTCAGTATATAACTCTTAATTAATTAAAGAAGATTCTTTAAAGGAACAAAACATCTCAATTAAAACATCCCAAACAATAGCTGCATTAATCTAAATAACACACGAATATCGATTTTCACAATCGAATACTCGATAAACATCTCGATCCCGGTATGGTAATCGATAAACAGACCGCAGATATTTCTCGATAGCATCGTTTTGTTCTCGTTGTGTAATATTTGGATCGATTGTGTAATTGTTGTAAAGCTCTAATTCTATTACAAAACTAGAATGTAGATCTTTTGTTGTCTGGGCAGACACTATTGTGAAGTGAAATTTTACTTATTGGCGGATGTCCTGTTGGAGTGAATGACAAGTCTATAGCAATGTTAATGACCCCGATTCATTCATGACTGGTGAACCGCGGATTTACCCACCAGTGAGTTCCGATCTACCTTTTCTATTCATACGAACTATAGATGATGGTAAATATCTTGCACTACATTAAAATGGTGACTAACAAAGAAACGATTAAACTAACCATTCTTCTTATAAATCGTCACTCAGCGTGGGAAGAAGTATACCCGCTTTTGTTTTAACTCTTTTTAACTAAGATAAAGTATCGAAGTTACGATCAGCTGTCATTTGTTTCGACCAAATATCATGATCATGTATTATAATGGTGAGCGCACATTTATCATAATAGAACGCGTCGATTTCCTATAAAGTCCAGTTGCACCATTTAACAATAACGATATCCAAACCATAACGAACTGTATACTTGCCGCCCATTGGTCAAATCGGCGATTTGAAAATGATTCGGTTATTGTTCAAGTTAAATGATGCAACTTATCGAAAAAATAAGTAATAACTCCAACTGATCGTAGTAATAAGTTTCTTTCGCTGATAGATGTGTGGTCACCTTAATTAATGTGAAGGTATCGGTTCTTTAAAAACAATACTGTTCATCAACGGTTGTCATTTGATGATTGACGGAGTTTAGTTATGAAACTGAGAAAAGGGTAATAGAATATTAAAGTGATGAATGAATTTTAAATGTTTTTGCACGATAAATATGATGTGAATTTATTAATGTACGATGAATTATTTATTTGGTTTAAATATTCTTGATTCTTTGCAAGTCGATAAGTCGGAATTCTGGTACATTGACAAAAAGCCTCATTCTAAACATCACCATTTTATTTTGTTTTCTCTCTGTTTCAGTATTCAGTATATCGTGTCAGTTAATGTTACGTAAATTAGGGCTCTAAATTAGGGCCTAAGCAATGTTTAACTACTTATCCTACAATCATCATGTCACTATAGCAACTACGTTTGTAGGCGACAAAACACGTCATATATGTAAATACGACAGAACAAGGTATTCCCAAATATGGTGTCCATACTTCTAAAAGGCCTACGACATTATTATGTAAGGATGCGTAGGCGCAGGAAATAAACAATAATAATAGTTTGATTAATTAAGTGATTGTATGCTTTGCTACGGTTTTTAAATACAGTAATTATACGGTTTATGGTTAACGAAGAATAGTTAATTCAATGAAACCTTATTTGGATGATCTTTGTATTGAATGACTAGTTTTTTATAAGTGTTTGAAGTAGCTGCATTCAATTACGTTAATTGAATTGAAATAAAGGAAAAGCCTTTTTCATAACTCGGTGACTTGACAAATTATACTCTTTTGGACTTCCGGGCCTAAGTGGGTTAAGAATGTATAATGTTTAAAACCTGTTTAAATAAAATAAAATTAAACAAAATGTAATGAAGTTAATGTAACATTTCTTATGTACCTGCATAAAATATGAAAGCGGTGCATATAAATAATAATTCTGTTTTGTAAAAGGCGGACGTAATACTAATATTAAAAAACGTTATATAAAAATTACGCTGCATTCATAAATCAATTTATATCTTTAAAGATCATCAGAAAATTATACTTAGATATTTACCTTTACTTAGATGCTTTAATTATAGAATATTTAATTTATTTAATATGAACAGTAATATAACAAAGAGGGTTTTTTTATTGTTTTCCTCCATTGGAAAGCTACAGTACCCCCAATTCACAGGAGCTATATTTTATCTGGATACGGGAAGTAGTTTCCACAGAACTCGGGTGAAACCGTGGGGAATAGCAAGTTCTTTATGCGTTTGTACGTGAAGAAGAACGATTCAGAAGCCAATCTAGAGCTTTTTGTTATATGAACAAAAACATGAATGCTTAACAGAAAACAAAAGTTGAAAATAAATGTTTAAGTTTTTGCTATGTATGAATAATTTACTACTGAGTCACTTAATAACTCATATCAATAACAACTCATGGAAACCTCAGGAATACCCATCTTAGAACATTCGCAAGAAATACGCTAAAAACTGTGGTCTGACAAATCAGATTTTTTTCTTCGAAAACTACTATTAGGCATTAATGAATCACTGACTGACTGAATATTCTTGTTTGTTTTTGCCTAGCGCATCGTAAACATTCGTGTCATGTCCTTCTATGGGCACCAAATTAAAAATTCCATTACTAGACTCCACCTCCCGACCTCCCAACTTAGAGCCCTGCTTCATTAGGACGCCAATGGCGACGTCGCCGGCTACGTTTCCAAGCAGTTAATATTGAAATGTATGGTACCTAACTCACTTGGCGACAGTTTGGCAACGTCACCAAATTGGAAGCGTGGCCACGAGCTACAGTTCTCTACGTGACTTCTGGCTACTCTGGCAACTTGGTGACGTTGCCATGGCTGCCACTATAATGTACACGGTAAAGTGCACCTCCCTGACTCAGTCGCCAGTGTGGTCGCCAGTCAGCGTGCGATTTCTTCAGCGACGACATAAACAATTGACTGTCGAGACGCCATGGCCACGCGACATGGCGACCTATGGATGCATGGCGTCTCAATGAGGCAAAGCTCTTAAATTTCAACGGTATTTCATGGTAACTTCAAAAACTCACAGAAAAAGTCACTTTTGGATTTATAAATGTTGGAAGTGACAAATGGGGTCAAGTATCAAATTCTTGTCTTTCAAAGTCTTGCATTCAAATTGCAATACACACCAAGAGCTCTTCTTGTCAAACAAATACATATCTTTGACATATTTTGTCAAATAGATGCCCACGCACCAATTATAGAGGAAAATGAGCCGAATGTCAAAATGTACTTCAAAAGCCTCGTGGGAACTGTTCGTGTTATCATTATTGCTGATAATGTCAAGAGTATCACTGTCAGCGACTGTACTTGTGACTTGAGGACGCTTGAGAAGAAAAGTGGTTTACAAAGTTCTTGGAAAATACAAGGACTGTTATTGTGATGCCATGAAGTGAAACAAAATGAGGTCGATAGAATGCAGAAGGCTTTTGCTTACGTATATACTTTGAAAATATTGCCTTACTTTGTTTAGTTGTTAGAGCAAAATAAGTATTTTTGAATTTTTAAATTTTTCGATTTCTGTCTATAAGTTAGGCCCAGGTGAAATAACTTTTTCTACCATAGAACCGAGTTAGTGAAAAACGGTTATTTTATAAACTATCGGTAAACCTAGTAGGTCGAATTGAGTAAGTTGCTTAACCTAAAAATAATATTACTGGGTCAAAAATATCTCCTAAAACATGTACACAATGCAATTCCCCCGAAGCATTAAACAAGCATAACATTAAATTGATTAATTCAACAGATATGTGCTGTTAAGACATAAGTCTGATGCCTTCAATCAACTAATCAGATGCATATCTGACTGAACTAAATCAATTAGTGTTTCATCAATGTAATTTAATACACTGTTTTGTAACACTTTTGTTTTTAAATATACCATCGATATAAAGTGTGGAATATTTTTATAGTTGAAAAATAATTGCGTAAAAACCATTAAGAAGAATTAACCCTTCGAGCTATCTATATAAATAGGGGTCAATGCAGTTAATTGCAAGACCATCACGATTTTTTCTGTGATAGATAACCAATTTAACACAGTACAGGGTCAGTAAGGTACAGGGAAAAATCTATTGAGTAGGTGTAAAGGGAATAATAAAATTACTTTTTAAATTCACACTAAATATAGGTATTTAGTCCTTTGACTAACAACACATACCTATTCGTATGTATACAACTAATAATTTAAGATTGAATTTAAACTAAAATACAAACATTTATAAATAATCATGACAACTTCAAATTAAACTAATAAAACGTCAAAACAAGTACACAAAACGCTGGTCACTTGTAACCCAGAATGCGTGTCATGTAACCCAATACGGCCAGTGAAGATGAGCAAGTAATGCTCGTAAACTAAGTATCGCCTACGCGGATAATCTTGATTTGTTTTAGTTAGTTACAAGAATATGAATCAAAATTAAGAATAAATAAAAGGTAAATGCTGTAGGGCAGACTAGCCCCAAGGCTGTTAAATGACAACCGCGACCTACAGTTTAACGTGCCCTCCGAAACATAGTCGTTGATGTCCAAGATTTGGTTAGAAGTTAGAAAAGTTGAATTGGTACTTTCCTGGAATCATACCCACACGCTCATACTTGACAGGTTGATTCTTTACCCACTAGTCCACCACGATTTCTCCGTTTAATAGAAACTTATTAACAAATTATGTGACAAATACTTCGATCTGAGACAACTCAGTATTTAGTTGCTAGGAAGAAATGAACTCACGATTTATGACGCCCCTATGTATCAAAAATCTTAAAACATAACTAGCCAAAAGTAGTGTACCAATTTGTCTCTAGTATGAAGATGTAATGTTGTTTTAAATCGCCTTGTATTTAAAAAGCAATAAATACCTACTTGAAAACCACTTAAGGTAAAGTCTAGTGACATTTGTCATTTACAATCACTACACATACAAAGACTTTATAAGGACTTTATACTTCGACGAACGTAAGTCACTCAGATGCTTTGGGATTTCGTCACCGATCCTCTCGATTTGATTTACTGTAGTAGTAAATATTTTCTATAACATTAATCCAGGTTTTTGCTAAATATGTTTGGGGTCTGCTTCCAGTCTAGTAGTAGGATACAGCAGAGGGGGAGTGATATAAATATATGGAGCGACTGTCTATCTGACCTCCTTAACCCGAATTATCCGGATAACCTTACATTTCTTGCAAGATTACCCATAGCAACTGCCAAATATGTGCAATTGACTTTGTGTCAATTAACGTGCCTTGAGATAAACACTTAAGAACTTTTAGTTCTTTAGTTAACACTGAGGATCTGCCATACACGGACTTGACCCGCGCAGCGATGGTCACCTCCTCGATACTGACAGACATAAAATTATTATATCCGCAATAAACCATAAAAATGAATAACTTACATAAAAATCTATAAATAGTGTAATAGTAACAAATTCTAAACCTTGCATTCGAAGTTCGTGCGTGCGAACAATTTATTACGCACGAAGTACCAACTGCATCAGCCATCAGCCATCATCGAAATACAATAGTTCGACAAATTTCAATACGTTATTGCGAAAATAGGCCAACTTACCGACTCTAAGCAAATCCATCAGCGATCGATCAAACACGAGAGTTGTACAATCAGTCACACAATGCTATTTGTTTTTTAATATGGATTTGGTTTATTCAATTTTTGTTTTGGGTTCCGTAACTGAAGTGACAGCTGGATGACAACAAAGAGACCGTCATTAGGTACAAAATTATATTCTAATTCGTCCATCCGCTAACCATAGAATCGTCAGAACACTAAACGTTGAAATTGGAATACTAAATAATATAAGTTAGCTAAACTCTAAAAAGTGTAGAAAAGTTTATGATTGCGAACGACTCGCACTTTGCCTTTCTCGATTCTTTGTTTTGCTGTTTAAATATTGATAGTATGCGTCGTTGCATCTAAATTGAGTTTTGGAATTAATAAACCGCGAGTTATTTGATTATAATTATTCTAAAGCAATAGTTTACATATTCATAAGGCGTGATAGACAATTTGGAAATGAAAATCATTGCAATAGATGTGAGAAAAACAGCAGATTGGCAGTCGTTACGGGTAGTAAGAAGCCAGTAAGTCTGACACCAGTCTAACCAATGGGTATCGGGTTGCCCGGGTAACTGGGTTGTGGAGGTCAGATAGATTGCTTCTTGTAAAGCACTGGTACTCAGCTGAATCCGGTTAGACTGGAAGTCGACCCGAACATAGTTGGGAAAAAGGCTCGGAGGATGATGATGATGAATGAGATGTGAGAAAAACAGTTTATTTGACTCACCAACAAATTGAGTACACTCCAACAATTATTAGTTAGAATAAATCAATAGTTAGCGCTGTCTCTCAAATATTGTAATAAACAGAACAGCAGTTTTTTTTGCAAAAGAGCTAAGGGAAGGGAACATTAAGAAGACACAAAATTATGCAGAGATTTCAAGAACGTGGTTTAGGTACATATCTGATCGGAATCTGATCAATCCACAATCAAAGTTCTAATCAAAGAGAACGGATGTTGTAAAATATCTATGATCTACATATCTATACTTCATCAGCTGTCCATTAAACTCCAACATTATAATCGATTTACCATCTCGGTCAATTCGAGACATCAATTAGTTATTCACACAATCGACAGCGCTTATCGATAAATGTCTCGCCTCGGGGGAGACATAGTGTTGTCTCTGGGGATTGTAATATCGATAAATTCGTCCATTAGTCGCTTATTAATTAATAGTAATACATTGTTTTAATAATATAATTTGAAATAGAGTCCGGCCACCTATTTTTGCTTGAAGGTTTCAGTTTAGGCAGAGATGTTTCTGTAAAAATATGATTTAGCTAATACATAGTTGTAGCGCTTTTTATATTTTAATAGGGCCAGAATATATAAGTAATTAAAATAAATCACTTTAAAAAATGTGTTGCCAAATTAAAAACACTGAATAGTCATATTTTTAAAGTTAAAGTTTTATTTTACCGCAGCGTGGGAATGGGAGAATCCTGTCATTGTATGTAAATGCTGTTTTCTTAATTACAGGTTTAACTAACAAAATCAGACGCAGTTTTGCGAGTAATATAATGAAGTGTAAACTAGGATTCAGTGAATATTACATCACATCTTTAAATATATTCTTCTAGATGACCAAAACACACTTTTTTATTAACTAGAAAATATCCTTGAGAAAAAAATTACCTCGTCTAGACACCTTATTTACGTAAGAATGTCACACTTTAACTAACCTAAACAAATTGCACTAACCAAATATAAAAAAAAAAATGTCATAACTAATCAATGCCTACTAATATAACAAAGTACAAATATTTGTTTGTTCGTAAAGGCTCCGAAACAACTGAACCGATTTGAAAAATTCTTCCACTGTTGGAAAGCTACAGTTTTCCCGAGTAATATAGGTGGTTATATTTTATCTTGGTACGAGTAACAGTTACCCCAGGACGCGGGTGGAACCGCGGAGAATGAACTAGTAACCAATAAAAAACGTTCACCTAACAAAAGGTAATGGCGTAAATAGGGTGTCCAAGCTATCAGGACACGGATCTTCGAAGAAACAAACGCTGCGTTTCCTAACATCCGCACCAAATTTGAGGCCACCCGAATAAAGGAACAATTAAACTCTTGCGCAAGACATTGACAATAACGCTAGGCGCTCCACGCGTTTGACCTTTGGGGGAAAAAATTCAGACTATGTGCATTATGACCTACTTAAAAATAAAGTTCATGGGGTCTACTGTTCTCGTAAGTAAGTAGGCGGAAGAAAAAATGTTTTTGCAAATTGCAATTTTTGTGTAAATTGCTTGCAATTATTGCAGTTTTCGAAAATAAAATGCGCGTAATCTTTGAATTAAATATAAACATATTTTTGAAGAACATGAATATTAATGTGTATTTGTACTTTTGTAAATATCTTTTTTTCTTATCATATTCAGTGAACTATTTCTTTTGAGAAATAGAGTTATTTGATCCACAGTTGGTTTGATTATGTTGTATTGTATTTGTAGTATGTAGAGATGGTTAGTTAGATCTTTTAATTTTCTTAAAATGTGTTATTTTAGTTAATATGGGTGGCTATAAAACCCGAAGTCTTAGAACAATGTACATACAATTGTAATGTGATATGCTATAAATAATCACATGTTATACGTTCACGCATTTAACCTTAAAACAATGAGGTCGAACTTATGATTAAGTTTTTTATTTTTTTTTTCTTGTATTTTAATTTTTTTTATTTACATTGAATTCTCACAATAATCGTTATCAGTACTAAAGAGCGTTGTTTACGCTTTTATTAACAAAATTGTAGAGATGTCAAGGTTCTGAGACTACCGGCTTTGTAATGGTTCAATGACATTGCTTTTTTGGCACTTTAATTGAATTCTGAAAATAAGTTATGAAAAAGTTTTTTTTTTGTATATTATTTCTGTTTTTCTATTCAGTCCAGAAACATACAGTATTTGAAATTCTAAAACTGAATTGTTATTATACATTAAGGAATAATCATCAATTAATTACAAGTGTGATCTAAAAAACCCTAAGCCTCAATGTTCAAACAGTGCTTTAAGATCAGTCATCAACCAAACCAATACTCATTTTAATAAATCATCTTAAAACATAATTAACTGTACAGCTTTCACAAGAAAAAAATACTACAACGTTATCTTATCATATAATTCACCCACATTTCATATACATGGTCACCCTATTTTATTGGTTCGTCAGTTAACCCTGGCTGTCGTATAACAAGCGATGTCCAGAGCATCCGACTTTTGTTCTCTTATGTCTAACGTTACTGGATTTATTAATGAGGGCACTGGGTTTTGGCAGATTAATGGCACACCTTTTGAGACCTATCTAGAAAGGAAGGTCAGAAGTTTTATAGGGTTAGATTTGTAGAAATTGACGGCAGTGAAAAAAAAATCCTTCATGATAAGCCGCAGAAAAAGTGATAAACTAAAAGAATTAGATTTATCCAGTCTTCTACGTTTTCGATCGTTAATAAATGTATTGGAGTAACTTAGATATTTTCCTTTATTTCAGTACACAACTAATAATTGCGTTACAAAAAAAAATGTAACTACCAAGACAGTTAGTATGATTTATGATATAAATAAAATCATTAAAACATACCTGTCTGCTTCATAATTCCAGACACCGAATTTCGTGAATTCTCAACATTGAATTCCGACATTTTATTTTCCTTTCTTGGTTCTCAAATATATATCATAAATTATCTTTATTCTTATCTTTTCGCACGAGCATTAAAATTTGATCGTCATTAGTGTTTTTTTTTGTTGACATGTATGATGCACATGAGTATATCTATTTATGGAAATGGTAATCGTCAGACCATAATTTATGGGTCGAATGTTACACTAAAGAAAGTTTGTAGGTAAGTTGAATAAAAATCATGACCTAAAGACAACAACGTCCTTTAATAGGCCATTGTCTTCAAAAATGGCTGCCACCAACTAATATTTGAACTTTTGAACACGCTCTTAACAGATTACACACTTCAATTTCACCTTGTGCCTTATTTGACTCGACAGGAGATAAAACAAATAAATCTGCGTCTCATCCTGTACAAACAATAGCAGTACAACGTTCGATTCCCGGTCAAGGTAAAACGTCACACAACGGTGAAGAAAAATAGATGATTCCGATTTGAAATATGGGTATAGTTTATTTCTGTAAAGTATTACGTTTTGGACAATGGTACACGGATTTATGTGAAGTTCGTACTTGACTTCTAACGTATAAATAAGCTTTAAGGCTCATTAACCTGAAAAAATAAACCTAGCGCTACTACGCCAAGGATAATAGCAAACTCTATTTATAAATCTAAAGCAAACTCAATGTTTTAATAATTAAAAACTTGCGCTAACTGAAGAACATTGTCACTACCAAAATATTATATTTTCTATTATTTCACTTCTTTTCAAACTGTCAATATATTCTAAGACTACTCATATCTTTCTTATTAAATAATAAAATTAAATAACATGGTATCATTAAATCAATAAGCACGTCATTATTTCTAACAAAAACTATCAATTTACTCAAATTCAGTAGCAAATAGTAACTTAATGTTCTTTAATGTAATTTAAGTAATACGATTCTTTACCAACTTTGGCTACTTATGGTCCATTTTTTGTTAAATTTCGACACGCTATGGGAAAATCCTTCAGATTTACTATAAGATTAAAGGTTTTACTCTGCTTACCATCTTTATGCAATAGCGTGAACGCTTGCAAAGTAAAGTTTAGACTCAACAATTGTTATGGTTTTGGTGAACCCAATGTGTTAAATATTGCATAAAAGTTCAGAAAGGTTCTCAGGGTATACCAAAGTTCCAAGGGCGTATTTAAAGTGCAACATTTAAAATATATGAACAATTCAAAGTTATTTTACTAGTCGAAAATCCACAGTGTTGCTTATTAATGCCTGAGCCCTTTTATCTCTGAGTCTTAATAGGTATTCAATATTTGACATTAAACCTTAATACTTAGCACTCCAAACATTGAGCACAATGCATGTTAATATTTCTATATTGATATATCTGTATGTCATAAGCACCATAACGCCATTATCATGTATGGTTCTCATATGCAAGAACTATATAATGCATCGTTTAGCCATGTAAATAGACATTGCAATCCCTGCTTTAAAATTATGACTGTGTCCACTCATGTTTAACTTACTAGATATACTTTGGTTTGATAGAAATGTCATCGATATAAAGTAAAAAAAAAACGTTTTGTCGTTAATACGGAGTTTTATGCAAAGTATCTTATTAATAAGTCGAGACGAGACATATAAGAGAATTTACCTGCTCATATTGTGTAACCTGGATTACCTGCATCAAATAGATGAGAAGTGTAGCTTGTTATCGTATTCATTCATAGTGCTCCACTTTTCGTAATTTTTCAGGGCAATGATCAGATAAAGAAAGAAATAATCGTAGTTTCTTACTAGCAATAAAGCCCGTCCTTGCCTTTTCTGAAGTGTAAGAACACTTTTAGTACTTAGTACCTGGGCTTTCTAAAGGAGGCTAACGACAATTTCTCCCATGAAATATAAAATTCAAATTCGTACTTTCTTACTTTTGTGGCCAATTCTATCAAAGCCTACTATACAACATACACTTCAGTGTACATACCCACAGTTCACACGCCAACAATAGGGTTTTGTAACCAACACTAGAAGTAACGCAAGTAATTAATGTTTTAATACTGTTTTACAACGTCTATGGGAAATATCCATGGATGCGGGGAAAGTGTTACAGATGCCTATCTTCCGTTGATAAAGAACTTGGGGAAATAGATTACTAAACGTTTTTTTTTAAGTTCATTGGATGTGAATTTACGTCATTGCTTCACTTTTATCTAGGAAACAATGGGACAATTAAAATCTACATTCTTGTTGATTGTATTGCTAATTGTAAGACTACTTTAGACTTAGAACATCTGTATACATAAATTGAGTTCCTTTCTGTCAGTCTAAAACATTAGGTACTCATTGAACGCTTCATCCCTGAACCGTCTACTTACTTTCGCGGTATCCGTCGTTGCGATATATTTAATGATACGATAATCTACAAATATTATACTGATTTATAAATAAACTATATAATTTACTAACATTACTGAACAAAACGCAATAACTTCTAGGTCAACATCCCAATGATTACAGCTAAGCATCCTTACGATTACGATTACAAATAATAGAATACGTAGAAAATTACAATAAATTGTTCTAAAAATCCACATAATTGATAATTTAAAGTTAACAATCACTTTGTGGATAATGATGGAGGTATCATTAAGTAATTCTAAATAAGCGGCGGTAGTAATAAATCATTTGCTGATACGCGATCGTGTTCGTGAATGTGCGTACACGCAGGTATGGGCCAAAGATTACGTGAGACACAGATGGGTCAAATGATGGTAGTGAGTAAGGGAGAGTTGCTATGTTCTATCTGATAATTGTTATAAAGAAAAGTTTGTTGGTTGTACCTGGAGAATGTCGGTATCAAAATTCAACGTTTAAGATTATTTAAAATATAATTAAGTACCTATTTAATTGAAAAAATTGTACTTTCATAGTAAATCCTGTACTAAATTATTCTTACGGATCCAAATCTAATCTAACTTGACTCACCGACACCACATTAATTTTCAAACATAACAGATTGCAAAATTTCTATAATCCATACATAATTATTTTAGTCTAGATTCCTAGATTAACATAAACCTTAAATAAACAATAGGCTATTCATGGCCAAATTCCTACTCCAACAGTGATGAAATATAGTTAAAATATTGAATTAAATGGTGAAAATCAATAATATCTCAGATGACTGTGTTTCGGATGGCACGTCAATCAAACTGTAGGTCCCGGCTGTCATTGAACATCCTAGGCAGTCGTTTCGGGTAGTCCGAAGCCAGTAAGTCTGACACCAGTCTAACCAATGGGTATCGGGTTGCCCGGGTTGAGGAGGTTAGATAGGCAGTCGCTCGCTGTAAAACACTGGTACTCAGCTGAATACGGTTAGACTGGAAGCCGACCCTATCATAGGTGGGGAAAGGCTCGGGAGATGATGAATCACTAATATCTCAGATACCAGGTGACGACGAAATGTCACTTCTACAAACTTTAATCTTTGGAACATTTTGTAAGCGCAGGCGCACCTCTATTATTTTACGCGGGAATCTTATTGTCACCCATTAAAAAAGGTTGCTAATACAAAATGAACTTTAACTCTGTGTAATAAATAACGTTGATTTCAGTACAAGTTACATTCAAGATTTAATGCAATTGCTAAAACATTTTAATGGCTGTAAACTGCGCCTACTCATGTTATTTGGCACCCATTAAAATAAAAGGGCTTAAACGTGATATAGGTACTTGTTGAATCATAAAAAGAAGGTAAATAGGTAATCTCTGTTGTGTAATGTTGTGTGTAAGATTTTTTACAAACAATATTTTGGTTAGGGTGAGATCCCACTGCAACCAGATCCGAAGCATTTCTTATTTGTAGCAACCTTCATTTTTTAAAAACCTGTAACTGGGTAACGCAAAGGCCCTTGATAAAAAAATAAGCTATCGTAGTATCTTGTAAAGTTCGTCATAACAGCATCAAATATGGAATTTTAATCTCATGACATAGATATCGATTTAGGTCTTCACGTCATTTATTTGCATATCCGAATGGAAACGTTGCACAAAACGGCAGAAGTCCGGCCACTGTGCATAGTGATTGCTTTATTATGAAGAAAAATACATTCTTATGTAAGAATAGAATTTGCATACACTGGAATGCATCACGCATTTTAAGATGGTCTAATAAGCTCACGTTGCGAAAGTGTTCCTAACGTCATTTGTTTTCAGATTTTTTTAATTTTCTAGCTACAATACTTTTACATTTTTTAAGTACTTATTTAAAAATGTGAAAATATTCTAGCTAAATATAGATACCTACTTATGATTTTTTCTGCGATGACCCATTATGTCATCATTAACGTAGGTACATTAAAAGTAAATATGCATATGTTTATTTCACTGTGACCGTTAACAGTGGTTCGTTTTATGAAAACTAAACATATTTTATTTATTATTGTCCATTTTTTCTTCTTAATTGATTAAACATTATGTAACATAAGTAAACAATTCACATAATCAATTTATGAAGTAAACAAGTGCACAACATAAGTTTATCTGCCAAACGACTTTGCACCGTATTACCTAGGAGTGAAGGCGTGATTTAGCTTTCAGGGCAAAGTATTTATTTCAGTTTTCCTTCTATAATATAATAACTAAGTAACTGGTTGATTTATATCCTGATGGTAATTTAATAGTTTATTTCCATGTTATCATGTAAATGAGTGAAGATGTTTCAAATAAATCATTACGCAATAAAATCACTTGTGGTCTTACCTAGTGCAAGGTTCGATTCTTTCGAGAACCAATTTTTAATGTCAGCAATATTCTATACATGAAATGAAGTAAGTATTATTGTAGAAACATGTCAAAGAACCACTGCTAAAAGAAACCACATTCAAGTCGGTCCAATCGTTTACAAGCTACACGGTTCCATAGAAAGACATACAGACAGACACATAAAGAGTTCAAACTTTTTATAGTCTTCTCATTACGTTCCTTGGAGTTAAAACAAGTGAGAATCAACTGCATAATCAATTTTCAACTGCATAATCGCAAAAGCATGAGAGTTTAAATAAACACTAATTTACTTAACATATCCATCATTTTAACAAAAGACATACGATATCAGTCTTCAATCTGGCCCGAGATAAAGTGCGGACAGTAATTACAAGTGATAATTAGCGCTATATCGACAATCAGCGGTCATCAATCATCGTGACGTCACAGCAATCATTGCTGCAAGGGAATTCGTTATCTGGTAGGAAGGACGAAGCTTTGGCTTGTAAAGGAACTATCTCATTGGAGCTTGTTTTGTTGTTAAAAGTGCTTCGGTTAGTATCACCGTGCACCTTACACTAGTGTAAGATCAGATCAGATCAAATCAGGAAAAATTAACCTTTCTATAAGTAGGAAAAATGAATCGTTGTATTTCCAATGAATACACTTTAGATGGATGCAAACTTTATGCAGTTGCTAGAAGAAAATATACTTCAAACGTGTAGATATACCGACAGACATTATTTGATACATACTAATATTCCTATTTATTCCTGGAAAACTATCCACTATATGGACAGTATCCGTCAATTAAAGAAAAGTTTGTGTTGCTGTTTCTTTGAATAGGAACTTTTTACAATTATATCTTTGTGCATTTCACACATTGTCATCATGGTTTTTTGTTCTGTTTGTATTTGTATTTTAGCTGTATGCAGAATTTTGTAATTTGATATGTACACTGAAACTTTTCGTCGTTTTGTAAATGCCCATTTTGATTGTTATGAGTGGAAACTTGTTATTGGCCCTCTTCCACATTATTACCCTTAAACTAAACGATGTATGTAGCTGTAAGTTTCCTTAAAATTAATAAAAAAAAAAAAAAAAAAAAAAAAAACATAGTTATATTTTTTTAAAGACAACAATCCTCACAACACGATAAAATCTCAGAATATATGTTTAGATTATTTAGATGATCGTAATCACAAACATTTGTTACGCCATAGTGGATACGCGGCTTTAAGACCTTGTGTCAACAATTACTTTGTTAAAATTGCTGCGATCCGATACAAAATCAATATCTATAAAGTTTTATTATAATGATAATAGCGTTGAAGTTAGCTATCAGCATTGTAATTTTAACAATTTGTTAGTTCATCAAATTGTTTTGTTCGTTGATATAATGGGCACGAAAACTTAGAACTTGAGAACATTTTCTAAAGCGAACTGTTAATTTTTTCGTTTTTTTTTTTTTTGTATCTTTTGAGAACTCAAAACAGAAATAACGTAAAATGAAGTTCAAACATAGGTACATAACTTTTTGGTGGTCGGCAAAGAGAACATAAGAAAGTAGGTATATAAGAGAGGACATAAGAGAGTATATAAGAGAGGACATAGGAGAGTATATAAGAGAGGACATAAGAGAGTAGGTATACAACGTCATTATTTGTTTATGCGAAACCTGATACACCTATCTAGTATTTTTATGTAAAGAATCTATGTACGAAATTTCAAAACCGTATCATGAAAAATCACAAAGTTATAAGCTTGTTAAGTTACGGGACTGTCCGTAAAAATACATAATCACCACAAAACGCACACATGCCGCGCAACGCGATAGCACTGTGCGCTCGCGCACGCTATGAACTCGCCCCGTGACCGTTGTTGTGCGAGAATAAATACCTATTCCTAATATTATGTCCAACATTCAAAGTTTTTAAGATAATTTTGGGAAAAAAATATTAAAAACTATTGGAATCGATTCAGTTACTGATTCTGAACAAACTATATTCAGGTTTCGCACAAACAAAAAATAACGTTGTATAAAAGAGGACATAAGAGAGTATATAAGAAAGTACATAAGAGAGTATATACGAGAGTACATAAGAGAGAATATAAAAGAGGACATAAGAGACTATATAAGAGAGTACATAAGAGAGTATAAAAGAGAGAACATAAGAGAGTTCATAAGAGAGAACATAAGAGGAGTATATAAGATAGTATTGAAGAGAGTACATAAGAGAGAATATAAGAGGACATATATGTATATACTACTACGTCCTATTAATGTTTTTTTTTTTGTATGTAACTTGATTAGCAGACGACTTGCTATAAAATTGCTCAAGACCATACACACACAAGTCACCCGCCCACTGCTGAACCAATATTGACACGTAACCCTGCGCCCGCTGCTGACATTGCTAATTACTGTTCTTGTTGCAATTACAATGAACTGACGATACATCCGACCCCAGCGGGCTACAGGTTAATAAGGTTTGTTTGTCCCTAATCGATGATACTGCTGTACTAGTGACGTGTGAGTCATGGAGGCATAAATAGGTTACATCCTGTATGTAAGAATGGTGAAAATAAAATTATCATTTAGTTAGGTATACTCAGTAGAGTGTACCTACCTACATAGTCTTAAATACAGCACACTCACATGCTTCTAAGACACCGTGTCCGTCAATTCTATGTTTGATAAAACAGATGTTTAACAATGAAATGCGACATAACGCGTAATAAAGAAACATTTTATTTACTTCAATGATTTTTTATAGTAATTTACTTAGCTTAAGTCAGCTGATATGCGATGCGACCTTTACATAATATTTTTAACCCTTTTTCGAAGCTATGAGAATGTACCTATGCGTGTGCGTGTGCATTTATGTCTCATTATAATTCATTTAAACGTCTACGCATTTATATGTTTAAAACAATTAAATAGATAATTGCTTGGTTTTGTTTTGTTACGTAACTTTCCTAAGGAAGATGATTTATTATTGTTCTGGTTTGTAAAATAACCACATGTTATGTAATATTATGGATAATCAAATTAATTACCCTTTTCTTATATTAAAATTATCTTATTACAATGTGACCTGTAATTTACACATAGGTAAGAATTTCAAAGAAAAATTGATTTGATCCATACCGTTTTATTGATTTATTCAATTCAATATGAAATCATAGTAAATACCTGACTGCTGGTTTGCCGAAAATATTCAACAGAATGCTTCTGCACACAGTTTAGTAAATGAACAACAATTTTGACCCTGCTTCTATCAGGGGGCGTAGCTCAGATGGTAGAGCGCTCGCTTAGCATGCGAGAGGTACCGGGATCGATACCCGGCGCCTCCAAGTCTCTTTTTGCACATTTATTTTAAGAAATAGATTTTCTTTTTCTTAAAGAATTTATTTAACAACTACATAAAATACGAGACGTGTGTAATGAGAATAAATTTTTAATTCGCTGTTTCCTTGAAGATGCTCGTTATAATCATATTACAGTTTAATTTTTTAAGTAAATACTATTATTATGACATAGCTTCTTAATTCAATGTTGACCAACCTTACAATAACAATGTAGATACCTTGAAAATTGTTGAATAGGTACCTATCTACATTTATTTTCTGTTCCGTGTTGTTAGCAATAAATACAAAAATTAGGCCATTTATTATTATTCTAAGCGAGAATAAAAAGGTATATACTATCCTTTAAGATCTATTCCTAGTAAATAAAATTAGTCTTTATTTTCCTACATTCAAAAACTACACACGTGCTCGATAGATGGCGCTGACGGCGCTTCCTGCATCGCGCTATGGTTACGTTCACAACTCGCTACATTAGGTTTATGATGAAAGACATTACTAATTCCGCATGCGACCAGTTGTAGGCCAGTTGTGGTTCAGTAGATAAATTTATTATTCGAGGTTATGATAATTTTTGAATGAGACTTTTTGATCCAGCTCAAAAAGTCTTTATAAAACTTTAAAATTACCTAAACCAAATCGACGACTCGAATTTTAGAATAACAATATTTATCTTCTCGGTACCATCGCAAAACATGTCTGCAGAAATTATTTGTTTTGTGTGATACCCGTTTTCATATTGCATTTCAGAAACAAAAAATAAAGTGACTTTATCTACAGTTATTTATTTTAATGTAGTTTAAAATCCCTGAAAATCAACACAGCTTATTACAAGACGAAAAACAACATTAAAAAGCGATAAAACTCATTTATCACGCACTATTGAACTGTCAAATCAATCCTATCTTCAAAACAAAACAGTCGTAATTACTTCTAAGTATAGCTTAATGCCCTGACATCGCCCGCAAGCTATAGATGACTTTTGAAACAACCATGAGCATAGACAACACACCATTATTTTGATAAGGCTGGTGTTTAAAAGTTATATGATTAACTGGATTAGTTTTGAGGAAATCGTGGCTAATAATAGGTGACCACAAGGAATCATTGATCAAGGTAAGTAGGTATGCTTGCGGGGCCCAGTAGAGCCAGGGCCTGCCGGGGCTGCGGGTTGTTCGAAAGAGATACCGTGACCCTGGCACATGAAGGGCCTACGACGGAACACGACGGTTTTTAGTCAGTAAGAGTCTGACACTCCCTCACCGCTCTAACCCACAGCGGGAGGGGTCATTTGATGATTTTTAACGTCGCTAAAAAAAAAAAGGTAAGTATGCTTATAGCTACTGGAATATATAATAGTCCACTATTCGAAATAAAAAAAAATTGAGTATTATATAAATTATAAGGCTGAAAAGATTTTTTTGTTGGAATTTCCAAAGTGTCCCCCGCAATAACAGCGAGGACTACATATGTAGTAGGTACATATGTAAGTACTTTCCAAAGTGCACTTTTTGCTTTAATGACAATGAAATAATATGACGAAGAAATATTTTTGCGCAACAGACGTACCTAAATAGAATGTAATAATTTTAAATTATTATAAATACTAGAAAACACGTCGTAAAGTTTAAAGCGTGGGCGTATTATGACACTGTGGAAGGTTAGGATCGCATTAATTTTGATATAAATTACTTTATCATCATAATGTAGGTCACCTATAACAGTAAAGCTGTTTTTACATACACATATTATTTTTGTCTATTTAAAATGAAAAATTATCATTTGAATTTTAAAATATAGGTACCTTACTGCATACAAAAACTTCATAAGTACAATTGCAATTTCAGACTCAGTGAACTTATTAAACAAGAATAAAAATAAAATTGTAAAGAAAGAGAATAAACTCTTTATTTATACTATGGTAATAATAACCTGTATTATTCTTTATTATGTATGTTTTATAAGTAAATAACTAATCCCCATACCAAAAACAACCTGAAAAACCAACGATCCATATGTAAAGTTTCCCAAATTTTAATTTATCACTGGTTGATGTTGAAGTACCGTGTTTGACCGACGCGCTGGATGCCTGGAAAATGGCTACTCCCAATACGGATTTGCCCGGCAACCGCTGCTCTCAGAGACAATGGGACGGGCCGCTCTGTAGCACTATACGGAATAATCTATTAAATACGTGTAATAGTGCTGCTGAGCGTGCCCGTTTGTTGGCTGTGGGAGAGTGGGAGTCGGGCCTCTGGTTACAGGCGATCCCGTCATCTAGCATAGGCACTATGCTGGATGACACAACGTTCCGCATCGCTACATGCTTACGGTTAGACGCTCCCTGTGTTGCTCCGCATCGCTGCCATTGCGGTGAAGCCGTCGACAGCCTCGGGCACCATGGTCTGTCGTGCTGCAGAAGTGCTGGTCGTATTGCACGGCATGCCAGCATTAACGACATTATCCGTCGTGCTCTTTCCACCGCCGGCGTGCCAGCCGTGTTAGAGCCTAATGGACTGGTACGTGACGATGGAAAGAGGCCAGATGGTATGACGTTGTTGCCATGGAAGTTGGGTAGGCCCTTGGTGTGGGATGCAACGTGCGTCGACACCCTGGCGCCATCGCATCTTCCCTGCACGGCAGGTCATGCTGGTGCGGCTGCTGCTTCTGCAGAGACCACCAAGCGGCGCAAGTATGGTAACCTTATTGGGAACTATACTTTTGAGCCATTTGGGGTCGAAACGCTCGGACTATGGGGCCCGAGTACGCGGTTACTTTATAAGGACATCGCGAAAAGGCTCGTCGACGCTTCGCGTGACCAGAGGGCTGGCTTATTCTTCGGACAAAGAATTAGCATTGCCATTCAACGTGGCAATGCAGCCAGTCTTCTGGGCACGTTTCCGGAGGACAGTGATGCGGAGGAATACTTCGACGCCTGATCGATGCTCTTTTATATTTTATGTTTATATATATTTTGTATATAGTATTTTACTTTTAGTTTTGTTTCAAGATAAGTAGTTTAAGTTTGTATATATGTATAGTGTGTACATTGTAGAAATAGATTATATAAAGTGTATTTTGAAAAAAAAAAAAAAAAAAAAATATCAATTTACTAACCACATAGGTTAGCATCAATATCTGATTAAAATTCCAGGAATCTACTCTTGTATCCTGCCAAGTCTCAAAATGGTATAAATCATCTATGTAACAATTAGTAACACAAAATGACAGCTGAGCAATGTTCTTTTGTTTTTAATCGGTTCTCACGGGAGTCAAAACTTTGGAATTCATTGCTGAAGTTGATAAATAACTATTGTTGTGTTTGCCTTGCTGAAATAACTTAAACTTATCAGTACTCAAGTCAATGGTAATTTTTTAGTAGAAACTGATAAACATTCTAATGACAATGTGGAATCTTTTATTCATTTCCAAAATAAATAAGTTTTAGCGGACAATCATGTAACTGAACAACTATTGTCGTAAAAAAATTATATCAAGGACGAATTATGGATCAATTTATGCAACTGTAAAATTCCGTGTCCATATTAACATAATAAAACAATATGCTATAATAAACAGGATGTTGAAATATTCTGAAAAAAAAGCATCAAATCAAATCAAATCATTTATTTCATGTAGGCCTTTACAAGCACTTATGAACGTCAAAATTATAACTAAGTTTGATTCTAGTTGCCCATTCCAAAAGTAGCTTCCTATGGAGAAGAACGGGCAAGAAACTCCATGGTTACTCTTTTTAAAAACATAATAGGTGTTACAATTTGTATGTATTGATACATACGATAATAACATGAAAAAGAAATGTTTACAATATTTTTTGGGTTGACTTTGAGAAAGTTATACAGTGCAAGTTGAACTAGGAAGTTATTAGAGAAAATTATTATACAAACTATTTTAAGAAGTTAATAGATTAAACAAACCAAGTTATATAAAGCAAAATAAAAAAGAAATAATAATAATAACATCGTTCTAGCAACTAAATGACGAAGTAGTAATACCTAGATAGTTACATAAATGTTTATAGTACTACTTATGACATAACCGAATAGCAATAAAAAAACGCCTTTCTTCTTCAAAATGATCCATCAAACTCTGTAGAAATATGAACAATATCCATCAAATAAATTATAAAAGACATAAATCACACCGTTACCAATACTCAAGTACCAACAAATCAGACTAACTAGCCATAGATTAGGCAACCTATTAAAATGATGGCACTTCCCTAAAGCTATGTGAAGTAACAGATTTAAATACAGTAACATTAAGATGAAGCGACGAGTGCAGCACCACCTCTGACCGCTATAAACATTAGTTTTAATCATATTAGCCAATGACCTGCAGGCCATGCAAGTATAAAGTGTAAAATACATTGCATAACGTTTAAAATAAGTCTAGGAACGAAATAGAAAGTTCTTCACAGTTTTAAAGATAATTATAGGGGTTAATAATAGGCGGGGCTCATTGCTTGCAACTAGAGCCGAAAAGTTCAATCGATCACGAAATGAGAATTGCATCGCAAGGATCATCTAAGAAGTCTGCCTCTTTGATATTAGGATGAGGACTAAAAGGTATCTGAAGCATCGAGCATTACCGAAAAATTATCGATCCTAGAAGCGCCTAAAGATGCTTCGATTCTTCCCTAGATCCTAACCAGAATCTGCTTTAGTTTATACGTACGATACTGTATCATCACTCTATGATTGACATAGTCATTTCACGTCTAATCTGCTAGATATAAGTTTTGGTTTAACGTTGTTGAACCAGTCACGGAAATAGATATTATCATACTTAACATAACAGGTACCTAAGTACTTCGTCAAGAAAGAAAGAAAGATACATTTATTTGCATAGAACATAGATGGTACCAGTTTCTATTATTGCAAGTTAATAAAAGACCTTATAAACCCCACCACTTCATCCTACACCACACAAATCTATCAAGGACAAAATCCATATTGCACCATACTCAAGCATTTTGATCTGATTGTTCTGGTCGTCAAGGCAGAAAGGTCAGACCATTGACACAGTCTGACGGACAGCCGCCGTGATCAGTATATTGGAGTGCTCTCGTTACGAGGTCGGGTGGTCTGGTCTGATTGACAGGGTCGCTTTATTGTTTGGTCTTTGGAATGTTTGAGGATCACGGAGGAATTCAATGTGGACTAATGATATGAAAAATATAACCCTTCTTGACAGTCGGAGAACAAGGTGCTCACTTTTGGAGATTTTAATTAAGTTTATGGTCCATATCCATCTCAGATAGATGATAGGTCTAGGGATATAATTATATCGCCAAATTGGCATTACGCTTTGTGAAACTATTGAAAGATTGTGGGGAAAATTATTGGATTCGATTCCTGATTAAGCTGGATTAATCTTGTTAAATCAGGAAATACAAAGGATGATGGCAACTTAATTGATACTCAATTAATTTTTCAAGTGTAAAATGCAAAAAAAAAATAACCTCGTTCAGGGACACATGGCATAAAATCGTGAATTCGTGATGACGGACCTACGCCTATAATTTACTATTATTGCTTAATCAAATCCTTTCTTATATCATTACAAAAGAATCGCTCACTAGTTACACACAATAGTACAGTAGGTACTAAATTGAAAGCTCTTGAAACCTAAATAATAGTCAATATTAAATGCCATTGTTCAAGTTGAGAAGTTCAAGGGTAACTTTTGGTGCAAGAATCTTTTGTTTGTTCATCTGCGACCAATCTGCATACCAATCCTTGCAAACGTCACTGTATGTACCCATCCCGAGACATAGATCTTGTTACCCTGGAAATAAGAGTTATTTTTGCTTGGCAGTGACTTTCTGAATAGCAAAAGTTATCGTTGCTCACAATAAAAATTGCAGTAATTATAAAGGGGAAGGTATGAACCTTCATATGTAAATAGTTAAAATGATTGAATGATTGATACTAAGCCCATTGTGCCGACAGTCAAATAAATTAACAGAAAAGCTTGGAATTCCTTTGTATTTGGGTGTCAATTACGTATCATCAGTGTCTATTCACGTGTCTCTTAATTTGATTTGGGCTTAATTACAATTGTTATGTGGCCTCCATGATGATTAGAAAAATAAATCTGCCTATAAAAATGGTCGGCGTGATTAGGTTCATGGAAAAGACCATCTCGATCAAAAACTGATTTTATTTTAATTAATTCTGTGATTCATTAAAGAAGGTGTAGGTAACTAATTACTGTCGACTATAATAAAATAAATTAACATTAATTATAATTCCATTTAACGCCTGTGCCCTAAAGTGGGTCCATTCAAAGGAACTAGTGAGATGATCATCATGTTGTATAGGTAACCAAAAACAACCAATAGATAAGTATGTGACACATCAAAATGTGGGTCACATTATCAGAGGTACCTATTGGTTTTATAACCCGGACACACACAGACCGAACAACTATAAATCAAACAGAACCATTCACCAATAGTGTCGGAACATCTGATCTATTTCATTATACATACTTACTATTCTTTGTGATACGATTTATGTGTCCACATTTTTTATTCCAAATGCCATGGTACAAATCCAGTTTTGGGTCGCAATATCTTGAACCAAATAACGATATTGTAAAATTTTGTATAAGTACTTCTTAAAGGCCTTATAAGCTCTAAGCTATTACGAATAAGGAAGGGTTGTATATTTTAAACGGGAACATTGAATCTACCACTCAAAAGGATTACCATGTCAAGTTCAGAGAATCTTCAAATAACCCCTGGTGCTGTGAGCCCAGAGGAGAGACTTTTACTCACTAAAGCCTACCTTTGTTCTTTCTGAAGCCTAATTTATTCATTACATAAGTAAATCAAGACTCCAACGATAACATAACAGACTAATATTCACATTTAAATCATAATTTCATGTTACCGACTTACTGCCCACGCGAAAGAATATCTTCCGCATAACGCACGCATACATAAACATGCATAATAATATATGCTGATTAAACAGAATAATTCGCAAAATTATAACAATGTGAAATCTTTAAATCACGCATAGCCATAGTGAGGTAAAAAAAAACAGTTATTTATATCCGAATCTTTAAGCCTTTAGAATTCGTGCTATATCAAGGATATTGTAAAATGAGGTAGATATAATTCCTTTGGCTGCCTCGTTGGTCTAGTGGTCGCGAGCGCGGCTGCTGTGCCAGAGGTCTCGGGTTCGATTCCCGGGTCAGGCCGAAATCGCTTTGGTTTGGGTTTTCTTAAACTTTCACTTTCTGGAAGTTGGTGATTGATTCACCCGTGCATCGGAGAGCACGTAAATGTCGGTCCTGCGCCTGATCTCTTTCCGGTCGTGTCGGATTGCCGTCCCATCGGGTTATGAGAGTAAAGGAATAGGGATAAAAAAATTATAATATAGTTCAGTATGAGTACTTATGATTCAGTAAGAAAAAGGAACCTTAACAAATACTAACACCAAGAATTGTTTAAAGAACTGGAAACTACGGTCTTATTTATTTTTAAAACAGGACTTGCAAAAACTTTGGTCGCAACAGACTCTTGACGCCTAACAGAGATTTAAAACCAGCGCACGCTGATTATATTGCTTTAAAGTTGTAATCAGGCGCCAACTTGTTATATTCTTTAAACCTAGGTATATAAAACAATAATTATTTAAGATCTGCATCACACAATTATTACTCGATGTTTCTTTTAAACTTACCATCATCAAAATATCCAAACAGTTAAAGTATGAAAGAATTAACAGATACTATTTAAGTATTTAATTCTTCCGTCAATATTTTTCTGTTTTGTCATCAAAACGATTAGCCCTTTAATATTGGTTTCGATACATCATTTAGTATCTACATCACCATTACATTACTATTTCGATTGTAGGAAAGTGAATAGGCAATTCACAATATGAATGGCTTCATTAAAACAACGTTCTTTAGTTTTAATTGGCAATATAAATATCTCTGCTATCAGATAAAACTAAAGATTATGACTAAACAATATCCTGATATTAAATTTTATCTATACCATTTGTATTTTTATCTGCATACGTCTTTTGGGAATTAATGATTTTTAAAATAACTTTGATATCATCATCCGCGTAGTTTTACCCTCATTATCTGACCAGTTTATAAAGGACTGAACTGTTTTTCGACCACTGTTATGAAAAGTCGTAAAAGACAAACTTATACAAACCATATATGAATTTAGTAGAATCAGTGCACTTTATTACCAATCCAAACGTCCCGGTCCTAGACAGCTTTTAAATTAACCCAACAAAGATAGCATGAGTCTGCCTAATGAGAATGACACATTACACTTGATCTAGAGTAAGTACTTTCTTTTGTTTGTAATGATAATGTTTTGAATTGCGTGTGTAAAATGAATAAGTCGTAGTAGTAGTTGCATATTACTACATTACATAAACAGGCATGTAATAATCAGTAGTTCAAACAATAACTGCTATTAATTATGACACTCAGAAGGATATCGCAACATCTTCAACTGAAGAGTAACACTTACCAACTGGTTCGGGATTTACCGAGATATTAAACATGAAGTTAAGTGCATGTAAATAAGACAAACACTTATTAAATAGATGTTCTTTTTTCAGAATTACCTTTTTTTGTTTCAGCTGAGGAAAATGCCTGACGCATACACACACCGCCTGGGGAGACGGCGAGGTTATGTGGGGCTTGCACCCACTAAAAACCTCAGCTTTTGTGCCGTCTTCTGCCTTTTAGAGAGGGGCCACGAGGACCAAAGACGACTTTCGTGACTTTTCAGAATTACCTACCCATAGCTTTATGTAATGTAACAATCCTCTGGGATTGCATTCAAATGTGGGTCCCATTATAGTACCCTGAAAGAAACCTTTGAATGATCAATTTTCGACAAGGAGTTCCTTGTGTGACGCAGCTAGAAAACGGATCATATTTGGTTATCTATATTTTAATTAGATATAGAGATATTTTAAGTGATGATATAAGGATGTCTACTAAATAAAACGTAAATATTGATGAATATTAAAACGCAAATGCACGATAACATTTTTAATCAAATCAATTCCGGCTGAAATATATAAAGTTTTTTCTAGAACAGAAAGAAGACGATTTTGTGTTTTTGTAAATCTAATTACATCAAAAACCACTTATTTTAAATAGTGAAATGAAAGGAGGACAAACTGGTATAAAGCATTTTATATAAACGATACAATTTCAAATGGTAATCGCCACTGACCAGCATTTGTTTACACAAGTCACCTAAAAAGGAGACATGCAAAGATCAAACGACCTTTCATTTGCGTGGGTCGAGTCTACAAATGTCAGACATATTGATAGACTAGCTGTTGCCCGCGACTTCGTCTGCGTGGGCAATTTGGAATTGTCAAAATACTACTTATGCCGTAGCGTAGGTGTATTCTTTTACATAACAATATAATTAGGATTACCACTTAGCAGCAGCACGGGTTGATCAATCAAGGTGGTGTCGACGGTGTGTGACTATTTATCTAAACAAAAGAAGTAAAGTTTGTGACGTTGAGGAAATCTCTGGATCTAGTCAACCGATTTGGAAAATTATTACGTAATTCTCACATAAAACAAAGGTCTAACAAAGTTGTCATTTGTACATTTTCTGCAGCAGCTGCGACAAAGCAGGAGCCAGAAAGTCTGTCAAACAGTTTTACTTACCACGGATAACGCGGTGTCTAGTTCACTGGGTTGAAGAGATCAGATAGGCACTCCAAGTAAACATTGGTACTCAAAAAGATTCGGTTTGACTGGAAGCCAACACCCACACAATTGAGGAATAGCTGGGTGGTTGATGACTGAGTCATCAGGCAAGCGCATAGTTTCACTACTTGTATTTTGGGGATTTTCTGTGCACTCACTCACTATGTTATGTTGGAATTCCACCGAAATGTTTGCATTAGTTCACGATCAGGTAAAGTATACGTCCGAGAGAGTAAGTCCAATTCGTGTGTTGGCACTTGAAGCCTGCAGTTCTTCCAAGATTTTCAAAATGTACGCTCGCAATTTGTCATTTCTTGGTGGAGCCAGCAGATCAGAAGAAACATAAGTGCTGTGTATACTGTGCGTCACTACTGCACAACGGTAAAATTTCGTCTTTATAAATAGCACAAACGTTCGCTCTCTTGCGGAGGACGTTTAAATACCATATTATGTGTCACACGTAGGTAAACAGGACAACAGTATATTATCATCGAACCGCTTTCAAAGATCTGATGAGCGAACAGACCAGAACCAGAAGAAAAAAAAAGACACATATATTTGCAAACAAATTGAAAAAACTTCTCCTAAGCAAATGCTACTATAGCGTCAAAGAATACCTTGACGATAAAAAGATAGTCGAATGAATAACTTGTGTTTTCCTAATCTACTATTGCATCTACTACTGTAATTAGACTTTCTAGCCTTCTTTTGCTGTACCCTAACAGGGTCCATAATATGTACCTAGCTTTAAGCCCCTTGTAACATCTTTATAACTTTATGGTATGCAAATAAATATGAATATGAATATGAACTGACTTGATCGCCTCGAGAAAATCAGAGCTCTATGAAGCGATCATTCGCTTTGATTCCTACTGCTATTGTGGTTTCTGAAAATGTATTCAATTAACCAACGATGAATATAATTCTTAGCCAGCCGACTCTTTTGACTTCTCGAAAATCATAACGATGGTTTTTGTGCAATGCACAAACGGAAATTCGATATACTACACATTCGATATTCACACTTCTACAGAATTGATATTAAAAGGTTTGACAACGGGCTATAGTAGCGTAGTTAAACTAACTGAAACAATTTTAGTGATCCTTCAATAAAGTTAGAGAAGCGGGTGTGCATGATGAACATTAAGAGTTGGTAAATACGTGATGATGATGACCTAATTCATTACTATTCTAATTTGTTCATGTACCACAAAACTCAAGTTAAGGTGGAGAAAAGGATTACCAAGCTCCCAAAGGCCTGGGCATTTGAAACACGTTGCATGGCATCCTGGAAAGTTACGTAATTCTCAGCCATCAGTTTGAGCAGTGTGAGGGAGTGTCAGGCTTTGGCCCTAGTGGGCCTCACAGGGGTTTGCTGAATCTCCTCGAGGGGCGCGTGAAATAACGGGTCTCCCAGAAGCCGGAAGGTCGATGACCCACTCAAAACTAATCGCTCACGCCTACGGTGGCCGGGAGTCATCTCTCGACATCCGGCTTTCGTGGTGTCTTACCGCAGTGGCTGGAATGAGAGTTGGGAATTTTCAGTCGCTCCGCCGCCTCATTCTTTGTCATCCCATTTCTTCTCGCTCCAGATCATGGTTTAAACCGGGGCCGGGTACGATAGGTCGCACAGTCCGCACAGTGGTGAGATCCGGGCGCCACCTCCATGAGATCAGAGTTGGGAATGTATGTTTGCAAAAACTAATAGAACATTTAGCAAAAACACGTTTGATAGTAATTCTGTCTTAGTAACTGAATAATATAAATGATATAAACGTAGCTATATAAAAGATGTTTTTTTAGACTCAGTCCGTGGGTCTGACTGTGACTGTTCGTAATTGTAAACGGTGTATTTGTGATATAATTCTTAGCTCGATGATTTGTGATCAGGAGTTGAAAGCAAGTATGTCTCTGGCCTGTGACGCGTAATTTGTACGTTTTCAGAACGAACGAACTCTTGTCTTCTGTTGACATCTTGTTGACGTATTGTGACAGGTAGTTATTCCCATTGATGTTAATTTTAGAAGTGACACAATGTTTTCGGTCGTATTTTGCCTACATTCTTTATTACTCAAAAAGTATATTAATAAGGACCTTCTATTTATATGTAAGTGAATTCAAAATAATGTAATATATTAAAACCAGGAACTTATTTTTAAGGATGTTTGAATATTAATTACAATGTTTTTTTTATAATAATAAAATCTTAGACTCACAAAGCACTTTCAGTGTGATGCATGTTTGTTATTGGATGAAATGAATGGATATTCATGTTTATGAGAGGTATAGCTTATATTATGTCAGAACAACATATGTAGACTTTTTAAGAATGTGGGGAAGTTCATAATTTCTTCGGGACGTGGGTACCGCTTCCCATGGGAACTACTGCCCGCACCGGGATAAAATATACCCTATGTTACTCGCAGATAATGTAGCTTTCTAATGGTGAAAGAATTATAAAAATGTCCCTGATGATGCGCTGATATTTCTTGTAGTGTTTTTATAGTAGCAAAATACACAAGTTGTCATATATTTTTTTCTTGAAAGTAAGAACATACCATGACAAAGTGAAGTCTGTTTTCATTGATATTTTACCTACTACCAGTTTTATGGCACATCTGTTTCTGCATGATTTTCTTCATCTATAATTTTAGGATATCATTTCTTTAAATTCAGTTTTTTGCTCAAGTTACTTATAAAAGCGTTCTTTTTTATGTAAAGATAGATAATAGGCCGATAAACTTACAAAGTTCAACATTCAAATATGTGTCATTATTGCACCCGCTGTTGCAGAAACGTTAACAGAAATTATCGTTCATTGCTCATCCCCCGTAGGTGATAGCGTGATAATATATATCCTATATGTTGAACAGGCTCCCAGGTAATATTCATGCAAAATTTGATTTAAATCTATGCAGTACTTTTCGAGTTCAGTGAGACCAAACATACAGACAAACAGACAAACAGACAAACAGACAAAAATTCTAAAAACTATATATTTGGGTTCAGAATCGATAATAGATCACCCCCCAAGTATTCTTTTTAAAAAATATTCAATGTACAGTTTTGACTTTCCTATCATTTTATTATATGTATAGATTCTTGTGAGGCTACGAGAGCATGTTTACAATAACTTCTATAACAGAGTGTAGTGTAGATAAGTCGGATGGCCGGTTATCAGCGATGAAGCGATAACGGTCAGTGCGCATCCAGCCATCATAGGCAGCGCTGCTCAACGATGTGCTTACAGACTACTTGAAACATGGTACGTAGATTTTTCAGACAAGTTTTACTTTATGTTTTATGGGTCTAACTTTTCTGGAAGTGTTTGTGTCGACAGCGTTGAAATTGATAACTTTATTCATATCTGAGCGGTGTGCACAGATCCTATTGCATTTAATTATCAATTTCAGTTAGCTGAATTTGTGATTCAGCAGCTCAATGTAACGTCACAATTACGAGTATCTTCGTTCTAGAAAAAGTGATATTAGGGTGCTTTGTTTTCGTTATGATAATGAGGATCAAATTGTCTTTAGCATAGGGGTAAAAGGTCACCAAAAATTGCTGAGTGGATGATGTGAAAGATAACAGGTGGAGAATTACTACAGAGATTACTAGACATATCATTGCAGAACGTAGAAAAAGAAGGATAACTGATCCTGCTCAAATGTTCATGTTTTGTTTTGTGAGGCTGGAGACCCATCTATCATTACGTTCATCAGGTTGTTGGTGACTGTTCACGTCTTATATGGTACGATTATAATTAGGTATAGTCGTACATTTGAGCGTCTAATTTGCAAAATACATTGGCAAGGATTGTTTGTGCTCTTTTCCTTTTACGAGTATTGTTAACATCTGCATCCATACGTATAGTAAACTTGCGTGTCCTTGATTAGATTTAATGGTATCCCTTATTAAGCTGCACTAACGTAGAAAGTAATCACGTTGATTAAATGTCGAGTGGCTACAATGATTGTTTCAGGATTAGTCATCCCATTATAGTCATTGTTCGATTCAGTGTCATTATCAACCAATATACAAACATATATACCTTCAATACAGTTTATTTTGTGTTATTTATAATCACTTTGGTGTAATGTATGTTGTAGATATCAGATTTGATTCGTTCTTCTGGTTTTTTAAGTAACATGTTGTGTATTATATGTATAAAATATCATTGTGAAGACATTAATTTCGCCAATAGCTTGAGTAACTATGTTTTTCACTAATTGATTATGTTCAAAGAAGTCGATTTACTTGGAAACATCAACGCAATTTGGAACATTTGGCTGATTAAGATCTAATCGATAATGGTTAAAGGTGTTTTAATAAAGTATGAATAAATTAATAAAACAATATATTTTATTGTTAACAATAAAAACTAACCGCTCTAGTCTATCATTCGCGATACAAATAGTAAGGGAATTTCATAATTTTTGAGATAAAATGGTAAAATGTCAAGTCGATAAAAGATATCTATTCTTTATCGAAGGGGACTTAGTGACAAATATACGTGTTATCTAGGTTCGAAGTGTTTGTATACTGAAACTGAAATAATCTTATGACGAACGTGAGAATCACACACTTACAATATATATGTATACGAATGATTGTTGCTCTTTCACACTGAAATTATTGAATGGGTTTTGACGAAACTTATGAAAAAAATCTGAATAATGTAAAGCCTTTTTCCATTTGCCATGTGCGAAAATTGGCTTCCTCAGGATACGGATAAAACCACAGGCGCAACAAGTAATAAAAAAAAAAACTTAATGCCGATATCCCATATTTGTCAATTCCCTTCCACGAATTTCTTGCGTTGAAAAAAACAAACAGTTATAGGAGGTTGATTGATACAAATCCGCTTACAAAAGGTATAATATCTGTTTGTTTCGCAACGACAAATTATCTGTAATTACGAACACAAATACCTGCACAATCGTTCACCCAGTTTACATTATCTACCCTCGATTTTATTTCGATGCTGTCAGTCAGTAGTTGTTCAGTAATTAGTTGGCGTGTTTATATTGCGAACGTTTCAAGTTTTTTTGTTTATTTATAGTGTGTGTGATAATTGTTAAGGAAATATGGTAAGATTTATGGAATTTGTTTCGTTGTGTTAATAAATAATAATGAAATTGTGTGAAATTAGTTCGTGTTTTGTAATAGAAACTGATAGCAGCATTGTGACCCAAACTACGTACAACCCGTGGTGTGGAGACCTAATGAGGAATTTGTAACTAGAATGTTTTGGTAAATGTGGTGGAGCTTAAGGGAGAAAATTGAAGCAACAATTGAATGTAAGATGATGTGAATGAAAAGAAAGTTCTTATTGTGACATGGTGTTATAGACTTTTGGAAGGAGAAAACATGCTGCGCCAACCTCAAATATAAAGACAGGAATGTTTTTATAAAATTGAAATTAGTTAGGATGGTTAGGATAAAGGCAGGAAGTCTTGATTCTTAAGTAAACCTCCTCTTTCCCAGGACACGGAAACCCAGATCATAGTAATATCCAGCGTGTTCGCGGGCGCGTGGCTGGTGCTGCTCATCATAGCCATAGTGCTGTGCGCGCAGGTCAGCAGCCTGCGCAAGAAGGTCGCGGAGATGCAGGCCACGGGACGCATGCGGATACAGTACGTATACTCAGGATGACATTGTACTGCCAGCCTAAAGGGTCAGATTCCATAAAGAGAAGTGGAGTTTTAATACAATCAATAGAATTTGGTGATCAAAAGCTTATCTCCGCTCAGTTGCTCCTGCTTGTGGTTCCTGTCTTTTAGAGGTAAAGAGCGTGTTTTGGAAGGCATTTTGATTTAGAAGTGAGTCATTGCTGTTGGCCAACCAGTCCCACAAAGGGTATCAGGGCTGAGGAGGTCACACAAGCAGTTGCACTCGTATTTGGAAAAAGGCTAGGCAAGTGATATTGATGATTTTATAAACTTGCACCATACACGATGAATACAGCTCAACACCCTTATGTCTCTGATATTTAACTTCACTACTAAGTACGACTGATTTTTAACCGACTTCCCAAAAAGGATGAGGTTTTCAATTCGGCCGGTATGTTTTTTTTTTTCTATGTATGTACATCGATTACTCCAAGGTTTATAGACCGATTTACGTCATTCTTTTTTTGTTCGACGCGGAATAGCTGCCAGTTGGTCCCATAGTCATTAGTTCAGGATCTGATGATGGAAACCCTGAGAAATCGAGGGCAACTTTCGAAAGTTGTAAGCATACATAGGGTTCAACCTTGACACTCATATGTATGCCTGATAGCACTATTCAACAGTGAAGGTTTGGAGCTGACCTGATGATGGAGACCAGAGAAGGTCGAGGGAACTCGACATCTGAGTCTGTAAACTACCGCGTGTTTGGGCTTATATTATTCGTATTGACGAGACCTTTGCAACAGTGAAGGTTTGGAGCTGACCTGATGATGGAGACCAGAGAAGGTCGAGGGAGCTCGATAACTGAAAATGAAAACTACCTCGTGTATGGGCTTATATTCTTCGTATCAATGAGAACTTTCCAGTTCTGTGGATAGTGACCTATTCGTTTCACTGAAAAGCTCAAAATAAAAAAAAAATACAAAAAAATATAACCGACTTCCCAAAACACTAAAAAGCAAAAAAAAAAATGTTTAGGTGCATCGGCCTAGAAGTCGGTGGCAAAATTAACTGTGGGACATCCATTAGACACCGACTTCTAGGCCGATGCACCTAAAATTTTTTTTTTTTTGCTTTTTAGTGTTTTTGGGAAGTCGGTTATATTTTTTTGTAAAAAGTTTTTTTTTATACCACCACTGCTAGATCATAAAAAGATGGTGTATTCATTTCCCAGTTACTTAAAAATGTGCTAACATTTTACATTATAACTTCCAGGAAGCTAAAAATGGACAACGACAAGAACCACGCGTTCCACAATCCTGCGCTCGCGCCGGACGAGGAGCTGTCCCGGCGGGGGTACTCCATGTACACCTCCAACGATGACGTCGAGAGTGGCAGGCATGAGCGGTACGTGTATACACGACCTATTTTATTATTAGTCATTGTATGGTTCCACTAAGGTCACTAAGGTAAAAAAGTCGTGGTGGCCTAGTGGGTAAAGGACCAACCTCTCAAGTATGAGGGCGCGGGTTCGATCCCAGGACAGGCAAGTACCAATGCAACTGTTCTAAGTTTGTATGTACTTTCTAAGTATATCTTAGACACCACTGACTGTGTTTCGGATGGCACGTTAAACTGTAGGTCCCGGCTGTCATTGAACATCCTTGGCAGTCGTTACGGGTAGTCAGAAGCCAGTAAGTCTGACACCAGTCTAACCAAGGGGTATCGGGTTGCCCGGGTAACTGGGTTGAGGAGGTCAGATAGGCAGTCGCTTCTCGTAAAGCACTGGTACTCAGCTGAATCCGGTTAGACTGGAAGCCGACCTCAACATGATTGGGAAAAAGGCTCGGAGGTATGGTTCCACTAAGGCTATCCACGTCAGACCTTTTGTTTATAAAAATTTAGTGTAAACTTATGAACTAATTACCATGTCCCACAAAACTAGATAACCTGTTTGATTTTTTTAGGTCTCTCGGGCGATGATTTTCTGACGAACTTTTTGTAAGATGTGTGTTTTGCACTATTGCTATCAGTGTGTTCTATTTTTCTCCTTAAAAAAAATATAGGTCAGCCTTAACTAACAAATATTAGTCATACTGTCATCATTCATTGATATATTGTAGTGGTCATATAGTAGTTCGTGACCCCGTGTTATGTATCTCACTATCTAACAGAAAAAATGTTTAGTCAATGGGGGCCATGTCGAAAATTTGCTATCCGTAAACCGTTTTATTTATATTGGTAAGATCCGGGATTATTTCGAAGAGTACCTATATCGTATGTTTGGATGATATAAACAAAAACAATTGCGACTGATTTCCAAAATAGTAATTAATGCTATTAGTGTTAAGTTTGTCACGATACATCATATCAGTTCCGTGAAATTAGTCACTCTTTGTGTCACCGGAAAGATTACATTCTTTAGTAGATAAGCCAGAGTTTAGAGATTATTCTCACGTAGGTAGGACAAAGTTCTAAGTTCCGAAAATTTATAGGTATGGTGTTCTTATAGGTATGGTGTTTAACTTGGGTTTATGTGTGAAGGTGTCAGGCACAGCTGACATAGGTCTCCTCAGAGTATCTTCATTTGTTTTTTGGTTGTTACAGCTTAGATTTACCACAATAATTTGCTCAATTTAAGGTCTAATGCATAAACTCTGAACATAATAAACAGACCACGATACCAAGCATGTTTCCCAAATAACTCCTTACTAACCCCCGTATTTTTCCAGGCAGACGGGTGGGCAGTTCGTAGACAGGCCGCAATCCAGTCTTTACGAAGAAAGGCAAAATCCTCCACACTTCGTGGACGAACTTACCAGGGAGCTGGACAGCAGACAGCAGCGGCCGAACAATCCCCCCCCATTCTTGCTGCAGAGCATTCAGGATAGCAAGCGAAAGACCAGGAGCCTTACCAATCCAGTAGCCAATGGCAGGCAAAGCGATACCAACCCTAACTTCATCTATTAATAAATAGGCTACAGGTTCATTCTTTGATGATGACAGTTGAAACTGAGTAAGATCTCAAAACACTCTTTACAGTGCGCCCAACTTATTCTTTTATAGTTCGTTACATCGCTAGCTACCTATTTCTTTTAAAAAAATGTGTGATCCTGTGTTGACTTACAAAGGTAAACTTGGGCTCACTGTGAACGTTTAAAACAAATCACTTTCTCAGTTTTAAGTGTCATCGTCAATTTATTTACCTGCTGATTTAAGTAAGATAATGAACAAAGTCGTACCTGAAAATGGTGGAACTAGCTAAATGCTAAGATTGAAGGACATAATGCTCCAGAAATGAAAAGCATGTCTAGAAAAAAAATTTAAATTTTGTCTTGGATATGTTAAAAGCTTATTAAAATAATTTACGTCACGAACAAGATTTTTTCATGTCCAACTTCCTAGTTGCATAATTAAGCGTTCGTGATAAATACAGAAGTTAAATAATTTGTCAAATGTTAATGATTTTGCATGAACTCCATATTTTAATTACATAATTTCAATTTCATACTTTTTTCGAAATTGTCTTTTATTTAAGCAATGGCAGAGGACGCGTAGCTGTTGTTTATTTATGAGATAATTTTATATGCATTATTTATTTTCTTTTTACTATATTATCTATGCATGGCCTCCACTGGTATTGGTAAAGGCAACTGGTACTTTATTTATGAAAGTCTTTTTAAGGCATGTGAGTGAAAATGCAGTAAGTTTGTAACGTTTTCTGATAATTTTCATTTGGAAATTAGAAAGAAAACTGTTACCCAACGTAATTGTAAAGTTATTACTAAATTTGTAAGTATTAAAATTACGTTAAATTAAAAATGTGTTTTTATTTCGTGAAAGAAATAACTTATTAACGATTCCTTGAGAACACGAACTTAAATAATTTTATTTAAATTAGTCTAAAATTAACAGAACTTAAATGTCATACTTGCTTATTTACGTATAAAACAAAACAACAATAGATTCAGTAAACTCAACACTTATTTCTATAACCATAACTTATAACAACAATAACTTACAAACTAAAATTCAAAAACAATATGCAAGCATGGAATTACAATAATGGTGGTATGTGAAACGAGCATTAAATAATCACCTTGCCTACAAAAATGAATAGTCTTAAAGCTTGCGAGAGAAGGAATTTAGCTCAAAAATGATAAATTATTACATCTAGACAATGAGAATGAAAACTAAATCAATGACAACAAAATATTAATTAAACGAGCAATACTGTTTTCAAGCCCCTAACATGAGGCCTACTTCTAGATCGATAATACCCTGCCCCTCTCTTCCTACACCTGCCAGAAGTGCACCTAGGCTTAGACACATCATTGTAAACCCTGGGCGGTTTCTTCCTTTTATTTTTCCCATAAGTAAGATACTTCATATTACTATCTTCTTCATCCTTATAACTGCTAGCCTTATTAGCTTCATGGGCATCTAAAATATCCTGGATACTTTTATAAGCATCTGTTTCTTCAGGCTTATGTCCTAGGTAGCTGAGATAAGGCTTGAATCCCCCTACAGTTTCAGGAAAGGCGTATTTTTCTTCGTTATTTAGCTCTTCTAGATGTTTTAAATAGTTGTAGGTCTCTGGGTCATTGCTCTGGCTTATAGGCTTAAAATCTGAGTAACTTACGAAGTTGATTGATGATGTAGCTGGTTTCTTCTTGTTATAGAGTTTCAAAGTCTGTTTGCTTAACAAATTGTTGTACCTATCTCCGAAGCTGAAGGAATCTAGTTCATCAGAATCTTCGTCAAGGTTCAGAAGGTATCGTTCATTCTTCTGTGACGCTTCTTTCTTTCGGTCAGTGCCGATAATGATGCTCGGTGGTAATGATTCCCCGTAAATGTCTTTGTCTGAAGTCTTACCGTAAACTTGTTCGAATATCTTGTAGTCGTCCGTCCAAAACTGTTCTATTCCTGTAAGGGAATGGTTTTGGTTAAAAATCGCAACATATTTATCACTTTCAAATACCACACAAACAAATGGAAAATGAATGAGTTAGATATCCTTTACATAGCGGCTATCCCTTTTCATTTTAATACGAACGTTCGCCGTCTACGTGCGAAAGTTGCATTGCAGTGTGACTTGCTTACAACCGGTATATATCGCGAAAGTACATACACAAGAGAAATGAAATTTAACAAAAACACTTTCGAACATATCACATACAAAACGAAAATCCACAAAATCATGCTGATGTCATCATTATTGTGTAATTACCTAAGTATTATATGTTCTTTGTATACAAAAGATGTTGGTTGACTTGAGATACGCAGTAAGCGGAGGGCGAAAGATCGAATTTTAATGACTGTCTTCTCCATTGGAAAGTTCATCTAACTACATCTTTGCCATAGAACAAACTGACACCATAACATTCTGTTGCACCTATCATATTCTTAGATAAGTACCAACAAGACGGGCTCGGGAAACGTAAGGCAATAAAATCGCATTAATTTATCGAAGGCAATACATTAAATCCTGATGAAAGGCATTCATTTTCAGGCTAGATGCCACTGAATAGTTACAGACTCACTGCATAGTAATATGACCTCAAATCAAATCTACGAACATCAACCAGGACTAAACTTTTAACGAGCTTTCTAAATAAATGTGATTAATGGACATTGGATACCTACAGGCTTAACGTAGCTTTACCTATCTATCTGAACTGAGAAACGAGATACTTACTCTTCATCAAACAAGATGCTTCCTACCTCAATACGAATACCCAGTACCTAATAAAGTTCGCTCCGCTCAACCTCATAGCGGTTGCATAACAATGAACGAATCGTGACTTTTCTCCATTTAATTGCTTCTGAATAGTCTAATATCGCTAGAGAAAGGGAGCTGGTACTCAGTGTTCTGCAGACCAAGTAATTGTTTTATAGTAACCAATTTCCGGCACTATGAACACAAATCAAGGAAAACTGTAGTTGGGCGGAGACAAAATAATGAAAGTCTTATCGTTTTAGGTCCTTTGTGCTATAGAAGACATAAGTAAGAATGTATTTATATGAATCTCCTAAAGCCAGTTTAGGTTCCGTGAATTGGTTTTTCATCTTTAAACACACAAGTCTTGAATTAAGTTGGCTTTCAACTGGTAAGAGAAAAATCCCTTCTTCTACTGCTTAGGATAATAAGTCATAGATAACAGTAGTGGTTGTACAAAATAAAAGTATTTTTGGTTTCAGAGAATAGCTATATAGTAAGCGAAACAAGTAAAAAAAAAGGATACTTGAAACTTCTGAACACCTATTTAATAACCCTAATTAATAGAACTTGTTTTGGCTCACGCCTTTGCAGACGCTACCGTACAGGAACTCCATAATGGGACACAAAGTTCCGTAGTTTTTGCAACGGAGTTACAAACATGTTCTCTTCCTCACAAGCTTCCTGATCTAATAGTCTACAGATTACAGGTAAAGACGTACCAGACTTAGTAACTCCACCGCCACCGTATACAAACGCAGCGAGCACGAGACTCGTCGCTAGCCACTGCATCTGTAGACAAATACACGAATAAAAACTAAGCCTGGATCACAGCTAGGTACTTCCAAATTAGTTTTAAGTCAGGCCACATTAACTTCAGGCCTTTTGGTGATCCAACTGCTGGGCAATAGCCCCTATGAGCGTTGTCCACCACACGAAGCCATGTCAATTTTGCAGAGTCGGACTTTGCTAAAGGCCAGGTTTCCACTGTTCAGTTTTGGGTAATATAATGTAAGGCGTGTCCTTTATCACTTAGGTTAATGCCATTAGTGTTTTAAAACAGGACTAATTAAAAAAAAAATCTTGCAACAACTTATAAAATACTGGAATGATCAATTAAAAATCAACTAAAATGAAATTTCCTAAGTTTTCTTTTAACATTTCATAAAAAAATACGACGTACCTTAGAAAAGCCGGCACTGTATCAAACCATTTGTCACTTCACTGGCTGGCCGCGCGGGTGCAATGAAAGTAAGATGAGAGCAAGCGCAGCATCCTATATAAGCTCGGGACAGCGGACTGGCGCCGAAGAAAGTGCCGTCTCACTACGACGAATGTAAATAATTCAATATTATGTATTTGTGGACTTGGAAAAGATAGGAGGTAAGTAAGCATTTACGCCGCTAATTAACCTTTATTCCTACTACCGGAATGACCAAGGAAGAAATGGTAGGTAATAAAGTAAGGTAATGAACTCTGAAAAAGGTTTTATCAATCACAATCCCATTAATGCTGCTTATTTGTTAACACATCCCCAGGACTTTAGCTGCTAAACTCATATCGAAAAGATAGGTACAATATTTCCTAAACGCGTTGGAAATTTTCAGTAGGTAGAATTACTTCGGTGAAAAGATAAGTAGATACCTATAGGTAATCATTTGATCAATCAATTTACCTACCTTAACTAAATATATGTAGGGTGAACTCATCTAATTCTGTGACTCGCCTAATTCGGTGATATTTGGTTTGAGCGCTATCATAGGGCTATAGGCGTGAAATCAATGGTTTGAAATACAACCTTAAGCCTCTGTGATAAAGTTCAAATTCGTCTGTAAAGTTTGGGGATGCTCGAGTGAGCGAGATAGAAACAGCTAACGGTTTTGTAAGTTCGCGCGCGAATCGCCGGTTTCGGCAGTGTTTGTGAATGAGGGCTACCGCGTATGAAATCGCCGCTAGAGGCGCTTGTGTAGCGTGAGGTCTTCGAAACGTCAAATGCCATTGTTTGTTTACGCGCGAGGGTTTATATTTCTAATTAAATTAATATTATGAATATTTAACAATACTTTAGATTAATTATGGCAAATACAGATCAGGGTTCTATAAATGTCACTGCATTGACACTCTTTAATCTTTCGTAAACTTATGTTTACATTTCTTTTTCGAGCAAAACGGCACTGCGCAACACTGTGGCATCGCCAATACGTTCACACTATAGTTCTATTGTATTACATATGATCTAATATAATCATCTAATGAAGATATAAGTTTTAGCGGTCATAATACGAACTTTGATTGCCATAGTTTTAGACCTCACGCTACAGTTGCGCCATCTGGTGAAACAAAAAACGGTAGCCTCTAGCCCCCATTGGTGGCGAACTTTGATGTATTTATGTAAGTATTTTACCGATTTTTTAGCTTCTTTCTAATAAAATGCATTGTACCTAATTGATATTCCCTTGATGTGGCAGTAAAAAAATCGTCATAGTTCTGCGTCTTTTTCGTGTTAGAGCTTATTTTGTTCATCAAAAATATTAGCGTTTTAGCGGTTGAGTGGTTTCTGTGCTATTACAGAATTATAGTAGTTATGTACAAATATTTGTGGTTTTAACTAAAATTATTGACTTATTTTGAGTGTAGTAGACAAGATTAATGTCATTTTATCACTTTTTTAAATTTGTCTTAATTAAAATGACGACTTTGAGTCAATATTATATTTTGCTATCACGGAATTGGGTGACACTTTTTTTGAACTTGTCACGTAATTGCGGGAGTAATTTACCAAATTTCGCATCTTTTTTTATTAATATGAGCTCAAATTTGGGCAGACGCTAAAATCTAAGCAGGTAGATACGTATTTAATATTTTAATTTGCTTGTTTACTTTCAGATATATCATGGATGCCCCCAAAAAGAAGAACAGAAAATACTCGGAGACTTTACTACTACTTAAATAAAGTTAACTTGCCTAATTCCGTTATATCAGAATTAAAGTATTAGCTATCACGGACTTAAAGAGGTCACCACGGAATTAGGCAAGTTGACTTAGTTTAGTAAATTTGGTATAACTCTTAGGTTTCTAGAAAAAAATCTGATTATTTGTGCTAATATTCCTCATAAAAGACTGATTAAAACTCATGCTGAGACTGAAGTAAATTAATTAATAATTTATTGGTATTTTATTACTCAAATGCCTTTGTCACGAAGTTAGATGAGTTCACCCTACTCCTTACCTACTTACATAGTTTATCCGGTCTACAAGTCCGATCACATTCGTCGTACATAGGTAAGCATGCGCTTGCGACGACCAGCGTCCGTAAGGGAAAGTCAAGTTCAAACTCCTAGAGAACGTCCTGCCACGCCCGGTGGAGACAGCTGCCAGCTTCTGGATGTACCTGATCCTCTGCATTGCTACCATGAAAGTCCATATTGAAAACCATATTCTTTAAGTAATAAAGGAAGGGAATGATACTTGCAACCTAAAACAACCAATATTTGTTTCGGATTGTTTAACTCCAGCGATTTCTAAACACACTTAACACAAATAAGTAACAGAACTTTACTGCCTTCCAAAAGTTTTCAATTTCTCTGAAATCGGCCGGTAGGTGCCTATTGGATTTAGGTAACAGCAAGTTTTGGTCATAGTAACCCCCACGAATCGTTAATCCACAAGGATAATTGCTTATCAATACCTACTAGATTTTATAACTGAAGGAAAAAGTCGCAGATCAATGGAAACCACTATTACTACCACCAAAATCGCTAACCACCTAAATCTACCTAGGTACTTGGCGTCTACTTTTATTTAACTTCGATAGATGGACGTAGAACCTAGGTCATAGTAGCCATCCTAATGAGATAAAGGTAAAATGTAATCAAGGTAATTTTCAAGACATATGAGAAGCGACCGCATTGGCTTTCACTAACTGCGTGACTCGCCTCTCAGCCTAGACTACCTAGGTATCATCAATACTAGATTACACTTAGATACCTGTGCAGGTACCTACTAGTTTATATATGGGCACTTATATAGCTTGTGGCGAGTTACAGATTTATTCATACTAAACATAAGGCCCACCAGTCCAGTATATGTACCTATGTACAGTTTGATACTATAACCATCTATTTATCGATAGGATCGTCGTCACTAGGAAGACATTTTAATCAGGAACAATAACACTGGTCAACAAATTATTATTATTTTTTTGGTGCAAAGGTGAAATATACAATTTCTTGTAGAATATTTGATACGTAGGTAATCGAAGTCCAGAACATGAAGTTGCACTAGCTCGTAGGGATTTAGAGATATACCCCTCCTAAAGTAACAAAAACGCCGTTTTTTATGAAATTTGATGTATTTTTTTGGGGACAGCAAAATTTTCTAGTAATTTCTAACTAAAGCATTATATAGTACTACTTTCCCCGCATTAACACCATTTTAATTTATATTTTTGCAAGTTTTCTTTCTCAATATATACCATTTTATATCTAAAGTGGAGTTTTTTCATACTAACAGGCCAAATAAAATATAGGGAAGATCGAACTACCGTAGCTGTATACCTATTTCATGAAAATTTAAACTCTTAGCGTTCGAAATAAAAATGAATTTCAATCGGGAAGAGTAGTACTATATAATGCTATAGATAGAAACTAAAAAACAATTTTGCTGTCCTTCAAAAAAATCGTCAAATATCGTTAAAAAACGCGCATTTGGTACTTTAGGAGGGGTATATCTCTAAATCCCGACATGCTAGTGCAACTTTATGTTCTGGACTTCGATTAAGTATCAAATAATCTATAAGAAATGATATATTTCACCTTTGCACGAAAAATGCTGTTGACCAGTGTAATTAATTAATAAGTGGCTAAATAACTACGCGGACATTTATTAAAAAGAAAACGGAACAAGGAAATGCAACCGGATATTACGAGTAACTTTCTGTGATCTGTGAACCCTCTATATAATTTTTTCATAAGCCAGTTAGTTTTTAATAAAATCTTGTGAACCAGCAGATATAAAACTTTATTAAGCCCCATAGAACGGATTTAAGGATCATAATAAAGAGTATTAGTTTGCTAACGGACACAAATACTATAACGAGGAGTATAAGCAGGCCTCTGTCACTCGACGTACTTGCGCGCGATAAATGCCTACCGCTCGCTGGGTTACCGGTAGCCCCATGCGGCTCAGGGCTTTCAACAGTCACACGCGCCGTGCGCGCTCCAATATTATTATTTTTATTTCGTGGCATGTTATGCTGTTGGTTTTTATTAGGTTTTTTAAGCTACCTCACAAATTGATGGATTATTTTGTGTTGTGTTGGTTTATATGCGACTATTGTAAGATTTAGAAACATTTTATATGTATGAACTTATCTAGTAATTCTATTTTTTTTTAATATTTTAATACTTATCTACTTTATGATTTTAACAACAGAGATCATTAGGTACTTATTTTACTTTAGATACCTACTTAGTTATATGAACTATACTAGCTTCCGCCAGCGGCTTCGCCCGCGTGTTGTGTTGATAAAAAGTAGCCTATGTGTTAATCCAGGGTATCACCTATCTACATACCAAATTTCAATCAAATCGGTCCTGCCGTTTTTGCGTGATTGAATAACAAACATACATCCATACATTCTCACAAACTTTCACATTTATAATATAAGTAGGATTGTGAGTTTTGTAGCTCAAAACACATCTCGAGTGTAAGTAGGTATAGTTCTGGTCCACTTTAATGACGACTCGGAACATTACGTGTCGCTACGCAGAAACCAATTTTAGGTATGTATCAACACTCGAAGGAGTTGTACCATATGGGGTATGGCACTTGTGCTCGAAAAATAGTTGGAAACCGCCTTTGATTTTGACGAAAGCTTTACTTAAGTACTTACCTATGCTTACGTATTAGGTAATATTTAGTAATATGTACCCATACTCCATTTTAGTAGGCAATACAATAGTTAACTAAAGAAAAATATTCTTGATATTACTTTTTATTTAAAAACTCAGTTTAAAATCTTAAAATAAGCGTAACTTTGTTTTCCTACTTAAATATTAATAAATTGTAAGAAGCAACCCTAAGCACGGCCACGGCACGGTTGCGGTCAATGAACTGTGCGCTATCGCATTGGAATAACAATCAAGCGCTCGAGCTTTTAAGGTTCATTTTATAACGCAGCTAGGAATTTGTAGGTAGTTGGGGAACTTGTAGGTGCTTATAACAGTAGGTATGGACTTTTTTGTATGGAGTGATTTATCTGTTACGTAGTAACTATTATATAATCTGTGGTATAAGTCTGTGTTAGTAACTGGGTTGAGGAGGTCAGATAGGTAATCGCTTCAAGTAAAACATTGGTAATCAACTGCATCTGGTTAGACTAGAAACTGACCGTAACTAAGTTGGGAAAGAGCTAGGCAGGTGATGATGATGACGTCGGCGGTAAGGCGGTAATAACCAATATGCTATGACTGCAAATGACATGAGGCTTCATGCCCCTCATGTTTTGTTAAAAAGGTTATTAATAAAAACAATTGAAATCGGACTTAACACAAAGTCTTATAATTTTAATACACGCAGCACATACAACATACAATCAATAATACATAGACAAAGTAAACATACAGGGCCTTACTACAAAAACTTTAAACCCTGTTTTACACTTGTCTAATAAAATTTTGGCTGCAAAATGTACCATATGTCAACGTCATAATTTGACATTTTTTTAGACAAGGCATAAACTGACGTTTAAAAGTTTTTGTGGTAAAACGGACATTGTTTCTTAATAAAATGAAAATAAATAAAAGCAAACAGATATATATTGAAATCACAGATCTACTGTATCCCACCTCACCAGGTAATGCTGTTGATTGAACTGTTGGAAATATAAAGGACAGACTGTCCCTTTTTAGTACGACTATACAAAAGTAGTGGGTATAAGACAAAAGCTCACATTATTAAATGGATCACCTGACTTTGAACTCAACATTGAAGAAAATATATCAGAGTAAAATTGTTAGGATAAGTGTCTGGCAATTTTTCATGATAGCAAAAAGCAGACAAATCTTAACTAACAAAAAATAAACTTCACACACCCACATAATACGCTTTCTTTCTGTATACTGTAATATACACCCTGTAGGTAATACATTATTTTATACATGTTCCAGTAAATAAAATAGCTTTAATAGCACCATTCATTGTACTACAAGCTTGACAATAAAAATTATAAATTATTGTCACACAGGGTTCCTTCAAAACCATATGTTTTACAATATTCCATTTATGCAAAAAAATATTATTCTACTTCTTTGCTAGTTGATTTCCAATTTCTATTTTAATCGAGGATATAGAATCCTGTCGGGCCTCGATGTCTATTTTCAACTCTCCTACAGGAACATGCTCAGCCTTCTTCAGTTTCTGTAATTCCTGATCGTTCACTAGCCTCATTCCTGAAGATGATTGCATCGATGATAAATTCTTTAACCATTTTTCATTATGTATTGTATCTAATTTCTCTTCATCACTAAATAGAACTTTGTTTAATTCTTTTATTTTCTCAACATTTTGTTTAATTTTTTCTTCGTTTTCTTGTCTTTTAGCTCTCTTCTCTAATCTTCGTTGGCTAGATTTTTTTGTGAATATTTTTGATGAGGTCAGACTGTCGTCAGAATCATAGGCTTGATTTAATCTGTTAATTTCTGACCATTCTGCTGTAGATAGTTCTGATGAGGTTCCCTGTGTTGATGTACATCTGTTCCGACTGGCGCCTTTGCCTAACTGGCTGCCTTTTTTGGATTTAATGCTGGATAAATCTAGTTCAGATAAGAAGTAACCGTCATCATCGCTTTCATAAATAGTGAAATCATCTCCGAATGGATATTCACACTTCAAATTTTCACACATTAATATTTTGGAAGTGTAATGTATATAAAATAGTCTAACTATTGAGTTGCATAGCGGACAAATCTGAAAAAGAATAATAATATGAATAAATAACCACTTCTTTATCAATGGTCAAGATCTTCAATGGAAATAATTCTTGAAACCATTTTAAAATTCCAATTTTTAGTTAAAGATTTGATATTCTTACCCTTGGACCTTCTTCTATAATAGTACTGTTCTTGGCAATATCTGCAGCAACCTGTAAATTAATATCATGCAAATTAAATAACAGATTTTTATCTCTAACAAGTTTAGCTATATAATATAGTTTATCAATATAACCATCCGTATTAATATAAAACTAAAAAAACAAAAATTTTATTATATCAGGTTATGTTTAGCCAAATAAAATAGGGTTGCGGTGCGGTTGCTTTTACTTACGTTTGAACATACTGGTGCGGGGAATTGAAATTCGTGATCTGCCATTCGTGTAAATAATAAGTAACAATAAACACAGATACTAAACTAAATTAAAAACCAATATTAACAGATTGGAATTCAAACACATTTAAATTGTAAATAATTGTTTTATTTATATAGCTACTTTTTGACAATAATGACTGAGGCAAAAGCTGTCAAAATTACGTTCCATTGCATGAATTCACGACGCAGCTTTACCTTAAATAAAAATAAATAAAAACTTGATTCAAAAACTTCAAATAATTATTTGAAAATCTCAAATACAACTCAGGAGACAGGAATTTAATTTCTATCCTGGAATTTGGGGTACTAACCAACATGGTATTTCTAGCTTTTTGATATTCAAGAGGACTTCAGTGAGTGAACTGTCAGTGTCAAACTGATTGGCTTTTTTGGTGTCTCCGGTGTCGTCAGTATCGGTCGTCGATAAAATCTTAAATCATTTCTTCGAAAGAAATTAACGCGTAAAGAGCTCAAGTATCAAGTTCAGTTGTGATTTATCACACTTTTCAGTGTTTAATTACTTTCGAATCTTTCTAATAAGTACTCAAAATGCCGGCAAAAGCAGTGTGTGTTCTCAAGGGCGACGTGACTGGAACCGTTTACTTCGCTCAGAAGGTAATTAAAGAAAAAACGTGTATTTTTTACAATAAAAAAAGATTTGACAGGAGTTTCTGTTGTGTAAGACCTTGAAAACCACTAATTTACGTCATAATACTTAGGTTTTCTAGCATAAGAATGTGGCACTTAGAGTATGACTTAATAAGTGGCTACCTACATGTAGTTTATGTACATTTCTTATCATTCGTAATAAGATGGTTCTGGAATGATGGTTAGTATATCAATAATGGCGCGCATGGTTTTGGAATCGATCGTGATTCAGCAGAATCTACTTAGTGCTAGGTAGCATGATATTCACATAATTATTGAATTTTTATAAGTTGCTAAAGTCACACTTCAATAATGCTGTATTTCGTTATAGCTTCATAATTTAGATACCTGAACTTATTTTAGATATATTTATGAAATAACTTTTCAACAGGAAGTACTAGTATCAGACTTTGACCCAACCACAAAAAATATGTATCTGAGTACCCACATGTTTACATCTCACATATCTTACATATTCAAATAAACGTGATCCAAAAAAAACAAAACATTTTTTATTATAAAATGCATTATTACAAAATATAAATTATATACATTATTTTATTATCTAAACTTGTTTATAGTTGTTACATTATTACATTTTTACAATATTTTTCTTTAATAATGTTTCAGGATGAAAACTCAGCAGTTGTACTGACTGGTGAAGTTCACGGTCTTAAACAGGTACGTACAAATTAATTTACATGTAATTAATTATTTATTACATATCGCTATTTAAGTAGTGCATTCAAGGTCTAAATTATTGACCTGTATTACATTAGAAGATATATTATACAAATAACAATATATATAAACCTCTTCACCATTTTCATCAAGCTGTTATTACAATTTTTAATTTGGATTGGCACATTATAATATTATGTACTTGTTCTTATATATCCAAGTAACTCTGGAACTCATACATATTATTATGCATTCTGTACAGAAAGAATTATTTGCAGTCAGTAATTTTCCACTGCATAATTATATTGATTACCTGTTGGTTCACTCAGAGCCTGTGTTGCAGCCAATAAGTAGTGTTCATACAACAAGTCTATGCGCATGCGTGTAGACTATTAAACAACACACTAATATTTATTAGTCTTGCCTCAAAATGTACAGTTTACAAAGCAGCCCAAGTTTTTCGATAAAAGGATAACTACTAAGTTAGCTACTGAGTATAAAATTAAACTTGACAATGCTACCTATTTCTTATTTTAGAACTTTCCACAAAACGACTTGAATATCAAGTACCAACAATGTGTATGTAAAACAATATTAAATGATAATGTAGAATGACAACACAGTTTTTATATGGGTTGTGAAGTATCGGTATCTTATACATAAAATTAGCATACACAATGATTACCGACGGTGTACTGAAACAACACTTCGAGGTCATTACGTAATAATCTAAATAAACTATTCAAGAGAGCTATAATTACATAAATATCATGCGTAAAAACTGTTATTTTAACTTGCATTGAAGAAATATCTGATAAGGTATCAAAGGTTACTTACTATATTTTGTTATTATTATAAAGAATTCTTTCACATTGTGCAGTGATTTGTTAATGTAATGATGATAAGTAAGATTTCATTTTAGGTGTAAAGTTCACTCCATTTTGAAACTTTGAAGTAGAAATTGAAATTGTTATATGTATAAACACCTCAGATAAAAAACCAAAACAGATTTATTTCTGTTCGAAATATCACCTAATTTATTGCATTTCTGAAGAATTTATTCAAAAAATCTCCACCATTTTTTTTATTGCAGGGCAAGCATGGATTCCATGTTCATGAGTTTGGAGACAACACAAATGGCTGCACATCTGCGGGTGCTCACTTCAACCCCTTGAAGTTGGAACATGGAGCGCCTGACAGCGCTGTCCGCCATGTTGGAGACCTCGGCAACATTGAGGCCTCTGGTACTGGTGCCACTCAGGTAAAGTACTTGTATAAGTAGTTACTTGTAGGTATCAGTCTACTGCACCATTAGTTCTTATTTGTTAGAGGAAGGAAAGATGAGAACATCCGTATTTTGGCGACGGTACTTAAGAGATTTTGCGTTATGACATATCTGCGCGTCCTTTCTAAATATTTGAATTTCATAAGGTTTTTTCTCTTATACATTCAGCTTTTAATTAACATTGAAGTTATGTACACCTGTCGGATTGGATCCCAAACTCTGAACAAATACTAACAAGAATATTTCAATTATTACAGGTGAACATCCAAGACAAACTGATTTCTTTGTCCGGCCCCCACAGCATCATTGGCCGCACCCTGGTCGTGCACGCTGACCCTGATGACCTTGGAGCCGGTGGCCACGAACTGAGCAAGACCACTGGCAATGCTGGAGCCCGTATTGCCTGCGGTGTTATCGGACTTGCCCAGGTCTAGATTGTCCTATACTCCAGTCCCTGTATAATGCTACTGTAGTATTAGTGAAGCTTGGTGGAGATTTTTCTGTTTAGGGTTTATGGCTGATTCCATTATCCCAGTTTTCACCATCAGATAGTTGTCATATCAAAGGGATATTAAAGAATCAGCTAGTTACCTAAACTCATGTATGTGCCTCTGTAAGTGTATTTAATGTCTTCTGTGTATCGGGATTGTAAGTCCAAAAACAGGATAACATTGCTGTATAGGTTCCCTATAACCTATTAGTTAGAATGTAAGATTATTAGATGTTGTAATTTATTTAATAGCATTCCTGGCATATCTCAGTGAACAAATTGGAATCTTTTGATTTTTATTTTTTATTTTACTATTGGTGCAGGGCACATGATATGTAAATGTCATATGTACTGGTTTGTTTCAATAAAGTTGTATCTAAATTGATGGTGCTTTTTATTTTGTTTTTATCAGGTCTCGAGTACCAAATCCTCATTATAGAAAACGGGCAGGGAAGCAAGGGTCACACCATTCATATCTGTTCTTTGTCCTAATATATATTGCAGTGAATTTTTGTTAAATAAGAGTTGATAATCTGTTCAATAATGTTGATCCAAAAACAACTAATAATACTGCACATTTACAATTATGTAATATAAGACAATAATCATGATAATTTGAGATTAAACTTAGTTCTAAGTACTCTAGTTTTTCCCTTATCACCAACAAAGATAACCATTTAGGTCAGTGCACATAATTATGTATTTGTATTTTATAGTATGGTATAAGACACCTAGATGATTACCAAATTCTATTCAGTGTGACTCAGGGAAGAAAGAATGAGCTTTGAATCTAATATTGACTCAGGATTGTGAAAAAAAACCACTTTGTTTTATGAATATTTTAAATGACCTACTGAGTACAGCACATTACCATTATGAGTAAAAAACACAGTGCTTGATGAACTATGAGCTTGGAACATAGCTTGGCTACTTGGATTCCACTGCCACAGGCAGTTATCATCACTTTGAATACTTATAGATGCCCAGTAGTTCTCCGTTTCTCTTGCTTGGACAAATTCTGATAGTTTCTTACAAATATTACTAAGAAGGGGTGGAGTTATGAACCCTTTGGTTGTTAAAATGGATATCCTTCCAGTTTTCAATGCGTTCTCGCTTTCTGGTTGGGAGTAACTGCTGATATAGGAGTCTGTTGGGGTAATGTCAACTCCAAGAGCTAACAGACCAATCCATTCCACCATTTCATCAGCATCAACATCCTTTACTACTGGTATTTCGGTCACAGTTGGTAATATACTTTTAGTGTTTAGTGAGTGAACTGAAACATTTACATCTCTGTCGCTGAAGTATTTTGCTATGGATGATGGGCAGATATTTTCATTATTAGGCTCCCATGTTATATTTAAATCAAATTGTTCTAGTTTTTGTAGCCCTGTTTGCACTTTGGAATAGTTTTTTATTGTTTTGAGATCTATTTTCACTTCATAGAAGTTATGTGGCCTCTTTGTGCCTTCAAATCCAAGTGTTTGATAAACATAGTCAACAATATGTAGTAGTAGATGTCCGTCTGGTGTTATAGCAGCGCAGTTATCTGTAATACAGTTTCCATCTACTGATAAACAGTAAACTTTACCGGTTTTTACAAAATTTTCTATGAAAACTGGTTCCACAAATTCTGCCAGTGAACAACCAGATAGTTTATAGTAATCTGTGTCTTCTGTGACTAAGTCTTGAATGAACCCTGGAGCCTGTATTTCGTCGGGGCATGTTACAACCAAACTTTTGTAATAATTATTCATATTTACGGTTTTATTTACTGATTCTAAGTCTTGATTTTCACGGTGGGTCACCATTACTTTGGGAGGAGGAAAATCCCATACTTCTGGACACAACATAGTTGTAATCTATTGTTTTTTTATAGAGTTTTATATGAATAAAGAAATAGTAGCTATAAAAATAATAACATAACCTTACTTTTTTGAAATTCGACCGCAAGGCAATTTGACAGTGACAGAATCCGTGTGTTGACATTTGTCAACTGATTTTATTTTTTAAAAACTGTTATCGTCAGATGAAGCCCTGTCCTTTCACATAGGCAATATCTAGTACTTTTAAATGAGTAAAAAGAGTCCAAACGATAATAAAACATTTTGCGTGCTACGGTGAAACTTGTTTAGTGCTGCTTGACCTTTCTTTTACTATAATAGTCAGCAGATATTTCACTTAATGTCTACTTAACTTTTCATCGCATCTGGATTCATTTTTGTCTATTCTTCCTACAAAAGATAGGTAGCTATTGCAAAATCATAAATAAATAAGGAAATATATTCGTCTAGATGCTCAGTTTGCTCATTCGCTAACTTTTTGAATCTCAGTTGTCAACTGGAACAGCGCAGGGCGCGAACTTATCTATATTCTTATATCTATGACTGGAACTGTTGCTCTAGTTTCATTTCGAATGTATTTCCCTATGCTAGGAAATTTGAAAAGGTGGATCGCCGTCGTTTCAGCCGAAAGACGTCCACTAATGGACAAATGTCTCCCCCAAGATTCGCCACTTTGCTCGATCATCGCTTCCATCCACCATTGCTTATCGTCCACTTTGAATGGGGGAAATCGAGGTAGTAAAAAGTAAGACAAAATAAATAAACTTAAATACTATTTTATTCTCACTTTGTTTCCTACCCTACAGATTTGATCGATTCTGCACAACTTTGGTAACCATTTAAGCGATAAACAGTTCTTCAGCGGGGACAGCCTTGTACAATGCGGAGACAGCTTCCACCACACGGGCCACGATGGCGTGGACTATTGGGGGCGCGATCTCGTGCATCACCTCACGCCAGTTTGTGTTCACGAAGTCTTCTACTGGGCCAGCTGGAATGGAAATTGTGTGATTAGTGACAAGGCATCTTGAGTTATAGTCAATATTATAATCAGAGAGGAGAATAGATGAACTGGGTATTTATTTGGTAGGCATATCGATAAAATTGGATGGACTTTTCACCCTACGTCTCAAATTATGGACCAATTTCCAAGCATATCAATTTATTTTGCTTTTCCTTGACTTTATGATAGATTTTGTATTTTATGTTGCCCATCTAGGATATATTCAAAGACATATTCCTAGCCGATGACTATACCATTAGAGTACAATGTACTCCTTTCGAAGTTTCCGCTTTAGTTATTAATGAAAATAGACATGATGATGCTTACCCAGTACTTTGTTGCCATTGAAGAGGTTCTCGAATTTGAAGGTGGCTCCAGTCTTGGTCTGGTGGGTGAAGTGCCAGTTGTCAATGTTCCAGTGCTTCTTGCCGTCGTCTCCGTCCACTGTGCTCAGGGCTGTGCTGGCTTTGATCACTATGTCACCTGGAATGTGGTTAGAAAAGTGGGGTTAGGAGGCTTCTTTTTATGAAGTAGAGTCCCAGATTGAGGTCTTCTGAAACTAAGTACGAATACTACTTTTGTAGCTAAACACGCCATCTTATGATTTAGGTAAGCACTGACTGACTGAGGATGCGGTGTAAACAAAATAAGATAATAAAAAGAATATTGCCGGTTTTTCTTCTAAATTGTTTTCTATTAGGTATATTGAAGAACCTACTAAGGCCAATTTTATAAGACGACCATTTTTCTTGAAGGCCTGTTTAAATCTATTTACTTCTAATAAAATAATAACTTACGGATATTAATCTTGTATTTGCCCTCTCCCTTGATGGGCAGCACGAGCAGTTGTCCGTCGAGCTTGTAGTTACCGTTCAGCTCCACGGTGCACCTGATTGTCACTGACTGCTTGCCTTTGTTCAGGTCGTGTCTGCGAAATTAATGCAAGCTCATAAATATTATGTATCTATCTACTTAGAGGTGGAAGTCCAATTCTGGAATGGTTAGGTAGGTACTATTAATTGAATAAAGACTTAATTATAAAGTGTATTTCCTTTCGCAAGTTAGGTACCCACAATGAGTACCTGTCCCTTGTGTAACTAAGCTGTTTTAAATTAACAGTGAATTTGAGAACATATGCATGCAAATCATCCTTCTCCATGTGAGAGGAGGCCTGTGCCCAGCAGTGGGACGATAAAAAGGCTGTAACTGTAACTGTATGCATGCAAAATCGCTAATGAGTCTACGGTTCATTTTTAGGCAAAAGAGTTTTAAAAATGTTTGTTTTCATATTTAATGTTATCATATCCTACGAAACTGGTAAATTAAATAAAAACACATTGTTAATTCAGCTAATTTGAATAACTGCAATAAAATTGTATAAAGTGTTATTAATTTCAAAATCTTATTACGTCGCCTAACTAGTTAATTTTCTCACAATAGGTAATTTTAAAGTTCTATAAAACATCTTCCTGTGTCTAACTACTTAGGAAAATTGAATAAGTGCTTAATTTTAGACTTCCATCAAGTGAATACCTACCTACCTAGTTATTTAGTTTTTGCTTATCAAACAAAATCGTCACATATTAACTACCAGGTTTTCTATTAAATCATTTTATATCATCACTGTGTCATTAAAGTCAAAAAAATACATAGGTAAGTTCTTTATGTTGACATTTATGTCTTCCGCAAGTTAATTATACGATTGCATATTGTTTTGTATTTCCTTAGTTTTGAGTGACCTATGGCTACATCCTGCCAACCTTATGCAAGGAATGCAATTAAGAGCCGTCCAAGCAAATTGTGGGAATTCTTGATGCTACGAAAAATGTATGTTGTATACATCCATCAGATTTTTGCATACACAGGTAGGTACCACATTTCACAGGGACTTTTAATACTCATTGTTTAAAATTGAATTTGAACGAAACGCAAAGCCAAGGAGTCGCTTGTGCGTTTCCGACGACCTTTATACAAAATTACATAAACAACAATAATAAAACAATTCTATTTCCAAGTTTATGGGTTATTTATGACTGTATTTAGTGTCACAATGGTTGTCTTCTACACAATGGCATGACGAGACACCATGTCATAAGACTACTGGACATAAGACGAGGAAAATATATTAATAGGAAGTTGAAAGTGGAATAAATAAGGGGACCTTCCCCCGATTGCACAAAGAGGAAGATCTGGATTTCCAACTCAATAAAAAGCAGAGATTCAACATTCTTGCACATCTTCATTATTGTACCATAACTTGGATGTACGAATTGACTGTACAACCCCGAAATTCTAATGCGCGGCTTTAAATTAGCGTCTCTTTAATGAATCCTAAAGAAATGTTTAATTTCGATCGCTTCATACATATATCTACTTTCTTTGGTCCAGTAAGAGTTCACATATCTTCCTTCTTGTTGAAATGAAAGACTGGTTCGAATCTAAATCCACAATATTATGATACCACTTTAAATAGCCGTGCTAATTGGGTAAGTACTTTACGAAAAGCTTCTAACCAGAGGATAAACGTTCGCGTATGACGGTCGCAGGTAATCAATATTGACAATACTAATGACTGAAGCAGATCTTCCTAGAATTCGGTAATAACTACACTTTGAAGGCTGCGATTATTATGATAAATGGTGATAAACCAGCTGTTTCACGCGGTTTTACGTGTGTCCGTAGGGAAGTGTCTACTGCTGACACTTGCCCAATTAAAATGAGCCGAAAGCTGCCCAGGTTCCTTTTTCAGTTTATGACGAACAAATAGAGATAATAGAATACCAGGACTTAGTATTATTTTTATTGACGTAGGTAAGAGCCATATACAGCCATATTAAGAGTTAGCCTAATTTTTAATTTTTAAAGTTTTATTATGTTTTACCTGTTTTAATTATTTCTTAATTTCTTTTATTATTAATTACTTTTAATTTTTAACTCTTTTACTTTTACTTGAACAGCCTAAAAATAATGTTGAGCCTAGCTTTAATTTAAGAGCATACACTAACTGTTGTTTCCTTTGTTTTTAAGATTTTCTGTATGTGTCTTAGTTGGTAAGCCTAAATAAAAAAAAAATAAAAAAAGTAAGTAAATATTTATTCCGTGGTTTTAAGTTCAGTGGAAAGTTTCAACAATATGATGAGATATACAAACGTAGAGCACAAGGGCATTACGTGTGATACAATGACAAATCTTAGAACAAACATTTGAACTTCACAACAAACATATTTATAGCTGCTCGAATGTGTGAAGTTTTTTTTTTGCTATTTACAGATTTAAACTGCTTACAAAATATTTACGGTAACCAACTTCCTATAGGATATCTACAACGACAGATTTGTTTTGGTAAATATGTCTGTACATACATTCTGATCCAGGAAATCAGGCTAAACAATTGTTTACATATTATATAAACTTCCAAAGATATAATTATTGTTTCAGTCAGTTGCCCAGAAACGGAATGGTTGGCGCTCATCGGAGAAGACCTACATTCAGCAGTGGACGGCTATTGGCTGATAGGCAATATTTATTTGGGATTCCCAAGACGTGATTAAATGCTACACCATTCAGGCGTTAAGCAATGATGCATTTGCGAGGCAAGAGGTTGTCTTTAAAATTAACAAGGCTTAAGAAAGTGATACTTTTGTATGCCTTGAACGACATTACTTAGCACCTAATAGAACACTCTTGACAGAAATAACAACTTTAAGATTATTTTTGCCATTACTACATTTTCTAGCACAAACAAAAATTACCCATAAACATGGTCCGTTTCACCTTAATAGGAGTACATTACATTTTCAGGTACCGGTCTAGTTACCTATCCGCAAATATAATAAAATGCATTTCAAGAATCACTTAAATATTCTTGGTAATCATGACTCCGTATTTAAAGTAACCTCCTCTAAACACATCAAGTAAAAAAAAAGTTACAGAAAAAAAAACTCACTTAACACCATCAACATTGCATCCCTTCATGCCAGTCACAGCGGTGTCCTTAAACGTCAGAGAGAGTCCTCCTTGGTCCCCCTTGATGACGTCAAACTCCATGGGGTCTAGAGACTTGATCCCTAGTTCAGGGATGCCCACAGCTATGAAGGGAACAGCTGCCTGAGCTGAGGCTACATAGCACGCGTTGTCTCCGGCCTTGCATGGCGTGATGAAGGGAGCTGGAAAAGATGGATCAATGGTTAATGGTCAGTTAAGAATTAAAAGGGAGGCTTTTGATATGAAATACCGTACTAGCTGTTCCCAAGGGATTAAGCCACTTCGCGGGACACCCGATTTCATATGTAGCCTATTTCCCTTCTCAGGCACTAAGCTCTCTGTCTATCGTATTTGATTCAAGTAAGTTTAATGTTTTGCCGTAAAATTCCGACAAAATAATTTACTTTTGCGTTTGTATCTTCTTTACAGTGTTTATTTCCTAAAAATGTTCAGGTATGATAAAAACTTTACATGGATAGCTTATTTCGAATGAAAATGGGAAGAACAGGGTTGATTATAAATTCAAAGTTTGACCACCTCCTCTTTTTTGAAGTTGGTAAAAAGTACCTAAGCAAACAAAACAAACATGAGTTATTGCAGTTTAATAGCTGAAAGTTATTGGATAATAGATTGACGTCACAAGATTGAATGGTGATTTCAGCTTTAATGAGCATTTACCTTATATAAGTCACATAATAGGCTCTGACGACACAAACTCCTAGTATCTAAGTACAAACTTGATACACACAATACATACTAATACTTAGTACCTACGTAACTACTTCAGGACATACACACAAACTATTAGGAATAAGTAAGTTCGAAAAAAAATTTTATTCGTTAAATACTGTTTAAGGGTGCTTACATAAAGAAACAGGTTACCGGTACAGACAAACCTGTACGCGTAGGTACCGATCAGTGCTATATAATATTTCAATATAATCCTATTGAAACAGAAACAGGTTTATCTATTTCTTTATAAGTGACTGTATAGGATCGTATTGAAATATTATACCTGCACTGATCGGTACCTACCCGTACAGGTTTGTCTGTACCGGCAACCTGTTTCTTTATGTAAGCACCCTAACCCCTTGTATGCCGGTGCGCAGATATACGCGAGACACAATTGTTCTATAATTAGCGGCATAAAAGCAGTTGATTCAATTAATACTGTAAAATACTTTATTTAATTTTATGAATACTGTTTAATAAATATTTTGTTTTAATTTAGTTTATAGTAAGACTCAAGTCTAACAATATTATTTTCTAAATAGTCAGTTAACCTGTAAAATACAGGCTCTGACTCCAAAAACTGGTACATACTAGTGTAAAGCAAAAACCTAAGGATATAAACTTTGAATGAAACCATATCGCGATGTATAAAGCGACGCAATTGGAAAATGCCATCTATCGAGCGTGTGTGTAAACAACGGTAATGAATGAATGTACGTGATTCACTTACTTGTTAAGTATGTAAAAGGATGAAAAATTATTATTTTTCTTTCGGCGACTGAACCACTCATAGATAACTTAAAAAGTTTATTATTCAAGCATAAATAGGTACAATGAAACGAAAAAAAATTTGGCACGCTTGTAGCTTATGATAGGATGTATGTTTACCTAATAAACCGAATAGGTATCGATAAAATGAGCAATTTTACTTATAGTGATTACAATCTTTCCTAACATAACCTGTAGCTCCTCTCTATAACATACTCTTTTGGTAGGTACTTTGGACTGAATCTAACCATTTATTACAGCGTGAGAATCCTTTAATGATTTTGTGATAAATGGTTATAATTACTTTCTGATCGTCAATTGTTTGAAAATTGTAGATTATTATTAGAAACACGATTTATGTATTTTTATATTGTTATATAGCATGATGTATGTGTGTATGTTTATCACGAAAGCAAGGAAGGCGGTTTTTTTTTTTTAATAATAAATGATGTATTTTTCAAAAAGTATTTTTTATTTACACCTAAAAACAGTTCGTTTGACTATTCATTTTTTTTTTATTCAATTATCATATATGTGTGGTTCCAACTGCCGCAATAAAAATATTCAAACTTTTCGAATGCTCTGCAAACGATTTGATTATTTGACATTTTTATTTATTAATTAAAATGTAATGATATGGATAAGATGCTTGTTTAAGCGGAAGTTTTCTTAGGGTCGGAAAATTCGCTGGTGTATGAAAATGGTAAATATGGCTAGTGGTTAGTTTTCCTCTTTCGATATAGATTAAATTCAATGTAACTGAACTGACTGAAAATTGAGAGAAAATATTGTTTTTTTGGTATGAAAAGGATTGAAAAATTTGTGATGAAGATTTACTTTGAATTTAAGTACTTTGTCAAGTTTTATCACTTTTATTTTTCGATCTCGATTGATTTGTTTAAAATAATATTAGGTGCTAAAACTTTTAAGCAGAGAAATATATTTAAAAAATTGAATTAAAATCCCCAGTTTGAATAATTAATTACTTTTCTTGCATAACAATCAAAACAAAATCACAAAAATCTAAATCCTAATAACAAAACATAATCACAAAATTTAAACGAAACTTTAAGTTTAAAAATTCTAACTGCACTCACCAGACGCAGAGTTCGCGCCCAAAATGACAGCGAGGAAGCAAAGATACGTCAACTTATTCATGTTTGTGCACTGTCGTCGTGTGGTGTAGTATGATGTATCACAGTTGAGTTCTGAGCGGGTATGACGCTCGTCTCCGCAGGACCACACTTATATGAGAAGTAAGCTGCCTGCTACGTCATTCCGACATTGTCAATAGCAGTATTCATGATACTTTTAAGGGGATGTTCTATTCAAAATTAGTTTTTTTTTGTTGTGCCTACGTCAACATAAATACTTTTGGGTATTTTTTATTTTTGGGTGTTTTGTAATGTTCGCTTATACTGACCACATAATAATGTGATATCTGTTTCTTTATAAAGACGCATTATTTTTCTTAGTCATTTCCGTGTTTAGCAATGCTCATCACCTGTGAATAAGAAAAGTAATTCTGTTATCGTGAATGTCTCATCTCTAAGTCCAGATGTTATCTTTATTTTCCTCATCAAGGGCAGATTCTAATTCAATTCCTCAGATACTAAATAAAACTGTTCTTTACCTGAGAAACGATTTTACAATCAATTCTAAAATTAATTAATTGCCTGCTTACAAAAACACTTGGCTAAAAAGCGACTCCCCTTAAGAAGACAAGTACTACGAAACACAACAGAACTTGGTCGCCTTACCTTGATCTTGAAACGTGAACTGCGACCGCGAACAATAAACTGCTCGTACTGAACCGAATACCTGTTAACTCTTCTGAGGTAAACATATTCACTGTTTTTATAATTTCTCCCAGTTTTTCCGAAAACTTACTTCGAATGGTATAATTTTTTTTATGTCATATAATGTCTTGAACCCATATACACATTTGATAATTTTATTACTTCGTCAATTGCTCAATTGCACTGTAAACCAAGTTGTTCAATTAGTTAGTAAGATAAAAAAATGATAAGGGACACGGGAACACCAATCTTAGCCAGAATTGTTTAATCCCAATGCCTCCAAGTTTACTGATCTCAGAGTCTGTAGTATTAAAGATTGGCGAATTCCTCTTCAGACAAGCAATATTGTAGATGCAATTTTGAAAGAAGGCTGATGATGATGATGATGATGAATTCTGTGCATAGCAGTTATGTATGTAGATAGGTATAAAAAGTTTACATGATAAAAAACCTGGAAATAAAACTTGGTTTAAAACGACGTAAGTGGACGTAAGTACGAAAGTGCATATATTTTTCTTCATCGCGTGCAACTTAGGCAGCAGCTGACTGGCCAATATAAATAAATTATTTTTATGGCGATTTTATGGCTGCGCAAAGGCAGCTAAGTGCTGGCTGTCACCTTTGCGACCCTAGATTTTCTTAGAATATTCATATAAAGATTGTTCTGGGGCTTAGAATAAAATTATTGGAAAAAATACTACAATAGGCTTCTAAACAAATCCTGCGATTTGTTATCCTGGACAATGTTCCACAGTTACGTAAATTATTTCCTTTACAAGTCGATTTTCTTGGTCTCAAGATTTGTCTCATGTAAAGAAATATTTTTTCTATCCTCTATACTTAAGACAAGCTTTTCTCCATTTCTTTGGCTCATACAAAATCATACGGTGTTTCTGAGACGAAGGGTCCTAAAAATAGAACCGATAAAAAGTACTCAGTGTAGTGAACTTTGATGGGAAAATGTTTGGGCTATCTATGGAACTTTTATGGTGGTTGTCAAGCACGTACTCACGAGTCTACGTGCTTCTGTGACGTCATCGACTCCTTCTTAGTAAGCGATTACTTTAATTAATTACTATTATAAAACTGAATTACTTATGGCTAAGTAGTGATTTTCCGGCATCCATATTATTTGCGGTTTGTGGAAATAATATAGGTTAGCATATGGAGCTTATTTGATACAGTCAGATTGGGCTTAAATAGTATCTACCTATTTGCTACAATTGAATATTTAAGTTTAATTTTGGCCAATATTATGTAAAATTAAAATAAGGCAACATTGTTTTGTATTGTTTAAAAGTGCAAATACCTACTAAATAGTATGTTATAATATGTAGGTATGTTCTAAATATTACAAATAACACTTGCGTATGCATTCCTTTAGTCCTTGATCTGATTTGAACCTCACAAGCGCTAATTTGCCCTATTGTCATCAGGATATAATACGATATAATAACATATCCGTTGTTATTGTGTGAACAATTATTATAATTCTACGCGAACAGTTTTACATAGCGTGTTAATGGCCAATGACTGAGATTAAGGTCAATAAAAAAGTTTAACTTATTAAGGCTTATTTTCAATGCAGCTTAGAGTAATTAAATCGATGTCTGGTTAGCGCTTAATAAAGTCTGCACGTGCAACAATCTTGAGCATTCGCATAAAATATAGAAGTACACTGGCCTTCACAAGTTATGTTAGCCAGTAACCCGTTGTATAGTACAAGTGAAACACAATTGATTTTCTATTGTTATAAATTAGCTTCAAACAAGAGGTTAAAGACTTCATATACCTAAAAATAGGAGTTGCCCTGAGACCTTCTCTTCTTTTTTCCATACAAATGTTCAGTTGCAAAAATTCTTAGTTCCAAATATTAGTCACTAGTCTAAGGTCCTTAAAGTACCACAAAGGCTTTGTTTGTGACTAACATTCCTTCCCAAACCTGACCTACCCAATTGTTTACCCGACCGCAACCAAGCCCAAAAACAGGGTAAATGTGTTTGAATATTCTTTCCGTATTTAGAAGCCGATTGTACCTTGAAGTGGTATTTCCCCAGTAGCTCTTGTTTAAACAATGCAAGTTCTAAGTGTTTGCTCAGCAACTTTGAATTGATGACCAAATATGAACAGATTTCTTTGCAAACCTTATTAAGTCCTAAGTCTTCCTGCACTCATTAAGTGTGCTCAAATTAAATAAATAATTTTATTCACAACAGATCTATCTTAAGGGGTTTAAGCTTTTAGGGGTTATGTAGTACGTTAGGTCTTACACAAGAGTTAGACTATTTTTTATGAGCTTAGAGTAAAGTCCGTTTGATTACGAAAGGGTCAATCTAGGTACTTAGTTTATCTAAATCTCATGATTACCATATTGCTGATAAAGATGGTTTTTTCTTTCACAGAACTCTTGTTTTTCAAAATCATCGGATGACTCCGATGTCTTTCCCAAACCTGAACTGGCTTCATTTCTTCCCTTGCCGAAAAAAAAATCGTGATATTCTCTTAACTATGTATATTCACCGTTACAAAAAATTTTTTACTTGTCGCCAAAACATGTTAGTGTCTGTTTTGAACATCAACTTAAACAGTACGATTCCCAAAAAGGGTGACGATGACGAGATCCCTAGGTACAAGTGTAACTAGCATTTCCTCTTATTTACTCCATTAAATGAACTTAATGGTAGCAATAAACAATTTAGAGCCACGAAATTGTCGATTTTGTTCTAGTAATGGTTGACATTGTGTTTGTAACAAAGTTCACGGATATAAAGAGTTTTTTGCACTTCGTAGGTACACGTGATGACGTCATTGTTTGTTTTGTAGGTAGGTAACTTAGGTTTCTATGAAATCCACGGCTTTACGTCATGGTTGGTAGTCATAAATATTGTAAATTGTAACGCGTGCATGGCAGTGCGCTTTCCAAGGTTCGCGAAAACTTAAAAAACCATGATGTCCTTTTAGAAGGACCTACCTAAAAAGATTTTGATTGTGACCTCAATTAAATTCGCTAATGTTCCATAAAAGCTTTAAATGAGCCACAATTGTACATAGAGCCAGACTTAAAAATCTTATACTCTTACAAAAATCACCTATGTAAAGTATTAACTCCACACAATACTTCTCCTTAGCAGAAATAGACCCAGGACTTTTAAAATACACCCGCCGACGTCACATCAACATCTGATGACGAGCCAGCAAACCAGGAAAACCGCGAATACGTTATAAACAGGGTTTATCTAGAACAATTACCTACTACATATCCAGAGCATCATGACCCTCTGCAACAAAGAAAAGGTATTTAAAGTAGGAGGACATACAGGTCAAACTTTTCGCCTACCGACAAGAAGATCCAACTTATACATCAAAATGATACAATCCTAGCCTTGAATTTTAGCCTAGGTCCAATCAAACCTGCATTTTAAACCAGACACTATCACACATATGCTAATTGCACTTTGATTAGCTACCTAATGTTGTGAGAAAACTTGAAAGGAGTAGTCTCTTCTTTATAATACTGTGACATAAATGTTATTGCACTAGCAGTTTCCTGCGGTTCCACTCGCATCCTAAGGAAACTACTTCTTGCACTCGAATAAGAAGCAGCATATGACCTTTTTCAGGCTTTTTACCAAAATCAAAAGTCATTTATTCAAAGTAGGCTGAAAATCAGCACTTTTCGAACGTCAATACAAAAGACAGCCCCCAAAACGCCCTCCCTTCACCACTTCCTATGTGTTTTTGCTGGGAAGAAGAAGTACCCTCTATGTAAGCACTTTCATATAAATGGAGTCTATAGTTTTGGAAATTGTTTTCTGTTCGTGAAAACCTAACAGATAGACAGTTACTTTCGCATTTATAATGTTAGCAAGATAGACAGGATTTAGCATTAAAACTCTGTATGACCGATTTGATCTTGAAAAATCCTTAGCCTTCTCTAACGATGTTATCTCAAACGTTTTAAAGTTTTTAACTTTGAACTTGTAATATGAACTTGTTTTATAAACATGTTAAATTGAGGTAAAGACATTATATTATTACGCGCGAGTTCTCACGTAAGCAGCCGTAATAAATAACAAGTGTGCTGGATGCAACTTGTTATTGAGTCGTGGTGGCCTAGTGGGTAAAGGACCAACCTCAAGTACGAGGGCGCGGGTTCGATCCCAGGTCAGGCAAGTACCAATGCAACTTTTCTAAGTTTGTATGTACTTTCTAAGTATATCTTAGACACCATTGGCTGTGTTTCGGATGGCACGTTAAACTGTAGGTCCCGGCTGTCATTGAACATCCTTGGCAGTCGTTACGGGTAGTCAGAAGCCAGTAAGTCTGACACCAGTCTAACCAAGGGGTATCGGGTTGCCCGGGATACTGGGTTGAGGAGGTCAGATAGGCAGTCGCTTCTTGTAAAGCACTGGTACTCAGCTGAATCCGGTTACTGGAAGCCGACCCCAACATGATTGGGAAAAGGCTCGGAGGATGATGTGCTGGATGCAACTTATAGCATTGTAATTGATATATTTTCGTATAATTCACGCCAATTATATCAAGAAGATCGGAAAATAACGTAAACCCGCAATTTCATTCATTTTAATATTATAATGAATTTAAATTAATCAAAATATAAAACTTCTTAACATTTACAAATAATAATATTTTGTGGAGTTTTTCAAAGTTGACCGGGGCCCACGACTGCTATTTTTATTTAATAAGCTAATTAATGACTGTAGAAGTTCCTGTTTCATTTGTGTCTGCGTCTTTTAGATACAATAATGTGCATATTTATTTATTTTAAAAATTAGTCATTATTTCAAAACCACTCTAACATCAGTTAAGGAAGGTTGATGAAGAACTTAGCTCTGTTTTTACTACTTTTATATTATTTCTATTTCCATTAGACATTTTCCACTATATTGATACTGGTGTTTGCTTGTGAATGGACAAACAATTCTGTTGAATCTTTACTTTGTTCAGACATAGTTTAAACAGAATTATATGTATGTTACAAATTAGAAATTGTGAGGATAGGTGGTGCTTTCATAATCAAACCTGCGTCACTGTCTCCCTATGCATTTTTGGCAGTCGTTACGGGAAGTTAACAGCCAGAAAGCCTGACAGCCAGTCTTACTAAGAGCTATCGGATTGGCTGGCAACGTGGTGGTTGAGCAGGTCAGATAGGCAGTTCAAATTACTGGTTATCTGTAGCTTCCTGTTAGACTGGAATCTGACTACAACATAGTTAGGAAAAGGCTAGGCAAATGATGAAATCCAGATCAACATTTTGTCAAGACAATTACTTAGTTTCTAGATAAAGATTGCATTAATAAATGACTATTAGATAAACTCAAATAACACGACATACGCACGTACGTACAATAGTTCAAGGTTAGTTTACGTTATTTGTTTTTGCAAATGCCCAATTTTACGAGGAAAAAAAATTAACAATAGCTTAGGAGGACAGATATGTAATTAACTAGTTCTGCCCCGCGATTTTTTTCTGTTCCCGTCCCGTCCGTCAGAGTGCGTCATATCCTCTGTCTATGCTTCATTTTCTTTTGGTGTTCCTTCTTTGTTTTTCTGTAACTCTTAGATGCTAAAAAAGACTTTGAATGATCTAAAATTTTGTAAAGAAGTACCTAACATCTCTTGTACTCATCTTTGTCCCCAGCACCTTAGGACCGTACCATGATAATAAATCAGACCCTAAAAATAAAATAGTACTACGCCCTCCGATAAAAAACGAAAAGTAGGACATTGTCAATTCAGATATTAATGAAAAAGATTTTTTTTCACAACTCTATATTACATTATGACTAGTTCCAGATTGAAAATTTAACAGTTCTATTCTATAACGAGCTCCTTGATGGGCACTTTGTCGAAGAGCTTGGTGGACTCGCTGACGATCTTGGAGACGATGGCTTTTACGATAGGGGGCGCCACCTCGTGGAAGATGTCGCGCCAGTTGCTGTTCGCGAAGTTGTGGACTGCATCAGCTAGGAGGAAAGAGAATTGGATGATAAAGAAAATAACGAATAAAAAGTTAATTCATTTAAGGATTTCCACATGAAAGTTGACAACTCGAGTGGAGTTTACCGAGTCTATGACGCAATATATTTCTCTAAGGATTAACTGATTAAAGTGTAATTAGTTATTTATGGTATTGTTTAAGATGATGCCATAAACAGAATAACGTTCAGAAGGACAGAATGACTTCAAATAGACGGCAGCTGTTTTTCTAGATTATTTCCTCTTTCTCTCTATAACTGACAGAGTTTTCACACTGTTCCAAAATCATAGAAAAAATATCCAAGTCTACACTTACAAAGCTCCTGATTTCCATTGAACAGGTTCTTGAACCTGAAGTGGACTCCCTTCTCGACCTCAGAGGTGTGCTTCCAGCTCTCCACTACCCAGTACTGGTCTCCGTCCCTGGTCTTCTGACCAATGTGGAACTGGATCTTCACTACGATGTCACCTGGAAGATAGCAGAGTGGATGAGAACTTTTAATCTAAAAAAATGAGTTGCCATTTTGATGGTGTTATAAGCTTTACGAATCTGTAACCTTTGGCAAAAGGGGCTGTGCAGCCTATAAATTAATCTCGTTAAATTTTCTTTGTGGTCACCTAAATCCCTAACTGATTCGAATGTTCTAACTAAAATTTTTAAGTTTAATTTACTAATATTAGATTCATGTCTATTCCAATGTCTATCTCTATGTTCTTTATGTTTTTCATGGTTTTCCATTATTTCTCTTGGTATTGCAAAAAAATACACATTGTTATGCTATGCTCACGGATCTTGATGGCGTATCTGCCGTCTCCGTTGATGGGCATGATGAGCAGCTTGCCGCCGAGGGTGTAGTCGCCGACCATCGTCACCGAACACTTCAGGTCCAAGTTCGTTAGGGGGCCGTGTCGTCTGCGAAGGCAAAATGGGAAATATATCTCAAATAATGTAATTTGGTTTGTACATGCCTACGTGCTATTTGTCAGTATGTGTTCGTAATATAAACAATTATAGATCTAATACATTTTAGGTACTTAAAGCCAGTTATTGGCGATATTTTTTTTTTATGTAGAATAAGTTTCCACCTCATCTCAACTATAAGGAAAAGTATCACGATGTTCAATACTGTTTCGGTAATTAAACCCATTAACAACCAATAAGTCACGAGTCTATTTTTAAACCCTATCCTAAGAAAATAACGCTTTAATTGGTTTTAAATGTACACATTAAGACATCGTTATTGAAATAATATAAAATTATCTAGAAGTAAGAAATAGGAGGCATCTCGAATTACACCATTATTTCAGACGTACGAAATTGATATTAATTATGCCTAGTTATAGACACACGCAAGGATATTCGCGAAAATAATATGACATGATAGGCTACGTAATTAGAAGTCTTTATCAAGTATTTTTGACAAAGCAAAAAATACAAAAATATAAGTAGACAATTGGCGTAATACCGTGACTTGCAGGGTCGGAAAACCTAGCCTAGACATTGAGATGACTAAGTAAGTAATAGCCAGTTTCCAAATAAGGATCTATCCAATTAGTTACATCCTATGTTAGTGGGAAAATCATCAAACTGCCTTCTAGGAATGGGTAGAACATATCTATACACTCTGTCTGTTAGCTGTCTCCGAAATAATTCTTCGTAATGAATTGAGTTATTATCCCACGTATAAAAAAATATATCAATCAAATCTCGCATTCGCTTTTCTAATATTAAACAAAAGATCCCGACTAATTGAGAACCTCCTCCTTTTTGGGAAGTCGGTTGAAAATTAGGATAAACTCTCATTACAAATTTTTCTAAAGCTTTGTATCAGCAAAAACATGGTTTCAACCACGGACCACTTGAACTAATACTCACTTCAGCATCAGAACCTTGCAATGCTTCAAGCCAGTCACCGACGTGTTCCTAAAGTCCATCAGCAGTCCAGCTTGCATGGTCTTCACGCGATCCACATGCATGGGGTCCAGGGTCGCGATGCCCATGCTGGGTATACCGGCTGCGAGGATCGGGACTGCCTCCTGTGCTGATGCCTTCAGACAGGGTAGGTCTTCTTCACGGCATGGTGTGATGAAGGAGCCTGGAAGTAATAAGTGATTTGAATAATTGTGTTGCTCTTTTCTAGGTTGGACAGATGCAGACAAGTTAATCCGAAGGATGTAAATGTTTTACCTATACCAACGTTAACCTATTTGATATAACTACATATATTACACAGCTAATAGATAGATTTGCTAAAAAAGGCCTTTCATTTTTTTCAATGGAAAATCATCAAATGACCCCTCTCGCTGTGGGTGCTCTCGTGTCTCTCTCGAGACTCTTAGTGACTAAAACCCGTTATGTTCCTTTTTAAGCCCTTTATGTACCAGGGCTGCGGTAACTCTTTCGAACAATTTCGCAGGTTTCACTTAGGCCTTATGAAAATGTTTAGTAGCCCATTCCAGGTAGTAATTTAGGTACCTACTGTTGCTTTGTGTGAAGCAGCGTTCAGTGACCCAAAGGTACAAAGTTCCATTATTTCCGAGGCGTGTCTTTGCGTAGTTTGTCATAATAACAGACAGGCTTTTTTTTATTTTAGACCAAGCATCATAATAATTTCTTAAGAAATACCTAAGTAGTGATTGTTCTATTTTTTCTTGCCTTATTAACTGTGTATATAATTTGTTTAATAAATAATAGTTATGGAAAATATTTATCTGAAAATACATACAAATACCGTTGGATTGACTGATTGGTTTATGACTCATTATTTTGATGGAAAAGTTAATCTTTACTAATATTTTTTGTATGAATGTATTTGTTCATTTGTTTTGTTGTCTGTTGTTTGAAAAATATATTTCACTGTTGGGAAGCTAGACTATCCAAGCGTGACAGGCTATATTTTACCCGGGTACAGCCAGTTAATAACTACACAACGAAGTAGAACGTGGAATTGCACACTGCATCAAGTATAAACTTTGAAAATACAACGATACATCGTAAGTAAGTAATGTCAACAAAACACTACAAATGCTGACACTGAATTAAGTTGTTTGTGCAAGGTCTTTGGTGCAATTGCAATGTTGTTTGATTACTTTAACAAACTAAATTGAAGTTAACTTTATCTTTAAAAATGCACACGCGATATGCATTTTTTGAAACATTTAATGAAATTCCTAAATGGGCATAGTTTCGATTAACAAACTGAACATAATTACAGAAAATAATACCAATCGCAGTTTTAGCAACCTCCTACAAAGACAAGCAAATTTTCCATAGAATTCACATCACACCACAATTCATTCTCTTCATATCTCTCTCATACTCTACATTGTCAAATCTTCTTTCCTCCCAAATATTACTCATAAACTTGTAAGACCAGCTCAAAACACACAAAGAACATAACCAGTAGAGGTAATATAGATATAATACATAATAACCCAGTTTACATAACATTGGTACATAAAGTGGGCCACGGTCAGCCGGAGCTGTGTCGGTCAAAGCCAAGGCTGTGTTACGTGTGTACTGTAGCTACGGACTTACGTAATAGGTATGTATTTTAACTGCCTCGTTGGTCTAGCTGTCGCGAGTGCGGCTGCTGAGCACGAGGTCTCGGGTTCGATTCCCGAGTCGGGCCGAAATCGCTTTGTGGGTTTTAGAAGACTTTCACAAAGCAGCCCGGAGCCTGGAAGTTGGTGTTTAATACTCCCGTGCATCGGAGAGCACGTAAATGTCGGTCCTGCGCCTGATCTCTCTCCGGTCGTGTCGGATTACCGTCCCATCGGGCTATGAGAGTTAAGGAATAGTGAGTGCACCTGTGTCTGCGCAAATGCTCGTGCACTATAATAAGTCCTGCGTAGTTGGCTAATCTCCTTACGTGAGAACAGCCGTCGTAGCCGATAATCGGCTAGGACGACATCATCATGTATTGTAAGTCTAGACGATGATATGTTTCCTATTCAGTAGGGTGAACTTGATCTATCTATTTATACCATAAAAATTCAAACAGTTGATCTATCTCCTAATATTATAAAGCTGAAGACTTTGTTTGTTTGGTGGAACGCAGTTATTTCAGGAAAAGACTGGACGGATTTGGAAAATGACTTCAGTGTTAGACAGCTCATTTATTTTTGGAAGGCAGTAAGCTGTAAGTAGTTCCCGTGTAGGGCGGGTGAAGCCGCTGGAGAAACATAGTGTCAATAGGTACAAGAGTAAAAGTAGTTTGTAGAAGTATTTTTAATTCGGAAATACCACTTCGTTATCATTTAAATGTTTTTAACAATTAACGTTTGTTTTCCTTAGTAGTTATCTAATTCTTTCGAATTCGATAGTAACACATTTTTAAACTAATTCATTCTGTAATTAAAGCCACATTTCTGATAAAAAATCTTAAAATGATGTGTATTAATATGGAAATAGCCAAATCATGGTGAGGCAAGCCGATTGTTATCTATTTATAAGTAAAAAATTAAAAACATTAATACAATGGATTTTGCAGAGATGGCTGAATTATTTATGTGAATTTTCGTTTTCATTGATTTAATAATTTTCGAATCCTTCCGACCTTAACAGTAATAGTAACGTATTTGTAAGGTCTCGATCAGCATGTACAGTTTCTCAAGCTAGTGCCCAAGTTTAACATAAACGACAACATAAACGTCAGTTTGCTATGAATTTTCACGTTCAATTGTCAAACTTAATAGTTTATGTTGGCGGTGAAAATGATAGGTAGATATCATAGATTGAAGTTGTTTTCAAACTGTTACTATTAAAGTTAAGTGTTGTTTGTAAATGTAAAACTGTTGAGCCTTGCTTGAAACAAACTAAGTATAGGCACAAGGCACTCAATAACATTTTTCTCTACCCGAAACATCAAACTCGGGACCCCACTTCTAACACACACACATCTATCCTACCATACTAATAGACTTACCACTACACTCAGCGACCCAGACAGCCACACAAACAATCACAAAACCGCCCTTCATTATTACACACGTCACTAATTCGAGGATGAAGGGTCAATGCGCAAGCGCAACGATGCACTCACAATATATACCACGGTCAGTGGGTAGCAACAAATGAAGTGCAACAATACAGGGACTACACTCTCCGCAAGGTTGGAGAAAGATCGAGCGGTTTGGAGATCCGCGGAGTCATTGGAAAACGTTTATCGTTTATCGATAGCAATGCTTTATCATCAAATTCTTGCGTGGCGTGTGTCTGTATGCGATGGACTAGGAGAGTACTCAAAAACCTTCAGTAGTTTTCATAATCATTTCATGTAGTCTAGCTATGATGGATTGGGCCAATACTCAACCTTAGTATAGTAGCTACAAACGTTTAAATATTTTATAAAAATGACCCTTGGTTCCTGAGCAAACAAAGCTACACTTACAACTTTTTTTTCGCAAGGTGGAAAATCAGAAAAAAAAAAACTATTGCTGTGGTGGAGAGGAAAAAAATCTCAGATTGAAATGGTTCCGCATTGTTATCTAGCCCAATATTAGTCTGTCTGACCTAGTGAACTGAATCACCAATCATCTGAAACAGCCTTCAGCACCAGTACAAAAAAAATGGATAAGTAATACAGATCAGAGTAAGATTAAATTATTAATTCAGCAATAACATTCAATAATCGTTAAAAACATGTTATACAGAACCCAGGAAACTTAAAAAAGCCTTATAGTCAACTTGTGAGTATGACGTCACTGCGGTCTAACTAAACGAGTAAGTAATTAGTAAAAACAGCAATTAATGTCCGCGTCATCAAAAGTGTATAATTGTATAAACAAACATTAGGTCTAACGTGTCATTTTGTCTAGATATCTTTAGATCTAGATAGCGTACGTGATAGGTCAGTTCTGAATGTCAGACAGATTTATTACTTTTTTGGATTTTAGTCCACATTTTTATTTTTAGTTTTGTAAAGAGCAAAAATTAAAAATGTGAAGTATGGTGATTCAGCGTTTTTTTTAAGTTATGTATTATTATTTGGTTTGCATCCTAAAGTAAATCAAAACGATGGAACTGATTAGAACTACACTATCCTCCCTATGACATAGACTATAAAATATTTCGGTAGTAGTCGGGAAGTAGTCTTAACGGGACGGCGGAAACAGCTAGCTTTTTAAAGAGGAGAGGAAGAGGGTTCCACTTCCGACCTCAAATCCTCAGAAATATTTAAGGGTCAGATAACCTTTATGTACACAAAATTTTGTGTAAATATATAAACCTACAATAATATCATCACAATAAAGCATTAAAAACAAACAAAGGCTTTCACGAAGTGTGCGTGACGACAGTTTTCACCTCACACCTCCAGGAAATGACGAGCTTAAAGCCTTAAAAAGAGGTTATAATTCGTGAGAGTAATCTGCGCCTGCGCCGCGGAATTATCATGTTAAAGGGTAAAGATGGCTTCCTGGTTCACTGGGCATGACCTGTGATATCCTGAAGATAAATTGAAAAAGTGTTTAAGAGGAAATTGTTTTATGCAATCTTTTGTGTATCCTAATCCATAATGTTTGGAGGAATTTAAGCACAAGCGTTACATCCCTCATAGGATAGAGAAGGAACAGTATGTTGTGTTCTATATGTATACTTATGCAGTGCTGATATGATAGTTACATTGTTTACTGCTAAATTGCCAAGAGTTAAAAACTAATTATAAACTACTCTTTAATTTGAACGTTGTGCGCACCTGTAATTAACATATTTACGCAGGACTTATTACAATTGTAAACTTGAAAGTATTTGTAAATAAGTTGTTGGTGTGCCTAAATAAATAAATAAATAAATAAACTAGGGCTAATATGCAAAATGCGAATAGCAGGGTTTCCAAGTAATTGCTGGTATGAATATATAAAATAGCAAGAGTTTCTATAATAAATTCATTACAACCTACATAAAGGAACCTCAAACCATTTCCATAGCAATGGAAGCTGGTTTTCCTTGTGAATATTACTTTGTTTTGTTTTTGGAATTATCCTGATGTTGCATATTTTGTTAATCTTATCATGGTTTCCTTAACCTACCTTAACCTTCACAGAAAATGAGGTGAAATGGAAAAGCCCATAGGTTGTAAACTAGAACAAAACGTAAACAAAGTGTTCATCTTTTTTATCAAACGGCGACATATGGGAGGGTCTACAATTCTCAGATATTAAGTTTTTCAACCTTTTCAAATTGGTTTAGTACTTTCGGAGCCCGTTCAGTAGTATTAAATATAGATATAATAGATTAATAATAGATAACCCTTAACAGTAAATCTATATCATTACCCACTTACAGCCTTACTTATAAAATCTCTAATCACCTTCTAAGAAACATTTTAACTAATCACTACTTAAAGTTTTAAGTAGTGATTAAATGTTTGTTAAGACATGCTTAAGCAACGTTTATAAGTAAGAATTTTCTTAAACAGCCCTTAAGTATGACTTATATTTAATTCACGTTTATAATTAAGGCTGTTAATGATATAGATACATGATGCTGGTCTAGCTCTAATTTTGTTTTGCAGCTCACGATGGGAACATATTATCTTTATTTCGAAATTGTCAAAAGTGTAAGAATTACCTGCGGCAAAAATGGCATCTAGATGAAACCCGATTTTAATAGTCTTTGCCAAGAAACAGTAATCCATTGTGGGAACAACAAAGAAACTTCAAAAACGAGCTTTGATCACTATCTCTGTTCATATTTTCCTGTATGAGGCTAACGTTATGCATTGCAATGTAAGTTAGTACAGACTTGTAGGTAAATAAATAATAAATAGTACGTAAACCATACGTACAAAAATCTTCATGGCTTCTAGCTGTTTTACCGCCATCAACACTTGCATGTACTAAGGCAGCGGGGTAAAGTTAGTGTCCAATTTTCTAAGTTTTCCAATTCTTTTGATTGTGAGCGGAAAAATTGAGATCAACAAAAAAAATCTTACATTCTAACTTAAAAATCGAATTTCTGATACGACCCCAAATTTAACTTACTGCGCACGAGTCTATGTATGTGTCAGCTCCCTCTATGAGCAACTGTATGTATTTTTTAAGTAAATGTCAAAACTACAGCAGTTTTGTTGATCGTTACCGGCCGCAGCCTTCGCGTGGTATATTAATTTATGTACCGTCAGTTTCAGAGATGGCGTTGCTAACGTAACAAATATGATTATAATCAATTCATATAGATTCTTCATTTCTTCAGATTTTTTTTTTCTATGGTAGACTTTTAGCTACTAATTGCCATAAAATCTTCCAAAAACGAATGATTGTCTTGCCTTATCTATATATATAATTGCGCAATAAAATCCCATTTTATATAGGTTTAAAGAACTTTATTTCTCATAAGAACATGGTTCACTTAAATGAGATTAACAACATTAACTTATAACTAAATATACAGCGCTTAGCTTAACTATAGATAAACAGAGGGTACGACAGCAGTGAGGCAGATAGATGTTCATTAGAAATATTTTTAAGAATATTGGTTACGGATATGATTTCTTAGTAGTTTTCTGTATTTGTATAATTTTGTGCACGTTTTAATATCGTTAGGCAGGCTATTGTACAGTTTTACTCCATCATAAAGTATATTTTTCTTACCATATCCTAGTGAAAAGTTACACTACCATCTCAGTTATTCATCTCAGATTAATCGGATGAAATTACCTCTGTAATAACAGTCAGCATTTAACTACTAATTAGTTACAATTAATCAGTGGCCGCCATTACAGGTGTAAAGGTTACTCTTAAATAATCTCTTCTTGTTGTCAACGACTGTAATTGTAAGTTCGTAAGATTTAGATGGTAAGACTAATTTTTTATACAAAGGTGGATGTGTTATTTATACATCCGTAAATAATAATTGTGAGACCAAAACAATTTAGTACCGTGCTGCACGTAGCACGGTACTAAATTGTAAATTAATTAATAAATTGTAAATGTTTTGGTTATTCTCATTTTGATAAATGCGAACGTAACTCTGTCTGTCCATCCAGTCTTCAGTGCATCTACAGATAGTCTAAAGCCTTAGGAAGGACATAAGCTAACTTATATGGATACTGAAATAGTTCCTACAGGACAAGTGGGCTGGCGGAAGCCAGTATATACTTTTAGATTATGCAACCTTTGAAAAGTTTTGAGAGAGATCTATCAATCAAACTGACCTTACTTAAATGTTAATACCCACAGCAGTTAATGAGAAAATTGGTACATAATTTGTTTACTATTCATTATTAACATTGAAGTCTGGTATACGTGACTTAGAAGACGTAGGTATCTAATCTAATTACGATACATCATACTGCGCCTTCACTATCAACGAATCCAATCGAAGCTTAAGTTATCTACGTACGTATACACTTGTATGTATATCTACGTATACATACGTTTTTCTTCATTATATACGTAGGTAACTTTGTTAGGGAAGGTCCTTCCTAAGAAGTTCGGGAAAACGATGTTGTTGTCCTTAAAAATGAAAGTTAAACGAGTAGAAGGAATTAGAAGTTCGTATTACCTAGGTTTACCCAATATAACTAGTAAAAAATAACTAGTTTAGTGTAACGATCAATAAATTACTGAATTGTCATAAAATAACCAGGTTTATGGTCGAATGGGTCAAGATTTTTTGTTCTTAAAGTTATTTTCGTAAAAAACGATAGGCATAGGTGGTAAATATAAGTGGGTTTTTGCAAACCAGTTACTACCTACATTATTGGTAAACCAGTGGAAAAAGTCGTTGGTTATTTTTATCTCTGGTTAAATTTCGGTTAGAAACAGTAATAAATATTGAACTTTTAATTAGCTCCTTCAAAAGAAATGAAGAGATGTTGTTTCTCTCACTTGGGCATAACATTCTTTTGAACGAAATCTTTTTTTTTATCTTCTGATTTATTACCTAATTAAAATATTTTAGAAGGCATAGTAATTTAATGGCCTTAAAATTATATAATACATTGACCTTGACGAAGAAATATCATATTTTTATGCCTTCCCATAGCTTTGTAAAATGTATTTCTAGCTACACTATAATAGAGCACAAAGGAACAATGAATACGAAATATTCTTAAAATCCTTAATTCATATGGCATTCCTTTTTTTAATTAGTCAAAAGATAACTAGATATTTTTGCTCTGTTTTAAAGAAAGATTTTAATTAAATTGCCACCGGTAACGTTTTATTATCTTTTGTGCATGGTAACAAACATGATTAGAATCATCATCGACCATCAATTACGTTCGATGAGTACCAACAAAGTATGTTGCGGTAAAAAATTACAATGGAGACTTGAACTGAATAACTTGAATCTATTTTATTTTTTCAATGTATCAAAGTTGTACCATCAGTTAAAAGTGAAAACCTTAATTCTTGGCAATAGAATTCCACTAACGTAACAGGTGAATCATTTACCAGCCCTAACCGCAAAAAAACTGCTACAAATTCAGAACAAACATCAGCTAGGCGCCAATATTCCGAGAAATTACACAATTTATAATCAAAACAGGCTTATAAACTTATTACTTAGAAAACGTTACCAACTGGAGACGCTTTTGATTGCCTTCCTCTGAATCAGAATATTTTATCAGTCGTTTAGGTAAAATTTTTGCTCAAAGGCGTAAAAACATTAAAAACACACTAAATATATCAAAATAGTCAGTTTTATAAATGTCAATTAGCAACAAGTCAAAATCAGTTTCACGTCAAGCACTGGGTTCTCACAATAGTGTAGAACTAAAAAAAAACTTTTTTACAAAAAAATTAAACCGACTTCCCAAAACACTAAAAAGCAAAAAAAAAAACTATTTTTAGGTGCATCGGCCTAGAAGTCGGTGTCTAATGGATGTTACTAAGTTAATTTTGCCACCGACTTCTAGGCCGATGCACCTAAAAATAGTTTTTTTTTTTGCTTTTTAGTGTTTTGGGAAGTCGGTTTAATTTTTTTGTAAAAAAGTTTTTTATTTAAAGCTTTTCAGTGATACGAATAGTTGTCACTATCCATACAAGTGAGAAGTTCTCATCAATACAAAGAATATAAGTCCAAATACGAGGTATTTTACATATTCAGTTGTCGAGTTCCCTCGACTTACTTTCTCTGGTCTCCATCATCAGGTCAGCTCCAAACCTTCACTGTTGCAAAGGTCTTGTCAATACAAATAATTTAAGCCCAAACACGAGGTAGTTTACATATTCAGTTGTCGAGTTCCCTCGACCCTCTCTGGTTTCCATCATCAGATCAGCTCCAAATCTTCACAGTTGAATAGTGCTTTTAGGCGTACACCTGAGTGTCAAGTTTTTACCCTATGTATGCCTACAACTTTCGAAGGTTGCCCTCGATTTCTCAGGGTTTCCATCATCAGATCCTGACCTGATGACTATGGGACCAACTGGCAGCTATTCCGAGTCGAACAAAAAAAGAATCACGTAAATCGGTCTATAAACCTCGGAGTAATCGATGTACATACATAGAAAAAAAAAAAAAAAAAAAAAAACATACCGGCCGAATTGATAACCTCCTCCTTTTTGGGAAGTCGGTTAAAAAGGTGCAAGTTTGTAAACGTCGTTTCGATCATTACGATTGATCGAAAGAAAATTATGAATGAGCTATCACTATTTGCCGAGTTGCCTCCGCGAGTAAACTGGCAGACTTTTTCGCATGGAGATTTGCACTTTCGGCGATTCCAGGTGACTCAATGCTCTAAAGCTCACAATCCACAAATAGACTAAACCTTCTTCTTATTAACAAAGCTATCACGTGCTATAAACCTTTTGACGTCACTCATATGACGTAGACACTTTTATCTTTAACTACATATTAGTAATCGGGACAGGTTTGTAGGAAAATTATTGCATTAGTCGGCTTTTGTTTATTTGTAATGTGTCACGTAGGCAGTTGTGGTGGTAGGCAGGTATTTAGTTCACGCAGTTTATGTGTGCTTTCAGCTGTTTGGAAAAGAGAGATAGGTTGGCTGTTTTTTATTTACAATGAACAAATAAGATGACTTTTTCATGTAGCGTTTTGCTAAATATTATAAAAGCTAAAGTAACTCTGTCTATATGACAAAACAAAACCACTGAACCGATTTATATGATAGATATCTGTCTGAGGGAAGTAGTACCCTCGGGAAACGGGAAGAACCAGGACCAGGTAGAACAGTAGATAATAAATAAACTTTCAACTAAGATTTGTTTTGTTCTTTGAAGGATATAAACGGTAACAAGTACGTTGGTAAGGATATTAATTAAGCACAACCGATTAACGCATAATACACCAACAATGTGCATATATACATATGTAGGTATATTAAAGCTTTGTTACATTCAATGTCAAGATGAATGAGTCAACGTACTCGCTCGGGTCACTACTTTGACCTCACTTGTCGTGCATACATACATACATTCATACATACACATGATTATTGTTGTCTACAGGCTTTTACGGATAATGGATGTATTGATGATGCAGACACTTTTCGTAGAAACTGATCTTTAAAACACTTCCGTGATATTTTAACTGTAGTTAAGAAATGTTCCTTCGACATTAATTTGTATGAGAACGCGTTGATGTCTTTTCTTTTACAAAGGAAATGTGCTGTTTCGCGATATTTTATTTTGAATATGTTTAACATTATCTTTTGTATATGAAGATCAAAGGCACTGCTTAGGAGTTTCCAGGCATAATTTGAACTATAACGTTCTGATTGAAAAGTAAAGGTTTAAAAACAACAGTGGTTACTTATGTACTTTGTGTTAAAAAAATGAGTTCGCAAAACATACTTATCAATAATTTTATTTAATTATAGTAATACTAGCAGTTAGCCCTGTAGTAGGGCAGTAACTGAATACAGTAGAGGGCAGAAAGATCAGAGCAACTCGATATATAATAAGTCCTCATTATGTAGCAGACAATTAATATTAATAGACCTACTGCATACCATTTCTAGCTTTTGAAATACATAATCTAAATATGAACGTACTTACTTACTAAGAAGAAGTAGGCACTTAGGTATTTCTTCTATGAATTCTCACCTATTGACAAATTAACAAGAAACGTTCAAATTCAAAGAAATAGGTACCTATACATATTTACTTAGTGTTTTTTTTCAGTGGAAATGAGAGTATGAATGTGTCTGTTTGTCGATTATATAACTAAGTCAATATCTTGGGCTGTAAAACCCAAGTACCTACTTAACTTCATTAAGTAAACAGAACTATGCGATGGTTACGGTTTTTCCATATTCTTAGATTTTTTTCCAAGCACACCTTGTAATTACCTATTAAAAAAAACTACACCGTTTATGATGTCCTCCTAGCCGAGTATCGGCTACGGTGGCTGTTCTCATGTAAGGAGATTAGCCAACTGCGCAGGACATATTATAGTGCACAAGCATTTGCGCAGACACAGGTACACCGTTTACATATTATCTGTAAAGATTGAACAGAAAAAAAAAAATAACGAATCTATATGAAATATGGCATTAATAAATATTTACATAATGCAAGAAAAGCCATCTAAAACAGCTATGTAATTGTCAAAATAATTGTTGTTTATTCAAAATTTTAATTAGTGGAGAAATAGTAAACAGTCAATAAAGCAACATTTTGTCTTAATTTTAATGTAAACATCAACAACGATAGTCCAATGTCATGGACACATTTTGTCACCATAATTAACCAATAACTTCCTGATTGAATCACCGGTCACACTTAACAAGTAAGCAATATGATAATTGTATGGCGTCCACGACCGATTTCGGCCACGGCGGCTGTTCCCATTTATGGAGATCAGCCAGCTACGCAGGACATATTATAGTGCACAAGCATTTGCGCAGACACAGGTGCACTCACTATTCCTTAACTCTCATAGCCCGATGGGACGGCAATCCGACACGACCGGAGAGAGATCAGGCGCAGGACCGACATTTACGTGCTCTCCGATGCACGGGTGAATCAATCACCAACTTCCTTAAATGATAATTGTATTAATGTAGGAACAAGATGACACATATAAAGTAATACCTGGTAACTGAATGTAGGTCCAATGAGTACCAATCATCCCAGAGAGTGCAGCTGTGTCTGGGCAAATGCTCGTACACTATTAAGTCCTGCACAGCTGGCTGATCTCCGTGGAACCCAGAACAGTTGTCGAAACTAATCCTAATTAGGCACGGACTCCTTTTAAATCCATTTTAACACTTCCCAAAACCATGAATCTATTGAAATCATTAAGGTTCGGTAGATTTCTTTCTGGCTGCTACACTAACGAGGTTGACACGAGGTGTTTACATGTTTATAATGCGTAAAATAGACTACGTGACATAGGAAATGTAACATTCCCATTAAAGTTGAATCGTAACCGGTATCACTTAATTACATGAATCACAACGCATTACATGTTTTATATTATTTATTGAACAAATGTAAATAAAGATTAAAATCAACATGTTGCTCAGAAAAATTGCGTCCTAACTTTACAATATGTGAAATTTCCTTTAACAGTACCAAAAAATTACTCTTTGTAAAATAATTTTTGTATTCATCTTGCTATGCACATCCTTGGCAAACCCTCTGAATTGGAACCCAAGTTAGGCCGCGTTTCCATTGACGCAGAGCTGGGCGGAGAGGGGCGGAGAAGAGCGGTGAAAAGTGGTCAGTGTTTCCACTGAAGCGGAGCTGGGCGGAGAGGGGCGGAGAGGAGCGCAGCTGGGTGGAGAAGAGCGATGAAGATTTTGAATGCACCTAGTGACGTAACGAAGACAACTGACACACTGCAAGCGAGTCACGCACCGCCCCGCTCCGCACCGCTCCGTCCGTACCGCCCCGCTGTCCTCCGCTCTGCACCCCAATGCTCGCTGTCCTCCGCACTGCACCGCCTCGATGTATGAATATTCGCTCAGCTCTGCTCCACCCCGCTCGTACTGTTTCCATTGAAGCGGAGCGGAGATTTCAAGCATAGTCATTGGTCAATTTGTGCACCGCTAAGCTCCTCTCCGCCCCGCTCCGCGTCAATGAAAACGCGGCCATACAGGCTGGCCTAGTTGTCCGAGTGTCTGAAATAATTAAAGTCCTTTGAGTGCCCTTACATCGAGATTAACAATTAGCAGTTAATTGATCTGTCATCGATAATAGAGCTCAGGTGAACAAATCTGGTTATTAATGTGACGTTTTTCAGTTGAAATGTATTTTTTGGGTGTAAGTACTCATTTTATTTCCTTTTTTTGCATTCAACAATTCCCAATACTTCCGCAAATGGAGTTAAGGTTCAGTCGTACAATAATTACTAGTAGCAGAATATCATTTACTCACAATGTCATTTCACAAAATCTCCTTTTGCAAAATGATCTTATCCTAAAACAAGTATATCATCTTAAAATATACCTGTTATTTAACAGGTTATTAAACGTAAGCCATCAATAATCACCACGTACAACACCATTTACCATCAAATAGATCATAAATCACCAGATCACAAGCAGATGCGCCTGCGACCTTCAGGAGACTCCGACCTTCGCAGTGACTCCAAGCTTCAATCGCATACTAACAATACTAATATATTTACATAAATTGTTAAATGACAAGTAATTGTTATTCGTACGTTGCATTTAGTTGCACTTGCATTAAGTTTTGGTTACATAAAGGTGATTAAACTTAGAGCTATGCCTCATTAGGACGCCATGGCGACGTCGCCAGCGGCTCAAGTCTGGCTACTTCTGGCATCCAAATGTCGCCAAGTCGAGTGGCCATGGCGTCTCAACTGTCAATTGTTTACGTCGTCGCTGAAGAAATCGCACGCTGACTGGCGACCACACTGGCGACTGAGTGAGGGAAATGCACTGCACCATATACAATATAGTGGCAACCGTGGCATCGTCGCCAAGCTGCCAGAGTAGCCAGAAGCCACGTAGGAAACTGTAGCTCGTGGCCACGCTTCCAATTTGGCGACGTTGCCATACCGTCGCCATGTGAGTTAGGCACCATACGTTTCAATACTAATTACTTGGATACGTAGCCGGCGACGTCGCCATTGGCGTCCTAATGAGGCATAGCTCTTACCAATTGGTTGAAGGTTTGTGCTTTTGTAATGTAGTTAATTTTCATATTATAACTAACTTCCGCAGATAAAAGAATTTTAGTATAACTAGAAGTAATGACCTATTGTTTGAAGACCTACTCTATATATTTCTATTGCACTAGTAGATGTTTGACAAAAAATACCTTTAGCCATGAACCTTTAGGTAAGACTGTTGACAAAAATCTTTTTCACCAATCCACACATTTTAAAACAAGCTCCCAAAAAGAAGGAGGTTGTCAATTCGATCCTGTATTTTTTTTCTAGCATCCTCCTGAAGACCTTATTATTTGCCATAGATTACTTTTTAATATTATTTTTATTCTTGCTGTCTTCGTTCACAATAGACGCTACATACGCCATAACACAAGTTAATTAATAACTTACCATGGGGCTAACCGACCGTGTGTGAAAAAGAGGTCCCGACATTATGTCCCGACATTATACATTACTGTCCGCATAACGCAACAGCTGACCTCCAGCGCACAAGGAAACGAGTGCAACAGCACATTGTTATCTGTTATCAGCCGCAACATTACGCGGATGCTATAATTACAAGCATGGTGTAAATATCGCAACATCCTAAACTGTGGTGCTTGCAACAGAATCAATGAAATATTGCAAAAATATTGCTACTTCACTTCTCTAAAAAAGTTTTTTAAAGAAAGAAAATTGATTTAATTTTCCTCGCGGACTACAAAACGATCAAGAGTGTTGTAATAACTACACCTACAACATTAATCTATTAAAATATTTAATGAATGCTGTGTTTCTTGTGTGAAGACGTCAAATAAGAAGGTAAAGAAGAAGCAGACTACTGATCCATTTCCAAATTATAAATTGTGATAAGGGCAGTAATGATAATGATGAATTCATTCCTAGCAAATGAACCTGAGCAGCATATAACAAAACTGCATAAATTACATAAGTATTGTCAGAGCATTTGCTAAGTCCTCCGTTTGAACTATCACCGTTCTAGTTTCGAACTACCATCTATTCTTACACGACAAACATAGAAAGATCTCGTCACCATAATAGTTATAATTGAAAATCGTGTTAATAATCAAACAGACATCCTACACGTGCCAACTAATTAAAACAATTAGTTTCTTTACAATAACCAAGACAAATCACAAAAAACTTCATCACTTTTCTCTTACTTCTTACAAAGTAATTTCTTGTAGTAATTTCTGACTGAGACCATTCAATCGCAAATGTATGATATTATTATGTGCACGCGCATAGCTGGAAGTGCCTGATGAAGATTGATAAAAAGGATAATAAAGTATGATTGATTTGCGTAAAACATGATATGAAGTGTGAATGATGACAATTATTACATTCATGTATTTATATACCTGTTACCACGCTATTAAGTTGTTCGATCGTTGTATAAACAAGACCACATGTTTATCAGAGAGTATCTAAGAGAAATTTTAAAAATGATTTGTAAAAAATGTCTAATGAATGAGTTTTTCTTAGCGGTGTTTTGAAAAAGATTGCTATTCGTCTTCTTACAGAGAATTGAGCCCGAGATTGCTTACACAGCAGTCCGTTGGGTTATAAATAACGCTTAATTCTAAGAATGGGGGACATTTTGGGAAAGCGGCATTTTGGTACCAGGGGACATTTTAGGAAGTTGACATTCTGAGCCTCAACGCCATTTACAACCACTGCCCCAATCAGTGTAACATGACCCATTAGAAGTTACATACCATTGTTTATGCCCAGCATGTCAAGCCTTGTCAAGGAAATGGTGACACCATACACATTCATGGGTTACTCCACTATTACAATTATTGAAACCAAAGTTAAAAGTTCAAGGTCTCTGTTTGTTTACGAAGCATTTTGCTTGTTCAAACAAAACAAGGACAACACGGTTGTATAGCAAAGTTTTCCACTTTTAATTTTAACGTTTTCGAAATCAATGAGTTTGAGGTACTTGTTTTGTCATATGTAAGTGGAACCAGAAGTTCAATTCAATACAACTTGTGTATGAGTTAATACTTCTGAGATAAAAAGTCGTGGTGGCTAAATGGTCAAAGCACCTTCTAGATGAGAGGGGTTCGTGTCCAGATCATTCAAGGACAATATAACTTTTAGAAATGTTATATGTTTCTGAAAAAGGCTGAAGAAGATGCTTCTAAGGTATAAAAATTTGGGATTTATTCGTGATGCGAAATCTAAATAATTGCTAAAATGAGCCTTAAGTTTTAACTAGCAGTATCCAAGCCGTGATAGTCCTTCTGAAGTATTTCATTGATATAATATATGTTACTGAAGCGGTTTTACGAGTGCTTACTTAAATTCTGCAGCTTGTGCATAATTTAAGATTTATCCTAAAGTGATGAGTGATGGAATGTAAATGCCGTCCGGGAAAATTAGGATTATGCATATTGCATTGGATATCTATTGTAATAATTGGCTCGTTATTCATCATAGCTTACGAAGGCACTATTCATATAATATTCGCCAGTGTTAATAGCACCATTCACACCATTGTCTACCTCATGTATAGAACCTTTTCTTCTCCCTGGTGAACCCTAAAGAACTATGTACAAATGACTTATGAAGCAAACACAAACCTTCATAGTTAGAGTTGCGTAGGCTCACAAAAACATCAATTGCTTGGATCTGTCTACACATTGTCTGTGTGACAAACAAATCGACTGTGACAAATATCATCGAGCTCTGAATACCCCATTTTTTGTGCTAACTCGTGTTTGTGATGAGCGAAGCTGTGACAACACTTCATCTGTTTACATCAGTTTTTTATAAGGTTCTTGTAAAGCAGCTCTGTGGATATTTAATCGTTTCTAAGACTTCCCTTTACTTATGTTTCAAATGTTCTTGTTATATATTTCTTATTCTCAACTCACGACTACATGATCCATCTTTTCAGTAGAGCACGGAGTGATAAACTTATCAAAACCTGGTTTATATATTTCCACCTGGAATAGTCGTATGAACTATTTGCATCCACAGAATGCGATTTATACACAACATATTTTGTGGTTGTCTCAACACAATTGAAGGATCTAGGTACAAGATTTTCAACTAGGTATAGTAAAACTGGAATGATCCTCAATTTAATTAATAATTTTTTGCAGAGAAGGCGAAAGAATGTGTTGAGAAATGTGAAATGCACGCCACAAACAGTGTGCAAAGTATGAATGAGGACGGATAGATAGGCAGAGGTAGACCGAAGAAAAAATGGATTGATAGACGGCTGGCAGAGTAGAATGTAAGCAGAAAACATATTGCACCGATCGCAAATAACTAGGTAACAGGGAAGAAAAAGACTGGTTCTACTTTAAAACATAATAATTTTACCTTTATTATCCCTTTTCAAAGATGTATGAGGGCGCGGGTTCGATCCCAGTTCAGGCAAGTACCAATCTAGTTTGTATGTACTTTCTAAGTATATCTTAGACACCATTGGCTGTGTTTGGGATGGCACGTTAAACTGTAGGTCCCGGCTGTCATTGAACATCTTTGGCAGTCGTTACGGGTAGTCAGAAGCCAGTAAGTCTGACACCAGTCTAACCAAGGGGTATCGAGTTGCCCGGGTAACTAGGTTGAGGAGGTCAGATAGGCAGTCGCTTCTTGTAAAGCACTGGTACTCAGCTGAATCCGGTTAGACTGGAAGCCGACCCCAACATGATTGGGAAAAAGGCTCGGAGGATGATCCCTTTTCAAAGAGTTGCAAGAATCACTATTTTTTTCTAAATTGATTTTTTTTGTACGTTCCACGTAATTATCATCTTATTTGATACGGCCCTTTTCCCAATCAGTTTTCCCTATCGGAAATGACAATTCAAATAATTTGGATTTTCAGTTGATGACGTAAAAGGCTATTGTTAGAGTTTTGTGCTTATTGAATGAGCCCTTTGAAGGTCAGGATAAATCTGAAATCATTATGTAGGTACTATCTAAAAATATTTTTTTAGGATTATTATTGGAAATATTATATGTATAGCTTCATATGTTGTAGCTTTTAAAAACGCGCTGAAAGATTCATCATCCTCCTGCCCTTATCCCGTATCATTATTTTCAATTGTTCTTTAGGCAGTCCTTTCTTTTTTGTTCTTTGTATCCATTTCTTTTTAAAGACATTTCTGTAATGATAGCAAATAATTATTGTAATTCTTTGAGTTTTTATTTAAAATTCTTTAAAAGAAAATACAAACTTACATAAAATATCGCGAATACCTACCATAGTAAAAATAATATTTATATGCCTACCTAATTAATATTTTAACAATAACAACATCACAAATTTTCGCCTAAACTCATTTACAGAGACCCAACCACCATAACCTGATCTTCCCTGCCCCTCTTACCATCACCAAGTCTGACTAAAGACAGGTAAAGCCAACCAATGCAATAGGTCACAGAAAAATGGTTAATTAGTAGTGAATCAGTGATCGTACCGGCGCGCACGCAGGACTTGCGTAACGTATATAAGGCTTATAGTAGCCAAACAAACGTACAGTGAGAAACTGACCCCCTTCACGATAGCACATATTATTGTTATTGATTTTTATATTTAATTTTTAATTATTTTTAAAATAATTTAGAAAGATGAAAGTGTATTTGTGTTTTGTCTTGCTGTACGTGACGTACGTGAATGCTGGGTCGTTGCGTGAGTTTTCCTTACATTATTTTTAATTTCGGAATTTTATTAAAAATGCTTTCCATTTTTTTATTTTAATTTAAAGCTTTTTTTTCTCTCAAAATAAGAATATTTTGAAGAGTATTTTTGTCCAACTCAATTTTAGAAAAATTGTAGCTTAACTTAGTTTGTTAACTTAGTTAAGTAATTGTTGTTAACTTAGTTATTTTTAAATCCAACATAATCCAAATGACTTCATGGGAAATTAAGAATATGATGGGAAATCTCCCGAGTGATGACACGCATAAATAAACATACATTACAATAATTTACTTTTACATTAATAGCTTCGGAAAGTGAAGCGTGCCTCTTCATTTATTCAACAAACGTTTCAAAGACGATAAATGATCTTACTTCGCTAATAACTAAACATAGCACGCAATGTGATCTAGGCTTTATAATGTTTTATTCACGCGGGAAGTGTGAAGAAATTGATAATTGATTGCAATTAGTTTAATTGTTACTGTTTATTATATTCGTTGACCTTGACTATTTTTAGTTACAATGCGTTATTTTTATTTAAATCGCGTATTTTTTTTTGGGAAATCACTTTTTACAAGCGTTATCACTCATGTTCAGCTCAAAGAAAGAAAAGAAAAAGACTGTCTCATATTTTTTAGTATTCGCAAGGCAATCTGTATTACAATTTGCATACGGGCTCTATTTGATAATGTTAAGGTCATAAGTTCAAAATCCGTCCGAATTTTCTAGAACTGGTGTGATTTTATAGATTAGGCCTATGCAAATATTTAAAACATTAAATAAACGGCCATTTGATGAGACTGTTCGTTTTCATTGGATGGAGCCATCTTTTTTTACATAGACACGTATACCTATACATTTAAAATATAATTTAGTGCTTTCTTGTTACTCAGAGTTGGTCATTGATTGAGAGTTATAGTTTGAACTGTTTCCCGCACTTGGTTAAAAAGTACCTAGCCTATACCCTTTCTCAGTTTCTTAATTACCTGTGTACCTTCATTTAGTTTGGTTCTGAAATTTCACCAGACAGAATTACTTTCGCATTTAATATTCGAAATTATTTTTGTTTATTTTGGCTTAATTCGCTTTTTTTGCGAATGATAAGAATTTTAGATAAGTAAATTATAGTGAGAAAACTTCCTTACATTGATAGCTGTCAGTTTTGAAACTATCTATTGTTTTATTATCTGCAATAATCTGAGATCCAGTTACAATATACTGTTATTGCCTTTTGTTTTCTAATAACACAAGCTAGCTAACTAAATATGCCATCACATTCAATGAATAGAGGTCTTATTAAAATGCCTTTAGTTCAATAAAGGGTGTAATCTATGTAGGCTGAGAATGTTCCAACGGCAAAGATAGCTATAAGATAATATTACGACACAATAGAATAAAACTTAACTTTGTTATCAAGTGTCATTTTCCAAGAAGCACCTAAAAATATAAGCCTACGATTCCCAATTTTAACGCAAGCTAAGTTAAAACCCCAATTTCCAAACAATTGAACGCTTCACATACGAAGATTGCGTAATCGATTAGGATCGATTACCATAACGCATATCGATATTATAACAAACACTTAACAAGCCAATGCATCAGATTGCATACAAGTTGCGCAAGCTATATCGAGACGCCCGGTTGTTCTTGATATTCAACAATATTACTTTCTTTAACTTCGGCTGATATGATAGTTGTCGTATTCTCATGGCCAATACTACCGCCGTCTATTTGGTTAAGAAATCAAAAAGGTTTTTTGTAATCTCTATGCAGTTACAACAGTATTGCAGGTTGTGGATTTAATCTCAGAGGTCTTATTTAATTTAAAGGTGGAATCAGAATTTCGAAAATTAAGTTTAAGTCCCTAGTAATACTATGGGCAGAAGATTACCATCTATTGGTATTTGATATGGGCATTTGCTAGTTCCTGTAGCATGGATTCAGCTTAGAAACCGAAAACATTTTCAAAGCAATCTTGTATTTGTAGGGACACAAATTTGTAGGGACTTAAATCTGTTTGTGCGTCAAAAAGAAATGATTTTTTTATTAATAACCAATTACCTATCTTTTTGTAAAAATATTTTTTATATGGACGACTCGATGAGAAATTGCAAGATAAGGCTCAGATTTATTTATTCAATCATTTCGCCACATTAAAGTGGTCACACGTTGGAATCTGGCTGTCCTTTACAAAATCGGTTAACTCTAAAAGTTTCTGACTATAAACCACAAAGATCGTCATTTCTCTAGCCATTAAATAACTTCGATGCCGACGAATTAAGCAATGTCTATGATCTATGAAACTCTATAGTATAGAAATATATAAAATATTATAAAAATTATTGGGATTTTTATCAGATTACAAATTAGTCTGATCCTGTAATATTCTAAAGTGCTCTTAAAAGGTGCCAAAATTAGAACATAACGATTTTTCAAGAAGCAATTCTTCTTTCTTCTAACACGAAGCTCTTTCTTATCACTTCTTAAAAGTTGAACATTCATTAAGAAACGAATGCACAAAAACCAGTCGTGTTACGTTAAACGGAATGTACGACATTGACCCGGCGGCAGTTCCACATGTGAATTTGGACCATAACCTCGGGAAAAATGGCGGCAGGTGCTTGCAGGACCTTAGACAGTTACTAGTCCTTATCAGATCAGAGATATAAATGTTTTTGGAGCTAGTTAGATCGGGCAGAGATGAGATAATTGAGTGAAATGCTTAAAATGATATATTTGCAAGAGAAAAGAGTGATGCCAGTTACGATCGCTGATAGAATAATATATATCTTAGGTTATATACAGGTATATGAGGATGAGATGAAAAAAAGTATTGTCATTAAAGGATGGATAAATAAGTATTACAGGAGGATAAAGGGCACAGAAGATAATTTTAATGAAATTCTCTCCAAATAATTGAGAAAAGGGCCACATAATAGACTCGGTTGAAATCGCTTAGCCAAATGTTCTTAAGTTTGATTTGCTCATCGAATACTTATAGCATTGGGCAATTTCGTGTTTGATGGTACGCGATTTAGTAATACTTGAATGTCAATGTTAGTGGCTTCATATATTTATTTATATCATTTAAATCTATCATCCCTGTTGTTCTTCCAAGTTCTAGTAAGAAAAGTATTATCGTTATAATGAACATCCTAAAAGGCGTTTTACATAGATATTGATGATTTAAAAGGTTCGATTATACATATAATCTAGTAAACTAGATCCTTCGTCTCGATCAGGTCAAATAGCGCACGCATAGACAGACAAGTTTACCTCGGTTCTACTATTTTCTAATAGTAGATAATTTGCTTGTTAAAATACCCTACTTACATAGTAAAAATATATTGCTTATCTAAGTTAACTAGTGTTTTTAAATGGCTGACGAATTATCACAATTATTATAATAGGGTAGCGAGTAAAATATCTATTAAGCTTATTGTAATTATTATGGCAGTACATGATTGGTTTCAATGTCATCAACACCAAATTGACACGAGCTTATGAAAATCATCATCCTCCGAGCCTTTTTCCCAACTATGTTGTGGTCGGCTTCCAGTCGAGCTTATGAAATGCGCGTTATTTAAGTGACTTACCATATAGAATGCAACACTGTCAATAGATAAACATTAACAATAGATATTTATAGAGCAAATAAAGATGAATGATCTTCTGTCAACAGTCAATAAAATTCCTCTCAAGAGTGCGCGTTACTCAGCCCGGAAAATGTTTTAGATCAACAAGTAAAACAACATTGAGATTTCCCGTTAATTTGTTATGCATAATTTATTCATAAGTCAGTAATTTGATATAACAAAGAGAATTAATGTAAGCCTCCTTTATCATCCTACATTCTATCGAAGTATTTAATCTAGGTATGTAGGTATTCTTGTCCTTTCGTGTGCATGTAAATTGTACCTTTTTTAATTTCAATGAAGGTTCGGGGTAGGATAACTGAAAATCAGGGCTGTGCCCAGCACAGCTTATACTGACACATATCCCTTGCCACACTGTTTTTTTTCTTGTTGTTGTGTTCTTTTTCAATGATTGTACGTGTGGCTAAATAAATGTTTTAAATGGTTTACTGCCAAGGAGAGATTTAAATAACCCTTTAGGTTTCGACATTTTAGATAAGGGTTCTAAGACCCTAAAACAGAATAAACAAATGTTTATTATTATATTATTTATTTTCTTCCAGCCTCATTCATCAAACCATGCTCCCGCTCAGACCCTCAACTGAACCAGTGTGTTGAGAAGGTGATTTCAGCAGCTGGAGCGAAGTTCACCGAGGGTATTCCAGAGCTGGGCATAGCACCCTTAGACCCCGTGGAACTTGGCACGGTGTTTGTGGACAATCCTGCGTTGAAACTGACCTTCACTGACACTGTTGTGACTGGGCTAAAGGGATTCAGGGTCAATACTTACAAGTAAGTATTGAGAGGTTTAATCCAAAAACGCTTATTTCATGGTTGATCTAATAATAAGAAACTTTTTGGCAAAGGCAAAACCTACGAATTTGTTTTTGCATTTAGAACATTCAGAATCATTGCCTATTAACAGAGCTTTTTCAAGCATTACATAACATTAGGGCCTCCAAATTTTTGATATCTTCTCTTGAGTAACAAAGACTTTCAGGCCAGAACCCACGTGGGTGTCCGATTAACACAGTTTCAGGGCTCAGCACTTTTGTTGATAGGTCAGAATATAATCTTATTTTATCCTCAGGATCAATCCCGACAAGGGTAAGGCAACCTTGGACTTCACCGCCAACGTGACCCTGAAGGCGCACTATGTCATGGACGGACAGGTGCTCATCCTGCCCATCAAGGGAGATGGAGAATCCAGAATCAAGATCAGTAAGTATAGTTCTATTCATCATCGGAACTAAGTATACGAACAGAGAGGAACTTGGTAAGGCTGTGAGCAAATTATGATCGGCGATTTTTGCAAGTTCGCATAACTGTATTAGCATTACACAATTTCCAATCCTCAAGAACCTGTTCAAATTCCAGTTCAATTTGACGATAATCCATAATCGATACAGTATCATTTGACTAACATATAACATCGCAACGAGTTTGTAAGACCGACACAACATATACATACTTGCACAATTGCTTACTCGACTGCAAAGGAAGCAGCAACACTTAATTGATGGCTGCCGTAGTGTACGAAATATCTGGTAGCTGCTTGAAGCAACTATGTTGGTTAATTAACTAATGGTGACCATGGTCGTGAAGCAATATCATGCCAAACCGTCGGATGGGTGACTTGAGTGTTGCGCGTGCCAATCTTGAGGATCTTGTAAATGTGATCTTCATTTCACCACTTTATTTATTTACAAGTGACATCGATCACAAATCATGGCTACCAGATAAGCAATCCTACATAAAAAAATCTTACCCGAACTTGCCTATTACCAACACGTGCACGCACTAGATCGAGGTGAGATAGGTTAGGTGGTTAGCATCATGAATGCTTATGTAAAAGATACATATGACTTTGAATCATTAAAGGGGAGGCCTATGTTCAGCAGTGGATGTCCTATGGCTGAGATGATGACGATAATGATGAATAATTTGAAAGAAATCGTAACGTTACAATTCAAAAAGGCATATGGGCATCTACATAATTTCAAAATTAATCTTTTCTCCACAGCAAACCTAAACATCGTGGTGAAATACGACTTTGTAGAGAGAGATGGCCACTGGAACGTGCCCAGTTACAAGGACCACTACAAGATGGACCGAGCACAGTTCAAGTTCACCAACCTGTTCGGCGGCAACAAGGAACTCGGTGAGACCTGTTTGTTATTCAATCGATAGGAAACGGGTGACACCGGTGACACACAACTGACCTTGACCTTGTTAAAAACGTTAGGAAAATCTTTTAATTGAATGATCTCATTTGGAATTTATTGGATAACCAAAAATTTATACTGACATCTGTTTAAAAAACTTTAAAACTTGTCCTAATGAGATTCATCTCCATGTATCTCAAGCTTCCTACTTTACTGGACAATCTACAGATAGTTACTTCCAGCAATGCCAAACCAAAAACTACAGTGACCATATACGTACCTACTATCAGCAACATATTATTACCTTACACCGATCTCTACTTACCACAAAACACCAACACTCCCTAACAACCCACTTATTTACAGCACAAACGACACAAAGGTTCACAAACGAGAACTGGGAGATCATTATGAGCGAGATCGCTCCCCCAGCCATCAAGCAAATTATCAAGAAGTGCGTGGATCAAGTCAACAAATTCTTCGGAGCGATACCGGCGGCCGAATTACTACCCTGAACGGTTGGAAACATAAGAATTTGTCATCATTGTCTGCTAAATAAAAATGCTTTCTAGGGGTTTACATTCTCGAATGTCTTAAATTCCAGGTGCTTTCCACCAGTCTCTCGTTCATTGTTTTGTAATTGCAGTTTCTTAACTTTGTTTAACGATCTTTTTATCATGGTACTAATCCTAACACATCTCACGAGTACCTATTTATCAATGCCTCAATCAAATGCGTATACCTCTTATTAAATCATGAAATTCATCACTTACTGAATAATAGTTCATTAATATAATACACTCACAACATCATTCATACATAACGCTAATAACCTAGCCACTATAAATAATATAACAATTAACACAAGTAATTACAAATCCTTTAAATAACAGTCAATTAAACCTTTATGCAGGTCGCCTCCAACAAGTATCTGTGGAGATCTAAGGGGGAGGCCTATGTTCAGCAGTGGACGTCCTATGGCTGAGATGATGATGATGATGATGAAACCATTATGCCTATTTTTTCAAAACAGCCGCATTTCAATGAATTCCGTACTAATATTTATTCTTTTTCCAGGAGACACAATCCACCAAGTAATAAACATAAACTGGGAGCCTGTGATGCGTGACATAGGCCCAGTCGCCTTCCAACAAATCATCAAAAGATGCGTCGACGAAGCCAAGAAACTGTTCGCGGCTGTGCCTCTCAACCAACTTCTCTTGCCGTGAACAATACTACTCATTTCAAAGCGGTTATACCTCGGAAACACTTTTTTGTTTGCTTTTAGCCAAATTCCCAGATTTTAGACCATGTTAAAAATATTTAGACTACTCCAAATATGATTATTGTTTTCAGTTAAAAGCTAAATAATGGTCAGACTTGCTCAACTTCGAAAATGGTCCTTTGTTGTGCTTATATGACCAAAAAAACAGTTTTTATGATTTAGAACTATCTTTTATAGGACAGTTGAACTGTTTTTCAAGTAAAGCCACGGATACACTAGGGGACAAATGGAGCAACATGTTGCGGAACATGTTCCCAACAACTACGTGGAATGTGCCGACATACATGTCGCGGAACATTTTGTCGACCACACTTCTCAGTGTTTATAGAAATGTTGCCCGAGGAGGTATCGAGGGTGTTGAAACGTAAGAGAAAGAGAAGGTTGTGGATGCGGAATTTCTTATTACCTACAACGAGAAAGAACGCGACTACACTCGGTGACAAATGGCGCAACACTGACGCAGGACACGTGCGCTCGCTCTCGAGACGGGAGCAAGCAACATACCCCGCGTCACGTAAAATGTTGTGGGTCATGTTGCGGGACACTATGCAACGTTGCAGCGTCACGTATATTTTGTGTTGCGCGTTATGTTGCTGGACAAAATGTTCCCTAGTGTATCCGAGGCTTAATGTTCAAGTGTTAGACAGTGTTTAATTGAGGTATAACTGTTAATAAAGTTTTGAGCTCTCTACTCGCAACTGTTTTGTCCGTTAGAGCACGTATCTTCAGCACAAATAATTTCCGTACAAGACTGGATGTGTTTGATCATTTGTTTGTTGGCGCATTAGATTAGCTTCGTATAATAGTAATTGTGATAATTATCTTAAGTAAATTAAGTTGGTTTTAGAGTTAATTTATTCAAAATAAATTGGTGAAAATGAGTGATGAAGGTTTTTTTTTATTATCTCCAAGTACATATCTATACTAATCATGGGCGTAGCCACACTGGGGCAAGCTGGGGCACTTGCCCCACCCTGGGCCCTGGCTCTGACCTGTAAGGTGTCTGATTAAACAAAATGAAAAACAACAAAACAAAAACAAGTTAGTAAATTTTTTTTTACTAACTGTAACTATAGTTCGGCCATTCAGAGAATGCGTTCCTGACACGTCGCGATTGAACTGACGACGTAACTTTGCAATGGCGTTGCAGTTACGATAAAAATATTTTTGCTGGTTGTTTACCGTTTTAACAATTGAGGAGCATTAAAACAACATTATTATATCAATAATCAATGAATGTAGTTACGTCGTCAGTTCAATCGCGACGTGTCAGGAACGCATTCTCTGAATGGCCGAACTATAACAACATCAACAATCATATGTTCTATCCGTAAGTTATTGCACAAAAAAAATTGTCGACTTTGAAAAGAGCGCGATCAAAACAAAATGCATGCTCGAGTTCCCGAACGTGCGCGGTGCGCGCATTTGAAAGCCGTATTCCCTAAAAGAATAGGTGATATGTGGCGTAGCGAGCCGAGCCGCCCATCTAATCCAAAAAATAATGCATTGAAGGAGATGGAACTGGTAGATGTGATCAAAATTTCGGAAATGCAATTTTATCCTAGTGTAAAAACCGCGCTCGCTGTTTTGCTTGCCCAGCCATGTACGACCTGGGGCCCGACTCTCCTTAATATTGTCAAAATCGAATAGAAATTGAATCGCAATATGATCGAAATAGCAGTTTCAACCTTATCGGGCATTCTGCTACTAATATAAGACCAATCGTATTCCAATGACATTCGATTGGTTTGCGATTGGTCTGCTATTTTGGTGATTTTGGTCTATAGAGTAGTTTGCTGTACAATCATTTTGCAATCGTAAATTATTTGCAGACAAAATGAATCATTATTGAATGACAGAAAAGGATAAAAACGTTTATTTCAAAGAAAAAATAGCGGAATGCCACATACGCTTCAATCGTAATCCAGTCGGGATTGGATCTCAGTCGAACCGAGTCGAACGTGAATCGTATGTCGCTTAAGTAAAATTAGGAGAATCGGGCCCCTGTACAATAGAACGATCGTTTAGCACAGTGGTTCTTAACCGGTGGTCCGCGGACCACTAGTGGTCCCTGGAGGCATTCCAAGTGTTCCGCGAAGCTTAGCTGCGCGACGTTGCTATACGTTATCTAACTTTATTTTTATCGATTTATCTATGCGAGCGAGGGGGATTTCGTATGGACGTAAATCGGGTGTGTCGTACCTAGTCCCCCCATGCATGAAAATGTATATTTGGGCGACATTTTACGTAGTTTTTGGTTTTGAGTCTTAAAAAATAATTAAAATTTCGCGCTCGCTTCGCTCGCGTATTCAGAAACTATATGCCCTTATTTTTGCATTTGTCACAAACAAAAAGTTAAGTACGTTTGGGCTAAATTTTACGTAATATAATAATAATAATAATAAGCCCCACAGGGCATCTGAGGCGGATGACGGGGAGTAGCGACCCCGCGGGGCTATATATCCGAGTGCTCCAGGGAGAGTATACTGTCCCCCACCTCCGGCTTGCCGGAGTGAAGCATGACGGGGGATAGGTCTCCCGCCTCTTGGCTTGCCTTCATCGGCCGGTCAGAGTGGAGTCGCTAGAGCAAGGTTAGTCCTGCTCGGAGGGTAGGTGCCTCGTGGTAAGTGGCGAGTGGGCCGGTGATGCTGGACCCACAGGGAGCGCGTGATCTGCGTTTAAAGTCCGCCGAGGTATCCTCACCCTTCTCAGCCGCTCATGTCCCTGTTGCCCTCTTGTTGCTTTTCAGTGACTGATTCCCGGGGGCCCAGTAAGTGAGTTGGCGAGTCTCCACCTGCCATTTTAACATGTATTTAATACATTGTCATCGGCAGGTGCCATAGTTCCCGTAGTTTCCCCATTCCTAGTCCATTAGCATCCCATCACAATAGCCTAAGTAGTTTTCACCCATAGTTAGCAATAGTTTAGCACAGAACCGGGGATTGTCCTTGGGTACATTTCTATAGTGTATACAGGGATAATCGTCGGTTTTGTGTTACCATTTCATTAAAGTTGTCTCAAAAGGGCTTCAGCGTGTTGGCTTCGGCCCCACGTTCGCCTTCCAAAAATCCGGGACTCTGTAGTCCCGAGGTCAGAAAGAGACATACAAATAATAATAAGCCCCGCAGGGCATCTGAGGCGGATGACGGGGAGTAGCGACCTCGCGGGGCTATATATCCGAGTGCTCCAGGGAGAGTATACTGTCCCCCACCTCCGGCTTGCCGGAGTGAAGCATGACGGGGGATAGGTCTCCCGCCTCTTGGCTTGCCTTCATCGGCCGGTCAGAGTGGAGTCGCTAGAGCAAGGTTAGTCCTGCTCGGAGGGTAGGTGCCTCGTGGTAAGTGGCGAGTGGGCCGGTGATGCTGGACCCACAGGGAGCGCGTGATCTGCGTTTAAAGTCCGCCGAGGTATCCTCACCCTTCTCAGCCGCTCATGTCCCTGTTGCCCTCTTGTTGCTTTTCAGTGACTGATTCCCGGGGGCCCAGTAAGTGAGTTGGCGAGTCTCCACCTGCCATTTTAACATGTATTTAATACATTGTAATCGGCAGGTGCCATAGTTCCCGTAGTTTCCCCATTCCTAGTCCATTAGCATCCCATCACAATAGCCTAAGTAGTTTTCATCCATAGTTAGCAATAGTTTAGCACAGAACCGGGGATTGTCCTTGGGTACATTTCTATAGTGTATACAGGGATAATCGTCGGTTTTGTGTCACCATTTCATTAAAGTTGTCTCAAAAGGGCTTCAGCGTGTTGGCTTCGGCCCCACGTTCGCCTCCCAAAAATCCGGGACTCTATAGCCCCGAGGTCTGGAAGAGACATACATTTAATAATAATAATAGAGATTAACAAGTTTGAGATTAACGGCTCAAGATACAAAAAATCGGAGGGTTCCCGCCCTCCCCCGGGGGATAGGTTGACTGCTGCCCCACCCTGAGCACAAAGCTGGCTACGCCCATGATACTAATATTATAAAGAGGAAAGCTTTGTTTATTTGGTTGTAATGGATAAATTCAAAAACTACTGGACCGATTTTAAATATTCTTTCACCATTAGAAAGCTATATTATCTGCGAGTAACATAGGCAACATTTATCCCGGTGCGGGCAGTAGCTCCCACGGGACGCGGGTGAAATCGGAGGAAAACGGATAGTTACGCTATATGTACGTTTCCCTATTATACTTTTTACATATTATACTTCTTACCCGGGTGCAGCAAGTATTACCTCGAATGACGGATGAAACCAATGGCAAAAGCTAAGTACCTATGTAGATGTAGAGTATCGATGATATAGCAAAAGATTTTTCAGTGTGAGCTTCGTAACGCCATCTATCGCATAGTAGTGGAATTAAGCTGCTTTGTTTACTGATAACTTACACGCACTAATATAATCATTGTGTTCTACTGAAAAAGTTTCTGTAGGTTAGATAATTATTATGTGCATAGTTTGTTACTTTTTTTAATCTGTCTAATTGATTTAAGAAAATTTTGTAAAGGACTGAGCGAATCTGATTTAAAGATTTAACTTTTGTTAACTTGGTATTTAAAAAAAAAGGCAAACAGTTATTGACCCATGAACAAGCATATTACTAGCAAAATAAGGGAAGGTAAGATATAATAATGTAATCAATTTGTAGTGTCCCAAAATAACAGGCATTTGTTTTCAAAACAATTTAATAAAAATATAAATCTTGATTGAAATGACCATAAAAAAAACAAAAGAAATAAAAAGTTTTTATAAATGCATTTCAAAAACTTTAAGGCACTTCAGAATATGATTGGCACAATCCGTTATGATGTAGTTTGTGTGGGCTTAGCGAGGGCACATGGCATGACGTCCACCGTCTACGGGGACACTGACACCTGTGATGTTGCTAGCTAGGTCACTAGCTAAGAAAGCAACAGTGGCTGCTACTTCATCTGGCTCACCCGGACGGCCCAAAGCATGAGTTTCCTTAGTCCTCACCAAGAAGGCTGCATATTGCTCTTCAGTCATACCGCCCCTCTTCTGCAGCTCAGTGAGAATAACTCCAGGGTTTATGCAGTTCACCCTCACACCCTTTGGCGCCAACTCCAAAGCTACACATCTTGTGAACTGGTCCACTGCAGCTTTAGACACATTGTAAGCAAGAACTCCTGGGAATGAGCGAATACCATTCACACTGGATATGTTCACAATATTACCTTTTGATTTGATCAAATGAGGTACTGCCAGCATTGTTAAATAGTAAATAGAACGGACGTTGGTGTTCATTAGCCGGTCGTACTGGGCTAAACTAGTGTTCTCAATGGTGCCAGTCTCAAGAATCCCCGCATTGTTGACCAACACATCGATTTTTCCATAATGATCGATCGTGTTCTTCACAATCTTTTCTATGTCGGCTTCTTTAGTCAAATCTGCGGGAATATAGAAAGTTGAAGAATTTTCAGATTCCTTGCACTCATCGCATACTTTTTTTAAATTCTCAACATTTCTGCCGGTCAAGGACAGTTGAGCCCCCAGTTTTGATAAAAATACCGCTGTCGCAGAACCAATGCCGGAGCTTGCACCGGTTACAAGTACGACTTTTCCGAGCAAACTCATCTTCAATTCAGTATTTGCTGCTAACTGAACACCTTTCTTGAGGGACATGGGCGATGTTGTTATGGAACTTTCACACGGGCAGACTCCACAGCAGAGGGCCAAACTGATCAACTGCTTAAATCACGAACCAAAATTATCTTATCGCGAGCCTAATTACATAATAAAATATGTAAATAAAACCGGCAATTTAATTCTACATTCTATTCTGTTGATATTTCTGTTCGTCTCGAAATAAAAGTAAATTCCGATTCGTTATAAACTTCTGTTAGTAGACGTAGTAGCCAATCAGAAAAGCACGATTATTCTGAACTGCCATTGTCAATGAAAACAGACCAATGATTGATAGAGTAGACCAGTGACCTATCAGAATGATAATTTGATAACACATACGACCTTGTTTCATTGATAAACAAGTAGTGACGAGCAGATTGAATGAAGTAAGAATAGTGAGAAGTACGGTTTTTAAAAAGAGCTTACGCTTGGTGGTTTAATAGAGCCATTCCTATCAGTAAATCAAAGTAAATTCATATAATAAAAAAAAACTACTTGTCTAAACTTCAAATTAAGAGCTAAGTTAAGAATTAAGATCAAAGCTAATAAACTAGTCAAAGGCAGAGGAAAGGAGATGGCCAAATTTTCATAGTAAAAAAACCCAGAATCGACAGCAACGAAATGGGTACCAATGGGTTCATTATGATAGACCTTTGATGGTGCCAAAAAATCCAGCCTGAAATCCATGGGGTATAGGAGCTATATCATATTTTCACAAAAATATGTTATGTTGATTTTATGTTGATTTTAAAGATTATTTACATAAAGGGCCATAAAAACGAGGTATACTAATATCATACATGCGAATAGTAATATCACCATAGTTACAGAGTTTGCCTGGTAATTAAAAGGTCTTGAGTTTGACCCTCTCCCCCCCCCATTGCACTCGTCACATGAACCTCTCCAGATACGATTAAGTAGCGACCTTACCTACTTGAAGAGGTTTCCCTGTTATGTGTAAACTTCTGAACTGGCAAAGGTTAATTTAAAAAAAAAAGTAAAAGAAACCTTAAAAATATATTTTTATTTTTAGGTTTTTTGTCACTATTCGCATTAGTGAAAAGTTCTCGTCAATGCGAATAATATAAGCCCAAACACGAGGTAGTTAATATTTACCATTGCCGAGTTCCCTTGACCTTCTCTCTTCTCCATCACCAGGTCAGCTCTAAACCTTCACTCGTGTATAGTGCTAACAGACATACACCTGAGTGTAAAGTTTTTACCCTAGGTGCACAACATCTAATGAACAGCAAACAGAAAAGTTAAGGTTTTTTATGTACTAAAATCTTCATCGAAAAAACCTTGTAAAAAGAGAACCCCATGGTATTTAGATGATATGAAATACTTTTTATAATTCACACATTATACTGAATTCAACCATACATACGAAGTTTCTGTCGACTCTGGGTTTTTTTTTGGCCATCTCCTTTTAAGTATTCTTGCACAGTTAAGAGCTTTTCATCTAACAGACACTGAAAGTACCTACTGGCTATAGGCCTTTTAAGAGTTTAAACCGTGTATTTAACCTATTCGGTTAATATGGACCATGACCACGCAGAATAGTTTAAATAATTTAGTTTCACATCAGAAATGAGTTTTTAACGACAGATCATAACCAAATAGACTCCATAATCTTTACAAAATTACATGTCATCATACTACAATTTGACATTCTAATGTAAGTATTTTTTTGTAAACAAAATGTAGAATTTATTTTAGATAATATCTTACTTTCTTGATCAAAATTATCAGTAATATTTTTACCCAATGTCTAAAGTGAGTTCAGACTTACAGATCTTAAGCAGTGTTGATACAAACTTTGTATAATTTAAGTATGAATCCGTTTTTCATATTTTAGAAAGAAGTTATCCACATACACATTGGTCAGACTGGAGTGCAAATAGGTAGTGCTTGCTGGGAACTGTATTGTCTCGAACATGGCATTTCACCGGATGGTGTCTTGGCATTTTCGGATCAGAGTGATAACTCCTGTGGCGCCTTCTTCAATGAAACTGGGGCTGGAAAAGTTGTACCAAGAGTGGTTATGATAGATTTGGAGCCTACTCCAGTTGGTACGGTTCATGTTGTTATACTATTGTAATATATTTTTATTGGCCGAGTTTGTAATAAAATGTGTTTTTTAGACGAAATAAGAACAGGAACTTATCGCCAACTTTTTCATCCATCAACTCTGATCACGGGCAAAGAAGATGCTGCCAGCAATTTTGCACGAGGTTACTTTGGCGTGGGTCGCGAAATGCTAGACCTGGCACTAAACCGTATTAGAATTGTGGCAGAAGATTGTAACTCCTTGCAAGGGTTCATGATATTCCGTTCGTTTGGAGGTGGAACTGGGTCTGGATTCACAGCATTATTACTCGAAGGTCTCGTAAAGGACTACGGAAAGCTGTCCAAACTTGAGTATGCCATATATCCATCACCAAGAATATCCCCTATTATTGTTGAACCGTATAATGCTGTGCTTACTAGTCATTCAACTATTAACACCACAGATGTATGCTTTATTTTCGATAATGAAGCGTTATATGACATATTATCAAGATGTCTAGATACACCTCGGCCCACATACACTAACTTAAATCGACTTATAGCCCAGGTAATTGATTAATAAATGTTGTTTTTCTTACAAAAGTAATATATATGATTTTGGAATTATGCTAAATTAGAACTATTGTTCAGGTTGTTTCATGTATGACTGCTTCGATGAGGTTCGAGGGTTCATTAAATGTGGAACTCGTCGAATTCAGGACAAATCTTGTACCATATCCTAGAATTCATTTTCCATTAGTAACCTTTGCACCGTTTGTGCCGGCAACGAAAGCGATGCATGAGACTAATACCACACAGCAATTGATGATGCAATGTTTTGAACCCGCGAATCAAATGGTCAAATGTGATCCGAGAGAAGGAAGTTATATGTCCTGTTGCTTACTGTTTCGTGGAGACGTTAATCCAAATGACATAAACACAGCTATAAATCAAATAAAATCGATGCGTACAATCAAGTTTGTTTCGTGGTCTCCTACAGGATTCAAGGTATGCGGTATAAAAGTTTGAAAATCTTCCTTATTTACTCGTAGAAATACATTTAAAACAAGTAACTTAATAATCAACTAATTGTTTTCCACAGATTGGAGTAAATTTCCAACCACCAGTAACTGTACCTGGTGGAGACCTAGCTGCCCTTATGAGGGCTGTTGTAATGGTGTCAAATAGTTCAGCAATCCGCGGGGCTTGGGAGCGTCTTTGTAAAAAGTTCTCTTTAATGTATTCTAAACGTGCTTTTGTGCATCATTATGTTGGTGAAGGGTTAGAAGAAGGGGAATTTAAAAATGCCCTTTTAAACATAAGAGCACTGGCACGAGATTATAGAGAAATGGAAGGCTAGAGAAAATCTGAGAATTTTACTAGCGATTTGTATTGATCTAATTTTGTAACAGTTTTAACTAATTAAAAACGACGTGAGATTATTTCATTTATTTTTGTTGCTTATTGATCATCTTGCAACGAAATCAGGCTTTACACATCAAAAAGAGGTTAAAAAAAACGGAAAAGTTTCGGTTTTTATCGGTGGTACTAAAACCTGCGATGCTTGATACTATACTTTGACGTTTGCGTCAACTGTCATCTTATAACTGATTAGTGTCAGTGTCAAAAGCACGATCAGTCGATCACATCTGATCGCTTAATAAATCACATTGCTTCGCAAATATCCAACGAAAAGTAGTGTAAACGCTACTTGTACTTCTTAAAAGATATTATTAGTCAATAAAGAAAGCGGGTCTTAAAGCATTTTTACAAACCTAACAGTATTTTTCTTCAATGTTAAACATTTAAGTTAAAGTGTAGTGCTGAAAAAGCATACAGTTTCCAATTTTTCACATTTTATCCAGAATACTTGAGGTAAGTACTGATCTTGTGATGTTTTTATTCTTTGAATAATGTAGTAACAAATCGGTGCCTTGTTTTGTTATGATGGCTTAGCTATACAAATACCATGACCTATCTGATTATTACAAAATATTATGTAAACTTGAATGTTTAATACGGTTTCTAACTGTAACAATTCTGTAGCATTTCTGTCCATAAATATTTACAAGACGACCCACGGACCAAATCACCTCAAATAGTGGCATAATGATGAATGACAGTATGTGAAATTTTTGAACTCATTTAAATTTAAGTCAAAGTCAAAGTCAAATCATTTATTTCACTTAGGCCTTTACAAGCACTTATGAACGTCAAAATTATAACTAAGTTTGATTCTAGTTGCCCATTCCAAAAGTAGCTTCCTATGGAGAAGAACGGGCAAGAAACTCCATGGTTACTCTTTTCAAAAATAATATGGTATTACAGTTTGTATGTATTGATACATACAGTAACAGCATGCGAAGATCATGTAGAATCGCAAAGACAAATGAGGATAAAATGACAATTAAAATGCTACATGGTGTTCACATTTACAAATTGGTTTATATTTTGGTACAAAGTTACAAACAAATAATCAAAAGATTAATACAATTTTACTTGCTGGTGTAATTTTAATTTGTTAATTAATTAGATATTGTCACATTTAGCACATCCTTATAATTTTCCAGCAATGTTAAGTGTAGCGAACCTGTGCCGCTGCACGCAGTCACTCCGGGCAGCTCAGAGCAAGCTGCTGGTATCCGGCGGAAGGAACACCTTTAGAACAACCAATGTGGTCAGCCGACAACTCATCACACAGAACCATAAGGCCAACAGCTTTAAGGGATTGAGAGTAAGTTCATTTTAGAGTATTATTTACAAATTATTGAATAACTACTGACTACTGATTATTATTCTAAAAGTTATACAGAAGTGATTTTATACATATGAAAAGAAGGCCACCTCAGTACTGGGCTGCAAGATTGTTTGAAAGAGTTACTGTGGCCCTGGAACATAAAAGGCCTACGAAGGAACATGATGGATTTTTTGTCAGTAAAAGTCTGACACTCCCTTACCGCTGCTAACCCACAGCAGGAGGGGTCATTTAATGATTTTTGCCATCGCAAAAAAAAAAACTGAATAGTAGTTTAGTTAATATTTATTTTATTTTATAATTAAACCACTTAACTTATTTTTACACATGATAGGAGCATTATTTAAATTAAGTGTGAAGAATGTCCTCAATGTTAATTTAGCTTTCACTGATCCCAAATCCATCTGTAATTTAAAACCAAGTCATTGTGTTTCTATAAAATTATATCACATCTTTAAATTAAACCTTTCAAATATAATTTTGGAAAATGTGTGATATAATTGATATTTAGGTCACTTGTGTCAAGGCTAGATAACAGCTAATTTGAAAAAATCATACTTCCAAAATTTGTGTAGATGACCTTTTACTCTTATTTTTTGCTTTTGTTGATAACCTACCTATAATTTGAAACCAGCTATCCAAGAACTCGGCAATCCTATGTACTCAAAATTATATAATTATATTGTAATTTAAGAATGAGCTCCTCATTCTTACTTCATTACAAATCAGATTAACTACATGTTTGTACCCACACACACCATTGTGCTCAAGTCACACATATTCACACCACAGTTACACCACAGTAGTGGTCATGCCACAGAGAAGGACTTATTTTTCTGTTTGTTTACATTAATTTTTTATCAATCAGTTACAAAATATGTGTTCTAGAATTTTCTTCCAAGATTATTTATTTTTCGATAATGACTTAGTAGGTAAGCTGGACTTATCTAAGTTACGTAACAGACACACTATCACGCACTTTTTTACCAAAGAGGTGTCAGCAGAAGAGTATTGGAAGGTGTATAAGTACATATTACTTGGAACAAAAATTTATTACAACGATTCGTTAAGAAAACACGTTAGCATACGATACTTTGACAAGGCTCCAAGAGGGAGACAATAGCATTCCGGTTATATAAACAGGAAAGACAAATATAACACACTAGCTGCGGTTTCATCTGGTACCTAGGGAAACTACTTCCCGCACATAGATAAAGACCTAACTAGCCTATATGATATTTTGATATACTTACATAAAGGTAAGCTAAATTACTGTTAAGTTTCAACAAGATCCATTCAGTACCTTTACCTAAAAGAGTATCCCGTACTTCAAGCAATTAGGGCCCATAAAAATATAAATATATAGCAAATATTCTTTATATTCTCAAAACTAATGCACACGAAGTGCCGTCGTCGTATTTCGGCGGTACACAACACCCTTCGGCCAGAAATCTTCCTTGATTTCTTGATCTTTTTTATAACCTGAGAACCCTAATTTCCAGCTCACAGACCTACTCAAGCCGCAGAACATAGCAGTCCGGTTCTGCCAGTCAGCTCCAAAGCCGAAACCTCCCAAAGTGGTGGGCTACTGGCTGCTGGGATGCTCCGGGATGGTGTTCACAGCCGTCGTGCTAGGTATGGTGGCCGGATACCTTACTCTCTTGTATAGCATATACTATGTTATTGAAGTTGCGCTGAGGACTACTAATGGGAAGAAATAGGATAGGTAGGTTTTTTTGGGGGTAGTGGGGATTAAAAAGGTAGGTAGAAGTCGATTCGGATGATATTATTATGTGATTGGTGTAAATGGATGATGGAAGTTTTTAGGTCTTCAAATGGAGTTTGTTTATAAGAAGGTAATGGAGGGCGAAAATTCTTATGACCTTGCTCAGTAGACGACTTCTTATTCTTTTCTTAATAATACGGCAAGGGAAGGGAATCTAATATTATTGTTGTGCCAAGAGAGTATAAACTTGTACATATTTTGAAACAGGTAGGCACTGTTTACATAATAATTTGAAAACTTGAAGTTGCTCAGTTACCTACATGTAAATTGTAAATAAATAAACGCACAATACGTAATTGACATTCCCCTAAAAATTTGAAATAAAAGTTACTTAGTCAATTTTACTGCAGTTCGTTAACTACCCATTACCACTTAATTGACCATATTGCAATCCTTACATTTGGTCAGGCATAGCATAGCTATCTCCCCACTTAGGCCGATAATTACTTATCATTCTTGTGTACTGAATATGCAAACTCCATTTAATTAAATTCGAATGGATCAAGAGATATTACTCATACTCATTTACATTTTTATATGTATTTACTTATCTGGGGTTAGCCTAATGTAAGGTTAAAATTCGCAGGCATTTCGCAATTTCTTAGTTTTGACAAATTGGCTTTTGATTTTGAATGACTTGAGAATTTCCTTAATTTTTGAATAGTATCTATAATTTTTGAAAATTAATTCGCTATCAATAATCCAATTAGTATTATTTAAGTAATTAGTCAAACAAGCTGAAGTGCCTGCAATACTATCTACTGTTAAAACTACTAAAGCTATACTATACTATCTACTACTAAAGCTAGTTATTTGATAAGTTATAAAGTTACCTTAGTACCTGTAGTGTGTCAATGACCCAAACTCTTTATTAGGTATTATATTTATGAGAAATTAGGGACTTAGGGTACAAACCAAAAAGGACAAATCTATTTTTTAGGGTTTTTTTCTATTATTTTTTCTTCCCCAAATTTCGCAAACGTATCTACAATACTTTTTAACTTATTCTGTATTATTTTCAAATCTGTGCCAATAAACAAATTACCTATATTAAACACTTAAGGCATAATAATAAAAGTTTATTACATGCTATTTCACCTGAGTAGATGTAGGCATCTAATATTTTATCGTAGGTAATATTTTATAGGGAATTCTTTACTATGCTAGTCTTTAGTCATTTTAAAATATTAAGAGCAATGGGATTTCTTAAGAAATAACTGTATGTAAACTAAAGGTGTGTTTTACATCGAATAAAGCTATTGTAAAAGTCATTATTGTTTTATTTCTCAACATTCAAGCATTCTGTAGGTTTTCAAATAGCTGTAATGTTTTAGCAACACTTTCGATTGAGACAGAGGATCAATAAATATTGATAGTTCACTGGACAATGTTTTGTAATCATATCAAATGTTATGAATACAAACATAAACATACAGACACAGTTTGGATTCACGCTTGTTATCGCAATCATATTTTGTAATGGAAACACAGATATCAACTGTCAACAATATAAATAGACACAATTATTGCTTTTATCTAAAATAGGAACATATAACTGGGATGGATAGATAATTTCTGTCATCTATGTAGCATGTAATTTTTCAAGGGATCATTTTAGTGCAACTATGTAAACAATATACTGACTTTCAGATAGGTATATTATCCGTATATAGATAAACTGCCTATTAAAAATAAATAGCAATATAACTTAACAAACTCATTCACAGTATATAGCATAACTAGCTTCCGCCAGCGGCTTCGCCCGCGTGGTGTGTTGATAAAAAGTAGCGTATGTGTTAATCCAGGGTATCACCTATCTACATACCAAATTTCAATCAAATCGGTCCAGCCGTTTTTGCGTGATTGAATAACAAACATACATCCATACATTCTCACAAACTTTCACATTTATAATATAAGTAGGATATTATCTACAACCTTTTTGCTACTTTTGCCTATAATTGAAATGTTACTACTGTACAGGTGGTGTGACGAGATTAACAGAGTCAGGCTTGTCCATGGTGACGTGGAAACTCTTGGGAGAGAAGATGCCGAGGTCTGAGGAGGAATGGCAGACGGAATTTGAAAAATACAAGCAGTTCCCTGAGTTTATTTAGTAAGTTTAGTTTGTTTTATATAACTTTATGTCTAGAGGTACATGAATTAGCTTAAGTTAGTGTCTTTATTCTGTTTTTATACAGGATCAAATCAGCGAATATTTTTGACTGCATAATTTTAACGTAGTTTTAAGGCTTGTTTGAGCTTGCATGCATTCCTTATTCCTTCCATTTCCCTCTCCTAGTTCCAAAAACTGCCACTCACCAAGCGAGACGTGGCGCCACCGTCAATGCAAAAAAACTTTCGCGCGAGTGCAAAAAAACACGAGGCCGGCCGCCATAACGCGCCGCAAAATAAATTCAAAAACTATGTCTAAACTTCAATAAACTTCAAAAACTAATCAAAAACCCCTGCAGGGAGTTACTGGGCACCCATCAAACCATAAATAATATGTGTACAAGTGATCTGTGTACTGTGTGAGTGGATCAAGTAGCAGCAACCGGCGGAACTTTGTAAGTACCTACTTAGTCCTATTTCCCATCGGTCCTGTGTGCAGCTTTCCATAAACCTCTCACAGAAAATCTCGTCCAGACTTACAACCTGGATAGATCTGTAAAAACCTATTGGTCTAGGGCTTACGGTCAACGAAGCGCCGTTCAAGTCACACCAAGGCTTTTTAAGGTTTTGTTTTGTGAACAGCGTAGTTTTTGGCATAAATTATGTATTGTGCATAGGTCAAATACTCTGTAAAGAATTGTCCAGGTTTGAAGATTTTCATGTCTCGGGTTAACTTTTACAATTGATCCCGATAGGTGGCGCTGCTTTCAAATTCTTGTGCATACTGTTCAGTATAATCAAGAAAATATTTCCTTTTTTCCCCAGTAAGAACCAGAACATAACATTAAACGAGTTCAAATGGATCTGGTACATGGAGTTCGCGCACCGCACGTGGGGGCGCTGCATCGGCGCCGCCATGTTCGTGCCGGCCGCGGTCTTCTGGGCGAGGGGGTATCTCGACAAGGCCATGAAGAGACGCGTCGCGGCTTACTGCGTGTTGGTTGGTGCACAGGTAAGAACATCAACATTTATTTGTTTAAATAACTTCTTATTAGTTTTGAGGTATTTACTAATCGATCAACTTTAAAACATGCCTATTACAAAAGCAAAATATTATCTAGAGCGCCTCTAAAATAGACAAGCAAACTGGAACAAAATCTAGTAAATGTGCAAGTGGCAAAAGTAGACGTCTACATAAATATCGGGTGATACTTAAATTAAACAGTTCTTTGCATTGGAAATAACTATTGTCTATACTAATATTATAAAGAGGAAAACAGGAGGTTTGTTTGGTTGTAATTCTTTCACCATTAGAAAGCTATATTATCTGCGAGTAACATAGGCTATATTTTATCCCGGTGCGGGAAGTAGCTCCCACGGGACGCGGGTGACACCGCGGGAATACGGCTAGTATTTCATATAGTTCAGGCCTAACATACAGACGGATTATCCATACTTCAGCAGAGGTAGACTAAATTCTCTTGAAATTAAGAGCGTGTATGTCAACCGCGCGCCATTTGGCCTACAAAGGTACTTTTCAAACCACTGTTTCTAATTAACTACTTATCCTATAACTATGTTAATTTTTAATAAAGCAAGGTAATTTCACTGTCTATATAGTTAATTGAACATAAATTTCAATTTGTGTAGATTAAATACTGAAAACCCCTATAACGAAACAGATGTTTTATAAAATTCCCGTTCAGCGTCTATTTCGAAGCTTAAATTCATGTGAAAACAGTGGCAAATCTAATTATATTTATTTTTTTACTCATAGACGAAATCCCCATGCCTATAGTTAGTTGAAAACATTTTTTGATTTAGGTCTCTATCTTTCAGAAAAAAATATTTTAACAATGTGAAAAATTGTGAATTTCAAATGCTTTTTTTACCTACCTACCTTACTTAATTTAATATAACAATTATTTACTATAGTAATATAACTCTTTCTTTAAAACATAAACTTTATATTATAATTTAATCTCTCGTTTTTATTTTTTTATAAATTATTTAAAAACTACTATAAAACGCTGCACGCGAGTCAACTCAAACCAGACCGCCGCGAGGCTTCACAGAGAGAGGACGTGTCGCTCCGTCATATCGCGTAGGGTGAATAACCTCTGCCGTGGATGCCGAGAATAGAGTACATTTCAAACGCGACCAACAAATCTTGATACATTACTATTTTATTTAAAGCTCAATTTTGAAGCATATTTTTTTTTATCGATTGAGTTGAAATTTTATTTGAACGTTCAGTTTTAATGACAATGTATGATTCTATATCCAATATGGCGGTATACCCAAGATGGAGAAAAAAATGTTTTTAATGCATTCCTACGATATGGGTATCAAATGAAAGGGCTTGCTATAAATAACTCGAAAAAAAAAATGTGTCGCGAGTCTTAATCCAATATGGCGGATTCCTTAGGCTAGAATTCACTTATTGCAGATGTATGTTACCAATCGAGCTATAATTTTATTTATATGTCCATTTTGGATGTACCCAAATTTTGACTTTTGATCCCGAATAACTTTTGAAGCATATAGGATAGAAAACTTAAAATTTATTTGCAATGGTAAACCCAAGCTCTTCACCAATATTTTGCTTTCCGGCAATTGTTGTTATTTGACCACAATTTTTCGGTCTGGATGGACTGGACCATTCATATAAACAATCAATTTTTCAAATCGGTCCAGGCGTCTTTGAGAAATCGAGAACAATCAAATTGAGAACAATCACAAAACAATCTAATTGAAACCTCCTCCTTTTTTTGAAATCGGTTAAAATACAGAAACTCTTAACATTGCCATTAATCATCAGTCGACTATTTAGTACTGTTGAAAATTGTATGTAATAGGTATACAGAAAGTCCTCACCAATGTTTTCATAGGTGCCCGATTTTTTTGCAAAAGAGTGTAAGTATTAACGACTTATTTTCATGCTTTTATATTTTAGTCATCCATAGACTTAAGCTATTTTCTCGCTATTAACTATTGACTAAATAATATATTTTTGTTCTACCAATTTCACTCGAAAGGATCAAAATGGTTTGTGTGACTATACGTGAAGTATGATAGGCACGCACACAGCCGCGACGCTAGTCTGCGCGATTTTTTGCGTTGAATTACCTAAAGTTGACATCGCGCGCCGAGCGTACACGCTCTTAATAAACTTAACTAATATTTTCCAATTGTTCCAGGGTCTAATGGGCTGGTATATGGTAAAATCAGGCTTGGAAGACCGTTTCCAAGGGCCATCAGACGTGCCACGGGTATCCCAGTACCGATTAGCAGCGCATTTAAGTTTGGCATTTATATTATACACGGGACTCCTGGCCGGAGCCCTGCGGGTGCTTCGCCCCTTCCCAGCGGGTGCCACCGTCAAGAGTTTGCAGTCGTTGAAAGGAGTTACAGCTTTCGCGCATACTGTTAAAGCTATGGCGTTCCTTACTGCTGTGTCAGGTATGTCATCATTATTTGTTTTAGTTTTATTATTACCGTGAAATCATGATTGTATGAAGAAAAGCACATTTGAAATTACGGAACAGTTTAAATTAAATTATAAACACTACATTGTACCAGAAATATTTATGCCTTATTTCTAAATGTAGAAAAGATCTATTCTAATGTTCTAGTCACCTTTTTCTACACTTTTTAAGTCTTTCAACAATACAAATTCTCTTTAACATATTTTCGTCTTTCCAGGAGCCTTCGTAGCCGGCCTCGACGCAGGTCTAGTCTACAACTCGTTCCCCAAAATGGGGGACAATTGGATCCCCGAGGACATTTTAGCCTTCTCCCCCACACTCCGCAATATTACCGAGAACCCCACCACGGTACAGTTTGACCACAGGATATTGGGGACAACAACCTTGGCACTGGCTACGGGGTTGTGGTTGCTATCGAGGGGGAAACCATTGTCCCCTATGGCTAGGAAGGTGGTTAATGGGGTTGGAGCTATGGCATGGTTACAGGTGAGTTTGTGGACTGTCTTGAGTAGTTGAAATGCTTGTTACATGAATCTCCGTAATTTCGGATGGCGAATAGATTCACTTCAGAAATATATTTGACCCAAAGAGGACAATAAATAGAAGACCAGGTTAAGACAATAGTACTTCTGATCACTACATAATACGTTGAGAAACCAATACGTAACGCAAATATTTATATGCCACTGAGTCACGCTGAACGTACTTAACTTTTGAAGTCTCTGGAAGGTATTTGAGGGTCCTATTTTTTTTTTATATTAGTATATTTATAACTGTTATGTTGTCCCCAGGTATCGCTGGGCATAGCAACCCTGCTATGCTACGTGCCAACACACCTGGCGGCCTCCCACCAGTCGGGCTCGCTCGTATTGTTATCCCTGGCTATTTGGCTGACGCACGAGATCAAGTTACTCAAATACATACCAAAGTAGTAGACTGTATAATGTATTTATTGTAAAATAAACCGTAAGTTTTAGTACGCAAGGTGTTTTATTTATTTAACTTGCGTATAAATTATTGTATTTTCCCAAGTACGTTGGAGTCGGCTTCCTGTCTATCTGGATGCAGCTGAGCGCTAGAGTACAATGCAATCGATACTATTTAGTCAGACCTTTCGCTTTCTGACTATTAGATCTGTATTAAGATCGGCCAAAAGGTACATACCTACAAATGTCAGATAAGTCACACAATTATCTATTATATTTCACGTGTCTTCCCAACCATAAAAAAATTCGTTGACATAGCATAGGTTATCTTACAAAGTAAATGGGGCTTCATGAGATATCGAATACAAACACAAATAATGTTATTCACAAAGTGTTTTTATTTGAAAATTTAAAATGCTAATATTGCTTACACACTGAAAAACTGTTTTATGTACAAAACTGTGTGTAGACAAGTTGTGGATGTTGAACGCGGTCCGGCGATCATTCAAAATATACAATTCGGGTACAGCTATACGATACACGCAGTGAATTTGTTATTTCATATCATCTATCTATCTACATACTTGTAACAACAGGCATGAACCAAACTGCGCTCTCGTCAAACCCACATCAATTTTGATATAGTATATTGTGCTTCTAATATTATATTAGCGTCACCCCCTTACGGGTAACTGATGGACAATTTGATATAACTACTTATTTCTTTTCTACGTTTTGATTATTACAATTGGAACAAAAAATATTTATTTGAAAACAATGGCAAATAAATGTATGATAAAGACGCCATCTAGCGTCGAGTAAAAAAAGTTAATAACATTGATCGTAGACTACAAAAATAATAATTTGAAAATTATTGAGCGAATTTAGTGCGACATTAACACACACAATAAATCTAAAACATAAGCAAATACATCAAGGAATTACGCTCTAGGGAAAATATTTAATCAAATAAACGTTTCTTCAATATTTTGCATACGTAAATAAATTTTATTGCTTACGGTACATTTCAGAGTGTAAGTACAGTCAGCAGCAAAAATAACAAATGTGGCGGCGACTGTACACTTAACAAATAAAGTGCTAAGATATAAATAAAAGAGAAAACATGTAAAGATGTGAGTATGACATTTGAATAAAGTTTAAAATTTTGGACATTACCCGTATCTGTTAGATATAACATTTAGTTTTGAGAAATCATTTATGGCGGATCTATCTCATAGCATATCAGTATAGTACTGAGTATTTGGCTATGAAAGTAACTCTTATTTAAGAAACTCTCACACTATACTGTAGTGAGAACACGTTAGTAGAGTTACTTTCGTAGCCAAACATCGTTATGAAATAAGTCCTTCAGTGAAAACAAAATGGTAGCACCACACATAATTCCTTAGTCCGAACTCAATCATCTTTAGACCGTATGACTATTGTATAATTCTAGCTATGGCCGACTGCAATTTGTAACCTAAATTAACTGAAAAACTAGTAGCGTAAAGTGAGGCTGCACTAATATTTATTGTTGAATGGTAACACAGGAGGAATTGTTCACAGATAACAAATACTTTTTTTCACTGGCAATTTTACTATTTAGCGCGTTAAATCTAGAACTCCATAGAGTTTAGAGACATTTTTGATTAGGCGGAGTGGTGTCACAAAAAGATGGTTTATAATAAGCCAATGTAGTTCTAGCATTAACTCGCATGAACAGAAGTAGTGAACGATTAAATATAGACATTAATACCTTTACATAAAGTAGAGTTTAGTGTGCACGAGTTACATGAACGTATTGTTAGAATTCTCTATTATAAAAACGATTTATTTTGAAAATATCAATTATGACAAGGGACAGTGGTGACTCTGCAACATTTTATTTAAATATCAATATGTATGTGTTACCGGCCGAACCCGATTTTAGGACAAACCAGTTTTGCCTAGGCTCAACTAGTTCTTCCTATAGGCGTTAGGATTAACTAGTATAGCCTAGTCCAAACTAATTTGTCCTAAGCCCGATAGGACGGACCAGTTTAGGCTAGGCAAAACTAGTTGATCCTGATATCAATACGCACACTCTAGGATAAACTGGTATGGCCTAGTCTAAACAACATGTTCATGCGGGAATGCTCCGAACGTCCCACGCCGCTCGCTCCCCGTTCGTCATTTGTCGCGTGGTTTTAAACGCATTTAGCGTCTAGTTGCTAGCCGTGCATAACGTACACGCCCCGAGCGCCTCGCGCCTAATAACGTATTTAGTTAATTTAAAAAAATACTTACCTATTATTTGTTACTTTGCTACATATATGTAGTATGATTGTTCGTATTATCAATTTATCCATAACGACGAATCATTATAGTTTAATAAAGATGATTATTTTTCTAAACACGGAGTAGTTTATTTAGTTCATCTATTTATTTACACTTTTAGATATGTATATGTTTTGACTAGGCTATACCAGTTTATCCTAGAGTGTGCGTACTTATATCAGGATCAACTAGTTTTGCCTAGCCTAAACTGGTCCGTCCTATCGGGCTTAGGACAAATTAGTTTGGACTAGGCTCTACTAGTTAATCCTAACGCCTATAGGAAGAACTAGTTGAGCCTAGGCAAAACTGGTTTGTCCTAAAATCGGGTTCGGCCGGTAACATATGCATAGATTTATTTTTCAAACCAATTATAAATATTTTTAACTCTATAAACAAGATTACTTTCACTATTACATTTTATGAAACAATATAGAAAAGAAAACGTGTATTTGTAATGCTTGCAGAGTAACCACTGTAAAACTAAATAATATCTCGAGCCTCTTCCCAATTTAACTATTAAATAATTATGTATAAATACTAAAGCTAACCTAATAAGTTAGTACTAAAATGTTATAATCCTCTTATTACAATTTAGAAATATAACGTATATAAGTTGCAGTTACGATTTAAATTACTGGTTTAATAGTGAGCCTACAACAATGATTTCCACAATTTATTTATTTTATTTGAAGTTTTAATTAGTATATTCCATCTGTATGATATTTTCAATTAACGCTAAGTATATTTAAATCGTAATTGCAAACATTTTATTTCAATATCTCTATAACCTATATCGCCATATCTATAATTTCGATAAAAAAAAAACTATAATCAAGACATATTCCGAATTATAAATAAATGCTGCTGAGGCTACTCATTATCACTACTGGATCTAAAACAACATTGGTATATTACAACATCGATAGTCCCAATTTATCGACAATAGTGCGGTACAATTTATCGATAGATACAATAATAAGGTTATCATAATATCTGTTGAGTCCGATATGTGAGAGAATATTGTCTGCAGTGAGGCTTTAGGCCAATGTTCAAACAAAGGTGATAATACAAATAAGCCTGGTTTACAGCTACGCACGATTTGCGATTATTTAACTAAAGAGAAACCAATAGATCGTTCTCATCACGATGAGAACAAAACAAGTGAGACAGATAACTTGCTTAAACGCAATAGTGAATGTAAGAGAAATCGATATAAAAAACTTCTTAGCTTAAAGTCAAACATAATTTTCTGAATACCACAGTAAGTACGCATTTTGTATATTTTTGTCTTACTTCACTCTGAGTCAAATTGAGTATCATTTAAGGCCATTTATTATAGAAAAGAACTAATTTAATTTTATAACTAAATAATATATTGTTCTGGATTGTAGAACGATTATTTTATGAATAAGCAATCGAGATTAATTCGATATTTATGTGAAAATAATCGTAATACATTCCAGATGATATAGTAAAACATATTGGAGTAGGATAAGTTAACATCAAAGATTCATTTGTTTACCTACGCGTCCCGTAAACTTACACAATCGTAACAAAATATAATTTAAACCGAAACTTATCTTAATAATTTCTTTTATAAGAATACATTTCACAAATCACTAACAACATCATAAATTTTGCTTCCATTAACTCTTGTGCGAATCTAACATTTACGCAGTTTTGACATAACATTGCCACGTATTTCAAACAGCAACGAATTGAGGCAGCCTGTGATATGTGAGGCAATAACGCGAGGCATATATAGGCGAATAATAATACATCTTGTTTGTTGAGCCTTACCTTTGTGCCTTGTTAAATAAGAGACATTTTAATTCTATTGCCTCGCGAGGCAGCCTCGTTAGTTGCTCAAGCAATTTAAATATATAACACCAAATTGAGTTTACAATGCAAAATTAACATCTAGCGTTCGATTAAAATATTCAAAATAAACAATATTATTTATTATAATAATGCTAATTCAGTGTGTTTAGAAACTCAACATCACAATAGATGGCAGTCGCAGTATTTACGTAATGGCAGAATAATACTTGTGTTCAAATGTATTACATTTTATGCCTCCTTACAAAATATTGATAACTTGTGTTACGACAAGTCTGTATACAAGCCTAGGAAAAAAGGACAAGTAAAGATATTAATTTTGTAAAACTATGTTATATAGTGCACGATAAAGTATGTATAGCATTGTTTGGACCTTTCTTAAGCGATATTCAAAATTGGTTCTCATCAAAAGCATGGCACACGGTCAGCCAATCAACATTAAATATACACCGAACAAACATTAGAAAAAATCAGGTATATAAGCTCCTTATTAAATAATATTCTTGCAGTCATTTAATATAAATAGGTAATTTTATAAATAATAGTCGATTGTAGTGTTAAGGTGACATCCCACAGGCATTGCACGAGCATTAGAAGAGGTTTAATTTAAAGGATATTGTTTGCGAGCAACGCAACGCGATTATAAGTAAATAACAGTGAGATGAGGCCTTAACAAGTATGCAATAATTTATTGAATAATGTTACGAGATGCCGTGCTCGCTCAAAGCATCTGAGCCGTGTTATTGTCGGGTATGAATTCTATTAAATACAACGCTAACTTCAGTTTGGATATTAACATAAAGTTTCTTAATTTGTTTTTATTCTAATTAAATGGTAAAACTATTTTATCGCATACATTAATTCCAGACGATATAATATATATTTACTATAATATTTTCCTCGATACATATACATACATACTACGATAAAATTTCCTCATGTATGTGTGTATCGTAATAACCATCGTACAGCCTTAGAGTATCGTTCTCACTGCAATATACATATTATATATTAATCACTACAATTGGGGCATTTTATATAAATATAAACAATTTTATACGAATCTAGTACAAATTATAAGTATGAGATCGTCCATAGAACATGTACCCGAGATATATGTATTTTCAACACCAAATACTTATATAACCTGTATATATATTTTTAAAACCAATGTTTTCTATATTAATTGGTTCATGTTGTATGGGCGACCGATCGAGTAGAATGTATGATACAAGGCGACACCCATAGAAAGCGTACAGGTAATCAAACGTGGACACTCACCACTCGGCACAACGTCTATTTTTGAGTGCACGAGTTATTACAAAACGAAATATTCCCATGAGCTCCAAAATATTGATCAAGTCCTCTTGTTGTTTGTACTTTTGGAACGCATGGAAATAAACCGATAAATTGTTATATGGCCCCCAACATATACAGTAAGTATTATATTATTTCTAAAATTATTAAGTTGATCTGGAAAGATGCAAAATATTATGAATTTACTAGTAGATCGACGATTGTCGAGTTTTAAATTGTATTTATTTCTGGCTACTATTATTGATTTTTTCTGTATAAGTTAGGGGCCATCTCATTAGGACATAAACCTACGTGTCCATTACTTTACAAAACATTTATTACGTGGATTATGTTTCTCTGGTTCTCTGTGGCGTCTTTGTGATATTTTGCACTTATCCATCCAATTTTAGATCACTGCATGGGACATTTTGTTGTATAGATTCCGCGATAGATGCTTGTGCGAAAAATTCTTAAGATACTTAGCACATCATAATGATATATGAGCTTGAATGTACAATAAAATCATGTTAAAACGATGTGAATAGATTACTTTCGTGAAATGATAGAGGGTGCGAGAATCGCTTGTGTAGTTTTCAAAAAAAAGAGTGTTGCCCGAAACTTACGTATAAAACAAAAATAGATAGACATCGAATACAGGGATAACACATTAAAACTACAAGTAAGAAAGTGCAATAACATGAGGCTTCTTAACATTCCCTGCGAAGGGACTAATGGTCCCTTCGTAACAGTCATCATTGCATCATCAGTCCAAACCAGTTACAATAGCCAGTGCTGTTTGGGAATATCATCCATTCACGGAAAAAGGTGACGTTTGGACGAAAAACAATTGAATGCATCCTATTGTCCTTCAAACTGGAGTTACCTTTAACAACAGCACTTGCTTAAATAAAACTACTTTTACTGGATGCTGTAAAGGATCCGAAACGTCGGAATTAAACAATATTAATATAACCGCGACAAAATCCGTAAAAGTATTTTTATTTAAATGTCTAATATTCGCGTCAGAAATCAACAGCACTTGCTCCTAAACCCCCTTTTCCCCAAAGTTAGAGAAAGAATTGAATAAACAAAATGCAAAGATACCACAAAGACTGTGTGAGATGGGGCGACTAGCTCGGCGGCTGCGGGTCGGTGCTGACAATGACCTGGACGATGTAACCGGCCGTGATCTTCGCTTCCTCGATGAGCAGCCTGTCTCCCAGGAGTTTGCCGCCGTAGAACCAGCGCTGGCGCCACGGTTCGATGTTCTCTTGAGCCTGGAAACAAAAACAATGGGATTATGTATGAGTATCTACAGTTCAATATCGTTAAAGTAGGTACAGCACTTATTCGAAGATTATAGTTCGGCCATTCAGAGAATGCGTTCCTGACACGTCGCGATTGAACTGACGACGTAACTACATTCATTGATTATTGATATAATAATGTTGTTTTAATGCTCCTCAATTGTTAAAACGGTAAACAACCAGCAAAAATATTTTTATCGTAACTGCAACGCCATTGCAAAGTTACGTCGTCAGTTCAATCGCGACGTGTCAGGAACGCATTCTCTGAATGGCCGAACTATAGTTGCTAAACATTTCGTTTAAACACAGAATATGGTTTAGGTATATATGTATAAGAAAGATAAACAACATTATTAGTAGGGATTATAATTATTACGAGAATAAGCAATTTTCTAAATGTAAATTTTACTAACGCAGAGTAAATCAATACCTGCTGATAAAATGCCTACTGTAATCATTCATTTAAGCAAATAAACAAATAATCAAGGAACCGATTTCTATCTGCTTTGGGAGTCCATTTTAGAAAGTAGATAAACTTTAAAAAGTCCAAAAAGAAAAAAAAATAATGGTGAATTAGGTCAAGGGATGTTCTTTTTCAATGAGAGTAGAGGCGCCTGTCAAGCATATGAATCAGTAAATAGCGCGATGATGATAGAAATAGACGGTTGAGATAATAACGCATTCGTAATGATAGCTCGCGAACAATTAGGTACACAAATATACAAGCTCAGCTCTGCGTGCGTTCGTATTAAACCTTGTGATCCGTTCAATATCTCGAGTTAATTGTTTTCTGAGTTTGGAAGTTATGCAATAGGGCAAGTTAAATAATAGTAATTATATTACTGGGCCATGCAGTACTTAAAAACTTTGATTGATTTGATTTGAGTCAAAAGTACTAGCTGTTCCCTGTGGTTCGACCCGCATCCCGAGGGAACAACCTTTCGCAGCCGGCTAAACAGTAGCCATGGCCTCTCTCAGATTCCGGACTATCTGTCTTGCCAAAGTCACTCTTTCGGTCTTATACAGTTACTTCGGCATTAATTATATTAATAAGGATAAAGATTCTGTTCATTCAAAGGTACTAAATGTTTTATATGCCGCCTACGCTTTCCATTGAGTTGTGCAGTTTATGGCATTTACAATAAAATAATTAAATGTACCTAACTGGTTTTAATAGGTAGGTCCATAATTATAGTACCTTATTAGTAGTATTCTTAGAATTATCCCCTGACTAGATAATACAAAGCAGATAAGTTATTTTGGAAGGATACGCAGTAATTGCTTAGTCACCGAACCAATCGAGCCTTCAATAAAAAAAAACACATCGAACAAACAAGCCAGTAAATAGTAATAACAGTGACGTCATCACAGTACATCAAGTTAAGATCTTATACACACATAACACAAATTGTATTTCGTCCCTGACATTGAATAAACATACATATTTGGGAAAATCAATAGACGTAAGTGTCGACACATCGTTTGGCAAAGGACAAAAGTAATGGCTGCGGCCCGACTAAGCTATATGACCTTGATCGCTGGCCAACAGCCATTAATATAGACCCGTCAAGTGCGGGCCAGCCTCGTGTATGGAACGATCCGTAGGTAGGTAGGTACTTTCGTGCAATATTTAACACTATGGAACCTGGTTGAAAGTTTCACTTACTGGGTCCTTATTTATAAATGCCAAAGAGAGTTTGATATACTTTCATGCGAAAACGGTTTAACCGATTGAGAAGCTTGCTACAGAAAGACCAGGTACTCGGGAGTTGGAGATTGGCTTCTTTTCATCCACGTGCAGAACATAGCTCCCTTGGGTATACAGACGTAGTCAAGGACGAAATCTTATACAAGAACCAGTCAAGGGCTAGCTGGACTCTTACACGGAAATAAACGACAAACGATAAGTGTAGGTAGGTATGATGTTCTATGTATAATCAAGTGGATGTTTTACTTTTGGCATACTTCACCGAACCCTAAAAACCACAGTACCTACATAGCCTGCAGTTAAACTCTTTACTGCGAATTACCGACCTAAAGAGAAAGCCTGCATTAAAATGTTATTGGTAGCACACTTGGTTCCGTATGTAGGTCGCATGGTCCAAAACTGTGGGACATTAACAGGTGGGTACGACCTTTGAGTACAGGAGGTGTCGTAATAACTGCTCGATATTGTTCAAGGTGGTTTTAATGTAGGCATATTTTTGTAGACGAGCTGGTTTTGTTTTGGATGTTTCCTTCGGTTTAGCTTAAATATTTAATAGTACAAGGTTTTCTTTGGGTTTGAACATATCTCCAATATTTGTTACAGAATAAAGTTCAGCCGTTTTAGTGGCGTTCTTAATGATTGTTGATGGCTTGGGAACTCAAATGAGCAGTTATGCAAAGACAAAATCCAATAAAAAAATACCAAGACATTTCTAATATGATATAGGTATGCTATACGTGTATTTCAAAACGACTGGACTGGACTGGAAAACATGATGAGTTTTGCAGTGAGTTTCGAATTTAACCATGGGAAAATAGCTCAGATACTCTTTACTACACGTTATTTTCTGCTACTACTTCAAGTTATACTTAAAGGATGAAGATTTAACGACAGCAAGTTTATTAAGAAAATTCTCGTACAAACAATGGGCAGCCGTATTAAATAAAACAGTAGGTACGCGAAGGCTCGGCGCGGTGCGGTTGCAAAATATCGCATCGTTCGCATGCACTTACGTCATCCAATGACCGTGTTTACGCGACCCGGTGCACAATACATATTTTTATTATTACTGCTATAGTAGCGTAGTAGTTTTTGTGATAACAACTCCAAATAAGACGGTAAACAGTTATTTTAGTAAGGCACTTGAATATTTTTGGTTTAATAGAACTAGGGTAAATACGCCAAATGTCGGCCCCCTTAGCGATTTTCTGATTGCGGTTCGCTATAGCACCGTCAGTTTCCAACGAAAGATAGTTTGTGATGCGGTTTTGGATAGTTTGATTAATCCATGTCATGTTTATAGGCATAAGATTGATATTTCTACGAAAAGAAAAAAGTAATAAGGCTTAGATGCGTCGAGAACAGAAAAACCCTAAAGTCGGCCATTCACGGCCCAAGGTCGGTCGCGTTTTTTCCAAATGTCGGCCGGGTATAGGCTGTTTTAAATTAAGGCAGTGACAAATATTATTAACATGATTTATTTTAGCAGAATTATAATATAATACTAAGTATACATTTGTAATTGTATTTGTTTAATTTATAGTAAAATATTTTTTTGTTTCCCCTAAACAAAAAAAGTCGTATTCACGACCAACCATTTATATTTTTTAAGCTAATAAGAACGGTTTAATAGATAGCAAGTATCAAACTATAAAGCTACCATAAACATGCCTACAATACTGTCAACTCCTACATTTAAACTTAACTCCTAAACGATATAATGAATTATAATAAATAAATTATTTCATTTTGAGAAAATGAAAAAATATAAAAGTATTTTTTCATCAGCCTGTATAGTGGCGCTTGAGTTCGAGGCTGGTCGACATTACGATTATTTACGATTCTAATGTCGGCCCCTATTTCTTGTACCTTATTTCTCGAGATTCAACTAATATCACCCCGGCCGTTATTTGGCTATTAAACGTAAAATAGATCTATTTGCCTATAAGCTTTGCAAATTCTCTTGTTAAGCCAACGGAATTAGTACAATAGGAATTTATAAAATAGACTGCATTTGCTTTAAGTCGGCCACGGCCGAGACTCCGGTTTTAAGTCAAAACTGTTGTCCTAATAGCGGCCTCCTATTTTTCCTTGAAAAATATACGCAAAACGCTGAAAAAACTATCTTAAAATATAGTAAAAATAACCCATTAGTGATAATCAAGCTTAAAACAAAAATAAATAAATGTTTTATCGTTCTAATATCAATCCCCAAAATGTGAGTATTCACTTCGAGTAAGCTACTTTACGTGCGAATTTGATGTTTCAACGGCGCAATCGCTACTGACGCTCAGTATGAGAAGAGTAAGTGACAGAATCGGATAGTAACGATTTGTACGTATAGAGTATAAACCAAGGTTGCAATTCGAGGAGCAAAACTAACACTTAATTACCTTTTGAATGAATGCAAGCTGAAAATGTACAGACGGCCGAAGTTTGGGGGGAGGCCGACATTTGGCGTATTTACCCTAGTAAAATTAATTTGTGAGCCTTAAAGTCTTGACCTCTTTGGTTCAAATTGGTCACGGCCTCATAGGGTAAAAGGGCGTCCTACTGTCTTTAGTCTTCTCAAAATGAGGATAAAATTATGAAGACACAAACTTCTGGCTTCGTTTATATTTTCTTCTCCCCCATACTAAGACAGAAGGAAAGGACATGGAATCATTTTATAATGCCTACATGAACTATTTTTCCCAGAATGCGTGTGAATTCATTTCAAAGCTAGTATACATTCAAAATGTGTTTGCTATGCTATTGTACTCCTATAACGCATAGCTGATGACTGCGTTGTTATGATTTCTACAACCTGTTGTGTAAATATGACGGTAGTCGAATGTCAGCTTAGATCTAATTACTTAATCAACGTAGTATTTGTGGGAATTCCCCAAATGTTTGGTTTCTGAGATCATACTTACAAGGCCCGAACATTTAAGTTGTCTCTTTACTGATGTCATAAAGATAAAATTTGATATTTGCATTTTAAGTAATTCCAGACTTAACCGATTTAAAAAGTCTAAAAAGCTTCACTATCCCCCGGCGTCATAAGTAATATTTTATCAGGGCTTGGAAAGATATTTCCAGGGGATGAAACCGAGGAGAACAGCTAGTGCAGTGTTAAAATGAATGTGCCCGGGCACTTTGTCAATAGTGGTGAAACTCGTCAAAAGAATTTAAAAAGCCAGTAAAACGAACGGATCTTAATAATATTGACTAACAAACAAGTCAGTCTACTTTTACATAAATAATAAAGAATATTAATTGAGCACACATACTTTGAATATAATTATCATGATATTGTCCAGAGGATAATTATTCCACATCATAATTTGCAATACTAGGTTTTTATTGCGGCGTTGCTGGTACTGTTCAATATATTTTTTTTATGCGCGGATCCTTAATTATTTTTAAACAAGTAAACCAAGTAAAGTAAACCAAGAAATTGGGGATTAGCAGAACAATCAATTTCGGAATTTTATGGAATTTAGAATGTAGGATAATAAGATCTTGAATTAATTTAAAAGACACAGAAATTCCAGTTAAAATTGCATAACAATTTAAAAAGCTATTTATCAATAAAACATAAGGTCAAGCAGAGTCATGTGAATGGTGTTCAGACTGGTTTTTGAATTTCTTTTGCAATCTTACTAGGACATTTTGACTTGAGGTAGGTTAGGTAAGGAACAGAGTTAAGATTGTTTGCTAATCACTTGAACCAGTTCAATTATTGGTCTACTTTCAAACTCCTTCAGTGTTATATAAGCCATTTATGTCCGGCAGCACAACGAACTTCCTACATGATGCGGGCAAAGTGGGATAGTATGTGTTTATTAAAAAAGCGTACTTCAAAAGCACTAACAATTAACCGCATCCTCATCAACATTAGTGGATGTGGAAGCCCACCCCAAAATAGTTGGGAAAAGGCTCGGGAGATGATGAGTGGGAGTGGAATCTCACCGGATGCAACCCCAACATAGATGTAAAAAAAAGGCTACTAACATGATACAAAAGGGTACTCACATGTAACTTATTCTTGCACTGCGCGACAGTGTGTCGGGAGTACACTGCTAGATCCACGTCCTTGCACGTGTTGGACAGGCGCAGGCGCAGCGACACCTCCGTGCCGCCCTCCACTGGTTCTGACCACTCAGCCGGAGAGTCCCGACCACTTGCTTCCTTCACCATGTTTATTGGTGGTGATAAGCAGTATATTGGTACCTAAAACAATATTGGTGTTAAGGCCAAACTACAAATTTTTTTTTACAGTTTGTAGGTCTTGTTTGGGTGCCTCATTGCATTTTAACGTCTGAATAGATTTTGATAAAAAATATATCCTATGCAAATAATATATGAATTCTTTAGAATAACATAAATAAGCTAGTTTTCTCCAGGGTTGCTGATCTGCAGGTGGAAGCTGGAATAAAAGGATCTTAGTAACCACAATGAGTGGATCTTACAGAGACAAACGTTTAAGAAAGTTTACAGGCAATTTGGCTACAGGTTTAAAAAAGAAGCATTAATTATAAGTTTTCTTTCAAAAGTTTAATTTTTCTGAATGTATGGACAGCAATATTATCTGGATCATACGATTTTGGGATCCACCCGATTGGACTACTCTCAAGTCAACAGATATGGAAAACGTAATACATTTCTAAAACAGTTACCAATTTTAGATGCAGCCATTGCATTGAAATATCCTGCCACCATGATGCAAGACAAACAATGTGCCATAACATTATCACAACTTTGTTGTACTTAATGTGGTAACAGGTGATGTCAGGTGAACATACATATTACAAAGCTGAACCAACATTACAAAAGACTCCCGACACTAAGGAACCTCTTTAAAACATTGTTTCATTGTGGGCAGCTACATTATCCCTGGATGATATATTTTATAACTTACTAGCTTTTGCCCGCGGCTTCGCTCCCGTCAACTGACTTCTCTACTTTACCCTATTTTTTTTTCATAAGAACCTTCTCCTGACAATAACAAAAACAACAAAAAAAGAATTAGCCAAATTGGTCCAGGCATTGTTGAGTTATGCGCTTACCAACACATTTTGCGATTCATTTTTATATTATAGATTACTAGCCGTTTTCCTGCGGTTTCACCCGCGTCCCCTGGGAGCTACTGTCCACACTGGGATAAAATATAGCCTTTGTTATTCACAGATAATATAGCTTTCTAATAGTAGAAGAATATTTTAAATCGGCCCAGTAGTTTTTGAGTTTATCCATTACAACTAATCAAACAACGTTTTCCTCTTTATAATTTTAGTAAAGATTTTGATTCAATAAGATGCAGTTACTAGTTGCTTGTCACTAAATATAGGGTTATTTTATACAAATGTTTTGTTTAGTCAAAAAGGTGCAGACACAGTATGATACTGGAATGTGCTTACATAAGTAAAAGTTTATTAAAATCTACATGACTATAGATCTAACTAAAAGAAATCAATCTTGTATTCTTACAGTAATCAATTTAAAAGTATTTCAACACTGATTCTCCCAGGATTGTTAGAAACAAAGAACCTTTCTTTTTTCATAAATTGTATAATTACATAAAAAAAAATATTGTTTCCTGTATTAGAGAATTGCAATGTATGCTTGAGGATAACTTAGCCACATAGTTTGCAGAGCCTGAACTTGATAAGGAATGAAATAAAAACAACACCAAAAAGAGCTGAACAGGAAACTGAGACATACATTAAATAATAATTAGCCACAAACAATACATAATATTTTGTATTCAGACTGTTATGTCGCATTTCTGTATCATTTTTAAGGATGAGAAGAGAACCAACAAGAATAAGAATTTGCTTAGCTCTGCAAAGAATTAATATTTCGGCCTTCTGAGAGTATCTGTGATAAATGACATCAGTCAATAAATATTTCTAAAGTAAGGGCATTACTGAAGGCTATGTTATTCTTGAATAAACTTTTTACATGCAGTGCCTTTATGGCCCGCTAGTTAAAGGAGTGTGACACAGTACCTGATATCTTGTTCCCCATTCGTCATAGCACTCAGTGAGGTAGCCGTTCGGCACGGACACACTGGCGCCGTCCAGTATCGCCTGGGCTAGCTGGAAGTCCATCGCTTCAGCAGCGACGGCGGCCGCCCGCAACGCATCCCAGATCTCCTTACGTCCTTCAAACGCCGGCGCTGTGTCCCAAAACTCATCCCTTTTGCTACGTAACTGTCCTTCTGTCAATGGCACATCTGATTTCCATCTTATGGTCTCGTGGCACAACGACTGATTCTTCCTCAGGCCACCTACAACAAAGAGTTATGAGAACACGCACTCGACGTCTCCACGGAGACAGATGATCGCTTACCCCACCTGAATTAGGCCGAGACACGGTAGCTGAAGACTCTTCTATGGGTCCGCTACCACTTCTAGTTATTCCTATGCAACCACCCATTTTGATCACATTCTACAATTGCTCATTTAACAAATATTTACAAAAAAATTATTAACAAATAACATTTTTATCTTCTGTACGCTTCTGTCAAAAAAGATTAGCTGTATATGTATTGTTATTGCCGTGAAAGGTCGCGTGTAAATTATACACGTTCTGCACAAAGTTATGAAAAGTGTAAAAAATTATACTTATTTAGTTATCCGGGGGACATGATGGGAATCTTAAAGTTATAAAAAGCGCACGATAAGACCTAAAATGTTTTCTTGGTCATGAAAATCCAAAAATTTTAATACAACCATTGGTAAACAAAACGCAAGCAAATTCATAAAATTACCAAGAATATTTTTTTTGCTTGGTAACCCTTTCATTACTGCGTTTAATTTAATGCAGTATCCATTGGTCTCCAACGAACGTAATTGAAAGGGATTTAATTATTATATGTATTTCACATAATTTATTTCCATCTTTAACTTAACTCTTCATAGAATTGAGAATTGACCAAGCATAACAGAAATTCGCGGAGTATCAAACATGATAAGTGCAGAAACCTTGAGCAGTAACAATACGTTTCAGTAAAATTCAAGTGTCATTCATCATTTGTTTACATCAGAACGTCAAATTCCATGTCCACAAAACAAAGCACATACACACTTAAATACTAAGTAAAATAAAAATCGGCAACAATAGAACGGATAGAAAATGAATGCTATTCCTTTTAACCTAGAGGATTACAAAGTTATCACTGTGAGTACTTTTAATGTGGTATAACCAAATAGACTTGGTATGTTCTTATCTCTAAACTGATTTTGAGATGATAAATGTTGTTTTTACTCTCTAGGCCCCGGAGACTGCTTACTATATATCAGAGTTTATTTCACCCGCCGAAGAAAAAGGAATTTTGACGAATATTTACGCTGCACCAAAGCCAAAATGGACGCAACTGTCGAACCGGAGATTGCAGAACTGGGGTGGAATACCGCACAATAATGGCATGATAGCCGAGCCAATACCGCCGTGGCTGGATAAATACCTCGACAAAATACACACACTCGATGTTATGGACGGGAAAAGACCGAACCATGTGCTGGTCAATGAGTATTTACCGGGACAGGGTATCATGCCGCATCTAGACGGATCATTGTTCTATCCGACCATTACTACAATATCAGTTGGTTCGCACATAGTATTGAATTTCTTGGAGCCCACAGAGGATAACACCATTAATACAGATCCTGTATTTTCATTTCTACTTGAGCCTAGAAGCCTGTTGATATTACAAGATAAGCTGTATACTCAGTACCTGCATTGTATAGAGGAAATAAAGGAAGACTTGTTGGACGAGTCCATAGTGAACATCAACATGTGTTCAGACAAGTTTGTAAGACATGCTACAGTGACCAGAGAAACTAGACTGTCATTAACTATTAGATATGTGCCAAAAACTACTTCATTTAAAATTAATCTTGGCAATAGAAGATAGTATTTAATTATTTTTATAGATATTTATTTAGGGCTGCTAATTGAATGAAACTTAACACAAAAGTCAATGTTCTGATTGTGAAAGAATTTTACTCCCTTTTAATCTTGCTTAAATCAGTACATGCTTTTAAGCTTAGTTTATAAGTCTTGAACAAAATGTTTCTAAAGTAAGACTTGAAACAATTGTAATGTTTACAAACTATTAAAAGGAATTTAAGGATTTAAAGTAAAAACTATTTGCTTGTAGTGATATGGGTACCTAAATTCATCATTCAAATGTTATTTTTATACAAATCTAGATGGTTTATATTTTTACACAAATTAAAGAATGAATATTACACAAGGCTTTTAATTTTTTTAAACAAAATGTTGTTTTCAAAATTTTCATTTAGTGTAAGATTTTTTAATAGGGGATTAAATGGCAAAAGTGTTGGATTAAGATCTATTTGTACTGGGAAGAAACCTGAGGAGGAAAAGGAAAAAAAGGATGAGGGAAATAAAAATGTTGGTTCAGGCAAGGTAAATTAATTAAACATTATCTATTTTATCTTACAAACTTCTTTCATTCTTTGTACTAATTAAAATGTATATATTGCAGAAAGGCTTGGTCTTAGGTGTGTATCAAACAGGCAAGAAGTTTGAACTGTCACCAGTTGCACAAGAAGTGAACCAGAAGTGTGGTGACAAAATAGCACAGCATTTAAATACGTAGGTTTGAATTATATATGTATGTAACATACTACTATGTGTATTTTATTATTGAGCACACCTTCATTTTGCCACCTTTAAAAGTTTCAGACCACTCACCACTCATGATACTTAATTACTTGCCAAGTTATATGTAGTGCTTGTGTTGTTTCAGGTTATCTAGTGAACTGACGCTGGGCAAGGCGTTTGCCCTGACTGACATCTTGCCGGAGTACTCTGCTGTAGCACTCACCTCGCTGGGGCCTAAGGATGCGAGTTATAACGAAATGGAGTCCCTTGATGAAGCCAGGGTAAGCGTGCCCTGTGTTGAGTAGTATCACGTCTAGTCGATAGGTTTTTTATACGCACGAAAAAATCGCTTAGTGTGGTAGTGCTCTTACAAAAGATGGTCAGCCCCCTACCCTAGTTTTCAATATTTAATTTTTTGAATTGTTTTCGCATATAAAGGTATATTATGTATGTAGAGGAGTCTGTTTTGTTTTTAAAGGTACCTATCTCCTCTGTTCTTACATCTTATATAATACAACTAGCTTCTGCCCGCGGTCTCACCCGCGTTCCGGTATGACTGCTTCCCGTAGCCGGATGATGCCTAGGTCCTAGCTACCTCCCCTCTAATTTCCAGCTTAAACAGTTCAGCCATTCTTGAGTTATACAATGTGTAACTAACACGACTTTCTTTTTATATATATAGATGCTATATGAAGTAAATCCACAGTAAATCCATATAGCATTACATAATATATGTTACACTTGTGACCATCGCATCATACACTCAGGAGAACGTCCGCTGGGCTGTGGGCGCGGGCGTGAAGCGGCTGAAGCGTCGCGGCTGCACGGCCATCGATGTGGACCCTGCCACCGCGCCTGATGCCGCCGCCGAGGCTGCTGAGCTGGCTGCTTGGAAGTAAGGCATCTTACTATCCTGTACTAAAGTCTTTATTAGCATTTAATATTATACATGAGGTACATTTCATAATCTACTAAATGGATCCCATAGGGCACAGATTAAAATTGGAAGGAACTACTTACTCTAATGTAAACGCGAAAGTTTGCAGTTAGGTACATATTAATGAATGGATGTTTGTTCCTCTTTCACGCAAAAACTACTGGACGGATTTTGATATTGCTAGTAATGTAGCTTATATATTGAATAACATATAGGCTACTTTTTTTATGTAGTATGTGGGAGAAGCATTTTTGACCGCGGTTGGAATTAACTGCGTCTTGGTAAAACTAGCCTTACTCTTACAGGTTTGAATGTTTCAAGTCAACGTCCGGTGACAAGTCGGAGATAGCAGTGAACCCCTACGGTACTGAAGGCAAGGAGTTATGGAAGGAGGGTGCGGTGCGCGGGAGGGCGCAGAACTGGGCGCGGTTTCTCTCTGACATGCCTGCTAATATGATGACGCCGGTGGATTTGGCACAGGTAAATAAAAGAAGTCGTGATGAGAAGGGAATGAATGTTAGGTATGACGAGTGATTGAGAGGAATGGAGGCGGAAATCAAGAACCAGAATGTCACTATTCAATCTGTGATACCTACTCGGGGAAATTTAAAAGGAGCAAGGAGCAGATTTTCTGGTTTGTTTTTACTTGTACGCTCGGTTCGTATGGGTTTTTGTCGTGCGACAATTTCAAACTTACTTATACAACTGATGCTCGAACGTGCTGTGCGTCGGCAAACTGTGCGACAAAACCCCTTGTAAGAGAGCGTTGTAATGGCCAAGAAAACCTCATGAGAAAATCTAGACTTATGTAGGCTTGAGATTGCGGAACCGTTTTTAGTAAATATGGTCTTTTATTTCATGTATTTATTTATACTTTGTGCACTATGATGTACTATGTACAATAGAGAACTTAACGCTTTAGGTGTTCTCTGCCAGTCTACTTTATGTGGTGGGTGGTGGTAATTTCATCCCTATATAGCAGATACAAATAGTATTACAACACTTCCAGGCAGCGCTAGACATGCTGTGCCCGCTGGGCGTGCGCGTGGAGGCGCACGACCTGGAGTGGATCCGCGCGCAGCGCATGCGCGCCTTCCTCGCCGTGGCGCGCGGCTCCTGCACGCCGCCGCTCTTCCTCGACTGCACCTACCGCGGCGCGGGGGCTACCACGCCGCCCGTGCTCATTGCTGCTAAAGGAGTTACTTTTGACAGGTATATAGGAAAAGAGAAGACAGTCTGTGTATGTGAGTAGAGATGAAAGTCCTGTTGTGAGGAAGGTGATGAATATGAAAGTAGACGGATGTAGAGGAAGAAGACGATCAAAAAAAACGATGAATAAATTGTGTGAAAGTAGATACGGTTAGAATTTTACTTGCGAGATGACGGCAGATAGAAAAGTATGGAAGGAGAAAACGATCTGCGCCGACCCCAAATAGAAATGGGATAAGGGCAGGAGGATGATGATGATGTGAGCGGACATGCCATAAAGCAGGTAGGTCAAAGTAACGTGCGGGACCAAAAGGATCAGTTACTTTAACTGAAGTGGACAAAAAGTGTTTTTTATATCAATTTTTTTGTGAATATAATTTGAAACGATATTGAATTGTATAGTTGTAATTTAATTATAATTAAATTGTAATAGACAGCTGTGTTGCTGGGAAGTTTGTTCTTCATTTAATAGTTTGTGACTATTACATTTTTAGACTTTATTTTTCTGGTGTTCAGTAGATATTTTTGGTTACAAAACTAAGGATATCAAAGCATTTTATGGTGGTCATTATATTTGTTCCCCTTTTTAAATATTTTACGCAGTATATATTTACACTCACATGTCCTATTACTAGCTGATATTATTCATGATGTGGCTCATAACGATAGCTAATGTTATCTATTACCTACATAGCGGCGGCTTATGCCTAAAACAGTGCGAAGCGATGATAGACAACCGCGGCAGCATGGCCGGCGCCGCCGTCGCTCTCGCCGCGCTCAAGACTGTCGCAAAGCTCAAGGTACTCATCAAAGACATAATCTGGCCTTTACCCAACTATGTTCGGAAATAATGCAGCTAAGCACCACTGTTCTACGACTTCATGTCCAACCTTCTCAGATCAGTTAGGTACTCTGGCAACTCGATAATCCTTTGTAACTTTGGTCGTGATTAGGACTAAAATCAATGTGGTCATTTTGATACTAATCCTTTCGGACGACTCCCACAAATAGGAGCTCATGGCTCATACGTAATAATACCTACTGATGAATACTAAGTAAACGAGAGTCTAGTTTTTCAAAGTATCAGACAAAAAGCAACATACAGGCGAATTGAAAACTTCCTCTTTTTTGAGATGTCGATTAAAATTCCAAATTCTAATTTTAAGTAACAATCTATTGTGAAAATTGTGCTTGACGAAGCTGTAAGCATATTCAGACGGTTCAATAAAACCGTGATGTGATTGCAGTTACCGATGAACATTTCGTTGGTGATTCCTATCTGTGAGAACATGGTAAGCGGGCAGTGCATGAAGGTCGGAGATGTCGTACAGGCACTCAATGGAACGTCCATTATAGTAAGTGATACATTCTTATCGTACCTATTGTAACAAGTGTAAAAACAAAATAAGTTAGTAGTACCTAAATGTTTTGGCAAGTGCCTCTTACAGCCAGTTTCTTCACCAAAAGTAAAAGCCAAAGTAATGTCATAAAGTAAAAGTAACGGTAAAATGCGTTTTTTCAAGGCTAAAGTAACAGAAAAACGAATAGATACAATCGTGAAAAAACGAATTTGACCGTTACTTTTTGACATTACTTTGGCTTCTACTTTTGATGATTCTGATACAATATTTGCATAATAATAAACTGTGTCCTGAAGCCAGATAATTAAAAAGACCATCAGTGATGTACTGCGACGTCTTATGCGTAGATATTGTTTTTGCCAGCGCCATCTATAGCCGAGTAGACGAACTAACTTTATGTAGTTTTATTGATTACTGGCCGTTTTCCCGCGGTTTCACCCGGATTAAATATAGCCCTCGTTTCTGGAAGAGTTTAGCTTCCCAAAAGTTAAAGAATTTTAGAAAATTGATCCGGTATATCTTGAGTTTATCCATTACACAAGCAAAATTATTTTTTATAATATTAGTTGATGTTTTATTTGTGTTTCAGGTAGAGAACACCGACATGGAAGGTCGTCTTATGATGGCAGACGCACTGGTGTATGGCCAGGCGCTGTACAAGCCTTCACTGGTTATTGATGTCGCTACTTTTACTCGTAAGTATAGAAGGTTCTTATTCTTAAGGAATTATAACATGATTGTTTATTCTTGCTAGTAATCAGAGTTAATTATACATAATTTCTTAGCAATTTGATCACAATTTTTATCGTGTAACTAACGTTCTGGATAAACGGATTGTTGCACTTAGAATATTCCTTATAATCACTAGGTACCTAACGTTACATTAAATTATGATTAATTCAAGTTTCACTACATACCTATTCCAAGATTTATCGAAATTCGTTCAGCTGTTTGCGCGTGAAGAAGTAGCATTAACTTTCGTATTAATAGGTATTTGTTTACCAAGCTATCGACTGAAAGATTTTTCTTTATCAGGGTGCGTCCACATCTGGCGAATGCGCCGCGAATGCGCAGCACGCGAGCCGATCGCGAGCTGTCCGCGAGCTGCGCGCGTGCATTTTTGTTCGTGCGCCGCTTCTGCTTGGCCCGCGCGCAGCTCGCGCGCGACCTAAGCGCCGCACGCGAGCGGCGCGCAGGCGGCGCGCGACGTCTGCCATCTTCGATAGTACTGAGCCAATATACGGAACTGTAAGGGCGAGAACTGATTGCGCCGCTCGCGCGCTCTATACGAGCCTTGCGTGAGTTGCGCTAAAGAGGCGCACCGAACTATTGCAGTGAATGCACGCGCGCAGCTCGCGGACAGCTCGCGATCGGCTCGCGTGCTGCGCATTCGCCAGATGTGGACGCACCCTTACGCATAACAAGTTCAAAATTGTTAACATAGTACTGACCTCGCCAAATTGTCTACTTTATAATATTTTCATTTAATTAATATCTGGAAGACAACCCTCTTATGCGGGATTGTTCGCGCGAGTTACCGTGGCCCTGGTACATAAAAAGCCTATGACGGAACACGACGGTTTTTAGTCAGTAAGTCTGACAAGCTCACCGCTGCTAACCCACAGCGGGAGGGGTCATTTGATGATTTTTAACATCGTTAAAAAAAATGACACCCCTCTTAGCAATAAGACCTCTCATTATGTCACCTACTCTAATTAATTTTAAGATCAAACACCGTGTCCCTTAAAACTATCTATGATGTGGTGTCCCACAGTGGGTGTACTGATGGCGACGGGTGGCGGCGCGTTCGGCTGCTTCAGCAACAGCGCCGAGGCGTGGAAGGCGACACGAGCTGCCGGCGCCAGGGCCGGAGATAGACCCTGGCGCTTCCCGCTGTGGCACTACTACCAGAAGCAGATCATCAGTAACTATACACCTAGCTACAGCTTTTACATCATCCACGATATTCCAAATTCCTTCATTTGATTAGATGTAAATAAATAGGTAGGTAAATGATATTATTATTCACACTTCACGATATTCGATGAGTTGTTAGTTCTCGATGTATGAAGGTACTTATTTGTGGTTTTTCATAGAGCTTCTCTGCCTGCACAAAAGCCTGACACATCAACACTTATAAAAAACACTTAAAGATTTCCAATGTAGATATCAAACTGAAAATTAAACAGAATGTGATTATATCTTTATCACTGCACTTCATGTTATCGAATGTTAGTAGTAGAATGTAGTTAAATTAATAATCGCGATTTTAAATGTAGCCTTTTCATTCAAACATGTTGCCTTATTCTATGCATTATTTTTATACAAAATAATCTTTCAGATGATGCATCTGTAGATCTGAGAAACAAAGGATCTGGAACCGCAACCCCTTGTCTCGGAGCTGCTTTTTTGAAGGTAGGTAATAACATTAGTCGACCCCATGGTCTTTGGTAACAGCAGCCTTGTCCGAAACAGATTTACTAAACAAAATTTTAGAAATTCGTCTTTTCTATTATATAGCCCAGTATGTTAAAGTTCTCCTAGTAGACTTTCTAGTTGGGTCAGTGCTTCACAGCAGTAAAAAATCTATGACCAAAAAGCACTTGGTACAACATGAGGAATTGTTAACATCGGAGAAGTTATTAGTCGGGGACTGTTTAGCTCTGCTTGCGTTATCGACACATCGTATAACTTGCAGAACTTCATCTGCGGCGACTGGGTGCACATGGACATCACGGGCGTCGGCAAGGTGGCGTCCGTGGGCGCCCCGCCCTACCTCAACCCGCGCCGCATGACGGGCCGCCCCGCCAGGACACTCGCCACGCTGCTGCACGACATCGCCAGCGCCAGCGGGGCCAAGGCGGCTGAGAACAAGGAATTTGGCTGTGCTGCTAATACCTAGACACACCACCAATATGATAAGGTGTTAATATGTCAATAGATGACAGAAGGCCACACGATTCACTATCCCAAATAATATTTATTTTGTAAACCGAGTAGGAAATCCAATACGGTAACAACATCTATACAAGTTGTTAAGTCCGTAAATAAGTCCACCATCCACGCAACACTTGACGATCGCGTTAACGCAGCAATATCTACATCTAGTCTCACGACGAGTGTGTATTTTTTTTGTCTTATTGAGCAATTATCTTTGTTCACAACATTTTTATGAGAAGGCCTATTACTTTTTTTTAACTAATGGAGAAACATTTTTTCTTCTCATAAAAACAAGTCTAATGTGTTTAGTGAAACAGTTTTGTATTTTTTGTACACTTTACAAATATACCGTGGTAAAACTGTGTTATTTCAATTCAAACTTAACGTAAAGGACTATCTCTTCAAATATACAACATTTCGCTTCAATGAGATCTTTATCGTTATAAGCATTACATGAAAAATACATTGAAAAATTCGGCCGAACCACAACCAGCGTGTAGGCGATAGTTGAGCACACAAACATTGAGATGAGCTCATTTGTCTACCAGTATATATAAACAGAACATTAGTACCGGCGAGGTACACTATGCTAACACAACTCAACATGTAATCAAATCAACAGGGGCGAAATGAAACACCGATGCTTATTGACCTAAAAATGAAGAAACATTTATTTTCAGTATGTCTTTTGTAAAATTTAATAACAGAATGAATCAAATGTGGTAAGAGAATAACAGAGCGGATTACTTTCCATTTCGATAGAATTAGTTTCACCAACAATAGAAATATAATATTTATCAAGTCATTTACAGATACAATTAATGCAGTACCAATAAATCTAATTTATTCGTTTACTGAGTTAGTTAAATTTAAACATTTATTACGATCATAATGTACACGGAGTGGAGCGAGCGGCCGGGACCGTCCGCCGGGTACACTATATTTTTTTGGGATTTTTTAAATTTTTATTCCTCACGTACTTTATAAATATCTCATACTTGAAAAAAATTTACATTAAAATGTATCGGAAAGGTGCGGGACGCTAGCACCGCAGACACTAGGGCGCGACGCAACAGTACAGAGGCATGCACACACACACGACGGCGGCCGCCTCCAATATACACTAATATAAATTATGAGCCGACACGAACCCGAGACTTATACCATCACATTGCGACGCACACCTATTCGTTTTCCCTTTGTACCGCTACAGTTAAAATTTTTCTTACATAGTAAAATTAACGGAATACTTTAAAATCTAAATAAAAAGAGAAGGCGGAGGCGACGGAGGGCGGCGCTCGGCGGCCGTCCGTCGTCCGCGCCGGACGTTACAAGTACATCATTAAACTGAAACGATGACAATATTTAATTTATCGCAAACACTAGAGAAATGCAGGTCCAATACGATGGTAATATTGTGTGTCATGAAACAAAATGTATATTTAAATTCTCTGCTTTTTACACACACACTAGCCGGCGGCTCACTTCGACGTCATCATGGTGACGAATTCTGCAACAGAAACAAAACAGCATTAGTGACGTCGCCACGGTCCAGGGTCGCAAGAAAACTTCACATAAACCCTTGCATAACATGTCTAAGATAAAATGTTAACACAAACATTATGAACACAACGGAAGTAACCGACAGAGATAGAGATGCACTAAACATGTAACCGCTATGAGACAGAGAACCACTAGATGTAAATAAATCGAGTCAACACCAAACATATGCCTCCGCGAACAACACTGACAATATACAAAGCAAGGCATGTACTTGATGGAGCGATCAACAACATAAATAAACCGTATTTTACCTCATCATGCCACTACAAGGGGATTATGTGAAATACCACCCTCTGGATAAATCCACAAAAACATATTCATCGTAAGTAATAATAATAAGTAATGATGGGCGGAAGCACTCGATTAGATACCAGTGCTGCGAACATATCCCGATAGTGTTGTGCGAAGCCGACAGTCAAGTTCATGGTAGTCGATATTATATCGATCGCATACCGGCGCGACTATGTTTGCTGCTCGTTTGTTAGCCACGTGTGGTGTGTGTGTGAGTGGGCTGTGTGAGTGGGTAAGCGAGTGTGGTCGCAGAGAGCAAAGCACCCGACACTTCACGCGGCAAGCGAGGGCCAAGCGATGCCTCGGCAACAACGGGGCGGATCACCAGGTGGTATTTCTACAGGAAACTCTATACAGATATTAGACACATGCACCAATCAACAGGAAAACAATACTTAACATGTCCCTGTGAGGCGGACGCGTGTAATTTTGTCGCCTTCTTCAAGAAGGGTAGAAACAAAATTGCAGACGATCCGCCACGCCAATAGTGAGTAAATAGACACAATCGATAGTCAAGTGGTGAGATCCCAACGAGAGTGTGAGAGAGGGCGGGGTAGGGCGGGACAGCTGGGAGTGGCGGGACCAGCTAACATATCCAAGGGAAGGAACAGTTAATAACGAGCAGCAAACCATTCAGATTAACACTGGGATATACCTATTGGCGTACCGCACTCGACGTTGGCCGTTGGGCTCATTGCATCGATCACTACACACTACTAGGGGAAATCGTTTCGAGATCACAGCGTTATCGTAGAGTCTTTTCTTATGGTTAGTTACGGTACTAATATCACAAGTGTGGCGGCCGGCCGTGCGCTAACGGCTGCCGTCGCCGCGATCGAAAATGATTTTGGCGAATGCATGGAAGTCTGCAAGAGAGAGAACGCTCGGTCGGATGAGGGAGTACACACTGCACGAGCTGGCCTGGCTGGCTGGCTGCCCGGCTCCCAGCCCGGTACACTGAGTCCATGCACGACGGGACAGCAAGCTTACTCAACAAGCGATACTAACTAGTGATTCAAACACCGCTGTTGACGTGTTCGCGATCAAGCTAAACCAAAACGTCTGAGATGCACAATCGCAAGACTGCGGATCACATGATATTTCAGTTAGCTTACTATTCTACTACTGATTGCAGAGATTCAAAAAATTGGTCAACGTTACGCATATTTGAACTTAGAACTGTATAGTATACTTTTAAAGAGACTGACTGATAAATATGTGGGATTCTGAACAAAATTTTTATCGTTTATTAAGGACAATATTGTTCATTTGAGAGTTTATAAATAAAATAAACCTTTTGGAAACAAGCAAACCCAACTGTTAGTGTGGACACGTACTATGTACTACATGCTGGAGCCTCGTGTATGCGTATCGTTATAATACTGGGTACTATCACACAAGAGGGTAGTAATAATCACATCGAGTGTGTCGACCATACATGGAACGTTCGGTGGGTCTGTCATGCGTCGAGTGACTGCCAGTTTTGCGGTTACAGTACAAAGTTATTTAACTACACAAATGCCAAAGTGAATAATATTGCATTAGAAAAATGGCGCATCTGTCGCTCGAGGAACAAGGGTGGTGTTCGTGGAGCGGCAGACGGCGGTGGTGTGGCGGTGTGTGCGTGAAGCGTGGCGAGGCGGAGTACTGACCCTCGTAATTGACTTGTCCGTCGCCGTCGATGTCGGCCTCGCGGATCATCTCGTCGACCTCCTCGTCGGTGAGCTTCTCGCCGAGGTTGGTCATGACGTGGCGCAGCTCGGCCGCGGAGATGAACCCGTTGCCGTCCTTGTCGAACACGCGGAAGGCTTCGCGGATTTCCTCCTCACTATCCGTGTCCTTCATTTTGCGGGCCATCATCGTCAGGAATTCAGGGAAATCTATCGTGCCGTTTCCTGGAATTGAGATAATTGTAGATATTAGACTTAATGTTACATTTATTAAGATGTTGTAAAACATTTAACTATGTGGTGCGTTTCACACTAACTAACAATTTAATCAGACTAAGCATAATAAAGTTGTTTTAAAGATCCGTTACTGTATTATCGGCGGGCTATTTTTATATTCTACGCTCAAAGTCAAATACCATAAAACGAATACATTATAGACTTAGATAACAAAAGCTGTTGATTCGCTCATTGTTAAAATAAATAAACAAGGAATGGTTCGAATAACAGATGCGCCCTACTGATAAATAATTTTAAAATTAAACAATCAGCGGAATTTTTCGCGTCGAATGAAGATCAAGGGGCCGCCGAATAGATTTACTGCGTATAAAAGTACATAATGAACAGTATAATTGTTATTAGTCGTTAATCTATGTGAGAAGTATGTGCGCGGGCATCAGCGTTCGCGACGAGCCTTGTTTGTTTTGCTTGACGGCAAGTGTTGGAGTTTCCGAGAACACGGCGACTTATAAACACATAGATTTATCATCTGACCGGCTCTGTGTATTGTCTGGCCTCGCGGACTGGCGCTCATGTGCTTGTGATACGTCATGTATTTAAAAACATCATTAATGAATGAGATGATCTTAAAACAATGAATCACAGCCGCGATACCCTGGGAATCGACATTTAGGTATTCTATGACATGACAAGTTCAAGTGGAAACTAGAGCAGAGTGAATTCAGGAGAAGTAAAAAAGTAACCAGTGCTAGTAAGAGAACATTTCAGCGGAATTCTACGATTGCTGATATCAAATTTTGTGACACACAGTAATGTGATTTTGATCTTCAAATAAACATGACACCTTATCTTATTCAAATATGAGATGTTCAGGAAATGAATTCATTTGTGTACATTTCTCTAAAATATTCCAGTGCGCATGGCACGGTATGTAGTGGTAGTAAATAAGCTTATTAATGCCATAACTTTTATTACAAACGAGGAATTTATTATTGGCATTTGGCTTTAAATTGGTATAAAGCCCTGATTTTGTTCGCACATACTCCGGGCTGTCGTAGAATTGGGAATGTTCGGCTAAACTTCGTTATGAGGCAATGAATCAATAGAATGGAGCACGCGCGTCGAACGTTTCCCTGCCATTACCCCTAATGTTTAGAATTCAAAAACTTATTCCATGTAAGAATCTTTAATCTACCGGTTAATTGAGTCTACAGCCACGTGACACTGCATAGGTACGTTTCTACGAAACATTTAACACAACATAATTCTATTTTAATAGTGGTTGATAAAGACTACATTTTCCTGCTTTTTAATGGTTAAAATAGCTATAATTTACAGTAGCTTCTGAAGACAATTATCACGTTGTTGTTTCAGTAGTTAACAATACTACGTGCGCCTGGAGGAAAATCGTTAGTGTTTGGGCATAGTGTTATGTTTAAAGTATGCTGGCAGTATCTCACGGACGTGTGAATCGAACTTTATTTATACTTCAAACTGTTATTATGGTAAACGTAATAAAAATAGTATGTATTGCCGTTTCTCACGTGGCGCGCTTGGAACGAGACGAAGCAACGCTGGGTTTTGATCGACGTTATCAACAAACTGACAGGAATACGTAAAGCCGGATAATTTATGATTGGATCAAGGATTTGCTGCACCGATTCATAAAATCGTTCTATGCTATTAGTTAACATATACTCACTATATGGATAGATGTGAGTATCGTCAAGCTCTCAAGTAAATTAACTCCCTGCATTTTAGGAATTTGACAGAAATAGGAATACTCGTAAACACTATGTTTTATAAGCTAGTTAGATAAACCGTATCCCAGATACCTCCCTCCATAAGGCCTAACTGATCCGACAATACCTCTGGCATATACAAGTTCCTGAATTGATGTTGAATCTAGATCGAGTCCCGATCAGTTCCTTCCGCGCTCGAACAGCCGGTCAGAGGCGTTGCAAAAATAAGTACGAGTTAAGTTTGGCCCGTCTAATTCTGGGTTTAACCTTTCCGAGGTGGTTCGCGGACTAATAATAGACGTGCGAGCGAAACGGTGAGCTTCCGAGAATGCACGCCGCATACTCAACACAAAGCCAATTGAAATTGCACAGAAGTTGCATTTTGATTGCGAAACATGGTACGAGAAATCTAGGTGGAGACTTATCCTTTACTTAAAAGGTGGGAATAACATTAATTGCAATATCTTGATAACCTTTTGTAATTTCGATTTTTTGGGAAAATTCGTTAGTTCAGATTCGAAGCCCGATCTTAGAAGTATGATTTTATTTCTACTTGACATCTCCCAATAGCTTGTTTTTTAGTATAGTCTATTTTGTCAGAGTACATTGTGCGGATCTTCTGAAGCTGTCTACTCGGTGGTAAGGCGGCACACCTGGGCCACTCCTGTTAATTGTCGGCAGTAAATCTGTCACGTCCCGCATACGAATACTTCTGTAGGTACCACCACCAATCATTAGATAATATATTTGGCTATCAAATCTTAATCATTCACAATCAATGTACAAATACGTGGATGATAAAATAATTTTATATTGTAAAAAAGGAGCGCCATACGAATTTTTTCATTCAACAAAGTTCAAAGGTGTCCAATGCAATTATATGTGAATATCTAAGGGAATCGTGAGGGCTTTTTATTAACCACCTAATAAGACCATGCAGCTTTGGACTTTCAGAGGGTTAATGTAACTTTTTGTTTACAAATTCATTCAGTAGTGTCTACTGAACCTTCCACTTCAGATATTAGAGAACAAGCATCACATAAAACTGCGCAGTTCCGTGTTCTGCTCCACGCATAGCAATTAACAAACGACTCATAAAGAGTGAATCAACCGGCGGACCTGACAGCACCCACCCTATGAACAAACATAGCATATACTTCATAACGTTAACTTGTAACCTTGTCTTACTCACGTATGTGATGCCAGATATCACATCATCGTGCTTAGCGGAATGATTAATTCATGAGCCGATTCCAAGTGATAAGGAAAAGCAAGAATTTTCCACTAAAGTTGTTTCCTTGCTAAAATTTTCCCTTTTTATTACTTTTTATTTAAAACGGACAAAAAATATCAATGACGACTCCCACAGTAAAGATTTTCGGTGATATTATTAGTAAAGTGCCCAAATTAGAGTTGTTATGTTTAAGTTTCAAGGCCTTATTTGCAAATGTTTTATGAAGCTACTAGCTACATTGCCCCAGTAGTTTGTTACTAGCTACATTGCCCCAGTGTCCGAGGCTAGGCCACGTGCTGCGGTCGCCCCGGTTGGCTGCGGACACGACTAAACTCGATCAATATCCACCCCTGGACTGCGCACACTTGGCATGCTTCCCCACACGGTTGAATTCAACCAAAACCAGAATATGTTAGCGACGCCAATGAGACCCATTTACATTTAGTAGCTATGATCAATGTTTGTTATTTCAATATGCCGTACATGATACAAATATTATGGCAGCACCAAACATCTGTAATAAGGTTTAATAGAAACAATGAAGTATGTAGATACCAACATGCTAAATTATGTCCAGTCTTTTTGGGTCCGTGTGGTTGGGCTCAAGCTAATAATTTACGATGTGTTTATTCTATCTTTCTGTTCCATCAGCGCTCATCAATCATTGCTACAGTTAGTGTCCGAGTCAGTTTCACAACTATTCTGGTAAATATCGAGTTTGTTACGATGGAAATGTCCACGTTATCGTTAATGGTCGCAATAGATGAGTATTTGTGGCGAGAAGGCGGTGAAGTGCTCCGCTACTGGACTAACAATCTAAAATCAATCGCGTAAACATGGGTTGATTCGGGGAAAGTTCGATTAAGCCGTTTTAGATTGGCGTGCATAGTCCAAAAACACATAGTGCCCACAACGCGCCGCGTACACTAAATTACCACGGCTATATTTGATGATGAACTCAACCGGCCTATTGTCTTACTTCAACCGTCTTCTGCCACTATATAAAAATATCATTTTATTGCCGCTACATACCTAAATGTGACAATTTGCAGATTCTAATTAATCCGTGAGTAATCTGACTTTGCTTGATTATACAAACGACATGAGTTCACTCGATGCTCTAGCGGGTAATCTTTTAATAAAAGCCACGGTGTGGTCATAATTGCCTGATCTCGTTGTGTAATTACAATTATGAAATCATCCTTTATTCATTCTGCAAACTGGATTAATACAGTAGTCACCCGCTCTTGATGTCGTCATAGCAGTGATTTATATCGAAAACTTCATGATTGAAAAAGAAGTATTACTGGTTTGCTTAATAATGTACCAATGACAAAGCTCAATAATTCAAACTTAAGCTAGAACGTCGAGTAAAATTAGGCGTAACTAATGTGAGCGACGGTTGAGAAGCCTTACAAACGAGCCGGCAAGGACGCCTGACTCAACATGGCGTCAGCATTGAGTTCTCGATTAGCGAATTGCAGACACATTCCTTATACGATACGCTATCGCCGTGTAGGCCGATTTATTGATGAACTTGACTTGAACCAATAAAGCAATTTGCAGGCTTCGTCAGACTAATTAGTTTGAGACTGAAAACAATTTCAAGAAGTATCTCGATGGTATGTAAACGACTTCCATAGTTTCAGTGTAACAATAGAATTGGCTAGAGAAACATGCGGAAGGAGTCACAGTGCGAAGTAAATGGCGGATGGCTCATGCAGTCATGCACGGGTTACTGCTCGCGTTATGATGAGGTATTTATGAAAATGGCGTGCATGCTTGTTCAGATCAAAAGCACACAGAGATGCATCCTCGAGCTCAGGAACAATAAGCGAAATGAACTTGTTCACATCGAAGCTTGTAGAAGTGTTTTTATAAAAACAATTGACTGCATTCGCTATTCAATACGTGGATGGATATGTAATTTAAGGTCTGCGGTAATTTGCCGGACAAAATCGGCATGTTTCGATGTATAAAGGCAGACAAAGCTATTGGTCGAATTATTATTTCATCGAGTTGCAATGTTCTCACAAGCCCTTATCGATGACATAGATGTAAACGTTACCTCATTATAATAAACAAGGTAAACGAGAGGTAAGTTAGGGCGATGCTCCGGGCCGACGCACGCGCTCGACCACGCGAGTAAATCGCGACAAACTCGCTGGCGTGCCGCCAGCAGAATATGCAAATTCATTTGCAATTTCACAGCGATTCCAGACACAAGTCTTGAGTACACGGCTTGTCAACACTGTTTATCCTTTGCTTTGTATAGAGATAGTTCAAAGTATGTTTTCAAAGTGCAGTTTTTTAGTTCTTTTGTAGTCTTTTCATAAACCATCAAACTGCTGTAAGATGTCTGGACGTTTTATTGCTCCAAGTTTATACCTTAAAATAAACGCGTCTCGTCATCTGCTGGGGTACGGCTCGCCTAGGTTAGGTCCAACAGAGAGAGTTAAATCGGCGTGTGATTCAGATTCTGAAAGGGCAGTGAGCATGCAATTAGGACGATAGTGGGTCAGTGATGTAGACAATGTACGGGGAGGTATTCCTGATGTATGAGTGAGGTGTCTTGATCGATACGTGGTTTGGCGCGCGACCAACCACAAATCTCGTACTATTTTACGGTATACGATACAACTTTTTTTTGTGTTTATGAAGCTCTAATGTTTCTAGATATGTAAGAATAGGTGTTATGTGGACATTAACAATATTGTGAACATTTGATAAATAGCCAACAGAACAGCAGTTATAGGCGGGACATTCATTCTAAATAGCCGGGCTTGTTTGAATCTGGATGCGTGTATGTCCGTCTAGCTATCGACACAGCAGGCTGCGGTCGCGGCATAGTCTATTCAATACGGCTGCGGTTTGTCATGCAATACTGGGCTATTGGTTATTTGCAATATAATGTCCATTATCCCGACTACTTCCTGCACATTAAATGAGATTACACGCAGGATGTGATGCGTGGACATTGATGCATGAAATAATTACATATCCACCAGAGGACCGACATAGTTAATGTTGGTTGAATTAACTATGAGACAACCATTGTTTGCGTCAAGGTTATGATAATTACAATGAAATATAAATAGAGCTAGTTTATAGCAAATAACTCGAGTGTTAGTAAAACCAGTGTTTACATACAGAACGTTAATATTTCAGTGCAAGTTAGTCGCACTTCCACGAATATGTCTCCACTACAACTTATAACACGAACCGCCGAGAATTTGTACGTTCATCAATTATCCACCATCTTTGCTGATTTATATCACAGTTGCAATTACCCGACACAAACCAGGGGCCCGATTCTCCTAATTTTACTTAAGCAACATTCGATTGACGTTCGACTCGATTCGACTGAGATCCGATCCCGACTCGATTACGATTGAAGCGTATGTGGCATTCCGCTATTTTTTCTTTGAAATAAACGTTTTTATCCTTTTCTGTCATTCAATAATGAATCATTTTGTCTGCAAATGATTTACGATTGCAAAATGATTGTACAGCAAACTACCGTATAGACCAAAATTACCAAAATAGCAGACCAATCGCACACCAATCAAATGTCAATCGAATACGATTGGTCTTTTATTAGTAGCAGAATGCCCGATATGGTTAAAACTGCTATTGCGATCATATTGCGATTCGATTTTGACATTATTAACTTAGGAGAATCGGGCCCCAGAAGTTAGGAGAGGATTCTTGCGGAACAGAATATTCACACTCCGTTAGCACGCAGCGCCGCAAGCCTCAGAATAGTTGCAAAACGTTTTAGGTGTCAGTTAGAATGAGGAAACATAACGAAATAATAACAATGTAGTGCTAATTGGTGTGTTGAAAATAAGGTTAACCACAGAGTCCAGTTTAACAATTGAACCTTGCTGGATATACCCGGAAAGGGGGCAATAAATGGCGCAGCAGTGGCGCCTAATAATTTAAAATAATAGATCAACTACTGCGGGCTACATTTTCCTCACATTTTGTTACACACATACGCTCAATTTTCCATGGTATCTCCGGAATTCTAGATTTCACGTACAATGCGTTAGTTATCTTGTGCTGCTGTGGTTTGTAATGTGAGCGTTAGATAAGAAATTTACGAGTTTTTTTTTGCGTGGACCAGTACTGGGCGGTATTCCAAGTTCTGTTTTATTAAGTCCTGAGAATACTGGATTAATTTCATGTGCTTTGTTGCAGAGGAGATAGTACTATTTATAAAGTTTAAGTTTCTACTATTGAGTTTTAGTTTTAGTAGCCTCTTCGACAAATATTTGTTAGTTAGTGGTGACATCATTGCTAAATGGCAGCCTAGCTTAACGACCATTATTTCACCATCATTAGTTTTGATCAAATATAGCATTGAAACATTACAGCATATGTGGTATGAGTTGGTATGTCAAATAGAAACAATAGATAATTTATGTTGTCAGACGTCCGCTAGTAATGTCAATGTCAGGGCAGTATTTAGAACACAATAATCGAGTTGTGGAATTGTGGAAGTGCAATAATGAAGACATAGATTGAATCAAGTTGCGATCCGCACCTCAAGCAGCCTTCGTTTCACTATATAGTGTTATGTACATACGTGAGTAGTTTTCACAACATCGGATTTCGTGTTTAAAAACTCCGCCGACACGTAACGCGAGAAAGTATTCTGTGACGAGATACGACATAAAATGTACGCTCCGATCGTTCTCAGAGCGATCGATGGCAGAGTTGCTTGACCGGCCCCTAACCTATTTTTTCATTGTGAACTCGGATTATAAACAAGCGCATGCGCTCTGAGTTGCCGTTTATCTTTTACCGTTTAGCTTAACTATGTCCAGCTTGGCCTGAAGGTCCGACGGCTTTATTTATCAATGGATATTCGCTAATAGGCGGAGGTTTAAGTGGCCAATCTGAGGTTCGTGTGTCAGTTCTACTACCCGTTAGTCACCAGTTACGTACGACCAAAGCTGAAAATATTGAATCGGCTCTTTATACAGCATCCTAAATTATGCATGAATCAAGTCATACATCATATTTATTGATTATGCGACATATTCAATGGATTTCAAAGTGAATGGCCCGAGCGTATCGGGTCAATCGAAGCGAGACGCGCTTCGTATCGACACAATACAATCGAGTTAATTGGTAGTTCGCCTCCATGATAATGGGCCATGGAGTGGAACTCTGTGAGGTCGGGCCCACCTACGATTATATGCATTAGCATTTTTATTGTTTGCATAACGAGAGGACACGATCGGCTTATTGAATGTTGGTGCTAGGAAAATCGGGTCGCAGGTAACGTGGCAAATCCAGATTGCAAACACGGACGACGATAATCCAAACATTGAGCGCAAATACGGGGATTACCGGCGGCGACGGGATATTTTCCAACGTTTCAGCAGCCGAGTGGGCCGTGAAGCGCGTCGTCCAATTACCCCCGACACGTGCCGGTATTGATCGTCCCCCGCGCCACTCTCAGCTGACTACTCAACGCCCTGCCCTGCTACCACAAGCTGACAATCTTTTATACATAATATTTGACAGCAATAGAAGCGTAACTGGTAATGGTACAAGATTACGCTTTTAAAAAGATACTTTTTTGTAAACGTCTACAAAAAACATATCTACTGTATGTGTTAATGTGAAACGTATGCAATGAGCGTGGTCAGCTGTCGATGAATCGTCTGCGGTCGGTTAAATTCGAGTTTGATGCTCGCTAGCATTGTTCCGCAAATAGCGTGTGCGGAGTGGAAGCAGTCCGCGGCGGCTATCTCTCTCTGTCGAGTGAACGACTCCTTATCGCGGCGTCCGTGACATCATCAGCAAACCTCATGCCAACTAGAGAACTGTAACTCCGTTTGTCGTCTTTCCGTGTATATGTACTATAAATATTCATCTGGGAAAAGTGTGCTAGTAACATCGTCTTACTATCGATGTACCGACAAATGGATAGTGCATGTTTCACTGTAAAATTGCGGATGTGTGCAATTTCTGGCGCACTCGTCTTCGCAATGTGCAGGAGAGTGCACTTGAAAACCTATAAAACGACCTTTCAACATTCTTGCGACTGGGGTTGTTGATACTTGATGGACGACACAGCGTCATTGTGGATATCATCGTCACGCTGGCACCCACACATGTCCACGCTGACATTATTCCGATAGCGAAAAAATATTGAAAACAGTCAGAATTTACACAGCTTTCACTAGCTGTACGAAGCACTTTTTGTTAGTAACGAACGACGAATATAAATAGTGTATCGATCGTCAGGGAACAAACAAGCGTGAGCGCAGCACATTGTTTTGTGGGAGACGTCGCACCGCAGATCGAGATGAACAGCTCGATGCGCGTCATATAACCAATGCAAATTATCCACTTGACATTGGTCTTCGTATACTTCTATCAGACGTAAATAATTCATTGTAAAGCTGCCATTGATTGTCGTGTAAACGTGGCCAAGTGCAAGGTCTCGCGATATTCCACTATTCTCAAATAAATTACATTGAAGGCACGGTGATAAATACTGATATTGTAATGGTGGAGAGAACATAGGTGATCTCATTACATCTAGTGGTACTGGTCAAGTGGTCTAAAAATACGTTAGGTTTGATCTACATGTAAAGTGGGCACAACGGCGTGTGTCCGCAATACTGCGGTTGTACGCAAGTGGATTTGCCAAGAGCGAATGCGGTGGTGTTGTAAACAATCACCACTAGTACGGAGGGACATTAAAATAATTATTGCAGAACCGGCAGACAACGTTCATTACGGATGGAAGCTTGCCCAAAATAATATTTATCGATCTAAATCAAACGAGACTACTTAAATAGAAACCCAAGCTATCAAGAAAAGTCATTCATGCTATCCACCGTGTCGCGATCGCCATACCATATTTGTTTTCTGTTTATCATCGTTCCGTATCGATATTTTCCTTCGTTGCATCTGTTCAAACATCAAACGATGTTATTTTCAAGAATGTCCGAGTTCCTAAAGTACAATCTTCATATTTTCTTATTTCTAGTCCGCATTATTGTGGCGTCAATTTATAGTTTAGATTGAACCAGTGGTGTTCTCGCTGTAGTGAGGTGAACCTGGAATCATTCTGCTGAGTAAGTAATACCTCGGTTACTGGAATTTATAGCCAGAGCGTCTTATATTAGCTAAATTACAGGCTCGTTGGAACAAGCCAAGTTTATGATATTGCACTAGGTAAATCAGCTAACTGTTTGTTTGAGGATTTTATCGATGAAAAACGTTTTTTCTTTTGGAATTTAATTTTGGACGCTTCGATAGCAACTTTTCAATTTTTATTTTAAGATCAGATGAATGAAGTTGTAATAATATACAAGATGTTATGCAACATTTTACATTTTTCAGTGAAAATGTGTGATTACTGATTACATATTGCACACATTTCATTTTTGAGGTTCACGAAACTAAATATGATTTAATGATCTGCTTTTGGAGAATGCTCATGTATTTCGGCATTATTGGCTGGTTTGTAGAGTATTGGTCATCATAAGCTCCATTTAACGTCCGTGTTTACTTAGGCAGCCGGCAGTCGGATGTTTAACAACTGGCTATCTGTGCGGGTGACTGAACGCCACAAAATAAACTCTAGTGCCCCTCGTATGCAGGGTCGGCACATCAGTGGCTCGTTCCATGTAATACTGCTGATGTATATCACTTTTATATCGCAGGAACACGCGCCACGTTTATCTGCCTTCCGTTTGTTAGCAGCGAATTAATTTGCGGGTGTCCCGGATGTGCCGCATTGTATTGTCGGCTTGGAAACTGTATATGGACGCCGTCCACGTTATCCGGTCAGCAAGTATGGAGCCCTTGCGCTCCAAGTCATTTACGATTGCCTTGGTGTTAGTTTGCAAATATCTCTACAACCCATTATTAGCGTTGCGATCTTTAACCTGTCACGTATCTGCTATACGTGACTCAACATAGTGTAGAAAAAACATTTTACATTCAGAAGACCACGATTATTTGTCTGACTTACGGCCTTTGGGAGCCTGTTACTTGTTTTGAAGTGAGATACGAAATCTATTTTATATTCCAGTTTTATTAACCTTTGCGATAAGATTATCGTGACGTCATAAAGTACTCGCAGAATATTCCTTCGTAACAGAAAGTCGTGATGTGGGTATGCCGATTAGTTTAACTGTTGATAACTAGCTATCATTTTCTTTGAAATAATAAATAGCACAATATCCTTGTTCGTGAATCGACATATTATAACGTATTGTAAAAACTTCAATCTCTCGTGGCGGTATCAGCTGTTGTATCGTAAATGAATACCACGTCTGTTCAGGGAAAGGTTTTGGGTGCCTACGTGAAGTCTCGTATCGGATTAAAACGATACTACTTATGTAGATAAAATAAGTTTATCATTCAAATTATTCATTTGATTATATTTTTATTATTATTGCTTTGATATGAACACAAATCGGTGAACACTCATCGATATTGGTTTTGGGTCTTGCTGTCGCAATCAATGAGCCATGTCGTGCAGCCGCTGAGTTTAGTGAATGCGATGACAGAAACAAGGGTAACACAAGGTAATATAAAATAACGATCAAACAATGTTTGCAAAAAACAAGGGCTGAATATTCTATTTTCCAACTAATTCGCTTGATGTCGTCAGTCTCGGTAATGAGCTTGTCGTACATCTAAATTGGGTACATTTTATCAGCTCCAATGTCAGACAAGTCACATTGCGTATGCGAGCGCCTACAGACCTCTATCTCTCATAGTCTTCCACGGCGCACTTTGTATGAATAGATACGCTGAACAATTACCCGTGTTGTTGCAAACGGGCTATTGTGTTACAAGTGTAAAGAGATGCCAATTGTAGTGTTAATTAGTGGTCGTACCTCGCCCTTTTGTCATGCAAACCGTACCCCCGTGCGGCGTAGTTGTAAACAGGTTTAGCGAGTCCTCTGCCAGACTCTATTATGTAATATGTGAATAATTTATGTACATTGAATCTGATACGAAGATGCGAGGTTGTATAATCTTTGAAGAATACTAAATTGTTATTACGTGGTGGCATTAACGTTTTTTACGAGTTGTAAATATTTTAATCCAATCGGTCATAAAATGATCTGTGAAAAAACGAAACGTTAAGTTAATATATCGGCTTTCATTAAATATTATTATGTTGATTTGTTTTTGAAGTATGAGTGAACGACAAATCATTTATATGGTGTTTAATAATGGCGACATCGGCTTGATAACAGTAATGTCAGGGCCGGCCGATGTGCACCTGTTTGTATTGTAAACACACAAACAATACCCATACGTGACGTACATAGCCAGAAATAGTGTCCGCCCACTTTTTACATAGTGCAGGACATTCAAGCGAGACCTACGAGGCCACTGAGCCAAATTTGTAAACATTCCATGCTATTGTTTGTCTAGATCGCTTTATTTTTAGCCACTTTATTGAGCAGGTTGTCTGGTAACGGCATATACTTCTTTAAGACTTCATTTTTTTCAATTTACTGTAATAGTTTAGACTCGTTTTAATTCGGAATAACAGTAGGATTTACAAACAGTTATTTAGTCGTTCCGCTGCATTCGAATAAAGTAAACTTTCACGTCAAAAGTAGCTTTTCTCTTCAGTCGAATGTACCGGTGCGTCCGATTCCAATAGTCGATGACGTCACCGCATTGTACTCCGCCAGTCAAATTAAGGCACCCACTCAGAAGTTTACGACTAATGACTTTTAAATTGTAGTTCACATTAAACAACTACATTAAATGTGACGAAAGTTCTTTCTATTTTAGGCGACATCACACAAAATTGAACCATCTTTATTATTTCTTGTAATCGTTTACACGTTTTTTTTACGAGGTTTTCCCACGAAATACTGTTGGTATTTCCCATGGAAAATAGGCGACTTCCGAATAGTTTTATTTATATGGGGTCGCCTTAAAGAATCATAAAGGAGCTCGTCTTGCATTCTAATGAGGGTAGAACGCTTTTTTCTTGAGCGGCGGAACTCTGACAATGGACTAAGGAATAGCCGAGATGAATGGGCGAATACGTTCACAAAAGACTGCATACTCCATGACTTCATAATAATAATTCCTGGGAATATGCTATGCTATTATTTATTGTTAGACATATTTTTATTATTATCTTCTTGCTGCTTCGCTGAGACTTCGCTTCCCTTATCGTGCGTGTGCGTAAGATAGTGATTTTTCGGCTCAAATCAAATAATGTGTGTAAACTCACATGATTCGCCTAGTAGTTTGATCAGGTATGTTTGTTCAGGCGTTGTCTCATGTTCAAATGTAAACATTTCTGGTTTTAACTGCTGACGCTATTGTTGCCGGTGTTACTGATGTGTCATCTCATCATTTCCATTCATTCTAAAAGTATTGAATGTGTAGGGTTTATTTTTAAATCGTTTGAATCCCTTCTTCTAAGATAGCCTATCCACTTTTTCCCGGTTACAAATCACTGCTAGGGGAATCGGAAAATAATTTGGTAACCGGAGTAATTGGATCGTTATTCCCTCGTTTTTTATGTATCAGCTCATAGCTGGGTTACTTATGGCAGTCTCATATTCTTTGTAAGATGAAGCCACTTCCTCTATCCTATTGCTTAGGGGTGGCCAATAGATCATGTTGCGTATATTGGCAACACTGGTCCAAATCGGGTTACATTCTCAACGTTTGCCAAGCGCCACTAAGTTTGATGTTTTCATTCTGTGACTATCAAGATAAATCTATTGTTATTTTGCTGTACTATGAACCGCTTTTCAAGTCTTGTACAGGTAACATGCGATGAAAATAATAAGAGGAAATCATAATACACATAGAAGTACAGAAACTCTGTAAAGCCATTTTAAAGAGTAAAAATAATAGTCAAATATTTTGGCGACATACTAATTACACACATTAATATTTGTTTAGAGTCGTGCACACACGCACGGCGTCTGATAAAGCGCTGTGTAAACGTGGCCTACGTAGTGATAATGTTTTTATGGCGCTCGCGCACTGTGGATTAACTAATAACATAACTAATGTGCTCAAATATAAACACTTAAATTGCGCGGAAGCTTAACTTTTAGGTTCTTCATTTTAATGCTGATATTCAGCAGACACTACTGGAATAGGGAGATGTTTGGGAGCAAAAATGTTCAGATTTGATACGCAGTTTAGATGGCTCGCAAACTATAGCCGATATGAGGGTGACTTAGCACTGTCAATGATAACTTTCGGTAAGGTTTTCTCAATATTATGGGCTGTTGCCTGTAGACTCGTCGTTAGCTTATCTGTGGAGGTATTAACAACACATAGCATGAGTCGTAAAACTGTTTTCATATACGGACCAGGCGTTGGCTTGTACAATTTTATGTGCATTTACTGAGTCAATTAACGCTGCGAACACCTGATAGGGTATGAAATCGACAGCTAGCCACATAGGCACATTCCAATAGGCTTCAATCATAGATATTCAAGCATGGCTCTTATCGACATTATAATACCTTAGACGATAATATATCGATTACGGCGAATGCGATATGAATTTTATTACATTTGTAATGTATCACAATAGGTATCGATAGCCTTAATTTAAGTATGTACTCAGGTAGGTACCTATATTGAATTGATAGCAAATTAATTGTGTAGTTTTTGCTTTTGTTGTTGCTATGAGAGGAAAACCGGCTATTTATGGTAACCGGTATTGTTGGAAATATTATTGACGCCATTATGTTTAAAGTTAGACAGGTCCTATGCAAATTTGATGACCTTGCTAGTCGCAGGAAATTATCTACCAATAGTAGGTATTGTTTACTATCAAATCTAGAAACTCCACGGTAGATAAAACCAATAGCCGCTAGGAAAACACGACTACCTATACCTATTTGGAAATACGTAAGTTTTTTGAATGTGGAATAATTTATAAGGAAAAAAAATTATTCGCTTTTACCGATTATTAAAAGAGCCAATTAATACTGCTATATAATAACCGTACAATGTTAAAAACGCGTTATTTATAACGTGAAGTATCTGACGTGACACGATTGGCTTCAGAATCGTGGTAAGAAAGCAATAAATACCGAGTTTAATGGTATTGTATCAATACAATAGTCCATGTTTAAGCAAAAGCTGTAAATTACTGGTAGGTATAATGTATGCTATTTTTCAACAATACTGGTAATAACTACGTCCAAGATATTATTTGTGGATGACTAGAACTTTATTGTTGATTCAAAGGTTCTACGTTGACAGTTCTCCTTCGTATATTTAGATGTAGGCACGTATATTTACGTTCTTATCAGCTTAATTTAGTCATCAACAATTATGTTATTCTTCACATACAGGGAAATGTAATTACAATACCGATTATTTCAGCGTTCGGGTTTTCAGTGTTATTTATTTCGATTTAAGTTATCTAATCTAATCTTGATAGGTATTTTTTCGTTTCAATTAAGTAAACGGAAACGCTTAGGTATACTGGCGCTGTCGAACTGCATATTAATTATGTAGTTTTTACGATTTAGGCGTGAACGTCCACGTACATGGACGGTAATTATAGTGGCCACGAGGAATGCGCAGTATGCTCGTGATTGGTAATTAGTTCTGATAAGGTGTGGTACTCACCGTCCGCGTCAACTTCGTTGATCATGTCTTGAAGCTCGGCTTCTGTGGGGTTCTGTCCTAAGGATCTCATGACGGTTCCCAACTCTTTCGTCGTGATGGTGCCATCGCCGTCTTTGTCGAACAGTGAGAACGCCTCCTTGAACTCGGCGATCTGTTCTTCTGTCAGTTGATCCGCCTGTAACCAACAAATACAGACATTACAAAACCTACCATAAAGCTTAGCTTATAGAGCACATTTTTGCTAAGTCGGTAAAACGATTTTTTTTTTAGGTTTTTTATTTTAACGTTTTTTTAATCGAAATGAAAGCACGTACTTGGTTGACGACCATTGTTAATGAGTGCCAGATACAAAGAGACGGCAGACGGAACGCTCGCGGTTATCGGCGCGATAAGATTACACTGGAGATTATGTGTAATTACCGGACCGGCCTCGTCGCGTCATACTGCGGTCTTTTACGCCACAGATACAAAATACTGCATTGCCACTTTTATCAATAAATACGATGCTATTGAGATAGTACTATACAACAGCCACTTTACAATTGTTTGACAAATAGAAATACCGACATAACAAACAGTCATTCAATCAATACCTAAGTTTTCAAGTTGATAAAATAAATACTTAAGACTACTTGGTATAATCAAGAGTGCATTCAGTAGAAATCCCAAGATACAGTACCTTAACAAGTAGCAAAATAACTTTCAAAATAACACAAAAAACTGACCTGCCTAGCAATCAATGTAATATATTCATAAATGCTGACAAGTTAAACCTTCATGCAAACCGGCCATAGTCATTGATTAATCATTTCGGTAAGCTAACAAAAAAGTCATGTAACATATCCAACTAACATGGAACAAAAACCGTTACATGTTTAAAATAACTGTAGAATATCAGAATAATCCACAATGATTTTTAAATTGGCTGATCCTAACAAGGAAATAGAAACAAAAATAACCAATGTTCACATTTATCCTCAACATTATTTTAAAGGTAACACCATTAAAACATGTTGTGTCAAACAACAGTATGGTTTTCCCGTTGATACGCCCATGATGTGGGCACAATCACAGCTAAAAATACCACAGAGCATCTGTTATCAGTCACCATGCCTATTAATCATGCAAAAACATTAAGTTTCAGCAGGAAAATAATATCACTAACTGAATTAAATCAGGCTACTGTTGATGATCATGTTTTGAGCAAGAACATAAGTTAAATGATTAAAATTTATTCAAACTTAATATCAAGGTAAAAATGACTTTATAACTGGTTTAAATGTCAGGACACATTAACACTATGTTATTATAGTATTTTAGAGGAAAAATATTATTAAAACATCTATTGTCAGAAAAATATTTTTTTTTCTTTACAACCTATTCAGCTGCATCACATCGAATTACATTACATAGTATGTATTAACTGCAGGCCAGTAATGATTTACAACTACATACAAAAATGGTGCTGTAATAACATCATTCAGTTCATTCTTATGCATTTCCTTTGCATAATTGAATATGTCAGCCATAACAGGAGTGGACAGAGGCAATTTATCAGCCCAAGACATTCTTCCTACAAGTGACAGGCCTCCAAATAAGAATAAAGTTCTTACTAGAACAACTAGTTAGCCTCGCTCGAGAGCTGCTCCAGCTAACCGAAATATCGTTACAGAGAAAGTCGATCACGAGGAAAAGACAGATTCGAGTCAGCTGTGCCAGCAGCAGCGATATTTACATACCATAGCGACACAATGCGATCCGCGACCGACTGAGACCCGCCGCGATTCGAGCTACTCTAGGTGTACACAATATTACCATTGTTTGACACCGCAGCCTCCCCGACCGGCGTAAAAACGCGACCCGTTCAGCGAATTGCGTATGAAAAATATAGAAACGCGCGTAGCGATGAGTCAACGGGCGTTTGACAGTTGCGCCCGGCCGATCGATCCACCGTCAACAGGGCGCGACTAGGCCTCTCGACGCGGAAAAAATGCACTAAACCACTTGTTTTCTTTGTATTATATCCTCAACGCCATTTTAGAGCGTTATCAACGGCCGGCTTCAACCCAAACTAACGTCATTTAACCGGCACCACCTACGAAACTATGGCGACGGATGTTTCTCGAGCCTTTCTAACGGTCGTTTTATAAAGTTTTGAAATCCCTTATCACTCGCGATCCTTCCTATGTATCGTTGATCATTGTTCCTGCATCCTGATTGAGACTTTGGCTTCGTCGCCGATCCGCAATGCGGTAAAAAACGGCCATCACAATAATATAATGGAGGCCCGTCATCACTATAAACACCGATGCACCACATCCCAAAAATATACCCTGGAACCAATACAGATTGATCCCCTGAATGCACTCCCGACACCTTCCAGCAGAAATATCACTCACCATTGTAGATTAACTTGGATTATCAGGAGCTACACTAAAAAAATCACAGACTACGCCGCAAAAGCGACCGCACGGATCGACGGTTGAAACGATACTGCCGCCCTCACTCGCGCGAGCGGCCGCGCCGGGAAACTCGCGACCGCGATTCGCTTCGTGCTCGCTCCGAATCGTTCCGAATCGACTATTCGATTCACCGTGTTTTCATATCCGTTTTCCGACGCTCGGAATAGTTTTTAACACTACGCTACAATCGTTTCGTTTCAAAACTTTATCACTCGAACGTCCAAGTCCATGTCTCGGGAGGCACGACACAGGATTAAATTTGATCCGCAAAGGATAGTCGGTTTTATATCGGGCTGGTGCGGCGGCGTGGACTGGCGTTCGGCGCGCGCCGATTGGCCGTCGCGCACCTGCAATGCGTCACTGCGGGCGCTAGCAGCGGCCGCGGAGCGAGTGGCGAGCGGCGAGTGGCGGCCGGCGGCGGCGTCTCACGCCTCGGGCTGCGGCGCGCGGCGGCTGCTCGGCTGCTCCCGATCACCCCGATGCCCTAGTTCGCGGTCGAGGCGAGGGCGCGCCGCAGTGGCCGCCCGCAGACGCCAGCCGTGCTAACGAGATAACGCGGGGTGACGGCTGCCGCACGGGCGCAGGCTTCCCGCCACGTCGCGCCGCCCATACCTGCCACACGCACTCCTCGCGGCTAATGCCGCGACGCACTATTCACTCAGCATAGATACTTATGCAATTACAGAACTGCCTAGTATAGGATTGAATAATTAATCTAATAAACAACAACACTTTGGAAGATGTTACTTCTTCTTATCTTACTATGAACCATACTCGGGGAGACCTGTATCTTTCCATTGAATCACAGTAATGCATTATCGATTGTCAATCATTATCACGCTATGAGCTAAGCACTCATTACAGTTTACAGTTGAAATTTCCGCCTTCGGTCAAAAAGTTACATTATGTTTTATGGACTTTATGATATTTTACAAATACACCAATAAATATCCTTCTCCATGTGAGAGGAGGCCTGTGCCCAGCAGTAGGACGATAAAAAGGCTGTAACAGTAAGAGTAACTAATAAATATGTCGAGTATCATAAATCCTAGTAAGTACATAAAACAATACAAAATTTAGTTTTCTGAGAAGTGCTACAAGTGGTCATGGCCTATGGTAACTACAGCATAGCGTATACGCAAATAATAACACTCAGTTACCTACAAATAGCAGTGTTATGCTCGTTGACTACATTTAGTCGATTATAAATACATATATATACTTACACTTAAAGTATAACTTTCTTTTTATTATAAACAAAAAGAAACCTTGCGATTTCAAGCAATATTACGCACCAATTTATTATAAAAATACCCATCGATTTGCAATCAACTAATATCTTCGAGTGTTGGTCCACTCTATTTCAGTCAAGTAAAAAGTTTGGTTGACATTTTTATTTGTTTGTTTTTATTATTTTTTAGAGGATAAAAAAACAAATAGTTTGCATTGTATTCGAGTTCATAAAATATTATTGTGGATAAATAATATACGCAAGTTACATGCAATATTAGGTATTTATTGAATTTCTTCAAATAAATAATTCAAGTTCTTATAAATTACTGACGAGCCGACTGAGAGCGCCATCTGTTAGCGAGTAGTTGTCTCTCTGCCAAATAATCGATTGATCTGCTCGGCAATAGATGGTTCTTAGGTTCTAACTGTATGGAGAGTCGGATCCAGACACTAGGAATCGAACCCACACTCTCAAACTTGAGATTAAATTAATTAATGTACGAATCATGACATATGAAAGGTCTCTATGTGCCTAACGAGGTACAAAATGTATGTACCCAGATTTGGTCTAACTACATACTTTTCTAGGTATCTAATTTCTATATAAAGCTAGTGTCAGTGTCTAGTTTTATTTCATAGGATTTTATAACACATCGCTATTAGATATTGAATTCACAAGGCGAGTAAACATGCTTTATTGCGTTCGTATTATCGCCTCTATTGTGTGGGACGCAGCGGCGGCCCTAGCCATTGCGAGGCTACGTGCGGCAGGTCTATGCGAGGCCCTTTGTCCAAAGTGAAGAGAGTAAGCTAGCGTTTTGATTTAGCTAATCGTCATGTTTGAGGAGAAATGCTAAGTTAAACTAATTATAAAAAAAATATTTTTACTACAGTTCATATTTAAAGAATCACAAAATTAACAAATATTAAACTAAAATCTTTAATTAAAGCAGAATAATCGAATGAATGAGCAACGTCATTTTCGATCGAAAGAATAGCAAGGGCTGAAAGTCGATCTTGTGTCATTGAATTCCTTAAGTTTTAAAAATGTTAAGCCTCGAAAACTGCTTTTTCGATATTATTATTTTATTATTCGAATTCTCAAGACTATTTCGGTAGTGGGATTAATTTCAGTTAAATTATTTTCTAATATACATTTCAGCACCGAGATAATATTCAGCTCTTCGTATAACTGATTCAGGGCCGTCTCTGGCTCATGTAGCGCCCGGGTGCAATCATGACCCAAGCGCCCCCTATGTATTGAAAGATTGTAACTTAAGTAGTTCGAACGTTGCGTCGTAAATAAGAAAGTTCATACGGAAACTAGGAGTTATTTTCTTGTTAATAAACGGCGCTACCTTCTAGGTTCGGCTAAAAAAGGATGAAAAAATAAAACAAGTGGAAAGGAAAGCACCCGCGAGCGCAGCGAGCGCGAAAATTTTTGAGTTTTGGGACATAAAAGTACTCTAATCAAGTTAGAAGGGAAGGCACTGGGCACCAAGTGAACAGCCGCGAGCGTAGCGAGCGCGAATTTTTTAAAATTGTTTGTTTAAGGACTCTCAAAGCACAAATAAAAAGAATCCGTGACTGGATCGAGAGCCAGTTGTTTTTGTTACTTTGGTGTTCCAACTTTTTGTTAAATTGAGGACTCAAAAAGTAAACGCAGGATGAATTAGAAATAAAGAAAACATGCACATTTTTTTTCTTGGACCAGATAAATATCTTCTAATTTTTTTTTTATATTAGTGTGGGTCGTAGCGCGAGGCCCCCCCAAGCGCGAGGCCCTGTGCGATGGCACAGTTCGCACACCCCTAGGGCCGCCACTGGTGGGACGTAAGGGTCATAGTCAAAAGCAGTGAGCATGGAACACTGCGTGTGAGGCATTTTGTGCCTATATTGAAATTCCGTCGTATCTATACAGGCTGTTTTGTATTGAACCTGCGACTAAAGCATTTATCGTAGAAATATTTTGTAATTCGCGTCTTTCCCTTTGTATGTAGGTCTATGTCAACCTTAGATGTTACCTCAAAAGGTTTCACAGGAATTATACCTACCTACTTGGATACTATTAGATGTTACCTAGCAGTACTTACAGGAGTAGCAAAATTATTTCGAATTTTTAGTTTACTTTTTCCTTCTTCTTTAAGTTTTCAGCTAACTTTAGTATACTTACCTACGTACTTGGTGTTTCCTTAGATCGAGAGATTAATAAATTCTGTTGTTATGACTGGAAACATGAAGTAGATAAGAATTCCGTCTACCTAACTACCCACTTATAGGCATTTGTTTTTTAAGTATTTAAAACTGTGCAATGAACAACGACCATGATAGCCATGCCTAATTATCAACTTGCAGCAATCGCTTTAAGTTATTTTTTTAAATTATTCTACTTTATTATCAATGTGATCTTTCCGGGTCTGGCATTTCTTTTTGAGGTACGAAACGCTAACAAGCATAAGTACCTACATAACTTATGTTTACCGAAGAAAGCGATACGCTTTTTTACTTCAGAAAGCTCAATAATACTTCGTTCTAACTTTATTCTTGTCCCTAACTTCAGTGCCTAAGTAACATCATCTGGCAAACTCGATTTTATGTCGCAAAACTCGTCAAACTTGAGTAAAATAAAGTATTCCCTTCAGAGGTCTGAGAAAGTTACAATTTTCTTTCTAGAAATACCAAAATCAGAAAGATCGACCAAGTCTTTTGAAATATACTTATTCGCAAAGTTTATTCAACATTTTTTTGATTATATTTCATTGTTACCTATCTTATCAGACGTAAGAAGATATCTAACGTCTGAACTCAAAATATACTTATTGTTAGGAATATCACTCTTTTGAATGTTCGATGAATAAAACATCATGTTTTCAGATAGGCAAATTCGTAGAAAAGCTGTCAGGAATTTAGGAACATGGAACGATATTGAGCCGTATAAAGAAAATATATGTTCAATTTGGTTGAGACCTACTTGCATTGAAGATAATCGTACAAAAACAAACAGTCGAACTGAGTCCTCCTTTTTCTTGAAGTCGGTTAAAAACAGGAATTTACAGTGTGCAGTATTGGATGGGTGATTTTTTAAAAATTACAGATAATTTGTGAATTCGATAAGATATTATGTATTTTGATATTCTAGTGTACCTATTACAAATTCACTATCTTTGCTATCTTTGTCCTTATCATTTGATATATTATGAATATCTTTGATTTCGTAATTAATCAATTACCTTAACAATTTGCACGTTTTACCTATCTGACATTAATAGACATTGAATAGCTAATTACTGAAAACTGCATATCTGACCTGAATAGATCGTCCGTCACCGATAATTTATTGATAAGTCCGATTTGATATCCTCATAAATTAATTAAATAAGTAAGTAGGTAGATAACTACCTAGCAATTCATTTCGTTTAATTAATGAGTAAGTAGGTACATAAGCACTCAGGTAATCAATTGAGTTTTGTTAAATTCTTGGTTTATCTGTCTGCTTAAAATATTTATTTAAACTGAAGTAATTAAAGTACTTACATTTTAGTATTTATGAGCTTAAAAAATATAGTTACTTTACTTGTGACTTTTTAAAATTTCAATAGAATTCAATTAGGCACGAGTCGTTACTTGTGCCGCCTACAAAGTAATATACATATAAGTAGCACGTGAAAAACGTAAACAATTTTCAGTAAACAAGGTAGGTAAAAGTATTAGTTTTTCACAGTAATTAGCGGGGCGCGGCCGGGCGGGTCGCCATCACTCGACATCACTCGCCACGACTCGCCATTACCTGCCGAGGGCGGCCATCAGTTAGTGGCGTTTACGTACTAGATTACATTGATTAAGCCGATACCTGAATGGGCTTACTCTAACGATTTTTGTACACACCATTGTGAAGGGAAATAGGGAAATATTGGTCGGTTTTATGGCTTGCTTTTGTTTGGTCTTTTGTCGAGTGTACCACAGATTAGACTAATCTAGCTGTAACAAGTGGCCAACTTAATCTTTTATTTGAATGCCTCTCCAACGAATAAATCGTAATTCGTAAATAGTTATTTTGCTTCAATAGGCACTGCACTTTTATTAAATGGTAATCATTACAAAAACATCACGCTTTACCTACCTACTTAACAAATTAAGTAAGATAACATTAACGACACCAAAGTAATTAGTTACCTACCTACTGACACGATGGGACTGTAAGTGCTAGAGTAAATAATAGCGAGAATGTCGATCAACACGCGGTCACTTATTATTTCTGTCGTGTCAAAGGTAGTTCATAAGTCATTGTGTAGGACCATCTTCAGAGCATTGAACCCTATTCTTCGTGAGGGCAAACTAGGACAAATGATTGTTTTTGTCACTGCCCCGACTAATGGTCGTGAATTTTGTAATATAGGTCAGACCTACGTGTTCGCGGGATTTGCATGGAAACGCTACCCTGAATACCTGAAAAGAAATATAACACAAATCTTTACAGAATCCATTTCTTGTTTGAAGAACTCGGGCGCCGCGGAAACTGGCTTAACCTTAAAGTAATAACCTGCTAAACTTGGGTTCAGTAAATTGATTTGGATGGGTTCCCGGCGCCCTACAAACTGGTTGATAAGAAAACTTTTGCGCGTAAAAGTAATGATGTAAAAACTTAGCCAACGATTATTGTAACACGTGAGAGAGAGCCTGGTTTATGAGTACTTTAGAGATAATTCTATTTATATGATCCTTTAAAAGTACTTTAACGTTTATGGCGTTTTATCAATTTTATGTGCTTTTAATACGAATTAATTATCATTCGACTGAATTTTGCGCCTCTCACTGCCTTATCAGGTTAGGCGAAATATAGATATGACATTGCACATTTTTGTTATTTTCAATGTACCAAAGTTATACAAAAGCATTTATTTTTATTGTTCGCTAAGCTATATTCATTTATGTTCTCTCAGAGTCAGCATTGTTCTAAGTAATTGGACATGGTCGCAAGAACTCCAACTATTGCCTGACCTTTGTAACCTTTGTATGTGAAGTTGTACAGTGTTGGATTATAAATTACTAGCCGATCCCCAGTTACACCCGCGCGTCCCGAGAGGCCAAATAGTTGATAAAATATACCCTTTGTCACTCACAAATTACGTAGCCTTCTGTTGGTACCTAGTACCTATATCCTTTTTTTTAATGAGATTTAGCTGATCCGGGATTTACGCCTAAAACATTTTTTTTTTAACGACGTCAAAAATCATCAAATGACCCCTCCCGCTGTGGGTTAGCAGCGGTGAGGGAGTGTCAGACTCTTACTGACTAAAAACCGTCGTGTTCCGTCATAGGCCTTTTATGTACCAGGGCCGCGGTATCTCTTTCGAACAACCCGCAGGCTCATACCCCTAAAACCTCACAAAGTTACAAAATTTCTCTTTAAAATATTTGTTTGTAGGTATTTTTACGTCACAACTTTTCTATTACCTCTGTAAAACATAACTATACTAATACTTTCCAAAAATCTTTTGCTAAATTCTAGCGAAAGAGTGTCGTTTTCAATACCTTTGTGTAAACTTATTTCTTTATAACACAACCAAGTTACGTTCTACAGTAAATAATGTTATTGATGATAGTACATTGTGCGGGTCACATTATCATCAGATTTATTTACAAAACACGCCCAATATAATGAGTAAAGGCTCTTTAGACACGATACTCCTTTGAAAAAAGATGCTGCTTTCATATTAATTACCTTTGTGAAAAAATTCAAGAGTTTTTTAAAGAACATTAAGTGAGTTTTTAAAAAAGTTTTCTTTGGAGTTCAGGTTTTAAGAAGTAACTTTGTGGAATTACTCCTTTGTGTTTTATATTTTTTCTTTTATGTCATGAACATTTTCCCCCTTTTTTTTGAAGTTCAATAAAGTTCAGTAGTTAAAGGGGTTATTCAATTTACTGGCGCGAGTACCACTGGTATGTGTAGTATGTGAATACCTACGTTTTTTACGATTTTGGTGATGAAAATGTGAGTTAAGTTATTTTTTACTTCTAAAAATTCTAGGTCTGATTAATCCCAGTAATGATGTAACACAATTTACATCAAACATTTAGTATTCCTGTTTGCTACGAGCTACAGCGTAGCGCTACGGCGTAGGCAATTACGCAAATAGCCGATGGACGGAAATTGCGCGTCACATCCGACTGACCTTGTACGTCTGGCGGCGGATTAAATTATCCATGTAAATCATATTTATTTAATATGTGTAATCGGCAATCAAGATAGAAATAATGGACATTTCATGAAATTCTTTTTGCATGGTTATTTAAATTGTCCATTAAGGCACATACTTTCATGTTTTTTTTAATAATTTACATACACACGTGCATCCTCTAGCATCTACATCGAAATTTGGGTCCTTTTCAAAACCATGTCTTAACATCATAAGCATCAGAGCTTTTGGGGTTCAAAGCAGGTCTGTATCAAAGTCAATTCCGTCCATAAAAACAACTCATGATTTACATACAAATTTCACCAGCGATAAACTGAGATATGCTCAAAGTTAATACTTAGGGAAGAAGATAGCAAGAATCAGCTATATATCTACTTAATTAAAACATTAACAGCCCACATTTATTCGACCAACCAATGCAGCCAAGCCATATATCGTGAAAAACGTCGAGGCGACATCTCGATAGAATATTTGATGTGTCTGGCAACTGGCAAGGCTGGCCTGCCATTTGGCACGCCGTCGCTGCCACTTGCCAACTCACACGTAACCGTATGAAGTTACTTCATGCTGGGTTAAGGACTTTCAATTAGTCATGCCACTTGACATAACTGAGGTTCAACTTAATGTGTTACGTGACTTTTGTAACTTTTATCGGTTTATGTTCTGAGACGGAAGCATCCTTTTCATGTACCTGTAAGTGTGTATCTATCCTTCAGATATAATAACCTATTCTTCTTCCCACACACGGATAACTATAGCCTCACGTCATCCGGGGTTCCCAACAGGTTCCCAACAGTCAAATAAATGTTCAAATCAGTTCAATAATTTTGGAGTCTTCAGAGGGCTCTAGTAGAGTAGTTGAGAAAGCTCCTTTTTTTGGTACTAAAGCACTAGCGATTTATAGGTGACATATATATTCGTATAATTTACGTTAGACGTTTGATTTTTCCCATTACCAAACAACGTATAAAACACTATAATAGTAGTAGTTACATAACTCGTGAGTACCCATCACGGCGCGCCTAATAGCGGCATAAAGATCAATTTATCGGTCATATCGTACATACTGACTTACACATAGCTATGTAGCTCGGCTTCACTTGCTAACTATCGAGCGCGTTCAACATGTTAAGCAGTTGCTGATTGACAGTATGATATCAATCGTGAATAAACAGAGATTGGATATCTTGTGAATATATTCAGTCATATTGCAAATGATATCTTAATAGACATGAAGCTTAATATTCTTGGTATTGGTTTATTTCGTGTAGTAAATATTATAGTTATAATAGCTATAAATCAAATGCCAAAGGCTGCAGGTATTTTATTTCTCACAAAGCACAAATCTCTTGTTACCCAATTCGTCTGGTTATATCGACGCGGCATTCAAGTCAGTACTTCAAAACACAAAGACTGCATTCGTGTTCCGTATCAGGTCGACTGAAGCCAAAGATATTACACATAGTGGAGCGCGCACCGCTCGCCGTCCCTCGGGCATACAGCCACTTGAGCCACTTCCAGACCCAATTTCACTTTCCTATACCCATTATAAAATCTCTGAAGGCGCACCTCATATAAATTGCATGAAAAGGTATATGCGGTCGGCCTCGGCAAACTTCGGAAGTCTTCGGTCGAAGTCGGCACGAAAGCTCGGGTTATTTCCATAATAAATGACTTATTAAAACGGAATTCATTTTGAGTGCGAAAGAAAAATATGAGGGAAATACTGAAATACTTTGGCGTACGGCAGCCCTTGCGATAGGGTTGTTAGACTTATACAGTGACGGAGATTGAGTGAGTTGAAAGTTTCATTGAATAAACATACCTACATAATTTTTCATGTTCGTAGGTGAATATGAGTAATGTATAAGATAAAATTACTTGATAAGAGTTACAATGATTAGTAAAATGATATTTTTAATCAATGAGGAAATGTAGGTTGCAAGTGCGTCCGTACTTTTTTTGCCAATCCATTTTAGTGTTATTTGACTTATCAAATCTGTTATTTTTCTCAACATCGGTATCTTAATGCAACGAAGTCGTCTTTTAAGTCGTATGTTCTAAACGCGGTAAGTAGTAATTTGAGCTTCAATAAAACATGAAATAGCTTAACCAGTGACGTCAGCAGCCCTGCCCAGCTCACTGAATGGAGCGCAGACGCAATGCAGCCACGAGCCATATTTGCATACAGCGCGATAGTAAACACAAGCTCCATTCCAATTATATAGCAATTTTACTATTGACTGAGAATTCTTCTGGGAGAACAAAACTTTTCTTCTGGAAAAACTTAAAAAAAATAACATATAAATATACATAGTATGTAAACAGAATGAATACCTATCTCCGTCACAGCAGTATGCTGACACCCCAGCTAGATGATACGAGTATATTACTCCTAGTGTAAAATAGTTCTATATTTTATCAAAACATTTACAATAGACTTTCAAAAATTATTTGATATTATTGAGCCCAAAATACAGAATAAAAGTTAATTGATATTACTGTTACGTTAGCTCATAAAGTAGACATCAATATAAATAAATTGAATGTCAATACGCACATTTGAAATTCAATTTACGTAGAAAAAAAGTACGGTTGACATATTCGGTTAAAAGGCACCTTTGTACCAAGGTGATCTGAGTGTAAAATTCATGTAAAGCACTCGATAGTAAGGTGCCCGCCACAGTTACTGTACCTCTGGGAACATTGTGCATTAGTGGTCGACTGTATCTAATGAGCAATCCCACTTTATTGCCAATGAATTGTTAAAACTACTGATTAACTTTGTTGCTACGTTTTTGGGGTTAATGTAGTTAGGTTGCGTATTTTGTGTGGTTTTGGGTTATTTGTACCTGTAGAGCCCCGAAAAACTGAAATATTATCCATATGCAGATATAACAACAATCAGGCATTCCGCTGTTGTTAGATTCGATGATAGAGTCTACGGAGGTTCATAGGATAGCACATAATTTTCATTTGAAATACCATGTAAATACAAAGCTTCTGAAAAAACGATGATGATTGAAAATAGCTTAATAAACCGCTAGAATAAAAACCTCATAATGGTAAGAAAGTAGGCACTTCTGGTCTATTTCATTTAGGTAAAAATAACTGAAAATTCTCGATCATTTTGATTTAATTAGAAGTGAATTATTTTATAACTTGATAGCCTGCTTCGATATAATTCTCTTCAAGTATTTAAGTACAAACAATTTATTTCTGGTATCTCTTCGATCGCATTCCTGTCTTACTGCAATAATATGCAGGTGCAATTAATATGAAAATTTCTTTGTTTTAATTATATTCTAATTAGCAGTTCGCGTTTGTAGCAGTAGTTGGTAGTGGCGTAGTGCGGTGCAGTAAGTACTGAGACTGCCGGCCTTGTCGAGCGTGTAATTAAAAACTATAAATAAGCCACGGCGCACTATGCTTAGATTAGGCCCCAGTTTATAGCGGATTTTATAAGTAGCTCAAGTTGCTTTAATATGGAAGAGCTTACGGTAAAATCTAAATAAGAGTTTGTGTTTGAAATTATAATCAAAATAAAGTCGCAGGAGTCTTATTAAGGAGCAGTGGATCAAAATACCTATTAAATGGTTAGATTTATATTTAATGCGTTAACAATGTAGACAGATAACGAAAACAACCAAAAGATTTTTTACAGTAGCAAGTTTTGGATGATAAGTATCTTCAGTAATTAAATTAAGATAAATAAAACAAAACAATAACCACAAAAAAAGAGTTTGCAACAAATCTACATAATTCATTTTGAATTTGTTAACGATATTTCAGTTCCTTTTGACTACATAATTACGCCTGGCGGTTTGATCGCTCTATAATTACACTTTGTGATGTAGATTACACTGCAATTACTCCGCATACTAAATCCTGCACAATTGAGTATGCAAGCGATGACACACACAACACATTGGCTACACAACATAATACAAATGACGCATTCACGGAAACACACCCTAAATGTGTAACAACTCTAATGAACATTGTCCACCAGTGGGCGACTGATGGACAACTGATACGCCACGTATGCTAATACTCGCAGTAATTGCAAGCGGAGCCGCGGTGAATATTAATTATTTCAGTATTCCATTTAACTAGATAGCTGAAATGAGTTTTCGGGCTCGGCGGTACGTTTTTGATTAAACTGAATTATGTTTAAAATATGTACGTGATTCATGTGGGTTTGCTCGTTACTGCGATTTCAGAATATACTTTATATGTTTCAGTATTATTTAGTAGAATATTACAAAAGTTTGTTTGTATTTACCTAAGCGTTATGAAAACATTGCTTTGGAACCTGTTTATTCGTCACTTTGATATGAGGTTCTTTCACTTTATATTGGTGAAAATTTATGTATTTACTTACAAGACAATAATGTACAACTTTCGGTATCATATGATGGTTGCAAAGTCATCTATCAGTTCTCCTGTCAGTAACTAGATAGTTTAAGCTTACTTATTGCTTTCTTAGGGCCGAAACTTCAGACATAAGTATATTAGATGCTTCTATTTTAGCAAACATGAACAGTTATTGACTTATTACTGTTCATTCTTGTTTCACTGCACCATATTTTTCCATCTCAAAGCACGTTTTGAATGCTGTTAAGTTACTTTAAACTTTATTTTGTTTTATCGTCATTTCAGGAGAACAGTCCATTACTTTACATTATTAGGCGTCTATTATTTTCATGGTAAGTATGCAAATATTTCCCGGGAAACGTTTTCATATACAAAAGCACGCTCTTTCTTTACTATTAAAGAATAATAATAAGCGCTTCTGAGAAGCTGGCACGCGCTCGTTGGGCGCCTTCTAACTCAAAACATAATTTCTGGAAAAAATATCATGTTGCACGTGCTCTGTATTTTGTTAAAACATTATTATTCTCACTTCTTACTATATTGTGATTTATAGGCGCATTTTGACAAGGTTTTATTTTATTTTTGTACAACAGTAATCCCGCAATATATGACTGCTAAATTTTATACAATAAATTAGTAGTACCTACTCACAACCCATAAGGAAAATACCCGTAATGTCAAATATACGAGTTTAATTTTATAGCAGAATCTTTTAAAAAATACGTGTGCAGACTGAACGATCCATTTATTGAGCAATATTTCATTTTTGCTCTTTACACGAGCGCGGAGTGCCTACTTTACATTCTGCTCTGATTCTGGAGTAAAAGCATTAAATGCACAGATTTAGCAGTCAACGCTGTTTGCTCGTGCTGCTTCAATATCAACAGATTACAGCTTTATCCTTTTAATTCCATCGCGGAGGAAATTACTGAAAATTCAGCGAGAAGCAAAATGAGTTAAAAGCTTTGCGATGAATGGGGCTCTAATTTCGGCTGTTTAGCCTGAAATATTTTGGGTTAATGATTTAAGGAAAATTAACACGCTTTTAAACTAACATCTTTTAATGATGATGCGGCATTTTTGTGAATATTCACATCACCTTAAAAATCTTTTGAAAATCAAATAGGTACCTAAGTAAGTATATTTCAGAAAGTGTCTTTGCCTAGAGAGAACTTCACTAGTACATTGAAAGAGCTCACTAAATTCCCATTGCGCTGTGAAGCAGTTTGAGATATTTTTGTAAAACGATATTGTTCGGGAACGGTCCCCGGCCGGTGATTGTCACGTCATATTGCAAATTGTTGCTGAATATTTACAAGATATCTGTTGCTTTGTTAAACGAACACGAATTTTTCTATTGCCTTCGTGTTTAGACTTACTTTAAGTTACGACAACTTGAACGATAAAATTAAATTGTAAGTAGATAGATAGGTAACTTCATCATCCTCCGAGCCTTTTCCCAACTATGTTGGGGTCGGCTTCCAGTCTAACCGGATTCAGCTGAGTACCAGTGCTTTACAAGAAGCGACTGCCTATCTGACCTCCTCAACCCAGTTACCCGGGCAACCCGATACCCCTTGGTTAGACTGGTGTCAGACTTACTGGCTTCTGACTACCCGTAACGACTGCCAAGGATGTTCAATGACAGCCGGGACCTACAGTTTAACGTGCCATCCGAAACACAGTCATTGGTGTCTAAGATATACTTAGAAAGTACATACAAACTTAGAAAAGTTGCATTGGTACTTGCCTGACTTTTCTAAGTAAGATAGCTAAGTAACTTAAGGATGGTAAAATTCTGCGATGAAAATCGAAAAATTAATAATTTGAATTTTCGAAACAGATACGAATTAACTTTCCTTTATAAGCTTTCTATGTTCATGAAATCAGGTCTAGTACCTTGACAACTTTTAACCAGGCTTCCCAAATTGGCTTATTTTATTCTGGTTCCAATTTAAAGTTACGTTATAAGCACTCAGTAAGCCTTTACAAACTCTTTCCGCTCACCTATTCGCTGTAACCTTTTCAGCCTATTTCCTGGCACAAATAGGCTGTGTGCACAGTGGAGGCTTTTCACTATATTCCTCAACTTCCTCACTTCGCCAACATGATATTAGTTTAGCGTGGTTCCTGGCGCTAACTCGGTCAGATGGGGTGATGCATCTATAATCTTGTTTTTCACCAACTTTCTATTGAGTTATTAGTTTGTGAAAAAATTATGTCGGGGACGCCTTATGCCATGGTTTTGAAAAAAAGATAACTTGGAATTTATCTGGCGTAAAGGGTCTGGTGCCCCACTAGAAAGACTATTTTTTTTATCTTTTATTTTTAAGAAAGACTATTTGATCAAAAAATAAGAAAGTCAACGTGAGAAAATGAACAAAAAAGACGGTCTAAATAAAATGTGAAAGTTTTAACTTATGCATTTATGTAAAAACAATATTGTGAGCTTATTTTGTTATGAAGGACCGCTTTAATATTCAGAGGGACGAATCGGCAGAGTCCTTGAAGACTGATATTGACTTTGTAAGAACCTTGCGAAAAATATATTTTGTCTTTTCTCGGAAAATGCTCGTCAATATTAAATACGTGAGCATTTCCGATGTTCTTTTTAGGCATGTTTCTGGTTAATTTCACTACAATTTTAGGTAACAGATAACCTTTCTATCTTACTACTGGTTTCGTTTCTGATGATCATAAATTGGTATGCATTTATTAATGACTTTGGCTCAAAAGATCAATTTCCTTCACGTATACACATAAAATGAAAATGTTATATGTAGGTATGTCGCGATGAAATAACAGAGCTCGCTCGCTAACAATGAAATAAAAATGATGATCCGGAAAGTTTCCGATGTAAGTCGACGGCGGATGAAAGAGCTTCATGCCGTCGCCGTCGCTGCGAACATTTGTAATTAATGTTTCCTTCCCGAGCGGACACAACACAATGTTAAATAAATTCAACCAACACAAAGGCTAAATGGGGTTAAACGACAAACCATTTAAAAGTTATTTTTTTATTAACGTTTCGGGTCGAACCGAGATTCTGATGAGCTTACTCGCTAATTATTAGGTCGATGCCTCATAATCTTGTTATTCCGGGTCGCAGGCAAGCTGGTATGTTAAGTAGTATTCTTCAATAAGTAGGCATTCATTTTTGTCTAAGTCTTCTGTGACCGCGTGGTCTGACAGCCATTAGACGACACCCCGTCTTTATTGTTACCCACCCTAGAGACAATGTAACGATTTAACAAAGGGAGTCGATAGGTCGACGTAAAGTCGGTCCGAAGGCACAAGTCACTATCGGCCCTAAGTGTTGGAATTACAAGATCCATGATTAGTAAGTCGTGTAGTATCTGATTCAGTGGCTCGGGTGTGGCGGCGCGAGGGTGAGCGCGGGGGTAGGCGCGGCGGAGGGGGGGGGGGGGGGGCGACGGTGCTCCTTATTTTATTATCGCCTTCCTTCCTACCCGCGCCCCTCACCCCGCCGCGCCGCAGCGCGCCTGCGCACAGCCCCCGCCCGGCAACTGTAAGGCATTACAGTAAATACTCCATCTACGTTTTTCTGACTCTGTTCGGGATTATTAACTATTCATTCTGTATCATAGACCTAATGTATTCATCTTATCGCTACGAGTCTCTGTTGGCGAGATCATCATCGTAAGTCTCGCTAGTCTGCTTCGGACACGTGGTGGGTGTAGTTTGGGATAACTGGATGAGCCGCTAGCTGAGTGGGGTGTTTGCTTCCCAAACATATTGTGTTCACGTACAGGCTCTTGTTTCACTCTAATTCGATTTGGACGATTTCTTCGTTGTCATCCAGTTTTCATTTAATCCTGAAATAGAAAATACCTCTGTTTGTCCTCGTTTTCCCCAGATTTTTACCGTTATGTGTTACATTTTACTTTATTTTTGGAAATGTTTATTGCAATCATTTTAATGTCAATTACACCTAGAACTCAGCTGGACTAATCGAATAGTTAATAGTTTATAGTCGATAGATGATAGCGGCTAAATTACAAACAGTTAGTATTCCTAGAAAATGCTGTCTGTATCTGTTCAAAACAAACAGCATGATATCGTTATAGCAAGATAAGTATTTTACACTATCATTAAGTCCATTTTACACACTTGTAATGCTTGCTTTAATATGACTTTATGCTTGACAACATTGTAATATTGATGTAGAAAATTGAGACAAGTGTCAGCCCATAAACTGGTAACCATATACATTGAATACTGAGATCTCTTCATGACTCAGAGAGTAATTCAAGTCGTAGGCATAGATTAGTTTATACATCTATAATTGTGGTTACGAATAGTATGAAGTTAGAAAATCGTACTAATAGTTTCGGATGCCAACAATGTTGTGGAGATTTCGTGGCCTGTCAATTACTGCAAGGATTGGTCTTATTCAGATGATCATATAAATAATTTGAGATAGTGCAACGCATTCAGATGTCTATTGGAATTATGAATTCTGTGTAACGTCCGAGTGTAATGCAGCGATTAATCTGCGTGACAACTGCTTTCGTTGCTTTTGGTGATTATAATTCATATTCTTGCAGTTCCTGGCAAAAGGAATCTTATTAAAATCACGGTTCTCAATATGTGGTTCGCCAAAATAAGTTTAACAAAATCTTCCAGTAAAACGAGAAAATTTAAAAATTCACTGAAAAAGGAAACCCTGTCATTATTATTACATTTCAATCAGAGCGTGAGTCATGCGTGGGCGCATTCGTCACATAAATGTCTTATTAAAGTTCTACCCACGCTAAACTTGCTAACTAAGTAGAAGAATAGTAATAAGTTGTAAGAACTATATATTCTTACTTGGTAGTTTCTCCAACCAACATCAGATTCTCCATCAATTTTAAGTTAAGCATTGTGTATTTTTTACATAATGGATTTCCTCTCTATTCTATATCTCTCTATCCTCCTATATTATATATCTAAACTGTTTGGAGAATTCAGCTATTTTCAGAATGTCAGTGATTTAGGAACACCTTCGTGATTTGATCTTTATTGAAATGTTATTAACCCAAAGAGACTGCGGACAGATTAAACTTGTAGTTTTGTCTAATCCGTTTGATCACAATGCGGATAAATTCTTTCAGTTCTTGATAAGGTCGATGATCTCTACATTGTCATGGTTCTCCAAAAATTCCATAGATTCCAATTGTCGATTTCTCTTATTCTAATATACCTCTAGATACCCACAAATGTAAGAAGGAATCTCTGATTTTTTTGTATTTTCTCGTCGATTTTGGAGCTAGATAGCGGCAGAAATTGCTGTATTTGGCATTGGCTTCTGAACCCTACACTGGCCATGATAGACAAAAATATTGCGCAAAAGAAGCCTCACATTGCATTATCATACTCAAGTAAGCCAATCTCACTTAAAACTATACCTTCCGTGTTATTTGAGTGTATAATCTCGTTTGACACATTATTGTGAACTGCGCCAGCTCTAAACTTAGACGGTTCGTGTCAAACGTCCAGTTTACCCTGACATCTTGAGAAATGGACAGCTCTCTGCAGTTCAGTCTCATGTGAACAATGCAGGGGTCAAGTAATAATTGATGGTGTAACTGAACATTTCATAGGCTTCACGTCCTCAAACTACACTCACACATGCAAATTGTGCCAGTGTCGGTTACGCCCTTTGAATATTTAGCTGTTCGGGTGAACGAGGCTGCAAATTGCTTCGCTAGATCATTTATTCTCGCATACAAGATTAATTAGTTAAGACATAAGAGGTTCTCAGATAATTTTATACCATTACAAAGACTTGTCTTGAATTGAAGCCCAAGATCTTCATAATGTAAACATTATGAAGATATCTACACGCTTAATGTTATCTAAGTACATAATCAAAAGGTCACTGTGTCACCAACGCATTAACGGAATTAAAGTAAAATAGACAAACATGTCAAAACATCAATGTAAATTGACCCGAAACGTCCACATAAACCGAGAAATGTTTTCATCACTGCCCGTCTACCGTCACGTGTCAAAAGGTCGTATAAGTATATCACGTAAAGTGTACATAAGCCCTTTGCACTTAAGGAGAAATATTGCCTAATGTTATACAGAGTAGGATATAAGCTAGATATACAACATAGGGGGAATATTAAACAGTGCTTCTAGCGTCCTAAAATAAGGCCGGAGTGGTGCGTGGCTTTTGGCATAATAGGCCGCTTGGCTGGCGCCTCTGGCAGCCTCTATGCGCGCATTTGCCAAACAGTTTTTTTCTTAATTGCCAAGCCTTTGTCTAGATGTAGATGTTGTTGGCATCGCGTCGTGTGCACTACGCTTTTTGTTCGAACAAGCTTGCTCTTGTTGCGCACTACCTTTATACGTCTCGTGCTGCAGTATAAGGGGCGTTTTGGAAAATACGTAGTGGCTGAAGATGTACTGCATATTGTTGCTTACCAATTCATGAGCTTGTACAACTTGTTTCAGCAACATGGGATCAAGTTTTCTTTTTCTAGGATAAATTACAATTGTATTGTTACTATTTACCTCCTCTGTATAATCCAATAAGCAATTACCACAAATATAGAATTACCTAATCTCGTCCAACTGTAATCGAGTTCTAATCGATACAGAACCCAATATAGCAACAAAAACAAATAGCCGACTACGGCAAGTAGCGGTGAAGCCACATTTAGCCGAGTGTCCCGACCTTGTCTCTCGTAAGAGGCACCTGAGGACAATCGATTTAATTAAGTCCGGATTGGTCCATGAATTATGTAGTCCGACCCGCGTGATAGTCGCGTTACAGGCTAAACGATGCCACTCTATGACGTATAGATGACCCGACATTTGAATATGTGCACAGGCTGGGTTTATGACTGACTTATGTTAGGTCTAAGATTTTGAAGTCTATCTTAATCTTACACTTTATAACTTAGTTACGATGTGAAGTTTTGGTTCTTTTATCAGTCGCAAATTAGCTTTATTTAAACATGGCTTTGAATGTTTCCGAAAGTAGCAATCTTAAAAGTATTTCGAAGAAACACAATGACTTGAGAAATCAACCCCACATTCCATTAACCCATTTCCCGTATATCCATACATAAACAAACATAGGCACATACGTGACACTACACTCTGTACCGTTTTCAACAAAATCCCTTTCTTGTGTCCTTTGATACAAACAGATAGGGGTTTCATTAAATTAACTGCTAGCTAAGTAATTCGTCCTTCAAAGGAATGCCGTGGAATTTTGATAATGCTTTCGCAGAGAATTTGCGTAACTATTGAGTTGCGTGCCGCGGCGTAGTTGCGATGTTGCGGCGACACAGATATACTCCCTGCGAGGCAATATTGCAGATATATTGCTGCAGTGGGTGAGTGCTGCTGGGAGCCGCGGCCTGCGCCTGACAGCTCCACATCAATTTACATCAAGGCCGAGCGAAGCGGTTTCGCGTTTGTGAACGTGAAACTGTACAAGTAGTCCACCTTGTAAGCGTCTTCACCTTGACCCGAATGTAGTGCGATTAGTTACACGCGTAACTAGTTGATTTCAGTCATTACCATAATTGTGTAAGATTACCCCAAATTGATATAAACTTTACTGAGCGTACAATAATGTCGTGGGCGGCGTGAGAGCGGCGCGCCACATTTTACTAAAACTTTTCACAGCAATGGAGGCTTTACAAAGCACAAAGACAGTTTCGTGTGAAATCCGGGAACACAATTAAATTAGCTTTTCCAGGCGGAATTATTTCACGTGCATTTAAATTAGTTGCATTGTGTTGGGGCGCGGCGCGGGCGACTGCGGTTTGTACAAATAAGTCCGGGCGCACACCGGAACACGCGCCAGTTTATTTAGCGTGAGCAATTTAACTTTTGCACCGAAACTTATAACGCGCGGCAAAGCGACTCGCTTTAATTTAAATATTCAGTAAATCAGTTAGTGTATGTTTTACCGTGCTCATGTATAATGTCTGTACTCTTACGTGTGTGTGTTGAATATTTTATTTAGCTTTAAGTGCTGCGTTGTATTCATTACTGGTATTATGTTAATGGCCCATTAAAACTTGGCGTTAACTTCTAAGGATCTATAACTTCTTTAAAGTATTCTGTTCTTCGTATCGAAATTGGCGGCGATGATCAAGTATACATCATCCATTTCTTAAAAAAAAAACTCACAAAAAACTGAATCAAATCTAAAGTTTCTCGCATATAAAGTCTAGGTGTAGAAAAGTTTAAATAAATAGTTGTGAACAAAAGGCGTAGTTTTTCATCGTCAGCGGCGGGACACGCGGAGTTGAAACAAAAGGCTTTCTAACGAAGATTTAGTTGTAATGGCGGCCAGTGCCGAGTATATTTATTGCTGGCCATATATACAGGCGGAGACAATAGATGACGTCACACCGTTGCGTGAGCGGATGATTGAGCGATTGCATTGCTGCCCATTATGGACGATGCGTAGGGTTTCTTGCTGTGTGTGGTATCTTGATGAAGATCTTTCATTATTATACAGGATGCTATGTGTTATAGTTGGAAAATCTTACTTTATTAAATGTATGTCTTATCAATTCTTTTAGTATTTCTGAAGCGTTATTTAGCACGATCACGTTAGACGGCTTTGTTTTGATGACTCAGCAAGCCAGGACTAGTAATTATAAATGTAGGTATAGTTTGAACGTGTTTTTCCTTACCGCAAAAGTCTTATAATGAAGTACGTTAGTTAATTACAACGATAATAATCCCCCCAAGTATTGGCGTGGCCATTAAAGCGGCATGTTATGCAAATGTATGGCGCATGCCATTTAATATGCTGCGCGGCTCCTGTCATTATACAATTGCTTTCAATGACTTTTAATTTATTCACAAATACCCCTTTGTTGGCCGCCATTTTGCTAACGTTTTTAATTTGCTGCTGAAAAGGAAATTTCTTTTTAAAGTAATATTGGCGTAGGTATTGAATCGGTCGCGTTCCCTACGCGGGGTTTGCGAATCCCATTTTATGTGTAATAGATTTTTATTGAAATGTAACGTAAATGTTAAATGTGAAATAAAACGTAGAGAATACAAACGAGTTGATTACATCCAATTCTCGTTCAAAATTGTGCACTAAAATAGTTGATTGCCTGAATAATTCCAAGTTTGTAATTGCGGTTGCTGAATTTCAGCTCCAAACTGAAATAGAAAAGAATATTACGTTCTATTTTAATAAAACGTTGTATATTTGCAGAGTATTTCAAATTAAAGCGGAATAGTTATACAAAACAGGAGTAAAATCCCCGGTGGGAGCATCAGGGAGTTTAATTAAAGCAAGAAAACCTCATAATTAGAGGAGACTATGTTTTGCCGCGGGTTCGGCCGGGATGCGGGAGTAACTAATTGCTCGATAAGGACCGTCAAACAGTCGTTACCGTCTCGCACTTCGGCCTTCTCATGTAGGTGTACTAATTAACTCAGACCGGTAGACCCAGGGAATACCTGCGACAATGTTCTGCAGTGTACTTCCGATATATGAATACCTTTATCTTTGAACATTCCTATATGTTTTCATCTGCACACCTATTGAAGTATTGAATCTAAAATAACCCTTTTGCGTAGTGTTTACATAATTGATTATTTAGGTACTTAGAACTTAAAATAGGTCTCAGACATTCTTGAAATTGCTGAATGAAACGAAAGAAATTGTGAAACTGTGTACCTAATTACATATAACACATGCTATGTAATTGGTAACACATAAGTGGCTCTTGTTTAGCATGTAGAGCAACTGTCTAGCCGTAACACTTAGATCCCCACCGTCGTAAATCAAAATGGAAATCTAAAGAGAATGACCAGCAGTTTTGTAAGTATCGCAGTAAACCTATAGTTGTATATCTTTACGTATCTTTCAGGAAACTTCCGCAGTCGATACTTTGCTATGACTTTTCCTTTCACTTCCTGAGTCAGGAAATTAGCATAATTGACGCTAATATATCTTATTTTAAAGTTAACTTTGTAAAATCGGAATAGATTTCCGAACTTTATTGAAACTCCTACAGTATTAATGATGAACTGAACGATAATTACAGGGTGAGCGAGTCGATTATTTGTGTGGAACCGATAACATGACCGGTTATTAATAACCGTCGAGTTATCGTATCGTTCGCGTGGCGTGGCGTGTCGTGTCGTGTCGTGTCGTGGCGTGGCGTGGCGTGGCGTCGGCCGCTCCTCGCTCAGGACATCATTCCGCAGTCCGCATTGTTATTCATCGCCGACCTCCTTTGTGACGTTTTAGGAGCATGCGATGCCGCATCCTGCCTCCCGCTCGCACGCGTGCCGCCGCGCGCCCCGCACGTGAGACGGCAGATGTGGTGCGTGAGTTTTGCGCTATGAGCTTGTTCTGGAGTCCTTCGCTCCGTCCCACTCTCCCGCAGCTTTCCCGCTGGGTGCGAGCGAGAGCGCGGACTAGCGCAACAGTTGTCGCACGTAGTATCGATCGGTCGGGCGCCACGTGCGTAGCGCGCCTCTGCTGCCGCTCACTACAGTTTTCATTGCAATTTTTACTTTTGAGCGACGTCCATAGCGGCGTTTCTTTTGTGAAACTATTGATTTATTGTTGACGGACGAGCGTTGTACGTCGTCACGGCTGAGCGGATGGGCGGCTCGCAGTAATTGCTTCATTTGTTAGGTGTGTGATGCTCGGAGCGGCGCGGCGCGGGATGCGGGGCTCAGCACTACATGTGCGCTAGTAATACTATCTCGATAAACTGTTATCATGTTTGGCGATTACGTAACACGATAGCGCAGTGATAGATCTTTCAGTAATTCCCGTAACTTGTGATACAAACCGAATTACTTAAGAACTTTAGATAAAGTGCTTGCTAACTGAATATAAGATTTTAGCCTTTGAAGTTGTAAGAATATGTAAAAATATTCATTAAAAGCTACAAACTTTGTTCTTTGATCTCCACTGTTACAGCTATAGATAACATGGTAATGGCTTTCATCGGATCAGTTTCTATATTATACTTTGAAATAATCAACTTTATTTAAATACAGACTGAAAAGGCAAATCTTGAACATTTCCACCCAATTGATATAAATATTCTCTAAGTTTACAAAAATGAATTGATATTGACAGACTCTATTATTTTACGTAGGTACAATCATGCACCATCATTATTGCTAGATATTTCAGTATAGGTACTATAGTTTATCGGTAAAGCCTTTGGATAACAGTAAGTATCCAATATGCGTACTTAGCTAAAATTACCGCAGACCACTTAACCTCAAGTTGGATTCCCTTTTGTTTTCCTTCTGACGTTCAATTGTTCATATAAAAGCTTTTATGTTCACTTATGTTTGATCTATTTCACGTGGGGTCGTGCTATTCACTCTTTTATCGCGTTTTATTCATTTCCTGGTATTCTGAGCTGTGTTACAAATAACTTGTATTAAAAATAAAGATATTGAAATTACTTCATTTAAAATTACCTAGTACCTATTATTTACTGGCATTTTTAGTATAATGTAGGTACCTACAACTTTTGACTTATATCCAAAATAGAGGTACTTATTCAAATAACTTTTTTCTCCAATTTCTAGCTAAATAAAGTAAATAAAATGAATCCTTTTAACTAACAAGTGAGCCAGTTGGGCAAGTTAATAGAGGCGAGGAGAGAAAGTTTAAGTCCCTATTACTTGTTCGGATGAAGTCAGTCTCCGGCGACAGTTGTGTTCGCAGTCCGCTCGTGCACGCGACTGTACCGGGAGGAAAACTGGCTGAAATTTTATAAAGGATTGGATTTTTTTTTAACTAAAGAAGAAGAATCTCTCTATGGCTTTAAGGTTGGCTGTAAGAGAACCCAATTCTGGGTTAAGCTCACCATTTATATAAACTGTCTATATTCTTTTTAAATTAAAGAATAAATCAAAATAAACAAATAAGTTAATAGGACCGTTTAAAATATAATAGAGTAATGAGCACAAAATGTGATGCAAAGTTACTTTAATATTATGTCACTCAGAAAACAGCTTCATAAATATTAAAATAAAGGCATTTAAATTATTTAACTACAATTTCTAGAGGAGAGAAAGTTCAAGTCCCTATTACTTGTTCAGATAAAGTCAGGCCATGGCGACAGTTGTGTTCGCGACTGTGTGCGCAGCCCGCTCGTGCGCTCGACTGTACCGGGAGGAAACCTGGCTTTATAATGCTGGTACAGACTTATTGGTTGAATTGTACGTCGTTTTGTAAAGGTTTGAGAGTTTTGTTTAGTAAAATATTAAATGTAATGGGTTAATAGGCAGATTTAAATAACAGCATAGCGTGATCTGTAATGTATGTGAGGTAAAGTTTCTCAATTTAATATTTTGCAAGTCAAAAATCTACTACCTTCACATAGATTACATGTTAATTTATATCTGTAGCACTGTCGGAGAAATGACACTCAAAAATACTTTCAAGCGAGATACAACCAACGGTATATAAAAAATACTTAATATTTTAAACTTCACTTTAATCTTTTCACAAGTCAGTTTCTTCAAGACACTGATATAGTTAATCAAAAACAAAATGCTAATCCACCTTTGAGCAGTACTTCGCGAACTACGTCAAAAGGTTTACGAGGAAGCCGCGGGCTCAAGCCGTGGCTTTGTTACAGAACTGCGATTACTACTCCGAGCAGAAGCTTCCAGATAAATCGGATTTTTAAACAAACTCCTATAAAGCCAAATATTTTATCTTACAAAAGAGACGTACAAAAATATCCTAACATTCAAAACAAACAAGTATGTGTCGTTGTATGGTATGTGTGGTTCTGTATATCGAAGCTGTGTACTTTGTTAATTGTCTGTCTACTTTGATTTTGGATGTGCCTCATTAAAGCATTTTGATTCACAAACTAGTGACATGTTGATTTTTGTAGTTGACTACCTTATCTACTTTTGTTGCTTAAATAGTTTGAAAACATGTTATCATTACTTCACAGTACATTGTGTAAATGTACCTATGTACTCTAATAAAACTGTGGTTCCCGTCCCTACAGGCAATTTACAAGTTTCGTTTTCAGCATTTAACTGCGGAACCTTAATAAAAACAATCATAAAAGTTGGGCAAAACGAATCCAACGAAACAACATTCAAACAAAACTTGAAAGGGAATATTCAGAAACAACAAACGGGCAATATATTTTCCTTATTGCGAACAAAAAATTCGTTAGTATTGCGTGCCTTTTGGAATACTGGAACATTGTCATTGCTGACATGAGCCGGACCGGCGACACGTGACGCACGCGACCGCCGCACGACGCCGCACGATACCGTCACGTCAGCCGCGTTTCTGCCATCCGTCATACGCTTTATGAACACTGCACTGCGTTATTAGCCTCACTAAAATTTCGCCACGCTGCCTTAAAATACCCTTCTATCTATCAAGGTATTTATAGACAGAATTTAGCTCAACCCTAAAATATTCCGCAACGCTAAAACCCGCATACCAAAAATTTTCATAACGGTACAAATGTTTTATGTGGTACAAAATAATGAGATGCGGTACATCGCCGCCATAGCTGACGGAATCTAGGCTACATAGCTCACTAGATAGCTACACCGAAATCTGTGAATTATGTACGGCGGATTTACAAATACCTGCCTACGCAGTAGGCCTTAATAAGATTCAAGTTACCTGCATATTTTGTCTGTATTTTCTCCTTAATGAAGTACAAAAGCAACTGATTATAATCTTCTAGGAAGGCGAGCTAATCCCCCAAGGTTTTCTTAGTTACAAATTCCATTAAAATCAGTTATACTTCCGAAGTAATAAAACTTAAAGTTACGGAGTTGGGACACTGTTGAACAAGTACACAACATAAATAGTTGAAGCATTGTGGTTTGCTCATTAAAATAATAGTGTTTAGGTACACAGCGTGGTGTGTCGCATGTCGGAGCGAGCTAGGGCGGTCGACACGCGAGCCGCTCCGCGCGGCGGGCGAGCGCGCGTCGGCACGCTGGATTTTTCAATTGATTTCCAATTAAGTAGCGACACGGCCACCTGTGCCTGCATATTGATATATTATTCAGGCGCATTACGTTTGAATGTCAATCGATTCGCTGTCGAATGAAGTGATACACTGATAAATGGTTCAATCTGTACAAATGGAGCGCGTTCCGTTTTACATATTTATTGAATTGTGATATTTTTTTTAATGTATTTTATATAGCGTATATAGGTAATATAGGTGGTGGGTGGGGGGAAGTCCTGTAGATAAGAATGATAGATAGTGTATGTGATGCGTCTTGTTTATCTGTTTATGAAAGCAGCACTCATTCATTATTGTCTCCAGTTATTAAAACCATAAACTATACGCACCATAGTTAGATAAATAGTCATCGTTATTATTTGCAATAGATATTGCGTCACTAGTTCGCATGTACGCGGCAAACAATTTATGAGTTTGGTATTTGCGTTCTCAGATATCTGCCGTTTAATATTAAAGTGGGAGCCAGCGAAACAACAGACAGCGTTGTTTACCGTGTAAAAGGAAATTATTTGTTGCTTCCTAAATAAGGGTGAATCGTTCATAAAATGTAAGTGTAGGTAGGTATGAGTAGCTAGTAATGTTTGCGCGGGTAAGTCGCGTGTTTATCGAGCGCGCGCCGATGCGCCCGGCACGACACCACTCCAAGGATAATGATTTGCGGCAACTAGAAAAAGCCAGGAGGGGAGGGACTTCACGAACTTTTGTCTTATCTCTCGTTTATATCTGTGAAAACTATCGTTATATTTTTGTGGAGAGAAGCTCGAGGTTGTGCAACTTTACTTTTAGTTTACTTTAGTGTAATAGTTATATGAATATTGAAATATTTTAATGGTTGTTACCTACATATTGAAGTTTCGTTCCAAAACAAAATCCATGATTTTTTTCCCCAACCAATAAAGTTAGCGAACACAAATTCGCACGTAACATGACTAACAAAAATTTCCCACAACAATTTCATAACAATAATTTTCCTTTTGTGAAATTACTTTCGGAATTTGTTAATATTTCGTCAACGAAGTTATAATACCACAACGTGACATACAAGTCACTATCGCTGGAATTTAGCTATTCCCTTGAGACGTGGAGGATCGAAACACACACACACATACATGTACCATGTACACATAGGTATATATACGTGTATGTAGTCACCCACACTACCACGTGTAAGTTAGCGAGGCCTAAAAAGGGACGTTCCTTGATCCCGGTTTCCGGGATTTGCGCGATGGCCCGCGATTGTCGGCTCCCCCGGGAAATGTGCCCGCATTAGATATTTACCCTGCACATTATAATAAGGAAAAGTTTGCCCGTGTTGTTATTTGTGAGATAAAATTTCAACTGTAAGTTTCATAATTTAAGATTTATGTGATGATGGCAAGTTCTTTGTTCGCTGAGTGACTCCGGCTTAGTGCCAGCAGTCATGTGAACGTAATGCCTCCATTTAAAAAGCTATTTACTGATAAAGACATAAACTTGTTGGAGCTTTCATATTTTATTAAAATAAAATTCTGTCTGCATACTTTATTCCATGTAATAAAGTCACAATTTTAGAACCGAACGGAATATTTATGAGCGCGATATTTCTGTCTCCACAGAAATAATGTAGGAGCTTCGGAACCGGCTTGCAATTTATTTGGTTAAAAATGTAGTTGTATATATGTAGTTAGTGTTGATAAATCCGTGAACAAGCGACACAAATGACGGCGCTTCGTCATTCAGCGCTCATTTACATCAAGCGGTGAGCACGTGCCTCGTGCCTCGCTACTTACTACAGAAGTAATCTCTTGAAGAATTTTAGTAAGGAAAGGTGAGCTGTAGGGGTATAAATACAAGGTTTGTAGGTAGATATAGTTATTAGCCAATGTCGCCAGTATTGAAGTAATAGGTTGATTTGAAATTTGTAAACAAGGGATACTCGTTTCTAGCCATACATACAATATTTCATAATATCTCTGCTGTCTCGTGACCGCTTACTTGTCCTATGTAATTCTCAACACCTATATATGTACTTTCAGTGAGGAATACATAGTTTAGGCATGTTTGGTGTGTGCTAAAATTCCTATGAAGGTAGGTTTAAACGAATAAGAACTAGTAAATAAAAAAGAAAGAGAGTCTTCAGGCGAAATATATAGCTACAGATTTATAATTTTATTCAGGGTGATATAGCTTACATATCCACCCAAATCTTGCGACCATTTGCGTGCGGCGAAGACAGATGTAGTAGTGACGGCGAACAAATCACGCCGGGCGCGTCGTGACGCGGCGTGACGCGTCAACACGCGTCGTGCTCCATTATTCACGCAGAGTACACGTAGTGGCACCACGCGCGTTTACAACATGGTTCCCACGCGGTTCTGTGTACCTTAAAGCAGAATAAATGTTTGTTTTATACAAAAATGTGGAAACACTGAGGATTACTCGTTGTGTTAAACCTACTAGAGTGTAGAGGCGGTGAAATATGTTCACGCACTGTTGTACAGATTTGCATGATATTTAATGGTCGCTACGTAACCAATTAATCATTTTATTTCAGCCCAGAAAACATGTTCATCAAAACTTAGTATTTTGCTAGCCATTGAAATATATTTCAACTACTGATTAAAATTCGCTAATAAAAATTGATGGAATTCAAAAAGAAAGCTATTTCGTGTAAATAATGAAGTGGTATACTACTTCTGCCCCCCGACCGCGCCTGTCCCAGTGGGTGCACAGTTTATAGCCACGACTGCATTACGTCTCGCTTTTATTCCCTACAAATGATTTTAATTTTTTCGTGACTTTGTGTAGGGTGTGGCGCGTGGCAGTTTATCGTGCTTTGTGGACCCAAGGGGCCATTCATTATGTTCGTAATAATAAGGTTCTATTAGCACTTCGTGTTATGAGCTTTTGGTTATGCTGTTCTTTTCATGAAGTATCTGTAAAGACATAAATACATGTGTCACCATTAGGGACTTATTTACAACAAGGTGATGGTTTCTCGACGTCATCATTATGTTCGAAACATTCGTCATCGTCAGGATTTAATTTAAAGTCTACGTTTTATGCGGTTTTGTGAAGAAGTTTTCCTCGGAACGTGGGTGAAACCGCATGGAGCAGCTAGTGTAAAATATAAGAACGAGTATATAAGTATTTTGTTATAGGTTGCCTGTGTAAGCTCAGTGCTAAAGGAGAAGTCTATTTTGGTGGGAATGATAAATGAGAGTCTACATAATTTAGTGTTAGTATACAATTCACATTAGTGATGAAGATGTATGATCGAGACGATAATATACAAATTACCTACTTGTACGTTTGTTACGAAACGCTACATCATATTATTGTAGAAAAATAGATTTGGAAAAGTTTTTCTATTATTTGTAATATCGTTGGTTCTAGAAGTTGTTGCGTGACTGTTTGTAGTAAATTTGTCTTTTCTAGGATTATACTGAGTCTCTGAATAACCAATAAGATAAGTATCGCCAATATCCTATCAACAATCAAGATAGTCAGTGTTCCTTTTTTATCTGACGATACCTTTCCTACCAGTGCGACACTATATATTTTAGTGTACTGAAGTAAATTTCAGAAATAGGCAAAATGCGTAATGTAGTGTGTAGTTTTATAGTGTGTAAACTAATAAACATTCCACAGTTATTAGACCCAGTCATATTTTGTGCTATCCTAATACTGCTACATTTAAATGGCAATACTAAACGAAATTATAGCACGATAAAACGTCTGCAACTTACGACAGCTCTGAACGCTATATCACTTAATATTCCAGACCAAATGAGGCACTAAAATGTATACATATACACCGTATATACGTACTGTATACATTATATACATTCCCGACAACGGCACGGAATTTATCTTAAAGCAATAATATACCGTATTGACGTAGCATATTCGTAGCGGCGTCGTAGCGTCGTAGCGTCGTAGCGAATCGTAGCACGTCTACGATATCGTAGACGGGAATATAAAACGGGCTAGGAATACCAAATTAGGGATTGTTGGTTGAGTCATTACTTTATAGGTCGTTTACACAATGCCATGTATTGCTGTGTTAGGCTTTGTAGATTTATGGAGGAAGCTGTAGTTCACCTATTTACTAATAAACATTTATTGATTTCATAATAAGAATTAAAAGCCATGCTGTCAACGTAACGTAATATTATGTTTTTAAGAATAAGGGGTAGGTACCTATATATTTATTAACCGGCTTCCCAAAAAGGAGGAGGTTATCAATTCGGCCGGTATGTTTTTTTTTTTTTTCTATGTATGTACATCGATTACTCCGAGGTTTATGGACCGATTTACGTGATTCTTTTTTTGTTCGACTCGGAATAGCTGCCAGTTGGTCCCATAGTCATCAGGTCAGGATCTGATGATGGAAACCCTGAGAAATCGAGGGCAACCTTCGAAAGTTGTAGGCATACATAGGGTAAAAACTTGATACTCAGGTGTACGCCTAAAAGCACTATTCAACAGTGAAGATTTGGAGCTGATCTGATGATGGAAACCAGAGAGGGTCGAGGGAACTCGACAACTGAATATGTAAACTACCTCGTGTTTGGGCTTAAATTATTTGTATTGACAAGACCTTTGCAACAGTGAAGGTTTGAAGCTGACCTGATGATGGAGACCAGAGAAAGTCGAGGGAACTCGACAACTGAATAAGTAAAATACCTCGTATTTTGACTTATATTCTTTGTATTGATGAGAACTTCCCACTTGTATGGATAGTGACAACTATACGTATCACTGAAAAGCTTTAAATAAAAAACTTTTTTACAAAAAAATTAAACCGACTTCCCAAAACACTAAAAAGCAAAAAAAAAAACTATTTTTAGGTGCATCGGCCTAGAAGTCGGTGGCAAAATTAACTTAGTGACATCCATTAGACACCGAATTCTAGGCCGATGCACCTAAAAATAGTTTTTTTTTTGCTTTTTAGTGTTTTCAAATTTTAAATTCTTGCGTGTCTCTGTTAACCCAAATAGTCTTCCAATTATATGCATAATTTACACTAGCTGAAATACTTACATATCTAATGACAACTGTACCTTATATCATTCTCCTCAATGGCACTAACGTCTCTATTCTCAGTACTATCCCATTAAACCTCAATAACACGACACAATCAATGTACCACCACAATAATATCGAATCACCTCTGTACCGTCAGCAGCGAGTCTCAAGGGACCAGGCGGAGAGCTCGCGTTTATTTGCTGACCTTACAGCGCTGTTGCTGTTTACTCGGACGATGTTAGGATAGCGGAGTGAAGGAAAATACTACAAGGATAGGTATGTCTAGTTGTATGAGGTTGTAATGGATTTCTAGATTATAAGGTCCTTTAAATGGAATGGCAAACAGTTATTTTTTAGCTTAGGATATACAAGAAAAAATACTTAACGTAACCAGGAACACTGCGTGTGTCAAGTTCACATACGTTTCAAAAGTTACATCAAATTAGTGGATCCTGATAGTCGTTTGAGCATCTTTGGCAGTCGTTACGGGGCGTCTGACAACCAGTCCTACAAAGGAGTATAGGGTTGACTGGGTAGGACAAGCAGGAGGTCAGGTAAGCCGTCGCTGTATGTGGCCCACTGGTACTCAGATGCATCCCGTTAGCCGCGAAGCCGATCTCAACATGATTGGGAAATGATGATGATGGTTTTCAGAAATGCTAATTGGGACCATTTAGGCAACATTTTATCTACACATTTATGATATACTCGTACATAGAAATTATTATACAAGTGTATGTTTGTTATATTAACCTTTTGAACGCCAATGTCGGCTATAGCCGACATGAGCAAGCGTGCCCTGTGCGCCAACGACGGCTATACTCGACAAAAAACAGGTCGCAGAAAAATACAAAATAAACCTATTAAATCATTACTTTTATGTATTTTTTAGTAGATATTTAATTAAGATTTTCGGGCTTGGCGTACAGGGCATAGGAATACCGATATGGCGTGGCGGTGAAAAGGTTAACCTAACATGTTCTTACCTAATATAGCAATTATTTAATACTTTATCATATTTACTTCGTATCATATAAATGAGGCAATAGTTCTAGTAATTTGTGAGTGTATTTCCCACGAGTATATTTACCGACCTTGGTTCACCACATTGAACGTTATTTACTATTAACTATTGTTTGTTGTACAAATATCTGTCTGTTTACATTGCGGTTTTACTGTTATTGATGTGGGATGCTCTGACAATTATGAGTTAGATACTGTAAAATATGGCACCTAGAATCATGGAAGTCTGAACGTAATATCGAGTAGGTAAATGAATGATGTAGTTTATAGACGCAGTTCAACGTATGAAAAAGGTTAGGAACAAGGAGTAAAAGAAGGCCGAGAATTAACTAAAATTGAATTGGTCCTTAGATTCCAACAGTAGAACATTTCAATGCTTCTGTAAGCACACACAATATTAGAGCAACAAGCAATACTTATAAAGCTTAGCACTGACAGCACACGTTATCCGTGGCGCTTACACTAGATTTGAGAGGCGACGCTCACGAGATCGTCGAACTGAGCTGATCTCATTAGCCGGCGGCTCTCGGCTGTCGGCCTCATCCGCTATGCAGATGATGGCTTTGATCCTCAGGGGGCTGCAGCCACCCCCCACTGCCCCCCCTCCCCGGGGCAGTCTAGTGTAACGAACTCTGATGGATATAAAGGACCGATAACAATGTTGACGGTTTTACTATTAACCTGCTAATTACTCGAGTACTTATAGTTCGGCCATTCAGAGAATGCGTTCCTGACACGTCGCGATTGAACTGACGACGTAACTTTGCAATGGCGTTGCAGTTACGATAAAAATATTTTTGCTGGTTGTTTACCGTTTTAACAATTGAGGAGCATTAAAACAACATTATTATATCAATAATCAATGAATGTTATTACGTCGTCAGTTCAATCGCGACGTGTCAGGAACGCATTCTCTGAATGGCCGAACTATAGTCGGTTAAGGACCGGTGCCTATTTCATTTTTTAACAAATAATAATCAGGTTTGAGTTATAAATCTTATAGTATGGTTAATAGATTTTTTATCGGCTAATAGGTAACTAGTTTTACTACAATTATAACGGTGAAATATTTCAGTAGCTAGATTAAATTGGTCGACCTTGTTAGGAAAAGCCACTGCCTACAAATTGTTTTAAAATAAACTGCTGCTTGCTACAGTAAATAAAAGTTCGTTCAGCAATGCTAGTAATAAATCACATACAAATTTTTCAATCTCCTTCCGCAAGAAGCTGAGCGCGTCAATTTGTCGATAAGCGATTGCGCGGCTCCCCGGGGATTAGTCCCGCATCCCGCATCCCGCAGTCCGGGGCGCGGGACGTGCCACATTAGGCCGCGCTTATCGTGCGGCCCGTGGCGTGGCGCACCGGCGATGTCTTAATACTTACCAACACGGATGGTGGACGCCAAGCTTTAGTTTCGCCAAGTAAGAATGTTATAAAGCTATAACCATGTAAGGAAGTGTATGAGGTTTCTCGATTTCAGAGATGAAACTTTTAGTAGTCTATGGGAATTTCGGAACAAATGTTAGAGAACAGAAAAGTATCGAAGTATCTTTTCTTTTTGTTGAACAAATGTAACTGGAATAAGATTCTAGAAGGTATTTCTGGAGCGTTTCTTTTGCAATTTAATAGCTAGTGTCTGCCTTGCTAAACGGATTAGTAGTAAGAAGTGCTCATTAGTGTAGAAAATAAAGAAAGAAAACGCAAGACAGTACTTATTGACTACACTACAGAGCTCTTTAATTTACTGTAAAAGCTAGCTTTTACAGTATTACAAACATACATTCGACAAAAGAAATACTTGATTGTTGATATTTTACAGGAATTTACTTTTAACTTTAATATTTACGTGATACCTATAAAATGCAGATATATGAATTTTAATCCGATTGTGAACACTTAAATAATTTGCCTACAAAAAATCGCAGGCCTTTCGTAAGTTTGGCCTAGTACACAGAACTTCCTACCGACACGTGTATCATTTGTTCGCACAAAAGCAGGCTTATCAAGCATAGATATGTATGGAGCGTCGCCTCTCACGTCGTAAAGTGCGCACATCGCCACACAGCCGCGGATTATGCGCACACATTCAGAAAGGCAACTCTATTGAGGTCTCATTTTATATAGCATACGCTTGTTTCGAGGTATCAGGGTCTAAGGCTCAAGATTACGAACAACATAACGTCAGTTTTCTTGAAAAAGAACCTGGAAATTGTCTAAACAGTGGTGTTAAGAAAACTTGGGCTTAAAGCTGGGAAGTACACAGTCTTATTCAGCAAATATATATGTAAATGTGTAAAGGTGTCTTCCTAACTTAACAAGTGCTAAGACAGCGCGGGCCGGAGCTCAGAACCGCGCGCTCGCTGCAGCGTCGCGGTTAAGCCGAGCGAATAACTTTACATTTATCACGCCTTTGTATGCAAGCGAATGAAACTGTTACATTGTAATGTTGCCAGGTTTATAGACTGCGCATAAACCTGTTTGTTATTTTGAGATAGAATAGTAACATAGACAGGTCTTCATTTTTACAGAGTATAGAGCCCTTTATAAGACTGGTATCGACAGGTCATGGGTGTCGAATAAAAATCGACAGATGGGCTAGACTATCTACGCAGTAACTTGAAAAAGGTGTAACCTGAGATAAAAGGTACTATAGAGATGACCTAAAAACATTTGTAGCGAATAGTACAGATTATGGCAACATGGAAAGGGTAGCAAAAACGGGATGGCAAAACTAAAAAAATATGAAACGGTAAGACAATACAAGCGACCTTTAACCTTTGCCTCACATATAGCACATTACAAGCATTCTGTTTGTATTAAAGCCGTGTAACTTAAGTTAGAAATAACTTGGCTGTGTAAAGTGAAACGCGTGACATTTAAGATTTGAACACACTCGCGCTAACGTGAATACCTTCGTTGTAACTGGGTAACGTTGTTTGTACTACACATACATAATGGCTTTATACAAGCTAGATTTATTAAAAGGTTGTCGAAAATAGTTAAACCGATTAATTAATTACATTAGTACTAGTAAAATAACTGTTGAAGATAAAAGAAGCAACTAGGTCCAATAATATAATTAGTTACTGACAAGACAGGATTTGAAAACCAAGACGAATACACGATGCAATGGACCAAAGTAGATATACATAAAAATGCGTATATATGTATAACGAATAACGCAGTTCATTTATTTGCTGTGGATGTCAACGCACTCGGCGTGCCTGTCCGCAGTCTCATCACGTGCGCCAATACTTCCTTATTTCGCTACTAATTCTTCCCCAAGGAAAACGCTTTAGAATAACGAGCAGTTCAGTAGAAACCTGAAAACGAAACGTAAAAAATATCATTTAATATTTCATTATTATTTTGAACAAATAAGAATCTAAATTAACTTGGTAGAGACCAAATTGTTCATCATTTTCTCAACTGAAAATAAAAGCAATTCTAATAAAACCTCACAAACTATTCAATCAAAAATAAATTGATGTCGAACCAAAATAAATTACAACGAACTTCAATAACAATTTCATTTGAAGAATTTATCAAATTAAATAAAAATACACGAAACAAAGTGGAATGCCTTCTACGAGGGAATGAATAAAGTAATAAAACTCCAAGACCTATAACTAGAGAATAAACAAACACAATTCGCTTACATTTTAAAATAAAACCGTAGAAATAAAGTTGCAACCATCAAAATAAGTGTAATGGTCTCGGCCGCGGTTACGAGGGGCCACCGAACATTATCGTGAGTTTTGTGGCGCATAAACCCGTCCTTTAAACATAAACATTAGCTGGAGGTACCTCCGACCGCGACCTCTCACATTTATCACGAACACCCGATGTACCCACCAATATCTTTTTACAGATACACACGTTTTACGACATGCTAAGCACAACTATATGTCTCCTTTTACGTCTCGTTATTATCGTATTTCTGGCTTACATCAAGGATACGCAATCGGTTACTACAAAAAAAGGTTTGGAATAACAACGTACTAAATCAGGTTGAAACTTACTACAGCGTCCACTACGCTTTTGACATAAGAATGAATAATATTAGGTCGGCGTGAACTATGTACGGCGACTATATTAATAGTGTCGCCTGAATATAATACAGCCTTGGCTAAAGCTTAACAAGAACATTGCCAAGAAAAAATAAGGAACACGAGCAAGTAGGGCTGTCACTTATTACAGTAAGTGTACCTTCTCCTGAGTTAAGAAGGCAGTGTTTGTTAACGCAGTATATGTAAAGCAGCTCCCCAGCTGCAAATGTACTAGTTTTCGTGAGGAACCTCTCCGCGCATGCGGGTAAGCTCCCTGCAGCTGCATTTATGTATTACCTTTATAATAAGACTGCTGCAAACCTAACCTGGGCATGGGCAGATATTATTGAACTTTGTTTCGCTGGCCGATTACAAATGTACTAAAATGAGAATACAAACAGATGGCTTTTAGATTTAATATGATCTAAGTCCGTCGGTAATCTAGTAATAAAATGAACCACTTTTAATAATTTAGAAAATACTCCACTCAATCAGGTGATATGAAAGATCGGCGTGTTGTAGGCACGGTATGTGGTTATGTGGTACATCTAAGATATGGTATTCCGCCATTGTAATATGTACCGCATCTCTAAATCCGTAGAAGGGTTGTATTTACAGTGGTCGTGCTATAGCCAGTTTGAGTAACATTTTCAGGATTCGTGACAAGTTCATGTTTGTAGGATGCCGAGTGAGAATACTTTCAGATGTAAAGCTTGACCTCCTTATTTCCTCATGTGTTCGTAATTTGAGTAACAGTTGCTGGTTTATGATATGTTACCTATAGTGCAGTTCGAGTTCTACAAAATTATTCAAGCATCATTGCAATTCTGTAACGTATTTGAATCCAAAGGTGAATATTATTTTTGCTATATGGTTTGTCACTGAACATAACTAACACTGCATTTAGGCTTGTACGAGTATGGTATATGGTCTTCACCCTTTATACATATCATTATTACACCATCAAATCAATCACAATACTCTGCAAAGCCAACAACCAAGTACCCAGAAAAGGAAATAAACTGGGAAAGTAACAAAGGCACAAAAAATAAACATTAACACGATAAGGGGTCGACAATTGTTGTCCGGCGGGCTCATGATGAAGTGTGACCGCGCTTTGTACTGGATCGTGTTTTTATCAGGAGTAGGCTTGGGACATCCTGGTGTAGTGGTCAATAGGTACAGATATGGAGTTGGATTGCTGGAAGACTATAAGTATGTATATATAACTCTACTTCTAATATTTTAACGCTGAATAGTTAGTTTGAACGCGTTAATTTCAGGATATAGTGGTTGGATTGAAAAATTCTTTCAGTGTTAGATAGCCTTTTTTGTTGACTTCTACAAAATGTAATTATTATGTAAGATAAAATCAGATATTTTGAATATGTGTTACTGTGACAGAATTTTCTTCTTTTTTACCAAAGAACGATAAAAATAGGACAACTACACAATCATGCAAAAAATAAAACCGATTACCTGAAACCTAGGACGGGAACAGCGAAAATATGTACCTAAAGGTCGCAGCAGTCTTGTACCTCTCCACCTCGGTAAGTATTCATAAGCGGATTTATGTTGCCAGATGAAAAAAATATACAAGCAGACGTTCTGAAAAAAACGAGTTTCATTTTGTTTCCGAGTACGAACGACATGACAAATGTTTGTGTTTGTATGTACATGAGGGCTTTGCATTTTTAGGGTTCCGCATACAGAGGACGGAAAAGGGGTTGCCACTGTCTGACTCTGTTAGGGGGTTATAAATCAGATACCTACCTATGTGTATTGTAATAGATACAGACAGGAATATTTCACAGATAGAGTATTCCTTCAAAAAATATATCTGTATTATGTCACATGGGATTATTCACATTGAATCCTTTTCGTTCTCCTCTAATACGTACTTGACCGGTTTTCACACTCCCGGTCACCTTCATTCGAAAGGAAAATATGCTTGGAAAGGTTCGGCCGGCAGATATATCTGTGAACTATTTGAACGATCGCGTAATGTACTGAATATGTTAGCCGAACAAATATTGTTTTATCTGTTCACTAGTTCCAGTAATGGCGTGTTTGTGTGTCTAGTATTTATAGTGTAGCGTTTGTGATGTAAAACATGCCTATACATATTTATGCTATCCAATGTTCACTATGTTCAATACCCTGTTACAATAATAAGTGAACTACATTACATATGTTTTCTATTAACGTTGCCGCCTGTCCTTTAATTGTTCTAATAATCGCCAACTAAAAAATATTTTACTTAAATTTTAATTCCAGAAGTAGGTTAAAGTCCTGGCGCGATGCTCAACAAACGAAACCCTTCTCCAATGACAGACATGAATGAATACCAAAAATACTTTCAGAAGCATCAAAGTCACGTCAAGAGTATTCTTACAGATTACCTTCAGATCGTCAGTAATGTACCACGTTGGGCGATGCATCTCAAGTGCATGAGGAGATATCGGCGTGACGTCATCAGCATCCGGGTCGAGTGGCGGCGAGGGCCATCGATCTGAGGTGACGACTCACCTACTCTCGGCTCTCATGATGAAGAGGAGCTTTGGAAGACGGAGATAGGAACCTACGTGTAAAGTGACTTGGTAATGTTGGTGATTATTCAGGTACCTAATTGGAGGCAGACCTGTAAAATATTGTAACAGTTCTTCTTTGAAGAGTGTCTATGGGCATTCTTGACGTGTCTTATACCTATCCATGATATCAACTTTTTAGAACCGTGCACCTGGTTATTGACGTGTCTTAAACACCTGTAATAGGAATGGAAACAAAAACCTTTGACTTTGAAAAAAGACCAAAAATTCAAATATATTAATTTATTGCAAGAATTTACATTAGGTACAGATATGCATCTTTATCCTATTTATACATTACCCTGTTAGGGCGCAGCAAATTAACTTAAACCTAGGTAATAAAGTGGTATATATACAACACATGTGATACACACAATGTATCTCGATATTTACATAGGACAAAATAATACTGTTTAATTCTTAACTAGACTTACATGAGAAGTTAACAATATCTGCAAATAATTATTAGTTAAACTTATATCTAAAATCAAGTAGTATTTACCTCTATATAAGTATATATTTATAAATAGTGTAACAGTTTTTGGTGTTTATATATTTCTTAATTATTATATCTACTACTTACAGGTATTAGGTACACTTTTTTAGATACTTATAATTTGTAGTATCGTGTATTTAATTTTCTGGTGTATTTGTTGCCTTATAGAATGTAATTTAACACGTTTTCCATCACAAAAACTGACAGTGGTACAATTGTAATGTATTGAAATATCAATCGTGATAAAACCCACGCTAAAATAATATCGAAATCGATCTCGTCCATTTCAGATTAAAGTGCGATTTATTGAAAACACATCAATCGCACATTTTGTTGCGTTGTCACACTCGCCACTTTGCGTCGCACTAGTGGGCACATCACTCATCGCAACACACATATATCTTTTACAAATAAATCAAAATGTATAAGAAATATATCTCTTTAGTAATAACAGAAATATCTCCATAATAAGCAGCTGCAGGCAATAACAGTTGGGACTGTTGTTATTTAACTTTTATTGTATTATCTTTATAAAAGCCAGCGTCTATCAGTATAGGGGTTTTAATAAAATCCAAAGGTCCAGGGCGTGCGCGGGGCGACGTGAGGGGTGGGTTCGGAGGGGTGGCGGGGGTGGGGTGTTGGATCGATGAATATAAAGTTTGGCAATAACGCGGCGGGACAGCGCCGAGTATGTCATCGATGTTCACACAAACACTATCATGTACATTGTTTTTATACTAAACTCCGGGTTCACGCGGCTCCGTTCGCGTTCTATGAACATTTCTACCGTTTTGGTATGCTGGGACTTGGATAGATATTCTTATTCGAGCTCGACTAGATGTCTTCAATAATCGTTAATACTGTCTGATCTACAGTTTTAAGAATTTTAATAGCATAACTGACTAGTTCTTTAAATACCCGGGGAAAAAACGTACTTACTGAAAATAGCACATCATATACCATGAGATAAGCCAATTCATTCCCCGTAGCTTAACTTCGTAATCGCTTCAAAAGACTTTTGAAAAGTATCTCTTTAACGATCCAAAGTTTTTTCTTTTAGCCGAATACATTTTCTGTACATCTTATTTACTTTTTGTGGTGAAAGTTACTCGAATTGTTCAGATAATGCTCGTGGAACACCGCAGTGTTTAATTTAAAGTTGAGGTTGGTTATTTTATATTGCTCTGTAATCTGGCTGATTGAATAAAAACTATATTATTTACTGTTAAGTCTTCATCAGCTGACGAGCAGAGATTGGACGAGTTAAATATGTTTTTAGCGTATCATACTAATTTCAAATGAGCTTAATGGGTGCATGAACATACCTACTAACTAATCTTTCATACTGATAATGGTTTTCTATCAATATTCATATCTTTCGAACGTATCGCATGAAGGATTCATTAGGTTCATAAATATAGCTCCATAATTTATTTCTTCTGTAACCGTTCCTGAAGAACCATAGGCTGTAAGTAGTATTATAGGTATCTGCCAGACTATCACAGTTCCCCCTCTGAAAATCAGACGCGCGACGTAATACTGCGTTTGAGAAAATAAATAAAATGTCACCCTTTTTTATATATTTTTACCTGTTTTTTTCCATTACGCACCATACTTTGATACATAGTACCTCTCGAGACGCACCGCATTATAAGTACCTATTAAATCCAAGCTCACGGGATCTACAAGCATGTAAGCATTAGCGTGTGGTATTCCGCCTACCTTGTATGGCCCATCATATACCAACGAAAACTCCTTCGATATCTTTGCAGCCACATCGGATCTATTATCTCTCCTGACCTTCACTAAATCACCAAGATTGAATGTTTTTACCTTATAGCGTTTGTCATACCCTTGACTCCTAACGGTTGCCACTTTCAATAAATTATCCTTAGCCCTCTTCCGTATTTCCTCAACGCTTAAAAGTGGTCTGATCTCAGGATTGTCACCCAAAGACTTATCAAAAATTTGTTTAGGGTTTTCACCCTTAAGAACTTCACATGGCGTAAATCCCGTACTAGAATGTATAGTGTTGTTATAAGAATGCCCAATCGTTGATAATACTCCCACCCATTTGCGTTGAGAATTGTGATTATAAGCCCTAAACAATCGCCCTAATTCTTTGTTAACGTACCTCGTACTATTTGGGCGGGGGTTTCTTACTGCTGTATGTGACATAGCTATGCCTAATTGTTCCATTCCTTCACACCATAACTTTGATGTGAATAGTCGACCGTTATCCGTTACAATTTTTTTTATCGGTACGGCCGATTTGTATTTGCGTACACATGCTAAGGCAATCCTTGCATTAGCTCGCCGCACCGCATACAGGTGCACATACTTGCTAAACACATCCTGCATCACCAATATGTACTGCATACCGAGTTGTCCCGGCGGCAGGGGTCCGTACCAGTCTGCCATCACTATTTCCCCTACTTCAGTTGCTATCACTGGTTTACAAGCTCCAACTGCGGTCTGGTTTGGATGCTTTGTCTTTTGGCATAGTTCACACTGCCTTAGAACTGATTTGATCATCCTTGCTAACCCGGGGAAATAAAATCGATCACACACCAATCTCTTAATCCTGGCCTCACCAAAATGCCCCACTTCCTCGTGCACTGCTTCTATTATCTCTGCTTGCATAGCCCTGGGCACCACCAGGGCCTCCTTGCCAGAATGATCTGCTTTGTATGTAAGTTTACCATTCACTAAAATGAGTTCCCCACCACGTTGTTTTATACTTTCGCATCCACCGAGACTTAGCTTCTCTATGGCTTCCTTACAAAATTCGTCCTCAATTTGTAACTTTATAATGTTTTTAATTTTAGTGTTAATAGCTTTAGCTTTGCAGGATGTAAACATGTCTATTTCAAGACACAACTTTTCTAACTCTTGAACAGCCTCCACTGCATTTGCGTACCTCGATAATATATCAACAAGATTATTACTTCCCTTCACATGTTCTATTGTGAAATCAAACTGTTGAATAAATAGAATAAATCGCGTAACTCGTGCACTGTACAAGTTCCAGTTATTTATAAAAGATAAATTCTTATGGTCAGTCCGGATGACTACTCGGGAACCTCTTAAATACGTCTCGAACTTCTTGAGACCATACACTACAGCCCACAATTGCTGTTCCGACACCGTCCACTGTTGTTCAAGACGGGTCAAGGCCTTGCTACAAAATCCTATCACTCGTTCATTATTTTCGTCGTCCAACTGGTAGAGGCAACCAGCCACTCCTACCCCGCTACTTCCGGTTTGCAAGTAATATATTCTATCGGTATCTGGATGAATCAGGACAACGGTCTCTATAAACGCGTCTTTCACGGCCTCGAATAGTCGGTCTTCTTCAGGGGTCCACTTCCACGCTGTTCCCTTCTGGAGCATCTGGCAGAACGGAACTGTCATGTGACTATACTTAGCGACAAACCGTCTGTAATAGTTCATGAGACCTAGAAATGCCCTAAGTTGTTTCACAGTACGAGGTGTAGGGAATTCCCTAATAGCTGCGACTCTGCCTGGGTCTATCCTGATCCCCTCAGGCGACACAATATGACCCAATAGCTGTACCTCACTCTTTATGAATTGGCAATTTTTTAGACTACACGTCATATTTGCTCGCTCTAGTAAGCCTAAAACGTGGTCAAGATGAGCCAAATGTGTCTGAAGATCCCCGAATTTCGTAAATACTACCAAATTATCTAAGTAATTTACACAAAATTCCCTCACTTCCGCTCCTAGAATCACATCCATCGCCCGAGAGAACCTACCCACAGACGTCTTCAAGCCCTGCGGTAGCACCGTGAAGGTGTATCTCTTGCCCATAAAGGTAAAACCGGTATATTTAGTAGAATCGGGGTGGAGGGGTATTTGGAAATAAGCACTCTTAAGATCAATCAAGGTGATAAACCTAGCACCGTTAAATGACTGTAATATATCCGCGACTAGAGGTGGCGACTCTACTTCACCTATCTTCCTTTTATTTAACTCGCGCACGTCTAGCAAGATTCGAACGGAGCCATCTTTCTTTAATGTACATGTCAGCGGACTACTATACGGCGTTTCCTCTCTCTTAATTATGCCTAGAGTTAACAATTCCTTCAGTTTCTCTTCCACCTTTGACCTATACGCGAAGGGTATCGGGTAAGAGCGTTTAACGAAAGGCTCCTCATCTCTCATTTTAATAACGTGATGGTATTTGTCGGTGCGTCCCGGATGTACTGAAAACACACGTTTGTTCTTTATAAGGAGCTCTCTGAGTCCATCCAATGAAAAATCTACCGTTGCCTGAAGCCCCGATATTAGCTCATTTATGTTTTGTTCAGATTCATAGCATATCTCAACTACATTAGTATCTAAGGTTAGTACTTCTACCCCAAACTTGTCGCTAGATAAAGCGGGCCTTTCTGTCTCACTACTAATATTAGACGTAATATTTTTCTCTATACTATTACTGTCACCACCATCGGTCAGCATACATCCAATTTGATCCTCTTCAAGATTAATCTCTATCACCTTTCCTAAGTAGTTTAAAAGCAACGACCGCCTAGGCCCACATATATTGACAGTAGCCTCCCATTGTTCTAGCCAATCCATGCCTAAAATTATTTCCGGGACTAAATTATTAACAATCAGACAAGGCGTCTCTACACAGATTCCATTTATTAATAAAGGCACTAAGGCGGCCCTGTCAACTCGGCCACTTTTAGTGGTACCGTGAATCTGAACAGGAGATACGGGCATAAGGGGCACCTGTATGCCTCTATTCTTAAGTGCCCTGTAGGAAGCCTCAGCTATACAGGTAACTTGACTCCCCGTATTAATTAGGCATCTTAGAGTGTATTCCTTTATTTGTACAACTATCTGTAGTGGTCGGGAGCCAGCGCTTATACTATCAACCTTGTCTAAACTTAAATATCTCGCGTTAGTGCTTACTTCTTGGGGCGTTTGATTAAGAATATGGAAAAACAGATCGCGCATATCGTTATAGTTTGATACAGTCGTTGCAATGGATTCTATTGGGTTTCGTATTCCCTTACCTGACAATCCTAAGCTTGTGCCGGGGGACCAATTATATCTAATCATATACCTATATGCGGCCTCGGTGGCCTTACGACCGCACATGTTTGAGCCATCTTGACATATACTTGTTGGACCATTGGGACTCAATTGACCATTAATTAGTTCCAACCGCTCATCCTCCGGTACTACATATTGATCATACTGGTCTTGGTCACTATCTTCGACGAATTCTATCGCGTTTGCCTGCCACTGGTGATAGGCTGGGGCTCTAAATTGCTTGTTTGTATTACCCCTACCTCTAGCTTGCATGTTCGTATGTGCATAACCTCTACCTTTAGTCGTCATGCGATTTCTGTTGTTGGAGTCATCTACTTTGACTGGCTGCCTTCGCACATTTTTTTCTATATTCCTTAAAAACTTTATCCCGTCTTCACAAGTACTAGTGTCCCTATTGGCAAACCACGCTATCTGTATGTCTTGCGGGAAATGGCGTATTATGTAGCTAACAACTTCGGATTCTTCCAATGGCAATCGTAAATCCTTTACTAAATCGACTAGTCCTGCAAAATACTCTTCCATAGTAGACCCACCGTTTGGGTTCCATGTCGAATCGAGTAATCGGCTCTTCGCTCTCTTTCCTTCCCTACTGCCCCAAAATACATCCAACAAATCTTTCTTGAAATCATCAAATGACTTCCAACTCTCACTGTATAACTCCATTATGCTCTGCACTGACCCTGTCAAGCTGCCTGTGTTTATATCTAGTGCCCTTCCGGTACTATTTTCTACAGTAACAGTGGGCTCGTTTTTAATAACGTTTACACTGGGTACTCCGGAGCCCCCTGCTGGCATACTGTTATTGCTACTTTCTACTGCGGTCTTACTGGGTGATCCAGTTTTTTCCACCTTTTCAAGCCGAGTGACAATATCGTCGATTTTCTCCACGATCTTCGATAATAGTGAGACCTCGCTATTCGTGTTTACGTAACCTTCACACTGCTTTTTATTGGTTATTGTTGTAGTGATGTCACCATCATTGTTAGGCCTAGGGCGCTTCGGTCTCCTACCCTGACGGTTCATGCTTACACTTTAATTTGTCACTTACTTCAATAGCTCAGTTTCGGAGAATCTGAGCTACCTAATTTTGTTCCTGCTTGACACGACGTTGTTCATGCAACTGTCATCAACCTGATATCAACACGATGGTCTTGTGGCTGCAGTCAACTGCAACGCCAGACGCTGACGCCGAAACAGCTTGTATTTACTTCCACGCCGATGCTCCGTCCTGAAATATTCGGCACACAAGTGTCAAAAACTGATTTAAACAATATGTGATTCTACTCTGATATCACGTCCCATTATTAGTTAATAAGGAATCTAAGTTATTGCCGTAATGCAATGTTTATAACAATTTGATAATGTATATGTAGAATTTTACGCTGTGATTTCGTGTAGTAACCCATTTTGTATTTTTATACTGAAATGAATTAGTACACTTTATGACGAGAATCCTGGTCGGCACCAAATGTAGGTAACCGTTCCTGAACAACCCTAGGCTGTAAAATTTTTCGTTTTTCCTAACATATAAGTACCGCAGGCTTCCCTCGGAGTGGAAGCCCCACCATCCGCGCAACCCTGTAGAGCTCGTCACCTTACTGGTCGCTCTTCCACCGCTAGAGGGTCATGCTTTATCTTTACTTAAGTCCCGTCTAATAAGAACTAAGGGCAGGGGATGACGACACGTCAACAAATCAAATCAGACTTTACATGCACGGTACAATTGAATTACAGAATTACAGTAGAGAGTGAGAGGAGAGGCAAACCTACCTATCGGAACCTAACAGAAGAAATACACAGAACTTTAGGTTATAATGGTATACTATTCTAAAGCTGCAATCCCCAGTTTAGTGACGTGGAGTCAGCCTAAGGAGACCGTAGAAGATTCTAACTGTCACGTTCTTTACACACTAAAATATCCCATCCAATCCTAGGACAGAATACTGCGAATTATTACTGACATTTAGAATGAGAGACAATTTTCCAGTTAGAATGAACGCGTACAATTGATGGATCCCCGTTACGGACCGATTTACCCTAACAAAGATCAAATTAGCGCAAGCGCAGTGTATGGTCGGTCGGTGGTAACTTTCTCTATGAATACACTTGGTATGCACTGAAGTGGTAATTAAGATTTGTTCCGGCGGAGGGTAAGCCTGGTGTTCTGTAATACAGGATCAACCTATCACAGACACCAGTCTCTATATCCAATGAAACGTGTACTATTATATTCTTGTACTTGATGATGAGAAAAATAAATAAATGATTGATTGATTGAATTCGTCACTTCCTCTTCCTTAATCTACCCGTTCGTGGAGGCGTCGGCGAATATTCGAACCTAGCCAGTCCAGTCTGCGTGTTTCACCATCAACACAAAATCAGTGAGAGACCCAGGGGGTCGAGTGAGTGAGTGAGTCGATGGCAAGACACGGCCCTAGCGTCCATCAGGAGGGGTCTATGGTTTGGTTTTGGTCGTCATGTTTTGATTTAGGCTTTGCAATAAATTATGTTTAAATACCAAAGCAGCTAGAAGGTACAGCCTAGGGGTGTCAGTCGGAGCCGAACTACATAATTAAGGTCACACAACTGTGGTCGCGAAGTCACTGAGGTAATTTTGAAGGAGGGCTCAACTCGATTCCCTACGCAGTGCATAAAGTACACTTAGATAAAAGACAATAATAATGTAAAACCGTATGTAACGTAGATATAAATCACTCACCGATCAATAACCTGGACCTAATCGACTTACTCAGCCGAGTCCTCTATGCCGCTTGCTCGAAGGACGTTTCCTTCCTTCCTACTTATGACCGGCTGTGGGTCTTGAGTTCACGGTTCCTACGACTTAGTTACTACCACAATACAACACTCTCGCGCAGATCACTTCGATCAGACACCTTCGCCTTCAAAGATTCACTGGCACCATCTCGCGTCGTCAACACCCTCTCTCCTCATATCCCTTCTCTCGCACCTCAGCCCCCCGCGACACTCACCGCGTCCCTAGCGTTTCTTTTCGTTCAGCCGATTCCCTTTGTTTTTTCCTAATAGCTTTATTAGTCTTTTGCTAAACTCGATTGTTCTCAGGATCGGGTCGGCTGGTTCGGTCCAAGTGGTTTGCACGTGTGCACTTCTATTGAATGTTACATTTCCTTATCGCAACTTTTCGGTTATTCCGAGAACTGTAGTGTTTTAAGCATGGGATTCGTATCTAAACTGTATTTAAGGTTCGGCGGGAACAAAGGAAATAGGGCATCTGCTAGTTACTCCACTTGCTCGTTTACCTAACGAAACCCGTGGTCCATAGTCTGAACTCGTTATTGCCCAGGGCTAGTCTAGCACGCATCTAAACCGAGGTTCCGAGCTTTACATTATGCCCATCCAACTTCAACCCGTGGTGGTCCAATGGCGTGTAAGGGAGCCGTGTGGGAGCATTCCCCATATTTAATTCCATGCATAATAACAGTTCATGTACCTACACAGTTGGTGAGTCAAAATATTATCTTAATCGGTGAATGCGCCGGACGAACTTCCCTTTATTCTCATACCGTTATTTTTTTAAGAATGCAAGAATGCGCCATTGACTTAACACGTGTTAAACATGGGCCAGCAATAGGCCCTATTATGAAAGGTCATAAAATACAATGTTCATGGGTTTATAAGAGGTCCGCTATTATTTAGCAGGCGTTTAGGCGCCTAATAAATAATAACAATGAGCTAAGTTATGTTTACCAGAAAGTTATGTTTATAGGTATGTGCCAGGCTATCACACTTCAATACATATAATAAGTATAATATACACAGTTGTCAGCATTTCGTGTGTCTGCCACTCACGGCCATAACATTATAATGTAAAGCCGGTCCGAGGCTGGCGGTGACAGGCGCGACTCCGCCCGAACGTTCAGCTGTCACCCATTACTGCTGTTCCAAGTAGCTGATTAGATCGCTCATCTTTACTTGTCTGTCGCTGTCTTATAACAAACTGCTTCAAGTATTCTAGTATTATACAGTAAAATGTACTTTTAAGCTTTTCGAGAACAAAGCAAATAATGCCCCGAAGAGACAGCGAAAATAATAGATTGTTGACATTTTGATGTTCCCTTGAAAAAAAATCTAAATTGTACCTATTTATAAGTACAAAGTCAAAACACGTGGAAGATGATAAGACAAAACATACAGTTTATTGATATTTTCCCTGTGTTTACTGAGCCTCTTTCGATGTGATCTCGCTTCGTTCTCATAATAACAATAACACATAACAATTACACAGACAACAGCGTCAGAGCTGATACTGTGATTACGTCACTGCAGCTGATCATCGTTATATTCCGAAAGAAAAGTGCCTATTGAGTGTATTCCCTGGATAATTTGATGGTGTTAATGATGTGGTATGAAGAAATCAGTTTTAAGCTGATAAGCGTCAGAGATTAGCTGCTTATAAAAAAGTTTCATTTGTGTTGAGTTTGGTTCTAAAGAGTAAATCGATATCGACCTATTTCAAATTATTTGAGACTGACTGGATTTGAGGCTGAAAGGGGCGTTGACGTTTTAAACTTTTGGCTTAGACACCTTCCGATAAGGATAAGGTTACTTACCTCACATTTGGGAACTAAACATACTTGCAAAAGTGCTTGGGAACTTTTCCTGTCTGCCTGATCAACATCTACGCAACAAAGTTTTAATTTTGGTAAGAAATTGTAGGCATTTGCTAATTATAATAAATTCAAAACGTTAACATCGTTACTTCATTAACCAGATTAAATAATATTATCACAGAGCAATGTACGTTGATTAGTTTACACAGAACGAAGAGGAAATAGCATGGCAATCTAGTAACAAGTTCAGTAGAGCGAGAACAGTCGGGGGGCGGAGTAATGCTAACGATATTACGTTGTGTTCTGATTGATCTCGAGTTTGCCTTCTCGATGTCGGTGTAAATGTGATGATGTCTCAAGATATTCGAGGACGATGTAATATATAATGCGTGGATTAATATGGAGGTGTTCGTGGAATATCACGGTAATTGATTGAGTATAATTTAGAACATGAAGTAAAATATAGGTACAGTTAATAATATGTATTGTATTTGCTATGGACCTTAGATGCCTGATTTAAATAAATAAATAAGCGGGGTTTATATTAATTTTTTAACCGACTGCCAAGAAGGGTAATGTTTTACTTATAACGTAACCCTTTAACACTTAAATTGGATTAGCTATATACAGAGGCACACTACCAAGGTCTAAAAGCATCTTCCCTCTCTTTTGTGTCTTGTGTCTCTACGTCTACCTAAGTTTACAGTTCTATTGAAATACAAGCTTCTTTAAACCCAGTCTTTAAAACATAATGAAGCAATAACCGCGAATATTTCACTTGAGAACGTTACAGCGCCTGACGTCCATATTTAATAAAGCGGCGTTCACAGAGGTCACGGCGCCACGTGTAAGGCTCAGCCACACAGCGCCATGTAATACGACCCTGTTTATCTCATACACACCCCGTTTGCTTTACGACTCGACGTGAATACAGCGAGGGTTTAGGATTTTTTTGTTCGTGTCTCATATTATTTATTCTTGAAAAGGTTTAAGAAACTTGTGAATGTCATGCGTAAACCTGTGAATGGGATTTTCTGAAATATTATCCTAAAGCGTAGTTATATTTATAAAAGTTATTTTTCATTTAATATTACCTGCATCGTAGTTCATTTAACATTTTGAGTATATAGGGTTTTTTTTAATGCCAGAAAATGCAAGGAGAGCTCATTGCTTCTTCTAACTTCTTTTCTTTAGTCTGCATGTCGAATTTTATTCTAAACAAAATAGCCAGTCTTCTGGGCACGTTTCCGGAGGACAGTGATGCGGAGGAATACTTCGACGCCTGATCGATGCTCTTTTATATTTTATGTTTTATGTTTATATATATTTTGTATATAGTATTTTATTTTTAGTTTTGTATAAAGATAAGTAGTTTAAGTTTGTATATATGTATAGTGTATTTGTAATTATTTAAATTGTAATGTAGGTACCTAATTGTATTGACAAATTGCTTAGAACATCGTTAGGTATTTTATAATAATCCTAAGAAAGCTAACTCTATTGAAGTACGCAAAAATATTTGTTTCATGCCTCAACTTGTTCGTACAGCTCGCCGTAAACCTTTTACGTTAGCCCGGGGCGTGATTCCCGTGATTTGCCGGGAATAAGCCCGCGGCGTGAGATACGGCCCGGGCCTCCTGCGAGGCCTCGCACGCTTGTTTACGAGACACGCCTCGGAGGAGCCCCTAAACTTGATAACACATGTCCTTTAAGGAATCACGAGAGATCTTGTTTTGTCTAAGAAAAGAAATTGCGAGTAACTTGAGTAGGTATGGCAATTTTTGTTATTGAACAACTGAGATGTCTTGTTTTGGTAATTACCTATGTTGGTGGTGCTAAAGAACTCGAATTTATTTGATTCATATTCCCTTCTTGTAAAAGTGACGTGTCAGAGTAAGTAGCTAATAAAATAGTATCAACATTCAACTCCTAGCATAGTTGGATAGTTGAGAGAAGACTAAACAGATGCTCGAAACATTGATTAGATACTGAGACATGACCTTACAAAAATGACTTCGACAATATCTTTATTTTCAAGCTTTCTATAACCATCTTTATTCCTATATTAATATTGGTTCAGTAATTCCACATTAAAAGACCAAGTAACATAAATATCAGGTCGGATGTGCGGACAGTGTATGTATGTATGTGTGTGTGTATGTCTGTATGTTTCCTGTTAGTTCGTGATATATTATTTGTGTGTATTTGTGCGTTGTATTAGATTTATTTGGCGCAGTTTCTTCTCCGCAGTGCGGGGACGCGTGCATTCTTAGAGGTTATTTCTATTTTTACTGCATTAGTGTTTAATGGTAGAGGTCACACTACGCTACGTTGGATGTATGACTATTTTACATGTGCATATGTAATTACGTACATAAACAACATTGTAATTGAGCTAATGAAAAAAATACTCTCACGCATGATATTTTGTCAATGTTATTTCTAGGCGGTGTTACATGAATGAAGCAAGCGTCCATCCTTCACACATATTTACGTTACATAACACTGGAATGCATTTTACACGATTTACATCACCATCAGTTTTCCCACCTTCATCTTAAATCTCCCTCTTGAAACTTAACACACTGAAGTCCACATCCAGGACTGTATAATAGAGCTAATCATCTAATATAGCAGCAAGTGACCATAGCTCAGCTGTGGAGCTATTTACAACGCTACTGCGGTTCCTCGTTATATTTTTAATCAAGATGTTATCAGTGAGCTCTGACCTTGTGTTGTAGCTACATATAAGAACAAAATACATAAGTGGGTATTAGGTACTTACGTATACCAGCTGTTTTTTGCGGTTTCACCCGGGTCCTGAGGGAGCTTCTTCACCACTATGCTCAGATTTCGAAATGCTTGCAAACCGTAGGTAACTTTAAAAAGAAGTGATTACTCGATTGATTTTAAAACTCTTTTACCATTAGGACAACATATTATCATTAATTAATATTGCCTATTTTATCCAACTATGAAAAGTAGATCTGAGAACACAGTCGAAACCGTGTGAAACAGCCGACTGGCTGTTTCACACGGTTTCATAAAACACCATCCCACCTCTAACTTAGAAGCAAAGAACAAAGCAAATCCTTTGACGTTCAACAGCCCACAATCTAGGCCAGGTCTAACCACAACTTACCTCCCAGGATCAAGAAGTCACGCGTCAGTACAGCCCACTAACATATTGTAAGTACGACTCACACGATCAGTGTTCGTGTGGGACACAGTAGGCTGTTGTGTGGGATTAGTGCTAGTGAAGAGAATAGCTTTGATATGAGAGTGTTGTGTGAACTGTGAACTGACAGCAGGATGTGAGGTTGGATGTTTGTGATAGCTTGTAATGTGTGGCTTTGTTGAATGTACTGGTCAGCGAACAACTCGGAATGAAACTGTGATACCTAAATTACAATATGAAAAAAATAAAACCTCGACCACTCAGAAACATTATCAAAAATTATGTAGATCTCATAAAGTCTACTGACGCTGCGGTTGACACGACTTACGATGGTTTATTAAAATTCACTCAATAAAGGCAACACAATCTTTACAGTTAAGATGTTACACGACTCCCATAACATCGGCTATTGAGAAACACACATTCGCACATTACAATTTCCTTTGCATTTTTATTTATTAGTAAAATTATAAAAAAAAACATAGACCACAAAAAGCCACACAACTCAGTTCTTACTCTAAATATTCCGTGGTCATTGCAGCAATAGCATTGTCCTCGAGTCTCCAATCAGTATGCACCGGCGCTCTGCACTCAGCACAAGTGGACGTACGTGGTCAACGTGCCACCACGCGCAATACTGCAGCTTTTACTAAAATGCTGGTCAATTGTGGGGGTTTATGTCATTATATTTCACGAATGCTATTTCGAAATGGATCATAATGAATCAATCTGCAGTAAATAGATTACGAATTATTTGTGGTGTGTTTTAAGCTTAAAAAGTTCTACTGTTTCGTTATCATGATTATAGGTATTTATTCTTTGCATTAATACTAATTCACAAATCGTCTACAACTTTTGTGTAAAACCATACAGATACCAATGTATAAGTATTTAGCGTCTGTAAAAAACAAGGTATCTCATAAAAAGCTAATGAAAAGCTAAAGACAGAAGTACCCATTACGGCCAATTAGATTACCATATGAATACATGTCTATTACAATACTATGTATGTACCAGGTCCGAAGGCGTGCTTACCATAGCATTAACATAACAACTGACACTCGCCGACCTGAGCACACCTTGTGTGGCTCATTGTCACTTAAGTAGTACTACAGATACGTAAATATTAATGTAGGTACTTGTATTATTTCTTATTAGTTTTCACGAATGGTTTTATCCGTTTCCGAAGGATGAAGTTCTCGCAACCGTATAAAATGTAGCGTATGTGTTATTCTGATATGTAAGCTATTACTGCTAAGGTTCATCAAAATAAGTACGTACAGCCGTTTCCGCGTTCTCATAAATTTAGTTCTATTTATAGCAAGCTATACATTAGTGTAGTATTGATAGCTAATGCTAGTTTCATACACCGTTTAAAAAGAGAAGCTATATATTCATCATTTTCATTTAATTTAACCTAACCTAAACGCTATGAACGCAACCTCGAGTATAGTTATAAATATCCACCATAAACACGAGAACGACTGCAACACATTTCCTTATTACCATAAAATTCACTTTACCTAGTACAAACTATTTGCTTACCTTACTCTCAATTCACCTATAAACGTGAAATATGGCCGGCGTAGTCAGACGTGATGCCTACGCCGTAGCCCGTAGCGCCGTAGCTCGTAGCACGCGCTACACATTATTATAACACATTGTTCCCCGGGGAAGAAACACTGCGAGTCTTATTTTAATTATGTGAGTGTTTTTGCTGTGCCGTTTATATTTTGGCAACATTTTGTTGAGTTATGCTGGTGAGAAAATAATTTTAGTATTATTTTAGGTGTCTGGCTAGAGAATTTACGGTATGTCAAAAAATATTACGACAAACATGGACCTTATGTCAAAATCTTGTGTATTATCTGGAATATTCGAAAAATAATTAGATTTATAATAATTTTAGGAATCTCATGTAGAGTTAGAAAATTGGGTCCACGGGAGATCTGATTGCTTTTTGGCAGTGTGAGCAATACTTAAGTCCCGTATTGCCAAACTTTTACACAGTGGCGGATTTACCAATAGGCCAAGTAGGCCAGTGCCTAGGGCGGCAGATTTAGAGGGGCGGCAAATTTTGCTAATTTTTTTACAGTTTTTTTTTTTAGAATTATACGAGTACACAATCCATATATAAATAAACGATTAATAAATGCACTGTAATATATGCTTAGGTTTATGTGATCATGAATTTTAAAATATTCCAATAGCGTTTCAATAAAAATAAATTGAAAGATCCGCTCGCTTCGCTCGCGGTTCCTTCATCATTTCTGGTTTATTCTGCGCTCTTTGAGTCCAATGTAACAAAAAGTTAATGCACCGAAGTAGCAAAAACAACTGACGCTCTACGCTGACGATTTCTAAGCTGTTCAGGAGGTGGAGGACTTTTGTGTCCCAAATAATTTCGCTTTTGTATCCCAAAACTCAAAAAATTTCGCGCTCGCTGCGCTTTCAACTTTTTCAATTTACATTGGTTTTTTTCAAACTTGTTTGAGTATTTTTGTGTTTCAAGACTCAAAAATTTCGCCTTTCACTTGACAGTTACTTTTTTCTAATTTCTTTAGATATCATTGCGTCCCAAAAATCACAAATTTCGCGCTCGCTACGCTCGCGGCTTCTTCTCTTTGCAGTGGTTTTTTTTCACACTTGTTTGGGTACGTTTGACTCCCAAAACTAAAAAATTTCGCGCTCGCTACGCTCGCGACTTTTTCACTTTAGGCCGGTTTTGTAAACTCGTTTTGGTACTTTACTGTTCTAAAACTTAAAAATTTTGCGCTCGCTGCGCTCACGGCTTTTTTACTTGACACTGGTTTTTATAAAGCTAGCTAGCGCTTTATAACTTTGCAGTGGTATGACTCCGGTTTCTTTATGTTAAACCTAGCAAAAAGCACCATGAATGATTTCTACACGATTTTTAAGTACTTCAATTACAATTTTAGTCCGTGATTATATTGTGTCGTTTTTTTTGGGGGGGTGTGCTCAATAGGTAGTCCGCCCCGGGTGCCACCCGATGCGGCGTACGCCACTGATCATAGTATCCGAACGAATGAACCGATTTCAATTTAGTTTTTTTTTTGGTATTACAGGTGTTTTACGGGCGAGTGTTCTTAGACATGTTTCCTGAAAATCAATTGAGCCGTTTAAAAGTTACAGAGGTTTTACGCTTTAAAGTCGCTGTCAGATAAACTTGTTAGGTCAACATTAAACTCTTCGTTACATAGCGGGTTGCAAAAATAATCTAGTAACTGACAGAAATGTCATCATTAAGTTCACAATCATTAGGGGCGGCAAAAATTGAATGGCCTACTAGCGGCAAATTTATAAATCCGCCACTGCTTTTACATAAAAAATGTTAATCTGGGATATATTTCAGTGGTCACCAAACGATCAGTTCAAAACAAAACAATCTAATCATGACCAACACGATCAAATCCATCTTACTACGGCGTAGCGCTACGAGCTACGTTGCTACAGAGATTGCGTAGCAGCGGGGGTCCCAATATACCGCTTACTGGTGACCGGGGCCTCTCAGCGGGACCCAGTAGGAGGGATATTTACTGGTAGAGGATAATAATACGGTCAATGGTGACTTGGCTTTGATTTAAACATGTAATTGGTTGGTAATGTGATTTCTGTGCTGGTTGAATTAATTGCCTTATTAATGAATTCTGAGTCTATATTTAGTGTGTAGTTAGAGTTTTAACCTTTTCCTTAACCTTGACTATTAATTTGTATGTACGTTTGACTTTGTCTATTTTTGAAATTAGTTGGCTATAGTTAATAAAAAAAATATTTATACATTTGATAGTTATTAGGAAAGAAAAGCAATTTGATGTCCACGTCATTTTCGGAACACAAACAGGTCAACCATTTTCAATCCATGAAACAAACTAAGTTACTCTAGAAACGTAACACAAACGTAAAATCTCAATAAAATAAACAATGTACAGTACAGTACAGTGCTTAAACTTAACTTAAACATATAGAAACTCGTTCAAAAATCTCCATGCATTCGTGTACAATAAACATTAGTTCGCATGACGTCACTCGCAATGTAAAGCGCACTGTGTTACCATAGAGTGGGGAATTTCTAGATGACGTCATAGAAGTTTAACGTGCACTCAACTTAGCTATGACTTAGCTCATGTTTGAGTGACATGCGAGAAGGTTGTATGCTTAAATGGAGACGATCTATAAAGACTTGATGGCAGGTCAAGAAAGGGTTAAAGGGACGTGACTGCCCGCACAGTTCTAAACTTCAGAACTAAAATTGTAAAGCCTAAGAGTAGCCGCACACAGCCAACTTTAAGTCGGCCGATAGTTTGTTTGGACTCATGAATCAGTATGAAGATGAATGGTTGTACGCACATTACAGAGATCAGGTATTTGGCCGGTATCAGACTCCTGAAAGCCGTGGTGGCCTAGTGGGTAAAGGACCAACCTCTCAAGTATGAGGGCGCGGGTTCGATCCCAGGTCAGGCAAGTACCAATGCAACTTTTCTAAGTTTGTATGTACTTTCTAAGTATATCTTAGACACCATTGACTGTGTTTCGGATGGCACGTTAAACTGTAGGTCCCGGCTGTCATTGAACATCCTTGGCAGTCGTTACGGGTAGTCAGAAGCCAGTAAGTCTGACACCAGTCTAAGCAAGGGGTATCGGGTTGCCCGGGTAACTGGGTTGAGGAGGTCAGATAGGCAGTCGCTTCTTGTAAAGCACTGGTACTCAGCTGAATCCGGATAGACTGGAAGCCGACCCCAACAGGATTGGGAAAAAGGCTCGGAGGATGATGAGACTCCTGAAAGCTTTGATTAGAGATCAAGATTTACTTATAAAAAAGAATTTTGCCAAACATCGGCCGACTCTTTAGTCTGCAGTTTGCGGGTACTCTAATACGCTGAACCGATTTGAAAAATTCTTTCATTGTTGGGAAGGTACACTATTCTTGGGTGACTTAGGCTATATTTTAACCGGGTGCTGGAAGAAGAAGCGTGTGAAACCGCAAAACGACCTCATGCACACAACTCCGAGTAGTAAGATATGAGTTATCCTTTACTAAATGGGTGCTATAACGGCCATTTATCAGATATAGTCCAAGCGATTTGCACAATTCCCTTTACATATTGATTATGATGAACACCATCCCTTACACTCCACGCATCAATAATGTATACTATCGTTATCATCCATTATCATGCGATCAGTCGCGCGGGGATTGAATACTATATGCCTTGTTACATGTTGAATAGTTATGACTTACTTCCTCTAGCTTGGATTACTGATGTCTGTTTAAATGTAAATTGTGTTAAAAGGTTTAAATTATTATATCTTATGTGTATTCACCTTGTATATACGGTGAGAAGCTACAAATATAAATCGATGTGTTAGGACTGAGATGAGCATGTCTATAACAGTGTCAAATGACTGCACCTGTATTGGACGCATTTGCAATAAAACATGGCACACCAAATCTTTATTTACTGCCAAAATCAGTGATACGTAAAGATCTTCCCACAGACAAACCACAAACATCGATGACCTCACTCAAAGGCTTTGCCTCACTCACCGTACCACCACAAAGCAACGAGATAATCCTTGTTGCAACCGTAACTGTAAAATCGCCACAATCAGTCGTATTATTAAATCTCTTTGTTACTTCCCTTTGTTCGCCATGCCTGGGCTGGCTACTGGGGCGCTATTCTGCTATTTGACTCAAGCGATATACGATTCACATCCGACTGAGATCCAATCACGACTCAATTACGATTGAAGCTTATGTGGCATGCCGTTATTTTTTAACCGTTTATGTGATTCAATAATGAATCATATTGTCTAAAAATTATTTACGATTGAAATATGATTGGAGAATAGACTAGACCAATGGCGGACGGATCGAATGTCATTGGAATACGATTGGTCTTATTTTAGTAGCAGAATGCCCGCTAAGGTTAAAACTGCTATTGCGATTAAATTTTGACATTATTAACTTAGCAGAATCGGGCCCTGGCTACTGTTGTGTGCACGCGTGTGTACGTGCTGAACTCAATGGCGTCGAATGAATGGGACTGTATGATTAATTGTGAGGATTGATGGAGGCTCTTCCCTTTTTATTTGATTTGCTGCGTGTCGCTGTAAGGTGGTGGAGCCTATTATTTGTACATTACTGTCTACTTTTATGTTTAGTTTGTATCGATCGTGTTGTGGTAAGTGGGTTCAATCAAAGCTACCACTTTTACATTTAGAACATACAAGTTTAAACGTGTTTGGGTATATTAATAAATATAGAAATTATTTACTTACTAATGGTACCTTTATCGCATTTAAAGTAAAATATATGTGTGTGTACAAAAATTTGTAAATAAATAAATAATAAATTAATAAATAGAAATTGTGTTTTATTTCTTTACTGAAGTTGTTCCATTGTGCAAATATAGCTTAAGTAAAAAGTAGGTTTACGATGTTTGGTTATTTGTTAAAAGGCTAATAAAATTGTCCCAATACGACGCGCATCGCATCCCACAGGCACGTAGTGTATGTGTCTGCGGGTAAATAATACAGCCACTCTCTAAAAGGTGTACCTACCTATGTGGGTCAAAGCGTGACCCGCGCACATCGGCCCGAGTCCCACTGATAGCGATCTTTGTAATGGAGGTGAACTATTATAATTAATTCTATATTTTAAATGTAAAAGTGGCCATTTCAGTTTTCAATAATCAAAAAACTTAACTTTAAAGAGCAACTGTGATCTGTGAAGTATGTGCTCATGCGCTGTACCAACATCTTTTCATATTCTTCGAACCTTGGAGATCTTTCTAAAGCAACCGTCCAGCGCCGTGAGTAACCTCCATGATCTACCTATTTATTTACGCAGCTACTTAACTTCATGCCTGTCAATGTCATAAAAAATCTATAAAACATAGCAAGTAAGTGATCTATGCTCCCACCCGCTGTGAGTGGCGCCCCACCCATCGCCTTTGCTAACGACCAGCATAATGATGAAACACGCGCTCGCTAATGCCTCGCGAATGCCGCACTACAGTTATTGCACTTGTTCTTACACACACAGACATATTACCTACTAGCTGATACATGCGGTTTCACCCGCGTTCCGGGAAAATTCTTCCTGTACCCGGATAAAACGTAGACCATGCTCAGCGCAGACAGTGTTTCTTAACAGTGAAATAATTATTTAAATAGGTTCTGTAGTTCCACCAGTAGGTGCCTATTCGATTCAAACAAATATACAATCAAATCTTTCCTCTTTGTATATTAGTAAAGACTACATTACACATTTACAACACAAACACTTATATTCATGAGGGGCTACTTTGAAACTACTGTAATGTATTGTTAGTTATGTACGTTAAGTTGGAAAGGTGGAAAAATCGATTGTAAACAGCAATTGCGTGGGAAATTACGGGTGATTTCATAAGGCGAGCATGTAGCCAGGAATAGAACAATATTTACAGGAACCACTCGTAATTGCACGTAAACTTTCTAGTTGCAATATGCTTTTTTGGTGGAAAAAATGATTATTGGCCTCTATTCTCTTTAATCCTAAATTATCCTTCATAAAACAATGTTGAATCTGCTTCAATAAAACTCCGAGGAGGTTATTTTTGACCGTAATTGAATTATTTCGTTAACTGATCTTAGCTAATTAACCCTTATTACAAAAGTACTTGAGGTAAATATTACAATAATGAAACTTGAGATATAATTACGTTTTAATTAAATTTTACTCTTCACTGTGACCTATCATCGTTTAAATTGCTATTAATAAATCCCATTAAGTATTTGAAAGTTAAGTTTAAGACATAAAAGACGTCAGTTTTAGCTTAGTTCAGGTCAATTGTAGGTGTAGAGAGACTGATACTAAGATAAACATGTAATAAGCTAAACTTTCATGTAAGTCTTGTAATTTCTATAGCATCTACTCATTCTACTGTGAATGTACCGTGAGAGCACTGCGACGTACACATTTTTTTCTTCTGGTTTCTAAAAAATAATTGCGTGCGAGCAATTCTCATAATTCCAATCTTTCTAAGAGAGCTAGCAGTAGATTTAGGCCGAAACTCATACATATTTTTGGTTTTCACATTCACAATTTCAGTGGAAACTCTCCATATTACTACATTGTTATAGTCGTAACACCTGTCGTGCAGTGAAATCGATCGCTGCAAGCAGTCAGCTGCAGCCGTTCTCACAGGATTACACACCTGGACGCCACTTAACGGCAATTATAGCCAGCCTCGCACATTCATTACATTTATAACTATCGCAGTTTGTTTTATCGATTACAGCTTATTACTTATGCAACATATCTGCAAGGTTTTTGCAGTTATATTGCGTCTTTTACTTAGTCCGCAATGTCAATAATAATGCTAAAAATTGTAGTGTGTGTTAACATGTAATAATTTGTGTCAAATATTTGCAAAAATGTCGACAAATGATTACTTCCTAAATAATAACAGCCGCGCCCACATTCCGTAACAACCGCCTATTACAGTAGTACCCTAGTTCTGTGTAATAGCTTATAGTTATAAAGCAATTTGCTTATAAATACCGTTCCGGGGTAAACACAGGTAAATTGCTTCGCTAATTAAATTAAATTCATGACTGGGTACTTTCGTTCGCGAAGCTTTCACATTAATTAGTGTCTTTGTACCGTTGTTACAGCTCAATGTGTACCTAAGCATTGTTGTAACTCATAATATGTTATTCATTTCATATTGTACTCTTCCACCTTAGCTTAAAGAAGGATATTATTTATATTGACGTGAATAAACGAGATTAATACCATGTGTCTAGTTTTACACAAGAGAAGTGATTGTTATTCTTTTGTTATTTTCACAAAATAAACAGCCAATAAATTCATATTAACTGACTTCTTAACTTCGTTGAGAACCAGTGAGTTATAACTGTAAAGCGTCACGTGAAAGCGTGCGTCTGTTCTCGTGAATATGTAAGTAGTACGTAATTGTCAGCGCGCTGTCACTCAGGCACTCAGTAATTAGTCGCAGTTTGCTCAGACCTGTGACATTACGTGTGTTTGTATATCAGTTGTAAAGGATCACTGTGTATGCTAGGTATTCAGATTCATTAATAAGGTGCTAGTGGCCACAATAGATCGTTTCATTAGGTAATTGAGTAGATGACCCGACTTGATAACTGCGAGTGATGAATTAACTTCTTGGAAAAAACTTTAATTTATCTACCACTGAAATGTTCCACAATAGGAATTGTTCCTAAAAATAGATTATTCAATTCACGTCTAAATTTTCTAGAAAATTGTTTACAACTCCACAAAGTGGTACTGGCATATACGAAAACGGAACCTAGTCATATAAATTAGCATAACAATGTTACCTGAACAAAATGTCGGCCACATTTCATCCTAATAGCTTCCACAATAGTCGTATAAAACGGCAGCTCATTCTACTTTTCCTTTTCTCCGTTCATTATTCAAAGTTGATGAATTTTAAAAACTCGACAAAGCAAAGGTAATAAAGGGGAGGTTATAAATTCGGGTAGAGCGGCGGGCGCGGCCGCGGGGCGGGGAGACCTCGCGAACGGAGTAACACGGGTACCTAATGTCGCTTCCAAAATTATCAGCTACTTTTAGATATTTTGTATCTGTTTCAGTTACCTCTACGTGTTCATATATCTTAGTCAACCGCATGGAATTTTCGCAATTGGTGACTCTAATGTAGTTAGTATCATACATGAAAGGGATGTTTGGTAGGTAATTCTGGTGAATTGAAATCTAAGGCAGTATTATAGTTACTCTAACATAAAATAACTCCTAAAATTGTTTGTTTAAGCATATCTGCAATGGTGAGTGAAGTGGTTGTTATTTCCTGCTATTTAATGCGGGTAATATCGGCCAGTCAGCTTGTCCGTAGAAAGCTATTATATTATCCAACTTTATGATAGCAGTAAAGGAAGTCCTGTGTCTGCTTCTTCAAAATTTTATGATCCATATTTTTGAGTCATAAAATGGAGCTTATTACCAATTTTGTCACGAAGCTGAATTATGCTTGTTTGTACCCAGTTCTTAAATATCGGGACACCTTTCACCCACGGTCACGTTTACTCCGCGTGGTAAGCTATTGATTGGGTGCTAACTGCTAAACTATGTAATTACACATAGACACTTATAATGCCCAGACCAGAGCAATCAAGCATGTTCATCACACAAATGTCATCCGAGAATCGAGCCCAGGACCCTTAGTTTGGCAGTCAGGTGTGGTGACTATTGCGCCAACTGGTAAGTATACTTACCTACAAAACATCATCATAGAGTTGACATCGTCAGTACTAAACTGTGTGACGTGTAACAAAGCCCCGTTGTGTTGCAATGACTTGCGGTTTTCACATGAATATGTGGTCGGTTTTACACTCTAAAATGCGACATCTTGCGGTAAGATGCACCGGGTATTTAATAAGCACTACTGAGCTTTTGAGAAAGCTTCTATCTGCCAAGTCTCTTACAACGTACATTTCACTGAAAATAGCCTAGTAACAGCGTTAAACAATAGATTCGGAAATCTGGCAATGAAATTATAAAGGTTCTGTATAATGTCAAAGATTTCATCTCAATCCCTAGGAAGTTTAAAATAACACAAAGCAATAAAATCTGAAAGGTGTTCGTTTATTTTCCATTATCTCGCGTTCGAAGGGAATACACCCGAGGGCTAAGATTATTTCGCAGAAATTACAATTGGTTAATTTTGGCTGGCTCTAAAATACACATATCGAAGTTAAATAAAGGGAAATAGGTACTAATACACGGAATGAGGTTTAATTATGTTTATTCAAAAGTAAAGTCCATATAAGATCCTGTTCTACTCGTGACAAAATAGACTTGTTCGCAATAACTGTTTATGTGTCGTTCTACACTGAACTACCGACTTTATGTAAATGCAGTATCTTTGGATTGGTAAAAAAATCTAGTTGATAATTATATTTTTCGCGAGATTTTATAAATATTGTTTTTAATAAATCACAACTGAATGTAAGTAGCCTTATATTCCTTAATCCCTTTGTAATTGCCATATAAATTAAGTATACATTATAAATTGCTACAGCAACGATTATTAGGTCTTGTTCAGTGGCGGCCCTAGGGGTGTGCGAACTGTGCCATCGCACAGGGCCTCGCGCTTGGGGGGGCCTCGCGCTACAACCCACACTAATATAAAAAAATTATAATTAAAAAATATTTATATCTGGTCCAAGAAAACAAATGTGCATTTTTTCTTTATTTCTTATTCATTCTGCGTTTACTTTTTGAGCCCTCAATTTAACAAAAAGTTGGAACACCAAAGTAACAAAAACAACTGGCTCTCGATCCAGTCACGGATTCTTTGTAATTGTGCTTAATTCCGAGTTTAATTTGAAAGTCCTTAAACAAACAATTTTAAAAAATTCGCACTTGCTACGCTCGCGGCTCTTCACTTGACAATGCCTTTCCTTCTAACTTGATTAGAGTACTTTTGTCCCAAAACTCAAAAATTTTCGCGCTCGCTACTTCACCTAGCACTGTTGTTTGTTATACAAGTTTAGGTGCTTTAGTGACCCAAAGCTCAAAAATTTTTGCGCTCGCTACGCTCGCGGGTGCTTTCCTTTCCACTTGTTCTGTTTTTTTAACCTTTTTTAGCCGAACCTAGAAGGTAGTGCCGCTTTTAAGTCTTTTTATTAACAAGAAAATAACTCCTAGTTTCCGTATGAACTTTCTTATTTACGACGTTCGATTGACGACGTTGATTCTTTAAATATAAACTGTAGTAAAAATAAAATTTTATTAATTTGTTTAACTTGAGCATTTCTACTCAAACGACGTTTAGCTAAATCAAAACACCAGACCTACTCTCGCAGGGCACGCCACCATAGTGGCGGTAAGTCCCCTCTTTGAGGAGTGGCTCGGGAGGAGTCACGGCGCCCTCACGTACCGCATGACGCAGGTCCTCGCCGGACACGGTTGTTTCGGGAGGTACCTGCATCAAATCGGTCGTGAGGAGGCGCCCGGGTGTCACCACTGTGCGGACAGCCCCGAGGCAGTGCCGGCTTTAACTCTACTAGCGCCCTGGGCGAGATTTCTACGGCGCACCCAACTGCAATTCAAACCCATACGAAAAACAGAGACATATGTAGTTACCGATTGCGCGAGCGAAGCGAGCGCGAATCTGAGGGCACGGCAGTGCCCCAGCCAAGACTCGAGCAAAGCGGGCACGGCCGTACCATCTTTTCTCGAAGCGTTTCGCGGCTATTTCAGCCCCCTGTATCTTCCATGTGAACAAAGCTAGGAGTTTAGGTTTTCGATGACCAAGAGTAAGTATTAGAACAAGCTCAGTCTCAAAATTACAAGACATTTGAATAAATAGTTTACGAGATATGAGCGATCAAAGTTACACCATTTTGTCACTGACTCACTCACTGACCGATCATCAAAAGTCTAAGGTACTTCTAGCAAACTTAGAACCTTCAAATTTGGCACCAAGATAGGTTATTAGCTACATATAAAGAGAAAATTATAAAAACCTTAAAACTTAATAAAAAAAATAGGAAACAAATTTATATTTGCGGTTTTTCAAGAACATTGTGTATGAATTTTGACTGCATTGATAACTTTGTTTTTTATTTATGTACAAAATGTTACTAAGTATTTGTTTTATTATTACGTGGTGGTATATTGTTATTATGTATTAAATATACAACATATGAATAAAAAAGCTAGGTTTAAATGAAATGAATAATGATAAAATCTTTCATATTAATGCAGTGCGATAAACACTGCATGCTCGCTCGATAGATGGCGTTGTCCTGGTCTAAATCGCGCTATGGTTTCGTTACATAGCTTAGTATAAGTAGTACTTAAAAAAAAATCAAATAATTTCATGTGATAGCCTCTGAAATAAATCTCTTTTATTCTAAAAGATATTCGATTAAAAAATTCGACAATTACGAAATTTTTTAGGTTAAAAAAAATATTGTTTACGTGCTACTTTAGGTGTACATATTTAGTTTGTTATATATTTAGTTAGTTGCATGTAAGTTAATTTAATTTGTTATACCTATACTTAGAGAAGAAAGAGACCTACAAAAAATAAATTAGATCCCACCAAAAACATTAAATGTAAAAAAAAGCCAATCCTCTACGCAATTCCTCCACCGTAAAAAGTTTTGAGATCGCATAGAAGCCAAGTCCTGTTCTACTTTATTTGTAATAATAAATCAATATTTTGTGACTATATCAATAGTTTTGTTCTCATTACAATAATACTGTCTTGGCCATGAGCACAAGTTAAAAGTCGCTCCTTGTAATAATGTGTAAATACCAATGAATTGATAAATTCTATATGGACATGATTTTACGATTGGACTGATTATGGACTGATTGGAATTTGGACTAAACATGCGCCATAGTACATGTGCAGTTCATTGATGTTGGATGATACTGACTGTCGGTCATTTAGTAACAATTGAATAAACTAAAAGTATTTAATTCTGTGATATTAAACTTCATGTTTGACTTTCACCTCTCCAAGATATGCTGTATTATATTTGTAGTTTATTGTGCTCATGGCCAAGTCAATATTATTGTAAAGTGAACGAAACTATAGATATAGTCACAAAATATTGATTTATTATTACAAATAAAGTAGAACAGGACTTGGCTTCTATGCGATCTCAAAACTTTTTACGGTGGAGGAATTGCGTAGAGGATTGGCTTTTTTTTACATTTAATGTTTTTGGTGGGATTTTGTTTTATAGTTAACAAGTCAAAGCAAAAATTACCTAAAATGTAGCCCAATCGTACATAGGTTATTGCTGGTTGATGAATGCAAAAACACGGGAACACAGGTTGTGATTGCGCGAGCGAAGCGAGCGCGAAATTATTTGTTATATTTTAGAACTCAAAACAAAAATGACTTAAAATGTAGCCCAAACGTAGATAACTCTTTGTTGGTGTTGGCGCCTATGAATTAAAATTTTGGGACTTAAAGTAGTACCATAAATAGACACTAGAAGTTACTTTCTTATCAATAAAAGGACTTAAAAACGACGCTACCTTTTTGCTAGGGTAGACAAAAAAAATTTCAAAAATAAAAACAACTATCACCAGGCACCGCCGGGTCCTCGTCGAGGTTTTAGGCGGCGGCGACCTCTCGCGTCCGGTCCTGGTTCAGGCCATGGTCCGGGGCGAGAGGGAATGGGATGCCGTCGCCTCCTTCTGTGAAGCGGTCATGCTCGAGTAGGAGGAGGCGGAACGCCAGAGAGTCCGCACCTCTCATCCCGGCCGCCGCACTAGGCCAGGTAGACATCACGGGCGCCGGGTGTCGCGAGATGACTCCCGGCAACCGTAGGCGTGGGTCTATGGGCGGTGAGTTCGGGTGGCTCATCGTCCCTCTGTCTGCTTAGACGTCAGACCCGTGTCGACGGCGCGTGTTGTTCCACGCGCTCCTCAAAGAGATGTCAGCAACCCCAGCGGGTCCAGTAGGGCCAAAGCCTGCCGGGGCTACGGGTTATTCGAAAGAGATACCGCGGCCCTGGCACATGAAAGGCTTACGACGGAACACGACGGTTTTTAGTCAGTAAAAGTCTGACACTCCCTCGCCGCTGCTAACCCACAGCGGGAGGGGTCAATTGATGATTTTTGACGTCGTTAAAAAAAAAAATACCTACTCTCGCAACACATACTTTTCACGTAGGACAAAGGGCCTCGCATAGACCTGCCGCACATAGCCTCGCAATCGCTAGGGCCGCCGCTGGTCTTGTTACATCGCTGTATCATCACAACCAAGCATATTTGTTGCAAACAGAAAATTACTACATCACTTTTACCGCATTGTGTAAAAACGCCAACAAAAAGAATACTACAGACTACAGCCTATAGTAAGCTACAACAATAGTAGGCTTTTACGCCGGGGAATCAGTAATCAGGCTAATTTTACCAGGAAGTTCTCGAGCGCGTCAATGGCAGTCGATACCTCATTGAGCAATACCGAGGTAGGGCCCGCCCGACGCATGCGCACTGCACGACAATATAAATTAATTAGCGGTAATGAGCGAGCCGTATTCACGCTTTATGGCGAATAAATTCTGTTTAGAGCTGATATTAATGCGGGATATTGTTTTCTGACATTGTTTGATGGCGTGATCATTTTATTGGGGATTCAGTTTATGTTATTAGGTATTATAGCGGCCTTTTTGATTGCTGGTGTTAAACCTTTTTTGTAATTTGCGGTGTTTATGGAGTTTTACTTACTTATGGCTGTCTTGTGGCTTCCCATTTTATACTAGGTAGGTACTAAAAATGGCATTATAGTTCTAAACCATTTTTGTTTAATAATACATAGGTGAATAAGTAATGTGTAAAGAAACACTGCGTACATAGTTTACGAAGAAAAAACCAAATATCCGTCTCACATGTATGTGAAACATTTTTCCAACAAAAACCCCTTTGAACCCTTCGCATAACTTGCAGTTGAAGGCGCGTTTGCGTGCAAATTGTCACTTTGTGCGCTCGCACGCCTGTGGTATAGTCACATACTTTAACACAATATGGACTTTTTCACATAGAAACTGTATGTAATATTATTCCGATAGTTTTATGTATAAGGCCTATTGAAAGTAATCCTATATGAGAATATATTTTTTGCAAAAATACATGATTTATGAGCTATCCATTACCTGTAGATTTCCTGTAGCAACTTAATATAATAATAAGAATTTATTATAACATCTGAAGCCGGGCTAATGCCGGTCGCCGACGGCACGGCGCGGCGGGGCGGCGGGGCGGGGCAGGGGGGGGGGGGGTGACTGTAGGCTCAGCCGCTCCCTTTGTTTCAGCTTATTTACAAAAACTTGGCAACTCCGGCTCTTTATGAAGTCTTGCTAACAAAGAGATGTTTGTTGACGACTTATTATTATTTTATTTAGAGGTAACGTTACTGGGAAAAATGTGACATTGCTACTTTTTGATGTAGTCATCCCTAATTACGTATGTATAAGGGATACATGCCTAATTAACCTTATCCGTGCTCTTAACCTTAAACAACATAAGTGACTTATCAAAATTGATTATGCCATATAGTCCTCAAAAAAATCCAGGTTTTTACGACCAGCCTAAATGGTAGACTGTTAATACTCTGTAGGTCGGTTTTTATTATCGCGTAGGATATTCTCTTATTCACTAAATTGATCTTTAAGTGTCTTTTTATGTAACGAAAGAAAGAGGTGGCCATTTAATGTCAGTACTTAATTGACTAGGCTATTATTAATTAAACTTCTAACAATTAAATGTCCTGGTTATTTGTCCTGGAGAGTATAGGGAGGTAAATTAATTGCAACCATTTTATTGGTCAGGCAGCTAGCAGTATGTATTCTAGTCTCGTGAAATGACTGCAGTATTTAACAGGCTGTATTGGAGGGCGGGGTCACCAGTTGCTTCCGTGCGTCAGCGCGAAGCTGGCGGCCAAGGACGGTGCACCCGCATCCCTGGAGGAAGCTGCGACTGTACCAACGTAGTTGTATCAACTACACAGATTCTATACTTCCCAATTGTTTATTTTTTAATCAAGTTAAGAATAGACTTTATGCACATCAAAAATACCTAATATTATTAACTATTCAGAAATTAGGGCACAGTTTTGACTGCTAAATAAATTAATAATAATAAAGTTGAATTGGCTAATTGGATAAAAAAATATATCTCAAACACGATTTATGTACTACTGTCTAGTTTCAAATCATCAAAATTCATTTAAATAAAACTACTTTTACGGATTTTATCGCGTTATATTAATATTATTTAATCCCGACGTTTCGGATCCTTTACAGCATCCATGGTCACCTGTCAAGTGTCACATACCTCTACAAGATGCGGGTGTATACAAGCTTGAATGTGACTGTGGTCTCTCTTACATAGGCCAAACTAAAAGAAGCATAGGGACCCGCATAAAAGAACACATCGCCGATGTCAAACACCGCCGTTCCAGACAGTCAGCAGTTTGTGAACACACACTAGACAAGGCCCAGCATTACATCAGATTTGATAAACCACAAGTCCTTGCAAGAGAAAACCGATTCCTACCTAGGATGATTCGCGAGGCTATTGAAATTAAAAAACATCCAAATTTCAGTAGAGAAGATGGCTGGTGCATACCACCTGCTTGGAATCCCATCATAGAAACTATTAAATCAAAATCCAAGCCTACAACTGCTCGACCTATGGATACAGTGAGCTCGTTTTGCGTGAATCGGATTGTCAATAATAATCAACAAAATGTAGGGTAGCTGTTTGTAACTAATATATCAAGACGACCAACACCTTAGTCTGCCCGTGACCATGGATGCTGTAAAGGATCCGAAACGTCGGGATTAAATAATATTAATATAACGCGATAAAATCCGTAAAAGTAGTTTTATTTAAATGTCTAATATTCGCGTAAGTGTCAGAAATCATCAAAATTCGTTCAACAGTTTTTCCTTGTAAGAGCAACAAAGCACCTATATAGGTATTCACACTTTTCTTATAAAATACTACTGTAATGTGATGACAGCATAAATAAGTTACAGCTACTGCAATGACCTGTATCCGAATGAATCCTAAACGAATAATCTGTGATCGGAATCAGATGTATCGAATGATGGGCGGCGCAATGCAGGCCAAGGTCGGGCCTGCCGCATCCAGTTCCGGCCGCAGCTATGTCCTACATCGCAGCTCAGATGCCAGACCTAAGCCAGGCAGACATGACCTTGGATTTACATTTTACACCTGTGAAGATTTATCTTCATTGGTCATTCTTCTGAAAGTTGGTGGCCTTTGAAAAGGTTTATAGAAAGATCGCGAGTTTGATATTTATGAACTAGCTACAGGTAAAGATGCTCCTGATTATGATAACAATAAGTCACAAAAGCGATGAGAGATAAGTTAGCTGATGGGCGATTATCAACGGATTAAGACAGTTGACTTTGATCGATTAGTACAGGTACTATTCTATTTTTAAATCACCTACAGACTATATGTTAATAATTAGTCACCCTGCATTTACAAATCTGAGAGGAAAGTTATGGACTAGGCACTCATTTACGTATGCTTGTTATAAAAATGTAGGTACATACATATGTGAGAGGAAATAAAGATGATATTTCCGCATGATTGTTGACGTGGGCGTGTCTGCAGAAAATATCAGTAAATACAAATTACGGTGCTGCAATTATGGGTCAAGGGCGGTTCTCCCGCATCCCGATCCCCCCCTGTCCCGCTCTCCCCCCGGCTCCCCCGCTCGATAGCCGCGTTACTTGTGCACCGAGCTCATTCATACCTGTGTGTATAGTTATGAATTAATGGCGTCGTCAACTGGACGAGAATAGCTGATGCCTGGCAGAAAGGATTAGCCAGTCAGCAAGGTTGCCGCCGAGGCTGGCTTACTTAAGTATTTACACTCGTGGAGACATCACTTATTTATTTACAGCTGTATTACATAATATGAGTCTGAGTTGGGTCACAACAGATAGATTTTATCTTTTCAGTATCAAGTCGTAAAGGCCTCTGTTGTCTGCAGTGTATTGTCGTCGCTCTATTTCGGGTAAAATTTGGGATAAATAGTCGACTTATCTGCAGAATTACCTACTTAATCTAGTGTCTCCAACGTCGTAGTCTTTCAATGCAAATATAAATGTAACCGCCCCTATAAATACTCTTACCAGCGCCAAAAATATATTTTTATAAACTTTCCATAGCTCATCTATCAACTAGATAAGACAGTATAAACATTCTGTAAAGAAAATTATAGTTTCAGCTTCTCTATCTATATTTAGGTGAGTACGCAGATAATCTAGATGTTCCGTTGCAGCCGCCAGGTACCAAGGACGCGAGAAGCGACCCGGGCGGGCGCGGCGGTTAATGTTACTTATATACTCAGGTATTGTACCTTTATAGTTCTTGTATTAAGTCGTTGCGCTGAACGATATTCTAGACTTCAAGCGAAAGGTTAATAATAGGTACAAATAAAGTGTTGTGAAATATCTTAATCTTTGAGAACTTTTATATTAGCTATGAATGTATGGATAAGCTTAGTTTGTTTTTAAATTAAGAGCTACTTTTACTGAAATATGAATACCTACGTTATTTTATTTGACGGATGAAATTGTTTAACAAGCTAACATCAAACTGTTTATAAGTATTTCCAGAAGTATATCGTAACCTTAAAATAAAATACAAGTTTACAGCTGGCTGGCTCGCCTGTTGCTAGGGTCTGGCTGAAGCCTCCCTTTCAGTCGTAAATCTACGTTACGCCGAGGGCATGCGGTGCCCTAACGAAATTACTGCCATCCTTACACAAATTCTTTTGGAAACACAAATGGTGCTCCTTAAAAAGGTTCGTGTAATAAGCTGATAAAGTTGAAACAAACGAGATATGCCTATATTAGTAGATATGTTGTGTTATAATGTTGATAAATGTATTTCGGAATAAGCGACTATGAAAATGAGAGGTTATCTTTTTTTATTGCTAAATGAGTAAAACCTTTGCCAATTACCTCTGTTGAGTTATATTCTTCATTATATTTTTATTTATCTACACAATAATATACGACCACTGTTAATCACCCGTTTATTTCCCTACTCGAGAATAATATGCAACTTCCACACAAAACCCTTTTCAATCAAACACTAATCCAATCCTCGCCTTACAAAAACGCCAACTTTTCCTAGAAACGGTAACTTAATAAAGTGCTTCACCAATTCGAAGCTGTGTCCGGGCTGCTGGAAGCTGCATGGAGCGCATACAGTTGCAGCTGCACTGGCCAAGGACAGCGGGTCCTCGCGATCGATACGTCAGCGCCGCCCACTAAATACCACTCCACCGCCCAATGTACGCGCTCAGGAACATGCAACTGACTGAATCAAGGTGGGGGCTTGAAAGCTCTGCTAAAATAAGACTAGAGCATCATCGTAATTAGCCAATGTCCTAATACATGATACATACTGTTCCCACACGTAATGGGCGTTGAGATTGGCATTATTAAAAAAGAACTCAATTACAAACGAGTGCGGGGTCTCGAACAGTATCAAATGAAAAACACCACTTAACGTACCCGTAAAAGACACTTAACTCCAAATAAATTACCCCATTAATAAAACACTCAAGTATTCTACAGAAAGCATTCAGCATAACTTTTTCTTATTGCCATATTCAAGAACGAAAAAAGGCTTTTTATATTCAGAACTTTTTCATTGATATTTATTCCCTCTGCGAAGAAAATTGTAACCATTTCAATAGAATCTCCTCCAAATTGAGATGAATGTATTGGGACATTACTTGAATGTAAGTCATGAGGAAGTCTGGTCCTTACGAGAAGTGACGAGAAAAAGGTACTCGTCACAGATACTTCAAACAAAAACTTGACGAAGGAATACTTTTATCTTTCTTTATTGCACGCCTTCGTGATGTAGATGGCAGTACGGTTTTATTTGATCGCTGTTCGCTACGTCCTTTCTTGTTCTTAGACAACTACTTACTTAATGTGTCTTTGTTGATAACAGCAAACAGAAATTCTGTAGTTGTTTATTATATCATCTCATGTGGCGTAAGTACGTATACGTTGTCTGTGAAGATCGAGGGAGAGACACGCTGTAATGAAGTAGGTACTCAGCGTCAATAAAAAAATCATATGCAAATTAGTTCTACTATCTAGAAAAACTGGTATGATTTAAAATGTGGTTAGGTTAGGTTAGCTTAAGTCAAGTTGTCAGAGTCATACGAGGGTACCGCACGATTTCCTACGAGGCGGCTTGCGTCCTGGCCGGATCCCCGCCCTGGGACCTAGAGGCGAAAGTACTCGCGTCATTATATCGATGGCGCGAGGAAGAGCGGGCACGAGGCTCGAGGCTGTTGGAGCTCCGTCAGGACCTAGTGGCGGAATGGCGGCAAAGGCTGCTGCGCCCTACCGCTGGCCTTGCTACCGTCGAGGCGATCCGGCCAGTAATAAACAAACTGCGCCTCGTGAAAACTGCACAATTTTAGAAATGAAAGGGACCGTAAGCTCAAGTAGGGCGCATTGAGTATATAAGCAATACCGCGGGCAGACCTAATCACAGTGCGACATGAACGACAAACAAGTCTACTACTAGTCTACTACCACATCATTACCTGCGCGGATATTGAAGAAGAACTCAGACAAAGGCAAGTGTATCCTATTGTGCATTTCTATGATGAAACGTGTCAAACAAACTGCCGCAAAAACAAACGGCAAGTACTGGAGGAGACATCCCCGTCACCGATGACATCACAGGTGACCACCACCGAGCCCGGAGACGATCAGGGAGGGGATAGACGAGTGCGGGTGGGAGAAGAACTGGAGCAAATTCCGGGAAGAGAAAATTCAAAATTATGTGCTGGAAACGAAGGGATTGGGGAGCTTACAAGCGATGGCTGCGTTAAATGGAGAAATGGAAGAACAAGACGATACTCAAACGGAGGAGGAAGTTGCGAAAGACTTGGAGATGACCTTGGAAGAATGGGACAAGATGTATGTCCAGTCGGTACGTATATCACAAGTGCAGAAAATAAAATGCCAGCAATTTATAACGGACCTTATTAACTCATCGCTTTTCACCAAGGAATAAGAAGACGGCATTGGCACCTCATTTACATCAGTAATAATAAACAGTAGGGCGCTAACTCTAGATTGGGACGAATTATTCAAAACGGAACCTACAAAAATTCAGACATTAATTGTGTGTCTTGTCGACGCGAGTATCTTTATTCCGGCAATGGTCGTCAAGTCGTACAAGACATTCTCAGCAACGTACGCAGGTACGTTCAAAGGTATGGTCATATAAAGTATTTATATTATGCATTTATACATTATGCATGTATAATTAAACTAGTAGTAGACGTAAACCTGTAACCTAACCTAACCTAACTTGACCTAACAAAGACGTGTAACAATACAGAGCTGTTTCAATACAATGTGAAGCACTCGGAGGCGTCGAGTGCGTCTGTGTGATTAATAAAGTGCTTCCTTCCAACGTCTCCTGTCGCCGTCACCAGGTGGCTATTGTTCTCTCTGCAGGTTTTATAGTTGACATGTTACAACTACTCTATGATGGTTTTATTACATGTATGGTTGTGCAAACATATGAGTCAAAATAGTGCGCAATGGAAGGATTAGCAGCACCTTTAGATGCCCAACTCACGTTATCAACCAATTATTATCAGTAATCGTAAAACTTTCCATACCACTTTACCAATTAAATAGATTTATTATTTACCTCCAAAACCTGTACAACAATGATTTATATAAATATTCAAACAAAGGGCCAAACAAATGTAGGCTATTCACACGAGTACAATATGAGCTCATAAAACATGGACACATAAAATGAAACACAAAGGTATGACGTATCACCTCTGACCCTCATCAGCTCGCGCCGAAGCAAATTGAAAACGGAACATTTAGATCCCATCGCACTCGCTGATGCCTATAAAGGTAAACCAATTTTACCGCGGGGTGGGGGGATAACGCTGTCCTTTTCGCCCCCCATCCCCCAATCTCCTCGGTGGAGGGGATGTGGCCCGACATTGACCCGCACTGCGCCGTGCCGCCTGCACAGGTGCGTCATTCATGTGCCCTCCCCCACCCTGCTGCATAGCCGGTACATGTTGCAATGCCTTGTTACCGGATCAAACTAGTTTGTGGGAAATTCGCTGCGAACCGCTTTGTATGACAGGAAATTGATATTTACGTGAAAATTGTGGGAAACCCGCTCCGAAGACGTACTCGAATGCTGGGAAGATGCATTTGATCGCTAAACACTTTGTGAAAGTTTTACGTTCTACATAAAATTTTTAAGGGAAAGTTGAGCATTAGGTATACTTATAATAAAAGTTGCTACAAATAAAAGAGCTAAAGTCCGGTTAAGCAGTACACGGCCTCCTAGGCTGAACTTACGTAGTAACTATTATAAAATCTGTGGCTGAACTACGAGATGCCATACCAAAAAAAAAGAGCATTATTTGAGCCCCCTCGGTGAAGTAGTGCCAGTTCAGATATTACGGAGTCAATGGTCCCGGGGAGACTCGCGCTGGTGGCTCGCAGGTACTCGTTATCTAGGACAGAATGGAGCCGCAGCTTCATACCTATGAATATTCGCCTTTCTTACTATTTTAGACGGTTAAGTTATGAATATAGATGGAGAAAACGTTACATAAGCCCTACTTACACTTTGTATTGTAAGTAAGTATTGTAAAGTGAATTTAAAATACCTAAATACTAAGTAGGTACTTCGATTTTGATTTTGATGTTCTTCGTACATTGAACAAAAATACAAAGGCCTAATGACACTAAATTCATCGGTAGGTACGAGTAAAACACGTTAGGTCACGACTCTTTCGACATTGCAAACTGGTAAGACTACTAATAAAATATGCAAACACGACTCCACGGCAAGTTGTAAATTCTAAAATTACAACGTGGCTAAAACTATATTTAAGTTCATGAACGGCTCATTGAAATAGTAAATAATTTCGATGTAAATACGAGGGAGGTACCGAATGTCAAGGTGTTTCGTGTGGCAGAGAGCCTGGCAGCCATTGGCGCGGCCTGTGTCATACGACGATAGACATGCTCGATAAGCTTAAACTAAGATCTGGTAAGACATTATAGAAAGTTATTTTTTTTATGTAGCGTTTCGGATAACCTAGACACGTTAAGGGATTACAATTTACCAGACAGAATAGGGATTGTTAGGCGATTAAACCTGCAAACTCAATCGAAAATATTCAAGATTTAGAACTCTGCAATTTTTCTTCAGCCAACGGTTGCAGGGTGCCGCCGATAGATACTTACCTAGTTACCGAGAAGGGCGGTAAACTTAGCTAGGATTAGTCGTCAGCTTGTCTATGTAGCTTAAAATATGCATATGGACTAAAGTGTTTCAAGGATGTTTTTTTCAATATCAGATTACAAACCCTACCAGGCTAGACCTGTGGGTATTAAATGAGACTTACTAGGCCACAGATATTGAACCCATTCACGGTCCGACTGCAGCAAACGTTATACCATCTTGAAAAGAAAATTACAAAAATAGCCTTTAAGAATAAACATTGGCAACCCAATCCAGGTGTTAGGTAAGGTTGTGCCCTTGCCTGCGCGCAGTGTCAGCCGGCGATAATCCGGCGAGCGCGACGTCGCCGCCGCCCTCCGCCCCGGGCTCACCACGCATTACGCTGTGAGCGGACTGCTCCTGTATTTGTTATACTTAGCATTTCAGTGAAGGAGCGACAATAAGAGTTAAGTTAAGGCCGAAAATATGGACGACAAAATCTGTACTAATATAATAAAACGGAAGCATTTGTTTGCACCATAATGGCTCCGAAACGACTGCTGGGAAACTGGACAATTCCCGAGTAACGTAGGCTATATTTTGTTTCCTTGGGACGTGGGATCAAAACGCGCGAAAACAGCTTTTGCTAATAAAAATACTCCTGAAAATATTTCTTGTAACTCGACAAACAAACAATAGTTTAAGAATTTGGTATGCGATGATTCGCTATAAACTCTCACTAAATACAAGTTGAAAACAGTTTTTAAAGGAACTGTTAGGTTAGAGTGATTGGGAGACAGGGTCACAAAGCAGACATTTCCATAACCTCTTCATGAGCAAAACCGTTTTAGTGCTTATTTCTCCATATTTTTACAAGTCTGTCCCACTACTCCCTAGCAGCGTGGCCACCCCACATGGCGGGTCTCGGAAGCAGTTATGTTATAAATGTCAATCAGACAGCCGTAACGTTTTATATTCCGCTAACTGAGCGCGCGTGCTGGCTTGTACCCGCTGTTATTTGCCATTTGCCACGCCGTATCGACTTAATGGTTGACACAATTCTATGGGGTTTGATGCAGCGTTTGTACGTAATTTTGTCCTAGTTTTTGGTTTGATGATCATGCATATTTTTACTTTCAACTGATCTTAACCGCCACGATTGCTCAACAAGACGATAGAAAAGATAACGTTTTACGATTTTTCCTTCACCAGGTGGTGAGGCGAAAGTCAATTTGGTCTAATGTTACATCCATATGCTTCTGGAGTCTATGTATACTTATTTGTACCTACTATAATGTAGCTACAAAAATTTATTATATATCGTATATTGCATTACATAATATAGGTAAGGAGACACATAAGGTGGAAATTACGAAAATGTAGGTAAGATAATTGTCACAATTTTGGACGGCATGATGGGCATAGCAATATTTTTTAGTTCACTTTTATATACTAATAGTTACTAGTTACCTAAAAAAAAAACTGACTCGTTGGTCTAGCTGTCGCAAGTGCGGCTGCTGAGCACGAGGTCTCGGGTTCGATTCCCGAGTCGGGCCGAAATCGCTTTGTGGGTTTTAGAAGACTTTCACAAAGCAGCCCGGAGCCTGGAAGCTGGTGATTGATACACCCGTGCATCGGAGAGCACGTAAATGTCAGTCCTGCGCCTGATCTCTCTCCGGTCGTGTCGGATTACCGTCCCATCGGGCTATGAGAGTTAAGGAATAGTGAGTGCACCTGTGTATGCGGAAATGCTCGTGCACTATAATATGTCCTGCGCAGCTGGCTGATCTCCTTAAATGAGAACAGCCGCCGTGGCCGAAATCGGCCGTGGACGCCATTATAGTTACCAAACTATATTAACAACTAACTAGAGTGCTATATACTTCGGAGTAACCTTCACACGTCAAGCTGTGTAGCGGTTAACTGTCCATCAAAGCCTCTTCACTCTTGATTAAGACATCCTGTTTATTGATTTAGCTGTCCCACACATTACACTATATTGCCTCATCTCGTGTAAAGGGTTCAGACTTAGATACAATAACCTACCTACACTGCCCTACTTATGAAGGGAAGTTATGATGAGCTCATTTTAGGCGATTAGGGTTTAATTAGGTGCATAAGGTGAATACAAGGAGTGAGCGACTATGTGGTCTGCTGAATGTGCATACAACTGTTTCTTTGCATTTCCATATAGGTATATCTCTATGCAGGTAGACATTATTTTCATACCGATAGGTAGTCAAATGTCACAAAAACTCAGCTTCGTCATGTCCAGCTGCGTTAAGTTTTTCTTGCTGTTTATTCTAGAGGCACTCATTAATAGGTAGCCTGGGTTTCACAAGGAACATTTGCTGAACTGACCTCCACTGCCTAGTTAGCGGTTTACAAAATACCTAGACACTTCTCGTTAAAACTGATTGGTAAACTTCCCGTTAGCCAGTTAGAATATCGGCATCGCAAAATATTCATGTGTAGCTTAATATTCAGCACACGTTCGGTAAGCCGGTACCTAAGTACCTATAGCGCATTTGGCAAATCACCAGTTTTGTATCTGCGGCAGATAGGGATCTAAGTATGCAGGTACTTTCCGACTATTAGGGTGGCTATTGACGTTAAGAGGCCTCTAATACCATAAGGGTAAAGCGTTTCCTACTATCTATCCTAATAATTAAGTATTAGTATAAATCGAGGAATTTGTTTGGTTGAAAGCGCAAAACATCGCATTGAAAATTAGGATTGAAAAAGGAATTAAAGAACTGGACCTATAAAAAAATTATCAGTGTTAAATGGCCCAATTATCTTGAAAGGCTTTTCATCAGGGTACACTAAGACAATGTAGGTACCTAGCACCCACGGGACCCAGGTGAAACTAATGTCGGAAGCTATTCTAAAATTGGGAAGGTAATAAGCATAATCTGTTCCAGCCCATTCATTTATTTTGAAAAAATGGTGTATACTAAACTAAATAGATACATACGAGAAGTTTTTCAAGCTGGTTACAAAAGAAGGAACCACCCTATGGAACCACCCTAAAAATCTTGCAAACTTGGAACTACTAGCGCCATCTGTTGTTGAAGTGCCTACATTAGTATTGGGCTTTTACAAAGTCAGCTACGAATAATCTTGAAAACATTCAATAAAAAACTGAAAGAATAATTGTTTTGAAAAAGCGAGTCTATTTATAAATCATTTGTTAAAACGAATGGAAATGTGAGTTATTGAAATGTGAAGAAAAACATATATTTCGTAGAGTAAACAGCTGTAACAACTAAATGATAATTAGGTATTTGAAAAATATTACCATTATAATCATCTATTTTTGAAGATAATAAAATTCATGAAATAATAAAGAATTTAATACCAGCAGTCATTATGAAACGAAAAACATGAATAATAAACATGTTGCAGAATAAGCTACAGTTGTAGAATGAGCTCCGCGAACTATGTTGTCATCTGTCACATTTGGCCTTCAATTCGCTGGTGATCCTGGGCACTGGGGAACTAATGCAATTTCCAAAAGGTTTTGCAATGTATGAGTGAGGTGTTCAATAACTTCGATGGTGTGACAAACGAGTAAAATAATCCCCGTGTTAAAATGACATCGAGGAGTAAGAATGCTGTGCGAGGCTACGAAACTGAGATCGAGAAGAGTCGTGAGGAGTCTAATTGGAAGAAGGCAGTGGAATTGGCTCAGCAGTTGAAGGCCAGGTCACCGCAGCATGGTCAGTGACACGCGTTACGTATTCTCTGTACACTCGCATTGCTTTCAGGCACTCGTAACGTTCTAGTTCAGAGATGGGCAGGCAGTTGTTATCATGAGAGCTTAAAAATACTGTGTTATTGCTTATCAGAATATGTTCAGGACACAGCGCACGTGAGCTGATGTCATGTATGTATGTGATAAACATGAAAACATAAGCCATGCCCAAACTATTGGTTTATTATGATGATTATTTATTCATATTTCTTTGAATGCCAGTTACAGATTCATTAAGTTTTGATGGTTTAGGCCAGTGAAGAGTAACCAAGGTCACTACAGTTTCTGTAAATAATTAGTTTCTTTTTTAATAAAATGATATCAGCTCTTTATTGCAAATATTTCATTTTAAAAATATACATTGCTTATCAAATGGGTAAAACCATTATTATGTTTATTAAAACAACACTACGGAAGAAGATTATTTATTAAGATATATAGATGTTGCTTTTTTCCTGTAGTCATGACACAAAACCTTTACAATGGCATGGGGAAAAGTGATTGGTAGCCATTAATATAATAACATGAAAGATAACTTTCTGACATGCAATGGAACAACCCTGTTAAATTATTGTAATCCATTAAACCTTTTGGATGACCAAAACATGGATCCATTATAGTTCGGCCATTCAGAGAATGCGTTCCTGACACGTCGCGATTGAACTGACGACGTAACTACATTCATTGATTATTGATATAATAATGTTGTTTTAATGCTCCTCAATTGTTAAAACGGTAAACAACCAGCAAAAATATTTTTATCGTAACTGCAACGCCATTGCAAAGTTACGTCGTCAGTTCAATCGCGACGTGTCAGGAACGCATTCTCTGAATGGCCGAACTATAAAGACAAGTGAATATTAACTCTTGTCTTTAACATTTACTTTGGATTTCAATAACCTATTTATCTAAGGATATGCTTACTAGTCATAGAGTTTTGACATTAGCCTTATATAAGTAAATCCTATCTGTAGTAATCCACCATATAAACATAATGACTCATAATATACATTGTGTTAACAGAAAGCCTCGCCCACTTCCTCATCGGGGAGGGTAAGCTTGAAGCCCACCTGGAAGAATGGCCGCCCAGCAAGGAGAACATCGAGAGGGCACAGCGAGAGCTCTCCGAAGCCCGCGGCTACCTCACACTGGCCACAGACGAGGCGGGCAAGAGGGCTGGAGTGGCACTGGATGCTCATCTACTGCTCGGAAAGCTGAACTATGCGTGTGGAGCATATGACGATGCACTCAAAAATTATAAACTGGCGGAGCTGAATACTTTGACAGAGAAAGAGTTACCTGTGTGAGTTCAATATTTGTTTGTACTTAATCAAATAATCCCTTCTTAGTGCCCGCCGCTTTCAAAGAAATTCTATTAACAAACTCCAGTCTGGTACTATGGCTAGCTATTCCATTTTATAGAAACATGGTGAAATAATAATATACTCAACACTGCACTGATAACAATATCAAAACAGTTAATTTAAATAATAATGTCAAATGCAAAAAAAATAAATTGCATTGACCTTATCAGAGTGTATGAAGATTGCCATCAAAATATTAATAGCATTACATTGTTTGCTATATCTCAAACAAACAATAGATCATTATTTACAATCCTTAGGACATAGAGTGAGCATGTCCTCCGTGCACTTATCTCAGTTGTTACTCATTCATTACAATAGAATTGTTTGCAATCAGACTCTGTATCAAAACCAGTTTTAACTAGTAATAGTACTAATTAACTTTTTTCCCATTAATAGTTTGTTTACTTCACTGCACAGAGTGCCAAATTAACAGTAATTAAAGTCAAAAGCAGATTGTTGCAACACCCACGGCTGCTATTTATGGCTGAATGGATTTGTTGACTCACACCCGCTGTGCTCACGAAACTGCACGCATAATCATTGTGTAACTGTATGTAGTCAAGTGTAAAAGTAACATATACTGCACAATTATTGCACATCATAAAAAAAAACAACTGACAAACGAGGACAGTATTTAATTAATTAATTTATATTTACGAAACTAATGCCACTTTTAATTTCACCATGCCGGACTGCCGAACCTGAGGTCCCGGGTTCGATTCCCGGCTCGGTCGACATTTGTGTGATGAGCATGCTTGTTGACCGTGGTCTGGGTGTTACAATATGTATTTAGAAATATGTATATATGTAGCTATATGTAGTTTATCAGTTGTGTTAGCACTCATAACACAAGTTAATTAATAACTTACCGACCGTGTGTGAAAAGGTGTCCCGACGCTAAAATTTAGTTAAGCGTCCCCACTTAACCCCACACTTAACTAAGTTAACTAAAATTTGCAAATACAACTTACCCACTGCATGATGTCATATGACCATGAGTAAAGCTTTTGCATGTACGGTTCACCTTGGTCTTTATGACTAAATCTATATTCTGTACGACATACCACATGTGTAACAAATCCAATGTTATCTACTAGACTTTCTAGTGTAAACAAAAGTTTATATTTTAGGGATCTAATATGGATAGCTGCTACACGTGTTCCATCTGACGTCATCTAAATCACGAGTATCAGACGATCGCGCATGACAAACTCTAAACAAACTGGTACATGCCATGTGCATAGTAAATATTATGTAGACAGCTATCAGGTGCTATACATTCTTGCAAATAAATTGGATGAATTGAAGCGTTACTATCTGGGTATTATGGGTTATGATTTGTAAAATATGGAGCAGAACATATATACTCATTATAAGCCAATTTATCGGTTGCATTTCAAGAGCATACCTTAAAAAAATATTATAAAACAGAGTGACCATTCTGTATTTACTTGCTCCTTGGTCCATAGCAACATAAAGACAATAATAATTGAATTATTTACGCGCGCAGCTCATTCGTCATACTTTTGACACTTTATTGGGATTTATCCTCAACATTTTCGGTGCTAATTACCGCTCGGTCTCTAAATAATACAATTATGTACACAATGTAATCATGAAACATAATGGTCTATTTATATGTACATGAAAATAGCGAGATGACTAATCCATAATTATGCATTTACACTCGTACATTTTTTTTATCACTAAGTAAGATGTACCTACATATTTATGATGAAGTGTTGTATTAATCACGACATACACGTAATCGGTTTTAATCTTGTTGCACGTAGTTCAGTTCCACTAAGGTAATTGCTAAACAATACTGATTCATTGTAGTGAGCTCCGGGTGCTGTTAACATTGATGACTTATGATATCTAGCATGAACAAACAGTACGGCAATGCCCACACTTATTTCTTCTACCTATACCTACCTAAACATCTGAAGATATCTGATAGCCTGTTCCCAACTATGGTAGGGTCTAACATACCTAGATGGAGATGGATAGTCAGTGATCACCCATCCACGAACCGAACCCGCCAAGCGATGCTTAATCCTACGACTGTTATTTAGTAACGATCTCTTCGAATTCTCCAATTGATATTCGATCTTTTTTTGGAGTCCCTGTGTCAAAATCCCTTCGCTCAATATTTAATATACCTATTACAGTCGCAGTCTCCGCATCGTGGCGGAGTCGTACGCCATCAAGGGTCTGTGCCTGGAGCTGAACACCGTGCCCGGCTCCACCAGCCGGTACAAGCAGGCCGAGAGGGAAAATGAAATGGTGAGAACACAAGAACATGTAGATATATCTTATCAAACTATTATAAATAGGACTTTTTATTAATTCCCTAAAGGTTTCAAAACTTATGTATTGGTACTTAAACCACCTTTTCTTCTCCAGATCCGCAGTTTCGAGCTGTCCTCAGACCTGACCCTGCTGTACCTACAACGCACGGGCGCCAACGCCCACGCGGGCCCCACGCTCGAGACAGCCCTACAGAGAGTGCCCATACTGCACATACGAGCTGGCAGGCTGCAGAATGCTATCGATAGGTGAGGATTACTTTATCATAGTCCCACATTAAAAAAAAAAAAAGAAAAAAAAACATGTAAAAAATCTGAATTGAGAATCTCTTCCTTTTTGGAAAGTCGTCTAAAAATACAATGAATACAACTGTTGGTGGAATGTGTAGAAAGAGCCATAGCTCGTCTTAGGATTTTGGGCGGTAAGTGTTTCACCTTCACCTCTTTAAGGCGACGAATTGGTAAACAATAATTCCATAACTGGCACGCGCACCTAAGGGGCCAAGAGGGGACGGAGCGTCTGAGCGGGACGAGGATTATAATACGCGCGCCAGCTTATAACTAAAAGTCCTAAGCGACACAATGGTTTTGTAATTTTATTATTTAGAAATGATAATTTGATAAAAAATCCTTCTACAATTTTAAAGAATATGTATGTACTCAACTACTAAAAAAGTTAAGAGGCTTAAATCGGTCCCGTTTACCCATAATATGTGAATCTCTTTTTAAAAAGAGGTATGTTTGATATATTTTTGTCTGTTATAAAAGTTACCTAATCATGTTTTGAAGTCTAACAAAATAAGGTTTTTATTATGAACTTTCAGGTAACCAAGTTGTATTTTGATCCGTTTTGTATTTACTGAGAAAAATTGAGATCCTTGGCGCCAAAATTTCCAATTCGTCCTCTTAAGACGTTTTGCATAATCAATAACTTTCTGGCGGAAATATTTATTTGCAAAATAAGCAGTTCACAAACACGTCTTCTGAGACGTTTCATTAAGACGCTAAGGCGTCGTCCTAATTGGCAGCGATCGCACGATGACGCGATGCGTTTTTCATCTCACGATCTCACTATCTCACTTGCGAAGTTCAAATAGGACACTCTGATGAAATCTGTATGTTTGAACTCATCGAACGACGAGAACGCATCGTGTCATCGTACAATCGCTGTCAATTAGGACGATGTCTTAGATGAAAAACGCATCGCGCCATCGCGCGATCGCTGCCAATTAGGACGACGCCTAAAGCAGATCGTATTTCAGCTAGATTACCAACTACCTCACTGTTAAGAAATCACAACCATGATTTTTCTTTTTTAACTGCAATGCTTTAAAAAGAATCATAATAGGAAATAGATAACAAGATTACACACATCGTGTTTTAAATGCTGAGTCACACATTAGATACAATAATGAGGCATGTTCCGTGCGGTCACACAGCAATGTAGGTTGTGAGTTAATGCTAACTGGCTTACTCGTCAGATTGGAGCTATATCCTATTAGCGTCGCGTGCCATCTGTTGCTATGCATAGTTTGTATGAAAACCATGTAATTTCTGCGTGGTTGTGTGTGAACGTTACTTGTACTTTGTACTATGAAATACTAGTTAAGTAATTATACTGTCAATGCTAGAATAGAATGACCGTAATTATATTAATGGCTAAGGTCCAAGTCCACCGACAGTAAATAGTATAGTAAACAGCTGTTTTAAGAAAACTGACTTTGATGTTGTCAGTAAGTTAGGGCCTTATTTAGTTTGAATAAAGAGTCCTGTAATAATCTGGAGGGAGATGTTTAGTCACAAATAAGTAAATGATTGCTCTAATTATTCCGATTGGGTACATTTTATAACATCTCATCTCATGCCCCATTCCCACCACAGTAAAACATGTATTAAGTCACTATGAAGTTGTAAGAATAGCTATATCTTGTATGTGTAGGTATCGTGAGATGCTGAACGCGGTGGAGTCGACGTCGACGCAGGCGCTGCGCCTCACGCTCACGCGGCAGCTCGCCGAGGTGCTCATGCGAGGCGTTACTGGACAGGTACACTTATATTATGGCTTATAAAGTATGCTATATCAGTAAATATAAACATACTTAAATAAGAGACAGTGTTATAAACTGACTATATTTTGCTTACCCTTCATGTTCTGTACTATACCTACATACATATGTTTATTTAACATGCTATATACCACCACATCTCTGGCAACCAATTCATTTATTATTATATAAGCTTAGGAATTCCTATGGTGCTTTCTGCATTACGTTAACAGCTTGTTTTATGGACTTTATAATTAAAGTCCAACGCCAAATAAAGGCAGTTACAGCTGTAGGCATGTAGGCAATGTATTTAACATGTAATTTTGTTATTCCAGGTGTACAAAGCGCCAGAGAAGTTAGCGGTGGTGCCTGCGACGGGCACGTTGTCGCGGCGGAGAGACGATCATGTCGCTGATGGTCCTTGGAAACCTAAGCGATATGCTGCTATTAATCAGGTTAGTGCACTGGCTAATGTGTTTTGTAACATGTCGTAATTGTAGAATTTTGATTAGGACTATTTTCAGTTGTCAAACCCAGGTATCGTGAAGGCATTTTTAGGAACAGCACGCTGTTATGCTACAAAATATGTCGATGAATAATGATTGAAACTCCTTGAGTTTAACAAATGGAACTTTAAAATATTTAATTAATTTTGCGATTCTTTTAGATTGTTTCTTGTTCTTGCTATGACACAGTGTTTCTCAAGTAAATAAAGTAATGATTATGTATTTCCAGTTCGTCCCGCGTAACGAGTACGAGGAGGTGGTGCTGCTGCTGCTGGTGGGCGAGGCCATGGCGGTGCGGGACGCTGTGCTGTCGCAGAGCGCGGAGTTCGAGGCCGCCCGGGCACATGCCCTGCGCAACGCCATCGCCGTCACCGACCTGCTGGCCCTCGCCGCCACCCGCTGGGGGCAGCTGTGTCTCGTGCTGGAGGTCAGTATGTCGAGGCCGCCCGGGCACATGCCCTGCGCAACGCCATCGCCGTCACCGACCTGCTGGCCCTCGCCGCCACCCGCTGGGGGCAGCTGTGTCTCGTGCTGGAGGTCAGTATGTCGAGGCGGCGTCATCGACCTGTGGAGAGGAAGCCTGTGCCCAGCAATGGGATAATAAAAAGGTTGTGACGTAACAGTAAATATCCTGGTTTTAAGTTTGTCTGTTATACCCTCAAACAATTAACATTACACTTGTTAAGATCCTTTATATTTATAATAGTCCCCAGGCCGGCGAACAAATTTTTTTTTGATACATATACATTTAAGACTTTGTGAGTGCCTTCCTTACGATGAGTCCGACAAAGTTTTCGAATGCGCAAATTTTGGTGCCGCTGCGTTTTTAATGCTTGACTCCTGGAATTGTCAATATGACGTCACTATGACTCTTCGTACATACAAGTTTCATTTTTTGAGATTTGTTTAATAAAGTTAACTAGAAAATTGTGGTAAGCTTGTCCGACAAAGATCATGCTGCATATGGAGTGTCCACCGTCCGGAAAATATAGATATATTTTAAGATTTGGTATAAAGTACTGACAATTGGTGTGAAGTATGTTAATAGTAAATGTTGCATTTAGAAAGTCGTTTCGAATGATATATGTATCATTACTACAGGAGGGATTTATTAACTCGAAAACACCTATCGATAAAAAATCTTATATAAGCTCTAGCTTCGGAAATACTAACAATTCGCCGAAGTTTTTTTAATATGAAATGTTGCATTTAAAAACGTCTTTTGAATTATGTATAACTCATTACTAGAGATGGGATGAATGATGATGGAAACATCTATCAATAATTATAATTTTAAATAAGCTCTAGCTTCTAAACTACTAACAATTTGTCGGAAGTATGTTAACACGAAATGTTTCATTTGGAAAGGTTTTTCAAATAATATATAATTTGTTACTAAAGAAGTAATGGATTAGCTTGACAGAACCTACCGATAATATAATCTTAGAAAAGCTCTAGCTTTTAAAGTACTAACAATTTGTCGGAGTTATGCTAATACAACCTTGCGCTTAAAAAGATCTTTTAATTGAAATATGGCTCATAACTTCAAGTGAGATGTTATTCCATAACACAATGTAAAGTATCAATAATATGCCTTAGGTCAGTTATGTCTTCCTAAATACTAAGAATCGGTAAGTGGTATGTTAAGACGGAATATAGCGCTTAAAAAGATCTTTCGATTGACATATGGTTCATACCTAGAGGTGGGACATTATTCCCTAACATAGTAAAACCTATCGATAATACGCCTTATTTGGGCTATATCTTCTAAAATACTAAGAATTGATAAGTGGTATGTTGAGACAAAATGTTGCACTTAAAAAGACCTTTTGATTGATATATAGTCCATTAATAGATGTGGGATATTATTTCTTAACATAATATAAACTATCAACAATACGTCTTAGTCAGGCTACTTTTTCTAAAATAGTAATTAAAATTGGTAAGTAGTATGCCAATTTAATATACTCAAATAATGCACGTGAATATTTAAGTCAGAAATTGACAAAAAGAATAAACTTCTTCCAATTGTAATATTTTTTTCTCATTTTCTTGTCGAACTGACTATTTAACATGTTATCTATCATTGTTATTCTTGCCTGACATGTATGTACGGGGAGACACAGTGACGTCATATCGACATTTTTTGGATGGTGGACACTCTAAACGCGGTATGATCTTTATCGGACAAGTTGACCACAATTTTCTAGGTAACTTTATTAAACAAATCTTAAAAAATGAAACAGGTATGTACGAAGAGTCATAGTGACGTCATATCGACAATTCCAGGAGTCAAGCATTAAAAAACGCAGCGGCACCAAAATTTGCGCATTCGAAAACTTTGTCGGACTCATCGTAAGGAAGGCACTCACAAAGTCTTAAATGTATATGTATAAAAAAAAATTTGTTCGCCGGCCTGGGGACTATAACATCAAATTCCTAAACTTGAATACATGTTCCATTTTCCAGTCCCTAGAACGCGCGATGAAGTTCTCATTCAACTGCGCGCACATCTGGCGGCAGCGCGCGCTCGCCACCGCCGCCGCCGCGCCCGCGCGCGCCGCGCCGCCCGCCGCGCCGCCGCACGTGGCGCCCGGCGCGCCCGCCTGGAGCGCGGGGGTGCGCGCCGCCGGGGTGGCGCGCCGCGCCGCCGCGCTGCTGCCGCACGACACGCCGCTCAGGCTCGTCGCTGCTAGCACGTGCTATAGGATGGGATGGGTATGTATACTTACACATGAATTTAAGTCGGTAGAAAATGATAAAGGGCACTTGTTGATACGATTGAATCTTCATTAAGTAGTTAAGTAGTTCAAAAAATAACTATTAATGGACACTACAACATACTCAAAATGTTAAAAAAAATAAGTTTATATATTCCGCACATTAAAATCTATCACATTAAATAGGTAACTGTAAATCTATGTTATACAAACCATAAGTTGCATAAAATCTTCTAATCTTCCTCTTCCTCGATGGCGCAATGGTCACCATGCCGGACTGGCGAACCTGAGGTCCCGGGTTGAATTCTCGGTTCGGTCGACATTTGTGTGATGAGCATGCTTGTTGGCCGTGGTCTGGATGTTATAATATGTAGTTTATCAGTTGTGTTAGCACCCATAACACAAGTTAATTAATAACTTACCGTGGGGCTAACCGACCATGTGTGAAAAATGTCCCGGCATTATTTATTATTTTATTATTTATTTATTAACTGATTTTTATCATCATCAATCAATTTGACATAATTTACACAAAGCTTATGTCAAAATTCAATCTCTAATTAATAATAAATCAGCAAATAAAATTATATAAATCCGCAGTTGCTTAGGCTTAGGCACCCACACAAAACTGCTAAAACTGATGATGATACGATGCGATTTTGTTCTTCGGCCTGTTTAGTACGGTAACCACACTTTCAAGTGTAGTCAACCATATGGGACGTGTTTTTAAGATTTGTAAGATGAATCGCAAAAAATTATTAGACTGCTGTTATTATTAAAAAGACATATAAAAGATTTTAATAAGATTCTGGGTTCATTTATTTATCACGATTATGAACTCGATGGGAACTATTTTACTCGAAAGAAGGTACAATGGGTTGAGAACTGAAGCAGATATATGTTTTTTATTATTTTAAATGAGCAAATCTTCATTTGAAGAGCTTTTGAGTTTATTATCATCATGCCCTATGCCTACAAAAACGATATACTTGAAGATATGGTTACCCTACTAAACGATTTGCCAGACAAAATCGCATCGCAGAAATTCGTATGGCAAGTACACAAAACTACGATGCGACGCCGCATCACGAGGAAGCTCTTAGATGTAATCATTTAAAAGACAACACTAATCATATCCAAAAATACAATTAAATAATATTCTTTTTTCTCAAAAACAGATAGAGGAAGGCATAGAGATGTCGGAGGAGGCGCTGGCGATAGAGGACGCGCGCGGCGGCCGCATGCTGGCGCGCTGCTGCCTCTACGCCGGACAGGGCTACCAGATGAAGGCACAGGTCGGTCCTTTATTCGACACTAACATACCTATATAGACTGGAAGCCAACCCCCAACATAGGTGTGAAGAAGCTCGGAGGACGATGATGTATTCTCATTTGGCGAAAATCGGACGTCCATTCCCCTCTCCCCTCCTAAAACTATCCTCCCTCTCACAATAACATGAATGCGGCAAAACAAGTGATTATCGATAAATATTCATTAATTACGAATCTACAACACTATGTTATTCCTAATTGAATGACACTGGCCACTTTTCTCACTTTCTACGATCGAATAAAGAATTCCATTTTCAAATTGGAAGCTGGTGATGTTACACCCCCGTGCCAGCACGTAGTCCCGGCGTCCCCGGATGCTATTCAGTAGCAGTCGTTGTTACAATTCTACATCAGAGGCCGCTAGACGGATTTGAGAAAACTTTGACATGGTTTGTTAGGTGATTAAACCTGCAGCTCACTCGGTAAGAAGCTGCAGCTATTTTAACGTGAAAGCCTGACAAACTCATTTATAATGTAATAATTTCCTTCTTGTTCAGAAAACAAACGCGCGCATAGACAAGGAGGCGGCCAACGACACGTCGCTGAAGCTGCTGCTGCGGGCGGTGTCGCTGGACGACAACGACCACCTCGCCTTCTACTACCTCGCGCTGCAGTACATGCACCTCGGCATGCTCAACGAGGCCATGGTATGTTGTACCCACCATGTTATATGCTAGGAAAAATATTTAGCTTTTAGCCCGCGAGACAATCAATCATGACTTTAGATGCAGGATGCAAATGGCTTCACGTGATCTAATTTCTGTCTTTTATACAAACTCTTGATTACAAACGTCTTTCCCAACTCTTTTATGAGTTTAGAACTCGCGCCTTTCTCTGTTTTATTTATGTAATGGTTGTTGCATATAATGTTCAATGGCGGATTTAACGCTTTAGGCGTTCTCTACTTTAGGTGGTGGAGAGAAAGTATTGGTAGGTGCAAAAAAAATATGAAAATACATTACAAAGCATATACCTAAGCCGTGGAACGCCGGCTTAGAATTGCGTTCCCCCAAATCATCCCGTGTGTGTCGTAAGAGGCGACTAAGGGACAAAAACCGGAGGTCGGGCAGCAGCGCCCTCCGTGTACTGTACACCCTCACTGCGATCGCCAACCCGCCTGCCAAATGTGCCGACTAACGGCAAATACCCCCCTCATGATAGGCACAGAAACCAGGCCCCGGCAACTCGTTGTCAGTCAACAGTCAGTGAGCAAGTTACATTGGGGCATTATAGGGTTATGACTGTCTCGTTGGTCTAGTGGTCGCAAGCACGGCTGCTGTGCTCGGGGTCTCGGGTTCGATTCCTGGGTCGGGCCGAAATCGCTTTGTGGGCTTTCTTAAGCTTTCACAAAGCAGCCCGTAGTCTGGAAGTTGGTGATTGATCCACCCGTGCATCGGAGAGCACGTAAATGTCGGTCCTGCGCCTGATCTCTTTCCGGTCGTGTCGGATTGCCGTCTCATCGGGTTATAAGAGTGAAGGAATAGTGAGTGCACCTGTGTTTGCGCATATGCTCGTGCCCTATAATATGTCCTGCGCAGCTGGCTGAGCTCCTTAAATGAGAACAGCCGCCGTGGCCGAAATCGGCCGTGGACACCATTAATAAAAAAAAAATATAGGGTTATGCGAAGTCCGTTGAGCGGGAGAGGACACCGTAACCCTGAAGTCTGGTAACAACCATCGACAGTGTGTCGAACAGGGTGGTATACCTAATACTCAGAATATCCGATAGATATTCGCTGAAGGTCATTCAGGTGTACGCACCGACCTCGTCACACTCCGATGATGAGGTGGAGACTTTGCATGAGAACGTAAGTAGGGCCCCACATAGTTCCAAAACCCACTTCACTGTTGTTATGGGGGACTTTAACGCTAAGTTGGGCAAGAAAAGCGGTGATGAGTTGAGGGTGGGGCGATTTGGGTATGGGCAACGGAACCCTAGGGGACAGAGGCTGGCCGACTTTCTGGAGAAAGAGGGACTCTTCATGATGAACTCCTTCTTCCAGAAGCCGCCTCACAGGAAATGGACCTGGATGAGTCCCGATGGTTTCACGAGAAACGAGATAGACTTCTTCATGACCGACAAGAAACGGGTATTCAGTGACGTCTCTGTGATCAACAGGGTAAAAACCGGTAGCGATCACCGAATCGTAAGAGCCTCGCTGAATATCAATGTTAAACTTGAAAGGTCGCAACAGAAACGCAAACAGAAAGCTTTCAACTCGAGCTCTCTAATCGCTTTGCTTGCCTCGAGAACCTAGCATCAGTGGACGAGATCAACGACGGGCTAGTGTCCGCACGGTGGGGTCTAAGTTTTTTAAACCCTGCCGTAAAGAGAGACCTCAAAAACTGACCGAGCAAATCTTAAACCTCATGGCTGAACGACGCTTGCTACAGTTACAGTCTTCCAGCATAAGTCATATAGGCAGCTCAATAGACGAATATCTAAGTCCTTGCGACACGATCTGCATCTCTTTAATACGAATCGTGTTAAAGAGACCATACAGCGAAACCAAGGCTCCAAAGTGTTCGCAAAGGACAAGTCTATTGGGCAAAGGCAGATGACTAAGCTGAAACGGGAGGATGGCAGCATGGCGTCGACCAAGGCAGAGGTTTTAGGCGAGATCGAGAGGTTCTATGGACAGTTATACACTTCGGTCGCAAAGCCCGTTGACAGCTTGGCAGGAGAGCTGTCCCGACATTATACCAAAGATATCGGCGAATACATCGCTCATTTTCGGTTTGCCGATGACATTGTAGTCATGGCAAAGTCGATGGAGGAACTAAGTACGATGCTCGATGGCCTCGACCGAGTTTCACAACGGGTGGGTCTGAAAATGAACATATTATGGACAAGACGAAAATTATGTCAAATGCCCATGTTGAGCCCACCCCAGTCTCTGTTGGAAGCTCGGTACTCGAAGTTGTTGGCTCATATATCTACCTAAGACAAGTAGTCCAATAGGCAGGTCCAACTTCGAGAAAGAGGTCAACCGCCGAATCCAACTCGGCTGGGCAGCGTTCGGGAAATTGCGCAATGTCTTTTCGTCCGACATACCTCAGTGCCTCAAGACGAGAGTCTTCAACAATGTGTGTTACCAGTGATGACTTACGGCACCGAAACGTGGTCTCTCACTTTCGGCCTCATCTCAAAGCTCAAAGTCGCTCAACGAGCTATGGAGAGGGCTATGCTCGGGGTTTCTCTACGTGATCGAATCCGAAATGAAGAGATCCGTAGACGAACTAAAGTCACCGATATAGCCCACCGGATTAGCAAGTTGAAGTGGCAATGGGCTGGCCATATTGCTCGCAGAGCAGATGGCCGATGGGGTCGAAAAGAGCTGGAGTGGAGACCACGGACTAGCAAGCGCAGCGTAGGACGTCTACCAACGACCTTATAAAGGTCGCCGGAAGATGCTGGATGCAGGTCGCCTCCAACAGGTATCTGTGGAGATCTGAGGGGGAGGCCTATGTTCAGCAGTGGACGTCCTATGGCTGAGATGATGACCTATGTATCCAGCACCTATGTATGTACCTATGTATGGAGTCGTGGTTATATAATTAAAGACACTTCGAACATTACCTTACATGGACATTTCATACACTGTGTTTTAGTTCATTCCAGTACGACAACTATTTTATTTGCTGCAAGTCAGGGAGTGTCGTTAATTACGTGAACACGACTGTATATTACAATACACATATTGAATTTATTTTGATGAATGAAAATAACAATAGTTTCTTAGAGGTTTTTAATTACCCGTCACCTTGTATTACATACTCCGATTTTGTCTTGCCAGTTCATGGTTTAATGAGCTCATGGTGCATTTAGTAGCTTATGCTAAAGCTACTTGTGACGCATCCCCAGGACGCGACGCGGTCGTGCCTGGCGGCGCGCGCGGAGTGCGGCGGCGGGCTGCGCCTGGCCGTGGCGCTGTGGTCGTGCGCCTGCGCCGGCTCGCGCGGGGCCAGAGCGCTGGCGGCGGCGCGGCTGGCGCGCGACCACTACCCGCACGCTGACTGGCCGCTGGCGGCGCTAGCGCAGCTACAGTTGACGTGGGAGACGCCTGAGGTCAGTATGTACGCACACGCAGGCCGTGGCGCTGTGGTCGTGCGCCTGCGCCGGCTCGCGCGGGGCCAGAGCGCTGGCGGCGGCGCGGCTGGCGCGCGACCACTACCCGCACGCTGACTGGCCGCTGGCGGCGCTAGCGCAGCTACAGTTGACGTGGGAGACGCCTGAGGTCAGTATGTACGCACACGCAGGCCGTGGCGCTGTGGTCGTGCGCCTGCGCCGGCTCGCGCGGGGCCAGAGCGCTGGCGGCGGCGCGGCTGGCGCGCGACCACTACCCGCACGCTGACTGGCCGCTGGCGGCGCTAGCGCAGCTACAGTTGACGTGGGAGACGCCTGAGGTCAGTATGTACGCACACGCAGGCCGTGGCGCTGTGGTCGTGCGCCTGCGCCGGCTCGCGCGGGGCCAGAGCGCTGGCGGCGGCGCGGCTGGCGCGCGACCACTACCCGCACGCTGACTGGCCGCTGGCGGCGCTAGCGCAGCTACAGTTGACGTGGGAGACGCCTGAGGTCAGTATGTACGCACACGCAGGCCGTGGCGCTGTGGTCGTGCGCCTGCGCCGGCTCGCGCGGGGCCAGAGCGCTGGCGGCGGCGCGGCTGGCGCGCGACCACTACCCGCACGCTGACTGGCCGCTGGCGGCGCTAGCGCAGCTACAGTTGACGTGGGAGACGCCTGAGGTCAGTATGTACGCACACGCAGGCCGTGGCGCTGTGGTCGTGCGCCTGCGCCGGCTCGCGCGGGGCCAGAGCGCTGGCGGCGGCGCGGCTGGCGCGCGACCACTACCCGCACGCTGACTGGCCGCTGGCGGCGCTAGCGCAGCTACAGTTGACGTGGGAGACGCCTGAGGTCAGTATGTACGCACACGCAGGCCGTGGCGCTGTGGTCGTGCGCCTGCGCCGGCTCGCGCGGGGCCAGAGCGCTGGCGGCGGCGCGGCTGGCGCGCGACCACTACCCGCACGCTGACTGGCCGCTGGCGGCGCTAGCGCAGCTACAGTTGACGTGGGAGACGCCTGAGGTCAGTATGTACGCACACGCAGGCCGTGGCGCTGTGGTCGTGCGCCTGCGCCGGCTCGCGCGGGGCCAGAGCGCTGGCGGCGGCGCGGCTGGCGCGCGACCACTACCCGCACGCTGACTGGCCGCTGGCGGCGCTAGCGCAGCTACAGTTGACGTGGGAGACGCCTGAGGTAACTTCTATTACTACCAGTACTACTTATATGATTGCCTCGTTGGTCTAGCTGTCGACGCGGCTGCTGAAAACGAGGTCTCCGGTTTGATTCCCGGATTGAGCCGAAATCACTTTGTGGGTTTTAGAAATTTTCACAAAGCAGCCCGGTGCCTGGAAGTCGATGGTTGATATACCCATGAATCGGAGAACACGTAAATATCAGTCCTGCTTGTGATCTCTCTCCGGTCGTGTCAGTTTGCCGTCCCATCGATCTATGAGATACAGGAATAGTGAGTGCACCTGTGTCTGCGCAAATGCTCGTGAACTATAATATTTATGTCCTGCGCAGTTGGCTAATGTCCCTACATGAGAACAGCCGCCGTAGCCGATAATCGGCTAGGAGGACATCACCATAGTTGACACTAAACTTAATGGTAATGGGGACAGTATGTCAGCGACGCGCGTTATTCCACACGCTTCTCAAAAAGATGTCAGCAAACTACAGCGGGTCCCACCAGAGCGAAAGCCTATCGGAGCTGCGAGATAGACAGCGTACGAAGAGCAACTGTGCAGAAACCATTTACAATGTGGTAGAAGTGTAATAATCGTCACATACGCGTAGTAATCTATGTTCTGAAATTATTTGATTGCCATTCTGATATTACAAATTTGCACGGAGGACAAAAGACTAGCGGAGATGCCCTAAAGCAGGTAGGTCACGCGCCTTCAGGTAGGTCAAATACGTCACGACTACGTCACGGCAGGCGTGGCTGGACACCGCCCATATACCGTCCTTCACATCAAACTGACATCTTGTCATAGTTGTATTATTACAACAATTTCAACAGATTTTATTTGTTACTCGATTAAAACGATGAAATGCGCTATCATTAATTGTAGAAATTGCTCAGGATCCAAAGTCAAACATACCGATAGGATAACATTTCACGTGTAGGTAATATTTTAGCTTTAAAACATATTTTTTGCTAGAGACATCTGTCGTCGAATAGCTGCATTTCTAGAACTTCTAAGTGAATTTGTATTATTTTCGTATCAATCTTTTATCAATGTATATTATTGGTATCAATTTTTTGCCTTAAAAATAGCTTAATTTTTCCTTGCATCGTACAAGCTTTTTTATAGCTTTTTTATTTACAAACCAAAATATATGATACCATGAAAATTTAAAATTATAAAAACACCATCTTTCGGTAAGTAGTCGACTTAATATTTGAAGTAAAATTGTGTTCATCAAGACAAAGAGACCCGTTACAAAATTAAATGCTACCAGGCATAGAAAATTCACTCACCCATTCTTTTAAAAGGTCGTATTTAAAATCATAACTCTATGTATTTTTTTGTTTTATCTAAGAAAAAACATAAAGGTAAAAAGTACTTTTGTAAGAAGATTTCTCGATATATGTGAATATGAATTTCTATGTAGAAGGAATATTTTTCAGTTAAAAATTATAGGTAGGCACTGTGTTATTTTAAATATAAGGTCAGACGAAATTTGGTGTAGATTTATTTATATTCATCATCAGCAATGTTTTACATAGGTATATCTCTCTTCCCGTACTTACTTTTTGAATGTACCTTTACTCAGAGCAACATGCTACACACATAAAGTCTGCTATTTAGTGGATGCGCCGTTATGATATATTTGTGAAAACTCCGATAAACACTGACCCTATAATTTTAATTCCCATTTTTCTTGGTGAATTTTATAACATGGCAACATTGAAAATAACAACAGTCATCATCAGCACGGTTCTAGAACAAATAGAACAAATTTTCGTGCTTGTGACGCCATAGTGGCTAGTAGACGAACTAACACAATGACATAAGTTGATACTTAAATTACACGATGGGGGTATTTTAGACCGGTGGTGAATAAAAATGATTTTTTAATCGAGTCTCCATTTATTGATTCCTAGTAGAATTATACCTACCTATTTCATTTTTGAGGGTATAAAGAAATTGTTGTGGGGCAATTTTTTCGAAAAATAATACTTATATAAGTACAATTTTTCTATCTTTTTTATCTCTCTCTTTTTCTTCGTTCATTTCAAATGAATGCTTGTTCAAACTTTCCAATTCAATTACTATTTTTAAAGAATTAATAAGTTTGAGTATTTACTTTACTTTTTAGTATGTCACTAGTGGTCGATGTTAGTTTAGGGTTAGATTTTAATTATCCTATTCCACGCTAGATGGATTAACAAAAAATGGGCGGCTTCCCATAAAAGGCGTATAAGGGTGGAGCACGGGTGGAGTCAGTAACTTTCCTCGTCCCCCGCTCACCCGAATTTTGGCGCGCTGCTTTGTTAGGAGATTTTACGTTAGGGCACCTCCGCTAGTCTTTAGTCCTCCGTGCAAATTTGGCAAACGACAACTATACCTGACTTTAAGTCGCAGATAGCAAAACCGATTCTGATGGCCTTACTACAAAAACTTAAACGCCTGTTTTACACTTGTCTAAAAAAATTGTGGCTGCAAAATGAACCATATATCAACGTCATAATTTGACATTTTTTTAGACAAGGCTTAAACTGACGTTTAAAAGTTTTGTGGTAAGACTGTGAATATTTTTTCTTGTGCCATACTGAAACTTTTTAAATAAAATGTCAAATCAGTACTTGTCAAACTTCAAAAATATACCCATAGCGCCCACCCTTTATCGATTCCTGAGTATATTTGATGCAAAAAAATTGCAACATTCCAAAACAACACACATCTTATATCCTACTACTACTGTCAGCGTAAAAAATATATAAATATCTAAAACCTTTAGAAATCCATAAGTTTGATTTTCATTTTATAGCAAAACAGGAAAAAATACTCATTACCATTTATCAGTCAGTTGTAATACCTATTTTCTCATTCGCAGGAAGCATTAGCGACGGGCAAGGAACTGTTATCACTAGTGAACAGTTCCGAGTCGGAACTGGAGCCGGAACACAACGGCTACGCGGAACTAGACGCCATGTCCGACTCCGTGCACGACGACACGCAGAGCAATCGAGATGCTGGTATGTAGCTGGGAATTTGATCTGAAATATAATATGATTAAATATGTATAGAAAAAAAAAGATTGTAATATGTATGCTATGGACAGCGTGACTTGCCCTACAAGCATTATTAATAATGTCTAGCAAGATCGGTAACGTGAATTTATAACTGGCAAAACTTTATTTATCATATTTCCCTGTCAATTTTGCAATTTTATAATATTATTTATTGAAATTAGACCATTAGTGAAGTTGAAGTTAAATGTTGATTCAACGATTCGTTCCGCTTCCTTCGATTACTTCGCCGCGATCGTTTAAGACAGTTGCTTCCTTTTGTGCAAGTCCTTGCAGTCACTACTTATCGATTTAACTGGACACGTACATCATATAACGAAACTATATATCGATGTTCCCAGCATCGATACGCGCGGAGTCGGCAGGCGTGTACCGCATCGAGAGAGCATTGTCTGAAGGCGCCTCGTCACTATCGACCGCGCGGCCGCGGGTGCCGGGGGCTGACAGCCGCGCACAAGCCTGGCTGTTGTTGGCGCAGCTGTGTCTCAGGTATGTCGCGATAGCTTAGTAGGTGCTAAGAATAATACGAATACTGTACAATACTGGACTGTACAATATGCGAGTATAATGACAGTAGAACAGTAACTATTATAGTAATCTGTGGTAGAACGTAATCATCTCCCGAGCATTTTCCCAAGTATGTATGTTGGGGTCAGCTTCCAGTCTAACGGGATGCAGCTGAATACCAGTGTTTTACCAGTTTAATGTAATAAAATAATATACTCGTACAGTAACGATACGATTCGCGCACGGGGTGATGAGCATAAGCTATGTAAATTCAATTCTAGCACTGGACCACTGGCCATGAGGTCTCTACTTGTTATCTTGCGGATAGCGGAGACAATGGAGCAACCCTCGGTGTTGATCGTTCCGCTCCCTCACTACTGCGGTCCGCAACAGAGGAGGGAGAAGCCTAGTACCCACCACATAACAGTCGCTGCCACTATTTGTGACCGTCGTTCATTTACAAATTATTTCGTGGGACGACCTAGATAAAGTTTTATTCACAACAATTTTCGCACCCACTATGTGTGCTTAGTGTGTCACATTCCTTTTTCTTATAAAATGTCTCCTACCTCCCTCTTCGGATGCCCATAGAATGTTTTAGGAAATCAGCATTTGATAATGTGCTTGTGTATGGTCAGGTTAGGGCGGGTGAGCGCGGCGGCGGGCTGCGTGTCGGAGGCGGCCACGCTCACGCCCTTCAGCCATCTTGTATTATATACGGTATGTTCGCTTAAAAACATGTATTCATTGTTTATTAATTTATGGTAAGACTCAAATAAAATTAAAATTGATAGTTTAAAAACTAAAAACCGCGCTTTTAGAACGCACAAATTTTTTTTGGATTTTTGATAAAGTTTTTTAGCTAGTCATGTATTGTCATCAGAACTCAGAGCGTGTTCAAAATTTCATCCTAATCAAAGAACGAGAAGTGGGTCATATTAAGATTCCAAGATTTTCTTACGTGCGTGCTAAAAAAATGCGGCAATATTTTAAAATCCAGTTGAAACCAATGTTTATTTAAAGGAAGATGATATTTACTACAATATATTTATTCATTTTATTGTATTGTTTAAATGTGCGTTTGTTTACCACAGCGAGGTTTAGTTCACGCGGCGAGTTCCGAGTGGGATGAGGCGCGGCAATGTTTTCAGAACGCGTTAGCGATACATCCCACACATTTGGACAGTATGGTACAATTAGGTGAGTAATTGACTATCTACTATATGAAAATAAGTCGGGTTTTCCTTCGTAACGCGAAAACTCCAGAACGCACGAACCGATTTCCACGGTTTTGCATTCGTTGGAAAGGTTTTGGGCTCCGTGAGGTGTGTGGCAAAGGGGAGAAACATATGAGGTGTGTTATGTATGTATGTTTGTAAAATATGAAGTCTTTTTTTTGCGCACTGTTTAAAATTCGTTTAAAATTCATTCTTGTATTTTGTTTGACACGCAGATATTTTATTGATAGTTGCTCATATTTTAATAAATTGCAGGTTGTTTTATTCCGAGATAGTAAAAAAATGATAAATAAAAACATTCGAATTGAGAATTTCCTCTTTATGGAATTAAATTTTTGGGTCTGGATGACAAATCTCCTTAGTTGTTGTTATATAAAGTGTTCGGTGTGCATCAGGCGCGGCGTACTACAACCTGGGGTGGCTGGGGCTGGCGGAGAAGGCGCTGCGCGAGGCGGCGGCGCTGGAGCCGGGCCGCGCCGACACGTGGCGGCGCCTGGCGCTGGTGCTGTGCGCCGCCGCCGAGCCGCTCGCCGCCGCCGACGCCGCCGCCGCCGCGCTCGCGCTGCACCCGCACGAGCCCAAGCTCTGATACACGCCCACGCTCGTCTCCTGCTGATGTGTCCTACTGCAAGTCTACAACCCTATCTATCATGTACTACTACTCGTACCTATATTGAATTTCCTACTTCCTATTTCAAACACTTGCGCGAATATTAAACATTTAAATAAAACTACTTTTACGGATTTTATCGCGGTTATATTAAAATTATTTAAAGCTGACGTTTCGGATCCTTTACGTCATCCATGGTCACAGGTCGGGTTTAAATAATATTAATATAACCGCGATAAAATCCGTAAAAGTAATTTTATGATAATTCCTGTAACAAATCAGAGAAAACAGAATTTTAAACTTGATGACACCCTTTTTCCAGCCTGTCTTTAAAACTGATAACCTTTCTTCAGGCCTGGTCGTGGTAACCAAACCCACGTCTAGTTAATCTGCTTATCCCAGACAGCCACTATTTAAACTTGGAACATACCTATACCTCCCTATAACTACGTATTCAAAAATTATGTCAAATGTATCCTCACATTCATACTAAGATATACCTTCTGAATTTTTAAAGAAAAACAAAACATTCATACAGTCAAATGTATTATATCACTTATTATTATCAAAATAGAGAAATCCTTATCAATGCAAATAATGAACTTCTACATACAGCATTGTTAACAGCCATTACATACAGCATTTTACGGTGAACCCTTTAAAACTACATTTACCAAATAAGTATAATGTGCACTTCCTGAAACCTGTCAATATAATAATGCAAATAAGAAACAAATTAAATATTTTTCTTCTACTACATATTTAAAAATGTCTAATACAACCAAATAGAAATAATGAAATACGCCTAGACGAACGAGTTTAGCTACCTGGTCTAGCTAAACTTCTATTTCGTTGTCCTAGGAACATTTCAAAACATAGATCAATTAAACAAAAATAGTATAATCAAGTATAAATAAAACTGCCGTTTAGTACTTATAATGTCTAAATAATGATAGTGAGATAAATGTACGCATACGATCTGTAATTCCTAACTCGATAAAGTAGGGTAAAATGTTTTGTGTTGCAACAACGAATCGACATCTATCGAAATATACACGTTAACTAAAGAATACAACGTGTATACCAAGTTAGCGCATAATATGCACATTTAGCGCAAAGATAGCGCAGGTTTGCGCAAAGTTTGCGCAACGATACTGAGGAAAGTGATCTGTTCTAATATCCGCAATATCTAACGAGTTTAATATTTAAACAAATTGAAACTCATTGCCGCCTCGAGTAAAATAATACAAAACTTAAAAAAAAATTACTGTGACGGACGATCAAACTCCGGTATAAAAAACAAGATTAGGACGCTCGAAGTAACTCGGACAATGTAGAGATAAACAATAAATAAATACGAAATATTTAGGCGTAATGTAGTGCAAACTTTTTAGAAGCATTTAGCCTGTACCTGTACTCGCGTCGGTTCTACTAGCGTATCTTACGAACTTACGACTGACTACTGTATTTACTCGCCTCGGAATTGATGTACGCAAGTGCTTCATTGCTCATGGTGACTTCATATTTTCATACATCTTAATATCGGTAATATTATAACCACAATTTCTAGACAGATGTGCCTCAAAACCACTTGCAAGTCAATGTAAATCATTCTAAACTAAGATACTATATTCAATACTAAATAATCATTCTATAGATATTGTAATCGTAATAGGTCACCGTGAACAATGACGTCACATATAGTTTCTTTCCTTCAATAAAGATAACGAAAACTGGCGAGGGGAAACTTTGTATGTAGGAATCGTCATTCACTCGCCATTATTCAAAAAAAGGTAACGTGAGCGACTAAAGTGGAAAATATAAATAACTTCTACGCATTATTTATTTTGGTGTTGAACAACCTTTGTCGCTGACTATACTATCGCTGAATATAAAAACATATAATTTCGTTTTCTATTGGATACTGTATATACCACAAAACTATTCAACATTGTCGTCATAAGTTCCTGTTCACTGTGAAACAAAGCTATATAAAACTATATGAAAACGAAAAGAGAAGCAATATATAAAATTATTAGTTAAAATAAACATACAGATACGCAGATGTTATTGTACATAATGTAGTTCTCTATTAATTTCCCGATTTCAAGTGATTGGTTGTAGAGTATCGTGAACTTCGCCAGCACTACAGCGAGTAATATCTAAACTAAGACAATAGCTCGTTACTCTCTAGTTCGGTGTCTGTTATTGTAAATCATTAAATATTATTATAATATAATACGTTTATATCGTTCGTGTACTTGTGCTACTTTGAATTTAATTGTTGAAACATGTTTTCTTGGAGCATGTAAACTCATGCTGAACGTGTCACCAATATAAAGTTTATCTTTATTTTCTTTCTAAACCCGAACTCAACGGCTCGACAAATCGTGTTAGCGTTTTAATTATTAGCTTCCTATATCGATGAAATTCCATCACTAGTGTCGATGTACTGTTTAAATGCTCCAAGTATTTTCAAGTCCCGTCCAGTGGTTTCAAACATTTTGATTGTGACTTGCGTGTATGATATAATTGTATATAGTATTGCGGGAATATCCTCTACTTGTTTTTCCATAGCTGTATAATAATTACTTTATTACAAATATCGTGTAATTTTCTTAACTAAAGTGATGTTAATACTTTTAAACGTTATTATTATTATAACTATTGTATAATTATGGTTTAGGCAATTTAATTATTTATTGTAAATTAAGACCAATTAAGGAAATATTTGTGTAATTTTAATATCCTTGTGTTTGTAACAAACTTACAGAGGCGTCATCAGTAAGTGTGGCAAAATGTTAAATATGATTAAATCCCTTCAACTTGACTCTTGCAGCGCGATGTGCAATGTTGTTAAACTATTTGTCACCAAATATTCCAAAATATTCGCAATTATTTTAGCTACATTGCACGGTACTGCAAAAAAAGCCCTGTAACATTGTGTACGTTGCTTGTACTGAGGACGCGACTGTAAGGCTCACATGCCGACCTCATTAGCTAAGGAGATCATCGCCATATACATATGTAAGCTACCGGTGCGCATATCACAACTTAGGCCTTCGCCGACTACATAAACGTCAGTTTTCTTAAAACAAATCATTATTATGAATTTAAAGTGTGTAAAATTTTCAGTGTTTAAGGAGAATAGACGTTTATGTTGTTGGTGAATTAGGGCCTTAGTGCATTGTAACATTGTATTGTTGCTAGTCTGTGTTGCATGTTGTGTGAAGTACAGTTCGCGAAAAATATCTTTGGTTCTCTGAAGTTAGCTTAGTGGACTCCTAAAGAATTGTTTTGTGAATATTTTTTTGACTATTGTGATGTAAACAGAAGTCAACTTCCAAGCAAAGCTTCTCGACAATACCTGTGGAAACAAATTCTCGAGAAGTCAAATGGCTAACTTCAGGATTGCAAAGTTATTTGGCGCGAACAACATTGAGTAATCATAACGTGTTTGAAGCAATAGTTAGTAAGCTTGAAGATACGTATCAATTTAATTTACTGCGATATAACTATAAATGCGATTGTGGTTAAGTACGTTATAAATTATAATAATATACGATACACGTTTGTTGATAATGCCGACCTTCCGATGCAAAGAATTTTAATGTCTGGATATCTTAAAGAAGTACCTAATCATAAATATTTATTGGAGATCGTATTTTAAATCTAGCTCGAGTTTTGCAAGTTACATAATAATAACTTTGGCGAGTGTATCATTTTTAATTTATTAATGAATAATTGAAGGTTCTATAGGTTAATTAGTTGGTGTTGTGCTAGTGGTGTGAGAGTGGTGACAGAGTGGTGGTGGCTGGTGGTAGCGTGGTGAGAGTGGTGGTAGGCTCGGTAGACTTCCAGGGGTGCACGTATTAGATTATGTAGACAGGAATCGGTGCGAAAAGTCCGTTGTAAAATTGAGTTGACACTTTTTCTGTGTGTGTAAAATAGTACAAGAAATGAATAAAATTCACATAAAACACCATATGGTGTGTAAAAACGCGTGTGCGTGTAAAATGTGTAATTAACAATATTTTGTCCGTAAACGGTTTCGGCTAATCTAAAAGTTTTAAGTATTAATAACAATTAATGAACAAAGTAAACTTAACAAAGCAAACACAAAGTACTAGTTTAAGTAATAAAACGGTCGTTTATCCGAGGTAATTAAAAACACATAATTTGTGGTTAGCTGCAGTTAAATAGTATACACGAGTCATGACTCGGCCAACACTTTTCGCACCGATTGTACAAAGTACGGTTCTAATACGAGAGCCTCATTAAAACAAAACGACATTATTTTTAGATAATTATATGACGACTCTCATTAATTGATCATGGTGTTTTTTCCTATAATAAATACATTTGTATATTTAGCAATTTACTACAAAGTATTGCCAATATGTTTGTCATTTCTGTTCGCACTGACGTAGGTAAAAATAGATGTAAAATTTCATATTTTACCTAATATATTGACTATTAGAAGTTATCATTTGCTTATTTTGATGTGGTCGTCTCACCATGTGATCGAAACCTGGCAATAATTTGTGTCGCAACTAATCAATAGCAAATATAATGTAATTAAATATTAATGTTTCCGAATAGTGGTTAGCCGGTGTTAGTGCCAATGTCTGTCTTATACTTAATAATGTGAATGTCTAACGTGGTGTCTGTTCTCAAGAACTGCTGAGCACTGGGCTATGTGGCATGTCCTTGTATCGAAGCCAGTTATTGTAATAAGGGTCACTTACAAGTGAAACTGTCTGCTCATATAAATTAATGGAGCTATTTGACTACGCCGTAAGTCACAACTGGAAAATTGCTTACTTGGAATGCAATAATATGTATATTATTATATGTTCTATTTTGCATAAGTTTTGTGGCCACTCTTAATCTATGTCGTTTTCTATAATTTGTCTTGAAGAAATGGCATTAAAAGTAATAATGGCGTTAATCAGTGCTTGTTCATGAACATATCGACCACTTTACTTAGGATCTATTCGTTACGGTGCTTCGCAACACTTTGGTTGTGCTCACAGGTACAGTCTGCTACACAAGTGCTACAGTCTCGAGTATTTGTTAAGTTGAAGTAGCAAATGCACACGTGTGTGTGTTAATTTATTAATCTTGCCACTCTGCTATTTCGTTTTATATGGAGGCTTGATGCGTGTGTGAAATATACTAAATTTATGTACTTGAAACTTGTGTAACCGATTGTACTTGAATGAATCTAATTTAATGCAATTTGTTGAATCGTAGCACTCTGTTATAAAGTAAGTAGACACTTGTACATGTTCCGCGACGCAACGGCTCGGCACCTGTTTACATACAAATATTACTGTTTGCAAATTACATTATTGTATGTAGTAATTATAAATAAATAATTAATTATTATGTAATGTTCATATGTTTTGCTCGTTTGTAGGTTACAAGAGTTTACGTTTAGGGCCTGGCAGAGTTGCCTCGGCTCGAGTAGGCGACAGCTTCCAAACAAAGCCATCTTTCAAGTGATAGTTACGTGTCAGTGTCGTGTATCTCTATCCCTTTCTAGTGTTCATTAATCCTTATACAAAGGAAAGAGACGAAACATTTTGAAATATTGTGTGTTCGATAGCTTTTACTGTCCGTGCGACGCGAACGACAGATACGACACGCTGACGTCGTGTCTGTCGGCGCGAGCGGCGGCGTGTAGCTGTAATCATATAAATGTATAATAATCCTGTAATCTAAAGACCAATGTAATATTTATTGTCGGTCTTCATAGTTGAATAAATACATTATTGTATTGAACTTCACAAGTTTTCTATCGTGAGTCTGTCATTGTATGTCGGTCTGTTCGTCGGCCTCGTCAAATGTTACATTTTGACTTTATGCACATAGTTGTTTGAAATATGTGTAGATGTAGCATTTTAAATAATTAATATAAATTCACTAAAATATTTGAAACACGAGGCAGGTGATTTTATTAACACTAAGATAAATGACAAATAAGAAAATCTTTTATTAGCAACTGGATATTTGACGAGTGCCGGCAGTAGACCGACCTGTGAGTATACTGACAGTGAAGGTATAACTGTGTAGATGTATATAATTTATCTATACATATAATATATAAATATGAACATATAATATATTTATAAACCTGTTGTGCTCTTGTGTACTTTACTACGTTGTAGATGTTGTTCTTGGCATTCGATGTTGACTGTATATAAAACGTTTAAGGATATTAAAAAATAATAATTATTATGTTACATAATTATTGGTTTTATTTCATTTATGAGAGCCACGTGTTGTGACGTCAGTACGTCTCAGCGTGCGCACGCGACGCCACAAGCAACTTCATCATTGTTGCAATAGGACTAACAATTTAATAATGATTTATCACGTCTAAACCCACATCCCAGATACCAAAGAAGTATAATCCAGTTTGTGATCAGAATATAATAAATAGCTCTTTACGGTGATGTTCTTTTTAATCTTTATAATCTAAATAAATAAATAATAATAAATTGTGCTAATGTGTAGGTAAAGAGCCAAGCTGATATCAGACGTCTCCTTTCACTCGAATTGAAATTATAGGTAAATATGATAATATAGGTGCAGACTATTCCTGCTGCAATAAACAACGCTGGATGAAGGTCGTAGAATAAGGAGTACTGGCAATTTATAAGCATCTCATAGTTCTTAATAGAGATTTCAATAGATAACATGTGGACTCATGACTGAGTGTGAATGGAGCGGTTGTTATCACCGTAATCCCGTCTAAGTGCCTTTATTATTATTAAATGCATTGTTTTTAGAAAGCTCGTGTGTTTATTGAATATTCAACTGTGTATACTTTTGAGTTAAATTACCTCCAAGTAAAAATCCTTGTTGATCAATTATGCAAGTGGATTGGGGTTTCCACATTGGGTAAACCTTAAAAAATCAATTTCATAGTTAGTCTGAAAGTCGAAACCAGAAATGAGGAAATTCTAGGAAAACCTTCTTGTTGAAACAGGTGGCATAAACCATCACAGCCTATGCAACGCCCATGTCACTTTGACAGAAAATGACCTTCAAAGGGCTCACAAATAATCAGACGTGGTTTTCGATGTAAATGCTATTTGCAACACAGTTTTACAATGTGATGGTATCGAATACTCCATTCGTGCAGTCGGTAGCGTGACATCGTTCTGCAGGAGGAGGCATGCCCGACCAGCTGCAACCCAAGATAGACCTAGACGAGATACTGCGGGAGCTGGGCCAGTTCGGACGATACCAGTTGTGCGTGTTCTGTTACCTGTGCGTCGCCATCATCTTCACCAGTATATACAACTGCCAATACGTGTTCAATGCAGGCAGCGTCGCATACAGGTGAGCTTAACTTGCTTTGTGGCCAATGCTTGCCAAGAATATCTACCCGGACTGTGAAAGATTTGATGCTATAGAGCTGCGTACTTGTACACTCTTGATATTGTTAAATATTTACTCTTACTCAAATCTTTTATTTTTTTACTTGCGCTAACAGTCATAGGAACAGATTTGCTAAAATTGCGCAGGTGTAGAGTGCCAGCATGCGAGTCTACACCAGAGAAATTCGACCCTAACGGTTGGGGAAAGTTTGCATTGCCATCGACGGGGTACGACTGCTGGCAGAAGGTGCCCATCGGGTCCACTTGCGAGCCCCAGAGCTTCTCCAACAAGACCCGCCGCTGCTACTCCTGGGTTTACGAGAATCATTATACAATCGTTCCTGAGGTGAACTCACTTATTGTATAAGTAGGTAGTTTTCCCCTTTTTGGGTAGTTCAACAGGAAAATTGTTAGGATGTCATGTGCTAAATGTATGAATAAATAAATAACTCCGTCCAGTGCCTGACGGAGTAGACTATTTTTTTGATGTGAGACGCAAGGATGTTCTTCCGTGGTAATTTGTTGATATTGCAGTATGACCTGGGGTGCCAGGAGTGGAAGCGCACGCTGGTGGGCACCATACACAACGTCGGCGTGTTCATCGCCATTCCCTTCACCGCGGTTATCTCAGATAAGTTAGTATTACATAAAATTCTGAAATAAATTGAATGAGAGTTGTGTTCCTAAAGTGCAAATAAATTGTAGCGTTTATTGTTCCTTCCCTGTTATGATGAGCCTGTCCACGAACGAGCTGAACACATTAGTCCCCGTATAGTTACATAGTCGCTGTCGCCGAATACGGCTATAAGGCAAAGATTTTTATACTACGCGAAGAAATTCAGAATCAGTCAAGAATGGCAGACTGATATTATCAAAACGCTGTATGATGAGAGTGAGTGTTGGTCAGGTTTGGTCGTCGTCTGGCGCTGATCGGCACGGCGGTGGCGCCGGCGCTGGTGGGGGTGGTCCGAGCCTTTTGTCACAACTACTACCTGTACCTGGTGCTGGAGCTCCTCGAGGCGTTCGTCGGGAATGGCACTTACAGCACGGCTTTCATTATGGGTACTTACATGAATTTTATATGTTCTTTTTACGTCCGCTCCGAATGATCTAAGAAGAGTCCCGTTGTAAATATGGTTTTTTCTTAACATACAAGATTCAAATCAAACTAGTGACTAATCTTTGTTTTTAATGGACTACTATTTTTCACGTTTTCAGCATTAGAAGTAGTAAGTCTTAAGAAGAGAGTGATAGGCGGCAACGTGATTCAGTGCACGTTCGCGATGGGGCAGGTGATCGCCGCGCTGTGCGCCTGGGCCATCCCCTACTGGCGGACGTACACCATCGTCATCTTCGCTCCCTCCTTCTTGTTCATATTCTACTGCTTCTTCGTAGAGGAGAGTGTACGCTGGCTCATAGCCAAGGGACGCAGAGATGAAGCGATAAGAATCATTTTCAAAATTGCGCGGTACAACCGCGTGACGCTCTTACCGGAAACACTAATGTTACTAACCAGTACACCGAGGTTACACACTGTAAGCAACAACCCGCGACCGAGTGCGTTCCCCGAGCCGGAGCCGGAGCAGCCGTCGCTGCTGAGGCAGGTGCTGAGGTCCAAGACCATCCTGGGCCGCATGGCCGTGGTATCGTTCTGGTGGATTTCCGTGACCATGATCTACTACGGGCTGTCCATTAACTCCGTGTCTCTGATGGGCAACAAGTACAAGAACTACATACTGACGTCACTCGTGGAGATTCCCGGCTCATTGCTCGGCTTCGCAACACTTGACCGATTTGGAAGAAAGGCTTCTCTTATGACAAGTTTTTTTGTGTGCGGCACATCACTTCTCATGCTACCTGCCACAGCTGACCGTTAGTATCTTTATATTATAACATTACTTAGTACCTATCAGTTTCGCGTGCCTGTGTAGATACCATCGGAGCCATTTCCACCTTATTACCTCTGAATTTAATGCTTTTTTTTTCAAAAATAGAGCACTGGCCCGTTGGCCTAAAATATAGCAATATATAATTTTGCTTTTTCCAAAAAAAAAAAAAAAACTGTAAGGGTTTTTTTTTAGCAGCAGATCTAAGCGGTAAAGAGGAAAAGTTTGCAGTAGTACCTGCTTATTGAACAAATTCCATGAATGAAATTGCATTCTATGTGATATTTTCCGATGTTTCAGCAACGTTGATAATGTTGCTGACGCTGGTGGGCAAGATGATGATCAGCCTGATCTTCTGCGGCATCTACATCTACACGGTGGAGCTGTTCCCGACGCAGGCGCGCCACATGCTGATGGGCTTCTGCTCCATGACGGGCCGCATCGGCTCCATGGCCGCGCCGCAGACGCCTCTGTTGGTTGGTCGGTCTATTACCTTAAATTATTTTTACAATTTTAGGCGTAAGTTGATGAAACTCCTAAATAAATTGGTCTTGAACAAAGATAAAAAACGGCATTAACTTATGTTACACATAATACTATGGTCTTACAAACGTCTTATGAGTGCTAACATGTAATGAGGTTAATTCTGATTTGCTATTTGTCTAGAAGTCACTCGTTTCTTGAGTTGAGTCGATAACGGTTTGAAAGATAACACTTTAAAAATTATTTCATAAATAGAATAATCCAGATGAGAAAAAAGGACGACGTTTTCTCTGCACTAGAAGTATTCTGGTGCTATGTTGTTAATTGATATGGTAGATGCTGTACATGAAGTCACTGCCGTACATCTTGTTCGGGACGATGGCGGGCACGGCGGGGCTGCTGATGCTGCTCACGCCGGAGACGCTGCACCTCAAGCTGCCCGACACCATCGCGCAGGCGGAGCAGCTCAGCGTGGCCGTGCGAGGGAGGAACACCCCGAGCCCATGAACCCAAACATATTAATAAGCATTCCAACATCAAGTGACATTTGACAATGACCTTCTAACTCGAGCGAGGGCCAAGCATATCGATCAACATGATGTGTACGATGCGTCGTGTGGCGGAAAGACTGATGCAGGTCTTAAGCTGAATGAAGCTTTACACAGTCTGTAAAAGCTTTAGAGTTTTGCACATAAGTATTTCTGCTGCCAATTTATAATTAAGGCTACTTGTATGGAGCATCAACTGGACATTTAAGATATATGCTAAAAATCCATCTGTAACTATAATTGAAAACCGACACCACAATGTTTTAAATATTAGTTGTGCAAGTTGCTCAGAGACGTAGATAATGAATGTATAAATGAAGTAAAACCTATTAAATATCATGGTTTATACGATGGTTTTTTGTTAATTTTTACATAGCTATTTTGCATTAAAGGTTTACTCCTCAATAAGTGTTGGTTTCATTGCTGACCGGTTAGGTATAATAAGTCGTCTGTAACTTGTCATTTTAAATCTGCCGTCTTGCCATCTCATTGTGTTGTAAGATAATAAGCACTTGGGTTTGTTTTTCCTAAAACGTTTTCCTCTGATATCAAGGATGTATCAAGCATGAATAGAAATGAATACCTATGTACCTATCGATCTGTTTCTCACGTTTATCTATAAATTAAAGATCACTCAAAACGTAGATTTTATTAACAAGTTGAATGATTTGCAATCCTTCAGTCTGTCCAAGAAAAGAAAATAATTATCAGTTCTACATTAATGAAAGAATTTTGTTATCTCAAGCTATGCTACGCTACTGCTGAATATGTGTCCAAATGACCGACGACTTTGTTTGTTTATACCTATCTAGCAGAACGTAAACTTCTTACACAAACGTCCTGCACATATCACAAGACGGGTTTGTTTTTATTTTGCTTTATTAATAACTACAATAGATCACACGTGAATCCACAAAGGTCTCGCGGTTATCACTGCTAGATATTCATTTAATCAGTCATTAAAAGAAAAGGTATCTATAGATAGGTGTCACAACTAGTGTTCGCGAAACGCGTCTTTCGAGCAATCTACGCGCTACGCTTGACCATGACGATTGAGCAGAGGATTACGTTGGTTTGCTCGATAAGCTTCAGTTGATAGTCGAGTGCAGCGACTCCGCACTCGCACCTGTGTCCGTGCTGCGTGAGGATCGCGGGCCAGTGCCACACGCGCGCCGCCACTCGTCCACGAGTGTCGTGGACTTCGTAACTCCTTGTTCCTCTTCGTGGCTGCTTCGTCTTCACCATGGCGGTTACAATAGACCTGGATGCCATACTCCTGGAGCTGGGCCAGTTCGGCCGCTACCAGATCCGCAACTACTGCTACATTCTGGTGGTGATCCTGATGAGCGCTGTCTATAACACCCAGTACATCTTCGCGGCTGGAGACGTACCTTACAGGTAGGACTTTATATGTCAAGCTTAATAAATAAATACAGATTATATTTAATAGACAGGTATACTATAGTGTTAAGTCAGGTCTATTGGCTTTTTATGTCATGAATCTTAAAAGGTCTTCAAGTGTAAATAAATTGTTAACTATTAACGATTTTGGTTAAGATATACCTACCAGGTGGTTGAAGGGATCATTGACCACTGAAAAGGACGTGCCAAGAATGTTTTTTCATTCATTAATTAATAGCGTGTATGATGTGTAGCTTATCTTAGACACCAATGACTGTGTTTCGGATGGCACGTAAACTGTAGGTCCCGGCTGTCATTGAACATCCTTGGCAGTCGTTACGGGTAGTCAGAAGCCAGTAAGTCTGACACCAGTCTAACCAAGCGGTATCGGGTTGCCTGGGTAACTGGGTTGAGGAGGTCAGATAGGCAGTCGCTTCTTGTAAAGCACTGGTACTCAGCTGAATCCGGTTAGACTGGAAGCCGACCCCAACATAGTTTGGGAAAAAGGCTCGGAGGATGATGTATGATGTGTAGCTATTGTGTCGCAAAATAATTAAAATCTCTTTCTTACTTTATTTATCTGTCTGAAGGAACTGGTAGCAAAGAAAATTAAACGTTGAAATTGAATTAAGTATTTTCTTTGTTTATTATTTGTTAGAGGAAAGTTAAGAACGATCGACGATCCAATAACGAGTCGTAAAACAATGTCGCAGCGGATACATTTTATCGGAAGAATAACATTTTAATATGAACTGCATTAGAAACGATATATAACCGAAGCTATCATGATCTTAACGATAATAGAGGTACGTAATTATATTACCTTGACGTTTATATCTAGTGTACGCAAATTTTGTAACAAATTGTTTTGATAATAATCGTCTGATTGCCGGTATCGGCGCGGACTGATTGCCGGCACTCGGATCACTCGGGATTAAGACTGGCTCCAATATTGCCTTTATTTTGGGACATCTACGTATGTAACTAAAGAAACCTAAGAAACGATGGATGGATTGTGTGAAAGTAGATATGGTAAGAAAGAATGTTACTTGTGAGATGACGGCAGATAGAAGAGTATGGAAGAAGAAAACATGCTGCGCCGACCCCAAATAAAATTGGGATAAGGGCAGGAGGATGATGATGATCTACGTATGTAACTGCGCATATTAATTTAGGGGGTGATCTAGGTACTTAATTTTATGGACTAATTGGAAGAAGAGCACAGAAAGTAAGCCTCCAAAGTTATTTGCAACATTTACCCTTAGATAACTATGAAAGTCTAACCTCCGACTACCTATATTATGCAAATCCATAAGGAAGAAAGTATGATATAAATGAAAGATATGTCTGTTTAATTCCTCTGCCTAATTGTGAAAATTTCACGTATTCTTATTCTGCTGGCTAAGTACAGACCTATATTTTTGGTAACATATGCAAAAATAATTAATTATGGTCACAATTTCGACTGTCCTGTAATTTTCTTAGCAGGCACATAAGATATAGACACCTTATTATTCGTTTCATAATACAATAATATTTCGTGATAGCAATAAGCTCAAAACAAATTATTTCGAAGTTCCTTCCCAGCATACGGACATAGAATACACAAACTGTGTCAAACAAACAACTTCCGCACCAATTTGTACAATAAGATTTAGTTCAGTTTCCTATAGTTAAGAGGCTTTTTCTAAGACATTGTGAAGATCTCAAACGCGGAAGGAAGGTAGACACAGTCCGGAAGTGCGGGAACAAGGTTAATGTGTGTCGAGTGTGTCATCTTACGTGTAACACGATGCTGTCGTTTGATGACACGAATATTAATCGTCTAGTGGCGCTTCTAGGAGGAAAGGTCGATATGTTATTAGAATATCAAACCTTACTTAATATTATAAATGCAAATGTAACTTTGTCTCGTCTGATGCGCTTTCACGTCAAATCTACTGAACCGATTTAAATGAATTTTCCCATTCAGATAGTTTAGAGCCTGAGATAGGAAATACGTTACTTCTTATCCGGATGCATGAAGTTGTTCCGTCAGGTCGTCGGTGGATCACCTAGTTTTATAAAAAGCTATATTTGAAACCTAAATTATCGTCCTAGACAAAGGATACCTTATATTATATAATGTATAGCAACAATGTCTTGTAGGACAGGTATCTTTTTCAATTTTCCAAATCGGCACCCTGTAGGCATGGCATGTAGTTATAAAAAAACCCTGTATACCTGAGCTTCTTGAGTTCTACTGAGTCTAGGAAGCTCTTTAAAGCCCAACGTCCCACCGTCTTCGTAGTTCAGGTTCAGTGAGCAGTGCACTGTTATCATCACGGTTCAGTTCCGAGGTAAGTACATAGTTCTGCGTGGGCGCACCACCAGCCAATCATCTCGAGATTGCTTTGATTCTCCACCTAATTGAGCGGAAACTCTTTTTGTGAAACTTTTTGTGCCTTGCATCGCAATTCTTGTTATCAAGATGTTTTAGTTCAATGTTAAATGTCTTCATCGGTAGCGTGATTAGAAAGTTATTGTTGGTTGGTACTGTTTGCTTACATATTGGCTTAAATCAATCTTCTTCCCCTCCTGGTACCGTTTGCTGGAGTAGACACAATATTATGTTTTCGGCGTCTGTTTTTCCTACAGGCAGTCCATCCATCTTTTCTTCGGTCAGCCTCTCCCTCTCAATGCATCTACATCATATGTGCATTATGTACTTAACACACAATTAAAATCGTTTAATTAGACCTTTTTTGGCTGGTTTAGATAGAGTAGTTCGTTTATTAATATTTAGCATAAGGTATAATTTTATACATAATTTGAGATGTCATCTTTAAAATAAAAGTGAAATGTAATTCACTTAAGTAGTATATCGAAGTTGTTCGACCCTTTTATCCTCATCGGCTCTTATGTGAAGTGTTTCTTTTTTGTCTGAGTTTGAATCACAATAAGTAGTCACAAAACAACACTGCATTTTGTACCTAAAATGCAAGGCTATTGCACTTTAAAGAGCCAATAAAACTGCGTCGTAACGTTGATAATATACAGGTAAGTAGGTACTAATGGAAAGTTTTGGCACAATATTGACGTCAAATTGGCACTTAATATTTCATTTAAATTCGGTGGTTTTACTTTTGACCTCTCTTTTATTATGTAGCTAAGTTGTAGGAACTTGCTTCACGCGTTTGAATCTGAACTAGAAACAAGTATCTCGATGGTTTAATGCTCGCCAAGCAAGACTACTGTATGTACGTGGTATCGGGTTCGATTTCGGTGGGTCTGACTTCAAAGTGAGATTACTTTATAAAACACAGTTTAACGTCAGTATTTAACTTTATTGAGTCCTAACCTGCATCAATGTAATTACGGTGTTGATAAACTATCGACTTACAATAAAATGACTACAATGTTAGCCTTTTACGAACATACTGACCTAGATGTTAGCCTGCCTTGTGTGACGAGGAGAGCCACTACATAAACCATTCTTGTACCTAAATGATATTACTAATATGTCTTAATATTATAACAACAACAATATTGAAACGCTCTACAAGGAAAAGATTCTCACACCATGTTACTTAATTTCCATTACATTCGCTCTACGCTTATTGGCCAAATAACTAATGACTATGAAAAAATATTTCTTCTGCTGGTATCAAACCTACTTATGAAACGGACGCTCTCTAACTCCTGTACTAGGAAAGTAAATAAGAAGTGTGTCAGAGTTAAATATTATTAAATTGACCTTCCAAGTGTCCCATTTATTTCGAGTACAAGTAAATTACCTGGAAGTGCTCGTAACACTTAAAGCATATTATTCTATAAAGCTGTCCGGAGTAATGGATCACAATGGAGTCAGATTATTTGTGCGCCTAAAATTAACCTCATGCGTAACAATAGTATTTATTGGGATGCAAGCAATTGAGGCTCGGCAGTACTGTATACTTAGTAAGAGAAATTACTCTGAGTTTCTTTCCACTCGTTTCGTAAGAACCTGCAATAATATATATATTAGGTTTCAATTTCGTAAGAACATGAAATTAAAACCTTTGTCTTTAACTCAATCTTTATGACTTGGTGTATATATTTACTCGATTTACGAGTAGCAACTGATGACATTTTGTACGAAGTTCCGGCGTTTGATATTTTATCCAGGCATAATACAAACTGCACCACACTGCAAGAAAGCTAAATAAACAAATGACAGTCTTTTCTAGAAGTTCTGGAGTTAAATGCCAAGAGTTGGCATTCCCGCATTCTAAAACTCCATAAAAATAATATTAGTTTGTAAAATACCAAAACGAAAGAACACATAGTTTAAGTTACTTCGCAGTAGCCATGGCTTGTAGACGTGACTACAAGTCATCAAGTGCTAATATCTGATAATCATCCCAATATTCCCAATCTAAGCTCCATAGTTTCACCATGTAAGTCCACGCCGAAGTATTCACGTGCAGTTAAGGGTACACGCCCACTAAGGCCTGCGCCACGCGCTCCTCCACGCGCCGGCTATCGACTTAATGAAATGCTCAATATCATCGATAGCTCATAATCTATGTGCCTAAACTTGCACGATTAGGTGACGTTACATCTACTTTATATTGGCTAAAAAGTATATTGCGTTTTTGTCTGTTTTGGCCATGTATTTCTGAGCAGTCTTCTGCATAATTTTCAAATCTTTGAAGTGTCCTGCAACATTGTAGGATAGGAGACTGAACAATCTACCGATGTCTATCTTCTATCTAGTTCCTATCTATACAATAAGTTAATATGATCATGTTATCAACATTTTGAGGATTATTTTATGGGCAGTAGAGGATTTCTGATGAAACATTAGTGATAGGGTGATAGATAGAAAGATGTTACAAAGTTCATACCTACAAAAAGTTTTGATCGTCACCGTGAATAGCAGTTTCGAAGGCAATGCTAGGAATAGGTAAATTAGGATTGTATGAACAATTAAAATTACAATATTAACAGCCTACCTAAAAATCTGTCAAGGAAAATTATCAGCTCATACTGATAGCCTTTAGTGGAATGCTAAATCTAAGCTGATAGCATATTATGACGTCTAATTAATAAAATCAAATCTAAATAATTCTTATCCAAGGCATCAGAGTGTCGCCTGTCTTGTTCTGTGAAACTGAGCGCTTATTCAAGTTCCTGAACTAAATATACCTTTCAATTATTCATTAAGTAGTACTTACTACTCCTCTCCCGAAATTCCTGAGACATGCTAGTGTTATTGTTAGCATACAATGCAGAAGGAATCAGTTTGCCTTCCCGCTAATGAAGGCGAGTAGTTCTCTTGTGCCGAACAGACTAACAAGCTCATCCTGCGCTGTGTATTGTTGTCTACTCGCTTCCTTGCCTTACTTGCGGGTTTTTCTAAATGATAAATGTCGCAATTTCTCCAATGGTCGTCTTCCTGGCCTTTTCTGGAGTATAATTTGTGTATTACATATATACTTCGAAATTTTAGAAGTCGTGATCCTGTTTGTTGCTGTCCTGTTAATCTCAACCAGTGAGTGGAAGATTTCTGTCGCTTGAAAGCGCTAATCGACTGTTGGACTGGATGTTTGGTGAAACCACTGCCGCATGCTAGTTTCTTCATAAAGATTAGGGTGTTAGCGAATTCACATTTTTATAAGGATTACGGTGACTAATTTGAATTCAGATTAACGATTAACGATAAGATCTGATTGACTTTTAATATTTCGAAATGTAATGTAAATATGATTAAATTGATTTTAAAGCTAGCAGGGTTTATAAAAAAAACTAGATTACAATAGTGCAAATGTGCTAGAGATTACATTAAGATAAGAAATAGATTACTAGACTAATATCTAGTTTGTTACGCAATTCTATGATTGACATTGTTTTGGCTACTTCAGTAGTAGGTACCTTGTTGATAAGTGCAGATAATAAATAGTTTCAAGACCAATAATGCAATGCTGGTGACCGGCATTGGGGAATATCACTCATTTTGAAAGATTGCATATTTGGGTTAAGTGTGTTACTGATTATGCTCATGGTCAAGATCAGAATCGTCAATATTGAAGTTGAACATGATTGAATATTAATCATTTTATTTCAAGTGAAATTACGATAACTGTTTTAATATGACGAATTTAAAAGTCTACTAGAAATACTATCACTTTTATTATCTCACTCACAAAAAATCACCTTAAGCCCTTTTGCGAGAAATAAATGAAAAGATGGTTTCATCAATCAATTCAATCAAAACATCTTGGCGAGATGAATTCGCAAAGATGGATTGACATACAAGTACACATGACATATAATGTCCATTTGCCTATGTACTGACATCGGGAATAGCATCAGGATCATGAGAAGACCTAAAAAACACCCTAGAAGGCGCATTAGAATAGAAGTAGATAGCGAACTTGGCGTAGGTGTTCAGATTGTGAGTCCTATTCAGTCTATTTACATTAATATCCTGCTGCCTACTGCTGTATCTGTCGTAATAGATGATGAATTTATAAACTCAGCAGTCCAATGTCCATTCATCCAGCTATTAACATGTGTAGGTATCTTCCGGCAGTGGAGCAGGAAAACTAGTGAAATCAATCGCAGTGGGCCGTGACCTAGACCGACACAATGACGGGGGCATTTTCCTCGTCTATGTAAAAAAAACAATGTACTTAATTGCCTTCTTTTCTTGAATAGTTGGCGAGATAATGATAATTAAATAGTGCATACTCGTAGCAAAGCAAAACGAAAAATCTTACACACAATGTACAAAATGTATTAAATTAACCATCAAAGATTACTTAAGTATACGACCAACAAAATAGATACTGGAGCTTCTGAATATCATGTACAAATAAAATGGCCATAAAATTAAACAAATTCCATTTCATTTACGATGTATTCTTTCAAGTAATTTAACAAACAGAATAGTATTTAAATGTATGTCTAAGATAGGAAGTATTTACCCAGACGAGGTTGAGAAGAGCCGGTAGCGCGCTTATCAAATGTTCAACTGCTTTTTAATTAATTAAATAAATAGTACTAATTATTTTAGTCTCATGAAACACGTGAAGCAACAAAGCAATGGCATGCGTAATGCGATAATTTGGTATTTTTGCGCCAATTTCAATCACTGGTGTGCGGTGACCGAATGGCACGATCCTGGGTCCCGGAGACATTACAACTATGTTGGGTACCTAAATCATGCGGTAATCGCTGAGCTCAACAAAATCTTTGTTGCAATTATTTCATGACCCTTATTGTGCCGAAATAATTACGTTAAGTCATTATACCGAACTTGGCAAATACCACACTGTTGCCTGAGCGTGCCACTTGAAGATAAAACAAGATGTCAGTTTGTGAAAACGTGTTGCGGTCTGCTTCTCCAAGGGCATCGGGGTTGTGAACCGTAAATTGACGATTTTTTTCGTAGGTACTTCGATTTTAGTAGGTACTTGCTTTTTGCCTTACGGAAAATATGTATTTCATATGGAGCCACTGCTTTTCTGAATTCCACACTACTTGCCGAGTAACGCGTCTCTGCTTGATAAGCCTGATAACTTCCAGGACCAAACTAGTCCTGGCAACTACGAATGGCTACATGTACCAAAATTTCTTCTAGCGATAGCCATGTAATTAAAGACGCAGTAGTAAGTGTTACTTAAATTACCTGCACTAATTAACCTTAAACTAAACACACTCAATATGTTCCCCAGATGCATAGTACCGGAATGCGAGTCGCCTCCCTTAGACTACGAGGCCGGTGCATGGGGTACCTGGGCCCTGCCGGACTCCGGCGGCCGCTGCGAACGCCTGCAACCCCTAGGCGAGGAGTGCGCCCCCTCCAGCTTCCACACCAATGAGACCAAGAGCTGTCAGGCCTGGGTCTACGAGCATAACAATACTATCGTCAGTACGGTGAGTGCCTTCCAACCTTTTGGATCATAAAGTTTTTACTGTGTAATCATTTAAGCTATCTTGATAAATAGTTAACAGACCTGCATTGGTTGTTTGATATTGTATCTGCAATAATAAGTATAGCCTTAACGAATTTCCGTTACTGATTTTAATTGACTGTGTATACTTTGGCAGTCAGCTCCACTGACATTCTGCTATGCAAATATTTGATAAGGACTAGTGCTCTTTAATCTGAGAAAGTTATCAAGGTGTTTTCTTTTATGACTGTAGACTTTTATGACCTAAGTACTTCATGTCAGAAATTATAGCTTTTGTTTTTAACCCCGGACGCAAGAACGACGGCGTGTTAGTTATAAGTTTGACGAGTCTCTCTCTCTCTGTGTGTGTGTGTGTAAATGTGTATGTATCTGTCTGTGGCATCGTTGCTCCCAAACTGATCATGCGATTTTGTTGATTCCAGTTCGACTTGGCGTGCAAGGACTGGATGCGCACGCTGGTGGGCTCCATCCACGTGGCGGGAGTGTTCGCCGCGCTGCCCGTCACTGCCTTCATCTCCGACACGTTAGTATACTTCTACCATAGATTAACTTAATACTTGCATCCACTGTGATGCATGAAGACCATCCTGATCACAGATATCTGGTGCGGTGGGCTATCCCAAACTTTGTCTTATTTCAATCTTTTAGGTCAAATTAATGAAAAAATTGCGAAACGAATACTCAAAATAAAATAAATTGCTTTGATTAGCTATGATGTCAGATAATCATGATTGATCCGTGATTGTTTCTATAAAAAAACATCCAAGTGATTGTACATTATTGGATTGTCTATTCTGCTATCATAGAAACACAATTGCTTAGCTCATCGTATTTCTTGTGCATGACAAACTAGTTAGAAATTTTCACATAATATGTTTTTCTGAAAATAAAGAATTTTCTGAAAAAAAAAAGACAACAAATAAAGAATTTTCATTTGACTTGTCCGACTTCTGACTCAGTTGTCTGAGTCACAGCTACTACAATTAATAACTTCAGGTACGGTCGTCGCGTGGCGCTGGTGATCACGGCGGTGTCTCCAGCACTGATGGGCGTCATCCGCGCCTTTTCCTCTTCCTACATCATGTACCTCTGCTTCGAGTTCCTCGACTCCTTCGTCGGAGCTGGCGTTTATAGCACTGCATTCATTCTTGGTAAGCTATCTTCCATTGCGGAATTAAATAGCGCCAAAGGACGTTTCTTTTTAATGTTAAGTTTTACATGCTATTGAGTCCGTTCCATGTTCATCAAAACATTACTGTCTGTTTCAGCCCTCGAGATGGTGGGTCCCGACAAGCGCGTGCTGGGCGGCAACCTGATCTCCAGCACGTTCGCGATGGGTCAGGTGGTGACGGCGCTGGTGGCGTGGGTGGTGCCCTACTGGCGCACCTACACTCTCGTCATCTACGCGCCCTCCGTGCTCTTCATCATCTACTACTGGCTCGTCGAGGAGAGCGTGCGCTGGCTGATCAGCAAGGGAAACAATAAAGAAGCCGCCAGAATTATCTTCAAAGCTGCTAAGATGAACAGAAAGAAACTGTCGCCAGAAACAATGAGAACATTGATTGACCAGCCTGAAGAGAAGAAACCCGCCCAAAATGAATCAGAGACGGCAGAGGTGGACTCGCGGTCAATTCTAGTCCAAGTAATAAAGTCTAAGAGGATCATGTGCCGGCTGCTGGTGTGCTCGTTCTGGTGGATCACGCTGACGTTCGTGTACTACGGGCTGTCCATCAACTCGGTGTCGCTGGCAGGGAACAGCTACGTGAACTTCATCCTGACGTCGCTGGTGGAGATCCCCGGCTACTGCCTCAGCGTGCTCACGCTCGACCGCTTCGGCAGGAAGAGTTCCACCATGACTGCCTTCATCGTCTGTGGGCTGTCACTTGTAGCCATGCCTTTTGTACCGGAGTGTAAGTTTGTCTTTGTTTGTAATTATGTCTCTATATCATTTTTTGCGTGTATAGGTATGACATTTGCAATATTTTGATCTACACGTTTTTATTCGGGCGTAAAGTAGTTGAATATTAGTCAGTTATGTAGTAGGCTTGCACTTTTACATTTGTATGCGTCCAAGTGCTCATACAAAACTGAGCGAACCTGGCAGATTGAAGTCGCTCTAAATCTTGCATGTAATTATGTAACTTTATACCATTTTTTTTATGAAGTCAAAGTCAAAGTATTCAAAGTATTTATTATTTGTAAAACATAGGATATGAATCGTTTCTTTGATGAAATATGTCACTTCTTTGCCAACAGCGATACCATGGCTGGTGACGACGCTGAACCTGCTGGGCAAGTTATGCATCAGCATGGCGTTCAGCAGCGTGTACATCTACACGGGAGAGCTGTTCCCCACGCAGGCGCGGCACAGCCTGCTCGGCGCCTGCTCCATGGCCGGCCGCATCGGAGCGCTCGTCGCGCCGCAGACGCCGCTACTGGTCAGTTAAAGCAATCAGTCACGGATTTATCGTACTGGGCATTGTGTAATGTCCATATACAACCATCCTAATCCTTTATGTAATCTCCCTATAACCTCCCCGTATTTGCTTCCCCTATATACTCCCTATGTACTCCCTTATTTACTCCCCCTATGTACTCCCTTATGTACGCCCTTATTTACTCCCCCTAAATACTTACATGTCCACATATACGTTCTCAAAGCTCAGTGGCTCGTCAAAAATATAAATTTTATTCTTCTTTATTAATCATCCTTTATTATGTTTAGATGGCGTACATGGAGGCGCTGCCGTACCTGATCTTCGGCGTGATGGCGACGTCGGCGGGGCTGCTGATGCTGCTCACGCCGGAGACGCTCAAGGCGCACCTGCCCGATACCATCGCGCAGGCCGAGGACATGGACAACAAGAAAGTCTCTGCCGAGTAGACCAACGAATTTACAACATAAATATGTAGGTTATGTGCTGGACATACACTTTACAGTACAGCTTTTAAGAATACATGAATTTTCCCCAATTATATAGTGTGCAATTATCTGCAGATTCTTGAAAAAAACGTAAAGTATCTACTAATAGCAAATTGATTACTTTTTTTGCAGCCCAAAGAGCTTTTCATGTGTTTCTGATATCGTTGTACCGATCGTTTATGTTTGCAAGCCCAGTGTGTGTAATTTGGTCCAGCATTCGTGATTTTTGTAGTCATTATAGTTTAAATGAGTATTTTTAATGTGCATAGTATTATAGCTAAAGACATAGTTATAAGCTAAATATTTAAAGTTAATTTATCTATATATTTGTGGTTTGTTTATGTTTCTAGTGATGGTTTTTGTGTGTGATCAATATTTATTTAGTTTTAGAAGTATTCTAGTTGTAAGTAATATTAAAAACTGACAGTGTCTTTAGAAAAAACTGAAACAGATTTCTGTTTAGTTTTTTTGTAAAAACCACAAGAAAGTACAAACCGAGATTCTAAGTTGGTCATGGTCTACAACCATGCTGTGAAATAAGTGATGTATTCTTAATATTATACATTGATGTGTTCATGGTTTGCGAATACAATAATATTATAATTTTCATTGTATGTACCTATGTACATACATCGTATGTAAAGTAAAAATAAGTTACCGTTTGGTTATGATTTATTAGAAGCCGCCTCACAGGAAATGGACCTGGTTGAGTCCCGATGGTTTCACGAGAAACGAGATAGACTTCTTCATGACCGACAAGAGACGGATATTCAGTGATGTCTCTGTGATCAACAGGGTAAAAACCGGAAGCGATCACCGAATTGTAAGAGCCTCACTGAATATCAATGTTAAACTTGAAAGGTCCAGTCTGATGAAGTCTACGCTCCGACCTACTCGGTCCCATATTCAAAACCCGGAAAGCTTTCAACTCGAGCTCTCTAATCGCTTTGCTTGCCTTGAGAACTTAGTGTCAGTGGACGAGATCAACGACGGACTAGTGGAAACTGTCCGCACGGTAGGGTCTAAGTTTTTTAGACCCTGCCGTAAAAATAGACCTCAAAAACTAACCGAGCAAACCTTAAACCTCATGGCTGAACGACGCTTGCTACAGTTGCAGTCTTCCCATGATGCGAAGTCATATAGGCAGCTCAATAGACGAATATCCAAGTCCTTGCGACACGATCTGCGTCTCTTTAATACGAATCGTGTTAAAGAGACCATACAGCGAAACCAAGGCTCCAAAGTGGTCGCAAAGGACAAGTCTATTGGGCAAAGCCAGATGACTAAGCTGAAACGGGAGGATGGCAGCATAGCGTCGACCAAGGCAGAGGTTTTAGGCGAGATCGAGAGGTTCTATGGACAGTTATACACTTCGGTCGCAAAGTCCGTTGACAGCTTGGCAGGAGATCCAAGAGCCAAGCTGTCCCGACATTATACCGAAGATATCCCGGACATCAGTCTGTACGAGATTAGGATGGCCCTGAAGCAGCTTAAGAACAACAAGGCGCCGGGTGAGGACGGAATCACTTCAGAGCTTCTGAGAGCGGGTGGAACACCGGCACTTAAAGTCCTCCAGAAGCTCTTTAACTCCGTCCTGTCCGAGGGCAAAACGCCTGAAGCATGGAGCAGGGGTGTGGTGGTGTTGTTCTTCAAAAAAGGTGACAACAGCCTATTGAAGAACTACAGACCCATCACACTTCTAAGCCATGTTTATAAGCTGTTTTCAAGGGTTATCACGAACCGTCTCGAGCACAGGCTTGATGACTTCCAGCCTCCCGAACAAGCCGGTTTCCGAAGAGGCTTTAGTACCATAGACCACATCCATACGCTGCGGCAAGTTATACAGAAGACCGAGGAGTATAACTTGCCATTATGCTTAGCGTTTGTGGACTATGAGAAAGCCTTCGATTCGGTGGAAACATGGGCGGTACTTGAGTCACTCCAACGATGCCATATTGACTATCGGTACATCGAGGTGTTGAAGTGTTTGTATAATAACGCCACCATGTCGGTCCGAGTACAGGAGCATAGCACGAAGCCGATTCCATTGAGAAGAGGCGTAAGACAGGGGGACGTAATCTCCCCGAAACTGTTTACCGCCGCAATGGAAGACGCCTTCAAGCTCCTGGAATGGCAAGGACTTGGCATCAACATCAACGGCGAATACATCACTCACCTTCGGTTTGCCGACGACATCGTAGTCATGGCAAAGTCGATGGAGGAACTCAGTATGATGCTCGAGGGCCTCGACCGAGTTTCACAACGGGTGGGCCTGAAAATGAACATGGACAAGACGAAAATTATGTCAAATGTCCATGTTCAGCCCACCCCAGTCTCTGTTGGAAGCTCGGTACTCGAAGTTGTTGACTCATATATCTACCTAGGACAAGTAGTCCAATTAGGTAGGTCCAACTTCGAGAAAGAGGTCAACCGCCGAATCCAACTCGGCTGGGCAGCGTTCGGGAAACTACGCAATGTCTTTTCGTCCGACATACCTCAGTGCCTCAAGACGAAAGTCTTCAACCAATGTGTGTTACCAGTGATGACTTACGGCACCGAAACGTGGTCTCTCACTATCGGCCTCATCTCAAAGCTCAAAGTCGCTCAACGAGCTATGGAGAGGGCTATGCTCGGTGTTTCTCTACGTGATCGAATCCGAAACGAGGAGATCAGTAGACGAACCAAAGTGACTGATATAGCCCACCGGATTAGCAAGTTGAAGTGGCAATGGGCAGGCCATATTGCTCGCAGAGCAGATGGCAGATGGGGCCGAAAAGTGCTGGAGTGGAGACCACGGACTAGCAAGCGCAGCGTAGGACGTCCACCAACGAGGTGGACAGACGACCTTATAAAGGTCGCCGGAAGACGCTGGATGCAGGTCGCTTCCAACAGGTATCTGTGGAGATCAAAGGGGGAGGCCTATGTTCAGCAGTGGACGTCCTATGGCTGAGATGATGGTTATGATTCTGTTGTACCGTTCACTTTTGTTGCAACCTGTAATAAGAATGATAATACAAAAGCACCATTATGGAAAGCTACTTTTAATAGGCATGCATACAAGTGGGCTTTGGTGTCAATGGCCACCACACTGCCACACCATTACAGCATAAGACAAATTGTAAAAACATAATAAGGATAGTAAAGAAGAATAAAATCCTTTACCAATTCCGTAAATGTACGTTGTTTTACTTCGATCTTCTCAACCACTTTCATGTACCTATCTGATAAACCGCTCTATGTAGACGTACACTTGTTTAATCATGCAGTTGCTGGCAAATAATAATTAGGAGTTTTCGCAATAACTCAAAGACGTGAGAAAGGGCGTAAGAATAAGTGCTGTTCTGCCTTATATTAATGTCTAGAAACTCTTTTCTTTACGGAAAAATCGCTGAATAGATATAGAGAAAACATTATAAAGACAATTTGAAAACGAGGAAGAACACGATGGTTTTTAGGGTTCTGGGAGAAGCATTCAAAGTTTGTGTTTGTGGGTGACACCGCGGGAATCAGAAGATGTTCGAATAAAAACAAAAAAAAAACTATTTGCAGTTTTTGTAAAACCTTGAAAATAAGTTTGTATATCAAGAAACTCTTAAATAACGCATGAGAATAAAAAAAGTCGTTCATATAGAAAATAATTATTAAAATTGATAAATACGAGCGGATGGCAACAATCTTTGTCTTTATAATGACGACGATGTAAAACTGCAACAGGTGTAGAATTACTGATAGATGAAATAAAAACACATCGATTTACAATCGATTTACGATGAGATCGCAAGATCACTCTGATGTTCTTGAACTCACGTGACTGATGGTAAAGGATAAACTATCTGCCTAGCCTTTTCACGACTATATTGGGGTTGGCTTCCAGCTTAACCTGATGCAGCTGAGGGCCAGTGCCTACTGAAGGCTGGTTATCAGACTTTCTGGCTTCTGAATACCCGTAAGCACTGCCAAAGATGTTCCATGACACCTACGATGTCTTAACGGCAGAGCATAAAATAGTACAATCTTGAACCTTAAAAGTCAGACCTGTCATCAGATAGGACTATCTACTATTAAATCATCAGATACAGTCTTCAGTCTAAGTCTAGGGTTAATGAACAATAATTTATTAGGTCTTCCGAAGAGGTCCTTCTTCAACAAGGCCAGTTACGAAGTGTCTAGTTTAGGGTCTGTATAATATCCGAATATTTTCAGTACTGCTCACGTGTATGTATTTAGTGCACTTTGATATGACACTGAAATATTTATATCAATTATCCGACTATCAGGTATTCATCGGTAAACATCGACAGTGACACGCACTACAGGTATGCTTTACAGTATATTATCCTTGCTTGTCAAACTGTATCGGATAATTTTGATTAATATAAATTGACTATCTAAATAATTCCAATCCATGAATAGATAACGTAAAGAAGCTCACGATAAGCTTCGCCCTACAATATTTACACGTTGATTAGATACCGCTGCCCATGTTATCTGCGCAGGATTCGAGCCTAGGTCAGAAGCTAGCCCAATCCGGTTCATATGAATCAACTTGCAATGACGAATTAAAATCTAGACCTGAGATAATTCGTTGCCATAGAATTAGCATATCGGCCTTCTTAGATAACTATTTTATGTCGGTAATGAGTAAGGTCAGTTATATCCACTGCAGTCAATACCCGCCATATTATTTTTAATTTTCGATCAAGCCAAATTCTAGAACACAATCTTGTACCTTTTTCGTAACTGTGTCGGGGTCAGCTTCCAGTATAACCGGTTGCAGCTTAATACCAGTGTTTTACAAGAAGCGACTGCTTATCTGACTTCTTCAACCTGGGCAACCCACTACACTACCCCTTGATAAGACTGGTTGTCAGTCCTAAATACTGTAAGAGGTTTCGTAGCCCTGTAAAGAAACCCCGAAGGAGTTTAATAGTTCCGTCAAATCTTAATTTGTGTGTTCGATCGATGTTCCACTAACAGACAGACCAGGTTGACCCTTTAGAAAGATGTCAATTTGTAGGTACTACTAATATTTTTTAAAATTGTACGATAATATCTGCGAGCAACACACGCTTCTGAACTCCGTTTGATTGCTATAACACTACCTACAGCATAATCGTGTTTCAGGATTTAAATGACGAAACGACGAAGCTCATCAATGTATTACATTCGGCTTATATCCGACTGATAGCTGTATTTTATGGACAGACACATTTATATCGAGCTAGTGTCAGATTACCATTATCATGAACATTTACTCAATTAACACATTTATTTACTTTCCATGATTACATAATATTATCCTTTTATTTGTAGGTGGTATATGCCTACGTACGTTTGTACTTATATGTATGGTTAATCATAAGTTTCCTGTGAACTTGTGCTCTTCAACATTTGCCTAGCCTAGGGATACTGACCACAACGCTACCGATAAACACTGCCATACATATGTTACGAGTTCAATTTATAGAGACGTTTTTATACGAATGGTATACATACTTTACCACAATCTCTAATATAGGGCAGACTTATAACCGTTGAAATAAAAACAAAAAGCATTTATTGAAAGTAGGCTGAAAGCCACCAAAACAAATCCTATTATATAACTGTTGCTATTTATAACATCTTCCGAATAATCTAATAAAAAACATTAATAATCCTGGCTAATTTATCTTCATAAATGTACTTGATAAGTTTAGTTCTGAAAAACAACAATAACGGACAATAGAAAGCGACGTTCGAAGTTCAGCACTGGTCACGTGATCGAATAATTTAATTCATGTGAATGAAAGATGCTTCATTTGCTAGCCTTAACCGAAGTCATATTATTATTATGATAGGCACTTCAGTGGTTTTTCAACATAATGCGCCAGTGTAGGAGAAATGAAGAAAAGACGAAAGTTGTGTTTTGTAACGATGGCTCAGTCAGCTATGTTCAATGCTGCGATGTCTTGTATAATCTAGCTAGAAAACAATCTACTTATACATATTCTGTTAATTGCATAATGAAGTACACGTACTTAATTACATCGAGCCTTTTCAGGAAGAACATCGTAAGCGCCAAAATTCCCAAAAAAATGTTTTTATATTAACGGCCAGATCATCTGATTTTGTATCTTATGTCACTCACTTTAGAGTTCAAAGAAGAAGTTAACTGATTTTTTTCAATTTCGAAATTTTCATCGTAAGTTACAACCCATTCAGTTTATGAACGTAACCTACACCGACTGACAGATCGTAAATATAGTACCTGTCGCTAACGATATAATACTAGGTTAATAATTTTATTGCAAGCTCCCTACTTGGCATTTACGATAATAAATTATGCAATTTAAGTTAAATACTTGTTGCTTGCGATAGAAATAAAATACGTTTTGCGTATAATTGTTCGTGAACTTTAACTTTATAATGCGTAAATAAATGAAATGAGAATGGCGTAAACTTTGGTTACTATAGAAGAAAAGTTATCTTTACTATAGGTAGTAATAGAAATAACTTAATAGGATAATAGAAACTGCTTATTATTTTATGTTTAAAAGAATCTATTTAATAGTTTAATAGTGAATCAAAACGCATTTGTAGGCAGTGTAGCATCAAGACAGGTTTCAACGTGTTTTGATAATGACAATGCTATTCTTTGTATGGAAGTTGGGCTCAAGTGTTGCCTACAGTAACTGCATAGTGTATTATGTTCCATAGGCTTATATTAGGTCCCAGACCAAAGCATTTCGAAATCTATCCCGGGAGTCCTGAGAAAAACTGGTTTGACTCTTATTCAATATTACATAAAAATAAGCTTATGAACTCTTAACTATTCCACTTTTATTACCTTAATTGAAATTAATTATATTCATTGACAAATACGAGGTATTGTACACGACTACTTTTTGTTAACCGACTTCCAAAAATGGAGGAGGTTCTTAATTCATTTGTATTCTTTTTACGTTTGTACGTGCATAACTCCGTCGTTTACCAATCGATTTCAACAATTATTTTATTGTTTGTAAGGGCTTACTTCCTCAATGGTTCATTTGTCATCCGGCCCAGGGTCTGGTGATGGAACCTCTAAAAAAATCGGGAGCGACTCTCGAAAAATTGTAGACACATATCGAGTAAAACCTTGTCATTCGGGTATATGTGTCAGACACCACAAAACTGTAAAGGTTAAGATCTGACCTGACAATGGAGACGACAGAGAGACGAGGGAACTCCTCAACGGTATCTACTAACTACCTCATGTTCGAGCTTATTTTATTCCTCTTGATAAGATTTTTCTAGAAGATAGCTTATTGCGCAGGCACCTTGTAGATTTAAACCGTAAATTCAAAAATATTGCGGTAATTGCCTTTTTTTTCAGAAAATCATTGTCAGTTCTTATTAGAATCCAACGCTTTTAGAATTTATTTGAAAATCACAGCAAAAAAAACCCATTCCAACATTTTCCAGCACTGGATCCTGACAGCGAGATCCTAAGACTTATTTGGCAGAAAAGTCTTATCAGATTAATTTCTCGGGACCCCTGGGACCGATTTCAAAAATATTTTGATTTCATGTTTAGAGTGAAGTAAAGAATCTATTTCAATCACTCCCACTACTGGGCAAATGACACAGGCTTTGTGAAGCGATTGTTCATGTGGAATATAAGAACCGGTTTTTCACCCGGACCCCAGGGACCGATTTCAAAAATATTTTAATTTCATGTTAAAAGTGAAGTAAAGAATTTACTTTAACCACTCCCACTACTGGGCAACTGCCAAAGACTTTGTTAAGTGACTATCTAAGGAGAACATTTGAACCGGTTTTTCTCGGGACCCCTGGGACCGATTATAAAAATATTTTAATTTCATGTTAAGAGTGAAGTAAGGAACCTATTTCAATTACTCCCACTACTGGGCAAATGCCAAAGACTTTGTTAAGTGACTATCTAAGGAGAACATTTGAACCGGTTTTTCTCGGGACCCCTGGGACCGATTATAAAAATATTTTAATTTCATGTTAAGAGTGAAGTAAGGAACCTATTTCAATCACTCCCACTACTGGGCAAATGCCAAAGACTTTGTTAAGTGACTATCTAAGGAGAACATTTGAACCGGTTTTTCTCAGGACCCCTGGGACCGATTTTAAAAATATTTTAATTTCATGTTAAGAGTGAAGTAAGGAACCTATTTCAATCACTCCCACTACTGGGCAAATGACATAGGCGTTGTAAAGCGACAGTTCATGTGGAATATTAGAACCGGTTTTTCTCCGGACCCCAGGGACCGATTTCAAAAATATTTGGATTTCATGTTAAGAGTGTAGTAAAGAACCTATTTTGACCACTCCCACTACTGGGCAAATGCCAAAGACTTTGTTAAGTGAATATCTAAGGAGAACATTTGAACCGGTTTTTCTCGGGACCCCTGGGACCGATTTCAAAAATATTTTAATTTCGTGTTAAGAGTGAAGTAAAGAACCAATTCCAAACACTCCTACTACTGGGCAAATGGCTCAGGCCTTGTCAAGTGACTCTTCATGGAGAATATTTGAACTGGTTTTCCTCGGGACCCCAGGGAGCGATTTCAAAAATATTTGCATTACGTGTTCAGAGTGCACTAAGGAACCCTCTGGAACTACTCCCACTGCTGGGCAAACTATGAGCCCAGACCCTGGCATTGTCCTTTGAAGTTTATTCGACTCTGTGATAAACTCTCTTCACTTACGTTGCGAATACTTTTAAAATTAAATATTCCTAGTGTGTATTTGTGTAAACGGGTATTCAAGTAATAAAACACGTGTTATCGAATGACAAGGTAAGTGAAACGTGAAACTAAATTATTTGAATCTTGTGATGTGAACAAAAATAATAACTACAAAAAGTACTTAGAGACTTAAGTAAAATACTATGCTAATTATTTTTCTGAGTTTGATTAAATGCATTGACTTCTTAAATAAATTAAATTACCTTCTGCATGTTATTAAGTTTGATGACAAGTTTTATTGCAATAGTGCATTTCAATGAAATATGCTATGGGTGCAAATAGGGCTGCCATCCGTCCGTTTTTCCCCGGATTTGTCCTCGTTTGGAGGCCGTCCGGGGGCCGTCCGAGCGGGGTTTCAAGAAGTGTCCGGGGAAAACCCGGACACTTTTCATGTAAGGAAGCTCCTCATTGAATTTAAGTGTATGTCAATAGTAAATGGATTACAAATTAGTATTATTTTGTTTAAAAAAAATCGTACATGTTCGGGGGAAAAATGCGGTTTACGCCAAATGTCCGGGTTTTTTAAACGTTTGTCCGGGTTTGGCGAAATTCGAGATGGCAGCCCTAGGTGCAAATAACCCATCTAGTAATCGATTGTTTGTTTCATGTTATGCCTCAATCTTAAATTTCCTTCCCGGGTTTTTTTTGTGCTTTAACTTTTGTTTGGGTGGCGGCGATTTTGGTTTGTATAGCGCTTTTATTTCGCTTCCAGAAAATGGAGGAGGTGGCTGAACTTATACCAACTAATTCTTTAGTTGACTACTCAGATTCTACACATTGCTCGTCTATCGACCAAAACTCTGCAGAAGAAAAAGATTTTAGTGGATATGACTCTGACCAGTCTTGGCATATTCCTAGCAGAAGAAAGAAGACAAGGCAAGTATTTACAAGTATGGACGACTACGTTCGCCCATCCACGTCAACTATTCAAATTCCTACGACGACAATTGACAGTTCGGACTCAACCAAAGAAAGTTCTGATAGCACAGAAGAGGAAGACCCAGGTGTTGTTGGTAAAAAGGGTATGCGAAAGAAACGATCCCTAACGAAAAAACAAAAAGAAAGATCTGAGAGATGGTCTGGAAAGGGAAAATTTGTCAAACCTAATCCCTGCTTAGGTAAAAAATGGGGGAATGACTGCGCTAATAAGTTTACTGAAATCGAGAGAAATTGCGTTCATGAACTCTATTGGGGCCTTGGATCCTTACAAAGACAAAGAGATTTTATTTTGTCTTGTATTAAGGAATGTGAAATCGGTCGAAAAAGAGCAGAAAGTGATCGTCGAAAAATAAGTTACAATTACTACTTACCAAAGGGCAGTGAATCAGTTAAAATTTGCCAACAGTTTCTTTTGAAAACCCTTGATATTTCGCAAATGACACTGCGTTACACGAAATCACATAAAATTGCAAATTTCATGTCAAAATCTGACCAACGCGGTAAAAACACGCCACTGAATAAATACAGCCAATCTCAAACTCAAAATGTCATTAATTTTATTAAAAAGTTGCCTGCCGTTCAGTCACACTATTGCAGAAACAAAAGTAATAAATTGTACTTACCAACTGAATTTAGGGATGTGACCTATTTATATAGAAACTTTTATTTGAAAGACGACGATACGAAAGAGTTAGGTGCAGTAAGTTATCAAAAGTTTAGAAAAATATTTAAGACTGAATTCAACTTAGGGTTTCACTTACCAAAGAAAGATAAATGTGATCAATGTGAGAGAATAAAGAATTTGAATGATGAAGAAAGAAAAAAAGCGATAGAATCAGATGCCTACAAAAATCACATTAAGGACAAAGAAATATCATTAAAGCTATTTCTAGAGGATCAAAACAGAAGCAAAGAGAACAGAAACTTCTTGTGTGCAAGCTTTGACCTCGAAAAGGTCTTAACAACACCTCACGGTCAAAGCGTAAATTTTTACTATACTCGAAAGCTTGCCTATTATAATGAAAGCATTTATGAAAGCGGTACCAGATCTGTATTTTGTTATCTTTGGAACGAAACTGAAGCGAAAAGAGGGTGTAATGAAATCTGTACTATTCTCTTTAAATACCTTAAAATGGTTGACGAGAGAAGGACTCAAAATGAAGTTGTATTATACTGTGACAGTTGCGCAGGACAAAATAAAAATAAAGCCATGATTGTGATGCTCTATTATTTCATGCAATATCATGCGAGTTTTGTTCAAACGCTGACTATAAACTTCCTCATTCCTGGAAATACCATGATGCCAGTAGACTCTGTGCATGCAACAATAGAAGGATTTATACAGAAAAGAACGATTTACGCACCATCTGAATGGCAAACTTTGATTGGAAATGCTCGGACTAACCCCAAAAAATATGAAACAATTCTTTTAAAAAGTAATGAAATCAAAGATTGGAATGCCTATGCAACAGCCTTCTTACCAAACAAAATTAAAATACAAACAAGCAAGCTGTGTAACGCTAGATTTGAAAAAGGTGACAAGTTCTATCTGAAATACGACTATGATGGACCCGAAGAAGTTGTTGATGTCTCTCTTATATTGAGGTCTCGACAGAATCAACAAGCTATTTGTGAACCTAAAACTGCTTACACTGAAAAAATTCCTATCTCGAAGGCCAAATACGAAGATTTAAAGAAAATGTGCGAAAAAGGTATCATACCAGAATTTTATACAAAAGAATATCTGGATTTGCCCTGCGATAGAAACACAAGAGACGTTTTACCTGAGACTGATGAAGACGATTACTGATTTATTAATAAAGCTAATTCACTTAAATTAATGTTTTTTTTTTTGTATTTCTGACTCTTTGTCCTTCTCTGTTTGGCATAGTTTCTCGTAAAAAATGATTTTAACAATTATCGTAATCGACATACTCATATTATCATCTCAACCTAATAACGGTCATCAGTTTTAACGTAAGCGACAAATGTATGTGATTTTAGAGTACTAAGTCAAATTTTAACATTTTAATAAATTGGGAAGTGCCCTTAAAACATCAAGTAAAAATTTCAAACTAATGCTATAAATATTTTGAGAAATATTTTAAAAAAACCTTCTCTTGTAAAATATGCAAAATGGCGGTTACGATCTTCTTCCCGAAAAGGCTCGAATGATGGCGGTAGAATGTTGGTAAGGATGATTTTTATTTAGTGTAGTAAAATACCTTTTATGTGAAGAAATGGTGTAGGTATTTATATATAATAGTAAGCCACGATTCAGGCTCTGCCTAGTGTGATTTCACTGTTATTTTTGTAACTTGTAATTTGAGGTACTAATAATGATTTATTTATTTATTTATTTAATCTAAAAAATTTAGGTAACTAGGTACTACTGGTAGACTTAGGTATAATCTAACTCACGTGCTGAAACTAATAAACATATTTAGTTATCAACAATAAAAGTATATACTTACCTAGGAGCATAAAACACTGTTGTTTCTGTAGGTACCAACATGAAATTATATTATTATCTTTATAAATATCATAGAAAATGAATCATAAGAAAATTGAACTTCATTTTTGTAAAGTTACAAGTAGCCAGATGATTTAGACTGACTGATTAATTGCTCAATTAGATTTATTGAGAATTTGATGAAATGTGCTACTGTGTACTTCAATAAAACCAAGAGGCAACTTAGTAAAGTTTTATAATGCTGTACTTTGTCCCTTTCCTGAACCTCTACCCATAAGAATACAAATTAGTGCCGAACATCACAGACTCGTCTGCACGCTGACAGATTGTTAAATAATGACATGTTATCTTCAAGTTGATTAATTATATAAATCCCACGCATGTACCTACATGTGTGTTCAGTTGTATCTGATAAGATTTCTTCTTCTTTCACAACAAATAGTAGTAGCTCACTCTGTCTGGGTACATGGATCGAGTGGCCGTGTTCACCGCTCGAAGACATCCAGCCGATAAATAGCTATAGTGATGGAGAATGAAAGCAAGGAGGGCAAGGCAGAGGCCAAGGTCATAGACCTAGACTACGTGCTGGTGCATGAGCTGGGCCAGTTCGGCCGCTACCAGATGGTGAACCTGCTGCTCGTCTCCATCCCCATCATCATGTCGGCCTTCATGAGCGAGTACATCTTCTCCGCGGCCACAATACCTCACAGGTAACATTTCTTAAACTATCTCATTTTACTTTAGAACAATCCATGGTTGAAAATCAAAAAATATGAACATCAAGCAGCTCTAGAAGATTGTCAACAAAGCTCAGTTAATCTTCCAAATCAATGACAAAGTGGCTGCAGGAGTCATACTTACGAGTGAACTGCAAATAATTGTCCTTACCGGATGGCGAGTTGGTCCTCCCGGTCAATAGAGCATTCTGCGGTCGCCTCCAATTCATATCCAGTCATAATAGGGTCCGCAACAGGTTCATCCATATGCATATGTGAACTGAAAATAGATTTACAAAATCTATTTTTTGTAGATGTCAGATAACGGAATGTCAAGAAACTGGAAAGACCGTAGCGGACTTCAACCCGGACTGGCTGTCGGGCGCCATCCCTCCCGGCAACAACGTGAACGGGTACGACAGCTGCAGCCGGTACCAGCCGGTGGGCGGCAACGGCACGCTGGACTACTGCCCGGCGCAGCTCTTCAACACCAACGTGCAGCAGGACTGCGACGCCTTCGTCTACGCCAGGGACAACTCCTGCGTCTACGACGTAAGTCTAACATGCCATGTCTGGACGAATGCTATCATTAATGACTCCCTAAAGACCAGTTGTTATTTTTTGAATTTTGGCACAAACTAGTTATCTAATCATACCAGACCATGAGGTCACCAAGAACACCAGTCAATTATACTTTATCAAATATGTTTAGACTAAGAATAATGATGACATCTGTAATAGGTCTACTACTGCAGAATCAAACTTATCTATATTTTTGGAGATCATGAGTGCTTGTAAAGGTCTAAATGAAATAAATTTATTTGACTTTGAGGTCATCACACGATCTGTCTGCTCGTGATCATGGATGCTGTAAAAGATCCGAAACGTCGGGATTAAATAATATTAATATAATTGCGACAAAATCCGAAAGAGTAGTTATATTTAAATACATTTGTATGTATGTTTCCAGTTCGACCTGGGCTGTCAGGAATGGCTTCGTGTCCTCGCTGGTACGCTCAGCAGCGTGGGAACTCTACTGGTGCTACCGTTTACCGGCTACGTGTCCGACACGTTTGGTCGTCGTGTGGCGCTCGTCATAAGCGTCACCAACTTGGCTCTGTTCGGCGTCATCCGCGCCTTCTCCGTCAACTACCCCATGTACCTGACGCTGCAGCTGCTGCAGACCACTCTCGGTGGAGGAACCTTCAGCTCTTCCTACATTTTTGGTAACTTAACTACTTACACTGAACTTAGAAATACCTTAGACAATTGTACTTCGAACTCCTTCTATCATGACAGTTTATCGGATAATCCTTTATCTGGGTATTATTTAAAAATATTTTCAAAGTATATGTCGCTTAAATAGTAAAACAAGAGACAACAGATAGCAAGAAAGCGATTATCTATGTTTAGCATTCCAGAAATATTATACTACGCAAACCCTATGTACTTATTAAAGTAACATATTTTTAATTGCAGCCACTGAGTTCGTTGGACCCAAATACCGTGTGCTGACCAGCGCCACCTGCACGTCCATGTTCGCGGTGGGTCAGGTGATTCTTGGATCAGTAGCCTGGCTCATCGAACCCTGGAGATACATGGTCCTGGCTCTACATATCCCTTGCTTCCTCATCATCACATACTACTGGGTCTTGTCAGAGAGCGTGAGGTGGCTACTGTCCAAGAAAAAGTATGACAAGGCAAGAAAAGTGTTGGAGAGAGTCGCGAAGCGAAATGGAACACAGATCAGTGAGAAGTCTATGCATGCGCTGATGAACCCCCCGGAGCCAGTGAAGGTATGCACTCGTATGTTGTTGAGAGCAGTTGTTATTATTGGCTATTTTCGTCTGCCTGCTTCAGACTTTGAAAAATACAGTTGTGACAGTAAATCACTTTATTCTGCCTTGGGATTTTGCCAGACGTTTGAAGGCTGAGGCTTTCTGCTTTATACTGTATTTCCCGTCTAATTGTAAACAAAGTATGCGTTTACAATTTCGTATATTACATGGCGATAATGTTAAGCCAGCAGGTCGCAACTTGTAGAACAATTTCCAGAAGTAGACCCAAATGTAGCTTCGAAGTGAATGATACTAAAAAATATTCCAGATAGTAGACGACGCTGATGAGCCGGGCCTGATCAAGGCTATCTTCCGATCACGCGTGTTGCTGCGGCGCGTGTGCACCACGCCCATCTGGTGGATCACCACGACGTTCGTGTACTACGGGCTGTCCATCAACGCCACCAGCCTGTCGGACACCATGCACCTCAACTACATCTTGACGTGCGCCATCGAGATCCCCGGCTTCTACACCGCCGTGCTCATCCTCGACAGGATCGGCAGGAAGGCCACGCTCTCCGGCGGGTACCTCTTCAGCGCCGCTTGTAACATCGCCTTCGCATTCATTCCAAATGGTAAGCGATTGTTTTGTGAACTTGTATAATTCGTTTTTTTATGTGAAGTCCTGATGGGGCCACACACAACTTACTTTATACTATGATCGAGATGATCAAGTAAGTATTATTGTACAACGGTGTTTATTAATCTTCATAAAGATTAATTGTAAGTGCGACGGTTCATTATTGTTTCTTATCGGTCTATCTCCAATCACCTGAATTTTCGATTATACGAATCGACCCCGGTCCAAATTAATTCGGATAATCGGGGTTCTACTGTAAATAATTATGCTTCTTCATACGAGAAAAATCATGACTTTAATTAACACTATGCATATTTAGACCTTTCGACGCTGCGCCTGGTGATCTACCTGCTGGGCAAGTTCGGCATCTCGGTGGTGTTCACGTCGCTGTACCTGTTCACGTCGGAGCTGTACCCCACGCAGTACCGCCACCAGCTGCTCGCCTTCTCCTCCATGATCGGCCGCATCGGATCCATCACCGCACCGCTCACACCAGTGCTGGTCAGTATTTACTACAGTAATACAGTAATGAGTTATGTTAATGTTCAAGTAGCTTCTGATATTACGCAGTAATTGTTTACAGTCAGTTTAACGAACTTGTAGTGACGTATGATAACCGGCAACTACTCTTATCTACACAATAGAATTACATACATACAGGGACAATACAAAGTTTATAAAAGACTATTGCGAATTTGGCCTTATAGGCATGACGAATGATAAAAAGGAATTGGCCCGTGTTTTAGATAACCGTAAAATAATGGGCACGTATTTCTTTTCTCTCACAGACAAATTACAGCAATGATACAACACGTTTTAAGTTTACCTTACTGCTAGTTATAAATTTTACATAAACGTGACGTCACAAACTCGACCGTTGTTGCCTTATATCTCAGTAAAGTGTCAATGTTTCGTTAAAATAAAAAATAGGCACGCGTCCGTTTTTATCCTGTCGTCATGCCTTTAATAGGCGATTGAACTACGTAGTCCCATAAAGAGATGAGATTTTACAATTTCTATCAGAAAACAACATTGCGTGGTGACTATTAGTCATTCCATTATTATGTATTTTATTTAAAAAGACAGAGAGCCTGTTATTGAACCTTGAGAAAACCTTGCTCTTGAAGATTTCGTAATACAAAGAGTTGTTCTATGCCAGCAATAATACTAGCTACTGACTAGCTACTGACCAGTTGCCTACAAAACAGTACTAACTCGTATGCATTTTGGTAAATACGCAGACACTAAAAGTCTCTATATCTTATCAAATGGAGTTATTTATAATTTCCTTTTTCGGTATCAAACTAATCCGACAAAACATCTTCTCGCGGGGCTTTTTTAATGAATTCACATTTTTCTAGATGGACTACTGGGCTGGTATACCTTCGGTGATGTTCGGCGGTATGGGCATCCTGTCCGGGATCCTGGTGCTGACGCAGCCGGAGACGCTGGGCACCAAGATGCCCGACACCCTCGCGGAGGCAGAGGCACTCGGCAAGCCGGAGTCTAAAGTACAGAAAGACTAAATTCCTTCGCAACTCCCACTCCATTGTAAATAATAGATTTAAGGACACCTCGGGGGTCATTTAACGTTAAGCATTAGTTTCGTGAATGCTAGTGTTACGAATTCTCTTATTTTTTATAAAAAAAATACCGTCTGAGCTTACATAATATTACATATGTTGTTGTGATAGCGTTGCTCAAGTTTTTACTCGTTGCTTCTATTTATTAGCTTTTAATGTTGTAAACGATTTGACTTTTATTTCATTCATTTTAATTGTGTTGCCTTAACCGTCTGAACTGTTCTCTACATAATGTTATTTCTATTACAAGTAGACATAATTCATTATTTATTATTGTTAAGGTGGGGCTACTCCCGCCATTGTCGTTTGTTTATAAAATAAGTATTATACATTGTGTTACTTTTTACTTTTGTTCGTTTATTCATTACACCTGGTGGAGCAATAGTTATTGCTCTGATAAAATAAAGCACTTTAAAGCATTAACGATAAAAAACATGCTGTTATCGGGTTTGGCCGAAAATTCCCAACGTAAATTTTCAGCAGTGTTTCAACAATATATTTTTCATGTATGTAAATAACTTCAACTAGGGACAGGAGTAACTTCTTTGAAGAAACCTTTTCGTATGCGTGTTAGAAAAAGCACCATTATAAGCTGGACTCTGGACTAATCTGTTATTTGCTACTATGTTAACTATTTACTTCCCTTCTTAGGTCCACGTTCATCCAAATAAAACAATATGCATATCGCAAAATCTAAACACGTTATCGCAAATTATTATATTAATTTAATCCTAGACATTTATCTGATAAGATTTCCTCTTGTTTCGCTGCGATGAGCCGAGGCTCACTTCGTCAGGGCACATGGCTCAAGACGCCGCGTGCGCCTTCTGAAGACAAGCAGTACTCGTAGAACCAGTGAGATGGAGGACGAGAGAAGGAACAGCAGGGCCGAGGGCGCCGAGCCCAATGTGGAGCCCTCTGCGGCTGACGGCAGGAAGGGCAGCCAGTTCGACAACCGCAAGGGCAGCGTCTTCGAGAAGACCATAGATCTGGACCATGTGCTGGTGCACGAGCTGGGCCAGTTCGGTCGCTTCCAGATGGTGAACCTGCTGCTCGTCTCCATCCCCATCATCATGTCGGCCTTCATGAGCGAGTACATCTTCTCCGCGGCCGCTATCCCCCATAGGTACGAATCTCTTAATTTCAAAATCAAAACAATCATTAGCATACCTACTCTTAATTTTCTCTGCATTCTTTATTAGTATTATGAATAAACTCGTCAGTTACTGTGGTAAACTACGGTAAAAAGGTTACGGTGGTAAAAAAGTTGAAAAATAGGCATGCATCCTGATAATCAATTTTAATAAACTTTTAATCAGAATAACTAAACAGTGATTCTACAAAATCTGTTTTTTTACAGGTGTCAAATAACCGAATGCCAAGAAACAAGCAAAACCGTAGCGGATTTCAACCCGGACTGGCTGTCGGGCGCCATCCCTCCCGGCAACAACGTGAACGGGTACGACAGCTGCAGCCGGTACCAGCCGGTGGGCGGCAACGGCACGCTGGACTACTGCCCGGCGCAGCTCTTCAACACCAACGTGCAGCAGGACTGCGACGCCTTCGTCTACGCCAGGGACAACTCTTGCGTCTACGACGTAAGTCCTGCGAACCGTTACTATTTATTAAAAAAAAAAACTATGATCCCACCAGTTTCTAATTTGTGATCACATGGAGGAATAGAATAACTATATATTTGTTATTTCTTTCCAGTTTGACTTGGGTTGCCAAGATTGGCTTCGTGCTTTAGCTGGTACCTTGAGTAGCGTGGGCACATTGCTGGTCCTGCCGTTTGCTGGTTATGTCTCCGATAATTTTGGTCGTCGTGTGGCGCTCGTTATCAGTGTCACCAACTTGGCTCTGTTCGGCGTCATCCGCGCCTTCTCCGTCAACTACCCCATGTACCTGACGCTGCAGCTGCTGCAGACCACGTTTGGAGCCGGAACCTTCAGCTCTTCTTACATTTTTGGTAACTATAAAGACTACATAATAACTATAACTTCACCAGTTAGAAAAATGAATTAGTTTTTCTGATCTGTGACAAAACATGGTAATATCACGTATTGCATTGTGCTTGTTCTAGCCACCGAGTTTGTGGGCCCGAAGTACCGAGTGCTGACTAGTGCCACATGCTCTTCTATGTTCGCGGTTGGTCAGGTGATTCTCGGATCAGTAGCCTGGCTCATCGAACCCTGGAGATACATGATCCTGGCTATACACATCCCTTGCTTCCTCATCATCACATACTACTGGGTCTTGTCAGAGAGCGTGAGGTGGCTACTGTCCAAGAAAAAGTATGACAAGGCAAGAAAAGTGTTGGAGCGAGTCGCGAAGCGAAATGGAACACAGATCAGTGAGAAGTCTATGCATGCGCTGATGAACCCGCCGGAGCCAGTGAAGGTGAGATCATTGAAGAATTTTTAAGATAATTTAAAAAATTCTGTGATAACGGAAATATTAAATCTACAAATATAAAATCAATGAGGATCGTGCCTAAAATTAAAGGCTACATTGCTATAAATATACAATGCACTCTTATTAGAACCCATCAGTAAAGTTGCTTGAGGTCTGCAAAATTTCTAGCTAAGTACTTCGCAATATGGAAGGTAGTGCATTACTACAATGTGATGTATTTGTTCCAGATAGTGGACGACGCTGATGAACCAGGCCTGATCAAGGCTATCTTCCGGTCGGGAGTGCTGCTGCGGCGCGTGTGCACCACGCCCATCTGGTGGATCACCACGACGTTCGTGTACTACGGGCTGTCCATCAACGCCACCAGCCTGTCAGACACCATGCACCTCAACTACATCCTGACGTGCGCCATCGAGATCCCCGGCTTCTACACCGCCGTGCTCATCCTCGACAGGATCGGCAGGAAGGCCACGCTCTCCGGCGGGTACCTCTTCAGCGCCGCTTGTAACATCGCCTTCGCATTCATTCCTGATGGTAAGTCATTTCGATATTGGTGCTATCTGGTTACCCAGCGGTTACTTACTTTATGTACCTATGTACCAACATAATATTTCGTCAATTTCTGGAGTTATTTCACTTTAGTTGATCTCATTATGCAGTTCCATTCCAATTTCAAAAAGTTTTTTTTTGTTCTGATATCTGCATCCTGTATAAAACGATTAACGAACTATGAGGTATGTTTGTGTACAAAAACAATCTCAACTTCGTAGCTAATAGGTTATCAGTTGCCTATCGATGATGTTATCATAATCATATTCATTGAAATTCTTTCATATCTTTACATTTTATTTTTTAAAAGGTATTATTGACGAATTATTGATAATTACCATAAAATGATGCAGATTATAAAGATTATTATATTATTTGACTTAATTCCTTCAGAAAGCACGTGTGCTTCACTTGTATCATAAAATACCTACTTATTTTTTGTACTCAAAATTCGAATTAAAATAGTAATTTATTTATTTCGATATAAACATAATTTATATACATTTGAATAAACCTTATTTACCTACATAAAAAAAAAAAAATTACCTTAATCTAAAATATTGCGTCAAAAACACTCCTGCTGCTCACTGTCACCCGGGAGTGTTCACAATAAACGAACGGCATATAATTTTAATATTCATTTTCCTTAATTTTGTCTTTGTGAAATTGTGCAAAAATTATAATATCGTTTTAATTAACATAAGTACCTAAGGCAAGCACTGATGGCAATAAAGCCAAGTTTATAAGAATAGTAATGACAGCACCTTGTATCAATGTCTCTATATCAATATCTGCAGTGATGAAGATTACTGATGATACATAAGTACTTTATTGATCCTTTGTTGTCATGCGATTAGCGATTGGACAGAAACTAGAACGTGCCGAATGTACCTTGTGCTCGTAAATAATTAGCATTTATCTATCGTAAATCATTAGGCGATAACGTAGCGTTGCGTCAATAACAATGAAGGATACAAATCTTAATCTTACCTACAATTTGATACGGTAGATACCTAATTAGAGCGAAGGTCGTGGGCAGTGGTCAGGGTTGAAAATTACTTACGTCCAGCTTTTTTTCCTAAATAGGACGAGGAATCGTGCTCTGATAAAGTATTTTCCCTATTTGATGATAATATTAGTGCTCAAAACCTATGTCCTTTTAATTACCCGACTTTTGACGGCTTAGGCTGAACGGGCGGTAGAAAACAGTTGACAAACCGCCTTTAAAAAAATGACGTTAGGAACCGCGCGACACCGCCCTCACGAACCAAGCGGTGAAACGCGGAATCCGCTAGCGTGAAAAGGCTATAATTACCAAGAGTGAAGTAATCTTAAAATACTAGTACAATAGGTATCTCGAGTTTGCCATCCCCAAAAATGTAACACACTGATTTATGTAGACCTGGCGACGCTGCGGCTCGTGGTATACCTGCTGGGCAAGTTCGGCATCTCGGTGGTGTTCACGTCGCTGTACCTGTTCACGTCGGAGCTGTACCCCACGCAGTACCGCCACCAGCTGCTCGCCTTCTCCTCCATGATCGGCCGCATCGGGTCCATCACCGCACCACTCACGCCCGTATTGGTAAGTTTGCTCGTTTACGTCATAATCTTTTTCATCTTATAAACATCGGAGGGCCGAAAATTGCGCCTTGCGATACGCCTTGCTACCAAAAAATATCCTAAAGTCTTGCTTTACTAAATCATTTGACGTTAAACTTAAATTGTCTTGAAAGATGGATTAAAATCAGCTTAGTCATGTGCCAGACATCCTTGTTCTTCGTGTTTTGGGAAATACGCAGACGATGCTACTCAGATATCATCATTACATTATATTATCTGTCATGTGCTTTGTAATTAGTTTTATCGTTTGAATATTTTAAATCGAAATAACCCGAAATGGATCAGGGTTTTTAGACTGATTGAAAATACCCTATTGGTGTATAAACATATGGAACCTTAGTTTTGGGTTTTTGACTTTATCTTGACGTGAATAGTCTTTGACGTGGAATTTTGTGTTCAATAGATGGATTACTGGCCTGGTCTGCCATCTGTGATGTTCGGCGGGATGGGCATCCTGTCCGGGATCCTGGTGCTGACGCAGCCGGAAACGCTGGGCACCAAGATGCCCGACACCCTCGCGGAGGCAGAGGCACTCGGCAAGCCGGAGTCCAAGATCCAGAAGTAATAAAACCCTATACTCAATGTACCTAAATAATAGATGTAAGAAATTATTACCAATATGACAATTTAGATGCAGTTCTGTGTGTGCATTATGAACTGTTTCGACAATACAATCGTCTGAAATCACTGATACTGATACCCAGGTTTGTGGGTCAAAGCTTTTTAATGTTATTTATTTATTTAGTTCACGCGCGATTTCGTCTGAATCATTACGATTTATTTTTATACTGCTCTCTTAGGAACGTACTAAGTATGGTATGTACTGGTACAAATAAGTATACCTTATAATTTATTACTCTAAAGAATGTCTTGCCTTGGCCATCGCCATTCTTTGTTAAATTGATATTAAACGATGTATTATTTATCTTTTTCGTTTTATTGATTAATTTCCTTTTATGGGTATTTTTATGATCATGATAAGCACGAGAATTTTAGAAATTTAACTTCTGTACCGCTTGGTTTAGTTTAGGTACCGATATAAGAAACTTTTTATACGAAACAGATTTTTATCATTGTTAATTATGTTAATGACATGGATGTCGGTGATGATGAGGAAGGTAATCCAAGGGAAGATATAAGTCATAAAATGAAACAACCACAGTTTTGTATATAAATTATTAAGAACATTTAGAAAATCGCTAACTTACTCGACAATAGATGAGATTTACAACATTTACAAACGAGCGGCGAGACTCGTGACGCCGCCCGGCGTGACTGTCGTCGACATAACACGCGCATGTGCTAAACACACTGACACATAACATACATATTATGGAAGATACTACAACTGTACACACTTGAGATTTACAAGAATACCGTACCAGAAGAAAAGAGAATTTAGAATAAGTCGATTTTTTTGAGTTTTTTTTCATTAATTTCAGAAAGAAGACCTGAATATTGTTCTTCAGCGAGTTTATGTAGGTATTCATTCTTATTTCTATCATAAATACATTATAGTATTAGCACACATTATCCTCATTAGTGCACGAATTAGATTATTCTCAGAAACATACTCAGATTACGTTATCTAGCTTATGCAAGAAATAACTGTAATTTCTACACTTGGGTACCTAGAAAAGCCTTTTAGGCACGATTTCCCTGCATTTATCATTAATTCATTTCCTGTTAATCAATATTAAATTATACAAACTTTTAGTTCTTTGGAGTTTGTACCATACATACTTGAAGTTATAGATAATACCTGAATGGATCATCGGTAAATTATAAATGCGATTTGTATCAAACGAAAATCATTTTAAATTAAAATCGTTTGTAAATTAGGTTATCAATTTTCACGTCATATGAACATACTAAGAAATAGGTATGTATGCTATATGGAGTTGTTAAATACCAGTTTGTAAGAGCGTACGCTAAATATGTTTCATACAGAATTATAAGTGGCACATATTTCAAGGTATCTTCACATGACTTACAAAGGAGATTAGTATCACAATCACAAGTACCTACAACTGACGTATAAATATCGTAACATTAATATTAATTACGTTAATATTTGTATAATTATCATACTGAGCCAATAGATTCTTATTGTCTAAGCGGTGTTAATAAATAAATGCAATTACATCATCAAAAATGTCATAGACAAAACAAAAGAAAAATCGTATTATTACACTTGAGAGCAATAAAATCGCACACCCTATATTATGACCAAAAACAGTGGATATTCTTAAAACTCTTTGGTTAAAGTAAATGAAAGATATTTTTAATAAAAATACACACTTTGTTTAAAATGTCATGTAAAAAGAAATTCATTTTCCTGGAATTTACGCGCAAAAACATCAAAACAACAAAATTCCTCGAATTAACTCGTTTCAGGTAGACACTACTTGCGCCCCTTCTCGCAGTTATAAAACGGTCAGTTAAAGGTTTTTTCAAATCATTTGTGCACTGAGTTCTAACGTGATAACCCCTCTTGTGAATGCATACGGAAAACTTTGAAAAACATGGACACGACACCTGCAGAGGCTGCTCAAGTGCCTTGTTGGAAGCTGGGCAAAATCAAAGTCAAGTCGCTCGACAGTTGAATTTAAGTCGATATTCAGTTCGACGTGTGTACCAGAGGTTTCGAGAAACTGGAAGCTATATTCGGCGACCAGGATCAGGCCGCCATCGTACTACATCAGACCGTGATGACCGCTTTCTAGTGACAAGATCTTTGCGAAATTGACATCTGAACGCGGTTGAGCTAGGACAAACAGCTTCGAGAAGTACGCAATGTCAGCATAAATCGGTGGACGGTCAGAAGACGATTGTCTGAAGCTGGGTTGACTGCACATCGACCCGCAAATAGTCCGAAATTGATCACAGCCCACCGACAAGCCCGGCTTCAATTTGCCCGAGAGCATTTAAATTGGACGTTCGATCAGTGGAGGGCAGTTATGTTTTCCAATGAGTGTAGAAAGACTTTACATGGCCACGATGGACGCTCAAGAGTCTATAGAAGGTCATCAGAGTGATTTTCACAATGCTGCATTAGCGAACGTGTCGCTTATGGCGGTGGATCGTGTATGTTTTGGGGTGGCATAATGCTCGATTCTAAAACCGACATTGTCTTCATTACTGGGGCCAATTCTGACCCTAGATCGAGAGGATTAACAGCCCAGCGATACGTGGAAGAAGTTCTCGAACATCATGTTAGGCCGATTTCGTAGCTTATGGGGGAAGAATTCCTACTTATGCATGATAATGCCAGGCCACATGTTGCTAGGACAGTTCGCGATTACTTGGAAGACGTCAGTATTAACGTGATGGAGTGGCCAGCTCGTAGTCCTGATCTCAATCCTATCGAGCATGTATGGGATGAGCTGAAAAGGCGTGTTCGAGCAAGAAGTCCAGCTCTCACTCATCTCCAAGCGCTGCAATCAGCCATTGAAGAAGAGTGGAACGGTATACCACAAGAGTTCATAATTAAGTTAATACGGTCGATGAAAACCCGTTTAAGAGTCGTAATTAGAGCTAGAGGGGGTAACACTCCATATTAATAAAGATTTTATTGAAAATTTATTGATTTGTTTCAATTCAATGTCTTGTCCGCTAAATGCAATAATCACAACTTTACATGCAAGTTTCATTTTATCTCCTGAAAGATCCTTCTGAGCATCTTACATGCACTTCAGTGGTATCATTGGAATGGTAATGAAATAATCTTTAAGTATCCATTGCAATGTAATAATTTTTTAACAATTATAATAAGAAAATCTAGCTTTTTTTGTTAAAATCTGGGGTGTGCGATTTTATTGCTCCCGAGTGTATATGAGAGTTTTTGCCTTTATTTACTAACACGTTTGACCTTAACTAAAATCAAGTCTATCAAGTTTATAGTTCAACTCGCAAACTTAAATAAAAGTATTAAAACGGAATAAGTACGAAGTTTGCGAGTATCTTATGACTTTTACGCGACTTCCACACGACTTGAACCAATAACCGAATATCACAAATACCTACAACCTAATATTGCGAACAGTTCACTGTCACAGCATCACGACCGCTGGGAATGCAAGCATGACGTCATCACTTACTATTTGGTGATCGAGATTCACTAAGTATAAAAAATATCCTTAATACAATATCACTGCACAGTTTGGTAGAGTTTTTTGTCTCCACGGCATTTACAACTTTATCACCACGTCACAGAGCTCATTTCTCCCTGGTGACACTGACGGCAATCCTGGGCAGTTCGTCCTGCGTGGTGTTGTCCTGGCCTTGTTCTTCGTGAGGCTTGTCTAAGTTCTCGGCGCTGGTGACGTCATCGGGCAGGGCTGCTTGGCTGGTCTCAGGCAGCAGGAGTGCCAGCATGGCGGGGCCGAGCGCTACCAAACCGAATACCACGCTTGGTAGTCCTGTCATATATTTCTCCTGCAAAGAGACATTCAATTACGATCACAAAACACAAAGATCACAAATTCGTGAGAATAAGAATTGGTACAACACATACGCCCATGATGATTGGAGAAGAAGAAGAATTATGCATAGATGATACAGATAATACTGACCAGCAGCGGCGTCTGCGGCGCGAGCACGGAGCCCAGGCGTCCAACAGTGTTGGCGATGTTGGTGAGCGAGTTGCGCGACGTGGTGGGGAACACTTCCATGGCCACCACGTACATGGAGAACACGCCGTAGCTGCTGCACATCTTGCCGAATAGGTAGAACAGCACCGATAGCCACCAGATCGCTGGAAATATGATACAATACATTAGTACGAGGCATACATACAAGTCACAACAGCGGAGTATGACTTCCGAAAATATCGTCATTATGATATTCCCCCCTTAGCGCACTGAACATAGATGCAATAAACTAAAAAGAATCTTTAATAACATAAATAACTACCAACGAAAACTAGAAAAATCTTCAGAAACATAAAAATACCAAAACAAACAAAAACGCAACAAAAAACAAATACTCACACTGAGGAATAAAAGCGGACGAAATAAAGAAGAGACAGCACAAGGTATAGGCGACACAGATGGGGGCCTTCCTGCCGAACCTGGTGAGCGTGAGCGCGGCCACGATGCGGGTCGGCACCTGCACCAGCATCAGCGCCGACAGGTTGAGGTACTTGTTGCCCGACACGCTGGCCGAGTTGATGATCGTACCGTTGTACACGAACGTGCAGCAGATGAAGCACGCCGCGATCAGCAGCACGCGCACCACGATCTTCTTCGAGCGAAGGACTGAGAGTAGGTGAGGACGCTCTGAAGGAGGATTCTCTCCTGCCTGTAATGGGTTTAAGGATATCGGGTTACTAGGTGAAGACTGACTTTGGGATTGGAATAGTCATTGTACTAAAAGTGAATAGGAAATTAATGTGTGTTGTTCACATTATAAAGGCTATACAAATTACGGTTCAGTTGAATGATCTAAATGTTCAAGTTCAATGAACTTTATGGTAAGAGATGACAATGACCGACGGTCAATTCAGATTAAATCTACACATAATATAGATTGTTAAAATTGTGTTTATTGTGCCCTATAAACTGTTGAATGTTTGTACAAGTAACAACAAATCCTTTGTTCAAATTCGGATTATTTGGATTACCTTGAAATGTATCAATATTTGTATTGCGTATAAGAATGGACATTGTTAGTTACTATGCCAGACTACAATGAGGATGCACCTATTCTATGTTTAGCATTAATCATGTATTTGACTTTATTGCCACTAACATATGTACAATTAATTAATCGACCATAACAATGACTGCATAAAAAAACAATTAAATTGCAATAAAATCATGTCAAGTATACGATATACTCGTTCACTATACAGATAATAGTAACAAAAGGCTACCTGCTGTGACTTGCTCTCCCCGGCGATGTTCATCAGCATCTGCTGCGCCTTCTTCGACAGCTGTATGTTGTTGATCTTGGCCACTTTGTTCAGCACCCTGACGGCCTCGTGGTTCTTGTTGTGTGCCAGCAGCCATCTCACACCCTCGTCTATCAGGAAGATGTAGAACACCACGACTAGAAGAGGCGCGTAGATGGCTCTCATCAGGTGCCGCCAGTAGGGCACCTTCCACGCTATGAGCCCGAAGAACGCGCTGCCGATGCAGGCGAGCAGGTCGGCGATGCACGAGAACATCACTCGTTGGTTTTGACTGACGGTTTCTAGAGCTGTATGAAAAATTATGAGCTTAACTTTAACACTTACTTAACTATACAACTGTGATAATAAACAAAAGATAATTAGGAGAAATTCAATGGTTCATAAACAATTCACGACAATATTAAGTGCATTCAATGACAATGTAACAAATAAACAATAGTATTACACAGTGCAACAAACTGCACGTGCGGACAATGTGCAAATATAACTCAATCGTATCATTAACTGAATATAATGAGAGAGAAGACGCTGCAGCGGAAGATAGTCGTTACCACAAGAATTAAGGGCACGTGTATAATATGTTATAAAACATATTTATATGAAGTAAAGTAGATACTAAAAAATACAATAGAAACGGAATCGTACGTCACAGCTTACATAATATTGAGAGGAATACCGGGCGTTGTGAAGTCACGACTGACGAGCACTATGACAACATGTAGTACGACGCATTGACGTGCAGTAATAATGGGTCAATGCCAATGACAGAAGGAAAGTTTGTAAGGAAATGTAAGTAATTATTATACGTGAATAACAATAGGTAGAAAGAGGTGTAATTACAAACGATTTAGGTTCATTTAAAGCTCCCTACCACCAGCTAGAAAATATACCAATAGAGACTTATGTATACCTAGTTAAAGAGTAACTTACACAAGACCATAGAAGCGTTGCCGTATCCGAGCGCAGTCTCGAGGAACTCGAAGACGAGCAGCATCCAGTAGTTGACGGAGAAGGACTTGATGAGCCCCGCCACGCCCACCACCAGCGGCGTGCCCACGATAATCACCTTGCGGCCGTATCTGACGGAAAAATATATAAATCAAATCAAATCAAATCAAAACGTTTATTCGCGTTCGTGACGCACACACAAAAACGAATACATATAAAAGCTCACAAAAATAAAACAAAACAGGAATGAAAACGAAAAAAAAAAGAGAATGGGAAAAGGAAAATATGCGTCACGATCACGCGAAATGGCCCTCGCTCAGCATATGCAGCGAAAGCGTTATATGAGTTAAAGAAAAAAAAAACCGGTCAAGTGCGAGTCGGACTCGCGCACCGAGGGTTCCGTACAAATCCTGTATAGATAAAAAGTGACTCTCGCGCAAACCGTTTTGACCTTTGAATGATTTAGAATTTTTCACAGTTTAGAGGCAATTAGATTTAAGAAGTGTTTGATATGAATTTTAACTTTAATATCTCTACGCGTTCATGTGAAAAAGGGTAGGTAGTAATTTTATAATTATTAAAAAAATATTTTATGTCATGTAAGCAAAAATAATATTTTAATACTTTATGTGAATTCAAATTTATCATTTTCGCAATTTTTCCTTTATCTGTACTATATAACGTTGCTTTGTGCCGAATTTAAAGATTCTGAGTTCACGGGAAGTACCTTGTAGGTTTTGATTCCCTAGCGTGTGACGGAAATTCGTCTAAGGTGTCGGTATAAACTGCTGTATCTTTTGATCGCGTTAACTTAGAAGTTTGATATTTTCACAGCTTAAAGGGACAATAGACTTGAGTATTTCATGTCAATTTCAGCTTGATACGTCCACGCGTTCTTGAGATAAAGGGTCTTGACAGACAGACAGAGACAGACGGACAACAAAGTGATCCTATAAGGGTTCCGTTTTTTCCTTTTGAGGTACGGAACCCTAAAAAGGTGAAGGGCCAGGCTGTGATAAATTATAACTTGATCGTAAAACAAGTTAAGAAGGAACAAATGAATTCAATTTGTAGTGTTGCTGAATCTAACTTGAATGATTGGTATTCAGTCGTTTGAAAATTGAGTAGTTATGAATTAATTCTTTGGAATGCTAAATGGCTGGTGTAAATAGTAACTTACTTATCAGAAATAAGTCCTGAGATGATGAAAGAGAACACGAGTCCCAGGTTGTGCACGGTGCCAATCATCGTTCGCTTCCACGGCTCACAGCCCAGGTTAAACTGCAAATTATAAGGTTTATTATATTAAGTGCTACATACTACATACGTGGGAGAAATACACAAATTATTGTTTATTCTAGAAGATCTACTAGATAATGAATATTTTGATCTAATGGTGCTGTGGCATGCTGATGAAAATGTCTTCAAATGATTACTTGTACATGTCGAGCAGACACGTACACATTACGATGTTATTGTAGTTACAATAAAATATACCTTCCAACAAGTCATCATGACTGTTTTAATGAACGAAGATATGAAAAGATTAAAACACTTTTGCTGGGCAATAAAATTATTCTAAGCAGGCTATCTGACCTTTCAAACATCATAATGACGAAATTTCACCATTCCTTTGGATTGGAAGAAGAAAACGGTAATGACCGCAACATCAACACATCATAGTCCGTTATGATTTTTGGCCAATTTTTGTTTGCTAAACTGTGCATGAAAACCTATAATTTGGCTAACAAATAAGCAGTTTGCTGTTGAGTACAAAGGCATTACGAACGACTATATAAACACTGTAATGTGTGGTGTTTAGCGCGGCCCCGTGCGTGACGCGGCCCTGAACTTGCTCGTACAATCACCATCATTTCATAGGAGACCAGCTAATTTACTAGAAGACTTTGGTAAACAAAATGTTTTAGAGATGATGCGGAAATATTGGAAGTCTCCGTAGAGTCTTTTCAGCCTATCTTTTTGCAGACTCTAACTTTTCTGTGTTCTGTTACAGCCATTTTATCGTCCCACTGCTGGGCTCAGGGATTGAACTCCGTAGAGTGTTGAACATTAATTATGATTCTTTGAAACATGCGACGCTGCTGATGATGGCGATGATAAAATGTTTGAAAAATTCTCCCCAAGATAATTCCAAAGGAACCCTTAAAATTATTTAACTTCAATATTAATCTTATATGACAAAATTCTCACCTCAGCAACAATACTGTTATAGTCTTCATAGATAAGTTTATCGCAGTTCATGGTGCGGTTCCAGCTGAAGTTGTCGGGCGAACAGGTGTAGGTGAACTGGTCGTCTACCGAGGAGTTGGAGACGGCATCGAGGGGTGTGAGGCGGCGACACGTGCCCGGCTCGTTGGGCAGCGCGAACGAACGCCATGACGCGTTGAACCCGCTCTCCAATGACTCGCATTCGGGGACTACGCATCTGGGGAGAAAAAAAAGTTTTTGTTTCATTTCTGCAATTGTGGGAAATTCAATACTTTATTTATAATTTATTTATTTACACCACTAATATACCATTACAGGTTTATCTTAACCTAACGCGATAGAGGGGACACAATTTTCTTATCATCCTCAGCCTTATTTATTTTAAAAAGTCAGTTTCCAATAAATTACATGAATACAACTCCTGCTGATAAGCAATGGTACCTATTGTTCTTATCCGTTTTCATTGGTTTTCTTACGTTGTCGTCAATCAAAAAAACGAAGTTCACTCAATGCTACAAAGATTTATGAAGTGGACTGAATTCGAAAGGACCAATATCCATTTCTGTAGTACCCATAGACACTACAGCCTGCAGATTATGTAATGCAAGGCACACAACTGACAGCAGCACGTGTGTGGCAACGCGCGCGATGTGCGCTCTTCCTGCTCACGAGTTGATTGTGTTGCGTCGCCGGCGCGGGCGCACGTCTGTCACACTACGCATGCAGGGAGAACTGCACATGACGCGGAAACTGTCACATCTACTAGTTGTTGTGTCACATAAACATTTCATTAAGCTGATGTCTTGATTAAACAATAATTTTGAAATGTATCTATGATTATTCCTTTCTTATCAATGAACTTTTAAATTAAGAGTGTGGAGGTTATACTTCTTTATGGCCAAGAGCTGAAATTTAAATGATTCGCACTATAATTAACGCTTATTAATCATCATAACAGCTTTCAAGCAACAGCTGATCTGTTTCCACACTGTGTAAGCATTTCAGCAATCAGCTGAAAGCGCACCATACGTGAGCAGTTTTACTAGTTTGATACCATAACTCGCTGCGTATGCGCATACGTTAATGAGCCTCAGTTTTATGGGCAATCGGAAAATTATAGCATTTCTTCATTACCTTTAGTCTTTAATATTATCTGATGCATCGGTAACTATCTGAATTTAGTAGTATTGTAGTATTCACTTTATATTTGTCTCAGTTTCTAATGTACAAAGATCCTCTATGTTGGTCTTAAAGAAGTTCACTAAACGAGAATGAATCCAGACATTATATTTATTTATATTTATGAATAAAGTGAATTAACTGAGTTGTAGCGTGTCGCGTGCGAGCTCGCTCCGCCAGGTGGCCGGCGCGGCGCGGCGGCGCGGGCGCCGTTTGTGTTTTATTTACTGCCTCATTCAAATTGTAACTTGCTCTGCAGCTGATTGAAGTGTTAGTCAGATATTATTTATTTATTTTGTACATTCGTATCACCGATTGACGTCATCACGGTAGCACCAGCTATCGCTGAAATCCATCGCTGGGACTCTGTCTCGTTTCGGGTCGCAGCATTATACTGAGCTAGGGCCGTGTTGCGCGTTTTAAGACGCAATTTTTCACCTTGTGTGTTCTTTCTTTCTTTATTTCGTCTAACAAGATCATTATAGAAAAAAGTTATTGTTATGATGTGTACCGATGATGTGCCACATGAAACCACTAACTTCAGATGATTTACTAATTTATAATTCCCAGAAAATACATTCATTTGTCTAAAATGATGATATCGAAAAATCTCTTCATTTCTAGTTACTCATCTTTATAGGTACTCGGCTAATCAAGAATGATTTATTACTGTATTATTTTCCTTCCTCGCGCCAACACAAACAGATCTATGATCATTGAGCACCTGCAATTTCTCACTGTCAGATATATTTATCCATACATTTTATTGCATCATTTGATAGGGTAATATGTGATAAGCAGAAGATTCAGTCTTACATCGAGGATTTTTTACTCATAAGTTATTTATTCACTTTACTGTCATATCCGTATACACTAGTTTTTAGAAAAAAAAAACCTAAAAGTCAGATAAAATGTAAGGTTTCATTTCATTTGTAGGAAAATGCAAAATGCAATGAAATTATACTGAAAAAGACTTTCTTTTAAGTTGCGACGAAGTAAATCTAGACAACATACAGGATAATCATACTGTAGTAGGTATATAAATTAAGCATGACTAGCAGGAAAGTGGGGAAATATTGATATAGGTGTAAATGACGTTTATAATATACCTACGCGTGGGAATACACGGAAAATGACACACCCTCTTGGTGACCGTAGAAATTGGCAATATTAGATAATCAGACGTTGAATAAAGGTGCCATCAACTATTCATTCTGAGATAACTACATGTACTTCCCATACCCGGGCAAAACTTATTTCATTATTATATTACACGTATGCTGCACTACAAATTATTTCACTGTAACGTTCCTATTAACTATAATTACAAAGTATTTTAAAACATCGACCGCTTATCACTCGCGACCGATTAGAAAGAAAACATTGGATCGATACAACTCAGTCAAAGTCAATATCAAGAACACAATTTTCATACAAACATAATATCATGAAGTGGCTGTCTTAAAAATGCAGATTAAAGTTTTCAGACAACGTAACCTATTCGGTTGTTTATATTTTTCAAAATAAATAAATAAAAAATTGCACTCAATCTAGTTATCATATAAAGAAAATCAAACACAATAAGGTCGAATTTCAGCATGCTCAATTAGGGCCGTCTTTGTTGTTTTGATAGTTGAATGATTTTTAGACAAAGTGGGTCTCGTTCTGTATTCTTACCTGAAGTTGACCTCGGCAGCTGCGAAGACGTAGTTGAAGTTGCACATGGCGAGGAAGGAGTCCCGGAAGGCGAGCAGCAGCAGCAGCAGCAGCTGGTACTTGCCGAAGCTGCCCAGCTCGCTCAGGATGCCGTCCAGGTTGAACTGGCCCTCCTTGCTCTCCTCCGACACCTGCCGGCAACACATCATCACGTTAATCACATCACGTATCACACTTATATAAAAATTAACCTTGAACTTATGGAAGAAAGTATGTTTGTTTCCTTTTTTGGCAAAAAAGCAACTGAATGGAAAACCAAAAGCAAAAGGAACCACACGAGATTTCATGATATTTTTAAGCATCCCAGTGAAATAATTCTATTATATATGGTGATGATCTACTGATGTGATTGTACAGCACAGCTCACCTTTATACTAGTTTCCTTGGACACCATGGCGGCGGCTGTGGACTCACTTGACGCTGGCACTGCTCGCGCTTGACAACCTCATCCCTGGAACGATGACTTTCTATTAATATCTCACTTCAACTTAATAATTGCCTGTTTCTTCGTCTTTGCGTTCCATGTGAATGATCGCGTTTTATTGAAAGCTTAGCTTTTATTCAAATTCTTTTTCATAGTCGCCCAAAGGTACCTACAATTTTATCTAAGAAAATAAAATTTGATATTGCATAGGAAGATCAAGTTACGTCTGAACTTAAACTCAAAACTAAATATATTCAAAGAAAAACACGCTTTTTTAAGGATAGCCAACATGCAAAGATTCAGAAAATACAGAGAGTAAACTAGCCTATCACTTCATTATAATTAACTTAGACAATTATAAGTAGTTATATCATTTATAAGTAGGTCTTAACAAATGATTTAAGACGACTATGTAGGGACAGAAGTAAAAGGAAAGTTTTCTTTACTTACAAGCTAAACTAGTAAGTGCTACACGCTAGGTCGCCGTTGACAAAGAGTGTGAACTAGTACTGTACCACAGAGAGGCACATATACATATATATTGGAGCACTTTCCTCGACCTGCTGGGTAACTCACGGCGTCACAGAGTATCCGTCATGACTCTATGATTGTCATAGTCTATTGTCTGACGTATCTGTTACTATGAGTGGTATGTTAATCTATCAGGGTAAAGTTGTTCTGAAGACAACCTGCTGATATTTTTGGGGCTCCATACCCAACGGGTAAATCTGGACTCTAAGTCCCTACATATTACAAAACCTTCTCTATCCGTTTGTACCAGGCTGTATCTCAAGAAACGTAATAGCTAGACAGTTATTACAGATGATGTAGGTCCATATTACTATTGCCGCAAGAAGGACTCAAAGTTAGAATGAAATTAGAATTTTAAGAGGCTCTTATAAAGCAAACGAACATAGTAAGGAGGAGATTGAGTCGCGCTTGTCCGGTTTTTATAATGATATAAACAACTTGTTGATGATAAAGGTGGCCATACAGGCTGCAAGTCACCAAAAACAAATAATTCTGAAAGCAAACGTGATACGAGTCATTCAATAAATCATTAACACGTGATGAATTCATTATCTGAGGGCACGGCAGTGCCCCAGCCAAGACTCGAGCAAAGCGGGCACGGCCGTACCATCTTTTCTCGAAGCGTTTCGCGGCTATTTCAGCCCCCTGTATCTTCCATGTGAACAAAGCTAGGAATTTAGGTTTTCGATGATTAAGAGTAAGTATTAGAACAAGCTCAGTCTCAAAATTACAAGACATTTGAATAAATAGTTTACGAGTTATGAGCGATCAAAGTTACACCATTTTGTCACTGACTCACTCACTGACCGATCATCAAAAGTCTAAGGTACTTCTGGCAAACTTAGAACCTTCAAATTTGGCACCAAGATAGGTTATTAGCTACATATAAAGGGAAAATTATAAAAACCTTAAAACTTAATAAAAAAATAGGAAACAAATTTATATTTGCGGTTTTTCAAGAACATTGTGTATGAATTTTGACTGCATTGATAACTTTGTTATTTATTTATGTACAAAATGTTACTATTTGTTTTATTGTTACGTAGTGGTATATTGTTATTATGTATTAAATATACAACATATGAATAAAAAAGCTAGGTTTAAATGCAATGAATAATGATAAAATCTTGCATATTAATGCAGTGCGATAAACACTGCATGCTCGCTCGATAGATGGCGTTGTCCTGGTCTAAATCGCGCTATGGTTTCGTTACATAGCTTAGTATAAGTAGTACTTAAAAAAAAATCAAATAATTTCATGTGATAGCGTCATCTACCTCTGAAATAAATCTCTTTTATTCTAAAAGATATTCGATTAAAAAATTCGACAATTTCGAAATTTTTTAGGTTAAAAAAAATATTGTTTACGTGCTACTTTAGGTGTACATATTTAGTTTGTTATATATTGAGTTAGTTGCATGTCAGTTAATTTAATTTGTTATACCTATACTTAGAGAAGAAAGAGACCTACAAAAAATAAATTAGATCCCACCAAAAACATTAAATGTAAAAAAAGCCAATCCTCTACGCAATTCCTCCACCGTAAAAAGTTTTGAGATCGCATAGAAGCCAAGTCCTGTTCTACTGTATTTGTAATAATAAATCAATATTTTGTGACTATATCAATAGTTTTGTTCTCATTACAATAATACTGTCTTGGCCATGAGCACAAGTTAAAAGTCGCTCCTTGTAATAATGTGTAAATACCATTGTATTGATAAATTCTATATGGACATGATTTTACGATTGGACTGATTATGGACTGATTGGAATTTGAGATCACCATGGACTAAACATGCGCCATAGTACATGTGCAGTTCATTGATGTTGGATGATACTGACTGTCGGTCATTTAGTAACAATTGAATAAACTAAAAGTATTTAATTCTGTGATATTAAACTTCATGCTTGACTTTCACCTCTCCATGATATGCTGTATTATATTTGTAGTTTATTGTGCTCATGGCCAAGTCAATATTATTGTAAAGTGAACGAAACTATTGATATAGTCACAAAATATTGATTTATTATTACAAATACAGTAGAACAGGACTTGGCTTCTATGCGATCTCAAAACTTTTTACGGTGGAGGAATTGCGTAGAGGATTGGCTTTTTTTACATTTAATGTTTTTGGTGGGATATATACTTATTAATAACATCAATACTGAATTGAATTTATTATTAGTTAATTTAATCAGGTATTTATAATCAGAGGAAATTTAACTCTGACGTTATATTTATTTGTGAAGTTATGACCGAAAGCCAACAGTCACATTAGCATGTCACTTACGCCATTAGGCTTCGTCTACATACATATAGGCCTGACAACGCTTTCACACTCGCGGATTTTTGTTAGTCGAACAATTAAATGCACACGTGAACAATCCCACGAATAAAATATAATTGACATTACATGCACATTATTTGCGATAGCCAGATGCTGTAATTAGCAACACTTTAACATTATAATTTAATTAAAATAGTTTTGCGACGATAAAGATTTTAATAACGATTCAATTAACTGTAATTTCTTTATCGGTTTGAGGTTTTAATTCAGGTAGGTACAGAAGTATATTTGTATAATAATTGATCGTTATCCTGGATTGTAAGTTTTCATTTTATAAGCAGGATATTGTTTGGTGTTCCTGTTGTGTGCCCTTTAAACCATGCAATAATTAATATTATTTCAATAAATACCTACCTGTCAAATTAACTGTTAAATATTTTAAAATAGTTCCTGCATAAACTTTCAACCTTCTCTATTTGATCTTTAATATTTAGACAACTGTACATAAATCAGATAAATCGCATACCCAATACACAATGGTTGTTAAGAGAGAAAATGTAAACAACATAAACTTAAATCAGTTATCTGCTGACATCTGAATGTACCCACTGTCACTGAAATCATTAAAAATGTATCTGACATCGACGAATCACTTGCCATTCATTGGCAGAACCGTTAACATTGACGAATCACTTGCCATTAACCAAGAATAGAATAGAATAGAATAGAAATGATACCGTCATCGCGGTGAGATGTGAACACAATGTTCTCACTTAACTGTCACGTTTGTAAATAATATCCGATCATAATCCACGTTTACCGCACTTGGATAACAACACATTATAGCACAAACACTCAATAATATATTATGTATGTCACAATCCACGTGAAAAATGAAATTGATCGCTACCGGCTTATACCGCGGCGTTACTCGCACTGTCTTCACCTATAGAAAACCGAAACAGTCAGTAGTCAAGATATTGACACTGAGTGTATGTACAACTGTATGATAGTTTGATTCAGCAGTTCTCTGTTTGACAATACAAATACATTTTAATTCTATACAATAGGACGTGTTTTCGATGACATAATATTGTTAAAGGTTTATTTGAATGTCATTATACTTTCCAGTTATTTTGGTTGAAACTGGTTGTCTCTATGAGGCTTGTATTCTTAATACCGGTTGCTTTTCTTACTTTAGATGAATATAGAACTCTCTAGAATAGATTGTTATAAATATTCAGCGAGAGAAATAAATAAACATTAGTGTGATAGAGCCTTGAAACATTTTTTTAGATAAATACAAACTATTGCACAATTTGAGACAATATTAAATTAGAAATGATGTTACAAAAACACAAAATATTACCACTGATCCATAACTAGCGAATGTCACTACCGAGCGTAGCCTCTGGGTTAGAATCCCGGGTCGTGACTTTTTAAATTTTTATCAAAAACCGGATATTTTTTCGACCTCTATTAGGTGTGCTAATGTGTAATTTAACTTAAGTTTTGGCTGTCAAATTAAGTGTATATTGTAGTCAAAGATTATTCACAATCAATCAGTTACGATGTATTTCCAGCACAATGAATTTATCTAATAAAATAATTCTCTAAAAAAATCTCCATACCACTGCATCCTGAATATTATGATGATGAGCTCATTACGTACCGTCCCCGCAACAAGTATCTAATATAACGATAATTTATTATTTCTTTATGTTTCAGTAATAATGTGTCGTTAACTTTTCCTTCTTTTAGAAATAAGTGATTATATAATCACTTTGTTTTATATCGAAACAAGTTATATCACACGTATTATGTGGAGAAAATTCTCAAAACACAAAATAGATGCAAGCTTAAAAAAATAATCTTTTGCTACTGGTTTCTACCCAACGATATTACTTAAATTATATTTTTGAAATCAACAAACGCGTAGTAACAAGATCAAACAATTCACTACGGACTACACAAACATTGTACACTTGTACAAACTATTAACATTGACGCGAACAAATTCTACCAAACTACACTTAAGTACTTAATGATTGTGTTTGTGAACTACACCATAGAGTTAACATAACAGACGAAATTGGTTATTTTACAAAAAAAATATTGGCAGCCGTTAAATTAGAACCTACACAAATGAATGTCAAATATAACTCACTTATTACTTCAAGTAAAGCCTACGCAGTTGCTACGAGCCTACGTAGAGGTGTCCCTGGTGGGGTACATAAGGCTACGCTACGCAACGCTACGAGTGGCTGCAGTGCTACGACTGGGATGCAATTGCTACAATCGACTAAATACTTAATGTGAAGAAAGTAACGATACAGATACCCATTCTGAACAAAAAATTTAAGTTATTTAAAAAAAAATACACATATTTCTCTTTACCCGATGTTTCGTCTGAATTGAACCGAACAATGTAACTAGTGTTAAAAAATATAATAATTTTAAGTATTAGATACCTGCTTTAAAATTCTGTATTTCCACTACATTTGTAATTGAAGAAATGATTATGTTAAAAAATCAAATTCACTTTGCATCACGCATTTTCATATATCAATCATGAAACACAATGGTACCTTACTGACCCGATTGCGTTATCTTGCTGCAGTAACCTGGTCCCCATTGTGTTCGAGCAACAAAGGCAACAAAGCAACCACTGCAACAGAACCGCTTCTCAATGACCACGATAAGAACAGATCGGGAGTCGATTGTACGTGCGTATGCGCCTACGAGAGGGTCACTTCGGTTTAAGCTAGAATTAGCTACATGTAATCAAAAAAACTAAGTTTGAGTTGATAGTGACATAATAAATGTTGAATCTTTGGCGTGAAAAATATTATCTAGGTATGTATAAAAATACTTTAGTTGAAATCGTATCCCTAAACGAACTGTTATTATATTAAACGATCATATTAATTTATTCGATCCACAAGATTTATCTTCAATGAATAAAAAAATAAGATATTAAAATGTAACCACGTCTACTTACGAAGAGATCAGTAAACAAATCACAAAACTTTCAAAGCTTGCAACAAAACAAAGTTCAATTTAAATCACAAAAACAATTCAACTGCTAGAATTAATAAAACTCCTTGCACGAGTTATCGACACACATCTGATGTAAAACTAACAAGAAAAATCACTGTTGAAGAATGGAACCTCAAACAATATGCCGGACAATAGTTAAGCTCTCTTACATAAACTATTACACAAGTACGAACACGCGACTGAAAGCCACCGCCATTTCCCTGCGCTTATATACTACAACTAGTTAACGTAACACTCTCACACAATATTACTAATCACCCACTGATTTACTGCTGTATGACTGACTGCTCCTTGTCCATCCTTGGCAGTCGTTACGAGTAGTCACAAGCCAGTAAGACTGACGCCAGTCCAACCAAGGGGTATCGAGTTGCCCGGGTAACTGGGTTGGGGAGGTCAGATAGGCAGTCGCTCCTTGTAAAACACTGGTACTCAGCTGAATCCGATTATACTTGAAGCCGACTCCAACATAGTTAGGAAAAGGCTCAGGAAATGATGATGTCCACTTACTTACAGCGTGAGGAGTGTCACACTCTTACTGACTTATTCCATCATGTTCCTTCTCAAGCCCTGTATGTCCCAGCGCAGCGGTAATTCGACAGAACAATCCCGCAGCCCCGGCAGGCCTTAGCCCTAGCGGGCCACACTCCACTATGGAACTGATGTACCTTCAGGAATGAATCCTTCCTACTGATCAGCTGTGTAAAGCTGTAGCTGAAACTTACAGGAGATGTGCTTACGACGAAGCCTGCGTACGTACAACTAAATGTGTTTACTTACATAGTTATCTTGATTTTCTCGGTTTTCTTTATAACTTACTTTGTGAAAATTGTGTGTTTGTGTGTAAAATTAATATTTAAAAGATAAGTTTTTATCGCTTTGATTCGTTTTAATTATTTTGTGATTTTTATAATTTCGAAAAGACAATTATCGTTAGTAACTAAAAACCAAAGCATTTAGAAGTGTTCAAAACAACAAATTATTATGTTCAGGATATTATCATACCATCTCAACATCATTAATCATCTTCAAATTCAAGACAAATCTGGAAAAACTATTTATGCAACACCTGCATATGATGCGTCAGTGAGTAAAGTCCGCTTCACGTTAGTAATGTACTGTCGTGGGCTCAATCACATAGACACACCAGATCATGCCAGGATATATCACATAGACACACCAGATCATGCCAGGATATATCACATAGACACACCAGATCATGCCAGGATATATCGCATAGACACACCAGATCATGCCAGGATATATCACATAGACACACCAGATCATGCCAGGATATATCACATAGACACACCAGATCATGCCAGGATATATCACATAGACACACCAGATCATGCCAGGATATATCACATAGACACACCAGATCATGCCAGGATATATCACATAGACACACCAGATCATGCCAGGATATATCGCATAGACACACCAGATCATGCCAGGATATATCGCATAGACACACCAGATCATGCCAGGATATATCGCATAGACACACCAGATCATGCCAGGATATATCGCATAGACACACCAGATCATGCCAGGATATATCGCATAGACACACCAGATCATGCCAGGATATATCACAAAGACACACCAGATCATGCCAGGATATATCACAAAGACACACCAGATCATGCCAGGATATATCGCATAGACACACCAGATCATGCCAGGATATATCCTTGTTTACGACTTCATGTCTTGGGATTACAGAACGACGGATGTTTTAACTTAATGGAGCTGCAGCAGAGGCGGTTTAAACTATATCTTTACTGCGATTATTATGATCGTAGTCATGAAATTGTATCAGTGATTATTCCTATAACATCTGAGTCATAATGATTTGCTTTTTTGTGGGGAAATAAAAAATGGTCTTATATCCCAATGAACCAAGCAGCTACCATTTACATCTTCAGATTTTGCTTTCAAGTTAAGTATACGTTGACGCAATGTAAGCTTGTCAAAAGTATGCAGTAAGCAATAATTAACTATTCCTCTTTATATGACGCAATCTATTACTATGATTACCTATACATATAATACCTCTGTTTTCCTGAAGTGACTAGGTTATCCTAGATGCTCTGGAAAATTAAATAGTTATCATCAATTTTCCTTTGATGAAACCTAAGGTTTTCTAAGAAAAGTTCATCATCATCTATTACGCTAAAGTCCATCAATGTTGAGGTCTGGTTTCAGTTTAGCTGCAACCATTGTTCTAGATGAAACGACTGCCTAATTAACTTTTTCAGACCAGTTACCTGACAATTACCCCTTGGTGAATTAACTGGTTGTGAGATTTTCTGGGTTCTGACTATCCGTAACGATTGCCGAATATGCACAAACAGTTTAAAATGGTCATCTAAGGCCCGACCGCCTCGTTTTATCATATGATCGATCAACCCATGAGCTCTAAGAAAACTTTATACGCATAGACAAAAATGTTGGTTTCCAGACAAACCTGCAAAACTACTAGTGTATAGAGTGGACGATAAGGCGAAGCTATGAGAATGCGTGAACAATTTAACATAAACTGTGACACGGCGAACTGGACGCCCTACAATAACATGTGATGTGGCGATACAACTCATAGCTTATAAATACTGTAATATTATTATATTGTTATATAATTATTACAAGTAATATAATATTTTTATTGTAAGTAGGTCAAATAATTATATCATTTTAATCAGTCGTTTTACATCGTCATGTTAAAAGTACGAAAATATATTATTTAAAAAGCATAAAAGATTATAAGCTGCCATGTTGGATGGATAGACAGATCACCTGTGACCCTGAAAAGTGAAGAACATTTTAGAAGCAAATCGATCGACAAAGAAAGAGAAAAGTTCCTTACGATGTCTAATTGCAGGTGTCATGGGCCAATCAAATCTGAGTCATATAACTAACGTCATAGAAGTCATTCTAGGTATGACTTACTCAATCAATTATAAAGATATCTGCCCTTGTAACTGTTCTAGGTAAAGTTGAAGAAACCACAAGGGTTTGACATGAAACCACTCATTTTGTAAATTAGGAATCAGGTCACAAATATTTATCGGAAATTGGTTTAGAACGGGTAAATAAATATAATATTTTGTGGTTTTTCCGCTTCCTTCTTCGGTAAAGGTGGGTTTCAAGCATTAAACACTGTTTATTAATATTTAAGTAATTGAAACACATTGGGTTTTCGATTTCAATTAATATGTTACAAAATATAACTTCAAGCTGAATCCTACTTATATTATAAATGTGAAAGTTTGTGAGAATGTATGGATGTATGTTTGTTATTCAATCACGCAAAAACGGCTGGACCGATTTGATTGAAATTTGGTATGTAGATAGGTGATACCCTGGATTAACACATAGGCTACTTTTTATCAACACACCACGCGGGCGAAGCCGCTGGCGGAAGCTAGTGTGAAATAATAATGTCTCCAAAAAACACCAAACAATTAGAGCGCTTTCCCACTAGCGGGATTTTTCGCGCAGCAATGCTCGGATCGTAAGGGCTTACAACAATTGACAGCTACACGCACAAATATGACACTTGGACCCACGGGATTTGAGCTCGGGGCTGCGGGATTGTTCGAAAGAGTTACCGCAGCCCGGGTACATTAAAGGCCTACAAAGGAACATGATGGGTTTTAGTCAATAAAAGTATGACACTCCCTCACGCTACTAACCCACAGCTTGAGGAGTCATTTGATGACTTCCCATCAAAGAAAAAAGATGCGATTTGAGAACGTGTCGCGCGATATTAGAGGACTTGCTCTGTGCTAAACACACCGAGCAAAGTCCACTAATATGAAAGCGCTGTTACTGAAACAATGATCACTAAACTATATTACATAGGTAATTAATAGTGACGTACACTTGTATCTAAGTACAATCTACTATATTACATAATGTTAAGTTGACATCAACTGTTGTTCATACAGCTTGTTTACCGCTAGATCCTCACGAGCTAACATAAACAATACTTGATGGGCGCGCACGCGCACCAATTATAAGTACAAAAGTAAATCTGATAAAGTGGAACTGTTTGTGTTAACTGTAACACGAGTTAGTACTTTACAAATATATTTTTTTAATAAATAGCGAAGATAAATAACTGTTTTTCCATTAATGTTTTCATCAATATAAAACTAAATACTTTGGAGTTACAAATATTGATCATGTAATCAAATAATGACTTTTAAGAAATAAAAGATAACATACACCATATGTCTGTACATTTATACCCATTGCCCTTCTAAGCAAAGATGTCTTTGATCAATACTTACAAAATGTTTCGATATTGATATCCCGCTTCTATTAACCGACTGAAGTGACTGAATGAAAGTAGGGGTTGCAGTAGAATGCTAACCTAGTGGCCGCAACTGGTTTAGCAAACACGATGATTGTCTATCTGTTTTCAATAATGAGAAGCTCTCACGCACGTGGCATACACAAGGTTTATGAATAAAAAATTGTTCCGCTTCCCTTTGTACATGAAAACACATGTAAACATGTGCACCATATGTTCTCAGGGAAGTATAAATTAATACCTATAATATCCATTCATGATCATGAACAGTAACTGTTTATACTTTTCGTAGCACTTTTACCCAATCGCTGAAAGATTTTTTTCTAAGAAGTTTGTTCTGAATACTCCCATAACACGAGATTATTTACATAAATATTTTTTATTGCTGCTCATAAGGAATTTTGTTTTGATAAAGACAGAAAATCCTTCAGACTTAATATAAAAGACATAGTTATCTATGTGCATCTTGTGCCTACGCAACGTATCAACGCGCTCGTAGCACTGCGTAGCCGTAGTCAAGTGAATGGCCTACGAAAATTATTTGTTGTTGCTGTTTCGGCAAACTGCATTTTCTTCTAGTTTACATAAACATAGAACAAAGAGTAATTTATTTCAGTTACTAAATATCCGTTTTTGTAAATGGCGTGTAGGTGTAGTTAGGTAATCTAGCACGGGCTAACGTATTAAAGAATAAACAATTGAAATTGTTCGATTTAACTACCAACATTAAAATGTGCATAAATTAACTGAAATTCTAAAAACCCTGTGTTTCGTAACTTGGAAATTGCGGGTCTGTTTTCTCGTGACTACGTCTAATGATTTACCTACTATACATTATAGGTAAACTCTATTGTTCGGCAGTGACAATGGCAATGGACTGTGACGTCACAATGTACTGCAAATATTATCCTCTATGTGGTCAGTGACACGAGCCGCGTCACATGGCTCTCGGACAGTTGATAAGTATGCGGTAACAGTTTCCAGCCGCGGTTTCACACTGCGAGAATGCCAGGAAATATACTGTTAATTGTAAACGATAGCATGACATTATCCCAATAATAGCGTCCCAGTCGATTTTCGGCCACGGCGGCTATTCTCATATGAGGAGATCAGCCAGCTGCGCAGGACCTTTTATACTGAGCGAGCATTTGCGCAGACACAGGTGCACTCACTATTCCCTCACTCTTATATCAGGATGGAACGGCATTCCAACACGACAATCAGACGAATCGCAATCGTAAACCCTACTGCACGATAAAGTATAACTTTCTACGTCGTAAGAAATCTCGCCTACACAAGAATGATTTACGAGTAGGTATAGAAACACCACATGACGTCCTATGTCGTACGTCTTGTGGTCACACAGTGAGTCAACTACCCCCGTCAGAAGAAGGTGGGAACTACTCTTCAGTAAGGAGGGAAAGGAAAACCCTTCCGGAGTGAAAGATAACCGGACTTTCTGTGTGATGTGCGTAACAATTATTGCATAAGTTGTGATATCATTCTTATTGTTCCAATTTGTTACGTGCCTACAATTTAGTTGAGAGAAAATTAGAATAAGAGACCACAAGCTTTCATAATTAAAAAGGTGTAAGAATCGGAATGGATAAAAAATTTACATGAATACATCCTAAGTCTATCCTGTAATCTTCCTCGATAAATAGGCTATCTAATATAGAAAAAACATTTCAAATTAGACCAGTAAGTAATTCCTAAGGGGGTTACGCACAACAACTCTTCAGCTTGTACCTATTTGTTTACTTTGGTATTAGTATAGATAAGTCCAAATGTTAAAATATGTTAAAATTATGTCACATGCGTTATGATAATCCTCAATCAATATGTCAACAAAGCGTAGCTAAGGTCGGGCGCACACGCTACGCCTGTGCATAGTCATTACTATCGATCTCTGCACACTCTCTTTTTTGGCGAAAATTGTTTTCAAATTTTTATGAATTTCATCATTCATATTTCTAAAGGAAGTATTGGCAATTACGTAAAGTCTAATCAAGTCAATAATTGAATTTAAGCAGTGTTTAATACATGTGTAGTTAAGAGCACAGTAATGTAGAATGCGCGTGAGTGTCGCGCGCGGGTCAGTGCCGGCGCCCGCGCGCTATCTGTTGACATAACTCGTGTTTACAATAACATACGCCGCATGACACGTGGACCGAGATACAACATCATACGATCCTTACAGAAAACATATCTTAGAAAGGAGTTTTAGACACACTGTCACTTTCTTATTAAGCAATTTTTTAGGTTTCTAAGTATTTAGGTGGGAAAATGTACTTTTCTTACGTTTGTGAACTCAAAACACTAAATGAATGAAAGTGTATGCAATACGTACTATAAATGCAATTTTACTAGCTTTGACCCACTTCCCAAAATAAAGGTTCTCAATTCGGAAGTTTTTAATTTTTAGGGCCTAAATCCTTGCTACTAGCAACGTCAGTGAAATTACTCATAAGAATTGGGGTAGACCAATTAATTTCTACGTCATAACAGTCTTAGATGTATACTTCCTTAGGGAATTCCGTTCCACGCATGGTTTTTGCTAACGTTAGGCATTAGAAGTGACGTCACAGCGTGACTGTCTTCTGAGTCAGTGCGCATGCGTGGAGTGGCACACGGGTGACCGAGTCACGATGTCTGTGGCTCACGACCATACAAAGGTCTCAAGACGCTTCCTATAGTTACACATTTCTATAAGGTAGGTATAATTAAAGGGGTAGAAGCCAGATTTTCCCTAACCGCATAGATGATTTTCATATATCTAGTTGCAAAGGAACGAAAAGCCTCTCAGTCGGTGGGGACTAATTGTAGAGCTTTCGATATTGGTAGGTACGCTAATGTTTATGAAATTACTTGTACACTGAAAAATATTTTAGGTGTTGCCAGAAACTTAATTGACAGAAGGGACAGAACCCAAATAGAATTCAGAAATTAGCCACTTTAAATAAAAAGCAGGTCTTGCTCTAAAATCAATCGAGATCTGTAATAACAATCATTGATACTTTGTTTACGAAAAAATACTTAAATGATGTCATAATAATTTTTCCTCTGTTATTGCAGAAGATGTTACAAATGACACGACTCCGAAAGTCGTGTCCTACAACACGAGATAACGACGTACTAAATTATATGCATGTTTGTCTGTCTGTATGTTTGTGTGTGCAACATGTTTTGTTCTCTGTATCTAGTAGTTAATTAATTGTAATGCTGACGATCGACCTTTACACATGTGCAGTTTTATATAATGTTTCTCTAGTAACACGCAAAGCAGAGAGCTTTCAAAATGTATAAATTCCGCTGGATGTATAAGTTAACTAGTCTGCATAGAAAAAATCTCAAATAAACCTACAGAAATATTGAAATGGATTCTTCAAACAGTTGCGTAATTTCAAACAATCTGTACAAGATTTCAAAATATATGGAGATTCTAAAAATCTACAACTTAGGTACAATAAGGACACTTGGTTGACACCTGCACTTTTTAGATATGTTTGACAAGATACTGAGAAAAATATATGAAAGCTAGACCTATGTCTCTGTATATTCATATAACTTGTAACTACAAGTTTGTCGGCAAATGAATCACTTATGAATATCACAAACAGGTGCGAAATCGATATTATGTGCTCTGTAACAGTAGTGAACGTGTAATATTGATGCAACTGCACAATAGTTATAGGCACCAATAAAATGTGAAACAATAAAACCTGAATGAAACAATAAATCAGTCAATCGATACACCTTCACCATTTCTTAAGGAACCAAAGGTCGAAAGGTAAAACTGGTTGCTGTGACTAGGAGTCTGAGACTAATGTTAGTCTTTAGTTCATGAACTTCTTACACTATGCTATAACAGCAAACTAGAATAAAATAGATATTTTAGGAGCTCCCATGCGGTAAGCGTGATTTAAGCCATCAGCTTTTCTGCAATCAAATGAGTTGCTGAACTGTAATCAGTAGGCGTACAAAAATAATACTCATACTATAGGTAAATAGACCATCAAATCGCTGACAGCGATAAACTAGTAAACATAACAATTCGTCATACAAAACAGATGAGAACATCACGTGAACACACTAGCGAAACATTATGTAATTATATGACATACTAACTCATTAAAACGAACTAAATAACAGCTCAAACCGAAGTAGTAACAATACACCTATTTATAAACATAAACACCTAATTTGCATTAAAAGTTATAAGTACCGAGAACCGAGGAAAAAATTAAAGGAAACAAATACTATGATGCACCTCGACAAATATGTAATTATAAGAATCGGATTTGTGTATCAGTTTGTGAACAGTCATCAGGTATAAAACAGCTGCGTACATAGTAATGATTCATTAGCACTCGCTCTGTCGCACGAAAAGGAGCTTTGTACGTACACAAGTGCAAGAGCACACAGGGTCAATATTTGTGTGCTAGTCTTATGCGACTGTACACTGGGTCTACTGTGGGGGGTTGAAACTTTTAGGAAGCAGTCGGATTTCTGCCCCTAAGAGCACGTAGTTATCAGTCGCCGAAGAAACCTGACCAAAGTGAGCAAAAACAACAAGCTAGCGATTCGAATGAGACTGTAACATTTAAATAAAATGTAGTGTTTAATGTTACATTGAGCAACGAGCGTTCTGAAAAAGCAAGCTATCAAAACCCAAACTATTATTAAGTGACCCTTTGCTCGCGTATCACAAACTAATAGAATCCAATAGCTATACATTGGCAATTGGCATTGAAACAGTCCACCTGCGTAGCTCGTAACTCGCGAGCCGCAACATGTTCCCGCGATTACAGCCACCTTGACTCGACACGTGGCAAATCGTAAAAAGCACTGCCTTACGTAAATTATGCAAATAAACATACTAGTACAGTAAATAAGACAAAGGTTCTTTAATTCAACCAGAATAAGATATGTAGATTATTGTAGATAAATCGATCATCTATCACGGGGACAAGATAATTTGTAGGTTGTGTTTACTGATCCGTGACAATACTTAACCTGCCACTAAGGGTTACTAATTGTTATACTGCCACATTCTGCAACTCTTCTGATACTCTTCCTAACTAGACGCTGAAAAAAATAAAACAACAACATGCTAGCGTCCATATGACCAGGAAGCTGTTCAGCATCACCATAGGCCTGCTGATGAATGCCAGAAGAAATGCCATTGTATAGCAGACGCGACACCAAGGAAGTTATTTTACACGACTTTTCCGCACTCGGTAAAAAGTGAGCGAAATAATGTTAGTGTTTACAAACAACCATAATATTGTCCGAACTGGGATATGATACAAAATGGTTCTCTTCTCATCTTCTCAATGAAATATTGTCATCAATGTTTACTTTCTCTGAGAAAATCGTAAGTTCATAATCTAATAGTTATTGTACGCACTGTTTCCTCTTTACCTACCATTAAAATGTACATTGTACCTCTAGTCTTAGTTGAACCAGCAGCTACTTTATTTAATCGTTACTTTAAATACATACATATGTTAATAGTTAAATATTACTTTTGCTTAAAAATAAACTGTGTCCCAATAAATGTTTATAATTCTGAGTGTCGGCGTCACTAACAAAAGATTTCGCGTCACGAACTGTAACGATTAAGAGAACGTAAATAACTATATAGAGCAGTCGTTGGCCGTATTTTTATTCTATTTGAGGTCAATAGGTTGTGTTGCGACGGTCACCTATCGTGCGCGCGCGCAGGAATCGGCGGCGGGTTGCGCTCCCGTGTCAGCGAGGGCCTGATAACACGAATGCTTATTGTATCGACTACTTAATTACTTCTAATTATAGTGACGTTCAGAAGGCTTTCTTACAATTCGAAGTTTAATGTTAGATCTCTCAACGTCCAAAATGGAAAAAAATTTCAATTAAGCCGGTATCTGAGATCTTTTATATTTAGAAAAGGGGTAGGTAGTAGTAATATATGTAAAATTTAGGTGCTATTTAATCGTAAAAAAATTAAAGATTATTCCAATATTTTCCTCGTGTAATCTTTAATGAGGCACATCCTGCTAACAAGCCTTTAATTGCTAAGTGTCCCTGTTTTATATGCACGACAAGACTTTTATCTAACTGTATCGTGTTGCAAGCTTAGCCTTCTGAAGATTGCTTATCACTTGGCTAATTGTGCGAATACTAGCTTGGCGATAGTGGCGGTGTAAACTGCTCTATATGCGTACATAGTGCAGTAAAGTGCACTGTCACACTGCATGCTAATGTATGCGTATGCGTAAATATGCGGCAGTCGAGTGACACGGACTGTAACACTGAAATACACAAAGAGAAAACTGAAGTATTTATGAAACAGCAACGAAAAATATTCACGTTATAAATATATGACGACTCTACACACGTTGCATTTCCTTTACTCGTGTTGTGCTTGTGAAAAACAGTGGAATGTATGAGTGTCACCAGTTACGGCTACTTTCGCTTGTGTTCCATTCATCGCGTCGGCCAGTGACAAGGAGTTGAGCGTGACGCAGCACGAGTGCGACCTCAAAGGACGATGTCTTTGTAACATCTCGGCCGAACGCATTGTGACTCACTCACTGGAAGTTCTATTTATGTAACATATTGCTTATTTTATTAACAAGGGAATTATAGCAAAAAATACTGTGGAAAGTTTCAGATAGGTCACGTTTAGGTACTTTCAGAAAGTAGTTCATTAAGTATGTTAATAAAAGGGCATGAAAGTATATTTAACAAAGACATTTAGCATACCTATGTACCTACATACGAACCTAAAGATAGTCCTTCTATTACCTACTTATAGAAATCAGAAAAAAAACCCAATGTTTATTTGAGACATGAAATACATTTTGTCATCCTGACACCAAAGATGAATGGTTTGTATTGCGCACAGCATACAATGGAAAACTAATGTTTTAGAAAATGGCCATTCATTTCCTGGTCGTTAATATGTTTTATAGTACCTAATTACAACTAAAATAATAGCAAGACCGCGACAGTTTATGCACAAACTCGTTCGATGGTGGATGAATGGCGGCGCGATATGCGCTCGCACGCTTGCCATCACTACATTGTACATTATACGCTTGCCTATGTACGTGCCTCATTGTCTTCTAACTAAAGAAAGTATTCATCAAAACAATTATTATGGACCACGGACCTTTTATATTTTTAGTCTTCAACAAAGTGATCATTCTATTCATTTGTGTTTACTCTAATAGCATATGATTTGGGATTTATGTTGACTTTCAATAGCATGATTATAATTAATTTGACTGGGGTCCTTACTTAAAAGACTATTCTCTTTAAAACAATACCCGAAAATATTTTCGAGCTCAAAACATTGAACAGCACAGTAATTTAACAACATATAATATCGATCTGTAACAAACAATGACAGATATCCGTTATTGTCACGGATGAAGGAAAGATAGTTATTGTAAACAATGAGAAGTCACATTTTTAAAGAAAATCTTACTTTTTGTTAGTATTATGAACTTTATACCCCAAGATATTCCAGTTTAGAGAATGACGTATGGTATGAGTGTATTATAAGCAATGAGCGACCTCTGCGAGCTTTGATCCCGATTCCTGAACTCTAGCTTATCTAGCGGATCTATATCGATAGGTAAGATGTTTCCATGTCAATACAAACTAGTAATGTGTTAGATATGGGTGAAATAGCATCAAAGAAACTTGCCTGCATGTGACACCCAGTATAGAACTAGGCATCATCGTCTACCTAACATAGGCATTGTCACAATATGGGTACTTAGGTATTGTATAGAGCGATCATATTTATGCCCGTGAAAACACTCTGTTGCTATCCTACTTTATATGAATTTATAAGATAATCTATCCAATTTGCTAATGCTATCCAATTTATTGCATGTTTAGCAGTTTTAAGCCTAATTAGTTCGCAACCCTTCTTGGCAGTTGGTGAAACTAAAGACACACGGAAGTCGGTGGTACCTATATGTACAAAACAAACAAATGCCACACTTGACACACTGAATAAGATGCTGTTCATTTTTAAGTCTGGAAGGAAAGCACTGGTATCTTCTGTTAAATCATATTTCAGGAAAATATGAAAATCACAGGAGGGAACAGCGCGCCAATTTAAATCATAACGAAGTACTTACATTGGTATAATTATATTATCTAAAACACCAGCTAGTAAATTAAAGTGAACTTACACAATACTCACTCGATTTTTTCAGTACAATTTCATAATCACTGCACTTTATTCCTAGAGTATGTGTGAACTACAATAGTCGGTGTGTGACAGTGTACGCGCGGGTGCGCATGTGTGCGTGAGGTGCGCGCGCGCGCCTCGCTCCGCAGTTGGCCGCGACTACGTCTGCGCCGGCGCAGCCGCCCCGATACTAACATAAACGCACCTCATTATTGTGAATTTCGCATTATAATTTACTTGACTATACTGACTGATTATATGAACTTTAATATTCAGTTTATATCCGCTGTAATGAGATACTTAGCTGCCTTATTAACTTTTATGAAAACCTCTACTACAGTCTATATTGCACGTTTGTTTTGAAGCGCATCTAAGCAAATATCTATAGGTAGACCCCCTTGTAGAATCATAGAGAATTCAGTATCCGGTTCGTACGCTCAAACAATATTAACAATATCCCTTAAAATATAACTAAATAGAAAGGCATCATGAAAAGTTACAATCTATGTTGTCCCTCTGTGAAAACTTGCTATTTCAAATAGCAGTTTCGCGTTTGAGCACATTGCCGTAGACACCAAACAGGAGTCTCAGTACTGTTAAATAATTTTGTTAATACTTCTATTCTATTCTTGATCATACAAGGCAGGGTTCAGTGTACATACAACTAAACAACGAAAATACAGTCTTATGTTAAAACTTTAAATCACATAAATACAATCATTTGAAACAATCCATTCATAAACTGTCGATAACTTTTCACACAAACGCGGACTGTTCCTCCGTCGCTACGTATACTCCTCCTGTTTGTTCGTGCCCAGGTTGTTGGCCTGCTCCAGGGTGTCGGGCAGCTTGGTGCCCAGCGTCTCCGGCGTCAGCAGCACCAGGCAGCCCGACGTGAACGCCAGCACCGCGAACATTATGAACGGGAGATCGTCGAATGTTGCAGCACCCTGAGGAAAGGGACTGTTTTAGTAGGGATAGCATTTAGGTAAACATACTGATAACTATAACTATACAATATTGATCTTAAGTTTACTGCCATCAAACTGATCAACATCAACAAACAAAATAATAACTACAACAAATTCAGACTTATCGTATTTCTATCGACGTGGGTGCGTCTTAATCTCAAATGAATTGCGTCATTATCGTCTTTCAATAGACCGTGAAATCTCATCAATATTATAGTGACGTCATAAACTCTTACGATGGCAGGAGTGAGGGGAGCGGTGATGGAGCCGATCCTGCCGACCATGGAGGAGTAGGCGAACAGGTTGTGCCGGCACTGCGTCGGGTACAGCTCGGCAGTGTACATGTACAGTGACGTCACCACGGCTGATATGCTGCTCTTGCCGATCAGGTACACCGCTAGAGATAGCCCGAACATGTCTGAAATGTTTGAAATAAACAGCTTGAAACCCTTTTTGGAAAATATTAATTTTCTTTAGCTCGTTACTTTATAATGTAATTGGACTCACCGTCAGGCATGAGTATATAAGCTACTTGACACGCAGCACATAACCAAAACCCGGATAATAGTACCGGTTTTCTTCCTATCCTTGGAAGCAGCAGCACTGCTATCCAGAATCCTGGAATCTCAGCTGCAGATACCGCCGCATAGTTGACATACGGATTGCCTGACATATTGACCGCATTGATGGACAGCCCGTAGTAGATGAGGGTCATGCTGATCCACCACAGCGGGGAGACCAGGCAGCGGAACAGCACCCGCTTGTGCTGGAACACCTTCACGATCAGCCAGGGCTCGTTGATGTTCTGCTCTTTCTCCAGCGCCTTGCGTTGTTTCTCCATCTCTGCCGTTCTTCTCAATGCATCTAAAGACTTCTCTGATAACTGCTTCCTATTCACTCTGGCAGCTTCTTTGAGCAAAGTCTCCGATTGTTCGTACCGACCTTTGCTCATGTACCATCGCACAGACTCGGGCACGATCCAGAAGTAAGCGATTGTAAACAGCTGTGGTATGTACAGAGCTAGAGTCAGAGATCTCCAAGCGGGCACACACCATGCTATTAGCCCCATTATAACCTGGCCTACTGCAAAGAATGTGTTTAATGTTGCGCCGGCGATGACTCGATATTTGGGACCCACCAACTCCAAAACTGTGTAACAAACAGACGTAACAAATGAGATATCAAATCGGTGATCTAATAGCAAAATAATATTATCAGCTTTACCTAAGATATAAATACAGGAGAAGACTCCAGCACCAAAGGTAGCTTCAACAAACTGTGAGATCATGAAGCCCATGTATGAGTTGGCCCAGTAGCGCGTGAGGCCGATCCAGCCGGTGTTGAAGGCGTTGATGGTGAGCGCCACGCGCCGCCCCCAGCGGTCTGACACGTAGCCAGTGATGGGCAGCGCCGTCAGCGTGCCAAACGTACGCACGAAGCCGATCAGCGTGCGGCGCCACTCGTCACATCCTAAGTTATACTGAAACATTAGGGATAACAAAATTAGATCGTGACAAATCATTGAGAGATGTCTGCGACACTTATTGATAAGCTAGTCTTCTGAATTAATGTCTCAAAGTGATTAGTGATACTTGCGTCATAGACGACAGTGAGCTGGTTCTCATAGACATACTCCTCGCACGGCAGCAGCGTGTGCCTGTCGAAGAGCTCAGCGGGACAGGCGTCGAGCTGACGTGTGGCTGACACGTTGCCGAAGCGTTGGCAGTTGTCAAACGAGTCCTGGACCACGGGAACAGCGTTGCCCAGCCAGGAGGGGGAGAACTCCGGCGGATCGCCATCGCACTCCGGGATCACACATCTGTAATATTAAGATAAATATTTTTAGATACATCAAAATGGAACATACATACGAACGAAATATCAAGTATAGGTTGGTATACAAAAGTTATGTATATCTTTCCTACCAATTTGTTCTTTAAAAGTCATTGTTTGAAATACATAGGTACCTTGTTTCGATTCTGGCAGTAGTGAACACATATTCCGCATGGAAGGCTGCGAAGATGACCACGATGAGCGTGAGGAGTAGCGTCCGCAGCTGGAACCTACCGAACTGGCCGATCTCCTCCACCAGGATGGTGTCCAGGTCGACGCCGTCCTTCTGTCCGCTCGCCGACATCGCGCTCACTACTGAACAATAATCTCACAAATACGACAGCTGTTGATAATGTTTATTGTGTCGTATATTTTAAACTGTTTTATTTGCGATATGCAGTTTTAGTGATCCGCCTCTAACGCGATTGTTAGGTACTCAAGTGTAAGTCTTGTTCTTTACACCCTAGGTCTGAAGCTAGTCTGAAGTCAGCACTTGTACGGACGCATAACGCGCGGAAATCAGTGCATTGTTTTCTCAACAACTATTTCTATCATATCGACATAATTATCTCTTTGTATTTATTGAACACTTTCACTCTGCATATCACTTAATAATAGTTTAGCGGCCAATTACTCAGATACGGAACCCATGGAACAGGTTTTAAGAAACTCTCACAATACAGTTGTTTCCAAACGCGTGTGTCATTGACTTCGAACAAATGTCAGTTCCTAATATTTTTGGCTATCTTTACGTATGTTTAGTAACAGTAATCAAACTCCCGCTTCAATCTTATCTCGAGCAGTATTGCAGAAAATAATATTTATCTGTAATCCCGTCAGATAAATCGATCTCTTTCGCGGACCTGTCTGCCGTAGGCATTTTGGGACTAAACGTGATAATTTTTACATATTTAAGATGTTACCTTTCTTATCTTATGTATTATTATGTGAGCATTATCATAAGGTTGTCTCCAAGGCGTCTCTTCCTTATCAGAGTGAAGCACGTGCAGGTTTTAGTGCTGGGTTTGACGACGATGCCTACTGCATTACAGGTAAGTTGATGATGGGATCAACTCTGATACGTCGGGAGTCTGCTAATTGTATATCGAATACAGCCAGGTAATTACTATGATGGGTTTAAGGTATACTTGTAATACCCATCTAATTGGGAAAATATCATATTGATTACATTTACCTGTACAAATTAGACTATCACAACAGATCAATAAAATTACATCACGTTTTGGTTGCTTCCTTCGAGGGCGTTCAATGTAAATCTTATCGATGTTTTAAGTGACTCGTGAAACCCAAATTTGAAGTGCCTGTATGTATGCATGTTTTCACGTTATACGCATATCACGTTTGTGTGAATAAAAAGATGTTTTCTTTGACCTCTGTGCATTTCTAGATCAAGCATCAGATTGTGATGAATGAGATGATAAAACAATCCAGTCACACCGTGCTGAAGCTAAATAAAACAAATACAAAAACAATAAAAGATTACATTTAATAAATAAATAAAAAAGTAATAAAAAATGTATGTTTAGTGTAGATTACAGGTGCGTTCACTTGGTATGTTTCTCTTTGCTATTGCCTATATGTTCTGCCTGGTCGAGCGTGTCGGGTAGCGTGGTGCCCAGCGTCTCCGGCGTGAGGAAGATGAGCGCGCCCGACACCAGCGCCAGCGACCCGAACAGCACGAACGGCAGCTCCGCGAACCATTGCGCGCCCTGAGCATAAAGCGTCATCATTAAAATGATGTTACTAATAATAATAATATGCCTAGCCTCTGCATAGCCACGTTTACTGTAAGCTCGCTTCTAGTGTAAATAAAATACCATATGAAACTGATGACTGTCGGTAGGTACTAAAATGTTTTTCAATTGACAGCCGGAGGCGACAGTTTTAAACGGTATTTGCATCTCGGGGATTTTCATCAGTACAATTTAACCGACATTGTTAAGATAGTGCGACGGTGTCATACATAATGCAATCAATTTGATACAAGACGCGACTTACAAATGCTGGTGTGAGTGGTGCCATCATGGAGCCAATACGCCCCATCATCGAAGAGAAGGCAAATAAACTATGTCTGTGCTTGGTGGGGTACAGCTCCGCCGTGTACACGTAGATAGACGTCGCCACCATGGCTATGGCGAGCTTGGCTATCAGGTACACCACCAGTGATGCCATGTACAAACCTGGAACAATCATCGCGTATAATTCAGTAATTTATCTCTTTTTAACCATACATGCCAACAAAGTTATCAGAAATACCTTGAGGCATCAAAACATAGGCAAGTTGGCAAGCGGAGCACAACCAAAAGGCTCCAGTGAGCACTGCCTTGCGTCCAATCTTCCCCATCAGGTAGTAGGCAGTCCAGAAGCCGGGGATCTCGACCGCCGCCACCGCCACGTAGTTCAGATACTTGTTGCCTGACATGTTCACGGCGTTCAGCGAGAGCCCGTAGTATATGAACGTCGTAGTGATCCACCAGATCGGTGACACGACACAGGCCAGTAAGACACGCCTGTGCCGAAACACCTGCACTATCAGCCACGGCTCGCCACTCTTCCGCGCCTCATCAGCACCGCTCCGTAACTTCTCCTCAGCTGTATGTCGTAATTCCTCCAGCGATATGTCAGACACTTGCCTTCCGTTAACTTTCGCCATCTTTTTCAATAAAGCTTTAGATTCTTCGAAGCGTCCCTTGCTCATGTACCAGCGCACGGACTCGCTGATGAGCCAGTAGTAGGCGATGGTGAGGAACTGTGGGATGTACATCACGAGCGTCAGGGTCCTCCAGTTAGGCACGGCCCACGCAAGCAGCCCTAACGTCATCTGTCCTATTGCAAAGCAAGTCTTGAGAGCTGCGCCGATAGCGACACGGTAGTCAGGTCCTACTTCTTCGGTTACTATAACATTATTTGTAACATTTATTATTTTATCATCAGACAAGATCCTATCCGTGACCACTCAAAAACTTAGAAGTTCGATACTCACGTAAAATATAGAGACTAGAATACAATCCATATCCAAAGGTGGCCTCTGCAAACTCTGTAAGAATGAACCCGATGTATGTATCAGCCCAGTACCGCGTGAGGCCGATCCAAGCCGTGTTGACGGCGTTGATGGTGAGCGCGACGCGCCGCCCCCAGCGGTCTGACACGAAGCCGGTGATGGGCATCGCCGTCAGCGTGCCGAATGTGCATACTGTGCCGACCAGCGACCGCCGCCACTCGTCGCATGCCAGTCCCAACTTGCACAGAAAAAATAAGTTAAAAACGTACTGAATAATATCAAATAATTAGTGTTTTGTGAATATTAAGTGTTTTGTGGACTCACGTCATAGACGGCAGTGTGTGTATTCTCATACACGTAAGTATCACAGGGCAGTAGAGAGTCGCGGTCGAATAGCGAACTTGGACAAGTGCTGTTATCGCCGAGGGCCGCAGTCGAGTTGCCGAAACGCCGACAGTTGTCGAACGAGCCTGGAGTGGAGCCCGACGGTAAAGCGTTCTCCAACCACGCCGGGGAGAATTCTGCAGGTTCGGATTCACACTCCGATATCAAACATCTGAAACAACCATTCGCAATTATTTTAAAACTTAATACTGAATCTCTGTACCGCCTGGATTAATCCCAGATTGGAGCATTGAAAATCAAATTGAGGATTGCTTTGGTTTATTTAACGATTTTGAATATAATAGAAACCTTTTCGCGCCAGCCACAACAATCATAGTAAATTAGTTACAAGCCATTATGAAATAAATCTCAAGTGATTGAAAAATAATCTTATGTTGTTACCTGGTGCTAATCCTGGCAGTAGTGAACACGTACTCCTGATTACTGCAGGCCACGAACACCACTAACACGGCGAGCCACAGGAAGCTCCTGAGCTGATGTCTGCCGAACTGCCCCACCTCCTCCACCAGCAGCGTGTCCAGCTCCAGCCTGCGCTTGCCACTGCCGGGAGCGCCAGGCTTCTCCTCACTCGCAGCCACCATGTTGTCCACCTTATACGAGCACACTGCACAAACTAGCTACTTCATTCACAAATATTTTCTCTACATCTCATGTCAAAATAATTTTATCTGAAATATTTTTATCTAAGTGACTTATGGGAGATAATTGAAGCACGCGCTAAGCCTAAGATGCATATAACATGAATTGTACCTCTTGCGCAGTACGTATTCGCATGTCAAAATTCTTCAGCAATTTAATACAAGTGCGTAATGACTGACTCGAAAGCAATTATTAAATTATATTTATTTTTATTATCTCACTTAGGTAAGAGCTCAATGTCAAATGATTGTGGTAGACTAGACGTATCAGAACATATTTTTGAACTTACGCACCAATATCTACGAACGAATTTGACTAAACCACATCATTGTGTTCACGTCAGGCAAGGTGGAAATAAAACATCATTAAGTATCTGTTATCGGCACAACATTTGAGCTTTGAAGAACGTGTCATGTGCAAGTCAGAAACGCGTTACGAATGTTCCGTGTTACAGCATACTGTAGGTAAGTATCTGTTTTCATTGCTAGGTTCATTTATACCTATTATTTATTATAGGAACGCTAAAAAGGTTTGCAATAAAAGCTTTCTTTCTGCAGGTTACTAGTATGTTTATCTTATCTACAATTGTCTTTACTAACATATGATTAGCCATTCAGAGCGGTATTACCGGTAATGTTTGCTCAGGGTACTCCACCGCAGTAAAATTAAGTAGACTTTATTTAAGTCCAGTTTGTTTTCCTGCTTACTTGTTTTACTACCTACCTAACTGATTTCGTATCAGTCGTCAAACCGTCGTTCGCATCTAATTATGATACTTAATAATGATTTACACAGCGGAAATAAAACTGCCATTTTAAAAACAAATAATTAACGAGTATTTATTATAATAAATTCCTAGTGTATATGTGATGGAGATCACGTGTCGGGCTTGGTCTTGCCGAGCTGCTCCGCGTCTTCGAAGGTGTCAGGCAGCTTGGTGCCCAGCGTCTCCGGCGTCGTGAAGATGAGGGCACCAGAGAGCAGGGCAAAGCTGCCGAATAACACTGACGGGAATGGCTCCCATACTTCCGAAGCCTGAAATGTACGAAGGAGTTTGTCAAGGTTTGTCTTTCTGAACCAATTAAAAAGTAATTACCTACGTAATCATTTATAAAGGCTGTCATATACCCATAAGGTAAGAATAAGAATAAGAATCTTTATTTGCAGAGACACGGTATTAGGTACAGGTGTTTTGGTAAATTACATAACGTACATGCAAAAAAATACATAAATATCCACTCGTTTCTTAGTTTTCACTTATTGAGCCGACTCTTGGATGAACACATCATCATCATGGTCATCGTCACTTACACTTAGTTCTAGAGAGATTACTAGTAATCAAAGTAAGTGTTGCTTTGATGCAGTATAGAGTTGTCATGGAACATGTACTCACTAGGGAGGGCGTGAGCGGCGCGGTGATGGAGCCGAGGCGGCCCACCATGGATGAGAAGGCGAACAGGTTGTGTCGGTACTTGGTGGGGTACAGCTCCGCCGTGTACACGTACACAGACGTCATCACGATCGCGATGCAGTACTTGCCGAACAGGTACAGCGCCAGTTGCAAACCGTCGTTACCTGTCAAGGGAGGTTTGAGCTTCAAGATTCTTATACAAATCATCATCATAAATACCACAATCAAATAATATTATTTAAGTCTGACACTCAGTTTTACCATTACCAAAAGGTAACCAAGAGGTATGTGTATTCAGTCGAGTTTAAAAATCACTTACTAATATCAAATATTTACCTTCAGGCATGAATGCGAATGCGAACTGGCAGGCGGCGCAGAGCCAGTACGCGCAGATGAGTACGGGCTTGCGGCCGATACGGTCGAGCAGCAAGATGGCTGTCCAGTAGCCGGGAATCTCGATGGCCGCCACCGCCACGTAGTTCAGGTAACCGTTACCCGACATGTTCACCGAGTTGATGTTCATGCCGTAGTACACGAGGGTGTTCGTGATCCACCAAATCGGAGACACCATACAGCGCGACAATATCACACGGGATTTAAACACTAGAAACACCAGCCAAGGTTCTTTCGGCTTTTCAGCTGTCCTCTCAGCCTCGGCAGTGTCACGCAGCGCCTGCAAACTCTTCTCTGAGAGTTCTTTCTTATTGGCTTTGGCAACCTTTTTAAGAATTTGCTCGGACTCTTCGTAACGGCCTTTACTCATGAGCCAACGCACGGATTCGGAAAGGATCCAGAAGTAGCTGACGACGAGGATCTGAGGTGCGTACAGCACCTGCGTGAGCGGCCGCCATGCTGGCACACCCCACGCGATGAATCCAAGGATCACCTGACCCAGAGCGAACAGCGTCGAGATTGTAGCACCCGCTATCACACGATACCGAGGACCCACCAACTCCGTCACTGGAATATTAAATGTTTTATTTGTTATTGCATCTTTATTTATCGATCCAAGTAAGATCAAAGTCGTAAGAACAGATGCTATTCGCATATTCTTACCCAAGATGTAGCAAGAGGAGTAAGCGCCAGCACCAACGGAAGACTCGAGCACTTCAAGCGTGAGGAACCACTCGTAGGAGTTGACGAAGGAGCGCACGAGGCCGATCCAGCCGGTGTTGAAGGCGTTGATGGTGAGCGCCACGCGTCGCCCCCAGCGGTCCGAGATGTAGCCCGTGATGGGCAGCACCAGCAGAGTACCGATCGTACGGATTGAACCGATTTGAGAGCGACGCCACTCGTCACATGCCATGTCGAACTGAAGTCAAGGGTTTTGCAATTAAAGTATCAAGAAAATTATTTACAATATAACAACCACGCTGTGTTAAATGTAGGTAGATACGAAGCTATGTAGAGGTGGGATGTGTTAAATTAAATGGTACAAATTTTGCCGTTAGAGCACCGCGATCATCATCTCATTGATCCGATATTTTGACAATTTGTTTCTTGGACAGTACTAAGTTCCCTGCCATCTTTCAAAGTAGGTTATGGCCACATACAATTAGCATACGTTATCAATGACGAGAGCATCTTCGATATTGACGCTTGAATAATAAATAACGACAGATTATCCCAAAGATAGCCGACACTCGGATTACGATAGCAGGCATTATTTGCTTTAATTACCTAAATATACGTTCATCGGCCGTTTCAAGTTTATGTTTTTAAGACTAAGACTAATGGATCAGCCGATGCGCCTATTAAATCCCATTATGATAGTGTCTAACGATATTGCAAAAGAAATGTGCTTACGACTTTCTCAAGGGCTCAAGGGTTAACTATGCTGGTACGAGCATGTCTGAATGAGCACGATGCATTTCTAAGTGAGAAATCCATATTTTTTTACAATTACCCTAATGAATTGAAATAATGTATATTTGATTTCTTCCGTTCTTCCCCCAAATAGAATACTGATGTGGGTACCACTGTACTGTTGTTCGATATCTAGCTTGACATCAGTAAACATAATTTAATTCCATTACGGCACGATAAGTTAATAACAGATCTGACGATAGAAAGATTTATAGCTGAATACAAAACATGTGCGATTATGTAATAAATAATATGAATTATTTTGTTTTTCCATTTACTTGCATACGATTACTAATGTAGAGGATAAGCGCAACTTGTTATTTTCAATTTGGGTTCTCCCCAGTGGGCAATAAAAACTAAATTCCAATTTATCGTCCTTGTTTGATATCGCGGGCCTTTCCTGTCTCGTCACACAATCCACTGGTTCTTTTACAATCGCAGCTAAAAGAATATGATCGCTCTAGGTAAGGGCACCTTCCGCAAGATTCTATACTTACATCGTAGACCACGCTGAGCTGATTCTCATAGACGTAGCTGTCGCATGTCTGAGTCCTGGAGGTGTCGAACAGCGAGGCGGGACACTCGCCCTCCGGCACCACGGGAGGAGTGGTCAGGTTGCCAAACCTCTCGCAACCATCAAACGTGTTGCCGCTGGCGGGGATCGCGTTCAGCACCCACTTCGGGGAGAACTCAGGGTCGGAGCCGTCACATTCCGGTATCAAACATCTGCAAGCAGAGTACACAATACTCAAACTCAAGTTACCCACGAGTAGGCTTAAGAGTATATGAACACGGAGTCGTTCATTTACACGGATCATTTATAATAACTTATTAATACAAGAGATGGGTCAATGGATCCTGAATTCACACTTACCAATTCTTAGCAAGCTTTAGTTATTGTATCGACGAATTTTAGTTATTGTAATGAAATTATTGGAAAGGTAATGCGATTGAATATGAAAAGAAATAAAAAATTAAATGAGATGACCAGTTCTTCATTAAGTTTGAATAAAAACCAATTCTTTAAGCTCACCTCGTATTTATCCTAGCGGTTGTGAAAATGTATTCCCCGGAGGCAAAGGCGGAGAATATGACGGGGAAGGCGGCGAGCAGCAGCGTCACGATCTGGTACTTGCCGAACTGCCCCACCTCCTCCACCAGGATGTTGTCCAGGTCCACCGGCTTGAACGCGCTCGCTTCCCCTTTCTCTTCCGTCGCCATTGTCACTCCGTCAGTCCTCAGATCCTTGCCTAGCTAGCGGAGCGACACGTGCGCGCGCTACCGCCACATCAATGAAAGTCCCAAATAAAGCTAGGATTAATCAAACCCGCGTCATTCCAAGGTTCGCATTTGTCTTCATCATAATATAATTTATTTATCCAAATTATGTAGATATGTTTATCGCTAATTTATTAGGAAAATAGTGATACAATAGAGATCCGCATGGCGATATGAGAAAATGATTGTTCACTATAAGGGTTACAATAGCTTGAAGCAGCGTGGAACGCAATGTTTATAATCCTCAAGATAAACACGAGTTAAGATACACGGGTTTATTATCTTACTTAATTGTTTAGATTAAGGACAAAATAAAAAAAATGGTGATTATATTCGCTTCCGATAACTTTGTTGTCTTATTCCTTGTCGCAACGTCCTTCTCACTACACAATAACGAATTAATTTTTCCTTTCTAACAACACTTGAAATAGAAAAATAGTGTTACTTACTTAAAATTATTCAATAAGTATACATAACATAATAATCAACAATCAGTCGCTATCTGAGTCAACATTGGAAGTCCTTTCTCTCTTAAGTTTCACAACGTCGCGGTCTCTTATCTTCAAACTGTGTAAGAGCTTCATGACTTGTATCCTGAACTCGAACTTGGCGTTGTCGGAGAGCGTCTTGACGGAGGGTGTAATGGACTTGAAGAAAGCGCGGTCCTCATCCTCCTCCTTCTGTATGAGGTTGGCGAGGACGCTGATGATGCTCTCGTCGCCGTCCTCCTTGCTGAACTCGAGCTTGGCGCGCTTGGGGGGGCAGTCAGGCGGCGGCTGCGTGTCGCCCTCGCCCTCGGAGATGTCCACGAACACCTCCTGCAGCCAGCTGTGCGTGTTGTCCGCTTCTGCGTCCGCGTCTGCTTCATCGTCATTGGAGATGCGCTCCTCTATGAAACTCTTGTCGTTACCTTTCCTGTCCAGCAGGTAGATGGGGTCGAGGAACTCCAACTCCTGGGCGTATAGATAGGGTCTCCGGACTCCAGGCTTCCGCGACTTCACGTATGAGTCTCTGACATTGTACCATTTCCTTGTGATTATATTACCTGGAAGTAATTTACAATGACTATGATTATTATGGAAATAAAGCAATGTGCTCCAAAAAGTTCAACATTTTGGTGAGTCATCTACATAGTGTAACATTGTGATACGAAATATTCATGAATAATTAATTAATTGTCGTTACGAAAATCAACAGACAGAATTTATATTTGCATTAGAATAAAAAAAAATGTCTGACCTATAAGATTCTTCTTGGTGTCGTTGAGCGATTCGTAAGCGGGCTCGAAGGCGAGGTAGATCTCATGCCAGCACTTGTCCTTGTAGATCTTGTCGCGGTAGGAGGCGTGGCGGCGGTCCCACAGGCAGCGGCGCTGGCGCACCTGCGCTATCAGCTCGCGCGTCGGGATCATCTTCTTGGAGAAGCGCTGTCTGCTCGAGCTGGAATATCGTCATGTTCATCGTTATCCTTATGTGGAACACCATTGTACATCAAGACTAGCTGTTTAGGTAGGTACATGAACAAGGGTGTTACAATTCGCTTATTTAATTTCTCTACTTTCTGGTCTCGACCATTCTTGCCGATCGAAGAGCCGATCGAAACCAAACCAGGTTTTGAGAAGGCAGGGTCCCAAGGTCGACACGTGCGACAAGGATGGTTTCGTCAAGGTCGAGAAGAGGAAGAAAAAGAAACCTCCTTGTCGGAACCAGTGCGGTACTGCGCTGGCGGGGCCCAATATGCTGCTGCGTCCAGCTATTCCGACGACGCAGCTGTACGTGTCCAGGCTGCACCATTCCACGAAGGTTGAGGAGGTCGTGGAATATCTGCGCGTGAAGACCAGCTGGACCTTGAGGGTCGTGAGGTTGGAACCGCGTCACAACACAAATTTTAACTCGTTCGTGGTGCGTGTTCCGGCACAAGGTCTCGAGAAGGTCCTCAAGGAAGATTTTTGGCCGAAGGGTGTTCTGTACCGCCGGTTTCGTGGCCGGCTACGTGACACCAGTCAGCGTAACACGACGCCGACACATCGTGTGCATTAGTTTTAAGAATATTTGTTATGTATTTATAGTATGTTTAAGTTTTTATAGATATAGTATTGTATATATATATTGATATGGTGAATTTTTATGTATTAGTTTATAAGTATTGTAATGTACGATATATGTGTATTTGTATTTTTATGGGCCCTAGTTGCCTGAAATAAAGGAATAAATAAAATAAAAATAAATTCTTGGCAGCTAGGCACCGACTATAAGGCGCCCGTGGTTGTAGTTTGTGGCTTTATTGTGCCAAGTCTTGATACCAATACTGCATTTTGGGAAGGGACTGGATGGGAAGGTTCGACTTATAATACATTTTGTGTTACCTTTGTTTTATGATTGAAGAACGTAGGTTTACTTAATTTTACTACGAAAAATTAACTAGCTAGTGTTCTGCGCTACTTACGTACCTACCATTTATACGTACATACGTAGGCAAGTAGAAGTGCCTACTAGACTACTATGTTTATACGGAGACTGTGTGTGGGTTTAGGGCACTGATTACTAAACAGTTCTGAATCGTAGTCTTACCCTTTGTTTTGTGTAGACTTACCCAAAGAAGACGTCCCACCGGTCCCACTGACCCAAAGTTGAGAGAAATTTAACCAAGTAGGTAACCACTTACCTATGTTTAATGAGAACAAAAGAAACACCCTTCCAAGAACAGCCTACCTAATCACTTTTTTATGACATTAGTACCGACTTGACAGATTGTGCGGAAATTAGGGTAAAATAGCAAGTACCTACCTATGTACTTACCAGCATAAAAAAACCTTGTTTGAAACCAACCTTGTATTGCATGGTATGTATGTATTTAGACAGGTTCCTAGGCTTAACCCTACAGGTCATTTTGACCGTAAACAATAACAAACATTTGTGTTTTCTTTTGATATTTTAGTAACCATGTTATCATTTGTTTCGCATGAAATGTCTCCAAAAGTTCACGGAAAACAAGAAAGCGAACGTGGGTAAACAACGGTAACCTTGAACTACTTAGTACAATATTGAACTGAGTTTCGCGCCAACCCACACCGACCTAACTGCCCTAGGCATAAGGACTAAAATAGTCCGGCCGCGGCCCTAAGAGCAGACAAAGATCTTTCTGTTACGAGCTACTTACTTCATGGCCCGTATGTTTTTAAGAAAGTAATTTAAAAGTAACATATATATATAACTAAACATTTCAGTTATCTAAAGTTAATGAAAATCTAGTTATGAAATGAGTACTATATACGTATTATGTATCGCCGTGCTCGCGAGACAACATGAAACGATCACCCACCTTGTGTCCGAGTCCGACATTATCGATCTTCAAACTGCTGCTATCCGGTTTCAAAATGGCGGTTTCTCTTGAAATTTCTCACAGAATTCGTAGCTGATTACTTAAAATACATTTTAAATGGTTAGATGTGACGAGAATATGAATATGGATTGGTATTTTTGTGTGCAAAAATGCGTATATTCCCCTAGCGGGTTTACACAATACTGTCGGCGGCGGAGCGGAGCGGCGGCGGCGCGCCGGACGGCCGCTATCCGGTCCGAGGAACGGCAACGCCGCGGCCCGGAGTGGGAAGTGTCGCAACATAGCGCCGTGCTATGCCGTGCGCTGCTTCACCTTCACCTTACTTTGGGACATCGATGACTGTTTTGTGACCACACATTGTCACTCGATGATGCATTGTTTGCATGATTAATATTATTAATTGTTCACTTCTGATGGGATAGAACTACCGAAAGGCGAATGAACATCTATGACAATTCTAAAATAAATATGTTCTAACATAGTACTTAGCTGTCCTAACAATTCTGACATAAATATGTGAGCTAGGAACCTTATTAAGCAACGACCAAAGTAAATGGATCCACGTAGGTACAATAATCTGGTAGCAAGGCAATTTGCAAGCAAAGTCGAGCATATTATTTATGTACTTAGATATTCTACACATAAGGCTTTTTGTAGGTGGAAATTGGCACGTAAAATAAGAACCTACAGAAAGGTAAAATAATAACTTAAGTAGGTACGTAAATTCTAATTTCTGAACTGACAAATGCTGTTATTTTCCTAGTAGTCAGGCGTTGAATCAGCATTATATTTTACCTATTACAAGGACGAATTTAAAGGAAAAACAATTTCTTATGACAATAAATACAATTTATTGCAATAACACAATTTGTAGTACAAAACATATTTCAATAATTGCAAGCAAATCGCAATGTGTAAATGCTTCAATCTTATACATTTCTAAGTTTCCTTCTTACAATTAGGTATGTACACATAAATACAACTACACAGAAGATCAAATTGTTCTTCATCACACACAACACCAACCACTTTGGCAAAGTTAGTCCCAACAGATTGCTGTCGATCTATAGTCGCAATACCTTAGCGCAATTAGGTATCTACATACATATAAAGAGAATCGTAACAACGAACTTCTCACTTCATCACCCAAAAAAAAACTATTTCATTTACTTAGAACGTGTAACATCAGTAGTCACTGTCAGAGTCCTGGTGAGTATCCCTCGGCTTGATGATGCCGAGCTTGGTGGCGAGCGCGGCCACGTTGGCGCGCACCTCCTCCTGCACCAGGTTGAAGGACATGGCCAGGAGTGCGATGCCGAACAGCAGGTACAGCGAGCACAGCGCTATCGAGTGCACGGCCGCTTGCGTGTCCTCCACGCTCTGACCCTGGGGTTAACAAACATTTACAGACATCGTTACTAATAGAACTGAAGATCCAGCTTCTTATAAATTACGAATTAGATGATGACTCTCACCTGTGCAGGCACGAAGTCCCCGAAGCCGATGGTAGTGAGCGTGATGAAGCAGAAGTAGGCGGCGTCCAGGTACTCCCAGCTCTCCCAGCTCTTGAAGAGGAACGTGCCCGCCACGATGTACGACGCCACCAGGAACACGCACAGCCAGATCGGCACCGGCTTTATCTGACCAAACGATAATCAATTGACCTGGTGCTACTCTTGAACTTTGAGAAGGATTGGTGTTGTTTAAAATTAATTCTTAAGATAGTTTACTTAGCGGTAGCAAATTATACAGCAGACATTTTTCATCACATAATAGACAGAAGGCAACTCTATTGCCAGCTTACATGTTTATCACAAAATAATGGTGTTCTGGAGTAACTTACCTCCTCTTTTACGACATCGGAAGGTGGGTGGTATATCTCAGACGCTCGAGAGCCCCACGCTGCAAAACGCAATAGAAATTTGAAGAACTGTAATATTAATAAGTGCAGTATGTCGATGTACAATGAGGTCACCTGCAGGGGGCCTGCCCCGGCGAGGCACCACCACCGCCTCCACGTCATCGCTCCAGTCATCTCTTTCCACTGAAGGCGTCTGTGAATGCAATTAAAATATTTAGTCGGGACATCCTCATTCCCTTGTAGGAAAGCACTAAGCTGCCCCGGCAAGTCGAAAACAATCATAAATGCTTTAATCTACATTTGAATATGAAATATGTTGGTAGAACCCAAAGGTTCTCATAAGGAGAGGCAGTTATTTGAGTACATACATGCGTGCGATATCTGGAGTCGTCTACAGTTTGCAGTCTCCGCAGCGGGCGGCGCGGTGGCTCGGGTGGCGGCGGCGGGCGCTCCTCGTCCCAGCGCTGCTCGTTGTCATAGATGGCTGAGCGGGCTCGGCGCTGGCGCCTGTTGGTGCGGTCCCACGGCTCCTCACGCTCTATGTATTCTGATCTACCGCGCTCCGATCTGTTGATTGACATTGATTGTGTATTTAATTTCAACTTACCATACTTATATTTCAGAGCAAATTAAGTTGTGAGTTTCACTTATTTACCTCAAGTCCCGTCTTGACCTCCTGCCCTTCGGATAATCAAACTCAAAGTCCTCATCTTCAGGGTCGTACCCGCGGTCTCTGTAAGCGTACAGGTCCTCTCTCTCTCTCCGGCGCTCTCTCTCCAGCGCCTGCCTCTCCTTGTAGTTCTCATAGTCCACGTCATGTAGGTCATGCATCTCGAACATGTCCTTAGGCTCATCATCAAAGTGTCTCTGATCATCAAAGTCTCGTCTAGGACCATACTCTGGTTTGGCTTTAGCTGGTCGAGGCAAAGATTTGCTCCTGAGATCAGCTTTTGACGATGCTATCTTCATGTGGTGATTGTCTAGCTCTTTTAAAGCTGCCTCGAGATCTTGGAGCGGTAAGGAAATCTTGGGAAACTCCTCTGCAAGTGATAGATAGTTTAAGGAAACACAACACTAGACTAAAATATAATTTCGATTACTAATAGAATTCGAAACTTACCATCTTCATCGTAAGTGTCTCGACTTTCTCTGTTATATTTTTCATAGCGGACTGGTGAGGGATCCTCTATGTCATAATCTCTTGCGGCTACGATCAAACCAAACCACATATGTATTAGTTCCAGATACATGTTAAATGTCACTACCTATCTATAGTAGTGCCCCTATAGTTGACGAAAGTTTGTTAGTTGTAGTTTTACCGTGTGGTCTCCCGTGCAGCGGCGGCTGTGACTTGGTGCGCGGCAGTGACGCCGCGTGCGCCGGCGGCGGCTGCCGGGGCCGTCGCACCCGCCCGCTGCTGTAGCCACTGTCTCGATACCTGGCCGAACATGTTAAACATACACAAACCGTACTAGAACAGTCAACTGAAAGCCGACCCCCACGTAGTTGAGATAAGGCTCGAGAGATGATGTCTAGAATAGTCAACTGATTAAAATGTTAAAGATAGGTACAATTTTGTGCCGTTAAACTGGCCATTGAGACAGGAAAAAAACGGGTTCAACAGTAAACACAATAGATGGGTTGTAGCAGGTGTTAATGGTTGCCTACCTGCAGTCAGTGTCGGAATGGGCGCGCTCCAGAGGGCGCGCGCGTCGCCGCGTCGAGCCGCGCGTGCTGCCGCCGCGGACCGACCGCCTGTGTACACAACACCCTTACGTTACTACGCACTAAGACACAAGTTCATCGGGGCTATGGGATTGTTCGAAAGAGTTACCGCGGCCCTGGTACATAAAAGGCCTACGAAGGAACACGATGGGTTTTTAGTCAGTAAAAGTCTGACACTCCCTCACTGCTGCTAACTCACAGCTGGATTTTTTCCATGATCATTTGATGATTTACAATGGTAAAAAAAACATAAGTTATTCGACAGAATAATGATTAAAGTCCGTGTAGCTTAAAACAAGTTTAACAACAAACAGTTTGTGTTGCAGGGGAAACTTAGGCCTTAAAGCTCTATGTGGACAAAGTACATAACAACTACATATTTATAGGTATCATACATACATATATGAACCTTAGAATGTACAATATGGAGTAGACACTGTACCTGGTAGAGTGATGGTGTCTATGGCGTCGCTTTGGTGGTCGAGTGCACACGTAACAGCACACACGCCAGTAGAGGAACCTACACGATATTATAATATAAGTACAATATCAGCTATATTATTTACCATCTTATTAGACTTATCACAGTGAAGTTATTAGTAATCTTCGGTATAAGACAACAAAATTAACGCCCCTACTGTTTACTGTGAGCAATACTTCTAATAGCGTGTTTCTATTAAGTGCCTTTAGGGACCTACTTTATTCAAGTTTTAATAATAAAGTTTATTGATCCACAGTTACATTAATGAGCCACTTTTTAAAAATTAGAGTAAATTATTACAAATGTTCGGTGTAACTTCTGTATGGGAGACATTTTCATAGGTTCTGTGGTCCCCAAACTAGGCGCTGCCTGTATCTTGGGGACCTACGAAATGGTTTATCAAATGTTTTTGTACATACTTAATGCTGAAGGTTTCTGTGTAGTTTTATGAATAAGTAATTCAGTTAAGTACAGTAGAATAAGTAGAAAAAAGCCAATTCCTCCTTTATACACTACGAAATACTATGCCGTCTAAAAAATATTATAAACCTCAGAAAGTTAACTATAGTCCCAAATTCCCAATTCTCACTTATGAACCAATATACCAGGACTTGCCTAAAGGAGGAGGCCATGACGTCACCGATGTTGGAGAGGCACAGCAGCATGAGCGGGATGCCCAGGATGGCGTAGAATATCGTCACCACCTTGCCTGTCTGCGTCTTCGGGGCTATGTGCCCGTAACCTGTTAACAAAACATTTGAATGTCTCTGTTAACTTTGTTTGTATTCATATTTAGATGAACTTGATCATTTTGATTTCTGACACTTACGCGAATATTAGACATTTAAATAAAACTACTTTTACGGATTTTATCGCGTTATATAAATATTATTTAATCCCGACGTTTCGGATCCTTTACAGCATCCATGGTCACGGGCAGACTAAGGTGTTGGTCGTCTTGATATATTAGTTACAAACAGCTACCCTACATTTTGTTGATTATTATTGACAATCCGATTCACGCAAAACGAGCTCACTGTATCCATAGGTCGAGCAGTTGTAGGCTTGGATTTTGATTTAATAGTTTCTATGATGGGATTCCAAGCAGGTGGTATGCACCAGCCATCTTCTCTATTGAAATTTGGATGTTTTTTAATTTCAATAGCCTCGCGAATCATCCTAGGTAGGAATCGGTTTTCTCTTGCAAGGGCTTGTGGTTTATCAAATCTGATGTAATGCTGGGCCTTGTCTAGTGTGTGTTCACAAACTGCTGACTGTCTGGAACGGCGGTGTTTGACATCGGCGATGTGTTCTTTTACGCGGGTCCCTATGCTTCTTTTAGTTTGGCCTATGTAAGAGAGACCACAATCACATTCAAGCTTGTATACACCCGCATCTTGTAGAGGTATGTGACACTTGACAGGTGGTAAGAATTGACTGATCTTCTTCAGCGCCTTGAAGTAGGTTTTGATTGAAGCTCGCTTCAAGATGTAGCCAATCTTGTCTGTGACTCCTCTTATGTATGGAAGAACAGCAGGTAGACGCTCAACTGTGGCTGGTTTCACGCGGGTTCTGCGACGAGGGCGCGGTACTCGGAGCTTGTTGTCGTGCAGTACTTGCTTGACATGTTGAAGCTCAGCACCCAGATGTTGTTCATCGCAGATCCCACGTGCTCTCTGAAACAATGATTTACCAACGGTAGATAACTGTGTTGGGTGGTGGTGGGACTCACCATGAAGGTATTTGTCTGTATGAGTTTTCTTCCGATACACAGCGTGACTCAAGGTGTTATTAGGGTTACAGTTCAGCATATTCAGTAGGCATGTTATTCTGTTTCTCATGCCTACTGAATATGCTGAACTGTTAAAACATTGCCTAACATCTGGCTATTTACTGTGGAATAATCACTTCTACACGCAAGTGGATGGTGTAGCAATGGGCTCCCCAGTATCTCCCATTGTTACTGATATCTTCATGGAGGATTTTGAGGAGCGAGCCCTGCAATCTGCACCCGTAACACCCAAATTCTACAAGCGGTACGTAGATGATACTTTCACAATACTACCATCTGACAAAGTTACAGCATTTTTAAATCATCTTAACTCCATAAACCCCAAAATTCAATTCACTATGGAGTCAGAGGCAAACAACTCCTTAGCTTTCTTAGATGTTTTGGTTATCCGTAACCCTAATAACACCTTGAGTCACACTGTGTATCGGAAGAAAACCCATACAGACAAATACCTTCATGGTGAGTCCCACCACCACCCAACACAGTTATCTACCGTTGGTAAATCATTGTTTCAGAGAGCACGTGGGATCTGCGATGAACAACACCTGGGTGCTGAGCTTCAACATGTCAAGCAAGTACTGCACGACAACAAGCTCCGAGTACCGCGCCCTCGTCGCAGAACCCGCGTGAAACCAGCCACAGTTGAGCGTCTACCTGCTGTTCTTCCATACATAAGAGGAGTCACAGACAAGATTGGCTACATCTTGAAGCGAGCTTCAATCAAAACCTACTTCAAGCCGCTGAAGAAGATCAGTCAATTCTTACCACCTGTCAAGTGTCACATACCTCTACAAGATGCGGGTGTATACAAGCTTGAATGTGATTGTGGTCTCTCTTACATAGGCCAAACTAAAAGAAGCATAGGGACCCGCGTAAAAGAACACATCGCCGATGTCAAACACCGCCGTTCCAGACAGTCAGCAGTTTGTGAACACACACTAGACAAGGCCCAGCATTACATCAGATTTGATAAACCACAAGCCCTTGCAAGAGAAAACCGATTCCTACCTAGGATGATTCGCGAGGCTATTGAAATTAAAAAACATCCAAATTTCAATAGAGAAGATGGCTGGTGCATACCACCTGCTTGGAATCCCATCATAGAAACTATTAAATCAAAATCCAAGCCTACAACTGCTCGACCTATGGATACAGTGAGCTCGTTTTGCGTGAATCGGATTGTCAATAATAATCAACAAAATGTAGGGTAGCTGTTTGTAACTAATATATCAAGACGACCAACACCTTAGTCTGCCCGTGACCATGGAAGCTGTAAAGGATCCGAAACGTCGGGATTAAATAATATTAATATAACGCGATAAAATCCGTAAAAGTAGTTTTATTTAAACTTGATCATTTATGAATAAGGAAAAATAAAGAAATCATCATGCGGTCACGGTCAACACGATCTTATTCATTCACGATCACTCTCACAAACTTGTTGATTGTGATGTCATCAGCTACGTGAGTGAACCGCTATTTGTAACAATCATGTATGAGCATCGGTGGTTCAGTGGTAGAATGCTCGCCTGCCACGCGGGCGGCCCGGGTTCGATTCCCGGCCGATGCAATCTTTTTGGATTCTATTTTATTAAAATACATTTATTTTGCAATTTAATTTAATTGTTTCTATTAATAACCAAAGGAAAAAACAAAGTGTTTCTTTTGTAGCGATTAACTTTTGTAACTTTTACAACGGTTAGTGTGGGTATGAAGTGTTACGCCATTCTTTTACAAGTAGATCTGTAATAGAGTAATAGAATTTATTACAGTATCGCAACCGCCTGGGAATTCCATGCGTTTGGGCCGCTATTACTTGCCAGTGAGCTACTCGCGCCAGTTACTAGAACACAGCGGTGCTGCGTCAGTACGGCACGCATGCCCTCTGCAGGATGTGGATAATGAACAATAACAATTGTATAATTATGGATAAATGTCTCGTCATTTTGTTCTCCAAGATAGGTATTTATGAATTCCCTCGCCTTGACATCCCCCTGAAGTTTTTGTATATAATGGAATTCCGTTCAGTATTATTCTAATGATTTGGATATTTATTTATTTTTTCCTTATAATAAATTCACACTCTAAGCCTTCTAAACAAAAAAATAATGGAACTAGCTTCATTCATTTCGACCACAAGCTAGTTTCTTGAAAACACTCCTTATCATACAAAACCACGGAAAAGAAAGAACGAGTACAAAACATTCACTCGAATTACAAATACATATATGTAGAGAGATACCAGCTATGGAGCTTATGAAGGAACTATAAAAACGTCAGTTACAATATTTAGCGTAAGAAAAATAACATTTGACATGTTCTCATTTACGCTCAATTGATTACTGTTCTCAGTTTAATCTTCCGTGTAGCCACAGCCTCGCCCAAACTACCGACATCCCAAATCAGGTGTAATTACCTAATTACCAGTCCCTGACCGACAAAAAGCACAAAACCAAATTATACAGATATAATTATCTGCGATCAATAATCCAAGTTTATAGATAACATAACGTTTTTTGTGAAATCGATCTGTTTCCGTCGCGGCTTGAAGCGGATACCACCGAGGTCGGCTTCTTGTGCGACCTCCTCAAATAATTGTAACTCAAATGGTGCCCAGTTAGGGAATACATAAAAAAGTTATTGATAAATAAACCATAATATTTTAGGGTTTCTGAATACTTAGTTACATAAGCTGCGAGTAGGATAATGAAAATCAAGCAAATTAAAAATAAAACATTTTCAAATAGGCCTATAAAGCTCTTTTGGGATGTCGAAATAATCGCATATTTCAAGGAACAGGTCTTATAGAAAAGTGTCTGCATGATTGCTCAGTGTTGTTTTTCTTTACGGTGGTATTTCCTTTATTATAATAGTAAATAGGAATAGCATAGTTTTATTTTTATTTTATTATTGTTATAGGTTTGAAAACAATAATAAAATAAAACAAACAGGAAGAAGTTTCATAAAAAAATAAACACTAGTTGATGTCAAATTAATGAGCTTCTGTAGTATTTCCGAAATATACCAGATCAGTATAGGAAACTATCTAATTGGCCAAATAAGACGACAAATACCACGAACCACCAAAGCGGACGAGGACCATTAAAGACGTTCAGTGGCATTTGGCCGCTTTCGTTAACTTGTCTGATACATTTCTCAGCTCGGAACTCCTCATTGCCTAATTTGATAGCCAGAATGAAAACAATACTAATGTTATCGGATGCGCTAAGTAATTGGGTCATCATCGACAGCAGCTCATTACACTGGGCGTCAGTTCGACCTCCGTGCTTCCCCGACGTCCAACTGATGGTGTATGGACAGCATGCAGTCGGCGTATTGACGGACAAAGACAGATAATGCTGCCCCTGAAGTAGTTTTACTTCAGTCTGTATCTTATGAAATATGCAACTACAATATTGCACCCTTGGTTCTAAGAACTGTTTTAGCCTTTCTCTAGTAATTTTACGCAAATAACGTTAGTCTACTTACAAAAAAAAACATTAGAACAACTCCCAGGATGACATTTAGCAGCATTTGTGATCATGATATAAGAAAATGCCAGTTAATTAATTAACGGCTGTTTTTAAGAAAACTCCTCTGAATCTGGGTTATCTGTCATCAAGCTACCTATAGGGTTAATAAACAAATTAACAAAACAGATCTGGATCCTCTTAACCCTTTACTGGAGTATACCTTCATACGTTTTACACGTACACCTCACACACAAAGTAATGAGCTTCCTAAATTCGGGAATGTCTCGGCACCACCGTGGATGATGGTGTCCGCGGCTGCGCGAGAGCAACGCCGCGGCCTTCAGCTTACGTTTCAAGCAATCGGCCGCGCCGATAAAACGCTGCTGCGAAACAACTTCAATGACCAACCCCTACACAAACTTATACTAAGTTTTGAGAAGTAAAATTACTTATTTCAACATATGCGAGGTGTTTAATAGGAGTGTTTTCACATATTCAAAAACATTGTGACATTGTAATAACAGAACTTGCACAGTTTTTTTGCAGTATTCGCCAAATTATTCTACGAAGGGGCATAGCCTAATCTAATCATGCATGCGACAATAAAACAATTCAAATTATGAGTTTCACATGGTCATATTACAAAATATTGGAGCGGTGCAATTCAGTGTCATGCGCCATTTTAGCGGCGCGGCGCGTGCGCAAGTGCAGCTGAAATCAGTGGCGGGCAGCAGCTCAGAGCACAGTTACATAACGTAGGGCGAGCAGACCAGTCGCTCATATAGTGGCATTACAAAACTATAGTGATGTACTGAAAATAATATTACAACAATTATATGTTCAATATTCACATCGACCACAAACGAAGGGAAGTTCCAATTTATACAAAATGAATATTGGTGCGTATTTCTTATTATTTATTTTAATTTTATGAATTAATTTGTGCTTAATAAACTAACTATCGTCCTTTTTAATTAAAAGACACACTAATCAATATATTTTGTAACTTCTGGTCGTCGGTAATGTAATAAAAATAAAATACGTTTATGTGTTTAGTAATATGTAAATTCTTTGTAAATAAAATATAATTCTTAATTCTTAAATATCATAAAGTCCTAGTATGCGTATAAACAAATCCTTGAGATTTGCGCAACCCCGTGCGTGTTGCCGCCCGCCCACTCCAGCCGCCATACACGCGAACTTATTTGAATACGCTTTTTACATTTCACTAACGTTGGGAAATTGCAATAGGTTGGATATCTCAAAAAAGGGCATTAGATATAAAACAACTTATTTCTCAATGTGCACTATCATATCTTAGATGCACACGATATATGAATGTCCAAAATTACCACCTGACTAGTCTTTTATTTTAACGAAATTTTAAAATAGGAATATTATTTTTATTGAATAACTTAACAATAGTTTAAAACACGGTTAAAAGCAGTGAAAAGCATGTATTTAAATCTAATTTAAAAGTCTTTTTGTTTATCTGGTGAAAAAGGCAGACGGAAGTTGTACTTAATATAATAACAGTTAAGATCGTAAATATTTTCTAACTAGCTCAACCAACAGTTTAACAAGTCAACAGTTTCAGGCGCATTCCGTGGAGGCAAGAGATCAAAAGTAGGCTAAAGCTTTCCTCGATAAACAAGTTAAGAAGAAGCTAACTAAACAATTTTGAAATCGATCCTGAGATTACCGCGTTCAAGGAAACAAACTCTTCAGAATTTCTTCCACATAAAATAAATATGGAAGTTGCTCTATATCTGTCCCATTTTCACGTCAAACTACCGGTTTAAATGTTTGGTACAAACAGATTTTCCAAAGCCTGAGACACACAAAGGTACGATACCTACGCACGGTCGGTACAATTTAACCGAAATGATTTTTGTAAATGAGTAGGTACGTGTAAAAATTGCGAATTTTAAAAACCTTTAAGGCCAGCTAATCTCATGCTCAATTCTCTTCATCCAGTAATAATGATGTAGTACATGAGCTCAGTGGGTCCCTGCTGGTCGTCATGTGCTCATCTACCAGGTCATCAATGACATCAACTGTCTCTTGTGACATCATCTGTTGTTGTTTATCTTGTGTCGGACTGATTGTGTCAGGCGCTTACAACATCCGGGCTCTTACATTACCGAATAGACCATAATAAACAAATTTTTCAAAACAGACCTTCCCATTTCCGAAGTCTGTTTTTAAGGATTTTCGTTACAGGAAATCTGAACAATCAGTTTCATAAGTTGAGATAAGTTATTGAACCCAGCACGTTCTAATTGTTGTCTTGCAATGCAATCATTAGTGCAGAGGTACCGGCGTCCTTTCCAAACGCCGAACATTTCCGATAGAACGCGGATAAAGGACCATTGGTACAACAACAGCAAGAGGCGAGTGCTGCGATATTTGTAAACTGTTCCTCGTTGCTGCCGCTACGTGGCACGTGCTTGCGCATGAGTGTGTACTCACACAATCGGCAATAAGCTAATCTGTTTCTGTAAAAGTGTTATTTCACTTTGCCATATATGTAATAGAATCATCGAAAACTCTTAAGTATAGCATTGTCCCTAAAATGATCATTTTTGGTTTTATCATTCAAATAAACCTACTCTAAATCTACTCTATCAAAACAAACAAATCGTTTTAGGGAGTGTTCGCTTTAACAATAGGCTACCTAAATACCTTTCCACCTCGGTCTTTTTTAAATATAAAACCTCTCACTGTTTTTTTTTTCTTTTTTATTTTGTAATTTTTAGTCCTCCTTCCTGTCTTACCGAGTTTGTGTTCTTTGCAACAGTTTTCAGTAGGGAAACACTTAAATCTTGATGCATCCTGTCGTCATTACGTTGGTATTCAAGATTTCATTATAAAGGCCTCCCTTGTTACTCTTTGTTATCTATTTCAGTAATCCTAATTGCGTACCCCTAGAGCTCTGATTCATTGTTTAGCTCCTGTCGTCATAGTGTGGCATAATTGTTGTTTAGTTACTAATGTTATTACAATCACGCGATCAACATTATATCCGAATGACTCATACTACTAATAGGTACTTACAAATCTTTAACAATCCTTGAAAAAGTGGATTCGTTTCCTCGGACCATTAGCTGCTGCTTAATTAAATATCGTCGGTTTCTGTTTTTTGTTCTTCTTTACGCAAAAAACCTGATCCCTTGCCGTTTGTTTTAGTAGACAAAAACAAAAGTTGCTCATTTATTTTTAGGGTACATGAAGTAACCAAATCAACAGTTTTTCTGAGATACTTCTAGAGCTTACAAAGATCATAAACAATGTGTATCTGTTAACTATCCATTTCTTTATATATGGTAAATAATAATATGAGATCTTATGTATGTGTATTGGCTATTCCAGGAGTGTTATGGTTAAGCGTGCTGCTGGTGGCCAGCAGCTCCGCCAAGTGGCGCTGGCCAGAAGGCGAGGCGGCGGCTTCAGTCCGCATCGACACCAAAGTGAGATTCATCGAATCTGGCGACGACAGGTAAGTAAACACACACTTGTCGAACAATATCAAACCAATTTACTGCCAAGAGTATCTTCACCTGTGGTAATACTGACCAATACCTCACAAAGTATTGCTTCAGGGCTTCAGCAATAAAATGTCTCTTCAAAAAACTAGCAAACCGCAGGTCAAGATTCTAGTGAACACTGAGACTTGTGGGCTTTCATAAGCCCTAGAATACTACAATAAGTAGTTGTAAAAAAATGCCATTCTATTCACAGGAAGTTTCGAACTTCTGCCAGAAATTTTGAACTACTAATTTATGTAACCGGCTTAAAACTCGTTGGTCTATTGAACGTCTTCACACAGCAGATAGTTCGTGTTACATGATGAGTAGGTATATCACACGGTTGGTGAAGAGACCGCGCCTGTTCGTAGGCTGTTGTAACGTGTTAGCAATCAGTCAGCTCCGTCTAGCTCGACTGGGCGTGGATTGTTCGTACTGCGAGCTCTTACGACACACACCCTAAAATGTAACGAGTTCTCACCACTCTGTGTAATCTACATGTACGCTGTACTACGAAATAGTAGGAGTGCTACTGTTGTCTTATTGTTCTATTTCGTGTAATTAACAGTTCAATTGTTTTCGACCACTATTCAGCAACAGCTTAAGATGCTTCTTAACTTTGTTTAGCAAAAATATTACAAAAGTTTTATCGCCATTGTTCATCGAAGAGTTATCTCGTGAGATAACAAGAACGACTGTGTATAGTAAACCATTGGCATCTGCCTATTGCTGAATAACTAGAACTGTCCAGCCTTTGTACATTATGATAGGGTTAGCAATAAGTATTCGCGACGGCGAGGGATTCTTTATTTATACAGTTTATGAATGACCTCGATGAGTAATTTCGATGACAGACGAGTCGCCTTGGCCCCTACGATATTCAGATTTTATCAAAGTTCGAGATAAAAGTAACCGTTTATGGCAAATCCTTGTTCAAGACGTATAAAACCAATGCCATCCATACAGCATACGTAAATATTGTCCTTATGATAGTTTATTCTTCATCTAAGGTTAAAACTTTGGAAGTTGTATTTCCTTATACCATAGAAGGTTTAGCTCAAAGAACTTATTTTAGAGAACAGTACTGCGATTCTATAAAATTCGAACAACAACTCGCATTTCACTTCGATTCGAAATGTCATTTCATACTTTAGGGGTGGTAGGGGAGGGATGGGCACTTTTTCACTATTTATTGCATAAAAAATCAAATTTTACAGATAATCAACTTTTATTGCCATTTCTTATGTTTGGCTAGATATAATCAAAGAGCTTTCCTAAAAATTACAATCAGTTTCAACATTACGAGATATTTATTAAACGGTTTTATTTAGCTCACCAAGTTTGTTTTATTATATATTCTTGGGTCAAATTTAGTAATTCAAATTTCACCCTCTTCCTGTCAACCGATTGATCAGAAATTTTGTATACACCTTTAATTCCGATGACAATACAATATAGTAATATCAATAATATTGTAAATCCAATATGGCCGCCGGCACAAAATGGCACAACCCCCTCAATATGGGTATCAAATGAAAGGGCTACACAAGTAGAATACTGTCAGCAACCCCAGCGGGGCCCAACAGGGCCAAGGCCTGCCTGGGCTGCGGGATTGTTCGAAAGAGTTACCGTGGCCCTGGTACATAAAAGGCCTACGACGAAACATAACTGTTTTTAGTTAGTAAGAGTCTGGCACTCCCTTACCACTGCTGACCCAGGGAGGAGTCACTAGATGATTTTTGGCGTCGTTAAAAAAATAGACTTTTTTAAATTAGATTGTAATAAATTATCAGGTAAGAGACCGTGTAATAATGATGCACTAAATGAATTAGATAGAATTAGGAATATTCGGTAGGCATTTTCATTAAATACTAAAAACTAGAAAATAAAAAATCGGTAAAAAACTTTTAAGTTAAACGGTTTTATCTTATGTGCACTATTAATCTATTGTTTATTTACTAATCTATAAATTAAACTGAAATCTAAGCCTAAATACGTAGATTCTAAAAAATACCGGTAACTTATATTGAAAATGTTTACAGAGGGAGAAATGGGCATCTAGACTTGCGGGTGGTTTGGGCATGCCCAATGTTCAGTTGAGGATTTTTAACTATTGTCAAATACAGAAAGATGCAGTTTAAATTCAAAAAGAATGGTTTGCGACGGGAAATTCCTAAAGATTTAATATAATGAGCAATACAAGAGGTATCAAAAGGTTCAAAAATAAAAATAGCAGCTGATAAATATGGAGTCCCTAGATCAAGTTGGCAACGGTACCTGAAACAAGATTCTATAAAGGATTTTTCGCGCAGATTTATAACCTCACAAATTTTCACTGACGAAGAAGAACAAAAATTTGCAAATTATACATTACATGGTATGTCCAAGCCTCCCTACCATAGGGAGCATTGGACACTTTTGACTTAGTTTATAAAAAAAAATCGGTAAAAAAACTTTTAAGTTAAACGGTTTTATCTTATGTGCACTGAAAACTAGAAAATAATAAATAGTAACTTACCTGTCAACCTACGTAGGTGGTCCTGGTCATATTAGACTAAAATAAAAACGTGGGGCCCATTAACTATTGCTGTAGTACTTTCTTCTAGAGGTAAAATAGGTGTGGATTCCATCGACTTACTATAATCGTAACTGGAGATTTTGACAATCAATCATTAATAATAGAAAATACACATACCTTTCATTAGTTTTATCTTTATAACGATCCGAAACCGCAACAAAATATTTAAGTACTTTTACGAGTGTTTGTTCTTGACAACTCACAGAAATGACAGATAGTCTATGGATGAACACCGTTACCAGTCGGTAACGTAAACTACCCAATAAAAAAAAAACAAAACTATGATCAAATCAGAATAAAAGGACCCCCCTTTTATTCTGATTTGATCATGTCTCCCAGCTGCCCATCTCTCCCCTACCTCCCCTATAGATAGACAGATTTTGACAGATCTGTCAAAATCTCGAGTTTAATTTAGTTCAACTTGTCAACCCGCTCGAAAGTGTAGCGCTAGTGTAGTTTGACAATGTCAATCACGAAACTTTAAGGTAGAATTCCGTGGGTCGCGATTGTCGCAACCGCGCGCGACAATTGTCAACCTATGAAAATGTATGGCACCGCTGCCGAGGGCCGCGACAGTCGCGCGCTGCCGACGAATTTCGTGAGCCGCTCGCGGCCGTACGCTTCTCAACATGGTCTAGCGCTTAATAACATCTATAGAATTTTAGTAAAACCAGAATTAAATTGTTGACAATGCCGCGAGCAGCTTACGAAATTCGTCGGCCGCGCGCGACTGTCACGGGCCTCGGCAACGGTGCCATACATTTTCATAGGTTGACTATTGTCGCGTCCACGGAATTCTACCTATAGAACGAATGCGAAGTGAGAGTGATGTCGAAGTGAAATGTGAGATTTTATAGAATCGACGTACTGATTCGATGATGGATGACGAAATCGTTTTGTTTTATCGAAAACATATTGTAGTCCTTTGAGCAAACACATCTGACAGAAAATTATTTCGAAGTTATCTTTTGGACTGCCTAATACAATAAACCTTACCATCACTATCAATAGTTATACCCTAAGTAGTTGCACGATGCCAACCTTTGGTACTAACATATACTTAGCTCGAGGTTTTAATTAGATCCTATTCTTTATTAACTACTATTTGTTTGTCAAACTGAAGCTTTTCGATTTATCTTTATCCATTTCATACAGTTTTCGATGTTTTGTTATTCTTGAAGGTAACGAAAGTATTGATTGATCGCGAATGGAGCTTGCGTTATTGAGGGAAAACCCTGCCGTGAGTGGTTAGTCGATCTGGTTGCAGTCGGGTAGGCAGCGCCTTGGCCGACTTCCACTGCTGCACAATGGCTCCCACGATGTTGCGTCACTGACGGCTCATTCCGCTAATTTGCAGTAATTCGCCGCAGGACTCTGTAATTGCTACTGTCACTATAATAATGGCAGCGAGGTAGCGATGAGTGCTAGCGCTCATGTGACGTATGACGCTTTCGGGCGACAATGCCTTTACGTCAGGATTATTGAGAAGGTTTCATACAGAATATATGTTTGTGAATACTGTAATATTTATAAGAGACGTACAATTCTTCCAAAAAAATAACACTGTGTTTAATAAGCGCCTGTTGTTTCAATGCTTGTCACGACACAGGATACATACATTGCCCACAGATGCAGTTTTCCCTTCGCACACGCAACGCTGATCTAGGCCGCCTAATTAAGTACCTAAGGTTAATTACAATCGGACCTAAACTAAGGCACGCCACAATCATTATATTGGCTCTCAACAGACTTACCGACGTGCTGAGTCATAGATTGTTTGGTGTTTTCCAGGAAATTCTGTCGCGAAATCTATAAAAAGTTTTCTAGTAAAAAATATACCTCGCTGTTACCAAATGTATTGAAAACTAGAGTAAGTTAAAATTAACTAGTTTGATATGATGTAATGTTAGTTACATTACGTTTAGCAACGATGGCGGATCGATCTTTTAGTTGCGAAGTGGTTCAGTTTGCGAAATCTTCTCATTACGCGAAGTGATTTTGGACTTTGCAACCATAGGAAATATCTAAGCTATTTGTACGATACTTTTTATTTTCCCATTGGTATTGTGTTGTGGTAATAATGCTTGAAATAAGGTAACGTTTCTCTAACATACCAACCATACCGACGCCTTTAATATCAGTTGATGTTATTATAATGAAGTGACGAAAGGACGATACCAAAAACGTCCCCACCCTCCAACAGATTTGTAACCAGTGTCATAAGCGCCTCATCTGGTAGATCATTTCTTATTATGGCGACATACTCCAAATGTATGTTTGGAGTTATTATTGAGACGTATTATAATGTTTTATTGGTATTGTTTCCAGGGATCCAGAGAAGATCCAGGGCATGCACCGCGTGCAGTCTGACGCGCCGTTCAAGGAGCCGCAGGAGACGGAGGGCTTCTACAACCGGCCGCCGGGCTCCGGGCGCTACCCCGTGCGCGTGGAGGCGCACCGCACGCCCTACCGCGTCGACGACAACGCCATCTACCCCGTGCACACGTACGTATAAATATACTTTCAGGTTCCTAATGTACTAAACAATTCATTGGAATAATGTAGAAATAATGCTGTTTCTAGCCCCCCGAAAACTACGGTTTCTGACGGCACCCTCGATTCGTTGCAATACTGCAAGTGCGTCTCCAACCCCGACTGCGATCCGAGACCAGACTCCTTGGTATGAACTTTGTGTACTTACTCGAACATTTACTTATTTATTATAAACAGAATTGTTGAAGTGTGTTGTTGTCGTGTGCAGGGCGCGTGCGGTGCCGGCAAGTTCCTGTGCTGCTACCCGCGACCCAGCAACAAAGACAGGGTGACGCCGCAGAACACCGGTACGCACCTACTATTATAGATTTATTGAAACATCAAGAATAATTCTTAATGTGTTTTGTAGTAGCGTACACATATAGAATATTACGAAATATAGTTAACAGTCGATTTGTCGACAGAGTTCTTCAATGAACTGGAAGATCAGCGTCCGATGCTGCTGCCGGGACGCGAGAACCTAGCGCGGCCGTTCCCGCCGCCGCCCAACTCCGTGCACAGCGGCCTGTTCGGCTCGTACGGGCCCGGCCACGACCACGACTCCTCGCACATCGGCGTCTTCGACAAGCCGCTCGTACTCATCGGCCCCTCCGGACCCTCAGGACCCGTGGGCCCGCCGAATAAGCCAATAGAATCTGGCGTGCTCGTTGGCCCCGAAGGCCCGACCGGCATCGTCGGCCCCCTCCCCAATGGACCCCCAGACTCAACTCGAAGCGAAAGTGCACAAAGAGGAGTCTTAGTTGGCCCCGTTGGTCCCTCAGGAATAGTGGGTTCATACGGCCGACGTCCAGTACTAGTTGGCCCCGGCGGACCCACAGGAATCATTGGGCCTAGCAGGACTGGACGTGGACCTAATGTACTAGTCGGACCGGGTGGACCCACTGGCATCATTGGCCCTGCCAGACAACCAGGTCTGCTCACTGGCCCAGGGGGCCCAACAGGCTCCATTGGACCCGGTCGCCCAATCCTAGTGGGTCCCGGTGGACCCACCGGTCAGATAGGTCCGAGATACTACGGTAAATAAATGTGCCATGTGTCGTGTGGTAACTAATACAAGTGTGGAACTAACTCGGTACACGTCGTTGTTGTTTAAGTTTAAGACTGCAGTGTACCGTCATCGTGAGCATGCAATATTTTGATTAATTGGTAACGAATACACCGTCAGTGTTAACTGCAATAAACCCAGCTTTGTGTGTGGCGAGTCTGTGCGCTGTGTGCGAGTGTGACGGCTGGGACTCTTGCAGGCTGCGCACACAGCAGGCGGAGGACCGGCTCGCCGGCGTGGGCGCCGCGCGTCGACTTCTCCAGCCCCGCTCCGATACACAAGCATCGGCGGAACGCTCAACCCGTCGCGAACATGTGTGACTGCAAACAATAAACCGTCGCAAACTCTTTTTTGTTTTCTTTTTTGATTTCTTCAACCTAATATTGTTATTTACATCAAGTCACTGATAGAGTCAACATTGTCAATGTCCAAAGCTGTTTGAACTATCGAGCATGAGTGCCAATAGCGGCAATTAAATTAACAAACTGACATTCATTCCTAAAGTCATATGTGTCGGATTTATGAGTAAAATAAGTGCGAGTGATAGAGTCCGATATAAAAACTGTGACGGATGGCGGCTGGCAGCGCGCCAGGCGCCGGCGCACCCACCGCTCGCCGCACCGACACACGCTAGCCGTACACGACAGAAGGCACAACACCTAGCTCACCATTATACTCACATAGAATCAGCTCAACTGAACTGATTACCTAAAAGAAACTTGTCTTAGCCATCGTGCTTGCCAGTCTATGCCATACTAAACATTTAGTTTGTCGCATCTTCCTCGTCGCAGCAGAGTTGTATCAAAAGTGGCGTTACGGGATTGGATGCGTAAAGTACACGCGCATAGTGAGCCTTCTCATCTTACCCTAACCCACATGCTATGCACTTACATATAACGCACACACATTGTGCTGGAAACCTACAATTTTGAAACCTTATTGCATATTTGCGTACCTAACATTGCTGTTTCCAAACCGCTTTAGAAATATGACTACATTTATTTATTGATTCGGAATTTACTGAATTAATTTAAAAATCATCAACTATACGATATCAACCATGGTTGATAAATTCCAACCATTTTTCATAGAAGTAGTAACACTTAATAGATAGATAAAAGAAGATAAAATATAAATATAAAATTAGAAATACTACAGTGTGTATGTGATGGGACTCACCGATGGTGGTGATGACGATGATGGAGTAGAAGAGCGCGCCGGTGAAGGTCCACTGGATGTGGTCGGTGCTCTCGTTGCCGTCCCAGCCGCGCACCTTCATCTCCAGCAGGATCGCGTTCTCAAAGTCCTGTTGCAACAATAACTATTTAGAACGTTTGATCCAACACAAAATATTCCTGAAGTAAGTATTCATAGCCAATGTTATAAGTCCTTAATATTTCTATGGAAAACGTCAATGAAAAGCTGTCGAGATCGCTTCGCACGCGCCAATAAAGTGATTGATGTATGATGTGCCCACTCCGGCATAGTGCTCGTCTACTCGTAGCTCTCTACATCGGATCAGGTGCGTGCGAGTGGAATGTGAAAATATTTCACCTTGGATATTTCGGGTGTCAGTGACTCTGCCGGGCTATAATTGTGTTTCATAAAGATAATCGTGTGTGAAGTTTTAAAAGCTTTGATAGCTATCTATTTTTCTCTGAAGGATACCTAAATATGTAGGCAGGCATATAGGCTGGTAGAAGCTCATATTGTCGCTCAGGGAAGACATTCTCTAGGTATGTAGGTAAAGCCTACCTTGAGCATGTCGACGACCTCGCAGGTCCAGTTGGTCTGGTTGAAGAGCGGCACGGTGCGCGTCATCGTCCAGATACTCTGCGTCGTGTTGCTGCGCAGCTGCGATATGTTCCGCTTCACCTGCATCACACCAACTCCTTACATTGTATTCCCTATCACAAAGGCTCATGTACAGCCATAACGCCTCCACCTACCTGTCTGTTCTTGCTATTATAATGAACGATATTAGGCATTGACGTAGACATTTGACTCAATTAACGGGACGTTGGCACGGCTATTGGTTTCACGTCCGTCGTAGCAACGTTTTCAAATATCGTCCATGTGTACAAACAAACACAGGAACTTATCTAATTATGGATCATAAGAAGTATTTTCTACCAGCGGAATCTCAACGACAGTTGGTCTCCTAGCATTATATATTTATTCACGTACCTATTTCTTTATTTTTCCTTTGTTTGGACATGTGCAAGTCTAGTTAATGTTACTACATTATATAGTACATTTGGACATATAAACGCAAACACAGTCCACAGTTGAAGACAGCTAGACCCCGACGTGTTTGTAAACATTCTGATTCGCGCTGAATATCATTAAGCAGATGTGACGCACATTCCTACATACAGTCTGCACTATCTCAGAGCTGTACTGACGGATGAACAAGTCACAGACAAGACAGGAAAAGCACCTTTAGCTCTAATGTGTCTTAAAATGTTTCAATAACTATAGAAAGCTCCATAAAACTGTGTATATTTCAATTTAAACATTAGAATGTTCGGCTTAAGTACTCTTTAGTTGATTTTTACAAGCATGAATTCTCAGAAAGCTGTAATATAAAGCAAGTTTACGAGGCAGCCACCTGACGCGCGCGCCTCAACAGCGCACTCAACAGCAATACGCCGCCAGCTGCATGATATTCTAATAAGTATTCAACATATACATAGCAGTAGTCAGTAAGTACTTTACAGAAGATCTTGAATTGACCCGTGGAGGAGCACCTGTTTGTGAGCGCGAGCAAATGCTCCCAATTGAAACTTGCTATAAGTACCTAGTAACAAATACTAACTAAACATATAAACTGTTGTAAAACATTCTCGATCTTGTTTAGTTTGTCGCGTGTGACATATTTAATGAATAAATCTTAATACCGAAATAGCTTCACTGGATCCTCTATAACTAACATATTATTGTCGTCTCGTGTAAGATCATGTCTTTTAAGTTGTACTCTTTCATAGACTTTTCCTACAACTGGTCGCATATCGGCCGTCAATCAGCTGACTTTGAGTACTCTGTGGCACACTGCCATAACGTGATAAACGTAATTTATAGCGACAAGATCAGAAATAGCCCGGTTTGATAAATTACTGTTTTAGTTTTTAAGAAATATGTTTTACATTTTAAAATTCATAAAACTGCTGATGATATTATGAAAGGGATAACACGAATAACAGAAAAGTACACATTGCTTGGCCAGCTTAGGTTTAATACACAATTAATTAATACGATATATAAATAACAATCACCGACACACGTGTATTGTTATTCACAGTAGTTTTGTTTATTCGAGTAAATATGTAGTTTAGCTGTAAAAGTGAATATGCCGGTACCTCCTTCTCGTGCTCAGCCTCGAGCTTCTCGAAGGTGACGGCGCCGAGGATGCAGTAGGCCACCACCAGGCTGATCATCACGAAGTGCGAGAACACCACCGAGCATAGCTTCCACGTGTAGTACAGTACCTGATAGACACAGACAGTTCTTTATGAAAGTGCTTAATGATTGGGATTGGGACCCTGACAGGAGTACCTAAGTGTTATTTAAGTATTCTTCCATCACAATGAGTGTAGAAAGTAGCTATATTATAGCTTGAGTGTATAGGAAGATACGGCCAATGGGTCGTCTTAGGTAAACGCAAGACACTTCAGGGGAACACTGAACTCAATAATGAGGTTATGATAATCGTATGTTACGTGAGTGAAGAGCGGCTTCTATCACGGCAGGCGAGGGTTAAGGGAACATTGAAGGTCAGGCTCAGAAGCCAGAACATAATATTGAAGTAGGGTAAATCAGGCATACGTGCCCCAGTCGATAATGTGCCCCACTCGCAGAACTGACAGATACATTTTGAATTTGGCGCTAATTTGGTCCGTGCGGGTTAGTGACAGAAGTATGGTGTCGATGTAAAAAACTCAGTGCCTTTATTTATTTGTTTTAACGAAGAAAAAGTGGTCACAAGGTATGTATCATAGTCTGAAAATGTTTTGTGTTTGTTGTAACATTGAGTTAAAGTATTTGGTTCATGTTTTTTTCCGTTTTTTAAGTTTTATTCTAAAGCTAACCTCTTTGAACTATTGTGTATCTACAATTGCGTTTCGTTTTTCTTAAACTTCTTTTTTGAAATCAAATGGGGCACGTTATACTGAACATTGGCTAATGCGCCCCGATTTCTTTCGTGTAATGTGCCCCACGTCTGTATTGATTTTATATTTTTATTTTTAAGTATTTCTGATCGGTTATTTTATTTTAGGAAAGGGGAAGGAGAAAGCTACAGATCCAAGAAAATGAACAGAAGAAAATATGAAAAAAGCTGTAGAAGATGTCATAAGCATGTAAATTGATGTCATATTGATATGTATTTTGAGATGTTGTTGAAAGTGTTGAGTGAAAATGATTTAATTGGTAAGCCTGAAATAATTTTCAACATGGACGAAAGTGGCATTCAAATTAACCATAAAACTGAAATCGAAGGAAAGGAAAGAAGACTAAAAAATGAGAGGCTTTACTGAGGCACATATGACTGATGTATCCGTGGAATGTGCCCCACCCTAGACTTTAAGAAATCGTTGATCTCAGCTATTTTAATTACTTTTAAGAAGTTTTTTTTTTGTTATTATTATACCTATTGAGTCAGAGGTTAAGACTAATTACTTTAATAAACATATTTTAAATAACCCTGTTTATTATTTCAATTTTTCGAATGGTGGGGCACAATTGCCAGGTTTACCCTATGTACAAAGTTATCCGCAGCAAATCTATTCCTAGTTTAATTGCTACTCTGCGCAGGAGTTCTGTTCGTACAATGAAATAGAGCAATTAATTTGTACTCACACATAGTCCATCTTATACATAACAGTTTTTAGTCAATTAGCTGATAGCTTGTTCATTACTGCCTACACACATACGGGTACATTTCTAACTTTTCAGTGGACTTCAGAGAAACTATCATCCATTAGGAACTCTTATATTTGATTAAGTTCCTTATATAAGTAGTCACAAACAGATTGTCTTGACATTCAGCACACTACTTAATATACAAGCTTCAAAAAAAAACTTTTTATTTAATTCATCTTACTTTTCATTTTAATAAAAAGAATTCTGACGTGTTCACATGATTTAACAAGCTCCAATAAAATATCGTTGCTACCCACTGAGCACGCGCTGTATGTTTGTATGTGTCAAAACAAGTCATTAGCTGAGTGTATTATTGCTATAAACACTCGCAAGGAGTTCAACTACCACCAGCTTTCTAGGCCAGTGAAGATTTACAAACGCACCTGCCTGTGTAAACTGTTGTACTGCTATGTTTTAAATTCGTCTTAATATTTTGTGATTAAGTAGGTGCTCTACATAGCTCCACGTACCAAACATATGGGTACAGAAGGAGCGGTATCGATCTGAACCACTCAAAACAGAAACACGTGAACCATGAAGGAACACGCAGAATAGAAGCTAGACTTCTAATCACTAGCCTACTGAATGATCACTAAGCACAGGATCTTACTTTAGCGCATTTGCTAGGCGGAGGCAGAGGATAGTCAGCGCGCTCGACGCGCACCTCCCGCCGCGACATGGTGCCACGCCGTCACTCCTCACCAGCGACCACTGCTGGGCTCCAGCACACCAGCCCCGCACCATGTGACGTCACACATGACCCTCACTCGCGCACTGCTCATCCACCACCGTCGTAACCACATAAATCCCACTGTTTACGTTCCACCTCGCGGCCGACACTGATGCGAATAACAGATCAAACGGCGTTGATCCCACAATACAGCGGTTAATTTATACCTCGGATATAAATCTCGCATGGACAACGTTATGATATGTGCGGCTAATATTGCCGAGTGCTGGCGCGCGCGGGGACCGCCGGCCGCTGGAACACTGCACGGATAATTCGGGAGTAGGGGATACATCGCGGCCCGAATCCGCGACCGCTGGGTTTACGATCAAAGCCACGGGTTATTTGGGTCGTTATACATAAACCCATTCACAAGCGGCTCGTTATGATCTGCCCACGCGTGAGGTGCGCTCCACGCACGCGGTGTCGGCAGCTTGCGCAACTCATGATAGCGAAGTGTCGTGACCACTCGCCTTCGACACTGTGGGCTAATAGCATAATCTGCATTTAATTCTAAATTAAGGAATAAGTAATGTCTCTCTAATGTGTCTCGTTGGCTAGTGGTCTCAGGCCAAGATATTTTTACGACTAGTTTAACATGAAAACGTGATCTTGACGTTAACAAATGATTTAATGACAGCCTGTCTCCTGTGGGGCAGCCGATGGTTTTAGCAAAACGTCACAGCTTTTGAAGTAGGTATCGTAAAAATAAAGAAACACGATTTAATTTCTTATTTTTCATTTACTTATTTACAAAAGAATTATATTACAAAGGGTACTATTGACTTAACTAAAATCTAGTACTCGTGTAACACAATAAATAAATCTTATGTCTACACAACACGTTGACATACACTTAGTACCCTGGTACTTTTGAACTTATACATTATAATGTCAACGTCTACATTGTATTTCTGAACTAGGTATATGGTAACAATAAATCTTACAAAAATAGTTTTGGACCCTCTACTCATTACATCATGACGGATAACGTATACTGACTGCTACTGCAGTCTTGTGCACTGATTAGTTGCTATGGTAACGGCAAGTGTACAAAATTAACAACTATGTAAATAATATTGAGGAACTTAAGGTAAGCACAAAGTATTTCATTGTAATTAAATGCATCGCAGCGGTGACATCTGTCGGGAGTATATGTGTACTAAGTATCACGGCTACGAAAATGTTTCAACAGTACAAGATGTATAAAATTATCACATTGATAGCTTTACTATTTGTCTTAACCTACTACATCACTTAGAAATACGTTACCTATATTATAAATACCGACGACATTAAGTTTGTACGTAATGGCTATCGAACAGCAGAACATCATGAGATAACACCATAGGTGTATCTACAGCTCCGTTCCCCTGCTCAAGGCGTAATCCAGAAGTAGTATTAAAGTCTGATCTATTTCCTCTTGCTGCTTCCACTCCGGGTGCCTTTACCTTAATATTAGCATCTAACACTTTACTAAAGATATAATATCTATGTGGCACCATTATTTACACATAATTGGAAGACACGAGTGAAACCGAAGCATATAAATACGTCTCCTTAAAATTACACGTTGATAGTTTTATATTAAGTTGGTATTGGTCAAGGCCTCGTAGTCATCTGCACTTCGGTGACGGGTGCGGGGTCCTGGCGCGAGATCTGCTCGGCCTCGCGGATGGTGTCCGGGAGTCGCGTGTTCAGCGTCTCCGGCGTGGTCAGCATCAGCGCGCCGGCGACCAGCGCCGTCGAACCGAACAGCACTGATGGCAGCCACTCCACGTAAATAGCCTGGAAATTAAACACTTCATGTTATTAGATATACGGATAAGAAGAGCTAAGCATCGTTTAATAATTTGTTTGTATCTTCGAACTGGTACGTTTCATGAGTTTCATTAACGTTTATCAATTATTGCCAAACAATAGACAACCAGAAACTCTTCTACTACGCTACACATTATTATTGATTTAATACTGTACTACATTATTTATTATTGATTTAATCTATTTGTTGAGAGAATAGTGAGAGAATGAGCTGACATCACGGCTCACATCGCCTCGTGTGATCTGATACTATGTTATATGAAGTGGTCACACAATGGAATACAACATTACAGGCGCTGTCATTTGTAGATAACTACAGTAATTACAACAGATTTATACATGGCATATACAATTAAGTAGGTATGCCTAGTTGTAATAAAAGCAATGCAGGTACAGCTACAGATGTGGTTTGAAAATATCTTGCTTTAGATGTTTATCCATGTAGGTTTGATGCTTCAGAAGTTAGTAAAAATTGCAGTTGGATAAGAGTCTTGACTTATGGAGATTCTTGTCGGCTTTTCTCCATAAGACCAACTTTTTGGTGCAACTAGTGTAACGTTTGATAGTAGCCTGCAAAAGCCTATTTAACTTTGACATTGACTGACCAGCAGAGGCATCTGCGGCGCGACGATGGAGCCGATCCTGCCCACCATGGAGCAGAAGCCGAGCAGGCTGTGCCGCGCGTGCGTCGGGAACAGCTCCGACGTGTACATGTAGATGCCGCTGAACGCCTGCGTAATCGCCACCTTGCCCACCAGGTACAGCAGCGTCGCCAGCCATGACAAATCTGCAAGTTAATCAATTTATTAAATATCTGAGCAAGAGTTTATATCTGAACCCGAGTATTAAAAGGGTATTTAGTTAGCTTTTTTGTAAAAGTTTGCCCCAGTACGACCGAATTGATCGTAAGCATGTAAAATTATCTAGAATGTCTCTATATGAAGTATCCATGCACAATACTCACTTTTAGGCACGAAAGGAATTGCGACGCAGGCGAGCCCGCACACGGTGTACGCGCACAGCAGCGTGCGCTTGCGACCGATGCGGTCCAGCACCAGCGCGTTGGTGACCACAGCGATCACCTCCACGCTCACCACCAGCATGTAGTTGGTGTACTTGTCTCCCGCCAGCGACACCGAGTTGATGGCCAGGCCGTAGAACACGAACGTGCACGTTATCCACCACCACGAGCAGATGGCCAGCCGCGTCATGATGATGGGCGAGTGGAACACCTGCATCCACAGCCCTTCCTCCGCCTTCTCGTCTTTCTTCTCCTCCACCGGCTTTACCTTCTCTTCTGTTAACTGTTTCATCGTCTCGTCTGACAGTGTCACTTTATTAATTTTTGCAGCCTTCAATATAATCTCTACAGCTTCTTCCTTTCTCCCTTTTGACAATAACCACCTGATACTCTCAGGCAGCAAGTATATGTACAACAAGAACAGCAGAGAAGGCGGATATACTACGATGATGAAGGTGCGCCAGTACTGGAAGGCCTTCGCCAGGAGAGCAAAGCTCAGTCCTCCTAGTACAAGCATGATGCCTAGAAAAGCTGTGGTTAGTACTCGTTTATCCTGGCCAAGTAGCTCGATTGCTGGAAACAATACAATCATTTGTTAAAATCTACTGAAAACTATTTCGAGAAGATCGTTTGGTAATTGTATTGTTCCTTACTCATGATGTAGGCGGCGGGGAAGGCGCTGGCTCCGGCGATGGTCTCCAGGAACTCGATGGTGATGTACATCTCGTAGGAGATGGAGAACGCCTTCAGCGAGCCGATGGCGCCCACCAGCGTGCAGCTCAGGATCAGCGCGCGCTTTCTGCCCCAACTGCAATTTCAGTATGAAAATAGAATATAAAACAATACGAAATGATTCCATTGGCTCCCCGTTACTTAGTAGCAGGTTCTGTAAAACATCAATGGTGAATGAATATAGGCTTACCGGTCGGAGATGTATCCGAGTATGGGCAGAGAGACCAGCATGCCTATGTTGTGCACCGTGCCCACCAGAGTGCGCTTCCATTCTTGACATGCCAAGTTGAACTGAAATTAATAACAGTAATGTGTGAGACACATACCTAAACAAAACTTCTGAGGATGCAAAACTAGGATTTCACGCTGTTTTGTAACAGTCGTGGCAAATTATGTAAATGACTAGTGTCGTTTTAGGATAAAGAACTACCTACTACAGCACGCTAATAAGATAAAATATGATATTAATACTGATATCTGCAGCATCATCTGGCACAGAGGTTGTGAGGCGAGGCGCGACGGTGGCGAGGCCGAGCGCTCACCCGTGACGCGCCTAATCGCTGCATTATCAGAGCGCGATCAGACCTGCCCGCCGCAGACATCATCAATAGCCGTGACCAACGCACCGCGGACAATCTACATATTGTTCACCGAGACAAATCACCAGACGCAAAGCTTTGATAGATCAACAATTGGAGTCACGCTGTGTTACGATTCATTCGGAGCATATCACTTTTATGAAATACAGTGTGTAAAGAAGAAATAATAAGTGTGACAGCTAATTCATATAATGTGCTGAGAGAATCACAAGAGGCCCTCTAAAACATGAGGTCTACTTAAGTCTCGAACAGCCGAAGGTCGTAGCAAATATTTCTGAACAGTGCTGGTCCTTAAAAGTAATAGTTTTGAGCTGAAGTGTTCGACCTCGCGAGAGCATATCACTGCTGACCCACTTTGCAATGCCAATACTTGAACGCACTACTTATACTACTTAATGAGACAATAAATATTTTGTTGCCCATGACTAGGTCCGCGGCTTGCAGTTTTTGTAATACCATTGAAAACAATCGGGTAAAAAATTGAGTTAAGCAACGCGCAATCCGTCTGCCATAGAACATACAACATAACATAATGTTTAAAGTTCAAACTTTATGTTTTCGTTATCTTTGTTAAGCTTAATTACCTCGTCAGTAATTACCTGAAATATTTATTCTTAAACTAGTTTGAGTAATAACACACATAATGCATTATTAGAAAAATGTCATTGTTGACAACAGCATTGTGTTGGTTACTCGATCTTATTAGATCGATACCTGCGCACGCGACTCGCTCGTATCAGAAGCCTCACTGACATTTCTTACGTTGCCTCTTATGGATTAAAATTCTCTACAAAATTCATTCATAATTGGAACCCTTTCCAGATAGAATTATCTTGCTATTAAGTGTGACCGTATTTATCTTTAGGTCATGAATATCCTTAATCGCTTGATATGTCGCAACAGTGGTCTCTGTTTTTGGTAACATTATTTTAATTATCAGTTAATTACAAGATTGATCTTCTGCATATTCTTGTGGAGTGCAATTATGCAAGTGTAAAGTTAAGGCCGTTCGATAGTTCAATATCAATGGATGTAGGTCCCTTTCGCTTTCGTTGTTATCGTGCATGCCTCACGCCCACCTATCCTCTACATTTCACGCATGCTCAACTGCATCACTGTTTGAGTGTCATGAGATTGTTAGCAGGAGTACACTACCGTCCTTAATTTTTTGCACCTCAACTGACATTTGGCGAACAGTACCTCATTCAAAAATAGTGTTCGTACTTGTAAGAGGTCATCCGTGCTAAATGTGTTTCAACATGTTCGTGCATTTCGGTAAGTTCAGGCAACTGCTGAATTTCAATTAGCTAGGGTCTTTTATTTTTCCTCTCTAATGTTTCTTCTATTGACTTTAAATGGTCATTACATTAGCACATGAATGTAATTATTAATTTCAAATCACGTTTGACTAATGGTTCGTCTGACAGTGAGGAAGTTATCCTTAACACAATCAGAATCAAAATAATATAATATTCTGCTTATGTACCTATAGCATTAACATAATTTAGAAACATTGTCATTCTCAAAGCCGAAAACAGTTATGAGTTTTGTTATCATCTAATTTCCATGGCCAGTGTCTCTTGAGTAGGTATGCACAGTTTGAAGCACGCTAAATGACGTACCTCAGTGACAATAGTGTTGTTGGACTGGTAGAGCCAGCGGTCGCAGGGCAGCAACTCCTCGCCGAAGCTGGTGCCGTGCTGGCACGGCAGCTGCGGGTCCCGCGGCGCGCGCCGGGAGCAGCGCGCCTCCACGCCGCCCGGCGGCAGCGCGCCCTCCAGCCACGCCGGGCTGTAGTCCGTGCTGTTCGCTGACTCGCACTCTGGCACCACGCATCTTAGGACAAACAGTACATGTTACACAGCTGTTTAAGATATTTAGAACAGGTCAAAATGCGATCTTCTTGCAAGAAAAGCTCGTGTGGCTCGTGTCTTTGCAGCATCATGTGTGTTGTAATGCAATATGTAGTTGATGTTCAACTGTTTGCGATGCTGCAGAGATGGGAGCCTGCCACAATGTTTGTCTGCTACAAGTAGGTTCCTGACACTCCGGTGCTAAATCAACTGCAGACATTAACTAAATATTGATTGGTGCTTGTTTGACTTGGTGTGTTTACAAACTGGCTCGGACAATAAGTAAACTACAACTTTTCTTAACAAAATCTAATATTTGCAGCCAGTACCTAGTCGTGGTACTTATATATATATATTTTTTTTTTAATCGAAAATGTATTTCAACTAGGTGATGGCCTAGTTTGACTTATTAAATAAAATATATGCAAATAGCATTTTTTAATTCTGGCACAGAAATCGACTGAAGGATTGGATCTAATAGATTTAAAAACTATAACAAATCACAAACAAATGATGCGCAGTGATAGGCGAGCGCGCGCCGCAATAAACTCATCAGTATTCAATTATTCAAATAAGTTAATTAATTCAGTAGCGATGCCATTATAACATCCCAAAACGTTAAGGTGAAGGACCAATCTGCGAAACATCAATATTGGGCTCGAATTTTATAAATTCACCTCATCCCACACAAATTACGATACTTACCCGGTCAGTGATCATAAAGAATGAATTATAATAGAAGGATTATAGTAACCAATTGAATCATAAATATCAATATGTATAGTAACACATACATTGTGTTATATTGCTTTGCTCTACAATGTGCTCCCGGTAAATTCTCACCGGAACAATGGATTCTGACAGCCTCAGACAGACGGACAGACACAGCTCGATATTATTATATTCACAAGCACATGCTATTGCGATGTACCAGTCTGGTAAATACATAATATGTGCTTAGTATGATGTTGTTAACTATAATGGTACTTTGTTTGAAGTCCTATGTCATACGGTGGGTATAACAACAGGTAACAACTTCGGCTTATAAAATTGTCGATACTTCATAAATCTATGGTCTTATAAAACTTAAGGGCGGTGTTAAATATCCGTATAATAAACCACAAGAGCTAACATGATACATCATTTAGTATCAAAAATTGTTTCATTAATCGACAACCGCCGCTAATTATTCGACATTTTGATCATGTTTGCTCAACACAATAAAATCAATTCATCAACTCCTAATGAACAAATCCCAAAATACTTTTATATCAAAACATGCATCGTTAATAAAGGCAGGGCATTCAAACTTCTTACTAAATCTACTCTTCTTATTCTATATCGACGACGATAAGAGAGTTACATTTTTGGGCAATACTGCAATACCATAATAATATAGACAAGTAATAGTGCCATCTATCAACCTATGAGGTAGTGAACTAGTAATGAGGCGTGACACGTGGTCAGTCGGCGACCTCACACCAGTGTCACTTGGTATTCAGGTCGGCTCTCGCGGAAAACTTGCCAGGAAAGCTTCCTATCGCCTAACGTCTAATATCTCTTCTAAATCTTTACATGAGCTTTGATAGACTTCCTTATATGGAGTTTTATTATGAGGACAGTCTTTATCGCAAGGTTATATGATTAGCAAGACATTTCGGTAACACAAGGACCCGTCGTAAATAAACATCTACGCAGAATTTACATAAACTCTGGCGGCTACATGCGAATACTATGCAGGTCTTCAGCCGAGAAACAGGTCAAACTAATTCGCTGAAAATGCTGGTATTACAATATGATTTGTAACTCTTAGATTTGTACCAAAACATGTATGTAACTCTTGCAACTGTGGGAATCATTCTAAGTATAAATTACGTTTGAAGTTACTGCGGTGGCGCTGCATCGCGTGACGTATCGCCACTATCAGTAGCGTGGTAGCTCCCGTGTGACCTGCCTGACGCCCGTCACAGTGCAGTCGATGTCCTGACGCTACTTCCCACTGCCTCCGGCTGCCCCCGGCGCCCTTCGGCTATTTACAGTCCAAGATACCACTGCCATTTACTCCAGTAATAGCGGTTAGATAATGTCCATTCTTAGAATAATTTATTGACTTATGATTAATGATTATGCTCCCAGCACGCCGCATCTATTTTCACGTTGATACCTCATATCATACGTTGACCTTTCTTGATTTATTAACTGTGGTTTCAATGTTCACGTTTATGTCTGGCACTTTTACTAATTCAGCGTTTCTTAACTGTTTTGTATATTGCCATATAATAACTTCATCTATTTGACATGCAATGGAACTTTTCCCTATTAGGGCTGTTAGCCTTCCGAACACGGTGAACAAGATTCACTCGGCGTCAACTCCTAGAGGCATTATGCGCTTGAGCACATTTATATTGCAATCAGCAGCTGTGCCACCAAACTGTCAAATAATGAGCTATTGTTGCTCGGTATGTGTGACGTCACAATGTCCGTATATAGCTCGCACCAGATGGACAGACAGTCATTATTGTCATCGTGATAACGTGATTACAAGGATCCTCAGGCACAATGCTAGTCTCATACATATTTTGATACTTAATGATGAAGTAGAAGATAACATACGTACAAGTGTAACCCCGGCACATGTTCCCGTGTGCGATAACTGACTGTTGATAATCCTCGTGTGCGCAACCACAATTCCTCTTGTACTATTATTAACGCAGGATAACGATGAAATAAATCAAGAATTATGACTATAATCAACGTAATATCCCCATAAAAAGTTAGACTAGCGCGGTAACTAAGCATAGGCCTCGATTAACTTGAGGAAAATTAGTTTTATTGCTTATTGATCAATTAAGTAAAGTGACTGTTGCCGGCTGTCTCTAGACTACAGTCGCAAAAACTAGAGCGTTTTTACGATTACAAAAGTTGTTTCAGTATGAACACAAAATATTTTTCAATAAATAGTTAAAAGAAGCCTTAAGCTCCCTACGTATTTTACGTATTTACGTATTTGTACCTACATACTTCAGTGACCATCCCAATGACAAATTACCTACTTACTATAACTTTTGTTACGTTTATTATTTAACAATAAGCTTCGTGGTAGTTGCAAAAACAAGACGTCCTAAAAATTTAAATATTCTCAGTACTTACTTTAAATAAAATTTTCTGGGCATTTTAGAAAATGGTAATAAGTTACATTACGTTTCGTCAATACGAGTGGCAGGCTATTGAACACATTGTGTACAAGTAAGTCACGGTCGCGTCACGTTGGACCTGCAGCAACTGTTGCAGCAACTACACAAACCTGTTGCTGGAGACCACCAGCATTACGTACCGGATCTCAAACGAACCACTTTTTTACATTAAGCAAATAAACGAACACAAACATATACACAATGAGTGACAATCAACGCTAATGTGCAAAGACTCTTCGTGAATACCCGAACGATGAACAAAAACGCTCGCTACATTGTACATTGTAGTTTTGACTAGTTTTTGCGAGAAACGTTTGAGCTAGTCTATCATCAGCAGTACAGCATACTTAGTTCAATTTCCGAAAGCCATTATTTTGGCAAATGAGCTCGCTTGAACTTGACCCGGCGCACGTGTGCACCCATCCGAGGCAAACGTTGGATAATCTAGTATATGACTAGCATATGTATTATATTTAATGTTTTTGTAGGATGACTTCATGACATGTTACTAGTTCTAAGAGAAAAAAAAACCTAAAACATGAATAAAAACAAGTGGCAGCAAATGAGAATGGTAGACCACGAAGACCTTTGTTGTCATCTTCCTAAATGTGTGTACTTATTTATGATTATAGTTCTGTTCCCAAAACGATAATTTTACTAGAAAACTAACCGAAGACGGTAATAATGAGAAGATTGTCGTTGTGAAAGATGCGCGTGGGCACGTATGCGGTAATGAGCGCGTACGGGACGGGTCAAGCGCCGCTAACGAAGCGCATCCGCGGAACGACTCCTTACCGCCTCATTCAACAATATCTACTCCATGTATAACAAGCTTACTAATTCTATACTACGATATAATGTAGTACAGCGCGCTTCTAGTTCAAGAACAAACTCTTGCTTCATTTAAACGGTATACAATCCTGTCTATCTAACAAGGCTTCATCTGTTGTTGTTTCGTGTGTCGCCGAAGAATGCTAAAGATTTTTATTTTCATTTTTAATAATTCATTAAAATATCTACATGCACCAAGGTTGATAATTAATTAATATTACTCTTCTGTCGGCGTTTTTCTTCTTTCTATGTAGGTACTACACCTAACTACTAATAATGGTGACAATTGCTTTTCTATGTACACAGGCGCAAAATGGGTAATTCATGTATTATAATTAATGAGGAAAAGTGTACATACTCATCAAACAGTGAAACTGGTAAAAATATACCTACTCTGAAAACATCTAAAACAAAACAAGCTCGCCTGTTATATTTTTAGAACATAAACGAGCAGTTAAGTTGTCAACAAGACATGTTAAATTGGCCATGCTGTAAAGGATAGCGTATTATATGGGAAATAACACACTACAAACAAACAGTCACGAATGACGCCAACTGGAGATGATCAGTAGAAACTGTAATTTTAACTATTATATTATACAGTAGTTTGATGCGTGACGGTACTTTTATGGTAGAAAAAAACCTTAAAAATATTTGCCGCGTTACCTCGGTTAATTATTGAGTCTTATGAAGTAATTTTGCTGTAGTTTAAAAATTGATGGCAAATAAATGTGTATGTGTATGCAGTACTGTTGTACTCACAGGTGTGCTCACAGTATAGTTATAATGTTAATAAAATATCACGCAATATATATCACCTGAATAAATAATTCGCCTCAACTTAATGACGAACCTTTGAATCAGAATCATTGACTGAGGTAGTGTAAAAATACAAAGTTTGAGTCGGTAGGTGCACCGTGCACCGTGCTCTGTGCAGTATTTGTGTTGTGTCTTACTAATGGTGATCGGATGTTCTAATAGCGATAATGTCTGATACTCTCACCACTCGGACTGATGCACCAGATGTTACACTCGTTTGATCTACTTGATCGAAAATCGAAATCGAAAATGTCAATAAAGTTTACGTCCGGGATGTCAAAGGTCAAATACCTACTGATCTGATAGCTAAGTGAGAACAGGTGTTCACTTATTTTTTTTTGTATTTATCATTTTCTAACATTTTTACATAAGTAATCCTATTTAAAAAAAAAAAAAACATAAACATTTCAAAATACGAAAACTAGTTTATTGTTATTACGTCGCAGTAAGCCCAGTCAGGGTGGTCTAGTGGTTATAAACCACCTGCCTCCAAGGTATTAGTGCAAGGTCGTCAAGTGCCTATGAAGCTTTGCCATTTCTATTCAGCAGTCATGCTAAGGTAGCACTAGGACAATAGAACAAAGAGATCAGTTAGCTTCGCGGGAAGTACAAGATAGTGCACAAATCTTTGAGCTAAGCAAACATGATGGGACGGCCACTAGACCAATAAAGCAAGAAATTCAAAAACTTTCACAAAGTGTACACAGAGTTAACTTATCAACAACAGCATCGTACGGCATGTAAAGAACATTAACTACAAATAGCCGTTAAACTAAAGCATTACAATACAGCGGACACGACAGATAAACTCGTTTACATACGGCCGAGTACAATGTGCGTCTGTTTGTAAACATTGCGCCTCACAACTATTGACTTTCTCTACAAACACTCCACTACTAGCTACTTACTTGGAGCCCAAGGAATCGTAGCCATCAGTAGTTTCCGTTATGCTCATGTAATTAGCGTGGCACGCGAGTGAAACAAATGCATTCGTTTCGGCAACAACTGCCATGACTAATTTGAGAAAGGCGTAATACTAAATTAAATAAATTCTTTGGATTCTTCAAAAATAATAAAACAATAATGAAATATATTCCAAGATCTGACGATGTTCCCAGAAGACTGTATTGACGCACCGGATGCACGGACACTCAGCATATCATTAAACTAGATAATATCTAGGCACTAATAGGACGCTTAATGATACCTCTCAACGTTTTGTTTTAACACTAACGAACCGTGTAAATTAATCTATCTCGATTAAGTTAAACAATTATTTAATTACGGTAGATTGTATAGTCGCGATTTCTACAATGTCTTGTTTGTAAAATAAGTAGTGCATACTATACATAGGACGACTAGTTAGACAGGTACCTAATGACATGCTAGGCTGTTTCTCTCAGTTTTACCCGGAGAAAATAATTGAAATTATAAGACTACGTGACTTAGGAGTATTGTAGCTTCCCGACATTGAATGAATTTTGAAATAGGTTCTGCAGTTTTGGAGAATTTCGGGTACAAATAAACACGCAAAAAATACAATTTGTTCCCGGACCTAGGTGTCCTCTAAGTTACTTGTCTATATCAATATTATAAAGCAATACAAATATTATTGGCCGGTGGCAGCAGCTTGTTGATCCAATGATTACATCGAATACATGTTGTGATGTACTCTGCGGTTTTACAATTTGTTGCTAAAACACTAGTGACAACAATGTGTGCTCTTTGGGGTTTTTCTCAAAGCTGATAAACTCGACAAAAAGTGAAACAAAAGCATTTCAATAAATCATCGTTATTTATATTCTGCAAAGAGACGCGAGCTAGGACTCTAGTGATTTATGCAGAGGTCGAACCCATCGATCTTATAAAGGATATTGACATGTAACAGTTATATAATTATCCAAGTCATAAATAAGTTATTTTAATTACTTTTAATTAGTAATAAAAATAAGTCAGCGTTGGTCGCCATTAAACAACAGAAGCAATAACCATAAGCTTATTGAATGAGGTATAATGTTCAAGAGTTGCTCGTTGTCGTATGACACACTGTCTTGTCTGAATTTGTCCAGTGTCAGCTACAACGTGTTTGTGAGGTGACAAGTCGCTGATTTACGCATCACAGAGTATCGCATTGTGTCGGTAGTTCTGCGCGATCTCGCGGAAGGAAGTGCCGACTCGTGCGAGGAAGAGGCCAACCAGACAACCTGATCAGTTTGCGATTCTCATCGTAATATCATTAGTAATAGGGTCGAAATTGCTAACTTTCATTATACTTCCGCTTAGCACGGGTCAACGCAGATGAATATCTTAAGCGCGCCCTGGACATGTCTGCTGATAGTTAAATGGAACACGAGTGATGATTAACTAATGAAGTTATATGACAATAACCACTTTGTTAACTGTAACTACTCGTGAAACTCAGTACATACATACAAATTATCTCACCAGAGTATGAAGCATATCGCACCATTAACTTGTGTTAGTATATAAACACGACATCATCTCACCACAAACGCTAATGTTACATTCTATGTTTTTGTGAATGTCTAGCAAATAATGAAGATGGGGATTACCGGCGTTTGATTGAACGCGAGTAGCTTAATAAAAAAATTAAATAAAAACATGTAAAACCTGTCTCATAAATAAATAAGCAATATACAAAAAGTTGTGGTTTCAATTAAGATTTGAAATGGATATTGTAAGTATGTGAATCCCCAATAACTTGGAGCAGTTTTCCTGTTAGGTTGCGCACGCTGAGGGCCGACGCAAGTAACATCATCAGTTCTGTATAACGGTACCTTGTCCCTTCAATGTAAACATTAGATGTGCGCACGATACACACGTCATCACGCTTTTAGAAATCTGCTTTCGAAAGTACTTTGTGAAATAAGGAAAAATAACAAGTTCAGATTTTACCCGTTATTTAAAAATGACGTAAAATGCAACATGGTGTGTAAAAATATCAAGAGGATGATCATTAGACATATTTTCATCTTTGCTTTTTATAGAATCCAGGCATTAGCTCGTAATCACATATTGCACGGGGTTAGGTGCTACGCGTCGTAGCGAGGGCGTAGCGCGTAGGCACTAGTACTTCGCGTACATTCAATGATTACTCGAATTGAAATCATACTAAATAATTATTCGCTATTTAGATAGCCTTTTCAACAGTGATAGATAGATATATATATTCTCTATTATGTACCTTCACCAATTAAAGTTACAAAAAAATAAAGCAAATTCGTTCTTTATACTCCATATTATGCAGGAGGATTGGTTTTGGATCCGTGAAGCTAACGCTTAATTATGTAGTATTATAATTATAACTTCGATATTTTTTTTTAATCATTTGTGACTAACGGGCTTATTACACTTGACTAAATTCAGTCCTTAATTTATTTCATGCATTTCCAAATAGATACACATGAAGTTATGCCATTCTTCTTTTTTTAAAGTTCATAGTGTGTTGCAATTTCGTATTAATTATAATACAGTTTGAACTTCCAATTAAATAATTTAGTTAGGTTCTAAAATAATAAAACTAACGGTTTTAAAGATCAATGCTATCTCTTGATTAATTCAAGACCAAATGAATACCGAAAATATTATCATCCTCACGCAATAAAAATCCGCAAGGTTGTATTTCGGAATATAAAAATTTGTTTCTTCACGACGACGTCACGTGGACAGTGATGATTCTGGGGACATGTAGATAGTATGTAGGCAAGTATACCTGTAGGGCACGTCGGCAGCCAGGAACACGTAGTTGGTGGCGTAAAGCGCGGCCACGAACACCGCCACTGCCAGCAGCGCGTAGCTGGCGAGGTGAAAGCGGCGCGCCTGCCCCAGCTCGCGCATCAGCCGCTCCGTGTCCACGCCGCCGCTGCCCGCGAACACCTCCTTCTCCATCGCCTCTACTTTCGACATCACTCACGGCAATAAACCCAGTACTTTCAAAATCTCCCAGAACTTTTCAAATTCATAAGTCACCAGTAATGTGATGTGCGTGAAATATATCGCGGCTAGTGATGCAGTGGTGGCGTGCGCGCGCGCCGCTCGTCGTGTGACAGTGCGCGTGAGACTACCGCGCAGCCTGCGCCGGCGCCTGCCCTCGCACTGTTTATTTACATGCTGAAGCCTTCCGCAGATGTCGCACTGTGGCGTTATTTTCGGCGCGTATTTTCCGCAAGTTTTTATTCTATAGGTTCAAAAGTTGATCCTCTCAATTTGCGGTCTCGGTATATTTTATAATGGGCTAACTATCGCGAGGTCATCTCCAACAATGGAGTCCTTGTTTTTGCTTGAGATTATCATGGTTACAATTTTTTTTTTTTTTGGTTCTTTATTGTTTTATAGTAACAAAACAAACATTTCTATTAACTCTTCATTGAGAAAACAACACAATTATGTAGACCGAAGTATTTGCCTCTTCAAAATCAGAAAAACACACCAATGATATGTGCATTTACCCCTAATATTTACCATCTCATGAAGAACTTCAGGTTGTATCGTAATAACTCAAACCTACAAAGTTGCAGTTTTAGATTAGTGACCTACAAGAATCGCACTTCGACTTCTCCAAATGTCCATGTATTACCTTTGAATATCACACAATTAGGTAATTAAGTAAGTAAGTAATTAGTATTAGTAAGTATAGGCGTGTAACAGTTGGGTAACTTATTGTGTTAAGATTCTTGTAGAACAACCTTCCAGCGACATCTGTTTACTGAAGTGTCAATTCATGAACGCAGACCGAGTGTGCGACCGCCTTGCTGCAGTACTATGTCATTACGAGCAACGTATTCCTATACCAGCTCGTTAGACCCTGGGCCACTAATGACTGGCACGTAATTACGTACATTACAATCAGTCGGCTAGGCACATTGTAGCGCGTGTCGCGAGACTAACTTAATGACCGTGTTGGGGGCGCCATCGGTTCCGAGCCGACCGCGAGAGCAGACGTGGAGGAATCCACTTGCGACACACTGCTGCTAACTGATAATTAATTTGTTGCAATCGTATAATAGCCACGTGAGCACCGGAATGTTCTAACAAATGAACCTATTTGTCATTCACCGGCTGATAGCCGGCCGGTCCGCTGTGTGCACTACAATCGCCATTCACATTTCTTACGTTACGTAAAGTACATAATAGGAATATTCCTGTCAACTTCTTATTTGGGGCATACAAATAATACACTTAATATCATTCAAATCATTGTCGTCGCTTACTCTTATATTTCTAGAACAAATGATTGATAAAGTACACGCTTGGTCTCAATAAAATTGTAATCGGTGCACGGTCTCTGTATTAGAGCGCCTGACTTATTTGTCACAGCAAAATTGTGTCCGTCGCGGACTGATTGGTTGATATAGCGAATATAAGTGGGGATAGCCAAGTCTTTACATTGATGTTATTGTATGGAACCTGCCATTTATGTATACCGTGCCTATGTAAAGGTATAATTTTAGCAATAATATGAGCTAGTTTTGTCGAGGTAGTGTGTGATGCGATTAACTTTAGCCGGTAGTTAACTAGTGAGCATTAAACTCAGTTTAGCTGGATATTGACCTGCCGGACTCTGACTCATTGTACCTTGTACAGTACACACACAATAGCCGGCTATTTATGTGCTCGTCGAATAGAATAGTGCACGCATCACTACGTACATCACAATGACACAGTCGATGTAGTTCAGCTGAGGCTTGTGTCACAACGAGAGTCGGGAATTTAAAGGTTTATCAAGTTACAGTCCATATGTACTACATATATGCAAGGACATATTTAAGAGGATTGTCTTTAAGAATCCTACTGTCACTAGTAAAGCTCAGAAGAAACTACTTATATTACTACAAAATTATACTACTTATAAACTACAAATCGTATCTTGGATCACCCAGGCATCGTGCTTGCACGCACAGACTGGGCCTGTGTTCAATGACGTTACCACTTCTGTGATAAAACAGCGAATCAATCTGATGGTGTACCCTCTGGAGGTGTATGCAAGATATATTGTACAGTTTTGCTAGTGACAATGCGCTGCTTAGTGCGCGGTTGTTTGCCAGCTGCGCGCAGGCTCATGGCGAAGGCGACAGCGGCGGCCTGTTGGACAGCCCGCGGCGCTTACGACATGCGCCCCACACATTGTAACTGCTATTGTAACTTTAAACACACAATGATCTGCTGTCTATACAATAGCACAAACCGTATTAACATACGGGCCCTGCTGAGGCCCCTGAAACGCTATGGGTAATGAAGTGAAAGCAATGGTCCTCACCATTCAATGCAATGCGAAGCTACTTATGGTAATTGCTTCAATCAACGATTAGCCAAAATAGAAAAACAACTTCAAAAATTGGACGTTTAGTTTTAGTGTACCCTGCTAGGGTGTTCCGCGAGGTTCTTCTAAAGGTTCAACTGCATCTGTTCGCTCCATTATTTTTTCCTATTATATCATGGCAATAGCACGCGTGAGTTGCCATCATCTTGAGGCGTGACCTTCCGCTGCTGCTGTAGCACGTTAAAACATACTTGTGTACAAGCACCACTCCACCGTGACTGTACCATGACATCTATCAATATTTGGACTATTGCGACATTATTGAACATGTACTTACACTAAAAATAGCGATTTAAAAGTACGCGAATTTTGATTCACCTTAGAACACTGATGAATCCTTGGACTAATTTGGCATACAAAAGGTGTAAAATGTTCATACAGGTGTTGGTATATACCTAGGCTACGATTGTACGTAAGGATAACCTAGCGTCGTTTTCTTCAATTTTGAACGTGTTCGTTTTACAATCTACCATGCTGATGCTTAAACCCTGATAACACTGATTAGTCCTTAAGCCCGTACTTCCTCGCTAGAAGAAAAAAACACTGATCAACATTGATCAGATAGCATCGCTAGCCGCAGCATACGCTTGGAGAAGTAGTATTATGTAGTACATACCTGTAGGGCACGCGTCCTGCGAGGAAGATGTAGGTGGTGTGCAGCAGCCCCACCTGCACGGCCACCAGCGCCAGCAGCGCGTACACGCGGCAGTGGAAGCGCCCCGCCTGCCCCAGCTGCCGTACCACGCCGTCCGCGTCCAGCGACCCCATGCCTGCAGCCCGCACTGACGCCGCTGCTGATCGATTAGAAAGCCGACGCGAGGCCAAGGCCCGCTGTCAATCAAGCCTCACTCGAGATGCAATCGAGTGCTCGCCGCAGACTCGACTCCTGCGCCCGCGCACTGCCTTCCTTATTTATGTTTGTGCTCTTATGTAATACTGCCATGGGAATCCCACTGATAGATTTTTACCGAACTTATAGAGAGCTAGATATTATGTCTGAGTATATTGTAGTTAATACTACATAAGGTAATTGCACTTGTACCTCCAGTTGTAATCTATGCGGATTTCGTAACACAATTTGGTAAGTTGTATTTTTTATTATCATTGGTATTTGATGTTAAAACTACAAAATCTTTATTTTTTTCAGCACAATGTTGAACACGTTTCTTTTCCGTTTATTTTTGTTTCAAAGTTCACTGTAGTATTAATTTGCAAAATATAATTTATAATCAAACTATTTTGGTGAACTGTCAGCGGCCGGAGCAGTGACACTGCGTCTGCGCACATCGCACACTCCACTCGCCATTTATGAAGGTAGCCGGAGGACTGGCTGGACAATATTTGTATTGTTGACGAAAGGCCACTCAAAGACATGTAGAATCATAAAAAGTCGAGAAGGTAATTATAAAGCTACTCCGCTGACGGCAGGAGTTTCAGTAGCAACATATGATTGTGTGTATGTGTGTGCAGGATGCAGCTCGTTGTCGTACGACGGAGTTAGTGCACTTCCGACCTATTGATACGTGCCACTTCGCCTAATTGGACCGTGCCTTCGGTTGCCTACGTCTTTCCTTACTAATGAGGAATTCTTTGGTTTGCCGCTAACCGGTGCAGTGTGGTTTTCGTTTAACCAGATAAATGAATTCGCCAGGCTACTGAGGCATTGCAATTGAGGAACACACACTAAACAGTAATAATAATCATTAATGGTTTCATCCTTGTATATTGTATGTAAAAGAAAGCCGTGTTAATTACACTACTCAAGAATGGCTGAACCGTTTCATCTGAAAAATAGACGTAGATAACGGATAGGGACCATACATAGGTGTTTTTGTCGTCACCCTTTCAAGAAAGGCTCTCTGACCACCGGTTACGACTGCTAAAGGAAATGAAACCAAAGCCGGGACTCATAATTTATTGTGCATTCCGAAACATAGAGGAACTTATTTTGACACATATGGTAAGTACATATATCTTACTATCGATGGATCCGTGTGGCTGTTACTTAGCATCAGTTTATTATATTTCCCTGTAATGCATCATTTTAGTATGAACATATCGATAGGCGCTTCACTTTGTTTCATTTAAAGTATAAACTTTCTTAATTAGTTACTTGCAATAAACTGGCGCGAACACCTCTGGAATGAGTTGCTATCATAGATTGTATGCGTCAGAGTGTCAGTGAACTGATAGCTGAAGCATAGTTGGCGCCCGTATTGCTGGCGCCGCGATATTTTCCTCAAACATTCCGAATCCGAACTAGTTCAGTTTCGTCACTGTCGGCTGCAGCGCTTACAGTTACAGTTCACTTAGTACACTATCAATTAAATGACTTGTTGTAGCTCGGCGAGTGACGTCACAATATATTTGGTCAATGAATCAAGTACATTATGTAAGTGTAGTATGATTGCTGAGCTATGCATCCAGTAGCAATTCACCCACCTCAGTCTACGCGACTGTTATTTCTCTAGTAGTAGCGACCCTGGTGCCGGGGCTACTCAATACGGGTAACCTTCCATTGACACCTGGCACAATAAACTATTTAGTTGTACAATATCTCGGCGTGATCAAACAAACTCGACCGCTACACGTGCTGTAATCTTAATTAAACATTGTCGACCGTGATTGTCTGACAAAGCAGTCGCCTCCGGTCCAGATGTTATCATTGTACAGGATTTGCCTAAGCTGATCCTTATTCATACACAACTCATGCATCATTTTTACAAGTTTATTTGAAGATCATAAAAAAGAACATCTGGAATAAAATCTGTGTCAAGTTAATCCTTATCTAAATCGGAATACAAAAAATAATTAAAACAAACAGTACGGTTAATTAAAATGTCGTTTAATGTCTTAACTTTAATACTATCATAAGATGAGCGTGCATCCGCCTTGTACTGGCAGCACTGATACTATCTACTAATACTATACTACAGAACATTGTCGTGGACTCAAGTGTATGTAGCATTACATTATCGTAACAAGTATCAAGTTATCAGCTTACTGCGAATTTTACCTTCGGTTCAACCTTAGCGTTAATTGCCAACAGAGATATTTGTACTGCATTCGGAACCGTGTCATACAACAGCTCCTTGAGATCATTCATGAGAGAGACATGACGCCGAGAGCACGGGACGGGTTGCTGTCACGCATTGTGTGAACATCGTTATGTGGCCTGCTAACACATAATATGGTGCTACCCACTGGAGCATAATCTTCACGGAATGTATGGTATCGCCAACCTTGTTGTAGTACCAAACACACGTCACCGCAAAACAGCCACCCCCCTTTCCTCTCTTGGACATATGTACTATACTCTAGTCTTCCTATTAGCCTTATCAGGGATTTTATTATGTTGTGTGTATGTTGTTAAATAGTAAGCAGACCTCCATATTCGTCACTATTCATGCTACATCACATGTATTCTCTCCATATAAAATGATATTTATTGGGTTCTCAGGTCGGTTCTAGTGAGATTGATGCTGCTGGGTATCACGCAGAAGGTACGTATAAGTAAAACGTCTGCTCGGCTGAACGTAAGTAATTTAGCAGGAACGAACGGGCCATGATAACGCGGCGCAACATTTCGAAGTTTTATATTGTACTTTATAAGTATAACTTGGACACCAATCACTGAGTGAGGTGAAGGAAAATATCTTGATTAAACCTGGCTTCAAAGGTATCGCCAATCCGCCTGCGTACATGGCGGTTAACGTTCACTCCTACTCTATATGGGCAGAGGCCGCAGCCCTGCAGTGGGACAATACAAAGGCTGATCATGATGATGTGGTCAGATGATCTGACAAAGTTCTGACAAGGGTAAGCACTGAGTCGTCAGTCGTTTCTGCTAAACTACATACTTCAAGTTTCCACAAACAGACTGTTTCATATCTACGAAAGACACATATGGGCCCTCCCATGCGCGGATACTTGCGGTTTTATATTGTTTCCTTAAAACTAAAGTAAATTAATGATTAATAAATCATTACATAACTGGGATGTTTGAAAGCTTACCTATGTATTTTAGATTTTCTTAAATATAATAGACACAACAAAACTTGTAAGATTACCCTAACAATGAAATTATAATACATGATAATATATTACCTCTACAACGAGGCTGTTAGCCCTACAATTGTTTACAGAGAGCGGCTATCAGCACTGAAATCATATTTCAGGCATTATGACAATAGCGTGTGGTCCCAGACTGTACTTCCCTTTACTTATAGTTAACTGGGGTACATGGTACATGAGCATCGTCTTATCTTAGTTGTACTCGTAGAAATAAAATAACTGGCCCGCTGTCGTTGTACGACGCAGACCCGTATTTTTGTTGGCTAACCTATTTTACAAGATTCCAATAATAAATTATTGTAATCACCTATGTATATGTAACAAACTTGAGCAGTGCGTCTGACATAACACCAGGCAGTATTGAACGCGAAACCTTGCAAGTATTGTAGCACGTGTCCGTCAGACGGCGTCAGGCAGGGCCTGGGCGGGCTGGTCCGGCGCGGGCTCGTCCAGCGAGGAGTCGTCCAGGTCGGCGAAGGTGTCGGGCAGGCGGCGGTGCAGCGTGTCCGGCACCAGCCGCGTCAGCGCCGCGCTCACCAGCGGCAGCGCGCCGAACAGCAGCGTGGGCAGCCACCACTTGTACTCCGCCTGGAATGCGTGGGGGACAAGTTAGGACCGCTAATGTGGCTACAGAATGACATATTGTTGTTACTTTACAGTCAGTGTTGCAGTTGCTATTCTCTCTTTCATAATCGGATGGGGAGTGAGATGAAGCTCAGAAGCGGCAGAGCACTCACCAGCAGCGGCGTGAGCGGCGCGAGGATGGCGCCGACGCGGCCGAGCGTGGAGCACGCGGCGAGCAGGCGCTGGCGCGCGCGCGTGGGGAACAGCTCCGCCGTGTACACGTACAGCGCGTTCAGCGTCATCGTGGCGCCCATCTTGCCGCACAGGAACAGCGCCGTGCCCAGCATGCCGCTCGCTGCAACACACACAATACATATATCACGTTAGCTGACACGGCCCAAATACCATGAAAATTTTGTCACCACCTACTTCGGGCAAAATCATTTCATCGGTCCTGTAATCCTGTTAGAAAACTAAACGTGAGTTGATCGATCGTGAGTCTGAGATTTGCTAGTACAATAAGAACGCCTAAATATATCACAAGAGCAAGACGTGTTCACGTGTAACATCGACATCATGTTCATCGTTATCCACGAAATCGATTCATTCTGCATCTAAGTTCACCTTGTCATTGTTTGCATTCATGCAATATGTACTTATGTAGTTACATGTTTCTTGTTAGTTACCTGTAATCTATAGGCCCCTTCCTATCAAAAGGTTAGGTATGTACGATGATGGTCATCTGCAATTCCATCTTTATCTGAATAACAACTTCGACATGGAACACGTTCTCATTCATATAAATTACAAAACTACGATTGTTTTGACGGGTCCGTATCGCCAAACTATGACCCCGTCAAAGATTATCTGAAGTATGTGAGGTATAGTGTTGTGAAAGGAAACACGTCAGGTCACGACAAGCGTTTATTGTAGACTACTAGGGCTACATGTTGCTTATTACTAAGTTGCTTATAACTACATTTTACCTCTTCACCTCCGGGGGTGAAAGAAAAAAAAAAGAATACATATATTTTTTTTTTTTTTTGACAATTAATTATAATTAAGCAAAGGTACCTTTTCTTAAATTTTACTTACATACTAAATTTTTTTGTCCTATCCTTATGTATGACATCTAATTTACCATTTTTAATTATCTTTACATTAACGCCTAAATCTTCCAACACTTCAAATGGTCCATCAAAAACGCAGTCTAATTTACGAGCACATTCATTCTTAACTAAAATAAGATCATTTTTCTTATAAAATACAGGATTACATGTTTTATCATATTTGTTTTTTCTTTTTTCCTTACAAGTTACCAAATTTTGTCTTGCATCTCTTAAAGCTACTTGCATTTTATATCTTAAATCTAAACAATAATCATCAGTATTATAAAGTGGTTCTACATCATGTTCTAAACTGTTTGGCAAACGACATAGTCTTCCAAATACAAGTTCGTAAGGGGTATACTTTGTTTGCGTGTTTACACTAGTATTAAAACTAAAACACCAAAAAGGTAACCAATCCGACCACGAATGGTACACGTTATTACAATAAGTTCTTAAAAATGCTCCTAAGTGTTTATGAGCTATCTCTAGGGAACCGATTGATTGATGGTGGTATGCAGTGGATGTTAACTTTTCTATTTTTAATAATTTACACACGTTTTCCATAACTTGAGAAACGAATTCTGTTCCCCTATCCGTAGCTATAGATTTAGGGATACCAAATCGTAAAATAAAATTATTTACAAAAGCCTTGGCTACAGTTATCGTTTCCTTATTTTGTAAAGGGTATGCTTCTATGTATTTTGTCAACTCGCATTGTAGGGTTAAAATATAACAATTTCCTGACTCATCCCTATCCATAGGTCCAACTAAATCGAGGAAAACTTTATCAAAAGCAGCAAACGCTGTGGTAGTTATAGTCATGGGTTGCCTTGTATATTTACTTTGTTTCATTTTCTGACACGCCTCACATTTACCTATAAATTTTTGAATATCTGCACTTAATCCTGGCCAGTAATATTTGCGCTTAATATTATTGGCCATTCTATTTATACCCGCATGGCCACTAGTGGGTAATAAATGATAATTATTCAAAATAAAATCTTTTTCTTTCTCGTCATATATTCTTTTAATTCCTCTCAAAATACATATTCGGGGTCCTGCCCATTCTTTCATGGATTTTATTTCACTACATAATCTTTTAATAAATTCCTTATTGCCATCGTCTTTTACTATGCATAGCTCTTTTACTTTTATTCCTTCACAAAACTCTTTTAACTTAGTTGCAAATTCGGCTCGCGAGAAATGCAAACTAAAGCTAAGATTAATACACAATAACATTTTACTCGGTATATAAACAAAACAATCCTTTTCTTTCTCTATCCTGTTTTCTCTTTTAAACTTTTTTATAGTTAAATCTTCTACTAATTTCATTTCAATAGAATCACACGGCTGTCTTAGTAATTCCACAACTCTTGGTTGATCAGGCCAATCGTCGGTGGTATTACTAGGCTCAGCTTGATCTTTCACACGACTCTCTTCTTCTCTTCTCTTTTGTCTCCTTGTTGTAACGGCTAAAACTGTCTCTTTCATATCCTTTAATTCACTCAATGTCATGCTCACCCTAGACAATGCATCTGCGATAACATTGTCTTTACCTTTCACATATACTATCTTAAAATCATATTCTTCAAGTATTAATCGGAATTTTATTAGTCTACTAGATGGATCTTTCATGCCAAATAAATAAATTAAGGGTTTGTGGTCTGTCATAATAGTAAAAGTTCTGCCAAATAAATATGGTCTGAAATACTTCACTGCCCATACTATTGCTGTCAATTCTTTCTGTATTACTGGGTAATTTTTCTCTGCCTTATTTAATGGTCTGCTAGCATAAGCAACTGGTCTCATGTCCTTATTACATAATACTGCTCCTACAGCTAAATCAGATGCGTCTGTTTGTAATATAAATTCATTGGTTTCAGAAAAATCTGGATACTGTAATATAGGTGGCTTTGTTAATGAGGTTTTTAGAAAATTAAATGCATTTTGACATTCTGAGCTCCAAACAAAAGGTTCATCTTTCTTTAGTAAACGGTTTAAGGGCATAGTAATTGTTGCAAAGGACGGCACAAACTTCCTGTAGTAGTTGCAGAAGGCAACGAATCGTCTCACTTCATCTACATTTTTAGGTATAGGAAAATTTTCTAAAACCTTAGTTTTGTCAGGGTCAGGTGAAACACCGTCAGCAGATACTAAATGACCTAGATATAAAATTTCTTTCTTTAAGAATTGACACTTTGCGGGATTCAACTTTAAATTGACCTTTCTGAGCCTTTCTAAAACAGCAATGAGGTTTTGGTTATGAGCAGCTAAAGATCTTCCAAATACAATTAAATCGTCTAAATAAACAAAACACTTTTCAAAAGCTAATCCTGACATTGCAATTGACATGACTCTACTGAAAGCGCTACATGAAGTCTTAAGTCCCATCGGTAAACGTTTTAATTGGTAATGTCCAGTACTAGTCGAAAATGCAGTATATTTTCGGCTTTCAGGTGCCAGTTTTACTTGGTAATAGCCTTGTTGAAGGTCTAAATGTGTAAAATATATTGAGCCGGACAATGAATCTAAGATATCAGTAATGTTGGGCAGTGGAAATTTGTCATTTACAATATTTTCATTTAATTTTCTGAAATCAATTACTAAACGCCATTTCTGAGAACCCTCTGATTTTTTTGGGACTAGCAGTATTGGACTAGACCATTCACTAGATGATTCTTCTATGATATCATCTTTAAGCATATCTCTTATTTGTTTATTTACTTCTGGTTTTAGGGCTTGTGGCAACCTATACGGTTTGGTATAAATGGGATTAATGTTACTCTTTACTGTTATGGATTGCTCGCAAATGTTTGTTGTTTGTAACTTATCACCGGGTAAAAAGAAAGTATCAGAATATTTAGTACAAATCTTCTCAATAGAATTCCTTTCTTCTTTGTTTAAATGTTCTAACTCCAACAAAGGTAATAATGTATTGGCTCTTTCTAAACTACTTTCATGCTTGCAAAATTCAAAAATATGATAGTCCTCTAAAGGCTCTATATCTAATTTAAAATCTTTTAAACTTACTTCTTCATCTCGAGTATTTAAAATTTTTATAGGGACTCTTTTATTTTTAGGCCTAACTATAGTGCCTGCTAAGAAAACATCCTTTTCTAGCTCTCTAGCACTAATAAAACAATCAGCTTCCACTTCTGAGTTTAAATAGACATAGTGAATGGTTTCACTCCGAGGCGGGATCAGTAATGATCTACTGTAATCCGGTTTGTCATAAAGGGGTAGATTGCAATACTTATGTCCTATCTGTAACGTTAACACATTTTTATCTAAATTAATATTAGCCTTATACCTAGTCATGAAATCTAATCCTAATATTCCGTCAACGAGGATGGGTAATCTTTTAAAAACATGAAACTTATTTTGAAACGATTCAGTTTCTGAAACATCTAAATCTAGTATTACGTAACCAGAGGAGTAAACTTTTCCTCCAATTCCATTGACCACCAAAGTATTTTGAAATACTTGTGTTATTGGAAGTGCTTCTTCCTTAATAATCGAAATGGATGCACCTGTATCTAATAATAGTATAAGTTTTGTACCGTTAGTATAATAATTAATATACTTAAATCTACCGCTATTAGTATTATAAACAAAATTGTTAATCACGAAAAAACTGATTCCCTGTCTCATCAGGTTTCTGTTTCAGACTATTCGCACTATCACTTTGTGCTGAGGTCTCTACTTGGTAAAATCCTTGTGTTCCACGCCTGTTATAATGATAACCTCGTTTGTTGTACTGTCCCCTGCCGCGGGGGGCGTACCTAAAAGGTCTGGAATAGCCTTGATATCTACTCGAATAATTATCAGAATTATTAAATTTATTTTGAAAACTACCTCTGTTATTATTGTGGAAATAAGGACGACCGCGTCCCCTGTTTTGTCCTCGAAATCTTGGAAAACGATAATTTGGCTTACCTCGAAGGGTTGAGGTCATTTCCATTACCTCTGCTGGCCTGGATGAAGACGACGATGGTATTGATTCGTCCTTGGCTGCCTGGATTGCATCCTTCAACAATGTGTAGTTGCGTGCGGCAATAATCGTCCCCAATTTTTCACTCCTAAGACCATCTGTAAATTTTTTTAAAACCATTTTTTCATTAATTGGCTTCAGGATCGCGCATTTGGCAGCGTCACCCTCGGCCTGAGAAATATTCAAATCTGTCAATAACCTTTCAAGTTCCGAGCCGTATTCCTCTATAGACCTATGACCTTGGTTCAATGCTTGAATTTGATTCTGAACTGCTGTGAATGATTTTTTTATTAACAGTTTAATTTTAAAATCCTTAATCATGTCACTAACTGTGGAGTAAGTTCCTGCTACTCGTAACTTTGCATTTTCAGATAACCTTCCTTTCAGCACAAATTTAATTAATAACTGTCGACCTACATCATTAAGCATATCTGCATACATTTCCACCGCATCAATCAATCGTTTCGTTGTATTTTCCTTATCGTCTAAAACAGGTATTAACATACACGCAGTTTTCATATCAAATTCCATTGTTTCGGATTTTATATCTACGCTAGGCAAGGTACACAATTTTGATATCTCTGCAAATAATGCAGTAATCTTTTTGTATGTCGTATTAATTAACTCTAGTTCCGATTCCTTTGCTGTTTTATTTATATTAGAAAATAATGCGTTACATTTATTAAACAATAACTCGGCCTCTTGCAATTTATCTGACGAAACTGAACCTTTATATCTACTCTGGCCTTTTTTTATAAGATATTTTCGAATCTCTAGTAGATCTTCACACAATTCTATTAAATCGTCTGCCATAATACAAGTAGGAAAACATTATAAAAACCAAAATAATTGCAAAGCTGCTACGATCTTATTTCATTTATAACAACTTTATTTATTCTAACTCGAGACACTTTTATTCAATCCGCTGATAACAAAATGTTGAACCAGCATTTTATACTGTGCAATTCTACGTACTGGGGTACCAGCGATTTGCAATCTATTTTTAGATCGTAAAATTAATGAACTTACATACCTCTATTTTCTTTAGCTTAAAATTCCTTAATTACATACCGTATACTAAGATAATGTCAATGTTCTTTACGCATAGAAACACGCACAAACGCACCCATTTTTTTTTTTCACTCACTTTTCAACACTTTATGCACACACAAATCTTCTCTGGAATTGACTTTCTTTACTGCCCTCAAACTTCTTCTTCATCATGGGGTTGGTCTCTCCTTCCAGATAAACGTTGCCGCATCCTTCTAATAAATGCTGAATCCACCTGCTGGTTTATCCATTTCTTATGTTTCTTTATCAATTTCTGGTAAATGACTGCAAGTATGACAATAGCCACCAGCACCAGGAACGTAGTTATTAGAATGTTGTTAAATTTTATATGGTACTCTTGTTCGGTATCACTCGCGCCATTATTGCCTTTCGAAGCGTTCTGGGCAATGATGATGTCCTTTTCCTCTGTTTTAGAGTAACTTTTTCCCATTTTTCTCGCTTTTTGCGTATTGTTGAACACAAATGCAGTCAATCACAGTCGCAGCTCTAATATTCAGTTCGTTAAACATTATAACTTTGTGCACCGAGGCACACAGGAATCCGCCTAGTCCGCACTTTGCGCCCGCTATCGGATAGCTCGCAAGCCGAGTTCCCGGAACGTGTGTGGCAGGGTCGCCATGAAGTATGTGAGGTATAGTGTTGTGAAAGGAAACACGTCAGGTCACGACAAGCGTTTATTGTAGACTACTAGGGCTACATGTTGCTTATTACTAAGTTGCTTATAACTACATTTTACCTCTTCAATCAGCTCAAGAAAGGTGGCAAGCCGTATCGCAGCTGTCGGCAGGGTCACAAGTGAGCGTATCATCCGCGACACTCGCGCGGCGATACCGGCGGGGCATAGTGTTAGCTTATCTTATCAGGTCACCGCGAATGTCAAGTGCTATCGGAAGAGCTGGACTCAAGGTGTACATTCGATAATTGCGACATATCTGGAGCAAGCGCACTCGATGAACTCGCACGTGTCGTACGACTGTACTTACATCGAGTTGTATAATTTAATTGCTCGTAAACAGCTATTACATGATGTTTACACGTTAACAGCCTGTTAATGACACGCCTAAATCAATCCGTGTACATTCCTGACTAAACGATCAACTTTATAATTATCATTTTGTTTACTGAATGCTTGCATTTAATTTCAATAGTTGTAAAACAATCTCAACGTGATATCAATTGCGCATCTTATAAATAGGTAGTTGTTTTATAAATAATAAACAAGTACCTACTACTTGTATATGAACGCAATGTCACGGGATAAGGAAAGGGGGATGATGGCAGTATGGTGGGCGGTTCACCTTGCGGCAGAGAGCTGAGCGCGATGAGCGCGGCGGCGGTGAGCAGCAGCGCGGCGGTGAGCAGCGGGCGGCGCCCCACGCGGTCCAGCAGCAGCGTGTTGAGCAGCAGCGCCGGCAGCTCGGCGGCCGCCACCAGCGCGTACACGGCGTGCGGCGGGCCCGCCAGCGCGCGCGCCTGCACCGCCAGCCCGTAGAACACGAACACCGCCGACATCCACCACGCGAAGCACACGCACAGACGCCGCCGCAGCACGCCGTATCTGTGCACACCACAACGCTTACTACAACGTTCGTCACTCTTGCTCCTCAAGTCAGCCAAGTCTTCGGAGGGGCACAGTTATTAGACATGGCCTTTACTTGTTGACCAGTGTAGTATAGCACACGTGTTTTATAAAAATTTTGTGAAAAAGTAATTATATGCGCCTATTTCTTCTTATCTGAAGCATACAACGCGATGACCTAGCCCGTTGACGATGCTATGTGAACTTACTTGACGATTGCAGCGAACAGTCCCTCATCGATGTTGGACTCGGCACTGGCGCCGATCTGTTCCTTGTCCAGCAACATCTTGTCGAGCGCGGCATCGCCTAGCCGGACCCCGTTGGCTGTAGCCGCCCGGCGCACGGCGTGAGCTGCCTCGCGCAGACGGCCGCGGGAGACCAGCCAGCGCACGCTCTCGGGCAGCAGCCAGGGGTAGAGCAGCAGCAGCAGCGAGGGCGGGTAGGCGAGGCGCGCCCACGTGCGCCAGTAGCCCGCCGCGTAGTCCAGCAGCGCCAGCGCGGCCGCTCCCAGCGCCAGCGGCACGCCCAGCACCAGGCTCGCCAGGATGCGCTGCTGCACGCCCAGCCACTCGATCACTGCGCCATACAACGTAACCAACTGTACTACAAAGTCCACTTATGCACATATTGAACGACGTCGTCGTTTGCCCCTCAAGTATGTCTATTCTTTTAGACCCAGATATTAAAAGTCTAAAATCGCTAATCCGCCATGTACAACGCTCATTCCTTCTCTGTATGAGAAAATGCATTGAGACTATATAAAGGCTGATGATATATGTATTCATAAAGAAGAACAGAGGAGATACAAGGAATAGAGGAGTACAACATAACATCATAAGGGGAGTACATAAAGAAGTACATTAGGTAGTACATAAGGGAGTTCAAAAGGGGAGTACATATGGAAGAATTTTATAGAAGTAGGTACATAAGGCGAGTACATAAGAAAGCATTAGAGGAGTACAAAAGGAAGTACATAAGAGGAGCACATAAGGGTAGTACATAAGGTAGTACATAAGCAAGAACATTAGAGGAGTATATAACGAAGTATATACCTAAGGGGAGTACATAAGAAAGAACATTATATCAGTACGTAAAGAGAGTACATAAGGGGAGTACGTAAGGAAGAACATTAGAGGAGTATATAAAAAAGTACATAGAGGGAGTACATAAGGAAGTACATAAGGTAGTAAATAAGGAAGTACATAAGGAAGTTCATAAGGTAGTAGGTACATAAGGAAGTACATAAGGTAGTACATAAGGAAGTACCTACATAAGGGGAGTAGATCAGGAAGTTCATAAGGGGAGTACATAAGGTAGTACATTAGGAAGAACATTAGAGGAGTATATAAGGAAGTTCATCAGGTAGTACATAAGAAGGTACATAAAGTAGTACACAAGAAAGATCATAAGGGGAGTACATAAGGCTGTACATAAGGGGTGTACATAAGGAAGATCATAAGGGGAGTACATAAGAAAGTATATAAGGCTGTACATAAGGGGAGTACATAAGGAAGTACATAATGCTGTACATAAGGGGCGTACATAAGGAAGATCATAAGGGGAGTATATAAGGAAGTACATAAGGCTGTACATAAGAGGAGTACATAAGGTAGTTAGTATATTTAATTCAAAAACAATGCATTCGCGTAATACTGACTGAGCACGAAGGCGCAGGGGTAGACGCTGGCGCCGAACACCGTCTCCAGCAGCTCGGCCAGCAGGTAGGCGTGGTAGGAGCCGGCGAAGGACTTGGCCAGCCCCAGCAGCCCCGCGCCGCAGCCGCTCACCACCAGCGCCGAGCGCCGCCCCCATCTACAAACACAACGACAATCTCATCCAACAACAACGGTTCACTCAATAATTATAGTAACTAACAGTCAACTAGGTAATATTCCATTCCAGTGGCGCATGTAGGTACAGTAATGGGCATTTTTGGCATGCCCTCGGCCCACAACCCTACTTTGCTTTTGTCGTCAAATACTTCTTTCACAATAAGTTGGTTATCCGCCTATTCGTGAAAGATGGCCAAATGAAAGAGATAATATAAAATGTACTCCTCATATACATGTACTACCCAATAATTACCCCCCTATTCATGAATAGTCAATTGTTTTCTTTATTATTCCTCATCCCCTAAGTACTTGTTTGTGTACTCACATGCACTCTTCGACGTTATGTACCCACATACGAGTACATAATTCACTATATACTTTTCCTATTTACTCCCTTATACTACACTCGTCCTAACGCATTTTTTTAATAGGCATATAAGAGCTCTTTTGAATGTAAAGCAATACCTTTAAAAACACCCCTTTTCTTTACTCTTCGGAAGAATTGCACCGACCGGTCACGACTTACTGAAACTAATCTGAGATGAGTGCGAATGCAAAATGTCAATATTGCGACCATCAAGCGAGGAAAGCAAATAATTGTGACATTTTTTATAAAACGGTCACGTCATCTTTATTTATTCCATATCATAATTTGGATCTGGGAGAAAGGGCCCCTGACCATCAACTACATTTTATTAATGACTACTCTTCAAAGCAAACCTAACCAACAAATCTACATTTTAAAATAAGACGTGAACTCAACAACAAGGCAATAATAATCAAACTGCCATCGCGAACCTTTACATGTAGTTTACATAACGAAGTAACGTCGCGTCGCGTGCCCTTACATTGACAACTTTAATCATACCACCACACGATTGATATTCGATCGATAGCCCGGGTGTTACCTAGCAGTTAAAAATACAACCGTGATACGAAAATAGAGTAGTGAGCGAATGTTGTCGCTTGAACCAGTGTTCCGTACCCCCGAGCTATGCCCGCACAGTGGACGCGCCGGCTCATCTTACTGTAGCCTCTGATCATGCAACATGCGCCGACCTATACCAACCGCTTCATCCCGTAGCATGAGTCGCTCCGAACAACTGTTACTCATAGAAACTAGGCTGCCTTTGGTCATAAGTATTCTATAACTAAAGGGAAACTTGATTCTTGTTTGTCCGCGTTAATGAAGGTAGTGCTTCTAGCACTACGCTCAAAAGGAGGTCACCACGTGTATCTGCAGTAATCATAAGTCTAGTATTGAATATTACCTGTCAGAGACGAAGCCCATGATGGGCAGCGATATGAGCATGCCGATGTTGTGCACTGTGCCAACCAGCGAGCGCTTCCACTCCTGGCAGGCCAGGTCGAACTGTGAACATAACACACATGTGAGAGAGCCGCCGTGTGGTGGTCAGTGCGGGGTCAACGAATGTATAGTTCGGCCATTCAGAGAATGCGTTCCTGACACGTCGCGATTGAACTGACGACGTAACTTTGCAATGGCGTTGCAGTTACGATAAAAATATTTTTGCTGGTTGTTTACCGTTTTAACAATTGAGGAGCATTAAAACAACATTATTATATCAATAATCAATGAATGTTATAATTTTGTGCCAAACTGAGTGTCAAATAACTTGGTAAACAATATTTTTCTAAATCTATACTGCGCTATTACAAGGTTATGTCAGCGGTTTATATTTTGTAGTGCTGTGCTAAAAATAACAGGCAAGTATCGTAATCTGTTCTTATACAGTTATAATATAAAATAATACGTTTTGATTTTCTTTTTAAGAATTGGAAAATAATGGACTATAAGACTTAATTATAACGTTTATGAAATATAAAAATAAAACTATGACCAAACCGCATTTTTATACTTAGATTAAAAATGGTAACCCCAAATGGCGTTATGGGCCGCCATTTTGTGACGCTAAAACAGTCGTCCGTTGTCGTTTCGTGCGCATAGACCACGTTTTTCAAGTGTTTTCGATCTGTTTTTATTTGATTACCCGGCTTTTGTTAGACCGAGATATCAGGATTGATTCTGTTATTGATAATAATATAATTATACATGTAGGCGAAGATGATGATGAAGACACCACCTCCTCAAGCAAATCGGAGTCTGATTAATATTCTGTTCGCACATTCAATTCAATGTACTTGTAACAAAGAATAAATAAAACAATTTTATTATATGAATATTACCTTTTTTTGGTTTCCACTTAAATAACTAAAATATAAAACAAATGATTCCGCCAATTTAAAACGAAAATAATCTTAAAATAATGCGGCGGTTCATTTTGAAGGAACGGTAACGAACTCAGTGTTATGTTGTGCCCATCACTAGTCGTGACTAACTGACGGCCGAAGTATAGTGTAGCACATGTGGTCACGAGGTCCGCACTGACTCAGCCTCACGTGACGCGACACTCGCACAACCTGTTTCTCTAGCGACACAAATGTGCGCAAAATTGCAAAAATAAGTACATTTTTTTACTAGTCCTACGAACTCGTGCGAACCCGGCACGACTAAAACAAGCACACGACACGCTTGCTGATGCTGAGAACGAACATACATTAACGGTTAGTTATTAATTTGTATATCAGCTCTAAGACGCAGAGCAAAAGACATATTGATAAATGCATCAGATCAAGTGAATTAACAGTGATGAGCTGTCTAGCATTGACATAGTAGAGCGTGGTACCTCAGCGACGATGCTGCTGCCGTGCTGATAGACGTAGGCGTCGCAGGCGACGGCGCTAGTGTTGTCGAAGTGGTGCGGCTGGCACGCGTGCTCGCGCGCCGCCCAGCGCGTGCAGCGCGCGCCCGCCGGCAGCGCCCAGCGCTCCCACGCGCCCGACCACTGCGCCGCGCTCGCCACGCCCATCGACGAGTTGCCCTCGCACTCCGGCACGTGGCATCTGCACAACAACACACCTCGTTACTGCTGCCTCACGACACCGCCGCTCTTGCTTGCAGCTCATGAGAGTCATAAGGGGAAAGGAATGATGAACGCGGAGATGCCATAATGTCTTCTTCTAGGTAAAATATGGACGGTGGGTGTGACCAAAACGATCTGTTTATGAGTGTCCTGAAACGCTCGGGTTATTTGACACCTCTGTTCGTTATATAAAAAATAGGCGGGTTCCAAAGAAGGCATATAATATACAAGCCAGTGACGCTCCACGTCCCCCGGATCCCCGCATTTTGGTGAGATTTTGCGTTATGACAACTCCGCTAGTCATTTTGTTCTCCATGGCACACAGGATAACTCGAAAACAATGTGATTAAAAGCTTAGTGCAACTGCTGGTGCACTGAGTGTGCCGGCAGCCCGGCAGTGGCTGGCGCCCGGCTTATGTAAGGCAGACACTTTCCAAGCAGCGCGGCCGGTCGCACCAGTGCACTTTACTGCGACATCCTGCCTGCGCCGGCTGCTCCCAGCAGCTTAGCATATGTATCGCTTACTTATCTAACTGCCTTGCATATCTATCTAATAAACCACAGGGTAATATTCAATGAGCTGGGGTCAACTCTTCGGTATAATATTAGCATAAATTATTCATAAAGTTTAGGCCCAGTACCCACCGTATTGCGAAAATGAAGACGGCATCATTATTTTTGAATACTATAGAAGAAACCACAGTATTGAAGAATAATGCTTCTAACATCATTTTATAAACTTCTCGTCTTGTACTAGTATCCTTATGAGTCCGTGTAGGTAGAGTTTAGTATCGCATCGCCTCTCTGCTGCGGTGTAGAACATGCTTTACGCAAGGTTGTGGCGTCTAAAAGTAGGCACACATACATTTTAAAAACCTGCCCAACTTGTTTCTTGTTTACAAAATATCATCATCCACCTAGCTTTTTCCCAATAAGGTGGTTCTACTCAGTTAGGGTCGACTTGCGGTTCCATTTTCGACCAACTTAATACCAATCTTAAATAAAGTTTCCATCGGAAATGTTAGATCCCCTAATGTATCTATATAATCTACTAGTTTCTGCCAGCGGTTTTATTAGTATTAAGTTTAGTATAGTAATATTATAAAGCTAAAGAGTTTGTTTGTTTGTTTGCTTGAACGCGCTAATCTCAGGAACGACTGGTCCGATTTGAAAAATTCTTTTAATTCTTACTTTTAATTTTAATTCGGGTTCGTGTAGAGGTTCCCACGGTGAAACCGCAGGCAGAAGCTAGTATAACATAATCTTGTTTAAGCCTGTCAGCAATAGCACAGGATCGGATTCCATGCTGTTCCACAGAATTGTGTTTCCACGGTTTTAGTGCCGTGGTTGGTCTAACCATCTTGATCTGTCACACAATTTTTTTATTGAACGAGTTCATTTGGAATGTGCCATATCAGTATACATGTTATTCCTGAGGAGCAGACACCGCATTGTGTATCTCACTCGCAGTAAACACTGACTACATGTTATGGTGACGTCATGATATGTGTTTGTGTGTAAATGATGGGTTTGCTTATCTGTCACATAAGTCAAGGTCGGCGCCAGGAATGTCATGCGGAATAAACCTGATTCGTGGTCACGTGGCCTCTTCCCTAATGTTATACCTTCAGTCACTCGCACTGTGTTTATACTTGTAGGTACTTAACGAGGTATCGGATCACCATGTTAGGGTAACCACTAAAACAAACTCCTTTTCTATTTCACACAGTAGTTAGTAGGTAACTTTGATATTACTTTTATGAGTAAGTGAGTGGAGGTGCCTAGGGGATAACATCACTGACTTGACTTTAAATTGGAACATTACATGAAGTCCATTAACTAAACCTCCTGAAACATAACATGACGTCCTTTACTAACCATGTTGAAACCTATGTACGTACATTAAATCCTAAAAACCATGACTATCATTACCGGTTTTCTATTTGCAAATTCGTTTACATATTTAGATTGCTTACCTAGTGCCTACTTATTTACTAAGTGATAGTGTTTGTCCTTCATAAAGTTCCGATTGAGGCGCGAATCGGTCTTAATTACTGTTGTCCATCTGCATTAACCTTTTGAACGCCAATGTCGGCTATAGCCGACATGAGCAAGCGTGCCCTGTGCGCCAACGACGGCTATACTCGACAAAAAACAGGTCGCAGAAAAATACAAAATAAACCTATTAAATCATTACTTTTATGTATTTTTTAGTAGATATTTAATTAAGATTTTCGGGCTTGGCGTACAGGGCATAGGAATACCGATATGGCGTGGCGGTGAAAAGGTTAATGAGACTTTTTGTCCTCAATTACATGATAATGAGTGTTTACGTTTCAGTAGATCCACGCGGTGTTCGGCTCGTCATTAGCCGGTCAGTTACACTTGGCTCACTAATCTATTTGTACACTCAATACTCACCGGACTCAACTGAATGCTGCTTCCGTATAAATGTGTACCGTGAACTGTTATCGTGCTCAAAACACACCAGACATTCGGCTGCGAACCCAAATAGAATGAGTCCGTAACTCGTGAGCGCGAGCGACTCGCTCTCGCCGCCACCACGAGCGCCGGCGGGCACCGCACCGCGCATGCGTGCACACAGACATTACGCTTTTTACCCGATAGTGTTTGCCCATTGTACGTAAACAATAGTCACGGCCAAGGGAATGGGACGACTGAGAAAATTCCACAACACGAGAAAAAACAAATAACTGTTTACTTACTTACATTCCCATTGCAATGAGAAATTAGATTTGCGCAGTTCACGGCCAGGTTTTTACTAACGCTCGGTATAAAAGAACAAAAAGTAATCGACGGTTAATTTAGTCATCTATTATTGTATCACGTAATAGGCAATCAAAACGCATGTTAACAAGAGAATCGGCAAAAAGGTTAATTGCCAGCAATTTCAGTTCAATTATGAAAAACTTTTTGTGTATCTTAGTCAACGTTCGTGAATGAATTGGTAAATTACAGTGCCTATCTACGCAAGTAAAAACTCAGATATTTTTATAAAGGTTTTTTTCTGAATAAGAAGAGCACATTCGCGGCGTGTCCCCGCGGTCGCTAGTGAGTTGCGGCTGCAGCGCTGACCAGCACGTGTGGCGCGCTTCGTACAATATGTGTGATGTGCGAACAGCGGGCTTTGTAACCAGCTCTGCGCTGCAACGTGCCGCTGATATCAAACGAGCTTTGTCTACCTGCACAATATACTAGTCTATCATGAAAACTGATAGATAACCGCACATTCACTACCTAATCGCCTTACCTTTTAATTTAACCCTTGCCCTGTTGTTACTACAATATTCAGCTTCTCTACGGAAAACATCTAATTAAGTATGCAAGTTAATTCTCATTCATTTCTTGAATGCAAATGATCACTTTTTCATATGCTAGGTCTTAGGATGGGTTTGGATTAATAATATTTATATTCCGTATACAATACATACATCAAGAACATTAAACAGGTTTATCAATTTATTAATGTGGGTACATAAACAGCGTGTTCCGATTTCTAGCATTGATCGCCCAAATATTCCGTGTTTTTATCGCGAGTTTGACGCGCCATCAATATTAAGCAACTCATTATCATAATCGAGTCGGAAGCAGCACGTGACACGGCCGCTCATTTATATCACTCGAGTAGCATATGAATGGAGGCCCCCGAGCTGCCGAGCTCTCCCGTGCGTCTGCAACATGTCTCTGTGCAGTTGTTCCTACGCTGATGCTGTTGTTGTTACTGAATGTTTGAAGGCGACACAAATCAGTAGCTATTTGTTAGCACTCTCATGCTAATGACTGAACTACTACTCTGGCGGGTCCATACCGATTGTTCCTGACTCTGACACTCCATATATTTGTGATTTATGGTTGATAGTGTCAATAACACTCAGAATAGGACAAAGTGTAAAGGTCCAATCCAAAGGTGAATGAACTCGAATTCGCAAACGATAACGAGGAGAGAACAAATTAATATGCTTATTAATAATCCCTAAAGAGCCCAGCTGTCAGTATAGCTAAGTATGAAAGCAAATGCAGTTGAAATAAAGGCGAAGGTAGTACTGTTCCGATACATAGATTAGTAAATAAAATTATAAAACTAGGCCGAAGCCTGCCGGGGCTGCAGAATTGTTCGCGCGAGCTGTCGCGCCACTGGAACTTGAAGGGCTCCAGAAGGAACATGGCACACTAAAGCCCACGCCTTAGTCAGTATGTATTTTATAATTTCCAAGAATAACAGATATCTATTTGTAATTTTTTGATTAGAATCTCGCAACTATTAATCAGATTTAAAATTATTTCTGTGTTTAATAGTCCATTTACTGTCAAGGTTTTCGAAAGCATTCTTTTGCAGTCGGTCAGTCAGATAGGAAGATGGTACTAAAGTGCCGTTCATTGTAGTTTCAAGTACCACCAAATCCAGAGATTTCCGTCATTATGTGCTACAAAGTTAAATTAAATAGGTATTTTGACATTCTTTATCTCCGAAGTCAGTGGAACCGTGTGAAGCTAGTGGTTTCATAATTCGGTCATCGCTCGTGCCTTATCAAACACGATACGGACACACTATGAGGAGTGCCTCCTTCTATTTGTTCACGTTTACGAAAATAACCGGCAAATTGTCCACCATATAATAATAGGTCAAACTCAGCGAAAGTTATCTACAAACAACTATTATAGGAAAGTAATCTACACATAGCATCTATATTTAGGTATCGACTCGTTATGATAACGAGCCCTTTACGGCATATTGGGCAGTAAGCAAACAAACCAGTCTGGGCGCCTTTCGAACATAACCGCCGCCGCGGGGCAAACATCACAAGTTGACTACATCTTCAACGCAGTTATAATCGCTGTGACGACAAATGTGCGAGCTGACACGTGTGAGCTGCTCTCACGCACTCCGCACATGGCTCAGCAGCTCATTATCAACTTAATAGTCGGGCTACACTGTAGCTGTACTGTTCACTGTTAGTACATTATGCATGCTGTCAAATCATCATGCCTACGAATAAACAAACTCGCCAGTTCTCATCTCCTACTAGATAATAATGCTATTCATTTCTGAACTATGTATTGTCTTATGTAGGTCATATACTGAAATAAAATTCACTGAAAGTTGGCTCCACATTTTTTCAGTAAGTTGGCCAATAAAATACAATGCAGGACAACTTCTTAGGTACCCGTTGTTTCAGAGGTTTTGAAAGTAATATAGGATCTATGCGGGTATATTGATGATTAAGCTATTTCCCTAGAAAACCCGAAATAGCTGTATTATATAATTTTCATAGATTGTCATCAAGATGAAACAGTAGCGTCTATTTTAATCGTGTTGTGCGCGAAGTGCCAGAGTGGGCTGCACATTGCGACACCGCCTGCACTTGCAGATAATAGCCCTGCATGCGACACGCGACACTACTGACACTACGCTCTACGGACACTCTCTGAAGACGTATGAAATCTTACGTATACTCATATAATAGGTAGAAAGGTATGTGTGTCATAGAAACTGTTAACCAGCTTTGGCTGTGCTCATCGTGTCGACAACTTTATTTCAGTTTTTCTTTTTTTTCCAAATACCTAAGGTGTCACAATGTAAAGTTAAACAACATGTTTGCTGGGCAGACAGCAGGAGCTGCACTAGTGTACCGCTACCCGCCGCAGCCTCTCCACGACATGATCCACATCACTACACTGGAACTACTTCTCTAACTGCCGCAGGCGTCACGTGACACTCACTGTGCCCACTAACGCCGACCAATACATTTTATATACATAGGTACCTAACGGCAATTGGCACCCTGTTCACCATAAATACATTGATTAATTAACCAAATAAAGCTTAGCTATGAAGGTCACTTATTAAGTTGGCTGTCATTATTATTATACCGGAAGGTATGACGTCGTTGCCTTAGAAGTTGGATAGGTCCTTGGTGTGGGATGCAGATGTGTTGGCACCCTGGGCGCCATCGCAGCTAGCCAGCACGGAATGCTGTGCTGGTGCGGCAGCTCTGCAGAGACCTCAAAACGGCGCAAATATAGTAACCTCGTTGGGAACTATACTGTTGGTTGAGCCGTTTGAAGTCGAAACGCTCGGACCATGGGGACCGAGACCACGGAAAATATTTAAAGAAACCTCCAAAAGACTGATCGACGCTTCGCTTCCAAGGGCTGGCTTGTTCTTTGGTAAAGAATTAGCATTGCCATACAACGTGGCAATGCGGTCGGTCTTCTGGGCCCATGGCAGTGATGCGAAGGAATATTTTGACTTTTTCGCTATTTATTACTTGGGTATAATTATGTACCTATATAATTACTTTAAATACACTTTTTTGCAAAAATAGTGGGCACCTATGCGAAATTTAGGTTTTAAGGACTTTACGTGTACTTATTTTAAAGAGTTTTAATGACTGTAGTCGTGTGTTACTAGCATCCAAAGGATTAGCCAAGCATGCGTGAGAATTTATTCTAAATTAGAATTTTGTAGAATTACTAAGGAACTGCTTGAACCTTGTTCTGCATTAATTCCTGGTAGAAAGTTCGTGGGCGTTTTGAAAAGTTTTTGACGCAATTTTAGAAAAATGACCATGCAGTTTTAATTAATGATTAATGTAGGCACCCTTCTGTTAAGTATATCAAAACACTTAACAATTTTTAAAACTATGCGTAGGTATTTGATAAAATGTTCACCGGCTCTGAATGGTCAATACTCATGATTGATGGCAATATTACGAGTGTAAAGCTTAGATACTATTGTTTAGATATTGTACCCATTGTTTCATTTACTTCTATGAAGGTAATTGCTTAAATAATATAACAAGTAGGAGAACTAAACCTACCTCAAACCGTCAATAAAATAAAATGTACCAACTAAACTCAAATAAGAAACAAAAATTATTATACCACTAATAACAAGTAACAATTTCTACTAACGGTAAACGTAATAATAAAAAAAAACATAAATAAATTCAAAACCATACATAAAATAATATAAAAAACCGAGCTTGATGTTATACGTTGTCACAGAGCGACATGCGACGGTTTGTTTACTATACACCTGAAATAAGTCCCAGCTTACTAATGTGTATGTACCTGTGCGGCGTGGGCGCGGCCAGGAACACGTAGTTGGTGCCGTACGCGCCCGTCAGCAGCACCGGCAGCGCCAGCAGCAGCGCCAGCCGCGCCTGCCAGCGGCCCCAGCCCGCGCACCACTCCTCGCCCGACATCGCGCACTGCTGCTCACTCCACACCGACACTGCACACTACTGCTCTGCTACTGCTTCTAATACTTTGAATACCTATTTGCTCGCGGAATAGACCAACTAAGAGTGTGGCGTCCCTCCAGCCAGAAGGTCGGCGTGCTAGTGGCAAGGCGAGCGCAGCCACGCGAGCGCCCACGCTGCCACCGCCGACACCCGCCGGCATCCCCCGACACCCGCCGGCGCCCGCGCCCTTCAGGATCACCTGTTTCAGTCAGACTGATAGCTGTAAGGAGACGCACAACTGCCTAGCTTGACAGTTGACCCCCTTCGCGATAATGTACTGCCAATAATATTGAACCTTATCGTCCAACAAATTAGGTTGATATTGCAAATCAGTCTTCGCGGAAGTCAGGCCGGCGCCACGTGCTTCCCGAACCGAACGTAAACAGAAAATAAATATGTATTAGTGGGTTAATCCACATTTACTTTCACATGAATTTAAAGGCAATACGCGTACGGCAGACAATTTTTTATGAGTTTTATTTGGCTCTGAGCCAAACGCCGAGATGTTAGATATTAACAAGCTTATTGTGGAGCGGTCACAGCAGTGACGAGCTTCGGACAGCAGTCGTCGCGGGCTAGCTGCTAGTTCGCGACTTACGACACAGATGGCGCGTCCATATCTGCTGGCGTTCGTGAGGATCATCCCTGCTGGGTGCACACTGCAAACCAAATTCCCCATACACAGCTCATGGTTCAGGACTGTCATAACAGCTTAGAAGGATAATTTAAGTAACCCACATGTAAACAAGCACCCACTTTGTTTGTTATTAGTACTTTAACTTTGTTTTCTGTTTTCCTCTGTTTGTGGTTTAACTTCGAAGTTAAGGATAAATTTTGCAGGATTTTATTGCGCACTCGTTATATAGGTCATCTCTAAGTAACGGTTTAAGAATAAACATGCAAAGCTTGACAACAGTACACTGAGTACACATGACCCTTGCGCCAGGACCCTGAAGAGAAGAGCGCGTTATTCTTGAACAAACAATTCTATTATAGACTGGGCTTGTTTACGTCACCCAGGTGAAAGTACCCACTTTATAACTTATTCTGCTTATACCCTCATATTTGTATATTGTATAATATCATCATAATCTGTAATGTAGTTTTTCTCAGTGTTTCTGGAGTTTCTCAACCAACCAGCTGTTTTCCCGATGTCAAAGCTTATTTATCCCCGAGTAACACAGGCTATACACTAGCTTACACTAGCTATAGCCTGTGTAAGCTGGTTGACTACATAGGTGGAGTATATGAAGCAGCAGATAGAGAAAGTACATCAGGATTTACATTAGGGTAGAAAGTAGGAGGAGTATGTAAGGGACTATATGGAGTACCTAAGAAAAGTATAGTATAAGAGATTACAAAAGGAAGTACCCAGGACATGTAATAAATAATAGCGTCCACGGCCGATTTCGGCCACGGCGGCTGTTCTCATGTAAGGAGATCAGCCAGCTGCGCAGGACATATTATAGTGCACAAGCATTTGCGCAGACACAGGTGCACTCCCTATTCCTTCACTCTCATAACCCGATGGGACGGCAATCCGAAACGACCGGAAAGAGATCAGGGACCGACATTTACGTGCTCACCAACCACCAACAATGAATCAATCACCAACTTTCAGACTACGGGCTGCTTTGTGAAAGTTTAAGAAAACCCACAAAGCGATTTTGGCCCGACCCGGGAATCGAACCCGAGACCTCAAGCCCAGCAGCCGCGCTTGCAACCACTAGACCAACGAGGCAGTCATGTCAGACCAGGACATATACACAAAAATAGACTACATAAGGGGGGAGGAGAGTGTAAATACATAGAGGGTAGTACATAAGGGAGTATTGAGTAAGCAGGAGAAGAACATAATAAATTATGTACTCCCTTATATACCTACTCGCTCATGCTCCTGAAATGAAAAATGCGAATTTCATTTCTTTAATTTTTCTAGTTAAACTCCTGCCAAAAAGATAATAGCAAAACTGCGCAAACGCTTCGTGAGTCATCTGCCTTTAGGTCTTCGAGAAATGATAAATATATGGAATGGATCACCACACTTCTTTTCAAAGTAAATGCATATCATATGTAATCCACTAAGTGCACTTTCATTAAATTTCATCAGTGATATTTCGGGTGCAACTGTGCACTACACTGAAGTGAGTTCAGGAACCCGCTCGTACGCGTATAGACCAGGCTCGGACTGTGGCTAGCTCAGCTTACTGGTCGGCCGCACGGTTGTTATCTCACACAGGAATGACACGAGGATCTCGCTGGAGACCTCCCGCACACAGGTACGTAATCTGCAGTTCAAGTATACCTACACTGATTGAAGTTATAGCGATCGGTCACAACATCCATATCGTGAACAATCTCTATCTTATCTACCTGACTGACATGTCACACGAATTTAGATTTTACGTAACTATCTTATTTATAAACTAGGCCTACCTCAAACCGTCAAAAAAAATATTCATACCCTTGATATACCTAAGGAAAAAAAATAACCAGCTACAGTGGTTGCAGATGCCTCAATAAGCGCAAGCTACAACGAATAGTACCGATTACAGTACAAAGTGTACTGTCGCGGGCGGTTCCGCAGCCGAGCCTGATGCTGTGGTGCGACGCCACGCAGGCGAGCGCAGGCGCAGCGGGCGCACGTTATCAGCAGCGGGCGGGCGTCGCGGGCCGCGCGCGCCAGTCGCAGACATGGTGCAGGTGGCGCGCACACGCCGCGGGAGCGGGCCGCGCGACAAGGCCGCGGGCGAGGCGGCCGCCACCGACGCGCTGGAGGCGGCCCTGGCGCAGCTCGGCCCCTTCGGCTTCTACCAGGGCTACGTGCTGGTGCTGCTGTGCATCCCCAACCTGCTCGCCTGCATGTACTCGCTCAACTATGTTTTCGTGGCCGACTCCGTGCCATTCCGGTCAGTACTAACTTTATTAATAATAATAATTTAATAATAATTTATTTATTAACCAAAATCATACATAGATACATGAAAGAGAACTCAATATACATGAATATGGAGCTTAAATCTAGGGTACATAGATCTATGTTCAGAGATTGAAACCCTGCCTCTTACACTAGGACATCCTGTATTATAAGAGACAGTGATTCGGCCATTAATTATAAATGTATTAGTTTTATTTATGTAGACTAGGTCATAAGGCCCAGGACATTAGCGAGTTAAAATTTCATGCACGATGTATGAGTATATGTGGGAGTATGAAAGAGTGTGTGTGTGTGTGCGTGTGTGTTTGTGTGTGTGTGTGTGTGTGTGCGCTCGTGTGGTTGTGTGTATGTGGGTACTACCTCTACGCGATGTAAGTTAATAAAGCCTCAGTGTTTGGGTAGTCCTGTTGTAGAAGCCAGCTTGTGAGCTTAGATTTAAGTTGGTGACGGTTGAGATCTAGTATGTTGAGAGTTTTGTGGATTGCTTTGTAAACGTGTGAACTTAAGATGTAGTACTGGTGTTTGGCGAAGGAGGTCTTGTGTTGAGCGCCAGAGGGGCGGTTAATGCGTTTATTGGGGTTAGATTTCGGCAGCGTGGTATGCTTTCTGAGAACAGATTGGAGCACATACATTTGACGAACTGTGAGCACCTTGGTGTCAGCATAAAGTTGTGTTGTTGGGTATCTGTAAGGTTTTTTCGTCATTAACTTCAGAACAGCTCTCTGCGCTCGTTCTGCCCTGAGAAACCTAGTTTTCCCAGCACCACCCCAGACTGAGATGCAGTATTATATTATAGACTGACATAACGCGAAATACACCATTTTCAGAGTGTCAGGATCAGCCGATTCTCTTAGTCTTTTAAAGACATGAACTAGCCGCAGGGTCCTAGTTGTGACAGTATCAAGATGAACGTCCCATTTGAGCTCGTCATCAATCTGCACTCCCAAGTATTTAATATTGTTCGTTCTTGTGAGGGGCGAACAGAGGCAGTGTGACGTTTGGTTAGAGCAAGTGTGTGCAGTAAGTGAAAAAGAGCTGGGTGGTTTATGCTTATTTCATTTCATTTTAATCACAATGATTGTGAATTAGATTGTTTAATCCTTTCATTTTTTAAACAGCACAATTTGCTTAGTTTTAAATCAGTTTTTGCACCAATGTTACCTGCGGACTGAAAGTAAATTAATAATTATACCTAACTAAGCTGTGTTTGTTAATTAACTAAAAAATAATCCTAAGGTAAGATGAACCACTACGCGCCTCTCGCCAGACATCTACGTTCACAATTGTAAAACATAAAGAGTTTCAGTTTAGCAACAACTGAGCACATTGCACGACTGCCGCAGAGTCCACAAGTAGATGTCAGTAATGTAATCGCAGTCAGGGGAATACTTACCGGTGTAACAGGTCCAGCGGGTGATCATTAAATATTATTAACCTTTTATTTTTTTTAACATTGTTATCCTGTTTCGTTTATTTTTCAAGAACTCTTCAAGAACACGAACAAGTATTTCAAAATCTGACTCGTTTTGTTTTTTATTGCTTATTTTTAATTTTTCCTAGTGGACGTCGCACATGTTACGTTGGACGTTGCACATGACGTCTCACATTTGTATTTCTCTAAAAAACTTTAATATTACATTTGAGTATGTAAGACCATAATTTAAGAGCAGTGGCAGCTCTACTGTCACTGTTAAACTCAGGCCGCTGCTGACACAGATGATGGTTTCGACATGCTTCAGACTACTCAATAACGAAATGTCGACATCGGCACAAAAATGATGAAGGCATTTTGAAACATTAATAGTTCCATATAAACATCAATCCATCCATCGTCCCGTGGGAACTACTCCGCGCACCGGGACTAAAAGTAGCCTACCTCGATGAATGAGAACCGTGGATCAAATCTAGCTGGAAGAACTTATAGCATGAGGTCCATTAGCTCCTGAGATTAACGGCTTCAAGCAAGTGCTAGAACTTCTTGGGAAAACTAGCTAGATAGATACGCGGCCTTCGACAGGTCTGCGACATTCACTGCATAAGGAAGGTGGATGTTGTGGTTGGGGCGCAACTTGGGCACTTCGCTTGCCCAGCAGTGAACTGCGATACTGCTCATTTGTAGACATTGTGTTTGTAAACAAAGAATACGGCTCAGGGTTAGTACTGGGACCGTGCCGTGTTGATGCTGCCACTGCATACAGCTGCAACAAGACAGGCGAAATCTGGAGAAACGTGACGTTTTACAACATAACATTTCCATTACAGTACCACATGAATGCTGATAATATAATCTACATAATTAACATTGTAATCTGCTACCTGCGATTTTATTAGTGCCATCAGCGTGAGTCGCTTTGTATGAGAGTCGCGAGACAGCGGAGATGTCTGCCCAAGAGCAAGTCAGCCGCGAGCGCTATCTTATCGACAGATTGTTAGATAACCATCACCTGCGCGCTCTATACAGTACCATATAGCCTCGGATACATTCAAACAAACAATATGTCACTACTGTCAAAATAGAGTAGTTGTCCAAATATAGACGAACGTCATGACTAGGTGTTACTTGCGGTTTCATCCGCATCCTGACTGCCGATGAAACTGCCTCTTGCACTCGACGAATCGGTGACGTGCAACAAGTTCTACCTACTTTTTAAGTGATTAACTCCTTAATCAAATCAAATCAAAAATCGTTTATTCAAACTTGGCTGCAAAACAGCACTTTTTGAACGTCAGAAAACAAAAGACATCTCCCAAAACGCCTACCCTACCACTCAACTTCGCAACAAACTCCCGCAGGATATAATATGCAACCACCACATGCTAGCCAGCACCCATCATTTATGGCACTATAATATATTCCTCGCTTATAGTTCGAAAACCTATGTTACGATTGTCAGTTGGTGGTCGCCACAATGGACTGTCACATGCAGCGTAGGTCGGCCACCGACGAGGAACTGGCAAGATCTGACAATAGTTGCGGGTAGGTGCCACACGCAAGCCGCTTCCAACTCATCCTGTTGTAAATCAATGGTTCTCCCCTATATGTTCAGCAGTGGACGCCCTACGACACATGTGATGATTATGAAGAAATTCTACAAATGTGTTGCTTTCAATTACTTTGTGATTTATTTAGTTTTCTTCCGTGTGTCTGATGATAATAAAATGAATAGCACTCGTAACGCACGTAACGCAGATAGTACAGGAATCCTTTGTTTAGTTACATCATCGCGGCTGTAGTAGACGGGCCGACTCGCGTGATTGTAAACATTATTGTCTGTGAAGAAGATGCTCATCATTTGTTTCACAGATAATTACCCGTGTCCACTCCACCGAGTGAGCGTTAGCACTCAACAAATAAAGAGGAACATTATCATACAACAGTCACGTGCACACCTACATACGTCACAAATCATTAGCTTATCAATCAAATATCTGTTTGTAATCGGTTTGGGAATTTGTGCTAAAAGCTATTTTGAATATACAACAAATCTACGTGACGTTAAGAACGTAGGTAAAACAAGATTGTGAACTTCCCGGAAATATTTGGGGAAAGAAAATCATGTAAATGTTGGAGACGCATTTGATGAGGTGATGCTTAGATGCATGGTGCCGGAGTGCGAGCAGTCGCCGGCGCAGTTCGAGGACGAGGCGGCGCTGGCGCTGCTGCCGCCGGGCGCCTGCCAGCGCTACGCGCCGCTCGCGCCCCACGCCGCCTGCGAGCGCGACGCCTTCCACCACAACCACACCATCGCCTGCGACGCCTTCGTCTACCAGAACCACGACACTATATTTGCTGAGGTATAAACGTACACGCTATGCACCGTGCACGATATTTACATTTTATTGTGGTATGGCTTCTCTCTTTATAAAAACTCAATACAAAAAACAGATTATCGTACTCGTCTGTGGTGAGGGTATAGGGATATAAAATGGAGCTCATAAAATATACCTCCCAATGTTGACTCTTCCTTTCAAGAGACATGTTCAATGACTTCGTAGTTGTTTGTTTTAGCGCTGTAAAATTGCAAATTAATGAAAAAAAAGTCTTTTTTTATTAAACGGTTTTATTTAGCTCACCCCGTTTGTTTTATTTATTATTTATTCATTCTTGGGTCAAATTTAGAAATTAAAATTTCAGTGCCTTCCTGTTGTCAGATTGATCTGAAATTTGGTACACACCTTTAATTCCGATGACAATACAATATAGTAATATCAATAACATTGTAAATCCAAGATGGCCGCCGGTACAAAATGGCGGATTACATATTTTTCCACAACCCCCTCAATATGGGTATCAAATGAAAGGGCTACTCAAGTAGAATACTGTCAGCAACCCCAACGGGGCCCAACAAGGCCAAGGCCTGCCTGGGCTGCGGAATTGTCCTAAAGAGTTACCGTGGTCGTGGTACATAAAAGGCCTACGACGAAAAACAACGGTTTTTAGTCAGTAAGAGTCTAGCACTCCCTCACCGCTGCTGACCCATGTATAGAATGAAGAATATTCGGTAGGCATTTTCATTAAATACTAAAAACTAGATAATAAAAATTCGGTAAAAAAACTTTTAAGTTAAACGGTTTTATATCTTATGTGCACTGAAAAATAAAAAATAAAAAAACAGTTACTTACCTATAAACCTACGTAGGTGGTCCCGGTCATATAAGACTAAAATAAAAACGTGGGGCCCTCTGAAATCCTACTTATGGCAAAGCATATCTTTATACTTTGGTAGATCGTGAGCTCGGCGTTCGCTGATGAAGCCGCTACGGCTGATAATTGATTGTCAAAATCTCCAGTTATGATTATAGTAAGTCGATGCAATCCACACCTATTATACCTCTAGCTAGAAGAAAGTATTACAACAATAGTTACGGAATGGGCCTCACGTTTTTATTTTAGTCTAATATGACCGGGACCACCTACGTAGGTTTATAGGTAAGTAACTGTTTTTTTATTTTTTATTTTTCAGTGCACATAAGATATAAAACCGTTTAACTTAAAAGTTTTTTTACCGATTTTTTTTCAGTTCGACTTGGGATGTCGCGAGTGGATGCGCACGCTGGTGGGCACGGTGCGCAACGCGGCGCTGCCGGTGGCGCTGCTGCTCACCGGCTACGTCTCCGACACGTGAGTTGCCACACTGTCTCACACTGCCTCGCACTGCCTAGGCTGTCCTTAGCTGTGACCGCATACGTTGACGCCACTACGGCTTTACTATTTGTATGATGACACTCCACTGGGGTCAGTGCCGTCATGCCTATGGGTATCATTTTTTATTCATGATGATTATATGTGGTCAGGTTCGGGCGGCGCACCGCGTTCTGCGTGTTCTCGACGTGCGCGGCGGTGCTGGGCATCGTGAAGGCGTTCTCCATCAACTACCAGATGTACCTCAGCATGGAGTTCCTCGAGGCCGCCCTCGGCTACGGCTTCAACAGCGCCGCATACGTTATGAGTAAGCCCACATTACCCACAATTGAGCACTCTTTTCAATTATTTATTTTACTGCCTTACTGTCATTGTCCCTGCAATTTACCACTTTCTACAGACAGATTACCAGTCAGTATCTTAAACCCGTATCTCTCATCATCTCTTGGTTATCCATGTACCCACTAAAAGCATGGTCTTTGGTGAATGTGGTGAGAGTGTGTGTACAGATAAAGTTTGTCGCAGTGGTGGAGATCGCGCACCCGTCTCTGCGCGCGGTGTTCGCGTGCACGACGGGCATTGCTTACGGCGTGGGCGGCATGGTGTTCGCGTGGCTGGCGTGGAGCCTGCCCTACTGGCGCCACCTGCTGCTGCTCATCCACGCGCTGGCGCTGCTGCTGCCACTCTACTGGCTGCTGCTGGACGAGAGCCCGCGCTGGCTGCACGCGCGCGCCGACGCGCCCGCCGCCGCCGCTGTCATCCGCAAAGCCGCCAGGTGGAACAAGGTAACGTATATACGCCAACTCTGACGACTCCGACTTACCCAAAGGCTGGCGTATAGTATCTGGGTATAATAATATATAATTACTATAAGCGTATACACTCCCTTACGTAGTTCCTTATGTACTCTCGCTATAGACTTCCTTGATCTAGTATGGGGCTGGCCCACTATCACAGTTGGTACTGCGTAGGTGCTCGTGGACGAGGAGCTGATGCAGCGGCTGAGCGCGGAGAGCGCGGGCGCCAAGCCGCCGGCGCGCGGCGCGTGCGCCGCGGGCGGCGCTTGGCGCGACGTGCTGCGCTCGCGCGTGCTGCTGCTGCGGCTGGCCGTGTGCGGCTGGTGCTGGGCCGCCACCACCTTCGTGTACTACGGGCTCACCATCAACTCGGTGGCGCTGTCCGGCAACAAGTACACCAACTTCGCGCTCAACATGGCCATGGAGGTGGCCGCCTCTGTGCTCATCATGATGGCGCTCGAGCGCATCGGACGCAAACTCTGCATATTTCTTGCGTTCCTGCTATGCGGAGTTGCTTGCGTTTCACCATTTTTCATACGTAAGTTAATTAGGTACTTTGAAGTCCCTACCTCCTAAATAGACCTGACTACGTCTTTCTTGGTGTTCTGAGTAGACACCGCCTTCATAGTAGTCTCTACAATAGACTAATTTCGCATCGAATACTTAACAGATGATCTTCAAAATATAAAGTTTGACTTGGGAAATGAATTATAGTCATCATTGCGCTCTGTGTGCATTTCAGTGAGTAAGGCAACTATTGAGAAGGGAATGGTTTCAGAGCACGGCGGCGCGTCGCTGGGGCTGTTCTTCGTGGGCAAGCTGGCCATCACGTTCGCGTTCAACTCGCTGTATGTGTACACGGCGGAGCTGTACCCCACGCACGCGCGCAGCTCCGCGCTGGCCGCCTGCTCGCTGGTCGGCCGCCTGGGCTCCGTGCTGGCGCCGCAGACACCGCTACTGGTCAGTACACTCTTTACTCGTTTGCCAACTAGGCCATACCATGCAACTATGTAAATGTTTTTCATGAAACAAGTAGTTTACCTATGTAACCTCCTTGTCCTAGTTACCAGGACATCCTTGTCCTAGTTGTCAAAAATTAAAACTTTCCGAAACATACGAAAAATTCGCATGTTAAGATGATACTCCATCCACAGAGCTATCGCGGCAAGCCTTGCTTAGCCGTTGTTCGATCGAGCCGTGCGGCCGTTAGGACTATGTTGATGAGTTGTGCTGGTAGTTAGGTAAGATGGGCGCGTATCGTTGCAGAACATGTACGTGCAAGCGCTGCTGTACGGCGTGTGCAGCGGGTCGGCGGCGCTGCTGGTGCTGCTCATGCCGGAGACGCGGCACGCGCGCCTGCCGCAGCGCGTGGCGGACGCCGAGCGCCTGAGCAGCGCGCCGTCCGCGTCCGCGCCCGCGCCCGCGGTGCCAAGCGTCCGACACCTCTCCGCCGACACCTAGCGACACAACACATCGACACTCCAGCTACTTACCACACGTTTTAATTAATATTGCCAAAATAAGAGTCCTTTGACTAAATAGTCATGTCAGAGCGTGCACTGCGTCTTCTGCAGTAGTGCATTAAGTACTTATTGTATGGCTGATCTCGACAGTTGTTAGGCTGCTAGCATAAGAATAACATTTTATAGTAACTTATTATTGATGTTTGTACTTAGGCTAATGTTTTGTAACTGTGATAAATTAATAATGTACTTACTTGAAATAAACAAACGTGCTTTGAACACAATTAGTGTTTCCTTTTCGCTGATTACTGCATGTGTTCAGACAAAGATAAATTGGTACTTAATAAATAAATATTGCGCTCTTCTGATATTAGTCGGTAAACACTGTTGTAAATACATACAACATTACATGACTAAGCAAATAGCAATTAGATCCGTAATTACTTAATAGGTTTGTTTTCGTGCAAATGTAACTACATGGATTCTCAGCCACTTTATAATAAAATTATTTCGTAATACCTACTGCCTGAACTAAGTAAATCAAACTACTCTCAGAGGCGGGGTCGATAGTAAAATAGCTTAAGCAACAAAAATCAATTCATAATTTATTCGATGTCAAAAAAACCATATCAAAAATATACAAAACATTACATCTACTTACACATTACTCTAAGGATATGTACATGTGACGTGAGCAGGGAGCTCCACCTCCGACTGACAACGCCCCAGCAGACTCGACGTGCACCGAACACCAACCTATCTTACTGGCTTACAGCGTTACTATCGACAATAACTTCATGTTCCTTCACTTCTTATCTAACTGCCAAGTTATACATAGATAACATACATGTTCCGCAAGGGTAAGTACCCACCTATAAGGCTATACCGAAGGAACTGCGACCATCTGTCGTATGTTTCGAATGGCAGCCAGTTGGGCTTTAGCCCAAAGACCCAGGGCAAAAGTAAGTTGCGAGTACGGACCCTCCTGCAGGTGCAGTGCACAGTTGAGCGTCAACGTGTCTCGTCAGGCAGTCGCCAGCCAAGGTTGGTAAGATTAAAGCCAAACCATCCAGCTGTTAACCGAGCACTGAACAATACCTACGCAAACCTCCGACTGCCCTCAGAGTACTTTCAGAAGCACTCACCAAATCTTTTTCCTAATAATACCTTACAAAAATCGGTGTAAAACTGACTCTATTTACATTATTTATATATACAAACCAGCATTTTAGTGTTTCGGCTTCTATTCCGAAAGGATCGTGATGGTGGTTATATATTTATGTTGCCGCTATAACCATAGATTATATAGTTACTATAACAACAAATACTAAAAGGTAGAAGACAATAAATATTTTAGCTGTGATTTTTTTTCGATAATAATACGGATCCTTTCGTGCAAGAGTCCGACTCGCACTTGGCCACTTTTTTTTTAATTCTCTACTGTACGCAAAAAAGAGTCAGTTCCACGCCACTATATTACAATACATAGAAGCTACAAGACACCCTGTATAATGTTTATACTGCAACAGCGTACCTACTATCTATCTAACTCAGTCTTAGATATGCCTATCACCGACTCTAACTTATCACAACAACAACAACTCGTGGCCTGGTTACCAACGTGTCGTTATTATCTTAGTCTAACATCGCTACGCAGCGAACTTAGCACGTCACACGCCGCGACCCGCCTGCGACATACATACTGTATACTTACAACTATTCACCTACGCTCCACTAGGTACATGATATATCACAAATACGTATTACTTTGTTCTCTTTGTTTCTCCTGCATTATGTTACATAATTAATAACGGTAGTTGTTTTCTATGACGAGTCTTAACTGTGGCATAATTTTGGCACATTACAAAAAACGTAACGTACGTGTCAAGCTTATTCACGTAGGTATCCTACGCGCAGGTGCCACAGTTATTGACTTAAATAGAAATAACCATCTCACTATCAGTATAAAATACGAGTATTAGAGTACCACCAATGCTTAACATTCCACTAACTGAGACCTGCGGGCCTAGCATGACCGCCATAGAAACAGCTTTTGTCTACCGGAGAATCGACAAAATGACAGATTGAAGAAAGATTTCTATCGATCCGAGCATGGCGATGTTTGACATCGAGAAGAGAAATGTTTCTTTTCTTCATCGACATGTGTCTATCGCGTCGAGCATGACGACTATATTTTATCTACTTTTGACATTTGGGAGTAGATATAACTTTCTATATGAAATGTCAAATACTCTACATCTCATCGGACCTAGACAAGAGTAGACAAGAATATTATTATAATTTTAAGTTCTCAAATAGCATTTACAAAGTATTTCGGGGTCCTACCGTCGTCATGTGGTCAGTATTTATGCTGAGAAGAATCAGTGTAAAGCTCAAAGAACGAGCTATACGAGTGTTAAGCCTCTCGACATCGAAAACGTAAATGTGCAGAGATGGTGCAGTATTTGTGCCAGGAATCTGTCTCCTATATCTCAGGGTCTGCCTGTTCTTGTCAATGTAAGTACCTACAGTCTATTTTATTTTGTTGTGCTTTCCAATTGTTATCAACCAAAAATATGACAAAGTTTTCGTCCTTATAGATAAGGTTTAAATATAGAAAAATCTATTCACTTCATTTATTATTGTTTCTAAGATTATTTTGTCTATTATGTAGGTATTGCCCTTCATTGCAAGAAAATGATTAAACAGAAGAAAAATATTTAACAAAGTCTAATTGTTGCAGGTTCTTTGCTCGGGTCCTGCTTAGGTCATTAACAACATTACTAACCACTGTTAGCAAATTTTTTAAACAATTTGTTTTTGCAATGAATACAAGGTTAGTATACCTAATATTAGATATGACCTCTATTTCAGATTGTAGATACTGAGTGCAAAATACTGAACATAAATGCCAATTATCGTGACAGAGTTCATAAACAATCAATTTTCAATAGTTCTCTCATTAAGAACGAACTGCGCAGGCTATATGACTCTAGAATTGGACAGTTTTATCTGCTAAGAAGAAAATTACATTTTAAATAAACAACCATTATGATTTTAATATTCACATTCTTTATTAAATAATATAATTTCAATAATTTATAATTTGTAAACTGAAGGCCCAGCTGTCATTTAGCATCCTTTTTTTGTAATCTGAAACAAGAACACAAAATTAAATTATCATTCATTTTCAGGGGATTCTAGTTATGCATTAGGGTCTTGGCTCATGACACCAATAATAATGCTGATAATGTATCAGTATCAGTATGTTATTCTTTTATAATACTGTAAAAACTCTTTACCAAACACAGTTATTTCTTTTTGCAGGGTGCCTATGCTACAAGCTACAACTCTTCCCGAGGAAAGGCAGAGAGAGAGAGACACACTAATGACCTTAGTGGTAGCTTACTACAAGCTGCAACTCACAGAAGAGCAACTATTATGAATATCTTTGTATATCAACAGTTCTTCAAACCATACAGACAGAATTGAGTTGCTGGGGAGTTTGTTCCACCGCTTCTGCTGCTGATTTTCAGCCTATTTTGAATAAATGACTTTATCTGTAGCCTTAATTTTATGTAAATAAACCTTTACCTCTGTGTAAATGATTGTCTCATTTTATTTTTTATCTTAAGAGTTGTTGCTTATATTATATCACACAAGCAACAAATAGGTACTATAATTATTATTGCCATAATTATATTTTGAAAACAAAGCATGAGAGTTTTGCTAGAATGAAGCCAACAAGTCTGGGGAACTATTACTATAGTAAATGAATATTATTTAAAGACACTTACTAATAGAATATTTCTCGTGTCAGCATTGTATGCCAAGAACTCGTTCTTTTTCCATATTTTTTCAGCAGCTTTTGAATACTGACCCATTCTTCTTTATCGTGGCCTTCTTTTCTCAATGGATCGCGATATTATCTTCTCTGTTTATTGGATGGGACTTCGTACGCTGTAAATAAACAGTTTTTGTAACGGCGAAAGTAAAAACACTTCGGGCAATAATATAGGGAAGCAAGATAACAGTGAGGAACACATTGAACTGTGCATGGCAAAGTGTTCATCAGACAATGCCACCGATCACCATTTATTGAGATTATTATGTTATTTTCCTTTGTTCTTTTCATCGTATGTATGGATAATTAATTATTGTTCGTTTAGATTAATTACACACAACTATTGGAATAATCAGTACTTTATTTATTTAATCACAAAATCTACTTACTTTTTCCTTGCCGCAGTAGTCACCAATATTAAAAATCAACAACTTAAATTAATATGTAAAATCAACAACAAGAATCGTTTTTTGTAAACAAATTAACAAACAAACATCAACCATTTTAGTTCCACAGATAAGAAATAAGTTCGATGAATACGTTTTGTTGTTGCTTTGAGTTACGTGAGTTTATGTATAGGTTCATGCGTGAAAAATAGTGCATTGACACATTTTTTTGGCTAACTAAACGTAAATTCATCGCAGAACGACCCATCACTAGCTACTTATCCGTTGCTATGGAAAGTCTTTCTCTTGATAGAAACGCGAGTCTACAGCTCGCGCCATGCTCGGGTAGAAGACATGTCGAGTGGGAAAGAAAGAGCTTTGTCGTTTCTTGGTAGAATAGAGATAGAATTGCCATGCTAGGCCCGCTGAATCGAGAGTGTCTTCTTTTAAACAAATTGTTAATTGTTAGCATCAATATCATGAGAGGATTTCTATTCAGATGAGATGGTTATTATCCTGATGTCTTAGGACTCTACGTCACAATCTTACATCATTATTGGATCCTTGAAACTAGCATCTAAAGTGTACGATGTAACGAGTGTTTGAATGCGAGGCGGGCGAGGCGGTCAGGCGGGCACGTCGCGCTTGAGCGGGCGCAGCTCGGCGGCGTGCGGCGCGGGCGGCGCCAGCGGCGGCGGCTGCAGGCGCGCGTACACCAGGCGCAGCGCCGCCAGCGCCGCCAGTGTCAGCGCCGCCGTGCTGCCGAACGTGGCCACGGGCCCGCGCCGCGCGTACACCGCCGACACGAACACCGGGCCCAGCGCGCGCGACAGGCAGCCCGCGCCCGTCAGCACACCCTGCCACACGCCCTGCGGCCGCGGCCCCAGCACCTTCGAGAATATCGTCTGGATGAGCGTCACGCCCAGCGAGTAGCCCACCGACACGCACGCGTAGCCCGCCAGGAACTGCGCCAGCGTGAGGCCCCGCGACTCCGCGCACCACGGCTGCGTCTCCTGCGGACACCCGCCGCCCGCCTCCGCCGCGCCACTGGGCGCCAGCGGCGGCGGGCCCGGGCCCCACGGGATGCACAGCACCGACGCCAGCCCCGTCAGCAGGAAGCCGCCCCACAGCAGCAGCGCGCTGCAACACACACGCGTTCCGTCACACACTCGTGCTCGCCGGCTGCGATGAACTACTGCTGGCAGCCAGCAAGCGCGACTTACCGCTCCTCGAAGACGCGCGTGAGCGGGCCGATGAGCGCGAAGGTGAGGCAGGCGAGCACGGCGCCGCCGCTCATCAGCGCGCCCATGTACTCCAGCGCCTGGCGCTTGCTCCACGCGAACTGGTCCATGGTCAGCATGGTGGCCAGCGTCTCCAGCAGCACGAAGTTGAACACCAGCACGAAGAAGGCCGCCACCAGCGTCCAGCTGCTCACCGGGTCCGGCTTCAAAGCTTTTAAAGCTTCCTTTTCTACAATCAAACATGACCATGGGAGTTTAGTCTCTCTCGTGGTTCCGGAATGTATGGAAGGACCTAAATGCATACGGCACGTTTTGTTGTATCATCATAACAGACCGCAGACATGTGTAAAAATATGAACGTTTGGAAGTATTTAAGGATATGGGATTGTGTGTTACTCTTCGACCCAGAAACCACTTTTCAATAATGAAGCTTATATGTTTATCAGAATAACACATGTTCTACTTTTTATCCAGGTGCAGGAAGTAATTTCCTTGGATGAGAGGTGATACCGTGAGCCAAAGCTAGCACTAAATAAAGTAGACGTTAAGCGTACACACCGTTGTCGGCGCCCTGCGCGATCATGGCCTCCCTGGCCGCGATCTTCCTCTCCTTGAAGCAGCACGGCAGGAAGAGCAGGAAGTTGAGGAAGCCGAGCACGGCGTTGATCCAGCCGGCGGCGGTGTACATGTCGAGGCGCAGCGGCGCGGACAGGTCGCCGGGCGGCGCGTAGGGCGCGCCGGGGCCCAGCGGCGCCGCGGCCGCCTGCAGCGCGGGGCCCACCACGAAGCCCAGCACCTGCGCCAGCGACACCACGGCCACGGCGCGCGTGCGCTCGCTCACCAGCGTCGCCGCCGACAGGTACGAGCGCGCCACCGCGATGTTCGCTGTCGCCGCAACACCATCACATTGTTAGTCAGGCTCACCTCGACCAATGTTATTACATAGCCTGATCGACTATTTTTTGTTAACAAATATGTATTTATTTTATAACATTATTAAGAAACGGCGACTAATCCACCTTCCCTATCCGCCTTCTTCCAAGTAAACACATTAGGATCGACTTTCAGTCTAACCAAATGCAGCTCCAGTCATCGTCATCGTTGACGCGGTCGGTTCGTGCAACCCTTTGCCGGCTGTTACCTTTGGTCACTTAATCTGGCTGTCACATAAGTAGAAGCTCGAACCGGCGCTCTATTTTTACGTAACCATAATAAATTGCCGCCCATTGTTCGGGGATTAAATAACTGAAAATGGTTCCGTTTTGTTTATTGATAACAAACGCTTTGGTAACCTTTCGCTGCCATAGAAAACGTAAAGAGCATATTTTGAAAGGTGTAGAGGCAACATGCAGTGCGATAAGCAGACGCACCTGAGCTGACGCCGACGAGGAACCTGGCGAACACCATCCAGTACTTGGCGTAGGGGCGCGTGAGGTGCAGCTGCGCGTACAGCACGCTGGCCAGCACGAACAGCGCCAGCGTGGTCAGCAGAGGCGCGCGCGCCGAGCCCGCGCGGTTGGCCCACAGTCCCAGCAGCGGCGAGAACACCAGCTGCCCCAGCGGGTTGGCGCCCACCGCCAGCCCCAGCACTTCCTTCTGCGCGCCCGGCTCCAACTGCAACCGGCGCGGTCGGCGTTTACACAATGCATATTCTACCACTAGCTACCTACTAGCTGACTCTCTGTGTGATATAGGCTCGTGCGCGGCTTCTTACCCCGGATGATCATATTAATAAATACATACTATAATCGCAGTTCATACATACTACTTTTTGATAATGTTGTTTCTACGCGCAATGCTCATTATGATGTTGGTTCACCAGGCAGGCAAGCCAAACAAAATACGGCTTTGGTTATACCTATGTTATGTACTGTATGCTTTCGTGAGAAACTTGATTGAATCAATGAAAATACATCGATGTTTGGCAGCAGCAAGCACTGGGTGTGTGTGGCTGGTGGCGCGGGGACGGGCGGAGCGTCGGCCGCGTGCCTCTCAATAACGACTATTTTTAGCCTTCATTCCTTCACACATCGGCTTCGCGACGCTTATCAAGTTAAAGACTGCTGTCCACAGCTCTCCCGCGGCCGCATCATGACGCCACTACTGCCATCAGCGCAACACTTACTGTTGCCTTCACTACGACTGTAGCCACCACACATTGTGCCTACGCGCTTCGTTGTTCTGTGTGTTGTCTGTCAAGTGTGAGAAAACAGAGTGAATGGATATACTCCACCATGTATTTGAGTGAGAACAATTTAGAACGTATTTACGATTTAGTGTGCGTATTATATTATAAGATTTAGTATGCGTGTGAGTGTGTGAGTGCGGCGCGGCGTCGGTCGCTGGGCGCCCGTGCCTTGCACTGCGCTCACTGCCGTGACCGTGCCCGCTCATCACGAACACTGTCGCTTTCTCGATCTCCAACCAAACGACATTCCGTGCACATCGCTTAATATCATTTTAAAATACATTATATACCTATGATTGAACTGGGCCTAAAATCTACGGACTGGAGCGGCTGCCTCACACGCGTAGGTACTCGTTACGGTGCTCGTTATCTGCCAGGTAAGTAGGTTTAATTACCGATTAGTTCTAATAGTCACTCATTAGGTTAGTCTTTCTGACCGAAAAACATTTGGATTCATTCGTACAAAGTAACACTTCATTACTTTGCTGATCCACTTGCAGTCATCAGCTGAACCCTGTCAGACTGAAAGCTGACCAACATAGATGGGAAAAGACCAGGCAAGTACAATCTGTGTGAAGGAGTGACCACGGTATCTTTACATAAATAGGTGCCACGGATACCTATTATGAAATTTTCCCTCAATCGAGCTAGTAAGTAAAGGGCAAAATATTCCAGTGAATGGCAATGTTATTATCAGCAACCCAAGTATGATAACAATGCGGTTATCTCAGGGCCGCGCCACGGTGCCGCGCACGCGCACTGATATTGGGTTACATTGTTCGTACATACCTACTTCTGAATAGTTAATCACTACTCATCCTCCATCCTCCGAGCCTTTTCCCAACTATGTTGGGGTCGGCTTCCAGTCTAACCGGATGTAGCTGAGTACCAGTGCTTTACAAGGAGCGACTGCCCTATCTGACCCCCTCAACCTAGTTACCCGGGCAACCCGAAACCCCTAGGTTAGACTGGTGACTTGGGTATACTTTGGAAAATATTAACGCTGACAAATATGGAGTTTAAAGCTGCTCTAAGTAGGCAGGTACTTCCTGTCGGGGCCGCGGGATTGTTCGAAAGAGTTAAAGCGGCCCTGGCACATAAAAGGTCTACGAAAGAACATTAATAGGTTTAATTCAGTAAGATTCTGACACTCCCTCACGCTGCTAACCCACAGCGGGATGGGTCATTTGATGATTTCCCATAAAACAGTATTTACCTTGTTTTTATTATATAAAATAAAAAAATACCTATATTTTTAAAACACCACCATTTATTTTCTAAACGATACAAAGCAAGATAAAATAGCAGGTGAAAGTTTTTGTAGTACCGAATGATTATCTTTTAATCTACTTCTTATCTTTAAATCACTGAGGAAACAGTGATTTTTGACAACGGTCAACAATTGAAGTTTAAAAATGTCGTTTGAATTCAATTCAATAATTCATTTGTTCCAAATTAAGTATACGGTCCATAATAAGGAAAACCTTTGCCCTGAACACAACATGTATCTTGTCACTGTGCGTACGGTGCCGCCATAGTAGGTAATTACTTACTGAGCACGGACATGTACGGATGAGGCAGGTACACATACAGCCACCAGCTTCCTGACAGTGCTCATTGTTTCGACTAGGTTGCTAATGTTGACATCAATCAACATTACATCAAAACTATTAGCGCCGTCTACAACATACAGGAGGCGTCCTAATGCAGGCCCGTCCATAGCTACGCACACAGGTACTGTACCAGGTTCTGTATGGTTCCCTGGATGGAGACAATTATTGGCTTGGTGGGACCGGAGGAACCTCGGAAACAGAATGTTTACTTTACAAGGCATAGACGAACAGCATTATTCTTAGAGTGAGTACACAACAGAGTATAAGCATGGCATATGAAGAGTACAAGGGGGAGCAAATAAAAGAGGAGGTATATAGGGAGAGTACATAACGGTGGTAAATTAAGGGAGTACATTACATTAACCTATAGGGAAAACATTGTATAGGGTATGCATACGTACATAGTCGCAGATTACTTTAAACGGAAAACGAAATAAGAGTTATGTCCCACGTAAATGAATTGGGCATGCTCCATTGCCCTTTGTGGAGCCCCTGATTACAAATTCAGTTTAAAAGAATGCATCTCTATCAATAACGTACCTACCTATTTGTTAGTGCAAACTTTTTTGTAAACGCTTTAATTTTTAATAGGTATTTGCCTTCATTTAAATCACATTAGAAGGTGATTGTGAACAGTGACTAAGTTTAAAGTATGTTGTAGGTATACTTAATAGGTGCGCGGTACGTGACCTCACGCACTTTCTCTGAGAGGTGGAAAGACCTTGCGGTGGAATGTTACCTTGTCGAGGTAGGGCCACACTCCGGTCAGCACGATGCTGAAGCCCAGCGACATCTGGAACATGGTGAAGTAGATGACGTAGACGCTGCGCCAGCGCTCGCGCCGCTCCTGAGCCGTCTCCAGCAGCGGCGCCGGAGCCTCGTCCGCCTCGGGCTCCTGCCGCACGCGCCCCGCCAGGCCCTTAAACCACTCCATATCGCAAGCACGCACTACGGCTCTACTCCAGAATCGCGTAAACCTTGTAACTTTACGTACACTGAGTTTCGGAGATGACAGAGATACATTTCGTGAAACAACAAATAGCAAGCGTATGGAGCGCGCGACGAACACAAAGTAACGTAAACAAAGAAGCGCCGACGCTGTGGGGAGCGAGGCGTGTTGCGCAAGCGCTGCGCCGCCCGCGCCTCTCGCGACTGACGGACTGACCTCACTCGGCCGATGTCGTTCGTTGGCATCGTTTCCCTCCGCGTAATCTCCACTCTCCTCAACAACATATTGCTCTGCTGTTTTTAAATTACACACACTTAAAAACTTGTAATTACAACTTGTAAATAGACATTATCCTTGCCGTAGTATTGTAATCTGTGTCCTTACCTTTAATCTTTTAAAATGCTAAACTCATTATGATCAAATAAAGTAGGTACCTAATTGGCGATAGGTTATCTATTTTCAGACTTTCATAACTACCCAGACTGTCATTCATAATTACGTTACTAGTCAGATAGATTTACGCAATCATAATGACACGGACAGTTTACCATGATTTAACACAGTGCCGGCAGTGGGCGGTCGCCCGGGGCACCGGATCTGGAGACTTGGTGATTTTGGTCTATACGGTAGTTTGCTCTGCAATCATATTGCAATCGTAAATCATTTGCAGACAAAATAATTCATTATTGAATGACAGAAAAGGATAAAAACGTTTATTTCAAAGAAAAAAAATAGTGGAATGCCACATACGTTTCAATCGTGATTGAGTCGCGATTGGATCTCAGTCGAACGTGAATCGTATGTCGCTTAAGTAAAATTAAGAGAATCGGGACCCTGAGCGCTTATCGGCGGAATGAGGGATTTTGTTTTTCATCTTGTCCCAGCTGATGCCTAGAGCCCTAGATGGCGCTGATCTTGATTGATACGTTACTGGAAGTGGAAGTCACCTCCTATTAAGACGATACCTTGTTGCGATGTTCACGGGCGAACTTTGTAAATGGTTGAGAGGGATAGAACTATGCGATAGCAACGTAAATAGATAGAGACAGGAAACATGCAACCTGCTCGAAAAAAATAACGTAAGTGCCATACCTACCTACTAAATAAAAATGTATTAAAATTCAATTTTATGTTTCTTTAAAACTGATTTCTGATTAATGTTTAATAAGATATTATCTACATCCTTTATTATTTTTATGTGACAGAAAGTACATGACTACAACATAAAATTCATAAAATGTTATTTTTAGAGGTAAATTATGTTTTTTTAAATATCGAGGAAAGATACTTGTTTCGTGTTTTTGTCTTCGGATTAATGGAGGTAATATAGTCAACAAACACATAAAAAAAATATATATTCAAACAAGTATTCTTAAATTAAAATTAATGTAAAAAAATTGTTTAATTACCAGGATATCTGGCAATGGGAATAGAATAGAATATTCTTTATTGCACACTAATAACAAACATAGAAGGACATAACAAACAAGTAGTCTTATCACTAAAAGCGATCTCTTCCAGACCTTTGGATGGAGTCGATCTGTAAAGAAATAGATTACGGGTAGTAGTAGTATAGCGTACAAAAATAATTATTTTATTAGGTACGAGTATTTACACTAAAGTGATCAAATAAACAATACATACACACATATAAAGAAAGTAGTACAAGACAAAAATAGAAATATATATATAAGAAGGAGAAGCAGCATTACAGAGCCAGGAAGGAGCCTAATGATTCTTCACCATAGTCTTGAAAACAGCAAGAGACTGTGCGCGCCTGATAGTCACCGGCAGTGCATTCCACAGACGAGTTGCCTGAACAACAAATTACATGTCATAAAAACTTTTTTTACAATAAAATTAAACCGACTTCCAAAAACACTAAAAAGCAAAAAAAGAACTAAGTTTAATTTTTTTGTAAAGTTTTTTATTTACAACTTTTTAGTGATACGAATAGTTGTCACTATCCATATAAGTGAAAAGTATTTTACATACATATTCAGTTGTCGAGTTCCCTCGACCCTCTTTGGTCTCCATCATCAGGTCAGCTCCAAACCTTCACTGTTAAATAGTGCTTTCAGGCATACACCTGAGTGTCAAGTTTTTACCCCATGTATGCCTACAAATTTCGAAGGTTGCCCTCGATTTCTCAGGGTTTCCATCATCAGATCCTGACCTGATGACTATGGGACCAACTGGCAGCTATTCCGCGTCGAACAAAAAAAGAATCACGTAAATCGGTCTATAAACCTCGGAGTAATCGATGTACATACATAGAAAAAAAAAAACACCGGCCGAATTGAGAACCTCCTCCTTTTTGGGAAGTCGGTTAAAAAGACGTTTTCTTTAAAAAAAATAAAATGATAGATGGCATTGTACCTACGTATTACTTGACTAAAAAACGCGATACAGCCTTTGCTAAAATGCAAAGCTTAGGTAATAAAAAAAACATTGCACCGAGTCTTTTATTAAATGTGGGTTGGTTCAAGAAAGTCAGATTTCTGGACAAATTGTTTTGAAAATGTCTCCGGATATTCGGATAATACGCTGACTGTAATTTTTTCATCTTTTATTCCATTTTTATTTTCTATTTTCATTTATTGATGACGACAAGTACGTTTCGTTATACGACCTCAAAATTATATGACGATAACATGATAAAGAAATGACGCTCCGTTCCTTCCTCATTTAAGTGCTTTTCATGGATGTTTATCGGGATGTAGCTAATATACTGATGTAGTTTCGACGATTTGTTATACTTTTGAAAAATTGTGTAGGCGGGTCCATACTTGTGAGTGTAAATTGGTAAATGTATACACATTGTCTTTAGGGGCATTTCATAGGGGACACCAATTATTTGACTTTTATTTTGCTTTTGGACGAGTGTGCTACTTAAGCTAGCTGGCAGTACTGACATTAAAGCTAGTTAGCAACACCCCTATATAATAATGTACTATATGGCAACACTATACAGAATATCAATACCAGTGCTGCCAATTTCAAGTAAAATCCCCGATTTTCAGGAAAAGAGAATAAAGACCAAACTGAAAATGTTTTTGAATAAAGATCAGTGTTTAAAATAATGAAGGTTCAGAATAGATTTCAATAGAAGGTTTACTGTATAAGAATTTAAAAAAATAAAAAAAACAAGAAAATGAGAAATAAGCATCCGCCAGGAAAAAGAATATCAATCATTGAAACTGGCCGCAAATCCTGAGTGTATTCAAATGATTAATACTTTACATGAAAATATCCAATGAAACACAAGTATAAAACGGTGTTGTAATTTCATAACTATTATTTCGGGGCCTTATAGGGGAAAGAACCTCAAAAAAGTCGGTAGTTTAGGGAAATTGACGACACGGACGCGGAAAATATATTTGGCAACACTGAACACTGGCGGCGAATACTGATGATACTGATTATTGCCATCTGCTGTGAAGTGCTGTATGGGAACTGTCTAGCTCATTGCTAAATTAACTTTCGTGATAAACATTTTATTGAAAACTTGTAAATAGTAAAACCTACAACCATGCTTGTCTCACGCCCGATTGTATCCAGGTTATTCCAACAATCAGGTGAGCTATTTCACTCTTATATGTCGGAATTCTTAACTTAAAAGTGGATCGATAAGTCACGAAATAAGGCATATTAAAGACAGGTTACGATAGGTTCTTGTTTTCATTTAATCATATAATATATATTTAGACTTTTGCTACAATGCCTTAGAAGAAACCAAGACTTTAAAAAGATGTATTCGTATCTGTGTAAAAAATTACATAACACTAGGTAACCTAACTTTGTCAAGTTTTTAGTTTGGGTGTATCAACAGTAGTACTAAAAATGATAAAGTTGAACATAGAAATACTAAGAAATTTCAATATACGGTGAAGCACCAATTTAGTATTATAACGCGACAATAACAATTACATAGGTAGCTCTGCTGACATCTAAAATCATACGTACAACATAAAATAGTTGCAACCCAACAGTGATACAGTTGGCGATCATCAATACTCCAATAATTATGAGAACAAAGAGCGTTTTTTATAAATAAATGCGTGTGTGTACAGTAATATTGTAGGCTGGTTCCTTCATCACATTAAATCTTCTTCTTCTTATATCTTATAAATAAAAATGAAACCCGCTTTCCGTTGTCACGACATAACATAAAAACGGCTTGACCGATTTGGCTAAAATTAGAGGGGAGGTAACTTAGACCCGGGAGAAGGTTTTAGGATAGTTTTTGTTACCATCCGGCTACGGGACGCAAGTGAATCCGCGGGCGAAAGCTAATAACTTATATTTTTCCACCTTCTAGACTGTAGCACCTAAAGTTACTAATGTTACCTAAAGTTATTTTATTTTTAGCTTTTCCGTGTCTTTACCATATTTACTTATTTATTGGTTTGTCTACAATTGTTACACATACATTTATATTAGGTATACAAGCACAGATGTTAATATACAGCCTTTGTGTACAATATTACTTAATTATTAGTGGAAAGGTCTCTTCAATACGAATATCATAAGTCCAAATACAAGGTAGTTAATACACACTGTTGCAGCGTTCCCTTTACTGTCTTTTGTCTCCATCATGTCGGTTTTAAACCTGCACTGAATTATAATGTTATTAAACATACACCTGATTGCTAAGCTTTTCCCAATGCATGCCTATAACTTTCGGAAGTTGCCCTTCAGAGGGTTTCCATTATCACCCTTTTCAAATTTTGGCTAAATGAGAACCTTTTCCTTTTGAAGGGAGGTTGGTTAAGGAATGGTTTTCAGAGAAATATTTAGTACCTATGTATTTGTTATTCATATAGTATGTAATGATGATGTTTGTTTGCAGTGCGCCGCTACCACAACGAGCACTTCAAGGCGCCCACGATGGACGAGCTGCCGGTGCCGCGCGGCTCGTGGCAGACGCAGCACGACGCCAACCAGCGCCGCTACAACCTCGCGCTCCTGTTCGGCGTCGCCTTCACGGCCGGCACATTGGTTATTGTGAGTAGCCATCCCTCAGAGTTGTCATGTCTCTCTATTGCTAATGCCTGCAACTATCTGTGTATATATTGAGATACTAATAGAACATGCATGTATATTTTAATTTTGAATTGTATCAGAATTCTGGCAAGTAATTAACTAATTTATTGATTTGATCATAACAATGTCAGTTACAGTTACCGTTAAATAAATAATAGTTTAAAAAAACTAAAAAACACGCTTTTTATAGAAAAACGAACTAAAAAATGGAGAATAAATTTTAATGAATTTAAATTAAGAAAACAGTGTTAAAAATTTCAATGAATATAAATTAATAATAGTGTGAATACAAAAAAAAATATTTATAAAAAAGCGTGGGGTGCATGGTGTCAATAGTTTTTTTATTGACAGATATGAGTACAGTGATTTTCATTTCGATAATATCTTAAAAAGCACCCCACGCTTTTTTTAAATATTTTTTTTGTATTCACACTATTATTAATTTATATTCATTGAAATTTTTAACACTGTTTTCGTAATTTAAATTCATTAAAATTTATTCTCCATTTTTTAGTTCGTTTTTCTATAAAAAGCGTGTTTTTTAGTTTTTTTAAACTATTATTTATTTTCTACTTTTTAGTTTGTTTTAAAACTATTATTTGTTTTGTAGAATTAAAATTATCTTTAGTATACAAAAATTTGTCAATATTAGAGGAAACGGCTAAAGATAATGATTGGAAACAAAAATTAACATCGAGTCCTGCCTTATCGACTGTAGAGAAAAATTCTAGAAAATTTTAATTAATTTTCTTACCTTATCGACTATAGATGAAAATTATATAAATTAACAAAAATCATATTTTGCAAATTGAAAAGCCTAGAAGTCGGTGTCTAATGGATGTTACTAAGTTAATTTTGCCACCGACTTCTAGGCCGATGCACCTAAAATTAGTTTTTTTTTTTGCTTTTTAGTGTTTTGGGAAGTCGGTTTAATTTTTTTGTAAAAAGGTTATTTATTTAAAGCTTTTCAGTGATACGAATAGTTGTCACTATCCATACAAGTGGGAAGTTCTCAGCAATACAAAGAATATAAGTCCAAACGAGGTATTTTACATATTCAGTTGTCGCGTTCCCTCGACTTTCTCTGGTCTCCATCATCAGGTCAGCTCCAAACCTTCACTGTTGCATAGGTCTTGTCAATACGAATAATTTAAGCCCAAACACGAGGTAGTTTACATATTCAGTTGTCGAGTTTCCTCGATTTTCTCTGGTCTTCATCATCAGGTCAGCTCCAAACCTTCACTATTGCAAAGGTCTTGTCAATACAAATAATTTAAGCCCAAACACGAGGTAGTTTACATATTCAGTTGTCGAGTTCCCTCGACCCTCCCTGGTCTCCATCATCAGGTCAGCTCCAAATCTTCACAGTTGAATAGTGCTTTTAGGCGTACACCTGAGTGTCAAGTTTTTACCCTATATATGCCTACAACTTTTGAAGGTTGCCCTCGATTTCTCAGGGTTTCCATCATCAGATCCTGACCTGATGACTAAGGGACCAACTGGCAGCTATTCCGAGTCGAACAAAAAAAGAATCACGTAAATCGGTCTATAAACCTCTGAGTAATCGATGTGTATGTGTAACCTCCTCCTTTTTGGGAAGTCGGTTAAAATGGAATAATTTTATCAAATTAGTGTATTGTCATCGGTCCTCAATAAATCTACAAAGTTTGAACGAAATCTGGCCGTTTAAAGTGGGTCAAAATCGCGCCCAAAGAAGTCGGTTACAAACCTACAAACATACAAACATACAGGTGAAGCTAATAAAAAGCGTGTAAAAATAAGTAATAGTAACAAGAATCCACCCAGAGTCAGATAGGAGGTATTGCTTGCTTGCAGTCGTAATGTATACTTTTAAAGTTGTTTTTTGTTGGTTAATATTACTGAAACTTCTATGTTTGTCATGTTGTTGCTGAACATAGCTTACATAGCACGCAAACAAACATACAGGTCAAAGTGAGATTCCCTTGTTGATTAAAAAGTCTTATCACAATTGTTATCTTCAATTGTATAGCAAACCAAATGGACTAAAGTAGTAAAGCTAGCTGCTGAATGTCACAAGTAACATATAAGTAATTACTATATTAGAACGGATAGGCACACAGCAAACACTTTAACCGTCTTACCACAAAAACTTTTAAACGTCAGTTTATGCCTTGTCTAAAAAAATGTCAAATTATGACGTTGACATATGGTTCATTTTGCAGCCAAAATTTTATTAGACAAGGGTAAAACAGGGTTTAAAGTTTTTGTAGTAAGGCCCTAAGGGTTTAGTCATTTTTGTTGTGTGCTCCGTTCAGTCTGATCATATTCATTAAATGTTAAGTTGCTAAGTACCCGACAGCTGTACAGTGAATAATATTTGTTTTTGTTTCCTAGGCCAAGGCTTCTGGACTGGTTTACCTGAACTACTCGCCTCCCAAGTCCCTGGATTAAGTTATTGTTGCTGTGAATGGAACAGATCAAGTGTGTTCAGTTTTTGTAAAAATAATCATGGAATACAGTATAACTGATATAAGCTTTTAGGGCAACTTATGCCCTAGCTTTGTATTTACAAAAACTAACATGACATTGACAAGTGATAGTTAAATATAATCAATATTATAGTTCTATTTGTTGTTTTATTTCTATTCCTAGTGCAAGATGTTATACAGTGTTTTTGTACAGACTCAAAACGTTAGCTAAAAGCTAGCAGTTCCTACTCGATTATTTAGTACTCTGGAATGTTCAAGTTGTGTCCACGTTGATGATAGATAACAGTGACATTCAAATTACAAGTTGCTCTTTATAACCAATACAACGTGTCCATACACTAGCCGTTTGCTAGAGGAATAAAATATAGCCTACTAGCTTCTGCCAGCGGTTTCACCCGCATCCCGTGGGAACTACTTCCCGTACCGGGATAAAAAGTAGCCAATGGGCTATCTAACACTGAAAGAAATTTTCAAATCGGACCAGCAGTAGTTCCTGACATTAGCGCGTTCAAACAAACAGACTCTTCAGCTTTATAATTTTTTCGGAGGTGTTCGGGTAGTTTTCTTTTTCATATTAGTAGGTATAGATATATGAAAGTCTCGGTGGCCTAGTAGGTAAAGGACCAACCTCTCAAGTATGAGGGCGCGGGTTCGATCCCAGGTCAGGCAAGTACCAATGTGTACGTTACCCAGGCCAGGGGCCCGATTCTCCTAAGTTAATAATGTCAAAATCGAATCGCAATATGATCGTAATTAGGGCATGCAATACCGGTTAACCGGTTTCGTTTTTACCGGTAAATCGCCCATTTTTGCGAGTTTTAAATTACCGGTAAAAATAATATGAAACCGGTAATTTACCGGTTTTTACGTTTTTCTGATAAAATATAGCAATTGTTCATTTAACGTCAAATCTTTGTTATGTAGCCTGAATATAATGTAATGTTGCATACATTACGTATTGTAAGAGTGTTAAAGTTGCTGTTTTTTAGAAAAGTAAACTTGTGTGTCCTTCACTATCTCTAGGTTAGATACAAATCTTCTTTCTCATCTTAATTTATAAAATCTAAACAAATTGTATTCATTCGGTTATTCTGTTTTTCCTCATAGCTGTCAGCTCATACAAGGTACACATGCTTATTGCTTATTTTACCTACTCTATGACCTTACTGAGCAAGGGCTTTTACTTCACCACCATGCGGACAGCTCTGAGGACACGGTGGAGCACACAGTCCAGGTGTGCACTGCCTGGGAAAGGTACCGCGGTGTTGTCGTCGAGGCAATAGGCAGCGGCGACCTTTCGCGTCCTTCCCTGGTTTAAGCTATGGTCCGGAGCTAGAGGGAATGAGAAGCCGTCGCCCCTTCTGCGAAGCAGTCATGCTCGAGAAGGAGACGGCGGAGCGACTGCGAGTAGCACCTCTCATCCCAGCCGCTGTAGTGGACCAGGAAGACACCACGGGCGCCAAGGATCGAGAGACGACTCCCGGCCACCGTAGGCGTCGGTCTGTGGGCGGTGAGTTCGGGTGGCTCATCGTTCCACCGTCTGCATAGACAACAGACCCGTGTCAGCAGCGCGCGTTGTTCCACAGGCTCCTCAGGGAGATGTCAGCAAACCCAGTGGGGCCCAGCAGGGCCAAGGCCTGCCGGGGCCGCGGGATTGTTCGAAAGAGTTACCGCTATCCTGGTCCATAAAACACCTACTAAAAAACATGGGCTTTAGACAGAAAGAGTCTGTCATTTGATGATTTACCATAAAAAAGGGCTTTCCCTTCAATGAAAAATTTATTTTTTACGGTAATTCTTAGCGTTTATCCCGTCTTGTGACGGGGTCGGCTTTCCGTATCTTCCTTCTTCCACTTCGCTCTATCCTCCTGAATAGACATCTTCCTCTTCGAGTTCGCAGATTTTCATGTCATTCATTACGACATTCAACCACCACGGTTTCGGCCTGCCTTTGCGCCTTTGACCGGGTATATTGAGATTGAGTATCACATTCACACTGCCGATGTCCTCAGGTGTCACTCCTTTTTACATGTCCGTACCATCGCAGCCGTTTTTCTTGCATTTTGTCGGCGACATCGCGTACGGATGGTACTGACATGTTTTTTGTTACGGCCCACGACACAAAAAACGTTTACCACCTTATACTTTGCATATTTATTTAGTTTTTGCTTTAAGACTACCCAATCTTATTGTTATAATATCACATTTTAAAAAAATTACAAAAATTTCCGTTTTACCGGTTTACCGGTAAAAATATTTTTATTACCGAATTTTTACCGGTAATTTTTGTTTTACCGAAATTGCATGTCCTAATCGTAATAGCAGTTTTAACCATATCGGGCATTCTGCTACTAATAAAAGACCAATCGTATTCGATTGACATTTGATTGGTGTGCGATTGGTCTGCTATTTTGGTGATTTTGGTCTATACGGTAGTTTGCTGTACAATCATTTTGCAACCGTAAATCATTTGCAGACAAAATTATTCATTATTGAATGACAGAAAAGGATAAAAACGTTTATTTCAAAGAAAAAATAGGGGAATGCCACATACGCTTCAATCGTAATCGAGTCGGGATTGGATATCAGTCGAATCGAGTCGAACGTGAATCGTATGACGCTTAAGTAAAATTAGGAGAATCGGGCCCCAGATGTTGTCGAAAATGGTCATTTGAATCTTATAGATAATTAGTTGTGCGGCTTCTGTAATTGTTGCGCACATTTTTAAAGGACAATGCCGGATTTTGTATGGACCCTGTCCCCACCCACCAACAGACTTGAAACTAGTGTCATCGAAAGCGCATCCTTCGATAGATCATGATTATCAAAACGATTTACTCCAAATGTATGGGGTTTTGGAAATACATGACATTTTAGTATCCTTAATAATCAATTAACTTCAAGTTTGTTAACCAATTACTCGGAGATGCGTGGACCGATTTTGATTATTTTTGTTTTAATGCAAAGAACGTGTCTCAACATTAGTCCGATATAATTTTCATCGGGATCTTTTTAGCAACTTTTGAGTTATCACCGGTTAGAATGATAATTGGTTTATTGATTGTGTATGGACCTTTACTGACTCCAACAGAGTTGAACCTAGTGTCATCAGAAGCGCTTTATCTGATAGATATTTTTTTACTATGACGATATACTCCAAATGTTTGGGGTTTAAGATATATTCGACATTTTAGTATCCACAATTAACGTAACGTTAGGTTAGGTTAGTAGGTGTATAAAGCAATTACTCAAGACTAAGCCGATTCTGATTATCATTTTTTGTTGGCCAGGAGCTACCTCAAGTGTGTCCCATTAAAGTTTCATCCAGAACTGACTAATAATTTTTGAGCATGCGGGAAAAACTGTGGTAAACCTAACCCAGTTTAATACTTAGTTAATAGTAAATAGTATAGTTTAGTTACGACCAAAACTTACTTATTGAAATAAATAAATAAAATATTTTAAAACAAACTCATATTTTATATGAACTCAGAAATCTATAAATCCAAAAAAAAAAACGGATCTTTTCTCTTAAATAAAAATCATAAATATTGACATTATATAATTATTTAACGTTACACCTAAAAAAGAAACATGGTTAAGGAATAGCTGAATGGTTAAGCGGCCCAAGTTAAGCTACCCAACTGACATTTACCCTCTTAAAACATTGATATTAGGTGGCAGCCATAACACTAGGAAGTGGTGAAAGGGGGGCGTTTTGGGGGTGCTGTCCTTTTGTATTGTTTGACGTGAAAAAGTACTAAAAACTAGCCTAGTGTCAATAAACGTTTTTTACTTTGACATCCTGTTGGGCTGGAAGCTAACTCCAATATAATTGGATAAAGGATGGGCAAGTGGTAAACAAATAGTAAAAAATATTATAACTTTAAAAAACTAACAATGACTGCGTTTCTGTCAGTTGAGTTTTATGCCGAAGCATTTCGAAAATAAAATTCCATATTACGCGTAAAATGACAATTATATAACAATAAGACGCATCTGATAATTTTTTGTCATCAATCTGCAGGCCAACAAGTTTATTTTATACCGGTCGAGTTTAACAGAAAGATTAAAGAAATCAAAATTCAAAGAAACAAACTCAAAAACTGCTGGTCAGTTCTCGATTCAAGTTGTATAACACCATCCTTGAAGTAATCTTTCGTTATGTAAAAAAAATCAGCATTGTCTAGGGGAGATGTTCCTAAAACGGGTAAGCTAACGAAAGATGTTAAATAAAATAACCAAGAACATTACATGCGACTTGTATTTGTACTCATAGGGTTGTTTATATAATAAACTTTGGAAAACATAAGACAGTCTTAGTAATCTTCTTCAATATTCTGGAAAAAATTAAAAAAAATAAACCCCCTCGAAATACCCGCTTTGCCCTAGTGGGGGTCCTAAAACGGGTAACGCCTTTGGGCAAAGCAGGTAATGAATGAATATATGTGATAAATGAATTAAAAAACATTTTTAAAAATATCTTAGCCTCCTATTATCCAGGAAATCTTTATTATTAATTAGTCTCCTTAATTATGTTAAACAGTTGTCTTATTTTGATCAGTCTAGATTACTCTTTTACGTCATTAAATGTTACATTTGAAATTATAATGCTACCAATAGATAATTTTGTTAAAAATCAAAGAAAAAATATTTAAATTTCTTTTTCACGCTGTTACTGTTCTTCTTCAGCTCTCTGTGGCTTTCTTTGTCTTCGATTAGCTTTCAGTGGGATCAATTGAGGAAGTGCCCCTTATTTTATTGGTGTTACATGATGATCCTCAGGTTGAAGAAGGATTGTAGTTTGTGATGGAGTCTTGCATGGTGTTATAAAATCCTTAAGAATTTGTGTTTCTGCCGTTATAGTCTTGCATGGTGTTGAAAGTTCTTCAATATACTGGCCTACTATGGTGTTGGAGTATGAGGTGGACTTATAGCTTCGTCAAGAGGTTGCGGCCCAGTTTCATAAATTCCACATCCCACGAAGCATTTGAAGTTTTTCTTTTATATTTATTCACCCAATTAAAAAAACAAATTAGGTATTTTTTACATTTGAGTCAGATAAATAACGGCACTGGTCAGCGAAATACATAACATAAATGATTCCAGGGCAAATCAGGTAGTCACCCGTTATGCCCCTACCCGTTTTGCCCAAAAGCACGTTTTAAATTTCAACTACCTTAACCATAAAATAGTAAACAAGGAGACCACTAATTATTTACAATTATATAATATGCAAAATGATAATACAAAACTACGAAAATCGTATCTTACACCACATTTGAGTAGTTTGCACTAGAATTATTAGATTTTTTTTAATAAGTTCAGCAAAAAACTTTTTTTACGTCTTACCTCGAACACGCTCGCTCCAGGTGCGCGAGCCGACTGACCGTGATCGGCTAGCGCGCCACTCTACACTCACAGGTTCACACTAAGATCTATAATATTCGAATGGCAAGGCCTACCCGTTTTAGGAGGGGTACCCGTTTTAGGAACATCTCCCCTAATCAAATCTAGGTAGGTAGTCGGTGAAAAACCCGAAGGGTTTCGATTATTAAGGATAATAAAATGTCGTATATTTCCAAAACCCCATACATTTGGAGTAAATCGTTTTGATAATCATTATCTATCAAAGGAGGCGCTTCCGGTGACACTAGTCTCAAGTCTGTTGGTGGTGGTGAAGGTGTCCTTACGACACCCTACATTGCCTCTTCAAACCGATTATTTTAACTGATGACTCAAAAACTGCTTCAAAGATCTTGATGAAAATAAAATCGGACTAGCTTTGAGATAGTTTCTCTACATACAAAAAATAGATTTCAAAATCGGTCCACGCAACTCCGAGTAATTGGTTAACAAACTTAAAGTTAATTGATTACTAAGGATACTAAATTGTCTTATAGTTCCTAAACCCCATATTTTTGGAATATGTCTCCATAATAAGAAATGATCTATCAAATAAGGCGCATCCAATGACACTTAGTTGAACTCTGTTGGAGGTGGTTAAGGTGTCCTTACGAAGTACTACACTGTCTCTTAAAACGGATTATTTTACGGGTATAATTTAGGCGATCACCAAAAATATTTTTAAGACTCTAAGCTGAGGCACCAAATAAAATAAACAACTCCAAAAAAAATAAATTGACTTTATTAAAAGGGCACTAAAGTATATAATATTATGATCCAAAAAAAATAAAATAACATCAGAAAAATCGCAAATCTCGCACAAATATTATTTTTGGTTCCCAAAATGGATTAATGGTCACCAAATTCTATCCAACTAAAAGATTAATATTACTACCAAAATCAAAGTTAGTGACGAAAACGAATCGCTGCAAAACCGACTCCACGTAGTCTTGTCTGCCCTACCCCTAGAGTGCAATTCAAAACCGCGTAGGCGCAGAGGGGCGAGGCGGCCTGCGAGCTGAGGCGCAGGTAGTTTTTGAGGCTCGCCGCCGCGGCTGAGGCTGGCCGGCAGAGCCGGCCAGCAAGCCGAAGCTGCGGTGGTGAGCGTGAAAACCATCTGCGACGATAAGCTCGCATGGGACCGCCGGAGCCCCGCAGTGCCGGAGCCGTGACAGAAGCCATGCTTGCTGCATGTTGCGTGCTTACATTTTACTACTGAGTTACACACAAATTCATATAACAATAAATAAGCGACGTACGTTTGGGAACCCCAGTATATTAATTGGTATTTGGGAAATATTCTAGCGATCGTTAGCTTTTTTAGTCTAACAAAAATGACCAAATTAGGAGTCATGGTATTACATAATTGGTAACATCTAAGTAGTGACAATATATAATATTTGGTCTAAAGTGTATTTTAAAGGGGTATGATTTAAGCTGTCACCAATTTAATTCATTTTGTGTTTGTTAAATAATAGGGTTTGCCCTCAAAATAGTAGATTTGTCACCAAATGTAGTCACCAAACAATATAAAATCATTTCCACAATAAATTACCGAAAATCATGGAGATATGGGGTCAAGTACCAAATAAATGATTTTGTATGTATTATAATAGGTTTGTCCTAATAGTATTTAAGCAAACTAATTTAAAGAGATCACCAATAAATCATATATTATATCACTAGAAAATTTCATGAAGGTCTAAAAATGTAGGGTGGTCGTCATCATCATTTCAACCAAAAGAGTCTACTACTTAACTGGCCATGTGCCTCCCCCCAAGGGCTTTAGTTTCCACAGGTAGTATAAATATATTTAAATTAAATTTCTAGCTGAATAGTAAATAAAACAATAAATCAAAGTCAAAATAATCAATATTTATTGTTAAAAATCTCACTGCCCGCGCCCCGCATCGTATGATCGTACCTCTACAACCAACCTACAACCCATTCGTTGAGGCCCGAAAGCGCGCCAATTTGTCTCCCTTCCCTTCCTCTTCCCTTTGAACATATTTTTATTAAAATTATAAACTGATGTATTACATTGGTAACGAATACATTATTTTAATAACTGAACGAAATAAAATGTAACTACTGTATTGGTGACAAAATAACAAATAAAAAGGAGTCGCAGTCAGGGATCGATTAATCGATTTATTTGGTGACAGATCTACCATTTTGAGCACCAAGCTATTATTTAAGTAATAAAACTATTATTATAAGAACGAAGTTTATATTCATGTAATGCACTACAATTTTATTGGTAATCCATCTCATATTTTACACATTATATTAACAATAATTTGCTAATTCATACCTGGGAACACTCTTTGTTTATCTGAGAACGAAAATATTTCGTGGCGATAGATCTATTTATTAGGTGATACAACTTGATGACAAATATAAATTTTGGTGACAAAAAATATAGTTCCCATTTTAAAGGCGTCCATATATTTTTTTAGTAGTCAATAATACGAAAAAATGGTTTTACCTAATAATATTTTTGGAAACGTTATTTGGTGACCATTTATCCATTTTGGTAACCGTTTAGAATTTTTTTGGTAGTAGAATAGGTACTTTTTTGGGTGGTGTTTAAACACAAGCCTTATTTTACCCGATGATAACTCAAAAACTGCTTAAAAGATCTCGATGAAAATTAAATTAGACTAACTTTGAGATAGATTCTTTAAAATAAATATAAAAACATCAAAATCGGTCCACCCAACTCTGAGTAATTGGTTAACAAACTTGAAGTTAATTGATTATTAAGGATACTAAATTGTCTTATAGTTCCTAAACCCCATACTTTTGGAATGTGTCTCCATAATAAGAAATGGTATATTAAATGAGGCGCATTCAATGACACTACTTTCAAGTCTGTTGGTGGGTGGGGACGTTTTTAGGCATTGTCCTTTGTTGCGCTTAGTTTTTTATTTATTTCACAACTAGCTTTTGCCCGCGACTTCGTTCGCATGATATAGTGACTTCCGGCATATTTTTGGTTTGACCAATAGATGGCGCTATATGTCCGGAATAAATTGTATTTTTTATTTTTATATATTTTTTTTGAAATAAAAACTATCCTATGTCCTTTATCAAGTTCCAAACTATGTCTGTACCAAATTTCACACAAATCGGTTCAGTAGTTTAGGCGTGACGAAAAGACAGACAGACAGACAGACAGACAGAGTTACTTTCACATTTATAATATTAGTTAGGAAAACATTTCCTGCTGGCGTAACGTTACGCCAGCCAGACCTTTTTCTTTCTAATGGGAATATTTAAATAAATATTAACTATAAAATTAGTTGTTTAGATAAAGTAAATGTTGTGGCATATTTTGTTTTTGTCCTTTCTTCGGTTGCTAAGTTATTCGAGATTTTGCTGGGGTAACGTTTTTGGTTTTGCTAGATCTTTGAAATGGTTAAGCGGATTCTTATCAAATTTAGTACATGACTTCCTAGGAATTAGTAAAAATTTTATGTGTTTAAAAAACTATAAGCGCAACAAATTTAAAAATGTGCGCAACAATTACAGAAGCCGCACAACTAATTATCTGTAAGATTCAAATGACCATTTTCGACAACATCTGGCCTGGGTAACGTACAGAGTACCAATGCAACTTTTCTAAGTTTGTATGAACTTTCTAAGTATAACTTAGACACCAGTAGCTTTGTTTCGGATGGCACGTTAAACTGTAGGTACCGGCTGTCATTGAACATCATTGGCAGTCGTTACGGGTAGTTAGAAGCCAGTAAGTCTGACACCAGTCTAACCAAGGGGTATCGGGTTGCCCGGGTAACTGGATTGAGAAGGTCAGATAGCCAGTCGCTTCTTGTAAAGCACTGGTACTCAGCTGAATCCGGTTAGACTGGAAGCCGACCCCAACATGATTGGGAAAAAAGGCTCGGAGGATGATAGATATGTGAAAGTTTATTTTATTTTGTCTATACCTACCTATATACAATAGGTATGTAATAATTTTCTCGTCGGTCCCGAAAGGCTAATACAGGCTAGATATTCTCATGGCTCAATAAAATATCAAACTACCTATTCATCATAGTAAAAAATAATGAACATTGTTTTTTTTCGAAATAACCGCAACTTCCCTTATACATTAATAAAATAAAAGTTTACAACACTTAAAAAGTTTACGGTGTAATTTTAATACATATTGTAGGAATCGGGTCAAATGGCGTGGTGAATTTTCTGAGCGGCATTAGATAGCATTAGCTATGCAGACGATATGGTGTTGATCAGTACATCAATAGCCACGCTTAGGAAGCTGTTTGGTTGTGTGTGAGGAGTATGCGAGGGAGCACGGTCTACTGTATATTGTTAAGCAATGCGAGCTCCTGGTCGTAAACTGGAATATGTGACGCTCGTGATGCTTAACGAACGCTGTCGCGCTTCAAGAGTGTATGAGTTGAGACAACTTCACGATCACTTCAAGCTAGTGTAAGTATCTACCTATATACATATACCTTATTATAGCAAGCTAACCAAAATTATCATAATTATTGCTCTGTAGGTACTGTACTGATACCCGTGTTTATAACGACGTGACGGCATAACAAGTCGAGAATTTTCAACAGCAGAATAACGTTAGCAAATATAAAATATTTTATTATGCATTTATAATACTTAGGTATACAATTGCCTATAGATACAAGAACAAACGTGAGGAATATCCTCTTTGGCATTATCGCGCACGGGTGAAAATTGTCTGCAGCCAAATACAATGTAAACAAACAGGGTCGCAATAAATAGGGCTAAGTACTGGGGTAGTGTGTTGTGCGGCTCAGTGCTCGCGCGCGATGTCGGAGAAGGCGTCGAGGATGTGCTGCGTGGTGAGCGGCAGCGCCAGGCCGGCGGCGGGGTAGCAGGCGGCGATGCGCGCCTGCAGCGCCACGTGCTGCGCGATGAACTCCTCCTGCATGGCGCGCCACACCACCTGCAGCAGCCCGCCCTCCTCGCTCAGGTGCTTCTCCACGGTGCGGTACAGCCGGTGCAGCGACTTGCGCACTGCAACACGCGGGCCGTGAGTGCGCCGCGCCGGGGCCGGGGCCGGGCGCCGGGCCGGCGAGACGCACGTCGTGGCACTTACCCTCGTGCGCGGGGTACATGGCGAGCACGCGCCGCAGCTCGTGCTTGCTGAAGGCGGCGCGGTAGCACACCTCGTCCTCGCGGACGCCCTGCGCCACCGCCTCCGACACGCCCTGCCACACACACACACACTACCAGCTCGAGCTCCACTCTCACAACACTCTTTGAAAGGTCCTTTTGCCTTCTAAAGCTGAAATTGTCAGAAATCTAATTCGATGAAATCAAGTTCCGAACGATGTCATTCAATACTTAGGTATAGGAAGAGAACACTAACACACAGCAAGGTTCTGAAATTATGATTGAAGTTTGTTTCTTCCAATTTCACTACCAGGCTTGAATTTCACTACTAGATGCAAAGTTTATTTTTGTAATATTCAAACTTCCCAAATGGATGTTCTTTGCCACTAAGTGTCGCCACCTCTTGGGCTACTTTAATCTTTAGGTAATTACAACGTGTAACGTTAAATTCGCAAAACCTAACTGGTTGACGAAAACAATTAGCAGAATCTATTAAACCACTTTGTAATATAGGTTTTCGAAAAATCATTTTGTCTGCAATAAAAAATGCAATGCGATTGTAGAGCAGACTACCTAACAGATAGACCAAAATGGCAAACCAATGGAATTTTATTGGAATCCGATTGGTCTTATATTAGTAGTAAAATGCAGATTGCAAATAAGCAGAATCAAGCCCCTGGAGAGGGAAATCAAAAAGGTTTTTACGAGTTCTTAAGCTCACAAAGCCATAGTTTTTAAGATAGTACATAGGTTACTTTTATCTGGGTGCGGTAAGGGTGCGTCTACACGGTGCATGTAGCTGGAGCTAGTTAACACGCGCAAGTGACAAGAGCACGCGGGTGGCTATTTTGCTTTGGTACATGCGCGAGTCGCTGAGCCCTCAACATGCGCAAGCTAGTTGCACCGTGGAGACGACCCCTAAGTATCAGGATGTGAAACAGGTGGCGCACACTGACCTCGAAGAACTGCGTGAGTTTCTCTAGCGGGCGGCCGAAGTACTGCGTGACGTACGCCCGCAGCGCGTCCGAGTAGCGAGTGCGACACTCGCGCCGCAGCGCCTCCAGCGCCGGCACGCGCAGCGCCGACAGCACCGCGTGCAGCCGGTGGTAGTTCTCTGTAACACGCAGTGTGTGTGTCTGTGTGTGCGTGTGTGTGTGTGTGTGGCGGCACTCGCGCCGCAGCGCCTCCAGCGCCGGCACGCGCAGCGCCGACAGCACCGCGTGCAGCCGGTGGTAGTTCTCTGTAACACGCAGTGTGTGTGTCTGTGTGTGCGTGTGTGTGTGTGTGTGGCGGCACTCGCGCCGCAGCGCCTCCAGCGCCGGCACGCGCAGCGCCGACAGCACCGCGTGCAGCCGGTGGTAGTTCTCTGTAACACGCAGTGTGTGTGTCTGTGTGTGCGTGTGTGTGTGTGTGTGTGTGGCGGCACTCGCGCCGCAGCGCCTCCAGCGCCGGCACGCGCAGCGCCGACAGCACCACGTGCAGCCGGTGGTAGTTCTCTGTAACACGCAGTGTGTGTGTCTGTGTGTGCGTGTGTGTGTGTGTGTGTGTGTGGCGGCACTCGCGCCGCAGCGCCTCCAGCGCCGGCACGCGCAGCGCCGACAGCACCACGTGCAGCCGGTGGTAGTTCTCTGTAACACGCAGTGTGTGTGTCTGTGTGTGCGTGTGTGTGTGTGTGTGTGGCGGCACTTACCCATGTGCAGCACGGCTCGCGGGGTGCGCGGGTGTGTGTGTGTGTGTGTGTGGCGGCACTCACCCATGTGCAGCACGGCTCGCGGGGTGCGCGGGTGTGTGTGTGTGTGTGTGTGGCGGCACTCACCCATGTGCAGCACGGCTCGCGGGGTGCGCGGGTGTGTGTGTGTGTGTGTGTGGCGGTACTCACTCATGTGCAGCACGGCTCGTGGGGTGCGCGGGTGTGTGTGTGTGTGGCGGTACTCACCCATGTGCAGCACGGCTCGCGGGGTGCGCGGGTGCTCGGCGTGCTGCACGGCCTGCAGCATGGCGCTGGCCAGCGACACGTACCAGCGGTCCAGGTCGGCGCGCCGCCCGCTCGACACGAAGATGCGCTCGCACGCGCCGCTCAGCTCCTCCAGCTCCTGCAGGAAGCTCAGCAGGCCGCACTTGGGCTTCTTAGCGGCCTGAGGAGCACACCGGCGCGGTCAGTACTGCGTCCGCCGTGCGGAGCCTCCCCCGGCGCATGGGTCGGACCTGCTTGACGGCGTCCGGCAGTGCGGCGAGTCGGTCGGCCACGCAGCGGTCGGCGCCGCGCTTGGCCGCCACGGCCACGCCCGCCAGCGCCGCCCGCGCCCAGCGCGCCTCGCCCCCCGCGCCCGCACCGCCCCCCGCGCCTCCCTCCGCCGCGCCCAGCACGCGCCGCCCCACGCACGCCAGCGCCCGCATCGCGCCGCTGCGGACACACGCGCTACAGAGCCCGCGCCGGGGCGCAGGCGCCGCTCGCTCGCACACTCACTAGGGGTCGTGCCGCTCCACGTGCGCTACCAGCGCCACCAGCTCGCTCTCGAGCGCGGGGAACAGCTCGCACATGAAGCGCCGCGTCTCCGCGCCCGCGCGCCGCGCCTCCCCGCGCTCCGCCTCCGCCTCGCCCGCCTCGCCCTGCACACCGCACGGAGTCAGCAGCCGCGACCCATCTAGCGAGACGCTAATGGATGCGAGCGAATGATATTACCTTGACGTCTATGTCCAAGAAAAAGAATTGCGTACAAAAATCTTGTTCCGCGTTGCACATGCTCTCCACCAGACTCAGCACCTGCGGACAGAGGCGCCGGTGAAAGCGGGCGGTGGCGGGCGGTGCGGGCACAGCTCGGCGGCTACTCACGGCGTCGAGCGGCTCGTCGGCGCGGTCGGGCGGCGCCTGCGCCAGCGCGGCGCGGGCGGCATCGCAGGCGGCGCGCAGCTCGCGCTCGTGCCGCCGCGCCCACGTGCCGGTGTACACGCGCGCCAGCCCCTCGAACGCCTTGTCGTCCATGTCCTTGAGCCAGCGCATGAAGGGCGCGTAGGGCAGCAGCTCGGCGTGGTGGCGGGACGCGCGCGCCTCGCCCGCCTCGTTGCCGAGGTGGATGAGCGCGTTGTTCAGGTGCCGCGCCAGCGCCGCCGCCAGCTGCACACACCGGACGTGACTTCCTCGTTACATTGCTATACGAGGTTTGCTTCCATTATAGATGGGCATCGCAAGCGATTTGGTAAACGACACTCCCATAGTTCCCGGATGACAAGCAACGGGCTACGGGCGCCAGGTTACCTGGTCCTTGGCGCGTGCTAGGCGGCGCAGGCGCTCGCGCACGGCGGCCAGGCGGCGCAGCGCGGCGGGCGCTGCGGCCTCGGCCCGCAGCGCCGCCCGCAGCGCCTCGGCCGCCGCCAGCGCGCGCGCGCGGCCCTCGGGCGCCGCCAGCGACACCTCGGCCAGCGCGTCCAGCTCGCGCAGCGGCGCCGCGTCCAGCCACGCGAACAGCGCCGCCAGTTCGGCCAGCAGGCGGCGCGCGTTGGTGTCGGCGCGCGCGGCGTCGGAGCGCGCGTGGGGGGCGGCGGGCGCGGCGCGGGCCAGCGCGTCGTAGCGCCGCAGCCGCGCCGCCAGCGCCGCGCCCGCGCCCAGGCCGTCGCCCAGGCGCTCGGCTAGCGCGGCCCCGGCGCCGCCGCTCTCGGTGGCGGCGGCCAGCATGCCGGCCACGTTGAGCGCGTCGAGGCGCGCCAGGCGGCTGCCGAGGCGCCGCACGCGCCGCTCGGCGTCGGCGTCGCTCGGCTCCGCGTCCTCCAGCAGCGCGCCCAGAGCCGCATCCGATGGTGTTGCGTCATCGTCCGCCTAAAACATCAGAAGCTATATTGTACTCTCCTGTCTTGAAAAAATTACTTCCTGTACTTTGTTAGAAAGTACCTATACCAGGCCTCTGTCACTCGACGTACTTGTTCGCGCGCGTTCCAATATTATTATTTTTATTTCGTGGCATGTTATGCTGTTGGTTTTTATTAGGTTTTTTAAGCTACCTAACAAACTGATGGATTATTTTGAGTTGTGTTGGTTTATATGCGACTATTGAAGATTTAGAAACATTTTATATGTATGAACTTATTAATTCTATTTTTTGACGTGATAACATCTTTAAAATCGTTTTAGTCGGGTGACATGTTCAAAAACTTGTGTCACACCAAAACCTCACGAGCGCGATCGCAGGTATAACGAGAGAGAGACGGACCGATCTCCCGTCTCATCTCGAGCGCTGCCAGTCATTCCGTGAAACTTGTCACGCGGAATCCTCACGAGCGGAGGCTGGCATAGCGTTCGAGTGAGTGGACCGATCTTCCGTCTCTCTCACTCTAGCGGCATACAAACGAATGGAGATTTTCTCGTGCGGATAAATGTATAAAAGTATGTTTGTATGAAGAAAAATGTATAACCTACGAGAAGAGTTACGTCAACGTAAAGACAAAGGAGAGAATGACCTAATTATAAAATATATAAAAGGAGTCAACATCTTTCAAGAAGAAAACGTGTCATTGTCTTTGACAGAGTTGTACCATATGGGGTATGGCACTTGTGCTCGAAAAATAGTTGGAAACCGCCTTTGATTTTGACGAAAGCTTTACTTAAGTACTTACCTATGCTTACGTATTAGGTAATATTTAGTAATATGTATCCATACTCCATTTTAGTAGGCAATACAATAGTTAACCAAAGAAAAATTTCTTGATATTACTTTTTATTTCAAAACTCAGTTTTAAAAAAGGCTATCTTAAAATAAGCGTAACTTTGTTTTCCTACTTAAATATTAATAAATTGTAAGAAGCAACCCTAAGCACGGCCACGTCACGGTTGCGGTTACTGAACTGTGCGCTATCGCATTGGAATAACAATCAAGCGCTCGAGCTTTTAAGGTTCATTTTATAACGCAGCTAGGAATTTGTAGGTAGTTGGGGAACTTGTAGGTGCTTATAACAGTAGGTATCAACTTTTTGGTATGGAGTGATTTATCTGTTACGTAGTAACTATTATATAATCTGTGCCTATACTATAAATAATTGCGGTCTACAGTGTTCAACATAATTTCATCCCTCATGAATTTAACCATTTAACTATGTAACTGTTCTATACCCTATTCAATGAGCTGTGAGCCAAAAGATAAACAAAGAAAACTATGTTTCTCAAACTTTTAAAGATGGCAGGTATAACCCAGCAGATGACTGTTTGCAATATCTATGGTCTACAATTTAATAGTATTAAAATGTGTTCCATGTTTCATTCATAATTAATTTAAATTAATAATTATGTTATTTGATTTCAAATAAGTCTGAAGGGATTACAAAAGTTCTACAGAGATAGTTCTAAAATTTCATTTTAAATGTTGTCAGTGTATAAACAAATATGTTCACTACTTCAATCTTGATATGCATATAAAGAGCCCTTTTTTATGGTCTACCTTTTGGCTTTGGGCTCATTGAATAGGGTACAGCTGTTTTCCCACAGTTTCAATTGATTTGCAGCCCTTGACATCTACTGTTCCCAAATAAAATACAGCCTATCTTACTTGGAAATAATGTAGTATAGTAGTAGTAGGAGGAAATAATGTAAAGAGTAACCTGAACTACATTTATGAAACTTTGCACATTGTTTAGATTGAATTGCTAACGTACCAAGAGAACAGTCACTTACTTTCCAAAAGATTTATTATAGATAAAAGTTATTTACAGTGAAAACTGTAGACAATTTGTCGCTCAAATGTTAGCCACTGGGAAGAAGTAATTGCACTTATTTAATTTAAAGTTCTATTACTGTTTATAGGAATAGGAAATATCGCACATTGTCATTATTTTAAGATACTTGTTCACTGTTACTTAATACTTTAAGACGCTTAAGTTAGAGCAATATCATTATGTTTCTACTCTCAGCTGTGCATTAGAGTCCATATGGTCAGTGGGTCGTCTTAGGGGCATGGGTTGGAGTGTACGTAACGGGACACTGAGGAAAAAAGACTTAGAAAATTTTTGCAAAAAATTATTTTTTTGTATTTTGTTTATTTTCTCGATTCTATCGTATAGAACACCAAAAAATAAGGCGAAAAGCATCTGGGTGATTTTTGTCTCCGACCAACCGTTTGTCGTCTAAACGATGTCGAAGGGATTCCATTATAAAGGCACCAGGGACTTAGAAAATAAAAAACATTTTTTTTTTATTTCGCTCAAATCGTTGTTTTCTTGATTCTATCGTATAGAACACCTAAAAATAAGGCGAAAAGCATCTGGGTTATTTTTGTCTCCGACCAACCGTTTGTCGTAAAAACGATGGCGAAAAGCATCTGGGTGATTTTTGTCTCCGACCAACCGTTTGTGTTTTTGCACTTCAAGTTAGGGAGTCGATAGTGTCATGCAATGGAATTCCAGAAACTCCCAATGTAGGCTTGACTATGACTTTCAAGGTCATTCGACCTTGACCTCCAGAATCACGACCGTCACCTCAAGGTCACTAACCATTAATATTGACCCAAATTTAGGATACAAGAGCGAACGAAGCGAGCTCGGAGCATGGGGCACCCCGACTCGGATAGGTTAGGTTAGAAGGGATAAATAGAAACGAATCGCTGCAAATCCGACCCCACGTGGTCTAGTTTGTCCCAACCCTAGAGAGCAATTCAAAAGCGCGTAGGCGCGTAGGGGCGAGGCGGCCCGCGAGCTGAGGAGCAGGTGGTTATTACGCTTGTCGCCGCAGCTGAGGCTGGCCGGCGGAGCCGGCCAGCAAGCCAAAGCTGCGGCGGTAAGCGTAGTAACCATCTGCGACGACAAGCTCGCGTGGGACCGCCGGAGCACCGCAGCGCCGGAGCCGTCACAGAAAACCTTTGGATTGCATGTCCCTTTTTTGACATATACAATTTTTTTAACACTCGACTACGCTTACGTATGTATGGCTTTCACAGGGGAAGACACACACACACACACACACACACACACGCTTCCTTGTCTATTCAAGGAAATCACGGATCTTGCTTTTCGGAATTTCAACCTTGTCTCAAGGTCAATGACTATGAGGACAAGGTCAGTGACATAATTAGAATCGCGGATGTTACTTAAAAAATTTTGACCTTGACTTCAAGGTCATTGATCTTGACCTCAAGATCAAGGACTATGAAGACAAGGTCAGTGACCTTAATAGAATCGCGGATTTTACTTAAAAATTTTGACCTTGACCTCAAGGTCAAGGACCACGAGGACAAGGTCAGTTACCTTACTAGAATCGCGGATTATACATAAAAATGGACCTTGACCTCAAGTCATTGACCTTGACCTCAAGGTCAAGGACCATAAGGACAAGGTCAGTGACCTAACTAGAATCGGGGATTTTACATTAAAAATTGACCTTGAGGTCAAGGTCACTGACCTTGAATGACCTTGAGGTGCACCATGGTGTTTCCCCACCCTTCTACTCCCACATCCCACCGGGTCCCGAAGGCTTGATTAGGCGATAGATTTTGGTGAAATTTTTCTAAGTCTTTTTTTCATAGTGTCCCGTTTCGTATCCACTGACCGGGGCATGAAATAAAAGAATGACAATAGAAGCTCTGTGCGGCGGTGTAAGGGGGCGTAGTTTGCTCACCACGTCAACACACGATTGCTCCTTACTGATCTCCCAATCCCGCTGCAGCGCTGTCTCCTCGAACTTCATGTCGGATACCAGCCAGACGCGTCTGACCAAATTCTACACACAATTAATTGCCTATGTGACGTTAATGTAACTAATAAAATATTTATTAAATGCAATCTCACCAAGTGTTTGTATTTGGGAAAATACAAAACATTGGGAAAAATTGCTTTTATTGAATACTTGTACGTCGAAATGAAACAAACCAAATAGATGATTTATACTTTGAATTTTTAGAAACATACAAACAAACAGAAACGAGAAAATAGATGGCTCACTCAACCAAACCGTCCGAGGAAGTTAATTTTGTTGTATTATATTATTGTATTAATCAGCCGTGAGCCGTGCTCGTCCTACTTTGAGATCAGGCACTGTCAATGTCAGTAAAGTGTCAACTGTCATACTTGAAAACTTGATTACCAAGAACATGAACTATTTAAATGAAGTATGGAGACAGTAGTTAGGAACATGAAAGCGTGAGCAAAAAATAATGACAGTTGTCAGCAACCATGACTCATTACGACGCGACGCGTGCCAAATAGGTAACTCCAAATCATCGAGCTTAGAATTATAAGGAGACGCCGTTTTGATATTGACGTATCTATAGTTATATAAATATGAAACAAACTATGCAACATAGTTCTGTCTCACTCTTTCTAAGCAGATAAGTGTATTTGAAAACAGGGACAACAATATTTTTGTGATTGCGTAAAATGGTGACATTTACTTTTGAAATCCTTCTGCGTGCCATATCTGGCCATATATGTCATGGTAGTTGTGCTGTCAAATAGGTGCTCTTCGTGACTTATTTTTGCTATTTTATAGAATATCACTCGTGTTTACTTTTAAGACTTTACTATTTCAATAGTGAAATAATCAACGAATATGCCTATGTGTTGTATTGTGAAGTGTGGTGCTAGGAAGCACCAAAATCAAGCTGGATTGTCTTTACACAGGTTAGGAACCTATTTTTGCTAGAAACTACATAAAATAATTCACATTTTATAAAAAATATGTTACGGGAACATGAATTGATGGTGAAAGTACTTATATTTTGGTTTATTTCTGTATAAAAACCTATATTTAGAAATAAATGTTGTTTACAATAACATGTTATATTGGCATAGTGCTGTGCAGTTGTCATAATAGTATCGATATAATATCCACTTAATAAGTCTGCTTTTACAAATTTTAACATCAGAACTTACTGTCCCTAAGACACTGAGCCCTCAGAGTTGTGTATTGTTTTCAACAAAACATCAGTTAAAAACATTTTGATTAAAAAGGCGTATTATAAAATTCAGGATTTTAAAGACATATTTTATTGAAAATAATATGTTTTGCCTTTTTATTTTCACATGATGCTTCTACGGCGACCACGGGCACGGCAGTGCTTCCGCACAGACGAGCAAATCGGAATGCAAGTTGCAATGTTTGCTTGAGAACTTAGTTACCGAGTATAGATTTCGAATTGTATAAATATTTTTTTCTTAGCACTAAAATTGTTTTGTACAATCGATTAATACATAATTAGCTCCATTTGCATTATATAACTTTCTTATGAATAGCTTGAAAACGATTTTAAATTATTGTTTTTTTTTTAAGAGAGTATCCTTATGGCGTTTCTTGCGGATTCTTCTTCATAGGACCGAATCTTTGGCACCCTGCAACTAGTCTGACGTGAAAGAACTTTCATAGGGCTATTTGAAATAATAAATAATTACTTTGCCTGTTTATTTTTTTTTTTCAAAGGTATCACCCTACTGAAATGACTCCTCCCATTTGGTTGATGTTGTTGAGGTTATTAGTATCAGTGAAGTTAATGTGATAGTTAGTTCTATGACGAAGAGATTATTTATACTCGGTTATTTTTATGCACCCAGTAAGACTCGTACATACTTCTAACTAGAATACAATATCGATATTTGTTGAATCCGGTAGCGGTACAACCCTAGTAATGGCAGCCATTTTAGTTACGACTGCAGACTGACAGTAGGTGTGCACGTTTTTTTCGTGACATTTCCTGTCCCTTTATTTATATGTCAATGCTCCAAATAAGAATACTGAATAATTGCCATTAACATAAAATAGAATAGAAGAGTACCGAATTCACCTTTTCCTAGTTGATGCTTAGATGGCGCTGCTCTTGATTTTCAGACCGGAACGTCATATCTTATCAACGTCTTATAATTTTGATGTCGTATAACAAAATGTGCATATATGCTCCGAGCCTTTTTCCCAACCTTGTTGAGGTCGGCTTCCAGTCTAACCCGATTCAGCTGAGTACCAGTGCTTTACAAGAAGCGACTGCCCATCTGACCTCCTCAACCCAGTTACCCGGGCAACTCGATACCCCTTAGTTAGACTGGCGTCAGACTTACTGGCTTCTGACTACCCGTAACGACTGCCAAAGATGTTCATGCCATGTTTGACAGCCGGGACATACAGTTTAACTTGCCATCCGAAACACAGTCAATGGTGTCTAAGATATATTTACATATAGACAGTACAGCTTGGCAAAAAAGAGTCTGACGCGGTGACAGTTGGAACTAAAAATCAAAATCAAATAAAAATTGTTAACATCGTTAATACTGGACATTGAAGTATCCCAGGGACATCGCCTACTTAGGATTGAATATCTCCAAAAATAACAAATATCAAAATCTGTGAGTCGTAGTATTCCGGGTTGCCACAGGTGCGATAGTGCTGACCTGATTTATTCCACACTCTTTTTTGCCAAGCTGTACATACAAACTTAGAAAAGTTGCATTGGTAATTGCCTGACCTGGGATCGAACCCGCGCCCTCCTACTTGAGAGGATGATACATTCTCACAAACTTTCACATTTACAATATTATATAGTAGAATTCTGTCTGAGTCATAGACTTAATATGTATAATATTACATATTTACATCTATGGTCTGACTACTGAATACAGTTCGAATCTGTTCTTTTAGTTGATTTTTTGACAGTTCTTTCTTTCTGTCACAGTCCTGACAATCTCTCCTACAAATAACCTAACCTCATGCTGTTGTATGTAACTATAATCATCGGCTAAAAAAATATCATATTTGTCTATTGTGCCGTTCGAACTGACTTCCTTGGTAAATAGATAGTTGACAATAATATTATAATTGCCAAAATGTCTCAGAAAGCTTCTACGAAGAACCCTAAAGCAAAAACTAGCGAGGAGATCTTTACAGGCTTTCAAGCACTACGCGGTGAACAACGTCAATTAGCCAATAAGATTTCAGAGTTGGAAATGGATCTGAATGAGCACAAGTAAGTTTACGTTCCCTATGATAATATGTGTTACTCACCGACCAGCACAGCCTGGTGGTCGATTACTCATAATGTTTGTTGTCTGACGTGCCTCTTTACATTTCAGAATAGTTATTGAAACTCTTCGCGGTGTGGATAAAACTCGTAAATGTTTTCGGATGGTGGGCGGAGTTTTAGTTGAACGCACAGTTGCTGAAGTGTTGCCTGAGCTTGAGAGCAACTGTGAACAACTGCCTAAAGCCCTGAAAGCCTTGGAGGAACAGCTGTCCAAAAAAGGACGAGAGATTAATGAATATATAGAATGTCATGACATACGCCTGCAGCGAGTAGACCAGCCGCCTGCGGAGGCAGCTCCAGAGCAACCTTCCAAGTCCAATGTTCTGGTTGCCAGTGGTTAGGCTGGTCACTGATATTGCATTGCAACTAACTGCTTTCAAACTAGTCTAAATTAATAAAGCAGTATTGTGTAACTATTTATATCTGAACATTAACTATTGTACTAAGCAGTGCTGACTTGGTTTGAATTATCTTGTATATGTTACCGTAAGATTACAAACATCGTTAGATTACAATCTATCTCGAGAGATTGTAAACTGTCGAATTATTGTGAACCGTAACATCTGATTGCAATTTAACGCATTATTTTTCGCTATATTATAATCTATCTATCGATGAGAAATTGTCAAATTGTCAACTGTCCGAAAGCTCTCTCTGATTGGTCAGTCTTTTTGTAAGATCGACCAATCACGACCAGCCGTTCTGTTCCCATGGAGTTCCCGTAGAGTTAGGAATGAAATAGAGGTGTCAGTTAAATAAAATAAATGCTCTTCAAAAATTCTTCAAGTATTAAAGAAGATGGATCAAAATTGCCCCACGTCCTATAACAATGTGACGTATCTCAAAAAAAAGATAAAAATGTTTAAAAAAATATGACATACTCTCTAATTCATTTTTTTTACACCTTCATACGAAAAAAATGCTTTAAAAATTGTTCAGGCGCTGTTATGAAAACATCGTTCATAGGACTATTTATGGACTATTTTATTACATTATTTTTTTGTTTGATAGGGTATACCTCACAGGTGGTCCCATAATCATCAGGTCAGGAGTTCCCTCGCCCTTCTCTGGTCTCCATCATCAAGTCAGCTTCAAACCTTCACTGTTGCAAAGGTCTATTCATTACAAATAATATGAGCCCAAACACGAGGTAGTTTACATATTCGGTTGTCGAGTTCCCTCGACCTTCTTTCGTCTCCATCATCAGGTCAGCTCCAAACCTTTACTGTTGCATATTGTTGTAAGACATACACCTTATAGTCAAGTTTTTTCCTGCGCATGCCTACAACTTTCAAAAGTTGCCCTGGATTTCTCAGGGTTTCCATCATGAGATCCTGGCCTGATGATTATGGGACCACCTGTGAGGTATACCCTATCAAACAAAAAAATATTTTAATAAAATAGTCCATAAATAGTCCTATGAACGATGTTTTCATAACAGCGCCTGAACAATTTTTAAAGCATTTTTTTCGTATGAAGGTGTAAAAAAAAATGAATTAGAGAGTATGCCATATTTTTTTAAACATTTTCATCTTTTTTTTGAGATACGTCACATTGTTATAGGACGTGGGGCAATTTTGTATGGATTGTGATCCGTCTTCTTTATATAAAAATAACTCTTATAAAAATAACTCTTATAAAAATACAGTTAGGTATTTTGTCTTCAAATACAAACTAATATTTAAAAATAAAATAAAAGGGGTGCTAATTAAACAGGCTTCTTTTTAATATCATTATTCGCCCCCAAAAATGTATGTTGCCTTCTAAATTACTAAGTCAGCCACAATTAATAAAGCGTCGAGCATCTAAATAATACTATCTTAGCCACGAGTTATCTTCCACTCTAAATACAACTCAGCATGATGGTTATTTTTTTGCATCTAAATTTGTAGCATGCATTCTAACAGTAAACTTCTTAAATACTATTAAATGACATCATAAAAATATTTATTTACCTTCTAATTTTTTAACTCGTACCTACTGAGTTTTTTGTTTAAAATATAACACATCCCATATTAATTGACCCAGCATGGAAGTAAGCATGCAACATGCAGCAAGCATAACTTCTGTCACGGCTCCGGCGCTGCGGGGCTCCGGCGGTCCCATGCGAGCTTATCGTCGCAGATGGTTTTCACGCTCACCACCGCAGCTTCGGCTTCGGCAGCCTCAGCCGCGGCGGCGAGCGCTGAAACTACCTGCGCCTCAGCTCGCAGGCCGCCTCGCCCCTCCGCGCCTACGCGGTTTTGAATTGCACTCTAGGGGTAGGGCAGACAAGACTACGTGGAGTCGGTTTTGCAGCGATTCGTTTTCGTCACTAACTTCAATTTTTAATACAATTTTTAATTGTGTGTAATTTGAGTCTTAAAAATTAAGTACAATTTTTGATTTTATAAAAAATTAAACCGTCACTTATTTTTGCACGTCAAAGAGCTGTGACACCGGGAGTTGCAAAGAACATTGTCTTTTTTGACGTTCTACCAATCAGCGCGCAAGATGCATTCCGTTCTACGCCAGTTGACAATTTGACCGCTCTACATCGCTCTCGATCTTACAAAAAGACTGACCAATCAGGGAGAGCTTTCGGACAGTTGACAATTTGACAATTTCTCATCGATAGATTATAATATAGCGAAAAATAATGCGTTAAATTGCAATCAGGTGTTACGGTTTACAATAATTCGACAGTTTACAATCTCTCGAGATAGATTGTAATCTAACGATGTTTGTAATCTTACGGTGACATATATAACACAGCACTAAGACAGTATGACATTGTCTGCAATGGTCCTGGTTGGCAATAATTTGGAAACTACTTTGTCAAACAACAGGCAGGAGTGGCACAATGCTATCAGTATTGTGTTACCTGGAGGTGGTTGTGGCCTGCTATACACTTGTCAACTATTTCTTATAACTGCTAAGTAAATAAAGATTAAATATTCTTGATCCTTATTTATACATAAGCTGATTATTACAATACAACTTTATTTGGTTACCATTATGTCATCAGCCTTCTGTCATCTCACTACAAGGCAAACACAGAGGATTGAGCTTGTGATCACCATGCTTGCTCAATGCTGATGGATTGTTAGATTTATTTAGTAATTCTCTTTTAATCAGTCATTTCTATTTAAGATGTACATAGAGAGTACCTACATATAAACTTTGTATATGAAAAGTTTCATTGGTACTTGCCTGACATGGTAATGACCCTATCTAGGCCACCACTGATATATTGTTGACACTCAATGCAATTCTCTCTCTCAATCATATTCTCGAATTTGTGTAATGTCTTTCTTGGACCTATAAGCCTCGTATCCACTGGGTAACATTTGTCGAGTGGAGACGTGATGCACAACAATGTCCGTATTTCGTCCAACGCGCAACGCGTGCTAGTTCCTCTGGCGACATGTTGTCGACGACTGAGAATGTGTGGACAGACAATGTTGTTAAACAAATGTTCGGCGTCAACATTCAACAAGTTGCAAAACATGTTGAGCAACATGTCGCGCGTCAAATGTTGCTAGTGGATACGATGGATTATGGATACAGGCCAACACAAGTGTCATTGAGCCTGATGTAAGCATGTGTTATCCAAAATAAAAACCAATTTCAAAATTGTATACAATTTAATAAAAAATAAACAATCTATTTTGTAACAAGTCAATATTAATTGGATAGATTACCTAATACCCTAAAAAATATTTAACAAATGGTTTATAACCATTCTCTTTCAAGTCTATGTACTTTCTTATACTATTATGATTTCATATGACATAAGAATAATAGTTGGTACTATCAAATAAAGTAATTAATTATTAATATTTAACTTTTTTTATACCCTACCCTTACTCTTGCTATAAATATAATATGTTCAACTTACAACATATTGTGTTATTAAAATTATTGTCAGTGGCGTGCACAGTGACAATAATATAGATTACGAGATTCCCACTTAGGAAGAAAGATCAACACTGTTATAAGTATAATCAGGCTTTATTAATTGTTATCCTTATTTAGCAAGTATATCTATATGTTATGGACCAAGTGATAAATTGAGCAGTATACATAATGCCCGGTCATTATGAAAAATGCCCAATATGAGAGTGCAATTTGATAATAATTATTCAAATAATCAAATTGACCGGGCACTATACATATTGCCCATGACCTTTTGGGCAAAGTAATACAAGCAACGTAATAACATATTTATATTCAATTTTTTATTGTTATTGCCATTTAATTTAAAATTAACTAAATATTAAACCACTTAAATAATCAGCCTCATGATTTGGATTAATTATGAAGGACTTTTGCCTTAAAAATCCACTAGTTTTTGCATTTAAAAGTTAAGGAAAGTCATATTTAAAGGGTGCTTATTAAACAGGCTCCTTTTTAATATAATTATTCGCCCCGAATAATGTATGTTGCCTTCTTAATTACTAAGTCAGCCACAATTAACGAGCATCTAAATAATACTATCTCAGCCACTCGTTATCTTCTAAGTAAACCACTCTAAATACAACTCCGCATGATGGTTATTTTTTAGCATCTAAATTTGTAGCATGCATTCTATTCTAACAGTAAACTTCTAAAATACTATTACATGACATCATAAAATTTATTTATTTAGCTTCTAATTTTTTAACTCAGTACGTTTAAAATGTAAGCAAGCAACATGCAGCAAGCATGGCTTCTGTCACGGCTCCGGTGCTGCGGGGCTCCGGCGGTCCCATGCGAGCTTATCGTCGCAGATGGTTTTCACGCTCACCGCCGCAGCTTCGGCTTGCCTCAGCCGCGTCGGCGAGCGTTAAAACTACCTGCGCCTCAGCTCGCAGGCCGCCTCGCCCCTCCACACTTACGCGGTTTTGAATTGCACTCTAGGGGTAGGACAGACAAGACTACGTGGAGTCGGTTTTGCAGCGATACGTTTTCGTCACATCATCCTCCGAGCCTTTTTCCCAAACTATGTTGGGGTCGGCTTTCAGTCTAACCGGATGTAGCTGAGTACCAGTGCTTTACAAGGAGCGACTGCCCTATCTGACCTCCTCAACCCAGTTACCCGGGCAACCGTTACATGGGATACGTTTTCGTCACTAACTTCAATTTTTTGCTTTATTATCAAATTGCCCAACTGTCATGTAGCAATATAATAATGCCCGTGCAATGTGATAAATAATGAAGTTAAGATAGTTATTAATCACTTGGCCCGATAAAGCTAGACATTATTCATAATGCTCGGGCATTATTTATAATGCCCGAATTAATCACATGGTCCATAACATATATAATGTCCGTGCAGTTGGAATGTTAATTGGCAGAATTTACATTTTAAAATGGAGTCATCAATAGATATTGAAAGTTACAATATAAAACTTACAAGACTAGAGCTACTACCTACATGGTATAGTATTGTGGCTGGGCGCTAGAAGTGCATGAAATTAGTGGGCGCGTATGTCTCGTCGCCGGCGTCGGGCGCGCGCGGCTTGCGCAGCGGCGCGGGCGGCTCGGCCGGCGCCACGTCGCTGCGCCCGCCCGTCTTGCGCAGCACGCGCAGCTCCGAGATGCGCATGTCGCGGTCCACCGACTTGCACATGTCGTAGAGCGCCAGCGCCGCCACCGCGCAGCCCGTCAGCGCCTCCATCTCCACGCCCGTGCGGCCCGTGGCGCGCGCCTCGCAGCGCAGCGTGATGGCGCCGCCCGCCGCGCACTCGCCCGCCGGCAGCGCCACGCGCACGCGCACCACGTCCAGCGCCAGCGGGTGGCACAGCGGGATGAGCTCGGCCGTGCGCTTGGCGCCCAGCGCGCCCGCCAGCTGCGCCACCGTCAGCGCGTCGCCCTTGGGCAGGCGCGCGTCGCGCAGCAGGCGCAGCAGGCGCCCGCCCACGTGCAGGCGGCACTCGGCCAGCGCCGCGCGCGCCGTCACCGGCTTGCCGCCCACGTCCACCATGCGCGCGCGGCCCTGCGCGTCCAGGTGCGAGAAGGCGCCGTCGCCGTCGTCTTCGGGCGGCGCCGAGCAGTAGGCGCGGCAGGCGGCGCGGCGCGGCTCCCGGCGCGGCGCCCAGGCCGGCCCGGCGGACAGGCCGGCGGACTGGCGGGCGGGCGGGCCGCCCGAGCGCGCTGTAACGGTCCATGACTGAGGCGCCGCTAGCCGCCGATGAGGATCATCGGTCGATTCTCCATTCGGGCCAGATTCTCCATGCCTAAAAATACATGTCGTACGGGAAGCTCGCCGAGCTGGCTACCGAAGCCTTGCGCCCGTCGACCTGTATCAGAGTCAGCTTCATCGAGCTCAGTGACAGAGCAGATGCGCGCCATAAATGCCTACCGCTCACCGGGTCGACGTCGGCCCTGAGCCACAGATTACTAAATAGTTACTAAGTAGGTAACAGATAAATCACTCCATACCAAAAAGTTGATACCTACTGTTATAAGCACCTACAAGTTCCCCAACTACCTACAAATTCCTAGCTGCGTTATAAAATGAACCTTAAAACCTCGAGCGCTTGATTGTTATTCCAATGCGATAGCGCACAGTTCAGTAACCGCAACCGTGACGTGGCCGTGCTTAGGGTTGCTTCTTACAATTTAATATTTAAGTAGGAAAACAAAGATACGCTTATTTTAAGATAGCCTTTTTTTAAACTGAGTTTTTAAATAAAGAGTAATATCAAGAATACTTTTCTTTAATTAAGTGCCTACTTAAATGGAGTATGGGTACATATTACTAAATATTATCTAATACGTAAGCATAGGTAAGTAGCAGTGGCGGTAATACTATACAAGCCCAAAAGCCCGGCATGCCTTGCTAAAATGCTCAATAGATTCAATAAAGAATCAATATCAAAGGCGAACAATTTAAAAGTTCGGGCGCTTAATTTCTCATCAAAACAACACAAAGTGTCTAACTATTCCACGCCACCCACACAGTGACACAACACACACATGCGCATTTGTATCAATTGTATCATCTACATATAGCTATCTCGTTTACTCACACCGGCTTTTACCGGGCTTTCAAATACTATCTCCGTCTCCGTGGTGTCACCACTGTGTGGACAGCCGCGAGGACACGGTAGACCACACAGTCCAGGAGTGCCCTGCGTGGGAAGGGCACCGCCGGGTACTCGTCGAGGCTTTAGGCGGCGGCGACCTCTCGCGTCCGGCCCTGGTTCAGGCCATGGACCGGGGCGAGAGGGAATGGGATGCCGTCGCCTCCTTCTGCGAAGCAGTCATGCTCGAGAAGGAGGCGGCGGAACTTCAGAGAGTTCGCACCTCTCATCCCGGCCGCCGCGCTGGAGCAGGTAGACACCACGGGCGCCGGGTGTCGCGAGACGACTCCCGGCCACCGTCGGCGTGGGTCTGTGGGCGGTGAGTTCGGGTGGCTCATCGCTCATGTCTATTTTAGACAACAGACCCGTGTCGGCGGCGCGCGTTGTTCCACGCGCTCCTCAAAGAGATGTCAGCAACCCCAGCGGGGCCCAACAGGGCCAAGGCCTGCCGGGGCTGCGGGTTGTTCGAAAGAGATACCGAGGCCCTGGTACATAAAAGGCCTATGACGGAACACGACGGTTTTTAGTCAGTCTGACACTCCCTCACCGCTGCTAACCCACAGCGGGAAGGGTCATTTGATGATTTTTGACGTCGTTAAAAAAAAGCCCTCGTATAAACGTGGCTTATATGTGCATATCATGTGTAGTGTGACTCTCTGAATCGCGATATCTCAGGAATGGTATCATTTAGGAGAAAACTGTTGATGCCATTTTTGTAGAAAATTTTAAGATCTACAACTTTGGCCTGATGTTCTTTTTTGATAAAACTTACCTTACTTACCTTATAAAACCTAAAATTTTGACATTTAACCTCGAATAACTTTTGACGCACACATGGGATCGATGGGGACTTTTAATATTTTATTTATAATGATAAACCCAAGCTCTCCACCAAAATTCAGCTTTCCGGGATTTTTTGTTATTTCAAATGTCTATTTTGACCGGGCTATATAACGGCTATATATGAGCAATGTATTTCGAATTTTATAGCTCAAAACGCAGCTCGAGATTCGAGTGTTAGTAGGCTTACCATAGCCCTGGTATATTTGAGAACGGGTTCCTTCTATCTGGCAGAATTTTAATGCTCCGAATTTTATTTGGCATAACACACTTGGCATAATTTTTCTTTTAACGAATATTTTTAATGCATAAAAAATATTTAGTATAATTATGGTTTCATCGAATATTTATATGCCCGAATTTACAGTTGCATACTTTTAAGATGGCAGAATTTTATTTCGCACTAGCTTCTGCCAGCGGATTCACCAGCATCCCGTGGGAACCTCTGCACGAACCCAGATAAAAAGTAGCCAATAGCCTTCCTCGATAAATGGGCTATCTAACACCGAAAGAATTGTTCAACTCGGACCAGTAGTTCCTGAGATTAGCGCGTTCAAAAACAAACTCTTCAGCTTTATAATATTAGTATAGATAATTGCTTTTGGCATAGTTAGAATTCCGCATTACTTCCTTTATTTTGAGAAACTATTATTTGGTATAATCTCACTTGGCGTACTATGAAGATGGTAGAATTTAATCTGCATTCATTTTATTTAGCAATATGCCATTAATATAACCTTCTATAAAAAAAAATTGAAATTCGTGACGAAAACGAATCGCTGAAAAACCGACTCCACGTGATCTTGTCTGCCCTACACCTAGAGTGCAATTCAAGAGAAGATGGGCGAGGCGGCCATCAGCTCAGCCGGCCAGCAAGCCGAAGCTGCGTGCACGTTTTTATTTTAGTCTAATATGACCGGGACCACCTACGTAGGTTTATAGGTAAGTAACAGTTTTTTTTTATTTTCTAGTTTTCAGTGCACATAAGATAAAACCACTTAACTTAATTTTTTTTACCGATTTTTTATTTTCTAGTTTTTAGTATTTAATGAAAATGCCTACCGAATATTCCTCATTCTATATATGGGTCAGCAGCGGTGAGGGAGTGCCAGACTCTTACTGACTAAAAACCGTTGTTTCGTCGTAGGCCTTTTATGTAACAGGACCACGGTAACTTTTTCGAACAATCCCGCAGCCCAGGCAGGCCTTGGCCCTGTTGGGCCCCGCTGGGGTTGCTGTCAGTATTCTACTTGAGTAGCCCTTTCATTTGATACCCATATTGAGGGGGTTGTGGAAAAAATATGTAATCCGCCATTTTGTACCGGCGCCCATCTTGGATTTACAATGTTATTAATATTACTATATTCTATGGTTATCGGAATTAAAGGTGTGTACCAAATTTCAGATCAATCTGACAACAGGAAAGTACTTAAATTTGAATTACTAAAGGAGATGGCCAAAAAAAAAACCCAGTGTCGACAGAAACTTCGTATGTATGGTTGGATTCAGTATAATGTGAAGATTATAAAAAGTTTTTCATATCATCTAAAAACCATGGGGTTCTCTTTTTAAAAGGTTTTTTCCAAGAAGATTTTAGTACATAAAAAAGCTTAACTTTTCTGTTTGCAGTTCATTAAAAGTTGCGCATAGGGTAAAAACTTTACACTCAGGTGTACATATGTCTGTTTAGCACTATACACGAGTGATGGTTTAGAGCTGTCCTGATGATGGAGAAGAGAGAAGATCAAGGGAACTCGGCAATGGTAAATATTAACTACCTCGTGTTTGGGCTTATATTATTCGCATGGACGAGAACTTTTCACTAATGTGAACAGTGATTAAAAAGCTAAAAAAAAACATGTTTTTTTTTTTTTTTTTTTAATTAACCTTTGCCAGTTCAGAAGTTTACACATAACAGGGAAACCTCTTCAAGTAGGTAAGGCCGGTGCTTAGTCGTAGGTATCTGGAGTGGTTCATGTCAATAGTGCAATGGTTGGGGGTCAAAACTCAAACTCAAGACGTTTTGATTACCAGGCAAACTCTGTAACTATGGTGATGTTACTCTTCGCATGTATAACGTTAGTATACCATGTTTTTTATGGTCCTTTATGCAAGTAATCTTTAAAATCAACATAAATTCAACATAACCTATTTTTGTAAAAATATGGTATAGCTACTATACCCCATGGATTACAGACTGGATTTTTTGGCACCATCAAAGGTCTATCATAATGAACCCATTGGTACCCATTTCGTTGCTGTCGATTCTGGGTTTTTTACTATGAAAATTTGGCCATCTCCTCTGACCCAAGAATCTATAATATAAAAATGAATCGCAAAATGTGTTGGTAAGCGCATAACTCAACAGCACCGGGACCAATTTGGCTAATTCTTTTTTTGTTGTGTTTGTTATTGTCAGGAGAAGGTTCTTATGAAAAAAAAATAGGGTAAAGTAGAGAAGTCAGTTGACGGGAGCGAAGCCGCGGGCAAAAGCTAGTAAATAATAAAACAAACGGGGAGAGCTAAATAAAACCGTTTAAAAAGGTTGATTCTAGTTGCCCATTCCAAAAGTAGCTTCCTAAGGAGAAGAACGGGCAAAAAACTCCATGGTTCCTTATACATAAATAAATAAATGTATGTCAAAAGGAAATTCTGACTGGCAACTTTCTGCGAAATGTTGTTTCTACTATTTAAGTATTATGAACCCACCCAAAACAAAAATGTGAAAGGCTGCCAAGTTCGATAATATGGAAATCCTTCGCCTATAAAAGAAGTGAGATCTGAATAAGTACCAAGTTCCATACACATACCTCAGTTAAAAATAGTTACTTTTTAATGATGTTACTTGGCAACTGATGCAAATGATGTTACGTCTCAACAGATACTAGAAATTTGATATGCGTAAATAAAATAGATTTTGAATTATAGGGGGGTCGAATTTGGCCCGAAATGGTTCGTGTAATATAACCCACGGCCGGTGTGTCGCTTTTTTTGCTCGAACTTGGCGGACACACTGCCGTGTGTCTAGATATGAAATTTATGCCTTAAAATGATTCTGACTGCCAAATTTATGGGTTTTTATAATCATCGGCATGGATATTGAGCCCTGACCTTCACCTGCGCAGAAGTGATTTATTGGTTTATTGCCTTATGTGTACAGTGCGCAAAGCGATCCCCACTCTTCCGCCGAGAGCTCAATATCCCTGCCGATAACTACACTTGAGAGCACTAAAATCGCACACCCTAGATTTTGACCAAAAACAGTGGATATTCTTAAAACTCTTTGGTTTAAGTAAATGAAAGTTATTTTTAATAAAAATACACACTTTGTTTAAAATGTCATTTAAAAAGAAATTCATTTTCCTGGAAGTTACGCGCAAAAACATCAAAACAACAAAATTCCTCGAATTAACTCGTTCCAGGTAGGCACTACTTGCGCCCCTTCTCGCAGGTATAAGAGGGTCAGTTGAAGGTTTTTTTAAATCATTTGTGCACTGAGTGATAACCCCTCTTGTGAATACATACGGAAAACTTTGAAAAACATGGACACGACACCTGCAGAGGCTGCTCAAGTTATAGCCTTCTTGGAAGCTGGGCAAAATCAAAGCCAAGTCGCTCGACAGTTGAATTTAAGTCGATATTCAGTTCGACGTGTGTACCAGAGGTTTCGAGAAACTGGAGGCTATATGCGGCGACCAGGATCAGGCCGCCATCGTGCTACATCAGACCGTGATGACGGCTTTCTAGTGACAACAGCTTCGAGAAGTACGCAATGTCAGCATAAGTCGGTGGACAGTCAGAAGACGATTGTCTGAAGCTGGGTTGACTGCACAGCCCACCGACAAGCCCGGCTTCAATTTGCCCGAGAGCATTTAAATTGGACGTTAGAGCAGTGGAGGGCAGTTATGTTTTCCGATGAGTGTAGAATGACTTTACATGGCCACGATGGACGCTCAAGAGTATAGAAGGTCATCAGAGCGATTTTCACAATGCTGCATTAGCGAACGTGTCGCTTCTGGCGGTGAATCGTGTACGTTTTGGGGTGGCATAATGCTCGATTCTAAAACCGACATTGTCTTGATTACTGGGGCCAATTCTGGCCCTAGATCGAGAGGATTAACAGCCCAGCGATACGTGGAAGAAGTCCTCGAACATCATGTTAGGCCGATTTCGTGGCTTATGGGGGAAGAATTCCTACTTATGCATGATAATGCCAGGCCACGTGTTGCTAGGACAGTTCGCGATTACTTGGAAGACGTCAGTATTAACGTGATGGAGTGGCCAGCTCGTGGTCCTGATCTCAATCCTATCGAGCATGTATGGGATGAGCTTCTTCTTGGCGAGTCGATGGCAACTTAAATTTTGGAGGCCCATTATTTCGCTACGCATACGGCATTTTCAGTAGCGTTATATAGGTCATCCACTATGCAGCTGTCGGGGCATAGTGGGCAGCATAGAAGGTGCCGCATGGTTTGTGGTATGGCACCACACCCGCAGCTGTTGTCGTCAGTGTAGCCCCACCTACATAGGTCCTGCACCTGCCTACCCGTGCACGTAGCCTGTTAAGAGACTTCCATACAGGCCACGGTCGGTCGTAACCTGGTGGAAGCCGTTCCACGGGTGGAAGGAAGTCAGGCAGAGCAAGTTCTTCCCATTGTTCGATGCGGGTCTTAGGAGCATCTTTAACTGGGGCTACACTGGCGAGGAAACTGTTCCTGCTTTTTAGTCGGCTGCGCAGTGGTCTAGCGCCATGTAGCGGATGACGTTGGTTCGTTTCTTGGCGCATTTTTTCCAGGGAGGCAGCCACGTTCCTGCGTACCGCTGGGGGTGCAATTCCGGCGAGTGGATATAGCATTTGAACCGGTGTTGGTTTGAGACAGCCTGTTATTATTCTACACGTCTCATTAAGAGCTACATCCACCCCCTTTGTGTGCGTGGAGCGACCCCAAACTGGGCAGGCATATTCACCGGCAGAAAAACATAATGCTAATCCAGTGGTACGCAGGACATTCGGGGCAGCACCCCATTTGGAGGTGGTTAGACGTCGCAGGAGGTTATTACGGCTGAACACTTTCTTCTTTTCTTCAATGACCTATCTAAGGTAACACCCAGGTACTTTGGGCAGTCAGTGTGCGTGATGCGTACGCCTAACAGACAGACATGTGTTGCTGGGAAGTTTGTTGCGCCACTTCTTCTTCCCAGCAAAAACACATAGGAAGTGGTGAAGGGTGGGCGTTTTGGGGGCTGTCTTTTGTAAATTTATTTTTTTGACGTTCGAAAAGTGCTGTTTTGCAGCCAAGTTTGAATAAATGACTTTTGATTTTGATTTTTTTTTTATTTTGCCTCTCCAAACGACGTCTAATTTGCGGTTAGCCATACGGTTGCGCAGGTGATAGGCGCAGGACTGTGTCTTAGCAGGATTCGGTTTCAGGACGTTTTTCCTGTAATAGATGTCCAGGTCTTCAAGGGCAGCAGAGAGGTAGGTCTCGACCACTTCAAACGATTTTGCCTGCGCTGCCAGTGCCAGGTCGTCGGCATAGATAAAACTGGTTGTATTAGGTGGTTGCGGCTGATCGTTTGTGTAGATGTTGAATAGGGTGGGGGCTAGGACACTGCCTTGGGGCAGACCGTTTCTGAGCTTCCGCCACCTACTTTGTCCAGATTGTAAGTGGACTTTGAATCTCCGGTTGTAGAGAAGTTCTCCCAGAATTCCCATAAATTTCCGATCGTGTGTTAGTTCGCTAACTTTCCACAGAAGTCTCCTTATATTGACTGTATCATACGCCGCCGAGAGATCCACAAAAACCACGCCCGTCACTGCACCGGCTTCATATCCGTCTTCGATATGCTGAGTAAGCCGTAAAACCTGATTGCGGCATGACTTACCAGGTCTGAAGCCGGCCTGCTCTGGGATGAGTTTAGGATCTATGATCTTCGTTAGACGGTTAAGGAGCATTCGTTCAAAGAGTTTGTAAGTATGACACAGTAGGGAGATAGGTCGGAAATTTTTAGGGTCATCAGGCGACTTGCCAGGTTTTAGCAAAGCTATTACTTTGGCTCTTCTCCAAACCCTCGGAATCCTGGAATGCTTTAAACAGTAGTTAAAAAGGTTAAGAAGCCAGGATACTGCCACAGGACCTAGATGCTTGATTTGTTCGGTCGAGATATTATCAACGCCGGAGGCTTTGCCATTTTTGAGGTTCATTATCGACCCAACAATTTTACCCAGATCAAACTCTCTGCTTATTTCATCTGAATTGTTGGGTTGGCAGGACAGTTTCGGAGTTCGGAGTTCGAGTTGTCAGGTTTTCCGTTCATCATTAGTTGGTGGGCTATCTGATTGGCAGTAATCGGGCTAATTTTGACAGGTGGAGGTGGTTCGCTGGTAAGCTTCCTGATAGTGTTCCAAGCTTTTTTGCTATTATGTGTTAAGTCCAGGCTGGTTACGGTGTCCACCCACTTCTCGCGTCTGCTCTCTGATACTGTGGACATGAGTTCTTCGCCCACACGAATAGTCTCCTCAGAAAAGGGGTCGGTACCGTAAAGGGAGTTGTACTGAGAGAGCAGCTCTGCAGACTGTGTTGATAGTCCAGGTACATAGGCGGCGCGGCAGCCTCTCGGTATGAATCTTTTGGAGGCTTTATGGACTATTACAACAAACTGATCGTATGCCTGAGGAGATGGATGGACATCACGTAATGGTTCGTCGACAAAGCTGGAGAAGTCTACCCAATTGGCTTTAGCATAGTTGAAACGCCGCCGGGATGAGCTGAAAAGGCGTATTCGAGCAAGAAGTCCAGCTCCCACACATCTCCAAGCGCTGCAATTAGCCATTGAAGGAGAGTGGAACGGTATACCACAAAAGTTCATAATTAAGTTAATATGGTCGATGAAAAACCGTTTAAGAGCCGTAATTAGAGCTAGAGGGGGCATCACTCCATATTAATAAAGATTTTATTGAAAATTTATTGATTTGTTTCAATTCAATGTCTTGACCGCTAAATGCAATAATCACAACTTTACATGCAAGTTTCATTTTATCTCCTGAAAGATCCTTCTGTGCATCTTACATGCACTTCAGTGGTATCGTAGAAAAGATAATAAAATAATCTTTAAGTATCTATTGCAATTTAATAATTTTTTAACAGCTTTTTTTGTTAAAGTCTGGGGTGTGCGATTTTATTGCTCCCGAGTGTATAATGTATGCTAAATGAGTGTATGCCACACAATTTTCTGCAAAGGGAAGATTATGCCAACTGTTGCTATGTAAAATAAGATTATGATGATATAAAAAGTTCTGCCATAAAAGGTGGACCCTTTGAGAACAGGTACCTGTCCTACCGACACGTTTGTACTGTATTAGTTTAATGATTACGTTGACAAACATTTGTGGTCCACTAGGCAAGTTGACGTGGTGAATGTATGGAATGCAGGCAGAGCTGCGTCCCTGGGCGTGGTACGCACCTGCATGCCTAGCGCGCTTGTTGCGCAGCGCGGCGCGCACGAGCGCCAGCAGCTGCGCGTCCGACGCGCCGCCGCGCGCGCTGTCCCGCAGCGACACCTCGCTCGCGCCGAACAGGCACACCTGACACCGGTACATTTACATGTCAACTCAACAGGAAGCGTATTGTTGTAAGTGTTATTAACTAGTATATATATACTTAGAGACCTTTAAGTTTCCGTCCGCGGTGAGTCGCAGACGGTTGCAGGAAGAGCAGAAGTGCTGCGTCATGGACGAGATGAAGCCGACGCTGCCGCGGTAGCCCGGCACGCGCCACACCTGCGCACAATGCCTGCGGTCACTAGCGCTCGCATAGCGAGATTGCTGCGCACCGAATCTCGGTTCGATTCGGTCACCCAGAAGCTTTAAGATATGATTTCGAACCACGCTGCACGCAGCAGTGATGCCACTAAGGTGCTGCCCAGTAGTGCTGCCTGCTGCGCTGATTCCGAGCAACGCGGCAGTGTCGCTCTGTTCGTGGTGATGCGTTGTTGTGTATTCGTTAGTTTACTTTGAGTTGACAAGATGTCGATTGATGACCAACTTTTATTTATACTGTTGGAAGAGGAAGAAGTCTGAGTCAGAGAAATTCATCCTTTTGTTGTCAATTTACGTGTCAACATTCAAGTATTCAAGGTCTGTCGCGGCGGTAGGGCGACACTGACGCGCAGCAGTGCTGCCGCTACATTGCTGCCTAGCTCGGAATGTAATCTCATATAAGCCAATAGCAATTGTACGGGGACCAGTAGTGCCGCGGCAGCACTGCTGCGTGCAGCGTGGTTCGGAATCATACCTTTATGGCTGTCCACAAATGTTTACAAGCCAGACGGAGCCCATTTTACGTATCGAATGGTTTGGCAAGGTTAAGCATGTGGGTGGTACGTACGGTGGCAGTGTCGTTGGGGCGCGGCGGCGCGGGCTCGAGCGCGTGCCGCGCGGCGGCGGCCTTCAGCGCGGCGCGGTACGGCACCAGCTTCGAGTCGTCCCACTTGTTGCCCGAGAACGGCATGAACTCTATGAACCTGCCACACAATAGCGACCTTATGTACCAACCGTCGTCTCGTTTAGCGGCCTGCACACTACTTGCGAAGTTCCTCGGCAAGGTACTCTGGATAGTTGATGGGACCCGATGACCACGCACTATATCGAGGAAAGTTGACCAAAGTAATCCGAAGTGCTCCGCCATACTCCTCGTAATTGCCTAACCTTGGCCACCTTCGCAAGTAGTGTCGAGGCTGCATTTCGATGAATGGGAGGTTTTCTTTTAGAGAATTTAAAAAAAACAATAATTCCCCAAGAGAGTGACAGATGGCGCAATGGGCACTGGGCGCTCCGTGTGTAACACCTACCTCACTTCAACGTCGCGCTCACGCGTGTACTCGACGAAGTCACAAATCTCGTCATCGTTGAAACCTGAAGCGATACGATTTACATTACAGTATGTATCATTATATGTAATTTTCAAACATTTACATGATACGGCTGATTATTGTACCGATTTGAGTCTTAGAAGTAGGTAATCGTAGATTATTTCATATTTCATAATCTTTTTGAGTAGATTCAATATGATGAGCCGTAACCGTGCAGATACAGTAACGTGGTTCACGCGTAGACGTGGCCTCGCTGTGTAAAGTAAAGGGATCTTTATTAGTGGTGAGCTCGTGGTGCGCACGTTGCTGTTCCATCGGTCACACAAGAAGCGTTCGCAATAAGATCCGACAAGTTTCGGGTCACGTCACACCGCAAGGGGGTCGCTAAGGTTACTGTATCAGCAACGGTTACAGGAGAGTATGTGTGTGTGTGAAGGATCACCTTTCATGAGCACGACGTTGATCTTGACGGGCGAGTAGCCGAGCTGCAGCGCCAGGTCCACGCCGGCCAGCACGCGCGCCAGTCCCTGCGCACGACCACACTCAGTACCTCACACTCTACTGCTCCCACTCACACGCATGCAGCTTGAATCACACAGTTTGTCGGTTCACTATCTAACTAAGGCACAGCCTACTACTACTACGTACTAAGGCTGGCTCCAGACCCACTGTTTCTCTTATTTTACTGGAGCGGCACCACACACGCCGTCCGCGTCGCTTCGTCGTCAGTCGTCACAGAGCTACGCGACGCACTTCACTTACCGGATTTTGTCGCGTAAGTACTTTGCATTTGCGTTCTACCCTTCCGATTACAATTAAAATGTAATCCGATAAACTTTTTAATCTATAAAAATATTTATTTATAAACATATATAATGTTTATAAATAAATCTGTAGAACTCATTTTTGTATTTTCATCTATACTAATAGGTATTATAAAATGTTAAAAGCAATATTTTATGTTTGTTTGTTATTATGGATAAACTCAAAGACTCCGATTTGTAAAATTATTCCACTGTTGGCAAACCGAGCTCTTCCCAAGTAACATAGGTTATATTTTATTCCAGTTTCTAACTACGGGACGCGAGTGAAACCGCGACACAACGGCTAGTACATGATATATGGATTGAGCAGACAGTGTAGGGTGGGTACGTACGGGGCGGCGCGCCATGCGCTCGTAGCGGTCGGCGCGCAGCGAGTCAAGCGAGACGTTGAGCGCGGCCAGGCCGGCGCGCTGCAGCGCGGGCAGGCGGCGCGTCAGCACCAGCCCGTTGGTGGTGAGCGCCACGCTGCGCACGCCCGCCTGCTCGCGCAGCTCGCGCACCACGTCAGCCAGGTCGCTGCGCAGCGTGGGCTCGCCGCCCGTCAGCCGCACCTTGTCCACGCCGGCCGCCACGAACACGCGCGCCAGCCGCACCAGCTCCGCGCGCGACAGCAGCGCGCCGCGCGCCGACAGCGGCACGCCCTCCGCCGGCATGCAGTACTGGCCTGCAGCGCATCACATCACCATCAGCCCTCGTCCGACATTCTACATTTATGCTTCATGTGTTCGTAACACATTATTCATTTACATATAGTTAAACAGTAGCCAATTAATAGCACATGTAGGTGGGCACTCTCTTATATTATCCTATTACAATTATAAACAATATTGGAACGTGTTATTTTCTTTGCAAATGCCAAATACTTGAGTCAGTCAAGGCGTGTAGGTATTCTAGGATAGCTAACCAGCGTGTGGTAAAACATAAATATTAACGCCGGCCGCGTGAACAGGGTGACGAAATATTAAGGTGCACGGTTAATTGTGGCCATGAGTGTATTTGCGCCGTTCGAGTTGTCGCCACATGTTTGGGAGATGGAAGTGTGATCTTCCATCCAAGGCGTCATGGACATCCTGTTTGGCGCCTTGCTATCATCATGTGCCAAGCCTTGGGGGTCTAAAACGGCTGACATCCCGGTGGTGACAAGAGCACGACGGATAATGTTCGTTGTTATTATTTTGTGAGAGAAAAGAAACCTGGACTTAATACGAGTACTTCTTTTTAAGCCTCTTTCCTTTCTTTTGAAACCGATAGCTTCTGGAGCATCACGCCACGACACGACACGTAAGTGTGTTTCTGCCTTTATTCCTCCAGCCTAGTCCGCGTGGAGTTGTCAACGTTATTTTTATTTATTTTATTTGTTCCTTTATTTCCTTTTATTGCATTCACTGTTGTTGGAAGTTTCGTACCTACACGTCCGTCAGCCCGCAAACATATTTAACCGACTTCCCAAATAGGAGGAGGTTCGTCGGGATCTTTATTTTATATGTGTTCACCGATTAATTAGAGATGCCTACACCAATTTGAAATTATTTTATTTTGATAGGACATACTTCACAGATGGTCCCATAATCGTCAGGATCTGATGATGGAAACCCTGAAAAATCGAGGGCAACTTTCGAAAATCGTCAAACCAGATGAGCCGAGAGAAGGTCGAGGGAACTCGGCACATATTAACTACTTCGTGTTTGGGTTTACATTGACTAGGACTTTTTACTAATGTGGTTTGTGACAACTATACTTGTCACTGAAACTCTAAAAAAAAATTGAAACACTTCCAAAAACAAAAAAAACCTCTTAGGTGCATCGGCCTAGAAATCGCTGGCGAAATAAACATAGCTGCATTCACTCTTGCTCTTACTAGTGGAAGAACAAATGCCTGAAAATGTTGCAACATGTGCAAATGTTTCGATAAACAAATGCTATGTGGCATCTGCGAGTAGAGAAATAAATACTTTGATTGACATATTAATTATTATTTTAATACTTTATCTAGCATTAGGTCAAGCGGGGTTGCGGCCATATTCATTCTACTTTAACATCATTAGGTACATTGTGTAGTTCTTATCAAAATTAATCATTTTACGTCAATTGAGTTTTGAATATAGGTAATTTGCGGTCTTTAGTCCATTTTTCGTATAGTTTACCTACTTAGGAGTATAAGTTAGGTAAGATCATTAACCTTTTGCTTAGGAACGTGGAAAGAAAATTGCCATGCCCGACCAGTTGCAGACACCCTCAAAAGATGAAGGTATCTTTTCGTTGGGTGCGCTACTCCTATTGGCACTAAGATAGATAGATATACTTTGTTAGTTACACTAATTTTTTATTTTTTAATCTTATTCTAGTTAAAGTAGATGACATAATGGGCGGTCTTATCGCTAAGAGCGATCTCTTCCAGACAACCTTAGGATGGATTGAGACGAGTAGGAAAAGATTATAATGTAAGCAGTTAGGCAAAGTGTAGGTACACTTGCTCCTGCAATTTGCGTACCCATTAATAATATTATTGTCACAAATACTTAAATTATAAACTACATATATATTTGTGTATTTATATGTATATGTTACAGCCATAGTGATGAAATAAATATTATACACTAGCTTCTGCCCGCGACTTCGTACGCGGATCCTGTCCCTTATGCCAGCGACTATGGGGTCAGCAAAATCAAAGATCTGAATAGTCGCAATAGACGTGACCATAGGGATAAAAGTAGTGATTCTAATTAGTCCGCATTTAAGTTGTGTGTGACAAAAATATAACACGTATTATTTAACGTAAAAAAACATTGAATAGATGACAAAGTCGTGGTGACTTAGTGGAATTCGTGGTTTAGTGGGTAGAGAACCAATCTCTCAAGTATGAGCGTGCGTCTTTGATTCCAGGTCTGGCAAGTGCCTGCCAATGCAACTTTTCTAAGTTCGTATGTACTTTCTACGTATATTTTGGATACCAATGACCGTTATTTGGAGGGGATGTTAAACTGTAGGTTCCGACTGTCATTGAACATTCTTGGCAGTCGTTATGGGTAGTCAGAAGCCAGTAAGTCTTACCAAGGGGTGTTGGGTTGAGCGGGTAACCGGGTTGTGGAGGTCAGATAGGCAGTCGCTCCTTGTAAAACACTGGTACTCAGTTGCATCGTGACTGGAAGTCGATCCTAACATAATTGGGACAAAGGCTCTTGAGATAATAACGACAATAATAATGAGATATAGGCACCGCAGGACATCTGAGGCTGATGACGGGGAGTAGCGACCCCGCGGGGCTATATATACTGAGTTCTCCAGGGAGTGTATACTGTCCCCCATCTCCGGCCGGTCGGAGTGAACCATGACGGGGGTAGGTCTCACGCCTCTGGCTTGGCTTGGCCGTCCAGAGTGGAGTCGCTAGAGCAGGATTAGTAGCCCTGCTCGGAGGGTAGGTGCCTCATGGTAAGCACAGGGAGCGCGTAATCTGCGTTTAAAGTCCGCCGAGGTATCCTCACCCTTCAGCCGCTCATGTCCCTGTTGCCCTCTTGTTGCTATTCAGTGACAGGTTCCCGGGGGCCCAGTAAGTGAGGTGGCGAGTCTCCACCTGCCGTTTTTACATGTACCTAATACATTGTCAACCACTAACATCCCATCACAATAGTCCAAGTAGTTTTCCTCCATAGTTAGCAATAGTTTAGCACAGAACCGGGGATTGTCTTTTTTTTAACGACGTCCACCGGGGATTGTCCTTGGGTTCATTTCTATAGTGTATAAAGGGATAATCGTCGGTTTTGTGTCACCATTTCATTAAAGTTGTCTCAAAAGGGCTTCAGCGTGTTGGCTTCGGCCCTACGTTTGCCTCCCAAAAATTCGGAACTCTGTAGTCCCGAGGTCTGGAAGAGACATACAAAATAATAATGAGATATAACGCAACAAAGTAAGAGAGTGGGGGCTCGTGACGCCACGTCTAGGTATGTAAAATTTGTACTAAGCAGTGACTTAACACGAAATTCAAGCATTGTTGTATCTTCGTTATTATTTGTTTGTGAGAGAGAGAAAAGAAAAATGCATGTCCATTATTTATGGGTTATCTAAAAGACGGACTAATTACTTTTTTTGATTCACCATACCTATTTCATAACATTCATTTATATACATTTCAAGTGTAGTATTGCTCTTGAAGTTCCACATCAGGTGTTCCAGATCTTCGATGTTTATACGTCAATAGAGAGTGCTTATCAGATTGAACCACTTTTGCTAAAACGTCATATCTTCATATGCTTCATATAGGTAGTCGCAGGGCTCCTGGAGTTCCACATCAGGTGTTTTACATCTTCAATTTTTATAAGTCAACAGAGAGTGCTTATCAGATTGAACAACTTTTGCTAAAACGTTATACCTCTATATGCTATAGTCTAGCTGGGCCCCTGGAGTTCCACATCAGGTGTTTTAGATCTTCAATTTGTATAAGTCAATAGAAAGTGCTTATCAAATTGAACAACTTTTGCTTAAACGGCATACCTGTATATGGTACAGAGAAGCTGGGCTCTTGGGGTTTCACATCAGGTGTTCCAGATCTTAAAATTTATTATCTCAGCTGAAAATGCTCATCAAATGAAACAATTTTTGCCACGGCACCATATTTGTATCTTTTGTAGTTTTATTGGTCTGTTGGAGTTCTGCATCAGGTCTTCAAGTTTCGAAGATAAATTATAGCCTATATGTTGACCAGGCCTAATACAGATACAACAAAGAAAAAAATATTGAAATCCGTTCAGTAGTTCGGAAGATTAGCGTGTACAAACAAACAGACATACAGACATACAGACAGAATTTTTTTTTTGGATTTGTGCTCCATTACTGTTTCTAAACCCCACCCAATTATTATCTTTTCAATATATACAATGTACAGACACAGTTTTTTTACAGATTTATTATATGTATAGATAATCACTGGTCATTGTATACAATACCCAAATTGACTTGACAATGTGATAAATTAATCACTTTATCTGGATATTATTCATATTAGCTAGTCAATGTTAGCCAAAATAATAAATATGGTATATATAACCAACTTACTACTGCCTAATTCTTAAAAACGGTTTAAGTTATTATCGACTTTTATAATAAATCAACAAATGATTCCTCCCGCTGTGAGTTAGCAGCGTGAAGGAGATATTCAGCAAACCCCAGTGGGTTAAAGTCACTAACAGTCATACATTCCTTCACGCTGCTTAAACCACAGCGGGAGGAATCATTTGATGATTTATCATTTTATAAAAAAGTCGACAATAACTTAAACCGTTTATAAGAATTAGTCAGTACCAAGTTGGTTATACCTACCATATTTATTACTTTGGCTAACTTTGACCAGCTATTATGAATAATATCCAGATAAAGTAATTAATTTATCAAATTGTCAAGTCAATTTGGGTAGGTAATATACAGGGTGGCCCATCCATAGGCGTCCAAAAGAAAAATTTAGAAGCTCTATGCTATGGGGTATCCGAATCACCCCCATGTATGTTCAGCGAATTTTTGTACTTTAGGAGCTAGAATTATTTTTTTTTCCGTAATTTTCATTTCAACATTGTTTTTTCTATTTTATCTTTTTTTTCCTAACGTTTACAGATGTTTTTTTTGTGTAATTAATCATCATGATAGTAGCTATACTTCGGCCGTTCAGAGAATGCGTTCCTGACACATATAGAAAAATATTGTTTACCAAGTTATTTGACACTCAGTTTGGCACAAAATTATAACATTCATTGATTATTGATATAATAATGTTGTTTTAATGCTCCTCAATTGTTAAAACGGTAAACAACCAGCAAAAATATTTTTATCGTAACTGCAACGCCATTGCAAAGTTACGTCGTCAGTTCAATCGCGACGTGTCAGGAACGCATTCTCTGAATGGCCGAACTATAACACCTGAAAAAAAGCAGTTTGGCTAAACATTCTAGAACTTACATAAAATTTTATCTGAAGTTCAAAATTACTGTTGGAGTTCAGTAGCCAAAAATGTTAAGGGCTTAAAAAAATAACAAGGGGTGCCAGAGGTTTCTAAGCATTCTTAAAAACTGCTAAAAACCTGTGACAATAAATAACATTTTTACGCTCGCTTCGTTCGCGGAATGTTATGTACGTTACCTTGGTAACTTCATAAGTTTGATCCACGCTGTCTTACCTTTTGCCTTTTATAAGTCAAATGTAGCAAAAAAATATTTATGGACTTCTCAAAACAAAAAACATTAATCTGTCTCGACTTTCATAACTTAAACCTGGCCAACAGTTTGAGCCTACAATGATTTGGACACATTTTTTAAGTCCTTTACCTACCAAAAAAGTTATTTTCGTTCGAAAGTTCTTATTCATATTCCTTGTAACTACTCTGAGTACTTCGATCAATATGTACTACTCACAATCTTTCAATATATAGGGGGCGCTTGGGTGATGATTGCACCCAGGCGCTACATGAGCTAGAGACGGCCCTGCCTGCCTTCATATTGATAGCTGAAATTATGTGAATGATAAAGGTGAAAATAAACATAAGTACCTAAGTAGGCGAGGCGGCATTTTTCAGTTCTTGCCCGGTCTAAAAAAATTGAAGATCCGGTACTGCTGATGTCCTTAGATATTTTGTATATGTGTGTCTTGAAGGAACTTGAAGCGTTCTTTAAGAATCTTTCAACTTGATCGTAAACCGAGATCGTGTCCTATCACCAGGCTATGTATCTGATGAAAGTGAAAGTAAGAGTTTTGAATTGTTATTTTCACAGAAAATAGGTACTTAATAGGTAAGTACCTATACAAAATGAGACTGTTGAACCAAATGTTAAGAAAGGACAGCTGTACATAATGACAGTGTGATGTATATGAAGTGACTGAAGTCAGTCCAGCTGCACACACATGCACTGCGTATTTATGTAAAACAGCTCATTTGCCGACGGTAAACAGTATTGTGTCTGTACAAGGTCACACGAAGCGATGTTCCGTATCAGTGAATCAGCACTTTCCAATTTGTTCCACTTAAATAAAGCCACTACAATACGCGAAATAATGGTTTTATTATACTTCAAAAGAATGTTTTAATTGAAATTAACCCAACATAGCACATTATATAGGTATTACGTACGTATGGGTAGGTATTTACGTAGGCACATACTTATCTATACATGATTCCTTGTGAATGTAGTAACACATTCTTTCAATAGCGAGACGTTTCTCCAGTTTCCTAAGGGAACTGTTTACTCCAAGCAGTAGGTACCTACTCACCCAGATAGTCATTAGCCGAAAGCTTATGTGTTTCTGATTTAAAAGATGTCTATATAAGACCCCATTAAAATAGATAATGTAGTTATGATGTATTACGCAGTAATTCATCTGCGTTGAATGGTTTATGCGAATTTGCTGTCCTTTGTAAATCTTTGTCAGTCGTCAAGGGTAGTCAGAAGCGAGATGGAACGTCCGACAACCAATCTGCTAAGGATCTGATGAGGTAAGCACTGACTAGATAAAGCCTAGTGACCGGAAAGATGGGCAGATGGACAGCAAAGTCTTAGTAATATGGTTCCGTCTCACCCTTTGGATATGTACTTTGGGTTTTACCTCAGTGCCTTCTCTCTATAAGTATACCCACTTTCTTTAAAAAAAGACTCTTTTTCTTCTATTTAAAAAAAAGATTTTGATTTTGATTTTGACAACTACTACTCACAATCTTTCAATAAGTACTTAAAGGGCACTAAGATAATGATTACACACGGGCACAACAGGTTTTTTTATTTAATGGGAAATCATCAAATCAGCAGCGTGAGGGAGTGTCATAGTCTTACTGACAAACCCGTCATGTTCCTTCTTAAGCCCTTTATCCCCTTACAACTGCCAAAGATGTTCAGCCAGGACCTACAGTTTGCACTCCAAAACACAGTAATTGGGGGCCAAGATATACTAAGAAAGTAAATATAAATTTATGAGTACTTGCTTGACCTGGAACCGAACCCATGCACTCATACTTGAGAGGTTGGTTCTTCACCCACTAGGCCACCATGACATATGACATAATACCTACAGTAATATAACTTACATCGTAGATTACACCTTTCCGTTAATGAAATGCGAAGATAGTTATGACGTCGTCCAAATGAGTCGACTAGAGGTGGTACGGGCGTTTCCGCCGGCGCCGATGCAGCGCTGCCGGCCTCCTGTTGCATACACATTCAATATCTTACTATTATAATGGTTGTCACAGTACAAAATATGATAAAACTGTCACCTAATTTTATACTTACATTGGAATACGATCTTTTAAAACTATCTACAAGTCGAACTTTGGTGAAAAGCCCCAGCAATGACACTTCTGAATTGTTTACTCGTTTTACCGAAAAAAATAAATTGTTGATATATTTCATAATAACTTTGTCAGTGTCCCAGTCTAAATAAAATTGTTTTGGCGCACATTAGGCAATCGTGGCGATGACGGTAGAAGACCTACAAAAAGTTACTATTCAACCAAATGGGAGTGATTTTTATCACTGCACTCACACTTCAACACCACTAATAACTATAAATAACAGCAGGAGACCACCTGCTACTGAGCAAGTAATCTGAAGTAAAGTAATCACTAATCAGTACCTATGTTAAGAAATGGATATGAATGACATGACACACTATCTGACAGCTGTCAACAGTGTCAACTGCTCAAAAACTGCGCTGCGGCAGCACCAGCCATGCCACAAAACTCAGATTTATAATTAATGACCAAAATAAGTCATTGTAAGATGTTTATTGTTGTTATAACCTATTAATTTTACTAGAATAGTTTTTATATGTATTGTAAATATGTAAATATTTTTTAACCTAATTGTATAGGTAAAAATTGGTAAAAATATGGATATCAGCAATCAGTATAAGGCAATCAGCAACATGCAGATGTCAACTGTCAGCAAAGTGAAATTGTCAAAATACCAAAGAGAGTAAGAGAGAGACTAACTATTGATATTGACGCCTTTTTGTAGTTGTTTTTAATTTGAGAGCACAATTACTTCGGCGTATCATAATTATGCATTTAAAATTTTGGCCAATGGTGGTGAATCTATGTAACTACGCCGCATAACAAAAATGTCTTTATTCCCGGCTTACGCTCAAACTTCAAACATTACTCAAACTGATAATGAAGGTGACTTAATACCTATTCTTTTTATTATGGATGTTGTGATAACGATTGAAAAATATGGTCAGTGGGTCGTCTTAGATATGGTTAACTACGCTAGGGGTTCACCAGCTTCTCGAGGGAACTACTTCCCGCGCTCGGATGAACAATAACCTATATGTTATTCTGATATATTATAAGCTATATAACTGCCTAATTCTTTTAGCTGTCTGCTGTGCACAAGGTTTCGGGTTCGATTCCCGGATTGCGTCGAAGTTGCTGTGTGGATTTTAAAAACTTGCACACTCGGCAAAACAGCTCCAAGCCTGGAGGTTGGTGATTGATTCACCCATGCATCTGTGAGCACGTAAATGTCGATCCTGTGCCTGATTTCTATAAAAGTGAAGGAATAGAGTAGGTACTTTTTGTGTGAAAGAGGAAATAACATTGATACAATCACATTTATAATATCAGTAGGATTGACTCTATAATTAAAATGTAACCTCCATTTAGCTTTGAAGTAGCTTATAGAGATAATATTGATGTGGGTATTTGGCAGTAGAGATAAGTGGCGAGTGGCTGGCTGAGGCACAGCTGCTGGCGAGCGACACAGACGAGGAGCGCGAGGCGTGCCGGCCACGCGCCGCCACCTCACCGCCTGAACACCATCAGCACTTCTATGTTGATCGCAAGTTAGATGTCGCCAACTTGCGGGTCTCTACGCTTTATTACCCTGGAAGACCACAGTATGTGCTGGAGTCGTTCTCATTAGAAATGTGGACTGTCTGTGATGAATCTGATCTCATTACAAGTAGACATAATTATTTATGCATTATTTAAAAAATCGGTAAAAAAACTTTTAAGTTAAACGGTTTTATCTTATGTGCACTGAAAACTTGAAAATAAAAAATACTTACTTACCTGTCAACCTACGTAGGTGGTCCCGGTCATATTAGACTAAAAGATAAACATTACTGGAGCTTTGTGCAACTGACGGTAAACCTCTGAAATATGCATGATTAATGGGAATCCCCAAAAATTCTAAAATGTTGTAAATTAAAGTATAGTTATCGGCATGAATCTTGAGCTCTGACCCACATCAGCGCAGACGTGATTTATTAGCAAAGAACCAATCCAGAGTGACGCGATGCACTGTGGGCCAGTCACCGCATTAGCCCGCCCCCGCGCCTCACTTTATTCCAAAAGGGACCCAATAAATTACTTCTGCGCAGGTGAAGGTCAGAGCTCAAGATTCGTGTCGATAACTATAGTATTTTATGCAACATATGCATTCTGCAGGTTTATTCTTTAAGTATTCTAAAGCAGTGTTAAATGGGAAAAATGTTAATTGATTTTTACTTATTATGACCTGCAAGAGGAGTCTGACAGAGAGCTCAAGTTGCAAGCTGTTTCTCTGCACGGCGCAGGTACGAGGCGCCGGCCCCGCACGCGGCGCTGGGCGCGCCGGCCCGCGCGCCGCGCCGCGCCCGCCGCCGCGCGCGCCGCTACCACGCCGCGCCCGCGCCGCCGCCCGCGCCGCCGCACCACGAGCTGGCGCAGCGCACGCGCGCCTTCCGCGACCTGCTCGCCGGCGCTCCCCACGACGAGGAAACGTGGCTGCACTTCATTGACTTCCAAGTGGGCACCGCTCTCACTTCTATAAACTCGCTTATGCAAATACACGTGCTCACACTCAGGCGCAACCGACAGGAGTGCACGCGAGATCCCGACGCCGCGCTGGCGGCGGCCACCGAGGCCGCGGCTGTGCTGGGCTCGTCGCGGCGCGTGCGGGCCGCGCTGCACCGCGCGCGCGGGCTGGCGCTGTCGCCGCACCGACGCCTGGAGCTGCTGCGCGGGGAGCTGGCGGCGGCGGGCGGCGACGGCGCTCTGCTGACGGAGCTGTGGCTGCGCGTGCTGGCGTGCGCGGCGGAGGCGGGCGGCGAGGGGCTGGAGGCGGCGGCGGCGGCGGCGCTGGCGGGCACGCGCGGCCACGCGGCGGCGTACCCGCACGTGCTGTACGCGTACGGTGAGTGCGGCGCGGCTGTAGGGCGCGGCTGTAGGGCGCGGCTGTAAGGCGCTAGGCTAGGGGCTCTAAGGCGACTGTTGCAGGCGCGTACCTGCGCGCGGCGGGCCACTGGGAGCGGCTGGTGCTGCTGCTGGAGCTGGTGGCCAGCATGAACTTCCCGCCCGCCGCCTTCCCGCCGCCTCCTGACCCCGACCGGGAACTCGAACAGGAGCGCCGTTTAACTGAGCTCGAGGACAAGGTAAGTTTCTTAAATCTTAAATTCTAGTTCTGGCTATCAAGCTACTTGTGACTTTTTTTTACCACAACGCTGAAGAAAAGCGTTCATAACCAAACTTACTCTTAAAAAATCAAAATCAAAAGTCATTTATTCAAAGTAGGCTGAAAATCAGCACTTTTCGAACGTCAAAACAAAAGACAGCCCCCAAAACGCCCGCCCTTCACCACTTCCTATGTGTTTTTGCTGGGAAGAAGAAGTGGTGGAACAAACTCCCCAGCAACACAATTCTGTCTGTATGGTTTGAAGTGAAAAATATAAAAAATATAATGCCTCCATTCAGTGAAGATAGATATAGTTTAGGGCGTACCCACCGACCGTAAAACAGTTTTTATGAAAAAAAAAAAAACAAAATAAATAACAACATAAACAATGAAAACGGTGAACTAGGACTACCGTTCAAACCAAAAGTCATATACATTAGGTATATTACGGGTGTACAAGTATGTAGTCAGCAAGACGACCTGGCACCACAAGCAGCACCCGTTCACGAGCATAACGCGAGGATCAGCCATCGCCCCCCTCGCACATTTTTGAGGGAGGGAGGCAACCCGACCACCGACGCTACCGCAAGCAATACCGTCAAAGGGAGCATGACGACTTGCAGCTACACGACAAGAAAACAGTTAATAACATTCGCAGTCGCTATCGCTAGTAGACCATTTACAAAATTAAGAAACAACTCATCGTAAAAACAGAACGATGATGGTAATTTGTCAGTATACATAAAAATAAAAATAAAAATAAATGTCACGTATAAAATAATATAAATCACATCAACTTATAATGATAACTTTTGAAGCTGTCCAGTGTTTAACATGAGGACCAACTATTTTTATCGTTTATGTAGTCATTAACTGTATAATAAGCTTTCTTCGACAGAATAGATTTGACCTTTTTTTTTTTTTTAACGACGTCAAAAATCATCAAATGACTCCTCCCGCTGTGGGTTAGCAGCGGTGAGGGAGTGTCAGACTCTTACTGACTAAGAACCGTCGTGTTCCGTCGTAGGCCTTTTTATGTGCTAGGGCCGCGGTATCTCTTTCGAACAACCCGCAGCCCCGGCAGGCCTTGGCCCTGCTGGGCCCCGTTGGGGTTGCTGACATCTCTTCGCGTTGTTTTGAGAGATGACGTCACGAGCTCTGATTGGTGTTCAAGATATCATGGCGGATTGCCTTATTTCGTAATTTTATTTTATAAAAATACATATTAATCACATTATTAATAAAGAAAACAATGCGCGTTTTATATTCCAAGCTTCAAGTTTAATTTAATAAATATATTATCTTAATGATTTTTGATTACTGTCATCATGCCTATTGAAGGTATGACCTTGCAATGTGAGTAGCGTCGTGTGCGAAATACAGTTTATAACTAGTTTGTAATTCTAATTACTGACTAAGGACTAAGGAGAATAGAATAGAATAGAATATTTTTTATTTGTAAAACATAGGTATTGACAAAATAAAGATCTTACGTATGTATAATTAGAACGCTATGTTTTGTCATTACGACGTACAAATGTAGTAGAGAAAAAAAAAACTTAACATTAAATTGACAAACAAAAATAGTAATCAAATCATCAGAAAACAAAATAAACAACAATAAATACAATTCACAGAGACATATCATTCAAATATTCATCCAAAGAGTAGTAACATTTTTCGGTTAATACTGCCTGAAGAGCCCTTTTGAATTTACTAAGAGGTAGATCTCGGATTAAGGTGGGAATTTTATTGTAAATTCTTGGAGCCAAACCAAAAAAGCTCTTTTTGAGTAAAGCGGTCTTACAATTTACGTGACATAATTTATTTATGTATTGTGAACGTGTGGGCATTTATTTAGCATCAGATATTTTCAGAAATAGTTGTGGATTACACTTGACAAACAGTGCGGTTTCTAAAATGTAAAGTAAAGGAAAAGTTAGAAGTTTATATTTTTGAAAATATGGTATGCAACTGTCTGTAGTTTTAAGACCACACATTGAACGAATACATCTCTTCTGCATCCTAAAAACCAGCTCTCTATCAGTTGACTGTCCCCAAAATATTAACCCAAATCTCAAAATTGAAACTACTAGTCCGTGATATGCAGTTATTAAAGTTTCTATATTTACTTTTTTAGATAGCTGAAAAAGAAGATATGCAGCTTTATTTAGGCGTTTACAAATTTCATCCGAATGAGGTTTCCAATTTAATTTACTATCAATTGTTATACCTAAAAATTTTACGTTATTAACATCATCTATTTTAATATTATCATATTCAACATTAATATCTGAGGTTTTACATCTTTGATTGAAATGCATAATTTTAGTTTTCGTTAGATTAATAACAAGATTGTTGCTATTGAGCCAAGCTATTATTTCACTTAGTGAGCTATTTATGTAGTTTTGATAATCGTTTGGATTTATACATTTAATTATAGCTGTGCTATCATCAGCAAAGAGGACCATTTTATAATCTTTATTTTTAGGAAGATCATTTATATATATGAGGAATAGAAGTGGTCCCAGCACACTACCCTGTGGGACGCCATACTTTGTTTCTCTAGGCTTGGAAGTGTATATAATTTCAGTTTTCTTTGTAGGACAAATTCTAGATATTTCTGTGTATTGACATCGACTACTTAGGTATGATTTCAATAGATTTAGAATGTTGCCTCTTATGCCATAAGCATAAAGCTTTTGTACCAAGATTTTGTGATCTACGTAGTCAAAAGCTTTGGACATGTCAGTAAAGATAGCACAGACTGGCTCCCTTTTATCTACTGAAGTCATGACATTGGACAGTAGATCATATAATGCCTTGTTAATATTTGTATTTTTTCTAAATCCTTTTTGTTCACTACAGAATAAATTGTATTTTTCAAAATAATTATTAATGCTATTATAAATGATTTTTTCAATAACTTTCGAAAATATAGGAATTTTCGCAATCGGCCTGTAGTTTTTTATATCCGTCTTATCATTTTTTTTAAAAAGGGGTTTAATTATAGTTTTTTTTTAGGTTTTCCGGAAATATACCATTAGTGATACATAAATTTACTATGTGAGAAAATGGCGCTGCAATTACTTCCTTGACATATTTAATTACTTTTGTTGAAATACCATCAAAGCCGACAGTAGGAGTATTTTTTAGACTATTAATTATTTTAATTACATCGTCTTCAGAGTTCGTCGTCGGAGTTGTCTGGGGGTGCGGCAACAGGTAGTTCACTTAGAATAAATGGCATAACAGTAAGCACTCGAGTGTGTCGCGTGCAGGCGCTGAGCAGCGCGCTGCCGCTGAGCACGGTGTGGGTGCGCGTCGAGCGGGCCCGCGCCGCCGCGCACTGGCGCCCCGCGCAGCCGCCCGGGGCCCCGCCGCCCGGGGCCCTGCCGCCCGGGGCCCCGCCGCCTGCCCTGCCGCCCGCCGACCCCGAGCGCACGCCGGCGCCGGCCGACGTGGCGGAGCTGCTGCGCGCCGCCGCGCCGCAAGCCGCCGACCTGCTGCTGGTGCAGATGCTGCGCCTCGCCAAGGTATACGCGGCGCCTTCAAATTTATTCTATAAGTATTTTCCTAATTGACCTGAATGAACATATTTATTGGGAAAACGCTTCTCCAAGTGATGAGTTGTAACTCGCATCATGAACGACTTGAAGTTTGTGTTCTTAAACGTCTACATTCGTAAGGTCCAGGTGGTAACGGACCGGACATATTGTATCCATCGTAGTCGCACGTGTCATTCTCGGACACTGCGTTCTGAGTGAGATCCGGTGGAGTGGTTGTGTCGGCAGGTGCCGCTGCTGCCGGCGGCGCAGTTCTCGCTGGAGCGCGTGCACGCGGAGGGCGGCGCGCTGGGCGACGCGGCGGAGGCGGGCGGCGCGGAGGCGCTGCTGGCGCTGCTCCGCGCCGCGCGCCGCCTGCCGCCCGCGCACCCCGCGCGCCAGCCCGGCGCCGCCGCGCTGCTGGCGCTGCTGGCGGACCCGCCGCACTACTTCTCCGACGACGCGGGCTACCTGCGCTGGGTGTCGGCGCTGTGGGACGCCGCCTGCGGCTGGGCGGCGCCGGGCGACGCGCGCGCCGCGCTGCTGTGCTGGCGTCTGCGCTGGCTGCACTCGCTGCAGCTGCTGCTCGATATGGAGGTGCTGTAAACGTTGGGATTAAAAAAATATAATACCGTCGATAAATTCGTGAAAGCAGATATATTAAAATGTCTAATGTTCGCGTAAGTGTCAGAAATCAACAGGTTTGATAATTTTGTGGTTGCCGCAGGAGGAAGCGGGCCGCAGCGAGGCGCGACGCATCCGACAGCACGCGCGCGCTGCACTCAAGCGCTTCGGCGACGACCATCCGCTGCCGTACGCACAGCTCGCCCGCCTGCTGCACGCCGCCGGCGACGCGCCGCAAGCCCGCGCCGCCGCCGCCCGCGCCGCCAGCGCCGCGCTGCGCCGCCCGCACGCGCACCAGCGCCTCTACGTCGCCAGGTCAGTGCCGCTCGCGCCGCGCTGCGACGCGCGCTGCCTGTCAAACTCATTTTCAAATCGATTCAGTATTCTCGGAGCTTTTAGGAGCCTTTGCATGTTTTTTTTTTATACTGTAAGAATTAATTTCTGAAATATGCGTTTTTTGAAAGACACAATTGAATAAATAAAAAGATTGTTCAGTAGCAGTTTTCTCGCTCGGAGCACTGCTTAACTGGCGTCGGTACGAGTGAGGTCGACACTGTCAGTAAGTGAGTAACGCGGCCCTCGCGGCGCAGGGTGATGGGCGAGGTGAGCGACGACGACGCGCTCGGCGAGTGGGCGTGCGTGTGCGCCGCGCTCGCGCGCCCGCTGCCGCCCGACGCCTCCCGCGCGCCGCCGCCCGAGCTGCGCGCGGCGGCGCTGGCGGCGTGCGAGGCGGAGTGCGCGCGCCTGGAGCACGCGCCGCCGGGCGACGCCGGCGTGCTGGGCGCGCTGCTGCCCGCGCCGGCCGAGTGGGCGGCGGCGCGCGCGCGGCTGGCGGGCGGCGCGCGGCGCGAGGCGCTGCTGGCGCGCGCGCTGGCGGCGGCGCGCGGCGCGGAGGGCGAGGCCCAGCGCTACTGGGAGCAGAGCGCCTGCGCGCTGGTGGCGGCGGCGGCGCGCGACCAGCGCCTCGCGCAGTGCGCGCGCGCCGCGGCGCCGCTCTTCCCCCACAATGCCTTCCTCGCATTAGGTATTATTTGAGGTTCTCGTGTATTATTCGACTCGAGGAGTTATTTCTACAACCATTTAATCGAACGGTTGCAAATGGGCGCAAAACTGATGAATGCTAGCCGCTGCAGCTAGCGATCATAACTACTCAAACCCAAAGTGACCTATGTCTCGCCGGATGCCATGGTGCGCCGCGACATCCCGTGGAATGAAAGAGCAAAACACGTCACGCCGCCGCATCCTGCTTCACGTCGCGGCATCGTGGTATCGACATAAAATAGTATACACTTATTATAATTAGTATTAAAATCCTTTGCCACGACAGGGCGTCGGCCCTAATGCAATCCCAACGGAATCTATTGGTAGTAGTCGAGTGTAAACTTTATTTCAAATCTCTGATGGCGCCATGATTCGGTATACAATCTAAAAATCCACACAAACCGTAGCGTGCGGCGGGGCGCCGCTGTGGGCGTGGCGCGGCGGCGCGACGCAGCTGGAGCGGCTGCGCGGCGCCACGCTCGCCTCGCGCTCGCACCGCGCCGCGCTGGCGCACGCGCTGCCGGCGCTGCTGCGCGGCGCGGCGGCGGGCTGGGCGCCGGGCGCGGCGGCGGCGGCGGCGGCGGCGTGCGCGCGCGCGGGGCGGGCGGGCGCGGGCGGCGCGCTGCTGGCGGCGGCGCGGCTGGAGGCGGAGGCGCGCTCGCAGTGCCCGCGCACGCAGCGCGCGCTGCACGCGGCGCTGGACCGCCTGCCGCAGCACAAGGTGAGTAGCGCGCGGGGCGTGGGGCGCGGGCGCGGGGCGGCGGTGCTGACGCGCGGTGTTGCAGTGGCTGGCGGTGCGCGGCGCGGCGTGGCTGGGCGCGGAGGCGGCGGCGCTGGCCGACGTGCTGCTGGAGCGGCGCCTGCGCCTGCACGCGCTACTGGAGGAGCTGGCGCCGCTCGAGCCGACGCCGCTGCACGAGCCGCACTCCTTATGATCTACCACAATAAAATGTTTACCACAGAAAACGGTCTTTTCATCAACTTGAATTTAGAACATCGTGTGCAATACTCCATTTGTAACAATCTTGTTATGACTTTTCAAACAAATACATATTAAAGAAATGATGTCCTCCTAGCCGATTATCGGCTACGGCGGCTGTTCTCATGTAAGGAGACTAGCCAACTACGCAGGACATATTATAGTGCACGAGCATTTGCGCAGACACAGGTGCACTCACTATTCCTTAACTCTCATAGCCCGATGGGACGGTAATCCGACACGACCGGAGAGAGATCAGGCGCAGGACCGACATTTACGTGCTCTCCGATGCACGGGTGTATCAATCACCAGCTTCCAGGCTCCGGGCTGCTTTGTGAAAGTCTTCTAAAACCCACAAAGCGATTTCGGCCCGACTCGGGAAATCGAACCCGAGACCACGTGCTCAGCAGCCGCACTTGCGACAGCTAGACCAACGAGGCATTTAAGTCAGTGTCTAATGGATGCATAATGGATGTTTCTGAGTTTACACGCCACCGCCTTGTAGGACGATGCACCTGAGAATAGTTCTTTTTGCTTTTCAGTGTGTTTGGGAGTCGGTTTTATTTTTTTGCAATTTTTTATTTTTATTTTTATCTTTTCAGTGACAAGCATAGTTGTCACTATCCGGATTTGTGGAAAGTTCTCATTAATACGAATAATATAAGCCCAAACACGAGGTAGTTTACATATTCTGGGGCCCGATTCTCCTAATTTTACTTAAGCAACTTATGATTCACATTCGACTGCGATCCAATCACGACTCGATTACGATTGAAGTGTATGTGGCATTCCGCTATTTTTTCTTTGAAATGAACGTTTTTATCCTACAAAAAGTGGACAGACTGGAAATCTGTAAATTCGCACACACACACAAAGATTTTTACACCACACGTAGAGACATACAGACAAAATACACACTTCGACACAAAACACGCCTAAACTTACCATCATCCCGATTACAAATACACTCATCAAGCCCACTAGTCATGTCTATAAAAATCTACAACAAACTACCTAAAACACTAAGAAATGAAAAAAAGACACATATTTGCAAACAAATTGAAAAAACTTCTCCTAAGCAAATGCTACTATAGCGTTAAAGACTACCTTGACGATAAAAAGATAGTCGAATGAATAACTTGCAAAATAATGTTTTCCTAATCTACTATTGCATCTATTATTATTGTATCTTATTATATCTACTACTGTAATAAAACTTTCTAGCCTTCTTTTGCTGTGCCCTAACAGGGTCCATAATATGTACCTAGCTTTAAGCCCCTTGTAACATCTTTATAACTTTATGGTATGCAAATAAATATGAATATGAATATGAATATTTTGTCTGCAAATGATTTACGATTGCAATATGATTGTAGAGCAAACTACCGTATAGACCAAAATCACCAAAATAGCAGACCAATCGCAAACCAATCGAATGTCGTTGGAATCCTCCTCCTTGCGTCGTAATTCCTCAATGCTGAGGATCGTGACCTCCCTGTGTCATCACCTTCGAACGTATGATGTTCTTCCATTTGTTTCTGTCTCCCCTGGTGTGAAGGGCACTGTGCACCGTGGAGTCAAGAGCAGTGCGGATCTGGTCGGACCAACGTATGGGGCTGCGACCGCAAGGCCTTTTCCCATCCACTTTACCGGTCACGATTAGCCTCTCGAGGTTTCCCCCGTCTTTCCGTGCGATGTGACCAAAGTATTGTAGAACCTTGCGTATGCACTCTGTTGATAATCGCGAGGTGATTTTTAGTTCTCGCAGTATGGATACGTTATTCCGAAATGCTGTCCAAGGGATCCGGAGCATTCTTCTCCAGCACCACATCTCAAAAGCGTCAATGCGTTTGCGGTCTGCAGATTTTATCGTCCACGTCTCAGCGCCATACGAAAAGATCGAGAAGACCAGGGTCCGTACCAATTTAGTTTTGGTCTTTACCGAAATGCTACGATCTTTCCAGATTTTGTCTAGCTGAGACATAGCGCTCTTAGCCATGCCGATTCTCCTGCGGATTTCCTTTTCGCACGAGCCATCATTACTGATATTGGAGCCCAGGTAAACAAAGTCATTCACTATCTCTAGGTTCAAAGCGCCTGTGAGTTCCAATTTCCCAGACCTGTCTACCACCATGACCTTGGTTTTATAGGTACCTGTTCATGGAAAGCCCCATCCTCGCTGAAACGTTCCAATCGGTCCAGGAGTGCAACCATTTCCGACTCATTTGCAGCAAGAAGAGTAGTGTCGTCGGCGTAGCGCAGGTTGTTGATTTTTACGCCACCAACTGTGATGCCTCCCTCCCAATCCTCGCAGATACGTCTCATAATGTATTCTCCATAGATGTTACAGAGGATAGGCGATAAGATACATCCCTGGCGCACGCCTCGGCAAAATTTAAACGGCTTTGAGGCTGTATTATCGACTCTCACTATTCCTCGGCTTGAGTCATACAGGGTGCGAAGTAGGGCGATGAGATGATTCGGTACACCAAGTTCGTTTAGGACTTTCCACAAGTAATTCCAGTTGACACAGTCGAAAGCTTTGCTGTAGTCGACGAAGCACATTATTACAGGCGTATCAAACTCGTATGCCTTCTCAACGAGCTGCCTTACATTGAGAATTTGCTCTCGAGTACCCTTGCCCTTCACGAAACCCGCTTGCTCCTGCGGGATTTGCCAATCCAGGTAGTAGCGGATGCGATTGTTTAAAATATGGAGCAAAATTTTACTGACTTGTGAGATGAGGGATAAGGTTCGACAATTGCCGCAGTTCTTAGTTGACCCTTTCTTGTGCAGCGGGAGAGTTACGGATTCCGACCAATCCTGCGGCCAGTCACCGTTGTGCCAGATGTGTAAACAAATCTCGTGAAGTCTCTCTATACCCAAATCACCCATAGCCTCAAGAACTTCTGCAGTGCTTTGGTCGGTTCCTGGTGCTTTTTTCTTCTTGAGGGACTGAAGTGCAGCGGATATTTCGGAACGGAGGATCGTGGGTTCCAGTTCTAGTTCTTCCCAGATCAGGACGGCTCTTGGCGTTGAAAAGGGATCTGAGTACAGCTGCTCACAGTAGACACGCCATCTCTCGGCAATGCGGTCAAGCTCGTGTAGTACAGTGCCATCGACATCTTCAATGACCCACGATTTAGCCTTGAACTGTCTAGTGAGGACTCTCACTTTCTTAAAGAGGTCTGCAGTCTGTAACTTGCTAGAAAACCTCTCTGTCGCTGCAAATGCCCTCGATGAAGCTGTTTCGGTCACGGCGACAACTGGTTTTGATAGCTTTGCTGAGCTCAGAGTAAACAGCCATTACAGTATGGTTTTGCAGTCCCTTGGTTTTCAGGGCCTTTCTGCGCTGGATGAGTTCCCATGAATGATCGGAGATCCAGCATTTTTGCTTCTGTTCTGGCTTCCTCGACTTAGAGACCAGGTCCAAAGCATCGTTGATGTGGCCTTTAAAATCTGACCACTGTTTGTCAGCGTTAGCAGGCTCCTGCGCTGGATAATCCTTCAATTTCCCTTCTAAAAACTCTCGGAAGGCAGATTTTTCGGCAGGATTCAAGTTTCTAGGCTTAGGTGGTTGACGGGTAGGAGCTTTTAAGCGCATCGCGAAATTGGCTACGAGGAGGTTGTGGTCAGAGCCGCACTCCGCGCCGGGGAAGGTCTTCACATTTGAGACTGAGGATCTCCAGCGGGTATCTAGAATGATGTAGTCGATTTGATTTCTGTGCCTATCGCCTGGAGATCTCCACGTGTACAAACGTCTTGGATGATGTTGGAAATACGTGTTCATGATACTGAGATTTCTATCTATACAGAACTCGATCAGTTTTTCACCCCGTTCATTCCTAGTGCCAAGTCCAAATTTTCCAACAGTGCTTCTGATATGATCATCAGCAAGTGTACTACCGACCTTGGCATTCCAATCACCAAGAATCATTTTAATTTCCCGACCGGGAATCGAGTTCAGCGTTTCCTCTAGTTTCCCATAGAAGTCTTCTATTACCTCCTCCTGAGCTTGTGCCGTCGGAGCGTATACTAGTACAATATTCAGCACGCACGGCTTGCTGTTCAGCTTCATAGTCAGGATTCTATCAGACACCGGGTTATAACCGAGTACGTATTTGTTCATGTGCGGTGGCAATATGATTCCGACCCCATTCCTACTTGAGTCCTCGCAGCCCGAGAAGTACATGGTGTTCCCTGCCGCAGTGGTGAAGTGGCCATTACCACGCATATGCGTTTCACTGAAGCCTAGTATTTAAATCTTGTGTACTTCCATTTCCTTTTCCACGATGGTGAGTTTGCCCGCCATTAGTAGACCTCAGACGTTCCAAGCGCCTATACGATGACTTGTTCGTATTGAGGTCTTCTCGCTCTCAGAAGTTGTGGTACCGACAGTAGTAATTCTTCCTCCTGAAGCCCGTCGGTATACCTCAGGGAAAGCTTCGGTCGCCAATTTCACACCATCCAGCCCGGGTACTGGGTGGCGCCGATTGTTAGTCGGGTCGCCTAACATAATCTCTCTCACTGTATCTGATTCCATAGGGGGTTTTCATGGGAAGAGTAATCGTAGTGGGTTCCCACGTCCTTCTACGTCAGTCTTTTAGAGGGTATTTAGGGCCCCACGGTCACTGGTAACCGCCCCGCGGAAGTTGAGACCTCTCGGGGTTGTCGGGTTAATTACCGCCGCCCGATACTCGGCGTTGACTGTTTTGTGGTATGGGTGGGTCTCTTCCATACCAACCCTCCTCCTTTCTCATTCGGGCTTGGGACCGACATCGGCGGAGTTAAATCGTCGTTGGAATACGATTGGTCTTATATTAGTAGTAGAATGCCCGATTTGGTTAAAACTGCTATTGCGATCATATTGCGATTCGATTTCTATTCAATTTTGACATTATTTACTTAGGAGAATCGGGCCCCAGTTGTCGAGTTCCCTCGACCTTCTCTCGTCTCCATCATCAGGTCAGCTCCAAACCTTCACTGTTGCATAGTGTTATCAGAGGTACACCTCATTGTCAAGTTTTTAACCTATGCACGCCTACAATTTTCGAAAGTTGCCCTCGATTTCTCAGGGTTTCCATCATCAGATCCTGACCTGGTGACTATGGGATCGCTTGGAAGGTATACCCTATCAAACAAAAAAAAATGCAAATCGGTCCAGGCGTCTTCGAGAAATCGGTGAACATACATAAAAGAAAAAAAGATCCCGACGAATTGAGAACCTCCTCCTTTTTGGGAAGTCGGTTAAAAAAGGGTTTAAGATAAAGTCCATTTCACGAAAGAAGTCCCGCAGAAAATTGTGGAATACTATGTATATTTTTTTGTACGTACTTACTGAGCTATCGCATAGGCATAGACACTGGCGCTGCGTCTGCGGGACTTCTTAATCTCTATGATCATCTATGGTTGATCATAGAGGATTTCTATGATCTGATTCGTATTTGAATAGAACAGAAATTTGGCGCCAAGCTTCTTGCATTTTGTGCATAATTGGCACGACTAACATTTAGTTTTTTAATGAAAGCGATCGGTTCTAACCAGCTATTGGACTTACATAAATATAATTTTTCTTAACAAGTTTAAATTAACAAAATTTATCAACAATGGACGTAACAGACATTAGTAAAGTGGCTAGTCGAAAAAGGATGAACACAGATGCTGAAAAGCTTAGAGAAAAAGTATCTCGTGAAACGGCGAAAATTATTAAATTGAAGGTTTGTGATTAAAGTAGCCATTCAGTTTGCCATGCATTGTAAATCATTTTTAGCCTACATACTCAGAAATTCTTAATATTATTTTGCACTCTGTTTTCCGGTGGTTTATTTTCGCGCCCCGAGCGAGGGAACTACCGCTCGTACCCGGATAATTGTAGTCTATGTTGGTCACTCGGGGATAATGTAGCTTCCCAACAGTTTGAAATCGGTTCAGTAGTCTCCGCTTTGTTATATTAGTAGGTATGTAATACATAAGTAGGTAACTACGGATTATATGCGATAGATGTGTATTTTGTGATAACGATTGAAAAATATTGTAGCTTCTGTACGGAAAGTGCACCTGTAGGATTCTATCGCGGGTAGATATTTTAAGTATTTTAATAGGTATCTGCCCATTACCATGGATGCTTTAAACGTCGGGATTACCTATCATTATTAATATATAACTGGGATAAAATCCGATAAAGTAGTTTTATTCATAGGTATGTAATGTACCTCTACCTATTTAATTAATATGCTCTGGAGTTATACATTAGCTAGGTAAGTAGGTATATATAGGTGTCTGTACCTGATAGAATTTCCCGTTGCAGTCAGTCTAGACAAAAGCATTTATTTAAAAGAAAAATTGTTTTTTTAATTGAAGGAAAATAAAAGTCGAAAGGGATAACTTTGTTAACACGTTAGGTATTTCTAAGCTGATATTATAAGCGAGGACTTCTAATTGGCTCTCTGTCGACTGGGTGGAGGGTGGTCTTTACCTCGGTCAAACTTGGTTATGTAAACAAACTGCTCATCCATTTTCTTGTTATCACTTAGCTGAAGTTGGTCTTCCTGCTATTGTTTAGTTTTTGTTTAGCTGTAAGTCCTCCTTAGTGCACTAAATAAATTAATTAAATATTCCGAAAATTAGAAAACGGCTAATTAAAAAAAGACATAGAAATAAAAAAAATACTTAGAAAAAAATACTTATCAAAATTACTGATGATATCCGGCTGGCTATGGAGAAGGGGCTTTTAACTGTACTGGTTTTGCTGGATTTTAGCAGTGCGTTTAACTCAGTTGATTTCGACATCCTCTTAGGTATCCTATCCTCACTAAATGTATCTCCTTCTGCTGTTGGGTGGTTCAACTCTTATCTTCGAGGTCGCTCACAGTCGGTCCGCGTTGATGAGGCTTCCTCTGAGTAACGGGAACTCGCTGCGGGTGTTCCTCAAGGTGGCGTTCTCTCTCCATTACTTTTCTCCGTTTTTATAAACGCCATCACTAAGTCACTAGTTTCGCATTAGACTGCCTCGTTGGTCTAGTGGTCGCAAGCGCGGCTGCTGTGCGCGTGGTCTCGGGTTCGATTCCCGGGTCGGGCCGAAATCGCTTTGTGGGTTTTCTTAAACTTTCACAAAGCAGCCCGTAGTCTGGAAGTTGGTGAATAATTCACCCGTGCATCGGAGAGCACGTAAATGTCGGTCCTGCGCCTGATCTCTTTCCGGTCGTGTCGGATTGCCGTCCCATCGGGTTATGAGAGTGAAGGAATAGGGAGTGCACTTGTGTCTGCGCAAATGCTCGTGCACTATAATATGTCCTGCGCAGCTGGCTGATCTCCTTAAGTGAGAGCAGCCGCCGTGGCCGAAAACGACCGTGGACGCCATTAATTAGTTTCGGATTACCATCTCTATGCAGATGACTTGCAGCTTTATCAACACTTCAAACTTGAAGAGCTACCGAAAGCAATTGATGCCATCAATAATGATCTTAGAAACATAAGTCAATGGGCTAAGGATTTCGGGCTTCTAGTCAATCCTGCCAAGTCACAAGCTCTCATTATTGGTGGCAGATATTTCCTTAATAAGCTGTCTTCTCCACCACCGGTCTCATATGATAGCGTTGCAATCCCATACTCTTCTACGGTCAAGAACTTGGGGGTAATTATGGACTGTCATTTATCCTGGGGTTCACACGTTGCAGAAGTAAGCAGAAGGGTATTTTGCTCGTTTCAGTCACTCAAACGTCTCCAGAAGTTCCTGCCTTTTTCGACAAAAATTAATCTCGCTCAGTCGCTTCTTCTCCGTCTTTTAGATTATGCTGATGTCTGTTTCCTTGATGCGACTGAGGAACTTCTTAACAAACTCGAGCGTCTGCAGAATCTGTGCATCCGCTTCATTTTTAGCCTCCGGAAATACGACCATGTGTCTGAATTCCGGAGCCAGCTGAAGTGGCTGCCAATTCGGCAGCGTCGAGATGCTCATATTCTGTCTTTTCTCTTCTCTCTTCTTCACAATCCCAACGCTCCAAATTATCTTAAGGAACGCTTTGAGTTCCTTGTTCCTAGAGGCAAACCCTGTCGCTCCTCTTCATCTCTTCTACTCCGTTTCCCTCCTCATACTTCGAGTCGTTATGATGGATCCTTCACTGTTCGCGCTGTGAGGCTTTGGAACGCTCTGCCTCACAGTATACGTGACAGCATATCGTTGGATGTCTTCAAGAGACGAATTAAGGAACATTTCCTGTCAACATGACCTTATTTGTATGTATGTATTTATTTATTTATTATATTTTATGTTTTAGTTATAGGTATATATTTTATGTTATGTAGTTTTATCTTTGTTTTGTTTAATGTTGTGCACTTTTAATTTTCTCTTCCCTATCGCATCTCTCTATCGCTCTAAGGTTTGCTGTTAGAGAACCCAGTTCTGGGTTAAGCTCGCCTTTGTACATGTCTTCTCTGTGTTGTGTGTATTTTTATATGTTTTTGTGTACAATAAAGAATAATAGTACTTACCCTTAAATGTTAAGGTAAACATTGTATAGGTATTTGTAGATAGTTTAGAAGTTTGTGTAAATCGATGCGTGGGAATAGGTGGCGCAGGACACGGCGTACTGGGATGTGAAGGAGCGGCTCCAGCAGCTGCAGGGCGCGCACGAGCGCCTGCAGCAGAACATGGTGGACGTGCAGATGCAGCACGAGGCCGCTTCCGCGCAGTACGCGCGCGAGCTGCGCCTGCGCCCCGACACGCTCAACAAGTACGTAGCGCTACTAGCCCATCCAGTACATACCTACTACTATACTAGGTATTGTTCTATCAATACCTAATTATGCTCTGTTTGAGTAATTTATCAAGTACCTGACTAAAGGTAAAAAAACCTTAATAGGAAATTTTACAGAAACATAAATATTATAAAAGAAATAACTAAGTACCTATATAAATATAATAATGATTCAATTGATTAAGGCTAAGTTCACTGACAACATAAACGTCCGTTTTTAGGGTTCCGTACCCAAAGGGTAAAACGGGACCCTATTGTTTTCGCTCCTCTGTCCGTCCCGTCCGTCTGTCACCAGGCTGTATCTCATGAACCGTGATAGTTAGAGAGTTGAAATTTTCACAGATGATGTATGTATTTCTGTTGCCGCTAAAACAACACATACTGACAACAAACGTGATTTTTTGCTCGATATCGATAACGGCAACAGGTAGATGCTTGAAATATTCACAGACTATGGAATGTGTTATAATTATGGAACGTTTTATAGACAATAGTACGGAACCCTTCGCACTTGGTCGTCTTTTTAAAGTACTATTAAGTTTGAAAATGGATGTAAAAAATCGTAGTACCGTTAATACGAATAGTATAAGCCCAAACACGAGGTAGTTAATATGTACCGTTGCCGAGTACCCTCGACCTTCTCTCGTCTTCATCATCAGGCGCCCGATTCTCCTTAGTTAATAATGTCAAAATCGAATGGCAATAGCAGTTTTAACCATATCGGGCATTCTGCTACTAATATAAGACCAATCGTATTCCACTGGACATTCGATTGGTTTGCGATTGGTCTGCATTTTAGTGGTTTTGGTCTATATGGTAGTTTGCTCTACAATCATATTGCAATCGTAAACCTTTTGCAGATAAAATGATTCATTATTAAAAAGTAGTATGTAGTATATTATTTAAGTAGAGGTATTTATTTAGGTATATTATAATATTACGTATATTTTTGTGTAGCATAACTTCGTTTTATAGTTATTTTTCTTTATATGTTGCTTTTATTTAATTTTAGGTTATTTCTTTATCGGTAATATACTCGTCGATTGAATAGTATGCTTTTTTTATTAAAATTTGTTTTAGGATGTTCATGAACTTTGTGTCACTTGTTTCGTCCTTAATTTTGTTGGGCAATGTTGGATATGGGTGCAGGTGAGACAAAGAAAACACATGTATCCTGAACGACTGTTATATTTCGAAAGTAAGAACGTACGATTAAAGTGAACATTGAATGATTGAATGTTTGACGAATGATTGAAGTAGGTATGCTTTATATAATCTTGGATATTTGTAAAGGAGGTATTATACGTACATCGTGCGTATATTCCAACAGCCCCCCTCAAATGTACAAGCATTTTATACAATCATAAGTCAAAAATCGTTTACCCAAACTTGGCTGCAAAACAGCACCTTTTGAACGTCAGGAATTTATAAAAGACAGTCCCCAAAACGCCCACCTTTCACCACTTCCTATGTGTTTTTACTGGGAAGAAGAAGTGGCGCAACAAACTCCCCAGCAACACATGTCTGTCTGTAGGTTAGAAGAACCTTAAACATTGTTTGATATATAAAGTATACAATACAATTTGTACATTGCAGTATAGAACAATATGCAATATTTACATACACTTTATACAGTCATAAATAGTACCTGCTGCATATCAAATTACAATAACTTTGATCAACAGCTTAGATTATAAACATAATAGCATTCTAAATAAAATCATTGAACTGAAATTATTCAAAAATTTACATTAAGTTCAACTTAATTCTAAAAACTTTGCATCATAAGTCAAAGTCAAAACATTTACTTTATTTAGACCATAACAAGCATTTATGAAAGTCAAAAACATAAATAATTTTGATTCTAGTTGCTCATTCCAACAGTAGCTTCCTATGGAGAAGAACAGGCAAGTAACTCCATGGTTACTTTTTTTTTTTTTTTTTTAAATACATAGTATGGTATTACAGTTTATATGTATTGATACATACAAGAACAGCATGCGAAGGTCATGTAGAATCACAAACAAAAACATATGAGAATTAAATTACCATTAAAATGCTTCATGCTTCAAATTTTCATGTTTCACGAAAATGCATGAGTCAAATACCATTTATAAGAATAATTATTAAACATGATATGAATCTTTTAATGTACTTTGTAACTTATCTTGTAATAAGTATAAACATTCACATATTTTACATTAATTAATACTTTTATATGTACATATTTTGTCACCAGACAAATAGTCAAAGGAAAAATACAATTTTACTAGCTGGTAAAATTTTAATTTGGTTATTAATTAGATATTGTTATGTCCTATGGAGCAGGACCACCACATTCCTAAGCATTTTTATCTTGAACTTAATGTTCTAACTTATAATATGCTTTCTTAAAAAGTGTGGCTTTTTTTATATATGAGTTTTAAACCTCATGTCATTCAGTTCCAGACTGTTGCCTGGTTGTCTGGTATTTTGTTATTACATTTACTTATTTATTTACATATACAACCTTACATCTACCCTTACAGGACGTGCCTAATGCGGCAGATGGGTTCTTATTAATTCTAAACTAAACTAAAAACACATAAATAATACATCACATCACATCACACAAATCAACACATAAAAACTTAACTAAATTCGTCACAATATCGTTTGTGATTTGTAGGATTATTAGCGATGCTAATACAACTGTTATTAACTTCATATATCATCATTGTCTGTTTTATCAGAATAGAACTATGTTATAATGATTTTATCCAAATAGCTTCTCTTATAGCTTCAAATAAGCATATATTCAGCTTCTGTTGAGGAACCGGCGACTATTTTGTTTCCGTGTATTCCACGAAATTGTACAATTATCAAACACTTTAAATATGTGATCTGTTGTACTTATGCGGTCAATAACGTCGCCTCAACCAATCAGAATCTGCATACCCTGCTATCAGTTGTTTGTAATCACATTTCACATAGGTCAGCTTTAATTTAAGAGTTCCTTTTATGTATCTCAAAAGATGTTTTAACCACTTCCATAACTTCATTAATTTTACTTTGATTGTACGGACGAACGTACATTTATTTTATATACATAATTTAATCTTGATGACATCGCATAGCATTGTTCATGCGCGACCTACATTTTATATTACTTTATTTTATGTTAATTTTGTATGATCAGTGAATTAAAGACACTCGCTAATAAAGGTCGTTTCCTCTTGACAACAACCACCTCTGATTAGCTGACATCATCTCATCGCGAGATTGACATCTTATGTATCGTGGTCACACAACCCGTACATTTTGGTCCTTCGAGACATCGCGAACCGCGTTTTTGACGAACATTGACAAGTGACATCGTGGCTCCTGGCAAATGACATTTAAATCAGGAGAGTGACAGTAAAAGTGCAGTGCCGTGACATTAAAGTACAGTGCCGTGACATTCATATTGAGTCAACAGCAGACTCTTATTGACTGACGCAGCTCACATCTGTGAACGGTGATTTCTGACAGCAACTTCAGGCCTGGCACCAGCTGGTGTGAAGAGTGATCGAGCATCTCAGCCATAAGTATCTCCTTCTCATCTGGACAATCTCAAGTAAGATCGTTCCATTTATTTTTTGTACTTCGGTATTTGACAAGTTTTTCTTACTTCGGTATTTGACAAGTTTTCCTGACAATCGAGATGGAAGCGCAAACTCTTTATACTCGTCAAAAGGATATTATTTCCACAATCCAGACTATAAAAATCAACTTTAAAAAAGATGGTGCGGGCAGGAAGTCTCCAGAGTATATAACCTCGAGAGTGAATACCCTACACAATCTTTGGGGTGAATTTGAAATGAATCATCAGAAACTTGTCGAATATGATGATATTACGAGTGAATATTTCGTCAAGAACATCTATGATGACACCAAGCGTACGTATGAAGAAGTACTTCACTTGTTGACTTCGTACCGCGGACAGGAAAACAAAGGTACGCAACCAGATGAAAAGCTCAATGCTTTAATCATTGAACAGAAAACGAATTTTAAGGCGTTCAAGCGGTATATCCAAAACCTTGAGATGGAGCAGTTGAGTAACAAATGGGAAATAGAAGATGAATTACGTAACCTGCAATTGAGATGGAATAACATTGACACTCTGCATTGGAAAATTGACAACATAGTTGAAGGGTCAGATATGTTCTATGAAAAGGAATATACTGAGTACGAAACCAAATTTAAAAAGAGTAAACGGGAATTAAGCAACAAGCTGTCGTCCGCTATACATCTGCAACATTCTACCCCACAGTTGGAGGTACCTGTCTTCACGGGAAATTACAATCAATGGCCTACCTTTCTCGACCTGTTTAAAGGTGGTATACATGACAATAAGCTACTAACAAAGGCTCAGAAGATGCAACATCTTAAGGGTAAACTAAAGGGAGAAGCTGAACGTTTAGTGCAACATCTACATGTATCAGCCGAAAATTATGACACCGCTTGGGAAATTCTCAACCACAGATATAACAATCAGCAAATTTTATTCACCAAACAAATTGAAATATTTCTTAATCAACCTAATATACAGAAACAAAATTCTTACGAGTTGAGAAGATTACATGATACTACTATGGAATGCATTCACGCCATCCATAATTTAGGAATTGACACCACGACGTGGGATCCTATCCTGGTTCATCTGCTGATAAAAAAGTTTGACACGCACACATACAGCGATTACATGGAAAGTAGGAAAGAACCTCGTAAATTACCAGTATTTGAGGAAGCTATTGCATTCTTAGAGGCTAAATTTACAGCCTTGGAACCTGTAAAGAAACATGACAAGAACACATCAACAATGAATAACCCAGGTTATTCTAAATCATTTGCTTACAAGGAAAAATCATCATATGTGCCTGGGAAGAAAACAGCATTTACTAGAACATCTAGCGTATTTCATTGTGTATTGTGCAATACCAACCATGCGTTATACCAATGCAGCAAATTTGAATCTATGTCACCAGAAGTTAAATTGGCAACAGTTTCGAAATATAATGTGTGCAAAAATTGTTTATTTGTGCACGAAAAAAATATCTGCAATTCCACAAAACGCTGTAAAGAATGCAACGCAGCACACAATACATTATTGCATGAAGCATGCGTCAACCCCGATGTGACCTCAAATTCTACCAAGCTATTCACACCAAGAAAACAGCAACAGATGCGTCAGCAAACTGTTCATCACTTAGCGGACATCAGTAACGAGATATTACTCCCATCGGTTCAAATGCATGTGTTATGCAAAGACGGACAATATATTAAATTGACAGCGCTTCTCGACCAGGGTTCACAAATATCCTTGATTACAGAGAATGCGGCACAAAGACTAGGATTACCCAGACGTCACTTTGACGGTACGATCTCTGGCGTCGGTACTTTATCAAACAAATGTAAAGGGAAAATTAACCTTCAGTGCAAATCGATTCATGACGATTATACATTTAATACTGATGTTCTGATTATGCCAAAAATGATTAATCATTTGCCGAACAATTCATTTGATACTGCTCATTACAAGCATATCAATAACCTTCCACTTGCAGATCCGGAATTTAACATATCGAAGCCGATTGACGTTTTATTAGATGCAAAAATATATTCAGAAATAATAATGAATGGACTCGTAAAAGGTTCTCCACAAGAACCCATTGCACAGCAGACAAAAATGGGGTGGATTCTATCGGGAAATATTACACCATCATTTAATTGTCATGTCGTCATTAATAACATAGAAGACATTGCCAATTATTGGGAGATAGAAGACATTCCATCTGACACTGAAGTGAAAAATCTTACGCAGCAAGATCAATTCTGCGAAAATTTATTCATGACAACAACACGACGTTTACCTAGTGGAAGATATGAAGTGAGGTTGCCAATGAAGGAAGGGTTTGAAAGTAAGCTGGGAGATAGCAAACCACAAGCAGTGGCTCAGTTCAAACAGCAGGAAAAGAGGTTCCAAAACGATGACACTTTATATGACAATTATAAACGATTTATCGACGAGTATATTAATATGGGTCACATGAAGAAGTGTGTTACTAAGACAAAAGTAAGCTGCATACTTCCACATCATGGAGTGATTAAAAATGACTCTACTACAACGAAGCTTAGAGTTGTATTTAATGGGTCGAGCAAAACTACATCAGGGTTCAGTCTGAATGATCTGATGGAATGTGGTCCGAAGCTCCAACAAGATATCCTGTCTCTTCTTCTGAGATGGCGAATATATAAAATTGCATTCACGGCAGACTGCGAAAAAATGTATCGTATGGTGATGCTTCAAGAAGACCAGCAGCATCTGCAAAAAATTGTCTGGCGGGACCAACTAATGAAACCGCTGGAAGAATATCAACTGTGTACAGTAACCTATGGTACAAAAGCAGCGCCATATTTAGCAATGAGGACGATAAAACAGTTAGCAAGTGATGACGCACAGAAATATCCCCTTGCAGGCAAAATTTTGGAAAATGACCTATTTGTTGATGACCTAGTTAGTGGCGCTCATACCATAGAGCAGGCTAAAAATATACAAGCGGAAGTAATTGACATGTTGAAAGGAGCAGGATTTAACTTAAGAAAATGGTCGAGTAACACGCCGGAGTTACTAATGCATTTGACAGAACACCAATTAAATCCATCGGTATTGGACTTCAAGAACGCTGACTCTACTAAAACACTTGGACTTAGATGGAATCCGGTTACCGACACATTTACATATCAAAACAAAATAGATCGCGCAACCGAGACATACACTAAACGTACTATGTTATCTGATATATCGAAGATTTTTGACCCACTTGGTTGGTTATCGCCTGTCACATTGAAAGCAAAGCTCATATTTCAACGCGTGTGGTCCACCGAAATAGGCTGGAATGATACAGTTCCTCAAGAAATCCAGGAAGAGTGGAAGTTACTGAGGGATGACTTGGACAATATCAACTACCTTGAGATACCGAGATGGATTGGTACAACAGAAACTGACATCGAAATACATGGATTTTGTGATGCTTCAGAAAAGGCATACGCATGTGTTATTTATGCCAAAACCCGACATGAGTTTCAACAGACAACAATACAACTTATAGCAGCTAAAACAAAATTAGCGCCTGCCAAGAAGAAACTGACATTACCACGGCTAGAACTTTGTGGAGCCCTACTATTGACAAAACTTGTTGCAAAGGTCTTACAAACTTTTGCAATCAATAAAATTCATGCACAGACTTATGCTTGGACAGATTCCATGGTGGTGATTGGATGGTTGCATGGGAATCCGTCACGTTGGAATGTGTTCGTGGCAAATCGTACACAACAAATTACAGCCGTTATTCCCGCAGTACAATGGAGACATACAAAATCATCTGACAATGCAGCAGACTGTGCAACTAGAGGCCTTACCCCTTCCCAGCTGAGAGAGCACTCATTGTGGTGGAAGGGACCTACGTGGCTAAAGGATGACGTTAAAGAAAATACTCTAAATATAGAAGACCCGGAGATTGAAATCAAAAGAAATCCCCAAGTAATGACTACACAATTAAAATATGAAGTTATTGAAAACATATTAGAAAAATACAGTTCTATTACTCATGCGGCACGTGTCTTGTCTTGGGTATCGCGTTTCATAACAAATACTCGGTATCGTATAACTAAAAAGGCAAGGTATGAGTCACCAACAATTAACGACAATAATTACCTGACATCGTCTGAAATAGAAAATGCATATAACATACTTATTCGGATGACACAAGTTAAAGAGTACCATGATGACATTGCACAAATACAACGAACAGGATCGGTAAAAAGCAGTAGTAGTCTACTTAAACTGAGTCCGTTTTTGGATAAGAAAGGTATTTTGAGAGTTGGTGGGAGACTGGAATATTCAAACTTGACAAACGACACCAAACATCCCATCATACTTCCGAAAACATCAAGACTGACAGAATTACTTATTAACCAGGCACATAAAACGACACTTCATGGAGGTCCTAGACTTACCTTGATGTATTTACGACAGAAGTTTTGGATTATAAGCGGATATGTAACAGTCAAAAAACATATTCGTCGTTGTATAACGTGTTGTAGATTTAGTAACGTACAAAAAAATCAATTGATGGCGAATCTACCAGAACCTCGAGTGACACCTTCACGTCCGTTTACTCACACGGGTGTTGACTTCACTGGACACGTGGATGTGAAAGCGAATAAAGGCAGAGGGATAAAAATGACAAAAGGATACATCGCAGTGTTTGTGTGCTTTGCAACCAAAGCTGTACATTTGGAGCTCGTATCTGACTTGAGCACTCCAACATTCCTCGCCGCCTTTAAGAGGATGTGTTCTAGAAGAGGCGTTCCTAAACATGTTTATAGTGACAATGGGACGAATTTTGTTGGAGCTTCCCGTGTCATCAAGAAAGAATATCAAGAAGCCTTACAGATGATCAATGAACACTTTTTAAATGACATAGCTGACATGAACATAACTTGGCACTTCAACTCACCTGCGTGGCCTAGTGCAGGTGGGTTGTGGGAAGCTGCCGTAAAAAGTATGAAGCATCACCTTAAAAGAGTTCTAGGAGAACAAAAATTGACGTATGAGGAATTTTCGACACTTTTGACTCAGATCGAAGCTTGTTTAAATTCGAGACCTCTCTACGCTATGACAGAAAATCCAGAAGATGAATATCTTACACCAGGACATTTTTTAACTGGTGGAAACATTTTGTCTTCACCCCTGACAGTTTATGATGCATGCGGAATAAAAACAAGATGGCAATTAACAGAACATATGCATCAACAATTCTGGAAAAAATGGTCTTCAGACTATTTACAACAATTGCAATCAAGATACAAATGGAATATTCCTAAGAAGGCCCCTTGCATCAATGATATAGTGCTCATAAAAGAAGACAACTTGCCACCTTCAAAATGGGTTCTCGGGCGAATAATGGAATTGCATCCCGGAAAAGATGGTTATGTGCGAGTGGTGACTGTAAAAACAAAATCAGGCACAGTGAAAAGGCCAATTATTAAATTATCACCTCTTCCCGTACAGGAAGACGAGACGATATGTAAATCTGACAACACTCAAGAATCTGACAACACTCAAGAATCTGACAAAATAAAACCAAGAGCTGCGAGAAGAATCAAGCGGAACTTTCTCGCAACCACTCTTCTATTACTGCTCACATTCGTAACTCCCTCTCTCCAACAAACAGTACACGTGACGTCATTGCACAATTCGAACTCTCTGTATTTTGACAAAATTGCTGACATAAATATTGTACAAGACCAATGGAAAATGGTGGTTTTCTATAATATGACCTCCTATTGGCAGAGCATTGTCGACATAGAGTCTTTCCTTCGGCAAATAAACAAATCGTGTAGAGAGGAACCTATGCTCACATCTATTGCAGCACAGTTGTACCATCAGTTGGAAGAAATAACACATCGTAACAATTTATTGACGAACATACAAACGTCGAGGAAGAAAAGAGGTCTGATTAATGGAGTTGGGTATGTTGCAAATAGTTTATTTGGAGTCTTGGATGAAAGATTTGCCAAAAGGTATGAAAAAGACATCAAACTTATACAAATTAGAGAAGATCATTTATTTTCGTTATTCAAAAATCAGACGTCAATAATGGAAGCAGAAAACAACATCATAAAAAGAAATGAAGCTGTAATGAATAAAAACTTTATCGCTATCACTGAACATATGCAACGTATCACATCTGACATGCACCAGTTTCGAAACGAGATTCAAACCACGGTACAAAAAGTTTCCTTGTTGACAGCACTCATGTCGGCTAATATTATAATTTCCCACATACAACGTTTACAGGATGACTTAATAGATACCGTAACTGACATTTACCATGGCAGAATAAATTCACATTTACTGTCTCCGGATCAGATTCAGCAACAACTCACCATAATCGCCAGTCAAATACACGGCGAACTCAAAATACCAGGGACTAACAGCAAAGAGTTATATGGACTAATGCAAATCAAAGCGAGGGTGACAAGCAAACTTTTGCTAATGGAAATCAGAATTCCTCTCTTGAACCATGATAAATTTGAACTTGACAGAATCATCACTATTCCACTGCAAAAAGGAACCAGTACTGTGTATACTCAAACTGAATCAAAATACATCGCAGTCAATGTTAATAAGGATACAGTTATACCCATGACAGAACAAGACGTACAATCGTGCGCCATGCGTGCTGAAAATGAATTTATCTGTTCATTAAATCATCCCATTTACACATTAAAAATGGGAGAATCCATTTGTAAAATCAAATATACACAAAATAGTGACAATAAGTACTGTCATACTGAAATCAAGGAATGCACATACAACTGGATCAAATTACACACCCGAGACTCGTGGCTATTCTCGTGTTGCGAGGAATGCTCAGTCCGCATTTTATGCCCAGACGGCCTAGTGACTAAACAATTAATTGGTAGTGGGGTCATTACCATCGGGCAAGGTTGTGTTTTGAAAGGTGATATGTTTACAATACATAGTCATCATAACTATATGAATCAGATGTTCATTCAACCCACTGTGGAAAGACTTCCGAACATATCTCAATTAAACAACATTTTGAATACATCTGTAACTCCACAAGACATCATTCAGATTACCAACCACACGGCAGAATTCCATGAAATAAAGCGACAGATTTCCAATTTGAAGAAACAAAAATTGGAAGAAAGCCCACTAGATGATACTCCGCATTACTATATAATTTACGGCATCTTGGGTACTGTACTTCTGATCGTTCTTATTGTCATGGGGTACAAAGTGAACCAATGGCGAATCAATACACAGACACGGAAACCTTCAGGTGACACCATATCAGTTCCTGAGCCTGGGGTCGGAGTAGCAGCATCGATGACAAGACAGGAGAGTGATGTGAATATCAGGGTGACCAGAGATCAGCCGATCTCATCTCCGGGGCAAAAGAACAACTCAAACAATAGTGAGACGTTCTCACCAGTGATGCGCAAAGCATATAGTGTGACAAGTGTGAATAAGGCTACATCGCCAACTATGAACAGAACAGTTAGCTTCAGTGTAGTTAATGATAACTAATAATAGTAACAATAGCACCAATATTCATCAATGCACTTTACTTACATAAATACATGTGTTGTTGCTTTTATACTTAATTCTTATGTAGTGTTAGACATAGTTGTACTTTTAAATTAAGTTGGTTCTCTTTTGTGTTGGCAGTATGTACGGACGAACGTACATTTATTTTATATACATAATTTAATCTTGATGACATCGCATAGCATTGTTCATGCGCGACCTACATTTTATATTACTTTATTTTATGTTAATTTTGTATGATCAGTGAATTAAAGACACTCGCTAATAAAGGTCGTTTCCTCTTGACAACAACCACCTCTGATTAGCTGACATCATCTCATCGCGAGATTGACATCTTATGTATCGTGGTCACACAACCCGTACATTGATACTGACTTATAATACCTATAGCAGCACAAATATTTGGTCATGTACTAAGCATTGCATGCGCATTGCGTACATAAGGCACTTCCATATAGATATCTTCCTTGAGAATGCCTTTCTAAACGGCGGTTTTTACATCCATAAGATGGGCATGTAAATCAAACTGATTTGCAAGAGTTAAAATAAATTGGAAAGATTATATTTGAGCTACTGGAGTCAACGTTTCGTTATAATCTTGTAAGCATTGTTGAGTGACACCACGAGCTACTAATCGGGCTTTATACCATGTAGGTTTACCCAACTCGTTATTTTTAATTGTACATACCCAATTTGAGCTTTTTATGTTAAAATTTTTAGGTCTTGCTATGAGAGTCCAAGTATTATTTCTATGATTAGACTCTATTTCACTTTTTGTGGTTTTCAACATATGTATACTAGAATCATGGTAGTGATTGAACAGTTGTGAGCGATAAGCAAAAATGGGTCATCAATCCTTTTATAATCTATTGGGGTACTTTGAGAATTATTTGTATTACGTCTCAGTTTGCTAGATGAAGGTCCAGCTTCTGAGCTATTATCAGGGGAATGATTATGTTTGTGTTTGTTGCCTATTAACTTTGCCGATTTATCGTCGTTATCGTGCTTGTTAATTTAGGCGGGAATTTGAACAGGTATTATAGAAATACAACTCATCAAATCATCATCATCATTGGCCACAGAGCATCTTGGACAGATGATTGTGGCAGTGCTTGTCTACGCGGTTATTAGTGCCGCAAGCACTTTCTTTCATCAAATCAACATCCCTCGCAATAGGGAATTGGTTATTTTCTGTATTAGGTAAATAGTTTGTAACCATTTTGGTCGTAACCAACTAATATGGCTTTAAATGACTTTTCGTCAAATTTCGAGGCTTTAGTTTTATCATGAACATGTTGAACCGAATCATCATCATTATTTTAAATGTCTTGAATGACTTATTTTCGGTTTCGTATTTTCGGTATTGATTGTGTCATGTTTCGTATGGTGTTTTATTATTGGCGAGCGCTTTTGTGGGTAGTCTATTTGTTAAATATGTATATTAATATAGCTTCATCCCAGAATATTTTATATAATTTCGCACTTGTAACCAATGGTCGAGCCATTTCGGTTAACGTACGATTCATACGCTCCTCGACACCATTTTGTTGTGGCTATTCGATACTGTTAAACAGTACCTAAGTAATTCCTTACAAACACAATAATAATCTTTAAATTCATTAGAAAGATATTCTCGCCCACTATCGCAATATAAATTAGTTTACTTTATGGTTAAATAAGTTTTCACTTTTAGCAACAAAATCTTGAAAACATTTCAGCACTTCTGACTTAGCATACATCAAATATATATAACAGTGTAATATTACACTGTAATGTATAAAATTGTCTATAAAAGTAACAAAATAGTTCTTATTATCTACAGTACATGGTTTTTACCAAGTATGCAAGGTTCAAATAATTCATCAGCATTACCAAATTATCAAATAAAAACATTATTTTCATCAACTACATATTTGAACATAAAATTTTTCTGTTTATTTAAGTGAGTACTATGCCGTATTATTTATACTCTTTTACACAGTCTTGGTTATTCTCTTCAACTAAATTTAAATTACTCAGAGAATTATTACTGTTTAAAAGTAATACTAAAAACATTATCGATTGATGTTCTCACCTGTCATAAAACATTTATTATTTTTAACATAAATGTTGAAAAATTTACCGACATACCAGTCTTTTGGCATATTATAACGTACCTCCGGTGAATATAAAACGTCATCAATTGATCCTTGAATTTATGTTGTTACCTCGATTTACCCTTTACCAAACTCCAGGATTGAAACTCCTTTCCTAGCAACACCGATCTTCAATGGTGTGGATAATTCGACGTACGAGGTTAAAACCTTTTTACATTGTCAATCTTTTAATTTTTTTTTTTTTTTTTTTTTTTTTTTTGATTTGTCAATATGATATGTCATCATGATCTGTCACACCAGAATCTAAAAGAAAATAAACAGTATTAGCTATTTTCTACATAATTAGCAGACAATTTACATTATGAAATCATAAAAACGAAACCGCCCTGGTCATTGTTGCAGTATTCAATGTTATTGGCAGACTTTTGAAGTTCACCCATTGATTTATTTTGCTGCAGTCCCTTTAAGTAACGGCAGTCCTTTTTGAAATTATTCCGACGTCCGCAATGATCACAATACATTTTTGATATTATATGCATTGAATTTCCTTATTGATAATTATTTTTATTCTTCTTCTTTCGTGTCGATGACATGTCTTATAGTGAGACTACACTTTGTCAGCCCAATATGCCGCCACAGCGAGAGCTCTAATTATTTTTATTTTGAGTGTGGGTCTCATTATTATTATACAATTCATGTTCGAGTAGGCGTAGTCTTCACAGAAACCATATTGAGTTGCTCATCACCTAGCAACGCAGAAATAACACCGTCATAAGATGTGATATTTTGTTCATTGTTAATGCAATTTTAATTTACACTCTTTCACTGAATTTAAAATTTTGTTGTATTACTTTTAACTACAGAAAACGGCCTGGGCCCATAACCTGTTGGATATGGGTGCAGGTGAGACAAAGAAAACACATGTATCCTGAACGACTGTTATATTTCGAAAGTAAGAACGTACGATTAAAGTGAACATTGAATGATTGAATGTTTGACGAATGATTGAAGTAGGTATGCTTTATATAATCTTGGATATTTGTAAAGGAGGTATTATACGTACATCGTGCGTATATTCCAACAGGCAATTTATTATATATTTTGATGCACATCACGTAGGGGCTGTTGGAGTGTAGTGTCATGTTGGAGGTAGGTAGCATCAGCATATTTTTGTGTCTCAGTGATCTATTGGTGTGTTTGTCTCCGCGTTTGGTAAAGAAGTTTATTACATAGTGTTGTTGTTACCCTTCGTATGCCTACAATTTTCGAAAGTTGCCCTCGATTCCTCAGGGTTTCCATCATCAGATTCTGACCTGATGATTAGGGACTACTCACACTTATTCAGCTCTATTCAGCTTATGTCCATAGAAAACAACGATTTTGTATGGAGACGCGTACGCATCCATTCAGCTTTCCGCGTTTATTCAGGTTTCGCGGCAAACAAGTATAAAATGAGAACAAATGTGTTTTTATCATGCGAGTGCTTTCGATGGAGATCAGCGCTGATCTGCCGCATTCAGCGCTGTTCCGCCGCGTTCGACGCTGAATGGGGCGGAACAGCGCTGCACACGTATCGTTCTCAACTCCTTGTCGACAAGTTGCAACCTGCGAAGCTCGGATAGATCTAATTTATTATTATGTAATCATTATGCACGCAATATCCATCCGAAAATGCTCTTTGAATTTAGTATCTATTATTTTGTTTTAATTGGGGTACCAATGTCGCGTAGGTATTCTCCAACCAAATTTCTATCTACCCAAAGTGGATCGACCCACTGTCGTTTGCGTTTTAATTTTTTACGACAAAAATATCGCACATAGAACTGTCCATGTTGAGGACACAATGCTAATTGAGTAGCTGACCGTCTTCGCAGCATATTCGGCGCCGTACGTATTAGATAGAAGCATTTTAGCGGAGATGACACTCTAACGCCGCTGTACGCCGCGGATAGAAGTACATAGAACTGAATAAGTGTGACCAAAACTGTTCAGCGAAACGCGAATAGAGCTGAATAAGTGTGTGTAGTCCCTTATGGGATCACCTGGAAAATAAACCCTATTAAACAAAAAAAAAGATTTTGTAAATCGGTCCAGGCTTCTTCTAATCGGTGAACAGACATAAAAAAAAAGGTCTCGACGAATTGAGAACCTCTTCCTTTTTGTTAAGTCGGTTAATGAAAGATTGATGGACTGACCGCGAAGGGGGACCATGGGACTGTTTGTCCAAGGCGATTAGTCATTTGTGAGTTAAACGGCTGATGACTTGACCGGCAATGCTCAGCTAAAGGATTGTCGTTTCAGATCGATCGTTACCACCACTCGATCGTGGCTATCGTATACCTATGTGACAATTGAAGTGCGGAGTGCGCAGGTTGGCGGGCGCGCGCGCCGTGGGCGACGTGCTGGAGCAGTTCGGCGAGCGCCTGCGCCGCGGCGTGGCGCGCAGCCGCGCCGACCGCGCCGCGCTGCAGGCCGCCTACGCGCAGTGCGGCGCGCGCGTGCGCCGCCTGGCCGCGCGCCTCGCCGCCGCGCGCGCCGCCGCCGCCGCCGCGCGCGCCGCAGGTACCGCGCCAACCACTACATCATAGTTTATGTACACAGATACACACACAGAATACAGAAAAGAAGAAGATAGAACACAGTACACAGACACAGCTTATTTCAAAATAAATTTCTTCCAGCAGGCCCGTTATGGGAGAGTTAGAATAAGAAGAGATTATAATAGTTAGATACTTGTATCGTGTTATATCTTCGTTGTTTTTAAACGTTGTTTTAAATAGGGAGTGCACCTGTGTCACAGGGAGGGTGCCAGAGTTATGAGAATAACCCGATGCGACGGCAATCCGACACGACCGGAAATAGATCAGGAGTAGGACCGACATTTACGTGCTCCCCGATGCACGGGTGAATCAATCACCAACTTCCAGACTACGAGCTGCTTTGTGAAAGTTTTTTTAAGAAAACCCACAAAGCGATATCGGCCCGACCCGGGAATCGAACCCGAGACCTCGAGCACAGCAGCCGCTCTTGCGACTACTAGAACAGCGAGGCAGTAATGTATCAACATTGTAAATCTAAGATGGCCGCCGGTACAAAATGGCGGATTACCTATATTATTTATTTATTTATTGCAAAAATGAATATAGTTACAGAAATGCATCCTTAACCTAGGTATACATTACCCTGTTAGGGCGCAGCAAATTAACTTAAAACTATCTCAACACAACATATATATACTGTTTAATTTTTAACTAGACTTACATCTAAAAGGACAACCCCCGCAATATGTGTATCAAATGAAAGGGCTACACAAGAAGAATACTGTGATTACGACAAAATTTTAAATCCAAGATGAACGTCGTTACAAAATGGCGTATTAGGTGAGGGCATGAGTACCTAGTCGTGTCCTGGGGCCCGATTCTCCTAATTTTACTTAAGCGACATATGATTCACATTCGACTGCGATCCAATCACGACTCAATTGCGATTGAAGCGTATGTCATCATCATCATCATCATCAGCCTATCGCAGTCCACTGCTGGACATAGGCCTCTCCAAGTGCACGCCACTGAGATCTATTTTCGGCTTCTCGCATCCAGCTCCTGCCAGCCGTCTTGCGCAAGTCATCACTCCACCGTGCCTGAGGACGTCCTACACTACGTTTGCCGAGGCGTGGTCTCCACTCTAGAACTCGTTTACCCCAACGGTTATCGGTTCTTCGGCTAATATGGCCAGCCCACTGCCACTTCAGCTTGCTGATTCGGTAGGCTATGTCGACGACCTTGGTTCTCTGACGGATTACCTCATTTCTGATGCGATCCCTCAGAGAAACGCCGAGCATAGCTCTTTCCATAGCCCGCTGAGCGACTTTGAACTTGTGGACCAGCCGTACCGTCAGTGTCCACGTTTCGGCTCCGTAAGTCATGACAGGTAGGACGCACTGATTGAAGACTTTTGTCTTTAGGCACTGTGGGATCGACGATGTTAGGACTCGACGTAGCTTCCCAAATGCAGCCCAACCCAACTGAATTCTCCTATTCACCTCGTCCTCAAAGTTGTTTCTACCTAACTGCAATGTCTGCCCGAGGTATACATATTTCCGAACAACTTCGAGAACGGCGCCGTGTATCGCAATCGGTTCCGGTAGAACATGTTCATTGAACATGACCTTGGTTTTGTCCAAGTTCATCCGTAGGCCGATGCGTAGAGAAGATTCAGCCAGGTCGTTCAGCATCTGTTGTAGGTCCTGCAGCGTTTCCGCCATGATGACGATATCGTCAGCAAATCTCAAGTGAGAGATGTGTTCGCCATTGATGTTGATGCCGCGTCCTTTCCAGTTCAGCGTCTTGAACATATCCTCCATTGCATTAGTGAACAGTTTCGGGGAAATAACATCCCCTTGTCTCACTCCTCGATGCAACGGTATGGGCCTTGTTTGCTGATTCTGTACTTGGACGGACATTGTAGCGGCTTCGTAAAGACATCTCATCACTTGGATGTATCGCCAATCTACTTGACAACGCTGCAGGGACTCCAGAACAGACCAGATTTCAACCGAGTCAAAGGCCTTCTCATAGTCCACAAATGCTAGACACAGGGGCTGATTATACTCTTCGGTCTTCTGTATAATCTGCCGCACTGTGTGGATGTGGTCTATGGTGCCGTATCCGCTCCGAAACCCAGCCTGCTCCGGTGGTTGGAATTCGTCGAGTCTTCGCGCAAGTCGGTTCGTGATCACTCTTGAGAACAGCTTATATACGTGGCTTAGGAGGGAAATGGGTCGATAGTTCTTCAACTGGGTTTTGTCTCCCTTTTTGAAGAACAGGACGACAACACTCCTACTCCACGCCTCTGGAGTTCTCCCTTCAAACAGGACGGCATTAAAAAGCTTCTGGAGCTCCCCCAGTACGGGCTTACCTCCTGCTTTTAAAAGCTCTGTTGTAATGCCATCCCCGCCAGGGGCTTTTCCATTTTTGAGCTGTCTCAGAGCGATCTCGATTTCGCCACTGCTGACTTCTGGCAGGTCTTCGGTGAAATGGCGTGTTAATGTGGCTCTAGAATCCTCATTTCCGGGATCAGGTCGAGATGCATGCGATGCGTATAACCGGCCATAGAAATTTTCCACTTCCGAAAGGACTGCCGGCACCGAAGAAACGACTTCTCCACTTGTTGTGGTCAGCTTCGTCAAGTGGCTTCTTCCAAGAGATTGTACGAACACCTTTGACCCCCGATTCAGCTCAATTGCTCTTTCAATGGCAAGAGTATTGGAGCACCGGAGGTCGCGTCGTACGTGCTTGTTGATCTCTTGGTTTAGAGCCCGCTTAGCTGACGAAGTGACAGGCGGGTTTTCACGTCGTTTCTTCATAAGCCCTAATGTCTCTTCCGAAAGCTTTGATTTCTTGCCCTTACGCTGCATGTTACAGAATCGCGAACCTTCCTCCCTGAGGATCCGAACCACATATTCATGGTTCTGGTTAACGTCTGTTGTGGTTTCCACGGCGGCAAATCGGTTCTCCAGATTTGACTGGAACGTTTCAGATCCTGTCATGGTTTGGAGCAGTGTTGGTCGGAGCCTGGCCTTCATCAGACGGAAACGTTCGGCCTTGAAGTTGATATTCAGAGAGCCTCGGACAAGTCGGTGATCGCTCCCGGTATTAAACCTATTGATCACGGAGACGTCTCTGAATATGTGCTTCTTGTTCGTCATGATGAAGTCAATCTCATTTTTAGTCATAGTGCCGGGGCTTTGCCACGTCCACTTCCTTTGGGGCTGCTTTTTGAAAAAGGAGTTCATCAAAAAGAGCCCCTCGCGTTCGAGGAAGTTGACGAGCATTTGCCCCCTATGATTCCTGCTTCCAAATCCATGGGATCCTACTGCCGATTCGCCGCAAATCTGTACTCCCACTTTAGCGTTAAAGTCCCCCATGACAACGGTGTAATGGGTCTTTGTAGTGAAGTGGAGGGCCCTTGATATATCATCAAACATATCCTCCACTTCATCGTCTGAATGTGTCGAGGTCGGTGCGTACACTTGCACTACCTTGAGGCTATACCTGTCGGTGAGCTTTATGATAAGGTACGCTACCCTGTTCGACACACTAGACACCTCCACAACGTTATCAGCTAGGGACTTATTTACCAGAAACCCAACGCCACCTTGGGATTGTTGGTCTCCCTTTCGGAAGTACATTAGGTGACCTGATTCGAGGGTTATGGTGTCCTCCCCCTCTATTCGAACTTCACATAACCCTAATATATGCCACCTAATCTTCCCAAGTTCCACCTCGAGTTGCGCCAGATGCGAGTCAAGCCGCAGCGTGCGGCCGTTGTACGTCGCAAGAGTAAGTTGTGTTTGGTGGCCTCCCGTAACCCGGAGATTCTTCGCACCCCCTGTCCCGCCGTAACCACGGTCGCCACCGTGACCGGGAATAGCGGGACTGCCGGGAACTAGGGGCCGTGGCTTTTTCGTTCTGCTCATAGAGGTATTTAGCCTACTGCTATCACGCTGGCCAGACGGGTTGATAGAGGGTTTTTTTTTCGAGTTTTCCTTCTCTCGCACGGTGTTCGGTGCATTTTTGACTCCATTAGTCGACTTCTACGACACCCACTGGAAGAAGGGGGTAGCGACACATGTATTCTTAAGCCGTCGCTACACGGCTACAAGCGTATGTGGCATTCCGCAATTTTTTCTTTGAAATAAACGTTTTTATCCTTTTCTGTCATTCAATAATGAATCAGGGGTCCGATTCTCCTAAGTTAATAATGTCAAAATCGAATAGAAATCGAATCGCAATATGATCGCAATAGCAGTTTTAACCATTTCGGGCATTCTGCTACGGCTTATGTTTAACTGTTCACCAGATATAGTACCTAACAAATAGCAGACAAAAATAGTAAATGATCACCAAAATGAAACTCGCATTTTAATGTAAAACTATAACCAAAGTTTTACAACTTTGCTATCCTATTTAAGTGAAATTACTTCAAAATAAATCATGCGTAGGTAAGCCAAAAATAGTAAATGATCACCAAAATTAAACCACCATTTTAAAATGATGTTCTCCTAGCCGATTATCGGCTACGGCGGCTGTTCTCATGTAAGGAGATTAGCCAACTGCGCAGGACATATTATAGTGCACGAGCATTTGCGCAGACACAGGTGCACTCACTATTCCTTAACTCTCATAGCCCGATGGGACGGCAATCCGACACGACCGGAAAGAGATCAGGCGCAGGACCGACATTTACGTGCTCTCCGATGCACGGGTGTATCAATCACCACCTTCCAGGCTCCGGGCTGCTATGTGAAAGTCTTCTAAAACCCACAAAGCGATTTCGGCCCGACTCGGGAATCGAACCCGAGACCTCGTGCTCAGCAGCCGCACTTGCGACAGCTAGACCAACGAGGCAGTTTATTTTAAAATAAGATTATAACCAAAGTTTTTAAATTCTGCTATCCTATTTAAGCAAATTGAGTCCAAATAAATCATTGTTATCCCAAAAGTAGTAAATGATCACCAAAAGTAGCAAATAATCATCAAAATTATACCAGCGTTTTAATATAAAATGATAATCAAAGTTTTTACATCTTGCTCCTGTTTAAGTAAACTGACTCCAAAAAAATAAGTTCGGCCTGATACAATAAATGTAATAACATTATGGGGACCCTTTTCCTGCACTAGGGTGGAAAATTGTCTATTGCATGCCTCTAAACAGTGCGATAAGAGTGTGTTTTCGAGGGATTGTATTGAGAAACACATTCTTCTTCTTCTTTCTCCTGCCCTGTTCCCAATTTTACTTGGGGTCGGCGCAATATGTCATTTTCTTCCATTTTTCCCTGTCACTCGTCATACTGACACTCACGCATGCATTGCAAGCCGGACACATAACTTAATATGGCATCATAATACTTCATTTGGTAATAAGCCTACATTTTATGGCAATCACAGTGACTTATTTAGGCAAAAATAATACATTAATTTGGTCGTCAAGAGTTGGTGATCATTTACTAAATTTGGTGGTCGAATACAATTTAAAGTGGAGTCGTGACTAAAATAGCTGGTACTATTACATTTTTAGACTTTATTTTTCTGGTGTTCAGTAGATATTTCTGGTTACAAAACTAAGGGTATCAAAGCATTTTATGGTGGTCATTATATTTGGTCCCTTCTGCTACTAATAAAAGACCAATCGTATTCGATTAACATTTGATTGGTGTGCGATTGGTCTGCTATTTTGGTGATTTTGGTCTATACGGTAGTTTGCTGTACAATCATTTTGCACTCGTAAATCATTTACAGACAAACTGGGGCCCGATTCTCCTAATTTTACACATGTATTGAGGAATTAGATTGTAACAAATTATCAGGTAAGAGACAATGTAATACTACTCAGCTACATCCGGTTAGACTGGAAGCCGACCCCAATATAGTTGAGACAATGTAATAATGATGCACTAAATTAATTAAATAGAATGAGGAGTATTGAGACCCTGTGTGGTATACACCAGAGATTATTAGGGAAATCAAATATAAACACCAATTGCATAAGAATTATAAGGCGAGCAAATTACGTAGTGACTATGACTTATTCGCGCGTAGTAGGGCAATAGTGAAAGCTGAAACGGCACTAGCACACGATCGATATTGTGATCGTGTACAAAGTCACCTGACAAAGGAGCCACGTGCGTTTTGGGGCTACTTAAGATCGAGAAAAAGTAACTCGAGCAAACAGAAGTTGATCAAAGAAGGACGCATATTATCAGATTCGGAAAGTGCGCGTGAGTTTGCGCAGTTCTTTCACTCTGTATACAATCCAGAGCCGGCCGCGATGAGTGCGTCGGCTGCGAGCGCGGCGCCAGGGCCGCCTCCGGGTGCGCGGGTACACCTGGCGCCGCTGCACCGCGCCGACGTGCATAGCGCGCTAGCTCGGCTGCCGCCGAAGCGCTCTGCGGGACCTGACGGTATACCAGCTTATATTTTTAGGGATTGTCGCGATGTACTAGGGAAACCACTGTTGCATCTATACAACGTTTGCATTGCAACTGCTACGTTTCCAGATAAATGGAAACTCACCCGAGTAGTGCCTGTGCCTAAAGGTAGTGGAGGTTCCGAACCGAGTAATAGCAGACCAGTTGCAATACTGTGTACTCCGGCGAAGGTATTTGAGGCGGCGATTCACAAACAGCTATATGTCCAGGTAAGTAGCCAGTTATCTGACGCACAACATGGTTTCAGGCCAGGACGTGGAACAACGGGGAATTTAATGCATTTGATGACGCGTTTGATACCGGCGGTTGATGCGGGGGTCCAAGTAGACGTCGCCTACTTCGATTTCAGGAAAGCGTTTGATACAGTGGATAACGATATCCTGTTATCGAAGTTGGCCGGCGTGGGTTGCACACCACATACGCTGACATTTTTCGCGAATTATTTACGAGATAGATGCCAATACGTCGACTGTGGTGGATGCCTCCCTCATCTCTGGTCTCATCTCATCTGGGGTAAGTCAGGGTAGCAATTTGGGTCCTCTGCTCTTCATCCTCATGGTAAATGACTTACCTGAAGTAGTCAAAATGTCTACACCATTACTGTTTGCTGACGACCTGAAGTTGGTATACGAAGTGAAGCATGCCTCGGATCATGACATGCTACAGCAGGATATAAATAGGGTTGTAAGCTGGAGCATAGATAATAAATTGTTGTTTAACGTAGCTAAGTGTTCGGTGTTATCGTTCAGTCGCGCGCGCTTCCCGCGTCACCACATTTATACTGTTGAAGGAGCGCCGTTGCAGCGTGTTACAGAGGTAAAGGATTTGGGTGTCACATTTACCGCTAATTTAAATTTCCGACAGCATATTATCGAAGTTTGCAAAAAGGCGTATCGTAATTTAGGGTTTGTTTTGCGACAAGCGAATCAATTCACGAATATTAGAGCTTTAAGAGTATTGTATGAGGCTCTTGTCAAGAGCCACTTAGAATGCAATGCAGTCGTTTGGTCTCCGCATGAAGGCAAGTATAAATTGATGCTGGAGCGTACGCAAAACAAATTCCTCCGGTTTTTATATTTGAAGCAGTATGGAGTTTATCCAGGATACCCATTTTTATATCCTACTTTATTTGTTCTGGGTATGGTAGGTTATTTCAAACTGGAAGTAAGACGGGAATTAGCACTATCTGCCTACTTGTTAAAAATTATTCGCGGTCATATACATAACCCTGCAATTCTAGAAGAGATACAATTGTGTGTTCCTGAGGAATACGTAGGCAGGAGGCGGAGGCCACCTCAATTCTCGGTGCCGCGCGCGCGCACCAACCTGCTGCAACTCGCGCCGCTCACGCGGGCGCTGCGCACGCTCAACACGGTGGCTAGACAAATTGATCTTTTTTCCTGCTCACTGACTGAATTCACAAGGGCTACTTTATGTGTATTATGTGACTATGATTAGTTTTAAGATATGATTATATTTTGATTAGTATTTTTTTTTTTTAGAATGTTAGTTAGTTGTTGTTTAGAATGTTTAATTTGTCTACGCTATTGCATTAGGATAAGTTCCTGTAATAATAGTCGTAAGTTGATAATAATAAATAAAATAAAAATAAATAAAAAATAAATAAAGTATTCGGTAGGCAATTTCATTAAATTACTAAAAATTAGAAAATAAAAAAATAGTTACCTATCAACCTACGCAGGTGGTCCCGGTCATATTAGACTAAAATAAAAACGTGGGGTAAAACTGTTTAACTTAAAAGCCTTTTACCGATTTTTTATTGTTAGTGAAAGAAAATAAAAAATTCGTGTCCATTATTTTAGGGTTACCTATATCCAAATAAATATGGACTAATTATTTTTTTTCAGTTATTATGCCTATTGTTACTAAATTTTTCACGCATTGTCGGCAGTACGTAAAGGTACCGCCAACCAGGCAGCCGAGGCGCAGCGCCTGAGCGAGGCCTACTCGCAGCTGGGCATAGCGCGCGGCCGCGCCGACGAGTTGGCGCAGGCGCGCGACATGCTGGCCGCGCGCCTGCGCCAGGCCGACGACGCCGCGGCCGCCATGCGCGACGACGTGGCGCGGCTGCTGCAGCAGTCGGCCGCGCAGCTGGCGGAGCTGCGCCAGAGCGCGGCGCGCCTGGAGGACGAGTGGGTATCGGTCGCGGCGCCGCGCGCAGGTAGGGCGGCACACTCACGGCGCGGCTTGCAGGGCGCGGGCGGCGCGCGCGGCGGCGGCGGAGCGCGGGCGGGCGGCGGACGCGCTGGCGGCGGAGCTGCGCGGCGCCGGGGAGCGTCTGCAGGTGCGCCGGCTACTGCACGCTGGAAACCTTTCATGACGAACACTTTGCATACGATTCCGTCGCGGGTACCCATGGGAAATTAGAATAGCTAATATTGAATACAACTCAATGTTCGGAAAGCTCAGTTAACTGTAGGTCCCGGCTGTCATTTGAACATCTTTGGCAGTCCTTACGAGTAGGCAAGCAGAAGCCAGAAAGTCTTACAACCCGTTTTACCCAGGGTTATTGGGTTGCTCGGGTATTACTGGATTGAGGAGGCCAGATAGGCAGTCGCTCCTTGTAAAACACTGGGTACACAACAGTTACTTGCTTTTGTAGGGACACATATGTAGGTATGACAGAGTGCAAAGTAAGCAAAAATATGTGAGAGCGAAAATATACAAGGAACGAACAGTTCGTCCGAGTGTGTTATCTCACATACAGCCTCTCTCGGGCTTCACGCGAAATATATCTGGTATCCGAACACCATCTTTCTCTCAACCCCTGTACCCCCGACCAGAAGAGGCAGTACTCAATTAGGGTCCATTATTGTGACCGATAGCCCATTTACAAGGCTGAGCTCAGTCAGGTATAAGGCTGTTGACGTTGACATGTGGACTGGTTGAAATGTAACAGCCATTCCTCCCCCCCCCCCTCTTAAAAATGCTTTAGCTAGGTTTAGGTATATGATCAATGTTTCTGTTTAGGACGCGAAGAAAACCATCGATCAGTTGAAAACCGATGAAGCTATCCTAGTCGAGAAGGTCAAAAGTCTAGAACAAGTTGTCACTATTAAAACTCAGGTTAGTACTTTAACAATGTCTTAGTGTACATAAAGTATTATTGTAAGATATGAAATAAGTGAGTCGAGAACCCAGGACCCGCATTGCATACAACACCGGGCACTCGCGGTGCTGTGAGCGTCATCTGTCTCTGCAACCCCACCGCTGCTGGGACACCACACGTCGTGTACATTATACCTGTGAATATAACAAATTGTTGCAATCGCAGCCTGACATAGCAATATTTCATTGACGTTAGTTATTATATTCCGCAACGAAACACTTGCTAACATGGTGCAAGGGAATCTAAGATAAGACATTAGTCGGGCTGCGGAAGACGCTAACCTAACAGTGTTGGTTCTAGTCGACTTTTCGAATGCGTTCAATACCGTCAGTCATGATATCTTACTATCTATCCTGTCCCATTCGATGGTCTCTTCTAAAGCTTTAGACTGGTTTCTTCTTATCTTCGGGATCGCCAGCAGTCGGGTGGACGAAGGCTCATCAACTTGGTCTACTTTGAATGTTGGCGTTCCACAAGGCGGCAAACCCTCACCTCTTCTATTCTCGATAATTATAAATCTAGTCACTCTCTCACTTCAGTGTTCGTATCATCTCTATGCCGATGACCTGCTGCTTTACCGTCACACCACAGCTATTGACTTAATGGGAACACTCGACAAAATTAACGCAGATTTGGAAGTGGTGAAGAATTTGTCTGACAGGTTTGGGGTGGAGGTTAACCCTACCAAGTGTCAAGCCATTATTATTGGAGGCTCGAGAGCCATGAGCAAAGTTGATGGTCTTGTCTAACCACCGTTAGTTTTTAATGGTACATATTAACATTCCGTACAGCTGCACTGTGAAAAATCTTGGCCCACACCTTGACTCCACGTTAAATTGGCAATCACAGGTTGCAGCTGTCAGTCAGAAAGTGACCAGCACGATGCGGTTCCTCTATCGCTTGACAAATTTTCTCCCGGTTAACGTGAAGGCGACGCTTATGCAAACCTTAATCTTCCCCATAATCGACTATGGTGATGTTTGCTACTATGACCTGAATGCAGATCTGCTCAATAAACTTTACCGGCTTCTCAACAATTGCATTCGATTCGTTTTTAATCTCCACAAGTACGATCATGTGTCAGCGTATCGAGCGCAACTTAAATGGCTACCGTAAGACAACGACGTGTGATGAGGGCATTAACTACTCTTTTTTCTACACTATACCCCGTCTTCACCTTCCTACTTAACCTCTCACTTCCAGTATGTGTGTTCACAGCACAACAAAAATCTCCGCTCCTCTAATAATCGTCTTCTTCATTGCCCTGCTCTCCGTTCAGGGGCCCGATTCTCCTAATTTTACTTACGCAACATACGATTCACGTTCGACTCGATTCGACTGACATCCGATCCCGACTCGATTACGATTGAAGCATATGTGGCATTCCGCTATTTTTTCTTTGAAATAAACGTTTTTATCCTTTTCTGTCATTTAATAATGAATCATTTTGTCTGCAAATGATTTAGGATTGCAAAATTATTGTACAGCAAACTACCGTATAGACCAAAATCATCAAAATAGCAGACCAATCGCACACCAATCAAATGTCAATCGAATACGATTGGTCTTTTATTAGTAGCAGAATGCCCGATATGGTTAAAACTGCTATTGCGATCATATTGCGGTTCGATTTCTATTCGATTTTGACAGTATTAACTTAGGAGAATCGGGCCCCTGATATTATTCACTCTTCCTTCTTTGTGAAATCTATACTTCTCTGGAATGAGTTACCTCTAGAAATCAGGATAGTTAACAGTCGTTATACAATCAACCAAGGAAAAAAATCATAAAAATCAAAAAAGGAAAAAAATACGCGACCACATCCACATGAAATTCGCAGAGTCGCTACCGTAGATTATTTTTATTAGTTTTTTCTTCTATGTCTCTCCTGGCAATTGTAATATGTATGTATGTATGTATAGTATGTTTATGTATTGTTATATATGTTACAGCCATAGTGATTAAATAAATATTATACATAATCACTGGTCATTATATATTACCCAAATTGACTTGACAATGTGATAAATTAATTACTTTATCTGGATATTATTCATAATAGCTGGTAAAAGTTAGCCAAAGTAATAAATATGGTAGGTGGTTATACCTACTAACTTGGTACTGACTAATTCTTATAAACGGTTTAAGTTATTGTCGACTTTTTTAAAGATAAATCATCAAAATATGATTCCCCCCGCTGTGGTTTAGCAGCGTGAAGGAGTGTCAGACTGTTAGTGACTTAAACCCACTGGGGTTTGCTGAATCTCTTCGAGGAGCAAGTGGAAAAACGCGCGCTGCCGAGACGCGCTCGTGTCTTCTAAGAGACGGAAGGACGATGAGCCAACAGAAACTCACCGCCCACAAACCCACGCCTACGATGGCCGGGAGACGTCACTCGGCAACCGGCGCCCGTAGTGTCTTTCACGTCCATGGCAGCAGCTGGGATGAGAGGTGTGAACTTCTCTAGCGTCTGCATGAGACGACGGCATCTCATTACCTCTTACCCCGGACCATGACTTTAACCAGAGTCTAGCACGAGAGGTCACCGTTGCCTATTGCCTCGACGAGGACACGGCGGTGCCCTTCCCAGGCAGGGCACACCAGGACCATATAGTGGCCCGAGCCACACCTCAAAGAGGGAACTTTTTGCTACTACATATTATGGGGTGCCCTGCACTGTGCTAACTAGCCTTTTTTGAATTAGGTATATTAAGGTCAGCTACCAGACACTTTGGTTATTTAACATGAAATAATAATCTTTACCTACCTACTTGTTTTATTACATACATTACTAGCTTCTGCCAGCGGTTTCACCCGCATCCCGTGGGAACTACTTCCCGTACCGGGATAAAAAGTAGCCTATAGCCTTCCTCGATAAATGGGCTATCTAATACTGAAAGAAATTTTCAAATCGGACCAGTAGTTCCTGAGATTAGCGCGTTCAAACAAACAAACAAACTCTTCAGCTTTATAATATTAGTATAGATCTAAGTCTATGGAGATATTATATAAAATTGCTAGTTAATGTGCTTAATTCTGTGTCAATTATCACTTTATCCAAATTTTTACACTAAATATCATATTCCTACCTAACCTTTCCACCTACCACTGCTATTTCTCCACCACCCAAAGGTAGACTGATAGGAAACGCCTCAGGCGTTAAGTCCGCCCTTGTACAGAATGTGAAGAAGTATTAAATAAATAAAGGCTTATGTTTAACTGATCATCAGATATAGTAACAAATAGCAGACAAAAATAGTAAATGGTCACCAAAATGAAACTCGCATTTTAATATAAAACTATAACCAAAGTTTTAACACTTTGCTATCCTATTTAAGTGAAATTACTCCAAAATAAATCATGCGTAAGCCAAAAATAGTAAATGATCACCAAAATTAAACCACGTAATTAAACCACGTAATTAAACCACGTAAAGTAAGATTATAACCAAAGTTTTTAAATTCTGCTATCCTATTTAAGCAAAATTAATCCAAATAAATCATTGTTATCCCAAAAGTAGTAAATGATCATCAAAATTATACCAGCGTTTTAATATAAAATGATAATCAAAGTTTTTACGTCTTGCTATGCTGTTTAAGTAAACTGACTCCAAAATAAACCGGCCAAGTGCGAGTCGGACTCGCGCACCGAGGGTTCCGTACAAATGCTGTATAGATAAAAAGTGAGTTTCGCGCCAACCGTTCAGTTTAGAAAAATCATAGTTATGGTAATTTCGTGAGAGTCAAAATAGTTAATATTTTTTATTTTATAATATAACTAAAATAGTAGGCCAGTACCTTGTAAAAGTTATTTTATTGAAGTTATTTATATACAACATTTTATAGTCATCATTCAGAAATCTGATTGAAAATAACTAATTATGTCTTAAAGATCATGGGGCATATCTGACCCGCTTTGTAAAAAGTGGCGGACATGAATCAAAGTAGTTTTAAATCGTGGAGAATGGTATGACGTTTCTTTGAATATAAATATTTTATTAAAATTCCATGGAGACGAATGTCCAGGATCGTTTGAAAAATATAAAAGACAAGCAGTTTCAGAATATTGTACAGGTTACAATGCTAGTTTTTATTGTTAAAGACATTTCATAAAGAAGGAAGGTGCCAATCCGGATGACCAGGATCTGATGAGGATCTGGAAACCCTGAGAAATCGAGGGCAACTCTTGAATATTGTAGGCACGCATCGAGTCATAACCAGACATGTGAGTGTATTTTTGAGGGTACTGGTAAACAGTGAAGGTTTGGAGCTGATTTGATTATGGAGACTACAGAGAGTCAAGGGAACTCCCGAACGGTATGTTGCAACTACCACGTGTTTGGGCTTATTTTATTCGTATTGGCGAAGACATTCCACAAAGATAGGTTTGACTGCCATTGTGGGATCGACAGCTAAGATCAGACATAGTTATGGGAACTCCTTTACAATTTATAACGTAACCTTGTGTTGGAGCTTATTTTATTTTAGGTGATGAGAATTCACTACTAACTTGGGTTAAAGCAGCCATTACAGGAATGGGATCTTTTATTTTTGAGGGATTAATCACCTAAAGAGCCCCAGTTTCAGGTTTTTTTCGAAACCGCCTGACGACTTGTAGCTGTTGAATTGTAACAACGACTTCTAGAGAGTAGGATTCGGGGCTGCTGGCTTTACGTTTCTAGAGCCTTGACAAAAGTGTAATTCTGTCCCTTTCTTTGTTTTATAAAGTCGGCATTATTTTATTTTGTAGCATTTTACAAACAAATCCAAGTTCAAACATAAAAAAGCAACAAGAAAACAAAAGCAAGAAAGAAATTATTTTTTCTAGATTTTCTCTAGATTCCCATGGTTCACATTGATGCGACTAATGCCATAGTAAATCAGAGCCTTTATCATTATACTGTGCTATATTTCGTTCGTATCCGCCGTGGGTATGGTTTTCATACTAAGGTGCCCAATGACCTTTGAATGATTTAAAATTTTTCACAGCTTAGAGGCCATTATATTTAGGGATATTAATTCAATTCAATTCAATGTATTTATTTGTGAGCATAGGTATACAGATAGGTCTTAAAATTAAACATGTTAGAGCTCTATGTTCTACCAAATGGAATTGGTGTACAAATAATTTTAATCCTATTGAGTTTATATAAAATCATAGTGTTTCTATTTTATCATTTAGAAATATTTCAACTGAGTAATATGCCTTATCTATTAGAAATGTACTTAATCTACGTTTAAAAATACTAATATTCTGTTCAGTTCTTATACTTTTTGGAAGTTTGTTATAAATTGGAGCCATTGCAAAAATACTGTTTTTATAAAATGTAGTCTTAGACCTTATTACATGTAACTGATCACAACGACGTTGACTGGTTACTTGGTCAAATTTATTTAAATTATTTTTTACAAACATGCTTGTTTCGTAAATGTATAGTGAGGGCATTGTTAATATTTTTAAATTCTTAAAATGCATGTAGCAACTGTCGGTAGATTTTAGATTGCAGATAGCTCTAATGCACCTTTTTTGACACTTGAACACCATTTCTTTACCCGTTGCGTTTCCCCAAAACATAATTCCGTACCTCAACGTCGATGCTACTAAACCGTGATACGCCATTAATACTGTTTTTCGGTTTGCCGTTTTATTTAACATATGCAGAGCATAAGAGTATTGGTTTAGTTTATTGCATACTTTGTCTATATGTATATTCCATTTTAGCGTATTTTCTATATTTAGTCCCAAAAACTTAGTAACATTAGTCTCATTAATAATTTTGTCATTGTATTTAATATTTAAGTTTAATTTATTATTTAGTCGTTGTTGAAATTTCATTAATACTGTTTTTTCTAAATTTATAACTAGATTATTATTTATTATATAGCCAATTAACAACCGAATCAATATTAGAGTTAATATCTGCCTCCAGTGAATGTAAGTCGTCACTATTAAAAAGTAGGGTACTGTCATCTGCAAACATTGTCATGGGGTATTTTGATGACATTGGGAAATCATTAATGTAAATAATAAACAAAGTCGGGCCAAGCACACTTCCCTGCGGTACTCCGTAAGTTACCGTTCTCTGGTTAGACTTATACGTAATTTCGTTATTTTTACAAATTCTACTAATATATGTTATTTGTTGTCTGTTACGAAGGTAGGATGCAATTAAGTTCAATATATTTCCTCTTATTCCGTAAGAATTTAGTTTGTTTATAAGTATTTTGTGATCGACGCGGTCAAAAGCCTTTGACATGTCCATGTATAGTGCAATAGCAGGTAATCTCTTATCTACTCTACTGCTAACTGTATGCAGGAAATCATAAATGGCCATGTCAATTGACTTGTTTTTTCTAAAGCCTTTCTGGTTATCAACAAATAAATTATTGTTCTCGAAGTATGCAGTGAGTTGGTTGTTAATTGCTTTCTCAAATATCTTAGAGAAAATCGGTACTAAAGCTATAGGTCTATAGCAAGTCATGTTTTCTCTGTCATCCTTTTTAAATAGGGGTTTTATTATGGTTATTTTCAATTCTTCTGGAAAAATACCGTGTTCAATGCTTAGATTAATAAGATGGCTCAATATTGGCGCAATTATAATGCACACGTGTTTTATAATTTTTGTTGTTATGTCATCATATCCAGTGCTGGCCGTGTTTTTGAGTGACATGATAATTCGATAGATGTCGAGTGGTATCGTAGGGGCCATGAACATTGATTCATTTCTATTATTATTGCACGTGTTTTTTATGTTTGTACTATTAGTTGATTTGACTTGATCAACAAAATAATTATTGAAAGCTTGTGCTATTTCATGGGGATTAGTCAATACTTTTTCATTAGATTTAATTTTTAATATAGGTTCATTAGGTGTATTGTTTTTGTTTTTTCTGCTATTAATAACTTTCCATGTTGCTTTACAAAGATTTTGTGCCGAATTAATAAATCGACAATTATGAGCTCTTTGCGTGAGATCGATTACTTTCTTAAGACGGTTAGAGAGATTTTTGAAGTTAGCTTTATTTTCTTTAGTAGGTGTTTTTCGGTATTTCCATAACAGTTCTCTTTTTCTTTTGCTACATATCTTAATACCGCGACTAATCCACTTTGGTTTTACTCTGGTCGATATTTTTACTCTTACATTAGGAAAGCATAGATCATACAGTAATTTAAACCAATCATAGAATAGTTTAAACGCTTTGTTTGGATCTGTTTCTTTATACACATCAGAAAATGTAATGCTGGCGAGATAAGTTTTAAATTTTTGCACATTTTCTATAGAATAGTCCCGTTTTGTAGTGAACCAGTGATCTAACACACACGTTTGCTTAACTGGACACCGTAGAAGCTGGGCAGTATGATCAGATACTGCTAGCTCTAATACTTCGCCTTTAGATCCTCGTATATTATGAGCAATATTATCAATACAGGTCCCGCTGCATAACCTAGTTGGTACTTTTATTTCGAATTTAAGATTGAATCCTGTAATGAGGTGCCTAAATTGCTCAGAGCATTTGGTATTTTTGAGGAGATCAATATTGAAATCACCGCAGAGTATTATTTTTTTGTTTGTGTGGAATGAGATAGAGCTTAAGAGACTATCCAGATTCTTAAAAAACATATCAAGTTTTTTTCTTAATTCATTGCTATGTGGACTTCTGTACATACATATTAGGACGATGTTGTGATCTGTCAATTCTACTGCGCAACATTCGATTACATTTGAGACACTGTATTTTTCAATAGACTCCAAAACCTTATATTTAATTCCGTTTCGTATCATTATGCAAGTACCGCCATGTCTGGATTCTCTAGTAAAATAGGTAGCAACATTAAAATTAGGAATGTGGAGCAAATCAACATCAGGTAAAATCATATTATGCTCTGAGAAACATAGTACATCAACAGTTTTTCCTAAGTCATACAATTCATCTAATATAGCAGTAAACGTAGCTGACTTATTTATGAGACCATTTATATTTTGATGCATTAGAGTAATATTTTTATATACGAAAAAAATAGTCTTCATTACTTTTACAATTATCATTGGAAGTTTCTATATCAGACTCACATTGTATTGGTGACATCTCAGTGATTGCTAGCAATAAATTTTTAAATATGTTACGCATTCCATGGTTACTTATTTTTCTATCAAATTTCGAAAACGTTCTAAAATCATAAGTTAAATTTAAGTTAGTATCAAAACCAGTTGCATAATTAAATGTTTGGAGATCAAGGTGTAGTAAGTTATTAAATGTTTCTATACGCCAATTGAACATGGACGAATAGTTACTTAACTTAAATGTAGGAACACATATGATAATGTTTGTATGTTGTACTTTAAGCAATGCCTCTCTCAGCTTAACAATTATATTTACATAGTCCTTCGTACGCTGGAAGACCTCTTCACCAATAAAAATTACACAGTAGTCTTCATAGTTATAATCTGCTAGTTTTTTATGAATGTCGCTGATAAGCTGCACTGTATCACAGTTTGGTGAGACGTAATGACATATTTGAAAATTGTGAAATGTGTCTTCAGCTATTGATAGTATTTTATTGTTTACATTAGTACTCACGATACACAACTTATGCTTTGCGGATTTATGTGTAACGTTGTTGCCATCGCCTTCTCTCTTCTGTGCGGTTGTGTTCTGCAAGCCTGGGCCAAAATTATTGCTATTGCCACTTGTATTGGAATGCAATGTTTCTGTAGATTTCTTAATTACTGCTGGTTTTCTTTGAGAATGATTTCGAGGAGTTGATGTTTGTGAGCCTTTTCTGGGCGTTTGTACTTCGCCGGTTAGTTTTTTGGTAGCTTTCTTTAGAACCTCATTTTTATTCGTTATTACATTTAAAGATTTTTTTAGTTCAGTATTTTCAATGTTTAAGTTTTTTATCTCTTCATGTGCGGAGTTCAGTTGGGAGGTGAGTTGTTCTATTTGATTCTGGAGTTCCTGCACATACTCGTTATTTTCATTATTTGAGATGTTAGGCAAACTACTAGCACTGCCATCTATCTCCAAATTATTAGAACTATGTTCATCCGATATCTCTGTCAAGGAAAGTGTTCTAGCTTTTCTGAATGTAATATTCTCAAAGAAGTTCATGTTTGTATAATAAATTATTTTTAACAAACAATGTACTAGAAAAAAGAGAGTCTACTGCTGAGATTCGAACTCGAGACCTCCACGTCTATCCGGACAGGTGTGATATCCTCTACGTCATCCGAACAGTACAATCGGCTGTGAAATTTGTGTTCTGCTTACGAATGTAATAATTCGTTAATTTTATTTTCGGTTATAGACGGTGATTTGAAATTTTGTTTGCTGTTTTGACAAGAAAGTTATGGCTTGATAAAAACTCACAGAAATTGTTTTAAAACTTTCGTAATTGTTTAATAACGTCCACAATCGCTTCCTTTTAGCTTGAGCACTATTGAACACTGGAATAATAGTAAATATTGTTTTGTTTTGAAAATTAATGAAGTTTTTGTTTACGTTTCAACAAATTGTTAATTATCTCAATAATTACTAGAGATATTCACTTGAAAATAATGTCACGTGTTTATTGTCACTAATAGTCTTTAATTCACTTATATTTTACACTTAAACTGGATTATTTATATTTTTTATTATTTTTTAATACGGAGCAGATTGTTGACTTGGCCACTAGCGCCACCACTCACATTATAAATTGCATATCAAATAAATAATCGCCTATCAATAAATACTCATCATTTATATTATTTTTTACATCAAATAACTTACTTCACTACAAATAAACTAAATGTTTAACAAAACTCAAACTGCAGATAATTCGAAATTATACATCAATATGACATTACTTTTTTCCTTATAATGCAATACAGTTAAATTTATTCTTGTACAAAAATACTACATACAAGCATTAAATACTGACTGCACAGCAAATTTCCCATATTTCATAGCAAAATAACTATCCCAGTCGCATATTAACCAGTAAGTACAACAAAACCTGTTTATCATATTTGTCTTAATTTTCAAGAAGCCATGCTCGGCAAATTTAATGATTATTATAACAAAAAAATCCTGTTACATTGAGCTATTTCTAAAAGCAAGAACAAATTAACTGAAATTTCATTCAGCGTACTGTGAAGATGGTAGAATTTTATTTGTATTCAATTTATTTTGCAAATTGCCATTTATAACCTTCAATTAAAAAACATTGTTTTAAAAATTGAAGCTAGTAACGAAAACGAATCGCTGCAAAACCGACTCCACGTAGTCTTGTTTGCCCTACCCCTAGAGTGCAATTCAAAACCGCGTAGGCGCGGAGGGGCGAGGCGGCCTGCGAGCTGAGGCGCAGGTAGGTTTAACGCTCGCCGACGCGGTTGAGGCTGGCCGGCTCAGCCGGCCAGTAAGCCGAAACTGCGGTGGTGAGCGTGAAAACCATCTGCGACGATAAGCTCGCATGGGACCGCCGGAGCCACGAAGCGCCGGAGCCGTGACAGAAGCCATGCTTGCTGCATGTTGCATGCTTACTTCCATGTTGCATGCCTGCTTACATGCTGCATGCTTCTTACAGGAAAATAAAAATTCTAAAACTATGCCAAAAGATGATTCTGACTATAAACATTCTGAAATATGATAGTTCTGCCTTTAATGACTACTTATATTATGAAATGTATGCCAAAAGGAAGTACTGACAATGACTGAAAATGCACCTGCCCCATTTTTTTTAAGAACTATATGTGCAAGCATATCATTGGACTTGCGATCCGACTCAAGTACGTGGCGCCACCTGTAGAAGCTAAAAATGTGCCTATTGGGCAAAAAATGTAATAAATTACTGGCTTTAATAATTCAATAAATTACAATTTTGTATTTAATTTTATATTTTTTTGCTGATCTCATTATGTGGTAATTAATAAATAATAAGATGACTGTGACTAATAAAATGCCGTTTTATTCAGAAAAACTGCAGTAAATAATATAAAAATAGAAGCTATATTTAAAAGAAAAAGAGTTAACATGTATAATGTGCATTAAGATTATTAGCTGTGCATTGATGAAAAAGCTTTTGCTTTAGAAAAAATCGCTGTACGCTGCGAAAATAAATTTGTGTTTAGTGATATTTTGAGTTGAATATTTTGCTGTGCAATCAGTAATTTTGATGGGAATTCGGAATCTTATTGCATAGAAAAAGGATATTTTTTGATTTGCGTTTAAATACTACCCTTATATTTAAGAAGTGTTTGATATGAATTTCACTTTTTATTCAAAACTTTAATATCTCTACGCGTTCATGTGAAAAAGGGTAGGTAGTAAGTTTATTATTATTAAAAAAATATTTTATGTCATGTAAGCAAAAATAATATTTTAATATTTTATGTAACTTCAAATTTATCACTTTCGCAATTTTTCCTTTATCTGTACTATATAACGTTGCTTCGTGCCGAATTTTAAGATTCTGAGTTCACGGGAAGTACCTTGTAGGTTTTGATTCCCTAGCGTGTGACGGAAATTCGTCTAAGGTGTCGGTAAAACTGCTGTATCTTTTGATCGCGTTAACTTAGAAGTTTGATTTTTTCATTGCTTAAAGGGATAATAGACCTAGGTATTTGGTATAAATTTCAATTTGGTACCTTTATTCGTTCGTGAGAAATAAGGTAGTAAGTTTCATTTTATTAAAATATTTTTATTATATTATATAACAAAAAAAAATGAGATTTTCGCAATTTTTCCTCTATTTGCATTATATAACAATGCTTCATGCCAAATTTCAAGATTCTGAGTTTACGGGAAGTACCCTGTAGGTTTTGATTCCTTTGCGAGTGTCGAGAATTTGTTGAAAATATCGACATAATCGGTTGTATCTTTTGATTGGCTTGGCTTAGAAGCTTGATATTTTCACAGCCTAAAGGGACAATAGACCCGAGTATTTCATGTGAATTTCAACTTGATACGTCCACGCGTTCTTAAGATAAAGGGTCTTGACAGACAGACAGACAGACAGACGGACAACAAAGTGATCCTATAAGGGTTCCGTTTTTTCCTTTCGAGGTACGGAACCCTAAAAATAAGTTCGGCCTGATACAATAAATGTAATAACATTATGGGGACCCTTTTCCTGCACTAGGGTGGAAAATTGACTATTGCATGCCTCTAAACAGTGCGATAAAAGTGTGTTTTCGAGGGAGTGTATTGAGAAACACATTCTTCTTCTTCTTTCTCCTGCCCTGTTCCCAATTTTACTTGGGGTCGGCGCAATATGTCATTTTCTTCCATTTTCCCCTGTCACTCGTCATACTGACACTCACGCATGCATTGCAAGCCGGACACATAACTTATTATGGCATCATAATACTTTATTTGGTAATAAGCCTACATTTTATGGCAATCACAGTGACTTATTTAGGCAAAAATAATACATTAATTTGGTCGTCAAGAGTTGGTGATCATTTACTAAATTTGGTGGTCGAATACAATTTAAAGTGAAGTCGTGACTAAAATGGCTGGTACTATTACATTTTTAGACTTCATTTTTCTGGTGTTCAGTAGATATTTCTGGTTACAAAACTAAGGGTATCAAAGCATTTTATGGTGGTCATTATATTTGTTCCCATAAATAAATAAGTGTACCTTAATTCTCATACCTACCTTAAGATTTTTTTTGGGTTCCCGGTAGCACGAGCAAGATTTAGAGGCGGAAGTTCGATCCCTTAAAGAAAATGCTAGTAGACTGGAAGCAGAGAAAGTCTCGGTGAACGACCGACTGACTGCTAGCGAGCACGAGTGCAACGCTCGCGGCGCTGCTCTCGCCGAGCAGGCGGCAGCCGTCGCTGGCGCTCGCGCCGACCTCGAGCAGGCGCGGGCAGAGCTCGCCGGCGCGCGCGACGCCGCCGCCGCCGCCGCCGCCGACGCCGCGGCCGAGCAGGAGCGCGCGCGCGCGGCGCTGGCGGCGGCGGCGGCCGAGCTGCGCGAGGCGGCGGGCGCGCGCGACGCGGCGGCGGCGGCGCTGGCGGCGGCGCGCGAGCAGGCGGACGCGGAGCGCGACGCGGCGCGGCAGGAGCTGCGCGGCAAGGACGCCGAGCTCGCCGCGCAGATGACCATCATCCTCGACATGCGCGCCGAGAAGGTATTCGATCGTTAACGATACACGCATACCCCGCTACTTGCATGACAGAACGCAAGGTGTACATGTGAATGGCGTGAAGTCTTCCGATCTATCCGCTAATTTGGGCGCACCTCGATATTAGGTCCATTTTTGTTATTGGTCTATCGTAAAATTCAAAATCAAATTGTTATCGTTTTATTCGCAGATATCGAGACTTCACTTATTTTCAAAGTCCCTCGCTTATGTTGATGATTAAATTTGCCTTCGTACATACTTAATCGTAAATCCTAATCACGACCCGACCCGACCGATCGTTAGTTACGCTAAAATAAAACTAAAGGTTATGGCACATTATAGCGGCACCGCAACAGCACAGCTCCACACCAGCGTTTAAGTTGTCATTCAATTTAGAGCATTAAATCGTGTATATTATAATATATTTCGTAATGTCAATATGAAAAAGCCAACGGCGAGCAGTCAGCGTGCTTGCCGCTTCCACACAACTCGACTCGCCGCCCGCGTGCTGCAAGCGAGCGGTCCTCATGCGTACAGCGCGCCGACGGCGTGCTAATTGCGCGCCGACTCCGAGCCGGCAGCGAAACAACGTCATTACGTCGTGTTCAATCATAACATCAATCATAATCGTCTTAAAATAATGTTGAGTTTGCGGTGACAGCAAGCTTACACCTCGCGGCCGGCGCGCCGACGGCGAGCGGACAGCGCCTGGTTAGCGCGCTGGCAGCTAGCCGTAGTCTTAATTCTAGGCGACGCCCTTGCTGGTGCCGTGCTGTTGCGGTGCTGCTATAATGTGCCACAAACTTAAGTGTGAACCGTTTCACAATGTTTTGAATCCAAAGAAAACAAAATGATTTTTTACCTTGCCTACTGAGCTTGCCTGCTGTAAAAATCTCGGTCCTAATATATTATTGAATAATGAAATATTAAAACCGGTTCAAGGTACTAGGTTTCTAGGCATTTCCGTAGACTACAAAATTCAATGCCGACGTCCAAAACATGTTCGGGAAGCCCGCCGCCGTCCGTGTTTTATATCAACTCGGTGCAAGAGTCCCTTAGGGAAAGGTTTAAGTTAAACCTTAAACCGTTAAACCGTTTAACGATATTGCTATTCTGTCTGTGGCTTCCACGGAGGAGAAAAGACTCAAGAGTCTCCCTTAGGGAAAGGTTTAAGTTAAACCTTAAACCGTTAAACCGTTTAACGATATTGCTATTCTGTCTGTGGCTTCCGTGGTGGCTTCTCAATATATTTACGTAAATTAAACCTATGTGTGGCAAAACATAGACATACGTGCACAATTTTAACATTAGAAATAAACTAACCGCGCCTAACTATCGCTTAGTGTCGCTGCACACGGGCCACACGCGTCAGCCACAAACGCCGCCACAAGAAGCGGCAAGCGGCCACAAAGTGGCTGAAGCTCGCGACAGCGAAGAAGGTTTAAGGCGTTACAGGTTTACTGAGGTAGAGAGGTTTAGGTGGGCTCTAACAGGTATAGTAAGGGAGAGCGGGCCGAGGAATCGCCCGAGTGGCGTGTGGCGACGTTTTTTTTTTGTTTAAAATGTATTTAAATGTGGCGTGTTGTGGTTGTGGCCTGACCCGTGTGCGGGAGCCCTGTACACAAACTGCACGGACGGTTTATTTGTGGGGCTTTGCATACGCATTTATAATAGAACTAGCTTTTGTCCGCGACTGCGTTCGCGTGAAATAGTGACCTCCTCCAGATTTTTGGTTTACCCACATAGTTCCCGAACTCGCGAGATAGATGGCGCTGTATGTCCAGAATATTGTTTTTTATTATTGTAATAAAATCTACTACTACTACTACTATCCCATGTCCTTTCTCAAGTTCCAAATTATGTCTACCAAATTTCGCACAAATCGGTACAGTAGTTTAGGCGTGAAGAAAAGACGGACAGACAGGGTACTTTCGCCATAGCTTTCGCATTTATAATATTAGTTTCGATTCCAGTTCTTTTATTAAACTACCGGACAGTTCTTTCTTTCTCAATATTTAAGAAATTATTAAAAAAAAACATGTATGTTAATGATTATTTAACAGACGAACGCAGCTCTGAAGTGGACGACAATTTATTTTCTTTTAATTTCGAATTTAGGTTGAGTAAGTAGGTGCTTACTTAATAAAAATTGAAAATGATATTGATTAAGGGCCTATGCACACCACGTTTTTTAAACGCGACGGCGCGTTTTTATCCTGCAGAGCAGTTTGTTGTCCTTTGTATCGATGCAAACGCGCGTCGACGGCGCGTTTATAAAACGCGGTGTGCATAGGCCCTAAAGTGTAATAGATGGCTGTGTTGCTGGGAAGTTTCTTCTTCCTAGATAGATATAACACTAAGAAGCGGTGAAAGGATGAAAGGATTTATGAGGGCGCAGTCCAATGTAATTGATGTGAAAAAGAGCCTAATTTCAATAAAAATATTTGAACGCGAGTATGAAGGTGAGCAACCCGTCTCGCAGGAGCGCCTGCAGCAGCGCATCGAGGGCATGCAGAGCACCATCGACAACATCCAGAAGGAGCTGACCGGCCGCCCCAAGCCCGGCCCGGCCCGCGAGCCGCCCGAGCACGACGCGCCGCGCCGCGACGACGCCACGCTCTACAGCTTCCTCAGCGACGCCGACGCCAGTCTGGACGCCGACGCGCTCGACGTCAGTACACTGCGCCAGATATACTAACATAAACTATACTAATATTATAAATCTGAAGAGTTTGTTTGTTTGTTTGAACGCGCTAATCTCAGGAACTACTGGTCCGATTTGAACAATTCTTTCGGTGTTAGATAGCCCATTTATCGAGGAAGGCTATAGGCTACTTTTATCCGGGTTCGTGCAGAGGTACCCACGGGATGCGAGTGAAACCGCTGGCAGAAGCTAGTATATGTATATAACAGACATACAAGGTGTTGATTTGCATTTGTGCCATATTTCAGGAGGAGACATAAAATACGTAAATAATCGATTGGAATTACAGTAGACGGGAAATAGCTAATATGCACTGCTTTTTTTGTCATTGTAATGTCGTAGTATTTCAGAAGTAAACCAATTTTATGAATGATCGTTGTATGCTTTGTGTTTGCGTCTGTGTGAGGGCGCAGCGCGGTTTTAGGGCATTGAAAAAAAAATTACGTACCAATTTTTTTTTGATTTGGGTCGAGAATCATTAGCATACTTAATTACGTCGTCAGGTGAATATGGCACGGATGCAAATCAGTTTGTATACATATGCCTATACCATACATATTAACGTGTTTGATTTAATGGGATTAGGTACACACGCGATATTTATATTTTTAAATTAATTTTTAGAAGCGTGTTTTTTTTTTAATTTTTAAGGTAGGTATTATTTTTATTTTATGTGAAAGAAGACACTTGAGGATTAAAAAAAATATTTACTTATTTATTTATTTCACATAACACAGTATATAAACTATTATCCACAAATATGTAAACTCAGTTAAAAATGCTTGGAAATACGGTTAAGTTACAAACTTAATTCAGTATTTCTTTTAAATTTTTCAAAAACGGTTCAATCAGACAAAAAAACTTTTATTTCTGGTGATAAGTTAAGTACAAGTATATTTTTGGTTGAAGAGTATCAAAGCATTTGATTGCGGTCATTATATTGAATCCCTTGACTTAATGTCGCGACGCACGGCTGCAGGCGCGCGAGGTGGGGCGGCGCTTCGACGCGCTGGCGCAGGCCGTCGGCCGCGGCGGCCCGCAGCGCAGGCAGGTACGTTGCACTTGTCTCATTACACTTCTGTGCTCATGAATACCTGCTCAATATAGTTTTGTTCACAGGGATCTATTTCACTGTCCCAGATGAAAGACGATATGAAAATAAAAAATAGAACGTTTTTCAAAAACAAGCGGTTTGATTGCAAATCGAAGAAAATAAAGTAGAAACCCGCCTCTTAATAAATTAACTAAACTAAATTCGTAATGATTGTTAATTGTTTCCCTATTGCATTAAACATTTTGAAAAGGTACAGTCTTTATTGATTACCAAATTCAACACATGTCATCTGTGAACAACTTTCTAGGCACTTACCTACTACTCCGGTCCACGAGTTACCTACAGCATGGTGACGGACGGATGGCCGGAGAGACATTGTGACGACTTAGTATGTACTATTCTAATAAGGTCACGTTTCATACTCTGGCTACGGAACCCTTAACACCAGCTAGCAGCCTTCTCTGCACGCCCCACACCTCGTTCCGCCTGCTTCTTGAATCGTTCCCCACCTTCGTCTATACTTCTATACTCATCCTCCGAGCCTTTTTCCCAATCATGTTGGGGTCGGCTTCCAGTCTAACCGGATTCAGCTGAGTACCAGTGCTTTACAAGAAGCGACTGCCTATCTGACCTCAAACCAGTTACACGGGCAACCCGATACCCCTTGGTTAGACAGTTAGACTGGTGTCAGACTTACTGGCTTCTGACTACCCGTAACGACTGCCAAGGATGTTCAATGACAGCCGGGACCTACAGTTTAACGTGCCATCCGAAACAAAGCCAATGGTGTCTAAGATATACTTAGAAAGTACATACAAACTTAGAAAAGTTGGGATCGAACCCGCGCCCTCATACATGATAGGTTGGGCCTTTACCCACTAGACCACCACGACTTTTTTCTGTACTTCTATACTAATATTATAAAAAGGAAAACACTGTTTGTTTGTCTGTTTGGTTGTAATGGATAAACTCAAAAACTAATGGACCGATTTTAAATATTCTTTCACCATTAGAAAGCTATATTATCTGCGAGTAACATAGGCTATATTTTATCCCTGTGTGGGCAGTAGCTCCCACGGGACGCGGGTGAAACCGCGGGAAAACGGCTGGTTCGTTATATTGAGGTTCCTTCGACAGCCGCGGTGCAGGTGGGGCTATTATTTCAAACTAACTTACTTCAGTGGTAGACTTCTGTCCTATCTGAAGGTAGTGGAACTGGGGCACGATTCCGCTATTTTACTTAAGCGACATACGATTCACATCCGACTGAGATCCAATCCCGACTCTGACTCTCTGAACTGGCCATCCACGGATACTTCGATCGAAATAGTGGAGAGTCCGTTGTTGGTTGATTGGCTACGCAACCGCGCAGAAGACATCATTTTTATTAACCTCAATGCAATAAAAATCTAGACACACGGCAGTGGGTCCGCCAAGTTAGAGCAAAAAAAAAGCGACACACCGGCCGTGGGACACACGAACCATTTCGGGCCAAATTCGACTCCCCTATGACTCAAAATCTATTGTATTTCTAGTACCTATCTGTTGAGACCCCCTCACTTATCTAAAATACAAAATTTCATTAATATACCTATTGTAGGTCTTGAGATATCGACGTCAGAAAATCGCTATTTTTACTATACAGTATACACTTACTGAGTGACTCACTCATCAAAAACCTAGACCACTTCCAATGGTCGTATTGACTTGTTTGGCATGGAGGTAGGTCTTTATGTCAAAGTAAATCAGAAAATGGCCAAGTGTGAGTCAGTTTAAAAATAATGAAGGTGTAAGTTTATACCCGGTGTAAATTTATACTAAAGAACTAAAGGAACTAAATTTATCTATATTTTCATCCCACCATCTCGGAAAGAGTAGTTTACCCTTTGATATCTGAGCGCAAAATCCGTTTTTATCCTCTAGAGCGGCAAAGTGATTTGAATTTAGAACATCGTGTGTAACATACTCCATTTGTGACAATCTTGATATGACTCTTCAAACAAATACATTTGATACAAATTATAATACTGCTTGAAATAATTATTCAATTAATTACCTAATTTTTATTATTGTTTTTACATAAATTTTTAACCTCGTTTCATTTTTAAACTGAGTTTTCTAATAAATGAACTTAAATAGGTACTTCTTTTTAATTTGATACTCATATGTGCGCGCCATTTTGTTTTTTTGAGTTTAGAATTTTCCTCGATGAGGTGGGATGAAAAGTTACGAGTGCAAAGATTTTTCACCTTGTGCTCTTTTGATTCCCTTGCTATCGCTCAGGATTCTAATTATTGAAACACTCGCTACGCTCGAGTTTCAATTTTAGAATCCTTCGCTTGCTCGGTCATGAAAATTGAGCCCGCGGTTAAAAAGCAACTTTGCACTCTTGTATAACAAATAACTATTTATACAATATATCTTCGAATGGTCGTACCGATCTGAAATTCGTTACGAAGGTTTGTATTTATTTATTTATTTATAATACTTTTTGCACAAATAGTACAATGGCGGACTTAACGCCTTAGGCGTTGTATTAAGTCAAAGTAAAGTAAAAATCTGAAAACGGCCAAGTGTGAGTCGCTTTCGAAAATAACGAATGTGTAACTTTGATTCACTATAAGTATGGAGCGAAAAAATAATAAGTAGGTACCTTGCCAAGTAACATCATATCAGGAAACTGCTGGAAAAACAGGTTTGCGTTCCTGTTAGTATTATAATTTTAGGTATTTAATATGATATTTATTCAGAATCTACTTTCCAAACTGCGGAAAATCAAGTCGCTGTCCCCACCGAATAATATCGTAATCGATTATTACGATAGAAGTGCTTTTATGGGGAATTATTGTTCTAGAGGTGCGACTACACCTTGTGAATTTTTTTCACGTGATTCGTGCTATTACTTTTTGAGTTAGACATTTTGTAATGAATTTACCAATAGTATTCTACTCTACATACATTGTTTTTAACGTGACGAATATCATCACAATGGATTAATACTGACTCTTCAAAAACTTAATTTTCCCAGTAAACCGTAATTACAAACATATTCAAGTAGAAAAAATAAAACTGATTTCGGTAAAGTATATTACCATATTATTCGCGTAAAACTGGTTTAAAAACCAAAACTATTCAGCAGAAAACTTAGGTACAAAGCGGCAGTATGAAACAATTTTCAATACAGAGTTCAACTTTTCTTTTTATAAACCTAAAAAGGATTTATGCCCAATTTGTTCAAAGTCAAAGTCAAATCATTTATTTCATTTAGGCCTTCACAAGCACTTATGAACGTCAAAAAATATAAATAAAGTTGATTCTAGTTGCCCATTCCAAAAGTAGCTTCCTATGGAGAAGAACGGGCAAGAAACTCCATGGTTACTCTTTTAAAAATAATAGGTATTACAGTATGTATGTATTGATACATACTATAATAACATGCGAAGATCATGTACAATCACAATAGACGAAGAATATAAGATTAAAAAAAAGGTTAAAATGCTACATGGTATTCACATTTACAAATGTTTATATTTTTGTACAAAGTTACAAACAAACAATCAATACTACACTAATACAATCAAACAATAAAAGTTCCTTATATGAACAAGCTGATGATACAAAAAAAATGATTTAGAAGAAAACTATAGAGCACACCTTGAGCGTAAAAATCATCATCATCATCATCTCAGCCATAGGACGTCCAATGCTGAGCATAGGCCTCCCCTTTAGATCTCCACAGATACCTACCTGTTGGAGGCAACCTGCATCCAGCGTCTTCCGGCGACCTTTATAAGGTCGTCTGTCCACCTTGTTGGTGGACGTCCTACGCTGCGCTTGCTAGTCCGCGGTCTCCACTCCGCACTTTTCGGCCCCATCGGCCATCTGCTCTGCAAGCAATATGGCCTGCCCATTGCCACTTCAACTTGCTAATCCGGTGGGCTGTATCGGTGACTTTGGTTCGTCTACGGATCTCCTCGTTTCGGATTCGATCACGTAGAGAAACGCCGAGCATAGCCCTCTCCATAGCTCGTTGAGCAACTTTGAGCTTTGAGATGAGGCTGATAGTGAGAGACCACGTTTCGGTGCCATAAGTCATCACTGGTAACACATTGGTTGTAGACTTTCGTCTTGAGGCACTGAGGTATGTCGGACGAAAAGATATTGTTTAGTAGTTTATAGTGTAGTTTCCCGAACGCTGCCCAGCCCAGTTGGATTCGGCGGTTGACCTCTTTCTCGAAGTTGGACCTGCCTGATTGGACTACTTGTCCTAGGTAGATATATGAGTCAACAACTTCGAGTTATAAGTTATAAGCTACTAAGAAGCCCGTGCCCGTAAAGGGACAGAATCGGGCTGACGATGAGGGGTTCGTTACGGTGCAAAGGAGGAAGCGCCGTCAGCGAACCAACAAGAATCGTTGCGGCACGGCTCCTACTGAGCCAAACATCAAAATTCGTGCCGCCAAGCCGAAGACCCCGGTGTACATCTCCCGCCTACACTACACCACTAAGGCGGAGGACATCGTGGAGTACGTGCGCCAGAAGCTGAAGTACGCCCCGAGAGTGCAGCTACTGGAGTCGCGCCATAACGTCAATTTCAAGGCGTTCGTGGTGCGAGTGCCGACGTGCTTCCTGCACCTCGTGTTGGACGAGAACTTCTGGCCACAGGACGTGGTGTTCCGTCGCTTCCGCGGACAAGTGCCACAGGACCGCACAGATAGTAGATAGTGCATTAAGTGAAGTGCTACTAACATAGTTTTAAGTTTTTATTTACTAACAATTTTTGTATAACATATGTATGCTAGTTTTAAGGTATTTATCTATGGGCCTTTGATGCCTGATAATAAAGATGATTTGATTTGATTTGATTTGATAAGCTATACCCAAACATTTGCTGATTTTTACAAATCTCTTGTAAGCTGTGGGAACCCAGAACCGCAAAACTTAGATGAGGTCGCTGAATCCGACCAAACTGATAACGAAATATAATTAATCTATGCTTATAATAAATCTGTAGAGAGGTCAATTCTGTACATTCAATGTATTCCCAAAATAACTATCAGGGAGTGATTAGTGATCGATACTGATGCCAAAAATGCAATCAGTAAAATTTTTGTCTGTCTGTCTGTATGTTCATTATGGAAACAAAAACTACTTGACGGATTTTAATGAAACACAGGTACAATTATTCTTCATACTCCTGGGCAGGTTATAGCATACTTTTCATCACGCTACGATCAATAGGAGCAGAGCAGTGAAGGGAAATGTTGGGAAAACGGGAGAAGTTACTCCATTTTTTAAGCTTCCGTCGCGTGTGCAATAGATTTTTACAATAGCGACACGTGTTCTTTTTGCTATGGAATATTAACGTAACTCAATTTACTGTTACCATAATAGATTGTTTTGAGCAGTGAATACTATGGCAATAATAAGTTACCATTATAATGAACATCGCTACTTTACAGTCAAGACAATCGCAATGGACTATTGCTGTGTAGGTCATTGTCAACAATTTACATGAATAAAATCGTATTGTGCATTATGGTTCAAAATTGTGTTCCATTTCTGGTAATATACATTTTTAGCTATAACTTAATGAGAACAAATCCAATATTTATTCATATGGCAAATAAATATTTAAGAAAAAAAATGTCATTTTTTGATATACCAACGATGTTGCTATGTAAACCTGTTAAGAAGTTATAACCAAAAAACGGTTTTTTATTTTTCCTGTAAAATTTTAAGTTTTTGGTTACGATATTATTCGGTGGGGACAGCGAAGTGTGCATTCCTGTAACTATTTTTAACTGAGGTATGTGTATCGAACTTGGTACTTATTCAGATCTCACTTCTTTTATAGGCGAAGCATTCCCATATAATCGAACTTGGCAGCCTTTCACATTTTTGTTTTGGGTGGGATAATAGAAGCACGCTAAAGAAAGCGTGGAGCGTTTATGTAGTCTTTATTATTTTTGGTCAAAATGTTCCACGTGTTCTTTATACATAACTAGCTTTGCCCGCGACTTAGTTCGCGTGGAATAGTGACTTCCGGCAGATTTTTGGTCTGGCCAATAGATGACGCTGTATGTCCGGAATAAATTTATTTTAAACGGTTTTATTTAGCTCACCCCGTTTTTTTTATTAAACGGTTTTATTTAGCTCACCCCGTTTATTTTATTTATTACCAGCGGTTTCACCCGCATCCCGTGGGAACTACTTCCCACGGGACGCCACGTATGACGGAAATGTTCTCTGAATTATTACCAATTCAAATAAGTCGGTAAAGAAACACCACAGTTTAATATGATATAGGTACCCTAAGGGTCCGTTCAGATAGACCGGCTCGGAGAGGAGAGCAAATTCTTAACACGTTGAAAATTGAGTACCTACTTCGTATTTGAAGTAAGGTTTATTTTTGCACGCGTACTGCTTTTGTCATTAAGAATGCTCGAAGGCGCTCGGTGTGAAATAAAAAGAGGAGCCGACCGGATCCGATCGGCTCCGATCGTGTACTTTTTCTCGGTCTTGCTGACGTTTGGCTCCAATTGCATCTCACGCAGCCGATCGGAGCCGACTCCGGTCTGTGTGAAAAGAAAAGTGTGCGTTCGCGCAGCGGAATGTTGTTGAATTTAAAGATTTTAATTATGCAGATAATTAGTGTATGACGTCCTATAATTGTGTATGGTAAATAATAAATTGTGTATGCAGCCATTGTGGAGAAATTCACCAAAAACAGATTCCGGTGGGCGAACGTTGGCGAACGTTGTCCTGGCGGAACTTTTTTTAATCCATAGACTTTAGAAGTGTCCTAGTGTAAGTTATCTTAGCGTATTTTTATGTTTTTTATACTTTTGTTTATTTGTGGGCTAGAATATTGTTAATTTTAATTATGCATGTTTTTATTTCTGCTGTATATTGTATATTCTGGCTGTTTGCTGTTCCTATGTAATAAAATAAAAAATAAAATAAATAGACTTTAGAAGAAAAGAGATGTGTCCAAAAATTAGTGTGTATTTGTGTATAATTGATTATGTATGAATGAAATCAGTGCATGCATAAACTTCGGAGAAATTCAAGTTTCCGCTACGCGAACGTTTGGCCATTAGCTAGTTTTCATATAAAGCGCTTACATAGAGAGCTGTAGATTTTTACATACGTTGTTTTGGATTTGTTTATATTTGTTTAAAAACAGATTTAGAAAAAGTCGTAGGGTTTAAAAGATAAAAATATAAACGTAAAATACACTTATTAGATCTTAGTTCTTAAAGTATGCAGTTTGGGGTCTAGATTTTCACGTTTACACAAACCTTGTAAGTGTCTCCAACATGTTGCCAAGTATCAATGATGTTCCGTTAGTAATTAAAAAGTTATAGGATATTTTGTCATGAATAGATCACTGTTTACAAAGCAGTCGAATATCACGACGTTCTAAAGGAATTGCATCGTAAAATGTATGCCAATAATTAGTTTAATCATTCAACTATTCACTTGCAAAATTTCATGTCATTAAATTCAGTAATTAAAGAAAGACAATTATAATACTGACGGAGCATCGAAAACCTACATAATCCGACCAAGTTCGGATAGCTACAAAAAAGCGACCGTGCCATATGTCTAAGAGACGTTCTTAACTTGGAAGGTTAGTATTTATTAATATGGTACAGTTGCGTACACAAGCGTTAGGAAAAAATAAAACAATTGTATTTCTTGATTCAAAAATATTTTTTTAATAATAATGCCACTATGCTAACTACACTATGCACTATGCTATCCGAACTTGGTCGGATTATGTAGGTTTTCGATGCTCCGTCAGTATTATACTTGTCTTTCTTTAATTACTGAATTTAATGACATGAAATATTGCAAGTGAATAGTTGAATGATTAAACTAATTGTTGGCATACATTTTACCATGCAATTCCTTTAGAACGTCGTGATATTCGACTGCTTTGTAAACAGTGATCTATTCATGGTAAAATATCCTATAACTTTTTAATTACTAACGGAACATCATTGATACTTGGCAACATGTTGGAGACTCTTACAAGGTTTATGTAAACGTGAAAATCTAGACCCCAAACGGCATACTTTAAGAACTAAGACCTAATAAGTGTATTTTACGTTTATATTTTTATCTTTTAAACCCTACGACTTTTTCTAAATCTGTTTTTTAAACAAATATAAACAAATCCAAAACAACGTATGTAAAAATCTACAGCTCTCTATGTAAGCGCTTTATATGAAAACTAGCTAATGGCCAAACGTTCGCGTAGCGGAAACTTGAATTTCTCCGAAGTTTATGCATGCACTGATATCATTCATACATAATCAATTATACACAAATACACACTAATTTTTGGACACATCTCTTTTCTTCTAAAGTCTATGGATTAAAAAAAGTTCCGCCAGGACAACGTTCGCCAACGTTCGCCACGCGGAATCTGTTTTTGGTGAATTTCTCCACAATGGCTGCATACACAAATTTTTATTTACCATACACAATTATAGGACGTCATACACTAATTATCTGCATAATTAAAATCTTTAAATTCAACAACATTCCGCTGCGCGAACGCACACAAAAGAAAAATGCGCGCCGATGATCTCCGAGCCGGTACTCGCGAGCTTCATATATTTGATAAACAAATACCTATTTAAAATAGAAAAAAAACCTATGTAAATAGAAAAAACCCCCGAGGGAAAAACTAAACTGAAGAGGTTCTGAATAAAAATATTTTCGTTGACTTCTTACATAGGTACCTACTAAAAGATAGTCTAGCTAGATAGGTATTTAAGAAAGTAGTATTTTATTTAGATCAGAATCACAGTTAAAATACAGAATCAACCGCCATGAACGTGGCGACGGAACTGGCAGAGTAGCTTTCTCGAGTAGGTAGGTATAAATACCTACGAGTTATCTCGCAAGTGGTAAAATTGACACGGCAGAGACACGATATTTAAACTGTGGCAGAGATTAGGCTGGTGATGGTAGGTAAATAAACAAAACAAGTCAGAGTCAAATAGCAAAGTTTGTAATCGCCACAATAACATAAAGAAGGTTAGCAGACGGAGAGGAGGCGCGCGAGCGGCGCGCGACCGCGGGCGACACGCGCGCCAGCATGTTGGCGGAGCGTGCGTCGGGCGACACGGCCGAGCTGAGGTGCGTGGGCACGCTGCTCGGCGTGCTGGAGCCCGGCGGCAGCGCCGCCTCCTCGCCGCCGTACTCCGCGCCGTTGTCGCCGTACTCGCCCGCCTTCAAGTACACGCGTGAGGTTCGCGCTGGTTTGCCCTAGAAACACCCGGTCGCGGCACTGCGGCGCCCGAGACGGGGCGTCTCGCGGCGGACGCATCGCTTTACCTTGAAGTCAGGCCGGTTGGGCTCGAACTCGAACGCGGGCCGCGGCGACGGCGGTGGAGACGAGCCCGGCGCTAGTTGCATGCCGGCCACGGAGCTGCGGCGCAGCGTGCTGCGCGTCGGGGCGGCCACGCTCGTCGGCCGCACCGGCCGCGACGCTGTCACGCCAAACGAAGTGGCCAGATATTGGTTATTTTGCTCGATACACAAATGTAGATAGAAGCCGTGCAGCAAGTATTAAACAAAATAACCTCAAAATTGATGTGAAACCTAAAGGTTGAAAATCGTTGATAAATAATGGACACTCATAGGTTAGATTTGCTATGTATGTGTGCTGACTGAGAAGAGGAGCCCGATGGCATAGTACAAAGCCCGATGGCCGATGGCCGCGCGCCCTGGGGCCCGATTCTCCTAATTTTACTTAAGCGACATACGATTCACATTCGACTGCGATCCAATCACGACTCGATTACGATTGAAACGTATGTGGCACTCCGCTATTTTTTTTTTCTTTGAAATAAACGTTTTTATCCTTTTCTGTCATTCAATAATGAATCATTTTGTCTGCAAATGGTTTCCGATTGCAATATGATTGTGGAGCAAACTACCGTATAGACCAAAATTACCAAAATAGCAGACCAATCGCAAACCAATCGTATGTCGTTGGGATACGATTGGTCTTATATTAGTAGCAGAATGCCCGTTAAGGTTAAAACTGCTATTGGGATGCGATTTCTATTCAATTTTAACATTATTAACTTAGGAGAATCGGGCCCCTGATCAATCATAAGGTCAAGCAACGCCCGGCGCGGTCGAATCTTTGCGCACCGAGGCCTCTCATTGCACCCGGCCTCCTTGACTACGATTCTTGCGTCGCGGATAAATGCATCCAAGTTTACGGTAACAAATGAGGGTGTACATATAGGTTAAGGAAGTTAGTTGATAGACGTGTGCTTACTGGATGGGAGGAGAGCAGGCAAGGTGGCGGTGCGCGGCAGCAGCGCGTCCGTGTCGGCGCTGGTGTCGGCGGGCTCGGTGGTGGTGTCGTGCGTGGCCGCCGCGTCCTCCGTTTCCAGCAGGCGCCGCTCGCTGCACAGCTGCGCGCAGTCGCCGCCGCTGCATACGAAACGCACGACCACCCTACTCTATGTTGCTCATCGCAAAATGTCTTTGTCACTGCAAGCCTACTTCAAGTAAGTAGGTACCTATCTACTCTTTAATACTCAATATTTTATAAGCATTCCATATGTTATACAGGTGGTACATTATAGTTTAGAAACAATATGGACCCTATAAGGTACAGCTTAAAGAAGTTACTTCAAGAAGCCTCCTTACCTACCTACCATTGAACAATTTAGGTTATTTAGGTAGGCATCGTTCGGTGGTATAGCAGTAGGAGGCTTATACTTATACCTACCACGGACGAGCTGCTTTAGGTAAGAGAATTTTTTAATTGAGCGATTGAGTAGCTAGCAACTCCGATTGTTTTATTTTTGGCAAGATGATGCTGTCTTTCATGTGACGCATGTAGTCTTAAAAGGAGGTTGAGGTCAGATAAGCAGTCAGAAAACATTGCGACCAACTCAGCTGCATCCGATTAGGGAAGGACCCGACCACCCAACATAGTTGCGAAAAGGCTAGGCAGATGATGTGGTCCAAAAGCTCGTAGAGAAATCGAGGGCATCTCAAAATTGTTGGCAAGAATCAGATAAAAAATTGAATAAGTTAGTATCTTCATGTGCATAATTGACGATACAACACGTTAAAAGGATTTAGTTCTGAAGTTAGACAACAGAAGATGCAAGAAAGTCATCAGTATTTAGAAGCTACACAGGTGTAGCTAGCATTGCTAAAGAGCTGATGGATATCGTGGCGTAGATGTGGCCATCGCCTGGTCCGTGGCTATCTTTATATATAATACTAGCCGTTTTCCCGCGGTTTCACCCGCGTCCCGTGGAAGCTACTGCCCGCACCAGGATAAATAGTTATTTGTTATACAAGAGTGCAAAGTTGCTTTTTAACCGCGGGCTCAATTTTGATGACCGAGCAAGCGAAGGATTCTAAAATTGAAACACGAGCGTAGCGAGTGTTTCAATAATTAGAATCCTGAGCGATAGCGAGGGAATCAAAAGAGCACAAGGTGAAAAATCTTTGCACTCGAGTGCAACACGTAACTTTTCATCCCACCTCATCGAGGAAATTTCTAAACTCAAAAAACAAAATGGCGCGCACATATGAGCATCAAATTAAAAAGAAGTACCTATTAAAGTACATTTATTTGAAAACTCAGTTTAAAAATGAAACGAGGTTAAAAATCTATGTAAAAACAATAATAAATATTACTTAATTAATTGAATAATTATTTTAAGCGGTATTTTATTTGTTTAATATGTATTTGTTTGAAAAGTCTTATCAAGATTGTCACAAATGGAGTATTGCACACGATGTTCTAAATTCAAATCACTTTGCCGCTCTAGAGGATAAAAACGGCTTTTACACTCAGATATCAAAGGGTAAAACTACTCTTTTCGAGATGGTGGGATGAAAATATATGTTACTCGCAGATAATATAGCTTTCTAATGGTGAAAGAACATTTGAAATCGGTCCAGTAGTTTTTGAGTTTATCCATTACAACCAAACAAACAAACAAAGTTTTCCTCTTTATAATATTAGTATAGATAGATTATATTCTCCTCAGCTTATTTACGCATCTCAGTACATCCAGGTCTATAGAACCTCTCCAGTGGAGCATATGATGAGCCATTGTCGGAGACGTTCCCTGATACAGAATTGAGCTTAAGTTCTCAACGCTATGTTTCGACTGATGTGCATTTACTGTTGACTTAAAAAAGCAAAAAAAAAACCTAATCTTAGGTGCATCAGCCTAGAATTCGGTGTCTAGTGGATGATGATATGTTTATTTCGCCACCGACTTCGTGTTTTTGGGAGTCGGTTTTATTTTTTTGTAAAAAGTTTTTTATTTTTGGCTTTTCAGTGACAAGTATAGTTGTCACTATCCGCATTAGTGGAAAGTTCTTATCAATACGAATAATATAAGCCCAAACACAAGGTAGTTTACATATTTAGTTGACGAGTTCCCTCGACCTTCTCTGGTCTCCATCATCAGGTCAGCTCCAAACCTTCACAGTTACAAAGGTCTTGTCAATACAAAGAATGTAAGCCCAAACACGAGGTAGTTTACATATTCAGTTGTCGAGTTCCCTCGACCTTCTCTCGTCTCCATCATCAGGTCAGCTCCAAACCTTCACTGTTCCAAAGGTCTTGTCAATACAAAGAATGTAAGCCCAAACACGAGGTAGTTTACATATTCAGTTGTCGAGTTCCCTCGACCTTCTCTCGTCTCCATCATCAGGTTAGCTCCAAACCTTCACTGTTGCAAAGTATTATCGGACATAAGCCTTAGTGTCAAGTTTTTACCCTACGTGTGCCTACAATTTTCGAAAGTTGCCCTCGATTTTTCAGGGTTTCCATTAACAGATCCTGACCTGATGATTATGGGACCAACTGTGAGGTATACCCTATCAAACAAAAAAAGAATTTTGCAAATCGGTCCAGGCGTCTTCGAGTAATCGTTGAACATACTTAAAAAAAAAAGATCAACCTCCTTCTTTTTGGGAAGTCGGTTAAAAAACTTGAACGTTTCGAACGTTTCATCTCGCGCGTCCCGTTGTTTCATCTCGCGCGTCCCGTTGTTTTAGAATTCGACATCCGATTTTTTAAACAGATTTTGCCGACCCCGTTGTCGTTGGCATAAGGAACAAGATCCTCGAACGAATTCACTGACAGAGGGTAGTCTTCTTCTCTAATATAATTGCCTGCCTATGTAAGACTTGATTCAATCAAACTCACAGTCCACACGCGCGTAGAGTGTGTGCGCAATGAAGGAACTTGCGCCAGCGCGCCACGCTCTGCGCCACGTGCGTGTCGCCGCATGTGTCGCCGCGCTGCTCCGCGTCGCCCGCCTCGCCGCCGGCCTGCGCCCCGCGCGCCGACCGGCTCAGCACGCCGCACAGCTTGCCCTCGCACACCACGCCCGCGCCCCAGTCGCTCTGCGGACAGACAGGCGTCAGCACGCGCCGCCACTGCCGGCAACGCCGCCGCCCACACCCACCGAGCATAGCGTCGGGCCCACGAGGCACAGCGCCGAGTCCCGCAGCCCGGGCCAGCCGCGCGCGCGCTCGGCGCACGCCTCGCCCGGCACCAGCGTGGCGTCCACGATGCGCAGGCGCGGCGTGCGGCCCAGCGCCCGCACCACGTGGCACGTGGCGCGCGCCGCGCACTCGGCCGGCTGCGTGGCCATCAGGATGGGCCGCGAGCGCGCGCCGCCGCCGAACGGCGCTTCCAACTCCAGCACGGCCAGGTCCATGGCGGCGCCGCTCCAGGGGTCGTCGGCGCGCGCGGCGTCGGCGCCCGCGGCCAGCGCCAGCCGCGCCACGCGCCGCGCCGCGCCCGCGCCCGGCGCCAGCGCCCACAGCTCGTGCGGCTCGCCCGCCGCCGCCGCGCCCGGCCCGGCGCCCGGCCCGCCGCGCGCGCACCACGCCGACGTCAGCGCCGTGCGCAGCGACACCAGCGACCCACCGCAGCGCCGTCCGTTTGTATGCTCCACTACGATCTATAAGTAAGGAGCAGGTTCACTTTCAATAAGAACCTACCTACATATGCACAAGTATAAGCAGGGTGCACTACAAGCAGGTGAGGTTGCCAACTGGGGAAGGGAGATGTTGGTTTCCCAGCTTACACTGACTTAAACAATGAACATCCCAAAAAAACGAATATTTAAACCTTTTTTCATCCATTTTGCTATACGTTTATAGTGGCTTTTTTATTTATGACACAAATCACAATCATCATCCTCCGAGCCTTTTGCCCAACTATGTTGGCGTCGGCTTCCAGTCTAACCGGATGTAGCTGAGTACCAGTGTTTTACAACGAGCGACCTTATCAACCCAGTTACCCGGGCAAACAAACTATTCAGCTTTTTATGACACCTATTTGTACAGATTTTCAACACGAGGCATCCAGGGTTTTTAAATTATCTGTTTAAGTACTCCTCAGATCAAAGTGACCATACACCAAAGTACTTATCTGTTACAGCCTTTTTATCGTCCCACTGCTGGGCTGCGGCCTCCTCTCACATGGAGAAGGATTGAGCATTAATCACCACGCTTGCTCAATGCGGGTTGGTGATTTCAGACTTTTTATAGTCCAGGTTTCCTCAAGATGTTTTCCTTCACCTTTTTATCAGCCATTGGTGTCTAAGTATACTTAGAAAGTACATACAAACTTAGAAAAGTTGCATTGGTACTTGCCTGACCCTGGAATCGAACCCACACCCTCATACTCGAAAGGTTGGTTCTTTACCCACTAGGCCACCACGACTCTTAAAATTAAAGTACTTATACTTCTACATATTATGAAACAAACTGTCTAGGGCCTACTTAATAAACTTCAACTTTTTACTAAATTATTTAGGCCAGTTTAAACCAGTTAGAATCACTGAATTCAGATCAATTGGGCAGAGGTCTCTGGACGCAGTTGTAGAAAAACAATAGAGACGTGAGCATTATGCATTACCATCAGTTTCGCTAGTGGATGAGTAGAACAGATAATAGTAGTAAGTTAATATTTTAGTTTAACGAGTTACCATGAAGGGTGCGGAGTCACTCTCATCTTCCTGGTCGGGCTCACGATCATCCCCTGACGATGGCGCCTTCACCGTATTGCTCTCTGCTACCAACAAATATTTATTATATTGTAGTGCTCTAGTTTACAAACCATAGATCCTTGTATTACAAAACTGTGTTCACAATAAAGAAAATTTCACATATTCCATTATATCACATGAAAATTTCATGTGATTTAATAGAATATGATGATAGCAGTGAGCAGGCGTGAGGGAGCTGACTGAACACCGACCGCGCGCGGCGAGTGCTGCGGCTGACACCAGCAGAGCCGCCAGCAACGCGCTCCTCATGACATCGTCTGTCTGCACCGCGTTGGAACTAAACCACTTCACACTGTGAGCTCATGAGCTAGCATCACAAAATATCTAAAACAGTACTAATGCCAACGGCAATCTCAATTTTGACACTTTCAATAACATCTGTCCTGAAAGGAGTTTAACAATACGCTGCATTTTTAAACCTTGACAGTAAACCAAGCAGGATCTATGACTCTGTGATTGTCACTTAACTTGTTATAAAAATCATAATACCGTGAAGTTTAAAAATGATAATAATAAGAGGGAGGACTATAGCCGATGTTTCCGACGGACAAAGTGGTAGAAGTACTGGAGCAGTTACTCTAGCTGAGGATGATTGGCAGGCGGCACCTGCCACCACCTCGACTTCGAAATTTTTTGAGTTTTGGTACATACAAGTACCTAAACAGCTTATTGAAAAACCATCGTAAAGTGGGTTTTTTTTTTATAGTTGGTTTGAGGACTCTCAAATTAAACTCAGAATTAATTAAGCACAAATAAAAATAAACCATGACTGAAGCGAGAGCCAGTTGTTTTTGTTGCTTCGGTACTTCAACTTTTTGTTAGATTGAGAACTCAAAAAGTAAGCGCAGAATAAATTAGAAATCGGTACGCTCGAGCCCGTGAACGCGCCCGTGAACGTGAATGCCGCGAATCGGGTGAGTGTCGGTTTTTTGGGAAAGTTCAAAGGATGAATGTGGGCGCCCGGCGAATGTTTACACGCGCGTGGGCAGAAAGTCGCTACGATCGGAGATTACAACATGGCGAAATGGTCAACGTCGTTCATCATTTTGTTTCTTTTTCCAATAAAAATAAGTTAAGCCAATGGATATGGCAGCAACAACACCGACATCCTCGCTGCTCGCCATTCTTGCACTGACTGACACGAGGGCGTGTGAACAGCTTGAATGCATGAGTGCATGCCGCAACTATTCAGTAATCTGTGATGCCGCGCAGCCCGCCGGGCTGCACGGGGCGTAGCGAGTTTTTCAATAATTAGAATCCTGAGCGATAGCGAGGGAATCAAAAGAGCACAAGGTGAAAAATCTTTGCACTCGAGTGCAATACGTAACTTTTCATCCCACCTCATCGAGGAAATTTCTAAACTCAATAAAACGAAAATGGCATGCACGCCACACATGGCAAATTAAAAAGATGTACCTATTCAAATTTATTAATGCAAAAACTGAGATTAAAAATGTAATGAGGTTTAAAATCGACCTCAAAACAATAAAAAATAATAATTTCATCCCACTTCATCGAAGAAATTACTAAATGCAAAAAAACAAAATGGCGCGCACATATGAGTAGGTATCAAATTAAAAAGAAGTACGCATTAATGTTAACTGGGGTTAATGTTAACAACATAAGTGACATCGAAAGGGAACGGAGGGCGCTGGCAGTAAGAGCGAATATGATAGCTCGCAGAAAGAAAGAAAGAAATAGTTATTTGTTATACAAGAGTGCAAAGTTGCTTTTTAACCGCGAGCTCAATTTTGATGACCGAGCAAGTGAAGGATTCTAAAATTGAAACACGAGCCTAGCGAGTGTTTCAATAATTAGAATCCTGAGCGATAGCGAGGGAATCAAAAGAGCTCAAGGTGAAAAATCTTTGCACTCGAATGCAACACGTAACTTTTCATCCCACCTCATCGAGGAAATTACCTACTAAATGCAAAAAACAAAATGGCGCGCACATATAAGTATCAAATTAAAAAGCAGTACCTATTAAAGTTAATTTATTTGAAAACTCAATTTAAAAATGAAACGAGGTTAAAAATCTATGTAAAAACAATAATAAAAATGACTTAATTAATTGAATAATTATTTTAAGCAGTATTTTATTTGTTTAATATGTATTTGTTTGAAAAGTCTTATCGAGATTGTCACAAATGGAGTATTGCACACGATGTTCTAAATTCAAATCACTTTGCCGCTCTAGAGGATAAAAACGACTTTTGCGCTCAGATATCACCCTTACCCTTTATATATTACCCTTTAGATATTACCCTTTGATATCCTCTAGACTAGACTATATCACCCTTACCCTTTATATATTACCCTTTGATATCCTCTAGACCAGCCGTTCCCAAATGGGGTTCCGCGGAACCCTGAGGTTCCGTGACAGGCCCTAAGGGGTTCCGTGGAAAATTCAAGATTTCCATATGGTAAATCGTTTCACTTTTGACAATATTAAATTATTATTCATTTTCAATTAAATTGTTTTAAATATTTCATTCCAAAATTCCATTTAGGCACCATGTAGGTGGGTACCACTCGGGAGTGTAAGTCTCGTACTTTCGCGACAAGTGGCGAGGTAAGGCCACGGTAGCAGATAATTTAATCAAGTTTTTTACAAATTGTGGATTAACTTAATACCTCCAGGTCTTCGGCGATCGGCAAAAGCAGGTAGCGAGTCGGCCAAAAATCACCGCATTTTTTGGGCTTATTTCATCGCCAGGATTATACGTTTTCATTCATTTGACAGAACGTGAAATGACACGGCATACGAGTATTTCCAGTGGCTATATTTACCATGAATCAAAGTGTGACATTATTTTCAATTTTTGCACCTCCGCGAATCCGAAAATTTCGCGCTCGCTTCGCTCGCGACGATGTTACGTGTGATGCTTCTATGTTCGTTTAATTGCTCAAGTATCCAACACCGAAAACATTTCGCGCTCTTCCGTCGAGGTTTCCTTTGATGTTTATTCTTTATTCCTCTGGTTCAGAAAAAGCAATAGCGCTTTTTTCGCTAGCTGCTTAGGTATTCATTTGCATTTGCTTTTTTGAGTGGATATTGTACTTTTTGAGACCTTATTAATTTACAGTGGTTTTGTTTATTTTGTGTAGGTACTTAAACTAAAAAAAAATCGCGCTCGCTTCGCTCGCGATACCGGCTACCGCTGAATGTCTTTCAATGCTAGCGGGTGCTTGGAACTTCTTCTTTTAGTTCAAAAAAATCGCGTTCGCTCGCCCCAAACCCAATCTATTTCTTTTTGCGTTTACTTTGTCACTTTGTCAGTAGTCAAACTGAAAACTATTCACATAATACACAAAGTCAAGGGCGGCTAAGTTGTTTTCTGGCCCGTGTGGCAGATAGCCATGCTACGCCTGAGTATAATGAATATGTCTCTAACCATATAACCATTTGGTGCGCTACCACGCGCCACGAACCGTACCTAAGTGTATTTACGTCTTTAGTTTACTTCTTACTTAAGCTAAGGTTCCGCCGAAAAATCGTGAAACGAAAAGGGTTCCGAAGCCAAAAGAATTCGGGAACCGCTGCTCTAGACTAGAGGATAAAAACGGCTTTTGCGCTCAGATATCAAAGGATGAAAAACTAGACTAAAATAAAACCGTGGGGCACGTCAATTGTCTACAAATTATCGACTTAATGTGCGATAGAAGAATCGTTTAATTCGTCGTCAGGCAGTTGGCCCGCAGACGGTGAGGAAATTACTTACTATTTTAATTGACGTGCCCCACGGTTTTATTTTAGTCTAGTCTATGCATATGTTTATAATTCCCACGACTGCATCTATTTTTATTATTTTTTGGTTTTTAGTACATTTATCTTCAACATTGCAATGAATGTTTAACATAAAACCGTAACTTAATTTTTTTTTACCTATTTTTATTTTCTATTATCTAGGGTTCCGTACCCAAAGGGTAAAACGGGAGGGCATGAGAAGAGGGCATTGTGAAATGTTAAAACTAATGACTATATTCAATAATCCCCCGCCCCAGTTTGTTTTTCGCTTTATCCGAATCTCGGGCGGTATGATCCATAACCTGGCCATGAGGCCTGGCCATCTAATTAAAGACACTCCATTTGCTCAGAGAAAGAAATACAAATTATTAATAGTATTGGACTTTCCTTTCTACAACAACATTCCCTACACTATAATTAAACATTCCAATAAGTATTATTATTTGGTTTATTTCCTTTTACCTCAATAACAGTACGACATCCCTACTAGAAAGCGGTCAGTTTTGTAGAAATCGCTAAGTGAATTTTCTTCCATGCTTAATTAAAATCTGTGTAAAAGGACAATGCCAGGGTCTGGGCTCAAAGTTTGCCCAGCAGTGGGAGTAGTTCCAGCTGGTTCCATAGTGCACTCTGAACATGAAATCCAAATATTTTTGAAATCGGTCCCAGAGGTCCCGAGAAAAACCGGTTCAAATGTTCTCCATAGATAGTCACTTAACAAAGCCTGAGCCATTTGCCCAGTAGTAAAAGTGGTCGAAATAGGTTCTTTACTGCACTGTTAACACGAAATCTAAATATTTTGGAAATCGGTCCAAGAGGTCCCGAGAAAAACCGGTTCTAATGTTCAACTTGAACAGTCACTTTACAAAGCCCAAGCCGTTTGCCCAGTAGTGGAAATAGTTAAAATAGGTTCCTTACTTCACTCTTAACACGGAATCCAAATATTTTTGAAATCGGTCCCAGAGGTCCCGAGAAAAACCGGTTCAAATGTTCTCCATAGATAGTCACTTAACAAAGCCTGAGCCATTTGCCCAGTAGTGAAAGTGGTCGAAATAGGTTCTTTACTGCACTGTTAACACGAAATCCAAATATTTTTGAAATCGGTCCCTGAGGTCCTGAGAAAAACCGGTTCAAATGTTCTCCATAGATAGTCACTTAACAAAGCCTGAGCCATTTGCCCAGTAGTGAAAGTGGTCGAAATAGGTTCTTTACTGCACTGTTAATACGAAATCCAAATATTTTGGAAATCGGTCCCAGAGGTCCCGAGAAAAACCGGTTATAACGTTAAACTTGAACAGTCACTTTATAAAGCCCAAGCCATTTGCCCAGTAGTGGGAATGGTTAGAATAGGTTCTTTACTTCACTCTTAAGACGGAATCCAAATATTTTTGAAATCGGTCCCAGAGGTCCCGAGAAGAACCGGTTCAAATGTTCTCCATAGATAGTCACTTAACAAAGCCTGAGCCATTTGCCCAGTAGTGAAAGTGGTCGAAATAGGTTCTTTACTGCACTGTTAACACGAAATCCAAATATTTTGGAAATCGGTCCCAGAGGTCCCGAAAAAAACCGGTTATAATGTTAAACTTGAACAGTCACTTTATAAAGCCCAAGCCATTTGCCCAGTAGTGGGAATGGTTAGAATAGGTTCTTTACTTCACTCTTAAGACGGACTCCAAATATTTTTGAAATCGGTCCCAGAGGTCAGTAGAGGTAATAGTCGTGGTGGCCTAGTGGGCAAAGAACCAACCTCTCGAGTAAGAGGGCGCGGGTTCGATTCCTGGTCATTCAAGTACCAATGCAACTTTTCTAAGTTTGTATGTACTTTCTAAGTATATCTTAGACACCAATGACTGTGTTTCGGATGGCACGTTAAACTGTAGGTCCCGGCAGTCATTGAACATCCTTGGCAGTCGTTATGGGTAGTCAGAAGCCAGTGAGTCTGACACCAGTCTAATCAAGGGGTATCGGGTTGCCCGGGTAACTGGGTTGAGGAGGTCAGATAGGCAGTCGCTTCTTGTAAAGCACTGGTACTCAGCTGAATCCGGTTAGACTGGAAGCCGACCCCAACATAGTTTGGGAAAAAGCTAGGAGGATGATGGTCCCAGAGGTCAAGAGAAAAACCGGTTCTCATGTTAGCCAGCCATTGTTAGCTAGCCATTTTAAGCAGCCACAAACCTAACAACCTTCTTTTCTTGAAATAACATTCAGATAGTTAGTGGTTTCACTGTTAACAGGATAAAATAACAGAAATAGACGTTTAAAGGTAATTGTTGTTTCTCTTGCTTTTCAGTCTCTATCTACTACAATCAGTCCTAAGTTCGTGTAGCGTCATGCAATTAATATCCGTAATGGCAATGGAAAAATCTTATCAGGACGAATTAAATAAGCTCGAACACGAGGTAGTAAATAGTTACCGTTAAGGAGTTCCCTCGTCTCACTGTCGTCTCCATCGGCAGGTCAGGTCTTAACCTCCACAGTTTTGTGGTGTCGGAGACATATACCCGAATGACAAGTTTTTATTCGATATGTGCTTACAATTTCCGAGAGTTCCCTATTGTTTTAAGGTTTCTATCACCAGACCCTAGACCGAATAACAAAGGAACTATTTGTAAAGTAAATCCTTTCAAACAATAAAATGATTGTTTATATCGGTTGGTAAACGACGGAGTTAATATGCACGTACTTACGTAAAAAGAATACAAACGAACTGAGTGAGAAACTCCTCCATTTTTTGAAGTCGGTAAAAAAAATTCTCGTTCAATACCTCGTATTTGTCGATTAATATTATAATGTATTTCAATTAAGGTAATAAAAGTGGAATAGTTAAGAGTTCGTAAGGATGTTTTTCGTAATATTGAATAAGAGTCAAACCAGTTTTTCTCAGGACTCCCGGGATAGATTTCGAAATATTTCGGTCTGGGACCTATTATAAGCCTATGGAACATAATACACTATGCAGTTACTGTGGGCAACTCTTGAGCCCAACTTCCATACAAAGAATAGCATTGTCCTTTATTGATGTTCCATGTACGTCTTATTGCTATGGTATTTTTCGCCTATTACCAGTTTTTGTTTCATAGGATTTGCAATACGACAAACCAAAACCGTCATAAGTTGCCCGATCAAAGAGTACCTAATTTTTACTACTCTTGCAGTGTTTTTCAGAACTTTTCTAATTTGGAAAGTCCTAATGACTGGTAAATTATGCTTAACTTATAACAATATGCTTGTTTCTGAATATTATAGTACTTGAATTCGTCTATTTTTAATAATACCATTCAAGGGTCTTACACTAAACAGTCGCGAGCAGCCTCACACTATAACATTTTTGCCTCTTACGTTTGAGAACCTTCTTGGGGTACTTTGGTACCAACACATATTTTGGAGGTGACTAAAATCAATCTATTTTTTTTAGAATTCATCAAATCTCTTTGTTTTATCAGATAAAAAAATCGTTTTTCAATACTTGTTCAGAGCAACTTTCACCTTTCATAGAAAACGCCACACTACAGTACAGACACGCGGTGCTTTTCCAAAAGTAACATCTTTGAATACACATACATTACAGGTTTTCCCGACCCGGCTGCCATCTTAAAGTTCTGCAGACACAATTTTCGTCCTTTTAGATGACCCCGAAAAAAACAGTACCGAATAAGTAATGTGAATAGTTCTCAATTTCCTTATAACACCCCTATAAAGTCCGTTTGCGGACAAGTTTTCTTTGGCGTTGGTTTTCAGTTATTCCCAAACCTTGACTTTTTAAGTGCCATAAACAAGGCATCTTTAATAATTACCATGTCCACATTACAGTTCAAGTCGTATGAATGAATCCTCATGACAAAACTTTAATTAAAATACCAGAATTTTTGTTTTAGTCGTATTGATTGGACTAAAATGAAAAATTTTGTGAAGGGAACCTTTTTTACCTAATTTGAGTTCTCATATTTTACTCACTTTCAAAAAAAGTATGGGGAAATATTTCTATCTTTCGTTTTTTTTTCTTAACTCGGCTGTTACTGTCTTTATTTAGCTGACCAGCCAAGCATCCGCTACAAAAGTTAATGTTCAGTTCCCATGGAGCGTTATATCTAAAGTATTAAAGAAAGTAAATATTTTTTGTCCTTAATTTAAAGAACACAATGTAATGTTTGTTTTAATAATAATAACATTACATTTTATACAGTTCTTAAGCTCATGTCAGCACCATTTAAACTGTTTATTTCACTTCGAGTCGGGGGGTCTTTAATTAGTTGACCACTACTGTATATATAATAACACAAATATGTATATGTCCGAGCTACATCAGGATGGCACTATCGTCCGACATCAGCTAGGGTAATCGAGCAAAGAGATAACTCAAAACTCAAACGTTTATTCAAATTAGTCAGAACAAAAGACAGCCCCCAAAACGCCCGCCCTTCGCCACTTCCTATGTGTTTTGGCTGGGGAGAAGAAGTGGCGGAACAAACTCCCCAGCAACACATGTCTGTCTGTTAGGTTAGAAGAACCATTACAATAACCTTTACAATATGGATCTACAACGGTACGACAACGCTAGGCAATAACACTAGGTACACTAGACGTGACGTAGGGCAGTTTCGAGATGTGCGCAGCACGACGACCAGGGGCTGGTCACTGCCGTACTTGACTAGATTTCGGTAAAAAATTTAGAAAAGCGCCATCTGCAATCCTCTTCCTAAAGTATTTAATATCTTCAAGTGATAATAGATGGCTCTTTAATCAAAAATTAACTTCCATAAAATATCACTAAAATTATTGAAATCTAAAAATTATTTTATATATTAGTATTACGTAGGAAATCTATCAATTATTTTTATTAAATCTGTACACTATTTTATATACATAAATTATTTTTCTATAATTATTTTTTTGGTTGGCAATAAACCGTGCCAACTGCCAATGCTGAAGTTAGAATTTGAATTTTAATGGCGAGTACAGTACATACAATTTGTGTGTTAAGTTTTCGTCCATTTAAGTGTTTTCTGCTGTTGACTTGCGTTGATTTGAGTTTTACTCATCCGCTGTGTTTTCGGTGAATTAGTGAGTGAGTTGAGCTGTGCTCCTCTGTTTCATTGTTTCACATAACTTGCGAAAAGACGCCATTAGTGTTTAGTATTATTTGCGATAAAGACGCCTTTTTTGTGATATTTGTGAAATAGACACTGTTATTGTGTTATTAGCGATTAGAGACGCTTGTTTGAGTGCATATAATCATGCCGAGGCGGTGCGAATTGGGATGTTCACACAACCCGGGTAAGTGCTTTCTTTATCAAGTTCATAGTACCTAGGGCCCGATTCTGTTAATAGTATCATTAAGTTATTAATATCAAAATTGAATAGAAATTAAATCGCAATATCAGTTTTAACCATTTCGGGCATTCTGCTACTAATATTTATAAGACCAATCGTATTCCAACGACATTCGATTGGTTGCTATTGGTCTGCCGTTTTGGTTTATAGGTACATATTACCATATTATTCTTAGTCTATATTGCCATATTGCCTCAAAGTCGTGGTGGCCTAGTGGGTAAAGAGCCAACCTCACAAGTATGAGGGCGTGGGTTCGATTCCAGGTCAGGCAAGTACCCATGCAACTTTTCTAAGTTTGTATGTACTTTCTAAGTATATCTTAGAAACCAATGACTGTGTTTCGGATGGCACGTTAAACTGTAGGTCCCGGCTATCATTTAACATCCTTGGCAGTCGTTACGGGTAGTCAGAAGCCAGTAAGTCTGACACCAGTCTAACCAAGGGGTATCGGGTTGCCCGGGTAGCTGGGTTGAGGAGGTCAGATAGGCAGTCGCTCCTTGTACAGCACTGGTACTCAGCTGAATCCGGGAATTATTCCCAATAGTCCCCTCTAGCGCTGTCCTCCGGGGTGACAGCCGGGAATTGTCTTCCCAGTTATCACCGGGGTGACAATTTGTGCCGACTGTTCCCTTTGAAAACTGACTAGAGGGGACAAATGGGAAGTCTATTTCTCAGTTGTCACCGGGGGGGTGACATTTGCTACGGTTCCTTCTTCCTTCCTAAGAAAAAAAAATGTAATTACCATAGATTTCAGGTTTTTTATTTATTATGTTACATAGAATCACATAAAAAAATATATATATTATTATTTTAACTAACACAATGTCAACAGGCTTACAAAAATCGATTTTTTTATAGTAGTTAATACTACTATAAAAAACAAAAACAACATTATGTTTCCTATAATAGGCACAATCACAGATAACTTTAATTAATACTAATCACAGATAATCACTAATGGTTAAGTTAAAAGTGCTTATTAGTCGCATGCTTATTTGTAACACAGTTTGTAATCTTGTTAAATTAAATAAAATTAAGAAAACGATTGGTGTTAATAGAAATTAATAATATGTGATGTACCTATTAAAGGAAACACAATGTTGTTTGTTATAAGAAATAAAAACCTGAAATCTATGATAATTACATTTTTTTTTCTTTGGAAGATTCTATGTAGCATAATAAATAAAAAACCTGAAATCTATGGTAATTACATTTTTTTTTCTTTGGAAGGAAGAAGGAACCGTAGCAAATGTCACCCCCCCGGTGACAACTGAGAAATAGACTTCCCATTTGTCCCCTCTAGTCAGTTTTCAAAGGGAACAGTCGGCACAAATTGTCACCCCGGTGATAACTGGGAAGACAATTCCCGGCTATCACCCCGGAGGACAGCGCTAGAGGGGACTATTACTACATAGTATAAAACAAAGTCGCTTTTTCTGTCATGTGTCATGTTGTATGTCCCTATGAACGCTCAAATCTTTAAAACTACGCAACGGATTTTGATGCGGTTTTTTTTAATAGATAGAGTAACTCATGAGAAGGTTTTTATGTATAATAACATCTATTAAATAATGGAGAAATACTGTTACCCGTGCGAAGCCGGGGCGGGTCGCTAGTTGGGAATAATTCGAATCCGGTTAGACTGGAAGCCGACCCCAACATAGTTGGGAAAAGGCTCGGAGGATGATGATATTGCCATATTGCAATCGTAAATCGTTTGCAGACAATATGATTCATTATTGAATCACAGAAAAGGATAAACACGTTTATTTAAAAGAAAAAATAGTGGAATGCCACATACGCTTCAATCGTAATTGAGTCGTGATTGGATCTCAGTCGGATGTGAATCGCATGTCGCTAAAGTAAAATTAGCAGGGGCAGGATTCTGCGCAATTTTTTCTTTGAAATAAACGTTTTTATCCTTTTCTGTCATTCAATAATGAATCATTTTGTCTGCAAATGATTTACGATTGCAATATGGCAATATAGACTAAGAATATTATGGTAATATAGACCAAAATGGCAGACCAATCGCAAACCAATCGAATGTCGTTGGAATACGATTGGTCTTATATTAGTAACAGAATGCCCGATATGGTTAAAAAAGCTGTTGCGATGCAATTTCTATTCAATTTTGACATTATTAACTTAACAGAATCGGGCCCCAGAATCGTGCTCCTGAAAGCTCCTAGTCATCCGGATAAACTTGTCATCACGGGAGATACCAACTCAGTCAATTATAAGGTTGGGCGTTTAGAGAAACACAGTTCCTTACGAGTAACCATTTATTACTGAATCCCATATGAAATGATACATGATTTAATAAGATAGACATACATAGATAGACACGCGCACACATACATAGGTAATAGGTATTCATTCATACATACACTATACAATATCAGCATACAAACTTCATATTTTTGTAATTTATTTTTCAGGTGTGACACAACATCAATTTCCACACCCAGAAAAGAATCCTGAGTTATTCAAAGCCTGGGTTAATATAGTTGGTGGAAAACTGGAGACTGCAGATGATATCAAATTTTACAGAAAGCGAGTCATCTGTGACATACATTTTGCAGACAAGTTTAAGAATCGCAACAACCGTTTAAATAACATAGCTGTTCCTACTCTCCATCTTCAGGGTAAGATTTAGATCTTTATTCTTGAACTAGATCGCAATGCCACCTACTGAGTTAAAATTGCCATTAAGAAAACAAAATTCTTAATTATTCACAATTAAACTGAACTGAAATCTTTTAGGCCACCTGTTTGCAGTATATTAATATTTAATTGGATATAAAATGCAGTTCATTCACCCCTTAACCAACTCGGTGAAGGTTGTTGTTTAGTGGGATCTTAGACTTGTTTTTACTATTTCCAGGTGCTCCATCACAAGATGCTCATATGCCTCCTGCAACTCCACATATACCAACTGAACTTCCTATGCCTGAACATAATATATGGAATCTGCCTTCTACATCAAAGCAAATAGTCACTGGTACGTAAATGCTTGGCTACCTACATTCTCAAATTATGTTTAACTAGCTGCCATAATTAAATACTGCATTTTTTTTATAATAATAATCCCCCCCCCCATGGGGCCACCTTGACGTGATGGGGGAAGGCATGAACGCTTAAAGAAGTCAGTAAGAACTAGACGACCCTGTGCCAATTGGTAAACATGAGGTACCATCAGAAAATATAGTCATAACACCTCGGCTAACCCTTTCCAACTAACGGTCCCAACTTCCCAACTAACCTTCCCTTTCCCTTTACCTTCTCTTCAGTGTCTGATAAAATATATATCTTATTACTTTAAAATATGTACTCTGCAGTCACCTTCTCTCTTTCACCTCTTAACTTTTCTTTTTCTTAAGTTTTAAAACATTGCTCCTAATATAATTTAATGCGACTACGAAATAGAGTAATAATACCCCAGGCGGGTACCGGAGCTAATCGCGATGGAGAATCCCGCCCCCTTTGTATTCTGGGTGGGGGCGACGCTTTTTAAATTTCATTTTTTTCATAGATACCTTTAAGGCCACCTGTTTGCAGTATAGTAATATTTAATTGGATATAAAATACTGTTCATTCACCCCTTAACCAACTCGGTGAAGGTTGTTGTTTAGTGGGATCTTAGACTTGTTTTTACTATTTCCAGGTGCTCCATCACAAGATGCTCATATGCCTCCTGCAACTCCACATATACCAACTGAACTTCCTATGCCTGAACATAATATATGGGATCTGCCTTCTACATCAAAGCAAATAATCACTGGTATGTAAACGCTTGGCTACCTACATTCTCAAATTATGTTTAACTAGCTACCATAATTAATTACTGCATTAAGTAATATGTAACTGTTGTGTAGTCATTACAAACACACTTCAACTTGATTTATTGTAATGACAATTTAGGTTAATAATCCTCATGTAACTCACACTAGTAATTTTGATGTTTACAATGACAATGGTGAATTATTATTATTTTATTTTCAGCTGCACCTCCCAATGCGTGTGTTATAGCAGCAGAACATAATTATTGCAGTAAACATGGTATACAACAAAGACGGAAACTTAAAGGAGACAAAAGTAAGTGCCAATGTAGTTTATACCATAAGATATCCAAAAAAAATGTTTATACATAGGCTACTTTTTATCTGGGTGTGGAAAGTAGTAAAGTAAAAGTTTTTTTTTTTTTGCAGAAAAACTGAAATCAACTTCATCGCTGGAGAATGAATTAAAGATTTCAAGATTCCAAATGAAGAATTTAAAAACCGAAATTATTCGGTTACGTAAACGGAGTAGTAGTTTGAAAGAAAGATTAGCCAGCGTTGATAAAATTAGCAATACAAATTGTTTAAAAAAAATAACGAGAAATATGACAACTGCAGCAAAAATATTCACAAACATGCAGTACACCCAAACTCACAAGAGAGCTCGTGGGCGGAGGTTTACTTTAAAGGAAAAAGTTTTGTCTCTCTCCATGTACAAAAAGAGTCCCAAGAGTTATACTCTTTTATATAAATACTTTACATTGCCCTCTATAAAATCATTAAAAAGGCTTCTTGCGAAAATTGAAATAGAGTCGGGGCTAAATAAGTTTTTATTCATAAAAATGAGAAAGACTGTGAAGGAATTAAGTCCAGAAGATCGCCTCTGCTGTCTTATTTTTGACGAGATGTCAATATCGCCGCAGATCCATTACGACGGATCTAAGGATAAATTAAAGGGATTCGCTTGGCGTAGTAAAAAAATTGCTGACCATGTTTTAGTTTACATGGTCAAAGGATTAAAGAAAAAATTTAAACAGCCTGTTGCATACTTTTTTACAAATTCTGTTAACAAAGCAGAATTAAAAGCCTTGACTATAAAAGTCATTAAATATGTTCAGGGTACAGGGCTTAATATTTTGTGCACAGTGTGCGACCAAAGCACAGTAAATGTCAGTGTAGTGAATGAAATTATTGAAGATAGTAGAATAAAATTCATAAAAGAAAATAAGGAATGGAGACATGATGTAATGGAAGTAGGGAAATCTAAAATTATCCCATTATTTGATGTCCCTCATTTATTGAAAGGGGTAAGAAACAATTTACTTACGAAGGACTTAAAATATTTCGACTTCGAAGAAAAGGTTGAAAAGACGATAAAATGGGAATATTACCAGAAAATTTATGAAGCGGACAAATTACATGGTGAATTAAAAATATGTCAGAAACTAACTGATGAACATATTTATGTGGAGAAAATAAAAAAAATGAAGGTCAAACACGCAACCCAAATTTTTAGCCGCAGTGTTGCTACAGCTGCAGAACATTTATCTGCTAGGGGCGATTTATCTAATGAGTGCCGCCAAGTAATTACATTTACCAAAATGATGGACAATTTATTTGATTCCTTAAATTCAAGCTCATTTAATATGATACATGGAAAAATGTATAAATGTGGTGTTAGAAACAATTCTCCTCATCATGAATTATGGGAAAATGCCAAAAAGGTATTAAAATCAATAAAATTTATTAAAGTTAAAAAAGAAAAGGAAAATAAAATAAGATTAATTGAAACGAGTTCGGTACCTTCAATAAAAAATTTTATACGTACTATTGAGGGCATGCAACAGTTGTGGAAAATATTATCCCAAAAATATTTATTTGATACAATGATGACCAGAAACTTTAACCAGGACCCACTGGAAAATTTTTTTGGGAACATTAGAAGTTTTGGGGTGAGGAATACGGCACCCAACACAATTAGCTTTGAAGGTGCCTATAAATCACTTCTTTTAAATAATTATAACTCACCCCATTCACTTAACGCTAACTGTGAAAATGATGACAATGATTGTCTTCAGACATTGAGTTTCTTTTTGGAAGACAAACTTTTAGAAAACACTTCTAATGTTCCCAGTAATGAGGTTCTACCATTTCAGCAAGAAGAAAATGACGAAATTGAGGTGCCTTTTATAAATTTAAATTCTGAGCCTGCTGATGCTGGTCAGGCCAATTATGTATGTGGGTGGGTGCTGGCTAAATGTTTTAAAAAAGTTGCTAAATCATGCAGGCACTGCAAAACTGAACTAACTGGCGACAGTCAATTAAAATCAAATAGTTATATAAGGGCAAAAGAATATACAAAAGGAAAACATTGTCTGTTGTATCCCAATATAGTGGCGGAAAAAGTTTTTAAAGACATACAAAATATTGTAGTAGAAATTTTGAAAAAGAATGTGCCAAAAACTAAATTAAAAGAAAAGATAAAAATGTTTTTAGACATATTTGTGGATTATCCTTTCACCTGCGATATCCACAAGATAGAATTAAGAAATGTTTTTGAAAACATTACAATAAATATTTTGGTATATAGTTGGTGCCGCTCAATTAATCGAATTTTATCAGGTAAAATCCAATATCGTGATGAGGATGATGAAACTAAACTTTCAGCACAAATTTATTACAATAAACATAAACATAAGTAAATATGATTTTTATTTAATTCCAGGTCGCCTACTAAGTACTTTCTAAATGTTCCTACATAACGTTGTTCTGTTGAGTTGTAGTAATCTGTGTTGTATTTCCATATTTCAATAAATAACTATTTTCTACATTCTGTGGCTATATTTTGTAAGTACGTACGTATGAACAAATTCCCCTAGAATATCTATAGACGGTTATTCGTCATCTCGACACACTAAACTCACCACGAATGTGTCGAGTTGGTGAAACTCAAAATTTGTACATTTATCATGTCGTCAACTCGCCACGTCAAGATTTTAATTCGTGTCCAGTTAGTGAAACTTAGATTTTATCACTTTTATGTTTTCGCCAAGTTTGGGAATCAACTTTTCGCGTTTCAAACGTTTGCAAAATGGACGTTCAGTGGCCGATGATGTTTGTGACACAATGTATCCAGTTGGCGAAAACATAAAAGTGATAAAATCTAAGTTTCACTAACTGGACACGAATGAAAATCTTGAGTGGCGAGTTGACGACATGATAAATGTACAAATTTCGAGTTTCACCAACTCGACACTTTAATGGTGAGTTTAGTCTGTCGAGATGACGAATAACCTGTAGACAATACTGATGTATACATGTGTGTGAAATGGGATGTACGCACACATAAACAATTTGTTTCGGCAGACGATACCAGATGGCGCTTCAAAAATCGTTTGAAGGTTGCAGAAAAAAATCGAAGTGGGTTCTCTATTCCCAATCTATTTACTATACTCTATGACGACGACTCGACCAAGACTGAGCTCCGCGGACGCCACGCTGACCACCACGACTCTGCCAAGCGCGCCAAAATGTAGTTTCACCGGAAACGCCACGAATCCGGTTAGACTGGAAGCCGACCTCAACATGGTTGGGAAAAAGGCTGGGAGGATGGATGGTGCGGAGTGACAGTGGTTCTGACATTACTGTGCAAAATGATGAGTTATTTATTTATATCTAACGATTCATGAACCGCGGATAAACACCAATTAACATGTTTGTACCAAGAGTAGGTACAGTAAACATTAAGTAAATGAAAATCGTGTTTACTTAGGTACTATATTTGTCGAGTCGACACAATCGGTAAGTACTAAATAAAAAACGGCCTAGAAGTCAGTGTCTAATGGATGTACCTGGGTTTATACGCCACCGACTTCTAAGCCGATGCACCTAAGAATAGTTTATTTTTTTTTGCTTTTCAGTGTTTTTGGGAGTCGGTTTTATTTTTTTGTAAAAAGTTTTTTATTTTAATATTTTCAGTGACAAGCATTGTTGTCACTATCCGCATAAGTGGATGGTTCTCATCAATACGAATAATATAAGCCCAAACACGAGGCAGTTCACATATTAAGTTGCCGAGTTCTCTCGACCTTCTCTGGTGTCCATCATCAGGTCAGCTTCAAACCTTCACCATTGCATAGTGTTATCGGACATACGCCTTAGTGTTAAGTTTTTACCCTACGTATGCCTACAATTTTCGAAAGTTGCGCTCGATTTCTCAAGGTTTCCATCATCAGATCCTGACCTGTTGATTATGGGACCACCGGGGAGGTAAACCCTATCGAACAAAAAAAACATTTGCAAATCGGTCCAGAGGCGTCTTCGAATATTCGGTGAACATACATAAAAGTTAAAAAAAAAGATCCCGACGAATTGAGAACCTCCTCCTTTTTGGGAAGTAGGTTAAAAATATGCACCGAAAGTCGCAGTGACACTTCCTGGTACGAATATGAGTATTTTGTTAGAACAAACATTGTTTGTACAGGCAACTGTAAGCATTTCCGAGAAGATATTTCATCAAAAGCAGGATAATGACAACATGACCTTGAGGCAAAGTTCACCTGCCCTGTGCACACCGGGTGGGTGGGCGGGGAATTTTTTGACGTTTCCTAAAAGATATCGTAACGTGAGTGGTGTCAAAAGAAGCGTCTCGGCGAGAGCTATCCAATGGTATGTGTTTGTGAGTAAGTATGGAACAAAATTTCAAAGATTTGGTCAAAAAACTGATTTTACCGAAAAGTGTCAAAAATACACATAGAATAACGTTTGGTTTGCCGAACTTGGTAAACAAAAGTCGCACTCCATAGGCCCGATAAGAAAGCACATGTTTTGTCACATATATCTATCACGAATTAAATATCAGAGTGAAAATAACTCAATTTTATGACAAATAAGCTTTAAAAGTATGATTAAGTTTGTGGCGGTCCAGAACACTCGGACCCCACCTCAAAACACGAGCGGAATCGCTCCGCTTGATGACAGTGTGACCGCACCTCAAAGTCACGCCACCTCAAGAGGTCCTTTGTTCGGAGCGGGGTCGACGGCCGCTAGCTTACACGTGCCGCGCGCACGCAGCGAGCGCGTGACATTTGTATGGAGGCAGCCGAGAATGGCCTTGGGAGACCGGCGCGAGTAACGACGACAGAGCGGCCACCAGGCAGTCCGCATCGAGCTAGCTTACGCGCTGTACCTCTCGCAATCGCTTTTGTTGTGCTAAATCAATTTTATATTTAATACTTAGTGCTTATGTATAATTCCAATAAATCATTAGTTTGTTCTCTAAATAATATTATTCATTTCGCCTTCATATATTTCATTTCCTGCTGCCGCTTCGCTGCTAGATCGCATAGCTTGTAGCTTCACCGTACGCTAGGCGCGGGTTCGATTCCCGTAAAAATTAGGGATAAGCACATCTCACTTATTCCTACAAGTTAAACATAACGTTAAATACATAACCGCAATATGAGGTTCTCTACAGTGATTTTACCTATTTACAGACATACTACTGACATCTGAAACCTGACCTTCCATACTGGGACCTCATGAAAAAAGACCTAACGTCCAGAAACCAAACATAATGCAAAGTTATGGACTTCCAGCAATCTAATTTTGTGCAACATAAAATATTCGAACACAACTTTGAGCAACCTAAAGTAGTGAAAACTACTTTTGAGAAAGCTTGGTAGCGAAATCTAACTAAGAGCAACCCAACATAGAGAAACCTAACAATGAGGAACCCAACATAGTGAAACCTAATGAAGCGAAACCTAACTTTGAGAAACAAAATCAAGTGAAACCTAGCTTTGAGCAACCAATGAGGAACCCAACATAGTGAAACCTACCTGAGCGAAACCTTACCAAGTGAAACCTAGCTTTGAGCAACCCAACATATCGAAACCTAACTTAGAGCAACCCAGCATAAAGAAACCTAACAATGAGGAACCCAACATAGTGAAACCTAATGAAGCGAAACCTAACCAAGTGAAACCTAGCTTTGAGCAATCCAACATATCGAAACCTAACTAAGAGCAACCCAGCATAAAGAAACCTAACAATGAGGAACCCAACATAGTGAAACCTAATGAAACGAAACCTAACTTTGAGAAACATAATCAAGTGAAACCTAGCTTTGAGCAACCAAACATAGCGAAATTTAACTTAGAGCAACCCAACATACATAAACCTAACAATGAGAAACCCAACATAGAGAAACCTAACAATGAGGTTAGGTTAGGTTAGGTTTTTTTTTTTTTTTTTTGTGGCAGGAGTGGGAAATCCTCATGGACACCCCGAGGGGTAGTGCCGGACTCTTACCGGCTAAAACCCACTCCTGCCGTCAAGTGTACCCCTGACATAGTCAGAGACCTTATTTGCTCTGTTTTCAATTTTTAAACTTTTAGCAATTAATTTTCTGGTGGAATAATATGTAGTTGAGTATAATATATATATATATATTTAAATAAATAATATAATTTGTATAATACCTTATAAGGGTTTTCTGTTTAGCTTATAAATAATTATATCTAATACGTTATAAACATTTATGTATATTAATTTTTGATAGATATTAAAATATAATAAATATGTTTATATAATAAATTCAATACTTTTAATAATTAACAATTTTTAAAAACAATAACTCTCAACTCGTTTATAATTCCCCATGCTTGCCAGGCCATATTATTGCTAATAAGGTGGAAGCATGGGTCGGGCTTCTTTATTCCTACCTATTTTCTCTTGTTTTATTTTTGTTTATTACTATTAAAGCCAATTTTATTGCGTATTCTAAAAATTTTGTTCTTGTCTTTTTGCTCTTTATTAAGCCAGCCAAAGTGTTTTTACCAAGTTCGACCCCCAGCTGTTGTTCCAGGTCGTAGCGCTCGCGAGCAAAGATGGGACACTCCAGCAGTATATGTGGCACAGATTCTTCTGCGAGTGGATCGCATGTGCACGACGAGCTCTCCTTACACTTGAAACGTTTCAAGTATGCAGAGAACCCGCCGTGACCCGTTAGTATTTGGGTGGTAATGCTGGAGTGTTCCATCCCCCTGACTATCCTTTAAGCGTCTGGTGCATTCGGGAAGAATAATTTTGTCCCAGAGGCAGTCTCCCCCGACCCGTATCTCCGGTCCCATTCGCCAAGCGTTTCCATACGGATTTGTCGCCTGACGAATGATATCGGACACAGGTTGTAGTCCGGTTTCCTCTTTGACCGTAGGGCAGCTTCTTTTGCTAGTAGGTCGGCTCTTTCATTCCCCTCCAGCCCTGCGTGGGCCTTGATCCAGAACAAGGAGACGCTCTTGTTCTGGAGCGTACAGAGTCTGATGGCGTCTCTCGTTTTCACAGCTAAGGGGTGAGGGGAGGTGACGTTTGTTACGGTCTGAAGAGCCGACTTAGAGTCGCTGAAGATGCCAAACGTGGTACCAGCGTGTTTCAGCGCTTCTCCTACGGCTCGTTGTATAGCCAGGAGCTCCGCCTGATAGACGGTACAAAAGGACGGCAGCGCGAGCTTAAGGGCTTTGGTTTCGGACGTGTTATTCCATAATGATAGCGCCGCCCCAACCTTACCCTCGATCTTGCTGCCGTCCGTAAAGATCCGCACGTCGAAAGTATTGTGGGTGGTTAGGTTAGGTTAGGTTTTTTTTTTTTTTTTTTTTTCTTTTTTTTTTTTTTTTTTTTTTGTGTACCTCTGACATGATCAGAGACCTTTTATGTCTTATGATTATTATATAGTCTCCTTTATATTTTGGGGAGGGAAACGCTCGGACTTACTCTGATGCGTTCCTTTCCACTACTATTTTGCACAAATGCTCCGCGTATGCCATAAAATTGCTTCTTGTCGTTTTGCTTGCGACGAGCCCGTAGGCTTCGCCGATCGTCACGTCTCTTTCTATTTTTTGGGCAAGGTCGAAGCGCTTAGCCTCAAACACTGGACACTGGAAAAGGATGTGCTGGACAGATTCTTCAACCGCAGGATCGCAAACGCATGACGGGCTCTCCCGACACTTGAAGCGGTGCAAGTATTGGGAGAACCCCCCATGGCCCGTAAAGATGCTTGTAACGATGCCCTGCGGTTGTATTTTGCGCACCAAGCGATATGCCTCCCTCGCGTCCGGGAAGAACACTTTCGTGACGGAGGCCGTCTCGCCCGCTGTGTACCTTCGGTTCCATTCGTCAAGAGAGTCGCTACGAAGATCCCTCTTGACGAATGAGACCGGGCATCGGTCATAATCTGGCTTCCTCCGACTCGAAAGTGCTGCTTCTTTTGCAAGCTCGTCGGCGCGCTCGTTGCCATCGATGCCGGCGTGGGCCTTGATCCAGAACAAGGTCACAGCTTTGCCACGGGTCAAGGCCACGCTGAGGTTTCGGCGCGCCTCGATTGCGAGGGAGTGCATAGACCCGGGATTGGTCACGGTCTGCAAAGCCGCCCGTGAGTCGCTGTATATGCCGCAGCTCTCCGCTCCGCTGTTCAGGGCTTCGCTAGTGGCCCTGCATATGGCCAGAAGTTCAGCCTGGTAGACTGTGCAGTACGCTGGCAAGCTCAGTTTTCGGCTCCGCAGTTCGGTCTGGTCGTCCCATATGGACAACGCAGCACCGACTTTGCCCTGGATTTTGCTGCCATCTGTGAATATTCTGAGCGACTGCACGTTGTGTTGGTCTACCAGGCTTCGATCATCAAGACATCTGTAATTCAGGTCCATACGCAAGGCGGGATGTGGCAGCTCTGCAAATCCCACCACCCGCTCAACCTCCCGGTCTCCCAGCACTAGCCGGGTCGACCCCTTGCGTGCCTCATATAGGCCGGCTGCTTCCTTTATTCGCAGGTCCAAGGGTAGTAACCCGGCCAGTAGTAGGGCCGAGTTTAGGGAGACGGTGCGGTAGGACTTGCAGATTTTTTGTGCAAAGCCCCTCTGGACGGTGTTCAGGAGCTTGCGGACACATATCTTTTCAGCGGCGGGCGACCATGCAGCCGCGGCGTATAGGACGATGGGTTCCACTGTTGCCGTGTAGATAGTGCGGATGACATCGGGGTGCAGTCCCCAGCTTATTTTCGCAGCGCGTTGAAGCTGCTTCGCGATGTTTAGGGCCTTCCTACAGACGTTGGCGACGTGGGTGTTAAAAGTCAGCTTGTCGTCTATAGTCAGGCCCAAGATTTTTATATCGCGAGACATGCCAATGTCGACCCCGCCCATGCGCAGGAGTGGGGTGTCATGCTTCAGCTTGTTGGTCAGCAGCATTGCGCAAGTCTTGTGTGGCGCAAACTTTAGTTTATTCGTGACTCCCCACTCCCGAACAAATTCGAGGGCGGCATTGGCATGTCGCTGCACCTCCAGCGCAGTATGTCCGGCAAACAGCAGAACCACATCATCTGCGAAGGCCTGGCACACAACCCCGCGGTCATGCAAGTTCTTGAGGAGGGGATCCAGGAGGACATTCCAGAGTATCGGCCCGCTGATCGAGCCTTGGACGCAACCCTTTTGCGTGTTTTTAAAATGTTCGACTCCAGCATATCTTAGTCGCACACATCTGTCGCTAAGGTAGCTGTCAAGTAGCCGCCTAATGTTGACCGGACACTTTTCCTCCGCCAGTCTGACCTTTATGGCTGGCCACCAGGCGCTATCGAAGGCGCCCTCTATATCCAGCGAGACAATGGTGACCAGCTTTTTATTTTTAATTTCGACCTTTATTTGGTTCACTAGATTATAGAGGGCGTCCTCAGTGCTTCTCTGGGGCATAAAGCCGTACTGGCGGGTACTCAGCCTCGGTACTAGGTGCCACTGGAGCCTCGTGACAACCATCTTCTCCAGGACCTTTCCTAACACGGGCAGGAGCCCGATTGGTCTATATGATTTGGCGTTTGTATAGTTGTCCTTGCCCGGCTTCCTCAGTACCACGACTGTGGCTTCCTTCCACTTCTTTAGGGAAGTGGCCCAGACTGAGACATTTGTTGGCCAGGGCAAGGAACGCCTCGGGGTCCTGGAGAATTACCTTGCGACAGATATCCGCGGTGAGACCGTCTGCGCCTGGCGCCTTTTTAGGGTTGAAAGAGGACACAGCTGTTTTGAGCTCATGCGGAGTAAATGGTGGGTCATGTTGTTCATCATGCACCGGGTCGTTTACCCGCATGGCCAAACGCCGGATGTTCTTATGTTCTTCTGTGTCCTCTTCTTCCAGGTCTTGCGGATAAAAGGTCTCAGCCAGGTGCGATGCGGATTCTGCTGGAGTCAAATAAACGCCACTTTTAGTAAGGGTTGCGTCTTCGTGTCGTGTTGCGGTTCGTCCGATCACCCTGTAGATGCCCTCCCACATCCCCTCCCTGTCCTGCTTGGTGCAGAACTCTGTCCAGCTCTCAGTTTGGGCACATTTGGCCTTAGCCTCATATTCTGTTTTTAGTTGCAGGTACTTCTCAACGACGGACTGCCTTCGGACTGGAGCAGCGCAGCGGACTCTTCTCTTCCTGGTGGCGACCGCTTTCTTTAGGCTGACGAGCTCCTGGGACCACCACGGCAAGGTAATTTTGTCAAAATTTTTCTTCTTGGGGATTGTCTCTTCACAAGTTTTGTTTACTATGTCTAAATATTTTTGCAAAATGGCTTCTAAATCTGGTTCATTATTAATTTCTTCAAATTTTTCTTTATTAATGTTCTGTTCTATTTTCAACTGGGCCAGTTTCTCATGAAACTGGTCCCAGTTGGCTTTTTTGGTGTTATATTTCCTGGTCGATGATTTAACTGCAATGCCAAATGATTTTTGTAGTTTTATTTTAAATTTAATGCCGTTATGGTCAGAGCTCGTCAGTCCTTCGTCTTTTTGCCAGCCCTCCACCAGGCAGAGAAGATCCGCTGAACATGCCGTCACGTCGACGTGACTGCAGTATCTCCTGCCCCCTCGGATGGTGTCAAAAGTGGGCAGGGTGCCGCTGTTTAGCACCTGCAACTCCAGCTCGTCCAGTGTGGAGCATAGCTCCTCCCCCCTGCTGTCCTCCGTAAGGCTCCCCCACCATGGGCTTTTCGCGTTAAAGTCGCCTCCGATGAGAAGGTGGCGACTGCCTAGCTTCCGCCGAATCACTCTGAGGTGCTCCAGGTACGAGTCCATAGGCTTGTCCGGCTCGAAGTATACCGATGCCACTGCAATTTCCCAGGCTTGGGTCCGGATCCTCACCACGACGATGTTGTGGGTGGTGAGTTCTGGGCACTGGATTACGTCGAGGTCGTGGTCAATTACCACTACGGCAGCCTTTACAGTGCCCTCTCCCTCCTCCGAAGCCTGGTAGATCCGCGACCCTCGGTAGCCCCGCATTCTCCGGACAGAGCCCACGTAAGGCTCTTGAATTAGAGCGAGAGCCGTTCTCGACCGTGAAGCACATTCGAGCAGCTCGGCGGTCGCCAGCTGCTTTCTTTGGAGGTTAGCCTGCAGGATTTTGTATGACTTTATTTCCACTGCGGCGCCCTCAGCAGTATCCAATCTTTGATCGAGCCAATGCGTCCCATCTGCGCCTCACCGGGCAGTCCGGGCTGAACGCATTATGCGTCGCTCCCTCCAGCCCGGCTCTAATGCAGTTACAGCAGGAGGGGGGCGCATTGGCTTTCACCTCCGGGCAATTATTACGTAAGTGAGGGCCACCGCAGTGGCTGCAGGCTTCCTCTTTTTCTGTGCAGAGACGTCTGCCGTGCCCATAACCTAGGCACAGGGAGCATTGGACCAGGGGAGAGTGGTCTTCCAGCCTGATCCGTTGCATGTCAATGTAGACGGCAGACGCCCCCGTCAATCTCTTCCAGAGGGTGGGGGAGACTCTCGCGACAATATGACACATTAAGTTGTTCCGGGCCCTTTTCCTATATTTCACGATTATTCGATCATCCCCAGCCGCAAGGTCGGTGAAGAGCTTGGTGTTCTGCGTCCTCAGGGCTTTTGTGACGTCCTCGTCGGTGTTGTAGCTGAGGACGTCCCTGAGGATAATGAGCGGGTCCAGGTTTGCTGCGTCCTGGATAGTCAGCTGTTGACCAGCCGATCTGAGCTTCTCCCGGACCCTGCTCCGCTCCTCCTCGTCCCTGCAGCTGATGATGACCTTGCTGTCCTTTGCCTTCCTGACCCTGTCGATGCGGTAGCCACCTTCTTTGGCGTTAATAGCAGCGCGGATCTTGTCCAGCACCTGCTCGCCAGTTTCTTGCTTGTCGTTGGAGGCGACCACAACCGAGTGTAGTGTTGGTCGCGGCGATGCTGCGGGCGGCTTAGGTGCCGCCAACACCCCCGCGTATGTGGTCGCGTCCAACGCTGTCGAGTGTTTGGACAGACTTCTTTTGAGTTCCTCCATTTTTTCGGCGCTCTCCCTCACAAGCCTGCTATGGTCTGCCAGTGAGGAGAGCAGCTGGGTGTACTCCTGGTTACAACGTTCCGGTGGCACCGCATCGTCATTGGCAGGCTGTTCCTTTTTTGAGGCTATAGGGCCCTTCCCCTTGTCCGCTTCCCCTTCCCTCACCATGCGATAGAGAGTGTCAATGGCCAGGGTGACGTCCGCCTTGATGTCGGTTCGGAGGTTCCGACTTTGGCCAAGAGCAATCTTGGCCTTTGTGACTAGATTCCTGGCTTCTTGCACCCTGCTGACGGAGGCTTGGGGTTTTGGGGCCTCTGCCGCTCCAGCGAGCCTCTCTGGAGCTGGTGACACGCTCTTTAGTGTTGTAATCTTTTTAAGCTTCACCGGGGCGGCAGGTGCCGAGTTGGGGAAGGGTTGGCTTGCCTCCAACACCTCGATGCTCTTCCTGACGTTAGTGTTTGTCGGCTGTGCCGGGCTCACATTTGAAGAAGCGCCAGGAGACTCATCTTGGGTTGGCGGGGCACTTTTCTTGTTTACAGGGGTCCGGATGCCGAACATATTTTAGTTTAATTTTTAAAACAACAATGAACAAAAGACGTTCGCTTTTATGGATGGCGGCAATCGAGCAGCTAGCTGAGTGGGTACCTTAGCAGGGCTACTCTTCTTGCTAAGAAGAAGGGTCCAAAGGCCCCTAGTTAGCTTCTGGATACTTCACAGAGCTATTGCCGTCGCGTGCTCGTCCTTGTGCAATGCACCGTCCAGTGTAGAGGGCTGGAAGGTGCAATAAAGATAAAATAAAAATATTAATGATTGATTTCTGATAATATATTGAAATACGACTGTCAGAGGTGATAATCAAATAGTGTAAATAATTAAACAACTCATAAACATAATAAGATAAAAATATTTGGTCACAATTGTACTAGATTTATTGTTATTTTTTTTTTTTAATAGTTTATTAAAACAGTCAAATATAATAGTAAAATAGAATAATTAAATAATGAAGCATAAATAAAATAAAGTAAGAATCGAAGTTTCGGTCACAGTTGACTAGAATAGATAAGTCAGCAGCCAAAAAAGCTGTGGGTTCAAATTTTTAAAATAAAATCTAAGTGCAGCGGTCAATAGACACGTTACACTGCGTGAGAAAAGATAACTTATGTTGGGGACTGCGCCCCGGTCAACTGATTGGTCAAAATTGTTCTGATAACTTTTCTTGGATAAAACTGTACTTCAACCTACGCTAAAAACCGCTTAATTTGAGTAAAAGAGCCTAGATTGAAGCGAGTTTTATGTTATCCGAGTCAGAAGACTACTGGGGTGCCAAATCCGTGAAAAAATAATTTTCAAAGATTAGGTCCCAAAGTCACACCCTTTCCTATAGTAAATTTTTAATGTTCTTGATTGCGACTAAAGGTTTGTTTTGTTTTTCATTGTTTGAGGGTTATTGCGTGCCTACAAGCCTGTTGTAGCTATTATACGCAAAAAACCGCATCAAAATCGGTCTCCTTTTGAAAAAGTTATCAGGAGTACTAGTGTTTTTGTAGGGCCTTAGGTGGATTTTGGCCGTCTACTGTTTGTATGGAAACGGGTTAAGTGCGAATTTTGTTACGGGTTTTTCATGCACAATGAAACGAGATCAGTGATTACCACCGTATATTAACAGAACCTTAAAACTAGCCCACTCACAGAATACCTAAGCTTAAACTAACTTAATCTAATTTGGACGCCAGGAGAGTTAATTGTGGTGAACTCTGCCAACACCTATGCCCGGTAGCTCCGTATTCAGGGGATAATCCTTATGATAGGTATATCTAAGATTTCGTTCTTAGGTCTCATTAAGATCCAAACTCAAAGGGCGTTGCGTGAGGCTAAAACAATGACAATTGAAATGGTCAGGACCTGAATATGGAGTAATCTATAGATGTCCTAGCCCCTTAAGACTAGCACTTACCCCTGTTCGGATTACACAAGCACAATCACTATTATCTTAATGTGTGAATCACTTTAACATAATCTTATTTTATACTATGCCGGTAGATAGTAGCTCACAATGACCACATCAACATAGGTCCGTCCTCTTTGAGATAAATGTCGCAAGTGGAGTTTGGACTTATGTGCCACCCTCACGCGATAGAATGCATTACAACGGATTGGACACCCAAAAAGGCAAAATAAGCTACCAAAAGTATTGCGCGATGTTAGGATCGAACTCAAGCCTCCTCGCTATCGATGCCCAAGCGTTAACCGTTTAGCCACCGCGGCGCTTGTCGAGACTAACGAAAATAAAGGTCACATTCCAATCACCCATAACATATACCCTTACCCTACAAAAAAAAAAAAAAAAAAACTTCTGTATACATATCTTTTTTTTTTTTTTTTTTTACAATCCCTTCAGATCCTTAATATGCCACATTCCAATAGGTTTACCAAAAATATTATTTAAACGAAAAACAGTTTCTGATAACTTTTCCGTCACTATAGCCTTCTCAAACTTTGGTGCTAATTTGGCCATAAATTTCTTATTAGCATTAGAAAGGTACTTAGTCCTTTTCCAGATGACGTCGCCTACTTTAAAGGATCCCTCATTGCGCTTATTGTTGTACACATTGCTACTCTTCATATGAGACCTCTTCATATTAACCTGTACAATTCTAAACACATTATTTCTTACTACTTGTCTATCGATAAACGGTTTAGTATTTACTACCAAGTTATTTATATCTGAACTGAAGTTCCATCCGGTATCAGAATTAGATATAGATGTTTCTCTGCCTAGAAAAAGGTACGAAGGCGTATAATAAGTAGTTTCATGAACAGCGGTTCTTATGGCGTGTGCGATTTCTTTAAGGTTGACGTCCCATTCATTGTGCTTCTTTGACTTAATGTACGAAGATATCATAGTACCTATGACCCTATTCACCAGCTCTGTAGGATTACTTTGTGGGTGGTAATTTGGAGTGAACCAAATTCTATAATTATATTTTAACGCTAAATCTTTAAAAATATTTGAGGCAAACTGTTTGCCATTATCACATATAATAGCTTTTGGGGCGCCGAAAAGCAAAATCTGACTTTCCAAGATTTCGCAAATTTTCTCTGTCTTCCCCGTGCGAAGAGCAAAAATTAAAGTAAACTTACTGAACCAGCAGGTAATTACCAAAAGCATAGTATTACCAAGTTTACTCTTCGGAAAGGGACCCATTAAATCTAATGATATAACCTGCCAAGGGCCTGTGACCACCCTATGTTGACCCATGTGGCCCCGGGGTAACTGTTGTGCAACTTTAAATTTTGCACATACATCACAGGACTTAATGTACTGCTTAACATCCTGAATCATATTCGGCCAGTAATAGAATTGCTTAACTCTGAAGGTCGTTTTCCGGATGCCTAAATGACCCGCTTTAGCCTCATCATGACATTCTTTTATTACTTTGTTACGCAATCCAGTTGGTACAAAAACTTTCCAAATAGACTCACAATTAGGATATTGTCTAAGCCTCACTTTCTTAAATAAAAGACCATCTTTGACATTCCAACTTAAATCACGTTCCTGACCACTCAAAATCTTGTTTACTTTCGATTTGTACCAATCATCTTTGTCTATTTCACATATTTTGATTGCATTGATTTCTGTACACAATTCTATTGAACGAGAGAGTGCATCGGGCACTGTATTACTCTTTCCCGGTCTGTGGACGACCTCAAAATCAAACTGCTGAAGTTTCATGGCCCACCTGGCTAGCCGCCCATGAGGGTCCTTCATTTTGTGTAACCATTGCAATGCACTGTGATCCGTTATTACGGTAAACTTTGTCCCATCTATATAAGGTCTAAATTTTTCGATGGCATAAACTACACTTAATAATTCTCTTTCTGACGTAGAATATCGTTTTTCCCTGTCCGAGAGTTTCCTACTTAAGAACGCTATAGCTTGCTCTTTTCCATCAACGTTTTGGCAAAGTACCGCCCCGACACCCTTACTAGACGCGTCACACTGAACTATAAATGGCTTACTATAATCTGGACAAGACATCACAGGTGTCGTCGTAAGACGTGTTTTGAGCTCTGTAAATGACTTTTCTGCTTCTTCATTCCATATGAACTTTCTATGTTTCTTTCCTTTGGTAAGATTATGCAAAGGTGCTGCTACCATAGAAAAATCTTTTACGAAGCGTCTATACCAGCTTGCTAGTCCAATAAATCGCTTTAGCTCCGTAATATTTCTAGGTCTAGGAAAATTTAGTATGGCGGAAACTTTATCAGGATCCGTGCGAAGTCCATCTTTGTCTACGATGTAACCTAAAAACTTCAAGCTTGGCCTACCAAACTTGCATTTATCTACATTAATAGTCAAGTTAGCATCTTTTAAAATATGCATGACTTTCTCCAATACTTCCATATGCTCTATGAAATTAACCGAACAAATGACAATGTCATCCAAATATGCCCAAACTTTCCCCTCCAATGCATGAAACAAAATCTCCATCAGTCTCTGTTGAGTCTGAGAAGCATTCACTAGACCGAAGGGCATAACTTTGAAGTGAAACAAGCCCCGGCCTGGTACAGCAAAAGCAGTCTTTTCTTTACTCGATTCACATAAAGATATTTGCCAAAATGCTGATTTTAAATCAATTGTGCTTAAGAATTTGGCGTTTTTGAGATTATCTAATATGTTCGATACTCTAGGCAGAGGATATGTATCTCTCTTTGTCACCTTGTTGACCTGTCTACTATCCAAGCACAACCTATTCTCCCCATTTGGTTTTTTAACTATCAGAACTGGTGAACACCAAGGACTGTGTGACGGTTCTACCACATCTTTTTCTAACATATCATCCAATTCACGTTCAATTTCACGTTTAATTACCGGCGAGAAATTGTACTGCTTTTGATGTATTGGCTTACAACCACCAGTGTCAATTTCATGTTTAATAATATTTGTCCGTCCCAATCCTGAGCCAATTGTCTGTTTCATTATCTCAATCAACCTATTCAAGAGTTCTTGCTGCTCTATACTTAAATCTTCCCTTGAAACCACACATGGTTCTTGTAAGGATAAAGCGTTGATCATCTGACGGCAATCCGAATTTTCTCCTTTAAAATCAATGAAGATACCAAACCTAGCAAAGAAATCTTTTCCTAATAAAACTTTCTGTGACAAGTTCGGCATAACCATCATCTTTACTACATTAAAGCGCCCATTGAATTTGACCGGAACATCTATAATTTCAGTAATATTATGACGATTACCATCGGCGGTAGCTACCTGTACATCCTTAGAGCGATATGTTTTTAAGCCTAGACCTCTTAAAGTTTGAGCTAAATCTCTGTTAATAACAGTTCGATTAGCCCCTGAGTCCAAAAGCGCTATATGTGTAATGCCCAAAATGTCGATAAGTACATAGTCCCTATTATCATTATCTCTTTCTAAAACTACTGGGTTCAATTCCCCGCGAGACATAAACTTCTTTACCGTCCTAAGCCAGTCCTGCCACTCCTTACTATGTTTATCTAGGGGAAAGTTTATTTGGCAGGATTCATACTTTCCCCTGTGGCGTTTCCCTTACATACGCAATCTTTAGAAGTCACTCCAAAACGACCACATTTGTAACAAAACAATCGCTGCTTAGGAACACTACATGACCTAAATAAGTGCCCTACCTCCCGACAATTCCAACACCTACCTGGTGACATTGTGTATGACAATTGAAATGGTCAGGACCTGAATATGGAGTAATCTATAGATGTCCTAGCCCCTTAAGACTAGCACTTACCCCTGTTCGGATTACACAAGCACAATCACTATTATCTTAATGTGTGAATCACTTTAACATAATCTTATTTTATACTATGCCGGTAGATAGTAGCTCACAATGACCACATCAACATAGGTCCGTCCTCTTTGAGATAAATGTCGCAAGTGGAGTTTGGACTTATGTGCCACCCTCACGCGATAGAATGCATTACAACGGATTGGACACCCAAAAAGGCAAAATAAGCTACCAAAAGTATTGCGCGATGTTAGGATCGAACTCAAGCCTCCTCGCTATCGATGCCCAAGCGTTAACCGTTTAGCCACCGCGGCGCTTGTCGAGACTAACGAAAATAAAGGTCACATTCCAATCACCCATAACAATTTTTTGACGTTTGGTGCGGCGTAGAGGGACGTGCGATACGTCAAAAGACGCGTCTCGGCGAGCCCTAGCCAGCTGTCCAGAAACTAGACCAGAAACAGAAACCAGAAACTAGAATAGGCTTTAGTAGAAATTTTGAAAAATTTTGGCGAAAAACTGTAAAATTTAGTGTTTTTTTATAGAAAAACTTTAATTTCGACGTCCAAACCTACCCAAACTCGTGCAAAATGCAGTCAGGAAGACAGGTCGGAGTGGTAAGTATTTAATAAAATTTTTACAATGAAAAAATCTAGTCAGAATTTTGAGAATTAATTAATTTTGTGTTTTTTACAGGTCGAGAAGGGTGGGGGTGTTAGGTTAGGTTAGGTTAGGTTAGGTTAGGTTAGGTTAGGTTAGGTTAGGTTAGGTTAGGTTAGGTTAGGTTAGGTTAGGTTAGGTTAGGTTAGGTTAGGTTAGGTTAGGTTAGGTTAGGTTAGGTTAGGTTAGGTTAGGTTAGGTTAGGTTAGGTTAGGTTAGGTTAGGTTAGGTTAGGTTAGGTTAGGTTAGGTTAGGTTAGGTTAGGTTAGGTTAGGTTAGGTTAGGTTAGGTTAGGTTAGGTTAGGTTAGGTTAGGTTAGGTTAGGTTAGGTTAGGTTAGGTTAGGTTAGGTTAGGTTAGGTTAGGTTAGGTTAGGTTAGGTTAGGTTAGGTTAGGTTAGGTTAGGTTAGGTTAGGTTAGGTTAGGTTAGGTTAGGTTAGGTTAGGTTAGGTTAGGTTAGGTTAGGTTAGGTTAGGTTAGGTTAGGTTAGGTTAGGTTAGGTTAGGTTAGGTTAGGTTAGGTTAGGTTAGGTTAGGTTAGGTTAGGTTAGGTTAGGTTAGGTTAGGTTAGGTTAGGTTAGGTTAGGTTAGGTTAGGTTAGGTTAGGTTAGGTTAGGTTAGGTTAGGTTAGGTTAGGTTAGGTTAGGTTAGGTTAGGTTAGGTTAGGTTAGGTTAGGTTAGGTTAGGTTAGGTTAGGTTAGGTTAGGTTAGGTTAGGTTAGGTTAGGTTAGGTTAGGTTAGGTTAGGTTAGGTTAGGTTAGGTTAGGTTAGGTTAGGTTAGGTTAGGTTAGGTTAGGTTAGGTTAGGTTAGGTTAGGTTAGGTTAGGTTAGGTTAGGTTAGGTTAGGTTAGGTTAGGTTAGGTTAGGTTAGGTTAGGTTAGGTTAGGTTAGGTTAGGTTAGGTTAGGTTAGGTTAGGTTAGGTTAGGTTAGGTTAGGTTAGGTTAGGTTAGGTTAGGTTAGGTTAGGTTAGGTTAGGTTAGGTTAGGTTAGGTTAGGTTAGGTTAGGTTAGGTTAGGTTAGGTTAGGTTAGGTTAGGTTAGGTTAGGTTAGGTTAGGTTAGGTTAGGTTAGGTTAGGTTAGGTTAGGTTAGGTTAGGTTAGGTTAGGTTAGGTTAGGT